>NC_060140.1:730650516-733273055 GCF_021461385.2 Schistocerca piceifrons | reverse complement strand
ACGATGTCGCCCGTGCCGCCTCCTTTCTCCAGCAGACCTTGTCTGAGGCCGTGGAGGCCCACGTCCCTACTGTCGCCATCCACCCCCACCGTCCTACCTTACCCCCACAGGCCGTCCTCCTCCTCCGTGAATCCCGTCGTCTCTACCGTGCTTTCCTCCGCACGCATGACCCGGACACACTACGACGCCACCGGCAACTCCAGCGACACATTCGTAATTTGCTCGCGGCTAAGAAACGCCGGGACTGGCAACAGACATGCACCCGTTTAAATGCTACCCTACCAATCAACTCATCCAAGTTCTGGTCGGCCCTCCGTCGCCTTACCGGAACTAAACCCTCCCCCTATTATCCTCTTCTCCATGATGATCACCCTTTCCCTGACTCCCTTAGTAAGGCCAATCACTTTCCCTCCTACCTCTCCGATGTATTTTCCATCCCCGATGATCCCCAGTTCGATTACTTCCTCTTCCCGGATATCCGCGATCAAACTGACACCTCTGTCCCTCCCCTCGCTCCTGGTTTCCAGTACTTGGACAACATTGCACACACGGAACACAATACCCCTATCACTACACAGGATCTCATTGCTACACTCCGCACAAAACGCAACACGACTCCTGGCCATGTTCATGTCACCTACCGTCACCTTCGTGAAGCTCCTGTCTCTTTTCTCTCCACCCTGGCCAGGCTCTACAATGTAGTCCTGTCCACCGGTTACTACCCCAACCTGTGGAAAACCTCCCGTATCCTCATGTTCCTTAAACCTGGCAAACCGCCGTCCGCCGTCTCCTCCTACCGTCCCATCAGCCTTACCTTGGTCTTCAGCAAGGTCCTGGAATCTATCCTCACCCGACGCATCCACCAGCATCTCTGTCAGCACCATCTCCTTCCCGTTACCCAGTGTGGCTTTCGGCCGTCCTTCTCTTCCGACGACCTTCTCCTTCACCTCACTCATCTCCTTTCCGAACAGCTTAATTCCCGTCGCTCCGCAATCTTCCTTGAACGTGCCTATGACCGCGTATGGCATTCCGGTCTCCTCTTCAAGCTCCAAACCTTTGCCCTTCCCATAAATTACGTCCGTCTGATCGGCTCCTTTCTCTCCCACCGTCCTTCCTATGTCACCATCCATAACACAGATTCCTACACCTTTTTCCTCTCCGCCGGTGTGCCCCAAGGCTCCGTCCGCTCCCCCCTTCTGTACCTTTTGTACACGGCGGACATGCCGCCACCGTCACCTCCCGTCCACCTTCTCCAGTTTGCCGATGACACCGCCTTCCTTGCCCTTGCCCCCACCCTGCAGCGCTCCCAACACTTTCTCCAATCCCATCTTGACCGGTTCACCGCTTGGTGCAACCAGTGGTTGCTCAAGGTCAATCCCTCCAAAACCCAGGCGATCACTGTAGGCAAAACCACCCCTTCCTTCCGCCTCCTTGATTTCTACATCACCATTTATGGCCGTCCTATCGCCCTCACTCCCACCCTTAAGTACCTTGGCGTCACCCTCGACCATCGCCTCTCCTGGACTCCCCACCTCCGGACAATCCAAGCCAAGGCACGCTCCCGACTCAGTCTCCTCAAGCTCCTCTCTGGCCGCACGTGGGGTCTGGACCCCTCCACCGTCCTCCACACCTATAAATCCCTCATCCGCCCTATCCTTTGTTATGCCCATCCGGCTTGGATCTCCGCCCCCCTACCTTTTATAAATCCCTCCAAATCCTTGAACGCCATGCTCTCTGCCTCACCTATCGCATCCATCTCCCCTCCCCTACGCGGATCCTGTACGATCTCCTCCCCTTCCCCCACCTCCTCCATTTCCTGGAAAGGGTACGGATCCTGTACACCTCCCGTAAACTCGATCCTCCTCACCTGCTCATCTCCCCGATCCTCTCTCACCCCCGCCCGCTGCCGCGCCTGTATTCCCACGTCCCACACGGTCTCCATCTCTCCACCCTCCTTACCCTCTCCCAAGGTGGCTTCCGCCAGCTCCCCCTCCCTGATGATGTCCTCGTCCCCTCCATCTACCCCTCCTATCAACTTTGATCCTGCCCCACCCCCCACTTCCGGTGTCCTTTCCTTTAGGCACCCTCCCTCCCTTCTCTTCTCTTCCCTTCTCTTTCCTCTTCCCCCATCCCCTCCCTCCATCCTTCTTCCCCCGGGCTTCCCCTACCCCTTCCTTCATCCCCCCTCTCTCCCCTGCCTGTGGCATCTCTGCTCTCCCCTCTCGCTCTCCCACTCCCCTTCCTCCTCCTCCTCTCTTGGCAGGTCCCCGGACTCGCACATAGTGAACTTTCACGCGCCAGAGATCATCGCCTTCTGTGTCTCATGTGTGTGACGACGTTTAGTGTTTTTGGTGTCCGCCGTCCCGCTACTCCGTTCACTTGTGCCGTCGGATTCATCAGTGTTCTGTGCGCCGTGTCAACGTGTTTTCAGTGTTGTTATCGTCACGTGTGAACGACTCCGTGTTTTTTGTGTCTCTGTGACCTCTCTCTTTTGTCCGTCACTTGTTCATTATCATTCTTCGTTCTTATGCTTTTGTGACCACTATGGCTGAAGAGCGGTGTAGTGTGCCGCTGCCAGCCTGCCTGATTTGTACAGGTATACAAATAACAATAAAGAAAAAAAAAAAAAAAACTCCGATTAGTCAGTCTGCATTAGTCTGTAGTCAAGTTTCAGTCTGCGCCTAATAAGATTATCATATTCCTGTACATAGCCATGAAGATAAATGAATAGACACTTTGCCAAGTATCAGAGATATGTGAGAATAAGATTAACATACCAAGACCAAAGGAACTTTAGATTGTCAATTGTAAATAGCATCCAGAATCAAGTTAAGTAAGGTTTATGCTTTTTATTATTTTAATAAATATGTGTGAAAATTAATCCAGTTCTGTTTAAAGTTGGTCACCGTCAATCTGCTACTCTAAGCGTGCAAGTGGCATTTCTATCATCTGACCTAACGGCAGAAGATAAACACGTCACGATAAGACCACGAGACATATTGCTGACACTTGCCTACTTCGTTAGAGCGACAAGTCAAATAATCTGATGGTGTGTGTACCGAAGGTCTTACACTACGCACAGCACAGTCTGTGTGGAAGGCACGGTACGATTTGTAGATCAGTTTGCACGTACTCATTGTATTAGCAGGCGCTGATATTTCGCCTTGTAATTTTCAAGCTATTTTAAGGAGTATTAAGCTTGTAACTTGTATGTGGAGTCAATTTCGCTATAAGTAGAGATTCCCTACATTCTTGTCTTATTTGGGCAGATTATTGTTCCCTTCTAATGTGTGTTGGCAGGGTAGTTTTGACAGCAGACGACGCGTTTCTGTGTCCTGGGCCCGGAGCCGAGACGTTTTTTCTCTCTGCTGTGGCGGCGCTTCCGTCGTCTCACGACGTCTAGGTTGGCCCGCAACATGGCGCCTCTACCAGCCGCGTTGCGTTGGCTCAAGTTAAGTAAATTCGGTCGTTTGATAGGTGCCACGCCAGAGTATCACTAATCAATCAGGAACTATTGATCTATCCAATACCGCGAATTCAGTAAGCACATACGCTTTGAAATATGTTCCACAAGCCAAAAGTTCCTCGTCACTATGTTGTTGTTGTTGTTGTGGTCTTCAGTCCTGAGACTGGTTTGATGCAGCTCTCCATGCTACTCCATCCTGTGCAAGCTTCTTCATCTCCCAGTACTTACTGCAGACTACATCCTTCTGGATCTGCTTAGTGTATTCATCTCTTGGTCTCCCTCTACGATTTTTACCCTCCACGCTGCCCTCCAATACTAAATTGGTGATCCCTTGATGCCTCAGAACATGTCCTACCAACCGATCCCTTCTTCTAGTCAAGTTGTGCCACAAACTCCTCCCCAATCCTATTCAGTACCTCCTCATTAGTTATGTGATCTACCCATCTGATCTTCAGCATTCTTCTGTAGCACCACATTTCGAAAGCTTCTATTCTCTTCTTGTCTAAACTATTTATCGTCCATGTTTCGCTTCCATACATTGCTACATTCCATACAAATACTTTCACAAACGACTTCCTGACACTTAAATCTATACTCGATGTTAACAAATTTCTCTTCTTCAGAAACGCTTTCCTTTCCATTGCCAGTCTACATTTTATATCCTCTCTACTTCGACCATCATCAGTTATTTTGCTCCCCAAATAGCAAAACTCCTTTACTACTTTCAGGGTCTGATTTCCTAATCTAATGCCGTCAGCAACAACCGACTTAATTAGACTACATTCCATTATCCTAGTTTTGCTTTTGTTGATGTTCATCTTATATCCTCCTTTCAAGACGCTATCCATTCCGTTCAACTGCTCTTCCAAGTCTTTTGCTATCTCTGATAGAATTACAGTGTCATCGGCGAACCTTAAAGTTTTTATTTCTTCCCCATGGATTTTAATACCTCCTCCGAACTTTTCTTTCGTTTCCTTTACTGCTTGCTCAGTATACAGATTGAACAACATCGGGGAGAGGCTACAACCCTGTCTCACTCCCTTCCCAGCCACTGCTTCCCTTTCATGTCCCTCGACTCTTGTAACTGCCATTTGCTTTTTGTACAAATTTTAAATAGCCTTTCGATCCCTATATTTTACCCCTGCCACCGTCAGAATTTGAAAGAGAGTATTCCAGTCAACACTGTCAAAAGCTTTCTCTAATTCTACAAATGCTAGAAACGTAGGTTTGCCTTTCCTTAATCTTTCTTCTAAGACAAGTCGTAGGGTCAGTATTGCCTCACATGTTCCAACATTTCTACGGAATCCAAACTGATCTTCCCCGAGGTCGGCCTCTATCAGTTTTTCCATTCGTCTGTAAAGAATTCGCGTTAGTATTTTGCAGCTGTGACTTATTAAACTGATAGTTCTGTAATTTTTACACCTGTCAACACCTGCTTTCTTTGGGATTAGAATTATTGTATTCTTCTTGATGTCTGAGGGAATTTCGCCTGTCTCATACATCTTGCTCACCAGATGGTAGAGTTTTGTCAGGACTGGCTCTCCCAAGGCTGTCAGTAGTTCTAATGGAATGTTGTCTACTCCCGGGGCCTTGTTTCGACTCAGGTCTTTCAGTGCTCTGTGAAACTCTTCATGCAGTATCGTATCTCCCATTTCATCTTCATCTACATCCTCTTCAATTTCCATAATATTGTCCTCAAGTACATCGCCCTTGTATAGACCCTCTATATACTCCTTCCACCTTTCTGCTGTTTTATTATTCGTTTCAACCTTGCACCCTTATTGCTACTTCTGAAGCGTGTGTATAAATTGTTGAGTTTCCTTTTCATCCACAGTCGTTAGCTATCTCCATTCACTGTAAAACTCGTCTGATTGTTCCATGTTGGCTTTAATAGCGGCCTGCTGTATTTGCCAGCTTATATTGTATTATGAGTGGGCGTTGTCTATTAGTTTAATGTGTTTTCGATGCCTGGGGCTGCGTGGGATTAGCCGCGCGGTCTAAGGCGCTGCAGTCATGAACTGTGCGGCTGGTCCCGGCGGAGGTTCGAGTGTGTTTTTCCTTAGGATAATTTAGGTTAATTAGTGTGTAAGCTTAGGGACTGATGACCTTAGCAGTTAAGTCCCGTAAGCTTTCACACACATTTGAACATTTTTTTGATGCCTGGGGTATTGTTAGTACATTTAAAGGCAGTCATTTATAAGTCATTTTACTGATAAAACTCAGTTTGTCGAACCCACTAGCAGGCACTCCCATTTGGTGTGACTTCTTACTTGTATTTGACGACGGTATAGTATTGGTTTCAAGCCATTTTCTTAATGGTATACATTTTTAAGGTTTGTTATTAATGAATCGATCCTGTTCAAGTGCTTTAAATTATTGTGAGCGTTGTCATTCTTTTAACAATGTTTTTAAATTTTAATTGCAGTAATTGTTGATGATCAATAAAGTATATTCCATGAAACAACAAATGACCAAATATGTGGGTCCACCTTCCATGTGTTCTACCTTAAAATTATCCCAGCCCTTGTCGTGAGTTATCACTATGCTTCAAACTTTATACACAGTGAACCGCTACGGTCGCAGGTTCTAATCCTGCCTCGGGCATGGATGTTTGTGATGTCCTTAGGTTAGTTAGGTTTAAGTAGTTCTACGTTCTAGGGGACTGATGACCTCAGAAGTTAAGTTCCATAGTTCTCAGAGCCATTTGAACCAGTTTTTGAACACAGTGAACGGAAGACTTTTTTTACCTGATCACTTTATTCTGGACGCTCAGTTACCCAATGACAATATTTTAGAACATCTGTGTCTGAGCTCCCCACAAAATATCTGAAGCAGACTTTGTCCCGTCGCTGACGCGACTAAGCGCTGCGCTGCATGACGAACAAGATAAAAATCCGCTGACGCGATGTAAGAGTGGTATTTAATTACTCTGGGAAGACTGGCTGCTGCTTGATGCGATAATGACATCATATTCAATTACTCACGTTCGTTGTGACATTTCGAAAAAGTTGACAATCTTCACATACCTCATTCGCAAATACTGGATTGGTAAGTGGACGGAGAAAAGTACCTAGATCCATTTGAAACTCTATAGAAAAGCGATAATTTACTGGCTTGCCAGATAACAGGCACAGAATGCGTAACACAGTAAACAGAATGTGACTTGACGTAGTGGTAAAAATGTAAAAGTGTCTGATGGTCAGTTAATCTAGTTTATTACGTAGAACTGAAGTTCTTTAAAAACGTAAATATAGATGCGATTGTTATAACAGTTTTTTTCAATTTTTTGACATATTTCTATTAAGTTGTGGAGCGAATAAATAACCGTTCTCATCAATGACTAATTCTCTCTCGAGTCTCAACTGGTTCCCCCTGGTCGACGTTAAGAGCTACCACAGCGGTAATTGTCTTGACCAAAAATAGTAAACGAAACTTCAACAGATTTTAAAAAGTGCAGGGTGAAGAAAATCAGGTTACCATTGTTCCATTTTCAGCTGCACTAAGGTGACAAAATAGGCGAGATAGCGACATGCACATATACAGATGGCGGTAGTTACGCGCACACAAGATATACAAGCACAGTACACTGGCGGAGGTGTCACGTGTACTCATGTGATTCATGTGAAAAGATTTCCGACGTGATTATAGTAGCACGCCGGGAATCAACAGACTTTGAACGCGCAACGGTAGTTGGAGCTAGACGCGTAGGACATTCCATTTGGAATATCGTTAGGGAATACGATATTCTGAGATCCAAAGTGTTAAGAGGTTACCAGATTACCGCATTGCAGCCATTACTTCTCGACACGGACAATGCAGAGACCGACTGCCTTCAATTAACGACCGAGAGCAGCGGCGTTTGCGTAGAGTTGTCAGGGCTAACTGACAAGCAAAACTGCGTGAAGTAATCGGAGGAATCAAGGTGGGATGCACGACGAACATATCATAACAGAGGGACGAAATTTATCGTTAATGGGCTATGGCAGCAGACGACCGGCAACAGCGTCTTTGCTAACAACACGACATCGCTTGCAACGCCTGGGCTCGTGACCATATCGGTTTGATTATAGACTACTATAAAACTGTGGTCTGGTCACATGCGTTCCGATTTCAGTTGGTAAGAGGCGATGGTAGGCTTCGAGAGTTGCACAGATCCCTCGATGCCAAGGACCCAACTACAATGTACAAGGTACTTTGCAAGTTGCTGGTGGCTCCGTAATGGTGTGGGCCGTGTTTACTTGGAATGTACTTGGTCCTCTGGCCCACTGGCTGCTTGGAGACCATTTTGTGCCATTCAAGGGCTTCAAGTTCCCAAACAACAACTGAATTTTTATGGATGACAATGCGGAATGTCATCGGGCCACAGTTGTTGATTTGAAGAACTTTCTGGACAATTCGAGAGAATGATTTGGGCAGAAGATCCCCGATATTATAACTATGGGACATAAGCGAGAGACCAGTTCGTGCACAAAGTCCTGCACCGGGAACACCTTCACAATTGTGGGCGGCTATAGAGCCAGCATGGTCCGTGCCTCGTCGAGTTGCTGCACTACGCCGGGCAACGGGAAGTCCTACACGGTATTGAGAGGTTCCCATGACTTTTGCCAGCTTAGGGTACATTCTATGAGACTGTGTATACAGGATAAACGCATACCAGGTTTGATAAAAATCAGACGAAACTTGCCCCCATCAATAAGAAAATATTTGTCCTAGAGTTTTTGTGAGACACTTCTGTCAACTGGACTTGTCCTTTGTTTATAACACATCTCAAGTTTCTCCATCAATTATACTTCCGTGCAGCACAGTATAGCCGTTTCCTTGCGGATCTTCTGCTACTATCACCGAAAAAGAGACTCCAAAATATTTTGAGAAATAACAGGAGCGCATGTTGACGTATATGGACACAAAAGAAACACACTTCCGAGGGCACTACACTAACAGAATATACTTGGTAAGTGAGCAGATCTTCAGCATCATGTTGTTATGTTTCTCGTTCACAGCATTTCTAAGTGGGAGGAAGAAAACAGTATCTTTTCTTGTATTCACGCGCTTTCCATTACATTTCTGGCCATATAGTGTCGCTGAGAGTCTCTGCACCTAGTGTCTCCTGTGCATTCTGTCTTCTTTGCAGGAAATGCAGAACCTGTCACTACTTGTCTCTGTTCCTCCACTTGGCTGTGAGTGGCTAGGCGTCCTGTAAAGAGGAGACAGAGTAGGCAAAACTGACGGTGTAAGGTGGCAGAATAAATGTTCAGATTCGTACCTTACATGAGACCTTTACAAATTGCAATGAGAAGCTGACGATGACACCTAATGTAAATCAACAGTTACGAGAACATTTGCCTATCAGTATCTAAGGCAAAAAGGGATAGCAGTCAATCAACAGTAATTAACACACCATTCCTATACAATGCATGTCTTTGAGCGGAAGGTAGAACAGGGAATGTGAGTCGCTTTTAGTTTTGAAAAGCCAGCTCCACAATGGCGTAGCAAAACCGTGCTGTGGGAGTTACGCCGGAAACCACCTGAAGGGGTGGCAGGAAGGAGGACAGCGACCCCGGGCCAGGTGATTCAAGCTGGAGGGCCGCCTGTAGAGAGGGCATCGGTACAAGGGCAGACAAGAAGCTTCAGGAAACTGTTTCGAAATTCTTATGGGAGATGAACAAAAGCAAGTGACGCTTTTTCGTCCAGCGACTGTGACACATGGAAGGGTCAATGTACTTTAGGTGTCTAGAAGGGGCACAAAACGTCCGATTGCTGGAAACTCACTGGGAAGGAGAAAACTAACGAAGTTTCGATGCAGTTTGATAGAAGGGACGTTGCCAATGGTAGAGGGGGTTTCTATAAAATAAGAGGAACACTCCTATTGGTCGAAGAAAGCTGTGATGTGAAAAAAGAACAAGTTGAGGGAGGCAGTTCTGCCATGAGAGGACAAGGGAGAAATTTTGTGTAGGGACTCTTCTCTGAACTGGCATCAAGTGCAGAATGGAGCACTTAATGCTCTGTATGACTCAGAGAATAAATTGGTGTGGACACTGCATTTACAGCAGCTGCACTCCAGGTAAAATTAACTGTAGCAACGTTTAGCTCCAACTGTGCAGAAACGAACCAGCCAAATTAGTTAATTGTTCTTGTGAGAACTGAGAGGGCACTATAATATGCATGCTGCTCCAACCATGTGCTTGTATGTCGCCACATAATAAGACTAGGGCTGAGTACATATTTTCTAGCATAACGAGAAACACAGGAAAGCTTCTGCTGGAAAGTTCAGCAAAGGCCAGATTACTTTGTAGGAACTTCAGTGGGAGAGAGCGGCTTTGCAGACAGCAGCACGTCGCAGCTTAAGGTAAGTACCGCGTACAGGGGCATAAACTTTGTTGGTTCACCAGCTTGCATCCACTGTAAACTGGGGTGGCCTTGGGTAATCTTGCGCTCAGTTTTGTCACTTGACTAACGATCCACTGTAGACTTGATCGTCATCCTAAATAATACCGAACTTTGAACCGGAATCAGACTATTTTTTTAGTACTGACCAACATCATCATGTGTGTGTAGGAGCAATTTTGTAAAGAAACCTCCAATTAAACTTTCATGTTATTGTGCTTAGGATTAATGTAAAGAAATTTCCAATTAAACTTTTATAATATTGTGCTTATGATTACTGTTCTTTCAGAGTGTTAATATTTAACATTGTTGTGTATAAACTTATTTCACTTTTTGATGTTAGCAAGATGCGTTATCCATTGCGCTGTTTCTATGTTGAAAACTGTGTGAAAAGATGTAATTTGGTGAGGAATATTGCGACTTTAAACTTGTCATGTCACCTCACACAATGTTCTCAATTCAAGAATAAGCAAGTAAAAAACAAAAAACATACCTCAACCTTACAACGGTATTATAGCCGTCCCCCTAACAAAAACTTCGAGGTGCCGTTTTGCACTGAAACCGAAACTAAGTTCACTGGTTGGGAACCCCCTGTGTTCTGCGTCCAGAGGAGGCACACGCATGGTGTTGTGATCATCAATAAAACGACAGTAAAAACTTTCAGTGAATACTGGTACCCCTTAGCGATATGGCTGCAAGGACCACCAGGTTCTTTCAGCGTGTGTGCCTGGGGATCTCATTCAACACAGTGAAGAGGCTATTCCAGAGTAATTGAGGAAACAGGATGCAACCAACGCCTGACTGTGGCATATATTCGAACAAATACAACCTGTCATCTGGGCGAAGAGGTCGTGCGTGGATCATTCCAGGCACTGGCAGAGACGTTTGAGAAGACTAATAGGAGTAATCCACTAAATTACAGGCCCATATCATTATCGTCGATATGCAGTAGGATTTTGGAACATATATTGTGTTCGAACATTATGAATTACCTCGAAGAAACGGTCTATTGACAGAGTCAACGCAGATTTAAGAAACATGGTCCTTGTGAAACACAACTAGCTCTTTACTCAGACGATGTTCTGAGTGCTATTGACAAGGGATTTCCAATTGATTCCTTATTTCTAGATTTCCAGAAGTCTTTTGACGCTGTGCGACACAAAAGATTTGTAGTGAAATTGCCTGTTTATGGAATATCGTCTCAGTTATGTGACTGCATTCGTGTTTTCTGTCAGAGAAGTCGTAGACGGAAATTCATCGAGTAAAACAGAAGTGGTTTCTGTCGTTCACCATAGTAGCGTTATACGCCCTCTGCTGTTCATTATCCACGTAAACGATTTAGGAGACAATCTGAGCAGCCATCTTAGGTTGTTTGCAGATGATGCTGACGTTTATCGTCTAGCAAAGTCTTCAAAAGATCAAAACCTATTGCAAAACTATTTAGAAAAAATATTTGTATGGTGCGAAAATAGGCAGTTTACCCTAAATAATGAAAAGTGTGATGTCATCCATCTAGTGCTAAAAGGAATCCGTTAATGTTCGGTTACACGATAAATCAGTCAAATCCAAAGACCCTAAATTCAAATAAATACCTAGGAATCACATTTTCTAACAACTTATATTGGAAAGAACACATAGAAAATGTTGTGGGGAAGGCAAACTGTAAGGTGTCAGGCAAATCCAACACCTTCCATGAAAACCCTGACATGATAAGCAAATCCAGTTGTATATCACATAACTCAGAATAAATCGTGACATTAAATTAACCAAAGTAATACGAGTAACGAGTGAGCAAATGGAATACCACAGACTAACACAAGAATGCCTAAATGCATGTCATACCTTCCCACCGTGAGACAGACGCAGTTCCGAGGGGAGAAACGAGAACAGAAGCCGAGAGCAGAACTGTGTTAATCTGGAAGGCCCTACGATAAGGGACGGACGGACACCCACGTCGCCAGCTAACCGCTAGGTCAACACCTGCCGCAAGTTTTAGCGTGAGACATTTTCGCGTCTCCGTTACGTCAAGACCACCCCCCAGCCCATGTTAAAAGATAGAGCCCTCCAGGAGAACAGTGTAGATCTTACGATAACACAAAAAGGGCTACACCACCCGCAAGTTTTAGCGTGAGACCTTTTTCGCGTCTCTGTTACGTTAGGACCACCCCCCAGCCCATGTTAAAAGATAGAGCCCTCCGGAAGAACAATATAAATCTTACGATAACGCTAAAAGGACCACACCAGCTGCAAGTTTTAGCGTGAGACTTTCTCGCTTCTCTGTTACGTTGCAAACTTTAAAAACATTGCCCCACCACGAAAAGTATAACGTTTCTCATTGGATCGACAGAATTTTTGTAGACGGAGCTTAAGGTTAACATTGAGACCCTGATTGGTCAGATAAAAACACAGCCAGATAGTTTTTTTAAACCAACTTCGGTAAATTGTAGTAAGGAGAAGTTAGAAGAGAGTTGCTTCAGAGACGGAGAGGTGAGCGGAGCTGCGCCGGCTGCCGCCCCCTGACGAACCCTGACAAGGTAATGAACGCACACGATGCCGCATTTTTGAGCACATAAGGCTTCACTCAGAACTGCAAAGTCTCATCTGTTACATCCCCTTTACGTAATACTAGTGTCGATCGTCAATTAAAGCTCATGGTGTTCACATTTGCCACTTGAAGTAAAAATCTGAAACTCGATGATTTTTCTGTTATATAGTTATTGAGAAGCCACATCAGCCACTGTAACTTACGACAAGCTAGATAAGTAATTAAAGATAATTGAGGGTCACTGTAGACCATTTTGATAGTTTTCTCTCTTGTGAAACTTACTTTAAACCTAGATTATAGATGTGATATGGCATAGGTCATCCTTCGATCCATTGTAGAACTTGGAAACCCACTCAGGGAGTATTCGTTCACATTTTTGTTGAACGCAGTTGGTTTTTACCATCCTGTATTAAAACATTTCCTTTTATCAATAGTGCAATTTATAAACGATGTTTTGTGAGTAGAATAAAATTTCCAATGGTAAACTTAACTGCTTTTTCGACGTTGTTTTACCAGCTAACTAAAAATACGAAAGCCTTGAACCCCTTCCACTAAATTTAGTTAGTATTAAGATTCCTTTGCAGAGAGTGCAGTGGAGCTGACGCTGAAATCATTAAGTATTTGGTTATATCTTCGCTAGTTTCACTGAACTCTTCTGAATTCTACATGTCATGTGTGGTCTGACGTCTCCTTACCGGCAACAGGTCCCAGGTTCAAACTAGTCAATTCCCTAAAAAACACGCTCAGAGCGTCGTTGCGCGAAAGTGGTAGGGAGACACGATACAGAGCAAACAGACACCACGCAGCATGTTTAGAAAACAAAAGACTGCGTTTTATTGGCAGAACACTTACAAAATGCAACAGCTCTACTACACTGCCTACACTGCGCTTGTCCAACCTCTTTTGGAATACTGCTGCGTGGTCTGGAATCCCTACCAGGCAGGATTGTAGTATTAACGGAAGACATCGAGAAAGTTCAAAGAAGAGCAGCACGTTTTGTATTATAGCGAAATAGGGGAGAGAGCGTCACTGACATCAATTTCCACTGGAACTGCTAGTGTGGGCGTTAAGTTCTGTCTCGGTATTTTTGTCATATAATTCTAGAAGAGGAGATGATCTTAGCACCTCCTTAACCCAGTCGCAACAAATGACGAGCTGTAGTCTCAGAAAAGCACGATGTGAAAATGAATTGCACAGTAAAAGGTATGGTGTTGCTCTACCATTTACACGACTATTTAGAGGTCCACGATACACAAACATCATACTAACAGGCAAGTCATACTAACTGATGTCTATAAAATCTGATTTCACAGCAACCTGTGTAGTATTTCGACATGATTTCATTGGATTAAGAACATGGAGCCCCCCCCCCCCCCCCACTCCCCCATGAACCATGGATCTTGCCCCTGGTGGGGAGGCTTGCGTGGCTCAACAATAGTGATAGCCGTACCGTAGGTGCAACCACAATGGAGGGGTATCTGTTGAGAGGCCAGACAAACGTGTGGTTCCTGAAGAGGGGCAGCAGCCTTTTCAGTAGTTGCAGGGGCAACAGTCTGGATGATTGACTGATCTGGCCCTGTGACACTAACCAAGACGGCCTTTTTGTTTTGGTACTGCGAACGGCTGGAAGCAAGGAGAAACTACAGCCGTAATTTTTCCTATGGGCATGCAGCTTTACTGCATGATTAAATGATGATGTCGTCCTCTTGGGTAAAATATTCCGGAGGTAAAATAGTCCCCCATTCCCATCTCCGGGCGGGGACTACTCAAGAGGACATCATTATCAGGAGAAAGAAAACTGGCGTTCTATGGATCGGAGCGTGGAATGTCAGATCCCTTAATCGGGCAGGTAGGATAGATAATTTAAAAAGGGAAATAGAAAGGTTAAAGTTAGATATAGTGGGTATTAGTGAAGTTCGGTGGCAGGAGGAACAAGACTTTTGGTCAGGTGAATACAGGGTTATAAATACAAAATCAAAATACGGGTAATACAGGTGTACGTTTAATAATAAATAAAAAGTAGGAGCGCGGGTCAACTACTACAAACAACATAGTGAACGCATTATTGTGGCCAAGATAGACACGAAGCCCACGCCTACTACAGTAGTACAAGTTTATATGCCAACTAGCTCTGCAGATGATGAAGAAATTCATGAAATGTATGATGAGATAAAAGAAATTATTCAGGTAGTGAAGGGAGATGAAAATTTAATAGTCGTGGGTGACTGGAATTCGACAGTAGGAAAAGGAAGAGAGGGAACCGTAGTAGGTGAATATGGATTGGGGCTAAGAAATGAAAGAGGAAGCCGCCTGGTAGAATTTTGCACAGAGCATAACTTAATCATAGCTAACACTTGGTTCAAGAGTCATTAAAGAAGGTTGTATACATGGAAGAACCCTGGAGATACTAAAAGGTTTCAGATAGATTATATAATGGTAAGGCAGAGATTTAGGAACCAGATTTTAAATTGTAAGACATTTCCAGGGGCAGATGTGGACTCTGACCACAATCTATTGGTTATGAACTGTAGATTAAAACTGAAGAAACTGCAAAAAGGTGGGAATTTAAGGAGATGGGACCTGGATAAAATGAAAGAACCAGAGGTTGTACAGAGTTTCCGGGAGAGCATAAGGGAACAATTGACAGGAATGGGGGAAAGAAATACAGTAGAAAAAGAATGGTGGCTTTGAGGAATGAAATAGTGAAGGCACCAGAGGATCAAGTAGGTAAAAAGACTAGGCCTAATAGAAATCCTTGGGTAACAGAAGACATACTGAATTTAATTTATGAAAGGAGAAAATACAAAAATCCAGTACGTGAAGCATGCAAAAAGTAATACAAACATCTCAAAAATGAGATCGACAGGAAGTGCAAAATGGCTAAGCAGGGATGGCTAGACGACAAATGTAAGGATGTAGAGGCGTATATCACTAGGGGTAAGATAGATACTGCCTACAGGAAAATTAAAGAGACGTTTGGAGAAAAGAGAACCACTTGTATGAATATCAAGAGCTCAGATGGAAACTCAGTTCTAAGCTAAGAAGGGAAAGCAGAAAGGTGGAAGGAGTATATAGAGGGGCTATACAGGGACGATATTCTTGAGGAAAATATTATGGAAATGGAAGAGGACGTAGATGAAGATGAAATGGGAGATATGATACTGTGTGAAGAGTTTGACAGAGCACTGAAAGACCTGAGTCGAAACAAGGCCACGGGAGTAGACAACATCCCATTAGAACTACTGACAGCCTTGGGAGAGCCAGTCCTGACAAAACTCTACCATCTGGTGAGCAAGATGTATGAGACAGGCGAAATTTCCTCAGACATAAAGAAGAATACAATAATTCTAATCCCAAAGAAAGCAGGTGTTGACAGGTGTGAAAATTACAGAACTATCAGTTTAATAAGCCACAGCTGCAAAATACTAACGCCAATTCTTTACAGACGAATGGAAAAACTGGTAGAAGCCGACCTCGGGGAAGATCAGTTTGGATTCCGGAGAAATGTTGGAACACGTGAGGCAATACTGACCCTACGACTTGTCTTAGAAGAAAGGTTAAGGAAAGGCAAACCTACGTTTCTAGCATTTGTAGAATTAGAGAAAGCTTTTGACAGTGTTGACTGGAATACTCTCTTTCAAATTCTGAAGGTGGCAGGGGTAAAATATAGGGAGCGAAAGGCTATTTAAAATTTGTACAAAAAGCAAATGGCAGTTATAAGAGTCGAGGGACATGAAAGGGAAGCAGTGGTTGGGAAGGGAGTGAGACAGGGTTGTAGCCTTTCCCCGATGCTATTCGATCTGTATACTGAGCAAGCAGTAAAGGAAACGAAAGAAAAGTTCGGAGTAGGTATTAAAATCCATGGTGAAGAAATAAAAATTCGCTGATGACCTTGTAATTCTGTCAGAGACAGCAAAGGTCTTGGAAGAGCATTTGAACGGAATGGACAGTATCTTGAAAGGAGGGTATAAGATGAACTTCAACAACAGCAAAACGAGGATAATGGAATGTAGTCGAATTAAGTCGGGTGATGCTGCGGGAATTAGATTAGGCAATGAGACACTTAAAGTAGCAAAGGAGTTTCGCTATTTGGGGAGCAAAATAACTGATGATAGTCGAAGTAGAGAGGATATAAAATGTAGACTGGCAATGGCAAGGAAAGCGATTCTGAAGAAGAGAAATTTGCTAACATCCGGTATTGATTTAAGTGTCAGGAAGTCGTTTGTGAAAGTATTTGTATGGAATGTAGCAATGTATGGAAGCGAAACATGGACGATAAATAGTTTAGACAAGAAGAGAATAGAAGCTTTCGAAATGTGGTGCTACAGAAGAATGCTGAAGATTAGATGGGTAGATCACATAACTAATGAGGAGGTATTGAATAGAATTGGGGAGAAGAAGAGTTTGTGGCACAACTTGACGAGAAGAAGGGATCGATTGGTAGGACATGTTCTGAGACATCGAGGGACCACCAATTTAGTATTGGAGGGCAGCGTGGAGGGTAAAGATCGTAGAGGGAGACCAAGAGATGAATATACTAAGCAGATTCAGAAGGATGTAGGCTGCAGTAGGTACTGGGAGATGAAGAGGATAGAGTAGCATGGAGAGCTGCACCAAACCAGTCTCAGGACTGAAGACCACAACAACAACAACAAAGAACACGGAAAGGTCTCACTTGCACCTAGTTCCAAGAAAAGTTGTCATTTTGCGGTACTTCTAGCAATGGATGTTCCTTGATAAAGAAGTCGTTTGTTAATAGCAATTGGTACGATAATATTCTGAAAAACTGTCTCACATCATGAATGTGCCGAGAAGTCGGAAAATCTGTGGTCGCACTTGTTTTGGATCGCCGTTCACTAGATGCCCCAAGATTTTTATTTCTCTGCCAGCGGAGTGGTATTTTATCGGATTCATTCTCGGCACTGCAGTTTGAACATACTTCAACACGTCACTCACGCTTCATATATCTTTGTAAAACGACAATGTAATCTCGACGGCAAGGAAACATTATCTATTTAAGGTGTCGAATGAGGTTCTCCTTCACACATTCGAAGATGGCTGGAGCGTTATACATTCCAAATGACAGAATATTAAACTCATACAGACCGTTAGGACTTATGAAGTCAGTATTTTCCCAGAGCCCCGTCGCACTCGATTGTCCATGGTTGATAAATACCTTGCTCCTTTCAAGCAGTCTTGGGTGTCATCAGTATACAGCAATGGATAGACATCTTTCTTCGTGATTTTATTCAGTCTTGAGTAGTCGATGCAGAAACACCATGTGCCGTCTTTCTCTTTCACAAGGAGAAGAGGACTGGACCAAGGACTTTCTGAATGTTCTTGGCGCATAATCTCCATTTTCTTCCCCGGTTATCCATCGTTCATCCAGCGGCACTCTATATGAGCGCTGGCTAGTTAGTGGATGATCCCTGTGTTGAGGTATTGTACCGTGGGCAGATTGGTCTACTTTTCTCCATTCCAGGTTTGAAAGCATCCAAAACTTTGTACAGAATAGCTACCACTCACCGACGTTGTTTTTCGGACATTCAAGATCCTAATGGCAGTTCCATAGTAGCTTGCTCACCTGTCTTATCTGTAGGAACAAAGCAACTCGTTTTTCATCGACCTATTCGCCTGTCCCTACGCACATATCTTTAAAATGAGTTTACGTGCCAGTGACAACTAGTGATCCAAAGATCTCCTACCACCTACGTTCTTATAATCGTCGCTGGCTTGTAGATTATTTTTGTGACCCTCAGTAGTTTGTTTGCTGTCAACAGACACTTGACAGTTCAAATGAGCATCTCGATCGACACGTCTCGTTGATTACTATACGATAACAACATCATTAACTGCAAAAACCGCCCAGTGCGATGTTTGTTATGTGTGCCTGTTAGAATAGCTTCGTGAATCTGAAGCTCTGATCTCTCGCAATCTGCTAATGACACCTGCGAGAAGTCCCATCAAACAATACCATCATGATTACATTCTATTAAAACGTCATTTGAAAGGCTTTGTTCTGTCATTGATAGTTACTCTTGCAATACACCTTTCTGTCGGCTGGACATACTTTCCATTTGTGACCTTCAGCACGATCACTTTCGTATCATTGAATATAACTGGGGACAATAAGCATTTGTCATTACAGGAAAAAATCGTGAGTCTACTGGTACCCAGACAGACCTCCACATCGTCATGATCTATCGTGCTTAAGACCGCTGGAACAGGTAACTAGGGTGCAATGAGCTCGTATAATTCATGGGGCCTGGTATATAAGGAACATACTGCACTAGCTTGTTTATTTCGAATTTATCATTTCTGAGTGGTTGTCAGACTGTACGATAGTTTTGACACATGATCTTCGGTGGTAAAGACGAAAGGCTTACGCTTATTAATATCAGTCAAGTACCATAGATTTTCATGTTTTTAAGCTATGATGGAGGAATTGAAGATGGAATTCAGTATTGTAGGGAGAGTACAACATAACCATAAAATGAACTTTGGTGTCATATTACAGCTGATGCAATTGCACATGACGTATTGAGGGTCACTCATAGCATATGCCAAGATCACCCCCTGGGGAGCGGGGAGAAGGGGATATCAGCCACTAAGGATAATTTGCGGTGTGTACCCAGTGGTTGACCAATTGTAATCAAGCTCCCCCCACCGCTAATTTGCTCTCACCCAATTGGGATCTTCGAGGTCTGTGCTCTATGTTCAGAAGACCTCTGCAAAACGTTTTAGGAAGCAACCATCCACTATCACATAAAAAAACAGAAGAAGACTGAAAGAAGGTATTTGTATTAATATTAATACAACTACTGTGGAGGCGAACTCGACCAACTACGAGCCAGTCGGTGGGGATCACCTGCTCTTTCACTGTTTGCTCTATAGTGAGAGGAGCTGTGCCTGAAATGACCTGAATTACTTATAAAAAACACTCGCACACCTCTCCCCCAACCAGAGCCTGGTGTTACTGCAACAATGTATGCCCATATAGGCTGGCCTCAAAATATGCATCAAAGTATATGAATTTCCCTAAAATATGAAATTACTATTAATATGTACTAATAATAACCTATGTTTTTTTCAGCAGAACTGCAAGAGCCTGTAGATTTATAGGACTATTCTGTTTCACAGCCAGCAGGGCAGCAGCAGTACAGGGATATACATCAGCTGTTGGCAGACACTGAGTTTCGGCTATCATCATAAGCAGCAGCAATCATCAGACTGATTTCCTGACGTATCTTATCTATTAAACGTTTTGCTTAGGCGAAAATCAACAGCATGTACAAACTTCAATAAATGCATGACACTGTGTACCCATAATAACATTTATTTGCAACTAGTTTTGATTTTCAACCATTTTCAAGGCAGCTACATAACACACAAAAATAGATCAAATGTGACATATAAAATAAAACACGAAACCCACAGCTAAGTAGCAATCAAATACTTACGAAAAATATTATAGATGTGTCATGTGTTATACAAGTCTTGAGATAAAGTTAACAAGAAATAGATGAACTGCCACGAAGATCTAGAGATGTGAGATAAATCAGTTTCAACAAAGTTCACCAGACAGGAGATTAACACGAGGTCTGAATGATAAAGTGATTGCAAGCGATGTATAAGCTGAAAGCAAAACAAGTCAAAGACCTTAACATGCAAAGAAGAGTAACAGGCCAAATTCAAGGATGTCATCATTAAACGATTGTCACTATCAAATCATACTGTCTATGGACAGTTCTAACATACATATGTACATACATTAATCCTTGTTCCATAGATCATGAATACGAAATTTCGTAATGATGTGAAACTTGGCACTTTGATGTAAGTTTTCTTTACGCAAAATAATTAATTTTTTTTACAGTTACTACTTCACATCCAAGAATTCATCTATTGGGTAGGAGTTGTCATTCTGAAAGTCTTTTAATTTGCTTTTAAATGTTGGTTGGCTGTCTGTCAGACTTTTAAAACTGTTTGGCAAATAACCAAAGATTTTTGTGACAGCATAATTCACCTCTTTCTGTCCCAAAGTGAGATTTAATCCAGAATAGTGAAGATCAACCTTTCTTCTAGTGTTGTAGCTATACTCTTCTCTGTTATTTTTGAATTAGGATGGGTTACTAATGACAAATTTTCTAAGTTAATATGTGTATTGCGAAGGTATTGTGAATATCCGAAGTTGCTTAAATAAATGTCTGCAAGGTTATCTTGAGTGGGCTCCAGCTATTATTCTGATTACACACTTTTGTGTAATGAATCCTTTCTCCCTTAATGTCGAATTGCCCCAAAATATGACGCCATATGAAAGCAGTGAAAAAATAAGCATAGTAGGCTAATTTACTGATATGTTTATCACCAACATATGCAACAACCATAATAGCATAAGTAGCTGAACCTCATCGTTTCAGCAGATCATTGATGTGTTTATTCCAATTCAATTTCTCATCAATGCACACACACCTAAAAATTTGAGTATTCTGCCTTAGCAACAGACTTCTGTTCATAGTCTATGTTTATCAATGGTTATGCCATTTACTGTACAGAATTGTATAAACTGTGTTTTCTCAAAATTTAGTGAGAGTCCATTTGCAGAGAACCACATAATAATTTTCTGAAAGACATTATTTGCAATTTCCTCAGCTGATTCTTGCTTGTTGTGTGTGATTACCATACTTGTATCATCAGCAAACAGAACTAGCTTTGCATCTTCATGAATATAGAGTGGCAAGTCGTTAATATAAAATAAGAACAATAACAGACCCAAGACTGAACCCTGTGGGACACCATTCTTGATACCTCCCCAGTTAGAGGACTCTGCTGGTGTCTGCAGACTATCTGTACTGTTAATTTCAACCTTCTGTAATCTTCCATTTAAGTATGAATTAAACCATTTGTGCACTGTCCCACTCATACCACAATACTTAAGCTTATCTAGAAGAATTTCATGATTCACACAATCAAAAGTCTTTGAGAGATCACAAAATATCCCAATGGGTGATGTTTGGTTATTCAACGCATTTAATATTTGATCAGTGAAAGCATATGTAACATTTTCTGTTGAAAAGCCTTTGTGCAAACCAAATTAACAGTTTGTTAGTACTTCATTTTTACAAATATGTGATACTACTCTTGAATACATTACTTTTTCAAGAATTTTGGATAAGGGTGTCAGAAGTCAGATTGTGCAGTATTTGTTAGCATCAGGTTTATTCCATTTTTTATGCAATGGTTTAAAAATAGCATATTTCAGTCTATCTGGAAAAATGCCCTGTTTCAGTGAGCTACTTATTTCTTGGGAACAAGTTTTTAGTACTCTGTTGGAAATGTCATCAATTCCACGTAAGCTTTTATTTTTGAGTAAATGTATTATTTTTATAATTTCAATAGGAGAGGTGGGTTGAATTTCAGTTTTATCAAATTGCATAGGTACTGCCTCTTCCATATACTGCCTTGCATTTTCTAATGAACAGCTGGATCCTATTTTATCTATAACACTTAAAAAATGATTATTAAGTTTTCTACTTCTGACTTCTTGTTAACAAACTTTTCATAGTGTCTGATAGAAATAGTCTTCCTGTGCTCTCAGTTGCACTGCTGCCCTTTTAACAATATTCCAAATTGTTTTAATTTTTATTATAAAATGTGCTAATGTCAGACATAATGCGCATACTTATGGACGGTAATTCATATTTCACAACCCTAACAAGTTGCTTTGAAAAGCAGTTCATCAGGTCAACAAATAAAAGAAAAGTGATAAACCAAGAGCACAATCTAGCGAAAATTTTCCGAAGATGCTAGAACACGGACCTACAATAGATCGTATTCAGAAGATAATTTCAAACAGATAAAAATTTCTAAAGGAGTCATTACCAAGAATTCTACTTAATACTAAGAAAATAATCATACCATTGACACATTTGTATGATATATAAGTAAGGACAAAAGGTAACTGGAGAGAGGGTAGGAGGGGGGTTTGGAGATAACGGAGGAAGCTGGGATGTGGGGGAGAGGCGTGTAAGTGGAGTTTTATAAAGTTAAAATGTGGTATCAGCGTTCGATACCACACTTGCTAGGGGTTGCAGTTATTCACCGCGGTCCGTATTAGTATCGCTGGACCTGCGAGTCGCGACCAGTGCTGCTAGCGCCGCTCCGCGGCTTGTATCAAGTTTGTAGCGAGCTCTCGTCCATTCTTGCTAGGTACATCAAGTAGTAAAGTAGCATAGCCTTCAGCTGATAGGAAGCAACCTCTAACAAGGCGCTAAGTTAAAGTATGGCCTAAGTGAGTTCTCCTTAGCTATCTGCTTATAACTATACATATGCAGCCAAGATGAATCCTGTACAACCAATGAAGCACAATATATATTATTTTTTATCAACGACTTCTAATTATTATAGTCGTTGCAGATCCAGAGCATCCAGCCAGCACCTTATCGACGTTACTGACAAACTTGCTGTGATTTATATGTTTATATTTAGCATTGGCCACCAGTCAACATTGGCGACGACTCGTTCGTCGTTATCATAACATAAAAAGTCACAGTTAAACATAAGTACAGTCATGTAAACCTACCAAAGAACTGAAATAAACACATAGTCCCTTAACAGCTGTTGAAAATCACAAAAATGTTTAAACTTTTATTACAAAGTTAATATGATTCTAGTCAATAATGTAAAAATGTAATTCTGAAGCTAAAACAAGATAACATTGATAACAATATTTAAGGTGGGGATGTAACGGAAAACGTGAACATTTATTTAAACAAGCATTACAACTATATTTATTAATGTACAAATCTAAAATTTTGCATGTGGAAAGCAAAAGAGCAGTGTTTTAACGAAAAAATGTAATAAAATATGCTGGATTAATATTTTGCCAGAAATTTTATGTTTTAATTTTTTATTGTCTTTTTTATAAAAAGCTGTAACTCAAATTCTAATCATGCAATTAATCTGAAAATTTTATTGTAGTGTCCTGAGGAGGTTATAAGACCACTCAACTACCGTTATTTGCAAACTGTATCATTAACAGAGTTTTAATTTTGTACATCCAAAATTAATTTTTTTTCACCATACAATAATCTGAAAATCATAATGTAATTTCAGGTTCTCGTATTTTTTTATTTCCAGGGAGACCACAACTCGTTGCGAACAGTTCCTGAAAATTTCATAGCATTAGTGCATATTATTTTTGAGAAACGGCTTCTAATAACGTAAAAAATGTAAGACAGTGAAAATTAGGTTCAAAGATTTTCTTCTCACACTTCTACATGTAATACGCTTTCCTCAATTTTAATATCTTCGTTACTGATACTCCTCATCCTCCAGGTTTCTCTTCTCTCCTCTTCCAATCTGCCTGGCCTCTATTTGCACGTAGGACACTGATCTGTTAACTTTCTTGTCCCTGCTCTTGTCGATGGTGTTCTAAGCACACCAGGATCTATACCAACTCTCTTCAGCACTTCAATTCTGCCATTATTTCCGTTATTGTAACATAAAACTGCATCATAGATACCTATTTTGAGTACTTCAAGTCCATATAATGTCCTTTCTGAGCATCTAATCCAAATTAAATTATTGAGGCTTTCATTTACATTTTGTGTCTTTCCATGAAGACACTCCCTCAATAAATCAGGGTTTGCAAGAAATCTGAATGTGGGCTTAATTGCATTCGTAACAGCTTCTGGTAATTTGAATACATTTCATTTCTGTTGTTGAACTTACACCAATCGTCTTTCGCACACAGATTGTGCACTGATGTTCGGTCAGTGATAGTTTGTGGAAAAAAATTGCCCACTCAGCACGCCTCATTGCCTCTAAATTATGTGTGTTTTTCCTTATAGGTCTCCCACAAAATAACTGAAGAGAATCAATTTCTTTCAGATTAAGCCTTTCTTTTCCTCCTAGTGGTTTTCATACTCAAGTACTTCACCTTTCTTCTCTTTCAGCAAGCGACAAAGCCTACCATCAAGCCTCATCTGCATGTGGCCAACACATTCCAACTTTTCTATTGTTGTATTGTACAGATTTTTGTCTGTTACAGCTTTGAACGAAGAAGAGTCCCCATCACTAAGGTATTTAGTATATCTAACACCATACTGGTCCTTAGATCTGAAGAACATCCTCACAACAGGCCTCTTGCACATATATAACCTGGTACGCTCGCTAAACCCGCTGGGCAGAACACGTAATAGGATTGTGGAAAGACCCAAGGGTTGAGGTCAGTTTCTGCTTCTAATTGTAATTTATTGTAATTTAATAACCTTTACAACCAAAATGGCACAGAGCCGATTCTTTACCGAATACAACTCTTTCACGGCTGAAGACCTCCAACAAGAAATTTTATCACGATAAAAATCCAACTAAGATAGGAGTAAAATAATTCAAAAAACAACATACGCAAAGTGCAATACAAATGGCTCAGAGCCACAATTAAATTCCAAAATTTTAGAATATATTACCATAGACCTTTAAAGGCAGAAGGCCAACAAGGAATCTTAAAAAATCAAAAATTCAATTAAGATAGCAATAAAATAATTTAAAACCCAAAAGGCAACATATGCAAAATGCAACACAAATGGCTGAGGGCCACAATTAAATTTCGAAACTTCAGAATATATTACCATAGATTTTTAAAGGCAGAAGGTCAGCATGTTTAACAACAAGAAAGCTTAAAAATCAACAAGAAAAAAATCCAATTAAGACAGTAATAAAATAATTTAAAGAAGCAACATACGCTAGGTGGAATACCAATGGCTGAGGACTACAATTAAACTTCAAGATTTTAAAATATATTACCATAATCTTTAAAGGCAGAAGGCCGCAGTGTTTAAGCTTGAAAGATAAATTTAAAAATTAATTTTGTAAAATTTTAAGGAAACAAACAAATAACCATAAGACTAATTATCTGTTGTCAGCTATTCTCAATTTTAAACAGCGGTGGCACTTACAAGGGAACCTCCCTATCGCACCCCCCTCAGATTTAGTTATAAATTGACGCAGTGGATAGGGCTTGAAAAACTGAACACAGATCAATCGAGAAAACAGGAAGAAGTTGTGTGGAACTATGAAAAAATAAGCAAAATATACAAACTGAGTAGTCCATGTGGAAGATAGGCAACATCAAGGACAATGTGAGCTGAGGAGCGCCGTGGTCCCGTGGTTAGAGTGAGCAAGTGCGGAACGACAGGTCATTGGTTCGAGTCCTCCCTCGAGTGAAAATTTTACTTTCTTTATTTTCCCAAAGTTACGATCTGTCCGTTCATTTATTGACGTCTCTGTTCACTGTAATAAGTTTAGTGTCTGTGTTTTGCGACCGCACCGCTAAACCGTGCGATTAGTAGACGAAAGGACGTGCCTCTCCAATAGGAACCGAAAACATTTCATCGCAAGGTCATAGGTCAACCGATTCCTCCACAGGAAAATACGTCTGACGTATTCTATACGACACTGGTGACGGCATGTGCGTCACACGACAGGAATATGTTGTCGACCCACCTAACTTGTACACTTGGCGAAGAGGTAAAAAGATTCTTCTGCCTTGCCCAATTTAGGTTTTCTTGTGGATGTGATAATCACTCCCAAAAAAGTGATGAAAACATAAGAGTTTGTCACATAAACTGCAACAAATGAATGCAACAGTTTCACAGTCGCACAGTTTTCCCTGTGCTCTGTCAAAACATACGTTTTTTACGTTTTCAAATGTTTCCGTGTTAGACCGTCAAATCCTGCTTATGTCCAAGCAAATCTAAACATGTCCTGGACTTCTGGAGAGCGAAGTTGATTATGTGTGAGTGCCTGAACTTTAATAATTGTCTGAAAATAAAAAATTAAACTTTTCACTCGAGAGAAGATTTGAAGCAAAGACCTCTCGTTCCGCATTTGCTCACTCTAACCACGTGACCACGGCGCTCCGCAGCTCACATTGTCCTTGATGTTGCCTACCTTGCGCATGGACTACTCAGTTTGTATATTTTACTTATTTTTTTCATGGTTCCAGACAACTTCTCCTGTTTTCTCGATTGATCTGTGTTCAGTTTTTCAAGGCCTATCCCTGTGCCAACTTATAACTAAATCTGAGGGGGATGCGATGGGGAGGTTCCCTTGTCAGAAGGACTCCAGGGAGGTCGGTCTGCCCTCGTTCACTTAGGTGCGACAGGTGGTGAGCCCAACTATACTTGATCCGTCGAAACCCAAGGGACAGTCACGGACCGACCGACACAACGACTTGCTTCCCGTCAATCAGTACATGAGAACTCAAACCGGCAATGTTACAAACGCGATAATCCACAATGGAGTACGTATTAGGTGCCAAAATTACACACCATTTTGGACAGCGACAACAGGTGAGGAAAGGACGTTGCCTGAAATTACGTTAGTGGTCGGGCAGGTCACCAGAGCACTAATGGCCACAAGACAGAAAATTCCACTGGTGCACTCAAATCGTAGTCGACCAAAGTAGTTAATTGCACCGCTTGGCGGCTAAATCTCAGCAGTATAACCACTCGGCGTTGCTCACCGGAAAACCTCCCCACGAATGTCGTAGCGATCGGACAGCTCTACACACGCTCCGACACTGTGCAGGGGCTGCCAGCGGCTCCAGCCGACTGCACCGAGCGGAGATAACCTACCTCGTCCGCAACAACCGACAGACTGACTCCAGACCCCCTTACCGGAAACTATACGCACCAAACCAAAGATGGCTCAAGACGCAAATATTGATACAAATCACTGCTGCCACACGTAGAAGGAAGAAGAATCACGACGTAACCACGACAAGGGTGGGAAACCAAACACAGATAGACAGCGAAGTTCACAAAAACGCATAGTTGGGAAAGAGCACGGTTCACAACCTTTTTTCATGATTCTTAAACCAAGTGTTAGCTATGATTAAGTTACGCTCTGTGCAGAATTCTACCAGACGGCTTCCTCTTTCAGTCCTTATCCCCCAATCCATATTCACCTACTACTTTTCCTTCTTTTTCTTACTACTATTGAATTCCAGTCCTGCATTACTACTAAATTTTCGTCTCCCTTGACTATCTGAATAATTTCTTTTATCACATCTTACATTTCTTTAATCTCTTCATCAGCTAGTTGGCATATAAAGTTGTGCTACTGTAGTAGTCGTGGGCTTTGCGTCTATCTTGGCTACAATAATGTGTTCAATATGCTGTTCGTAGGAGCTTACCGGCTCTCCTATATTTTATTCATTATTAAACCTACTCCTGCATTGCCCCTATGCGATTTTGTATTTGTAACCCTGTATTCACCTGACCAAAGTCTTGTTCCTCCTGCCACCGAACTTCACTTATTTCCAGTATATCTAACTTTAACCAATCCACTTCCCATTTTAAATTTTCTAACCTACCTGCCCGATTAAGGGATCTGAAATCCCACGCTCCGATCCGTAGAACGCCGTTTTTGTTTCTCCTGATAACGACATCTTCCTGAGTAGTCCCCGCCCGGAGATCCGAATGGGGGATTATTTTACCTCCGGAATATTTTACCCAAGAGGACGCCATCATCATTTAACGATATAGTAAATCTGCATGCCCTCGGGAAAAAGTATGGCTGCAGTTTCCCCTTGCTTTCAGCCATTCGCAGTACCAGCACAGCAAGGCCGTCTTGGTTAATGTTCAAAACCAGGTCAATCAATCATCCAGACTGTTGCCCCTGCAACTACTGGAAAGGCTGTTGCCCCTCTTCAGGAATCATACGTTTGTCTGGCCTCTCAACAGATACCCCTCTGTTGTGGTTGCACCTACGGTACAGAAACTACAGAAAAGGCTGCTGCCCCTCTTCAGGAACCACACGTTTGTTTGGCCTCTCAACAGATACCCCTCCGTTGTGGTTGCACCTATGGTACAGGTATCTGTATTGCTGAAGCACGCAAGCCTCCCCACCAGCGTCAAGGTCCATGGTTCATGGGGGGGGGGGGGGTGAGGGGGGGGGGGGGGCTTCCAGTTATACGTCAATGTTTTTGGGGTAGCATAGCCTCTCAGTTATGCTACCAGAAAAACACTGACGTATAATAAGTTACCTATTAGCGACGAACACCTGTGAGTAGAATTATTTTGTGTGATCAAAATTGAAGTAGATACTTCCTGTGAGTTAGTATGGGCAGAGGTCATTGTTGGCAACCGGAATAAAATAAGAATAGAATCATTTTACCGACCTCCCAATTCAGATGATACAGTTGCTGAAAGGTTCAAAGAAAACTTGAGTCTGATTTCAAACACGTACCCGACTCATACGATTATAGTTGATGGTGACTTTAACATACCATCGATATGTTGGCGAAAATACATGTTTAATTCCGGAGACACGCATAAAATATCATCTGAAATTGTGGTAAATGTATTTTGAGAAAATTATTTCGAGCAGTTAGTTCATGAGCCCACGCGAATAGTAAACGGTTGTGAAAACACACTTGAACTCTTATAGTTCAATTCTTTTATCTTGGCGGTTCGCGCATGCACTCCCAGACGCGGGAGATTGCTGCATTGCCAGTTGTACGCGCCAAGAGAAGCAGCGCCATAGTATAGTTCGCAAACTTACGTTTAGGGGTGAGCGCGCAGTTTATGAAGTAAAGCCACCACAGCCGCATTAACCCTTTCGCTGCTACAGAGACATGCTCCCCGCATTCCGCGATGTGCGCGATTTTGTCATCATCGCATTGCTCGCCTGTGCAGATACATGGTGTTTCGACTGCTTTGACACACTTTATCATTCGATTTTATAAAAACTATTTGGCCCAAAAATTTGATTTTTACACATCTTCTTGAGTGGTACCTTCCCCCCATAAATGACTTAATTTTGTTTCGATGTGCAGCATTAGATGTAGTAAACCATTGCACGAAATTTTGAAGAGTTTGCATAGGTAAAAGTCCATAGCGTATACTTTCCATATGATCGATTTTAGTTGCCACTAGAATTTTCAAAAAATTACATTCAAACGAATAAAATTAATGAAGTAAGACACTTCGATATTGTTTTTAAATAAATAAAATATTAAGGACCGAACAAGGTTTGAACTCAGAACCATTACGCTAATGCAGTTCGTCGTTCAATGCTTCTCCCGGAGGCTTTTAACACATCACGCAAAATACCGACAAACACTGTTAGTATGACTACGAATTACTCACGTTTCGTCAAAGTACAACAGGAAATAAACAATTACTGCTGTTCTTTATTGCGAAAAAGCGGTTAGTGAGAATGATACAAACACCTTTCCTTGCTATCGCCTGAATTAGGAGGCTTATTGCTTGTTTGGTTTAATTAATTAATAGAATATGAAGGAATTGGTATAAAGAATGCTTTTTCCAAACTTTCTATAAAAGAAAGTCTGCTATCAAGACATTGCTTATGTTCAATTACTTTATTTATGACTGAACATTTCTAAAACTGAAGACACTCGTCCATGCTCTGCACTGCAGTCGAGCTCTGGCAACGTCGTTGTCTGTTCATTGGCTGACTATGTTTTGTGACGTCAGATGCGCAGAACGAACCTAAACTCGGCCTCCGTCATAAATGACGCGCACTTTAGCAACAAATAATCCTGTGTTAATAACGAGCATCGAAACACGTGACGACCGTGCGCATAGCATAACAGATGTAGTGGTGGAGGACATACGGCGCCATATGTAGTTTTACTTATGATCGAAACAGGCTTATGTCTATTGAAGTTATTTTATTTTATTGATCTTGACGCAGCCGCTGGGCTAAGACATTTTTCATTTTTAAAAAGCTTATGACTTCTGAAGGAGGCTATATTATTATAGCTGAAACCATGGTCAAGGTTTGGAATAAACATAATTAGTGCAACTTTGGGCTGTTTTTCATTCGAGACAATTTCGTAACGGTTGGTGGTGTTGCTGCCATGATGAAAATAATTTAAATAGGATCATCAGTGAATGATATTGCCTTTTAAAAATGCCTATTTTATTTATTGCATATCTTTCCATCATCACAAGTCCACGCAGTACGTCAAAGATGGGAGCTATAATTTTAGACATATCGTCTATACCATGTTGGTAGCGTCAGCGCTCGATGGCTGCTTGCAGGGCCTACCCACCTACTGAAAAAGTGCAGTCATTTTACGTTTGATCTTTCTTCTTCTCCTCTATTTCCTACCGATTTCGTTTACCGATAAATGATATTAATTTTGAAACGCTTGTATTTATTCATTCAGCACTTAAAATGGTAAGTATCCAGGTCACATGCAGTGGTGGACTTAAACCACTCCAGTGAGCGTTCAGACAACGCGCCCTGTACCTTGAGGTTCACTGATAGCGGCGGCACTTATCTCAAGTTCAAAGGGAGACGACGCGAATCACAGGTGCGTAGCGTGTGTAGAAACGGAAAATCTGCGATAAATCACGACGTGTGTATGCCAAGGCCAGTGCGGTGTCTCGCCGAGTTCTTTTTGCTCGGATGCGCAGGAGAAAAAATGGCGTAATCGCGATAACATGCACAGCAGTTGATATTCAGCAACCTGGGACAGGCAGGTTGATGTCTACATAAACTGCGCTGATCAGCTCTTATCCAACTTCAGTCAGAGCACTGACTGCTGTATCAGTATGAAGCGATCAGTTCATTTTGCTAGTGGTAATGGTGTCGGTAAGCGTCATCGTTTGTGAGGTGTCGACGACTTTGTTCCAAACGATCAAGCCATGTCTCAGAGGGAGCTGGAGGTTAAACGCAGTCTGTGGTTTGGCCTAGGAACCACAGCTGGGAGCCGGCCCAAGTGGCCGTGCGGTTAAAGGCGCTGCAGTCTGGAACCGCAAGACCGCTACGGTCTCAGGTTCGAATCCTGCCTCGGGCATGGATGTGTGTGATGTCCTTAGGTTAGTTACGTTTAACTAGTTCTAAGTTCTAGGGGACTAATTACCTCAGCAGTTGAGTCCCATAGTGCTCAGAGCCATTTGAACCACAGCTAGGAGTAAACTGTCGTAACTGTGTTGGGAAAGAACCGGAGCTTCAAGCGTTAATAGAAAGCAATGAATCTCAGATAGATAGAGGTACTGAAAGCTGGCTAATTCCAGCCGAAACTTCTACAAGCGACCTCACAGTGTTCAGAAATGATAGATTAAATACGGTTGGTAGCGGCGTGTTCCTTGCTGTTAGACGTATTTTCTCTTGTAGCGAAATTGAAGCATATAGTTCCTGTGAGTTAGAAAGGGTAGAGGCGGTACTTGACAACCAGAATAATTTTTCCTTTTACCGCCCCCCCCCCCACCCCCCGAATCATGTGATACACTTGCTGAAAGAACTGAATAAATCGTCTCAAATAGATACCACATTCATAGTTATAGTTCGTGATGACTTCAATCTGCGCTCGATATGTTGGCGACAATACTTGCTCAAAACCAATATAGTAGTCGGCATAAACCTTCATCCTCAGATGTCCTAAACGCTTTCTCCGAAAATTATTTGGAGCAGTTTGTTCAGGAGTCTACTCGAAGTGTAAATGGTTAAGAAAATACACTTGACTTCTTGGCAACAAACCAAATAATCCTGACGGCCACACGTATCTGTGAGCACAAGGTCGTTGTAGCGAGACTGAGTATTTTAAGATCCAAACCCACCAAAAATAAAAGTAAAACTTATCTGGTTAGAAAGCAGGTACAAGCTCTGTTTACGCCCTTCTAAGAAAAAGCCTCCTTTCCTCCACAACAAACTATGTAAGCGTAGATCACACGATCGGCCATTGTACACAAAACGCGTCAGAACATTGTTGCAGAAACAACGAAGAAAGCATGACAAATTTAAAACAACATGAAACCAGGAAGATTGGCGAATGTAACGCCATTTTATTTGGACACAAAATTGAAAATGTAAAATAGTACTCAAAACCCAATAAAAGCCCCGTAATCCAATATCCAAATTTCGAGTCCCACTGGAATAGCATCACTTGAATAGTAGCAAGTATATATAGAAAAGAAATCCCGGATAAAGTGACTTAATGTTTTGAAAAGGGAAAGAAAAGAAACAGAATCTATTAGTTTCATATTAAAATAATAGTAGATTGCAAAGTAGTGTACTTACAGATCACGTAATAAAACGAGTGAACTCAAAGAATACTCCTTGTGAGTACTCTTTGAGGACACTAGTTAATACAGAAGAAAAAAGTCATACATTGTTAATGTGCTGCTAGCACTTGCTGGATCGGGTCGTATCTCAACGTATGCTCTTGTACGTAGGCGCGACGAGATTGTTTTTATGCATTTTTGGAAATTTTGCGATCTGCTAGGAATCGTTAAACTTGAAATAGGTAGGCCAGCAACCCTGGGTATATCAGTACGTAAAGCCAAGAGGGGAAAAGATCCGTACTTGTCTTAAATTGATTATCTTACAGGGAAGACTGAACTTTGCCCCAAAGTAATAAACTGTTGGCAGTTTACCGACATAGGAAGTGAACATTGGTATTGAATTGTGAGAAAGTACTGAAGTTTCGTTAAAGAAGCAAATGAAATCTGAATTTTGTTACAAACTCTTTGACGGCAACTTACGTTGCTAATTCCACCCAGCTTAGGGAAAAGTTAATTCCTTAATACAATAATACGACGTGAATAGTACTGAGTAAACCAGCATAAAGTGGATTTACTGTGTGATATTTCTTTCAACCCATTTAATATTGCGTGTTTATAAAATACTTATGGGTGCTACGACATGGATTAATAACAGAGCACAGCATGCATAAATATTCTTTGCCGCGTTAGACAGTTATTGTACCAATTCGAACTATTAAGCTTACGCAAACTGAAAACTTTAGGGGAGAAACTATTGCCGTACATGGATTGCAGCCACAATTAATACAAGGATAGCCATTGGTGTGGAACTACGGGCAGCTGTGCTCGTACACTTCGGGGATATCATTGATAATCACTCGGCGTGAATACAGTGCAGCAGGACAGATTTTTTATGTAATGTTCCTCATATATATATATATTCTACCGCTAGTTGGTCGGAGCACGAATTTCATCAACGAACATTTCCAGTATATCTAAAGAGGAGCACTTACACGAAGTTTTACAGAATCTCTAAATTTAGTGCCGACTTCAATGCAGGATGGGTTTAATGATTTCCACAACCAAACTCCGTCGCGAAATTCGGCTTAAAATCCAAAGACATTCTGGTCGCATGTGAAATACACCAGCTGCAACGCACGGTCAAGACATTCATTGCACGATAGTGACAGCGATGACAGTGTCATATGAAATGATCCTCTTTACTAAATTACGAGAAAAACAACTGTAGCAGTTTTGTTTCCAAGTTACATACTTTTCTACTATCACAAATCCGTAAAGCAGCATGTTTTCTTAAGGTCAAGGAAAGAGAAATCATTTACTCAAAAGGTCGAAGAATCAAGAAAGATGTACTCGTCTTTTTGTTTATCCTTAATTCAGAGCTCGTCGTTTTGCTAGGAGATAATTTCAGGCCTCGTGTTTTTTAGTAACAACGTGTAGACACTCTTTCACGATTTTCGCAGCACATTTTGTTTCACATTTTAACCTGCCGCAGCGGTAAAAATAAATCATTCGGTTTCTTGCCACTAAAGAGATCTTCCTACTCGTGCCTTTATGAGACAAAAGACATGCTGTAGACGACATAAAACCAAGACTAATGTTCATACTGACTGGCAACTACTGACTGAAAATTTGGCGCATATTCATTTCCATAGCCTATATTAAAACGCGAACTTCTAGTATGTTCTAGAAGTTGTAAAAATGGTTCAAATGATTCTGAGCACTATGGGACTTAACATCTTAGATCATCAGTCCCCTAGAACTTAGAACAACTTAAACCTAACTAACCTAAGGACATCACACATCCATGCCCGAGGGAGGATTCGAACCTGCGACCGTATCAGTCCCGCGGTTCCGGACTGCAGCGCCTAGAACCGCACAGCCACCGCGGCCGGCGTAGAAGTTGTATTTTTCAAATTAATTGTTATAATGTCATCCGGATTTCGTATAACTAAAAATTTTATTTAAATTTATTTTTTCCACTTAGGCAAAATTTAAAGGACAATAATGATGGTAGAACCTATTTTATTGAAGTTCTAAAATATGAATTTTGGGATTCTTAAGTCCGCCACAGGTAAAATGCAGAATATGTTGAGTTTTTAATTATATTTACTTATTTACGAAAAACTGATGTGTATTTTTAGAAGATAATAATAGTTTTCTGTTTAGCGAACAATAAATTTCCATTGAATACTGCATGAATATTTTTGGGACAATATTCTAACTATTTTTGGAATAATATTCGAACTATGAGTCATTTTTTATAACTCGTGTAATGTCAAATGTACAGGATAACTAATTTTTGTGACCAAACACTTTGCCATTAAAAGAAACAAATAATGTTTCAATATGCTGCAAAATAATTTGGAAAGGTATTGAATTTTCGTAAATAGTTTAGTATAACGTGTTAGTCCAAAAGACATGAATGGCGTACTTTATAACTGCCGTAAGAATGAACATTGCCGAAAAAAGAGATGGGATCGCAGACTTGGGTAAACCGACGATGTTATCCCAAACCATTTTTTGTCATAGTAATTCCATAATTCTGATTTCTATACGAAAAAGTGGAGTTACTGAAAACTGTTTCCCGCAATTCCTTCACCAAAGGAGACGACGCAAAAGTTCCAGAATTCGTATCAAGAATAAGCTGTTAACATGCATAACTTAGACGTAAATATCATCTGTGTAGCGTAGCACCTTAAATCACTTTGTAAACACAAGTCTTCCGGTCATGATAGTATACCAATGAGATTCCTGTCGGAGTACGCTATTATAACATTCCATACTTAGCAATCATACAAACTGCTTACGGGATGAAAGGTCCGTTCGTAAGGACACAGCTCACAACAATACTAAAAAAAAGAAAAAGAAGTAGTAATCCGCTGAATTACAGACCCATATCAGTGAAGTCGACTTCCAGCAGGGTTTTGGAACATAACTGCACTGTGCTTCAACATTATGAATTACCTCAGGAAAAAAAAGATCTATTGACACGTACTAAGCGTGGATACAAATCATATCGCTGATGTGCAAAACGACTAACCCTTCATCCTCGTGAAGTAATGCGTGCTATCTACAAGGGATCGCAAATTGAGTCAATGTTTCTAGGTTTCCATAAAGCTTTTGATACCGTTTCTCAACAACAGTTTCAAATCAAATTGTGCGCATATGGAGTACAGTTACAATTGTGCGATTAGGTTCGTGATTTCGTGTCAGAAAGGTGACAGTTTGCAGTAACTGACGGAAAGTCATCGTGTAAAATGGAAATGATATTTGGCGTCTCCTAAGGATGTGTTGTGGGGATAAAAACTACTAACAACTTAAGTCGGATCGATCGCATAAGTAATTTTGAGACTAAGGCGAAATATATACTGCCTTTTATTGGCAGAACATTTAGAAGACACAATAAACCCACTTAAGAGATTGTCCACACTGCACTTGTCCGTCTTGTTCTAGAGTATCGCTGCGTGGTGTGGGATTTTTACAAGATAGGATTGACGGAGCACATCAAAAAAGTTGAAAGGTGGGCAGCTCGTTTTATAGTATCGTGAAATAGCGAGAGAGTATCACGGATATGATACACGAGATAGTTTGCGATCACTAAAGCAAAGGAATTTTTCAGTGCAGCAACATATTTCATCAAATTTCAGCCTCCAATTTTCTCCTCAAAATGCGCAAACAGTTCGTTTAACCCACACGCTGATCAAGAGTGGAGCAGCAGATAAATAATGTGAAAGTGGTTCGACCTCTGCCAGACACTTAAGTGTAAATTATGGGTAGTCAAATGTAGGAATTTTATAAGGGTCTGGAATTATTCCTTCCATAATGACCGAATAGTTCAAAAATTTAATCTCCGTTGAGCCAAAGCAAGACTTTTATGATCTTGAAATGCGAGTGGCAAGGTGCTCACTGCCAGATTATGTTCTAGTGCACTGCCGGCATGGTGGGTTACCTCTAATTGTCAGTAGTTAGAACGATTTTTGATCAACGAAAAAATCTGGTTTATGTGGAATTTTGTATACTTCTTTATTTATCTGGCCAGCCTTTCTTTGGGGCAAAATTCGTGTTGATATGTTGGGAGCCCAACATTAATCGTTTCGTAAATTCTTATGTGGTGCAACAAGCAAGGGACCGTTACATGAACCAATGGCCAGTTTAATCATTCTTTATCATGTATTGTCCACATCAACCCTAAGAAATTTTGAATATGTGCCAGAGGGAAGAGACAGTAACAGAAAAAGAAATTTGTGCCAGCCTTCATCTGGAATTTGTGTGTAATGTTCTTTGTTGTTCTCAATGCTGGTGAGAACACCGACGCATTTTTCTTGAATGTTCCTGATTACATACTTCGCTCATATGTCCTTATATTCAGGACTGCCCTGATCTATTGTTGGATCTTGTGTGCAATTTCAACCCAGGTCCGCGATTGCTGGGTGGCTAGAAGACCTTCTGAGTTTTTAATCTACCACTGTGTGTCTACATATAATCACAGGCAGTACAATGAAATGCGTTCGTAAATAACTTTCTCCTCAAACCTACTGTGCGTTGCCGCATCCGTTTTTAGGATTATTTTGCCTCTCCCTAAATCAAGAGTGGTGTGGTTCTTATTTAGAAAATCGATGTCAAAGATCATGGCAGTAGACAGCATAGGTATCACTAAGAAATTCCACTCTAACTTATAGTTTTGGCAGACAAACTCAAGCTCACCTGTTGCCTAACGCCAATACTATTGTCGTGGATCACATCCTTAACTTTGGTCTTCCTTAAAGATGGAACTGACCAACTCTCATTCTCCTATTCTTTAAACGCCATGCCTGATAGCCCTAAGGCTTGGTTGCAGCTATCAAAAATAGCTTCCAGTTTTACATTATCTTTTGGTGCAGAAATTACTGGAAGAAAATTACTTATACTCCCACTTGTCTTTTCTTCCAACAGTAAGTTCCTTGTACCATTCTAATTTATGATGATTTTTATCTGCCTGGATTTTATATTCATCACAGGCTCCTTGATATTCATACAACTGTCTCCCCAGAGCCATTGAGCTGCTCGGTATCCATTGCTGGTGTTATTTTGGGGTAAGAGCTCAAGTTTCCACTATCTCGACTGGAAGACTGTGCTTCTGCAGTTGCTCGCTCCCTGGCCAAACTGATACCCACTGTTTCTTTGGCACTTGTTCCAGTTACTGCAGTCTTTGTGGCATCGTTGAAAATGATCTCTACACTGCAAGCGGACTCTCTTATCCTGGGGGTGGTCATTCTTATACCGCTGAGGACCGAAATTTCCCCGTTGTTGCTCCTATGACCTATTTATTGTACTCATCTATTCTCTAGCAACTTCCTGAAGTAACCTTTTGAATGCCTCAGTATCAACTTTGCAGATCCCTGCAAGGATCTACGTATAAATCACTGACATTTTCATATAACAAAGGCATATAGTTTGCAAGGGTCTGAACAGAACATCCAAGAACTGGTTCTTCTGGAGTCTAGAAAAACTTCGCGGGGCCCTGGATTTCGAATCCTCGATATTTCAGCTTATCATTATATCGTGCTTAATCTGATCCTCTGCTGCGTTTGACCAATAATTATTCAGAAATGGCTCTTTAAACCTTGGATAATATTCGTAGTGTAGTGCTACAGATTACATTCATGCTACAGGGTTGCCTTCCAAAGAATTGCAAACAAATTCTAGTCTATGACATAGAGGCCACGTAGGAGGTATTAAGTGATCGAACAGCTCAATCCACACACATCGATGCAGTGCATTCGCACTGTCTCTAAACACTTGAAATTTGTGCACGATGAAAAAATTCTTATAATAAAAGATTTCAATTAATGAAAGACTGCCGTACTACTCATCAGAGGGTGGTATTTCTCATTCAATTCGTGAAAAAAGGGAGAAAATTTATCTTCGTAGCTCGTTTCTGTGCTCGCGCAGCCCATTCGATTTGGTGGATCCTCTCTCTAATGGGCACCACTTCAGCTACCACTTTCATTCCTTCACCAACCTAATACTTGTGCGACTTTTTCTTGGAAACGCTTCTAGTCACTGACTAGTTGCTGACTCCTCAGCACTATCACTCGGTGATTTATTTCTGATTCTTCTTGAATTCAAGATTGATCTTACTTTCACAAGTGTGGAAACATATCATCAACGCTCTGGCAAATTTATAATTTTTTGTACTATCATTTCACTAGTGGTAAGCTTCTGTGTTGCTTTCCCCCATCATACTTTCAGTCTCTTGTGGTACATTATTCGTTTGCTCGTCTACTGTATTTAAGTTACGAGCTACTTGTTCATTTTGACGTTGTCCAACCCGGTTCACTTCTTACTGCATTGTCAGAATGTCCTCTAATTGTGTCCTGACTTCCATTAAACACGTCTCCCCAGCTGCTAACTTTCCACCTTGTATATGCACAGTCTCCTTGCACAGTTCGAACTACTCTTTCTGTTTGTTGTCGATATCACTAATTTTCTTCTCCAGAACCCTAATCTTTTCAGACTCTTACACAGCTTCCTGTTTCACCTCCTGCATACCTTCTTCACTCACCTCTCTCTTCCCCATATTCGCCCCATCTTCTGTGTCCCTCATCCCCTTATTCATTTACTCCTGTGCCTCTCACATCCCCTCATTCATTTCCTACTATTTCTCATCTGATTCTTTGTACACGTCTTCCTGTTGTGTCATAATCTCCTGTAGCTCGCTCACGATAGACTCCCTTAGCATACTGAAGTAAACTTTACCACAAGATGAATTTATCAAGATCATTGCCTGGTAGAGTGTAATTCGGGATTGCTCTACTTTCTTTCTTTATATCTCTGTGACTAACTGTGGACCATTTGTTACGGGACGGCGCAATATCCTCAGTCACGTCTTCGCCATTTTCTAGTCTCGTGTCTTCCTCACAATGTTCCGTGTAAGCAAAACTCCCTCATCTTATCTCTTGCATACTCGTATCTGTTGGTCCTACAGGAAAAATCAGCCGCCTCTCACCGACCTGCATCTCTTTCACGTTACTAATGGCCTCCATGCCTACTGAATTCTTTGTACCCCATAACGTTTCCGTATTTTCTCAACGTGTCTACTTTAGTTTTTCCCATCTAAAAAAAAGCCAGCCCTTCATAGGGGGCGCGTGTACTAATAATAGTACACGCGCTACATAATCACATGAAGAAAACATTTTTAAAAAACTTCCAAAATTTACAGCGCTGCTATCAAGAAACTCTGGCAACAACGAAAAGACAACAAAGAACCACAAATACAATATAACTCTCGTTAACACTTGAAATACATAAAACATACGAAAGCTGAAAATGAAATACAAATTTAGTTATAAGCGGTACAAGTTTGAACTAAAGACTTCGTACTATTTATTCCGTATGCTGTACATTTTTGGCAACCAACTGCTTCATATCAGGAGATTACACGGTGACGAAGTCTCGAAGGTCTGAAAGAAGGGTCGTCATTATTCGGAAGAGGTTGGTCGTGAGTTTTGACTTAACTAAGTGGTTTAAGGTCTGGTTACATGTGGATTTTGCAAAAATTAATACCGTCCCCATGTGTTCAGATGCATAAAGTAAATCTTATTTCCAGAGAGTTATGAAGAAGAACCCTCACAAATGAACTATGAGTGCCGGTCTTACAGGATCATTAGAGTAGAGATTGTCCAAACTACGAAATGACACAACAACTCCAGGTTGCCCAATTTATTTGCTCTCATGATCACACAAATAAGGAAACACAAAAGGTATTACATATGTAAAAAGAGAGAAAATCCATAACAAACAAAGAGAGGAATTATTTGATTACACGTTAAGCGCTACCGACAGGGCTGCAGGGAATCGTGAAAACAATAAGGAAAAATAGTCATCTCTGTGGATCTCGCTCAAATTTTCATACGTCAGTGGAACAGAAGCTATATGCATTGGTCATGTTTTTATAAGAATGTTAAACAGTTATGCAAGGAATTAACAGTAAGCACTTGGCAGTGTATAAGCAATGGACAACTATCAGTTAAGTTAAGTCTACTCACGAGTCAATGAAAAGAATTGAATAAAAATTATAATCATGCGTCCCCATAAAATCCCTTACAAAATAATGAACTCAGATTTACATCAGAGCCACTTTATAAATCACATAGATCACAGAGAAAACCGGCACTTACCACTTCAGGGTCTGAGGACCAAGTTTGCGCCTATCAGAATCTGTGTCCAGGAATAAAGTGTCTTTATTGAAGACGGATGCTAGAATCAGAAGTGCCTCTCGGCACCCAGAGTGTGTAAAAACTTCTCTACTCTCCTCAATGTTTCACTAGAAAGAGTTCCACCTAAACTGCTTCAGCCAATCAAAATGGGTCACTAGTGGTCACCCAATGGTGAACGTAGATCTAAGCTTTGAAACGCTGTCCAGAAACCTTTGCAATGCCGTCGTTCAGTGGTGTCGGCCAAGGTCCTTACAAAAAAATAGGTGTCGGCAAAAGAAGAGAGTAGGTTAGGTTAGGTTGCCTGGGCGTGGCAGACGCCTTCACGGCACCACGTGGACACCGTTGTCGTGCCCTGAGAAATGGTTTCGGTTACACCATGGTTGCACTCCTCACTCCAGTTATTCAAAACATAACTGGAGAAATTCTTACAAAGAAAAGGAGAAACTGGCAATAAAATGCTCATTCCTTGCGTCGTGAAGTTCCTACTTGAAAACTATTCCAACATTTGTGATAAATTCAGCAGTTCACACTACGAAGGAATGTCTTGAAAGTGCTACGTGACGTAGTGAAAAATGGTTCAAATGACTCTGAGCCCTATGGGACTTAACATCTGAGGTCATCAGTCCCCTAGAACTTAGAACTACTTAAACTTAACTAACCTAAGGACATCACACACACCCATGCCCGAGGCAGGATTCGAACCTGCGACCGTGCCGATCGCTCGGTTCCAGACTGAAGCGCCTAGAACCGCTCGGCCACGTCGGTCGGCTGACGTCGTGCTGCCAGCCTTGTAAGAACGCAGGAAGTTTTTGTTTTGTGAAGCTCTCCACTCGCCGCAGCTTTCCAAAGTGTAACCAGCTGTCCTCTTTTGCGAGCACACAAAGAGATGCCGCCCTCGCCCACGGCCGGCCCTGGTTGTTCTGGAGTGGAGGTCGCACGCTGGGGCCACCTGCTCTTGATGCACTCTGGTCAGTAAGGAATTTAACGACAGCTAAAACCTCACTTACTTCGTTAACGATTAAAACAGCTCATTCGTTGCCCCTACAGCGAAGTGCGTCCGAGTTACAATCGGAAAATCCGAAGGCCAGTAGATACTTGCCTCCTGCAATCATTGCTGTTATTCTTGAATTCTGTATTCGTTCTCTCAGTCAAGGTTGTGGAAACTGGTATCACATGAAATGAGTCAGTCAGCGGTTAATGGACACGCTTCAGATTTTTTCTATTTACCTCCTCCAATTCTCTAAAATATTATATACTTAGTTTTTACTCCCTGTACGGATTTCAGACACGCTGTACAGAACAGTATTCGACAATTCGACAGGACCCATGGGGTATATTCGTATTAGGAGACATTACTGGCTGATAAGTACGGCGGATAACATAACTGCCGAGACATTCATTTTCCAGAGAAGTTAAACTGAAAAAGGTAACACGATGCTGCTTTGGAGACTCCAGACAATCTCCTTCTGGGAAAATATGCACATGTGGCAGTACTGACACTTCATATTTCAACTCTGAATGTTACTGCTGTTTTCGAATACCAGCGGAGGTAGTTAACAAACCAATGGAGCAACTTATCACTACGAAATTGATCTCTTTCCTCAGTGTTTCTGTGATAATAATGACTCACTTCACATGAACGTCACTAAGAAGACATTTCATTGCCCAGAGCCGATGGTGGTGCCTCTTACAGTATAATACAGTAACTATTATTATTATTATTACTTTTACTGACTTAAGTCCACTAAGGAGCGCTTATGACTAGTTCTTCTTGAATGCTTTCTTTCGTTCCTGATATATCTTGAGCGCTGCTGATAATTCCTCCTTCCTCTCCTGTGAAAGGGGCTTCCAACGTTTATCATATGACACAGAACATAGCACACTCTACCATAGCTACATACAGTAAGTATGTAATGGTAAGAAGACGGAGGACAAAAATTCGTAGAGGTATATTTCATTGACTAAGGTTGCCACCACCGATATGACCACAGATCAACGTCAAAGCGTCCTCGTCATTCCACACAACTTCCTTTTATGTACTTTATATCACATAATTGTTGCACACTATATTGGTAATTAAATAAAGTTAGACAGTATGCAGATTAGTTGTTGGTAGGAGGATAGAACGCATTCGATTTACAGATCACGTGATGTTGTTGGCACAAAGCGAAATAGAGATTGTTAAAAGAATTAAATACGACTTGTAAGGATTTCTGTATGAGATTTAATAAGCAAAAGACAAAATGCACGGCAGTAAGAGCAAGAAAAGTAAGAACAAATATAACGTTAGAGTGTGTAAAAACTTCTCTACTCTCCTCAATGTTTCACTAGAAAGAGTTCCACCTAAACTGCTTCAGCCAATCAAAATGGGTCACTAGTGGTCACCCAATGGTGAACGTAGATCTAAGCTTTGAAACGCTGTCCAGAAACCTTTGCAATGCCGTCGTTCAGTGGTGTCGGCCAAGGTCCTTACAAAAAAATAGGTGTCGGCAAAAGAAGAGAGTAGGTTAGGTTAGGTTGCCTGGGCGTGGCAGACGCCTTCACGGCACCACGTGGACACCGTTGTCGTGCCCTGAGAAATGGTTTCGGTTACACCATGGTTGCACTTCTCACTCCAGTTATTCAAAACATAACTGGAGAAATTCTTACAAAGAAAAGGAGAAACTGGCAATAAAATGCTCATTCCTTGCGTCGTGAAGTTCCTACTTGAAAACTATTCCAACATTTGTGATAAATTCAGCAGTTCACACTACGAAGGAATGTCTTGAAAGTGCTACGTGACGTAGTGAAAAATGGTTCAAATGACTCTGAGCCCTATGGGACTTAACATCTGAGGTCATCAGTCCCCTAGAACTTAGAACTACTTAAACTTAACTAACCTAAGGACATCACACACACCCATGCCCGAGGCAGGATTCGAACCTGCGACCGTGCCGATCGCTCGGTTCCAGACTGAAGCGCCTAGAACCGCTCGGCCACGTCGGTCGGCTGACGTCGTGCTGCCAGCCTTGTAAGAACGCAGGAAGTTTTTGTTTTGTGAAGCTCTCCACTCGCCGCAGCTTTCCAAAGTGTAACCAGCTGTCCTCTTTTGCGAGCACACAAAGAGATGCCGCCCTCGCCCACGGCCGGCCCTGGTTGTTCTGGAGTGGAGGTCGCACGCTGGGGCCACCTGCTCTTGATGCACTCTGGTCAGTAAGGAATTTAACGACAGCTAAAACCTCACTTACTTCGTTAACGATTAAAACAGCTCATTCGTTGCCCCTACAGCGAAGTGCGTCCGAGTTACAATCGGAAAATCCGAAGGCCAGTAGATACTTGCCTCCTGCAATCATTGCTGTTATTCTTGAATTCTGTATTCGTTCTCTCAGTCAAGGTTGTGGAAACTGGTATCACATGAAATGAGTCAGTCAGCGGTTAATGGACACGCTTCAGATTTTTTCTATTTACCTCCTCCAATTCTCTAAAATATTATATACTTAGTTTTTACTCCCTGTACGGATTTCAGACACGCTGTACAGAACAGTATTCGACAATTCGACAGGACCCATGGGGTATATTCGTATTAGGAGACATTACTGGCTGATAAGTACGGCGGATAACATAACTGCCGAGACATTCATTTTCCAGAGAAGTTAAACTGAAAAAGGTAACACGATGCTGCTTTGGAGACTCCAGACAATCTCCTTCTGGGAAAATATGCACATGTGGCAGTACTGACACTTCATATTTCAACTCTGAATGTTACTGCTGTTTTCGGATACCAGCGGAGGTAGTTAACAAACCAATGGAGCAACTTATCACTACGAAATTGATCTCTTTCCTCAGTGTTTCTGTGATAATAATGACTCACTTCACATGAACGTCACTAAGAAGACATTTCATTGCCCAGAGCCGATGGTGGTGCCTCTTACAGTATAATACAGTAACTATTATTATTATTATTACTTTTACTGACTTAAGTCCACTAAGGAGCGCTTATGACTAGTTCTTCTTGGATGCTTTCTTTCGTTCCTGATATATCTTGAGCGCTGCTGATAATTTCTCCTTCCTCTCCTGTGAAAGGGGCTTCCAACGTTTATCATATGACACAGAACATAGCACACTCTACCATAGCTACATACAGTAAGTATGTAATGGTAAGAAGACGGAGGACAAAAATTCGTAGAGGTATATTTCATTGACTAAGGTTGCCACCACCGATATGACCACAGATCAACGTCAAAGCGTCCTCGTCATTCCACACAACTTCCTTTTATGTACTTTATATCACATAATTGTAGCACACTATATTGGTAATTAAATAAAGTTAGACAGTATGCAGATTAGTTGTTGGTAGGAGGATAGAACGCATTCGATTTACAGATCACGTGATGTTGTTGGCACAAAGCGAAATAGAGATTGTTAAAAGAATTAAATACGACTTGTAAGGATTTCTGTATGAGATTTAATAAGCAAAAGACAAAATGTACGGTAGTAAGAGCAAGAAAAGTAAGAACAAATATAACGTTAGAATAGGAAGATATGGAACAAGTTAGTGCTTTCAGATATCTAGGAAACATAGCTACGGAAGAAATTAGGTGAAAACGCATGTAGCAATAGCCAAGGAGGCATTTGTTAAGAAGAGAAGGCTAGGGATAGGGACATGATGAAGAGACTGGCGAAATGCTTTATATGGAGCGTGGCAATGTAGGAACTGAGACATGGACACTGAGGAGACAGGAAGAAACAAGATTAGGAGCATTTGAGATGTGAATTTGGAGGTCGATGTAAGGGATAAAATGGGTAGACAAATGAGGAGGTGTTGAGAAGAGTGGGGAAATACAGCGAACTTTAATGGTAATGAAGAAGAGAAAACACAGTTGGTTTCGCTATTGGATGAGAAGAGGTTGCTCACCAAATGGATGCTAGTGGAAGGAACGGTGAATCGAGAAAGAAGAAGAGTATACAGTAGATTTCACATAGTGGATAGTATGAAGACAGAAAACAATTATGAGAAAACGAAGAGGATTGGAAATGACAGAGGTGCATGGAGAGCTACATGTGAAGACCTTCCCTAGGCTAGAACACTCATGGTGATGTTTAAAAAAACGTGTAGAATAGTTTGAGAGATGGTGGCACCCATCGGAACAACAAAAACACGTCCAGTAAACATGCGTCCAGAACTGCATACTTACTGAGATACGAATATTTGTTAACAGGAGGAACTAAAAGTCATCTGGATGCAAATATGAGCACATTCGTTTCATTGACTCTGTATCGACAGGACAGCGACAACAGTGTGTTCTGATGACTTTCTCTGTGACAGTACTCTAGGAACATATTAGTCTGCACACTAGGTAGTCAGTCATTGGCATGGTGCGAGTTTTGTATATTGTAGTTTCCGTCGTGTTCGTGTGTATCATTGCATGCTAAATTACTCTCAACTCTGGGCATTTATCACGGTGTCTTATTACATACACAAATGACTTTAATTTCTTTGTTGTTCTTATTATGTTGTCTTACTCAGAAATAGTTCAGTATATATGTATTTTTTGTGCTATTTCTTAGAAACTCAAGTCTACTATTCAACAAGTTACGACGCTACCGACTCTTATTACAAAACTTTGTTGTGCAATGGGCAACGTGACAATACGTGACCTGCTACTAAGATACTTGGCCCATTCTTAGACTTAGTGTCGACCACAATTGCGCATGATGCTTTGTCCCTAAGCTTGAAGCATACTTTCACTGACGAAAGTATCCAATTTTATGGTATTTGTTTAGGCCTAAATCGATTTAACTGCAGTAGCATGAATAAATCTGTGTTCAACGATTGTAGAATGCTTCAGCTGAATACGAGTCTGCGAAATGTCTCTTAGAAAATAAACTGTTATTCTCAACACACTATTCAGTATTCACCATTATTAAAACAAACTGAATGCTGACGTTTCTGGTAGGATATTCTACACGCAGAACAAGCGACTCTACCGCCGCTCGCACGACGGTACGACACTCATCGCACGCCAGCTTTCGAGACCTAATGTACCCCAAAATGTGCTCGCTTTGATACCTGCGCGGTCAGCGCGAAAGATTGCTAACCCAAGACTTCCCCCCCCCCCCCCCCCCCCCTCATGCAGCGGTGTACCGTAGGTCTCTAGAAGAGCGTAGCATTCCAAAAGACTGGAAAATGGCACAGGTCATACCCATTTTCAAGAAGGAACGTCGAACAGATATGCAGAACTATTGACCTATATCTCTAACGTCGATCAGTTGTAGAATTTTGAAACACGTATTATGTTCGAGTATAATGACTTTTCTGGAGACTAGAAATCTACTTTGTAGGAATCACCAGGGGTTTCGAAAAAGACGAACGTGTGAAACCCAGCTCGCGCTATTTGGCCACGAGACTCAGAGGGCCGTAGACACGGGTTCCCAGGTAGATGCCGTGTTTCTTGACTTCCGCAAGGCGTTTGTTACAGTTCCTCACAGTCGTTTGATGAACAAATTAAGAGCATATGGACTATCAGACCAATTGCGTGATTGGATTGAAGAGTTCCTAGATAACAGAACGCAACATGTCACTCTCAAAGGAGAGAAGTCTTCTGAGGTAAGAGCGATTTCAGGTGTGACGCAGGGGAATGTTTTAGGACCGTTGCTATTTACAATATATGTAAATGACCTTGTGGATAAAATCAGAAGTTCACTGAGGCTTTTTGCGGATGATGCTGTAGTATATCGAGAGGTTGCAACAATGGAAAATTGTACTGAAATGCAGGAGGATCTGCAACGAATTGACGCATGGTGCAGGGAATGGCAATTGAATCTCAATGTAGACAAGAGTCATGTGCTATGAATACATAGAAATAAAGATTCTTTATCATATAGCTACAATATAGCAGGTCAGCAACTGGAAGCAGTTAATTCCATAAACTATCTGGGAGTAGACATTAGGAGTTATTTAAAATGGAATGACCATATAAAATTAATCGTCGGTAAAGCAGATGGCAGACTGAAATTCATTGGAAATGCAGTCCGAGAACAAAGGAAGTAGATTACAGTACAGTTGTTATATTACTGCTTGAATACTGCTCACCGGTGTGGGATCCGTACCAGGTAGGGTTGATAGAAGAGGTAGAGAAGATCCAACGGAGAGCAGCGCGCTTCGTTACAGGATCATTTAGTAATCGCGAAAGCGTTACAGAGTGATAGACTCTGCAAGAGAGACGCTCAGTAGCTCGGTACGGGCTTTCGTTGAGGTTTCGAAAATATTCCTTCACCGAGGAGTCAAGCAGTATATTGCTCCCTCCTACGTATATCTCGCGAAGAGACCATGAGGATAAAACCAGGGAGATTAGAGCTCGCACAGAAGCATACCGACAAACTTCCTTTCCACGAACAATACTAGACTGGAAAAGAAGGGAGAACCTATAGAGGTATTCAAGGTACCCTCCGCCCCACACCGTCAGGTGGCTTGCGGAGTATGGATGTAGACGTAGATGTTGATGTAGACTTGTTCAGCCATTCGGTCGATTTTTCCAGTGTCTCAGGCACACACCTAAACGTAAACATTTCTCGCTCAGACCGCACGCTTAACATTGAGGAATGGACACTATATTTAAATGATGCAAAAATACAGTACGGTACAGCTCTAACCTCACAACTGCACTTGCCCGCGAAAGGCAAAGGTCCCGAGTTCGAGTCTCGGTCGGGCACACAGTTTTAATCTGCCAGGAAGTTTCATATCAGCGCACACTCCGCTGCAGAGTGAAAATCTCATTCTGGCTACTGTACTGATCAGACCACTGTGATACACAAAGACATCAAAACACTCTGTTGTCATGTTGGTCGAACGCCTATTTAGCGACTGTGTTCATATCCGCAACAAAATGAGTCCCATGAACAATTATTCACATCACATAAAGCATGAGCTTCTGCACCCACGTTTCACTTCTTTCTCTAACGTCGGTGAGTATTGTCACCAATCAAAGCATTCGATACTTTTTAACACCCCATATATATGCATTTGTGAGTAATGATAAACTTCTATGGTACCTCAGCCTGTATAAATCATTGCAGTTGACTTAGAATTGGGTCCAGTCTGCCAAACACAAATGTTATGGTTAAAAAGTGCTTCTGTTCGTATTTATCGATGTCTAGTCGGCGGCACTTAGAAAGCAACAAGTTCATGCACTACACCATCATAATAGCCTGCTCTCTGAGCTGATTTTTTGCTAGGGGACAAGCACGTAAATCACACACTTCGACATTTCAGCGTCCGATTTTGACCTCTGCTGATTTTCTCCTAGTTATCCCACAACAAGCTTGAAATCATCAACATCTACCAGCACCAATTGAAGAAAACTTTGACTGTGACGAACGGACTTTCTGGTAACCTTTCTGGTGTAGGCTATATACCACTGACAACAACTTGGTGCTGTACAGTTCTTCTTGGTCTTTGTAGTGACTGATCTCCATTGTGGAACTTGTAACACCTCCGTTTATTTATCCCGACCTGATCTGATCGAATAGCAGTCCAATAATTATTATTAATGTGACCGTGTACCTAATGGGGCTGGCAATCGGAATTGACTGCTACGGAAGTTGTTACTTTCCAGTTCGTCCTTCTCAATGCTGCAATAATGAAATGTCTGGTAACAAGAAAAACACCAACACAGTTTCACTAATCACGAACCTATATTCGTCTCAAAAACACAAAAGGAGGAGACAGCCACTGCCTTCGTCATACATATCTAATTATGGCTAATATCAGCACAGGCTTCTTCGTTTTTCATTATCGTCACACGCTAATCCATCACTGCAATCCAACACTGGAATCCAAAATGATGCCGGCGCGGTAGACGCGAAACCAAAATATCGGCACTAGAATGTTACTAATCACTTTCGTAATAATACTTCTTCACCTTCCCGATATTATTCTAGTACAAAGGGGTTAAACCACGGCGATGGCAACTCCCTTTGTCGTTAAAGCCTTGCATTACACAACTGGCTTCCGCACACCTCTACCCGCAACACGGCAACTGACTCAACTCTACACTCACTCTCGCAACACGACACAATCGATTGTTTGCCCTATCGACTTGTGCCGAGTGCAAATTTATAGTAAGGGCCTACGGACCCCTTACATCCCCGCCCTCGAAAACTTCTTTGGAGCCTCTGGCGTAAAATAATCGGCAAGGGAATTAGATACCATTACATCTGAACAAAACACATAGTGTAAATAATTAATGAAATTACAATTCACCAAATAATCCCTCGACTCCAGTAGTGGGCTGCCTCCACAATAATATACCACAAAAGGTTAATACATCTCACAAACATGGCATTGTCCAAGTCACAATTTTTTATCAAGCAGCAATAATCCTCTATAGTCCATATTGAATGTAACACACAACATCAATCTATCTTAATTAACATAGCATGGTAAATATTTTTATAAACTTATCGTACATTAAATTACCAAAAATCTTCACTTTCAAAGGTTTGTACGAGTCATTAACTACATATTTGTTATAACTTGCTACAGCAAAGACAAGAAAACAAACTAGTTGAATGCCAGCCACCCCTTTGGTATGCCGTCCTTTCAGCGGGGTTCCTGCCGTCCATACTACTATCACACTAACTTATAACTCACTTGGCCAACACACATAAAAGTTAAGGAAAAAATTCACAACTTATTCATTTGAGTTTTTAGCACAAGCAAACATGAATACCAAAACTAAATATAGCATTTACTCCTTGGCTTATGCAATTATTTTACAATTCTGCATACCATTACAGATTCCATAATATTAAATGCTCCACTATACCACTAAGTATGTCTTACATAGCTATTTGCAGCACTATAACTAATGTGGTCACCCAATGAAAAAATTTTAAACTACTGATCATTTCATTTTGCCAAAAATTACTCCCATATGTGAATTGTTATCAAGAAAGTTTAGATGAGAGGCACAATATTTCCTGTTATACCGAGATTAATCCAAATCTTCTATACGGATATTTGTTATTCATTACTCAGTGCCAGAATTCTGCTTCTAAATCTTGACCTACGTATAACCATAATTGACTCTGATAGCTAATTGGATACATGAATTACTAATTATTCATTAGTTACACTTTGTTTTATCAGCATACTTCAGATAAACATGTATACCCACAAATAACTTGCAAACAGATGTTGCTCATGTGCTAAATGACATACTTCAATACTTCAAACATCTCATACTCCATACATTTCATTACACATAACTCCCTCAACTTAACAGCAACTTCAATGGCAAATAAATATATATCTTCAACCTACATCAATCCTCCATATACTTCAATACTTCAAACATCTCATACTCAATACACTTCATTACATATAACTCCCTCAACTTAACAGCAACTTCAACTGCAAATAAATATACATCTTCAAACTACATCAATCCTCCATATTCGCTGCAATAACCACATAAAAATACTACTCCAGGCTCCTTAGCCTCTCCGTTCATCATATTTCACATCATTTATTCGAGCAACTATCTCCTCATGTATTTGTTTCTTTATATGTTCATCTTAATTATAAGCTGATACATTACTTCAATTTTCTTACAATTCTTTGACCTTTTCATGCCTCATAAAACAACTCTATAAGATTACACAAACTCTTGTTTGACCAATTAGCTTCCCACGACATTTTGTAAACATTAGCTTTCTTATCTGGTTCTCATTTTATTACTTCTGGCACTAATAATTTTGCAATATACTGACACTAAGCTGATTTTTGACTGACAACTCACACTCTATATCAACAGTAACTACTTCTCCTTATTTTAAGTCAACTATAAATTTACTACATGGTCCCTGACTGAATTACTTGGATGACCACTACCAATCCAAACTACTACACTAACTTTCTTAACCTACGGATAGAGAAAGATGGTAGAGGAGTGAAACTTGAAATAAGAAATAAAGTCTCACCCAGCTGGGAGTGTACCAGTCGCCACTTGGTATACCAGCAAAAGAGTTGCTGGGTCCCTACACCTAACTTTCTTCAATTTGTACCTCTTGATCCCTTTGTCTATCATCTCTTCTCTCATAATTCCTGTCATTATGATCATCATCTCTCCCATGATTGTGGTGAAACTGTTGACCGTTGCCATTCATTGGGTGCAACCCTCCTTTTGGTTTAAACTTCTGCCCTGTATTATTTTGGACGTACCGATTATCACTGCTCATCAAGGTAACGACTCTACCTTCCCCAACGGTTAAAGTGGCATTTCTAATTCGTTTATCAATTTCTTCTGTCTTGCTCTCCAATTGTTGCACTCCCTGTTGTAATTGCCTGACCTCCATTGCAACCCTCTTGTTATCCTCTTCTCGTTGCACGACTATAGCATTTCTCAGATTGACAACCAGTTGGTTTTGCCTATCCCCTATCCCTTAACCGCATCATTGGATTGTTTTTGCATCTGCGTCACCTCGGCGATTCGATGATTGCAATTTGTTTCCACTTCGGTGATCCTTTCTCCCAATTCGGCTTTAGTTTCTTCAATATCGTCTTCTATCTTTTTGTTAACTTTCCTTCCATCTTCTCCACGTCTCCCTAGACTTGGTCTATGCTCTTCTGTAGCTTACTCTCTCTCTCGTTGATGTCCATCTTCAGTCGTTCTTCTAACTCCTGTATTTCCTTCTTCAGATTATATTCCATCTTCCTTTCCAATGTTTTGATCTCTTGTGTTAGAGTTTCCTTAATTGACTTTTCTAAGCTTTCTTTGGTTTCTTGTAAATCTTCCTTAAATGATTTTCGGAATATTTCAAACCTTTTTCTAGTTTCTTGTAAATCTTCCTTTAATGATTCTCTAGTTTCTTGTAAACTTTTCTCCAATGATTTGTAGAATATTTCTTTCCTTTCTCTAGCTTCTTGTAAACCTTCCTCTACTGATTTGCGGAATATTTCTCCCCTTTCTCTAGCTTCTTGTAAATTTTCCGTTAATGATTCTCTAGTTTCTTGTAAACCTTCCTTTAATGATTTGCGGAATATTTCTACCCTTTCTCTTGTTTCCTTGGCCTCCTTTAGCAACTCTACTAACATCGACCATATATCTGCATCCTCTGAAACTGGCTTATCTCTCGTCGTTTGTCCCAGTGTCTCGGGATAACTAGTTGAATGTGCTAATGGGGTATCTAATGACAATCCATAATCACTGACTCCTGAATCATCTCTGTCTTCCTGTCCTATCCCTTTCCTTTCAACTACTGCCTCACAAAACTGCTTATCTTCAGTAGACATGTTTGGTTTATTTTTAATGCAGAGGCAAGTAATATAAAATAACCTCTAGTAACCCAAAACACTCCTAATTACCGCGAAACTAATCAAACAGTAACTGCAGTATCTTCAGTTAATCCCTAAATTGATACAATACGTATGAATACTGAACATAACGACTCTCAAACCCTAATAATTTCCAATATCAATTTTCACATACACAGTTTATGTAAAATGTTTTAAATAAGACAAATCACACCATTCATTGAATCTATAAATGTAAAATCCCCAAAAACAATGAGCATATGTGTATAATCACCATTTAGACAGCGCAGTATGCATAAATAAGTATGCTATATCTCAGAGTATGTTTTGCAAACTTTTCGGAAATTACTGTAATTGGGCACTTCTCCTAAGGTGAAACACAAAAATGGTTCAAATGGCTCTGAGCACTATGGGACTCAACTGCTGAGGTCATTAGTCCCCTAGAACTTAGAACTAGTTAAACCTAACTAACCGAAGGACATCACAAACATCCATGCCCGAGGCAGGATTCGAACCTGCGACCATAGCGGCCTCGCGGTTCCAGATTGCAGCACCTTTAACCGCACGGCCACTTCAGCCGGCTGGTGAAACACAGTTTAGAACTGTTTATTTATGGTGAAAACAGTACATTGCACTTTAATGTTATGCTAACCAGTTGTCTTCAGTCACCATGAGTCGCGATGTTTTGACGTTTGAAGTGGGCGTGGCGCTGTACTGCCGCCGGAGCCGCGTGAAGTTGCGCTGAAGATCGGTGGCGAGTCGTCGTAGTTCTCAGTCGGCCACTCCGTGGCGCTGCAGGCGGGCGTAGTTTGTAGTTCGGCCACTAGATGCCGGGTTGGCGCTCGGTGTCTTGAAGTCGTGCTGAAGATCCGTGTTGAGTCGTCGTAGTTCTCAGTCGGCCGCTCCGTGGCGCTGCAGGCGGCGTAGTTTGTAGTTCGGCCACTAGATGCTGGGTTGGGGCTCGGTGTCTCGAAGTCGCGCTGAAGATCTGTGGCGGTGTAGTGCGTCTGCGCCTGATCTACTCCTTGCACAGGTAGTTGGGATGGCGTGTGAAATTACCTCGCAGATTGAAGCTCTTTGGCGCAGCTGCTACACGGGTCTGCGTGACGTCACTCAACAATTGCGTCGCCACATAAATTCTCACCTGCATAACAGTTTATGGGTCCACATGAAGTTGCTCGATTTTTATTATTCAAAAAGCACTTTTGGTCATAATTTTACTACTAAACACTTCTTTAAAGCTTTCGCGAAGAATTCTTGGCTCGTTTAGCTGTTGTAATGTTCACACGTGTCTTTCTTTGGTGTTCACTTTTCACAGTTTTTCGTGTGGATTTATGCGTTTGCACATAATAACACAGTTTATCGACACTATTACTCTCATCTAATATGGTGAAAAAACAGTTTATTCACAATCGTAAGATGCTATTACTTCGTATTGTTCAAAAATGCACTGTTTCTTGTCGCGATTTTAAAGTTTATGCTCTGTCTTGATCCGAAATTGAAAAAATATTTTCTCGCGTTAAGCAAGATAAAATTACCTATTGTTCTTTACAATTCATCCGAAGATTGTACTTGTCCTTTCATGGTAAGCCAAGGTGTAACACCTGTGTTTATTTATCCTGACCTGATCTGATCGAATAGCAGTCCAATAATTATTATTAGTGTGACCGTGTACCTAATGGGGCTGGCAATCGGAATTGACTGCTACGGAAGTTGTTACTTTCCAGCTCGTCCTTCTCAATGCTGTAATAATAAAATGTCTGGTAACATGAAAAACACCAACACAGTTTCGCTAATCACGAACCTATATTCGTCTCAAAAACACAAAAGGAGGAGACAGCCACTGCCTTCGTCATACATATCTAATTACGGCTAATATCAGCACAGGCTTCTTCGTTTTTCATTATCGTCATACACTAATCCATCACTGCAATCCAACACTGCAATCCAAAATGATGCCGGCGCGGAAGACGCGAAACCAAAATATCGGCACTAGAATGTCACTAATCACTTTCATAATAATACTTCTTCAATATGCAGCCGATATGGTTGCGCTATCGGTCGGAAGACGGCATTCACGTGTCGTACAGCCGTTACGGAGCCTTCCATGACCACCAGCCGTGTACGTCTGCCCCACATAATGCCACCCCAAAACATCAGGGAACCTCCACCTTGCTGCACTCGCTGGACACTGTGTCCAAGGCGTTCAGCCTGACCAGGTCGCCTCCAAACACGTCTCTGACAATTGTCTGGTTGAAGCCATGTGCGATACTCATCGGTGAAGAGAACGTGATGCCAATCCTGAGCGGTCCATTCGGCATGTTGTTGGGTCCATCTGTATCGCGCTGCATGGTGTCGTGGTTGCAAAGATGGACCTCGTCATGGACGTCGGAAGTGAAGTTGCGCATCATGCAGCCCATTGCGCCCAGTTTGAGTCGTGACAGGACGTCCTGTGGCTGCATGTAAAGCATTACTCAACATGGTGGCTTTGGTGTCAGGGTTCCTCCGAGCCATAATTCGTAGGTAGAGGTCATTCACTTCACTAGTAGCCCTTGGGTGGCCTGAGCGAGGCATGTCATCGACAGTTCCTGTCTTTCTGTATCTCCTCCATGTCCGAACAACACCGCTTCGGTTCACTCCAAGACGCCTGGACACTTCCATTCTTGAGAGCCCTTCCTGGCACAAAGTAACACTGCGGACGCCATGGAACCGCAGTATTTAGCGTGTAAGTATGGTTGAACTACAGAGAACACGAGCCGTGTACCTCTTTCCTGATGAAATGACTGGAATTGACCTGGTGTCGGATAGCCTCCAATAGGCGCTGCTCTTGCGTGGTTGTTTACATCTTTGGACGGATTTAGTGACATCTCTGAACAGTCAAAGGGACTGTCTCTGTAATACAATATCCAGAGTCAACGTCTGTCTTCAGGAGTTCTTTTTTTATGTATGTATATCCGCAGGACATGTGGCCTGTAATTGAGAAGCGTCAAGAGTATCTCTCCATTGGCAAAATATTCCGGACTAGTCCCCCATTCGGCTCTCCAGAAGGGGACTACCAAGAGGAGCTGACCATGAGAAAAAGACTGAATAACCAACAAAAGAATAACGTTCAACGAGTCGGGGTGTGGAATGTCAGAAATAAGAACGTGGTATTAAAGTTTCTTTGTTTCTATCTTTTCCTTTCCAACTGCTCTTTTTAAAGATATCCACTCTTTTCCACTGCACTGCCTACTGAGCTATTCACTATTACAGCTTCTATAGCCTAATAGAACTTCAAGCATATCTCTTCATTCCAAAGTACTTCCGTATCCAATTTGTCAGCAGAGTGATTCTTCCTAACTAATCTCTTAAACTTCAGCCTACTCTTCATCACTACTAAATTGTGATCTGTGTCTACATCTGGTCCTGCGTAAGCCTTAAAACCCAATATCTGATTTCGGAATCTAACTGAAACCTTTCCGTAGTTCCCGACCTTTTACATGCAAACGTTCTCATCTTATGATTCCTGAACAGAGTATTCGCTAGTAGTAGCTGAAATTTATTGCATAATTCAATTGGTCGTTCCCCTCTCTCATTCCTATTACTTCGCCCATATTCTCCTGTAAACCATTCTTCTACGTCTTCCCCTACAACTGAATTCCATTCCCCTATGAGTGTTAGATACATACTGGACCCTTAAGCTCTTCAACGAAGTTCTACGAATAGATGGGGTAGTGATAAGACTAGTGCAAACCCAGAAGGCAAATCTATCGTGAACCCCTCACATAAATGTGTAGGAATGGTCTTGGAAATGCCGGCTGACTAAACAACAACTTCCAGGTGCTTTAGTAAAACTTTCAATGTAACAGTCGCAAGCAGGGATCAGTGGAAGATTGAACCACGATACCGTTCAGGATCCACGGTCTGGATTACTGACGGGTCGCAAAAAGACAAAGGTGCTGGGGCCAGGGTGTATGGGGCACAGCCTTGACTAACGAGCACAGTCTATCTTCGAGAACTGGTCACGGTATCCCTGGCGGCAATATTTGTTACCACAATGTGCAAGGATGTAGATGGTACAAGGATCGCGGCATCTACATTCATTCTGATGGCAAAAACATCTCTGAAATCCCTATCAGCCTTTGCAACGATCGTTGCAGAATGTCATGAAGCCATTGAGAGGCTAGGGGAACGAACAAGTTAAACCTGCTCTGTGTCCTTGTTTACTCAGAAATTAGTGACAATGATCAAGATGGTAGGCTGACCAGGACAGGAACGACGACTCGATTTGATCGAGTAGAAGGCGATGGTAAAATCAAAATTATGTAGCTGAATCAGGAGGTAGCACGCAGCATATTGGACTAAGATCCAAAAACCAAACACATTGCAACCTAAGGACGCCGAAGCCGTGTTTTAAGAGAAGCTCTGCAATCCTTAGCTTAAATAGAAGATGGATTAAACTCGTGGTAGGACTTCAGGAAATACCTGCACACGATGGGTATAGAGAAAGAAGATCTAATATTCCAATACGAAGCTCTGAAGACAAAAATATATAGAATATTTGGGTCATTAATTCATCAAGAAATTATGTCTAACAAAGAACCAATAAAGGTTCTCCTAGAACTCTTCAATATTATCATAGGGAGAGAAACCACAGTATAAACTTAGTTTCGGTGGGACCAACATGGAGCTAAGACAAGTGTTGTTTTGTCTCCCTGTGTAAATCAAATCAAATCGAATGAGAACATCAAAGCCTGCAGTCTTCTTGTCACACCAAATGACCGCTCATGACCTCTGTTACTCGCAGAGTCAATGTATTAAAAATTAATCAAGTACTTCGATCGCCATTCTACTATCTAAAATTCGTACAATGGTTCAGTGTACCATTCCCGGCTCATATGTCTGAATACTTTCACTCTAGATCCCAAAGATTACAATTTGTACAAATAATACGATTCCCTTTATCAAACAAACTATTTCCTATGTAGATTTGGCACGTCAGCATGATTAGCAGCTTCGGCCGTGAAAAATATTCAGCGAGATAAGGTGTCCTTCACAGCAGTCTGACGCATCGCAGCTGAAAGTCCGTTGTCATGCTGTTGGCTGAAGCTATCTACGAGAAGCTACTAATTGGAAGACCTCTACCGATGAGATAAGCTGTGACATATAAGTAACCTGCGCAAACGAAGTAGCAGCAGCTCACTTCGCACGGCTAAAGACATTGTCTCCACCGACTGCTAACGCAACTAAGGTACGTTCCGAGGAGAAAACAAATTCTCAGCCTATCTGTGGAAATTGCACCATATGTTTCTAACATGGCAAAGTGTTAGCTTTGCTTTCATAGATCCGTTACATTGTAAGTACCTAAGGTGTAACCGGAAGAGTTTTAACCATGTTTTCTACGTGCTGACTATGTTGCCTTAAATGGGACACATGCTGGGTACTTCAGGTGCACCCAGGAAATTGATATATGCATATTGTCGTTATATATTGATATCAATACTTTCTTTCTTATGCATCACTTAACGAGATGGCCAGTGAATATAATACTGCTATGGAATGTTTTGTCGTTCATAAGACTGTTTGCTACACTGCACTGTATCCCAATATGATGTGGACGCAACGCGTTCATCGACAGAGCAAACCACGCCCGGGTTCCCGGGTTCGATTCCCGGCGGGATCAGGGATTTTCTCTGCCTCGTGATGACTGGGTGTTGTGTGATGTCCTTAGGTTAGTTAGGTTTAAGTAGTTCAAAGTTCTAGGGGACTGATGACCATAGATGTTAAGTCCCATAGTGCTCAGAGCCATTTTTTTGACAGAGCAAAGAAGCGCAGTCTTAAGACTCGTGTTCAACAGGCCACTGGTTCTAAGCTCTGTCTGGCTATCTAGATTTTTCCCGCTCTTTCCCTAAATTTCCGAAAGCGACTGCCGGAATGGTTCCTTTCGAAAAAGCACGGCCGATGTCGTACCCTATACAACCTTGTTCTGCGATCCTAATGACCCGGACTGGACGTTGAACGCTAATCTTCCTTTCTTGCTTCAGTGAATAACTTTAATTCGATTTAGTCGTAGTAATTGAATGATTATGTTTGGTTCATTTAATATAAAATTGTTAACGCAAATTTCGTTGGTGCTGAAATTTATAACCGGTCAATTGTTAAAAAGTTTTACTAAAAGTTATAGTGAATTGATAGGGGAAGGGGGAGAAAGGAAAGGAAAGGGAAGCAATTAATGATATCAGCTACGTCAGGACATTATGCGGAATCAGTGGCGACGAGTGAAAATGGACGCGAGACCGGACCTCGTGGCTGGGATCTCCTGTTTACGTAAAAGCTGCCTTAACCACTCCGCCACCCGAACGCGGTATTCATCACGAGTGCGTGGGCTGTCTCGGCACACACCCTGGCCGCTTCACATTCCCACCTGGCGGCAACTCCGTGCTCGCTAATTTTAGGTTCCTTCCGGAATTCGAACGTAAATGAGCATCTGCACTGTAGGTTGTGAATTCATTTCTCATGGAGGCGAAGCAGTTATACGAATGCGTACTGTCTTTTCTTTCTGACATGTCTCAGTTGCTTAAAGTCCTGCAGATCGAGGATCTCGGATATCATGCCTTGTCTTCATCAACGAACTATAAATTACCACCGGAAAAAGTTCCTGTCAGAGCACGCAACAAGTTAATATGTTCCCCTTTGAAAAGGCTCTGACTAAAAAGTGGAGAACCAGCTGCCTCAATCCTCATTCCGCCTTTCTCACTCAAAATTTTGGAGTACGGACATATTCGCACTCTTTTCACACTGAAAATTCTAAATTCATTTACACAGGTGTTCTTCGTGCTTAATATACATCTCCTACTCACAGCCACAGTCTATGTATGTCTCTCTCCCATTGTCTCCTTTTTTGTCATTGATTTACAGTAGTCCCACTGACATTGTCCGCTTTCTCACTTACACTATCTCCTTTTGTCTTTCTTACCCACTGATACAGTCTCGACCATACCTTGGCAGCTCAAAAATTCAAAATGGTTCAAATGGCTTTGAGCACTATGGGACTTAACATCTGAGGTCATCAGTCCCCTAGAACTTAGAACTACTTAAACCTAACTAACCTAAGTACATCACACATATCCATGGCCGAGGCAGGATTCGAACCTGCGATCTTAGCGGTAGCGCGGTTCCAGACTGAAGCGGCTAGAACCGCTCGGCCACTCCGGCCGGCAGCTCAAAAATACTGGGTGCTCCAAGTTATTTTCACGTCTACACCCATGCATGTACAATTTCGGTCAAAAATGCGCACACCTCTATACCTTCCCTTTAACCGAGCGAGGTGGCCCAGTGGTTAGCACACTGGACTCGCATTTTGGAGGACGACGGTTCAATCTTGCGTCCGGCCATCCTGATTTAGGTTTTCCGTGATTTCCCTAAATCGCTCCAGGCAAATGCCGACTGGTTCCTTTGAAAGGGCACAGCCGTCTTCCTTCCCCGTCCTTCCCTAACCCGCTAAGACCGATGACCTCGCTGTTTGGTCTCTTCCCCCAAAACAATCCAATCTTTCCGTTTATAGTTCGTCGGTCTCAGAGGGAGCCATTGTATGGTTTCAAGTCGTCTGCATTTTTTTATTGCCACTGTCTCCTCTCTCTTTCCACCACTGCTTCTAATTCAGTTCGTCTCTCCCTCTCTTTTGCTGCCACTGCCTCCCTTCCACCATAACTTTCTCCTCCCTTATTTTCTCTCGCTGGTACTGTCTCCTCTCCCTTCCACCGCCACTGTCTCTCTGCTATTCTCTTTCAGCACAAAAAAGTTCACATTGCATAATTTTTCCTGTGGAACGTGGAATAATGATTGAGACAGCTGGTACCCCACTTTTCTATTATTCTTTCAAAGAGGAACATATTCAACTTACATGTTCTCCGACTGGAGCATTTTGCCCTGGATCTCTTATTTTCCCTGCAACAGTAGGGCGTGCTGCTTGCACACGGTTAATGTGACCACTGCCTTTGTTCGGTGTCAAAGAGCAATAACCACTCACAGACGGAAGGTGGCAGCACTAGCAGCGGTGGGATACTTAACCAATTGACTATCAGTTTTTTTCAGACATTAAGATAGGGTTATTTTAACTAATGTTGCAGTCAGACGTAACAACACGAAAACAGCATTTCCCAGTTGCATTTGCCAATACGGGGAGTTGTAGACCATACAAGGTGACTCATAAGTACCTCTGTTGTTTCAGAAGACGAAACACAGAAATTAAGACATATACGAGGTGTGGCTAGAAAAAAACCGGACTAGTACTGGTGAAACAATAAAACAAATGCAATAATACTGAAAGTCACGTGGCCTGTCACGTGACTCTCGCTCCGCCTACTGCTCGAGTTTCATCTGCCTCCTGCACTCAGTCTGCCCGTGGCGTCTGTTTTAAGTAGTTGACGTTTTGTCTGTGCGTCGGAAAATGTTGAGTGTACAGAAAGAACAGCGTGTTAACATCAAATTTTGTTTCAAACTAGGAAAATCTGCAAGTGAAACATTTGTAATGTTACAACAAGTGTACGGCGATGATTGTTTATCGCGAACACAAGTGTTTGAGTGGTTTAAACGATTTAAAGATGGCCGCGAAGACACCAGTGATGACACTCGCACTGGCAGACCATTGTCAGCAAAAACTGATGCAAACATTGAAAAAATCGGTAAACTTGTTCGACAAGATCGCCGTTTAACAATCAGAGCAGTGTCTGAGTTAACAGAAGTTGACAAGGAAAGTGTTAGGCAGATTCTTCATGAAAGTTTCAACATGAACAAAGTGTGTTCAAAAATGGTTCCAAAGTGTCTCACAATTGAACAGAAGGAACGCCGAAGAATGATTTGTTCTGACATCCTGGAAAACATTTAAAGTGATCCCACCTTCTTACAAAATGTTATTACTTGCGATGAATCGTGGTTTTTTACTTACGATCCCGAAACTAAACGCCAATCGATGCGTTGGACAACTCCTGGTTCTCCACGACAAAAAAAAGCACGAATGTCAAAATCGAAATTCAAGGCAATGATGATTGTTTTTTTGACATCAAAGGGATTGTGCACATTGATTGGGTACCAGAGGGACAAACAGTGAATCAGCATTACTACATTAGCGTCCTGGCTACCCTACGTGAGCGAGTACGGAGAAAACGGAACAATTTGTGGAGAAAAAAGTCATGGATCCTTCACCAAGACAATGCCCCAGCTCACAGTGCGTTGTCAGTGAAGACGTTTTTGGCAAAACACAACATTCCCATCTTAGATCATCCACCCTACTCACCTGATTTGGCCCCCTGTGACTTTTTTCTTTTCCCTAAAGTCAAGTCAGCTTTGAAAGGAACTAGATTTGAGACTGTTGAAGCAGTAAAAGAAAAAGCGACGGAAGTAATGTATGGATTTACCGAAAATGATCTGCAGCATTGCTATGAACAGTGGAAAATTCGTATGGAGCGGTGTAGAGACCGAGGAGGAGAGTACATTGAAGGAGATAACATGAAATTGTAAATAATTGTAAATAAATGTTTTTTCCAGCATCAGTCCGGTTTTTTTCTAGCCGCACCTCGTAGATAGCCCCTCCCCCTTCGTTTTCCCTCTCCTCCCTCCCTTCCTTTCTCCCCCTCATCTGTCTAGGTCCCCCGTCCCCCATCTGCCCTTCGCTGTGGTGAGTCATCTTCGTGCCGACCTTTTAGTGCAGTGTTTGCAGTGAGTGTTAAGTGTTGTGCGTCTTTTCCGAAGTGTTGCAAACGGACACCATACTGTCCGCCGTTTTACAAATTAAGTGACTGTTTTATCGCCTTCTTTTATTGTTTATTATCTTCCACTTTTTAAAACAAATTATGTAGGCTGAAGAGCAGCGTAATAAGCTCCTGCCAGGCCGACCCCTTCGGGGGCAATCGAAATTCAATAAAAGAAAAAAAAGACATATAGAGAAACGACACACATCAATGGACAGAGCACCTCTCCCAGTATGTAACTCATAGTATGGGTGCACAGCATGGGCTTTGTTTGTAATGTACCACCGGCCGCTGTGGCCAAGCAGTTCTAGGCGCTTCAGCCCGGAACCACGCTGCTGCTACGGTCGCAGGTTCGAATCCTGCCTCGGGCATGGGTGTGTGTGATGTCCTTAGGTTAGTTAGGTTTAAGTAGTTCAAAGTCTAGGGGACTGATTACAAATGTTTCAAATGGCTCTGAGCACTATGGGACTTAACTTCTAAGGTCATCAGTCCACTATAAGTTAGGACTACTTAAACCTAACTAACCTAAGGACATCAGACACATCCATGCCCGAGGCAGGATTCGAACCTGCGACCGTAGCGGTCGCGCGGTTCCAGACTGTAGCGCCTAGAGCCGCTCGGCCACCTCGGTCAGCGGGACTGATTTCCTCAGATGTTAAGTCCTATAGTGCTTAGAGCCATTTGAACCATTTTGTAATGTAGCAAACATCATTACCGGCGTGCCATTCGTTGACGCGATGTGTCTTGGAAGGCACGACGGCAGCCCGCTTTGCAAATCTGATAACTGGGCTGCTTATCTGCTGGCGCAACTAAATCTATGTGACAACAATACGGAGACGATAATTAACTTTCTGGGAGTTTTGCTGTCAATGGTGGCATTAGAGAGTGAAATTAATTATATTTTAACTTCTACCAGACAGATAATTTTAGTAGACAGACAAAAGGTGTTTAAAAGATAGAGAAATGAGTGTGCTCAAATTCTTGACATTGCGTTTACTAAGTTTAATCACAAAAAATAAAAATCGACGAAATTCCAATCTATTCTTATTTGGCACTACCTCTTTTACCCTTCCATAAAAAAGAACTATGCCTATTGAGGCGTTACCCCGATTTGCTCCCAAAATTTCTACCAAGGCGATAGGCTCCACGGATCTATAATTATATTTATTTGGTTATCACTGTTAGCATTCAACCGCGATTCTTATACACATATTTTAACAACGCGTTTCAAGAGACAATGCTCTCATCATCAGTTTGTAAAGTCTAAGTCATGAAATTAAACGGACTAAAAAGACAAAATACCATCACAAACAGTTGGGAAGTCCATTTAGTAAAACAGAATTAAAAGTATATTGGACTGTGGATCCTCGTCTTACATTGAAGTTGTTGACACAAGTATATGGCCGTCCTATAGCTACCAAGTATGCTGTCGCACTGTGCCGGCTCTGGAGCTGTTGTGGACTGACGTGCCTAGGTGTTGTGGCGTGGTTACAGCCGTGAGCTTGACAGTAACGCTATGCTATTGGGCGCCTTATTTCCTTATTGCATTGGTCTGCCATCGTTAGCCTCTAGCAACTCCGTCAGTGACATGCTACCAACTTAAAGTCGCATACCTACCCTAAAATAATTCTAAAAACCTTCTAAAAAATCTCATTTCTTTAAAATTATCTTGTGCATTTAGAATATTGCTTTGTTTCTTTTCATGGATAGCTATCTCGAATTCCTCTAGTAAATCAAGTTTCCTCCCTTTCTTTTCTACATGCAATATTTCCACGTTATCTTCTATGCTATTAAGGGGCTGGCCTGTTTCATATATATGGTTCGCAACAGCTGATTTGTCATAATTTCCTAACCTGAAAGCATCTTTGTGTTCTTTATACCGGATCGCGAATGATCTTCCTGTCTGTCCTATATATTTTGCATCACAAGTTCCGCACTGAATCTTATAAACTCCCGAACTTTCAAACTTATTTCTCGTCTCGCCAATATCGTGCTTAAGGCTATACCTCACTAGGTTATTAGTCTGAAAAGCTATTTTAACATCGTATGGCTTAAAAATATTTGCTATCTTTTGTGAGACTGTTCCGTAGTATGACATCGTGATAATTTTCTCTTTCTCTCCATCAGGTTTTTTCTTTTTGCGCTTATTACTTTTCCGTAACAGTTTTTTAACCATATCTATTCTGTAACCGTTATTCATCGCTATTCTCTTAACGGTATTAATTTTTTATTTTAGAATTATTTTAGGGTAAGTATGCGACTTTAAGTTGGTAGCATGTCACTGACGGAGTTGCTAGAGGCTAACGATGGCAGACCAATGCAATAAGGAAATAAGGCGCCCAATAGCATAGCGTTACTGTCAAGCACACGGCTGTAACCACGCCACAACACCTAGGCACGTCAGTCCACAACAGCTCCCGAGCCGGCACAGTGCGACAGCATACTTGGTAGCTATGGGACGTCCATCGACTTGTGTCAACAACTTCAATGTAAGACGAGGACCCACAGTCCAATATACTTTTAATTCTGTATTATTATATGGACTTCCCAACTGTTTGTGATGGTATTTTGTCTTTTTAGTCCGTTTAATTTCATGACATACACTTTACAACCTGATGATGAGAGCATTGTCTCTTGAAACGCGTTGTTAAAATATGTGTATAAGAATCGCGGTTGAATGCTAACAGTGATAACCAGTATAACGACAACTGCTGCCTCGACTCCGTAATGGATTATATTTAAAAAACATTATATTTATTTATTTTTATTACATGATTATAATTAGTAACTGTGTACAAATGAGAATTCTATAAAACAGAATGTTACAGAAATGTGTGATTCAAAGGATAAACTAAAATAACTTTGTACATTACTTGTGCTGCTTCAGCTAAAAGACACTTTCTTGAAGAGATGGCGCAGCTGGAGTTTTCCTGTCCATTGCTATTGGCGTTTTCTGTCTACAACAATGCCGTTTAAAACACCTGCAACAGACTCAAGCTTCGTTGCTAATGACTCAGTGAATACAGCTTTCCATGAGTCATCCAATTTCTTTCCTTCTTCACTGCTTACAACTCAAATCATTTTGTCTTCAGTGTGATACTGCACAGAATGTTACATTGAGCCTGCAACTACCCAACTGGAGGGGGGACTACAAAAACATTGCTTGAATAATTTGCAACAAGCGTCAGTACCTCGATGTGCGTTCGAGGACGTTGTGAGTTTTTTGCAGGTACCACTAGTAATCAAGCTCCACTTTCTCCCCCCCCGCCGAACATATAGTCAGTGGTCATTCTTTCGAACCATGTAAGCACAGGAGGGTCCGAGGTTCAGTCACGTCAGGTGTGACACAGAGTTAACACTCTAAGACGACGACATGCACATGAAGCGATGTTCATCGGTGTCCACGAGGCGACAGTCAAGGAAAAGTGAGAAGTCCGTCAGTCCGATAGCATGGAGCTGGTGTCGCGTCACATATTTTTTGCTGGTGACTTGATACCAAGTCGGGAGCCCGGTCATTGGCAGAAAATCGTCATGTATCCTTCTCCACACTCGTGGCCAGTTATCTAACAGTTGGGTACATGGTTTCTCCGACATTACGCAGAACTTTCCGCAAAATGGCCCTGTAAAAATCTATAACCTCTGATGGGCGCGTTGAGGGGAGATTCGAGGTCACATAGCTGTATTCCAGAATGAATGTCGATACATGAGAGAGCTGTATGGCGACACGTGCCACAAAGGCAACGACGGGAACAATAGACGATCTCCAATAGATGAATCTTTAGGGAGGTGTGTTGACTGGTCCATCGTTTCCACATAGTGCTCATTTAAAGACAGTGCCAGTGCCCTAGCTTTATCCAGTCCTAGTCCTCCATAGAATGGAGAGAGGATGAAAGTATCACAACGTACTTTAAATACGTGTCCTGTGCACACCAAAGGCTGCCTGAAGTCCGCCATCTATCACAGCTGGTAATGGGAGGGCGTATGCCACATGATTGAGATTTGACAACACGCAGAGGTTCAGGTATTGTACACGTTGCAGATGTTCAACTCATGGAGCAGGTTTTGGCGCACCATCACGTGTGCCATCTGTAGTAATTGTCGATAGTTTCCTGCGTCTGTTCCGCGGATATTCTTTGCAAACGTCTCTCCCAAATGCCTCAGTTCAGTAACTGGTGGAATGAGGGCGACAGAGCTCGGCCCGAGATCGTATCCGATATCCGGCGCTGCCGACTTATTGATGTTCAGATGACTGCCCACAGCCTGTCCACATTATCGATGCAATTTAGTATGCTGCGGACTTCATTGGTGAAATGAACCAGCAGCAGCAGGTCGGCATACACTTTATAGCGGAATATAATGTCCAACAGGCCAGCCTGTGTGGCCGTTCGGTTCTAGGCGCTTCAGTTTGGAACCGCATGACCGCTACGGTCGCAGGTTCGAATCCTGCCTCGGGTATGGATGTGTGTGATGTCCTTAGGTTAGTTACGTTTATGTAGTTCTAAGTTCTAGGGGACTGATGACCACAGATGTTAAGTCCCATAGTGCTCAGAGCCATTTGAACCATTTGTCCAACAGGGTAATGCCATATAGCCTGTGCTTGAGACCTCCGAGGAGTGGCTCGAGTGCTACAGAAGTAGGTAGAAAGAGGCATCCCTATCATAGAGACCTCTTAATGGGTATTGCGCCCACTGTCCTTCTGTTTACCTGGACCTGCTTTCTGGCTGTTGCCAGAAGTCATCACAGGATGTCGATGAGCATCAGGGGATTCCCATTTGGTCCATCACCTATAGAAGGAAATTATTTTGCTCTCTACCGAAGATCCAGTGAAAATCGACGGAGACAACCGCCGCTCTCAGGTGGCAAGCCTAGACGATCACCATTAAGTCTCTGAAGTCGCCAGTGGCCATTTGTATGTTGGCATCTTCCTCCTGCGACATCTGTTCTGGGGTGAAGATCACTGGCAAAGTCATCTTTATGCGGCCTGCCCAAATCCTGCCGAAGTTCTTTTAATTGGCATTCAATATTGCAAGTGGCCAATAGCCGTTGACCAATTGCCCACCCACTTGGTTTTGTACCAGTATGAGAAGTCCTTTGACTAAGGTAGGCGGCAGTGTGCAGTCTGGGGACATGAGTTCTTGGAACACCGAGTGGCTTTTCAGCCTGCACACTGAAACCTTCCTGCTGACCACCGTTCATCACCGTTTATTCATTCTGGAGAGATGGAGTCAATGGCAACGATGTCAGCCTCGTGAACGGCGTCCTACAGGATCAGTTCTTCTTCCTGCAGCAAGTGGGAGCTGCCGTGATCAGTCATGTTCCTGCAGCATCACTTTCAGTGTTTAGGTGAACGCTGTTTTCGTGTGTAGCCTTCTGTGCCAGACGATGGCGTTAACTCATACCTCACCAGCACAAAGGCTTTTGTTGCTGCGATAAGTGTATCGACTGCCGTCCTGATGTTGGCACTGTCTGCAGAGTTCGGTGGTATCAGTGACGTTGTCCAGAGTTCTGCCACTGGCCAGGTTGACTGATTGACCAGGCGTCAGCCTGTGGAAGGTGGTTCCAGTACTGCAACATCAGCCTATTGTGTATAGACAGACGGAGAAGTCGTGAGTGACACTGCGTGAGCTACTGGAAGGATTGTCAGCGTCGATGGAGGTGCCACATCCTGCCGCAGAAGTTGCGTGACCCAATGTTGGAGGCACGCAGAATGTCGGTGATCTTCCTTGTTGCATCTGGAACACTTTTCAGGCTGGCTATCATAAAAAAACTATGTCCCAGCAGCCTCTTATTTGGAGGTACGATGGTACATGTCGTCAGTGTTCAATACATACCTGGCGTACTCGAATGAGGATTGGATACCTCTTGAATTGGGTCCACTTTTCTGGCACTTGTTCTTGTACTGTACCATAGAGCTTGAGCGCCGCCACGACGTCTGCCGCCGGCAGTTCGAAGGGTGGTTTGAATATGTGGTAGCTAGTCCATAGACTGTATGATTAAATGATCATGGCGTCCTCTTGGGTAAAATATTCCGGAGGTAAAATAGTCCCCCATTCGGATCTCCGGGCGGGGACTACTCAAGAGGATGTCGTTATCAGGAGAAAGAAAACTGGCGTTCTACGGATCGGAGCGTGGAATGTCAGATCCCTTAATCGGGCAGGTAGGTTAGAAAATTTAAAAAGGGAAATGGATAGGTTAAAGTTAGATATAGTGGGAATTAGTGAAGTTCGGTGGCAGGAGGAACAAGACTTCTGGTCAGGTGACTACAGGGTTATAAATACAAAATCAAATAGGAGTCATGCAGGAGTAGCTTTAATAATGAATAGGGAAATAGGAATGCGGGTAAGCTACTACAAACAGCATAGTGAACGCATTATTGTGGCCAAGATAGATACGAAGCCCACACCTACTACAGTAGTACAAGTTTATACGCCAACTAGCTCTGCAGATGACGAAGAAATTGAAGAAATGTATGATGAAATAAAAGAAATTATTCAGATAGTGAAGGGTGATGAAAATTTAATAGTCGTGGGTGACTGGAATTCGGTAGTAGGAAAAGGGAGAGAAGGAAACGTAATAGGTGAATATGGATTGGGGATAAGAAATGAAAGAGGAAGCCGCCTGGTAGAATTTTGCACAGAGCACAACTTAATCATAGCTAACACTTGGTTTAAGAATCATGAAAGAAGGTTGTATACAGGGAAGAACCCTGGAGATACTAAAAGGTATCAGATAGATTATATAATGGTAAGACAGAGATTTAGGAACCAGGTTTTTAATCGTAAGACATTTCCAGGGGCAGATGTGGACTCTGACCACAATATATTGGTTATGAACTGTAGATTAAAACTGAAGAAACTACAAAAAGGTGGGAATTTAAGGAGATGGGACCTGGATAAACTGAAAGAACCAGAGGTTGTACAGAGTTTCAGGGAGAGCATAAGGGAACAATTGACAGGAATGGGGGAAAGAAATGCAGTAGAAGAAGAATGGGTAGCTTTGAGGGATGAAGTAGGGAAGGCAGCAGAGGATCAAGTAGGTAAAAAGACGAGGGCTAGTAGAAATCCTTGGGTAACAGAAGAAACATTGAATTTAATTGATGAAAGGAGAAAATATAAAAATGCAGTAAATGAAGCAGGTAAAAAGGAATACAAACGTCTCAAAAATGAGATCGACAGGAAGTGCAAAATGGCTAAGCAGGGATGGCTAGAGGACAAATGTAAGGATGTAGAGGCTTATCTCACTAGGGGTAAGATAGATACTGCCTACAGGAAAATTAAAGAGACCTTTGGAGATAAGAGAACCACTTGCATGAACATCAAGAGCTCAGATGGAAACTCAGTTCTAAGCTAAGAAGGGAAAGCAGAAAGGTGGAAGGAGTATATAGAGGGTCTATACAAGGGCGATGTACTTGAGGACAATATTATGGAAATGGAAGAGGATGTAGATGAAGATGAAATGGGAGATACGTTACTGCGTGAAGAGTTTGACAGAGCACTGAAAGACCTGAGTCGAAACAAGGCCCCCGGTGTAGACAACATTCCATTGGAACTACTGATGGCCTTGGGAGAGCCAGTCCTGACAAAACTCTACCATCTGGTGAGCAAGATGTATGAAACAGGCGAAATACCCTCAGACTTCAAGAAGAATATAATAATTCCAATCCCAAAGAAAGCAGGTGTTGACAGATGTGAAAATTACCGAACAATCAGTTTAATAAGCCACAGCTGCAAAATACTAACACGAATTCTTTACAGACGAATGGAAAAACTGGCAGAAGCCGACCTCGGGGAAGATCAGTTTGGATTCCGTAGAAATACTGGAACACGTGAGGCAATACTGACCTTACGACTTATCTTAGAAGAAAGATTAAGGAAAGGCAAACCTACGTTTCTAGCATTTGTAGACATAGAGAAAGCTTTTGACAATTCTAAAGGTGGCAGGCGTAAAATACAGGGAGCGAAAGGCTATTTACAATTTGTACAAAAACCAGATGGCAGTTATAAGAGTCGAGGGACATGAAAGGGAAGCAGTGGTTGGGAAGGGAGTAAGACAGGGTTGTAGCCTCTCCCCGATGTTATTCAATCTGTATATTGAGCAAGCAGTAAAGGAAACAAAAGAAAAATTCGGAGTAGGTATTAAAATCCATGGAGAAGAAGTAAAAACTTTGAAATTCGCCGATGACATTGTAATTCTGTCAGAGACAGCAGAGGACTTGGAAGAGCAGTTGAATGGAATGGACAGTGTCTTGAAAGGAGGATATAAGATGAACATCAACAAAAGCAAAACGAGGATAATGGAGTGTAGTCGAATTAAGTCGGGTGATGCTGAGGGAATTAGATTAGAAGATGAGACACTTAAAGTAGTAAAGGAGTTTTGCTATTTGGGGAGCAAAATAACTGATGATGGTCGAAGAATGGCAAGCAAAGCGTTTCTGAAGAAGAGAAATTTGTTTACATCGAGTATAGATTTAAGTGTCAGGAAGTCATTTCTGAAAGTATTTGTATGGAGTGTAGCCATGTATGGAAGTGAAACATGGACGATAAATAGTTTGGACAAGAAGAGAATAGAAGCTTTTGAAATGTGGTGCTACAGAAGAATGCTGAAGATTAGATGGTTAGATCACATAACTAATGAGGAAGTATTGAATAGGATTGGGGAGAAGAGAAGTTTGTGGCACAACTTGACCAGAAGAAGGGATCGGTTGGTAGGACATGTTCTGAGGCATCAAGGGATCACCAATTTAGTATTGGAGGGCAGCGTAAAGGGTAAAAATCGTAGAAGGAGACCAAGAGATGAATACACTAAGGAGATTCAGAAGGATGTAGGTTGCAGTAGGTACTGGGAGATGAAGAAGCTTGCACAGGATAGAGTAGCATGGAGAGCTGCATCAAACCAGTCTCAGGACTGAAGACCACAACAACAACAACAGTCCATAGACCAAGTCTGGTATGTTCAACCTCGACATTTGCAGCGTTTTCGCCTGCATGCAGAAGCAGAATCCTATCACGTCCCAAAAAACCCTGCCACATCTAGTGTCGTCAATAAAGTTCACACAGACCGTGTTACTTACGATCGAAAAGTGGTTGCCGATAATGACAGCCTCTTTCTCTAAAGAGCGCTCGACAGCGAGTGCTTTTGGTTTAGCAGAGCCGTTTCTAAAAGTAAATTTTAATGTTGATTTTAGGCAGTGATCCATCGTGATCTTTTTTACGCTACAGCGTCACATTAGTGTCCGCCTAAGGAAGTAAAGTGTGCTCATGCTGCAAGTGGAAAGACACAGCACGTCCACTCTCGTTGGCTGCTTAAGCCGGACTGCACCTGGACCATGAAAGACACAGTAACACAGCAGTTCAAGTGGAAGGCAACACTTCCAGTAGATACCTTCTCTTCGTACAGCGTTGCCAGTTCATGCAGATGGCTGACTCTAGGGTTGTGAGAGGCAGCCACTTGGATTGCCACCATAAGTGTATGTTTGGGACATAGTCTCTGCAGCCAATGCCTGACGACCAGGTTTCATGTCAGAAAGATAGTACTTATGTTTACAAAGCTTTTGGCGTTGATACCCGTATGAGAATACTTATCACAGTCAGCCGTTTTATCCTTATTGCCTAATGTTAGATTTTTTTTTTTTTTTTTTGTAGACTTGGCCTGCAGCCAAATTGAACCTGTTATTGTGACATTAGAGCTTTGCTATTTTCTTTTAAAAGGGCTGATTGTGACAGAAATCCGAAACCAATAATTTTGTGACTTATATAATAAAGTGCGATTAAAACATAATTATTCATAAACAACAGCGCCTATTTACACTAAACTAAAAAAGAGCGTAAATGGCCAATAGACAGGAACGCTCTTGCCAGTATGAATTAATAAACAAACAAAAAAACTACAAAAAAAAATTTTTCTGTTGAGCCCCGACGTGCAATTGCGCAAATTACAAATTCAAATACTCAAAAACACTTTTCCTGTGTGTCAGAACGCAAGGATTTTTTTTTTCAGTTTGGTTACATTCCTATCTCGGGGCGAACGAAACGCATTTGTCACAGAGTTTTAAATAATGCGCAATCAGGATTATGTGAAGAATAATAATTAATATTCACAACTCACAGCACTTTTGAAGTTAATAAAATTGAATTTGCTTCTGACTTTTTAACACTGAACGAAGGTAATACAGTTCAATACTAAATCAAAATAACGACTGTTTAACACTGAATCAAAGTAACGACAAAGTGAGAGCTTAAAGAAAGCCGAAGCAATGTCTCATGTGAAATAACGCTTCAGTTCCGGTAAGATCTCGGAAACAATTCAGAGTTCATTCAGCGTATGCTTTAAATACAAACCCAGTAATGCCGAACCAGTTACAATCATAAGTTCATATCCCTCGCAAATAAACGCGTAAAAGTTTCAAAGTGCTGTGCTGTTCACCTAACGCCAATTATTTTGGGATCATAAGCTCACTGAAATGTTTCCCAGTATTCGCTGCCGACTAAGAAAAAAACACAAGTGCCTGATTTAGTAGTTACACATATGTTTCGACGATGATTTGTGTTTCACGAAAGTCGGACGATTTTTGACGTTGTAACGCTTGAAAATGGCCTAATGCTGAAATCTGCATAGTGAAAGGAACACTCAAATATCGGAAATATTTTTTCCAAAATTTAACATGGCTTTGGAAAAGAAAAAAATTGTTAATTAGTTTGTCCAGTACATGGTATTTATTTAGCGAGATGCTACTTTAAGCTGCTTTGTTGTTTATAAACAAAATAAAATAATTTACACATACATATCGAAGTATGCTTCCACTACTTTCATCGTTTTATTAAATACTTTGGTGAAAATTCACGTTTTTATGCACAGGTGCGTATTCTGGCCCGTAATTTAAAATACATAATGATTACAAAAAATCTGCTATTGTGTTATCATAAAGCTTCATAAGCCCTGTCAATGGGCACTTAGATTATGAGAATCACACAAGACTTTGTGGAGGTACTAATTTTGAAATTTCATTTTAATTATAAAACCTCTGACACTGGGAAATTAAAAGCTACTTGCTTGATCGATGGCGCGTTTTCACCGATGCACTTGTCTCATTTTTCTCCTTGTATCGGTGTTACGATTCTGGGTCAACTTTTACTGAATTAAGGTCTATTTAGCGCATATACTGATCATTATGTTCAGTCATTGTGGGTACATCTTCCACACAACGTCACTGGCTGCCATGCACTGGGTTTTCCCAGCCGCCATGCCAGATCACCAGCTTACCTCCTCTGTTCCTGCGCATACGATATTTCTCATAGCCACAGTGTCCGCCTGTCACTGTAACTCGAGGGTGTCTTTATCTATTGGCAACACTATGACAGGTGTGCAAACGCCTCAGGCCACAGCTTACCTTAGCTGGAATGCTTCGTTACCTGTGAAAACACACATGTTCGCACAACTGTGTTTGTTTCTACCTTCACAACAGAATGTCCATGTGCAGCTGTGTCTGCTTTTTGAAGTTTGTGTTCACTTGTATAGCGCTACACCTCATAATACCCCCACCTCCAACTCCACATACATAGTGAAAGGTGCCGCAAGTAGCACTAGTGTGATACCCCCACTACATTCATTCACAAAAGTTCTAGAGGCTTGTCAGTTACATTATGTGACAGCATTTCTTACCCTCATTATTATAGTAAACATATACAAACATCTGTGTCTCTGTGTATATCAAAAAGTAAGTACACATCTGCACATAAAAACATAAACAATAAATTCGATCCTAATAAATTAATGCTTCTAACCTCCAGTATTTGTACATGTATGCACGTGTAAAAATTGTCTGCCAAATACAAATTAAAATCAAACTTCTGTGGTTTCCTATTCACTGTCTTTTTATAATGAGTTATCAGGTCATCATTAGTATTCTTACACTTTCTATACATTTTTCGTAACACACCAAAACCACTGTTTAGTCTTCCAATGTATTTCACAGGCTTCTTACAAAGATGTAGCTCAGATCGCTGGTGCTGTCTCAATCTCTCCATCAGACAGTTTACATGATGGTAGTAAGAAATAGAAGTCACCCAATGAGTCATTTATCATTTACATTCATCTGAAAACCAATGACTGGTCAAATGAAACCCACCCACTTTGTCACCAGACATCAGACGATCAAAGACTAAATCTAAGAGCGTAACTTGACAAAACAAACAGACAATAGTGTTTGCAAGGAGTGTATGCTATGTATATACTTTTTATTCTGGTAGCAACAACCTGTTCTGTACAAATAGCTCAAGCCATACAACTATACTGAACTGGTACAAAGTTTCTCCCTCCGACACGAAATCAGAATTTCAAATACATGGGTTAGCAAAACAAACTAATTCTTCCATCGTTAAACAAAACCAAAAGTTGACTTAAGTGCCCTATTTATTTATCATACCCTTACTACCACGAACTGAATACAAAACAACACAGACTAATTTAACCCTCAATGAATAAAAACCCCACAAAACAAAATAACTTTTACATAAATAAATCTATGATAACATTTTATATTTTAATTTTATGTCATTTGATTCCACGTTTTCTCAATCAGCTGAAAAGTTACCAGTTAACAGTCTTACCCCCTGCCACCCAGAAACGGTTGTTGTGTCACCAAATCAAAATCACAATACAAATGCATTCAGCAATTCTTGGTGCCATAATGGACAAAATTACATCTCACATACTTCCACTTCCCTTTGCGTACTTTAACCAATCATCCAGTAAATGCTATAAAGAACTATTGCGTTATTACAAAAGAAGCAATAGAAATGAATGTTTCTGAAACCGCCGTCAATAGGGATGGCAGTTTGCAGTTCAGGACAGCCAGGAATCCGGCCATCATGAGCTTGAAGTAGGCACCATAGACACAGGTCAAAAACATTAACATATCTGGCGAGGAAGTTAGTGTCAGCGATGTCATAGCCAGCAGTGAGGCAATATAACAGCCAAGCTGTGGCGTCAGGGCAGTCATTTACCACTTGACAATGGCAGAGGAGAGCTCAGTCTTTAGCTCATGGGACTTTCACTGCCTGTTGCGACAGGGTGCCTGTGAAGATTTCATTAATGGTTATTGCAGATGTGATACCCTGCTAGCCACTCTTAGCCGACTGTAGTTCATAATTTACCATCCCCAAAATAAACATAAATACACTTTACCCATCTAAAATTCTTAACTGACAATAATAATATTCAGTAACATTCGTACCTCCCCCCCCCCCCTCCCTGTGCCAGACTATACACAACAGATGCTCACAGCAAAACTGACCCTCCAAAATGTTAAACTAAACAGAAGAGCATTTTTCACTTAATATACAGAAACATAAATCACCACCACACTGAATGTAAACAGCTGCTGCTTGCATGGTCCCACATTGTAGCTGCTACATCAAAACCTTGCCTCTAAATACTCTTGTATCTGCAAGAGAATGTCCCAAAAAATAAAAGTAAAGTATAAATTAACCCTTAATCTACTATGTACATTGGTACACGTTTCTGATCAGTTTACCCTATACCTTCCTCCTCTAGCACCTCTCGACTCATCACTTTTACTCAATCATAGCTTAAGTCACTGCTGTCTACAACTCTCTTTCACCGATAATTAATTAACTAGAAAATTTTTTACATTACTTTCATCATTACCAACTGCACTGTTATCAACAGCATCAATCTCACTTGCATTATCTGCTTTACTACCCTTGTAAAAGTTTCATGACAATACACAACTGTTTTTATCCACAACAATTTAAAATCATTATTCCCAGCAACTATTTCATTATCATAAGTCAACTACTGATAATCATCAATAAATGAATGTGCCTGCACAGCCTTTTCATTCATATAGTTAGCAATACAGTTTTACATCAAAACCATTCAATGTACTTTCAACTGCATCCACCATTAAAACATGATATACACAACAGAAACACCATCACTTAAAACATCTGATATATAAACTATTGCCTCTTCTTAATTACTTTCAATCACATGAACTACAGCCCTACAAGTAACGTCAATAACTGGAACATATACGTCCCTGTATATTTCCATCTACAAACAAATTGTCCACAGTCCTTGCTAGTTGCATCCAAATAACATCAACCCCATATCTAGAGCGTATACCTCTATGTACACCTCTATCCACAAAATCAATTCAACCATGTTTGTACCTGCATGCATACAACATTAACCTTCACTAGTCTAGAACCCACTTCGCTTAATTCAGATTTTTAATGTTGCTATCACACAAATATTCATCTCATCACAACATACATTTATTCTTAAATATCTTCAACATTTCGCGGCCCTGTCAGCAACTGTATAAATATTAATTATAATTTTAATAATCAACAGCCTCGGTTGCACCGTTTACCTAGAATTTACCTAGGTTTCAGTCGGGATAACCCAACCCTCTTCAGAATAACAGTAACTACCGTCTCTCCATAGTGGACATCGTCAAGCTAAAACTACAAATCCGCAAATTATCGTCAGGCTATAAAACTTATCTGGAATTGCCTCGGCCCCACTTCGTGACCACGATGCGGCAGCCACGAGTGTTGTACTGGAACCGACCGTAGCGTAATGAGGCCCGCCTAGGAAGACACAATAACTTGCGCCTGCACATAAACTGTATGATAGTTACTTGTTGGGACAAGACGTGAACTTAACTTCTGACCTTGAATTACTAGTAAAGTGAAATAGAAGGTATAGCTGAGGAAAAGGGCATATGTTAACCTGTGCAGAACGTACTTAGTTCGACTGTCTTAACATTTATGAAGTATTTATTGGTCATGATATGAGGAAGACATCATGTGCTTACAAGGTATGGCCTATCTAGGAAAATTTTGTGCTTAAGCGCGAAGTTTAATCACCTAAAAAGAAGTTAGGGGTGGAAAGGATATTATAAAGCCAACATTGTCATTATTATGACTAGGACTAGAAATTTTTAAGACGTAATTGTTAAGCACTTACTTAGCTATAGTTACAATGCATGAACATCCTATTGACTTAGCACACAAATGCTCATGATTGAACTTATGAACAAGTTTAGATCTAATCTGTAACATCCAGTAATACGGGCCATATAAAATAGATGGTCATTATTCAAGATTAGTATATTTGACCTGAAATGGTCTAGAATCAAGTTAAAAACTAATGCACGTGCCTGATTGAGCTTCTTGGCGAATTTATGGTTATGAGTTGCAGAAAACACTATAGTAGGGGATAATGTGGCGGCAATGGGGTACTCAATTTGACTTCATGAAGGTGATCCACACACATACTGTAAAAACTGTGTGTGGACCACTGCCATCATAAGTCTGGCCTGGTGACCACTGCCATTAAACTTAGGGAATGACAGCGGAAATATGCTCAAATCTAAAGTGTGACTTGGCGAACATTGCTCCAGTCAACACATTTAAAAACTATTGACCGACATAGGTCAATTATGCTCAAAACTAAAGTGTGACTTGGCAAACATCGCTCCAGTCAACACACTAAAAAGCTATTGACCGACATAGGTCAATTATGCTCAAAGCTAAAGTGAAACTTAGCGAACATCGCTCCGGTCAACACACTTAAAATAATTGACCGACATAGGTCAATATGTACTTAAAGAACTAGTCTAAATTATGGGAGGATGACGGGAAATGGTTAAATTATGATGCGATTTGGCGAGCAACGCTCCAAAGACACCTTTAAACGTCATTGAGTAAGATCACTTCAAACTAATCCGGCTAGTCCGAACCAAAACTTCGTATCCTGTAGATTGTGACAAGATGACGTTACCCTCTCGTCTTCCTCATATCACGACCAATGAATACTTCATAAATGTTAAGCCATTAGATCTAAGTGCGTTCTGCACAGGTTAACATATACGCCCTTTTCCTCAGCTATACCTTCTATTTCACTTTACTAGTCAGGAGCTAAGTTCACGTCTTGTCCTAACAAGTAGCTATCACACAGTATACGCGCAGGCGCAAGGTATTGTGTCCGCCTAGGTGGGCCTCATGACGCTACGGTCAGTTCCAGTACAGCACTCGTGGCTGCCGCATCGCGGTCGCGAAGTGGGACCGTGGCAGTTCCACGTAAGTTTTATAGCCTGACCATAATTTATGGATTTGTAGTTTTAGCTTGACGATGTCCACTATGGACAAACGGTAGTTACTGTTATTCTGAAGAAGGTTGGGTTATCCCGACTGAAACCTAGGTAAATTCTAGGTAAACGGTGCAACTGAGGCTGTTGATTATTAAAATTAAATTTAATACATTTCTTCTCTCAAGCACCACAGCTGAATTCTGATCCTGACCTACTATTGTATATTAATGATGCCAAATACACTGTCGCTACAAGTTTTATTTCGGTCTTATTATCCTTATCAACTAACTGAAAATATATTAATTCCTTCCCTGCGAGTCCTTGATTAATTGCTTAATATCCTCCTAATTAAATACCCACTAGCATCATCCTACCTACAATTATTTCGTCTCTTGATTCTATTTGTTTCTTGAGTCCATCCCCAAATTACATCCCAGTAGGGAAAATTTCACTTTTGTAAATTCCGTCCCAGTTGTTCCCCTTTATACATTTCAAAATTCCATTGCCTTTTTAGATGCCCCCTATGTTCTAGTACATTCAGTACTTTATCATGGAACTGGATTAGTTTAAGCTACTCTCATTAGCTGTTTACATTTTCCCAAACACTGCGTAATAAAGAATTTCATCTGAGCTTTGACTTTCACAGGTCTGATCAGGACCCACCATCAACCTTTCCACAAACATAGTTTTAGACGCATCATTCACGCTTTCCACAATATAATTCTTGCATGCACCATGAAACTTCATTGCATGACATTTAGTTACAGCTGTGGAAGTTTATCCATTATGTGCCTGCATTACAGCTCAACTTACATTTCCAAAAACATTGCTTTTACCTATATCATCCATCCCTTTCACAAACAGCATGGTATTTGCTTTCACTTAAGAAAGTTTTACCATTGGATGCTTTTATAACACTATACCCCATACTTCTACACGCATTTCTTAGTTCTAATTTACTTATACTGCTGTCTGTTTGGCTAACTTCAATATTATTTGTAACAACCACATCTTTTTTTCTACTCCTTTAAATTGCCAGCTGAGTTTACCACTTAATCCATTACTAAAGATTTTAATTCTCATTGCCAGTCATAATCTCTTCATTTACTTTAACCATAGCCTCTCCCCATCTCAACATTACAAGCATCACACTCGAGTCTATCTCCCCTTTCATTCAGTCCCAACTCCATCTATTCTGATGACAGTTTCTCTTCTACTTTGTCTAGATTGAAAGTCAAGTTACCCAATATAAAATATATACCCCCAGATTTATCTCTAAAGCCAATTTTCAGTTTGTCTCTAAAAGTGCCCAGTTTAATGATGATACTATCCAATTTCCTACCCAAATCATTTTATCATCTTTCAAATTTTTAATCTAATTTTTTTAAGAAAACCTTTAATATTATCATTCATTTGTCTCATCATTTTTACTACACCACTCGTCATAATGTCGCCTATCTCTTCATCCGTCTGTGGCCTCTCAGGCTCACTTCCATTAACTAGCTTAAAGAGAACCAGAGCAGGATCTTACATGAATTAACGTGTATATTCCAGTAAGCGCTGCGAAGTAATTCAAAGTTCATTCAGCGTGTGTTTTAAATTAAAATGGCATATTGGTGAACTAATTAAAACCGTAAATTCAAATCGCTCGCTAACAAATGCGTAAAAGTTTCAGATTTCTGTACCGTCCACATTGTTTTGCGGACGCGAACCATTAGCCGCTCATTCATATGTGTTCACGTTACTGCTATGACAACCATCTGACTCGTATGACTATCGAAATAACGAATAACTCATTTCAAAATGGTAGCCGGTTATTTAAGCTTTCGCACTCTCGTCAGTCAAATCAATATTGTTTCGTCTTCCGGTACATAATTATAAACTACCAATTTTCCGCTATACGAACGTATGATACATCAATTATGGCGCAAATTTTCTCGAACTTTCACTGCTGTCCTTGTCTTCCTGCTATGTTAATTAGTTTGTCTAGTATATGGCATTTTGCTAGTGAAATTCTACTTGAAGCTATTTTGCTGTTAACAAATGAAAACAAATACAACCAAATACATATACACATACATACTATGTAAGCTCATCTTGGTATGCTGCCGTTACTTTCATTGTTGTATTCATTGTTATGATGAAAATTCACGTTTTTATGCACGAACTGCCTGTTCTGACTTGTAAAATACATTATGTTTACAAAAAATCCGTTATTTCATTTTGATAGACCTCCTTGAGTCCTACCCATGGACACTTAGTCTATGAAAATCGAACAAGGTGTTGTGGAGATATTAATTTCAAATTTCATTTTGATGATAAAACCTTTGACATCGAAAAACTTAAAAACTGCTTGCTTGCTCGAGGGCGCGTTTTCACTCACGCACTCGTCTTATTTTTTTCTTTGTAACGATGGTACTGGGCTTTCTGTAACGAGGCTCAGTCAGAGTTTAGGTTTACTTAGCGCCTATACTTTTCACTCGGTTCAGCCGTGACGGGCACGCCTTCCATGCCTCGTGCCAACAGTTACCACGCTGCAATGGCTCTGAGCACTATGGGACTTAACATCTGTGGTCATCAGTCCCCTAGAACTTAGAACTACTTAAACCTAACTAACCTAAGGAGATCACACACATCCATGCCCGAGGCAGGATTCGAACCTGCGACCGTAGCAGTCGCGCGGTTCCGGACTGAGCGCCTAGAACCGCTAGACCACCGCGGCCGGTTACCACGCTGCCGGAATTTCCCAGCCATCATGCAAAATCTCCTGTTCACCTCCTTCCTTCCCGCAAACGTAGTATGTCTCACAGCCTCAGTGTCTACCAATCAGTGAGACAGAGCTGCCAACACTTTCTTGTATAGGGCTGTATCCTCACAATCTACAAGAAAATTGATATATTAATAATAATAATAATAATAATAATGATAGCATCTATATGCGTATAAGGTTGTACCATATTAGACTGGGTAGCCATTTGATATTAGGAGAGGCAGCCACTACGAAACCTCTGTGTGTTTACCGAATTCATCAAAATAAGTATTTAGAAACTGCTACCTACATCGAAGCAGCACGTGGTACACAATACATCACTGGCGTGCAGTTCTTCAGTACCACTCGTTTCTTTAAGTTCTTTCTCAGTTGTGTTCCGCGGTGTGTGTCTTTGGAAGTCACTCTTAGAAGAAGAGTAGCAGGGTCGTTGTTAATGCTCCAGACTGAGTAAGCACTCCCTGCCGCTTAGTTTTTCTAGAGCTCGTTGTGTACAGGTGAACCACAGATTTTTGAATGTTGATGTCTCCTGGGGTGGTTTATTCCTTCCAGCTTATACATTGACAGTTCTATCGAAGGTACTCGTAGCAGCACCGTGATGATGTTTGTTAATCATTCCACATAAAGATTCAGTATTATTTAATGATCTTCAAATATACTCTAATACAAAAAAAGGAAAAGAAAATGAAAAACGACGCACCACGAGGAATTGTCCGAATGTGACGGAAATCGGTGGATGTGTCACACACGTACAGATAACATTTACTGGAGTCGCATTGTCTTCATCGACGAGTCTCGCTTCGAAATGAGCCCCAATGACCATCGAAGCGCCCCAAACAGTGACAGCATACCAACCTGATTATCGACCGCCATACGACCTGACAACAAGAAGTATTAGTCTTGGGTGCTACTTCCTTTCATAACGGCAGTCCTTTTGTCCCATCCGTGGCACCCATACAATACAGCCGTACGTCCACGATATTCTATGCCCCGTTTTGTTGCCATTCGTGGCAAGCCATTCTGGGTTTACATACCTGCAAGGAAATGCCCGCCCGCAAATTTCGTGGTCACTAGATCACCCCGATCCAGAACGTTTGGAGTATTACGGGCAGGCGCTCCAATCCGCTCGTGATTTTGTTGATCTAACGCGTCAGTTGGACAGAATTTGGCACAATATCTCCCAGGAGAACACCCGAGAACTCTGCCAATCAGTGCCTAGTGCATAGGGACCAGACTTGGACCAAAGCGTTATCGACTTGCTCAATTTGTGAAGCTTTTTCTCTTGAAAAATCACGCAATTATTCTAAAATTGTTATCATTTCTTTGTCTGTACAAGTACCGATTTCCGTTCATTGCGGATAATTTCTTCGCCGTGCGTCGCTTTTTTTTCTTTTCATTGAGTGCATTGCTCGAATCTTGCCTAGTCCAGTAATACATTTATGAATAATGCTAATATCTAATCACACTGCATGCAGTAAGGCGGGTCGTAATCACAACATTGTGCAGGTATGTGGCATACAAAACACCAATGTCGTGTTCATCTCCATGCGTCAGAGGAACGATGTTTTACCCAATCAAGGACTCGAGGAAAATGTGCAAAAGAATAAGCAGCAGCCGAAATGAGAGTGGGGCCTGTTTTGCGAGTGCCTATATGGCTGCAGGTTAGCAGACTCAGCAGAATCGTTCTTGCGCGCTGATCCAATGTGCTGCGATATTCATCTGTACCTACATCGAAGTTTGCCGTCGCTGCAGTCCGACTTTGACTGCAACGGCCAGGTGTTTTCAAAATCTTTCTGTTGCGTCCACGTGCCTTCCATATGGTCTGTCTTTGTGTCACAGTTCCTATTTGCTGTTGTTTATTATTTCTTCTATACCTTATCTGATTATGGTCATTCCTTTCCTTTGGGCAGGACATCCCTAAAATTCGATGTAAAATTTAAAGGGTCGCTAATAAATCAGGTTACATTAGTTCCAATTCCACTGTCGGTCTGTCCATATTGTATTCAAATTCTGGGTATCACTTCTCGATGAGTGTTTAATTCATCGTGACTACATTTTCAGATGAAAAAGGAGTTGGCGTTATGTCTGTTTTTAATGATCGCCGGGAGATCATTTTGTGCAAGGATTCTGGGCATAGTACCGACGCCAGCACACAGCCATCAGATACCATTCCTCGCCATTATGAGAGCTCTTGCAGAGAGAGGTCATCAGGTCACTGTCATCACCACAGATCCACTGAAGGTAAGTCGTGCCACAAATCTGTTCTTTTCACAACTGATCACCCGTACTTTAAAAATAAAAGCTCTTGGATAACCGCCTCACTTACACACGGGGTAGCCGTGCGGTCATGACGACTTGTCACGGTTCGCGCGGCTGCCCCCTCGGAGGTTCGAATCCTCCCTCGGGCATGGGTGCATGTGTTGTCCTTAGCGTAAGTTAGTTTAAGTTAGATTAAGTAGAGTGTAAACCTAGGGACCGATGACCTCAGCAGTTTGGTCCCACAGTCCTTACCACAAATTCCAATTTTTCTGCCTCACTTAAAATTATAAACTTAACCATACGGTACGTATGTCCACTGCAGTGAACAGCTGTTAATGTCACTTTACCATTTTCAGTCAGTCCTGAGACTTCAAATGTACGCAGTTCACTCCAGTGGAAGCTTCGAACTGATGCTGTGCCCTGTTTGCATGTGCAACCTTAGCACTGAAGCGACTTAATAGCTATCCACTGCAATGGACATGTGCACCCAATGATTAATATTAATGGAGAAAATTGTAATGCAAGGGGAATACATTGTAGTAACTTCATCAGTATCAACAGCTTAAGGGAAGCAAGAGACGAGGGCTCAAGTGCTAAGTAACGGTGAATGTTTAGAATGTGCTTGTACAGATGAGTTAGCAGAGGTCGCCGATGATACGTTAGGAGGTGCTGTATTTCTTGTGGCAAATTCTTTTTGCACGATAACATTTTTCATCGATCAAAATTTTTCCGTTTTAGAGAAAGAAGTGCTGAGAGTATGAAGGGAGAGAGAGTGTGAGAGAGGTAGTGAAGAAGGTGAGTGAAGAGGAAGAGGAGGGTAACAGGGAAGGGGAGGGGAGAGGTGGAGGGTGAGGGGTCGGTTTAGGGAGAATGGAGAGGATGGGAATATCGGGAGGGAAGGGGTGCGGCAAGAATATGACGAGGTACGGGAAGGGGTAAATATGAGGAGAAGGGAACAGGAAAAGGGAAGATATAAGGGAGAATCACTCAATAGAGGAAAGTCCACTGGACCTGACGGGATACCAATTCGATTCTACACAGAGTACGCGAAAGAACTTGCCCCCCTTCTAATAGCCGTGTACCGCAAGTCTCTAGAGGAACGGAGGGTTCCAAATGATTGGAAAAGAGCACAGATAGTCCCAGTCTTCAAGAAGGGTCGTCGAGCAGATGCGCAAAACTATAGACCTATATCTCTTACGTCGATCTCTTGTAGAATTTTAGAACATGTTTTTTGCTCGCGTATCATGTCATTTCTGGAAACCCGGAATCTACTATGTAGGAATCAACATGGATTCCGGAAACAGCGATCGTGTGAGACCCAACTCGCCTTATTTGTTCATGAGACCCAGAAAATATTAGATACAAGCTCCCAGGTAGATGCTATTTTTCTTGACTTCCGGAAGGCGTTCGATACAGTTCCGCACTGTCGCCAGATAAACAAAGTAAGAGCCTACGGAATATCAGACCAGCTGTGTGGCTGGGTTGAAGAGTTTTTAGCAAACAGAACACAGCATGTTGTTATCAATGGAGAGACATCTACAGACGTTAAAGTAACCTCTGGCGTGCCACAGGGGAGTGTTATGGGACCATTGCTTTTCACAATATATATAAATGACTTAGTAGATAGTGTCGGAAGTTCCATGCGGCTTTTCGCGGATGATGCTGTAGTATACAGAGAAGTTGCAGCATTAGAAAATTGTAGCGAAATGCAGGAAGATCTGCAGCGGATAGGCACTTGGTGCAGGGAGTGGCAACTGACCCTTAACATAGACAAATGTAATGTATTGCGAATACATAGAAAGAAGGATCCTTTATTGTATGATTATATGATAGCGGAACAAACACTGGTAGCAGTTACTTCTGTAAAATATCTGGGAGTATGCGTGCGGAACGATTTGAAGTGGAATGATCATATAAAATTAATTGTTGGTAATGCGGGTACCAGGTTGAGATTCATTGGGAGAGTGCTTAGAAAATGTAGTCCATCAACAAAGGAGGTGGCTTACAAAACACCCGTTCGACCTATACTTGAGTATTGCTCATCAGTGTGGGATCCGTACCAGATCGGTCTGACAGAGGAGATAGAGAAGATCCAAAGAAGAGCGGCGCGTTTCGTCACAGGGTTATTTGGTAACCGTGATAGCGTTACGGAGATGTTTAATAAACTCAAGTGGCAGACTCTGCAAGAGAGGCGCTCTGCATCGCGGTGTAGCTTGCTCGCCAGGTTTCGAGAGGGTGCGTTTCTGGATGAGGTATCGAATATATTGCTTCCCCCTACTTATACCTCCCGAGGAGATCACGAATGTAAAATTAGAGAGATTAGAGCGCGCACGGAGGCTTTCAGACAGTCGTTCTTCCCGCGAACCATACGCGTCTGGAACAGGAAAGGGAGGTAATGACAGTGGCACGTAAAGTGCCCTCCGCCACACACCGTTGGGTGGCTTGCGGAGTATCAATGTAGATGTAGATGTAAATGTCATCAAAGTGTATTTACTGTGCCAGCACGCTTCCTCGCGTTGTATTACTAGCATGCCACACGTTTCATGTTTCAATGTTGACTCCTTATGTTTAGTCTACTATGTGTCACCAGTGCATTGTCGATCTGTGGATCTCGAAGATTTCTTAACACTTGGATATAAGTGTTTTATGGTAGGGGCGTAGAAGATCTGACGTGAGAATATTTTCAAACAGAGGTAAAAAACTTTTAGTTTACAGTTTGGGGCAACCACGTGTGTGGATAAATATTCTGAAGTAAAACATGCAGGCTGTATCAGCAGTTCATAATTCCCTGTACCTTAGAAATCAATAACCAGTACCTTCATTTTCAGGATCCCCCGAAAAATTTCACGCAGATTGATTTGTCTTTCACAAAGACGACCACAGATATACCGAAACTTGTAATGGAAATTGGACAAGCAGGACCTGTGGGAGGGATGGAAGTACTTCTGCCTCTCACTGAGACTTTGTGTAAACTCAATTTCGAGTTACCACAAATAAAGAAACTATTGGAGTAAGTATTGTGAGACTAAGCATTTCTTCCTCTGTGACATTTACGAGTAAAAAATATTTCTGCTGCTACAACAACGTCAGAGTTTTATATACTGTCATTCTCCGTTTACTAATTACTTTCTCTACTGCACTACTTGCGGATATCTTCCGATTCTGAGTCAGTTTCATTTCTTGAAAAGGAAATAGAAGTCATTTTAACTGGCTTAACTATTGATTCACTTGTCGTCTTATTTACACTTTCGTAAATGGAATTTGGAACACCTGAAGCACCAGTCCGACACGCATTTATCTTTATAGAGATATTACTCACATAAAGAGTATTAAAATATTAAACTTGCTTTCCTTTCGGAACTGATATCCATCATTAGCCTTAGAAATTTCTTGCTATACTCGTCCGAACTCTTTTGATCAGATTGTGTACATTAGACGCCAGAGAATGACACTTATTTAATTTTCTTGATCCTGGTTTTTCTATGTTTGAGTAAAGCTACAGGGCGAGCATATGACTGCAAATTTATTGCTTTTCGGGTGACTTAATTGGATTCTTTACATCTCAGTCCCACACGTGGAATTAATCAGTGTTAACTACCGTACTTAAGTTCATTCAGCGTAACATAACGAGATTATTTCACCACTTGATTACAAGGTTATTTTCTCTGTTTAAATTTAGGTCGACCATCTCGTTGTGCTATACTGCGATCTCCACCTGGAGAATTTCAGTAACGTTATACAAACTCATTAAGCATCATGTACTCATGCCATTCTACATTTGTGGCGTACCTTTTATCTGTATTCAAAATACTTAACATAAGATAGCGTAATGATAAAATTTTAATAAATACATCGCACAGAATGGATACACTGGAGTATTGATTTTGTAGCATTTTTCGGTCATAATGTGTATGATGTAAAGCTTTCCATATCGGTCAGTGCATTTTACATTGCTGCTAGTACTTCTTACACCAATTTTTATGAAAACTGCAGCGCCGATATTGAATTTCCGGAACGAATCGAAGCGCTTACGATTTCTTGAGTGGTGTACCAGCAATAAGAACATGAGACTGCGTGGGACCAACATGTTTCCATGTCCAGAAAGGTCGGTATGGCACTACGACCAGTCATTGGTGAGACGTGGCACGTCGTTTCTAAAACTGTGCGCAAGGGCAGCTGCCGTCCTCTCTTCGAGAAGTTGATGCTTAAATATCAAAATTAATCGGCCAATTAGAGAAGTTACTTCAAAAACTGTCAGAGCATCTAGCCACGCTACTAAACTCTCCCCAGTTCTACTGTCGTCCCATGAAGGGCTACATCGATAGCACATTTAAAGTGAGTAAACAGTAATAAAAAAAAGCGCCAATTTCATTCGTTATGAGCTGCTGATCCCGAACATAATACTCCTCCACTGACTTCGGCACTGCTTGGCCACTATTTTCCAACTGTAGGGGATCCTCGACTATGGCTCAGACCTTGTAAGAGTCGTGGCGGTTCTCTCACGTCGCCCCTGTTTGTGCTGATAGTGGAGCCAGGTCGTAGGAGGCCTGGCTAAACGAAAAATTGTACTGACTTATTCAAATTCAGAAACGGCGCGGTAGTTTTTTTGTTTCGTCCTAGGCCAAGTGTCCACTCTGCTCGTGGCGAATTTCTTCTTCTGCAGTCCATTCCACAAGCCCTCCCTGTTAAAATCGAATGATGTTCTTCTACTGGAATAGCTGTAGTAGAATCAACGGGTGCAACAAATTTCAGTATCTTTAGCTGAGTGATTAATTGAAAGGCAGTTGGCGAGTAATAACTTATTGTAACTTATGTCATACGAAACATCGTCAAGCCCGTACTAATCTTAAGTTACAGTTTCGTCATTCACATGCAATCACACTCACTCGTAACACCCATGTTATCGTAACTAACCAAACCCGTCACCAAAATGACTAACAAACGAATTGTCTGTGTCAGAATGCTCGCTCAGATATTACACAATTTGACCACTGCGAATGTTCATTTTGTGGTCATGCTTTGTATAGCACGCCACATGGCTTTTGGTTAGTCAAAAGTCACAGTCTACGTATTAAAATCACAATTTGACGGGTTCTCCTTTTTCACACATTCGCGTCCACTTTGCACCACTTCACGCTCAAATTTTAATGATTATTCCGTAAACTTTTCACATCTTCTCAGAGCTCCTTTTATACATGTCCGAACTTGGTCACTGCTGGGATCACGGCTGATATCAGATTCCCTTAGGCTTCACAAAGCAATTCCCAATTCTCAAACCTCGCAAAATACACGTTGACGTATTGTCCCCTGATAGGCTGATATTCATCGTAACCAATCCAATATTATTATTAAACTGCGCAATATCACGTCTTTTACTTTTGACCAGTTACCACTTAATAGCTATTATAAACAATTTATGAAAAGGACAAATTTATAGAATCCACAAATATCAAAATAACTCTATCTTTAAACAACAAATGTATCATAAAATGCATCTTGTTTTCTCAGTCCCCATAAACTGGCTAGTTGTACTTTCCAATTTCTCCTCGGTATGATTTATTCTCTCAGTAGACAGTTCTCACGCTAACATTTACTAAGTTAATTAACATAATAATACTCATTTAATACTTCTCATTCACACTAATAATTAAACAAATTAGAAACATTTAATGAGAGTCGCAATAAATACAGTTTTGCTTCCCAAATATACAGTTTTAACTGCTTTATAATTTCATAGTCCATAAGATGCTAAGACATTTCGACCACAGGCGAAACTACCTGCAGCTAGCTGCTTGATCTGAACGCATCTGTCATGTGATTCATGACTCATGTATGACGCTTCTTCCTGCTACTGTCTCTTACTTACGTGTGTGTGAAATCTTATGGGACTTAACTGCTAAGGTCTTTAGTCCCTAAGCTTACACACTATATAATGAATTTTACTCTGCAAATGATGAAAGTCTATATGAATGCAGCTTGCCGCTAAATTGGTGTGATGTTTTGTCTGTACAGAAGTGTATCTGTCGCCTTTATCGCTCTTTCACCCTCACACATAAATCGGTACAATAAAGTCAGGGCTTCGTGTTTTCTTATTAGGCTGATCCGTGAAAAGACAGACAAACAATTATGCTAATGGAGGATTCTGAGTAATTTCTCGAATTTCATTCGCTCTCTCTCTCTCTCTCTCTCTCTCTCTCTCTCTCTGTCCTTTATCTGTGTACAGTTTAAATATATTAATTACGTGAAATCAGCCTAGTAGAATCTCTGGTGGAGCCCTTCGTCTTAATGTTCAGCGGCTGGCTTGCTAGAAAAGATCTTTACATTTGTTATTATTATTAAGCCCTGCATTCAGTTGGGAAAATCGATCGTTTGAACAATTCGTTCAGTTTACGACAGATCTAAAATTTCAAATGTGGACGAAGCCTTTTTGGACGATTTCAAAAAAACTCAGAGATTTCAGGCTCTCTTCGTCACAGCTGAAACTTCCCAATTAATTACAGGGCCCAGACAATCATCAATGATTCAGACAGAGAACTCATTCGTCATTCACTCTAGAATAAAATGGTCACGAACCTTATTTCTGAGGAAAATTGTATATTGAATCAATTTTCGTATATGTTCCGTTTTCTGTTGGTTCCAAGTCTCATGTAATTTTCTTTTACAGGTTTTTTTTCTCTTTATCGATCACGCTAGCGGCACAAACTTTCCTAGCTCGCTTTAGCGCGAAGAAGAGTAAATAAATCTCCTTCAGCAATCCGACAATCTTCCAACCGATACTTCCGAAGCTGTTCCTTTCTCCCCCTATAATAACCATGGAGCATACATTTCTGTACCTCTGTTGTTCCAAAGAATAAACGTACTAGAAAAATACTTTGGCGTCGACGATCTGTCGGCGCATATATTACTAGAAAATCTGATCAGATACTTTTCAAACGTAAATACATGTGGATGATTTGGTTGACCATTATTAATTATTGCGTGGTAGAGGGTAATTTTCCGTGGGGAGATTACAACTACTTAACCTAAATTATCCTAAGGACAAACACACACACACACACACACACACACCCATGCCCGATGGAGGACTCGAACCTCTGCGCGGAATCAGCTGCACAGTCCATGACTGCAGCGCCTTAGACCGCTCGGCTAATCACGCGCGGCTCTTACTTACGTACACCGGATGTAAGGCCCTATGCTTCTCAAATCTGGGTGCAAATGTAAAAATAGTGAACATGGCTCTGTAATCCAGCGACTGCGTTCAGTGACGGTGGTAAGGAGAAGTTAGCTCATTCTTTGTAAGATACGTTCACTAACAGTAGAATTACAAGACACGAACCTCTCCTGCGAGTAGATTAACAGGACCTCATTGCCTGTGAAAGGTATACATGTTGTTGTTGTTGTTGTTGTTGTGGTCTTCAGTCCTGAGACTGGTTTGATGCAGCTCTCCATGCTACTCTGTCGTGTGCAAGTTTTTTCATCTCCCAGTACCTACTGCAAACTACATCCTTCTGAATCTGGTTAGTGTATTCATCTCTTGGTCTCCCTTTACGATTTTTACCCTCCACGCTGCCCTCCAATACTAAATTGGTGATCCCTTGATGCCTCAGAACATGTCCTACCAACCGATCCCTTCTTCTGGTCAAGTTGTGCCACAAACTTCTCTTCTCCCCAATCCTATTCAATACTTCCTCATTAGTTATGTGACCTACCCATCTAATCTTCAGCATTCTTCTGTAGCACCACATTTCGAAAGCTTCTATTCTCTTCTTCTCCAAACTATTTATCGTCCATGATTCACTCCCATACATGGCTACACTCCATACGAATACTTTCAGAAATGACTTCCTGACACTTAAATCAATACTGGATGTTAACAAATTTCTCTTCTTCAGAAACGCTTTCCTTGCCATTGTCAGTCTACATTTTATATCCTCTCTACTTCGACCATCATCAGTTATTTTGCTCCCCAAATAGCAAAACTCCTTTACTACTTTAAGTGCCTCATTTCCTAATCTAATTCCCTCAGCATTACCCGACTTAATTAGACTACATTCCATTATCCTTGTTTTGTTTTTGTTGATGTTCATCTTATATCCTCCTTTCAAGACACTGTCCATTCCATTCAACTGCTCTTCCAAGTCCTTTGCTGTCTCTGACAGAATTACAATGTCATCGGCGAACCTCAAAGTTTTTATTTCTTCTCCATGAATTTTAATACCTACTCCGAATTTTTCTTTTGTACATAAAAAATTATTTTACCTGAGTGTGAATTAATTCTTTACCAATTTCTATCAAACATACCTCCTAATCGATTTCATCTCATGTCACCCCGATACCTGCAAGTCGTCAACCAGGACACAAACTGAATATAAGTACTATTGTGCCTCGCTGACGACAAAAAGCCTATTATCACCATATCATTAAGTTACAAGAGATTATAATACACTGCATAATGTAAGTCACCCTGAAAACTGACCGTCATTGCCCCACAATAACACCTGCCACACAAACACAATGTCAACGTCCGATGTCACGCTAAAATTTTAAGATCCAGTGGCTGACACCCGTGGCACACTCTGTGAGCCAGACACTTTGTCAACTGATCACCACTGCACCAACAACATTTGGACATATCAACTGCTTATCATTGCCCCAGCTGGGTTTGGGGTATGATTGTCACCGTATGTCAGCTGACCATCATTGCCCCAGTTGGTGTTCGGGGCAAAGTCATTCATCATTTTAACTGTGTGTAAGTGCAACAATTGCATTGGGTGTAATTACAGCCACCATATCAACTGAGCATAATTTTCCCAATTGTCTTTGGGAACAATTGCAGTCACCTTGCCAACTGACCATCATTCACCTAGTTTGATTTAGGGGTAATGTCAGTCATCATGTATCAAGTAACTGTCAGTGCCCCATTTGTGTTTTGGGTAAAGGTCAACTAATCTGACCAGCTAGTTCCAAACTGTTCTGACAATCATGATGATTGTCAGAAGTTGGTCAGCTTGTCCGTCGACCATCACTGTCCCACAATAGTGTCTGGGTGGGGGCGGGGGGGGGGGGGGGAAAGTAGGGTGAGGGGGGGGGATAACAATGGCGGTCAACCTGTCAGATGACCATCTTTTCCCAATGTATGAGATAAACTGTTACAGTTTTGCTATAAAATGGCGATATATGTCGCGTGGTCTGCACTGTGCAAAAGCAGAAGATAACAAACGTTTTGTAAAACAACATATACCCTGGCACTGATTTACTATAATGTTTAGCTCAATTTGAAAGTGAGTAGCTGAAAACACAGAAACCGTCGTTTTTTATCCATATGACTGTGTATTATTACTGTTTAGTCTCCTATTTCATCAATGTGTCACGTAGTTTCCACTGTGTGACGGCATCAATAGCATTATCAGCAGAAAATGATGACGATTTGTCCTGCAGGATAAAGATAATGCCCTACCATGGGGGTCACTACAATTTTAGGTTGATTTTGATGCAAGTTTTAGCTAAATTAAGAAGAGTTTTTGCCAAATTCAGAACTGTGATACACCATTTACTTTGTTATAAGGATTAAACTATTCTGGCCGATAATAAGAGCACTTTAAGCTGTAATACTGATCACCAATACTGCCAGTGTGTGTTTTGTACTGATACAGAATAAATTTTAATGTAGTTCAATAAATTTAATGCAGCGTCCAAAGATTAAACTAAGCTCACCGACTAACGTGTAAGATATATCAGTTGTGCCAGTAAGTGAATCACACTTGTTGTGATAAGTAATACACACAATTTAGATGTGGAAACATTATTTTGAGAGACCATTGTGTCCTTAAAAGTGTGGTATAGATGTCGAACTTTAGTCATCGACAACTCCTACTCAACCTGAAAGTTTTTATCAGTAATGCCAAGATATGAGAAATGTCTGTTTTTTATCTCATAGAACATTTAAGTTACAACGGTAATGTCATGTGTGTTTGTGCTCGAAATCTTACGTATTTTCAGAAATAATTTTATTTTATGCCAAATATTGAATTTCGTTGTGGAAAGATCATATTATTGTGTAGAATCTTTGGTAATATTTACGTCTCTTATTCTAATCATTATGAATTTTTATTTGGATATTACGAAAATATATGGTTTAACCGTCTGCTTGCCAGAAAATCTGTGTAGTATTGTCTAACCAGTGGCCCTCTCAAGCCCATGTTGTTTAAATTGACATAAACTGACACTGTTTGCATGGTTACGAGGTGAAACGACTTTTGAGTTACTAATACTTTCAAATAATTTTATTTATTTAAAGTGTACATTTTAAAAAACACAATTTATATACTCCTACTGTTAGTTTGTATTCTTACTGAAAATTTGCTCAGGGTCTACTGTCAATAGCAGAATGCTCCGAGCATACAGGTTTGGTGCACTTATAAGATGTAATATGACTTTTTCTGTCTTTCTTCCCTATACGATATGTACATTTCTCCTTTTCTTAGCTAGTGGTTTCATGTCACTTCCTGAATCCGGTGCTATTAATGAATTCATTGACTTCTTTGCCCCTGCTAGTTGCTTTCCCAAATTGATGAAAGTCGGACGTCTATTTTTTAATAGTAGCGAGCATTATCAAAACTGCATACATTACACTCACATCGATCATGTTGAAGAAAACCACCAGTGGCCAGGAGCCTTGTTTTTCTCTTCAATGCGTTTCCTGGTCCATGGTGTCAGTTCCGCCCGTTTATAGCATTCTATGACACTATAAGTTTAGGCTTCTTTGCTTGTGATGATGACACCGTTGGTTGGTTATGAAGAGAGCTAAGGACGGTAACAACTCTGTTTTTCTTAGGAACATAAGAGGCTATCATCACATCTCGTTGAAAACCAAATAATGTACGGTATGCTTCACGTCCTTTAGGTGTAGTAAAATCACTAGGCAGTTCACTTTTGTTTTTTTGGATAGTACTGACCAGTGTCAGATCTTTTGACAGTAAATAATGAGCTAAATATAGAGATTTAAAAAATTATCTCAGGTGGTATTACGTCCAGACTTTTCAAGTTCAATCACCAGGCTTTTCATAACATTCTCTCCAAGTCACGCGGCTCTGGTTTTTTCCTCCTTCCCCAAATACACTTTCATCTCCCAGCAGTAGCTTGTTGCACTGTCACTATCACATTTCCCACAACTTCATTCGCTATCTATAAGGTTTTGATGTGGTTTATTGACGAAATGGGCAGCGACCTAGAAATATGAGCAACTAATCATCCGCGGTCACGCACCATCCTGGAATTTGGGCATCTCCAAGGGTAATCTTCCACATCTCAAAAACTTCTATGACTGGTTCCAATTTGTCACCTGACCTAAGTTCACATCGGGTTGCTGCACTGTAAATGCGCAACAGCCACAGAATAGCATGGAAGGGGTTGCGAGGCGTAACTTCCTTAAGAGTGGTCAGCCGTTCTCAACACTCCAAAACTGACTGATAGTCTCGTTTCTTGACTTTTAAAGTCCAGTCAGTATTAGAGCACCAAGAAACTTCTTCCCCGTAAAATTTTCGATCAGCCGTGTTGGTTCACATACACACTTTGTCAATGAGTGATACACGAAAGAACAACATAGAACATTATCACAGTTCCTAATGGAATAACTCGTAGGTCCCTGGTCTTCTTTCGATACGTCCTTTCTGCTCCACCTACCAGAAATTCCAACTTGTGGAGCTGTAGCCTATATTTCTTTCACATTAACAGAAAACAATTGGTCACACTGAAAAGAATTTGCATGAAATTGTTCTCTATCTTCGTGAAGGATTATTGATGACCATCACCTTCGTGTAGTTCTGGTTTTCGGCGAAGCCTCCCTCATTGTCATCATCACTCAAGATTTCCATTCACTAGGTGGGTTTTCTGAATCAGAAGACTGCTCCTTACCTCCATATCTGATAGTCTTCTTCGCCGTAACATTAGCAGTTTGTAGAGCAGACAAATGTTATAAAATAATGCACCAAAGTAAACATGTGGTTATCACAAGGAGATCTGTTGAGCACTGAAAGAAGAACAGCGTGAATCCCCAATGGCAAATGGTGTAACAGACGCTGCACAGTCAGACATCTGGGTGCTGAAAAATTGCTTCTTACCGTAAGGACCTCGCAGGCAGAGGAAACGTGCAGCAACATTCTAACAGAGAAGACATAGGTAAATTTTTATAATTCTCTATTGTAGGTAAAGGTTTAAGTGATGCAGCCCAATAAAGATCTCGTCAAAACGCCTTCTTTTCGTCCTAAAATAGTGCATGGTCATTTCATTTATCTTTGTTGTTTTTACGTTTTGTATTGTGGATCATTACAACTAGATTTTGTTCTTATTCAGTAACTTATTATGTAAATACAAGCTGTAAACGTTTTTTGTGAGCCTCGTGGGCTCGATTTTTGTTTTAGTACGTTAACAGGTGAACAGAATCGATTATATTTTTATAGTATAGAACAGGATGCATTATATTCTTGACTCCTACAATGGTGCTTGGTGCAGTAAAGCATTACTGTAACTCTTCTAAAAACCTAAGGGCTTATTGTTCAATCTTTGCACCACGAGTGACATAGCCTCAAGTGAGTCGTTGATCTAAGTGCCAACATTAAGCATCTCGTGAGAACGCATGATTTTCTGTTTGTTTTGTTGTGTTAAAGTGTCAAAAATGGAGCGTCAGTGTACGGAACACCATAAAACACCATAAAACCACAGATGAAAAAGCAATTAAAAAAAGGTGTACCATAAAGTCAGTAACATCCATTACATCTCTCTAGTTGTATGTATGTGGCGTGGTTTGGTATCTGTGGATGGCGAGTGAAAGAGCCGTTCTTCTAGAACTCAAGACGGCATTCAGCTCTCCAACATAGGCATGACTGCAAGAAGGTAGTGGATGCGAAGCAGGTATACGTCTCGCGTTCAGTCATAGGATCACTAGTTTCATAAATATATTTTTTCTGGACTAAAGATACTACAGCTGCAGTGTTGCCAGGCGGCGATTAGGATCCCCCAGATGCTGGCCGGTCTTGGTCTTTGAAGTGTTCCTAGATAAGAGGACGGCCACCTGAGATGGTCAGCAAGTTGCGTTGTCTCGCCCAGCAGGCGACAACGTTACGTGGTCAGCATACAGCGACTGATAGTGGTGAAGTGTGGAATCAAGACGGACGCTCGGATCCTTATTAAAAGTTGCTTTCACTGTGATTAAGACAGACTACTAAAATACTACTTCGTACTGTTATCGAAGCGCCAATCTCTGTAGCTAGTAACAACTACATAGTCTTGATACCATATTGCAGTGCCTGTGTTATCCCGAATTACGATGCAAAGTTTCTTCGGACATGCGTGATGTCGACATTCCATTATACAGGGTGGTCCATTGATCGTGGCCGGGACAAATATCTCACTAAATAAGCGTCAAACGAAAAAAACTACAAAGCACGAAACTCGTCTAGCTTGAAGGGGGAAACCAGATGGTGCTATGGTTGGCCCGATAGATGGCGCTGCCATAGGTCAAACGGATATCAACTGCGTTTTTCTAAACAGGAACCCCCATTTTTTATTACATATTCGTGCAGTACGTAAAGAAATATGAATGTTTTAGTTGGACCACTTTTTTCGCTTTGTGATAAATGGCGCTGTAATAGTCACAAACATATGGCTCACAATTTTAAACGAACAGTTGGTAACAGGTAGGTTTTCTAAATTAAGATACAGAACGTAGGTACGTTTGAACAATTTATTTCGGTTGTTCCAATGTGATACATGTACCTTTGTGAACTTATCATTTCTGAGAACGCATGCTGTTACAGCGTGATTACCTGTAACTACCACATTAATGCAATAAATGCTCAAAATGATGAGCGTCAACCTCAATGCATTTGGCAATACGTGTAACGACATTCCTCTCAACAGCGAGTAGTTCGCCTTCCGTAAGGTTCGCACATGCATTGACAATGCGCTGACGCATTTTGTCAGGCGTTGTCGGTGGATCACGATAGCAAATATCCTTCAACTCTCCCCACAGAAAGAAATCCGGGGACGTCAGATCCAGTGAACGTGCGGGCCATGGTATGATGCTTCGACGACCAGTCCACCTGCCATGAAATATGCTATTCTATACCGCTTCAACCGCACGCGAGCTATGTGCCGGACATCCATCATGTCGAAAGTACATCGCCATTCTGTCATGCATTGAAACATCTTGTAGTAACATCGGTAGAACATTACGAAAGAAATCAGCATACATTGCGCCATTTAGATTGCCATCGATAAAATGGGGGCCAATTATCCTTCCTCCCATAATGCCGCACCATACATTAACCCGCTAAGGTCGCTGATGTTCCACTTGTCGCAGCCATCGTGGATTTTCCGTTGCCCAATAGTGCATATTATGCCGGTTTACGTTACCGCTGTTGGTGAATGACGCTTCGTCGCTAAATAGAACGCGTGCAAAAAATCTGTCATCGTCCCTCAATTTCTCTTGTGCCCAGTGGCAGAACTGTACACGACGTTCAAAGTCGTCGCCATGCAATTCCTGGTGCACAGAAATATGGTACGGGTGCAATCGATGTTGATGTAGCATTATCAACACCGACGTTTTTGAGATTCCCGATTCTCCCGCAATTTGTCTGCTACTGATGTGCGGATTAGCCGCGAAAGCAGCTAAAACACCTACTTGAGCATCATCATTTGTTTCAGGTCGTGGTTGACGTTTCACATGTGGCTGAACACTTCCTGTTTCCTTAAATAACGTAACCATCCGGCGAACGGTCCGGACACTTCGATGATGTCGTCCAGGATTCCGAGAAACAAACGTAGCACAAGCCCGTTGGGCATTTTGATCACAATAGCCATACATCAACACGATATCGACCTTTTCCGCAATTGGTAAACGGTCCATTTTAGCACGGGTAATGTATCATGAACCAAATACCGTCCGCACTGGCGTAATGTTACGTGATACCACGTACTTATACATTTGTGACTATTACAGCACCATCTACCACAAAGCGAAAAGAGTGGTCCAACTAAAACATTCATATTTCTTTACGTACTAGACGAATATGTAATAAAAATGGGGGTTCCTATTTTAAAAAACGCAGTTGATATCCGTTTGACCTGTGGCAGCGCCATCTAGCGGGTCAACCATAGCGCCATCTGGTTTCCCCCTTCAAGCTAGACAAGTTTCGTTGCTTGTAGTTTTTTCGTTTGACGCTTATTTCGTGAGATATTTGGCCCGGTCACGACCAATGGACCATCCAGTACGTCTGACGGTTGTCCATATTCGAAAATGCGAATATATTTCACGTATTACATAGTCTTGTAGTGTTTGATTCGATACGAAGTCTACGTGTTTTCTCCTGAGGCGAGCTGACGGCCTGGGGATCGCGAGAGCGCCAGCTGTTTCACCATTTACTCACTCTATAGGAACTGCAGTGAGTCGATGCGGTGGTCCACAGTCGACAGAAACAGCCGGCAGTGCAAGACGCACCACGGGTATGGTGACAGCACCTGCGTGAAGCAGCATGTCACTGGGCATAATGCCGCATCAGCTGCTCCAGTCGGTGTCAGCGCAGCCAAGCAGCTGGGAAACAACTTCGAACGCGGCTTCGACACAGAGCTGGTTTAAGGCCGAAGTGACAGAAGCCGCTGTTTGGGGCGCCGTACTGAGAGGCGCGCCGGAGCCGCCACAGCTGTAGATTTCTGTACAGGACAATCACAGTTAGAAGCGGCAGCTTGGGGCACCAACCTGAGAGGAACGCCAGGGTCGGTTAGAGCAAGACCTGTGTACAGTGCGTACCACAGTTAGTGATTACTAACAGTGTAAGAGGGAAAAGGTGTGTGAAGAGGGGCGCCACATGATAAGTCGCTTGTGGAAAAATGTTCTCGAACCAGCCTTGTCCCTGAATGAGAGCTTCTGTAAAGTTTGGAAGGTAGGAGACGAGGTACTTGCGGAAGTGAGGACGGGGCGTGAGTCGTGCTTGGGTTGCTCAGTTGGTAGAGCACTAGCCCGCGAAAGGCAAAGGTCCCGAGTTCGAGTCTCGGTCCGGCATACAGTTTTAATCTGCCAGGAAGTTTCAGTCTTGCCCCTATACACAGGGACATTGAGAATGAAGTTGGGGAGCTAGACTATTCACATGCCTCTGGGTCAGACGAGTATTGAGGCGAGGTATCAGGTATATCCCCGCCTGCTGGACGAGGAATATGTTGGCAATCAGAAGATAATGACAGCTAAAATGATAGCTCTTAAGGAACGCCTATTAGTGTGGGCTATGGCACAGCTGAAGCTTGTTAGCAGGGTGGAGAATGTGGAAAATGCTCAAAAATCATGTGCATCAGTGACAACATCAATGACCTTATGACCTCATCCTGTGGAGAAAAGTACAGAAAATCAAACGGGTAAGGAAGGTATGACAGTATTTATCAAACCGAAAGTAAGGGGAAGGCAACGAAAAAGTTAGGGAAACCTTTTCTAAAGCTGTCCATCAAAAGAAAGAGAAACCAAAAGTAAACAGTATTCGTTCAACTAAGAACGTCTTACTGGTATACGTCCCAACGTAGAACATGGTCAAAAATTAATCCAACGTGAGAGATTGAGAGATGAGGTCAACTGTGAGGCTCAGAAGAAGAAACGCCCATTGATCATACTTTACATTGTTCTCAGCAGTTTGCTAAACGAAGAGCTCGTGACAAACATTTATGTGCATAACCCTGGCAGAGAAACAACTTGAGATGTTTTTAATTAGGAATTTACCGCGGTAGAGAGCGGGTGGGGAGAGTGATAAGGTGCTGGGCCACTAACATCTTGATATAATTTAACAAGCTTTATTTACAAAAACCAAAAGGCAACTTCACACAAGGCATAAACATGAAAATTTTTTGGTAGCTTGTTCAAAATGGCAATAAAATATAATGAACCAAAACTTTCATAACGTTCACTTCAAAGACATCACAGCTTCTTGAATCAATTCAAAATTTATTAGAACTGTCAATTGCCCAACATTCAGTCAATTTCAATCAATTACTAGAATGCCTGAATATGTTTAGACAAGTGATTAGCACAATGTCCAGGGGCCCATTAAGAAAACGGGCACCTTCTAAACTGATAACATAAAATTTTCAATTACATGGATTTTTTAAAATAATTCCACAACATTACATTTTAAAGCACATAGGAGACAGTTAACGTTAGAATAACTATTTAAATAACTCCGCACACAAAGCTTTAAAAATAGTCAAAAAATAGCAAATGATGAAGTTAGTCCATTAAAATAAGTAGAGAAACATCACATCGTCAAAATCCCGAGATGGTCGGAGGGCCTTGCTTACAATGCTCCAAATGTTCTCAATTGGCAAGAGATCCGGCGAGCTTTCTGGCCAAGGTAGGGTTTGAGAAACACGAAGACTAGCAGTAGAAACTCTCGCCTTGTGCGGGAGGGCCTTATGTTGCTGAAATGTAAGTCCAGGATGGCTTGCATGAAGGGCATCGAAACGTCGCATAGAATATCGTCGACGCACCTCTGTGCTGTAAGGGTGTCGAGGGTGACAACCAAAGAGGTCGTCCTATGGAAAGAAATAACACCCCAGACAATCACTCCTGGTGTCCGGCCGTACGGCGAGCGACAGTTGGTTGGTATCTCATTGCTGTCTGGGGCGACTTCTGACGCGTCTTCGCTATTCATTGGAGTAAATTCGAAGCGGGGCTCATCACTGAAGACATTTCTACTCCAGGCAATGAGATGCCAGGCCGAATGTGCCCGATACCACTGCAAACAAGTCTGTTGGTATTCTGAGATCAATGGTAACCAAAATAAGGGGCGCCGTGAGTTCGGTCCCCTTTCTTAAACCACCTATTAACGGTCCTTACGGTCACTGAAGGACCAGCCGCACGTCGAATCGATGATAGTGATGAATTTGGGCCACTGAGTGCCTCCCTGACGATTTCTTGGTCCTCCTGTTGTGTCATCTCTATAGGTTGACTGCCTCCTTCTTGACGCTTTGTTCGGCCATGGTTCACCCATTCCTGCCAGCGTCGTCGAATAGTGGCATCGCTCCTGTTCAAACGTCGAGCGAGTCGCTGGTTACTCCAACCGGCCGCTATGAGCCCAGCTACACGTCCTTTCTCAAAGGCTGACATCTACGCATGTTGCTGAAGCACCCGTCTGCGGGGGTCGGCCCCTGTGGCCGAGCGGTTCTATATCTACATCTACATCTACATTACTGCTCTGCAATTCACATTTAAGTGCTTGGCAGAGGGTTCATCGAGCCACAATCATACTATCTCTCTACGATTCCACTCCCGAACAGCGCGCGGGAGAAACGAACACCTAAACCTTTCTGTTCGAGCTCTGATTTCTCTTATTTTATTTTGATGATCATTCCTACCTATGTAGGTTGGGTTCAACAAAATATTTTCGCATTCGGAAGAGAAAGTTGGTGACTGAAATTTCGTAAATAGATCTCGCCGCGACGAAAAACGTCTTTGCTTTAATGACTTCCATCCCAACTCGCGTATCATAAGTGCCACACTCTCTCCCCTATTACGTGATAATACAAAACGAGCTGCGCTTTTTTGCACCCTTTCGATGTTCTCTGTCAATCCCACCTGGTAAGGATCCCACACCGCACAGCAATATTCTAACAGAGGACGAACGAGTGTAGTGTAAGCTGTTTCTTTAGTGGACTTGTTGCATCTTCTAGGTGTCCTGCCAATGAAACACAACCTTTGGCTCGCCTTCCCCACAATACAGGGCTATTACAAATCATTGAAGCGATTTCATAAATTCACTGTAGCTCCATTCATTGACATATGGTCACGACACACTACAGATACGTAGAAAAACTCATAAAGTTTTGTTCGGCTGAAGCCGCACTTCAGGTTTCTGCCGCCAGAGCGCTCGAGAGCGCAGTGAGACAAAATGGCGACAGGAGCCGAGAAATCGTATGTCGTGCTTGAAATGCACTCACATCAGTCAGTCATAACAGTGCAACGACACTTCAGGACGAAGTTCAACCAAGATCCACCAACTGCTAACTCCATTTGGCGATGGTATGCGCAGTTTAAAGCTTCTGGATGCCTCTGTAAGGGGAAATCAACGGGTCGGCCTGCAGTGAGCGAAGAAACGGTTGAACGCGTGCGGGAAAGTTTCACGCGTAGCCCGCGGAAGTCGACGAATAAAGCAAGCAGGGAGCTAAACGTACCACAGCCGATGGTTTGGAAAATCTTACGGAAAAGGCTAAAGCAGAAGCCTTACCGTTTCCAATTGCTACAAACCCTCACACCCGATGACAAAGTCAAACGCTTTGAATTTTCGGCGCGGTTGCAACAGCTCATTGAAGAGGATGCGTTCAGTGCGAAACTTGTTTTCAGTGATGAAGCAACATTTTTTTCTTAATGGTGAAGTGAACAGACACAATGTGCCAATCTGGGCGGTAGAGAATCCTCACGCATTCGTGCAACAAATTCGCAATTCACCAAAAGTTAACGTGTTTTGTGCATTCTCACGGTTTAAAGTTTACGGCCCCTTTTTCTTCTGCGAAAAAAACGGTACAGGACACGTGTATTTGGACGTGCTGGAAAATTGGCTCATGCCACAACTGGAGACCGACAGCGCCGACTTCATCTTTCAACAGGATGGTGCTCCACCGCACTTCCATCATGATGTTCGGCATTTCTTAAACAGGAGATTGGAAAACCGATGGATCGGTCGTGGTGGAGATCATGATCAGCAATTCATGTCATGGCCTCCACGCTTTCCCGACTTAACCCCATGCGGTTTCTTTCTGTGGGGTTATGTGAAAGATTCAGTGTTTAAACCTCCTCTACCAAGAAACGTGCCAGAACTGCGAGCTCGCATCAACGATGCTTTCGAACTCATTGATGGGGACATGCTGCGCCGAGTGTGGGAGGAACTTGATTATCGGCTTGATGTCTGCCGAATCACTAAAGGGGCACATATCGAACATCTGTGAGTGCCTAAAAAAACTTTTTGAGTTTTTGTATGTGTGTGCTATGCATTGTGAAAATATCTCAAATAATAAAGTTATTGTAGAGCTGTGAAATCGCTTCAATCATTTGTAATAACCCTGTATTATCTGTGTGGTCTTTCCAACTGAAGTTGTTCGTAATTTTAACACCCAGGTACTTAGGTGAATTTACAGCCTTGAGAACTGTACTATTTTTCGAGTAATAGAATTCCAACGGATTTCTTTTGGAACTCATGTGGTTCTAGGCGCTTCAGTCCGGAACTGCGAGCGGCTGCTACGGTCGCAGGTTTGAATCCTCCCTCGGGCATGGTTGTGTGTGATGTCCTTAGGTTAGTTAGGTTTAGGTTGTCCTGATTCTAAGGGATTGATGACCTCACATCTTAAGTCCCATAGTGCTTAGAGCACCCATCTGCATGGCATAGTTACTGTCTGAGTATTCGGAATTAAATTCGCGAAGGCTCTGTCCTGGTATCGCAATGTCACCTGTTTATTATTCTTGCCATCTGCGTGATGAAACTGCGTCGCAGCGTCACAATTTCATCCATCGGTCGCCAAAGTTTACAATTTTGCATTTTCTTCGATGCCTGTACGCATATCAGTTCGGGACCACTTTGCATAACCTCTTCGTGGTGCGTCGATATTTTTATAAACTAACTGAAAGGTTAAAAATACTCTTATGTCATATCTGCAGACTGGTATCTCCCTCTCGTACGTTGTGAATTATTCCCTGATGTCTTAACACACGTTCTGTCGTTCTGTTCCTACTTCATGGAAGTATTTTCCAGAAAATCCTCTCCTCGCGGATTTCTGGAGAACCTCTTACAATTATCACAATACAAATAGTGCCATTAAGGGAAAATTTTTGTAGAAAATGCATATGTGGCTATATATGTAGGAGATTTTCCCATTCGGTGCGAGAAAAACTAGATACATTCCGAGATAGCTGCAAACCGCGAGGCTTTAAAAGAATTATACATAGGAGGAAACTTTAAAAGCAAATGAAAAATTTCTTTTTGTTTTTGTATTATCCGTCGTCTTAGGGAATGAGGTCTCTAGATTTCTTTTTAGAAGCGAAAGAAGAAGTTATTGCTAATGCTCGTACATGTTCACCCTTGTCTGAAAATTTTGGGGATCATAAATGCGTGCCCCTTAATGACTGCGAGTAAATAAATAAGAGTTCTAACTATTCGTAAACTTCATAACATAATTAAAAAAGCTGAAATTTGTGGAAATTAAAAACCTGGCTTGGTGATGCAGTTTGCTATTTTCTTCGGTTCTCGCTGTTTCTTTCTGTCTTGTATAAATCATTTCTGCATACCATATACTGGCAACCTTCACAGAGTTTTTATACCTCTCCAGATTACTATCTGCAGTGTCTGTGTCACTGTCTGAAAAACATTGCATAGACATCGAAAAACACTCACACACTGCAAATAGCATGACATGCCTACACAGGCCACGACTCTGTAGGAATCACAGCAACTGTGCGAGTGCAGGACGTGGACACCACTGTGAAATACGGAGATTTGGTCGGTCCTGGAGAGGTGCTCAGTTATCAGAAGTTGCTAAGGTGACCGCTCACGTAGAGCGCAAAATTAGGGTTCGAGTTCCGGTTACCCCACAAATTTTCATTTGTCGCTAATAAACTGTGAAGCTACAGTCTCTTCGTATTCGAATTCCGAATAAATTTCGTCTCCAGATTAATTACGTAGTGGAAGCAGGGTGTACAAAATGCGTTAACTCTGACTTTTTAATAAAAGGTAGTTTGCCAAGTGTGCAGTGTAATATCAGTGGTCTTCGCTAGTTAATTTATATTTACACCAGAATATCTGTGAAGCAATCCACTTATGTAAGTCAAGTGGACAAGCAAAAGATTCGAATCCATCTGAGTTTCATTTGTCTACTGATATCATTAACATCAGTTTTATGAGCAAGGGAACCCTTCAGTATCACGCGAGCTCAAGAAAACGAAATGGTGTGTGGAGGAATTTCATATATACCTCAAAAAATTTATTGCATCTGCCTTTCTAGCATTCGTTACATCGGGTGCGGGGAGTGGTTTGGATTTATGCAGATGATTAAAGAAACATCGCGGTTCATTGACACAAACAATGAGTATTTAAACACATACTATGTACATCGATCTTTACAAAAAAAAGGGCAGTGAAAACGCCTTCAGCGAATGTAACATGAACAACAAGGAAAATGATTACATGGTCCCCTAAAATAATTGCTAATTCACATTCAGCCATATCAGGATGCTACCACAGATGCAGCTCGTCTTATATGCACAGTAGATAGAACGGAAACAAATAAAACTCACGGAAATTTTCATTCTAGGATACATATAAAAACTACTAATGACCTACAGGTGCTCAGTTACTACAATGCAATTGACTGGAGTACGTGTAGGGGGAGATCAGTTAAGTCACTGGTCAGATAATGAACTGCTGAAAAACATGATAAGTTCTACAAGTGCCAAATGAGGAGAAATTCATTGCGCATGACTATGCTCGTTCGGTTCGTAATTTTATGTACTGCAATACGAAGCATAGCAATGATTGTTTGATGCCATCTAAAGGACACGTCTCAGATTCTGCGTTTATTTAGTAGTAGAATCAAATGGAAATCCCTTAGCTCGGGAAAAATATTCCCAGAAAGGCGGCTGTGGGATGATTAAATGCCGGCTGGTGCGACCGAGCGGTTCTAGGTGCATCAGTCTCGAACCGTGAGCCCGCAACGGTTGCAGGTTCGAATCCTGCCTCGGGCATGGATGTGTGTCAACACTTTCTTTCTTATGCATCACTTAACGAGATGGCCAGTGAATATAACACTGCTGTGGAATGTTTTGTCGTTCATAAGACTGTTTGCTACACTGCACTGTATCCCAATATGATGTGGACACAACGCGTTCATCGACAGAGCAAACCACGCCCGGGTTCCCGGGTTCGATTCCCGGCGGGGTCAGGGATTTTCTCTGCCTCGTGATGACTGGGTGTTGTGTGATGTCCTTAGGTTAGTTAGGTTTAAGTAGTTCTAAGTTCTAGGGGACTGATGACCTCAGCAGTTAAATCCCATAGTGCTCAGAGCCATTTGAACCATTTGATGACTAAATGCAATTGCATAATGCAATGATACATTCGTTTAAACACCTCAGGATGAGCTTTGAGCGACTACTGCGCCATATTGTGTGTTCACCAACAAACGATCAAGGTAGGGCACGATAACTACATTAAAATCAAACGAAATTGTATGTAAAAGTTTTCACAAATTTCCTGAACAAATAAGCATTTGAATTTAGAAATAAACTAAAGCCTGAAGCGCTAACCTCACTGTCTTCAACTATACCTGAGAGCATTCCCTCACACACAAAGGGTAGCCCACTAAGACTACTTATCGGCCTACAGACCAAAATTTATAAAATACAATCGAAAATATAATCATATAAATAACTACTGAACTGTAACACTAAAGTGAAAACCGACTGAAAGTTACGCTTGATGAGATATCGACTAGATGTTTAGCTTTAAACATATACGAGGGTCACTCCAAAAGAAATGCACACTATTTTTTTGTAAAAATACAGTTTTCATTCTGCATGTGCGAAAGTTTTACAGTGTGTAGACACATCCTTCCCGCTTGTTTTCAAACTTAGTTCAACCTGTTATCGCGAGTGGCGTCGTCACAGCATGTCTACAAGGTGGCTGCTATACTTGACGTTCGTCAGAAGCAACGTGCTGCCATAAAATTCCTGTGCTGTGAAAACGAGACAGTGGGAAACATCCACAAGAGGTTGAAAAAGTTGTATGGAGATGCTGCTGTCGATCACAGTGCAGTTAGTCGGTGAGCAAGCTGGTTACGTGATGAAAGCAGGCACGGCAATATTGAGGACTGCACACACTCCAGACAATGTGTAGAGAGTTAACGAATTGGTGAGTGTTGACAAACGCATCACAGTGAACGAATTGTCACGCTACGTTGGGATAGAGGAGGGAAGTGTCTGCAGAATACTGAAATTGTTGGCGTTAAACAAGGTTTGTGCCAGATGGGTGCCCAGGATGTTGGACAGTGGCTCACAAAGAAAGAAGAAAAACAGTATGCAGCGAACTTTTGGAACAGTATGAGAATGGTGGAGATGAATTTCTTGGAAGAATTGTGACAGGTGATGAAACATGGCTCCATCATTTTTCACCAGAGACAAAGAGGCAATCAATGGAGTGGCATCATGCAAATTCACCCAAGAAAAAAAATTTCAAAACCACACCTTCTGCTGGAAAAGTTATGGCTACGGTGTTTTTCGATTTCGAAGGACTCTTGCTTGTGGACATCATGCCAAATGGAACCACCATAAATTCTGATGCATATGTGACGACACTGAAGAAACTTCAAGCTCGACTGAGTCGTGTTCGACCACGTCGACAAAAGCACGATGTTTTGCTGTTGCACGACAATGCACGGCCACATGTCGATCAAAAAACCATGGAAGCGATCACAAAACTCGAATGGACAACACCGAAACACCCGCCTTACAGTCCTGACCTGGCTCCATGTGACTATCATCTCTTTGGCAAACTGAAAGACTCTCTTCGTGGAACAAGGTTTGAAGATGATGACTCCGTTGTGGTCGCTTCCAAACAGTGGCTCCAACAGGATGGTCCAGAATTTTACCGTGCGGGTATACATGCACTGCTTCCAAGATGGCGTAAGGCAGTTGAGAGGGATGGAAATTATGTGAAGAAATGAAAATATTGTTCCTAAAGGAAGTATCTACACACTCTAAAGCTTTCAAACATGAAGAATAAGAGATGGATTTAAAAAAAAAATAGTGTGCATTTCCTTTGGAGTGACCCTCGTAGCAATAGACTCATAGAACATAACGTTCAATAGTTACGGGACAACGACCACCAGAAAAGCGTCGGTGGGTCCGCAGATTTCGGCGGACCCTTTCTCGCCAGGGGAGGGAGTAACCTGTCTCGTTACCTATCTACGCAACTACTGGGCAGCGTGCCTGCTAGCAACGGAACATCTCTTACTCACCCTGCGTTCTTCATTAGTCATCAGACTACCAAACTGCTATAAGGTTGGATCTTACAGGTGGACTTTGAGTCTCTGGCCCTCGGAGAACTTTTAAAACAGACTGAGTCATCCAGTCACTTATTGAGAAAGGTATACAGTGCGGAAGGAGGATTAGAAGGTGCTAATCGGAGATAAATAAACTCATTATCCCGCTCGTCCGTCGGAAATCCCTTAGCTTTTCATAACCATAAAAAATTGAGACTTAATGTCATCCATGTATTCATGAATTGCCTGGAGATGCCAAACGACAGATTGCATGAAACGGAAGTGACAGTACCGTTTCAATAGTAAATCATTTCTGCCAACATTTCCTTTCATCAAATGTGTCCTTTTCACTGAGTTCATCCTTCATCACTTCTAAGATTGTTCCTAAATCCACGAAAGAAGTAATTTTTATGGAAAACATAGTCTTATTATAAAAACTGTGTATGGAATGGACGGCTTTACTGCCACATACGCACACTTTTGTTGATACTTTTCACTATCGTATTGCATTAATTTGACTGAATTTCGTTGACATAGCCCTAATTTTCTCCATCAACGCGTGGGTGGTCGTGGGCTTGTAGGAATAAACTTCTTATTTCAAAAAACTGGAAACAGAAAAGTCCAACTGCGTTAAATCGCATGATCTTGGCAGCCAATTACGATTATATCAAAACGGGCAATCACACAACCACAAAATGGCTCAAGCAGTAATTGAATTGTGTCTCGGACTGTACGGCACGTGGCACCGTCTTTGTGAAACCACATGTCGCCCACATTCATGTACAGCAATTTAGGTGCATAAAACTGAATTATCACATCGCGATTGCGTTCACTATTAACTCTTCTCACTTGACCAGCCGCATTTTCGTAGAAGAATGGTCCCATCACGTCTCCAGCCCAAAGTACACACCAAACTGCGACACGTTCTGGATACATTTGCTTCTAAAAAAATCACTCGTGTATTTTATAAACCCTAAATGCGAAAATTTTGTCTACTAAGCAGGGCATCAAGTTGAGAATGAGCCTCATCGTTGAAGATGATTTTGTTCGAAAAATCGTTACCCACTTGTTGTTCCATAACCCATTCAGCGAACTCTAATCGCTGTTCGTGGTGAGCAGGCTTCAGTTCTTGAGTCAAGTAGACAATTTAAGCATTAAGATGCAAATCTTTCCTGAGAATACGATATAGTGTTTCATAAAATGCCCAATATTGAGGTCTGTGGACCCGCAGCAACACTCTCTCAAACTGCTTCGATGTTTTGTGTCGAACTACTCGTTGAATGACGGCCAGAGTGTTTAAGATCAATAATTGATTCAGTCTCTCTAGATTTTTCAATTAATCTCTTCACAACTGATGAAGTTAAATCAATATTCCGATCATATTTTGTACTAAAATTGTGATTTCTAACTGCCAAATCTTCATTAGTTTAAAATGTTACTCAATTAAAAAATGTATTGTTGTTTCCTGATTTTTATTATCCTAAACTTTCTCTTTTCCTTCGTTGGCAACATTTCACCACAAAAGTGGCGCAAAATTCAAATCTTGCATGAATTTTGGAGCATTTCATGCTTTTTACTACTTTTCACTTAAATTTGAAAATACATCAGTTTTTAAACGAAGCATGTTGCTCCTTTTTAGATTTGACATTAAGCACCATTGACAGCCATAATCAAAATTTACAGTATCAGTATAACTTATTCCGTTTTGGACCACTTTCACACGTGAAGATCTGTTTTGTTGCAGAATGCGTTTCTCGTATTCGCCTTAATGAGCCTGTTTATTCTGTCTTTTTTGTATTGTTTTCTTTTGAAAGTGGAGTGTTCTTGTTCTGACTGGAAATTACTGTGATCGACAAGGTCCTTGACTCGTGTTTTGGAACAGCGGAGTTCCTTCTAATAAACTACAACCCTGCCTTAAACCTTCGTTCCATTGGCTTGGTTTGTTGCTTCTGCATTTTCTTACTGCTGCCTTCATTTTTAAGTCTTCTCTCTCCGCCTTCTCTCTTAGTGTCTCTTAGAAATCTTTCCGCCTTCGTGTATCTACCACAGTCAGTATAATCGATAACCTGCTTTAAATTTTTTCGTTTTTATTTTTACAACTTTCACTTCCAGTAGCAAGGAACTATTCATCAATGTCTCACTAGATGTCATTCTTGCCTGTTCCTTCCTCTAACGACTTCTTTATTTGTCTGTTCTTCCTGCATCCCTGTTTGGTACTAGATCCATCAGGTTGAGTTTCAGTATACCTTTGTATCACATTTTTATGCTTTCAGTTCACCTTTCCTCTTTTACTCCTCGACTATATGATCACAGATTTCAGCTTCTGAAAATTCCTCAATTACGTTCCAGTTTCGCATGACAGTGCATGTTTTTCCCTAATGCAGACGAGAGTAATTTTTTTTTTTTTTTTTTTTTTTTTTTTATGCGGCTGTCTGCTTTTGTTGTGCCCTCTCTTTATTGACTTATTTTTCCTCTGTTTTTCAGGTTGCAAGAGAAGTTTGATTTGGTGGTCTTGGAAACGTTCATGCTCTGGTGTTACTTCGGTTTTGTGCACAAACTGGGCTCACCGCCAATAGTGGGATTTCTCTCCGCCGGACTGACTGAGGCTACGAGTAGCTTCTTGGCCAATCCAATCAATCCGGCTTACATGCCGGCCCTAGCTTCGGCGTACACAGACCACATGGACTTCTGGCAGCGCATGGACAATGCCCAACTGACTCTCAGGCTGTTGCACTCCTTCCATAACGTTATCGTGCCTTTTCAAGACCGGCTGATACAGGAGCATTTCGGAGCGGATATGCCCAGTCTGAGCGTTATGCTGCGCAACATGAGTCTCATGATAACGGGAAATGACTTTGTGTTGGGCTATCCTCAGCCAATGGTGCCCGGTATCGTGCACACAACAGGCCTGCACATCTCCAATGAGCGGAAACCATTACCAAAGGTAAACTTTGCTCCACATGGCTTTCCCCGTCAGAATCCTCCCTCGGGCATGGATGTGTTTTAGGGAAGCAGCCTACTCATGCCATATAGAATTCATATGCTTTCAGCTGTGTGCCAGCCTAGTCCGCTGTAATTAGCTATGACGTTATGAGTGTTGCGCAATACCTTAAAAGTAAAGTAAATATTCTGAAAAGTTAATAGCATGTCAGGAGTGATGCTAAAATAATAATGTGTTAAGTTTCAGTTTAGTAACTTTAACAATTTTTCGAAATTTGGACGTTTTACGTAAAAATCATCGGCGCAACAGGAAGGAGCTAGAAACTTCAAAATTTATATTCGGATTCCTTTTTCATTGTAATCTAATGGAAACAGCATGCTGGATCTTACAAAGTAATATTTTGGTTGAAATTCAGGATTTTCTTCTTTTGTGTCCTAAAAGTACGGAAGCAGGTTAGATTAAGTAAGCGATTAGATAAAGCTAAGATGTTTAGATTTAGGTGGAATGGAGATACGCTATAATAACAAAGATGTGAGAAGTTTCCAAAAGGTAGTAATAAAACTATAGCTGTAGCGTCTCTTCAAAGGGCAAGTTCAGAGCTCATCTATTGCGTGCAGTCCAACTAAAATAATTCTCTCGCCAAAAGTGTTTAACCTAGCCACATCAGAATTTTATTATAGATACTTACCCGTATGCTGATTGCACAATTAAATTGAGAGCTTCATCAGCCTTCAACGAATGAAGCAATTAATTATTTAGTAACTTGAAGTGGTGCCCTACTAGCCCCAGCGGATAGACAGGAATGCAAATTTTGACGGCTGTCGGCGGTCCGCACCGCGGCCATATAAATAAGAGCGCTGCGACCTGCCTTCAGGCCCCAGTTCTCTTCTAGATTCGTATCAGCGTGCACTCCGTGTCGGAAGCCGCGTCGTGTCTGTGCAGTTGCAAGGAACAGCCTTGGATCCCGTATTACGTAACTCGGTATGCATGAAACAATGAGTTCGCATTGGGGTAAAGTGTTAATTGCGAAACGACTTCAGTGCTTTATTCTCAGTTTGCGTATGTCGTATTTTCATGCGTCGCCGCAGGACAGACCTCGTATCATTACTAGCGTGGCGGTTGATGAGTATTAACTTCAAATTTTGGCGAGCATTCACTTTGAACATATACATCGATAACGATTGTTGAACAGTTTCGTTATCTAGGGATTATAGGATCCGTGCAATAGACTCTGAACAGCTCTGATAGTAGAAGAGCTGATAGTAACATTGCTTGGGTAAACTTTTGTCTGGAACTTTACGCTTTATCGTTTTCAGAATATAGTGAAAATTGTTACAGTACACTGCATTTTCTGTGACTCCCAGATATCATCCTAAATCCTCAGCGTAATGAACTTCAATGATCAATAACTTTATTTCTCCTTCAGAGTGGGCACAGTGAACTTTAATTACAGGCATCACATTTTTGCTAATCACTTGCTGATTGCCAACATTGCAGTTAGAGAGCCTGTGTTGAGAACACCAACAACAGAAATTATTCCACCCGCCGCCCCACATATGGTGCATCGGCCAGTAAAAATACTGTTAAACTGAGTGAAAGTGATTTTAATTATCCGGATTCGGGAGTGAAATGCGACACGCAGCTGAACAACAGAACAGTGATAAACCGTGTTACGTGTGCACATTAATGACGCCTTTGGATTACAACGCATCTGGATTGACGAAGCTGGCTCTGAATCTAGCCATGCCGCCAGCATCACAAGAAGCCAGTTTCGGCCCACGGCAGTCGTCCGTCGGTGCGGCCGGAGCCCCGCTTGCTGTTGCAAGCCATGCACACACACAGCAGCTGTCGGGGTGCCGTCTGCTATTCAACGTGCCGCGTCGGCATCGTCATACGTCATGCAAAAGGAACTAAGTTAAGTGAAAATATGTTCAACTAACCTTCGCTAAAGGACTGTCGGCGATGGAACCGCCAAAAGAAGCTGAGGTTAAAATTAAATCAGAACTACTGTCCGATGAAGAAAGTGCAAATCCAGACAACGGTTCAAATGTAAATCTGCTTGAAAATAGAGATGTTAAAGTGAAATCCGAACCATTGTCTCCTGACAATAATGTGAAAAGAGGCAATGATTCAATATAGAAACCCCCGTAGTAAAGCATAATTCAGAGATAGTTAATTTGCTGGATGATAGTTTCTCTGATGATTTAAAAATGAAATAGTCATCAGAGGTGGTAGTGTTTAAAAAGAAGTTGGATATAACAGATCAATCAGCTGTTTCATTTAGTTTTGATGAATCTGGTATTAAGTCTAGTTTTCCGTCTCCTGAGTGTGATAAGAAACCAGCTAATGAGCAACCCAAAGATACTGGGGTAATTGATTTAAATGTAATATTGCGGGCAATAGCAGCCAGTAATGCTAAAATGACAGCTGAATTAAAATCTGATGTAACTCAGGTAAATGGCCGGCCGAAGTGGCCGAGCGGTTCTAGGCGCTACAGTCCGGAACCGTGCGACCGCTACGGTCGCCGGTTCGAATCCTGCCTCGGGCACGGATGTGTGTGATGTCCTTAGGTTCGTTAGGTTTAAGTAGTTCTGAGTTCTAGGGGACTGATGACCACGGCAGTTAAGTCCCATAGTGCTCAGAGCCAGTTGAACCAGTAGGTGTTCGCCATCCTAAGAAAGGTAGGAAATGGAGAAATAAAAACCATAATCAACAATGGCATCCTGATGATAGTAATTTTGTTCGTAACGAAAATGTGCAGGTAAACAACAGTGTTGAAAATAATGCTGTTCCAGTTTACAATAATGGCACTAAGGGAAACAGTAGTCGGCAGAGGCACTAAAACAAGGTATGAGGGACACTGTCGCTTACCAGGCGGTTGCTTTTCCTAAGCCAGTAATTACAGCGATTGGCAAGACAGATCAAAATACTCAAAGCGAGCATTCGGATGATGAGTCGGTAGCATCCAATGATACAGCAGTAATATTAAACCACTCACAGTATTTAGTCCTCACAGCCCTGCTTCTGTCAGTATCTCGCTTCCTACCTTCCAAACTTTACAGAAGCTCTCCTGCGAACCTTGCAGAACCTTGGCAGAAGAAGAGCTGTGAGGACACGGCGTGAGTCGTAGTTGGGTAGCACAGTTGGTAGGGCACTTCCCTACGAAAGGCAATGGTCCCGAGTTCGAGTCTCGGTCCGGCACACAGTTTTAATCTGCCAGGAAGTTTCATATCAGCGCACACTCCGCTGCAGAGTGAAAAACTTACTATGGAAACTTCCCACTGGCTGTGGCGAAGACATGTCTCCGCAATATCCTTTCTTTCAGCAGTGCTAGTTCTGCAAGGTTCGCAGGAGAGCTTCTGTAAAGTCTGGAAGATAGGAGACGAAGCACTGGCAGAAGTAGAGCTGTGAGGACGGGACGTGAGTCACGCTTGGGTTGCTCAGGTGGTAGAGCACTTGCCCACGAAAGGAAAAGTTCCCGAGTTCGAGTCTCAGTCTGACACAAAGTTTTAATCCGCCATTAAGTTCCACATCAGCGCACACTCCGCTGCAGAGTAAAAATCTCGTTCTGGGAACATCCCCCAGGCTGTGGCTAAGCCATGTCCCCTCAATATCCTTTCTTTCAAGAGTACTAGTTCTGCAAGTTTCGCGGGAGAGGTCGTGTAATGTTTGCAATGTAGGAGACGAGGTACTGGCAGAAGTCATGCTGTGGTGACGGGGCGTGTATCGTGTTTGGGTAGCTCAGTTGGTGGAGCACTTGCCGACGAAAGACATATTGTTCTGAGTTCGAGTCTCAGTCCGGCACAAAGATTTAATCTGCCAGGAGGATATATATCAGCGCATTCTCCGCTGGAGAGTGAAAATCTTATTCTGGAAACATCCTCCAGTCTGTGGCTACGCCATCTCTCCGCAATATCCTTTCATTCAGGAGTACTAGTTCTGGAAGTTTCGCAGGAGAGCTTCTGTAAAGTTTGGTAGGTAGGAAACTAAGCACTGGCAGAAGTAGAGCTGTGAGTATGGGGTGTGAGTTGTGCCTGGGTAGGTCAGTTGGTAAAGCAGACGCTTTCTAAGTGGGAAGAGCAAGAGAAGCCGCAGCACCGAATTGTTAGGGAAGAGCTACAAAGTACTGAATTGTCAAGTGAAGAAGCAGAAGAAATTCATGCTTACATTTACGATGAGAATAATGTGCTCTTATCTAAAGCGCCTGTGCACGAAGTTGATACTGTGCTGATAGATTTAGGGCAGGAGGTAAGGGAAAATGTAGAGGGTAACCTGTTGTGGGTCGATGAACCCAGTGGCTGTGACAAGTTGTCAATTGAGAAGGAACCCGACGATGATAATGAAAGTGGTTTAGCTGTAACAAGTGTTATGCCCGGTCTGGAGCCGCAGAGTCGCTCCGACCACAATAACTTTGGTCACGTTCAGCAAACTAAATGTAATGAAGTCGTGTGGTGTTTTGACTTGAAATTAGGAGACTGACTGTAAAAGGCAGCTGAAAATTTTGTTCAGGAAACCCCTACACACGTTGATCTACATGTAATGAAGACAGATGTCATTCACTTTAGCTGGAGACAAATCCAAAAGGAACTGTTGGATGAATTTGAGGAACCACCTATACAACCTAGTATAAGCCACTCTATAATACTAGTAAATATATAAGGTACCAATGCACGTTGTCTCTTAGACAGTGGCAGTGAGGTGAGTGCGTTGTCTCAGTCCTTCTTGATGGATTACCAAGTAAACATAAGCTTACAGTAATGAGGGTATCAAGACTGAGAATATTGGTACTACTGGCAAGGTGTCAAAAACGGTAGAGCAAGAAGCTTTGCTGCCCTTAAATATTAATAGTAATGTGATTGATCATCGATGCTTAATAGTAAACAATCTCATATCGAGCTTCTAATTGGCACAGATTTCTTGTCAAAGTATCAGGGTGTTGTTGACTTTGAAAGAAGCCAGTTAAAAATGGTCTTTCCAATATCCGGAGTAATTATGGTACCATTTATTGACAAAAACATAGTAACTAATGATGAGACTTGGGAGCTTCCTATACGAGTTCTGAAAAATAGAAGGTATTGGGACGAAGATGTTGTTCTGTAGGGAGGAGGTTGTTCTGTAACCTCTACGCAATGTGGCAGCTGTGCGGTCCCAGCTGTGTGAGATCTTCTTTCCCCATTTCAGGTCTCACTCATTTTTCATCTTTCCTATCCACCAAAGTTTCGACCCCTTCTTTACAATACTAAAATTTTCCGATATGGCTATCAAGCCAGTAATAAGCCAATGAATTATGTAGGGAGGAGGTTGTTCTGTAACCTCTACGCAGTTTGGCAGCTGTGCAGTCCCAGCTGTGTGAGATCTTATTTCTCCATTTCATGTCTCACTTATTCTTCATCTTTCCTATCCCCAAGATTTCGATTTCTTCTTCCCATAACAAATTTTGCAAATATTGCCATTAACTAACCATGAGTTCTGTAACCATTCTGTGCACCGATTAGTGAAGAAACTACTGGATGTGACAAACCTAATAGTGACAAGTAAACAATAGAAAGGTATGAAGCAATGAAGACATAAATGTATCTGAGTAACAAGTATGTATATGTACGTTTTAGGAAGAACGTTGGTGATATTATGGTACAAAGTGTTGTATTATAGGAAATGGTTCCACAGTAATAGTTAAAAAATATGCAGATTAGTTTGTAAGCAGAAGCTCAAGTGGCAATGAGACCTATTGTCTGCATTAGAGCTAACTAGTAAATAGTAGAAAAGATTGCTTAGTGTTATGGAATATATGCAGATAAGTTGTAATGATGAACTCACCTTGTATAGCAAGGAATGGCAATAATAATGGAACTGTACAATGTTTGTGGTTGAGACGTGAAGGACACGTCCTTGAAGTATTTATGAGGTTGGAGCCGGCCATTATTTTGGTGTAGTTTGTGCTAGGACACGCCTACACGTATTAAGGTTATGAGTTGGAGGCGTGAATGCGACAGTATGTACCCTTATGTTAGATGAGACAAAGCAGCTCATGGTGTCCTATAGGTTTAAGGAATTCAGCATAACGCATATCCAAGATTACTTAATGCACTTCAGTGGTAGGTCAAGAGAGACTACCTGTGGTTTCAGCATCTGATCAAATGGAAATGGATTGCCACGTGAGAGAACTGATCAGCTGCAGTACACCACAGAAATGAAATCAATGTGCTATCCTGTGCTTTAAACTGTTAATAGAGTGAGTATTACATAGGTACATACACTAGCAACGTAATTGAATAACATAACTGCAGACGTGAAACATTATTAATAGCTCAGCATAATTAAACTTGAAAGGTCTCTGTTGGATTCTTTTCATGTTAATTTCTTAAAACTGTTGTCATTTACGGCATACTTTCCACTTCTAAATTTACTGTGGTGTTTCTGACTATCTGGGAGGAGACTGAGCAGTGGAACGTGTTACTTTTACACATAAACAAGAACGATCTGTCCCACTACTACACTTAAAAACACAGTTTATATGTAATTCATGTCACACAGTCTCATACAGAACCTACATCCACTTTCTTTTATATACTGTATATGATAAGATACTGTCATCCCCCTTCCCTTCTGTGTGAAAGGATGACTGAGCAAATGTGTTTCTAGTTGCATGCTTGATGGTAGCAGACAAGCCTGTCTGCTAGAGAACAGTAGGACCAACGTCGGAACAGGTAGCTACGCTTTCTAGAAGCAAAGAGGTTTCTATTCTTAACATGGTCCTAGCCGTCCCTTGTCATGTTGGTATAGGAAACTGCCTCTCTGGTCACTTCCATTTGTATCTGTGAAGCGCCCTCGGTAGGGGCCTGTGGCAGTCGGTCCGCAGCGAGCGTCTGAAGTGGTAAGATCTCCAGTAAGCTCATTTCTGCTAAGCCTGTAGGACAATGGATTTCTTAAGTTCAGCCTAACTGAATATTTAATCACCTTTATTTCAGGTTTAGGTATAAAATATCTAATGTTATCTTAAATTGCGAAGCAGTGTAATTCGAGTGTGAAGTTCAAAATATCTTCCAGTAGTTGCTTTGTCACTATTTTGTGAGTAAAGTGGAACCACGTGTTGATGATACGTAACTCTAAGATCATCAATCTTAATTGCGAATGTGCGTGAGATTATAACGTTTCGTCTTGACAATATTTTTCAATATAGCAACTTTTCTTTATGTTCAACCCACGTCGGGTGTACTTTGTGAGACCAGTACCACGTGCTTTTACAATTGTTTGACCCATCAGGTTAATAGTAAGATGATAGTAACGAGTTCGAGGTTTTTCTTTTGTAAATTGCGTTTCTATGTAATTTATTTTAATTATCAAAATTATTGTGGAGTTACACTCTTTGTGTAAACCAAGTTGACCATGTGAAGCATGTGGTGTAAGCATCAAAGTAGCCCTCAGCTATTCTTTTCGGGAAGATTTCACAGAGAGTTAGTATGAATTTTTAGTGCACCAGTGCTGGTAATTTCATGACGACAGGATTGCGCTACGAACGTAACTTCTTTGGATGAAAATTGAATCGGTTGGTCGTGGTTAATTTCCTCTAGCATATGTTTCAACGTTCTTCGCGTGTTATTTTATGAATGCAGTGTTGTATGCAGTCTCCCAATCTTGGCTCCATAATTGATGTGTTCTGTAAGATTACAAACTTACATTTTCACAATCCTAAATAAGGCACCAGTTTAGTTAGATGAGACAAAGCAGCTCATGGTGTCCTATAGGTTTAAGGAATGATCAATGTTAAAATAATTGTCTAAATATAAACTGATTTATTTCTTTTTATTTAAATTCTATTTATGTTCTCGTAAGATGACTATTACAGGATTATAATTAATGTTAGTCTGGTTGGCCATCCGGGAAACTAGACTGGATACCTGGTGAAACAGTTTCTCAGTAATGCAAGGATAACTTCCCCAGATAGCTCACAGCTTTTAACCCTCTTTTATTATCTTGAATATCAGCACCGCTTTCAGAACAACTTAATGCTACAACATTACAAACTTCAATGAAATGTGGAACTGACACAGCGGCGAATGAACAATAAGTGACTTTAGTAATCGACTAATCATTGTGCTTTTTGAACACTCAGCAATTGTACCCCTATTACTCAAATGTACCCCTATTACTCAAATGAACAGAGAAGCTAAGAATGACAACTAATAATTAAGTATACTCATACCGTCTCTAAGAGTGAGATAGTTGACGATGAGTCAGCCTGTAAGTAAATACAGATGTGTCAGGAATGTACCAAGCATTGGTTCAGTGTTCTGGCCCAGAAATAATAATTTGAGATGTAAAGGTTTCATGACTGGTCAGAAATTTTTCTTTAGAACGTGATTAATGGCGTATTGAGCCATTTGTTTACCGATTTAATTACAGTAAAGTAACCATGAGATTGAAATAGAAAACCGTTCTGTTAACTGTTTCAGTAAAGAGTTGAAAGGTAAAATGTATATATCCCCATTTCATTGTCACCCTGCCTTAGCTATTAAGTGAACAGAGTCTGAGGCACTTTTTTTGTTTGTTCTACAGGACAAACCAGATAATGGCAGCCTGGTAGCTGCGTGAAAGCGTGGAGTGACTTGGACACAACTCTCAGTGACCCCTCCCTTTCCGCATTGTAGTATAGAGTGGACGTGAAGTACGCACACCATAGCAACTTCCCCCTCTTCCCTTGTGAATCGTAATGTAGAACGCCAGCCAAAGCGGCTACAACAATCTATGTAAAACTGGAAGTTTTCTCTTTCAGGTGTAGAAATTTTTCCACCCTCTGCCCCACAATGTGTCGTCCTTAGCGTAAGTTAGTTTAAGTTAGATTAAGTAGTGTGCAAGCTTTGGGACCGATGATCTCAGCAGTTTGGTCCCATAAGACCTCACCACAAATTTCCAATTTTTGTAAAATTTGCAAGAGCTATATAGCACGAAAACATGTAGGTAATTTCAAGCAACATCATCCAGTTGACCTTTGGCAACAAATGAGAGATTGATACTTCCTCCTGCCTCACACGAGACGCTCTCCGGGTCTCAAAGTGGAGAGAGTAGTGATTTTTAAAATATAGACGCCGATAATTTGACATGGAATGCTGCAGACATGGAGACTGGCCGGGGTGAGATCTCAGGTATGAAACTAACGTCAAGCTCCCTAGAAATTCCAACATAAGCAACATTCCATCAGGACGTGCATGTGTCGTTCCATAATCCGCTTTTTCACCGTTAATGTCGGCGATGAGGCATAGGACTGATGGGTGACTTTTCTGTAGTTTGTCAAGAGGACCGTTCTCCAACTTAGTACTTAAAAGTAGTGACTCAATTCCTTTTCGTTACTAAATTTCCGTCAGGTTTTCTTCATTACCGCTTAGCTCAAAGCATACATCCTACGACGGTTTAAAGTTAACCGTAAAATGCGGTGCACGGAGTAAGGTATCTGTGGTAAGAAATATTAAAATTACGTTATGGAGACGTGTTTCCCCATTTTCGTAGATGTTCGTGGAATGTTCCCTAGACGTATTCTGTCAAATGCTACGACATATCAGAATGATGTGAAGAGCTTGTATTGTTATGGCTATTCTCAAAGTAAGGAGATGGATTAACATGAAACTTGAAAAAATTTCTTCAGGTCAGCGAAGCGTCATTATGTCTCTCGTCCACTGTAGTCAGTAAGCAGGTGGACATCGGCTAATCTCGGCCAGTAATTCTGTGAATGGGACAAATTACTTTCCAAACAATACTCACGGCGCATGCTATCGACATTTACAATGTTTTGCAGATATTTCCAGTGTAGTACAGGTAAACTGGAATAAGAAATCAAACGAAATGCAACTAATCTGTTGCGATCCACCAGTTTTTTTTTTTTTTTCATGTTGAGTTCGGTTCACCCTTCCAAAATACTTCAGACTCTTTTAATAAGTGAATTTTACTGGAAATGGAGTTGCCAAGTTCTCGCAGTACAGTTACTAAACACCTGTCTGTTTCTCCAGTGAAACTAAGAACTGGCTTCAAGCTACGCCCAAAGCGAGGACTCGTGTAGCACCGTGACACTTTCAGTCAGTTTTATTCACCTAGGTTCGGCAGACACTTTCTGTCAGTTCTATTGACCTTTGTTCGGCAGACACTTTCTGTCAGTTCTAGTGACCTTGGTTCGGCAGAAACAAAACAAAAACAAATCCTTGTGTTTGTAAATTTCAGCTGTATCCCATTTGTTGCCAAGATCACCACTACCTACAGTACAGCTGCCAATCTAATGCAACTCTACGACGTCAAATCTGTCTCCGCGACTAAGTGACAGTACGATGTCAGTGGACAGAGGAACTAGAATGCTCGCACAGCTAATGAACTGTTCGCGTTAACACATTAGCGGATGATAGTTTTTCGACCTGGAACAGTGTTCTTATAATGTGCCTCTGCCTCATGAGGAAATCTGATGAGTTACTTGAGGAGGGAATAATGGCTGCAGTCTACAAATGGAATGACTGTAAGAAGTGAATGCAGCAATGATGTTAGTGAAATTAGAGAACTAGGCTATCGTCAAAGGTTGAGATGCTGATTAGGACTTGACCAACATTAAGGAACCATCCTGTAATTTGCTTGACGTGATGTACGGGAACTGTGTTACAGATTCTCAAGATGACGGGATAGCGTTACGACAAAGAACGGAGACAAGGGCGATGTAGGCCTACAGGCCAATATGCTAAAGACCCGTATCAGTTTTTATATATTTCGCTAGTACTCTAGCCATTGCGTTTTGCTTAAACGCTCTTCATGAAAAGAAATTTCTGATATCTATTTCCACTCCGCAGGACATTCAGCAATTCTTGGACGGAGCGGAGGAGGGGTTCATATTCTTCAGCTTAGGGTCTAACATCAAGAGCAGTAACCTTCCTGAGACTATGAGGAACAATTTAATGAAGGCCTTCGCCCAAATCCCACAAAGGGTATTGTGGAAATTCGAGCTGGACAATCTCCCTGGGAAACCTGACAACGTCATGATATCCAAATGGCTGCCACAGAGAGATATACTCGGTATGAAACAACACGCAATACGTTTTCCGTTGCCAGTACTGTTGTCGCAGCATTGACGAGGTAAATCTTAATCTGTTGCAGCTCATCGCAACATTAGGCTCTTCTTCACACACGGTGGACTACTGAGCTTCAGCGAAGCGGCGTATTTCGGAGTACCACTTCTCGCTATGCCAGTGTTTGGTGACCAGAGGTACAACGTCGCCAAGATGACGTCAGCAGGTGTAGGAGAGAAAATAGAGTTTGGAGAACTCACCACAGATTCTGTTCTGCGAGCGATACGGCACATTATCGAAAATCCGAGGTAAGTCTGGCTTGCAAACAGCAGCCTGTCCTCAAAGAAGTCCGATCACTGTGTTAACTGAGAGGAAGAAAAAGAAAAAATTATGTGACAGAAACATCTCAGGGATACACACAATTACAGGTCTTTATTAACGAGTTCATTCTGTTGTAGAACTTTGAAACGCGTTATATGTTCGCATATTATGCCCTTCCAAAAGCTAGAAATATCCTGTTTAGGAATAATCATATATTCCGCAAACAACGATCATCTGAAACCCAAGCAGAAGGTGTCGGCGCCCAGGTTGATGCCGTGTTTCTTGACTTCCAGAAGGCATGCGACACTTTCCTCGCTGCCGCTTAGTAAACAAAAGAGAGCATATCTAATGTTAAGCTAGCTTGTGGTTGCATTGCCGGGGTACGTAGCAAACAAAACATACCATGTCATTCTTAATGGAGAGACATCTCCAGACGTAAAAGCTTACTCAAAAGATGTGTTATAAGACCATTGCTGTTCATAATACATATTACTAAAGATTTAGAGGATAGCGCCGTAAGCTTCATGTGGTTGTTCGTTGATGGTGCTGTTGTATACATGTTGTAACGAAAAGGTCTCCCCAAACAGGAAACCGTCATCACACGCTGAGGAATAAAACGTGTTACAAGTACATGGGTCCGGAGACGCCTGGTTTCCATGTTAGTGATCATTTTCTACTTCATAATCACATTAATCACGGGACACACACAGAAGCACAACGTACGAGCATTACATTAATGTTTTCTTCCGTAAAAGTTACGATTCTTAGGTTCACTGTCAGTGTTTGCTGTTCCAATTGAAAGAAGGTAATATTGACATGTGACTCACTTCAAGTGCTTATGCTGACATGCGACTAACTTCACTCCTTATGTTAACATCCGATTTACGTAATTGCTTGTGTTGACATAAAACTAACTTCATTGCTCTACTGACATCAGTCAGGTAGCACATAGCATCAGCTTTTCGGTGTTCAGCATGTACTTTGCAAGCACGTAGCTTCAACCATTTAATGTTCATTATGGGCTTCATTTCCAGTACACTGCAAAGGAACTTTAGTCAGGTTCGCACATTTGCTGTAGAGATTAGCAAATGGATGACGACAGGAGGTTGTTTGAAACAGTTGATCGTCGTCTTAGAGAGCGTAGTACGATTAAACCTTCTGCTGGTGACTTTGGAAGGCCTAAAGGACAAGGACACCTCATCTGGATGAGAAACTTCTTCGTGCGGTTGACGACAACCCTCGAGTAAGCGTAAGAGAATTAGCTGCGTCCATGATTGTCTGGATAATGGTACATTAGAACCTCCTGTATCCGTATCTTCTACATTATCCATGATCGTCTGGAGAATGGTACATGAGAACCTCCTGTATCCGTATCTTCTACATTATGTTCAGTAACTATTAGCGGCTGATCTTCCTGTGCAGATACACTTCTGCGAATGGTTCATTCAATAACGTGTCAATTCTCACTTAAGTGCAAATGTGCTGCTCATGGGTGGGGCATCGTCATTACGTGATCAGATTGTAAATTTTCACTATCAGCACATAATGGCTGTAGAGAATCCTCAAGAAATTGTGCGATCACGGCACCAACAAAGATTTTCTGTGAATGTTTGGGGTGAAGTTGTTGGTGACTGTTTCTTAGGGCCTCGTGTTCTTCGTCCCAGACTCAACGCACAAACTTACCGTGCTTCCTTAGAGAATACTCTACCTGATCTGCAGGGACATGTGCCTTTACGAGTGCAACAAATGATGTACTTCATGCTTGATGGAGCTCCTCCTTATTTCAGTGTTAATGTCGGTAGACTTCTATATAATAGATTCCGAGACAGATGGATAGATGTGGACCAATTCCTTGACCTCGATGCTCTTCGGACCTAGATCGAAAAGAAATGGTTCAAATTTCTCTGACCACTATGGGACTTAACTTCTGAGGTCATCAGTCCCCTAGAACTTAGATCTACTTAAACCTAAATAACCTAAGAACATCACACACATCCATGCCCGAGGCAGTATTCGAACCTGCGACCGTAGCCGTCGCGCGGTTCCAGACTGTAGCGCCTAGAACCGCTTGGCCACCCCGGCCGGCACCTAGATCGACTACATTTTTATTTGTGGGAGTATTTGAAGCCTTGTCTACAGTACCCTGGTACAAAATGTATAGAGATTTTGTTCCGGTATGGTAGATGGCTGTAAAACAATACGCTGTTTTCAAGTGATATATCACTGCATCAGGGATTCTGTGCAACGGCGGACTGATGCATGTATCCTTGATAACGGAGGGCGTTTTGAACATATCATTCAGGAAGTTTTTCATACTGTACTGATACGTGTGGTGTTCATGCGAAAGTACATTCGCGGTCACAGGAAGGATTCTTTGATTTACTCTAGAAGGAAGTGGAGTGGACCTATAACATGTAAAATACTAGTTCACTTTATTACTATGCAGACATGAAGATTTATTTAACTTTGTAGAATTAATTGTCACAGAAATGTTCTGAGTATTTACAACTGTCTCTGATTATTAAAGTATAACATGCTGCAGACAAATTTAAAAGACTCTTCACTTGAAGATCGACTCTCATAATGTTCGCATAAAGTTCTACCTAAAGATGTTTAAGACACTGGTGGCCTGTGTAGGACGATGCTGAGAACTGCGCTGAGCGTAACTCCCGTCAGCCGTAAGCTGGCGAGCCGTTGCAGTGGCGTGGAGGGGTTCTAGGAGGTGTGGCTACGTCGGCGTTTCTCAATCGTGGTGGCGGCATGCAGCGACTGTACTCTTCCGTGGTTTCGTTTCGAGGTGCCAACTTTGTTTTGTCTCTGCGGGCAAAATGTTCTTCCCCTAGGGAAGAACATGCAAATAATGCGTTTCCAGATCCATGTCCATGTGATATATTTTCTTCCTTTACCCTTTAGGAATGAAAGTCCGGCCATACCTTTCTGTTACACACTGTGTAGAGATGTCGAAACACTTGAAAATTGTAGCGAAATACAACAAGACATGCAGAGAAACGACACCTGCTTCCATAACTGGCAGCTGACCCTCAACATAAACAAATGTAACGTATTACACATAAGTAGGCAGTAAGGGCAATTATTGAGTGATTACACGATTATTGAACAACAACTGTGAGCTGTCACGCTCATTAAGTATTGTAGGCAGGAAACGGTTTAAAGTGGGTCGAGCACGGAAAATTATTAGTAGGAAAGTCAGATGTCAAACTGAGCTTCGTTGGAAGACTTCACAGGAAAGGTAGTCGACCCATGGAGGCGGTAGATCAGAAAATGCACTTTTCGACCGTTGCTTGAGTATTAATGCTCACTCTAGTACCCTTCCAGATAGGACTTACAAAGAAAATGGAGAATACACAAAGAATGGCAGCGCGTTTCGTCAAAGGTTCATTTGGGTTAGTGCAGAAGAGACGCTCGTCGGACTCGTTTTGGGTATCATCGTGTGGTTTTTACTGTTAACATTACAAGACAGTACTTTTCCTACATGTGTATCTCTCTAAAATATAATTAAGATAAATTCAAAGACATGCGAGCTCACATGGTGGCCTTCCAACTACATCTCTTCCTGTCCACCATTTGCGAGAGGAGCAGTTAGCATTAGCGGAAAGGGGCTAAGGCAGTAGTACACAGTATACCATCTCCCACGCATAACAACGAGGCAGTGAGAGAATAAATGTAGATATAGATGTATTAACGATGCTCAACGCGGTAAAGACAGTGCCCCTCTGTTGTAGCCTGAAGGCAAGCACCAGCAATTTAGAGTGATTTCAGAGACGAGATGAAAGTCCGAGTGAGGTAAATCTGGAGCATAGAGGAAACTAACATTAGTATTTAACTTACTTTCGATAATGAGATAATTAAAGGAAGTTCCAGATCCCAATTCCCGCTCATTACAGTTGGAAACGGCCTTGTGTTGCAGCTACCAGGAGAACATGAAGCGCTTGTCTGCTGTGTACCGGGAGCACCAGAGCACGTCCCTCGAGAGGGCGGTGTGGTGGGTGGAGTACGTGATCCGCCACCAGGGGGCTCCTCACCTGCGCAGCGCAGCCCTCGACCTGCACTGGTGGCAGCTGCTGCTGCTCGACGTCATCGCCTTCATACTGGCTGTGGCGGCCGTCGCGGCGTTCCTTCTCTTCAAAGTGGTGCAGTTCTGTGCTCGAGCGCTGGGACGTAGCAAACAAAAGAAGGACTGAGTGAATATCATGTGTCGTGCCTCTGAGACGCCGTTTGATTGAAACGACGAGTTGCTAGCTGACAGGCTACAGCTACTACGTCGAAAATGCAAGTCGATTTCGTTGTTGCCACTTTTTTATTTTTGTATTTATAAATTATTTCTTTGTGTTGATAAGAACTGATACTCAACGTTCTGCAGGTTCCTAAAGATTAAAAAACTGAGTAAACAATACCCAATTTAACACCAACCAGCATCAGCATGAGGAGAGGTTTAGCGCACAGTGTGTAAAGAAGTCATTAGAGAGTGCTAGAAAAGGATTGGTAAAGACCGTTATTACAGAAAGCAGTCAGGCATGACATCAGGAAAGCATGTGCCTGAAACTGTGGTAGGTCGTTTGGCCAGTACTTGTGGCACGTGCGAGTACTGGCAGAGGCGTGATTATTTCCTGTATTTCAAACATATTAAGGAATGCTTACCAAGCACTGTATGATAATGTTCCTCATACATATCAACTGCAGACAAAAGAAATGAATGAAGGCAATCGCCATTTAATGACAGATGGAACTCTTTCTCTGTAATTGCCTTCTGTTTTTAGTATTTTCCTCTTCAGGTAGATATTCACACCTCTCATTAAGACAGGGTTCTTTTCTTAGCTCAGATGCAAACGGGTAATAGTAATTGTAGTCCTATACCATCTGGCATGAAACAAGGAAAGGCCATGTCGTCTTATGGATTACCATGACTTAGGAAGACATGAAAAGAGTGATATAGTAATTTGTAATGATTTTCAGAAAATCCAGGACGCACTACGGATTTTATAAAATAAAGTGTGCTCATTTTCAATTCCAGAAAGTTCGTTTCTGAAAAGTTTGCTATGGGCAGTGTGAAATATATTATATAATACTGAAATTAAATTCATTCTTCAATAAAGATGGTATTTCAATTTATTATACTGCGCTGGAGCCAAAATTGTAATATTTGTTGTATAGTTCTATATTAATTTCATTCTGATAATATTTACTTCACTTCCTTGAGTTTGAAACTAGTTTCACGCGTAACAGAAATGGATGTATTATTATGCAAGCTATTAAATTATATGCTTTTTAATATGGATAACATTCAATTTACAACACTACAAACAGGAAGTTTGTATTCGGATTCCTCAAAGCCTGAAAAAGCCTGAAAAAAAAATTTTCAAACTACACGTGAAAACGAATGTCTTACATCTGAACTTATCCAAAGTAAACTCCTCATTATCATCTACTTTCACCAACTGCACTGATGGAATACATTTGTCTAGGTAACATATTTAAGTGATTAACATTGCAAGATCACAGGTTATTGTAAGTGCGAGATAATCCATTGGCAACGTGAAATACTGGTTCATTAATAACCGGCGTAACCGTCAGAATGATGAATGCTAGCATGCAAAACGTGCTTGCATTGTCTTTTACAAGTGACGGAAGTCAGCTTGTGGGGTGGAATTCCATCGCTCTTGCACTAAGTCGGTCAATACAGGAACGGTTAATGCTGTTTGTGGATGACGCTGGAGTTATCGTCAGATGATGTCTCATGTTTGCTGGATTGGAGAGAGATCTGTTGATCAATCGGCCCGAGGTAACATGTCGACACTCTGTAGAGCATGTTGGATTAGCCACAGCAGCAGTACGTGGGCGAGTGTTATCCTGTTGGAAAAGACACTCTGGAGTGCTGTTCAACACAACAGGTCGAATCAGCACACTGACGTACAAATTGGCAGTCAGACTCCGTGAGATATCCACGAGAGTGCTCCTGCTGTCATCCAAACGCGCACCCCAGACCATAACTCCAGGTACAGGCCCATTGTGTCTACCACCAAACAGGTTGACTGCAGGCCCTTAACTAGCCTGCTTCTAATCAGCGGCCATTACTGGCACCGAGGCAGAACCAGCCTTCATCAGGCAAATCTCCATTCTGCCCTCCTGTGAGCTCTTACTTGATACCATGAAGTTGCAAACGGCAGTGGTTGGGGGCAGTGGAATGCACGCTGCAGGACGTCTGTCTCGGTGCTGTCCTTGAAGTAACCGATTTGCAACAGTTCGTTGTGTAACTGTGCTGCAACTGCTTGCTCTAATTACAGCTACAGATGCAGTACGATGCAAAAGAGCGATACGAGGAACACGACGTTCCTCACTTTTTGGCGGACCAGAATCATATTTTTTTACAATCGTACTTTCCCGCGACCGCCGGTGCCGTCAATCATGTATAGTGCTTACATTCCTGCCAAGTCTTTCTGCAGTACCGCAGAAGGAACGTCTAGCTTCTCGTAGGCCTATTACATGGATTCAGTGATGTATTGATGGCGTCTTTGTCGCCTTTAAGGCATTCTTGACTAACATCAACGTATCACGCCTATCCTCAAAGATAGCAAACGCTCCCGACTGTTACGGCGAAAGTCTGAAAAGACATCATTTTTCGGATGTAGAATCAAGCCTGCCAACTTTCGTTTATTTCGCGCAGCTCCTTCTTGGGGCTGAGATTTTTTTTCCGTCAGTGTATTTTTGGAAATGTGATCTGTCTATGAAACTAAATAAAAGGGTACTTGTTTTGTGCCATAAGCGCTTCGCTTCTTTTTATTTGTCAAGCTTACATGTTTTTTAATACAATAACTGCGTTATGTAATAATTACATACATGTTGTTGCATTACGGATCTTGTGCTGTTCTGAGGTGAGAAATAACATTTCGTAGCTCAAATTTTGTCAGGTTATTTTACTATTTGGCCTACTTACGATCTGTGATATTGTTAAGCCATATATGCGGTGCTGGAGTTGTACTTAGTTGGTCTGCATATACCAGGACATCCGGCTTTCGGCTTTTTCTGAGACTTTCAACTGAACACGCGCGTTGGTTGCGTTTATTTACTATCTCTAGTTTTTCCAGGAGTTGTAGTGTGTGTTTTTCTTCTGCAAATAGTTGTGGCACAAAGCCTTTTTTTTTAATTTTCACTCGGAGCTGCAGCATGACAGATGTCTTGTAATGACACTGTAATAACAGTACGGAACCAGCGTTCTGGTTCGATACTATTGTTACACATAGCTTTTCATTTACTTGCATAGCTGATCACATCTCTAACGAATACAGAAGCTGTTAAGGAACGACGGAAAACATAAAAATATGATATTCAGAATTAGAGTTTATATCAGTTATTCAGTAAGCAATTTGCGTGTTTACTGGATCCTAGAAATCTTGACACACGGAACACCTAATACCCATACCGGCTCCTTCAACTGCTTTTATTTACTTTACATTTCCCTAATTCAATAAGCATCTGGAAGTAAAGAATATTCAAGTACTGAAGGTAGACACAAAATTAATTAAAAGTATACAAACTCGTCTAATTTCACTCACATTATTACAATTTTAGAAGGAAAAGTGTTTCTGCGGTATGAGACAAACTCGATTATCTTGAATCAGTTTTGAATATATCTTCTTCCACAGAGGATAAACAATAGACATATGCTCGAGAGCAAAAGTTATAATGCAGTTCTAACACACCAGTGTTATTATTATTTGCTTTTGTACAAAGGATTTGATTAGCTAGAGGTTTCTGGGCAGACAGAGAAACTTTTAGGATCAGATTGATAAATTTTGAGAGCACTACATGGGAGACAAACAGTTTCATGTTTAGTACCTCCATATATCTGTGTTTTCTGCTTCAGAATCGCTATTATTTTTCCATATTAGAAGTGAAGTCCTTGTAAGTAGCATTTCACAAGTGATTATATTCAGTATAAAGAGTACAATTTTAATAATTTATTACTTAGTAACAAGCACCCACTCGACAGATGTGGCATGCTTGCGAGAACTACTTGATTATGATCACTTTACTGCAACATTTGGAAACAAACCTTAGTGTGTGTGTGTTTGGAGCTTACGGGCGCTCAACAGTGAAGTTATCAGCGCGCTTACACACGTTAAAAGAAACGAATGTGGATAAAATTACTAAAATGTTATCACACGCGTTAAGACAATGGAGAAAGAGTAAAAAGTGCTATACAGGAGATTAAACCAAGTAAGACGACAGAGCGGCTAAAAAAGTCACAGAGAAATGTCACTGGCTGACCACTTACAAAAAAACAGTCTGCCCAAAAACTTTGGGAAAAATGTTGGACGATTCACATAACTTTAAAACCCTAACCAATCCGTTTGAACATTACCTAAAATAGAGCTCAAATCCGAGAGCAAGTCCGCTGTGGCACGCTGGTCGGAAACTGAAACACAGTCCAGTGAAATGTGGCGCTCAGTTACTTCTACACCACAAGTACCGCAGCCGGCCGCGGTGGTCTCGCGGTTCTAGGCGCGCAGTCCGGAACCGCGCGACTGCTACGGTCGCACGTTCGAATACTGCCTCGGGGATGGATGTGTGTGATGTCCTTAGGTTAGTTAGGTTTAAGTAGTTCTAAGTTCAAGTCCCATAGTGCTCAGAGCCATTTGAACCATTTGAAGTACCGCACTTCGGAGGGTCCTCTCGCCGCAGCAAGAAGCCATGCGTCAGTGGACTCACCACTAATACTTTGTGACCCTGTTCTTGCCGAAAATGGTGTACATAATCCCGCATTTGCTCCATCGTAATAATGTAACCCATTCCGCGACAGTGTCATAACAGTTGAGCCTGTAAGCGTAGCCCAAAGACGAAAATCCGTCTCATTAATGTTCATTCCGCTTTCCCGAAGCTCGAGTATTTTCAACCCTACTGCCCTGCCTCCTTTGTAACAATTCAACCATACTTTTCCGGCTTCGAAAACGGACTATAACCAATAAGTACCCACCCTTTGGAAGTACGTTCTGGCTGGCAGAAGCTTCCCCCAACAACTCGTCCCATTTACCTCCCCCAAAAACAAACGGGCTTAACATGTCGGCATGTCAGTCCCTACTTAGCCATCCAGACATAAAAATGACATGAAGAACTAACTATTCTCAGAAAAAAGAAATACAACAACTATCCCTACGGTAAAAAAATACATATACTAAACCAAAATAATAAAAAAGCCAACAAATTACAATTTTACTGCCTACTTACGCGACCTTAACCTATACGGCACATCATGCACCTTACGTTAATCACCAATTCCAGGTTTCTTCTTTTTACTCTTTGTTACCTTACCTCCTGATTGGCTCCCGTTAACTGTGGCATCCCCTCTACCATTCCTTCAAACGGTTTTACGCGGCTGACGTGTATAACAGACGTTTTTATGAACAGCTGTATCTTCACGTTGACTAGTGAGATCATTTCCACGACCTGCTATGGTCCCTGGTATTTTGTTGAAAATTTATTCGTTTTCCGCTTTTAGTATAGGACCTAGTGACGTTTAGCCATTGTCCCATGCAAAACAGCGTCAATTTTCCCATGCGTCTGCTTGGTTGTTCCTGGCGTTCTAGCGCCTTCGTGTTTGCCTTTTTACGTTCTTCCAAACTTCCTTAATTCTTCAGGCTAACTTCCTGACAGACTTTCCATTCGATCCCAATTTAGGAATCAAAACATCAAAGGGAAATGGCATTTTCCTACCGTACGCCACTTCAAATGGCGACAAGCCCGATGCAGTATGAACCTTCGAATTATAGGCACACAGTACATATGGAAAATGTGTGTCCCAATCGTCGTGCCTGGAACCTACGTAATAGCTCAACATGTTTTCAATTGTCTTGTGCACACGTTCCGCTCTCCCATTGATCTGCGGATGAAACGGATTTGTTCGTAACTTCCTTACACGCAACACGCGGCATAGCTGCTTCGGCATAGCTTCTTCATTAAATACGAGACAAAATTCGTATCTTGGTCCGTAATTATGGTCTCAAGCACCCTAAACATTAATGTCCAATTTTTTACTAACTGCGCTACAGTAATAGACCGATGGCCTGGCATCGGCAACATTTCCAAAAATCGATATAAACGATCGATGATCGTGAGGACATACCTATTTCCTGCAGATGTTTTTATTAAATGGGCCGAGTACACCCAACCCCTATATGGGAAATAGAATGGACGCCTCTGGTAACCTCTGCAGCCGGCCGCTGTGGACGAGCGGTTCTAGGAGTTTCAGTCTGGAACCACGCGACGGTTACGGTCGCAGGTTCGAATCCTGCCTCGGGCATGGATGTGTGTGATGTCCTTGGGTTAGTTAGGTTTAAGTAGTTCTAAGTTCTGGGGGACTGATGACCTCAGATGTAAAGTCCCATAGCGCTCAGAGTCATTTGAACCATTTTAACCTTTGCAACGGCACCTTCTGATGCATAATGTCAGACCTCTGCGTGCATGGCGTACATTCCCTAACATACAGCTCCACGTCAGACTTCCTGTTCCTCCACAAAAACTGCTCTACTACAGGTCTATCTGTCGCATGTTGGCCACCATGACCTAACAGCATATGATTGCGAGCTTTCTGCAAAACTTCCTTCCGAATACCGTCTGGAACCATCACACATGGTCCACAACTCGTCATTCTACACAACAAACCCTTGCGCATAATAAAATGTGGCTGTGACTTAAATGCCCGCGACTCCTTATCCGTTTCCTGTGTCCGCTACCACTCGTTAATGTTCTTCCCTAGCCTACATGACGTTGCTACCCCGCGGCTTAACGAATCTGCATTTTCGTGTGATCTCCCTGACTTATCGATTACCTCGTACTCGAATTCACTGAGTTTAAGTGCCCAACGAGTTAATCTATTAGATGGATCTTTCAAACCAAGTAACCATTTCAATGAGGCGTGATCTGTGAGGATCTTGCTATCATGCAGATAAAACCGAAAATGTGTAATACCAACATTTCTTTCTCCGTTCTTGAGTAGTTACGCTCCGCCTTGTTTAACTACCTTGAAGCTTAAGCTACCGGATGTTCCTGACCATCTACCACTTAATTGCGTAAGCTTCGGCGACTAGAGTCAGTCGACAAAGTTTTCTGGCTATGGTACCACGTCATAATGTATAAAACTACTGCTGCTGGAGCAAAACCAACGTTTCGGCCACGGTTACAGAGGTCTTCTTCTGGGTCTACTGGTGCGTTCTAGCTAAGCAATGTCCCTTATATTTTGTTGTTACTGTTCACTGCGCAGGCCATTACGTCATAATTTTAAAAAGATAGTTCGTTTCATTGGTCACTTAAGGAAGAAGGAGAGGGAACCTTATTTTAATAGGTTATTGCGGTGAAGGGAGAACGTAGCCTCTGTTATCTATTGGCTCTTTTGCTATGTGCCATGATTGGTTGTCGCCGTCGAATGAGAGAGAAGTTGGCTGCTGTTCACTAAATACTGGACGGCGGCCGCGCGGCGGCAGTTACTTGCCGGTAATGTTCGTGCTTCGCGTCGACAGTGCGATCTGTTGGGCTCTGATTGCTGGCAGCCAAGATGGGGCAAGCCTGAGTCCATCCTCCCTATTCATGTTATTAGTTTGTTTAAGTATTTTGAGGTGATCCAAGATGGCCGCCGAGTAAGTGACGCCAGAAACCATTTCCAGAAAGTTAAGTGATTTAGACAGGAATATAATTTAGTTTAACGCCGACAACAAATTAAACACGTGCATTAGTGTATCGTTTAGTCTTGCCGTAAAAGGTTTGACTTTTCTTTGCGTATTTTTTCAGAAAACACGAAAAGATCGTAACTTCGCGAAGTCGCGCTTAGGCTTAAATTTTGTAAACGTTATTCTTTCTTGTTTCACGGTAATTTAACTAGTTTCTCGGTAACAAATAAGTAAACTACCGTAAATAGCGTATAACTTCATTGTTTTAATACAGATTTCAGAAAAACAGCGTAGCTTTATATCAGAAACTTGCCTATATACATTTGTTTATAGGCCTAATTCTCGTAACGTTTTTGGAGAATCAAAGTTAAAGTATCTCGTTTAATTGTCCTTTTTTTCATTCCATCGAGTGAAATATATAATAAATAGCGTATACTTTCGTTGTTTTAATACAGATCTCAGAAAAACAGCGGAATTTTAAATCAGAAACTTGCTTATATACATTTGTGAATAGGCTTAATTCTTGTAACGTCTTTTTTTATTTTCGGTAATTTAATTGATTTATTCTAGCTAAAGTATTATTTTTGCCATGAGTGAGAAGTGCCTGACTTGCCATAGAATTGTTAGTTCCGGGGTTTGGTGTGATGGATGCAGTAGTTTTTTTCACTGGGGGGACTGCAGTGGCGTGGGTGTTGGGAAAGTGGATCAGGCTCATCAGTGGTTATGTACGATTTGCAGCAGAGATAGGAAGATAGTGGAACAGGAGGGGAAAATTGCTGCCCTTCAGGCTGAGCTAGATCAGGCTAGGGAAGATCTGGACAGGTTAAGGAGGGAGAAGGGCAAAGAGAGGTGGGAAGTGGCAACAGGTAGCAGAAGGAACAGGCATAGAACTAAGTCTGACAGTCTTGTGGTGAATGTCAAAAATAAGTTTGACCTGTTGCTTCAGTTAGAAACTGATGAGCCTCAAGCAGAGGTAGGTGTAGACAGGACAAAACAAACTTTCAATAGGAAATTGAAAAAGAATGTTGGAAAGTCATCGAAAAGGAAGAAAGTTTTGTTGTTAGGCAGTTCTCATGCCAGAGGTGTAGGCCAACTTCTGCAGGAGGAATTAGGACCAGAATACCAGGTCACAAATTTTTTCAAACCAAGTGCTAGTCTGGATCAGGTGACAGAGGATTTAGGTTCACTCTGTAAAGGATTTACCAGGGAAGACACCGTGGTTATTGTGGGAGGGCCAGGGAACAGCATCGACAGAGATCCTGGGTACAGTATAGAGTGTGACCTGATAAAGATTGCGTCGGCATCGAGACACACCAATGTTGAATTTGTATCTGTCCTGAGACGCCATGACTGGCCTCATTTGAACTCTTCTGTTGGGAGAGTTAATTTGGAGTTGGAACGGCTGCTTGGGTCGGGTGCGGGGGCTCATATTGGTGTGGTTCCTGTTGATTATCCCAGTAGGTGGGACTATACCAGGCACGGCCTACATCTCAACAGGGAAGGGAAGGGGAAACTGGCTGGAGTAATAGCAGGAAATTTAAGGGGGGGGGGGGGGGGGAGGCAATGCTATGAATGGTAAAATACCAGTGGTTACAGGTGTTGGAGCAGCACCTTTTTTAGGATAGGTAAGACAGAAAGATGTCAAGTTCTACGAGAGGTCAGGATTGAAACAAATCTTCAGTTTAGGAAAGAAATTAAACAGCACAATTCTAGCACATTGGATCACCAATCACAGCTATCAATTATAAATTTTCACCAATCACCAGAAATTTTATCTCCACCAAGTAGTATCTCAGTCCTAGGTAATTGCATTGATGAATTAAAGTCACCCAACCCAGTTGACATAATCTGCCTCTCTGAACACCATGTGACCACTGGTATAGGAACTAGGCCTAAGCACAATGAGAAACTCAGACAGGAGAGTACTGCAAATGTTAGAATAAGGAAAGGTTCTCATAAAAGAATAATTAAAATTAATGTAAATATATTTCATCAAAATATTGGGAGTTTAAAGAATAAAGTAGATGAGCTTCTGGTTTGTTTAGAAGATTTAGAAGCTGAGAATGAAATAGATATACTATGCCTGTCTGAGCATCACATTGTTACTGATATGGATAAGGTAAATGTAAGTGGTTATAAGCTCTCTGCACATGTAATGAGAGAAAATATGGAGAAAGGAGGAGTTGCCATATATGTCAAAAGTTATCATTGTGCAAAAAGTATAGAAACAAAAAAGTTTTGTGTAGGGAAACATATAGAAGCATGTGCCTGTGAGCTTAAATTAAATAAAGGCACATTTATAATTGTTACTGTATATAGGTCCCCATCAGGAAATTTTCATCTATTTCTGAAAAATTTGGACTCCTTGTTGTGCTATCTGTCAGACAGGGGGAAGCAAATTATTATTTGTGGGGACTTCAATGTAGATTCTCTGAAAGAGGGTAATAGGAAAAATGACCTTGAAGTATTACTCAGTTCCTTCAATTTGACACCCGTTATTGATTTTCCTACTCGGGTGGTAAAGGATAGCAGCTCACTGATAGATAACTTCTTTATAGACCAAGATAAGTTTAACCAGATAAATGCTCAGCCTGTTGAGAATGGTCTTTCTGATCATGGTGCACAGCTAGTTACAATATATGACATAGCTCCATTCAGCAATACTAAACAGTCCTCCAAAGTAGTACGTTCAGTCAACGATTTAACAATTGCAAATTTCAGGGAAAGCCTACAGCAGTTAGACTGGGATGAGGTGTACCGTGAACCTGATGCCAATTTAAAATATGATTTATTTCATGACATTTTTGTAAATGCATTTGAAAACTGCTTCCCCAAGAAAATAGTTAAATATACTCGTAAGAAACCTTGTAACAAACCATGGCTTACTAAGGGTATAAAAATATCTTGTAACCGGAAAAGGGAAATGTATCTGACAGCAAGAAAGAGTAGTGACCCAGAAACTATCAAAAATTATAAAAACTACTGTGTTATATTAAGAAAAGTTATTAAAAAATCCAGGAGTATGTGTATCATGTCTGAAATCAGCAACTCTGATAATAAAATTAAAACAATTTGGAATATTATTAAAAGAGAAACAGGTCAACCAAGAGCAGAGGAAGACAGTATTACCATCAAATTGAATGAAAACTTTACGAACAAAAAGTCAGAAGTTGAAAATATTTTTAATAATCATTTTCTAAATGTTGTGGATATAGTAGGATCCAGGTGTTCATTAGAAGATGCTAGGCTGTTAATGGAAGAGGCCATACCTATGCAATTTGATACAATTGAAATCTCACCCACTTCTCCCTCTGAAATTAGGAAAATAATAAACTTGCTTAAAAGCAAAAACTCACATGGAATTGATGGCATTTCTAGCAAAATACTAAAAGCTTGTTCTCAACAGATAAGTAAGATTCTCAGCCACCTGTGTAATAGCTCTCTGGAACAGGGCATTTTCCCTGATAGACTGAAATATGCTATTGTTATACCTTTGCATAAAAAGGGGGATAGATCTGATGTCAACAATTACCGTCCAATCTCCCTTCTAACAGCTTTATCCAAAATTTTTGAGAAAGTAATGTATTCAAGAGTAGCTTCACATATCTGTAAAAATGAAGTACTAATAAAATGTCAGTTTGGTTTCCAGAAAGGTTTTTCAACAGAAAATGCCATATATGCTTTCACCAGTCAAATTTTGAATGATCTGAATAACCGAACACCACCCATTGGGATTTTTTGTGATCTCTCAAAGGCTTTTGATTGTGTAAATCATGAAATTCTGCTAGACAAGCTCAAGTATTGTGGCATGAGTGGGACAGTGCACAAATGGTTTAATTCGTATCTAACTGGAAGAGTGCAGAAAGTTGAAATAAGTAGTTCTCGTAACATGCAAATATCAGCACATTCCTCAAACTGGGGAACTATCAAGAATGGGGTTCCACAAGGGTCAGTCTTGGGTCCTTTGTTGTTCTTATTATATATTAATGACTTGCCATTCTATATTCATGAAAAGGCAAAGTTAGTTCTCTTTGCTGATGATACAAATATAGTAATCACACCTGAGAAACAAGAATTAACTGATGAAATTGTCAATACTGTCTTTCAGAAAATTACTAAGTGGTTCCTTGTAAACGGACTCTCACTGAATTTTGATAAGACACAGTACATACAGTTATGTACAGTGAATGGTATGATGCCATTAATAAATATAGATCTTAATCAGAAGCATATAGCTAAGGTAGAATATTCCAAATTTTTAGGTATGTCCATTGATGAGAGATTAAATTGGAAGAAACACATTGATGATCTGCTGAAACGTTTGAGTTCAGCTACTTATGCAATAAGGGTCATTGCAAATTTTGGTGATAAACATCTTAGTAAATTAGCTTACTACGCCTATTTTCACTCATTGCTTTCATATGGCATCATATTTTGGGGTAATTCATCACTGAGGAATAAAGTATTTATTGCACAAAAGCATGTAATCAGAATAATAGCTGCAGTCCACCCAAGATCATGCTGCAGACATTTATTGAAGGATCTAGGGATATTCACAGTAGCTTCTCAGTATATATACTCTCTTATGAAATTTGTTATTAACAACCAAACCCAATTCAAAAGTAATAGCAGTGTGCATAACTACAATACTAGGAGAAAGGACGATCTTCACTATTCAAGATTAAATCTAACTTTGGCACAGAAAGGGGTGAATTATACTGGCACTAAAGTCTTTGGTCACTTACCAAATAGTATCAAAAGTCTGACAGATAACCAACAAGTATTTAAGAAGAAATCAAAAGAATTTCTGAATGACAACTCCTTCTACTCCATAGAGGAATTTTTAGATATGAATTAAGAAAAAAAAGAAAAAAAACAAAAATATTAAAAAAATAAAAAAATAAAATAAAAATAAAAAATAAAGAAAAACAAAAAACAAAAAATAAAGTTGTTATATTAACTTAAGTATGTTGTTAAATTAACCTAATTATGTCATGTATTGGAAAATTCGACTCGTTCCACATCATTACGAAATATCGTATTCATGATCCATGGAACTAGTATTAATCTAATCTAATCTAATCTAATCTGACCTCTCTGATTTTGCGTTTCGTCATAATCGGCTACTTGCCCAACACACAGGCTTCGCTAAATTTTATTTCTTTCCCGCAGTCTTGCTGATGTTCTGACACTGCAGATTTGTTGTGTTGTCCTATACGAATATAGCGCTCGTCTTCCCGAATGCGCGTTGCTATTGACCTGCCAGTCTCGCCTATATATACCTCTCCACAATTGCATTACACCTTGTACATGCCTGCAGTGTGTAATGCATCCACCTTGTCCTTAGTGGAACCTAGCACGTTCTGGATCCTGCGACCACTAAGACAGGCTGCACCCCAACCCTACGAACGTGTTTGCGTATTCGGTTCAAAAAATGGTTCAAATGGCTCTGAGCACTATGGGACTTAACTTCTTTGGTCATCAGTCCCCTAGAACTTAGAACTACTTAAACCTAACTAACCTAAGGACATCACACACATCCATACCCGAGGCAGGATTCGAACCTTCGACCGCAGCGGTCGCGCGGTTCCAGACTGCAGCGCCTAGAACCGTTCGGCTACTCCGGCCGGCCGCGTATTCGGTCAGTAACATTTTTCACATGAGGTAAGCGCACTGTTGGCTGCAGTTTGTCTATTTCTTGCTTGTCTTTCTTACTTGTGTTCGTTGGCAAGACAGTGTGGATCGACTTACAGCTGTAGTCATCTACCATTCGTCCCAAAACACAATCTACTGCCTCATTTGAAGTATCATACGAAAGGATAAAGTCTTTCTCGAAATCCGGAAAAACCAATGTACTGGGTCTGAAACCAATGCTTCTTCCAATTTTTCAAATGTCTCCATACATTCTTGTGACCAACGGAATTTCGTCCTCTTCTTCAGTACCTAGTTCAAGGGTCCGGCTATTTTCTCAAAGACTTTCTCGAACCGTCTATAATAATTACAGAGGCCAATAAGCGACTGTACCTGCTTAGTTGATTGCGGTATCGGATAATTTTGAACTGCGTCTGTAAGACGGTCATTAATCTCGTGCCCCGGATAGTTTACTTGAGTTTGCGCAAAATGGCACTTGCCCACACTTAACGTCAAACGTGACGATTGTACTCTACTAAAGACATGCTCTTAACGTCTCACCTTCGCCGGTAAATCCTTTGAATAAATAATTATGTCATAGAGATAGACTAGACAAGTTTTTGGTTTTAATCCTCCCAGTAACCCATCTAACGACCACTGAAAAGTTGCCGGTTCGGTCTTTAGTCCAAATGCCATGCGTTTTTAATGAAAATATCCTGCTGGGACGGTAAACGCTGTTTTCGGCCTATCTTCAGGCACCACATCCAATTGATGGAATCTACTCCTGAGGTCCATAGTTGTAAAGAACCTACATTCATCCCTATTATCCTAAGTTTCCGTAGTGTCTGGAACTGGATAAGCATCAGAAATGTTTCGCGCGTTTAGATATCTGTAATCACAGAAAAATCTGTCTTTCCGTGTCCCGTCCGCTGACATTTTTGGCACGATTACAGTATTTGCAGATCAGGGGCTATCACTCGGTTCTATGATCCCATCCCATAGTTGTTGTTTAATGAATTCTTCACCGATGGCTGAAGCTGCTTTGCTATACGGTACGGCTTCCTATAAATTGGTGCACTATCCCCTGTGGCTATGTGATGTTGCATCAGATGGATTGTTGTCAACCTTGTTTTCGCACAAAATAGATCCCTACACCTCAACAATAAGTTCTCCATATCCACATGATCCCTTCAAATGATGTACTTTTCCTCGTAACACTTCCTTATTGACGGTGTATTGTGGCTTTCCTCTAGGCTCGTCCTATCGAAGTCCTCATCTTCCAAGACTTCCAAAGTGGCTATTATTGCACCCTTAGACAGAGTCACCTCCCCTCCGCCAAAGTTATCCACACTAATCGGATTCAACTGTCCCCCATTACTGTCACTCACATGCGGTAAACTTCTGTGGATAAAACGACGCAAACTATCCAACTCTTCTTTGCACAAGACCACATATAATGTTTCCCTCGGCAAATCGGTATCCACTGAAACCCACACTATCTTTCCCGCACCTGCTGATGTTTTATCCTGCTGATCGATCTTTACTGAAAATTTGCGCAGTTTAGTTGGTCTCACCTCCATGATCGGTGAACGTTAAGCCATTGTCTCATTTGCGACTGTTTCCCCAGCAGAAAGAGAGTCCCACTGAATTCCACTGTGTGTTGCAGAACATCATCTTAGCGTGATGTTTGTCGAGAAAGTCTAGCCCGAGAATTACTGAATAAGCTTCGCCCACGCATGGCGACACCTGCATGCGTTCGCTAAACTTAGTTTTCCCGACTGAAAGCTCCAGTACTGCCGTACCCAACAATTCCATCCCATTATCGCCACCACCACGTACCCGATACCGTGGTGGCCCCAGTCTCCTCTTTCCCATGAGGTCCAGACTGATAACGGACACATTCTCTCCTGTGTCTACCAAAAATATCTGTTTCGTGCCGCACTCTAAGCCCACCAAGCTACATTTCGTCTGTGCACTAACTTGTGCTGTGTTACAGTCTATCGGGGCTGCCTTCCAACGGTTGATCCCGTTTGCGTTTAACAGCTGTTTCCCTTGCCGGACTTTCCACCCTACCTACCTCTACATTCAAATACTCTGTGTCCACTACGTCACACGATAGCACTCTGGTTGCTTACACTGCTTCCTTGCGTGCCCCTCTCGACAACATCTATAACAGTTGACTCCAGAAGCGAACACCAGGTGAGCCGCGCGGGATTACCCGAGCGGTCTGAGGCGCTGCAGTCATGGACTGTGCGGCTGGTCCCGGCCGAGGTTCTAGTACACCCTCGGGCATGGGTGTGTGTGTTTGTCCTTAGGATAATTTAGGTTACCTAGTGTGTAAGCTTAGGAACTGATGACCTTAGCAGTTAAGTCCCATAAGATTTCACACACATTTGAACAGTTTTGAACACCAGGTGATCCGTCCTCTGCTTTGTGGTCATATCTAACTCCTCTATAAATGTTGCGATCCTGAGCTCATTCTCTCTGCGTTCTCTATCCGTACCCTCCGTGACATTTCAGCGAGTATACCAGGTAAAAAACATCCACCGCTTTGTTTTGTGCCTCCTGTAACATCACCATATTAGCTTCTGTACGTACTGTATGTCTTTCCATTTAGCTTACGGATTCTATACCAGAACGCTTCCATAGACTCGTTGCGCTGAATCGATAACGTACTTAGTTTCTCCCTAAGAAAACACCAAGTGATTCCAGCACACACTGCACACGGGTCCCATACGGCATTATGGCTAGTGGACAATTGGGCAAAAGTCGTTCCAGAGACGAACTTACAACAGTATGGTATGCAGGTGAAGTCGGAGCTGCGAGAAATTTACATGCCTGACGCAGCATTAGGAGCTACCACCGGATGGCGAGTGGTGTTTCCCCAGTATCAGCACAGAGACTGGGTATGGGGCTGGACCTGTAAGCACCTGTGGCCAGTCGAATACCCTCATGATAGACAGCGTCAGTAATCTTCAGTTAAGAAGGCCTGACCCATACACTATGTCTCCACAGGCTAGCCGTGAACGCACAAAAGCCCTATAAAACTGGATCAGACATGCCCTGTCTGCTCCCCAAGACCTGTGTTTAAGGCACTTTATGATATTCAGCGCTTCTGGACTCTAGCTTTTAGGTCTCTTAGGTGTGATACCCATGGTAATTTGGATTCAAAAATGAGGCCAGAAACCTCATTGTGTCTTTAAACTGTAGAACGGTGTCCCTCATAATGCAAGTCAGGTAAATTAAAAATACGACAAGAGCGATTAAAATGTCCTCACATACACACACTTATCTGCAGAAAACTGAAAACTCTTCTTTGCAATCTCCTCCTCTAACCTCCGCACTGTAAGATGCAACTGACGGGTTGCTATTGCAAAACTGGAGGAGGAACATAAAACAGAAAAATCGCCCACAAATACGCAGCACTGTAACGGACTCCTTAGTGTAGATGTTATACTGTTTATGCCTGTGGAAAAGAGAGTAACAAAACACTGCCCTGAGGAGCACCATTCTTCTCTTCAAAATGATCTACCAGTATGTCACAAACTCAAGACCTAAAAAAGAGCTTAGACGAGGACTGTATGAAAATGGAGGGGTAGCCACGAAGGCCATCTCGATGGGGTTGCACGAGGATATCACGTCTCCAAGCAGTGTCGTACGCCTTACTGATATCGAAAAACATACCAAGACAGTGATGTTTGCGTAGGAAATCCTGCTAAACAGCTGCCTCTAGTAGAGTCAGATTATACTCAGTGGATGGAGTCTTCACTGAGAGTGGTTAAGGAGCTGCCTGTTCTCTAACAACCAGACCAGGCGACGGTTAACCATGCGCGCCAGGGTGTTTCCTACACAGCTGGTTACGGTAATGCTCCACTAACTACTGTGACATGTACAGTTCCTACCTGGTTTGAGCAGAGGAATCAGAGTTGTTTCTCTCCACGAGTTGGGGGAAGCTGCCTGTCTGCCATATAAGATAAAAACATTCTAGGAGGATTTTCTTTTATGCTGGTGGTACATGGCGAAGCATGCAGTATCAGATTTGGACATGACTGGGTGCAGTGTCATGAGCCTCCCACGTCGAGAAAGGGGAGTTGTAGAACTCAGAACTGCTCCTCTCTACAGTCGAACGCCCGATTCTGGACGACATTGGCAGTAGTTTTTGCAAAATGCTTTGTCATCATTTGAGTGATGTCTCTGGGCGTTGTTTGGAAACACTACTGTTTCAACACTGCTGCTACTGGTAAACGACTGTGTTTACCTGAAATCCTGTGCATGTCTCCCTATATTTTCGAAGAACAAGTGGAATGGTTGATGGAGTCTCTCCTTAATTACACGTCAAGGCATGTGACTCTAACAGCTGTGAGGCTATGCTGTTGGGCGGCATTTGAACTGTCGAAGAGCAGCACACCTCGCCTAGATTGATGAATGGCACTCATCAGTCCATCAGCGACAGGTTGCCCTCTAATATGACCTGAAAACCTTGGGATGGTAAGTCAGCAGCATGATGGACCACATGCATGGTGCAGTCCATCCATTCCTTGACACTGTGACGGTGTTCAAACACAGCCAACTGGCTAAACAGCATCCAGTTAGTCCTGCCCATCATGCATTTCGGAGGCTTTTGTTCAACCAGTCCTGCATCCAGTAGATGGATCCACAGCCTGCAAGAGGTCGGTGGCTGAGGACGAGCCAGCAGCAGTAGAGAAGTGAGTGGGACTACCCACATGCAGGATGCAGAGCTCCTGAGACATCATGGGGTTCTCCAAAACCTGACCACTAGGAAAAGTATAGCTCAAGCCCGTAATAGACTACAGCATTGAAGTCTTGATTTAGGAGGAATGGTCGAGGAGTTGTTCTACAAGGTCTGTTGGAGCCTCAGAGTCATTTTCATCATGCAAAGGGAAACATAGTGAGCGTACAGAGATATTCTGACATACACGTAGCTCAGCTGCAACCACTTGCAGGTCAGTAGCTAGGGGGGAGAGCAAAGGAGCGTTGCACATTATCGACCAACAAAGTGAGCCCCCCATTGGTTCTTTCCCCAGAGAGGTCATCTTTGCGATAGAGTTTATAGCCCCATAACACAGGGGCTCAGATGCCAAGTGCAAGGGGCTTCCCTGTGCTAACGGTTTCGTTCTACCACACGTTTTCCGAAACCGAATCCATTAATGTTCCACTGTCATATGTGAGCCGTCTATCACTGGGGTTGTAATTTCACCCTATCTTTCGGCAATGTAAGTGAGCTGTAGTGGGAGGAGGCTCATTTTTGTGGCGAGATGTGTGCCCCAGGCCGACATCAAGGTCCATCAGCTCTCTGTATTTGGCATGGGAGATGTCATGGCTAGCGATCTCGACATCTTCAGACTGCTTGCTTCCCATCTACATTGGTAGCTGATTCGATGCTTAGGCTTCGGTTTTTTTTTTTTTTTTTTTGCCTGGGAACGTTTTGTAGTCACAACTGCAGAGGTGATAGTAGTAGCGAAGGATGGTGGACCAGTTGAACCTGTGGAGGGACGGAGAGCTCCGCAACTTTGGCAACTACGGCCTTGTCTGATGTTCTGTGAAGAGGTGCAGGCTTTGAAGGAACTGGAGCAGCATAACTTCATAGTGCTAACACTAACAACCCCCGCTTGTGTAGAAGCATTGGTCTTCTTAACTGTCTGTGTAAGAACGAACTCAAAGGAAGTAGCGAATTTCGATGGTTGCAAGGCATTATAGCTCTTTTTGACCTCACAATACGAGATACACTTAGTTGTTTCGATCTCCTTTATCTTCCTTTCTTCAAGGAAGACACTGCAGTCCCTACTCCAGACAGAGTGATCCCCAGAGTAGTATACACATTTAGGAGGAGATGAACAAACAACCACTTTATGGGCAGCTTTATCACATTTGCCACAGGTGACTTCTCCCTTACATCTGAAGGTGGTGGGCCCAAAGCACACTTAAAACAGCACTTAGTGTTTGGGAAATAGGACGATACACTGAGCGAAGGAAACCTGCCTTAACATGTTCTAGAAGTTTCGAGCTGCTAAAAGTCCGTATAAACTAGTTTGATATCACAAGATTGCCATCCACCCTTTTCATTATATTTTGCACAATTCCTTCGTGGGACCACTCAGCTTTCAGTTCTTCTCGGGAAATGTCAACCAGATCCCTACAAGGCACAACAGCTTTGCTGTAGTTAAGGTGTTGTGCTCTCCACTTTCAGCTGGGTACTTACCGAGGCATTGAGCTTTCTGGATATTCTTCCCGTGTTGGGGATTACTCGTTTCTACCAACTGGGTCCCGTTTTGCAAGCGCTTACAGATTTTAACGTACTAGCGGTGCCGTCTAAGCGATTCTAGACGATTCAGTCTGGAACCGCGTGACCTCAAGGGTCGCAGGTTCGAATCTTGCCTCGGGCATGGATGTGTGTGATGTACTTAGGTTAGTTAGGTTTAAGTAGTTCTATGTTCTAGGGGACTGATGACCACAGATGTTAATTCCCATAGTGCTCAGAGCCATTTTTTGGTGCCGTCTAAACCTCTTCGTGTGTAGAAAGATGAAACTTCCCAACGCTGTCTTCTTTTCGTTTAACCATAAGAAACACACTATGGCCACCATCATGTTTTCTGTTACTAGAGACTGAAAGACTCTGTGTAATCCTCAAGTCTAGAGGACTGACGACACAAGCCTTCTGCTTGATATGTGTTGTTATCTACCAGCGGCCCACGCTTTCCGATGGGAGCAGGAACAGATCATCTCGAGGGATCCATCCTGGTCCCACGAGCAGCTATGGAAATAAAAGTCCATGTCGACACAGACCCTCTTGCCTAGGTAAGCCTTATACAACTGAGGCGCAACAGGTTCCGCAGAGGTTGCCCACTATCGACTGTTCCACCTCAACAGCCATACATCTCATCAGCTCGCAGCACAACTTGAGATTTAGCGATTTTTATAAAGATTTTTGCCATCCTCCCGATCCGGGTGGTCAAACCAAGATCCCTGAACCGTTTATGGTTCGCGTTTATTCCATTTATTGTTTGTCATCTTCTATTACGGTACTGCAGCCTCGTTTTCTTATTCCATTTACTGGCGTCACTAACTTCCTGCCTTACTTGCCCGTGAGCGGCAGCAGCAGCGCGTATCGATAAGTGTACTGTAGTACCATCTCTGGAGTGATCGATGGTATTCCCACGAGCAACAACGTGTGTTTTCAAGTTGGCAAATTTTAGCCACCCTCCAGTGGAGTTTAACTGTACTTGGTTATTTGAATTGAAATGCACCAGCGGTATCTTCTACCTTGTGGCCGTTAACGGTCCGGTTGCCTGCCCTGAACGTTGGCGTAAATTCAGGCAGCGCATTTTCCTCAACGTGTTGTCGCTGTCCAACACTGTGTGTAGTTTGACAGTTCAATGTATAATTGGTTGTGGGCACCAATACCTTCTACGTTGTTCCATTGAACTCCCTGTTGCGTGCTGGTCGGGTGAATTGGAGGTTATGTTGTCGATGGGTCCGTTGACTGTCTGTCGGTTGGGTTGTCGTCGGATCGACAATGGTTGGGTCGACTGCCTGTCTCACCTAAGAGAACATTTAGTGTTTGAATTCCAGACCGACCCTCGTAACTTCTGAGCGGCCTTCGATGTACTGCCTTTTCTTGTTTGTTCTTGTTCTTCGTACTTGTATAGCTTCTAGCCAATTTTTAGAATAAAGTTGTTCAGCTCTTAAGATGTTAGATGGTTTGGGTCTTCAGCCTAATTTAAGAACTGTTTTACGTAAAGCCTTTGGCATTTTTTAAATTATGTTTTTGTGTCGTAAGTGTTGGGCCTACAGCCAAATTTGAATTTAAGTTGTTTGCTCTAAAAGTGTCAGATTCTTTGGGTCTTCACCCTAATTAAGGAACTGTTTTAAGATAAGACTTTGCCTTTTAAATTTCTGATTTTGATTGAGCTTTAAGTTATTGGCTTTCAGCCTTTTTAAATTAAATTGGTCTTGCTACGAGATTGCTACGGCGCGTTCAGCCGGTTAGTAAGTTCCAAAAATTAATGCTGTGTTTTTTTTTTTAGAAATTTTCTTGGCTCTTGTAATGTTTGGTCGAATAAATAAAGTTGCATGTTCGAATGTATCTGACAGCTGCTTATTTTTGCCCCTTTCCACAACTTAAACTACCTGTCCTGTGTTGCCGGTTTAGCAGGGCGTCTCAAGCCCCATCCCCTGTGGTACACAACGTTCCACAGCTGCGACACGCAGTGGTCGCCGAAGCATGCCCAGAGCTTACAGTGACAGAGGACTGGCGGCGCTTACCGGTCCCCAGCTCAAAAATCCCAGAGTCACCAAGCCCGTAACCAGCAAACGAATGTTGAACCCTTGGGATTGGGGAGGGGGAGGAAGGACAAACCATCGTAACCATTACGACTGGCATCATTGAAAATGTCAACTAATTTAATACAAATTTTCTACGCTGCTCGACAGTACAGTGGTCGTATCTAGTCGCTTTGATGGCCAGAATTAAACAAGATCGTTCTCATTGTTTTACCTAACCGTATATTGCACTTAAAAAAAAGATGAAATTGATAAATTTTAAAACGTTAACGCAGCCCTATAAGTGCAGTTACACATAAGCAACTAAGAGGAAGAATGAGAAGTTTAACTAAGATTTAATTTGTTTACTTTTGGATACCATTCAGCTATTTTTCTTATTATCTGTTTTCTGATTAGCTGTTTCCAAAAGAATGAAAATTGTAATCTGTATCGAAATCTGTATTGAAAATAAAAGCACTGCTTGATTTAATGTCTGTACTATTCTGTTTCAAACTTGTGATTTTCATCGAGTTTCTGTGCAAGAGATAATTTAAATACAGACACAGAGAGAAATTAATCAATAGAGAGTATCTCTTTGAATCGTTTTATGAGTATGATACTCTTCTTATAATGCTGTTAATGAATGGAGCTTTGGTACTTCTCGTACTGCAGTTGGTCTGTGGCTGCGTTCATGATACGGAAAACATCACAATGGCGTCTTCTGAATAAAACACAATCTAGATTATGTATTTTAGTTGCTATAGCTGGTTTCAGAACATTTAACTACCTCTCTATCTAACATACAAGAGGACAGTTGCTGCCATTGGCGTCAGTTTATGTGCGTCCTTACGACTCTGTTCGTAACAATCTATTTTTATCGTAATATTTTTACATGTGCTTTATGTGACAAAGTATTTGTTGATACAAATGCAAGAAATGGGTCCACATGTTGTGAAATGTAATCGTGCACAATTTAAAATTCGGATACTTTTATGACTGAAGCCGGAATTTGTACATACATTTATTTGCAGTATATGTTTGTAAGGAATGGTCAGCTTCTGTAGAGTACTGCACGTGTTAATATGAATAAAGTTGCCAACCGTGGCCAGAACAGCTACTATTTAAGTAATAACAACATAAAAAAGAAATATCTTTGTTGTATCATATTCAGAACCTGGAATTTTTACTTTCACGAAAGTGTCTGCCTGCCGCACAACACTATATTTGAATGTACTATGAATGGTGTGAAATCTGGAACAGCAGATTATATAGGTATATGTGGGGGCATACATGTAGGTTAAAAAGTAAGGATAGGTGTTCCATGAAATGATGAAATATAAGAAATAATAGATTAAATACCGAACGGATAACAAACGTTTAAAAATGAAATGAATGGGATTTGAGCGATAGCACCCATAAATACTTAAAACTAAATTATAGGTATCAGGAATGATAATAACTTGTAAAGTTGATACAGAATGTTATATACCGTACATATAAATGAGGACTCTGTATGTTGTTAGTATCCACTTACTATGCTGAAAGCACAGGCTGTAAGAAAATTGGGGTCAACAACAGAATACTCGAAATGAAAAGGGTTACAAATGTATGGATCACTTATTCCGACGAGCTCTGGCATTTGTGTGCCTCAGCTCTTTTTCTGTTTGAAGGAAAATTTATTGTTTTAGGTTCTGCAGCAATGTGTCATTATTCATATCGACTCATCCTTTTTACATACTTCATTAGAAGTTATAGCAAAATACAGTCTGGTATTCCCCTCATTCCGTAATAGCTGCATAAAGTATTAAAAGAGGGATTTCTCTGAATGAAGAGAAAAACTACAAGTTTTGTAAAATTGTTGTTAATGGCATATGACTTCCGTAGTTTATTTCTGCGTCTTAACAAATACAGAATATCATTTATTTATAGTTAGAGACAGTATTCACACAGATAAGGCATTAAGTTTTGTTACGAGTGGATACCACCTACTGTAGTAGACACACTTGAGCTGTGTTTTTCTTAATGTAAGGAGCATTACAGCCATACCAAAAGAACTGTGTACATTTAAGAACAATAGTGCATACTCAGCTATCTAATATATAGTACACTATGAGTGTCCTTGTTCCTTCCACCTCCGTATTCCTTCCCGAGAACTTTCATACTAGCACACACTCCGCTGCAGAGTGAAAATTCCATTCTTGAATGGGAGTGTTTGTTAAAAGTTTCTCCTGGAGGTTCAGGCATCATACATTGTCACATGACTTTTCAGTGTCTATAATGACGCCCAGTGATGGATGGACCTATTGAAGTTGGATTGGAGATATTCTGTTTTCCGGATAAGATGAAGTTCCTTTGCTTGGAAATTGAACTGTTCTGCGCGAATAAGGTTGTTTCGCTCCAGTCAGGCGGTAATTCTATTGAGGAAAATTCTGTCATGCATTTTTTCTATCATTGATAGTAAGATTACCCGGCGATAATTTTCGTGTTTTAAAAGATATTTCCCAGGCTTTGGGACTGGGATGACTTGATCTATCTTCCAGGTCTCTGGTAAGCAGCCCAATAAAATAAAGCTATTAATCATCCTTGTAAGCAGCTTTGTAAGCTTTAGTGGCAAATACCTTAGGTCTACATCGCCGATATAGTCCCGGCCAGGTTGGTTTCGCAGATAATTTCCTTGACCCTCTGAGGGGTCGCCAGTGTAAGTCAGTCTTGCAGCAGTTGTAATCTACATTCAATGAGGAGTTGCGTTAGTCGTTCGCCTTCCTGTCCGAGATGTTGTTCGTGCCAGGCCGGCGGTTGGGGGCGAGGCATCTTCTGCTGGTCGTAGACAGTTGCATAGAACTCTGCTTTTGCTGGTGGTTTTAAGGAAGTCCACTCGGATCTTGTATTGCACGCTTGGCAGGTAGGGATAATCAGAGGCGTCTGACAGTCTGTCACTGTTCTTTTGTGTTGAGGAGGCATGTGCCGTCTTATCATCCCAACATTCCTGCCTCCATTCTACAGCTCGTTGTCGGAGCTCTCTTGATAGGTTGTTTATTTCCTGACTGTGAACAAAATTCCTATATTTCTTCCAGTTCCATTGGATGTTTAATTATTGTAACAACGGTGGAAATGGTGTAATGTTCAGATCGAGCTTCACTGTAGTAGTGAATGCCTGTTTGCCAGCTGACCGGATTTTGTTACTGGGTGGTTGGATGGCGTCGTCAGTACCTTCCTTGGCCACACTTTCTGGGCTGGTCTAACCTTGTTACTGTTCAACTGGTCTCAGTTGATTATTCTCATGACGCGAAGTTTGTGTGGAAATGCTCGACGTTCAATGACTCCAACAACTGGCAGATGATGACAGGAGAGATCATTAATGGTCTTCAGCTAAAGGTTACGACGGAGATTTTTTTACACTGTGAATATCTAAAACATCGGCCATGTGATGGCAAAAACGAGCTATCCTCATTGGTCGTTGTGGTCCGCATGCCGTCAGCTCTTTGTTACAAATCGTACAGGATTCGGCCTTTGGGAATGCCACGCCATGTTCATCACGCTCAAATTTCCGCCAAGCAGTACTCTTTCACATGTGTGCAGCAGTCAGTAGACGGAGATTATCCAGAATGGGTTCCTTTTTAGATGGTAAATATGTCATAACAAGAGTTATTTTCCCGACGACCGTGCGGACTGTGATATCTGTCGCTTCCAATCGTTTCATAGGCCGTAAGTATTCAATGGAGAGTGTGAAGGTGATCTTGATAAATACCGTAGTGCCTCCTCCGCTGCCGCCAGCTCTACCCACCCGACATTCCTGCATGTTCCGCAGTTTGAACGGCGTGGTTTCCGTTAGATGCGTCTCGGAAACAAATACATCTATTCTGTAGTTGGAAATGAAGTCTTGACGCTCCGTCTTTCGTGCAGCTTTCCGTACACAGAAACAGAGGTGAATGGTGAGTTGTCTCCTGGCCATTTCAGAACGAGACGACTGCTTTTATTAAACATTCAAAAAGGGTGTGTATGCTTTGAAGATTTTGCTGAAGCTTTGTCTGCAGTTTCCGAATATCTGTAAGAGCAGGTGTGATGGGGCCCATGTCGTTTGTAAAGTCGTTTTCAAGGTGCTGTGGTTGTGGTTCAGGGCTCGCTAAAGTCCGCCATTGAGTCTGGGAGAAACGTCGTGGCTGTGGACGGAGCTGTTTATGTTGAGGTTGTTGTTGTTGCTGCTGAGTCTGCTGCGACTGCCTGGTTTGATTGAAGTAGTCCAAAAAGTTAAGCATCCTTGGTCATAGGATTGACAATTGTCCACCAACGTGGTTGTAGTCCGGTAGCGACCTGTCTTTGGCAGATGTGGAGGAGTTCTTGGTATGTGGGCCTCCGTGTCTTTAGTCGAGGTGTGTGCCTGGCTTATAGCGCCCCTCACTGTGTAAACGCAGTGATCTGCGCGCTGTCGGTGGTGTAACTGTACAATCCCTATAACACATATCGATATCCAAACCATCTGATATAGCAGCCACCACCAGTTCGCACGCCGCGTTTTCGAGTTATAAACAATTCACTATCAACTTCAAACACGGTAAAAATCGTGTAATAAATAATGTACACACCAGATACATTGTACTATACATTCACAGGAACTATAGAAGTATATCTCGGTTTTCACAAGTTAAGTTAACCTCATCAACAAAGCAGTTTTTCATGAAGTATAACATTCAACATTTGATTTCCAGAATGAGATTTTCACTGTGCAGTGGAGCGTGCGCTGATATGAAACTTTCAACATTTGATTTCTTTCCAGAGACCAATGTCTGGAAGTTTTTAAGAAATCTATGTTTGAAAAACTAGGATATGAGCCTCACACACATATTTCTAACTAAACCAAAGTCTTTACCTGTTTTTTACGTTTCACATACGTTATTTTTTTCACAGTACAGTTTTAGTCTGCTAGACAATCTGTAGTCAGCTTGGTGTATGTCAGACCACTAACATGTGCTACTGCAACAGTCTCATTGTTCCTTTTGTTTGCTGGGTCGTGAGAGCAAAGTCAACAACCACCGAATCAACTTATGTAGTACAAACGCCGCCAAGGCCGCCACAGCCAGTATGAAGGCAATGACGTCGAGCAACAGCAGCTGCCACCAGTGCAGGTCGAGGGCTGCGCTGCGCAGGTGGGGCGCCCCCTGGTGGCGGATCACGTACTCCACCCACCACACTGCATTCTCCAGGGACGTGCTCTGGTGCTCCCGGTAGACGGCTGAAAAGCGCTTCATATTCTCCTGGTAGCTGCAACAACGAAAGTAAATTGCACATAGAGCAGCTATCATACCATTAATTCTGTCCAGTAAAATGATATGTGAATTATTTGTATTAGATATCTAAATACCGGAAAAAGGGGTCAAACAGCGACATAGGGTCAACACGTTATACTTGAATATAAGTTACATCCTGGCACTACCTAACGTATTTCCTTGAGAGTGCTCAGAACACTGTTTGTCGTTCTCAAATCTTCCAATTACCCTCTGTCATCTGCACCAGTCAAATAGCATAACATGTGCAAGTTAAATCTTCAAATATTCGAAAAACCAATCATTTTGTTTGAATAAATTATTTAGCTATTCCGCTGACTTTTGAATCACATTTTCCCAGCTACAAGCCGCTTATTACCCACACTAACCCTCCTCATGAACCATGGAACTTCCTCCCATGCTTCAGTGATAGAAGTAGCAATACCGCAGGTGCAACTACAAAGGAAGCGTATCGAGGAAGATGCCAGCCCAATCCACTCAGAGGGCAGCGCCTTTTCGGCAGTTACAGGGGCAATAGTCTGGATGACTGACTGATCTGGCCTTGTACCATTCGTCACCATGGTCGTTGTACTGGTTTTCCAAACAGATGAAAACAAGAGCTTTAATTTCTTTCCAGCTGGCACACAGCTCTACAACATGGCTTAATGATGACGGCATCCTCTTGGATGAAATATTCCAGAGGTAAAACAGTTCCTGATTCGGATCTTCGGGCCAGAACTACTCAGGGGGATGTAGTCATCAGGAAAAACAAAACTGGCATTCTACAGATATGAGTCTGGAATGTTAGATCCCTAAATTGGATAGCTGGATTAGATAATTTATAAAAGGGAATGAATAGGCTAAAGTTAGATAAAGTATGAATATGTGATTACAAGATCACCAACATAAAGTCAAATAGAGATAATGCAGAAGTAGGACCAATCGAGAATAAAAAAGTTACAAAAAATACACACCTAGTAAACAGCTCCGATTTTTTAAAATAACTATATTTTTGATGTTGTTTGTTATTACAATCTTCAACCTGAAGACTGATTTGATGCAGATTTCCATGCTACTATAACCTGTGCAAACCTCTTCGTCTCCAAATAAGTATTCCAACACACATCTTTCTGAATCTGTTTATTGTATTCATCTCTTGGTCTCCCTCTACGACTTTTACCCCCCACACTTCCTTCCAGTACTAAACTTGTGATGCCTTGATGTCTCAGAATGTGTCCTGTCCCTTCTTTTAGTCAAGTTGTGCCACAAATTTCTTATCTCTTCAATTCTATTCCATACTCTTCGTTAATTACGAGATCTACCAATCTAATTTTCATTGTTCTTCTGCAGCACCATATTTCAAAAGCCAGTATTGTCTTCATGAGCCAATGGCTTGCCGCAGTGGTATCACCAGTTCCCATCACATCTCCAAACTTAAGCACTGTTAGGCTTACCTCGCATTTGGCTGGGTCACTGTCCGGGTCTGCCGAGTGCTGTGGGAAAGTGGGGTGCACTCAATCCTTGTGAGGCCAATTGAGGAGCTACTTGATTGAGGAGTGGCGGCACCCGTCATGAAAATTGGCAACGGCCGGAAGAGTGGTGTGCTAACAACATGCCCCTCCGTACCTGCATCTGGTGACACCTAAGAGCTGAGGAAAACATGGCGGCCGGTCAGTATCATGGGGGCTTCAAGTCCTGTTCAGATGGTGTTTGTTTTTATTCTCTCCATATCTAAACTTTTTATCGACCATGCTTCGCTTTCATACATGGCTACACTCCTAACAAATATCTTCAGGGAAGACTTCCTAACACTTAAGTCTATATTCCATGTTAACAAATCCCTCTTCTTCAGAAACGCTTTTCTTCCTGTTGTCAATTTACATTTTATACACTCTCTACTTTGGCCATCATCAGTTACTTTACTGCCCAAATAGCAAAACTGACCTATTGCCTTAAGTGTCTCGCTTCCTAATCTAAATCCCTCAACATCATTTGATTTAATATGACTGCATTCCATTATCCTCGTTTTACTTTTGTTGATGCTCATCTTATATCCTCGAATCAAGACACTGTCCATTCCTTTCCATTGCTCTTCCAAGTCCATTGCTGTCTCTGACAGAATTACAATGTCGTCGGCAAACCTCAGAGTTTTTGTTTCTTCTCCCTGAATTTTAGCTCCTACTACAGATTTTCCTTTGGTTTCCTTTTCGGCTTGCTCCCGTATATTGAATAACATCGGTGATAGGCTACAATCGTGTATCACTCTCTTCTTGACCACTGCTTCCTATTCATGCTCCTCGTCTCTTATAACTGCCGTCTGGTTTCTGTACAATTTGTAAATAGCCTTCGTTTCCTGTATTTTACCCCTTCTACCTCCACAATTTCAAAGAGAATATTCTAGTCAACATCGTCAAAAGCTTTCTGTAAGTCTACAAATGCTATAAAAGTAGGTTTGCTTTCCTTAACCTATCTTCTAAGAAAGTCGTAAGCTCAGTATTGCCTCGTGAGTTTTTACATTTCTTCAAAATCCAAACTGATCTTCCCAACGTCAGCTTCTAACAGCTTTCCTATTTTTCTGTACAGAATTCGTGTACGTATTTTGCAACCATGACTTACTAAACTGATAGTTTGGTAATTTTCACACTTGTCAGTACGTGAGTTCTTTGTAATCATAATTATTATATTCTTCTTGAAGTTCGAGGGTATTTTGTCTGTCTCAAACTTCTTGCACACCAGATGGTAGAGTTTTGCTCCAAGCCTATCAGCAGCTATGACGGAAGGTCGTGTATTCCCAGGGCCTTGTTTCGACTTAGGTCTTTCAGTGTTATGTCAAATTCTTCTCGCAGTATCGTATCTACCATCTCACATTCATCTACGTCCTCTTCCATTTCTATAATATCGCCTGCAAGTTCATCTCCCTTGTGTAGACCCTTTATATAATCCTCCCATCTTCCAGATTTCTCTTCTTTGCTAGGGACTGGGGAATGGTTTTCGATCTGAGGTCTTCATATTCATACATTCATATGGCTGCTTCTCTTTTCTCCAGAGACCTCTTTAATTTTCCTATAGAAAATTCCCTTAGTTACACATCCTTCCAAATCCTTACTTTTGTCCTCTAGCAACTCCTGTTTAGCCATTTCGCACTTCCGGTCAGTCATATTTTTTAGACGTAATTACATTTCTGTATCTTTTCCTTTCATCAATTAGATTCAATATCTCCTGTGTTATCTAAGGATTTCTCCTAGGCCTTGTCTTTTTACCTATTTCATCCTCTGCTGCCTTCACTATTTCATCTCTTAAGCCTACACATTCGTCTTCTACTGTAATCCTTTCCCCTATTCTAGTCAACCGTTACCTAATGCTCCCTCTGAAACTCTCAACAACCTCTGTTTCTTTTAACTTATCCAGGTCCCATCTCCTTAATTTACTACCGTTTTGAAGTCTCTTCCGTTTTAATCTACAGTTTATAGCCATATCTGCACCTGGAAATGTCTTACAATTTAAAATCTGGTTCTTAAATCACTGTCTTAGCATTGTATAACCAATATGGAACCTTCCGGTGTCTGCACCTCTCTTCCGTTTCTATAATATTGCCGTCAAGTTCATCTCCCATTTATAGACACTTTATATAATCCTTTCACCTTCGAGCTTTCCTTTCTTTGCAGGGGACTGGTTTTACATCGGAGCTCTCCATATCCACATGCCTGCTTCTCTTTTCTCCGAAATCCATATTCATGCACGCTTTTTTCCTTCTCTTCCCATCATCGAATTCCAGACGCCCACCACAACTAAATTTTCATCTCCCTTAACTATCTGAATGATTTATTTTATCTGCTAGTTGAGTTATATACTTGTTCTACTGTGGTGGGTGTTGGTTTTGTAGATCTTGGCTACGGTAATGCATTCACTATGCTGTTCATAGTAGGTTACCCACTTTCCTATTTTCTTATTCATTATTATATCTACTCATGCATTACCCCTATTTGATTTTGTATTTATAATCCTGTATTCACCCGTTCCGCCTGCCAACGAACTTCACTAATTCCTACTATTTCTAACTTCAATCTAGCTATTTCCCTTTTTTAATTTTTTTTAAATTTCTGATCATGTAATCAATTTTTAACTAAGTTCGTCAAATAGAGGTTCTGGCTACGTCTCCATTGTTTTGGGGTACGGGGGGGGGGAGGAAGGGGGTGAGTGTTGAGTAATTACATTTGATGGAGTAATTGGGGAGTGATATGCCACTTTGGTGATGGTGTGTACGTAAGCCTACTCCACCCCCTGTACGACAGATTCAGTGGACTTCGTACTGGTCGGTCATGATATACGTACCAACTCGATTACGCCATCTGCAATTTTGAATGAAGGTGCTTATGGTAGCTGAATAACGTGATGGATATGTAGTAAAATAAATAGGAATAGTGGGCCTAAGGCACTATTTGTGTGCACTAATTGTCACACACTTGTTTCATTGATATAACAAATCTATGTGTGAGCCGTATGGCAAAGTTGAAAGGTGGCTTTCATTTGTGACATACATTTCGCAGATTATTCTGCATATTTGGAGTAAATAAACACATATAATGGTTAATTAGTCTTATTATGTGGATTAGAAAGAGAGATACGTGATGATCAGACACATGTCCGAAATAATACGGGCTTTGGTAATGATAATATTTAGTTGCATGCTGTAGGTGTAAGCAAAGTGGATTTGCCAGTGGGGGCGGGGAGGCGAAGGCCGGTGAGCGCCGGAAGAGCATTATGCAGGGGCCGCGAGTCCCAGGGGATGCGGCCACTGACCTGCAAGCATCAAAAAGAACGCCGCCGGGTGCCAGGTGAGAGAGAGAGGGAAAATGTCGAGCAGACAGAGAACTTCCAACGTACGCGCTGGCGCCGCCTGGTCGCACGCTGTTTTTGCGGCAAATGGGCCGAGCTCTGGTTGGGCAGTCCATAAGAAAGTGCAGGAAACGCTGAGGGTCAACGCCTGCTGTTTGGACAGAGAAATTTTTGGATAGGTGAAGAAATTGTATCACTCCGCGAGGGAGATGTGGGAAGCCTCTGCAGCGTCGGGATTGGCTGATTAGAGTTTGGCGGCAAGATTGTCGCAAGAGCATCGTGCAGAGAGCGACAGGTGGGAGAGCGTCTTGTGCCGTGAAAGTGGACAGTCGCAAAGTTCGGTAGCTCTGAGATAGGGACTTCGATTCTGAAGACTGTGCTGTGTGTGATCCGGAGTCTGCAGCCACAGTAGGACATCAGTGTCCACGATAGGCATTGCATTGACTACTAGTATAATTGCAGTTGATTCCGCCTTGTAGGCTGACAGTCACCATTGAACGTAGTCAACCAGTGCACAGAGCTATCATACTGGTATTGCACGTTAGTACAAGACACACTGGGCTGCACCTTAAAGGTTGTTGAGCCAGTCTTGAAAGCGTTGTATACCATTTAGAGGAAATATAGGGCTTGTGATATTAGCAGTTTCTGAGTAGTTTATTCTCCTCAAGATATTTGAGAGACTTACCTTAATTCAGCGACTTCGCAGGTGCAGTCGTCGCCCCAGCAGTATCGACGGAGCCAGCACTCTGGTAGATGGTATTGTAAAACTTGCAGTAAAGTTCAGAAATAGTTGCTGGATCGTGTTCTTGCCATCCACTGAGCATCCATGCAGTTTTGCTTACGATTCGTTATTGGTTATTTGTCTTTTTGCATGTTGTTTGGTTTGTTTCGTGGTGGTGGTGTCCGAAGTGCGTATTATTTCAGACACAAAAGAGATTATAGGAACGTAGTCAGATCGCATTTACCATTTGCTTATCCAAGGGCATAATTAAATCTAACTTCGCATCAACTTAACATTAAGAGCTGAGAGCCAATCTTACCAGTGTAGTATATCTAAGAACTGTGTACAATTTGTTTAATTTGTTTTCATTTATGATTTGTTCAATTTGATCTAACTTCTATCGTGAGATAATTTACAATAAATACAAGTTATTTACAATATTCCTTTTGAATCAGTAGTAGGTGGTAGTTAGCCGTCACTGTCACAATAATATGTCTTATTCATGTTTAATAACGGCCACTACCCCCAATGATGAATATATCTTCCAAAGTTGCTTTGCCAAAACGGAATAGTCATCTGACATTTATCATATTAAAAACCAACATGAGGTTACATGCAAACTGACTGAATTGTAAAACAGATGAGTTACAACAATTATACCAAAAGTTAAAATTTTGCACGTTGGGCGCCCCACAGCTTGTATGCATTTGATGCAGGACATCTTATTGTACACAGTAAACTGCACTTCAAATGTATCTATTTGAACCGATAGTGAGCTGTATGTCTGAACACTGTCTTACCAAATAAATACTCCTGAAGTGCAGCTCATGGTGTCGACCTTGGCACACCTTGATACAAGTCGGTTTGTCAGACGGAATTCTCCTTCAGCGTTTTAGAGAAATCACCGAAAAACTAAATTCTGAGTTATGAACTGCCGTCGTCTGCGATTTCACTGTTCTAACATTTGTGTCGTAGATGACACAAACTTTGCAGGTCTCTGCCGCGAACTATGCAGCGTGGGAAACTAAGGTAGACACTAAGCTGCTGACCGAAAACTCAGTATGGGGCCAAAGTTATGCCCGCAAGCAACGTGATCCCAATTCCCTACTGACGGAAAAAGCCAGAACTGCCTGAAAGAGCAACAGTTGCGAGCCAAAGGCCAGGTGCAGAAAGCGAAGTGACATTTCATTCGACGCTCTGCATTCGGAGGCTTCAGGAACGAGATGCGAACTGCGGTTCCACCCGCCGTGCTGAGTATGTATTTTCTGTAGAGGGCTAATGGCCATGCTCAAGTGAGAGACGGTTTCTATTTATTTTTCTATTTTTTTTTCCTTCACAAATGAAGTCGCAGCTGCCGAAGGCAGAACTATGACCCAGATAAATACACTGTTTGATAAAAAAAGTTAAGCACCCAGTACACATGGTTGTTCGTAAATCTCGATACTGCTCGATTCGACCATCCGGCCATATGCAGACATACAAATTGGTCACTTTCAAACTATGTTAGGTGCTGATGACGCTGTGTCACATGAGTACGTGGTATACACGTGTCCTTCACAGTGATCACTCAATATCTGAAGTTTTTCATGCCCCTTATATACCATACCAGACCTGGTAACAGCAGTAAACACGAACAACACAACTTTTGTCACCGCTATACCTGTCAGACAGTTGCAACTCTGATCATTTACATACCGGCCGAGTATATAAAGACAATGCAGAAGAAGCCATATAAGCAGATTTACCGAAGTCTTTATTAGCAAGTTCTGCCATATGGTAGGTATGTTAGGCTATAATGTCTCTATCAACAAAACTTTCAAGCTCAGGTACGTTAGGAACTCCCGTACCTCCACGTACAATGGCTACAGTGAGCCAATCATTACCATGATCAAAGGTATCATTAATGTCAATACTAAAATTAAGTTTACAACCACAGAAGACACAAGGTCCGTCGACAAGTGCAGTAGCAGCAACACTCTTAACTGGTATGCGGTTCTTCTTGTCTCCAGATGTTGTGGCGAACTCGATGTTCTCGATGGTTTTATAAACTGTCTGTTTAGAACGGCGACGAATTCTCCTGTAAGACATGTAGAACACCCAGTGTGCGCGTCCGGGATAACGCACCGCTGGCACTGTGAAAATATTCTAAGTCCAAGCTACTGCATATACTATATAAGCGAGCGAGAGCCGCGCAGAGGCTCATTCGCGCTGCTGCTGCTGCACAGGCAACTGCATTGAACGCCGCCACGATGCCTTACAGGAGAATTCGTCGCCGTTCTAAACAGACAGTTTATAAAACCATCGAGAACATCGAGTTGGCCACAACATTCTTCTGCATTGTCTTTATATACTCGTAATAAGAGAAAAATATCTGTAAATGAGTCTGTATTCATTTGGGTTAAAGGTAAAGGAGTATGTGAATATGTAAAGTTTGTTGGTGATTTACGCGGCATTGGATGTGACAGTGGTCCGATGTTGGACTTCTTGGGAAAGTGAAGGCAGGCATAGTCGTCCCCAAGCTTCTGGTCGACCACGCCTGACCATCACAAGGAAGGATCGCCTTAATGTCAACCAAGCACATCGTAGCCGCTTCACATCTGTGCCTGTCTTCAAGAAAAACTAATGGACTTCCTGCAACATTCTGAATCACCATGCACCATTGGTTGGAGACTAGGAGCAACTGGACTAGGGAATTACCGTCCTATACGCAGGCTGCCATTAAAACCGAAATACAAACGGCTGCATATGGAGTGATTTCGTGATCTGGAAGCATGGACCTCTGATGATTGGTGTCACATTGTGTTCAGCGATGAATTCTGGTTCAACTCTATCCCATATGATCATCGTTGATTATGGCGGCGAGCTGGGAAGAGAGAGACACAGCGGCGTTACTCGTCGCGTCATGGAGTGGGGAATAACTGGTTATGACTTCAGATCATGGCTGGTAGTGTTTGAGGGAACCCTGACAGCACTATATGCTGCGGACATCCTGTGTGCTCACATATTAGCTCGCATTTGACAGTATCGTGGTGCCGATTTCAAACTGGACAGTGACTGTTCAGACATGACACGTATCTCCATGAACCGTCCTCGTGATGCTGAGTTACTTCTGTAACTACCAAGATCCCAGATCTGTCCCCTATAGAACTTGTGACCAGCCCGGACGTCAGCTTCGTTCCAGTGCCAGTATCTCGGATGCCAACTACCACTTACAACAGTTGTGGACCAGTCTGCCTCGGAAGAGGGTACAACGGCTTTATGACATTTTAATCAACCCAATCAGTGCACCCATCGGAACACGAGGGTGTGCAACATCGTACTGACAAGTGGGCGCACGCTGCCAAATTCCTTGCATTTATGATTCGATTCTGCAATCACCATAATAACATCACATACCCTCTCGATTAGTGAAGTTTCATTTCTTTACTTCCTCGCATTATGGGTGCTTCACTTTTTTTGTCAGTAAGTCCGATTCTGTCTCCACATCGCTAGAACGATGAGATATTGGAGTAACCACTGCTCCACTCAGTGCGATTGGCTGTATTTGCTCCCAGCAAGCAGTGTTTTGTTGGATCCAGGAACTGCATTGTAACTTCCACGATCCCTTTGCTAGTCAATAGTGGAGCATCTCTTGTCTATTGACTCGCTCCTTTCTTGGTCTGTCCGTAGCGACAGCACACTGACATTCTGAAAATTTGTCTTATTGTTCTGTTCAATTAGTCTAGCTCAGGCTCGTCCAAACTGTGCCCCTGGGGCGCCAGCGCCCGCGATCGCCCGCGGCCAGCGCCCCGGGCGAATTCGTATGTCGCTGCATTGGCCGAGCCGTGCCGCTTAGCTGGCCGTGCGGACCGCCCGAACACCAGCCGATAGATATATTTGTTCGCCCGTTTTCCCTTGGGGCAGAGGACGTCTCACAAGTGCTTCAACTAGAGCTGATTGACTTACAGTGCCATATCCGCCTGAAGGACCGCTTTCTTAGGTGTAACTTGTTAAGACTAAGAATCGTTCATTCCTTGGCGATAAAAATTTGGCCAATTCTTTGAGGTTAACAGTCTCACGGAATATTGTACCAAGCCTAAACAAAATTGTTTCCTCGAAAAAGAAAAACGTGTAAAATGTTAAATGTCTTCTTTAACAATGTTGACTGTAAGACCTTAATTCGATTTTAATAAGTTTCAAACTTTGTCAGTTAAAATTATTACGTACAAAACAGCACACTAAGAATCCGTTTTCTAAACTCTGAAAAGGGATACAAAAAATTGTAGCACGAAGTATAACAAAAAATACTTACTTGTAACTACTAACAGTAACAATGAGACTCTATATCCCTTACATAAAATTATTTGTAAAATAGAATATTTCGTTTACGTCAGATCTGACCGCGGGACAGTCCAGCGCATAGCAGTGCTGTGCGGTCTCACTGGCTCTGCAGCTCTCTCTCTCGCTCGCTCCTATGTCGACACTAGCGACACACGGTCGCGGACGGGGTGCTGAACTACACTGCCTTGCGCCAGGCGCAATTCTTGTATGAGCCTGGTCTAGCTCGTCGTAGCTACATCAGGAAGCAGATACAACATGTTGGCACATCTCCTCTTTGCATTCTCTGCAGAAACACTGTGCCTCGAAGAATTCATCTTTTACTCCTTGCCACCAACTTCGATGTCGTTATACTGTTCTTTGATGTTTTCTGTCGTTGTTCGGTCATCAGTGCTTACTCTTCTCCGTACTGCTGACGTAGCAGAATCATTTTCTGGATACGGGCAAGGATTTTCATGGTCGTGTTTGTTGACACTGTTAGCGTTGGAGACAAACGATCCATCGTAATTTTTGTATTAAGGATTGAAAGTTTTATGTACCTATTTCAGTTTTATGAACTTTCTTTTCCTCAATTGGCTATGGAAGATGTAACAGATGTAACGTTATTTTGCCTATACGTTCTGTATGGATGCTGCCATTAAAAAAACTAACGTTTTGAGTCTTTATGCCTATTCTTATGCTACGTATCCTTTAATTAATTCTTCTTATATACTTTTCAACTATGTTATAATTTCATGTGTAGTTTGTATTTCGGATCTGTAATTTTGATTCCTATAAGCTGCTGTACATTGCTGTATTCTAATGTGCAATTTTATGACTTAGGTCGCAATGTGGGTCGTGTGTAGCTGAAAACATGAACCAAATTTTTTTCGGTCTTCTATGATTTTCAATCCTACACATATAAATTTTCATGGTGATTATACAAACTCCTATCACCCCTTCAGAAATTTCAACAAGTTCGTAACTGGCAGCATAATCTAACACACTGTGTTCAATACCACACGTTTTGTGTTTTCATTACCCACCTCATTACAAACGTCAGTTTCTGGCATAGCGAAGGCAAAGGTCACCTCAGCTCATATCAAGCTCATGTTGTAAGTTTTGAAAGGTGTTCTGCTGATAAGTTCTTCAGCGAAGTCATTATAAGCAAATCGTATGCTTCTCTATAGAAAGAACTGAGTGATGTTATCAAAGCAACATAGCTGATAAATGGTTTCGGTCGTGGACAAACAGCATGAATGAGGTTTCAGATTCTTTCCCACATCCTGAATTGGCTCTCTCAGATTTATCTCTAATCCCTAACATTAACAACTGTTGGCGTCATTGGAGCGGCAAAGGTGTATATGCAGATGCATGAAAAAAACTATACGACAACGAGTTAGCCCATCTGCATCGACATCAAAATGAGGTGAATCAAAAGTAACCCATTGCTATCGTCTCTTCTCTTTCATAATAAGGCAGCAATTTTTGCACCCAAACACTAAAAATTAAGTTTAACATACTTGTTAATTCCCTAGGTTACCGATAAGAAAATGCAACATGCATCCCAATGTGATCATTGACAATTCACATTACACTATTCCTGTAGTTACATATTTCAAGAACGGTGTGAAGAAATGGTGAAGCCAGCCGTCTTGCATTCAGAAACCTCGCGGTTCAGATCCCTGTTCAGCCTCTAGATTTTTGGTTTTGTGTGGTTTCCGTGAATCAGCTGAGATGACCACCACAGTGGTTCCTCAGGTAGACTGCAGCCTCTTCCCCACTTCATCTGGTGGTCTGTCTCTATTGACTTCGACATAGACCAGACGGTGAAGTGAAAGGTGCCGCAGTATATCGCTTTCCCAACGTCTTTGCGTTACAAAGCGTTTTCAGAGCTCACACCTCGATTTCTGCTGCTTTATCCTGTAGAATCAACAGCAGCCATATTTCTATCCTGTGACTTGGAACGTACCAGGCTGGAACCAGCAGGGCTGTAGCATTGTCGAACTGCGTACACGTCAGAGCTTCTGGATGTGGGTGAGTGTGCATTCCACAACACGGCAGTTCGTTGAGAGGTCGGCAGCCGCTTGGTTGCACCTTTTACAGGGCTTCGCTAAGTAATATGCTCGATAGTGAAACTTTTGCGAACAATACAGTTTATTAACGAATTTGGTAAAGTGCTCCTTGATAATGTTTTGTGATAATCTGTAATACAGTAACGATAATCTTCAAATTTCATAAATCAATGAAACCTATCATGTGGGATATGCCTGTTGTGTACAAGGATGAAGAGTAAGTACAGCAGTTTATACAAAAAACGTTAACACAAGTAATCTCAGGATGGCAAGCGAGCAACGGACAGTCGAAATCAATGTACAGTTGACTGACTCAAAATAAGTTTACCTATCAGCAAAAAACGCCAAGTAAAGTGAGACGAGCACCGGCTTGTAGGTCCTATAGATGAGCTACGAGTGCGCCAGAGATTTTGCTGTTCCGGCACTGGGTGACAGATTTTGCGCGTCCCGATAGGCACCACGCGAAGAGGTGGAGAGGTGAACGTAACGCTGAGCGCGACTGCGTGAATCTGCCTTGGTCCTTACGCTCGGTAGTGTTTGCTGGCTCTCGGTTCTGCGGCAGTACGTTTAGCTCGGCGGGAATGCAACAGCACTCTACCCAAATGACGGTTCGGCAGTTTTGGTAGACTACATAAGTGGCGTAGTACATGACAAGATTACAGGTAGTATTGGTATCACTGGTAGGTAAAGAAACGTAATGGAATATGTAAAAGAGAAACTGTGCTTTTCTGTGTGTTTGGTTCTTTGTTTTGCACATACTTAGAACCGCAAGTCATTCAGCGTTATTCCATTGCGTATTTCACACTGAGGTGATGAAAGTCATGGCGTAGACATATGCACATTTCCAGATGGCGAAAGTATCGCGTACACAAGGTATAAAAGGGCAGTGTATTGGCCAAGCTGTCATTTGTACTCAGTGATCCACTTGAAAAGGTTTCCGACGTGATCATGGCCGTATGACGGGACAGGTACTTTATTTCAGTTTCTATAGTAATGTGTCACGTCACCGACAACTTTAATCTTGGCACTATTCAGTGCACTTTTAACCCACACGGACACAGACTCTGATTCATTTACTTTACGACGATTCCTTGTCCTAAGAACCAATGGCATTGTAGACATATAGTAAGATGAACCACGATATCTGTTATACACTTCACATATCTGAAATGTACTATAAGCAATAACTTCTCGGTTGTTAAAAGTCTCCAGCCCTGATACTGTCTCCACCTTACCACCACGAACTAGAGCCACTGTAACCCAACCATTAACATGTGCACTAGCATCAGTATTAGTAAATGTAAAATTCAGTACGCATCCACAAAACACTGAAGGACCATGCGAATAACTTGCGCACCTACTCCGCTCTTCGTAGTAATAGATATATTATCAACAGCTTTATACACTGTAAAGCGCGAACGCCTTCTCCTCCTCAGGTGCACTGAATTGTGCCAAGATTAAAGTTGTTTGTGATGTGCCATTGACTCAAGCTGTCAACAACGCACCCTGCAAGCTCAATAATGGTGAGGGCATCGTTTACATGGAATACACTGGGTCCTTTGGTCCAATAGAACCGACCATTGACTCGAAACGGTTATGTTCGACTACTTGGAGTCAATTTGCAGCCATCCATTACTATAGAAACTGAAATAAACTACTTGTCCTCTCCTTGAGAAAAACAAAAAAATAATAATAGATATTACACGACAGCAAAAAAGAAACCTATTGGGTCATGGTAAATGACCCATCCCAAGTCATCCAGATACTGGTTCACCAATAGACACTTACATCTCAGAGGCGGAACCATGGCAATGGGGGGAGCTGTGCTCCCATCTTTGATTATATGTATATAAACATTCATTTGCTGCTAGTTGCTACGATATATATCTTCGATATGCTGATGTACTACGTGCGGTGTTCAAGGTACTTTGCACTGCGCACTGGGCGTTCCAGCACGACGCTACTAGTTTTACTTAGCGTCGCGCGCTCTATTGATGCCGGAGCGGAAGTAGATAAGGTACTCGGCTCGTTACTGGCCGCCGGAAGTTGCGGTATGATAACTGGCAGCTAAATAAGTGACGCATCTAGTAAGACGGCATCAGTTGTCGAGCAACCGCATGTGCAGCAGCATCGACACAGACTACTTATGCCGCGTTATTTTAGCAGTGATAGTTGTAGCTAGATGCATGAGACACTCCGTTTCGGAAATCGTTGGGGAATTCAATATTCTGAGATCCACAGTGTCAGGAGTGTGACGAAAACACCAAATTTCAGGCAGAACCTGTCATTGCTAGCAACGCAGAGGCCAACAGCCTTCACTTGACGACCGACGTCAGAGGCGTTTGGGTAGAGTTGTTAGTGCTAACAGACAAGCAACACTACGTGAAATAATCGCAGAAATCAATGTGGAACGTACGACGAACATAACCGTTAGGACAATGCGGCGAAATTTGGCGTTGAAGGGCTATGGCAGTAGGCGACCGACACGAGTGCCTTTGCTAACAGCACGACATCGCCTGCAGCGCCTCTGCTGGGCTCGTTACCATACCCGCTGCACCATAGACGGCTCAAGAACAGTGGTCTGGTCAGATGAATCACGATTTCAGTTGGTAAAGGCTGATGGTTGGGTTCGATGTGGCGTAGATCCCACTAAGCCATTGACTCAAGCTGTCAACAACGCACTGTGCAAGCTCAATAATGGTGAGGGCATCGTTTACATGGAATAGACTGGGTCCTTTGGTCCAATAGAACCGACCATTGACAGGAAACGGCTATGTTCGACTACTTGGAGTCAATTTGCAGCCATCCATTAACTTCATATTCCCAAATAACAATGCATTTTTTATCGATGACAGTGCGCCATGACGCCGGTCACAAATGTTCGCGACTGGTTTGAAGAACATTCTTGACAATACGAGCGAATGATTTGTCCACCCAGATCGTCAGAAATGAATACCATCGAACATTAACGGGACATGATGGAGAGGTCCGTTCGACCACAAAATTCTGCACTGGTAACATTTACGCAATTATGGATGGCTAACATAGCTCAGTATTTCTGCATGCGACTTCCAACGACTTGTTGAGTCCATCTGAAGTCGAGCTGCTACACTATGCCGGAAATAAGGACGCCCGACACAATATTAGGAGGATCCCATGACTTTTGTTAGCTCAGTGTATATCCTTATAGTATATAATTGCATTTTATAAGTGACAAAAGTTATTTGATCGCGTTACTTTAACAAAACTAAAGCAATTACTTTTTATGCCAATACAGTTTACATGCACAAACATAAAAAATATTTGTCATTATTATTGTTATTTTGCACTCGGCAGAACGTTCTTCATCATGATCAAAGGCAAGAGATTCCTGTTGTTACTGATGTATTCGAAGTTGTTGATGAATAAAAGAAACATGTTTTATACACGTTTGAAGAACTACTGCAGCGATGTCTGATAAATATTGTTTTGCGTTTTTTTTAATTTTATTTTACCTTTTTGGTGCGGAAATTGCGTTTTCTAGTGCTACATGATAAATCTTATTATTTTCTTTATTTCTTTCTACAACATCCCTCTGTTTCACATTACAGATCAACAATTTTTTAATAAAATCTGAATTAAAAACGGACAATTCCAATTTTGTTACAAATGCTGTTTACTTTTAATTAATAGACAGGGGAATAACTGCATAGAACAAAAATGTTCTGTAGGTTAACCGGCCTTTTTAAATATCCTCAGTTTCTCAACAGTTCACTGCTTCCGGTTTTTAGGGGAATGTAGTAAGACACTGATCGCCTAGGTAAAGAAAGCAATAGTTATGAGGTAGCAACCAACAAGTATGCAACACACCTAAGATACAATTGAAGAGGGTACGACCTTAACTGACAAAAACTACTGGAGAAACTCTCATAGCCCAAGCTTGCTTATGATAGTCTACGGTAGTTTTACAGCTCTAATATGCACTACGTGAGATGTGGCGATGGCTACGTTGACGTAGAATGGCATTTAGTTGTAATTGTTCTCCGTGTGTGATGTAGGGATGTCTATAGCCGAGCGGGCATCAAACCCCTGCCACGAGTTTTGGAGGCGTACATGTCAAAATCGACATGCTGCGTGGTGATGATAAAGGACATTTATTTTCATAGAAGAAATTGTATGAATTTCACCAACATACCTCGATTTTTTGGAATCTGGTGAACGTGACCTTCGTTAAGCTTTAACCAGTTTTGAGTGATTCGCTACAGACCCATTGTGCTGCAATGCTCATGGCTGGGCTTTGGGCAAGTAAAATAAAACTAACGGCTCTAGACACCTCCAACACATTTTTACACTGGTATTTTTATGTAGTGAGGACAGTCTTGTTATTTTAGATAACCTGCCTGAAGATATACTTCTGCAGAGGCTTATAGGTCTTTTTCTAATGTTTATGTGGAAAATCTTACTTTGATATCACGTGAATCTTTGAGAACACTTACCCTTTATTTATTATTAATAAAAGTTTACTTTTCCAATTGCGCGTCGAGCCCTGTTTAGGCTGTAATCATTTTTGACACGAATTTTTATTTTCATTGCTAATCAGTTCCGTATATCCTCTTTTGTGTGATCGTTTATATTGCTTGTTGTAATTCTGCTGTCTTATGTTGTTGTGAATTGGGTTGCTAGTTAGAAAGTCGTTCTATCAGGTTTGACAAACCGGCTCCGAAGAATGTATCAACTTAATGGATCGGCGCACTTGTCACGAAAAAGGTCAGTCTTTGTTAATAATTGAAATTTTCCTAATATTCGTTAATTTAAAAAAACTGTAAATGTGTAATTGGAAATTAATGATCTTTTTGTTCCTTTCAGCTCACACTGAAGATTGTCTTTCAAACTGTGCCGTATTTCCTTTCTTTATGCGTTGGAGAATCAAATAAAAGTTGTGTACCCTAGCACCTTACCGTTCCCTATTCCTTGCATTGCTAACGTTTCAAAAGAAAAGCATTACAAGCATCTTGGTAGTGGTGAGAGGCTTCGTACGTCATAAGCTTTCAATTCTTATACATAGGAACTGATGAGAACATTTTGCTTTTCTAATTTCTTACTTGGTTCCATCTGTTTTCTAGGTCTTCTGATTTCATAACAGAGCTAAATAGAAGAACAGATTATTCTTACTTATATCATGTATGTCATACTGCCACAGATCGCAAATCTTGCAAGAAACGTAGATGAAATGAATATAGTTATATATGAAGAGGTTGAAAATATCAGCCAACCAGTTACAAAACAAAGGTTTATTAGCCCTTGACCTAGATTTCGATATTTCTAAAAAATACCTTCTTCAGAAAGAGTGGGCCTTAGATATGTCGAAACCTAGGCCAAAGGCTAATAAATCTTAGTTTTTCAACTGGTAGGCTGATATTTTCAGCCTCTTCAGATTTACACAGTTCCTGATTCGCAGCATTTTATAATTATGTATCCTGCTACGGTTATTTCGAAATCAATATACTCTACCTGGGATCCTCCAGAACAGTCCGCACGGCTTGGAGGACAGACTGTTTGGTGATGGTTCGAAAGTCCAGCTTGACTCCAATTCCAGCGCTGACCATTTTTGCCACATTGTATGCTTGATCACCAAAGAAAGGTATTCCGACTAGTGGCACACTGTAATAGGATGCCTCGTTGAAACTCTGAAGACCGCCCTGAGTGATGAACAGTCGAATATTTGGGTGAGCTAGAAAAGAAAATGCAATCAGTGGATTACATGACGTTCGATAAACTACACATCGTAGAAATTCAAAAAGAAGGAAAGAAAGCAAGAGACAAAATTGAGCACATGTAGGAATGAGGCACATTCGAAATACAAGCGTTGCGTGAAGATCGTAATAGGTGTATACTGGTTGTGTAAAGTTAGCTTATCTAAAAGCAAAGAGTGTGAAGCAAAGACAGACATTTCATTTCTTTTAAGAGAGTATTTTGCAGTGTAGCAAGACAAAGGCAATAGAACATAATGATTACACTACCTTTATTGGCCACAGAAACACTTCAAAATATTCATGATAAAATTTCTAATTATGAGAGTAGCTAATATTAATTTCGAGGTTATATCTCAAGTGAGAATAGCATTTAGACTATCATTCGAGAAATGTTGGCTATACTAAGTAACAGAATACCAGAAGAGTTTTTAATAATTCTACGCGTCTGAGACTGCATGGGAGTGTTGCCATTTTTCAACATAGCCAAGATTTTTCTAAATGACAATATGGTTTCACAACTGGAAAAATAATCATATCGAATTTTTTCTGTCAGAATGGGTGAAGAGGGAGAAATAAATGAATCAGAACGATTTATAATTCTAAGAGCTCAAAAGCTAGAATATTCTGTCAGAGAATTTGCAGGTTTCGAGGTCCACTGCTACTGATTGTACTGTGAAAGGGATAGGTCAGAGGAGCTTCAAAGCCAATAAGCCCTCTGATAGATCTAAGAAATTAGCTGGTGCGCACTCATAACTCCAAAGATTTGCTACACAATTCAGTTACTGAAAACCCTATTCGTGTGCTGCAGATGGCATCCGTTACGTTTAGAGTACTGATACTAATCCACAAAGGTAGTGTCTTGGTTGTGCTCCTAGTCAGAAGCAACTGACTACATAAAAAAGACGTAATATGTGCACAGAGAGGCTGTGGCACGATATTTAGCGTTCCCCGCAATGCCACGTTGTTCTACAAGGTGCTTTCAATAAGTAATTCAATATTTTTTTGTGAAAACAGATTCGTTTTATCAGGATTATAATACACTATACTATTCACCATTCGTTTGGCTACGAAATTCTGTTTTTCAGCATAATCTCTGTTCAATAGTGGGAGGGTCTGTATGCCTGTATGCCCGCATGGTACCACTCTGCTGGTCGACGTCGGAGCCACCGTCTTACTGCATCAATAGCCTCCCCATCACCTACTTACTGTTTGCCGCAAAGTTCATTCTCCATTGTGCCAAAAAGATGGAAATAGAAAATGGGAGTTTCGGGCTGTAGGATCGATGAGGAAGAACAGTGCAATTAAGTTCTGTGAGCTCCTCCCGGTTGCGGAGACTTCTGTGGCGACGAACACGTTGAAGTCGTTTCTTCAGTTTCCAGAGGGTAGCACAATACACCTCAAATTTGAATGTTGCATCATGAGGGAGGACATAAAACACAATAACCTCTGGTACAGAGTGCCGCGAGTCTCGAATCTGCGCCAGACGGCATGAACCTTGATTACCACTAGAGGTTTCTGAAGCCGGCGCGCCGAAATCTATGACTGCGCGCATATAATGTGACGGCGCCATGGTGAAACACGTGATCCCAGCGGCCAATAGCGACATACCCTAGGCGCCAGGGTGGAACACGTGGTCTCAGCGGCCAATAGCGACGTACCCTATCATGTATTTAAGCGCCTGCCTCTCGCTCAGCGAGGCAGTCTGAGATTCGCGTGAGTCTATCGATATCTCGACTACAGACAGTGTGTTTACCTTTCTTTGTTTCCATGTACGAGTCGACATTGTGGAGTCGTGAGGTTCTCGCTCGTGACCCCATTGCTTCTTGCATGTTGTTGTTCGTAAGGTCTTGCTCGGTCGTCCGTCATTGTTCTTGTCCGTCCTTTCCCATTCGTTTTGTTTGTTCGCAGGCAGCTCCCGTTTGGTCCCACTGCGCTTTCATTCTCGGAGACCCCACGACCGTTATGGTCGCGGTTACAACACAACCCCTTCAGACTTCCAGAAGACGGTCGCCATGATTTTACCTGCTAATGATGCGGCTTTGAACTTTTCTTTCAGAGGAGAGGCGGTGTGGCACCACTCTAAGGATTGCCACTTTGTTTCCGATTCGAAGTGATGAACCCATTTTTCATCACCTGTGACAAACATTTTTCACAATTAGCTTTTAAACCTGCAACCAATTCGGCACACATGGTCCTCCATTGCTCTTTATGGTTTTCGTTAGACAGCGAGGGCAGTAGTGGGCACACATCTTTGAGTACGGTACTCCAACTGGTGGACTAGTGCGTCAGCACTACCAACAGAAATGTCCAGTTGAGCAGCGAGGTGTTTGATTTTGACCCGTCGATCACATCGAATGAAAGTATCTGCACGCTCCAACATCAGTGTGCTCCCTGCCGCCGTTGGATAAGCAGCTGCAGCAGCAAGTCTCATACTCCTAGCTCACTCATTTGTTACATAGTTTAATTCTTAATTTCTTTGCGTGTTTTTGGTACTTGCATTGTCTAATTCATAAATTTCAGGCGTATTATAGTATTTGAGAGTTGTAGCATCGCGTTTTAGTACCTGAATAGTGTAAATTCGCGTAGTCCTTTGTCTTCTGTTTTTGTTTTGAACGGCCAGTGTCGGTTGGTCACAGTCAGTGTGCTCCCTGCCGCCATTGGATAAGCAGCTGCAGCAGCAAGTCGTATACTCCTAGCTCACTCATTTGTTACATAGTTTAATTCTTAATTTCTTTGCGTGTTTTTGGTACTTGCATTGTCTAATTCATAAATTTCGGGCGTATTATAGTATTTGAGAGTTGTAGCATCGCGTTTTAGTACCTGAATAGTGTAAAATCGCGTAGTCTCCTTCCGCCGCCGAGCAGTGTGTCAGCAGTGCACAAGTAGCAGCATTACTGCATTTACTAGGCAATCTTGTATTTTAATAACCGTTTAAATTTTGTGTCGATTTGTTTGCGCTCTCTGTAGATTATATCAGACGTTCTTTGCACAACAGTTTTCAGCATGGATAGGGACTGCAACTGCTGTGTTCGGATGCAGGCTGAGTTGGCATCCCTTCGCTCCCAGCTTCAGGCAGTGTTGGCTTCGGTCACACAGCTTGAGGCTGTTGCCAATGGGCATCACTGTGGGGTTCCGGATGGGGGTTTGTCGGGGACGGCCAGCTCGTCCCACACATCCCCTGATCGGACTACGACTGTGGTTGCCCGGCATACTGCCCGCATTGAGGCTGATCCCTCACCTGTGGTAGAGTGGGAGGTCGTCTCAGGGTGTGGCAGGGGGCGAAAGACATTCCGGAGGGCTGAACGGAAGGCCTCTCCAGTTTGTCTGATGATCCGGTTTCAGGCTCTGTCTCAGCCTGATACTGATCTTCGGCCTGACATGGCTGCTTGTCCTGTTCCAGAGGTTGCCCCTCAGTCTGCAAAATCTGGGCGGTCGCAGAGGGTGGGCTTACTGGTAGTTGGGAGCTCCAACGTCAGGCACGTAATGGGGCCCCTTAGGGATGTGGCAGCAAGAGAGGGGAAGAAAACCAATGTGCACTCCATGTGCATACCGGGGGGGAGTCATTCCAGATGTGGAAGGGGTCCTTCCGGATGCCATGAAGGGTACAGGGTGCACCCATCTGCAGGTGGTTGCTCATGTCGGCACCAATGATGTGTGTCGCTATGGATCCGAGGAAATCCTCTCTGGCTTCTGGCGGCTATCTGATTTGGTGAAGACTGCCAGTCTCGCTAGCGGGATGAAAGCAGAGCTCACCATCTGCAGCATCGTCGACAGGACTGACGGCGAACCTTTGGTACAGAGCCGAGTGGAGGGTCTGAATCAGAGGCTGAGACGGTTCTGCGACCATGTGGGCTGCAGATTCCTCGACTTGCGCCATAGGGTGGTGGGGTTTCGGGTTCCGCTGGATAGGTCAGGAGTCCACTACACGCAACAAGCGGCTACACGGGTAGCAGGGGTTGTGTGGCGTGGGCTGGGCGGTGTTTTAGGTTAGATGGCCTTGGGCAAGTACAGAAAGGGCAACAGCCTCAACAGGTGCGGGGCAAAGTCAGGACATGCGGGGACCAAGCAGCAATCGGTATTGTAATTGTAAACTGTCGAAGCTGCGTTGGTAAAGTACCGGAACTTCAAGCACTGATAGAAAGCACCGAAGCTGAAATCGTTATAGATACAGAAAGCTGGCTGAAGCCAGAGATAAATTCTACCGAAATTTTTACAAAGGTACAGACGGTGTTCAGAAAGGATAGATTGCATGCAACCGGTGGTGGAGTGTTCGTCGCTGTTAGTAGTAGCTTATCCTGTAGTGAAGTAGAAGTGGATAGTTCCTGTGAATTATTATGGGTGGAGGTTACACTCAACAACCGAGCTAGGTTAATAATTGGCTCCTTTTACCGACCTCCCGACTCAGCAGCATTAGTGGCAGAACAACTGAGAGAAAATTTGGAATACATTTCACATAAGTTTTCTCAGCATGTTATAGTCTTAGGTGGAGATTTCAATTTACCAGATATAGACTGGGACCTTCAGATGTTTAGGACGGGTGGTAGGGACAGAGCATCGAGTGACAATATACTGAGTGCACTATCCGAAAATTACCTCGAGCAATTAAACAGAGAACCGACTCGTGGAGATAACATCTTGGACCTACTGATAACAAACAGACCCGAACTTTTCGACTCTTTATGTACAGAACAGGGAATCAGTGATCATAAGGCCGTTGCAGCATCCCTGAATATGGAAGTTAGTAGGAATATAAAAAAAGGGAGGAAGGTTTATCTGTTTAGCAAGAGTAATAGAAGACAGATTTCAGACTACCTAACAGATCAAAACGAAAATTTCTGTTCCGACACTGACAATGTTGAGTGTTTATGGAAAAAGTTCAAGGCAATCGTAAAATGCGTTTTAGACAGGTACGTGCCGAGTAAATCTGTGAGGGACGGGAAAAACCCACCGTGGTACAACAACAAAGTTAGGAAACTACTGCGAAAGCAAAGAGAGCTTCACTCTAAGTTTAAACGCAGCCAAAACCTCTCAGACAAACAGAAGCTAAACGATGTCAAAGTTAGCGTAAGGAGGGCTATGCGTGAAGCGTTCAGTGAATTCGAAAGTAAAATTCTACGTACCGACTTGACAGAAAATTGTAGGAAGTTCTGGTCTTACGTTAAATCAGTAAGTGGCTCGAAACAGCATATCCAGACACTCCGGGATGATGATGGCATTGAAACAAAGGATGACACGCGTAAAGCTGAAATACTAAACACCTTTTTCCAAAGCTGTTTCACAGAGGAAGACCGCACTGCAGTTCCTTCTCTAAATCCTCGCACAAACGAAAAAATGACTGACATCGAAATAAGTGTCCAAGGAATAGAAAAGCAACTGGAATCACTCAACAGAGGAAAGTCCACTGGACCTGACGGGATACCAATTCGATTCTATACAGAGTACGCGAAAGAACTTGCCCCCCCTCTAACAGCCGTGTACCGCAAGTCTCTAGAGGAACGGAAGGTTCCAAATGATTGGAAAAGAGCACAGGTTGTCCCAGTCTTCAAGAAGGGTCGTCAAGCAGATGCGCAAAACTATAGACCTATATCTCTGACGTCGATCTGTTGTAGAATTTTAGAACATGTTTTTTGCTCGAGTATCATGTCGTTTTTGGAAACCCAGAATCTACTATGTAGGAATCAACATGGATTCCGGAAACAGCGATCGTGTGAGACCCAACTCGCTTTATTTGTTCATGAGACCTAGAAAATATTAGATACAGGCTCCCAGGTAGATGCTATTTTTCTTGACTTCCGGAAGGCGTTCGATACAGTTCCGCACTGTCGCCTGATAAACAAAATAAGAGCCTACGGAATATCAGACCAGCTGTGTGGCTGGATTGAAGAGTTTTTAGCAAACAGAACACAGCATGTTATTATCAATGGAGAGACGTCTACAGACGTTAAAGTAACCTCTGGTGTGCCACAGGGGAGTGTTATGGGACCATTGCTTTTCACAATATATATAAATGACCTAGTAGATAGTGTCGAAAGTCCCATGCGGCTTTTCGCGGATGATGCTGTAGTATACAGAGAAGTTGCAGCATTAGAAAATTGTAGCGAAATGCAAGAAGATCTGCAGCGGGTAGGCACTTGGTGCAGGGAGTGGCAACTGACCCTTAACATAGACAAATGTAATGTATTGCGAATACATAGAAAGAAGGATCCTTTATTGTATGATTATATGGTAGCGGAACAAACACTGGTAGCAGTTACTTCTGTAAAATATCTGTTGGTAAGGCGGGTACTAGGTTGAGATTCATTGGGAGAGTGCTTAGAAAATGTAGTCCATCAACAAAGAAGGTGGCTTACAAAACACTCGTTCGTCCTGTACTTGAGTATTGCTCATCAGTGTGGGATCCGTACCAGATCGGGTTGACGGAGGAGATAGAGAAGATCCAAAGAAGAGCGGCGCGTTTCGTCACAGGGTTATTTGGTAACCGTGATAGCGTTACGGAGATGTTTAACAAACTCAAGTGGCAGACTCTGCATGAGAGGCGCTCTGCATCGCGGTGTAGCTTGCTCGCCAGGTTTCGAGAGGGTGCGTTTCTGGATGAGGTATCGAATATATTGCTTCCCCCTACTTATACCTCCCGAGGAGATCACGAATGTAAAATTAGAGAGATTAGAGCGCGCACGGAGGCTTTCAGTCAGTCGTTCTTCCCGCGAACCATACGCGACTGGAACAGGAAAGGGAGGTAATGACAGTGGCACGTAAAGTGCCCTCCGCCACACACCGTTGGGTGGCTTGGGGAGTATAAATGTAGATGTAGATGTAGATGTAGATGCAGGATTCACAGCCATGTGTGGAGGGCTGCACGTGGGAGACCGAACAGGTTTGCGCAACCTTGTTGTGGTGATGATAGTCACCTCACCAAACAACTCACCGTATATTTATTTACTGACATGTCTCCATAGACACTTCGCAACTACCTATAAAAATCTCCGGTGCTCTGATTTTCCGCACCTCCTTTACAGACGTCATTCTGAAGGCGACGTACAGCGCCGCAACCTATTGGAACTTCAAAGAACTATGGGGACTGAATCGGAAATGTTCCACTATGTCCCACAACTAATTCCGAATATGTTGCATTACTTACCGAACGCTCCACGTATTAATCGCAATGTCTCGTGGAGGCATTCTGCAGCGTAGAGACGATGTACAGGGTGTTTCAAAAATGACCAGTATATTTGAAACGGCAATAAAAACTAAACGAGCAGCGATAGAAATACACCGTTTGTTGCAATATGCTTGGGACAACAGTACATTTTCAGGCGGACAAACTTTCGAAGTTACAGTAGTTACAATTTTCAACAACAGATGGCGCTGCAAGTGATGTGAAAGATATAGAAGACAACGCAGTCTGTGGGTGCGCCATTCTGTACGTCGTCTTTCTGCTGTAAGCGTGTGCTGTTCACAACGTGCAAGTGTGCTGTAGACAACATGGTTTACTCCTTAGAACAGAGGATTTTTCTGGTGTTGGAATTCCACCGCCTAGAACACAGTGTTGTTGCAACAAGACGAAGTTTTCAATGGAGGTTTAATGTAACCAAAGGACCGAAAAGCGATACAATAAAGGATCTGTTTGAAAATTTTCAACGGACTGGGAACATGACGGATGAACGTGCTGGAAAGGTAGGGCGACCGCGTACGGCAACCACAGAGGGCAACGCGCAACTAGTGCAGCAGGTGATCCAACAGCGGCCTCGGGTTTCCGTTCGCCGTGTTGCAGCTGCGGTCCAAATGACGCCAACGTCCACGTATCGTCTCATGCGCCAGAGTTTACACCTCTATCCATACAAAATTCAAACGCGGCAATCCCTCAGCGCCGCTACCATTGGTGCACCAGAGACATTCGCTAACGATATAGTGCACAGGATTGATGACGGCGATATGCATGTGGGCAGCATTTGGTTTACTGACGAAGCTTATTTTTACCTGGAGCTTATTTTTACCTGGATGGCTTCGTCAATAAACAGAACTGGCGCATATGGGGAACCGAAAAGCCCCATGTTGCAGTCCCATCGTCCCTGCATCCTCAAAAAGTACTGGTCTGGGCCGCCATTTCTTCCAAAGGAATCATTGGCCCATTTTTCAGATCCGAAACGATTACTGCATCACGCTATCTGGACGTTCTTCGTGAATTTGTGGCGGTACAAACTGCCTTAGACGACACTGCGAACACCTCGTGGTTTATGCAAGATGGTGCCCGGCCACATCGCACGGCCGACGTCTTTAATTTCCTGAATGAATATTTCGATGATCGTGTGATTGCTTTGGGCTATCCCAAACATACAGAAGACGGCGTGGATTGGCCTCCCTATTCGCCAGACATGAACCCCTGTGACTTCTTTATGTGGGGACACTTGAAAGACCAGGCGTACCGCCAGAATCCAGAAACAATTGAACAGCTGAAGCAGTACATCTCATCTGCATGTGAAGCCATTCCGCCAGACACGTTGTCAAAGGTTTCGGGTAATTTCATTCAGAGACTACGCCATATTATTGCTACGCATGGTGGATATGTGGAAAATATCGTACTATAGAGTTTCCCAGACCGCAGCGCCATCTGTTGTTGAAAATTGTAACTACTGTAATTTCGAAAGTTTGTCTGCCTGAAAATGTACTGTTGTCCCAAGCATATTGCAACAAACGGTGTATTTCTATCGCCGCTCGTTTAGTTTTTATTGCCGTTTCAAATATACCGGTCATTTTTTAAACACCCTGTATATAAAGTGCTAGTGCGCTATATTCCGGTGTAATATTGTTTCCGGCTATAACTGCTAATCGCTTCTAGCGGAAGTTACTTCGTAATTTCCTTACGTACTATCATGTACTACAATCCCTCTCTTTTGTCTGTACAAAAGATGACGGAGGGTTGTCAATTTTGCTTCGCTAAGGTAGCCATGTTGCCTCTCCATGGACTCTACGACATGAACGTGTTGCTTTGACTGATGCAAGTTTTACAGTCTGAGACTCTGGGAGCAATTGATGGAGATGTTATAGAATGATGTGTGACGGTTAGCATGTATGTATAACTGACGAATAGCTAGCAAAGCATTCCTACCCTGTACGTTGGGGTGACAGTATCCTTCTCTGATGGCCTGACGGTCTCTGGCTTTTTTATTCCACTTTTGGACTTTGGGCTGTTGATGTAAAGAAATCGGATGTTAATGAAACCATTTTAGCCAGTAGCGTATTCCTTAGATTTTATGTAAAGTTTTTAATCGGTTCTTTTCTGGTATTAGTCTAATAATACTCCTATTCGCAGAGTGGTGACCATTTACTAATAGCGCACAGAATTTCTGGTGTATTCTGCTGGACACATTTCTCGGAAACCTCGATGTGAGCCACATCGAACTTCTATGAGATATACTAGCGTATCGACTGAGTCGGTAAATGAAGAACTTTGGTTCTGATGAAATGGAAAAATCATTTCTTTATCATCTTATAGTGAAAAGCATTCCTTGATGATTAAACTATGTAAACACTTTAAAATGATTTTTACAGGGTCTTCCGTCTTTAGAACGAACTGCAATGAGTATCCAAAGACCTTTGGCAATCACAGCACAATATGTAAACGACGTTCCGTTTAGGTAAATCAGTGATTGGCTTATTATGAAGTTTTGTTTATTTTTGAAACAAGCACATTTAGGACACAATCGTAACCATTTTCGACCCACAATGTCGATCTTCAGACGCTACAGTAGTACAGAGTAAAAAGTTTGTATTATGACCATCAAATAAGTAAAAATACTTTTGCTAGCTCTACTTCTGAATTAAGTGAAGAAATCAGATGTTATCGAAACCATTTTAGCCAGTAGTGTTCCCCTTAAACTTTGTCTAAAGTTTATTAAAAAAATGGCTCTGAGCACTATGGGACTTAACTTCTGGGATCATCAGCCCCCTAGAACTTAGAAGTACTTAAACCTAACAAACTAAAGGACACCACACACATCCATGCCCGAGGCTGGATTCGAACCTGCGACCGTACTGCTCGCGCGGTTCCAGACTGTAGCGCCTAGAACCTCTCGGCCACCTCGGCCGGCTAAAGTTTATTAAATTGAAGGTATAGTTAACCAGTGGAAAATGCAGAAAGTTCTACTTAGTCATTCAACCACTACAGTCCAGGGACATAATTCTGACTGGGAAGAAATCACATACAGGATTCCCCAAGACTCAATCTTAGGTCCACTGTTGTTCCCCATATATGTAAGTGGTCTCCTGTCCAATCTACAACAAGAAGAATTAGTTCGTTTTGCAGATGAGACTAGTATTGTAATCAATCCAAGCATACATACATAAAGAAAAGAAATTGTAATCAAATTTCTTAAAAGTATCATTGACTGGTTTTCTGCGAATGGACTCTCTCAGTTTTAAAAAGACACAACTACACCAATGATAAGTGTAACACATGGTGAAGAAACAGTATATAGGGCGGAAACTTCAAATTTAGGTGTCCATATTGATGAGATTTAAATGGGAAAAATCACGTTTTGGAACACAATTAACTTTAGAATCATTGCAATTCTTGGGGAGAGGCAAATCAGTAAGTTGACATAATTTGCATACTTTTATTCAGTAATGTCATATTAAATAATGTTCTGGGGTAACTGCTCAAAAAAGTGCTATAAGAATACTATGTGGTGCTCACCTCCGATTACCTTGCAGACGTCTGTTTAAAGAGTTGGGCATTCTGATTACTGTTTCACAGTGAATCGTTTACTGGAAAAACCCCTTGGGCTGCAAAAAAGTGATTTGTTATGGGGAAAGAAAAAACTAGATCATTCTCAAAATGTGAGCTAGTTTTAATCTATGTTAACTACATAGGATGTAGAATTTTCCAAAAGTTTTGAATCTTCATTTAATGTTCACTATGGAGACATACATTGTTAAATTTGTCAGACCCAAAGGGTTTCTGAAACAAATGTAAATAAATTTAATTGAATTAAAAAATTTCATGTAAAAACCATTACTCACAATACATATTTCGCCACAGTATTACATCAGTCACTTTTCTTTATCCATATAGGCGGTTTGGGAGTATAAATTATTAGAATCGCTGGATTTCTTCGGAATGAGGTAGGTAAGGTTTGATTTTTATTAATCTGTCATTTTGTGTTACTAATCATTGGCACTTCAGATGGGAAAGCTGGTTGTGATGGAAAATCTCCATTTCCATCTGCAAGTCTGAAGGTATGTTCCTGCAATCCACCAATGAACGTTCGGGTCTTCATCATTCCAGGAGTAAGATTGCTGTAGGAAAACGCCATAAAGTTTGAAACTGAAAAACGTTGCTTTCTTTCTCAAGGAAATTTTTCTTCCTTGTGATTCCACAGACAACACATTCTTCTTGTAATGTGCTGGCCACCATGAAAGCTCTCTTAGAGCTAGAAGAGGTGATTAATTCTGCATACTCCAACTGCCAGGTACACTCTGTCTTTTCTACGTTTCTCTTCGTAACACTGCAGTCCCTGTCACAACGCAGGCAGCTGTGCCCTCTGAGCGGGAAATATTAATGGAATGAATCAAATCTTCTTTTGGCTATCAGTGTCAACATGCGTCAGATTACACAATGATTTTTATAATGAAGTGAATACCCGTTGCTGCATACAGGCGTTGATATAAGTCAACGGGGACAGTTGAAAATGTGTGCCCCGATCGGGACTCGAACCCGAGATCTCCTGCTAACATGGCAGAGGCTCTATCCATCTGAGCCACCGAGGACACAGAGGATGGTTCTACTGCAGGGACTTATCTCTGGCGCCCCTCCCGTGAGACCCACATTCCCAACTTTCTTTCGTACATGTCCGAAAGAACAGATACCATCTTCACATACAATGATTTTTATTTTGGGCAACGCAGCCTTCAGAGGAAATATGGGAATGTCGGACATTTTTGGCAGACATTTTCATTTATACGACATAAGATAAAGAGCACTGAGGCTCTTTCTAGTTGTTGTTTCATATTATGTGTAGAATACGACCTTCCCAAATTTTAATTCATGTATGTTGAAGACAGTGTAAGTAAGCTGATGCAAATAGACGGTGTCTTCAATGAGGATAACTGAAAGCATCAGATTTTGCATGTAATCAACGCAAATTCTTGCGAAATCCTGAGAATCTCTGCACGTGTTCTGCATACGATCATCTGTCTTGTGGAACTTTTCAGCTCTCCTTTTATGAATTAATAGTTCGGCTGCGGCCACACGCTTTGCATTATTAATTACGGTACGACTTCTTATTTTCACACATAATTCATCGCAGACACAACATGTATCAACTTGTGGTTGACCAAATTTCAAATTTAAATTTTCATTAAACATGTTCCAGTAATGCCAATAAGTTACTTTCACTTCAGGATATTGTGACTGATAACAGTCCACATTTCTTTCACATTAAGCTTTAAAGCCAAGTATTTTTAGTCTCTATTTGTGTCGTGTGATTCATGAACTGGAAAACTGTTTATGTGGTTCTCAACCAACAATGTTACGCCAGTTGGATATACATTTGCATACCGCTGTTGTCCCCATGTATCTTGGGGAACTTGCCAGAGATTGGTAGATCCCGTCTTCTCTGCAATTTGTTATCAGAAACACTGTACACGGATAAAAATACACGCTTACAGACTTGAACACACGAGTCAGTATTTGTACGTACGACCTTTGGGTTTGTTTTTGACAGGTAAGCTGTTGTCACCTGCCAATTTTGGACGTTTCCTTGCAATGACACATACCATTATTAGGCTCTGTAAGACACCACCTTTCTCATTTTTAGTGTCGAATCTTAAGAACTTGGAATATAATTCCATCTTGACGTCTGAGCTAATTGTAGTAGTCATGAATTTCCACTTGCATCTGCAATAACAGACAGTGCATTCGTAAGAGGAATAATAGGAACAGATTAACCAAACAATAATAGTAGTTTCACTGGCGAACGACTTAATTGCAATCACAATCTTGTTCTTTAGGCTTAACTGTTTCTCCTTTGTAGTTCACGTATTCAATGTTTTTAACTCTACTTTCTTCTATTCGTTCTCGTTACTATATAACGCTTTTCACTACTTTCTTCCTTTTATTCAGATTGATTTCATCTCTACCAGACGCCATTTCACTTGCAACTGATGTACAAAGCCTGAAATTTACATCGAGTAAAAATGCGGGAAGAAACCAGAAACAATAGAATAACGAGTGATATTGCCAACTTTACGTTTTGAATAAAAATCCCTCCTCTCCTGGACATGATGTATTCCTACATCACATGAAAACTTCCGCCAGCTATTGGAGCCACTGTTTAACGCTGACATGAGGGGTTTCCACATAAATCTATGCGTCTATACACAAACTATCATATGATCACATAATCTCAATTAGCTTAAAAAGGATACATGGGGGAGTTTCTGTAAGTGTATTCCCTCACGAAGTTTGTTTTAAATAATTCTATACGATTCACAAGGAAAAATGATGTACATAATTAGAATACTAAAAGGAAAAATGACATTCATTACTCCACACTATGGTTGTCTTTAGTACAAAATGGGGGTGCACAATGCTGCAACAAAATTGTTTGATCACTTACCCAGTAATATGAAATATCTGACAGACAACAAAGTAAAATTTGAAAAAAAACTAAGAAAGTTTCTTCTCGACAACTCGTTCCGTTCCGTAGCAGCATTTCTGTTACCGTACAGTGTAAAATGTAGTGAGTAGGAGTTACTCATACCTGTATATCTTTCTTCTTTTTCTAACACAATTGCGATTTATCGCGCAAAATGATCCGTGAACTGTGTAACTAAGTAACTAAGGTGCTAATGAAATGAATGTGGATCATACCAGGGGCTACTTTTGGTGAACAAATTTCATGCGCTGTTAAATAAAACGTAATACCAAATTTCAGGGTAATATAACATATAACTAAGTGTACTTTTCTTAGCCCAATCTTTGTACCAGCGAGTTGCAGCAGATTGTCGCCCTTGCCGTCTGGTCCGTGTCGTCTCATCTGAACAGATGGGCAATGGCGTAAACATCTAGCCGTCCAAAGTGCAGAAGCACCGGCCTTCGGATATATTTACCATAATAATTGCTCCTTTCTTCTATTTATCGTAAAAATCTTTCTCTGCTTCAAAACTCACTTCATTGCTTTAAGGACCTGTATTCTGTTTTTATATTTTATGAGTAAATGATTGAACCATTATTGTAAATGTGATACATTTTATGACTTTCACAAGTAACGACTGTCTCGGGGGACACGCGCATCTAGCGCAAAGAGTAATGCAAGAGAAGTATCCTTAGTTGTTTCTATGTAAGTCCCTGATTTTTGGTATTATATTTGGTTTGAAACACATGAACGTTGGTTCACCAAAATCCGCCCCTAGGTGTGACCCCACATGTACTTTAATAGCACATTGCTTAGTTCACAAGTACACCAAGTAGAAATAGTTTTATTTGTTTTGAGGGCTTAATGTAAGCTTATTATGTTTTCCTACTAAAGCATCTGAAGATGGCCGTTGGTGGTGGTGGGGTGGGTGGGGCGAAATCGGTTACGACTGTGTCATAAAAGTGATTGTATCAAAAACAAACAAACATTTATAAAAATAGTACATGTTTTGGCACTTCTGGTATTCTTATGCCAGTTACTCTCAACATGTGGGCTTTTTTGATCGTACATAAATAATTAAATAAATGGATTGATTACACAAAACATCCTCTTGTGGCAACCACTTGGCGATCATGACGTTGCTTGGCTTCCCTGGTAGAGAGTCATCCTCAAACTTCCAAAGGACCTTCTGCGGAAGTTCGGAAAAGGCGTCCATCAGTGCTTGTCGTATAGACTCTGGCAGATTTCTGCTCTTAACATTCGAGCCAAGGCTGAAGTATATGGCTCCATATTTCGCACCATTCAGGAAGGACTGTATCTCCTACAACGGCAGTCACTTTATTGTATCACAATGTATCGTAAAGAATGTTTCGCCAAACTAACGTTTGCTAGAAAGAGACTTACCTGCGGTAGCGGCTTAGGCTTTCCTTTAATGTGGAGTCCAGTCATTTGGACCACAGTGGGTTGCATCGGCTTTGGATAAGAGGAGGAGAAGTGAGTTGTTGCGAGCAAGAGACTGATATTGTACTGCGATTCAAAGATGCTGGGAACATCGTTTCCGAAATGTTCCCACATTACTTCATTTTGAGCAACTGTATATCTTCTAGCAAGCCAAAACGCGTCTAGTATTTGATAAGTATTGTCAAGTCTTTCCCAGAATGTCATGTGGTCCGTGTAGGTTGTCTCAAGCTCTGGCATATACGCAGGATGAACTAGATTGCCCATCATACGATGTAGCTGTGGGTATATTTCTGCTGACCAAATACCAACAACCGGTGGAGACCCCAGTTTATGCAGAAGGCCATAGTAACAAAACTGTAGGTACATTTCCATTACCACCAAGTCAAATTTCTTCTCAAATCTGTGACAGATTAAAGTAAAGCAATAAATACACTTGTCCAAAGCGTAAATAATTCGACTTACTGAGAGAAAAGTTACCATAAAAGGATTTTAAAATAAATTACAATTTAACGTAATTAGTCCAGTAATTAAAATAGAAAAAAGGAAATGGGTTTTTGTATGTATATCACAGGAAAATATTGTATCTCCTGGCTTAGAACTGCTCGAGAAATAAGGTGTGATAGCAAATAATCACAATGTACGAGAGTCTTCAGCTGAAACTACCGCCGTTATCATCACAAAGCAATGGTTAGCTTTCAGTTTGACATGTGACACATTTTTGTTGAATAGATCAGTACAGTTAATACATCTCTCGATCCTAGTAACTTAGCGCAGAGTTCGATATAGCGTTAATAAAAAGGTTTGAAGTGGTTATCTGTGCCAGTAATTTTCACAGCGACAAGATAAACGTAAATTGGCGAACCTAGGGATGAATAATCATTCTGTTGTTTAGGTATCGGTACAAAACAGGAAAGTCAAAGAAAAAGGAGACATTGTGGTTGGCGGAGCTGAAAAGGGTCTTCGAACATATACGAGGGCTATTCGGAAAGTAATGTCCGGTGGAGCGCTAAATGGAAACCACAGTGAAAATCCGAAGAAGTTTCCACAGTTTGTTTTGGGCAGTGTTTGGGAAGTGTCTCTAGTGTGCCCAGAGATTTCGCCTAGTGTCTTCATGACAATTCTAGGCCATCCTCTGCAGGAGCAATGAAAATGCTCCTGCAGCATTTTCGACGGGAAGTATTTCATCAGCCACAATATAGCCCGTAACCGGCTCCCCCTGAGGTTCATCTCTGCTCACATGAACCGCCGGGTTTGAAGAAAACACTCTGGCACGGGCAACGAACTGTAGACCAGCGCAGAGAACTGTCGGAAAGCACAGACGGCTGCCTTCTATGACGACGGTAATGAAAAGTTGGTGAGGCAAATGTCTAAATCGAAGTGGCAACTATAAAGAATGGTATCTGGAAGATGGAGCTAACTGTTGTAAATAAAAGATTTTTGATTTTTGTTGTGATTTCCATTTCTCGAACTATCGGTCCTTACTTTCCGAATAGCCCTCGTACGTTTGGGGGACAACTTTGGAAATACCTTACACATCGACAGCGGGAAGAACTGCAAGGCATCGGAAATGCGGAGTTCCAAAAAAGGAAATTTAAAATTATCGAAACAAAACGATGAGGAAAAGTAATATGAAATGAGGCAATATGAGGTATAACAGATGAAAAAAGCTGAAAAGAAGCCACATGCAAACAGAGATAATATTTTCGAACATATGTTAAGTCATCCGGAGGTAACCTACCTCGAGAGCGAAGTTCAAATGGAGGACAAGAAATTCGATGCTATACAAGACTGAAATTTGAAAAACGGATTACTGTGGGCGTTGTTTGTCATGGGTACGAGAAGATGACAATAATCCAGAACATGTCAATGCTCAGCGCGGCAGCAAATCAACAGCAGGAATGTGAACAGCCGAGGTATTTAAAAAAAGTAAGGCACTGAGGAAGTGAAATGAAAAAAGGGCGCGAATCCTGCATTCTTACTGTCTGAAGAAACATATTTAAGTAGCAAGTCTCTTTCATTTAATAACTCAATTCACGCGTTCACAATGGGAAAGTATTGTGAATACTAAACCGCCACTCTCTTCGTAAAATTACAGATTTTTTCTGTTGAACATGTCACCATCTCATCATCATGAGGGCCAGTTACACTTACTAAATTACATTATAATTTAGTTCACTATAGACATTTAACTCTGATAAATCGTTAATCACACTAAATGATTCACTAATAAGTCATGTGCCTTAAGAAATATATTAATATGATAATTTTGTGAGACCTACGACCTGTTCAGTATTTAAGAAAATGTACTTACTGAAGTTCCTTTATACCGGGAGTTTTAAACTGAAGGTCACAACTATTTTTAGCAGCTTGTATCATCTTCTCAGTGAATTCCTCTTTTGAAAGTAGAGACATTTTGTAGAAGTCGTGTTGTTTCTTCACATCATACATGAATGATAAATCTACCTGAGTTGTGTTTGGAGGTGGATCCTGTGACAGACAGAGGAAAGTTAATATTTTTAGTGCAATAATGTGTGTATATATAAATTTAAATAATAGTTACACAAAGCGATATCTGAACATAAAATTTAGATACTTTTCTTTTGTGTGACAGTAGCTTACATAGGTAACTGACAAATTCAGCGGTTTAGACATGGGAGTCTGCAGAAATACAGCCAAGAGGGAGCAAGAGTCCAAAATTACCATTTTGAAACAACTGATTCGATGAATCTGAAAATGAATCGTACCACAAGAAGTAAATTTGACAAGATTTACGCAGAACGAACTATATCCTGAACGATTGATAGTTACCCATTCTATAAATTTTTGAAGATAGACTACATCGATACGTAAAAAATAAACATATTTCATTAGCTTATACATACCAAAGTACATTATGTTATACGGGATGAACCACGTAAGACGTACCATCCCTTTTGTTTCGTGAACGGTTCCAGATATTGAAACAAGGTCTGGAGCAAATGATATTACTCTAAGGGGCATGAGCTTGGATACATCATGAGGTCTCTTAACTGTATTCATAGAGGTATTGAAGCAAGTACGGTTTTACAAACAGAATGATATACTTTTTTTTTAACAACAGCCGAAAGCGCTTGAAGAGACTAGTGCAGTGATACTTCGTAACGTTAAGTTTGAAACTCTTCTCACAAGAACCCGAGACAAATTCTAAAACTGAAAGGCAAGTCGGCCGGAATCTGCTGATGCGTTGTAAGCAGGAATGTGCCGGGCTAAGTCGTTGTACCAAAGCGTTCGACTGTTTTCTTGTCTGCACTGCAGAACTAGCAGAAACTGAGTAGCCTAAACGCAGATCATTTCTGCTTCAACGTTGTTTGCATGCAGACATTGAAAGACGTATACATTGCCGGCGATGGGCGAGGCATGACAGAATCTCTGACCAGAGAGTAGTTTATCGTTAGCTGTTGCTAGTCTGCGCTTGACCGCGCGAGTCTGTAGTAGCAGTAGTAGTCAGTCGGTAGTAGTTGTCAGTCGACAGTAGTCGTCAGTCCGTGCTAGTCCGTGCTAGTCGGCGGGAGTCGACGTGCGTCGGCTGTGTGCTCTGCTTGCGACTCTGGTCAGGACTCTGGTGGATGAATATTGTTGTAGAAGGTAAAGAAACAGCCTTGCGCATATTTAATAATGTATGTTAATTGTAATTTAATTTGTTCAAAGAAATACCCCAATAATAATTTTTATAATATAAAGCAACTCTTTTAAAGAAAAGCATTCATTTCAGTTTAAAGAATTTCCAATGCATTATCATTGCATCCAAGAATCAAAAAAAAAAAAAAAATACGCCAGCATTGCACGAAGCTGTGTCGAAAAATGACTAATTTAAGAGCAGATATAATTGCAGTTTTATTGAGGTAAGAATTTTTGCTTTTTTTATTCAGAATACAGGGCCGAAGGTCAGCGCTGCTGTCCTCATAAAATTTATCAGGTTACAGAACTTTTTTATTATTTTGGTATTTAGGAATTTTTCTATTTCGAACTTGACATTAAATGAGAAAAGAATTTTGTGGGAATATTAAGTGTGAATGCATTCTTTGCAAAGAGACTATAAATGGGAGCCAATTTTGTTCAGAGGTTACATTAAGATCAATTTTGTCTAGAGCTCACAATAATTAAAAATTCATTTAATTAATATTTTGTGAGGAGGTTACACTTAATTCATTTAATTTAATAATTGCATTGGGATCTTACACTTGGCTCATTTACATTTTTATTGTCATTTTTGTATGTCTGCAGGGAGGTTACACTTGGCTCACATTTTCATTTTTCATTGACATTTTTCTTCATGCGGGGAGGTTACACTTGGCGACCCTACCAGGATCGTATGTTTTTGTGAATCTTCTGAGAAGTAGTCATAGATCTGCTCTTATTTACTTAATGTAGTTTGCATCTGGCGCAACACATTTACTAATTTGTCACTTTTTCTTTCACAGATCATCAGCAATTTGTTGCTCTTTGTTGTATTTGTGTTTGTTGCATTTTGCATTGTCTTTATTTCATTTGTGAATAATTTTGATTAGTGAAAAATGCCGCAAAAAACTGTTAATAGTACATCGTGATGTGTAATGAGTGAAATAGCTGACTCGAATAATTTGACCGATAGTACTTGCGACACGCAGTGTAATGATGACAGTCCTCCATTTACAGACAATCAGTGCGTACTGACCACTAATAATGATTTTTATCTTAATGATGAACAAACGAATTCAATTGTGTACTCTGTTAATTTGACGACAATTGATGACGCGGGACGTTCTGTTACAATGAACGCTGTCCAGCTTGACACACCCAGTTTGCAAAATTTACGTAATGAACAGATAAATTTTTCTAACAAAAATGAACAGTGTACTCAAAGTATGACAGATTTATTTTATTCCAGTGTAGTGACCAACAGTGCACATCCGATTGGCAAACTTTTTCAAGAATTACAGAATGACCAAATGGTTACAGAAAACGTGACAATTCCAGGTATGCCATCAAACAGTACAGAGAATAGAGTAGGTAATGTTACTTTGGATCAAATTATGGTATTATTGCTACAAATGAAGAAAGAACAAGACGACTATCTCAAACAAATTGATGAACAGAACAAACAACTTAGTGAACAGAACAAACAATTTTTTGAAAGTCTTAAACAGTCGAATGACAAGCAAGACAGCAATCACAAACAATTTAATGAAAGTTTTAAACAGCCGAACGAGAAACACGACAACCTTAATGAATAGAATAAACAACTTGATGAACAGGTTACAGCCGTTACCGTGCAACGTTATGATACTAAAGAACAATTATGTGATGATATTAAGACTTGTGCTACGAACAATAGTGAAGAAACTAGATCTGTTGCACAAGAGTTAAGTAATAAACAGGCATCCACAACAGAATTAGATAGAGACGAAATTAATGCAGTCACTGAACAATGTTCAGAAAACGTAACACAGATACGCGACGAGTTTAATTTAAAGCCACCAGAACTTTCGCACACTCTGGCTACGGAAGTCAATAAGAAATGTGAACAACAGATCAGCCAAATTGACGAACGTATTATAGTGACAGAAAGGAAAATTGGTTCAGTCACTAACAAGTCACAGCATACGGTACATTCCGAACATTTGTCACACTCACACAGCCAGTGTAACTTAGGTAATTTACAGAGAGTACGTGACTTAAAATCCGAAAAGACACAGACAAACAAATTCTTATGCAATCGTGAACCTGTTCACACATTCAGAGACGATAAGGTTGATTACGAGCAATTTTTATCCGTAAGACAATTTAAGGTACTTAGTAATGACAGACACAGAGTCACGCTTTGAACTGGATATGACAATTTATTTTTGTACTTTCATCGCCATTGCCTGCAATGCAGAAACTGGAATTGGATGGGACACAACAATTTTCTTTTGAATTTTCATCGGCATTGCCTGTAACACGGAAGCTAAAATTTGTTTGTAGCACGTAATTGACCTCAGGGGATTCATTATGCTTTAATGAATATGTGCCGTAGCGTGCACAGGGCCCCGAGCCGTAGTAGTGCTGTTTCATCTTTAGTTTTCTGCACCGCTGCCTTCTCTTCTACTATCCTTTATATCTATCAAAACAGCTCTTCAACTATTGCTCTATCTAGGATTAAGAAAGGTATCAAGAAAACCGGATATGACAAATTTTACCGAAAGTGACAATTTTCATTATGCACTCCAGAACTACCGCCATAATTTTAATAACAGATAAAATTGTAATCATCAGTATGTGTAAAATTATCAGTAATAGCAAACGCATTTTGGTAACAATAGACGTTTTTCACCGCAATAGCAACAAAACCAACCGGTTAGCATACCTAACCAACAATGTAATGCACAAGGTCAACCAAGCTTTAATGTTTTGACGCGTACATGTATAGTCTCAGCTCCAACAAATAGTAACGCACAGCAAGAAGGGAATCAGTATGTACAGAAAACACACCATTTCAATTCCTATCGCAATGCACCATATAGAAATGACTATCATGACAGACGTAAAAGTAATGAACACAATTTTCAGCGTACATTTAATAACAGTCGGTCTTACCAGCAGCAAGAACATCAGCAACAACTTATTATCATGAATGAACCAGACAGTAGGTATCATCCAGAACGTAATACGTCAGGAAGAAATAACAGGACAATTCAAATAATCGAAATGCCACAGCATCCTCCTGAAAATAAGAACACGTCAGATAGAATTTGACTAGATACAGTATAGGTTGCATTTTCCAGTAACGCAAGCAATACTTTTGACACACAGAATCTTGTTCACGAAAATGTTATTTGAAAGAAGCCTTGTTGAATGCACCACTTTTATCGCACCCAGATCTTACCAGAAGTTTTTCCATTGCCACCAACAGTTCTAACATCGCTTTGGGCGTACATATTTTTCAGGAAATTGAAGAAGATGGTTGTACAGTAATTAAAAACATCGCTTTTGCAAGTCGCATTCTGTCACCTGCTGAACGAAATTATTCTGTTACAGAACTTGAAATATTATGTGTTGTTTGGGCATTTACGAGATTTCGGCATTTTCCTTATGGAAGACATACCACCGTTTACACAGACCACAGAGCGATACAGTTTTTACTTTCGGCTAAATTTGCACACGACAGATTAAGTAGATGGAAACTTTATTTGCAGGAAATTAATTTCACAATTGTTCAGATTCCCGGCACACAAAATATTGTAGCAGACGCACTATCCCGTTATCTCAGCAACAATCAGCAAGACATCGCCACCAAATTCTGCAAAGCAAATTTCAGCGTCATGTACATTCAACAAGTTGCATTTGAAAATTTCATTTCGTCGTCATTACAAGACATGGCACAATAGCAGAGTAAAGACAACGTGTGGAAAGAAATTAAACACCTTTGGCAAGATAAGAATAATGTTACCATTAGAAACCATTACACTGTACGCAATGACATTCTGTTTCGCCGCTCTCATCCTGACAGCAACAAATGGTTATCATGCATTCCTGACGAGCTTGTTAACAAATTAATCTGGTATACTCATTTAAGTTACGCACATTACGGAACCAGAAAATGTTTTCTTATTCTGAGACAGAACTGTTATTTTGGCAACATGGAGAAACGTATACGACGAGTTTTAGCGTCATGCAAAATCTTCCAGAAAGCTAAATCAGATATGACTTCACATATTCCTCCATTACATCCCATTGTACCTGTTAAATTGAGACATATGGCCGCTGTAGACATTTTTGGTCCGATTCCCAGAACTAATAGAGGTTTTTGCTACATCTTTGTCGCTGTTGAACTCACTTCAAAATTTGTTACCTTCACTCCGTTACGCAAAGCTACTGCTAAAACTGTTTCGAAAGCATAAAACATTTTCTATTTCACGTAGGGCATGTGTTGAAAGTAATTTCCGACAATGGATCACAGTTTCGATCTGCTATATGGACACGTATGTTACGAGCTAGAAACATTTCTCCGATCTATATATCCAGGTACCATGCTTCTTCGAACCCTTGTGAACGATTAATGAAAGAAATTAGTAAACCGTGTAGAATACACTGCCATAAAAAACATATTGATTGAGACACACTCATACTCTCATTACAGGATGTAATTAATTCCATACCAAATGAATCTACTATGCTATCTCCGTCTGTTATACTGAAAACTGTTGAACCACCTAACAAAATTAAAGAATTAGTAACCTTTCCTACATCGCGTCGACTAGGACACCATGAAATAATTGACATTGCGCTGAACAACATCAAACGTGCCGCAGAACGCCGGAGAAGACAGCAAAAACAGGTTTGTACACGCCATGACTTTCACATTGGACAGAAGATATTAGTACGTACACACTATTTATCCAACAGAGGAAGTAGATGCAGTAAATTTGAACTTCAATACGCAGGTCCATATCGGATTCGCAGCATTCCTCACCCCAATGTAGTACACGTCGAAACTTTGAGAACCAGAAAAACCAAAGGGAACCACCACGTGTCCAACATCAAACCTTTTATTAAAAGAACATACTTTATGATTTATCATACTGTAATGCCATTTCCTAATTTTTTATGATCACTTATGCAATTATATTCACATGAACACTTACTGATGATTATCGTATTCTTTCTTGGCAAGTGTCCGGCAAGGTAAGGTTAGCAGGTCGCTCTTCTTGTCGTTACACATAAGACCGTGCATATTTTTCCAGATGAACTTACACATTTTATGACCAATTATGAAATTATATTTATGTGACTACTTACTACTGATTATCGTATTTTTTCTTGTCAAGTGCCCGGCAAGGTAAGGTTAGCAGGTCGCTTTTCCTGTCGTTACACATCAGACTGTGCACATTTTTCATGTATGTATGATTGTTTTCCTGTTTTGTTTGTATGCACTATGAAATATTTAAGATATAACAAACACCAGTTGACTTTAACATTTTTGCCCTATGATATCTCAACATCGTGACTACTTTACTTTTTTGCTGTTACATTCTGATACACTGTGTACATTTTTGCTTCTGAACACTGTCTATGTTTTTTGACATATTACGTTTTCTGTCATGCTATGCTGTATGCTCAATTATGTTACTATAAACCAGTTTTTATTTAGTGGGTATATGATTTAAATGCAAGACATTAATCTTTGTTCATCATTTTTAGAAAGCAATAACGTGTAAAAAAAAAAAATTAAACAGACATGGGAATTTCACCTTCGGAATGAACGAAAGAAGATGCACTACCTCGTGAGGAAGAGTAAATGGATCAAAATTAACAAGCATTAGCAAGAATATACTATACACATCGTAGAACAGCAGTCTTAACTAATTTTTTCTTTCAGAATACGAGGCGATTGATGCAGGCTGTCAGACAGAACTACACATCTTAGTTTTAGTGATGAAATATGCTAGAAATAAGAGATAGTTGTATAATGAATAATGAAGTGACTTTTTTGCAGATGATAATGAATGATGATGAACAATGATGAAGAATATGCTACTATGGATAATGAAGTTTCTCTTTACAGGTGATGATTATAATGGAGTTATGATAATATGGATAATGAAGTTTTTCTTTACAGATGAGGATAATGATGAAGTTTATATATTTACTGTTAGTTAAGAGATGCTATATAGTTATTTAAGTATTTATTGCAGTTCGTTTTGACAGTATGTCTTATATCGCATAGTATGAGGACTGAAGGTTTTGGAAAGGACAGCTAGAGAACATATATATTTTTTATACACATTTCACTACCTGTTAATTCGAAGTTCACTACTTTTCAGCATAATATGCTTTTTGTGTATTTTGCAGGAGAAATTATTCATGAAATTACTGTGTTATAAGCAGTTGTTCATTAAACCTATTTCATTTATGAATATGATCACATATACTCTACTTGTTTCATAACCTTGCTACAGCTGACTCATGACGAATGACGTTACACATCTTCATTTGCAGCAATAACTCAAAAGCAAATATTGTTATTAATTATCGATCCCAACGCAATGCATTGCTAGCACAAAAAAATATGCTTTGTAGCTGGCCAATGAATGCCACTGATTACTGTAGTAAGATGACCTATGATGCCAATGATTACTATAATTAGATTAATTATGTATAAATGCTATGCCAATAATTAACTCATTTTGAATGATGACTTCTGATGGTTTGTAGATGGGCAATGAGTGCCAATGTTCTCTGTAAACAAACGATTTATGAACATTATTCTGTCATACTATGCCATTTATTAACTCATTTTGAATGATGACTTCTGATGGTTTGTAGCTGGGCAATGAGTGCCAATTTTCTCTGTAAACAAACGATTTATGAAGATTATTCTGTAATACTATGCCATTTATTAACTCATTTTGAATGACGACTTTTGATGGTTTGTAGCTGGGCAATGAGTGCCAATTTTCTCTGTAAACAAACGATTTATGAACATTATTTTGTAATACTATGCCATTTATTAGCTCCTGTTTTGAATGATGACTTCTGATGGTTTATAGCTGGGCAATGAGTGTCAATGTTCTCTGTAAACAAACGTTTTATGAACATTATTCTGTGATACTACATACATGGTACAGAAATGTTCAGTAACTGGGTGATGAGTGCCACCAATTACTCAAATCAGATGTTAGACTAACGTAATTCTCAATGAAGACTAGTATGTGACTTAATGTCCTTCACCTTCTGACCTAATTACCTGGAATTACTGCAATATCCGTTTCTCCTATGTATCCTCATGATCATCGAGCACTATATTTGGTTTTTGCACTAATTCTACGTTGGTGTAACTTACAAGAACGTGGTGTTGACACGACATGCTGTCCACCACCTTGAGCGATGGAAATGTTATTATGGTCCCACTAATTGGTGTACCTAATGTACTACCAAAATGATAACATGGAATATTACTACGACATTTCAGTGTGTTGGCTACACTGATTAATACTTCAAGGAAAAGAACTTCAGATTGTCTCACTTGGTGTTGTGCTTCTATAGAAAGATATGGACTTTCAGTGCAGCTGTGTGCAACCTAAAGAGCTACAACCATGACGCAATCCTTCCCATTCCATTCCTAGTTCTTGTAAAATGATAAAGACTTATACAGTGCGTGTGCACTTTATTTCACTCCATGATGTGTTATGTAAGAATGATAAAGACATATACAGTGCGTGTGCACTTCATTTCATTTGTTAATAAGATTAGTTGTCCTAATGCTAAACAGAACTACAGTGCGTGTGCACTTTCTTTCACTCATTGATATGTTTATTTGTTGTAAAAATGCTAAGGAGTTTTACAGTGCGTGGGCACTTTATGCCATTTGTACTCATTACGTATACATTTTGAGATTCTCAGATATGTTCTGTACTACAGTGCGTGTGCACTTTATGTCATTTGTCAATATGATTTGTACTCATTATGTTTATTTGTTGTAAAAATGCTAAAGAGTTTTACAGTGCGTGTGCATTTTTGACATTTGTTAATATGTTTTTTATTCATTGTGTATACATTTTGTCATTGCCTGATATGTTCTGTACTCAGTGCATGTGCACTATATTTCACTTCATGTTCTGCACCTATATATCTGTATATATTCTGTGATTGCAAAGTTAGATAATTAAGAAAAATTTATTGCTCATGGCAAGTCCAATTGATTCACCATCGCTGCCAAATTTTTGCCCCCCCCCAGTGGAGGGTTATGAAAGACATATACATTGCCGGCGATGGGCGAGGCATGACAGAATCTCTGACCAGAGAGTAGTTTATCGTTAGCTGTTGCTAGTCTGCGCTTGACCGCGCGAGTCTGTAGTAGCAGTAGTAGTCAGTTGGTAGTAGTTGTCAGTCGACAGTAGTCGTCAGTGCGTGCTAGTCCGTGCTAGTCGGCGGGAGTCGGCGTGCGTCGGCTGTGTGCTCTGCTTGCGACTCTGGTCAGGACTCTGGTGGATGAATATTGTTGTAGAAGGTAAAGAAACAGCCTTGCGCATATTTAATAATGTATGTTAATTGTAATTTAATTTGTTCAAAGAAATACCCCAATAATAATTTTTATAACATAAAGCAACTCTTTTAAAGAAAAGCATTCATTTCAGTTTAAAGAATTTCCAATGCATTATCATTGTATCCAAGAATAAAAAAAAAAAAAAAAATACGCCAGCATTGCACGAAGCTGTGTCGAAAAATGACTAATTTAAGAGCAGATATAATTGCAGTTTTATTGAGGTAAAAATTTTTGCTTTTTTTATTCAGAATACAGGGCCGAAGGTCAGCGCTGCTGTCCTCATAAAATTTATCAGGTTACAGAACTTTTTTATTATTTTGGTATTTAGGAATTTTTCTATTTCGAACTTGACATTAAATGAGAAAAGAATTTTGTGGGAATATTAAGTATGAATGCATTCTTTGCAAAGAGACTATAAATGGGAGCCAATTTTGTTCAGAGGTTACATTAAGATCAATTTTTTCTAGAGCTCACAATAATTAAAAATTCATTTAATTAATATTTTGTGAGGAGGTTACACTTAATTCATTTAATTTAATAATTGCATTGGGAGCTTACACTTGGCTCATTTACATTTTTATTGTCATTTTTTTATGTCTGGGGGGAGGTTACACTTGGCTCACATTTTCATTTTTCATTGACATTTTTCTTCGTGCAGGGAGGTTACAACATGTACACCAAAGTGAAGAAGTTAACGTTTGCCACTTTTATACATCGAATGGGGACACGAGGCGTATTGCCGAGAAATGAGGGCTAAGCCAGAGGAGTATCATTCGCATCTTGTATCGACATAAATTCCACCCTTATCATCTGTGGCTACATCAGGCATTCTGAGGACGGTATTTCGAAAGCTATATGGATTTTGCTTTCCATCGCTTGGGAGAGGCACTACGTTTTTCCAACGTGTACTCTGTACCGACGAAGCAAGCAATGAAATACCGACGAAGAAAGCACTGAAACGAAAATTTACCTAATAAACACTACTGGGCAGCTGAAAATCTACTCCGGCTTCGTCAGGTACAACAACAAAAAGACCTGGAAACGTAATCTTATTATAGTCTGCCATCAGAAAAAATTCCTTTGTGGGACCTTCCTTCGTCACAGGGATGTTAACTGGAAATACGTCTACACACTTTCTTATGAACATTCAATCCATTCTTCTCGAATAGGTACCACTATATAAGAAACGGTGTATGTGCTTCCAACACGACGACTACCCAACTCACTCTTCCCGTGTTGCAACGCAAATACTGAACGAAAAGTTTCTGGCCGTTGGAAAGGACGGAATGTTGCAATACAGACGTTGTCAAGAACTCTTTATTTGACCCCTCTCGATTTCTTTGTATGGTAAGCACTGAAATATCCAGTCTATCATGAAGCCCCAGGTACGTCCGACGATATGCGCCGTCGAATCGTTACAGCATGCAACAGCGCATCATACAACTTACTGTAAGTAGGCTGTTTATGTTTTCTTATTGTTAACGCCACGTAACGCACTATATGAAAAATCACTGGCTGTGCTGTGTGCAGTCTGTGGGTAGTTTGCATTGTTGTCTGCCATTGTAGTGTTGGGCAGCGGCAGCTGGATGTGAACAGCGCGTAGCGTTGCGCAGTAGGAGGTGAGCCGCCAGCAGTGGTGGATGTGCGGAGAGAGATGGCGGAGTTTTGTAATTTGTCATGAACTGCTATATATATTATGACTATTAAGGTAAATACATTGTTTGTTCTCTATTAAAATCTTTCATTTGCTAACTATGCCTATCAGTAGTTAGTGCCTTCGGTAGTTTGAATCTTTTATTTAGCTGGCAGTAGTGGCGCTCGCTGTATTGCAGTAGTTCGAGTAACCAAGATTTTTGTGAGGTAAGCGATTTGTGAAATGCATAGGTTAATGTTAGTCAGGGCCATTCTTTGGTAGGGATTTCTGAAAGTCAGATTGCGTTGCGCTAAAAATATTGTGTGTCAGGTTAAACACAGTCCCGTACAATTTTTCAAAGGGGACGTTTCATACGTCGACCCTTAGCCGAGGATACCTCACTGGAATCTTCTGATTTTTTTCTTGTAGTTTGTGTAATTAGTGTAGATTTTGTTTATTGCTGGCGCGTAATTGTAGAGAGAATCTCCTTTGTAGTTGCAGTCTTTCATTGTTGTACAGTAAAACAGTTGTGGCATGCACGTAGATTTGCACCAAGTATTTCGCAGCTGCGCTTGCAATTAACGAGATATTATTTTCAGTGCTATGTTAATGTGTTCTCTTATTGTTGCTCTTCAAATTGTGTTTTTCTGTGTTATCGTGTGAAATATTGTGACAATAATGGCGTGTGAAAAACGTAATACTAGGCTCCAAAGTAAACTGAGAAATGACAGTGAAGACGAAAGCAGTGTGTTGGCGCCACCGAGTAATGAATTAACTAATGTTCAAAGTAGTAATTTGGTAACTGTACATAGGGAAATGGAGCGGGCTGCAAACAATGGTGTAGACAGTGAAACAATTAGTGAACAGGGAAGCATTATCGATCGATCGGTCGGCAACAGCTTGCCTCAGGAATCCGAAATGACAGGAAACAATCTCGCAAATACTGTAGATTCAGGATTTCGGTCCTCACCGTTTTCTCAAATGAGTCAAGACACATTTTCTGCTTGTCAAAATGTGAATGTTGCCGGTGAAAATGCGCTGCCAAAAAGCATAGAGAAACAGATTCCAGACGATTTTGTTAAGAAGCTCATTTGGTACATTCATTTCAGCTACGCACATTTTGGTCCACGAAAATGTTATCATATTCTTCGAACGACTTGTTATTTTAACAATATGGAAAAGAGAATTCGAAGAGTCTTGTCTATTTGTAAACTTTGTCAAAAGGCGAAACCATCTACTATCTCCCACCGTGCTCCGCTGTTTCCTATCATTCCTTCTAAATTAAAAGTATTTCCTGCTGTTGATCTCTTGGGACCGCTTGTCAGAACATCTAATGGATTTTCGTACGTTCTAGTCGCTGTTGAACATACTTCAAAATTTGTTTCTTTCACACCATTACGTAAAGCCACTGGACGGTCTGTATCCAACGCCTTTGTTAAAAATTTCTTTCGTGAAGTTGGACACATTAGCAAAGTCATTTCAGATAACAGACCTCAATTCAGATCTGCTGTTTGGTCACGCATGCTTCGGAATCATAAAATCAAACCTGTTTTTATTTCATTGTACCCACCACATTGTAACCCGTCTGAACGGATTATGAAAGAAATCAATAAGCTTTGCAGACTTTATTGTCACAGAAAGCATCAGCATTGGGACAGATATTTACACTTATTTCAAAATGTGCTGAATGAAATGCCTCATGATTCCACTGCTTTACCACCTACTCTTGTACTAAAGAATGAAGAACCACCGAACAGAATCAGAGAGCTTGTACCTTTCCCGAATACACGTAAACTTTGACACAAAGACATAATTGATTTGGCTCTTAAAAATATAAAATCTGCAGCAGACAAAAGGAGAAAACTACACGGTAAAGCAAATGCAAAGAAATTGTATATTGGTCAGAAAGTTCTCATTAATGCTCATTCATTGTCACATAAGAAGAAACACTTGAGTCACAAATTCTTTCTAGTTTACAATGGACCTTACAGAATCCGACGTATACCACATGATAATTGCATTGAAGTTGAAACTCTGCGTACTAGGAAGAGTAAAGGTTTACAACACATTTCACATGTAAAACCGTTTATTGAAAGATAATCTGCTTTTTAACTTTGTCTTTGCCATGTAACTTTTCACTTTACATTGCTAGTATGCTTTGTCAGACTTAGAATCTGTTAACATACAGCAATATTTGAAGTTAAATATCCAGTCTATTGGACTCTGTTATATTTACAGGATTTTGTTTCTACAGATTTGTAACGCAAATTCTTGACCTTTGAAATATTTTTATATGAGACTGTCACTGTAGCGGAAACTGGTGTCGTAAATATTTCGGTAAGAAAGTTAAGTGACCACCTGCACGTAATGCATCGTGGGCACCCAGCTGGGCGACAGTTGCCTGAAAAAAAGCCATTAGCATGTGCCCCTGTCAGAGGTACAGGTGGAGAAAAAAAAAGGGAGGCCATTATCCTCGCTATTGACATTCCTTTGTAGAAAGCATCGCAAAAACGACATGGTCGAACTTGAGAACATATGATTACACTGTGGAGCTCTTAATTTATGATATTTACTGAAATGCCTAATGAAATGACGAGAAATATTTTTATGTCTATACACCTGATTATGACTACTGTCTCTCTAGTTGAGAGATTTTTTTACTAACTTATGAAATGCCTCATGACTACTGAATGATGTTCTTATGCTTTACTTTGTACATAGTTGCTTATTTCATTTTATATCTGGTTTCCAGCTGTGTTCCAGTATTGCTTTTATAAAATAAAATGCATTTGCTAATGTGAACACTTTCTGTCAACAGATCTATTAAATAATAATTTTGTAATCCACATTCTTAAAAAAAAAGGAGCACTTGGAAAGGAAAGAACAATACGAAGGGACTAGTAACAGTAACTGGACACATAATTTTCTTTTCAAGTACATGGTAATATTTTTTTTACAATAAGTTGTTGTGGTGCACCACTGTAATTACATAGTCATTAAGATGTGAAAAGACATTTCCCTTATATGCATTGTTGTCTTTAGTGTACTATTTTTTATGCTTGACCTTTGTCATGTTTAGGTATAAGTTATTTCATTTTCTGCTGCTGGTTGCCAGGCATAATGTTACTGAATTTGACTTTGTATTACGCTGTTAAGCCAGTTTTACTAAGCATTTATTTTTCTTGTTTGCTGCTCATTGCCTTATATTAGTTATAATTTATGCTGCTTGCTTTGCCTTTTGTATTTTTTATCATTGCTGTTTGTGTTAATTGTTTTGTGCTGCTGCATTGCCTCGTCCCTTAGTTTAGCATCTGAGCTCAGTAGATTTAAGTTAGCTTAAGAGGGGGTAGACTATATAAGAAACTAACTATGATGAATTGGAAGAAATGCATTGAGAAGCTACAAGAAAATGGTTTGGCCAAAAAAGTATTTTGAATGAGGATATGAACCAAAAAAGTAGGGTTTAGGGACAACAGGTATAGGTAGGATTTTCTTGGAAATAAATGATGAGGTAAGATAATGGAAAATAAATAATGAGGTAATAAATAATGAGGTAAGAAATATGTGAACATATAAATACAGTAAGCATGCTTGGATAGGATGTTTTGGTGAAAACAAATGTTGAAATAAGACGAAAGATCTATGGAATGAAGTTTTGGGTTGGACTGCAGTACCAAATGCTACACTGAAAACGAACCCTGTCCTTTCCATTGTGCTATCCCCCTGTGTGTTTGTGTACTCTTGTATATTTGTGTTTTTCCTGTCTTTATGTGTTTACCTGATGAGAGTTACATTGTAGAATTTTTCTGATAATATGTTATTTATTTTGTAATGATGCTTAGACATTATTTATTCTGTTTTGTTTTAATGCTCATGTGTGAAGTTGATGTCTCGAAAGTTATTCTGATCTTTTATATATGTACTCATGTCATAATTCCTGCAACACTGATGTATATGTTATTTCGATTCTTTTGTAAAGCCTGTACTACAAATGTTCTCTGTATTGTTATGTTCCTTAATGATGTATTTTGTACCTATGTAATTGTATTCTTATGTTATAAAATTGTAATTGACACCAGGTCATCAAATTAAGTAACTTGTAAGTTCCATTTCACTGCACACGTTTCTGTTGCTCATAGTATATGGACAATATGTGAGAAGTAGGGACTGTTAGTGATTGCACGTATGTTAATAATTCCGCAAGGGACTGGATAACAGCATTGCTGGTTCTAAGGACAATTCCAAAAACTTTGTGAGTGCACAAGTGGTGGTTATAGACTTGCTATATCGTCCGTAAGACTCTTCGATGGTGATTGTGCACCTGCACAGTCACAACAGATGGCTGCTGGCCATCTCTACAAGGACTACAGTGGGTCTGCATCTTTGATGGCCCACCAATACCATTATTTCTACAAGGACTACAGTGGGTCTGCATCTTTGATGGCCCACCAATACCGTAATCTCTACAAGGACTACAGTGGGTCTACTCTGTGATGACCTACCCACCAATACTCTTCAAAACTTCGACTGACTCTGCTGTGGGTTTGCTCTGTTGTGGCCCATTACTTGTCTGCATGTCAAGAGTCAGCACTGTCTTTCCGTTGGAAGGACACTAATTCTTCAAGACTGCATGGAAATCCACTACTTCTGTGTGCATTCTCTTTTACTGTTCAGACTTTGAAAAAAAAGAAACACACTGTAATTTTACTGTGATGAATCAGGACTGTCTTTATAGACTGTGAGAAAATTTTAGCTTTTGACCAACTTTGTATCAATAAGTGTGTGCATTTGATATCTTTGTTATTGTAATTATGAAAAATTTTATCAAATCATTATTGGCCACTGCCCAAAACATGTACAATTTTTTGTGGGGAGCATGGGGGCTACGTAAGTAGGCTGTTTATGTTTTCTTATTGGTAACGCCACGTAGCGCTCTATATGCAAAATCACTGGCTGTGCTGTGTGCAGTCTGTGGGTAGTTTGCATTGTTGTCTGCCATTGTAGTGTTGGGCGGCGACAGCTGGATGTGAACAGCGCGTAGCGTTGCGCAGTAGGAGGTGAACCGCCAGCAGTGGTGGATGTGGGGAGAGAGATGGCGGAGTTTTGTAATTTGTCATGAACTGCTATATATATTATGACTATTAAGGTAAATACATTATTTGTTCTCTATTAAAATCTTTCATTTGCTAACTATGCCTATCAGTAGTTAGTGCCTTCGGTAGTTTGAATCTTTTATTTAGCTGGCAGTAGTGGTGCTCGCTGTATTGCAGTAGTTCGAGTAACCAAGATTTTTGTGAGGTAAGCGATTTGTGAAATGTATAGGTTAATGTTAGTCACGGCCATTCTTTGGTAGGGATTTCTGAAAGTCAGATTGCGTTGCGCTAAAAATATTGTGTCAGGTTAAGCACAGTCCTGTACAATTTTTAAAGGGAACGTTTCATTACTTTCATCTGTTTGTCTGTCTGTCAATGATTTCAAATGGGCCTTGTACTCACTAGCAAAGATTTTGAGCACGTACTTAAGTGTAAAACTATCTTTCTTTACGAAAAATTATTTATTTTGTAAGTGACATGTCATCACTCTGAATAAACAGTTTGGTTTATTTAAAGTGTATTCCATCTAATTTCAATGTCTAGTAGAATTTATAGACACAGTTTTCTGACAGCATGTTGTTTACTTTAAGATACATTCAGGCAAAGACAGGTCAGGTTTTTGTCTCAAATTTAAGAGAGTTAATACAATAGTTTCCTTTACCCCCTGACTAGCGCTCTTTATCAGATTACAGATTAGATTAGATTAGTACTTGTTCCATAGATCATGAATACGACACTTCGTAATGATGTGGAACGTGTCAGGTTAATAAAAGATGTCTATGCAAGATATTACATGGCACAAAGTATTACATGACACTTAATACTTTAATATATATATTTTTTGTGGGGTTGGGGAAATTACCCACGTACTACATCCAAATTTGAATCTAATGAGTAGAAGGAGTTGCCATTAAGACATTCTTTTAATTTCCTTTTAAATGCTATATGGCTCTCTGTCAGACTTTTGATGCTATTATGTTGTGTGCTGTCCTTAGGTTAGTTAGGTTTACGTAGTTCTAAGTTCTAGGGGACTGATGACCATAGATGTTAAGTCCCATAGTGCTCAGAGCCATTTGAACCATTTGATGCTATTAGGTAAGTGACCAAAGACTTTTGTGGTGTTGTTGTTGTGGTCTTCAGTCCTGAGACTGGTTTGATGCAGCTCTCCATGCCACTCTATCCTGTGCAAGCTTTTTCATCTCCCAGTACCTACTGCAACCTACATCCTTCTGAATCTGCTTAGTGTATTCATCTCTTGGTCTCCCTCTACGATTTTTACCCTCCACGCTGCCCTCCAATACTAAATTGGTGATCCCTTAATGCCTCAGAACATGTCCTACCAACCGATCCCTTCTTCTGGTCAAGTTGTGCCACAAACTTCTCTTCTCCCCAATCTTATTCAATACTTCCTCATTAGTTATGTGATCTACCCATCTAATCTTCAGCATTCTTCTGTAACACCACATTTCGAAAGCTTCTATTCTCTTCTTGTCCAAACTATTTATCGTCCATGTTTCACTTCCATACATGGCTACACTCCATACGAATACTTTCAGAAATGACTTCCTGACACTTAAATCAATACTGGATGTTAACAAATTTCTCTTCTTCAGAAACGATATCCTTGCCATTGCCAGCATACATTTTATATCCTCTCTACTTCGACCATCATCAGTTATTTTGCTCCCCAAATAGCAAAACTCCTTTACTACTTTAAGTGCCTCATTTCCTAATCTAATCTCATTTCCTAATCTAATTCCCTCAGTATCACCCGACTACATTCCATTATCCTTGTTTTGCTTTTGTTGATGTTCATCTTATATCCTCCTTTCAAGACACTGTCCATTCCATTCAACTGCTCTTCCAAGTCCTTTGCTGTCTCTGACAGAATTACAATGTCATCGGCGAACCTCAAAGTTTTTATTTCTTCTCCATGAATTTTAATACCTACCCCGAATTTTTCTTTTGTTTCCTTTACTGCTTGCTCAATATACAGATTGAACAACATCGGGGAGAGGCTACAACCCTGTCTTACTCCCTTCCCAACCACTGCTTCCCTTTCATGTCCCTCGACTCTTATAACTGCCATCTGGTTTCTGTACAAATTGTAAATAGCCTTTCGCTCCCTGTATTTTACCCCTGCCACCTTAAGGATTTGAAAGAGAGTATTCCAGTCAACATTGTCAAGAGCTTTCTCTAAGTCTACAAATGCTAGAAACGTAGGTTTGCCTTTCCTTAATCTTTCTTCTAAGATAAGTCGTAAGGTCAGTATTGCCTCACGTGTTCCAGTGTTTCTACGGAATCCAAACTGATCTTCCCCGAGGTTGGCTTCTACTAGTTTTTCCATTCGTCTGTAAAGAATTCGTGTTAGTATTTTGCAGCTGTGACTTATTAAGCTGATAGTTCGGTAATTTTCACATCTGTCAACACCTGCATTCTTTGGGATTGGAATTATTATATTCTTCTTGAAGTCTGAGGGTATTTCGCCTGTTTCACACATCTTGCTCACCAGATGGTAGAGTTTTGTCATGACTGGCTCTCCCACGGCCGTCAGTAGTTCCAATGGAATATTGTCTACTCCGGGGGCCTTGTTTCGACTCAGGTCTTTCAGTGCTCTGTCAAACTCTTCACGCAGTATCGTATCTCCCATTTCGTCTTCATCTACATCCTCTTCCATTTCCATAATATTGTCCTCAAGTACATCGCCCTTGTATAGACCCTCTATATACTCCTTCCACCTTTCTGCTTTCCCTTCTTTGCTTAGAACTGGGTTTCCATCTGAGCTCTTGATATTCATACCAGTCGTTCTCTTATCTCCAAAGGTCTCTTTAATTTTCCTGTAGGCGGTATCTATCTTACCCCTAGTGAGATAGGCCTCTACATCCTTACATTTGTCCTCTAGCCATCCCTGCTTAGCCATTTTGCACTTCCTGTCAATCTCATTTTTGAGACGTTTGTATTCCTTTTTGCCTGTTTCACTTACTGCATTTTTATATTTTCTCCTTTCATCAATTAAATTCAATATTTCTTCTGTTACCCAAGGATTTCTACTACCCCTCGTCTTTTTACCTACTTGATCCTCAGCTGCCTTCACTACTTCATCCCTCAAAGCTACCCATTCTTCTTCTACTGTACTTATTTCCCCCATTCCTGTCAATTGCTCCATTATGCTCTCCTTGAATCTCTGTAGAACCTCTGGTTCTTTTAGTTTATCCAGGTCCCATCTCCTTAAATTCCCACCTTTTTGCAGTTTCTTCAGTTTTAATCTACAGGTCATAACCAATAGATTGTGGTCAGAGTCCACATCTGCCCCTGGAAATGGCTTACAATTTAAAACCTGGTTCCTAAATCTCTGTCTTACCATTATATAATCTATCTGATACCTTTTAGTATCTCCAGGGTTCTTCCATGTATACAACCTTCTTTCATGATTCTTAAACCAAGTGTTAGTTATGATTATGTTGTGCTCTGTGCAAAATTCTACCAGGCGGCTTCCTTTTTCATTTCTGTCCCCCAATCCATATTCACCTACTATGTTTCCTTCTCTCCCTTTTCCTACACTCGAATTCCAGTCACCCATGACTATTAAATTTTCGTCTCCCTTCACAATCTGAATAATTTCTTTTATTTCATCATACATTTCTTCAATTTCTTCGTCATCTGCAGAGCTAGTTGGCATATAAACTTGTACTACTGTAGTAGGTGTGGGCTTCGTATCTATCTTGGCCACAATAATGCGTTCACTATGCTGTTTGTAGTAGTTTACCCGCATTCCTATTTTCCTATTCATTATTAAACCTACTCCTGCATTCCCCCTATTTGATTTTGTGTTTATAACCCTGTAGTCACCTGACTAGAAGTCTTGTTCCTCCTGCCACCGAACTTCACTAATTCCCACTATATCTAACTTCAACCTATCCATTTCCCTTTTTAAATTTTCTAACCTACCTGCCCGATTAAGGGATCTCACATTCCACGCTCCGATCCGTAGAACGCCAGTTTTCTTTCTCCTGATAACGACATCCTCTTGAGTAGTCCCCGTCCGGAGATCCGAATGGGGGACTATTTTACCTCCGGAATATTTTACCCAAAAGGACGCCATCATAATGTAATCATACAGTAAAGCTGCATGCCCTCGGGAAAAATTATGGCTGTAGTTTCCCCTTGCTTTCAGCCGTTCGCAGTACCAGCACAGCAAGGCCGTTTTGGTTATTGTTACAAGGCCAGATCAGTCAATCATCCAGACTGTTGCCCCTGCAACTACTGAAAAGGCTGCTGCCCCTCTTCAGGAACCACACGTTTGTCTGGCCTCTCAACAGATACCCCTCCGTTGTGGTTGCACCTACGATACGGCTATCTGTATCGCTGAGGCACGCAAGCCTCCCCACCAACGGCAAGGTCCATGGTTCATGGGGGGGGTGGTAGCAATAATTAACCCCATTCTGAGCCAAAGTTAGATTTAATCTTGAGTAGTCAAGATCATCCTTTCTCCTAGTGTTGTAGCCATGTACACTGTTATTACTTTTGAATTCGTTTGGGTTGCTAATAACAAATTTCATAAGTGAATATATATATATATATATATATATATATATATATATATATATATATATATATTGTGCGGCTATAGTGCAGATCTCTAGCTCTTTAAATAAGTGTCTGCAGAATAATCATGGATGAGCTCCAGCAATTATTCTGATACACGCTTTTGTGCAATGAACACTCTTTTACTCAATGATGAGTTACCCCAGAATATGATGCCATACGAAAGCAGAGAATGAAAATAGGCATGGTAAGCTAATTTACTGAGATGTATATCACCAAAATCTGCAATGACCCTAATAGCATAAGTAGCTGAACTCAAACGTTTCAGCAGATCTTTGTGTCTTTTTTCCAGTTCAATCTCTCATCAATGCATACACCTAGAAATTTTGAATAGTCTACCTTAGCTACCGATTTCTGATCGAAGTCTATATCTATTAATGGTGTCATTCCATTTACTGTGTGGAACTGTATGTACTGTGTTTTGTCAATGTTTAATGAGAGCTCATTTGCAGAGAACCACTTAATGATTTTCTGAAAAACATCCTTTACAATTTCACCAGTTAATTCTTGTCTGTTGAGTGTGACAGCTATATTTGTATCATTAAGAAGTACGGATGACCAACGTTTCTGTTTCGGCTTTGACAAGTAAGCGGCAGTGGGAAGGGTCTGAATGGAAAACTGCACGATGAGACAGTAGTTATTTCCACATAAACCTGTAAACGTTTGCACACTCGTTTGAAACATTTTTGCGAAGCCACGTCTGATGCGCCGGAAGTTATTATAAACAAACAATTATAAACAAAAATCATAAATGACTCCTATCTGTGTCGTACGGGAAATGAGGTTTTATCTTAGTAGCGCAGGTCTGCCTTACTGCATACAACGACGAATCCTACCATGAGAGTTCTGCTTGGCGGTGTGGACACCGTATCAGATGACGCTGGCCACATTGATATCCAATTTTAGTACATTTCTCGAATTATTTTGCAAAAAGCTTCAATCTCAACACTAGCAACCATCATATACTCTACTTATCTTTTCAAACGCTTTCGATTGCCGTTAAAAAAGTGTATCACTCTGTTTCAGAAAATTATAGTTACTTCAATATCTCGATCAATACAAGAGCTACGGCACTTTATCACATGCCAAATTTCGTGCCTCTTAGCGTACTATCGTTTGCGGAAAACCTCGTTTCGATACCTGGAACCGCTCGCGAAATACAAGGGATGTTGCGTCTTACGTGACTCACCCTGTATAATGTAATTGTGGATGGCACCTTGCTTTTCAGTTACATCCTCCTATGTTTAAATCATACCTGTCTGTTACATTAGGAATTACGTCTAGATAATACTCAGAAAAGAAGTTACTATTCATATCCCAATAACATTAGTTTGACGCTGATAAAGTATGACGTGGGAAAGAGATCAGAATGATAGAGAAAACCTTGCTGGATAGTAACAGAGTAGATGAACAGGATTTCAAACAAAAACTTACGCAACTCTTTGATGACGTCTGTAACACTTCAAATGCTTAACAAACTTAATATACGATTATGTTAACGGATTTATTACTTCATTTTCAGGCCTTCTACCTTTTATACTGAGTAGTATGACTAAACGTTGTATGAAACATATAACGTTTACACATTTTTTGAATTGTTTTCTTAAATGTAGGCACCGCTGGTATTCGGTTAGATGACTGTGGGAAACCTCCCAAAATCACGCTCAAATTGGCCAATGAACCGATTACGTGTTTGACTAAACTAAGATGGTGTTCTTCTTCCTACTGGAAACGTTATTTGGTCAATTGAGTTGCAAAATTTCTAACTGTATGACCGTGTGTTACGCTGCACTGCTCCCTATCATGTCTGAAAAGATACCAACTCGTAGAGTGGACTTCCTTGATATTTCGAACTTCTTTCCCGTTCCTATATCAGAAAAAGGCTTTCCTCCTATCGATTGTTGCTTGTGAGTTCACACATAAAGCGTATATTCGTCTGTATTCAGAATTGGAATAAAGAAATAAGTACTCCAAATCTCTTCAGAAATTTTTGTGTAAATGTCTAGGACAAGTTTTTGAAAACTTGAATGATATTGGATAGTTCTCGCTTTCAGATAAGGAAGAAGTAATATCGTCCAATAGATCACTACTGTTTCCTATTTTGATTTTTGATGACATTGCTTGTGAAAATGAATATCATATGGAGGCTTACTATTCTATGGGTCACCATTGCGGTGTGGACGGCTTTTATCTATGACAAACATTCAACGATGATCTAAAACAGTTAATTAGAGACAGTGCTAATGTAACTATTTATTTTCAAACAAGACAAACATAATCTGAGTCTTGTAGTCAGTGATAATGTTAACCCTGATAAGACTTTTAATGTATTCAAAATGTGTAAACCAGCATGGAGTGATAATGTCTACAATTTTCTGGTTGTAAGCAAAGTTGATTTGAATAATGGGCATTATGGTATTAACATCTTCAACTTTATTTGTGTGAAATAGAGTAACAGAAGAGAAAATAAATCATCTGCTATGTTTGAGCAGTTCTCTATTATGGTGTAGACTGACACATAAGCTTATAATCAGTTCACAAGCTGACAGCCGCAATTGTCAACAGCAACAACATGCTTCTCAATTCCACTGGATGAAGCAAGAAGCTGCCATCGCTTCAAAAGAGGGAAGTTGAAGCTGATCCAGTACTGGAAAAAGAACTTAAACCTGTTTCTCAACCACTGCAAAGACTCATTCAAACAACAGAAACTTCAAGTAGGAATATCAGCAATGTAGGAAAAGACAGACTGCTACTTGCTATTTTGTCAGAAACTGACATTTTGAGCCCGTGGCTGTGTATAAAATTTAGGTTGACTCTTACACAGAAGATTACAGCAGCCAGCTTCTTTTTATAATGCTACGTATAAAATGAATAGCATTGTAAAAAGTGGCTGGTTGCTCTATCTTCTGTGTAAGAGCCAACCTATAGATTACTACTTTCTGTACAGATGACGCGTCATGTTGCTGAGAGGCACAATTAAAACACGCTTACGTGAGCTATCGGCCAAAGTCTTCATCAGAAAAAGGCAGTTTCAATTGTGTCTATCTGCAACTTGACGTGTCTTCTTTATGGTCGGTAGCAATCTGTCTTTTCCTACAAAGATTCATCCAAGATGGGCATCAATTTGAAAAGGAGAAAAAGATGCCAAGAAGAAGACTAAGACGTTAAAGCAAAAGTAAACATTGTATTTCTGTAAGCAGACAGCAGAGAAGGAGTTGGAGACATGGAGGGGAGGAAGATGAACACGATGACGAAGATGATGATGTGATGATAACGTTGAAGAAAATGAAGAGTTATGAAAGAAAACAACAGCAGGGAAAGAGATAGGGAGCATCATTTTTAATAAACCGTTAGACAAAACGTGTGGTACTGTGCATAACGTCAGATTTGATTAAGTAACAGAAGTGTGGAAGACAGATGATTCAGCAAAAAATGACGAAGACGATTCAATAATTCACAATGTAACATACCTAGGAATGGCAGGATTATATAATCTCAACGCTGTTGAGCGTACAGTAAACAAAAATGGGGGATCGTTACCGATAGATGACATATGTATTGGCATAGGAATGTACAGGCATGGAGAGAAGAAAAATGAATTTGACGTTGAAAATTGGAAGATGGTCTCCAACTAATCGTCAGCATGTGTCAACTGGAATGAACTGAATGATCAACATGCGTAATTACTTGTCCCGCTACTACAGAGTGTGGCTTGGAGTAATTCACATGGGGTTGAAATAACATCTATTGAATAGGAATTTCGAGAAATGGCACTTATTGTCTGGGGTTCGCAATGGATGTGGAAAATGAAGTGAAAGACGCATTTGCAGAATGGGAACTCGCTTATGAAAACAGTCTGTCATTTGAAAGAGAGCCACAAAAGGTTTGATTTACAAATACGAAAGATTTGGAAAATGTTCACGTAATTACCGTGTGGGATTTCACATATCAAACAGCACGCTTTGGATCTTGGGGACATGTGGCGAGCGGTCTTATTCGATTTGAAAGGGGAACTGGGCAGAAATGTTCAAATGTGTGTGAAATCTCATGGGACTTAACTGCTAAGGTCATCAGTCCCTAAGCTTGCACATTACTTTACCTGAATCATCCTAAGGACAAACACACACACCCATGCCCGAGAGAGGACTCGAACCTCCGCCAGGACCAGCCGCATAGTCCATGACTGCAGCGCTGTAGACCGCTCAGCTAATCACGCGCGGCAACTGGGCAGATTTGTAGTGTTGGTACTACAGTCCAATAACAGAAGGTGAACGTATCTGAAATTTAGCGCACAGATGCACCTGTGCCAGGTTATCTAATGACAGTCGACCTTAACATGCATGTCTTGTCTCGCTAATGCGCATCATTTGAGCTGCACATCTCGCATTCCAAGCTACCAAAACCTGTAAGACGGACAATTACGTAATAACCAGTAATAAACATGTAAAACTGAAACACAACGTGTAGTGTGTAGTGAGAGAGAGAGAGAGAGAGAGAGAGAGAGAGAGAGAGAGAGAGAGAGAGCAGTTAAACACTCATCAGCAAAGGAACTAAGAATTGATGACTACCAATGATAGTCATAAATAATTTTAGTTAAGCAACTGTTTAGTATATAATTCGATCCAAGACATATGCAGTTCCCACTACAAAGCAATGTTAACTGGCACTGTTGGCTAAATATGGCAAATGTTTCATGCTAGGTCATAGTGTGAGAACTGTTGCGTGAGGTCATCTTTGAGAAGGTAGCTGTGTGCACAGTAATTGATGGAGGAGTATAATGCTGGCTGTAAATGTAAAGTACTCAATTTGTAAGCTTTGTGTTGTAGACATAGTAGTAAAATTATAAACTGTATGTTATAGTTAGCCGGCCGGTGTGGCCGAGCGGTTCGCCGGCACGGTAGCTCAGCGTGTTCGGTCAGAGGGTTAGCTGCCCTCTGTAATTAAAAAAAAACCTGAGTGCACCTATCAACAACGAACTGAAACGGATGTCTTACGGCATCCACCCCGAGCCAATGCAACGAACGAAAGCGAACAAAATGAGAATTTAAAAAAAAATAAAAATAAAAAAATGAATAAAAAAACGGTTCTAGGCGCATCAGTCTGGAACCGCGCGACCGCTACGGTCGCAGGTTCGAATCCTGCCTCGTGTGAGATGTCCTTAGGTTAGTTAGGTTTAAGTAGTTTTAAGTTCTAGGGGACTGATGACCTCAGATGTTAAGTCCCATAGTGCTCAGAGCCATTTGAGTCATTTTGTTATAGATATAGAGAACATACGAAGTGAGAATCTAAGCTACAAGTTGTAGATATATCACGAAACCGTAATTACAACCTACTGGTCGCAAATGTATTATGAAACTGAAATTATACGTTACTTGTTATAGAAGTATTACAGAAATGTAATTGTAACTTACTGCTTATGTATGTATTACGACAATGTACTGTCCCATAATATACTGAGCTATGTATCTCAGTGTATTTCTTGTTATCTACATGTACCATGCCTGTTTGGACCTCCATGACAAACAGAATACTTCATATTCTTCAAAAACTGCCCACGTTGTATCATTTCATAGCTTTCAAAGAGCGCATTTGTAAGGATTTAGATGCATGCAAACAGTCACATTAGATGTTACACAATGTGTGTGTGTGTGTGTGTGTGTGTGTGTGTGTGTGTGTGTGAAGGAGGGGGGGGGGAGTAGGGAAAGGGTGTTTTCTACTGATGAAGCTGCGTGGATTCTGCTGACAAAGTATCCAACTACTCTCCTCACCCCCTTTCTTATGCATACAGTCAGCACCGCTGTATGAGGCTGATATCATACCGCACCCATACTTCATACACAAAGCCCTCTGGTTAACTGTATAATTTTAATGGCAGGTAAAATACCGGCCTATGATTAGGAGAACGAAAGATGTATGTTTCGGGGTAGAAGTTCTCCGATTGCTATTTCCAACACTGTGTGTTGCTTAAGAAAGAATTGAGGAAGTCATGGACAGCAAAATACTGTGGTATGGTTGGAAGATTTAAATGTGTGTGTGCTGGCTTAGAAACTCTATGATTCGCCTATTTCCAAGAAGGGGTGTGGCTTAACAAGAGTTGGAAAATGAAAGTGGTTGATGAAACACTGGACTGTGGTAGAAAGATCTAAATATGTTTATGTTGGGTTAGGAGCTCACTGATTTGTCTATTACCAAGTAAGGGGTGTGGGTTAAGAAAGTGTTGATAACTGTGATTAGATGGTAAAATGCCGGAGTGTGGCCGGGATATCTAAACATGTGTGTTTTGGATTAGGAACTTTTTGATCGGTCTATTTCCAAGAAGAAGGTGTGGCTTAGTAGAGAGAAGTGGCATGATGACGGCATCCCAGCCACTGCTGCCACAACCCTGCCCTCGCCTCCATCTGCCACATACCGAGGAATGGCCAGTGTGCATATTTGCCATCCAATTCCTACTGCATCATACTACCAAAATTTACAAATAAAATTTTATGCGTTATGTGACCACCCAGAAGATAAAGTTACATACATTTGTGCAGTACTGTTCGAGATATGTTATGTTCGTCCTTTGAACGCTGACATTAGGACATTTGTTTAAAATTCCAACCGGCGTCAAATATTTTCAGAATGAATCATTGAAGCAAATAGTTGTATTAGTTTTAACTTGTGCCCAAAGATATATCTACGTTGCATCACTTCAATGGGTTTGTTGCCGAACAGAGCTCAACAATATTTACAAACACGTTTTGACTGAACTGTTTTCAACTATAGCATTCTCTGTGGGCATTCAATTCGTAGTAGTCGCTATGCATAGCAAAGGAAATATACACCCTGTGGCCACTGAATTTGTAGTTGTCACTATGCATAGGGAAAGCAATGAGTTGATGACACATCTGGCATGAAGGATCTGACTTACGATCTTGGGAGTTCTCAGCGTGGTTTAAATAAAAGTGACAGAATTGCAAAAATTTCAGATCAACAGGTTCTGAGTAGGGGCCCACAAACTTCATTGCTGCAGTAGTAGGTGTTCTCGATCAACGACATTGAAAATATTGCAGGACTTGCGAGAAAATTCGTCGTGTCTGTATGAGAGAGGGCGGCCACGTAAGCAAAGTGCACAATAATGTACAGGATACAGAAAACGCATTACAACAAATGACACCACAAACCACTTCCATCTGTGAGTTAAACTAATCGTCATTAATATGCATTACACTGCGTAATGTAGGACAACACCAAAGGAAGACATGCCTACGTTCGTTCGAGGAACAATGATGAAAGATTCAACGATTAGATGCAGGATTAAATACCGGAGAAATCAGGCACGTTGTATTGAAGTGTCTGACTCATTAAATTATGGAGAATGTTATTAAGAGTTTCGTGTCAGAAAGGTGGTATTGTTTAACATGCTAAAAATATTGCCAAAGTGTAGAGGTCAGCAGTCTTGTGGTTTGGTGTTGCAAACGTTGACAGAAGGGCTTTGACTCATAAAATACTCAGAGCTTTGCCCACTGTCTAGCTCTTTCGTCGTTTCCTCGCTGACTTATTTCATACTGCCATGTTTCATTTGTTCTCCGACTGGTCTTACATATTTCCGGATGGTGAAACAACTAAAAATAAGAGTATTTTGCAACAGGATTTATTTGTAGAACAACTGTCTAAATTCCACTGTATGGTTATGACCTCAAGAAGTGTGTGAAGTATTAGTGAAAGTGGTGTATCAGTTAAAGTCACCTAAAGCACTTAAGATGGTTTGGAAAAACATCTGCCTTTGAGAGGTCGGCATCCAATCAGTTCTTACTCTTAATTAAATAACAACTATGTGTTTGTGAAGAGGTGATAAACTGATTCCTTACGAAAGTCAAGCGTTCTTACCTTCATAGGGTTGGTGGTAATGATGGTGACATGATGTCCCCTCTCCGCAAGAGTTCGCATGATGATGAGGAAGGGGAGCTGGTGGCTGATGGACGCCGTTGGGTTGATGCCGAGGATCCTCGCGCATGAGCACGCATGGAGCGCCAGCGGCAGGAGCAGCAGACTTGACTTCATGGTGTAGCACTGGATAAGAAACGAATGGAGAGTCAATATCAAGAATAAATCACTGTACAAAACATAACTATACAAGGGGCTGCTGTCGAAATTCCTGCCCCCGTACCCGAGGTTGCTAACGCTGACTTGTGTGGCGGTGCTAATATTGATGGTAGTCTGTTCGAAACTTGGTGGTGAAAAGTTTTCGGCACTAGTATTTCGTCGACAAGGGAAGGAAAGATGTATGGTTTTAGAGCACTACAGTCAACATCAACGTCACGTATTAAATTCCAAAGTTCTGTTGAGTGAGTCCTGAAATCCGATCATGTGACACTGTTGATGATGCTCCGCTCATCAAATGCGGCATTAAATTCAGCGGCATCTTTGGTGCTTTCGGAGAATAACCGGTTTTTTGTCAGCACCGGTTTTTCCCTGTCCGCCTTTTCTCGTCATCGTAACCAACACAGACACGATAACACGCAATACACACACATAAAAGTCATCTGCACGAGGTAGTCACAACTGACAAGGGAAACTCCCCATCGCACCCCGCTCAGGTTTACTGGTGAGGGGAGCCATAGGACAGCCCGTCAAAAACTGAACACAGACCAAGTATGGAAACAGGAAGAAGGTGTACTGAACTGTGGAAAGAGAAGCCAAATAGAAACAGTAAATGGTCCAAGAACAAGAAGTGCAATATAGAGCAGCCAGGCATAGAAATGGCGTCGTGGTTAAGTGGTTACGGTGCAGGACTATCGATCGGCGAGTTCTGTTCTAAGCTACCTCGGATCACATTTTTTTTTTTCCAAGTTTGTGTGACGTCCGTTTGCAACAGCGATGTGTAAGATAGGGACCTATAATGACTGTTGATTCTGCACAACTACTCGATTAGCAGTCGAAAGGAAATGGCTTTCGAATGGGAACCGTAAACGTTTGATGACGAGGCGACAAGTCAAGCGAATCCTGCACACACCTAATTTTTACGACTGGTAAGTGAGTGAGACATACCTCCTTGCCCGATATAGGCGTTCGTATGAATGCGAATGTGATCACTCCCAAGGAAATGATGAAAACATAATAGTTCGTCACATAAGCAGCAACAAATGAACGCAACAATTTCAAAACTTTTCTGTGCTCTGTGAAAACATATGTTCTTAATTTTTTTTTTAAGTTGTGTTCCGTTTTGGAAGTCTTGACTGTAAATCCCATTGTTGTTAACGTAGTTCACAAATGTTTATTTGTCGTTTTCATTTCTTTGAGACGTGTATGTGATATCTCGCTTGCTCTCACTATTCATCACATTTACTTGTGACGGTAACGCATTCTTACCATATGACTGATATTATATATCAGATATATAATAGGACAGCTACTAGGACTACAGAAAGAGAACAAACATTTCAGTGAACGGATGGACGGGTCTTAATGTTATGGGGAACAAAAAAAAAGGGGGCCGACCGTCCCATGACACCTGTTCAAGTCCATCGTTGATCCGTTCCCTCCGTGTTTTGTTACGGAGGGCAGCTAACCCTCTGACCGAACACACTGACAAGGGAAGGCCTCAGACACGGCCAACCGTTTCGGCTCAGATTTGGCAGGTCACTTGTGTACAACCTAAAACGAAGGACTCTTAAGATATTTTGGGTCAACACTCCCGCAATTTTGAGAAAATCACCCCTAAAGGTTATGACGAGCAATCGACTCAAAATTGGAGGGACCGATAGATAATTGTAAATAGAGCATTTTTCATCATCAGGTATGGGGTCTGCAAACTTTTCCAGAAATCGAGGTAAGAAACTTTTACAACTGCCGCTTTTGTACCCACATGGTATACACATCTCGTCCCCATCATCGATAGAGTAACGGCCAAGGTAACTGGCTGGGAATCGGAAAACCCGGGTTCGAATCTCGAAGAAACCTAGCTGATGTTATTCTTTTCGCTTGTTTTTTCCGTATCTCAAGTGATAGGGATAGGAGGGTTCATAAGGTAAGTAAATCAATAAAGAATGATAATAATAAGGTAGGCAAACTAATTTCCCAAACGCCGTGAGTAATTAAAGTATTTAACTTTTAAGCATTGTCACATGAAAACAACTCCGAGTAAGAGTGCTGCGAATTCCTCACGAGGGATCACAGAGAGCCAAATGCGCGACGCTTGTTTACAGCGAGGCACGGGACAGAATCCACGCGGGGAGAGTTATGTTGTCCCGGTTGCCTCTTCGTCATATCATAGTTGTGAACCTGGAAGAGTGAAGGTGTCCACCACGAGCCTTATAAAAGTCAATCTGAAAGAGTTGTTTTCCGTCATTAGGCTGCCGCGAACCTCGAGGATACATGTAGTGATTTTTCTATCGTTAATGCGCCGAATGAAATACGTTTTGTGAATGAATACAGTGTTCTTCCGTAAGTAACCTATGACGAGTACTGTATGTCGTTTGTAGTAATTAGCTCGTCTGTTTATGACGTAGTAACTAGTTATTGTTTGTTGTGTCATGTCTTTCAGGTGCATAATCTGAATAATTTAGGATGTACACCCTTCGACTAGCACTGTAATATATAGGTAGGTGCCTGTCACAGACGATGCCAAGTGAGAAGTTACCGACGCTGTGTTTTGGTTTGTAAACGTGTTGCAAGACAGATGCATTATCAATGCACTACCGGAAGCAGGCAGTTCTGTTTCTCGGCGCTCCAGATTGATAGGAGCGGCAGTCGTAAAACGTATGGAAACGTATGCGTTTACGGACCCCATACCTGATGATGAAATATGCTCTACTTACAATTATCTATCGATCCCGCCAATTTTGTCGATTACTCGTCATAACCTTTAGAGGCGATTTTCTCAAGTACGCGGGGGTGTTGACGCAAAATATCTTAGATTCCTTCGTTTTAGGTTGAACTCAAGCGACCTGCCAAATTTGAGCCGAATCGGTTGGCCATGTCTGAGGCCTACCCCTTGTGAGCTACCGTGCCGGCTACCTCTTATCCACATCGCCGTTGCTGCTTCATGCTGCTCTTTATTACGCTTCTTGCTCTTGGACCTTTCACTGTTTCTATTTTGCTTTTTTTTTAACAGTTCAACATATTTTCTTCATGTTTTCATGCTTGATACGTGTTCAGTTTTTGGCGGACTGTCCACTGGGCCATTTTACCACTACATCTGAGGGGGTGCCATGGGGAGTTTCCTTTTAGAGCAACCTCACATGGAAGCTGCCAATGTGCTTGTAAAAGTCGCTAGCCACGCTACTTCGTCACAATGGAGGAGACATCACGCTACTGCTGAGTACACTATACGACGTTTAGTCTTCATACATCTATTGAATACCCACTGTGTGATGTGAAATTGTGGCAAACATAGCATACGTGTGTTTTATGAGTTAATGAACGAAAATAAACTGCGCCCGTATTCATTGTTAATGCTGTTACTGAGAAATGAAAAAGTAATGGGAGCAGTGCATCCATTGTCCGGTGGCATGAGATGTTGTCGCCGAGCTGCATTATGTACGAAGACACCCGTAACAGAACAATCCTTTTAGAGGCAATAAAACAATACACGATCTATATATTCAAAATTAAGCTTCAAATGACAATTTGTACCAAGGCCAGGACTCGAGCCTACGAGCTCTCTAGGCACATGTACTAACCATTACACCACCCTCGCACAGTGGCTTTGCACAACTGCACGGACAATTCTAGGAAACGTCCCTCTTCATTTCAAATTCCCATTCACGTCTCAGTCCACTTGATAATTGACCAGCATTGCACAGGCTCTCCAATTGGAATAACGATAAATGATCGTATGGAATTATTGGCCTGGAGGTCCCATTCGGGTTCGGCCGTCAAGTCCAAGTCTTATTTCAGTCGGCACTACGTTGGGCGACTTGCAGTCGATGATGAGGATGAAATGATGATGAGGACGACACAACACCCAGTCGCCGAGCGGAGAAAATCTCCAACCTGGCCGGAAATCGAACCCGGCCCCAGTGCATGGGAGCAAGCACGTTACCACCCAACTAAGCAGGCGGACTCTGCAACTGGAATAGCACCTTAACATCAAACGAATACCAAGTGGGCTGAGACGTGATTGGGAATTTGGACTGAGGGGCAAGTATGCTAGTGTAGTCCGCACAGTTGCACAAAGCCACTGTCCCCAGGTGACGTTGTGGTCAGCGCATTTATGGTTAGGCGCATCTACCTAGTGAGCAGGAGATCTGGTTTCCAATCCCACCGTAGATAGAAATTATCATTCGTCGCTTCACTATACATATATCCATCGCAGATGTTTCAGACTTGAAAAGATCTCTGGAACCATGTAGTTTCATTCAATAAAACAATTTCCATAGTGGGCGAAGGTATCAGTTTCTTTGTCTGCGAAAAAGTATAAGAAGAGGAAGATTATGGTTCCACATCGCATCAACGACGAGATCATTAGGGATGGAGCACAAGCTCATATTGGAGAAACATGAAAATGGAAGTTAGCCGTGTGCATTTCAAAGGAACCTTCGCGGCATCCGCTTGTTGTGCTTTAGGGAAACGGTGAAAGTTGGCTGGACAGGCGGAGATTAGAACCAATGTCCTCCGAATGTGAGTCCAGTCGATCCACAGTGGTGCTTACTCACGTGATCAGTGGGACAGGGTTGTGTCGAGCAGTGAATTGCACCACAAACTGTGCCACTCAGGATGACATGAATAGAAACAAATGAGGTGCGTTTGCTGTTCACTACTGTACACCACAATAATGTTCTTAAAACGAGAAATAACATAAAATACAATGCACATGAAAGAAACCTACAAAAGCTCTGGCACCACTAACAACAATAAAACCTTATGCACATGTCACCAAAACATACAAATGCAAAACGTGCCAAAATATTACATTTACGTTACTGAGCACTGCCATAACCAATCGAAGAATAAACCCATGTGTCCTCTCTACTAGTAAATTTAATTAATTTGCGCCAATAGAACTATGTAATCAGCAGTAGCCTTCACTTTGATTGATCATATTCGGTCTTGAGTGTGAGCCCTAAATAATGCGCTTGCGATTAATGTTGCTGACTGGGAAAATACTGAATAATGACAAGTCAAGTTTCAATAATGTTTTGGAATTTCTTTTTTAATGTTCGTCACTGTGATTTTTAGCTTTTACACTCACACTTTCAACATTACAGTCCCAGTGCATTGCCAGTGACTGTTCCCCCACCCCATTATATCAAGGTTAATATTGCTAACGCGACCACGCGCTTCAAGTCCATAATGGAACACTTCACACTGCCCCCTTCCGACAATGGCTACCTCCCATGCCGTACTGCAGGTCAAAGAGGACTAACGGTAGAAGAAGGGGTATGCCACCTCAGTCAAGGGTAAGCAGTAAGTTTACAAGCTCACTGTAACATGTCTTCGAAGAAACTGAGACCCGTACTGGAATTGGAACACTGTAGATGGATATGATCAGAATGCATTTATCTCTCAACACTATTGTGCAGATCATTAACTTTTAGAAAACCTGGCAACTACTGTTGCTACATCTGTTGCTGTTTCTATGAATCAGTTCAATCAGTATTTATAAACTCTTCAAATTAACTGTAATAAGTTTCTTATGCTTTACATGTAATACTATTTACAGCTTTTCTGTTCCTACATTTATTATTTTTTGACTTACTAGATTTTTTAAAGTAATTAGTCACTGTGCCTTCTTGATACCAGTATAGGGCTATTTTGCGTTGTTAAAATAACAACAGCTATGTGATCTAGCTCCCATCAATCATATTGAATACACCTAATGCTCTTTCACAATCAATCTTCACACATAATAAATATATCAACATATGTTCCACCTCAACCACACGCATAACTAGGGCAATCCAGAAAATAGCTCTCGTTAGGTTGCAAATAAAATGTACGTTTGATAACATCTTTTGCAGGTGTAATGAAAGTGTTATTAAGACTAAACGCGTTTCGCTTTGTTCTTAAATGTCTTCAGTAGTCAGTGTAACAACACAGTTTTTTTCTCACGCAATTTTGTTTGCTAGGATCGTGAACAGTGTGCATGCTGCAATTTACTGCTACTATATACAGTATTCATTCTTATGATCACTCATGGTTTTATTGTTATTTGTCGTTCTTCCTGTTCTTCCGCATATATGTGTTAGTTTTAGCACATAGTATTTCCACTAACACTAAATACATTCACGTTTTCATGTTGTGAAGAACTACTGTCATCTCGTAATCTCATCTACATCTACGTTTATACTCTGCAAACCACCATCAGGTGCAGGGTAGAGGGTATATCCAATTGTACCAGTTACTAGGGTTTCTTCCTGCTCCATTCACACATGGAGCGCAGGAAGGATGATTGTTTAAATGTCTCCATATGTGCAGTAATTATTCTAATCTTATCTTCATGAACCCTATGTGAGCGATTCGTAGGGGTTTGTAGTATATTTCTAGAGTAATCATTTAAATCCGATTTTCGAAACTTTGTTAATAAACTTTCTCAAGATGGTTTACATTTGTCTTCAAGACTCTACCTTTCAGTTCCTTCAGTATCTCTCTGGCACTCTCCCACCGATTTATCAAACCTGTGACCATTCATGCTGCCCTTCTCTGTATGTGTTCAATATCCGCTTTTAGGCCTATCTGGTACAGGTCCCACACAACTGAAAAATATTCTAGAAACGGTCACACATGTGATTTGTAATCAATCCTCTTCGTAGATTGATTGCACTTACCCAGTATTCTACCAAGAAACAGACGTCTATCACCTGCTTTACCCAAAACTGCACCTATGCAATCATTCCATTTCATATCTCTACAGAGTGCAGGTATTTGTATGAGTTGGCCGATTCCAGCAGTGACTCACTGATATTATAGTCACAGGACTCTGTTTTTCGGTTTTGTGAAATTCACAGTTTTACATTTCTGAACATTTAAAGCGAGTTGCCAATCTCTGCACAACGTTGAAATCTTATCAAGATCTGACTGAATATTTATGCAGATTCTCTCAGATAGTACTTCATTATAGATAACTGCATGTATGCAAAAAGACTGGTTTTACTATTAATGTTGTCTGCAAGATTATTAACATACAACATGAGCAGCAAGGATCCCAACAGGCTTCCCTGCGGCACACCCAAAGCTACTTCTGCATTTGACAATAAGTCTCCATCCCAGATAACACGCTGCATCCTCCCTACCAAAAAGTCCCCACTCCAAAAAAATAAATTTCACTATACCCCATATGATCGTTCTTCTGACATCAAGCATAGGTGTGCTGCTGAGTCACATGCTTTTCGGAAATCAAGAAATACAGTATCTACCTGTTTTGATCCAAAGCATTCAGTATGTTATGTGAAAAAAGTGCTAGTTCGGTTTCACATGATCGATCTTTTCGAAATCCTTGCTGTTTGTCATTAAGCAGATCATTCTGTTCAAGATATCTCATTACATTTGAGCTCAGAATATGTTCTACGATTCTAGAACAATTCAATATCAAGGATATGGGCAGTTCGGTGGATCACTTTTTCTACCCCTCATGTAGATAGGTGTGACCTCTGCCTTTTTCCAAGAACTTATCACGGTTTTTCTTCGAGGGAACCACAATACATTATAGTCGGAAAAGTGGCAAATTCAGTGTAGAATCTGACAGGGATTCCATCGAGCCGAGGAGCTTAGTTCAGTTATAACGATTTCAGCTGTTTCTCAATACCACTGACACTAATACATATTTCATTCATCTTTTCAGTGTAATGAGGATTAAATTGTGTATTTCTCATAGGTTTTCTCCTCGTAAGGGAACATTTGGAAATGTAGTTAAGCATATGAGCTTCTGCTCTGTTAACCTTAATTTCAGTCCCTGTCTCATCGCTAGGAACTGGACACTAACTTTGGTGTCACTAACAGCCTCTGCATACGACCAGGATTTCTGCAGGTTTTGTAAAATATCATTTTACAATATTCTGCTATGGTAGTCATGGAAGGCATCACACATTGCTCTCTTGACATCCAAACGCTTTTCATTTAGCATCTATCTATAGCTCTGTGTTTTGTTTCACACATGTTATGCAGTAATATTTGCTTCTTTAGAAGTTTCTTTACAGTGACTGTATACCATGGAGGTTCCCTCTCATTATGAACTTTTCTTCTGGGTACATTTATATCCAATGCATAGTTAACTGTTCTTTCATACCGGAGCCAGAGTTCCTCTAGATAATCTTTTCCTGTGCTGAAAGTTCTTTATTGAGATATGGCGCTACTGATTTTATATCTAGTGTACTGAATATACATATCTTTCTCCTTTTTTTGCTTGTTCTTTGTACTTCGCTAATCGCTATTGCGACAACCACATCATAGTCACTGATACCAGTTTCGTTCTGAACATCGTCAAAGAGGTCAGGTCTGTTTGTTGTCATTAGATCCAATATATTTCCATCATGAGTGGGGTTCCTATCTGTTCTAGACAGTTTTCAGAGAAGGCATTTAGTAAAGTTTCACAGGATGTCATGGCCACCACTAACAAAATTGTAATTTTCGCAATTAATTGTTGGATGATTAAAGTCTCCACCGATGGTTACTGTATGACCGGGGAACACACTTACAAGTGGACTGAGGTTTCCTCTGAAGTCTTCGGTTACATCAGGAGCTGATTCCGGTCGGTGATAGAAGGATCCAATTATCTTTTTATGCCCTCCCTTGGCAGTGAGTCTTGCTCAAACAGTCTCACATGCAGCTTCAATTTCTGTCTCAATGGATCTGAGTTTCTTGTCTACTGCGTCAAATACACCACCTCCATTTTCCACTTGCCTATCCTTTCAATTTACACTTAAATTTTCCCCAAAAATCTCACTGGTAGCAATTTCGGGTTTCAGTCAGCCAACTGTACTTAGTATTATGAGAGCTTCACTGCTTTTTTATGAGCGCTTCAATACCTGCCATTTTGTTGCGATTGCGTCGGCAGTGTACCATTATGATTTTAATACTCTAATCTGTGGGAGGCATTTCTTTCGATCTTACATTGATGTTTCTGGTTTCATATAGCTATCGTTATCTGGCCTGATGTGCGCTCCACAAATAGTTTCCTGAGTAGCAGCCTGAGCCTTTTATGGGGACCCTACAGTGCTCAGCTCTATGGCGTAAGTCTAGCAAATCGCAGCCGAGCTTTTCAAAGAGCTTTCGAAGTCTGCTTCACCTATCCACTCGAATCAAAACCAAAGGTCCACAATCTGTTCTCGGGACAATGCTGCAAAGTGTGAGCTTCGTTGAAACTGCATACACAAGACTGGTCTTCTCAACCATCTATGTCAGTCCCTGGCAACACCCAAGAATGACCTTGGAGCCCAGATGAGAGGCACCATTTGTTCCAAAATGCGCCACAATCTGCAGTTGGTTGCACCCCGTTACCTCAATGGCTGCTAGAATAGTCTCTTCAACATGTTGAATGAAAGGCATATACACTGAGTGCACCTGGTGTCCTTTCCTGTTTGTTGCTGCCATTTCCATAAAGGGGTACCATCATTCACCATTCATCTGAACTGCTGACAGTTAATCAACGTCTGTCCTTCTGGTTTTACCTCCTCCTGACACCAGACAAAACAGATTTCCCCAAAACAGATGAAGTGAATCCCACTGGCTCAGTTTCAGTTTAAGTGAAGGACAGCATCTCAGACTTTTTGTTCAGGGGGATCGATGCAGCACCTTTAGTCCTCCCTGGTCCCTGTCTACTGCGTACAGGATGCCTATATCTGCCACTGACATGCCACTCGCAGTCAAGTGGACAAGTAATGACAGATCTTGGACTTTCTGCAGAGGAGACAGGATCTGCGGGAGAGGATAGTACGTGAGGTACCTCTGGTACGGATGTCACAGGTACACGACTACTGGGAACAGCAGCAATCAATCGTTTGACGGTAGTAAGGGCGATTTCCAGCTGCTTATGAACTTCAGCCAACTCATCGTGTTCGAGAACAGCATTCACAGGGGGGTGCATTTTGGCTGGTGCAATGCATTATAAGGCAGTGAATAATAACTTTAAAGTAAGCCCGCTGATTATCTTTTAATCTGTTGAGCTAAATGAGTGCTAATTCTCTGTAAGAATGGAAGCAAATACTCCAAACGAAATTTCTATTAACGCAACTCAAAATCATTTGGTAAAAACTACTAGTTTCCCAAAACGTTTTGATATTAATCGTAGTTGTTCGCTAACTCGGAAACAGAGTTAATTTAATATAAATGTAGGTAATATTTAGGGCTACTCCTCTTTAAAGGAAAACAAGTTGTAGCACACTACGTTACTTAGAAAATCTGCTACAGTAACTAAAACACAAATTACTCGCAGACTATGCAAAGGACAATGGCAGCTTCCGAAAATTTTTAAAAACGCACGTTTATTTGCGTTGATATGCAATGACGTTCAGAGGTAATGTATTCTTTGGCGGAACAGTGAACCACAAACACTGATTCGCTACTAAATAAATTAAGCATCCAAAACACTCTTACCGGTAACTAACGAAAATACAGTTTTGTAAGCGTCCGAAAATTCTCAGAATAACCTGTTTCTCACGTAATTGTACAACGAAATTAGAGAATTATTGTTTTGAGATAGCATAGGCCTACTGTCCTCCAAAATTTCAAAGGAGCCAATTAAGTTTAAGCCTGCAATTTACGACGACAGTAGGAGTTTATAGCGGCACTCGCAAGTGTTCGAATATTCACAATATGAAACAGTACCAATGGATATTGATACCATAAATGAAAGATACGCAGAAACGACCTTGTACACACGGTCTCACACAAAGGAAAATTTCTATGTCGACTTTTGTATATAAATAAACATGCGTATGGCACGGGTTTTTCACTTAGCTGATTCTGTACACACTTCTGCAGTGATGTTCCTCAAAAGAACTCTGCAGCGTGAGTTTATCTCGATCAAAATCGCTAAAATGTGCAGCACCAACAAAGCACTTCTTCTTCCTGTTGCAGCTAACACTGCTAACCAGCATATGTTCTGTTTTGCTATCGCGGCATTTTCTTGTTTGTTTTGGTTGTGGAAGGAGCGTGTCCTATATCTTCGTGTGTCTGTTTATATTTTTCGGCTATTCTCTATGAGCTTATGTGTGTGTATGTGTGTGTGTGTGTGTGTGTGTGTGTGTTTGTAAATGGAGCGAACATGGCCCATGGTCTAACTACCGTGTGTGTAAATTGTTACTTTAACATGGTACAGTATGGCTGATGTAGGGTAGGCTGACGTTGCCTAGTTTGTGATATTATTTTATGATGTCTAGAGGGATTATTCTTTCTCTACAATACGTTTTATTAGTTTAAATAACGTCTGGTTGATGACGTTTGACTGGTCATTTATTATGTGTGTTGTGACTTGGCAAGACAGCCAAGCCACTATGAGGTGAATCCGAAAGGCAGGCGTTTAAGCTCACGCAGGCTGGCGTGAGGTCTGGAACAGTTAAAGGAGTTGAGTCTAGTAAAAAAAGTACGTAGCTTCTGGAATACTTAACTTTAATCCATAATTGGTGAACATCGATCTGACGGTACATGCATCTCAAGATAAATAGCAAATGATAATGGCGCCTTGCTAGGTCGCAGCAAATGACGTAGCTGAAGGCTATGCTAACTATCGTCTCGGCAAACGAGAGCGCAATTTGTCAGTGAACCATCGCTAGCAAAGTCGGCTGTACAACTGGGGCGAGTGCTAGGAAGTCTCTCTAGACCTGCCGTGTGGCGGCGCTCGGTCTGCAATCACTGATGGTGGCGACACGTGGGTCCGACGTATACTAACGGACCGCGGCCGATTTAAAGGCTACCACCTAGCAAGTGTGGTGTCTGGCGGTGACACCACATTGTGTTTCTTCTCTGTTATTGGTTTTCAAATCTTGAAGTTCTCTTATAGATGTAGGAGATGTTTCTTATTACTTAATTTGACTATTTACATGTCCTTTTCTATTGTGGAAGGATGGTGGTTTTCTTGCCAGTTCAGCTAATGTTGAATCGCTGGTACCGTTTTCCCATGGTCTTTTGTTTTGTTTATATCTTATATCGAAATTTCTGTCTGTCTGCCCCAAGTACAGAGCATCACAGCTGTTATACCAACATAGTAAATGCCAGACTTATCGGTACATGTCAGTGAGATATTACCTTTTCAGATATTTCTGAATAGAGTTATTAATTTCGTATGCTATTTTTATTCCGTCTTTCATCAAGATATTCGTAATTCTGTTTGTCACTTTGTTTCCAGAAGTGAGTGTGTACCAGATGATCTGTTGCGTTTCTGGGTTGTGCCCTTGCTGTATAGTGGGGGTGAAGTTGGTGTGTGTGTTTGTGATACGTGTTGTTGGTCTCTGGATTTGTGTGGTGTTTTGTTAGATTTAGTTTTATGTTTTTCTGGATTTTATTGTTCAGGTTTCCTACTAGGGATTCTTCGTAACCACAATTTTTTATGTGAATAATTATGTCCAGCTCCTTATTGCATTTATCTTTGTCGATTGGTACTGTGTTTAGCCTGTGCAGCTTGTTTCTGAAGACAGATACTTTTTGGGGCTGTGGGTGATTATATGGCTGATATAATATTATGTCTGTTGCAAAGTTTTCCGTGTGAATACAAAATAAGTGTTGGTTATTTTTCTCCTTAAAGGATATATCTAGGAAGTTTATTTGACCTGCTTGTTTTGTCAACAAGGTGAACTTTATGTTTTTGTTTAATGTGTTTATCTTTGCATGTATTTGTTCTGTTTTATTTTCTGGTTCATCTTCCAAGCAGAGGATGACATCCATGTCACCCTACCCTACATACGCGATAGTTAGGACATGTTATCTCCATTTACAAACACACACGCAAAGACAATTACCGTCACATAACAAATATAAAGATTAAAAAAATGTACACACACACAGACACACACACTCATAGTGCAGTAGTAGACACTACCCCACTGCCACTACTACCAAAGGAAATATAAAAGGAACACATGCCGCAATAGAAAACCAAAAAACTGCCATGTGCAACAATGTAACATATTCTAATGGAAGAAAAGGATGAATGACGCTAACAACAAAGGACCCTGAGAAACGATAATAGTCACTACTGTTTACAGTGGTACTAAGCAGCGAACTGTTCATGACTGTAGCAATCAAAATTGTGAGAGAAAAAAAAATCATATTGCTACAGTGACCACTGAAGATGTTTTAGAATAAAACGAAAAGCGTTTAGTCTTCATAAGACTTTCTAAACAGTTGCAAAAGACGGCACTAAATCTATACAACATGTATATCTGCAACTGCTGAAAAAAGAACCGAAATACAGAGAAGTAAAATATTTACTGATGTTATTTGGTAGCGAGAAAAATTATAGCGTCAGGTGACGTTTTCATACTCACAACTTTATGTTTAAGAAGACAAAAGAAAGAATAAACTGCATGTCTCTAGACACTATACCTTTTACGAAGTTCAGAAATCCCGGAAAACAATTATCATTAACATATGCTCTTACATTACGTTCGCTGTCTTCTAGACGTACAACGTACCCGCATGCACGTTTAACTGAATGGTAAAAAAGTTACCCGTGTATTATATAGCTTATTAGCGACAGCTCACGACTGTTACATGTCCAAATGTTATCTTCGCGTTTTGATCAACTAACATGTCTTATTCAGCAAAATTTATGTCAGACAGTGACCTTTAGACAGTCCGTCGTCCCCAAGGTATCAAAATTACGTCGTATGACAGCTTCGTAGAGTTCAAAAGGACAAAAGCTTATCTGATTAACTCTCAGTACTGTACGGTAATTACTGATAAACTTGATAAGCTTTAACATTAATGACTTACCATTCCACATTGATGAGGATGCAAAGTTAGTTCTTTTTGCTGATGATACAAGTATAGTATTAACATCCGAAAACCAAGAACTAAGTGATGTAATTGTAAACGATGTTTTTCACAAAATTATTAAGTGGTTCTCAGCAAACGGACTCTCCTTAAATTTTGATAAAACACAGTATATACAGTTCCGTACAGTAAATGGAACAACTCCAGTAATAAATATAGACTTTGAACAGAAGTCTGTAGCTAAGGTAGAATTTTGAAAAATTTCAGGTGTGTCATTGATGAGAGGTTAAACTGGAAGCAACACATTGATGGTCTGTTGAAACGTCTGAGTTCATCTACGTACGCTATTAGGGTTATTGCAAATTTTGGTATTAAGAATCTCAGTAAATTAGCTTACTATGCCTACTTTCATTCACTGCTTTTGTATGGCATCATATTCTGGGGTAATTCATCGTTGAGTAGAAAAGTATTCATTGCTCAAAAACGTGTAATCAGAATAATTGCTGGAGCCCACCCACGGTCATCCTGCAGACATCTATTTAAGGATCTAGGGATCCTCACAGTAACCTCACAGTATATATATTCACTTATGAAATTTGTTGTTAATAATCTAACCCAGTTCAAAAGTAATAGCAGTGTGCATAGCTATAACACCAGGAGAAAGGATGATCTTCACTATGCAGGGTTAAATCTGACTTTGGCACAGAAAGGGGTAAATTATGCTGCCACAAAAGTCTAAGGTCACCTAACAAACAGCATCAAAAGCCTGACAGATAGCCAACTAACATTTAAAAATAAATTAAAAGAATTTCTAGATGACAACTCCTTCTACTCATAGGCTGAATTTTTAGATATAAATTAAGGGGAAAAAAACTTAAACATTAGTGTCATGCGATATTTTGTGTAATGTAATATCTTGTACAGACATCTTTTATTAACCTGACACGCTCCACATCATTACGAAGTGTCGTATTCATGATCTATGGAACAAGTATTAATCTAATCTAATCTAATCTATGAGTCACTGCAAGACTCATGCACCTTGCTTCTGTCTAAGCGACTAAAAAATGTGACACAGCTGTAACTACAGGAAAGCTCACTTCAAAAAATCTCATTTTAATCACCTCTCATTCGCAAATAAATCATTTCTTTACACAAATTCTGGTGCTCTGTCTAGTGTGACATCATTCTGTGTCTCTTATTGCCATGTGCCATATTTTTCATCTCTACCCATCTTATACACCCGCAACTGTCAATAATCAATGCTGCGTAAGTAAGTCTTTGTATGTGAGCAGATGTTCCGCAAACAAAATGGTTTTCACGTTTCGTAATTTTCATGTAATCAACATGCTGCATAGGCCACGTCTGTGAAGACAAGCACTGACGTACTGAAGGTTGCTGATAGATAATAACGACAATTAATTAACAAAACACATACTGTCTGTGTAACTACCGTGTTAAACGTCTTCTTTGTTTGTACCTAATAAGCAATTACTGGTTAGAGTTAGTTTTGACTGTCCAAGCCTCGCGTACCTCATAGGTATGGTAGGCTTGGACAGCCAATACTAACTGTAAATACTTCTAGACCTAGGAACATAATAGTATTTTACATAACCCACGCTATGAAGAGCACTTAACCGACAGAAAAAGTGGCGAAGGCACGTTAATGAGGTAAAGGACGGTCTTCGGCTCCAGTGGTCGCCGTAGTAAGGTAGTAAGTAAGTAAGTAAGTAAGTAAGCAGGTGGCCTGCACCAGTATGATTGTGCCTTGGCATTCCTCGAATTTAGATTTGCCGGTGTGGATTGCCTATACTATTCCACACAACTAATCTTAAAAATTTTGTAACATCACATAATTTTAACTCCACTAAGTGTTGCCGTTATGGAAGTAACATTTCTCGTTATCCGTCCAGTTTAAAATAGTTCTGCAGTCCAGCTGAAGAGCGGTGACTGTTCAGAGTGATTGACGGTGGTGCAGCTGCTTTCTTGAGATGTGAACTGTGAAGACGTTGCCTCGATTCATAAAACTTTATCTCTTACAAGTGTTTGCAAATTTCACCTTAAATCTTTTATTCCCTTTCTTCCTGGAAAAGAGAAGAAATGAGAATCTCCTCCTCCACATTCACTATTGGTCTGATAGTAGATCTTGTTCGATTAAAATATTTGAGTCGTGTCTTGTTAACAAAACCTCTAGTAAGATCAGTTTATCTTAGTCCTTTCTAAATGCTCAGGAATATGTTTTAAATCCTTCTTACAGTGCTTCCTGTGTCCTAATCAGTCTGCATTTAGACAGTTTTCCATACTCAAAGGCGTCTCTTACTGGATAGTTGGGTTCTTGTGATCTCGTAGAATGATTATACTCTTTACGCGTAACTAGTACCGAGTAACAGATTTCGCATGTTACAAAATGTTCCTCTTTTCGTCTATAACAATGCTCAGATATTGCTAAGAATTGTGGGGATTCGGCCAGACGCCATGGAAGATTCCGATGTGAAAAGTCTTTACTTTGACAAAGACATTTGTATTACTATCTGCACATCGTTGGTCGTTTCAAGTCTCGTTCTGGAGACCGCAGACACCATTACTGAGACATATCGGTCGACGTATCGTAATATTTCTGGCTTTACAGCCATCATATTCGGCTACAAGAAGCTCTTCTTGGAGAAGTTGAGGAGGCAGCAGTGGGAAGATGATGCAATGTGGTGTAAGGTTCCGAAGACAGATGGTTTGTTCGATATGAGTATCGTGAGAAAGATCGCCTAAATTGTGGTCCTTCTCTGCGATTGGCTGCTGCGTTCGGAAGTTAATAATAAAGAATAATCTTATGTTATTAATATTAGACAAACTAAACAGCTTATTTAGTTGCATTTCAATTAAAGCATAGCTAGTTCGGCAATGACGGAGGATAGACATGTTGCCTACCGTGGTCAGTGTCAGTTAAGTCTTTGTTATTCATTTCAGATGAAATGGAAGCGTAATTGAGAATAATCTGACAGTAATTCGCAAATATGCAGTTCATTGTTTTGTTTATATGAGAATGTTTCTCTTATTCTGACACGGAATTTTCCGACATTCTGATAATCTGAAGGCCACACTAGGTAGTTTTCATATTTTCGTGGATGCATCAGAACGTTACAGATGCCGCAGCGCCTTGCTCCTCGCCCACAATGCGCCGTTTTCTGCTGCCGCCTGAATCAAGGTGAAAGGGTAAAGCACCGCTGTACTGGCGCAGTGTTGTTAAATGGTATTCACAGCTCTCTGTTCTCAAGTGAACCATAGTTTTGTTATAGTTAATCGTAGTTGATTCCATTTGAACAGAGTTGTGCGCCACAGTGGATTCCTGTAAACAAAGTCAGATTGCGTTGTAGAAGTCATTAATTGAGGGGAGAGTTTGTATAGCTTCCACCCCAGTGCATGATTTCCCTGTGAAACTCCATTCCTTAACTGATTTGTGTTAGTAATTCTTGTGTAAGATTTATCAGCTTCTATTCTCCAGAATATTTTAGCTACTAAAGGTTTAACAAAACCTGTTATTATCTTGTAAACTTGAATATGCCACTGTTCTCATTCACATTCCCTGTACTCTTCACTGTTTTTATTTTATTGTGGCGGTACATGGGTTCACTAGCAATTGTATTTTTAAATATCATTAAATTAGTTAAGTAGATTATTAATTTCACTCCTGAAAGTGTTTACATACGTAGGGCAACAAAATTCCAATGAGTGAAGTGACTAATTCATATAGACGACTCATGTGAGTAGCACATTGTTTCACAGTTATTATCAGAATAATATTTTTCTTTACATAAAGATAATAACATTTAGCTTCGCTCAGACACATGTTTATGATTAACGCAAGTGATGGCTTGCAATTGGCGATCCTTGTCCAGGCTCTCAAATCAAGGCACTTTTTCGAGATAATTAGTACACTGTTTTGCGGAACAGGCGTGAGACTGTGGTTCACTGAGAACATTTAGACTCAGGTTTGGTGCTCTGCGTTGTATCTCAGCAATTTTTAGTATCTTGTAGTGATTTTATTTCGGTGTATGTATTGTTTGTGTCATTTTTTTTTATTTTTTTTTTCAGTGTGTCTTGTTAGTGTTTCCTGCGTCACTCGTTGTCTGTTGTTGCGTCATCGGTAACAGCGTTGTGCAGTTTATGGAAGAAATTTTATTATGAGGATGTGAAAAAGTTTTTAGAGTAGGTTTTGTTTCATGGGGCTAGACATAAATGTATGCATTATTTAAAAGAAGATCAGAGTAGTGATTTGGCACGTGATGCCGTAGAATCGAAAACTTGCTGAAGTAGCAATCGATTTGAATGCTTCCGCCAAGCAAAGCTCGTTTGCATAGTGAGAAAGGCTGTGCACTAATGGAAAACGAGCCGACCATATATACAGAGCAAGATAGAATGGCAGAAGAAGTTCATTTAAATCAATCTGCAGACTGGGTGCAAATGTCAAATCCAGATGATTCAGATGATGTGGGTCCAGTTCACTTAGGAGGTGAAAGTGAGTATGATGCCGAGGTGGTAGGTCATATAGGTTCTGTAAATATGGGAAGAGGTACTGTCAGGGTAAGTAAGAGTAACAGTCTGATTTCACAGACAAGGCGTCATAGTGCCTTTGAGTCGCATCCATCTACTCCAGGATACATTACTTGCAATTAGAATCGATCTGTTTAGTTTAGTTTATTTTAGCTATGTGATGTTCCGTAGATCATTTTTAGGATTATTTATCGATATGATGTGGAACAAGTCAGACGACAAGATATACACACTTGAATAGCGCTAATATTAATATTACTGAAATGTTTAGTTCTACACATGTAACTAAATTTAGAGGTACAATTTTTACCAGTTCTAAAACAAAAACTCGTCCACGGTATAGAAGGAGTTGTCCAAAAGAAATGATTTGAAGCTAGATTTAAAACTTGATCTGCTACCTGCCAGACACTTTATATTGTTGGGCAAATGAACAAAGATTTTTGTTGCTGAATAATGTACTCCTTTTTGAGGAACTGACAGCTTCAATAACGGATAGGAAAGGTAATTTTTCTTCTAGTGTTGTATGTATGAACATCACTGTTCTTTGCGAATTGAGATGGATTATTTATAACGAATGTCATTAGTGAATATATGTACTCTGATGGTGCAGTTACAATACCTAACTCCTTGAATAGGCGCGTACAAGACGTCCTTGGGTGAACACCACTAATTATTCTCACTGCTCTCTTTTGTGCAATCAGTACTTTATGTCTAAGTAGTGAGTTACCCCAAAAAACTATTCCATAAGACATTATTGAGTGTAAATATGCAAAGTACGTTAGGAGGTTGATCTGTTTATAACCAAGACTAGTTATTATACGAACAGCGAAAGAAGCTTTTCTTAATTGTTTGAGAAGCTCAGTAATATGCCTCTTCCAGTTCAAGTTGTCATCAATGTGAACACCCATAAATTTGGAGAAATCTACCCTGTTAACTGAGCCCTGTTCATACACTACATCAATTGTCAGTATGACTCTATTTGGTGTACAGAACTGGATATAGTGAGTTTTTTCAAAATTAAGGGAGAGTCCATTCTTTGAGAACAACTTAATAACTCTTTGAAAGACATCCTTAAAAATATCTTCAGCTGATTTTTCTGGAATGGGATTTATTATAACACTCAAGTCATCTGCAAAAAGTACTAGTTCTGCTTGCTGAATGTTAAGTGACAGGTCATTCACATGAATAAGGAACAGCAAGGGACACAAAATTGACCCATGTGGGACTCCCTTTGTGATAACTTCCCATTCGCTAGAATTTACCAACCTCCCAACATTATTTGTGATATTCAGCACAACTTTACGCTTTCTGTTCGTTAAGTATGATTCAAACCAGCTGTATGTATAGCCTTAAATTCCATAAAACCTGAGTTTTTATAAGAGTGTGACGTGATCCACACAGTCAAATGCCTTGGCAAGATCACAAAAAATGTCAACTGGCCATAATTTGTTATTTAGGGCTTGTACTATTTGATGAGTAAATGTGTAGATAGCATTCTCAGTCGAGTAACCCTTCAGGAATCAGAACTATGACATGCTGAGAAAATTATTTTCACTCAAATGTGAGACTACTCTTGCATACATAACTTTTTTGAACATTTTAGAAAATGAAGTCAGCAATGGGATTGGTCTATAATTATTTAAGTCACTCTTGTCCCCTTACTTATGAACAGGTTTGACAATTCCGTATTTCAATCTGTTTGGAAAAATTCCCTGCCAGCGAAGCATTACATATATCACTAAGGACTCCACTTATTTAATTACAACAACACTTCAAAATTCTGCTAGAGACTCCATCAACACCACATGAGCTCTTGTTTTCCAGTAATTTATAATTCCCTTATTTCAGTGGTGCTATTTCTAAAGGCCTAAAGTCCTGGGGAATGACATTTTAACATTTTTTTTGCTTCTTCAATTGAACCCTTCAACCCTATCTTTGATGCTACATTCAGAAAATGATTGTTAAAAATGCTTGCAGCTTGTAAATTATCACTCATAACATCATCTTTTAGCTTTATTCCTATGCATTCTGTGCACTGTCAGGCTGCCCCATCTCCCATTTGACAATATTCCATATAGTTTTAATCTTATTATCCACATTATTAATTTCTGTCAGAACATATAAGCTTCTAGACTTCTTAATGACTTTCCTTAAAATATTACAGTATCTTTTGCAGTAAACAAGTAATGTCAGATCCTGACTTATTCTGGTCTGTCCATATATATTTCCCTCTTCCTCTTACATGATATCTTAATTATATTAGTAATCCATGGCTTACTTGACTTTGTAATGGCTTTTTTGGATAACGTTTCAGGAAAGCAACTCTCAAATATTGAGACAAATTTAAGGTGGAATAAAATGAATTTGGCATCAGCATCATTTTCTGTGTATGCTTCACCCTATTGTACGTCTTCTAGGCTGCTCTTAAAACTCTGTACCTTGTTCGCATCAATAAGCCTCCCTGCCTTGTATGAACCTGCCTGAAGCCTGTAAGGTGCTATTGTGTTACTTTCATTAACTGTGCATCAGGATCAGATAGCCCATTAACAACTGGGTACACATTAATTGTTTCTGCCTGAGCACTGTCTATGAAAATGTTATCGATAAGTGACCTACTATCCTGCTGCAAACGAGTTGGAAAATTTACAACAGATACGAGATTGAAACAACCAAACAAAGATTCTAGCTCTTTTTTTCTATCTGTATCTTTTAAGAAATCTACATTAAAATCACCACAACCCACTAACTGCCTCTTTTTGTGTGACAGGTAGCTCAATAATGCCTCTAGATTTTTCATGAATAGCTGAAAGTTACCTTGAGGGGATCTGTAGATCATTACAACTACTATAGAAGTATGTTGCAGTAGCGCCGGCCGTGGTGGACGAGCGGTTCTAGACACTTCAATCTGGAACCACGCTGCTGCTACAGCCGCAGGTTCGAATCCTGCCTCGGGCATGGATGTGTGTTGTGTCCTTAGGTTAGTTAGGTTTAAGTTGTTCTAAGTCTAGGGGATTGATGACCTCAGATGGTAAGTCCCATAGTGCTTAGAGCGACTTTTATATTGCAGTAGCAACTCACAAGCACATGCTTCAAGGACCTGATATGTACAAAAACTATTTGTTTCAATATTTTTCACTTTGTGTCCAGTTTTTGTATAAGTAGCAACTCCTCTTTTTTCCATGTTGACTCTACATGAATAAGATGCTAATCTGTAATCCCTTAAATTTAATTTCTCTATCCCTGCGGTTACATGGTGTTAAGAGAGACACAAAACACTTATATCTTCAGAATTTACCCCATTTTCTAGGCATACAAGCAGCTCATTTATCTTATTATTCAATCCTCTAATGTTCTGTTGAAACACAAAAATTTTATTTCTTTGGATACTGCCGCAGACATTATGGCACTGTTCTGTTTTAATCTCTTTCAGTAATCTCTGTCTGTAACATGACTCTAAACTAAAAAAGGTGCCCCTCTGACTCTAGTAATCACAGGTATTTTTTCTCGTGTGCATGTGACCCCCCCCCCCCCCTCACATTTTCTGAAAGAAGATCAACTAATCTATCGTTCCCCTCCTATTCAGGTGCAGGCCATGACTATTGTAACCATACCTCCCACAGATATGAGATTTAGTTTCTGGCAGTAGTAAGTCCCACAGTTCTCCCTTAGCACGGTTAACAGCCGTTTTAACCCAGGGCTGGTCATGGCGCTGCAAAACATCCACAAACCCCCCACGAGTGTGAGCTGTTGCTGTTCCTATTATATCCAGGTCACACCTAATTGCTAGCTGGCTGTTTCCTGCTCTTCCTACTATAAGAACATGGTCCTCACCACCAAAATCTCTGCACAAGGCGCCTAGGTTTTCTGTAACCTGGCTAAGCTTAGTACTAGGTTTCACAATGCTTGTGACCCGCTAGTCGACTCCTAGCCTATCCTGTAGCAACTGGCCTACACCTCTCCCATGACTGCTACATAACAGTAGGACTCTTTTCTTTCTGCTTGACTTTACTCTCGATCTAGAATTACAATTGTTACTACGCGTCCGCTGCACCCTACTTTGCTCAAAAACTGTTTGAGGCTCTTCTGCTTCAGGTAACAAATCAAACTGATTGCTCACTGGTATCTGAATAGTGATTTCTGGGGTTTTCTCCTTCTGATTACGACTTGTTACCTGCTCTCAGCTCCCATTGTCTCTTTCCCCCTTACAACCTGTCTAATTCGAAGTATACCATTTCTAGTTCAGCCTGAAGGGCACAAGTCTTTTTCCCCTGTTCCACGATTTTCTTGTCACGGCTACATAATCTACAACTCCATTGGCGAGCCTCGTCTGGCACTATAACACCTTCCCCGCTACAATCACCCCAGTGAAACACCAAACCACAATCCTGATATTTCACTCCTGTGCTCACTAATCTACGACAACATCCACATTTGTCACACATGATGACAGATTAAACAATACAAATTAAACTACAAACAAACAACACAAATGCAAACAATACAAATTATACTAAAGACAATTCCGCTACACCAATTAATAATTAGTAGAGAGTAACGTAGCTTCTGGTGATATGAGCAGAGAACATCTTAACGTCAGGTGAATGTAGCAGCAGACGAATGTAAACAGCGCGAAGTTAATTGCTGGTGTAGGTTATAGTGGCGGAAATCACGGATCGAGTAAGAAACTGAAGAGGCTCGATATTTTCTAACGACAAATTTCAACAGGCGCTATTACTGAATTACGTATAAATACTCTAATGGAAACAGAAACACCACTTAACGACTTTACAGCACAATATGGAAAATTAACTGTGCGGAAGTATCGAAACACAGAAAACACAAACCGAATGCAAACTATACACGCTCGAGACTCTTCACAATAAAGCTACACAGACACTACTCGGAAATTATTGAATAATCACATAACTTACTGCGGTCGATAACGAAAACAAACTCATGCCAACGGCTGGCACTTTAGAAAAGTTATCTTTTCGCGAAAACTACGCAAGTAAGAGCGAAACCTTCAATATATGTAAGAGGCAGAGAAGAGACGACAGTGGGAAGAAGACCAAAGACAGGAGATCCTCATTAATGAAATTAGGGAAATTCAGAAGCCACAAGACAAGGAGGAAAAGAGACAGGACGAAGTCATGAAAGAAATTAAGAAAATTCAAAAAGACTGATGAGTTTGTTCTAAAACATAAATCACGCCAGGAATGAAGTTAAGGGAGGTTGAGGGCAGAAAGAGAACGTCAAGTGAGACGAGAGAAGTAGCGTTAGAGTCTAAACGTGAGGCTAAGACAACCAGGTTAGTAGCATAAGATCTGCAAAAAGATGCCCAGAGAGGGCGAGATCAGGCAGTGCTGGCAAAAGTGAAATTGAGTGCAGTCAAGAATGCTTTATCTGCTCATGAAAAACAGGGATAGAGAGTAGTTGAAAAGACGCAGGAATGAATGTTAGAAATCAAAGATGACTAAACATATCTCACCACCCAGCAGAATGAGCTGGCAGATGAGATGAGACAAATATGCGAACAGGTCGCTCGTGTAGAAATTCAGCCAGAAACAACAGCTCATCGCTGAGAGTTCTTTGGCCGCCAGGAATGTCAGAGACAAAAATTTTCAAGCAGCTCAACTCATAGCAATATCTGCAGCACAAGTCGATACACGGCTGGAGCACCCTCTTAATGGGGTACGGCACTCAATGAAGCACTCAGTCAGAAATAGGAACAGGACAGTAATGCAAAATTCTAACCTGCTCATGCAGCTGGTCTGGAGCTCAGGACAAACAGAAATAAAGCAGGTATTGGTAGACGAAGTCCATAACATAATCTCAAGAATTACATAGTGGGAAACAGAACGCCTAATCCATCAAACAGGAACCGCAGCAGATGTCTCCGTAGGAATTGATAGTCGGCCACTGTAGCCTCAGCCCAAAACAAAACTGCACGTAACATTGGTACAAGCAACACTAACTTATCAGAGTATGACTTACGAGAAATTTTGTGCGAAAAAAGAGGTGATTATCAGACAGGATTTACACCCCGTCATTTATGTAACCATAGGTGAAGTCAGTCTGACGGCCACTGTCGATAGTCGGAGCCACTTTACAGCCATATCAGATAGTGCATACAATAGATCCATTGAAAATCAACGATTCCTGCGCCCAGAATAAAAGGTGTATTGATGGGGAGGTACACTTAGGTGTAGTTTCAAATTCATCTGGTGTTTAACTGCCAAGGGCAGAGACAAACTTCCTCGTCGTCCTCGATGTGTCTATTGAGATAGTATTTCGAATGGACTTCTTAAAGGAACAGCAGCCCATTCTGGATGTAGGACAAGGTGAACTAATCCTGCAGAAAGAGGGCGTGGTCAGCTTTTCATTTGCAGACAGTGCAATATGAGCACAGATCTCAGTAGAGTCTTCAAACCTGGGCTACACTACCAGTGGGGAAGGAGACCTATAGCAACTGCTTTGTTACAAAAGTAGACGAACAGCTCCAGAGACGATACAAATTACGCAAGAGGGGCATAGTGCAGTAGATAGCATGCTGAGTAACCTCGAGAGTATCCCACCGCACGACAAGGTGGATCAGGAGAGTCTGTTAAGAGATGTATTTTTGCCAGAAAAAGATATAATTAGAAATTTCGAATATGCAGTCCATGTGCAGGACCACAAGAAATCCTTTGTGCCTCCCTCCTCAGTACCACTGGCATACTGGCAGAAAGTCTACTTGGAGATAAATAAAATGCTGGACGATGATATAATCAAACCAGCAATCTTCACACACAATAATCCAATCACTGTGGTTGAGAAAGAAGACGGCTTGATTCCCTTGGTGTTAAAAGAAAAAAGCACTCCATCTTCAGGCCACAAGTGGCCCATCGGGATCATCTGACCGCCGTGTCATCCTCATGAGGATGTGGATAGGAGGGGTGTGTGGTCAGCACACAGCTCTCCCGGTGATTATGATGGTTTTCTCTGACCGGAGCCGCTACTATTTGGTCGAGTAGCTCCTCACTTGGCATCATGAGGCTGAGTGCACCTCAAAAAATCGCAACAGTGCATGGAGGCCCGGATGGTCAACCATCCAAGTGCTGGCCACACCCAACAGCATTTAACTTTGATGATCTGACGGGCACCAGTGTATCCACTGCAGCAAGGCCGTTGCCTACTTGGTGTTAGATTTGTGCCAGATCAACACGATTATTGGAGACGAATCGGCAGAAAATCTAGAAGAGCTGCTACAAAATTTCCATGGAGTCACTGTTTTCTCCACAATCAATTTCAGATGTAGCTTCTGGCAAATAACGCTCCAACCTGACTGTCAGAAATATACAGTGTACCTTGTATTCAGTAAATATTATCAATCCAAATAGTTACCATTTGATTCCAACGTCTCTCTGACTGAATTAATTACAGGACTAGGCAGTGTCCTTAGTGACTCTATTAAGCCAAGGATCATCAGCTATGTGATGATCTACTGATTACAGATCCGACATGGAGGCAGCACAATATGGTATTAGGGGAAATCCTTCATACCTTCAGAGAGTATTACCCAATCATGTATCAGGATGTCTGAAGTAATATTCATAGGCCATATCATCATGGCAGAGGGAATCTTGCCAGATCCAGAAAAAATAGAAGCAAGGACGAAATTTTTGATCCCAACAACAAACGAGCAACTCCATGGGTTTCTTGGTGTTGTCAATTCCTACAAGAGGTTCATACACATAAAACAAATGGCAACACCACAGTTTCGCCAACTCACCAGAAAGAAGTTTACATAGGTATGCAACAACACAGCTGGGGAAAGGTTTCAAACATTCAAAACTGCACTCATTAACATGCCAATCCTCTCTCACCCCAGCCTAGAAGAGGAATCTTGTATGGTCATGAACAGATCCTGTTCTGGGCTGGAGGATTTGATCTTTGGGAAGCACCAGAGCAAATGCAGAAAAAATGATTCTGTCACTGGGTTGGAGGCACTGGCGGTCGTCTTTGATAAATTCCGATTTTTCTTGTATAGTCGCAAAACGAGAGTATACACCGACTACAGAGAGTTAGACTTGCTTCTTCTCACAGAAAAATTCTGCAATAAAAGGCTAACAACATGGACTCTCGCATCTAAAGAATCTGATTTTACAGTCACTCATATACCTGGGGAAGAGAATAAGATTCCTGATGCATTGTAGTAGTATATATATTCTGGTTCTAGACAAGAAAGCATATTCTTTAAGAATTACCTGATATAAACCAGGATTTTTGTTTTGCGGTATCCCTCAGTTAAAAATTTATCTATACTTATGAAAGGAATTTTCATTTAATTAAAAAATAAATTCATTTAGTTAAATTTTAATATTCAATGAGCTAAATCTATTCAGCTTGCATCAAGCAGAACATTTAAAAAATATTAATAATCTAAAATGTATTCAAATGCAATAAGCTGAACCAAATAATTTTTATTTTGTTTTTTACCCTGATATATAAAATTCAGCCCACCAATTTTCTCTAATTTATCATCGTCTTCTGAAAGGATTTGGTATAATGATCTGGAAGAGTTATTTTATATTTATCCTCTAAACGTAATATAAATTTTTGACCATATTTGGATACCAAAACTTCAGCTTTTGATTTACTGTAAGGTTCAATTTTTTTCAACTTTGTTAATTTAGTGAACACTACTGTGTAGCCATTACTATAACTGTTAAGTTCATTTACTAGATTTTCAATGCTGCCATTCATGTTCGTTTTGTTTTGCTTTTATTCATGTACAAAATTTATATTTTCAAAAATTAATATGTTTATAAAACGTTTTCATTTTTTTAAGTCTAAATTTTCAAGCTTGAAAATTTTCAGTGAATATTGTATGTTGTGAATCATAAGTTAAATACTTATTATCATACATAATTATATATGCAATGGTATGTTTCCACTAAAAAAGACACACAATTTCATTCTTGTTTTATGGTACTTACAACATTAATTCTTCTAGACATGTTTATTACACAGATCGGATAATTTTGAAGAAAATTGAATGAACAAACATTGACCTCGTTGTTTAATTGTGTTATTTCCTTAAAATCACAAAAAGCCTCATAAGCTTTTAAAAAGTTTTTTGAGGAATAAAGATTCCATAATTCTTGAGGTAAAATTTTATTCCTTGCATTCTTTACACAGGTATTTTGTAATTTTAGATGACTGATTAAAGAAGAATAATTGAAATGATTATTTTTCGATTAGTTTGGAAAAAAACGAAAATAAAGTTAGGCATATCATATTCAGCAGAACTATAATAATTAGTAATTTGTAGTTCAAAATTTCTTTTCCATTTAATCCTGCAAACTTCATGTTTACAGTTCTTATACAGAAAATGGAATTTTTTGATTTTTCTTCTTATTTATTCTAGTTCAAGTGAATATTCTGGTTCATACTTAACAACAGGAACACGAATTTCAATACTTTTTACAACAATGTTACTTTCTTTTGGACATGATTGTGGAACATCAGGACCATCATTATTTTTACTAAACCATTGAAGAATATAACATGATCTCTTCTTGAACTCCAGCTAAAAATTACTGGAAAATCTCCTCCCCAAATTACTTCTTTTAAATCTTTAGACAATGCAACAAATAATTCTAATGGGTATAGTACTTCGTTATGCTTGTTTTCAATTTTACCATTGTTAAGAATATGGCTTTCCATTGTTAATTCATTTCATAGAGATGAAATCAATCAAATAAGAGTTGATGAAGAAACAAATTGTTTTCTTTTTTAATTGTAATGACACTGAACAACTTTTATAAACCAATGAATATTCTATTCTAGACAAAATATTGTTTTTTTTAATTGTAATAACACTGAAGAACTTTAACTCATAATTACCTCTTAGTTTAATGTTTAATTTTCCCATCACATGCTGAAAAATCGGTTCCATATCTGTGAATAACATCAAATGTCATATGCAGTTGTGAATAATTAGGATGAATTCAACCAGTGCCAATATTAATATTAACATCTGTTTCCTTGTTTGGAATATTTAAAATATTTATTGTTTCCTCATTCACTGCCAGAGTAAAACTGTTAACTATCAATTTTGTTCAGGATATATTAAGGAAAATATTTATTAATACATTTTTGAAATTACTTTTACACAAGCACCATTGAAGTAATCAAGTTATGATTTTCATCAGTTATAGTTATTTCTAAATTCTGAATGGTATCAAAAATTGCAATATTTACAGAGAAATTTGGTTCATAAATTGTTGGTCTTCCAGATTTGGTATTTGGTTTACATGAAGAAATAATTTAAGTTTCTCTATGAAAAGAATCAGTACGTTTAACACACACTCCATCAGTTACATTAAAAAGTATACTTATCAATTCAAATTGAATAATTTTAGGAACATTTTTAACAATTGTTTTTTCATCAGTTCCAATTATTTGATCATTAAAACCTACAATTTGTCCAATACAGTCTTCTTTAACCATAAATAATTTAACATTCCTTTCAACAGATACTCTGTTTAAAAATTTATCTCTTTAATATGTATATTAAGTTTTTTAATCAATACAGTTTTCCCAATTATTCGAACTATGTTTACCAACAGGTACTGTATCGTTTCTTCGTTGGTGTATAATTTATAATTTTTTGATACAATATTTGGAGTTGAGAAGTTGAATAAAAAGCAACTATACTTTTCTCTTATTGGGACAGATAATCTTTTTTCCAAACATGTGAATTATCACTCACTAGAAACACATGCACAGATTATATTAATAAAAGTTATGTAAATAAATGAAAACTAAGTGGGAACCAAACATAATAATCCTAGAAAAAAATTAAAAAACAAACATGGTCATCTGTTACTAATCTCTGTCTGATCTTCAATAACAGGACCTAGTGGTCGTGGAAAAACAACACTAATGACTGATAATTAATTCTAACACCTCAGTGATTAACCTGGAATCAAATTAATTGTTGGAAAATTTATTGTAAAAGTTAAGTTCAACCAAAATATAAAGAATTTATAAAAATCTGCGAAAAAATTGAAGATAAAATTAATGGAAAGTTACCCCCTTTATTGAAAATAATGATGAAATTATTCCATTAGATGGACGTGAAAATAACTGAGGTGTAGTTTTTGATGATTTCATTCTTTAAAAATAAAGATATAAACAGAGTTTATTTTACTAGAGGCAGACAAAGGAAAAGCTCGTATTTATTTAAGTCTAACATATTCAAAAATAGCAAAACTATTACAGATAATCTTAACTTCTTAAATATTTTCAGACAAGATGAGACAAATTTACATCATTTTTGTCATTAATGTCTTGGGGGAGGGGGGGCATTTGAAGTTTGATAGTTTGAAGGGCTCTGGAAAGGTTCAAAATCATGAACAGTTCAATTATTACATTTTTGCACTTTAACAATCTACAGACTTTCCCCTCCTACATCTACATGGATACTCTGCAAATCACATTTAAGTGCCTGACAGACGGTTCATCGAACCACCTTCGAATCAGTGCATAATTTATTCAGTTCAGAAATTTTTAAAATATTTTTGAAATGTGTTCTGCTTGGGTATGATCCACTGTGGTGCTGTTAAACTGCTGTCAAATGGTGCACTCATGAATCTACATGCTCATCATGTACATTTTAGTGCTGTGAGAGAAAATAAGTGTTACATAGTAAGTGTTGTGGCTAAGCTGTGGTGGTTTGATATGTATCACTACCTCAATTGTCGAGTGTTTCATGTTTATTTACTCTTTTGTTTTTCTCAAAATGTTTGTAATGAAGTCTGTTCATTAAAGTCTATGTTTTGTTGAAGGATAATCATGGAAAACATTAAGTGACTAGAAATCCTCTGAATGCTTTAAGAAAAGGAGAAATTTAGGAAAGCAAAGGGTTGGTGTTAGTACTATAAACAATAAAATCAGAAAATACAGAAAATTATTCAGCAGACATTAACAAATACAACATCCAAAGTGAAATTTATGGGAAAACTCTCAAAACCATTCGATATAAGAACTGGGGTTAGCTAAGGTGATGGGTTACTGTCTTTGTTATTCAGTGTAGTTCTAGAGAGAGCTTGAAGAAGTTAACTGCTGGAAACCAATTTCATTATGAACCAAAGAAAATAACCCACACACCCCTCCTTAGCCTTTGTGGATGACCTCACAATAATGGTGGATTCTTATAAGATGGCGATAAAATGGATAGAAATTCGAAAACAACGTGCAGACGAAGTCATCCAGCAGATATCATTTGAAAAGACAGTGTTTACAACAACAAATTTAGAAATTTTCAAATTACAAACCAAATATGGAGAAATTAACAGAGTATCACACTTTAAATATCTATGAGAAATTGTCTCTGAAAAATATGCACAACAAGAAAGAATACAAAAACCTCATAAAGGTTTGGGACTAGTGCCTAACATCTATAATAAAAAATGCTTATTTTTAAATTCCAAAATTAGACATTACAAAACAGTAATTCAACCATCAATGTTATATCACAGCAAAAGCTTGGCACTAAACAGGAAAACTGTATAGAAAATCTAAAGAAATAAGAAAGTAAATAATTAGGAAAATTTTGGGACCAATATGGACCAAGAATGAATGTAGAATACAGAAAATGTCTAAAATTGAAGAATATTCTAACATAGAGACAGACAAGAGGACAAGATGCCTGACATTCTATGGCCACATAATGAGGCTTCCCGAACACAGACTAACGAAAAGAATAGTAAAATACGTAATTCCCTCGCTAATGGAGGAGAATGGAACCAAAATGTTAAAAAATACTTGGAATTAGTCAAAATCACAAAGAAGAAATAGACATAGGGAACAATTTTAGAATAAAAGTAGAAAAATTGGAAGTTAAACCAGAAACAAAAGCCCAAAGAACTGGAACAAAATGGAGTGAACAAAGAAGACCTAAATTCTTGCAAACAATGAAAAATTGGTGGGCAAATAAAAGAACCAGAAGAACAAGGAAACAGAAAATGAACCATCTTTACTCAGCATCTTCCACTCTGGGAGCTTTGTGACAAATAATAATAATAATAATAAAGACTACAACCAACACTATAATGGTGCTGGTACACCTGCCCATTGCAATGAAAGAGTGGTAGAAAGTACTTCACAGAGGAAGCTTGATTCAGTTAGTGAAAAATATAAGTGTTTTATGGGCAAATCGGATGTGAATGAAATATTTGATATGTCTGTTCTCAACGGAATTTTTGCAAATTGTATAAGATGTATTTCGAGTAGTGAAGTCGGTCTGGAACACTACAAAAGTCATGTCGGACTTAACATTGAAATGGAACTGAAGTGTGGTAAGTGTTTGTACATGACCACCTTTTGGAACAGTGTTGCAGAAACTCCAAATGCAGAAAATGGCAGTGAAAGGTATGAACACAAAATTAGATTTGGTTATATCTTGTGTACAATTGGGTAAGGAAGCTACTGCAGGTGAAGTTTTCCGTGGCATGATGAATCTTACAAATTCCCCTCAAAGTTTACAAACTATAATAGATTTACAGTGTCTGAAGTAGAAGATGTCTGTATAGACTCTACGAAGAAAGCTGTGGAAGAGGCAGTAAAAGAAACAGTGGTAATAGAGTCCTGAATGCAGCATTCGATGGTGCCTGGCATAAATGGGGACACATATCTATTCATAGCGTAGTATATGCCACCAGTATGTACACAGGGAAAGTTTTAGACAGAGCAGTAATATGATAGGTATCCACAAACCATAAAGATACACATGACAATAATTGTACAACTAACAATAGTGGCAGTAATGAAGGAATGGAGGTTGCTGTTGTTGCTAGTACATTTCAACATTCTTCTGTATGTGATAAAGTGGTGACAGTGATTCTAAAAATTTCAAACATATTTAAGAACTGAAGCCTGAAAAGGAACTAAAAAATGTTGTAATTTAATCTCAAAGATAGAAGAAGAAAATTTGTTTGACTGTCATACCAGAGGAATACTCTAAAAAACTTTTTTATCACTGAGAGACAAAGAACTTATTTCGTGATTCTTTTATTACTTCTGGTATTAACTACCTTTTTGTTCTGATGTGCTGGCGTAAAGATGTACTGTATAGTTTCATGTCTATGTGTGTGTCAAATGAAGGTGTTAAATGGTGAAAAATGTGTTTTATAATTTCTTTCAAGATCAAGCCTAAATCCCATACCAATGGAGTACAAATTATTCTGTTAATTCGAGAACGCGAATTTTAGATGGAGGCGACGATCTTTACGACGGCGCTGCTCAACAATAGAGGTACGTGATTGTGCTCACTACTTTCCTTTGGTGGCCGCTAAGATTAATTTCGATGTGTTTTTGTCGAGACATTCAGAACCTGCAATCTTCCTTTTCGTATAAAAATAGGAGTCCGATTGAAAAAGAAACATTCTTAAATTTAAATAATTGCAATTCTTGTACCCAGGCCACGGGGAATGATAGAAAGTACGTGCCTCTACCCTGATTGTACGTTCGCAATCTCCGAGTGTGTTACGAAGTAATTATTTTACACACAAAAAATTAAGATAGATCTTTCTCATCAGATCGCGCAACCACTCGTACGCGAATGTACATACCCTCTGAATGTGTCTAGTAAGTCGTGTGCATTGTTCTAAAGCTTTTCTGTTAATATTCTGTGGATTGCAGCTCCGCAATTAATTTTTGTTTATGCCGCAAATCGCACTTCACGCGAAGTATTTATTACGCAAGTTTCAGGCTCCATTTAATGTCAAAAAATTCCGAAGTACTGCTGACTAAGTAAACCGCTATAATAATTTCATGTCTCTACAACTACAATTACAAAAAACAATAACAAAAAAAACAAAAACAATAACAGAGAGGGTACGTTACAAGCCCTATGGTCATGTTGTAGTGCAAAGATTTGACTATATTGGACATGTACAGAAGCGAATGCGATCACGACATTTGAGACTGAAAGTTTTGTACAAAAAATAAAAACTCGGTCATGGTAAAGGATTGGATGGGAAAGGAAGGGAAGGTTAGCAGACAGTGTAGTTGACAAAATACAGGACTATAATGGAATGGCTATTAGGCAAAACACACGGTGTCAATGAAGTGAAGAATGCTGTTTGGGAGCTTTTTTTTCATACTCTTCCAACCAATGAAAGTCCCCATCATTTCTTGTGCCCCAAAAGAGACAACAGTCAGTATAATACGACAGGGGATTGCTAACTGGTGAAGTGTACACTCATAAACATAACCTGCTTTATGCAGTAATGGACATGATAAAACACTTTCAGTGACTTAGCAGCACTTGGAATGTTGAAAAACTGTGTTCATGGGAAAGTTCAAAATCCCAATGAAAGTGTAAATAGATTTATATGGTCAAGAATCCCCAAGACCGTGTTTGTTGAAATAGAAACACTTCACTTTGGTGTGTATGATATTGTTGCTGCTTTCAGTTATGGCAATGTTGTAAGGTGCAAAGTATTTCGAAATAGGGTAATGAAGATAGGTTTCAACTTGGTATTGACGATGCTTGGTTTAGACAAGGAACGTCTTTGCGCTACTGACAGGGCTGTAAATAGCCTAGAAATACAAGAAAGAGTCAACAGGAGGAGCACAAAGAGGAATCTGGAGGAGAAGTTTGCAGAAGATGAAGATAATCTATCCTAAAGTCCTGGAAAGCACTAAAAAGATAATACAAACTTTGTCGCTCGTTTCCCAAAAATTTTATATTTTCATACAAATTATATGTTTTCTCAGGATCTTCTAAACCACTTTGCATCAGATTTTCAGGAAATGTTACACAGCCCCATCTGTGTAACTTAACACAGCCTTTTCCCAAAAACCTGTAAGTTGTTGAATTTATAAACAAAAAAAGGCACAAAATATTAGTGAATTTTCATTATAATAGAAGAAATTAATCGCTAGCAACTGAATTCAAACTTTTAAAAATATTTGTATTAGATTTTTGCCAATACTCCAATATATAAACTGCAAGGTATGTTAGTACTTTTAAGCGTATTGATAAATGTCCAGTTGAATACAAATGTGATCAGTTAAAAACTGGTGTACAAGAATTTGAAGGTACTGGTGGATTAATGAATCTATAGATGATTTAGGTGACAAATTTGGTTCTGCTGATTTACAAAACCATGCTAGAATTTTATTCGACTGAAATGCTGTATATAATGAAATTAATTCAAATAAAATAAAATAAAATGAAGGAAATAAATGTAATAATTTGATAAAAAATTGTTGGAGATTATTACACACCCCCCCCCCCCCCCCCATGAACCATGGACCTTGCCATTGGTGGAGAGGCTTGTGTGCCTCAGCGAAACAGGTACCTGCACTGTAGGTGCAACCAGAATCGAGGGGTATCTGTTGAAAGGCCAGACAAATGTGTTGTTCCTGAAGGGTAGCAGCAGCCTTTTCAGTAGTTGCAGGGGAAACAGTCTGAATGATTGACTGATCTGGGCTTGTAGCACTAACCAAAACAGCCTTACTGTGCTGGTACTGTGAACGGCTGAAAGGAAGGGGAAACTACAGCCATAATTTCTCCCAAGGGCATGCAGCTTTACTGTATGGTTAAATGATGACGGTGTCCCCTTTGGTAAAATATTCCGAAGGTATAATAGTCCCCCATTTGGATCTCCGAGCAGAGACCACTCAGGAGAACGTTATCAGGAGAAAGAAAACTGGCCTTCTACAGTCGGAGTGTGGAATGTCAGATCTCTTAATTGGACAGGTAGGTTAGAAAATTTAAAAAGGGAGATGGATAGGTTAAAGCCAGATATACTGGGAATTAGTGAAGTTCGGTGGCAGGAGGAACAAGACATCTGCTCAGGTGAATACAGGGTTATAAATTCAAAATAGCTGTAATGGAGGAGTAGGTTTAATAATGAATAAAAGATAGGAATGAGGGTAAGCTACTACAGACAGTATAGTGAACGCATTATTGTGGCCAAGATAGATACCAAGCCCACACCTACCATGGTAGTACAAGTTTATATACCAACTAGCTCTGCAGATGAACAGATTGATGAAATGTATGATGATATAAAATAAATTATTCAGATAGAGAAAGGAGACGAAAATTGAATAGTTATGGGTGAATGGAATTCGATAGTAGGAAAAAAAAGAGAAGGAAACATAGCAGGTGAATACAGAATGGGGTTAAGGAATAAAACAGGAAGCCGCCTGGTCGAATTTTGCGCAGACCTTAACTTAATCATAGCTAACACTTGGTTCAAGAATCATGAAAGAAGGTTGTATACATGGATGAAGCCTGGAGATACTGGAAGGTTTCAGATAGATTATATAATGGAGATTTAGGAACCAGGTTTTTAGTTGTAAGACTTTTGCAGGGGCAGATGTGGACTCTGACCACAGTATACTGGTTATGAACTGTAGATTAAAACTGAAGAATCTCCAAAAAGGTGGGAATTTAAGGAGATGGGACCTGGATAAATTGAAAGAACCAGAGGTTGTGGAGAGTTTCAGAGAGAGCATTAGGGAACGATTGACAAGAATGGGGGAAAGAAATACAGTAGAAAAAGATGGCTAGCTTTGAGAGATGAAATAGTGAAGGCAGCAGAGGATCGAGTAGGTAAAAAAGACGAGGGCAAATAGAAATCCTTGGGTAATGGAAGAGATACTGAATTTAATTGATGAAAGGAAAAAACACAAAGATGCAGTAAATGAAGCAGACAAAAAGGAATACAAACATCTTAAAAATGAGATAGACAGGAAGTGCAAAATGGCTAATCATGGATGGATAGAGGATAAATGTAAGGATGTAGAGGAATATATCACTAGGGTTAAGGTATATACTGCCAACAGGAAAATTAAAGAGACCTTTGGAGAAAAGAGAACAACTTGCATGAACATCAAGAGCTCAGATGGAACCCAACTCTAAGTAAAGAAGAGAAAGCAGAACGGTGGAAGGAGTATAAAGAGGGCCTATACAAGGATGATGTTCTTGAGGACAATATTATGGAAATGGAAGAGGAGGTAGATGAAAATGAAATGGGAGATATGATACTGCATGAAGAGATTCAAAGACCTAAGTCGAAGCAAGGCCCTGGGAGCAGACAACATTCCATTAGAAGTACTGATAGCGTTGGGAGAGACAGCCCTGACAAAACTATACCATCTGGTGAGCAAGATGTATGAGACAGGCCAAATACCCTCAGACTTCAAGAAAAATGTATAATTCCCATCCCAAAAAAGCTGGTGTTGACAGATGTGAAAATTACCGAACTGTCAGTTTAATAAGCCACAGCTGCAAAATATCATCAAGAACTCTTTGCAGACGAATGGAAAAACTGGAAAAACTGGTAGAAGCGGACCTCGGGGAAGATCAGTTAGGATTCCAAAGAAATGGTGGAACACGTGAGGCAATACTGACGCTACGCTTATCTTAGAAGATAGATTAAGGAATGGCAAACCAACGTTTCTAACATTTGTAGACTTAGAGAAAGCTTTTGACAATGTTGACTGGAATACTCTCTTTCAAATTCTGAAGGTGGCTTGGGTAAAATACAGGGAGAGAAAAGCTGTTTACAATTTGTATAGAAACCAGATGGCAGTTATAAGAGTTGAGGGGCATAAAAGGGGAGCAGTGGTTGGGAGGGGAGTGAGACAAGGTTGTAGCCTACCCTGATGTTTTTCAGCCTGTATATTGAGCAAGCAGTAAAGGAAAGAAAAGAAAAAGTCTGAGTACATATTAAAATCCATGGAGAAGAAATAAAAAGTTTAAGGTTCGCCGATGACATTGTAATGCTGTCAGAGAGAGCAACGGACCTAAAAGAGCAGATAACGGAATGGACAGTGTGTTGAAAGGAGGATGTAAGATGAACATCAACGAAAGCAAAACGAGTGTAATGGAATGTAGTCGAATTAAATTGGGTGATGCTGAGGGAATTACATTAGGAAATAGGACGCTTAAAGCAGTAAATGAGTTTTGCTATTTGTGGAGCAAAATAACTGATGATGGTTGAAGTAGAGAGGATATAAAATGTAGACTGGCAATTGCAAGGAATGTGTTTCTGAAGAAGAGAAATTTGTTAACATCAAGTATACATTTAAGTGTCAGGAAGTCGTTTCTGAAAGTATCTGTATGCAGTTTAGCCACGTATGGAAGTGAAACGTGGACGATAAATAGTTTAGACAAGAAGAGAATAGAAGCTTTCGAAATGTAGTGCTACAGAGGAATGCTGAAGATTAGATGGGTAGATCACATAACTAATGAGGAGGTATTGAACAGAACTGGGGAGAAGAGGAAATTGTGGCACAACTGGACTAGAAGAAGGGATTGCTTGGTAGGACATATGCTGAGGCATCAAGGGATCACTAATTTAGTATTGAAGGCAGTGTGAAGGTTAAAAATCGTAGAGGGAGACCAAGAGATGAACACACTGAACAGATTCAGATGGATGTAGGTTGCAGTAGGTACTGGGAGATGAAGAAGCTTGCACAGCATAGAGTATCTTGGAGAGCTGCATCAAACCAGTCTCTGGACTGAAGACCACAGCAACAACAATGTTTCCCTAGTTTTTCGAAAAGAGATTTTAAAGATGCATTTCAAAGATACGTATAGAAAAACCAGTTGAATATATTTGGATGAATAATATTCGTCAATTAAATGACATATTAGCAGTAATTCACAGAGATGAAGTAGCTTGAATTAAAAATTAAGATAATGAAAAAGAATAACACAGATTTTAACAGATTTAGTGATTTTATTATTAATAATCCAAAAGGAATTCGTTAGTTCATTATACTTTTGATAATCTTCCTTACACATTTTGGAAAAGTGAAAAATATTGTAAAATTAGTAAGTACATTGATTAACAAATTACCATTTGAAATGCAGCGCCCTGGTTATAATTATGGGGAGTCTGGAATCGAACTAGGTGAAACATTATATAGAGAAGATGATATTGCTTATATAGATATAGAAAAAAGACATCAATCAGATACAGAACTTTAGTTAACTGCAAAAGAAAGAACGCATTCATCTCATGCTTCATACAGTGAAAAATTAGATGATACTGCTGTTATAACAATAATGTTTGAAAACAAAAATTAGTGATGGTATAAGAAGTTGATGATAGATGATAAGGATTATTAAATATTCTTTATTAGTTTTTAATCCACATAACTTAATAAATTTATTATTGATTATACTTTTGTTGCAAGTGGAGAAATTAAACCAAAATCAATAAAAATAAAATAAAATAATGAACATATGAATAGTATTGATGATAATTTTAGTGAAATTTACAAACAAATAATGGTAAAGATTTTTATAATAAAAAATTCAAAAAGTAATAAAACAATTAATGTTAAACATCACTCAGTATATTCTGAATTAAAAGCATCTGTTGTTGAAACAGTTAATAGAACATTGAAAGAAAAGATTTGGAAGAAATCTGACTTACAAGGAAATTATAAATGGGTTGATTTAGTTAAAAATCGTGTTGATGAATATAACAACACAAAACATTGAATAATACAAATGAAACGAAAAGATGTACACAAAGAAAAAGAAAACACACTTATTGAAACCCATTTATGTAACAAATTTGATAGATACTCAACGTAAATATAAGATAGATGATAAAGTACGAATAAGTAAATTAAAAGGAATTTTTGAAGAAGGATATACAGCAAATTGATCAGCAGAATATTTTTAAATTCAAGATGTTATTCATTCTAATCCCATTTCATATAAAGAAAACAAGATTTAAATGGGGATGAAATAAAAAGAAATTTTTATGAACAAGAACTACTGTAAACAAATTTTCCAGATGATCATTTGTTGAAAAATTTTTAAGTAAGAAAGGTAAGAAAGTATATATTAAATTGTTAGGATTTTATAATTCATACAACAGTTGGATCAGGGGAAAATAAAATTCTATTATAAAAATAAAATCGTCTTATAAAATTTTGTTATATAAATAGAGTTAGTTATTGAAAATTTTAATTTCTTTGGTACTGAAGATAATGAACATGACAGTCACTGTTTCATTAAAGAAGATAAATTATATTCTGATATTAAAATAAGAGTTAATAAGAATGATCTTATGTCAGATTTATTTGAGAATTTTAAGTTTAAATTAATTGAATCAGATGGTTTTGATAGATTTAGCTTATGACATTTATATAAAAATTGTTATAAATGTTATTTTTAATTTAATCATGAGAAAAGTACTTGGAAATTCAGTTTTATTTTCTAATAATATTCGATAAATTTATTATATCATGGTTCTCATGAATAATTTTTAAAAATATTGAAATAATTTAGACAACAACCATTACCTAATCTTTCTTTGATTCTTTGAAATAAATTTATTAATTATACATAATTAATTCTCAAAAATTGTTTACAATTTCGATCTGCATTTTTGATAATATTTATTTGTTTCCGAACATTTTATGGAGCCGTTATTTGGAGGCTGGGAGAACTTAGGCCAGGGGTTGCAGTATTTCAGTATTTCACAAAGCATCGAAGCGGTAAATATCATAACAAATAACATTAAATTAATATCAGTGCATAAAAATACACTTGTATTTGGCTGTGTTATCCAAACATCACGTTCATCACCAAAAATATCGCCTAAACGGCGATGGCTGTATTTGCTTAAAAATTTGTTCAATATGCTATCATTAGCAGCCGAAGCAGCAAAATATCACTCTGTCTGGTCACCTGGGTGGTATCAATTATGAAAACCATTTCCGATACAGAACGATTAGTTTGGTGGGTGGGGCGAGGGGAGGGGGGGGGGAGGTTGTAGTAGAGAGCAGGGATATGTGATACAGCACATTCCATAGTTCGTTCATTTCTAAAAGATGTTTTCAGCGTGCTGCTTCAATTTGTCCGAGCAGGTAGAGTCCTTCATCCCTCCCTCGCTCTTTATCCAAAATCTATTTACGCTCCTGAAAGACTATAATAACCGAAGCCAGCAATTTCATGCACAATTAAATCTTAAAATATGCACTCATTCATGTACTATCAAATGACTAAATTTGCACATGTAAGAGAAAAACATGTGTCAGAATTCAATATTTTGTTGCGATGCATTTTATTTTATTTGAAAACAACGTACAACATCCTGTTTTTCCAAATTCTCCACCGACTTCGGACAGGTCCGCGTGTTGAGCCGCTGAGCTAGCTGTCCCTGGATTTGGAGGCGGATGGTTTTAATCCATCCTATGGCAACCTTGGAAATGTTGTTCAGTGCACTCCCAATTTCAGTTTAGGCAAATACCGAGGTTCGCCCCTTACTGCAGGCGACAGCTAATTGCTCGGAAGAAATCCAACACGTTTCTTTCCCGGCAGATTACAATTACCTTAACGATGCAGCCCCTCTGCTTAAATGAAAAGAGCTGGATCGAAGGCGAGCTGAGCCTCTCTTTGGGTACTCCCAGCACTAAAAGCTATATGACAAATAAATGGTAATCCATTTAGACCCCTCATCCATTTGTCTGCTGGGACGTTCTTTAATGCAGAAAATGATCTTTCTTATACTGCAAGACGTGACAGCCACATACTTAAATGAGGAAATATGGGAAAGTGTAAGGCTGAATAATTCCAGATCGTATGCATTTTCGCTACTGAAAATTATTCCAGCTTTTCTGTCGAACAGAGATCTCTCTATTCCAAACTCCCTGTCGGTAATAATCACGCTGTCTCAGAAGATTAGCGCTCGTGCATTCCAGATTACTCCTTCACCTCAAATCCATAGTGAAAGAAAAGGAGTGTAAAATGACCTTGGAGGGTGAAGAGAGACTGGAATATGACTGCTTCTTACTGGTTTGCCAATATACAGCACTACTAAGTGTCGAGATCATATCTCCGCTTGACGAAAACCCCTAGATCAATTTCGAATAAAAATGATTTGTTGTTCTTTATGGAAATTTTCAGAATAAATGTGTCGTTGTAAGATCCTCTTTGACAAAATCCTGGCTATGTCCTTTCAATCCATTTCTTCCCTTTCCTTCCTCATTCTCTATTTCATAGAAATATATATAGTAGTGCCAAGAGCCGATCGTCCAGCAAATGCACATGGTTGGGCTTCTGCATTTATGGAGTCAGATCGTACGCCTGTACTGCAACTTCAAGTATTTCAGTCGGCAGTTTTCCCTTTAAGCCACACAGCGAATTGTCCGTTCGCTTCAGTTGCTACAAAAAAGTAGAGTGTGTTCCAAAACGACAATTTACAAAGTTGATCAACTGTGTTTCAGAAACAGCCATAAATAGAAAGGTGCGGTCCATGGCATGATGTTCACGAACATCTAAACTAGATTAGTTGTTGACGAAAATGGCCAAACCCAAGCAGTGTATGGAATAGTTGATAGAGACCAAATTAGACCCTGAGGTCCAACAGAACATCCATAGTTTTGAACACGCTGCACAAACACACCACGATCACGTGCGACCGACAGACAGTGGCACATGACGTTCAAGGAAGCCGACGGTGTTACGAACAGGGCGAGTTCTGAACACGAGTGTATAAATGTGGAACGTGTGAAACAGGCAAATATCCGTAGTTCGAACAAGTCAATCGGTCAAGTGTCTCAACAGTTTTAGCTACCAACAACCACAGTGCACATGGTACTACACAAGATACTGAAACTTCATGTCTACAAGATCCAGCTGCCGCAAGCGCTTCAACCTGATGACAGGCCGTAGTACGAAACATTTGCAGTTAAGATTCTGAATAGCAATGACGATGACCCAGACTATCTGAAAGAGGTGATGTTCCCATCCGAGGCTTACTTTCATGTGTCCAGGAAGGTAAGGCGACACAGAGTGAATGTCTGGGCTCTGAGAACCCGTCTCTTGTGCATTCTTAGGACAGAAACAAGTGTATGAGAACTTAAGGCATGTTTAGGCCAGTCTGCAAATTCCGAGCGGTTAGCAACTAATGCAGCAACACAAACTTCGAGTGATCGCACGTTGATTGCTCAACTCCATGTTTGGCACTGTAGCGACGCTGCCGCGCGCTAACTATAGCTCGCCGGTGTGCGTGTGTGTGTGTGTGTGTGTGTGTGTGTGTGTGTGTGTGCGTGTGGTGAGTGCACGTGTGTCAGTGCAGTGCTGAGCGGTCGTAATTACTGTACACGACGTCTGTGTAGTTCCGCGCCCAACCTCTAGAGGCGCTGTGTTTTCTAGCTTTTATATACGTTCTGTTTTTTATTTTTATTATTCCTTGTTTTTTGTGATATTGGTAGTTCCGTGCCTCCTGGCTTGTGTGGACGAGTACTGTTTTCTTTCCAATAACTACGGAAGTTTTCCCAGGTTTAAGGATCCTTCTGTAGAGGCCGGAAGCAAATTTTGTAACTCCGATCAGTCCATGCATGCCGCGCGTCGTTGTTGATCTGAAGGTCTTTATTCTTCTGAATCACGTTAAGCAAAGGTCGGACAGCCACCAGTTTAGCTGAACCCGACAAGTGGTGACCCCGACGTGATCCAAGCAGAAACCGACGTGATTAAGAAGAAGCAGGCGCGAGCTACGTAAGTAACGAGCACATAATAACCGAACAGCAGGCCGTCTCCAGGATTGCAGTCCGTTTGCCGCCGTTCTGGCCCGACAACCCGGTACTCTGGTTCGCGCAGGCAGAGGCAAGTTTTGTCTGCGCTGGAATAACGGCCGAAGCAACTAAATTTGCGCTGACTGTGAGCCAGCTCGACCAACGTTACGCATCCGAGGTGCAGGACATAATCACAGCACCGCGCGAGACTGGAGCTTATGCCAGGCTAAAATCACGAGTTGATTCGACGGGTGGCCGCGTCACAAGAGGACCGGATACGTCAAGTTCTGACACAGGAAGAAATTGGCGCCAGGAAGCCTTCTCAATGCCTGAGACATCTACGCAGCAAAGTTGAAACCGTTACTGTACCAGAAACTCTGCTCAGATCGCTATGGAGCAGTAGGTTGCCGCCGTAAATAAAAGCCATAATCGCCTCACAAACGGACATGCCGCTGGATGACATGGCGCAGCTAGCAGACCGGATTCAGGACGCGATAACACCGACTCAGGTCAGCGCAGTCGCGGCTTTGGACAACAGTACAAACAGTACCGCGTCTGTAGCACAGGCCGACCATGATTCACTCGCGGCCAAGGTTGAGCTTTTGTGCGCCCAGGTCAGTGCACTGCTGGCACGTGAGGACGACATGAATAGAAGAAGCCGATACAGACGGCGGCGTTCGAGAAGCAGATCTTCCGGCGGTACTACCACTCCGCAAGGCGAGGTACCGTTGTGCTGGTACCACCGACGATTCGGCGATCAGGCAAGGAAGTGCACATCGCCATGCCCGCACCCAAACGCCACCGGCGGTCGACAATAGGCGCAACCAACTGCCAGTTATCCTCCAAGCGCCTGTTCGTTACCGATAGGAGTTCCGGCGTAAAGTTTTTAATTGACACCGGGTCGGACCTGAGTATCATACCACGAACAGCCATACATCGTTACCGGCCGCCAACTGCCTTCCGTCTGACGGCTGCCAACAATTCTTTCGTCACAACAGAGGATGGAGCTTAGTCTCGGCCAACGTCGCCCGTATGAGTGGAATTTTACAGTGGCTGACGTCACGGAGGCGATCGTCCGGGCTGACCTCCTGGCGCACTACCACCTGCTGCCGGACGTCGCGAACGCACGCTTGGTAGACAGCGTCACTGGCTTAGCAGTCACGGGTTTCCGTCGCAACACCGCAACGCACAGTGCCAAGTTGGTCCATGCTACGGAGGGTTAGTACACTGAATTACTGCTTAAACATCCGAACTTGACCAGACCGCCCGGCGCTCCCAGGTTCATACCACATGACACGGTGCATCACATTCAAACGACTGATGGTCCCCCAGTAGCATGCCGACCTAGGCGTCTCGCTCCGGACCGATTGTCGATAGCGAAGGCAGTATTTGACGCCATGATTCGCGAGGGCATAATGCGGCCATCTAAGAGCCCATGGTCTCCCGCATTACATCTTGTTCCGAAGAAGGGTGGAGCTTGGCGCCCATGCGGTGACTACCGTGCGCTTAACGCGCGAACAGTGCCGGACAGATATCCCGTTCCGTTACTGAGGGATCATAATCACGCTTTACATGGTGCCACGGTGTTCACAGTTCTGGACTGCGCTAAAGCGTATACACAGATTCCGGTGGCCAATGACGACATTCCAAAGACTGCAATAATAACGCCTTTCGGTTTATTTGAAAGCAAATTGATGACTTTGGGTTTACGCAATGCCGCTCAGACCTGACAAAGGTTTATAGACTCGGGCTGCCGTTTTGTTTCGCCTACCTGGACGATGTGTTAGTCTTCTCTGCTGACCATGAACAACACCGACAACAACTGCAAGATATTTTCGAGCAATTAGAGCGTTACGGTGTCGTCTTCAACGTGGACAAGTGTGTTTTTGGGGGAGTCAGAGGTGACATTTCTTAGCCATAAGATTTCTGCTGAAGGCTCTCTTCCTCCGTCCGAGAAGGTGGACGCTATCTTGCAGCTACCCCGACCAACTGCGATCAAAGAATTACGTCGTTTTTTGGGGATGCTCAATATTTATCGACGACACCTTCCCCACGCTGCGGAGCTGCAGGAACCTTTGACGGCGGCATTATCAGGCCCTAAAGTAAATAGCAAGTCTCTGATACAGTGGACAGAGGACATGTGTTCTGCGTTCGAGGCAACAAAGAAGAGCATGGCCGACGCGGCGCTTCTCGCACACCCACGGCTCGACGCGCCATTAACAATTCTCGTAGACGCGAGCCAGACGGCGATCGGAGCCGCGTTACAACAATGGTCGGACAACGCATGGCAGCCACTGGCGTATTATTCCCACAAGCTTTCGCCTGCACAGAGAAAATGGAGCACATATGACCGTGAGCTCCTGGCGGTATACCAAGCAGTGAAATATTTCCGCCCCCAAGTGGAAGCGTGAACTTTCACGATATAAACAGACCACAAGCCACTCACGTTTGCCTTCCGTCGGAATAGTGTCAACTGCTCCCCCCGTCAATTTCATCACCTTGAGCTCGTGGCCCAGTTTACTACCGACATTAGACATATTTCTGGTATCGACAACATTGTTGCGGATTGCCTATCACGGATCAGCAGTGTTTCCAGTACCATAGACTTTCCTGCACTGGCACAGGCACAGGCACAGAGAGACGACGAAACTCTTTGCCTGTGTTAAAGATACGGCTTCCGCATTGCAACTGAAACTCGTTGATGTTGCGGGGGAAGATACACAGCTATACTGCGACGTTTCTCGCGGCCGACCTCGTCCCTTTTTGACGCCGGCTTTTAGAAGACAAGCCTTTGATACAATACATGGATTGTGCCATCCAGGGGTACGACCGACATTCCGCCTAGTATCGCAACGTTTCGTGTGGCCGGGCATACAAAAAGACTGTCGCGAGTGGGTCCGATCTTGACTTCAGTGCCAACGCTGCAAGATTAACTGCCATATACACGCACCGATCGGTGATTTTCCTGATACCACCGCCCGCTTTTCCCACGTTCATTTGGATGTAGTCGGACCACTTCCACCTTCGAACGGACAAAGATATCTTTTTACAATGATCGACCGTTTTACACGTTGGCCGGAGGCAGTGCCGGCGGATAATATCACAGCAGACACATTAGCTTCCGCTTTTTCAATAACTTGGTTGGCAAGATTTGGGCGCCAACTACATATTACCATTGACCGCAGACGGCAATTTGGATCAGACCTATTCTCACAGCTGGCCAAGTTCTGTGGTTACACCCACCATAAGACCACAAGTTATCACCCAGCAAGCAACGGAATGATCGAACGCTGACACCGCTGTTTGAAGGATCCGCGCTGATGTGCCACGGAGAAAGCTGGACAACCGCACTACCAGTGGTCTTGTTAGGCTTACGGACGACTTTCAAACCAGACCTGGGGTCGTCAGCAGCAGAACTGGTTTATGGAGAAACACTGCGCCTTCCTGGTGACTTTGTACACGCTGATGCCATAGAGACAGTTGCTACTGGCCAGCCGGATTTCTTGCGACGCTTGAGGGACCATGTATCAAAGATTCGCCCTCCGAAAGCCACACGTCATGGCAAGCCGCCCACTTTCGGGTACCAGGACCTGCAACAATGTCGTCACGTCATGCTCCGCACTGAGGGCGTTAAACCGCCTCTACAAGCTCCTTATTCTGGTCCATATGAAGTGCTATGGCGCAGTGCCCACACGATGGATATTCTAGTGAACGGCAAAACCACGACTGTTGCGTTGAATCGGGTTAAGCCTGCGTATGTTTTTCCTGACACCCCACTAGCGGCACCTCGTCGTAGTTCTGTGCCTCCTGGGTTGTGTGGACGAGTACTGTTTTCCCTCCAATAACTACGGAAGATTTCCCAGGGTTAAGGATCCTTCTGTAGAGTCTGGAAGCAAATTTTGTAACTCCGATCAGTCCATGCATGCCTGGCATCGTCAGATACACGCTCGCAATAAAGTTATTGTTGCTGAACTGAAGGTCTTTATTCTTCTGAATCACGTTGAGCAAAGGTCGGACAGCCACCAGTTTAGGTGAACCCGACAGCACCAACAGCGTTCAGCCAAAAGGGAAACACCACTGTACTTCCTAGCACGGCTGACAGCAAGTGTTTTACATCACTTTGCTCTCCCCTGAGGGTGGTGACTTCCATCTTGCGAGTGCACTCCACTGTTTCAACTGCTATACTTAAAGGCGTGTGTGTATATTTTCGTAGGAACTTTCCTTGTTTTGGGTGTCTGAAATCGACCTCGTAAGTGTTGAACTGCTTAGTCATGAGCGAGCACCCTTGACAGAGATGAGTCAGAGGCGATCTTTGCTCTGCGAAGGTGCGAGCCAGAGTTATCTGTTCATCGCGAGGAGAGGAGACAGACAGTTGAGCTTTGGTGCTAGATGTGGTTTAGTAGCAACGAGCAGCAAACATTGGGGATTATTAGGAATTATATTATGGATTAATGGAAGATTTATTGTGAAGAGAAAAAGAATAGTTTAATTTTTGTAATTCTTGGATTACAGTTATGAGATTTCAGATAAAGCTTAACTATCTATTGAAGTTTCATTAAATCTTATTAAGTTAAATGACATGAGACTTCTATTGAGTTCATTTAACCCAGAGTCATTCTCCACATCCCAAAAGTCAATTGATTTCCAATTTATTTAAATCCACTATCAAAAATTATGAACCAAGACTGATAGCAATTTTTTTACGGAACGCAGTTCACCTTTGTGTTAGGCAGCTCTATAATCGAGACGCGCTGTAGCTATGAGAGCAGTTTGCACGGCGTTATCCAGTGCAACCCATGTAAGGCAAACAAGGTAGAAAACAGTTCCTTTCTTTAACTAAATTTCACAAGGACCAAATTTAGTTTCAGAGTAATCAGTTTTTCATTTAATTTCATAGCCAGATGTTGTGATAACGATAAGCTTCAGACAGGGCATGATTTTCTTAGAATTCTTGCCATTAGATTTCTCTATGAAGTCTCTCAGTTGAATTTTGTCTCCAAAAGTTTGCGTTACGCAAGCTTTTAGCTTTAGGGGCTGGTATGCGCACCATTCAAAACAAGAAGCTCAACGTTAAGCATCTAACAGTCAACATTGCAGATCCACTTTCTCTAAAATAAATTTAAACAGGTAACTCAGTGCTCATTTCCCTTCTCATTCTAACCTGTGCAAAACCACTGACGGTGCTATCCTCAGGATCAAGGATCATGCTTGTTGCATATGCTAAGACGTGCCTGTTGGCGACTACAGTCTATTGTGGAACCTTACAACAGCTTTTAGGCGGTGCAGTTAATTTTCTAACTAAATGGTACGTCTACGCTGGGTCAGCTGTCCAGAGCGTCTGCAATTCCCAAGCTTCTTCCGTGTAAGCTAGATCCTCCTGTTACATCCGCCACCCGTGCTGTGTCTCGCTCTCTTGCCTTGGAGTGCTCTTGCTGACTCCCAACAGCCTCAAGCTTAACAATGGATAAGTCAAAAGTCGCAATACATGACTCCCCCCCCACAAACACACACACTCTTTAGCATGAAGGAGTCAGGGCAGCAGTCTAGTGTTATCTTCTGCTTCATGGCCATGTGGTGGGATCGTTGTTCTTCGTAAAGGAGCCAATAAATTCGACTATTTATCTGGACTTGATAGAACAGTTTATTTTCCACTGGTCGAAAAACTGCAACCTGACAACATGCTGCAACAGGATGGTGCTGCTCCTCTTTGGGCCTCTGTCATTAGGAAGGTGGCTGGACTGGCAGAGGAGGACTTTTTTCTAGCCCAAATGTCTCCAAACATAACCCCATTATATTCTTTTCTTTAGGGTTTTTGAATGATGCTTTCTACCAGGCGTAAGTGTGGGTCCTACAGGAAGTCCACGCGTTAAGGATACGCTAGACTGCACGTGGGGCAAACTGGTATATCGCATAGATATATTGTCTGCTAAAGATGGCGCACATATTGAACTCTGTTAAACGGATGCTAAGACTTTAGGTGTGTGTGGAGATTAAGCCCCAAGAAGCTACTTGTACCATGTTTGAAATATACGTGATGAAAGTTGTAAAGATCATTGAGGAACACCCTGTAATATTCCTCGTCCATAAAGAGCTATCACTTTGAGCTCGCCGATAAAAGACCCGGCTAAATATGACTACTGCTTGCATTTTATTGCAGCGGTCGGTTTAGCCCTCCGTCGTGTCTACACTTATAACACAGTTGTGCTGCCTTATTTGTAATTAATTTCTTATTAGTAGCCGGAGTGACTCACATCACCTCCTCACATCATTAATCGCAAGTATTTATGGAGGTAAATGTTAATATCTCTTTTTATAATATATTTCTTACACTGTCCAATTCATCTGTTAGTTTTCTGTGTTCCACTAAATAACCACTTAATTATCGTATTATAGAAAACCCTACGGACAGCTAGGGTTGTGTCAAATAATTGCCTAGTTCTCTCTGTAGGTGTAAAATCGCTGGGTTGTAATAATGTAAAATCTTCGGCTAGCCAGAAGCGCATTTGGCGTCAAGGCTACCTTTGACCAGAAAGATGTACTGGCACTAACCCAGTTTTCTATCTTCTGTTGCAGAGATCAATCACAGGTAACCACACGGAGGTGAAACTCATTTCGGGACTTACAGTAACTCGACTTGGTTCGTTGCCAGGCCAGTTGGAGTGCTACAAGCTTATCAATGCATCATCTCTCTTTCTAATTGGATTTTTTAGTGATTAGTTTTGTAGTTATCAGAACTGATTTCACCACATTGTACTTCTGATTACAACTACTTGTGTGTAACTCACTCTTTGAACTACATTGTAAATTTGTTGATCGTAATGGGATTGAGCTCAGCTTGCAGTCTTAATGATGGGTAGACTAATTGATTCCATATTTGTTTTATTTTATATAATACAGAAGCTGGTTTCGCCACATGGTGTTCTGTGGACTTTTGTGTATTTGTTTCTGCTTACAAATCCGTGGTGACCTGCACGATTTAAATGTCTGTCAAGAATATTGCTTTTATTCTCCTTTATTTTTGTTTGCATGCAATATTTCGTACTTTCTCGCATTTACTGGAGAACTCCATGTTGGCAGGTTTTGACAGCATTGGAACTCAGTTTTATTACATCTTGTCACAGAGTGAGTTCTTCATTCTACTTTGAATGGTGTTACTTCTTGCCTCTGAGTGCCATGCATTTCGCAGAGGCAAATGTAGAAGAGTACGCTTTGTAGTGTTGGTAACTAGAGCATTATTCTTTGCAAATGCTAAATTTGTAACAGTAGTTACGCAAATGTTTTCTCACGTTATAAACATATTCTACAAGTAGTACATTTTAGCAGAAGTGAATGAAAATTTCGGAGTCCACCATTAAATGTGAGGGTACCAAAAATTACCGTAGAAGACGAACAATATACTTACAATGCATTAAAATCGAGTAGCTATCACGCGGATTTGTAAATAGTAACAAACAGACATGTTGTTGTTGTTGTGGTCTTCAGTCCTGGGACTGGTTTGATGCAGCTCTCCATGCTACTCTATCCTGTGCAAGTTCCTTCATCTCACAGTACCTACTGCAACCTACATCCTTCTGAATCTGCTTAGTGTATTCATCTCTTGGTCTCCCTCTACGATTTTTACCCTCCAAGCTGCCCTCCAATGCTAAATTTGTGATCCCTTGATGCCTCAAAACATGTCCTACTAACCGATCCCTTCTTCTAGTCAAGTTGTGCCACAAACTTCTCTTTTCCCCAATCCTATTCACTACCTCCTCATTAGTTACGTGATCTACCCACCTTATCTTCAGCATTCTTCTGTAGCACCACATTTCGAAAGCTTCTATTCTCTTCTTGTCCAAACTAGTTATCGTCCATGTTTCACTTCCATACATGGCTACACTCCATACAAATACTTTCAGAAACGACTTCCTGACACTTAAATCTATACTCGATGATAACAAATTTGTCTTCTTCAGAAACGATTTCCTTGCCATTGCCAGTCTACATTTTATATCCTCTCTACTTCGACCATCATCAGTTATTTTGCTCCCCAAATAGCAAAACTCCTTTACTACTTTAAGTGTCTCATTTCCTAATCTAATTCCCTCAGCATCACCCGATTTAATTTGGCTACATTCCATTATCCTCGTTTTGCTTTTGTTGATGTTCATCTTACATCCTCCTTTCAAGACACTGTCCATTCCGTTCAACTGCTCTTCCAAGTCCTTTGCTGTCTCTGACAGAATTACAATGTCATCGGCGAACCTCAAAGTTTTTACTTCTTCTCCATGAATTTTAATACCTACTCCGAATTTTTCTTTTGTTTCCTTTACTGCTTGCTCAATATACAGATTGAATAACATCGGGGAGAGGCTACAACCCTGTCTCACTCCTTTCCCAACCACTGCCTCCCTTTCATGCCCCTCGACTCTTATAACTGCCATCTGGTTTCTGTACAAATTGTAAATAGCCTTTCGCTCCCTGTATTTTATCCCTGCCACCTTCAGAATTTGAAAGAGAGTATTCCAGTTAACATTGTCAAAAGCTTTCTCTAAGTCTACAAATGCTAGAAACGTAGGTTTGCCTTTTCTTAATCTTTCTTCTAGGATAAGTCGTAAGGTTAGAATTGCCTCACGTGTTCCAACATTTCTACGGAATCCAAACTGATCTTCCCCGAGGTCCGCTTCTACCAGTTTTTCCAGTTTTTCCATTCGTCTGTAAATAATTCGCGTTAGTATTTTGCATCCGTGACTTATTAAACTGATAGTTCGGTAATTTTCACATCTGTCAACACCTGCTTCCTTTGGGATTGGAATTATTATATTCTTCTTGAAGTCTGAGGGTATTTCGCCTGTCTCATACATCTTGCTCACCAGATGGTAGAGTTTTGTCATGACTGGCTCTCCCAAGGCCATCAGTAGTTCTAATGGAATGTTGTCTACTCCCGGGGCCTTGTTTTGACTCAGGTCTTTCAGTGCTCTGTCAAACTCTTCACGCAGTATCTTATCTCCCATTTCGTCTTCATCTACATCCTCTTCCATTTCCATAATATTGTCCTCATGTACATCGCCCTTGTATAAACCCTCTATATACTCCTTCCACCTTTCTGCCTTCCCTTCTTTGCTTAGAACTGGGTTGCCATGTGAGCTCTTGATATTCATACAAGTGGTTCTCTTCTCTCCAAAGGTCTCTTTAATTTTCCTGTAGGCAGTATCTATCTTACCCCTAGTGAGACAAGCCTCTACATCCTTACATTTGTCCTCTAGCCATGCCTGCTTAGCCATTTTGCACTTCCTGTCGATCTCATTTTTGAGACGTTTGTATTCCTTTTTGCCTGCTTCATTTACTGCATTTTTATATTTTCTCCTTTCATCAATTAAATTCAATATTTCTTCTGTTGCCCAAGGATTTCTATTAGCCCTCGTCTTTTTACCTACTTGATCGTCTGCTGCCTTCACTACTTCATCCCTCAGAGCTACCCATTCTTCTTCTATTGTAATTCTTTCCCCCATTCCTGTCAATTGTTCCCTTATGCTCTCCCTGAAACTTTCTACAACCTCTGGTTCTTTCAGTTTATCCAGGTCCCATCTCCTTAAATTCCCACCTTTTTGCAGTTTCTTCAGTTTCAATCTGCAGTTCATAACCAATAGATTGTGGTCAGAATCCACATCTGCCCCTGGAAATGTCTTACAATTTAAAACCTGGTTCCTAAATCTCTGTCTTACCATTATATAATCTATCTGATACCTTTTAGTATCTCCAGGATTCTTCCAGGTATACAACCTTCTTTTATGATTCTTGAACCAAGTGTTAGCTATGATTAAGTTGTGCTCTGTGCAAAATTCTACAAGGCGGCTTCCTCTTTCATTTCTTCCCCCCAATCCATATTCACCTACTATGTTTCCTTCTCTCCCTTTTCCTACTGACGAATTCCAGTCACCCATGACTATTAAATTTTCGTCTCCCTTCACTACCTGAATAATTTCTTTTATCTCGTCATACATTTCACCTATTTCTTCATCATCTGCAGAGCTAGTTGGCATATAAACTTGTACTACTGTAGTAGGCATGGGCTTTGTGTCTATCTTGGCCACAATAATGCGTTCACTATGCTGTTTGTAGTAGCTAACCCGCACTCCTATTTTTTTATTCCTTATTAAACCTACTCCTGCATTACCCCTATTTGATTTTGTATTTATAACCCTGTAATCACCTGACCAAAAGTCTTGTTCCTCCTGCCACCGAACTTCACTAATTCCCACTATATCTAACTTTAACCTATCCATTTCCCTTTTTAAATTTTCTAACCTACCTGCCCGATTAAGGGATCTGACATTCCACGCTCCAATCCGTAGAACGCCAGTTTTCTTCCTCCTGATAACGACGTCCTCTTGAGTAGTCGCCGCCCGGAGATCAGAATGGGGGACTATTTTACCTCCGGAATATTTTACCCAAGAGGACACCATCATCATTTAATCATACAGTAAAGCTGCATGTCCTCGGGAAAAATTACGGCTGTAGTTTCCCCTTGCTTTCAGCCGTTCGCAGTACCAGCACAGCAAGGCCGTTTTGGTTAATGTTACAAGGCCAGATCAGTCAATCATCCAGACTGTTGCCCCTGCAACTACTGAAAAGGCTGCTGCCCTCTTCAGGAACCACATGTTTGTCTGGCCTCTCAACAGATACCCCTCCGTTGTGGTTGCACCTATGGTACGGCCATCTGTATCGCTGAGCCACGCAAGCCTCCCCACCAACGGCAAGGTCCATGGTTCATGGTTCAAACAGACATGAGCCCACAGAATACCATGCCATGAGACCAACTTCTGTTTCAAGTGAAACAAAAAAATTGTGGAATAACTTACTCTACTCAATATTACAGATGAGAGAAAAAATTAAGCCAAATACGAGTCGCCATTTACGTTTCAATGCAAAGAGTGCAATAAATACAAGACGGTCGTAACCAGGAATATAATTTCCACTTGACAACAGCGCATGGTCGACATTGCAATATTGGACTTTACATATATATACACTTTAAGTATAAATGAAATACGTTATCATGCAGTACACGTATTTCGCAAAGCATGAATACGGATTATCGCACCATAATTTCCCAAATTCGAAGTTAACTGCCAGGCCGCTTACAATGCTACTGTCGATCTCTCTTTCCTTACCGTACTTCTCAGATTTTTGTGTCATGTGGTTAACCAGGTCGGCGTATTCGGTTTAATACTCTCACAACCAGTTACCTACAATGTTTCTTCCTTTATGAATTTATTCTATTTATGTTGGGCATTTGGAGCACATTTCTCCGTATCTGAAAGTGTTCTTTTTTTTTTCATCATATGAAACCTCTGTGTAGACCAGATGTTATTTTATCCGGTTTCACTTATCAGTCCACATCAAAACTTATCTGAAATTATTTTTATGGAGTGGATTACTTAACGTATCTGTGGCATGGTTGGGGCGACGCGATGCGATGTTGCTGCGAATTAAAGTTCCACTCACCTCGTGCTGAATTCCTTCTCACACGCACGCCTCCTTGAAGTTACTGAAATGCAATTCTGTTGTGTACATAGTTCCGCGTAGTTAGCACGTACACAACTTTCCCAAAACAGCGCGCCCCGCTAAGCACAACAGCGCAGGCGCAGCGCTCGTCCGTCTCCGCACTACGAGATGGCGCTGTCTTAGAGACGGACAAAATTCTGCTTCCGCCGATCCGCGTATTAATATGTAACGCAGCCAATGAGATTGCTGCTAACGTAGAACCTTTTCTCCTCGCGGATCACACTCGCGCAGTGATACCTGAATTCTCGAGGTATTATAACGAGTGTACAGACCTCTGATGAGTCAGTCTGCATCAGTCTGCATTTGTCTGTACCAGTCTATAGTCAAGATTCAGTCTGCGCCTAATAAGATTATCATATTCCTGTACATAGCCATGAAGAGAAATGTATAGACACTTTGTCAAGTATCAGAGATATGTGAGAATAAGATTAACGTACCAAGACCAAAGGAACTTCAGATTGTCAATTGTAAATAGCATCCAGAACCAAGTTAAGTTATTTTTATGCATGTTATTATTTTAATAAATGTGTGTGAAAATTAATCAAGTTCTGTTTAAAGTTGGTCACCGTCAATGTGCTACTCTAAGCGTGCAAGTGGCATTTCTATCGTCTGACCTAATGGCAGAAGATAAACACGCCACAATAAGACCACGAGACATATTGCTGACACTCGCATACTTCGTTAGAGCGACAAGTCTAATCTGATAGTGTGTGTACCGAAGGTCTTACAGTTCGCACACCACAAATTCTCAGCCAGGAAAAGCTATAAAAAGAAACAGCTGTACATGTCGTAACGACAAGTCGCACTAAAAATTGTTCTATCAGTGGAAGGTTAATAACAGTTAAATGAAAGCATTTATGTGTGTAAAATTTTACTCTGTTACGGTAAACTTGCATACACTAGTTACTACCGAGGTTTTTTTCTAAGCAGTACGAAGGTTGAAAGGTCCACACGCACACATCTTTCATAACCGTAGCCAGGTTACTGTAATTATTAGTTATCCTTCAACAAAAAGTTCACAAACGGATTGTTTCTTTTAGAACAGCTATCTCAAATGTTGCTATAATCAGTCTCAGGCAACAAAATATTCTCGTTCGCGAGTAGTTAACACCCCACGCGGAATTTACTTATTTAAAACGTAACCAAAAGTTCTGAATTTCGCATCGTGCATTAAATCGAACTCTCTTCCACACTTTACGGCACTTCTCAAATGTTTTGGTACCGAAATATCACAATATTAATAATTTTCATCAAAGCACCTATCAACAGGTCTGGTCACTATGAGATAAAAGCTCCGATTTATCTCTCTACAGAAAAGAAGTTTCTAGTTCCCAAAATACGCGGGAATAGGCTAATTTCTGATTGGCAGAGAAACATCACAGCCAATCGGAAAGCAGTATCAAACCCGCTCAATCCAGCGCATATATACAGAACCAATCACAATTTGACACTGAATCAGAACAATAAATCAACATAAACGAATTTTGAAAACCCACAAATATAAAATCAATTCCCTCTCAACAAAACTACTTCACCGAAATCATAACCTCATTTCTCAAGTACCATAAACTGACGAAATAGTTTATAATAAATCCCCAGGTACAAATGACTAACATACACATCATTCTCTAACATTCCTCACGAGACCATTTACTCCAATGTCTGATATAAAAAATTCACAAAAACATCATTTCACACTCACACCTTCATTCACCCTCATAACTAAGCACAATTATAATAGTAATTAATAAACTACTAAAAAATTAAACAAACAGAACTGCAAATAAAAATGGCTGTATTTTGACTGCAGCTCTAACAGTGTCCGTCAGCTAGTGACCTCTATCGCATCGAAACTACATGCAGACGGGCATCTGACATGCTGATGTGGTTCAAATGGCTCTGAGCACTATGGGATTTAACTTCTGAGGTCATCAGTCCCCTAGAACTTAGATCTACTTAAACCTACTGACCTAAGGACATCACACACATCCATGCCCGAGGCAGGATTCGAACCTGCGACCGTATGCTGACGTGCTAAGCAGCTGCGTGTTGTCAAGATGATAACTGTAGTTATGGAGCAGTTATCGTCTTGGCAACACGCAGCTGTACAGAAAGTCGGCAGCTACAGCAAATGGTGCAGTCAATCTGAAGATCGTCTACTGAATGTGCCGAAACCGGTCATTTTAAATAAATGATATTTTGGAATCATGGTTGTTTCTTCACAAATAACTATCGCAAGTAAGATCGCTGACTCTCCCAACCATGTTGGTTGTAATCATTTGTGGTACTTATCTATGAAAGTAACTTTTCCTCTTTTTACGAATTCCGACTACATCCGTAGCAGTTATTACTCACCACTCTTGTTGTTGCTATTGTGTGATAATAGCGTCGTACCTCTGTCATGTGACTATTTCCACTTGATGTCGTCGGCTTGCGCATTACTTTCAGCCTTGCCCTATGATAACGTCCTATAGCTATCCTAATACGGACTCCAACCACTCGAACAGTACTGCAGAATTGGTCGCACTAGCGTCTTGTTGCGATATGCTTTACAGACGCGCTACAATTACTTTTTCAGAACCCTCCTAAGAACACTAATAAGTAAGTCTTTCGCTCTTTTGCCCGATTTTTCTAATACTGATACTGTGCAACAGTAACCTCGCCATAACGTAACAGTAAGCGTCTATACAAAGGACTTATTCAACGTGAAAGACCTTATTTCCTCCTTGTGACATCTGCCGGAAAAACTAACGTTATTCCTTTATTTGAAAAGGGGACAGTCAGACCTGTTAATTATGGATTTCCATGAATTTTAGGTATGTTGTAGAGGAAACTGTGCTGAGTACCTGGGCAGCGCCTTTTCATGTTACAGCAGATAGTTTCCGGAAAAAATCGACGTTGAAATTGTATGCGCACTGTATACTTGTAGCGTTAGCCATTTTTCGACGAAGCGAGCGAAGTGCAGCGGCTAACGTTTATAATTTTAATTAATATTGTGTTTATACTGGTTGCTGGTGAGGAGGAAAGTTAGTTATTAGTACTTTATTAATGATCTCATTCATAAGCAGCCATATCACAGTCGCTCAAGAAAGTTATAATTAAGCTTTACTTGTTTAACAAGAATCGGACGATGACTTTCCTTGTCCGCAATCTCGATGATTCGAAGCGATCTGCAATCCTGTGTAAATAAAATGTCTTGGTTTTCTTGCGTTGCGTAGTCGGGAAACCTCAGATCAAGCGGAAAGTTTGCTTTGATAGAGTTTAATTATCCGATGAAATAAGGGAGCTCTTGGATCTAATAATTGCAGGTTCGTTACCAATTCATCGGAAGTTCCCTTTTGACTACCAGCGAAACGACACCTCCGTGCAAATTTCCAATTGGAGAATACATATATAATTAAATTCCTTACACACCTTTGATGTAAATGCTCAGTATATATTTTCTTGAGTAACATGCAATATATTTTCAATCTCTTTCTTCCAGTAATCTCGATGGCAAAATTACAATTATTCAATGCGGCTATTCGGCACGAAGAAGATCCTAGAAGTCCTCTCAACACACCAGAGAGAATGTTACAAAGAGTAATTATGCGCTCATGGAATAGTAACAGTACTGTATTACTTTGCGCATCGATTCTGCGAGTATATAGATGGTCAAGAAGGAAACGTAATTCACTCATAGAATTGTGCAGGGATAATTAGTAGAATATAAAGAGATATTACACGTTCCAGGCCACCACCATGTAAGTGCCGGTTCAAATCCAGCTCGTGAATTTCTCAATTTCATATTACAGAATATAATTAAATAGTATATGTCATGGCAAATTATCTATTAATTTCATTAATATGTCACTCACTATGGCAAACTTTCTTCAAATGTGTATTCGGTTTCTTACAGAATACATTACACAGTCGTCTTACTCGATATAGCTCACATCGCATTCTGTGCTAGAACAGAATTCCGGATGGTATTTGTCGTAGAAGCAACCGAAGGATGAATTCGTAAAACACCACGCACACACGATGAAAGCTACTGCTAAGCAGACACGGATTTTTCAGAAGCAATAACGGAAAACACATTTCGTTTGTATTAGAAAAAGGCTGTTCTTTCTTCGATTAACGTCGATGCCAACTTTGTGTATTTGATGAGTTCTGTGAAAGCACGAGCACCAGATTGACGCAGAATTAAAGAGTGTATTCGTATGGTATATTCCGCCGAAGCGATTTCTCTATTAGTCTTCAGCAAGTCGAGAGAATTAAGAGTTTTTTTTCGTGCCTGTAACAATAACCGTCACAGCGGTGGCAAAGTGGAGTACATTTCGGTGGGACAATCCTTCCGGTGCAGGTGCATGCTTTCTTTCATCCACAGAGATTTGTCTGACCAGTCTGCCCTCCCCACGAATCTATAATGCAAGAAAATAAGCACACGGCCAAGATTTGAACCAGTACCGCCAGCTTGGTAACCACGAACTTTAGACACTGAGCTTTGCCCGTTTGGTCGAAACCTGATAAACGTTAACAGTTGTAGAATGTACGCATAAAGCTTCAACATAGATTTTCCCGAAAACTAGGGGCCGTCACATGTAACGTCGCTAGCCACTTACTCAGAACAGGCCCCTCTACAACATACCTACTATTCAACGAAATCCGTGATTAAAGATCTTATGGTTCCATTGTAAGTCAGCAAGTCATTCACTCTCATATAGCGAAACCATGGAAAGTCTGAATGTGTTATGGGGACGACATTTTTCTAACGTTAACAGTATATTCGCTACGATTACCATTTGTAAGAAGTGTGCTACCAGTGGGGCTCACTGCATTCCGGTGCTGCACACAGTTTTAACATTCCACAAATGTTCACTTGTTACCTAACTGAAAAAAAGATGAGGATCTGGGGCATGGCTTTGCTAAGTTAATAACAGGACTTTCCCAGAAGGAAAGGCAGCTGCATGGTGTCGCCTATTACGTACATAGCGTCACACGAGGGAAAAAAATTTGTCATACATCACTGAAATGCTCCATACCGGAGTTCACTCAACTGATTGACTCATTCAATAGGCAAATGCAGTTATGTGTCAATGAATTCTCAGGTGCTTTTGTAGAAGTTGTGGGACAACCTTAATATAGGTTGATAAGAGCAAATAATATGGAAAGTAATAGATAGAAAAATGGCTATTTCTAACCATGTCACACAAGTGGTACCGCATCATTATTAGTTTAGAATTATTACCAAGTCATCATCAGATTGTTTAAAAAGAGAGAAAGAAAGAGAAGTAACATAATGGAAAACTAAATTAAAAATCAATCTAAGTTCTATACACAATCACGCGGTCTTGAATCCGTTACACTGTAACTCGCCGACTGAAGAGGCGCACGAAGGCGCTCGTAATGTGAAGCTATCTGTGCTCCAATCGTCGGAACTGAGGGCTACAGTGCACTACGTAATAATATAAAGTTGGTTATTCTTAAATCGCGAAAATGAGATCAAGAATATTCACAGTGTAAAACTGATTGCGAAAGAAAGCCTTCTCCAAGCTAAAAGTACTAAAACCGCCTGGTGTAGATAAGCAAGACGTGCACTACAAGTGGGACAGATGACGCCCACCTGCAGACGCTAGCTGCGAGCATCTAACTAAGTAGCTAACGTTCACAAGTGCACACTAAATAGCACAGGATTTATCACATTTCCTATTGCAGTGTACATGGTGGTAACCAGTCAAGGAATATTTTAGGGAATTTGTTTAAAAAATTTATTTCAAAGGCCCAGTGAAATCTTTATGAGTTTTCTTGCAGAGAACTTACGCTGTGCCTACGTGACACAAGTTGCCTGTCTCGTAAAACCGAGGCAGTTCTGTGTGTGGACGCTGGAGTGTTCTGCGGTGTGGAACACAGTTTCCTCTCTCTCTCTTGTAATCCAGACCTCGAGCAGAACAGACTTTCCGAAGGCAGAGCCTCTGGCTCTGCTTTTCACGACCGGCCACCAACTTAAGTTAACATGAACCGCTTCCCCCTCCGTTGCCCATTTCAATTAATTGTTCGACCTCCTAGACCGGCCTAAACTTGGTAACTTCCGACCCTAGGCTCGTCCCTTGTATGCCATACACTGAAATATATTATCTTTATTGTACCTAATTTCCTGTTCTGTCATTTGACGGCAGACCTGGACCCCCACTCTCAAATCCGACGGCTCGACCTCCTGCACACTGTCGTCCGTATACATTAACAACAGGCTTGTGGTTGTAGAGGGGACTTAGTAATTAAAGTTTTGCTAAGGAATCCATGACCGGAAATGTACCGTCTGGATACACAACAAATTTGAAGATCGGATCATGTTCAGGTCTGCCGCTTCAAGGTTCGCGCAAAAACTGTTGGGTTGGTGCATAAGTTCGTAGCGTTTTCGCATAACTTTAATAACAACAATAATAATAATGTAAGCGTAGGCTTCCGCGGCCGTTGTCTTCTTCAATAAAATTCTTCAGGGTATCAGACCGCATCGTCATAATTTTAAATTGCGCCAACGTTTCGGCCAGCGTTGCAGCTAGCCTTCATCAGGGCCCTGATGAAGGCTAGCTGCAACGCTGGCCGAAACGTTGGCGCAATTTAAAATTATGACGATGCGGTCTGATACCCTGAAGAATTTTATTGAAGAAATAATAATAATAATAATAATAAACACAACACATGCACATGACAGAGAATTTAGTCGTCAATAATATATTCTGATTCACTATTCACAACAATTTGTCAACGGTGGTGTAATTACTCGATTCCGCGACAGTAGAAATCACGTGGTTTTGAGGCGGAGAACTCGTCCAGCCGTGTTCGGAGGGCATTTTCATACGGAAAGAAAGTCCTTGAAGATTGTTCGATAGACAGCGGAAAAGATGAAAATCGGAGGGTGCAAGATCAGGTGAATAGGATGGGTGCGGAATGACTTTCCAACCCAACTCCTGTGTAGTGTATTATGTTAATCTAACAGAAAGTGGGCTGACGTTATCGTGGAGTAACGTAAAAGTCTTCCTGGTCGTCATTATTTGACAGCATCTCCAGGACGTATCAGTTGTTGACAATAAACGTTAGCAGTGATGGTTACACCTCGGGGAAGCAGTTCGTACTACACCACGTCGTTGCTGCTCCACCAGAAGCATAACATTATCTTTCATGGATGCGTATAGGTCATTGCACAGGGAGTTGCTGCTTTTGTGGACTCAACCATTCCTTTCTTTTCCTTATTTTAACATAAAGACACCATTTCTCGCCACCAGTAACGATACAGGATAGGAATGGTCGGTGTTGTTCACAAGCCAGTTGATGACGAACAAGTAGAGATGCACATACGGCCACCCGCTGATTTTTGTGATTTTGGCTTAGAGCATGCAGTACCCATGCACTCGATTTTCGAAAGTTCCCCCACTGCAAGCAAATGTCGCACGATTGTGGAATGATCACAATTCATCACATTTGCCAGTTCTCGAGTACAATGACGTGGATGATTGTGGACTGATGCGTTTAAACGATCTTCAATCTCCTGAACGTGGACAGTCACTAATGTCAAAACGATCCTTCGTAAATCGAGAAAGCCATTTTCTTGCCGTCCTCTGTCCAATGGCATTATCCCCATAAACGTCGCAAATGTTTCTGGCTTCCTGCGCTGCCGTCATCCCACCACTGAACCCAAACAGAAGAATGTGTCAAAAATGTTCCGATTTCTCGACTTGCCATTCGATTTTCTAGCGTCCACGGCTCCACTCACTAACTCCAAATGATAATATGTAAACTCAAATAGCAACAATGAACTGTAAATAAAGATGACAATGGATAAATAAATTCATAGTAACCGGAATAACAACAAGCAAAACGAAGACGCTACGAACTTACGCACCAGCCTAATAATTATGACATCACATACCGGGTGATCAGAAAGTCAGTATAAATTTGAAAACTCAATGAACCAACGAATAATGTAGATAGCGACATAAAAATTGACACACATGCATGGAATGACATGGGGTTTTTATTAAAACCAAAAATAAAAATTGCTAGACGCGTGAAAGATCTCTTGCGCGCGTCGTTTGGTGATGATCGTGTGCTCTGCCGCCACTTTCGTCAGGCTTGGCCTCCCAGGTCCCCAGACCTCAGTCCGTGGATTATTGGCTTTGGGGTTACCTGAAGTCACAAGTGTATCGTGATCGACCGACATCTCTAGGGCTGCTGAAAGACAACATCCTACGCCAAAGCCTCACCATAACTCCGGACATGCTTTAGAGTGCTGTTCATAACATTATTCCTCGACTAAAGCTGTTGTTGAGGAATAATAGTGGACATATTGCGCATTTCCTGTAAAGAACATCATCTTTGCTTTGTCTTAATGCCGGCCGGGGTGGCCGAGTGGTTCTAGACGCTACAGACTGGAGCCGCGCGACCGCTACGGTCGCAGGCTCGAATTCTGCCTCGGGCATGGGTGTGTGTGATGTCCTTAGGTTATTTAGGTTTAAGTAGTTCTTAGTTCTAGGGGACTGATGACCTCAGAAGTTAAGTCCCATAGTGCTCAGAGCCATTTTTTTTGTCTTACTTTGTTATGCTAATTATTGCTATTCTGATCAGATGAAGCGCCATCTGTCGGACATTTCTTGAACTTTTGTATTTTGTTTTTTTTTTGGCTCTAATAAAACCCCATGTCATTCCAAGCATGTGTGTCAATTTGTACCTCTCTATCTACATTATTCCGTGATTTATTCAGATTTCAAATTTATACTGACTTTTTGATCACCCGGAACATTTTCGTTCGGCTAATGCAAATAGTGCGAGAAACTGATACGTTCGCAACTAGGACGGTGATGTGGTGCTCCACGGACGCACCGCACTCTCGACTTCGAATAAATATTGTGCACGACGAGGGCTCCTGTAGAGCGATCATTTTCTTAGCTGTATGCATGCCTTGGATAGGGAGATTTGAAAGTGATCCCATACTCAGACACATTTTACAACCAAACTATACATTTCTGGACATGGATTCCTTGTCAAAACTTCATGTATTACGTTTCCTCTACAATACCTAGAAGAATGTAATAGGAATTGAGGAACACGCTGTACAACACACAAAGAAATCACCAGGCTTCATAGTGATTCCGTAAGCCAACATGGCTAGTCTGTTTAAGAAAAATTTCTGTTTCTTTTTTTTATTTTTCACACGGGTCCTGTCTAAGCGTCTTGATGCAGACCAATATTCGACAATTTCAGATTTTTAAACATGTATGCAGATAGCAAAATGTGCTGAGAATACGAGTTATATATCACATCGTTCCCCACAGCGGGAGGGACTAAGAAATAACTTCGAAAAGGAAATGAATGCACAGTACGAGAGAACCATATCAGCACCAGGACGTTGTGTTCCTCAAAGGCGTGAGTCGGCACTTACCTACACGCGGTGAACCGCGACCCGCTGCTCAGCACTACACTGCCGTGCGGAGCTCCGGGCACTTCCTTTGATTGGCTACACGCGTGGTGACAAGGACGCTGCGGTTTGCAAGTGACTCGGCAGTTTCGTACGTAGTCCGTGTGGCCCGGAACAGCGAGTTCAATACACTCAGCATTAACCGAGTCTTCCGGAGAAAGCTCTTCGAATATCAGTGAAACGCTCTTCTGACGTCAGAAAGCACTTTCCTCCAGCGTAATCTCCTCTCAGTCCACTCAACTTGTCCCACTTCTTTCCGATGGGTAGTGTGATTCTGGAAGAACTGCAGATTACCCATTCGTGACTGCTATAAGCTTTCACTGAAGTCTGATTGATTACCTGGAACATTTCTTTTTAGACGATGGATGTCTTAAGTAGAATATTTAAATCAGCCTCTCAACTGCAGAAAACAACGTGACTTGGCGTAGTACCAAATTCAGAATTACGTAAACAGTGACTGCACTTCTGGATCCTACAGAGATAAGATTGTGTGTTCTGAGTCACATGTTTTCACGCGAAAGTATTAGTAAAGTACAGCTGATACGCTACTGGCGAGAGCGCGTGGGAATTCCAACCGTTACTAGGTTAATCGCCAAGAGAAGTCAAAGCACAGTAAAAAAAAATATTTTAAACTTTATTTTAATAAAACGTTTATTATATTGGCATGCATTGCTAAACACCGGAGCATTTTAGAAACCAAAGAGTCTAAGGCGCTGCAGCCATGGACTGTGCGGCTGGTCCCGGCGGAGCTTCGAGTCCTCCCTCAGGCATGGGTGTGTGTGTTTGTCCTTAGGATGATTTAGATTAAGTAGTGTGTGAGCTTAGGGACTGATGACCTTAGCAGTTAAGTATCATAAGATTTCACAAACATTTTAGAAACCAAAGAGCCTCGTATTATAAATGTACCACCACCCTTTCTAATAGCGGGAAAGTTACTCTAGCATAATGTCGTTAATTGTGACTTTCCAGTCTTGTTTTAGTTGCCAGATATCTGCGGAAAATTCTCAGGTAAGAGTGGCGATGTAAAACACTACCGAACAGCACAGAGTACACACCTGTAACATTTAAAACCTTCCACATATAGAACGCAACAAAAAGTTTGTTGCACTCCAAAAATAAGGGAAACCGGGGAAAAGGAGGTGTAAGAGGTGTGGCTAGAAAAAACCGGACTAGTACTGGTGAAACAATAAAACGAATGCAATAAGGCTGAAAGTCGCGTGGCCTGTCACGTGACTCTCGCTCCGCCTACTGCTCGAGTTTCATCTGCCTCCTGCACTCAGTCTGCCCGTGGCGTCTGTTTTAAGTAGTTGACTTTTGTCTGTGCGTCGGAAAATGTTGAGTGTACAGAAAGAACAGCGTGTTAACATCAAATTTTGTTTCAAACTAGGAAAATTTGCAAGTGAAACGTTTGTAATGTTACAACAAGTGTACGGCGATGATTGTTTATCGCGAACACAAGTGTTTGAGTGGTTTAAACGATTTAAAGATGGCCGCGAAGACACCAGTGATGACACTCGCACTGGCAGACCATTGTCAGCAAAAACTGATGCAAACATTGAAAAAATCGGTAAACTTGTTCGACAAGATCGCCGTTTAACAATCAGAGCAGTGTCTGAGTTAACAGGAGTTGACAAGGAAAGTGTTACGCAGATTCTTCATGAAAGCTTCAACATGAACAAAGTGTGTTCAAAAATGGTTCCAAAGTGTCTCACAATTGAACGGAAGGAACGCCGAAGAATGATTTGTTCTGACATCCTGGAAAACATTGAAAGTGATCCCACCTTCTTACAAAATGTTATTACTTGCGATGAATCGTGGTTTTTTACTTACGATCCCGGAACTAAACGCCAATCGATGCATTGGAAAACTCCTGGTTCTCCACAACAACAAAAAGCACGAATGTCAAAATCGAAATTCAAGGCAATGATGATTGTTTTTTTTTGACATCAAAGGGATTGTGCACATTGATTGGGTACCAGAGGGACAAACAGTGAATCAGCATTACTACATTAGCATCCTGGCTACCCTCCGTGAGCGAGTACGGAGAAAACGGAACGATTTGTGGAGAAAAAAGTCATGGATCCTTCACCAAGACAATGCCCCAGGTCACAGTGCGTTGTCAGTGAAGACGTTTTTGGCAAAACACAACATTCCCATCTTAGATCATCCATCCTACTCACCTGATTTGGCCCCCTGTGACTTTTTTCTTTTCCCTAAAGTCAAGTCAGGTTTGAAAGGAACTAGATTTGAGACTGTTGAAGCAGTAAAAGAAAAAGCGACGGAAGTAATGTATGGACTTACCGAAAATGATCTGCAGCATTGCTATGAACAGTGGAAAATTCGTATGGAGCGGTGTAGAGACCGAGGAGGAGAGTACATTGAAGGAGATAACATGAAATTGTAAATAATTGTAAATAAATGTTTTTTCCAGCATCAGTCCGGTTTTTTTCTAGTCGCACCTCGTATTTGTTAATAGTAAACGACAAGACGAAAGCAAAGTGGGCTAACTACAAAGTAGAAGAGGTAAATGCAGTCATACAAGAGTACTGTTTGGTAATAATACCGACAACTTCAGTAACAAGCTTCGTCAGCCTGACTTTTAAATGAGTGTGGGATAAGGTAACCTCAAATAGTTTTAAATGCATCCTTCTCATGACCTGAATAGGTCTCTTTCTCATTTTTAAAACGCAAACGTTTTCCTCTTTGTTCTAAAGTACGGAGGAAGCGATACGTACAGTCACCTACTTAACGAAGGCAAAAGTAAGCCTATTTTATTAGTGGGGTTGATTAGAGAGCGCTGTGTCTCTAACCGCAGCTTGTATACAGGGTGAACCACAGCTCTTCCTACAATCCTTCAGAGGTTGTAGTATGGGCCAAAAAAGAAATAATCCAGTAAGCACGGAGTCTAAAATGCTCTAATGCACACCTTCTATTGAACCTGTGCTCGTATCTCTTAAGGTATGCATTTTAGAGACCATAGCCACTAACTTTTTTTGTTGGTTTGGTCCATACTACCACTCCTGAAAGTTTGTCGGTGGAGTTCTGGTTCACACTGTATACTGTTCTGTTCGTAAAGACGCCTCAGTGCTTCATTTGAAGCTTAAATCGCGCATGCGTTTTTAGTTTACTACACGAAGAGTTGTCGTCACGGGATGTTGCCCGCCGGATTGACGAAAATTCTACCGTGAGATATGGCATAATTAAGATCTGCGTTGTGGTTGTTGCTGACAGTCACCAACACCAGATGTCCACAGTTACCGACAAATTATGGTCCGAGAAGAACGCAACAGAAATCCACACTTCCTGTTTAGAGACCCCTGACATGGGTGTGTCAATCCCGATAAAACGCAACTGTCTTCATAAGATCAATCTGACGAGTAACTGTCCATTACGAACAACAGTACAGCTGTAGCTTCGCACCAGGTATGACTTTAATGTATACTCTGAATTGTCAAAACAAACGGTAATATAACATTACCAGTGATGAAATAACTATATGGGTGTTGGACACGGCCGGCCGAAGTGGCCGAGCGGTTCTAGGCGCTACAGTCTGGAACCGCGCGACCACTACGACCGCAGGTTCGAATCTTGCCTCGAGCATGGATGTGTGTGACGTCCATAGGTTATTGATTGGCGACTCCATGGAGTGTCCTGTGCACCACGACCATATAATGGGTATACTTGGAAGGAGAGACAGCATTGGTCGTATTTTTTTGTTTTATTAAACGCAAAATCGATTTTCGGTCACTTAGTGACCATCTTCAGTGCTAGAAGTTAAAAATTATTTCACATTACGATCAGAGAGTATAAAACAGAAAATCACAACTACATCTGCATATGAACATAACAGTTGGTAGGAACATACCTGTAATATATAATTTAAATTGGTAGGCACTGGTGTCAACAAGCTTACAGCGATCACATAAACTGAGGCCGCTGTTTACATGCACTTGTTCAGCAGACCTCGGTGTGACAGGGCTTGGCACGCCCTCTATGTGACATGTGTCACGTGAAGACTTAATATTACTGGTTTTGCGAGATATTAACACTAAATAACTCTTGTGCATTTGTGAATCATGAAGTAATTCAAATTTAAAATGTACGTAAAACACATAGCAGACGAATGGGGAAGGAAATATCTAAAATACATTGGCGTATTGTTTCTAAAAAACAAACTTATAAAACATAAAACAGATCGATGATAAGTTGTCAGAGTGCAGGACAGGTAAAAGAGCAAAGACAATGAAAAAGAATAATAAATGAATAACATGAAATGAGGTATAACACAGGTTTTTTAAAAAACATAATACTCACCATCTCGCGTGGGAAGTTAGAAGTACAACGTTCGTGATTTACGTAAAATGTTACGTTAAGACTAAGGAGTCAAATATATAAAAATAATAATAGTACGAAACTGCCATTACTTAATAATTAAAATGCCGTGAAACACAATATTCATTACAAAAAAAGTTTGTAGGTGTGGATAAACAATTTTGTTATCATATTTAACCGACGTGCTGATGTATGTCTCGTTTGTCCCTTTGGACAAGATAGCAGTGTTATAACAATGGTTACAGGCTTCCGCATAAGCACTGGGTCAGAACCCATACATACATGACATCAAATATACACGGTTGCTTATTGTAAAACATAGCCCCATCATTTGGCGTGGGAAGTTAGAAGTATATCGTTCTTGATTTACGTAAATATTACGTTAAAACTGAGAAGTCAAACATATAAAAATAGTAATAGTACGAAAATGCCACTAAGTAACAATTCAAATGCCATTAAACAATATTCACTACAACAACAAAATAGGTTTGAGGGTGTAGAGTAACAATTTTGTTATCATATTTAACGGTGTGATAATGTACATATCATTCGTCCTATCACTGATTGTACGCTTCCGCATAAGCACTGGTCAGAACCCATACATACATTCACAGATTGATAAAACAGTAATAAAATTGCCAAGCAACCGGTTATGAATATTAATAAAATAATTTGATTTTACATAACTTATAGTAGTAGTGGGACCCATATGAAATACAAGCAGACTTAAGAAGTACCTATAATTCTAATTGTGTTATTGAAATAAATTTAAAAATATAAGGTGCGAACAGGTAGTATACATCAAACATCGAGAAACCATCATGAGGAAGGACAGGTAATAGTGCCACTTATACCAGAAATGTACATCGTACTTTAGAGAAATTAAACATAGGCTATGCACGATATCCAACACTTATTCAAACAGAAAAGGAATTGTTAATATACATTAAAAATAATTACGTAAAGTGATAACCGGTTAGTATTACTTCGTGTCAACGCCTAAGAGATGTCGACTGTAGTAAAATTATGTTCAGTAGGCGACCATAAGTTCTGAAAATTACGGAACAAAAGCGAGCATCTTTCTTAAAAACCGAAATTAGTAATGTTATTAGAACAAACCGAAACATGTGTGTCTGTGTGATGAGATAGTTGGAATAGCGGCCATTGTAAGCGTTCTTGTAGCAACTATGACTTATATACAACGCCTCAGTCATAATTGCTACGAGAACACTTACAATGGCCGCTATTCCAACTATCTCATCACACAGACACACATGTTTCGGTTTGTTCTAATAACATTACTAATTTCGGTTTTTAAAAAAGATGCTCGCTTTTGTTCCGTAATTCCCCCTTCGTCTGCTATGTCTTTTACGTACATTTTAAATTTGAATTACTTCATGATTCACAAATGCACAAGAGTTATTTAGTGTTAATATCTCGCAAAACCAGTAATATTAAGTCTTCACGTGGCACATGTCACATAGAGGGCGTGCCAAGCCCTGTCACACCGAGGTCTGCTGAACAAGTGCATATAAACAGCGGCCTCAGTTTATGTGATCGCTGTAAGCTTGTTGACACCAGTGCCTACCAATTACCAATTTAAATTATATATTACAGGTATGTTCCTACCAAATGTTATGTTCATATGCAGATGTAGTTGTGATTTTCTGTTTTATACTCTCTGATCGTAATGTGAAATAATGTTTAACTTCTAGCACTGAAGATGGTCACTAAGTGACCGAAAATCGATTTTGCGTTTAATAAAACAAAAAAAATACGACCAATGCTGTCTCTCCTTCCAAGTATGTCCTTAGGTTAGTTAGGTTTAAGTAGTTCTAAGTTCTAGGGGACTGATGACCTCAGAAGTTAATTCCCATAGTGCTCAGAGCCATTTGAACCATTTTGTTGGACACGTTCCGAAAGCCAATAAATAAAAAAAGGTAAATAAAATACAATTTAAAAAACAGTACAGCACAACTCACACCAGCGTGAAGCGCCTACAATGGAACCTGGATTACTGACGTGCAGGTTCTCTTCACTAACGAGAGGACAAATTGTCTGCTGTCTGGTGATTGTCGTAGAGATTGTGGTGGCGGCCAGCTGCAAACACTCGTCTGTGGCATGCAGTTCCACGGGTTCTGGCTCTTTTCCTTCATCAGAACGACACGCAACAGCTGTATTTCCGCAGTGGTTCAGACTGCGGTGGACTGCGAAGCTGCAGAGTCACTCTTACTTTGCAGAGACGGCTCTGGCTAATGACGCAGCACGTGGTGGGAAAGCTGCGTCACGCTGAAACGCAACAAGCGCGCGCCACCTGCTCATCGTGCAAGGTCCCGTTCGCCTGTCTTCTGAATGCCAAGAACGCAGCCGTACCCACGTGATCCTGCGTCCGCGGTGGAACTAGCAAAACAGTGCCCCCAGACCTCCCCCATTACTGTAAATTTATCTTTCTGCTATTGTTTCTACGCAGATACTGCAAATTTTATAATTTAAAAAAATGTTTAGTAAATAAAAGTCATTACTGAGGAAATGGCTTAAATTAACTATATTGGTGAAAACCACTGAACACAACGAATTTAATGTGTGGTTGTAGTAAATAAATTAAAAATTGCAGATACTTTCTAAGAAAAATTTAAAGAAACAGAGATCTGTATCTTACTGTTTTCGGCTGCCACTGCACACTGGCTTTAGTATGACGCTTAGTATTTGCTTCCCATTCAATAAAGAGATGAGAATTTTTTTCCAGAATTCGTGTTTTTATTATAATTTGACTTTCCATTTCCTTGCCTGATGAAACAAACTTCTGGATTATGTCACTGAGGTCACGATTAACTGCTGTGTCGTTTTGTACATCCTACGACGACAACATAGCTCTGTCAAAACTGGTCATTTAATGAAATGCTTCTTTTAGCGATCTTAGCTTGTGAAGATGCTATAGAGGAAATTGTTGATCACTCCAAAAGTGTCTTGGTAAACCTCGATCTTGTAGAAATTTGAGGTTGTAATGCTGTCCACGTTTCGTTTGATGAGACGCTTCACATCTGTCTTGCCATTGATGTCTTCCGTGGATCTTGACTTCATATAACTAGACCGTAAACGCCAATTTCAAATCGAAGAAGAGGCGGCCCATTGGTTAGAACAATAAACTCAAATTCTAGAGGACGACGGTTAAAAACAGCATCTGGCCATCCTAATTTAGGTTTTCCAAGATTACAGTAAATCGCTCTGGGCAAATGCCGGTACGATTACTTTGAAAGGGCCTGGCTGATTTCCTTTTCCATCCTTGAAACATTCCGAGCATGTCCTCCGTCTCTAATCACCTCGATATCGGCGGGATTCTAAACGCTAATCTTCCTTTTCCTATAAATGCTCTCCGTTTACTGCTAACATATTGCCGTACAACATCCAGTATATAACGGTTGGCTGTTTTCTTTCGTATCGGGTGTGAAATACATTCAGTGACACTCCCGAAGTAGGACTCGATTAATATGTTTAAGAAGGGAGTTGAAGGTACAAATTTCAATGCTTCCGAAATTGCTACTGTCGCTGCCGTTAAAACCGAAGTGGCTTTAGGTAGTTTGAATGCCTTAGTGACTTGAATCTGAAGGCGCAGAAAAGCACATTCTGTATACTCCTCCCGGGAAATGATCGACCAAGTCACTGAGCCCCAGCAGTTTATATGTATACTTTCCGAGCCTGACGTTTTAAAATAAGACTGAAATTTGGTACCTAAGTCTGTTAAGATCTTATTTCGGTAAACGCAAATACGAAGAATTTTGAGATCAAATTTCAAAGCTGGTACAAAGGGCCGGATTTTTATTTGTTCTCTTGGAGGCAGTCCGTAATTGGTAAAGGCAGTCTGCAATTTCGCAGGCAGGACTATCATTGGATGCAATGCCTTGAAACAAAAAGGTTATCTACGAGCATTTGACATCTAAAGCTCAAATTTCTCTCTCCTGACTCCATCAGACGGCATTTGTAGGTGTCGCACGCAAGCCTCCGAGACAAGTACGAATGGCTCTGTATTGAAGAATATCGGTTCGTGCACAACAGTGCACGTTACAAATGTGTTCCAAAAAGCCGGGCGCGAAAATACGATTTCCCAGTGGGTCATATCTCGTGTTCTATTAATTACAAAGTTAAGGGGTCAGTGCTTTGGATAGCCCTTGAGCTAGCCCTTGAGCTGTCCAAAGAACGGGCGTGCTGTAGTCGCCCTACAGTACAGGGTCAAAATTTAACCATTACTCATTTTCTCTGAATCAGGCAAATAGAGCACATCGATTGGTTTTTTAGTGTTAGGTGTAGTCTAGGGTAGATCTTAGGAGGCTTACATTTGTTCATGGATGGCTCCTGAGAAAACACAGAAAACAAGGTTTTTGGGTACGAAAAGTACCAATTGTACGGATAGACACTTCTACGATTTCTATTCATGGCAGACCGTCGAAATTTTTACCATACTTTCTTAAGATGATATTCTCGAGGAACTTCGAAGCTTTTTTCGATGTCATTATCCGTTACTGAGATCCAGACGTTCAAAGTTACGGTACTGATGCATATAACCGCAAAATCCCGTTATAGACTTATTTTCACCGTGGGTCGTAGTTATTTAAATAACTATCCGTAACATATTTCTCAAGTTTTAACTACACATTTTTTAGACATACATCTACATACGCTATTTCCCGTTTTCGAAAATCTGTGTCCGTTATCAAGATGCATCCAAAAACCATGCTTTTGGGAACCAAACTCATCAGATGTGAGGATGATAACGTCTATAATTTCTATTCACGGCATATAATCGAAATTTTTATCATGTGCTCCTAAGATGATCTTCTTGGGGAAAGCTGAAACAGTTTTAGATATCACTATCCCTTACCGGTATCCAGAGGTTCAAAGGTACCGCACGTAATATCCGGACTGAGGCGTGAAGTAGTGAAAACATGGTAAGGATTCTAGGGCTATCGCAAGGGTTCTGAGGTCACCAATCTATGTTTTTAGTCAACATTTTTCACCAATAAATCTTAATGGCGCTCTGCCTAATTGTAATTGGCACCTCACGCCTATACAAACACGCCCAGAGGTATACTGCAGTGACAAAACTTGAATTAAAAATGCCTGAAAAGAACTTAAAAAGACTGCCAGAAAGTATGTAAAACTGGAGGACTGCAAATTCTGTAAAATATTTATAATAACATTTTACTTTTTTAAGATATAAATCATGAGATCGGTGTTTTCAATGAATTGCCATCGATGAACAAATTATCCAGAAAAAAAAGTAACGCAAACGATTTTGTGTTAACCTTACATTGTATGTACTTATTTGTTGTTTATATGTGTCAAATTATATACACGTGTCACAGTATACAAAAAACTGTCGAACTGGACTACAAAATTCAATTTATATGAACAGCACACCCTGCTGTAGCAGGAAAAAGAAGGGAACTAGTGGCAAAAAGCTCCTTTTCGAGCACAAGAAAGGCGAATATGTTCCTCTTTAAAAGACACTGTCAGAAAAGTGAGGAATCAGCTGTCTCAGTTCTCACTCCGCCTTCGTCGCCAAAAATTTTGGTACACTAACTATTAGCACTTTTTTGGGCTGAAAGAGCGTTGCAAAGTGACAATGAAGCTGAAAGAGAGAGGAGACAGTGTCAGTGGGATGCAAAGTGAGAGGGACAGTGGCATTGGGAAAAAAAGACGAAGGGAGACAGGGAGTCAATGGAAGACAGACATATATATACAGCGGCAGTGAGAGGGAGATGCTGAATATGAAGGCTTAAGGGGGGACGTTAATGAATAACTCACACTATCTAAAAGGTGCACCAAATTCAAATTTTGAAGAATGGCAATGAAATTTTGTACCATGCTTCACATGAAACTAACACATTAACTGTTAAGTTTCTTGCATTATTTAAAATTTTTAGTTTTAAAAAATAATGCATGTACTTTTTTTAGAAACTGTTAGAGAGATTTCTACAAAATTTTCTCTGTTTATTTATTTATTTATTTATTTATTTATGCATTTATTTTACCTGGCAAGATTAGGGCCTTTAGGCCCTCTCTTACACCTAACCAGGCATACTCAGATTCAACAAATTTCAGTGTCTACAGAAAATTAGGACATATAACATGTTATACAGTATTAATGTTAAAGAAAAAAAATAGAGATTATAAAAGTAGTACAATGATAATTATAACAATCAAAAAATAATTATAACAATCAAGAATAATAAAAATAATAATAATAATGATAATAATAATAATAATAATAATGACTATGTATATGAAAGTAAACATATTTTTCTTATATGAGTGTCAGTCCTATTGCTAGTTGGGAATTTTCTCGTTATATTCTTGCAGCTTGTGAGTTATTCTCATCAAGCAGAGACATAAGACGATGGAATGGGGTGAAAGAGATATAGAAGAGGTAGATAGGTTAGAGGAAGAGAAACAGAATGGTAAAATTCGAAGCTATGATGGAGAGGAGAAAGAAAAAGATGAGGGGGGGGGGCGCAACAATGGTGGCTATACCGTCCCTAATATGTAAGTCTTAAGTTCCCTCTTGAATGTTGAGTGGTTTTGGATAAGACGCAGATCACAGGGGAGCGCGTTCCATAGTCGTATGGCTGAGATGGAGAATGACATGGAGAAAGATTTTGTGTTATGTAAGGGTACAGCCAAGATGCTAGACGTATCCGATCTGGTATTGCGGTTGTGGAATGATGATAGGTGTTTAATGTGAGAAGATAAGTATTGGGGGCACCAGTGGCTAAGAAATCGATGAAGTAAGCACATCGTGTGGAGATCGCGTGCCTTATGTGGGCGTATCCAACCTAGCTGGGAGTATGAAGGACTGATATGATCATACAACCGTATGTTGCATACGTATCTAACACAAGCATTCATCACTAGCTCCAGGCATCTCGAATTTTCATTATTTGTGCCATGTTGAACTACATCACAGTAGTAAAGATTAGGCAAGACTAGTGTTTGGACTAATTTTTGTTTAACATGGGTTGGAAATATTTTTCTAAATTTTTGAATTGCATGTAGGGAGGAGAGCGATTTCCGGCAAGCTGTGACTGTTTGTTCTTCTCAGTTTAGGTGTTCATCCAAGATAATTCCAAGGTCTTTTACTGTTTTTTGGTATGGTAGTTGGGTACCATTGAGGAGTATTTGAGGGACTGTTTCGCGAAAGTACCGACTGATTAACTTTGGATGAGATATAAGTATGACCTGGGATTTCTTGGGGTTTAGTTTCAGACCTAGGTTCTGTGCCCATCGAGAAACAGAGCAAAGATCTGCGTTCATACTCGCTACTGCGTCAGCAATGTTCTTGGGGCTTGCACTTATGTACAGTTGGATGTCGTCGGCATATAGATGGTAGTTGCAGGAGTGAATCACTGAAGAAATATCATTAATGTACAGTGAGAAGAGTAATGGACCAAGGACGGAGCCTTGGGGAACTCCAGAGCGCACGTTTTTCCATGATGACTTTTCCGACCCACAAATGACTTGTTGACTTCTGTTTTTGAGGTAGCTGTCGAACCAGTGTATTGCGCTGTTTGAGAAATTCAGCTGCCTCATTTTAATTAGTAATATATCAAAGTCAACTGTATCAAAAGCCTTGCTAAAGTCAAGCAGTGTTAGGATGGTAGCTTCACGTCTGTCCATAGCATGTTTAATGTCATCAGTTACTTTGATTAATGCAGTTGCTGTACTATGGTGCTTTCGAAAACCTGACTGATATTTGTCGTGCATGTTATGAGTTTTCAGGTAATCCGTCAGCTGTTCATGGACGATGTGTTCTAGGGCTTTAGATATTGCAGGAAGTATGCTGATCGGCCTGTAGTCACCTGGCGACTTAGGGTTGTCAGTCTTGGGTATAGGTTGAATTAAGCTTTGCTTCCACTCAGTGGGATATGTACTACTGACAAGAGACAGGTTGAAGATGTCTGTGATAACTGGAGTAATAGTGTTTACGACGTTCTTAATCATGCCAATGCTCACTCCATCATTTCTTACTGCCTCGGAAGAGATTCTCATAATTGCCTTGTGTACTGTGCCGGTAGTGACATGTTTTAGGAAAAACTTGTCTCTCGAGAGATTGATATCTTGGGGCTGGTAATTTGTCGCTGCGTGGCAGTTTACGGCTGTTGAGAAGAAATCGTTTAATTCTTCTGCAGACGCTTGATAAACAGCGTCAGATCTTCGCTTCCCTATACCGAAACTGCGCAGCTTTTTCCACAGTGCAGCAGGTTTTGATATGCCGCATACGACAGAGCGGGCATGTCTGATTTTGGCATTCCTCACGCTTTGCTTCGTTCTATTTCGGAGTTTCCTATAAGCTTCGTACGCCTCGGGAGTTGGGTTACGCTTGAAGGCCCTATGTGCAGCATCACGTTCATTCATTAACTGGCGTAATGCAGTGGTGAGCCACGGAGCGGGAGGTCTCTTTACCTTGACAGTGCGTTGAGGAGCATGTTTATCATACAGTGCAATAATTTTGCGACATAATTCCCGAATTTTTCCGTCTAAAGTCGGTTCATTGCTTATATCATGCCAAGGGATGTCTGAGCAATCCTTTTGAAGAGCGTCATGGTTAACATTTTTTAGGTTTCTGTAGGTTACCAGGTGAGATTTTTCTTTGGTAGTATGTACTGAGTAATTTAAGAAAATCACGTCATGAGCAGAGAGTCCTGGAGCGGATGTCTGATTGGCGCGAATTATTTTTGCATACAGTAAGATTCTCGCATGACTTTTTAGAATATATCAAAAAGGAGAATGTTAATAATTTTTAATTATAGTTCTTTAAGTATAATTTAAAATTCATGCAAAATTTGAAGAACGTTGTCCCATGTCTCAACTTATACTCAGAAATTCAAAATTTAGTCTTGAGACGACATTTATTGGGTTTATAGAAATAAGTACACTATTTCGTAATTCTAGCCTTAACAGTTTCTTAGAAAAAGGTACATATACTTAAAGAAATATAATTTTAACGGAACGCAATTTAAAGTTCAACCTAACGTTTTTCCTATGATCTTTCTCCATAAGGCCCCAGAGATGTAATCAGCGTCCTCTTTCTCTTCAAGGCTTCTCTCTGGTTTCATGTTTCCTGCCCTCTTTCCTTTACCAGATCTCCAACTGACTTTTCAGCTCAGAGAGGCTGTACATCTATTTTTCTCAAGATGTATTGACTGAAATTTTCTATCTTAAAGGTATTCTCTTTAATACCTTCATCCTCCCTACGTCCCCATCATTAAATACAAGAACTGCATCATAATCGAACGCTTGTGTAGATCTCCATTAGTAGCAAAGGGCAAAACAAGAATTGTTTTTTCATGAACAAACAGCAGGCTTGCTGTTGTTTATAAGATACGGAACGCTGTCACAGATAATTTATAAAACCGAGGAGTATGTACCACAGCCTTCCTGATGCATCCCGTGCAAGTTCACCTGAAAGTAATCGTTGTTCACCTAGCTTGTACTGATGCATTGCTTCAAAAAGTGGGCGTGGCATGAAGGTCGCCTTACACGTTTAATTATTTTCTAGGACTTCGGATGCGATTTGATCATGCAAACTTTCAGAACTTATTGTCCATAAATTCTAGTAATAAACAAAAAATAAACTGAAAATTAACATTTTCGGTCAATTTCATGGATTACAAAGATAGACAGAGTAAATGGATTTAGAATGTTCTGTGTTAAAAGAGCGTGATAAGTTCGCAAGCCAAAGTTTTTGCGAAGAAGGCAGAATGAAGATTACGGAAGCTGGTTCCCCAGTTTTCTAACAAAGGTTTTTAAATTGGAACATATTCGCCTTTGTTGTACTCCAGCAGGAGCATTTCCCCGCTGGTATAATTTGTTGAGTTCATTGTGGTGCAGCGTACACCCATATTTCAATAGTTCAGTCTACATTAAATAATTCCTTGGTACATGGTAAGAAGAATATTTTGGTGTCGTTCCTATCACACAAGGGTGAAAGAACAAATTACATTTAATCCTTCTTCGCACTTATTAACAATAGATTGTATGTGAGGCGCCCAGCTTATCCACCAGTGAAATATCATTCTGTGGAATGAAGCATGAAATTTTATCTAGAAAGTATACTTCCCACAAGAGGAGTGACCGAAAATGCGAGCAGAAATCTCTGTTCATGGACTTACCGTTTTGGTCTGTAGATGCGATTCTGCCGCTGAATAAACTCAGAGAATGTCTACATATTGTAATATTTCTATGGCGGAGTGACTGTTCGTTCTAAATCATAAGGACGCAGAGTATACAAGAGGAGACAAAAGGGTCGAGCACGTTTTTTTAATCTGACATTGATTATTCTTTGAGTAACTATGGTACTTATATTAATACCGCCCTCGAAGAACTTTCGAATTCAAGACAATTGGATAGGTGCAAATAGGTGGAAATTTGGATATTGTTATGTATCAGGTCAGACTTGCTCCGAAATATCCGAAATTTCTTCTTCTTCATTTCTTCTTCACTTCATGAAGTAAACTTACAGCCTGTTCCGTCTTCAGTGGAGATATTTATTTCTCTGTCGTCCGACATCTCTTTCTCCTGCTGGTTTACAACTGATTACTTGTTTATCTAATGTCTTCCTCCATTCTGTTGATTTGTTGTTTGCATTTGATGCTCTATCTTTATTTACACAATGTACAGGGTGTCCCAAAAGAACACCGACAGACTTTAGGGACAGGTTTCTTACACCAAAACAAAAAAACGTGTCTAGTAAACAAGGACTATAAGGCGCGTACCTTAATAGATATGATTATTAGTACATCTTCGATGCTATTAAACACATCTTCTCTGCTTCAAGCTCTTTGCATTTCATGTTTTGGGAGGAGCTAGTATGGAAAAAAAAACAAGAAGAAAGTCTAGTAATCGTGGACCCTGAAACGTATACCTTAAGAGCTAATGGCACTTGTTCAATAGAAGACATGTGTTTCACATCAGCGAAGATGAACAAACGCTCGTAGCTCTTAAAGGATGAGTTTTGGACCCCATGTTTACTTGGCATTTTTTTCTTGATCAATACTTCCTCCTCCCAAAACAAGTACAGGAAAGACCTCGCTCCAGAGGAGATCTGTTTCATAGTAGAAGATGGGCAAGTGCTCATACCTCTTAAAGCATGCACTTTAGATCCCATGTTTACTAGACACGTATACTTATTCCTGTATAAGGAACCTGTACATAAAGTTTGTTGGTGTTCTTTTGGGGCACCCTGCATGTTAAGTTCATCTCTTATAACATTATTTTGTATTTGATCTCTGAGTGTAGATGCTTTAAATTTCCTTAAATATATCATTCCAGAAATGTTAGTACTGGTTTATTGTCACATGCCCTTCTACTGCGTTTGCAAGAACGTGTCATACACTTCATTGATATACGGCACTGTACCACAAGTGCCCTCTGTCGGTGAAAATGTCTGCCCTAGTGCTTCCACACTCTCTTCACGCTAGTTACTGATAATATGCCGTGTTCGCATATACCATCTGTCCATGATTATGTTGCACAGATGGAGGTGATATTTTAATTTTAACTACTGACAACGCCTTTGGGACAATTGTTTTATGCGTCTCCACTGCAGGATGTGATTTTAGTAAGTGACTAAAAGTTTTTGTGCTTGTAATACTTTGGTAATTTTCAAAGTTACCAGAAGCTATAAGTGTTTTTTTTTCCATCTCAATTATGCTGCTAAGTTTTTTTGCTAATGAAGGTGTCTCCCTGTTCAGGTGTATTTTTGCTCCTGATGAAGGTATATTTAGATATACCGAAACCGTGGTCAAGGATTTCTATAAATCTTTCTCCTGCGACTGTTTGGCTGTTATCATTTACCGTGAAGATTTTCAACAGTTGCTGCTTCAGCCATGTTTAAAATTTTGTTACGGAGATGTTTCGGAAACTCAAATGGGAACCAATGGAGGGAAGGCGACTTTGTTTTCGAGGAACTCTATGGCGAAAATTAGAGAACCCGCATTTGCAGCTTACTGCCGAACGATTCTTCTGACGCCAACATGCATTAGGCGTTAGGACCACGAATATAATATACGAAAACTCCGGGCTTATACGGAGTCATGTCGACAGTTTTTTTTTCCTCGTTCTATTTGAGAATGCCAAGGGAAAGGTAACAACTAGGAGTGGTACAGGGTACATTCTGCCACGCATCGTACCGTGGTTTGCGGAGTATCTATACAGATGCAGATGTAGTTGTAGAATTTTAGCCTTTGGCCATTTTCATTTACCTTGAGACATTGGATAATATCGTCAATTAGCAGTTACAGGCGTCATTCAAAAATTCATAGCAACTACGGACCCAGGACCAAGGGAAATTATCGTAGACGAATTTAGTCTTTTCACTATTGTTGAGTATGTGTTCTCGAGCACGGCAGAAGCTTCGATGTAATGAAAGCTGTTTGGCGTTTGTGACTTTCAAATTCAAGAGTACCGTATGGCGGTTTACCCCAAGCAGGTTTTATTATTCGATGTCGGCATTCTGCTATCTGTTTCTAAGACAAGTCGAAAAGTAAAGGCAGTTTTTTTTTTTTTTAAAAAATAAACTTTAATTGGAACACATTGCAACATTATTTCTGTACATAATCTTCCTGAACGTCTGTGATCAACGTCTGTGCTCTCGATCCTGTTCGTGGAAAGCTTTCCAGTTTTGTACAATAATTGCAAGAAACTTCGTGACATCATCAACATACACTCTTGAACCGTCTCCACAGCCTCATAAAAGGGTCAGATGTGTGTGAATTCCTAAGGGACCAAACTGCTGAGGTCATCGGTTCCTTGACTTACACACTACTTCAACGAACTTATGCTATGAACAACAGACACATCCATGCCCGAGGGAGGACTCGAACCTCCGGCGGGAGTGGCCGCGCAGTCCGTGACGTGACGCCTCAAACCGCACGGCTACTCCGCGCGGCCACAACCTCGTCATCCAACGAAAACTTGGTATCACGCAGATGCTCCTTGTAGCACGAAAAAGGGGAATTTCACTCGGAACTGGGGCAAGACTACACAGTGGGTGCCCCAGCAGCTCAAAATCAAGATTTTGTGCAGTTACAACGAGGCCAAAAGTGGTTATCTGCAAAGTGCATTGGAATCCATTAAAAGTGGTGTTTTTATTTTTTTCCATCTATTTCTTAACTGATAAAAAGTGAGTCTTTTTTAGTAACAGGTCTAGTCAAGTCTTAAACTGGCTATTAGAGAGAGAGAGAGAGTGTGTGTGTATTGCAAGGGTGAACGGATTACTATAAACCATGCTTAGTTTTTAACTTTGTGCTAGACGGACGCGAAGTAATAACATCAGAACAGATATTTTAACCAAGCACTGTTCTGCATTTAGTAGTTACAGCAAGACCTGATAAAATTAATTCACTTTGCGAATATACGCCAGAAGATTGTCCTGAGACGCAGAACGCGCCACCTCTCATGCTTGATATGGCGCCGATTAGAGATTATAGTCACATGAGCTACTGACTAACGGCAAAGATTTCTGTTGTTGAGATCATCCTTAAATCGGTGCATAAATGATACACATTTTGCTGCATCAGAGCATTACGAATCATAAATATCGTCATTTGACGCAGAAAACACATTGTCATAGCCAAGATAAGTATATCCAGTCACGTGTGTCACTGGCTCTCTGCCGAACTACATATGTAGCTCATCAGGCTTTGGTAGTTTTCAGTTGTATATGCGCGTGGTTCCAGTGTTTAGAAACGTAGCGTAAGAATATGTGCTATCACTATACATTTTACGTCGTGAAACACGTTTTTGTTGCTTTTATTAATTTCTGCACAAAATATTGCAATTGCGGAGCCAGTACTTATTACTGTTACAACGTGTTCTAATTGATAGCGCCTCTTTTAATTTGTTCTTCACATTTACAGCTTATTATTTAAGAAGCTGAAATAGGTCATATATATCACATTTTTTGGATATAAATGATAAATAATTTATTCACGGTAAAAGAAATAAATTTAGTTCTGTTTTTGTTTATGTATTAGGGTGCGCCTAAACTGTGTATGGTTGTTTCTGCTGCTGGATTCGTTCTCATACTACTCCGGTCAACAGCCGTTGTCTGCTGGATTCCTTGGATATAAGGCAGCACGTCAGCAGCGTTTCCAATGTAACAAGAGATTCCACGATTCACTGTAATGTCTTAGAATCGATACTTCCGTTATTACTTGCACCATGCGGTGTAAATTCTTCAAAAACCACTTCATTCCGTGTCACCGATTTCAGTTTTATTCTCTCCGTCCGTTGAGCATGTTGTCTAGCCATGACGGAAGCCCTATGGCGTGCGATTGAATGTCACGTGAAGTCTTCCTGTGCGTTCCTGGATACTACGGCTTCAGTATCGTCCGAGACGCGCCAGGTTGACTCGTTTCTCAGTGCTGCTTCAGGATCCAGAACCCTTAATGCCTGAGGCCCATTACCCGTTGCATCTTCGTACAGCCCACAGTGCCACAATGTCTATTCCTGAGTGCCCACACGGCCGCAGACGCAGCTGCCATTCATCTGTCTTTTGATTTTGTATGGATACGTACCATAAGGACCATGACCGGTCAGGTAATGTATCAGTGCACTCGACGAGGTAAGAAATCCGGTTTTTAGTCTCTCCCTGATGTTAGGGAGAAATTCGTACGTTCTTCTCCCCGTACTGAGGTGTCCTATTTATTTTGTCACAATTACGACATACGTTCTTGTATTAACTTTGTGTTGGCCTCGATTCCGAGTATCTTTCATACTTCTATGTGGATGTCTTTCTTTAACCAATAACGGGCTCTCCTTTTCCTGACATCCTAGTCCGGTGCGTATATCCCTAGAATTTCTAACAGAGTATCATTCGGAGAGTGCAGTAGGCAAGACCATTAAATCTTAGTAGCACTCCTCTTTAAACTCTTCCGGCTAATGAAGCTGGCTGCTAAATTGGTACTTCTATTCCTCTACCCATCAAAAACAATTTCGTTCTCTCTAATAATATGGGATATACGGCTATTAACAATTCCTTGACAGTGTTTTCCCTGATTCTTTAGTTCTAAGATCGTTGAGGTAAGCTCTTCTTTGGGTATTTTTAGTGGCCTTCATTTTGTAAATGAAATAGGAGTTCAGTTCTCAAACGTTTAAAAAATAGAACACAGAAAGGGCCCACGTGCTTGTTTTATGCCCGTCACTACACTACACTACACTACTCCCTTAGGGCAGTTGTAGAAAGAAGTAATTTTTTACAGGTACCTGTATCTTCTGTATGTCATCACTTTGCATTGCGATCAAAAAGTTTCAATCCTAAGGCCGTACAGTCTGGAATGGGCATGCCAATCAGGCAAAACCACCGTGAGCTTTGAGGCAATCATCCATTTGGCTAAAACTTCATGTCCTGCTGTGTGAACAAGTCCGTAACTGTTTGCTACACATCCTTGTCCGACAGGAACCGTCGACTCTTCGAGGCCTTCTTAAGTGACCTAGGTAGCAATAATCGCACTCACTTGATCGGACGTAATTGATGCAGATGGCCTTCCACATCGACCAGCGTCTTGCGTTGAATGCGACAAGCATGAAACTTGGCTTACCATTCCACAATGGTGCTTTTCGACAGATGTGCTGCTCCATAACATTCTCCATTCTATGAATGCGTAGTGCCTGTTCTTTCGGACATATCCGAAAGACCCACACATTCATATAATTTGATCGGCCTAGCTGGGCAATGAATCCACCTTCTTTGATGCGGATGTACAAACACGTCCGATCTCCTGTGGGAAACTCACAAGAGGGAATATGGAGGAAATGGACAGGGTCTACGGATAGGTGGCGCTCGATGGAAGTGTAGATCGACCATGAGAGGAGGTGAGATTGTGCACTGTGCATTAAACCAGGGACCTAGAAACGACCGAGAGGCTTCGTCCTACTGTGGCCCTCAGTGGTACACCACCCCACAACAGGCCACAGAAAACCACACATCCCACCGCCACCCCACACCGAACTCAAGGTTTGTGTGCGGTTCGGTAATGGTGATGGAAATATAGGGTGATGGTAATATAGATTGATGAGATGCTCTGGTCGTTTTCAAGGGAAGTCGGAATTACCTATCTGCTATGATTGTAATTTGGTTCATCACGTTTGTACGTTTCCTGCCAGCTTCCTCTACATGATGTGCAATTGCACATTCATCCAGATATACTTCGACATATGTCGTTACTACGCTTCTTCTAATCGTTACGGAGTTTAATTTTATTTGAGGTTTCATTTCTAGGTTACCTTCCAGCAGAAGGTGCATAGTTTTGTGAGCTACTGGTGACAGTGTGACACTTCGACATTATCCTTCAAGTTTATGCAGCGCTGCACTATATTAACTATCTATAATTCGTCATCAATTGCGACGAGCAACAAGTCATCTGAAAATCCTACCAGTCGTCTTACTTTACTGATGTCTTGTAAATTCTGTAATATGGGCGCCAATGCTGCAGCCTAAAACTTTGGGCCAGACACTGATCTCTTTGGACAGGCATTCGGTACTTTTTGTATGTCCATCCTTCTGATTATTGGTCTGCAGGACATCAGCCATCCACTTACGTAATGGAACGAAAAACCTGCAGCAGTCGTTTCAGTGTTACTTTATTACATTACCAGCAGTTTCGCTGACTGATTACACCATCTTCGGGCTTAACTGACGCTGAGGGGGTGAACTCTAGTTGTATACACGATCCCATCAGTGGCCAACATCTACGAACTGGCTTCCATAGAATGCTGTAATAGTGATGGTCTTCGTCATTTCATTCCCTGGTCATATTAAAGATACATATTCCCCGCGGCAATAGTTTCTCGGGCAGTTGTTCAGCACCTCTGGCTAGTTCAACTCCATAAAGTAATCAAAGAGAGACAACCATCATACACTATGTGATCAAAAGTATCCGTACACCCCGAAAAACATACGTATTTCATATTAGGTCCATTGTGCGGCCACCTACGGCCAGGTGCTCCATATCAGCGACCTCAGTAGTCATTAGACATCGTGAGAGAGCAGAATGGGGCGCTCAGCGGAACTCACGGACTTCGAACGTGGTCAGATGACTGGGTGTCACTTGCGTCACACGTCTGTACGCGAGTTCTCCACACTCCGGAACATCCCTAGGTCCACTGTTCCCGATGTGTGGAAACGTGAAGGAATACGTATAACACAAAAGCATACAGGCTGACCTCGTCTGTTGACTGACAGAGACCGCCGACAGTTGAAGAGGATCGTAATGTGTAATAGACAGACATCTATCCAGGCCATCACAGAAAAATTCCAAACTGCATCAGGATCCACTCTCGCTTCGTGTAAGGAGCGTAAACATTGTACGATTCAACAGTGGAAAAACGTTGTGTGGAGTGAGGAATCACGGTACACAATGTGGTGATCAGATGGCAGGGTGTGGGTATGGCGAAGCCCGATGAACGTCGTCTGCCAGCGTGTGTAGAGCCAACAGTAAAATTCGGAGGCGGTGGTGTTATGGTGTGGTCGTGTTTTTCATGTAGGAGGCTTGCGCCCCTTGTTGTTTTGCGTCGCACTATCACAGCACAGGTCTACACTGATGTTTTTAGCACCTTCTTTCTTCCCACTGTTGAAGAGCAATTCGGGGATGGCGATTGCATATTTCAGCAAGATCGAGCACCTGCTCATAATGCACGGCCTGTGGCTGAGTGGTTACAGGACAGTCACATCCCCTGTAATGGACTGGCCTGCACAGAATCCTGACGTGAATCCTATACAACACCTTCGGGAAGTTGTGGAACGCCGACTTCGTGCCAGGCCTCACCGACCGACAACGATACCTCTCCTCAGTGCAGCACTCCGTAAAGAATGGGCTGCCATTCTCCAAGAAACCTTCCAGGACCTGGTTGAACGTATGCCTGGGAGAGTGGAAGCTGTCATCAAGACTAAGGGTTGGCCAACATAATACTGAATTCCAGCGTTACCAATCGAGGGTGTCACGAACTTGTAAGACATTTTCAATCAGGTGTCCGGATACTTCTGATCGCATAGTGTATGTTATAGAAGGCGCCAGTAGTATCGATCATCATCACTAGAGCGTGAGTAGAATGAGTTCTGTCAATAGCGAGGTCGATTTATTAATTTATCTTCTGTTGACATGCCTTTTCTAAACCTGTAGCTTACTGGTGAGGGCTCATCCCATGTAACAGCCTGTGATCTTTTAGCCTGTTGCATAACAGTTTTTCAGATATCTTACCGAGAACTTTCATAAGACAAATTGGTCTCTGGGATTTGGGTATCATCAGATACTTCCTTGCCGGTTATTGATAATCACTACCTCAGCATTCTTCCATGGTGCAGCGATCTTTCCTTGCTAGAGACACTCGTTGTGCGGTCACATAAGGCTTTTATTACTTCGACAGCGAGTCCATTCGGTCTTGGGGATTTTTTCTTTCTTAATCCAAAAATTATTTTCATAATTTCTACTTGTGAGAAGAGTGCAAACAAGCATCTACTTTCGATAGTCTTCTCATAAGATTGTTCCTGACATACGCCGATATTGTTCCCCGACTTCTTCTTCATCATCAGGAAGCGACATATCCATTATACCTACATCTCCTTGCATTCCACGCAAGCCACCGTACAGTACCACTACTATCCCTACTAGTCATTTCCTCGGCTGTTCCACTGGCGAGTGGAGCGAGGGAAAACTATCTGTATGCCACCGTACGAGGCCTAATTTCTCTTACCTTGTCTTTATGATCCTCCCACGAAATGTACGTTGGCGGCAGTAAAATCGTTCTGCAGTCAGCTTCGGTGTCTGCTACTTAAATTCTCTCAACAGTGTTTCGATAAACGAACGTCGTTTTCCCTCCAGGAATTCTCTTTTTACACGAAGAATCTCCGAAACACTCACCTGATGTTCCAACTTACGGGTAAAAATTCTAGCAGCAGGCTTCTGAATTGCTTCGATGTCTTCCCTTAATCTGAACTATTTGGGATGGGTCGCACAAGTGTTCTACACACGGGCTCTTTTATAGGTGAATTACGCTTTCCTAAAATTCTCCCAGTAAACAAAAGTCGCCCATTCGCCACCCGTACTACCGTCTTTACGAGCTCGTTCCATTTCATCCCGCATTACAACGTTATGGCAGCTAACTGTTACCAACTTTCTGTTACCGTCTCACCATTTCTTTTGAGCTTGAGGTTGGTGATCGTATATTTTAGAAGATTATTTTTTATGAATTTCCCCCTGGATCGATTTTTGAGTTAGGCTCCACAAATTGTTTTCATCGCTCTATTTTTTTCCACAACGCTTCCTTAAAACATTGTTTAACATGTCTGTACCCATGCACCCTTCGGATTCTTGCCTCTTAGGCCACCCTGCTTTGGCATACCTTGCTGGCTATTGCTTCACATCTTAATTCCCGCAGCTGCTCGGTCCAGATACAAGGCACTCCTTTAGATGGACCTCTCCTGATACATAGCGACGCCACCATTTCTCTGTGTACAGCCACTGCTAGTTCTTGCGCTTTAACATCTACAGCATCACGCAACGATGGGCTTCCTGGACACCGAAACACCCTACTCAGTTCTTCCCAGTTAGCCTTCTTCATGTAGTTGGGTCTTATGCGTACGATTTTAGTGTTTTGAAGTTCGTTCCAGTGATGATAGTACATGATATTGTCGTCACTCTGTCATTCCACTCTCAACCTTCAGCGCCTCACATGAGACGCCGCTGCCACATCTGCTAACGTCTATATTTGACGTTTTTCCGACCTTCCCTTTGTAGACTGGTGGATTCCGAGGTGTTTTAAATACCTGTAGGTTGAGTTCCATGATGACCTGTTTGCCCTCCACGTTCTTCAATAAGGCGGCTATGCCACAATACAGACTTCAAGGAAACGCTTGATAGTCGCATTCCTGACACCCACGAAATTAACAACACACAGCAAATCGATGAGGCTGTGGAGGCTCTCACAACTGCCGTCCAAGACGCAATGACTGACGCCATTCCATTTACAACACCAAGACAACACTCGACGGCCCTGCCCCAGGAAATCCTGGGCCTTATCTCAATGAGGAACCGCCTCAGGAGATACTGGCAGCGTACCAGGCGCCCGTTCTATAAACTGCACGTCAACAGACTCCAGGGCATAATACGGAATAAAATCCAAACATTCAGAAACGAACAATGGGGACAGAAACTCGCTCGGCTGGATACCACACGTCCTGGCGTGTGGCAGCTGGCCAGACACTTCACCAGGGAGAAACATTACATTCCCACGTTACAAGGACCAGACGGCCCAGCCTACTCCGCGACGGAGAAGGCAGAGCTTATGGCCACAACGCTTGCAGCGTCCTTCATGCCGAATCTGGTTCCTTCAGACCCAGCATTCACACTTGAAACGGACCAGGAGGTTACACGACTTGTAGCCCAGCCCTCGCGCGACGAAATCAGACGTGCTAGCACAAATGAAGTCACATGGGCTATCAAGCACACCAACGCTAGAAAAGCCCCTGGGCCTGATGGCATTCAAAACCGTGTCCTCCAGGAGTTCACGGATAAAGCCGTAGAATACCTCACACACCTAACGAATGCCATCCTGACACACCAACACTTCCCTGACTTTTGGAAGGCGGCCAAGGTCCTGATGTTCAGGAAGCCAGGGAAAGACCACTCCCTCCCACAAAACTACCGACCCATCAGTCTGCTGTGCTCGCTCAGCAAGATTGTTGAGAAGGTAATACTAAAACGTATCACTAGGCGTTGCATCGCCAACGACACCCTAAGACCGGAGCAATTCGGCTTTAGGAATCACCACTCGACAACACAACAACTCCTCCGCGTAGTCGAACATATAACACACGGCTACAACATGAACAAAGCCACAGGGGCCGTGTTCCTAGACATCGAAAAGGCTTTCGATCGTCTCTGGCACAACGGACTCATACGCAAACTAAGCGAAGCTGGTTTCCCAGACGGACTCGTACGTCTCATACACTCATATCTCACGAACAGATGTTTCAACACTAACGTGCAGGATAAACAATCAACACAACACGGTATCCAAGCTGGAGTACCCCAAGGAAGCATTCTGGGGCCCATCTTGTTTAACCTGTACATTAATGACTACCCAGCGACACGAAACACGACGTTAGCCGTCTACGCGGATGACACAGCCATCCTCGCGCAAGACTGGAAACCGTCGAACATCAACTCACGAATACAGACAGCACTCAGAACAGCTGAGCCTTGGCTGGAGCGATGGCGTATTAAAGTAAACGTCGACAAGTGCGAAGCAGTTCTGTTCACACGCAGACCGAAACTACTGCGCAAACACCAACACTGTAGACCGATAACACTACATACACGCCCAATACGTTTCCGAGAGAAAGTCAGATACCTTGGTGTCTGGCTGGACCGGAAACTTACATGGGGGGACCACATCGAATACGTTGCCAACCGAGCGCACGCGAGGCTCAAACAGCTCTATCCAATGCTCAACAGGGAAAGCACACTGAATAGGAGGGTGTCGAGGTCCTTATACACGACACTAATTAGACCTCTGATGACGTACGCAGCTCCCGTCTGGGGATATGCAGCTCCCACACGACTGCGCCGCCTGCAGATCATACAGAACAAAGTGCTACGAATCATTAGCAATGCTTCACGCTACACACGCACCGTGGATCTTCACCATGAATACCGCCTTGATACCCTCAAGGAAGTATTCAAGAAACACGCCACACGACTATACAGGAACTCGAGACACTCGAACAATCCTTTCATCCTCACTCTGGGAAACTACGATCACAACCACAGGTGGAAACACAAGCGACCAAAGACACTGCTAGCTAGGGCATAACCACCTATGGTAAACTAACATACGCAAACAGCGACAAACGTCGGTAAGCCCCTGCATATCAGCAATACTGACTGGCAACTACCAGCTGCTATTAGAGCCGACCAACAGGCCACAGCAGCGACACCGACGAGCTCGCCCACAGACGCACGAACAATCTCCCAACACTCCCTCACACTGTGCCTCCGGTATATGACCTATCGGACACAAGACCGATAACAAACATAACTGTTGCAGGTTGCAGGACGCTGAACGAGGACTCTGTACCAGCACCCAGCGCCAGCCGCCGAGCAGCACAAACGCACAACGTCAAGGTATCGACATGCATGATACCCACTACTAACAAAGCCTATCCTTGCACAACCTATCGCAGGCAGCAAGACAACCGCTACTGCTCTTGCCGCCCGACCTAACTTTCGCAGAGGTTTTTTTCCCTTGGCTCTTGCCTTGGCACTTTTTTTCCTCTGCCCTTCAAACCGCTACCCTTCGTCAGATTTCGACCAATCTATCTCCAGATGAGCGCTTATTAATGGTTAATCCTAACCAGACGTACGCAAACATCGCAGCACCCACATCCTGCGCCACCTCACTTTAGTGAATACTAACCCTTATGCAGAGATGGCAGTAGACCTTTTGTGTTGGCCATCATGCCGGTGTGGGCGTGGAGGGGCTCCACCTCTTGTTAAAAAATACAGACTTCACGTTTGCATCAGTGGCGTACACAAGAGGTTTAATTCGTCCTAGTTGACTAATATCCATTAATCTTAGCAGATTATCACGAAATTGGGAATAATGGGAAATTACAACGCAACTCTCCCGTCTGATTAACATTTTCGCACAGATTACGTGTTCTGAACAATACTGTGATATTTTTGTCGTCATAATGGCCTTCTTAAATATTATTACTGCTGTCGAAGGACGTTGAACTTGGATGATTATCTGGGCAGTTAACTGCATAGGAGTCGTCAGTAGCCCTACGTTATTCGACCACGTGTCGTCAATATGTACTGTGTCTATAAGAAAGTGGTATACTGTTTGATGTTGTTCATGCTGTGTGAGAAGTTCATGTGTAAAATTTCGGTGGCGATACTTAATAGGCAGGTCATTATCTCTTCATCTACATTTACATGACCAACTGAAATTCACAATTATGTGCCTGGCAGAGGGTTCACTGAATTATCTTCAAGCAATTTCTCTACCTTTCCGTTCTAACATCGCGTGAGAGAAACGAGCACTTAAACCTTTCCGTGCGAACTCTTATTACGATACTCATTTTTCCCTACACATTTTCACATTCTGAGGAGAAAGATGATGATTAAAATTCTGTGGAAAGATCTCGCCGCGACGAACGACATCCATGTTTTAATGACTGCCGACCCTACTCGTACATCTACTGTAGCACTCACTCTCCTATTTCGCGATGACAGAAAACAAGTTGCCTTTCTCTCAACTTTTTTGATGTCTCCCGTCAATACTCTCTGATGCGGATCTCACAATGCGCAGCAATACTCCAGAAGAGGACGGATAAGAGTAGTGTAGGCAGTCTTGTTAGTAGATGTCTTGTATCTTCTAGGAGTTCTACTGCCAAAATGCAGTCTTTGGTGAGCTGTCCCGGCTACTTAGCTATGTGATCGTTCCAATTTAAGTTATTCGAAATTGTAATCCCTAAATATTCATTTGGATTCACAGCTTTTAGATTTGTGTGATTTATTGTGTGACCGAAATTTAGCGGATTGCTACAGGTATTCATATGGATGACTTGACACATTCCATTATTTAGAGATAATTACGACTCTTCGTGTCATACAGAACCTTCTTTAATCATTTTGCAATTGGTTTGTAGCTTGTGATGACATAACAAGATGGTAAATGACAGCATCATCTGAAAACAATCTAAGAGGGCTGTTCAGATTGTTTCCTAAATCGCCTACACGTAGAACAGTTCCTTGGGAAACGACAGATATCACTTGTAGCTCAAATGATTCAAATGGCTCTGAGCTCTATGGGACTTAACATCTGAAGTCATCAGTCCCCTAGAACTTAGAACTACGTAAACCTAACTAACCTAATGACATCACACACATTCATGCCCGAGGCAGGATTCGATCCTGCGACCGTAGCACTCAGGCGGTTCCGGACTGAAGCGCCTAGAACCGCTCGGCCACAGCGGCCGGCTATCACTATGTTTTTACTCGATGACACTCCGTCGGTTACTAAGAAATGCAACCTTTCTGACAGGAAATTATGAATCCAAACGCACGGCTCATGTCATTGTTGCTTCCAAAATTCTGTCGAAGAGTTACATTCTTCCATTGTGAAAAATCACAAGAAACTTGTTGTTCCGCGGAAATGTTTGAGAGAGAAAGTTATCAACAAAATTTTTAGCTGTATTTGTAACAAGAAAAGAAATACGTGCTCCAAAGTTGAGATACCGTACTCAGTTAATATAAATGAATAGATAATATTTTTTAACAATACTAGCGAACCCGGCAATGCTTCGCAACTGATAAATATTTATGGGAATTGCATATACATCCTAAGTTCTTTCATCCCCCTCTCTCTGTCCATCTTCTCATACCCCCTCATCTCTCCACACACTTCTTCCTCCGCCCCCCCCCCCCTCCCCCAACTCTCTGTGCGTAACCTCCTCCCACTTCTCGCTGTCCATATCCTTTTACCCCCTCTCTACGTCCATTTCCGTCTGAATGTTAAGTAGAGTATCATGTAAAAATTTGAAGTAAATCCGTAAAGATCTTTTTGAGACTTTTGGTAAGAACGTTTCCGATTTATGTATTACATAAATATTCATATATGTAATATATTACGAAAATATATAGCCTATGTCCGTCCAAATGTTCATTAGAGCATCGTGTTAGAAGTAAATCGGTAAGAACTTTCCGATATTGGTGGTAATAACGCTTCCTCCTTTATATATAACATTTAGACGTGTGTATTACATGTAATAAAAATGTATAGCCTTGCTGCCTGTGTTCGTCCTAACGTTAGAGTATTGCGTAAAAACTTGAAGTAAATCCGTCAAGAAGTTTTCGATATTTTTCGGTAACAACGTTTTCCTGTTATATATTGCATACGTATTTGTAGATTATATATATAACTGTCAAACTGATTATTTTATTAAGAAACCAAGTGACGCCAGAACTGTCAATCTGAACGCAATTCTTTTTATTTTCTTTTTTATACCAAAAATACCATTATCATCCAAAATTAGGAACACAAAAAAAAGAAATCAACCAAACTGGCGGAGCCGTTCTCAAGTGATGATCTGTCAAATGGATTTTAATTTCCGACTTCTCTGGCGCATTTTCCAAAGATTTTCTTTCACACAAACCTTGTTCTGACAATTACTCACACAACAGACAGAAAACTTATCCAAATCTGTCGGGCCGTTATTAACTGATAACGTTTCGTAAGGCGGAAAAACACAAAAAAAGCACCAAACAAATTGGTCAAGACGGTCTCACGTGATGGCCTTTCTTACATGCGGCAATTAACTTCCATTTATATAGATGATCTGCGGTCCGTCACGCACAACAGCATCCAATGATGCTGCAAGCACTTCCTTTTCTGTTAATCATTCGTCAAGTATTACATATCCTTCTGAACGTTATCCCACTTCTATTTGTGAGAATGTCTACAGGCTTTCCCCACAGCCAACAGAGACGGATGTGCTTCGCCATAAGTAAGACGTTCTGTAGTCCACGTGGCGAAAGAAGAATCCTGACAGTTGAAAAGTCTTTGGCGTGGCTGTTTTACGCATCTACCACAACCATTCACATAATGCGCACTTGCTTGCATCTCAATGGCAACGCTTCATTGTTGCCGAAGCAGCAACCTTTAGTGCTCCGCAATTGATAACGCTGCCAGCAGTCAGAGGTTAACCCGTGATCACACGAGACGTATTTCTTATCTGAAGTAGGTTCGTCAGAAGTAGTTTCCACCCTGCTTGATACACAGAAACGAGACGGTCCATTTCACAGAATGTGCCCGTCGTCATGATTTGCGCCTGCAGAGCTTTCCATCGGCAGCTATCGACTGCATCTGGCTCACAATTCAAACGCTTTGTTCACGGAAATGGACGCGCGTAATAATTGCTACGTTAGATCTACTAAAACGCACATTTCCTCCATTATCTATGTGCTAGCTACTGTCTTTTTGTACTACACGCAGGTAAAAAATTCAATGTCCACGAATATGTTACAAAGAAAAAAGTGAAGTTCCATATCCACTCAGTAAGGTCATCAATGTTCAAAGTTCCCATTAAAAATAGTACAAAAGTTTTTCATGAAAGATAAGAATTATTTGAACATTCTCACTTTTTAGTGAAAAACCAACGTCATTGTTATTAAATTATATCTTTTATTCAGCAGCAGAATTTTTAGAACATTTGGAATACAAGATTTTATAAAAGGGAGTACGAAATATCCTACTGCAAGTAGTGCAAGCTCTCTTGTAGGTAAAGCCAAAACAATCAATTATTTGCTGCAATAGTGCTATTAAATTTGCTGTCAGTGCATATGTCTACATGTGTGTTTGTGCCTCCCAATCACGCAGAGTATTTATAAAGGAAATTTGTATTCCACGATCTGAAAAGTTTTTCGATGAAAAATAAATTAATTAATAAATACTGAATTGCGATACAGTCGAGCAGTGCTATAAAAAGCAGTCTCCCACGTTCACAAAATCGAAAGGCCTCACAGCGCTCTTATATACAGGGTGTTTCAAAAATGACCGGTATATTTGAAACGGCAATAAAAACTAAACGAGCAGCGATAGAAATACACCGTTTGTTGCAATATGCTTGGGACAACAGTACATTTTCAGGCGGACAAACTTTCGAAATTACAGTAGTTACAATTTTCAACAACAGATGGCGCTGCAAGTGATGTGAAAGATATAGAAGACAACGCAGTCTGTGGGTGCGCCATTCTGTACGTCGTCTTTCTGCTGTAAGCGTGTGCTGTTCACAACGTGCAAGTGTGCTGTAGACAACATGGTTTATTCCTTAGAACAGAGGATTTTTCTGGTGTTGGAATTCCACCGCCTAGAACACAGTGTTGTTGCAACAAGACGAAGTTTTCAACGGAGGTTTAATGTAACCAAAGGACCGAAAAGCGATACAATAAAGGATCTGTTTGACAAATTTCAACGGACTGGGAACGTGACGGATGAACGTGCTGGAAAGGTAGGGAGTCCGCGTACGGCAACCACAGAGGGCAACACGCAGCTAGTGCAGCAGGTGATCCAACAGCGGCCTCGGGTTTTCGTTCGCCGTGTTGCAGCTGCGGTCCAAATGACGCCAACGTCCACGTATCGTCTCAGGCGCCAGAGTTTACACCTCTATCCATACAAAATTCAAACGCGGCAACCCCTCAGCGCCGCTACCATTGCTGCACGAGAGACATTCGCTAACGATATAGTGCACAGGATTGATGACGGCGATATGCATGTGGGTAGCATTTGGTTTACTGACGAAGCTTATTTTTACCTGGACGGCTTCGTCAATAAACAGAACTGGCGCATATGGGGAACCGAAAAGCCCCATGTTGCAGTCCCATCGTCCCTGCATCCTCAAAAAGTACTGGTCTGGGCCGCCATTTCTTCCAAAGGAATCATTGGCCCATTTTTAAGATCCGAAACGATTACTGCATCACGCTATCTGGACATTCTTCGTGAATTTGTGGCGGTACAAACTGCCTTAGACGACACTGCGAACACCTCGTGGTTTATGCAAGATGGTGCCCGGCCACATCACACGGCCGACGTCTTTAATTTCCTGAATGAATATTTCGATGATCGTGTGATTGCTTTGGGCTATCCGCCTATTCGCCAGACATGAACCCCTGTGACTTCTTTCTGTGGGGACACTTGAAAGACCAGGTGTACCGCCAGAATCCAGAAACAATTGAACAGCTGAAGCAGTACATCTCATCTGCATGTGAAGCCATTCCGCCAGACACGTTGTCAAAGGTTTCGGGTAATTTCATTCAGAGACTACGCCATATTATTGCTACGCATGGTGGATATGTGGAAAATATCGTACTATAGAGTTTCCCAGACCGCAGCGCCATCTGTTGTTGCAAATTGTAACTGCTGTAATTTCGAAAGTTTGTCTACCTGAAAATGTACTGTTGTCCCAAGCATATTGCAACAAACGGTGTATTTCTATCGCTGCTCGTTTAGTTTTTATTGCCGTTTCAAATATACCGGTCATTTTTGAAACACCCTGTACATGTACGGGTAACACCAAATGTGGCAAAATATAATTGTACAAGGTGGGGCAAATAAAAGAGGCCCAGGGAACAGAGTTCCAGGACACAAAGAAAAACACCAGAGGAAAGGATATACGGTACTAACTTGATTATATCAGGTGCTGAAAGTGACCACCAATCATCTGTTTGCACTTCTGGATCCTGGTCAGCAAGTTGCTGAAGGCGGATCGAAGCTGGACGCTGGAATTGCTGCAGTCTCATCCGAAATGGTCTGCTGCAGTCCTTGAAGACAATGAGGGTTGTTGTGATACACCCTAGACTTGAGGGCTCCCCACATAAAGTAATCGCACACGGACAGATCAGGTGACCTGGTTGGCCAGCTGGGGCTGCAACCAGGCTGATCTCTGCTAACACCTCTGTCAGATGAGAAGATTGTGTAAATGTACTTCAAGTTTCGGCCGGCTGTATGGGCAGCTGCTCCATCACGTTGGAAGTAACTGTAGGTCTTTTCCTTCACCATTAATGCTGCCACAAATGGTCTCAAAACGTTGGCAATGAAACGCGCAGAAGTGAGCGACTGATGAAAGAAGATGGGACCAACGATGCTGCTTGCAGACACTCTACACCAAACCCCAACCTTCTGATCATGCAACCGTGGTTCGTGGAAGTTACACGGATTCTCCGCTGGCCATAACCCGTGATATGTGAGTTGGCACAACCACTCAGGTGAAATAGGGCTTCATCAGATATAAAGAACAGATCCAAGTCCAAGCCATTCATCGTTATCTCAGTGAACAGGAACCCACAAAACTGGAGGCGCTGAGGTGCATCTGCTGGCTTTAATGCATGGACAACAGACACTCTGTAGAGATGCTTGTGCAGATCCAGGTGGAATATTCGTCCGCATGATCGACGTGAAACGCCGGTCTCTTGCGACAGGTGTCGGGTTAATTTGGTGGGATTCTGAAGCATTTTCTCATGAATTGCATTACCACGATGGTACAAGCAATCACGGATATACCACTTCTTACAGAGGCTAATCTTACCAATAATCGCACTCCTCACTTACCATTCGCGAACGCAATGGGGAAGAATGAAAATGGCAATCAGGCCCGACGGTATCACCATAAAGTGATTGTGTAGATGTCGACTTGCTCATAAATTCCACTAGGGAAAGTGTGTATAGCGCGAATTAAAGTTAGAGAAAGTATACTCCGGAAAGTAAGGAAAGCTATCACTATTTGGAGATACTGAACAACGTATGAGTTTACGAAGGAAGGAAGGAAGGTTAGGGTCGAACATCACATCGACGACGACGTCCGCAGAGCCGAGGCACAAGGGTACTGGGAGTGCATTTTGCAGAGACCATCGCGAAAATTACCTCACGCATTATGGAGAAACTACGAAAGGCCTACAAACTGTATTCAGCAAACATTCTACTTCTTTATTTTGTTACATATGACACCAAGCCATTCGTCGAATGAGGTAAAGGACATTTTATAATAAAGAACAATACTTTCAGCGATCGTAGAGCAATAAATGCAAATGTGCGGTTGACTGTCGATTAAAGAGCATCATACCCGTACACCAGCGACTGCTCTTTGCCTCATTGCACCCTTTAAATGTTCGGAATAGGAATCATAAAGCCGAATTTAATGATGAGTCTTTAGAGCTAATGCCTCGTCATCGGCGGATGAAGTGGTGGTAGAGACTGACAATAGCGACGAGATGGAATCGCTGGGATGTCCATATAAACAGGGAAACGACATACAGAACAATTATTGTGGTGAATTTAATGCTCATAATACCAGAAGATAACACAACGTATTTTCTGTGTCTAATTACGTCTGCTATTGTTGAAGTCTGCTGGGAGTCGCTTCCCCGAACACTGATTTTAAACAAACATTAGTGAATTGCAGCACTCTCAAAAAATAACAATATCGTCTGCGAAAAGCAGCGTCTGGAAAAAGCTGCACAAATATTCAGTGGGATCTCCACAATATTTCAAAGTGGTGCGAAACTCGGCATCTTGCAGTAAAGGTTCAGAACTGCATAAACTGTGCACTTCACAAAACAAAAAATCATACTGTCCTATGAATATAATATCTGTGAGTTACAACGGGAATCGATAAACTCATACAAATATCAGGTGTAACACTTAGTAGGAGCATGGAACACGTAGACTCAGTCGTGAGTAAGGCAGATAGTGTACTTCGGCTTGTTGGTAGAATACTAGGGAAATGCGCTCACAATTCACCCGTGCGATGCATTTTAAAATATTGCACGAGAGTTTGGGATCCATACCAATAGGACTAGCAGGGAATATTGAACGTATACAGCGAAGGCCAGCACGAATGTCACACCTTTGACCCGTGGCAGAGTCTCACAGAAACGCTGAAGAACCTGAACAGTAAAAATCTTGAAGGTAGATGCAAACTATCCCAACAAAGCCTGCTTAAAAAGTTTTAGGAACCAGCTTTAAATGACGAATCTAGGAATATATTACAACCACCTACACAGGGTGAACATGAATAAAACTGACAAACTGCAGGGACAAGATCAGATTAATTATATAGCATGTACAGAGGTATTTAAACAATCATTCTTTCCGCGCTTCATGCGTGAGGGGAATGGGAAGAAGAGCGAAAATAAATAACTGTAAACCTGAAGAGCACATCGTTATGCATTCAGTTTAGATTTTTTTAAAATCATTAAACAACTTAAACGGTTGCGTTGTGAGAACAGTTTTGAATCTTTTTTAAGGAAACATGTGATCTGCACTATCAGATTACTTTTGTAATATGGTACCATGAATCAATAAATGTAGCGAAATTCGTGTAGCTTGAGAAAATATCTACTTGGTGGGGTGACCGAGTGCTCGTCATAAGTCCGTTCTTATGCACGTTAGCTGAAGACGCACGCCCTACTCTATTCAGTTATGGACTATCGGCTTTCTCGCATCGGTTAAATACGTCAAAAATACTTTAAGAAAATCCGCAAAAATGTTTTCATTTACAAACACTTCATCCAAGACAGTAGCGCAAACTGTTGTTGAGAACTGCTTTAGCGCGTACACCTGTCATGTGTTGGAACCGAAGAGGAAGCCGAAGAACCTAGGGGGCAGGCTAACGGGTTAGCAACTGGTTGATTTTGTCCACATTATGAAGGAAACAGTCGTGGAATCATAGTTACGAGACCAGTAACATTCTACTCACTAAACAGTATTGGTTAAAGTTGGATAAACAATATCTCAGACGGGCTATAGGAAGAGTGCAATTTTCTTTCAGTGTATGAAGCTCTGTAGAATGGGTATAGAGTGAATAACTGTGGTAAGACGTATCCCCTACCGCAGCCTATAGTGTGACACTCGGAGCACACTTATTAATTATTCAGATGATAATTGCTGCTATGGTAAACCTTCATTTATAAGAAAGGAGGATCACTCTTTAACGTCCTAGGATGTCATTAGGTACGGAGTACACTCTCGTATTTTGTTCAGGATGAGGTAGGAAATCAGCTGTGTTCATTCCAGAGACACCATACCGCCATTCTCCTTAAATGATTTGCGGAAACAACGACAATTGTAAATCACAATTGCTGTAAGAGAATTTAACCGTATTCCACCCGAATGCTAGTCCAATGCCTTTACCACTGTGTTACCTCTCTCGATTTCAAGCAGAAGAATTAAATCCGTCTCCTCAGGTTAAGATCACCGTGCTCTAGGGTATCTTTAGGACAGCGAATGTTTACGAGAACCGAGCTGTCTGTGTGCTGAACTGAATACCGTAAAATACTTTTGTTCCTTGACAGACCAAATGACATGGTCAGTACGCAGTATGGTACATATGACTTTATTCATACATTCTTTTCATGGATTGGATACCATTAAATACAATACTGCTCACTGAAAAACCGGAAAAGCAGAAGATTTATCACAACAGTCTTCCTGTATTAGTCGACCACAACATTATAGCACCTGAAAGTGAAAGCTCTTCAGTCGGTTTATCATGAGGCAGTGCGTAATCGAGGTTGACGGTATACGCACGACTGACCTGAAAGCATTGACAGTCAGATGTGTTTTTCCTTATTCACCACTGTACTGGGTTGCTGTAACGTTACCGCGTGCCGCCTATAACGGCTAAGTGCAATAATTCGGTGCTTGAGTAGTACTTCGTCCACTTTTTCTGTGTTTTGCGTTTGTACTCAGCGCTGCATACATTTCTGGGCACTGGCGCTCTGTTTGTGTCACAGGATGAGGGCCGGCCTACCGCTGCTGCTTCTACCGCTGCTGGCTCACGCCTGCAGTTGCGCGAGGATCCTGGGCATCAACCCAACGCCATCCATCAGCCACCAGAGGCCCTTCCTCGTCGTCATGCGAGCTCTCGCTGAAAGGGGGCACCACGTCACCATCATCAACCCTAATCCCATGGAGGCAAGTCATATTCAATTTCTCTGATTTTTAACGTCGACCTGCTTGAAATACAAGGCGCGGACATAACCGTTATCAATCCGACGTCATGCTCGACAAACTTTTCCATTCACGCTGGGGGACATCTCAGCTGATGTTGTAAGTAGGCTGTTTAGGGTTTTATGTTGGTAACGCCACGTAGCGCTCTATATGAAAATCACTGACTGTGCTGTGTGAAGTCTGTGGCTGGTTTGCATCGTTGAAATATTCGCTATTGTAGTGTTGGGCAGTTGGATGTGAACAGCGCGATTCGTTGCGCAGTTGGACGTGAGCCGCCAGCAGTGGTGGATGTGGGGAGAGAGATGGCAGAATTTTAAGAGCGGACGATCTGGATGTGTGTCCGCCACAAAGAGTAAATTTGTAAGACTGCATGTCATGAAATGATATATATGTTATGACTTTTGAACACTATTAAGGTAAATACATTGTTTGTTCTCTATCAAAATCTTTCATTTGCTAACTATGCCTATCAGTAGGTAGTGCCTTCAGTAGTTAGAATCTTTTATTTAGCTGGCAGTAGTGGCGCTCGCTGTATTGCAGTAGTTCGAGTAACGAAGATTTTTGGGAGGTAAGTGGTCCATGAAAGGTATAGGTTATTGTTAGTCAGGGCCATTCTTTTGTAGGGATTATTGAAAGTCAGATTGCGTTGCGCTAAAAATATTGTGTGTCAGTTTAGTGTTGATCAGAATAAGGAAAGAGGGAAATGTCTGTGTAGGTGCAGTTCTGCTGAGCTGTTTGAAAATCAAATAAAGTAAGAGGTTTACGAGCACAGTAATTCATTAATTTTTCTAAGGGGAGGTTTCAATGTGAACCAAAAAAGTGCATCTGAGTAAACACAGCTATTGATGACCACGGTAATCCACAGTCGTCTCGAATATTTAGTCTCACATGACTGATGTGCCAAACAATGTAGAAGGTTCTTGGCCTGGCTGTAATTTATTTTATTCAAGAACAGACTTCATCCGACGATTTTCAGTGCATAAGATTTCATTCTCGAAGTATGATTGTGCAATGACTGCAAATTATCCATCTACAGCCACCATAACATGTTCAATGGTCTCCAAGCTTTTCCCAAACATACATTTCTTTAGATGTGGCGACAGATGGGTAGGGAGGAGAGGAGGGGAGCTGTCTAAACCTTTAGAATAGGGTCATTGTTCCACTACTTTGTAATTCAAGCTCCTCGGTGGTCCAATTCAGAGTGTACTTTTGTGAGTAGGTGCAATGACCACAAGAAGTATGGTTCAAATGGCTCTGAGCACTATGGGACTTAACTGCTGTGGTCATCAGTCCCCTAGAACTTAGAACTACTTAAACATAACCAGCCTAAGGACATCACACACATCCATGTCCGAAGCAGGATTCGAACCTGCGACCGTAGCGGTCACGCGGCTCCAGACTGTAGCGCCTAGAACCGCATGGCCACTTCGGCCGGCAAGAAGTATGGCTCCTTTATTTTGCTTGTGAGGCCTCTTATCATGTATTCTTTCATACTGTTGGCTTAGATGACGTACGTAACATTTGACAGTGAAGTAATCAATAACAGCGATGACTTAAAAGATATTCCAGCAACAGATTATTCCAATTAGTGATATTACCATGCAACTTAATTCTTACAACAAAGGCAGCTACTTATTTAAAAACAACCACAGGTAATACCTTTATAGGAAGTTATGATGAAAAAAATTATATTAAAAAACTTAGACGTGACATGCAGTTCCTGTTCTTAAATGTTAATACTGATCAGAATAAGACATCTACAAACACAAGAACTGAAGTGATGTATACAGTGCTGTTGGATGGACTGCCTGAAAAAAAAATGAAGCTCCTAAAATACATGGTCGGAATCAATTTAACTTCATATACATACACAACGTCGGCGAGTGTGTAGAGGATAAGTGTTGCAATTCTGTGTCAGATAAAATAGCCACCAGAGTGTATTTGTGTTCTTCGTGTTTAGTGCTGTTGCCAGGCCTTGTGGTGTATATAAGGGGCTTGAGTAGCGTCAGATGTTGAGTGATAGCTGTGAAGGACAAGGAAATTCCGCGTACTTGTGTTAGACAGCGTCATCAGCAACTGACAGAGTTTAACGATTTCGGTCACGAATTATTCTTTTCGTGAAAAAAAACAAATAATTGCTGTGCCATCCAGTCCTTTGAATTAAATTATGATTTTTCAGATGTATAAAATATTCCGAGGTGCCCCGTAAGCGGGGAAACAACGCGTCCCCAAATGAAGACATTGTGTTCAAGTGGGTGCAGTATAAGTCGAAAACTCGAAGTATCTTATTTGATTTCTATTTCATCAAAATAAATAAACTACACAAAGCTTACTTTAAATTGTATACATAAACTATGGTTTTACCCTTCTGAAGAATGATAATCAAACAAACAATTTTTTTCCATCCAAACATGAGCGATTGTATATTTTACACAATAAAATTTGGTTTTGCTGTTGCAAGCCGGTTTCTTGCACCTGTCAAACGATTTTTTGTCACTGACCACTGCAAGATGCTCAACGTTGTCCAAACGAACATCAGCTTCGGGACGGACTTCCACAATGACTCGTTTTGAAGTACTTGGAGATGGCGCATTGGACTCTCACGAGTGGGACAGCCTCTTTTCCTGGCAGCTGGTTCATCTATTTTTGTCAGTACTTTGACCACACTTGCCCCAAAGTGAAGCAAATCAAGTGTCTTATCTTTAGGAGCAGCTACATCTGATGCATTTTTCTTGTACTCAGTCCATGCATTTACACATGCAATATCAATTGCATGAACAAACATGGCTGCCGAAAATCGTCTTCGGTTTCAACAGCAGCTAACTGCATTTTGTCTTCGGGTGCAAAGCCCGGTAAATGCCCAATAGGCGTGGCTGTCGCCATGTCATGTCCGGACGCAAAGCACGTGAACAGACATCTAGAATGAGTATGTCTCCTATTCAGCTTTAGGTTGGCTGCGCTGTAACAAATTCGTACGCAGCAAAAACATCCTTGCTGCCAATGCATTGTCGTTCGGATGGGAAGAGTGTTCCGTGATTATTTCAAAGTCAGTTATCATGCAGTTAGCGGGCTTTGCGTCTAGGCTACTCAGCTTACAGTATACCGTATGGAACAAAATGTCTAACATTACTTCCATCATTGTCTTCTTGTTCAAAATTACCGCCAGGATCATAGGATGAATCGTCAATTTCAGATGATTTAAGGAGCTCTATAACTTGTTCTGTAAGTGGCCTTCGTCTGTCTTAGACTCGGGGCATTGTGAAATCACCGTAAGATGACTAAAAAGACAGCGAAATAATGTCCTAAATTTCTATGCTATTACAGCCTTTCCATCACAATGTCCTCATTTGGAGACATGTATAAAGTTATAAATATGTCACTTACCTTTTTCTGAAGGACACCTTTAGTTTTCACCTTTAAGCATGCACATTTCGACGCACAAATAATTTTGATCTTACCTAAACTCAGGAGATATTAACCGGCTGATGGAAGGTACAAAGATTTCTGGGAAGCGTCCATGTGACTACGAATCCGTTTTGTTTTGTGGTACCACAGATTGACAGAAGATGGTGACACCATTCTCAAATAAATTCTCTGCTTGTGACAATATGAGGACAACAATCACAAATGGTAAAAATTGACGAATTTTAATATACTAAGCATTTATTTAGTATGTCCTTATATGAGGACGCCATAACCGAAAGGGTTAAAAAAGGCCTCATTGTGGGTCTCCATTTGACTGGCTGGTAGAATCGGGAATGTGATGGTAGCTATACTTGTCGTCAAGGGTTCGGCCGAATACGTCTGACTACCAGAATGGAGGATCGCCGTCTAGTGCACCAGGCACATAGTAATACCTTCATTTCTGCACCTGCTATTGAAAAAGGTAATGGACTCCTTGCAGCTTTCTGTGTCGCACTGTACCATTGGTCTGATACTAACAGCAACTGGACTACGGAATTACCGTCTCTTGCTTAGGCTGCCGTTAACATCGCAACACAAACCGCTGCGTTTTTAGTGGTCCCGTGAGCGGAAAGTATGAACAGCTGATAAATGACTCAACTGACTGCTAATGATGATGATGATGATGATGACGATGATGATGATAACTACACGGTTTCGTTCACAGAGATAAATGCTCGGTGTGGATTGTTAGATAATCTGTAATCCGATTCGTGTCACACTTGTTGGGCAGAAAAATTTTCCTTCCAGTACTTTCCTTAACATTCCTTTAACATATGTACTCACTGATTCCATAACAGCCTTACGATCACTGATTTATTCTTCTACATTAACCACATGGACTAAAACAAGAAGTTCGAATTTCTTAGTTACCAGGAGATATAACGCATTGGGCTCCCGAGAGGTTATTTTACCTAATTGCTCGAGGTAATTTTCAAATTGTGGTTAGAAGTGTCTCACTCGAATGTACTTGCCTGACACCTATCTTTAACACAAATTTCTTCAAATCTGTACCTGGTAATTCGAAATCTCTCCCTATTACGATGGTGTGAGCAGGAAACTTATGCATGACATTGAACAGTTCCTGGGGCATATGGTCTACAAAAGTATTTAATAACCTTGCTTGACCAACCATTGATGCTTACTTTCACCCTGATTGTTTTTCATTCGAAAGCTATAATAATTACTCTATATATTATGGAGTTCTTTACATGAACAAATAGATCGATACCCACTAAAACTCCTCCTGAACTGGCCATGGAGGCCCAACGGTACCGACCGGCCCATAGCCGTCACTGGATGCGGTTATGGAGGGGCATTTGGTCAGCATACCGCTCTCCCGACCGTATGTCCGTTTCCGAGACTGGAGCCGCTACTTCTCAATCAAGTAGCTCCTCAGTTTGCCTCAGAAAGGCTGAGTGCCACCCGCTTGTCAACAGCGCCCGGCAGACCCGATGGTCACCCATCCAAGTGCTAACCCATCCCGACAGCGCTTAACTTCGATGATCTGATGATCAGCACCCACTATCTGGATATTATTATCTTAATAAGTGAGACCATACTATTTACCCTATAGACGAATGTTGAAAATTAGGTGGACTGATAAGGTAAGGAATGAGGAGGTTCTACGCAGAATCGGAGAGGAAAGGAATATGTGGAAAACACTGATAAGGAGAAGGGACAGGATAATAGGACATCTGCTAAGACATGAGGGAATGACTTCCATGGTACTAGAGGGAGCTGTAGAGGGCAAAAACTGTAGAGGAAGACAAAGATTTGAATACGTTAAGCAAATAATTGAGGACGTAGGTTGCAAAAAAAAAAAAAAAAAAAAAAAAAACTATTTACCCTCCTACGGTTACCCAAGATAACAGTAATATCTTCTTTTTCTGAACTGTAAGAACAAATGTTATCATTGATGGCTAAAATAGTCTCTTCTCTGACCAAGGCACGTAATTCATCACAGCGTCTATGGAGTGGTCCTCTAACGTAAAATGCCACACAGTCTCTCTTCCTCTATGTAATACTTACCAGACGTATTGAGCGAATGTGCTACATTTCTCCACACGACAGCGGAAGTCAAAAAGGTCACATTCTAGATTGTCGCAGAATCATCTGAGCCTGTGATTAATTCCTCCACTCGACCTAACCAGAGACATGCTATCGACTCTGTGCACGCAGCAGAAGATCTCGAGCCGTGCTTACAACTAGCGTGTGACGCTGGCCGGCACATTTAACTATTCGGCCAGCTGCCTGAAGGAACCGAGGATGGCTTCTGAATCCAAGTAGCAAGTGTCATTCTTGTCAAGATGGGTTATGCAGCCAGCTGCAAACCCTCGCCCTCCCCTCTGCATTCCACGCACGCACACAAGTGATTCACAAACATCAGCGTCACCTTGCCTTACTTTGAAGAGGTTTTGAATTCAAACGAAGAAAGAGGTGCCCTGTCCGGTTCTCAAGAAAGAATGCTGCGACGATCTTCTTGCTGGAGAGTGGATACATTTGGGAACGACTTTTGTATCCTTTGACATATTATATATAATTGAACAGAATGGTTGCTATGTGTGCAAACCATTAACGATAGGACAAAAGGCCTTCTGTGAAAAGTAATTAAAAGAAAGTAAAAGTTTAGGGGACTGATGACCTCCGATGTTAAGCCCAAATTTTACATGGGACACAAGACGTTTGATCAAAAGAAGCAATGGTCAAAATCTATTAGCTTTGATCACTCTCTATGGCGTAGTGCCCGACGAAAAAACACTTGACACACACGTGACGACTCTGTAATGGGTTCTAGCAATTCTAGATTTACTTCTAGAGGGGGTCGAGTGGATACTGCAACGTACACAAAATATTAGAGCACTTTATTAATACTTGAACAAGGTTCAATACTTTACTTGGAAGTAGACCATGTCCACAGGATGACAAAATGTATTCGTTGCTGTCGCTGAACTCTATATAACCTATCACTTGATACAACTCAGAACGATAGTATCTTCGCACACTGTACAATTGCCTAGTAACTTCGACACAGTTCTGAGTTCTCGTAAAACTCGCGGAGCTGGATCTGAAGTAAGACGATGCTGTTGTCGTAAGCGATGAATGCATAGTGGGCTGGGAGGCACTGCGCTCTGACGTCAGTAGCCTTCCAGCTGCTGCAGCGTGAGAAACCTCTGGAGGGCGTGTCTACGCCCCCGTCTCTCAATCGTTCCAGCTTCAGGCCGCGACTGTCCTTACTGCGTCATGAGGAACCAAGTTTGAGATGGGACCTCAGTCCTCGGACGACACCACATATAGTACAATAGGTTCATCTCAGTGTTGTTGAAAACTTATTTCTGTGTTGCATGGTCCACCACCAAACACAACTCAGATAGATATACCGTTTATGAACGACGAGTGGAAGAACGCTGTTGATTTCACCAAAATTGGCCAGTTGTCCAAAGATGAGAGGTTGGAAGTGATGATAAACGCTGCTCACAAAGGATGTGACCTTCAGCTCAAAACTCCTGCTGTAAAACAACTTCAGTAAGTACTCTTTTTCGTCAGATAATAGAGAAGCTAAGATCGGTACATAGTAGCTTAGGCTGTTAACAACGGTATTAGGACTTTGCAACATCTTCCTGTAGATTGAGCACCTGATTTATAGCCGTTACAGCTTGTACAGTGAAATGGATAAGGATTCAAAATCATTTTGTGTATTTTTCTTCGCGTTGTATGTCTCAATGTAATACATGTGATGCTAAGAGACGAAGACAGTTGGTACAGCTTTATCGACAACAGCATAATCTTCTTCTTTCTTGGCTCTGCAGCTCATGATGAGCCTTGGCCTCTTCTATAATTTCCTTCCATCTCTCTCGGTCCTTTGCCAATACTCTCCAGTTTCTATAGCCCATCTTCCTAAGATCTTCGATTACTCCATCTTCCCATCTGGCTCTTGGTCGACCACGTCCTCTCTGTCCTCCTGGCTTTCCTTGTAAAATTCTTTTTGGTACTTCTGTATCATTCATGCGAGCCACATGTCCCGGCCACCTCAATCTGGATGATTTCACTATCCTTGTCTTTGTATATGGTATACAACGCATGGTTGTATCTCCTCCTCCATCTTCCTCTTTCACAGATTGGGCCGATAATTCGTCTAAGTACCTTTCTTTCAATTGCATCCAGTGTTTCAATATCTTTAGCTGTTAATGTCCAGGCTTCAGAGGCATATGTAAGTACTGATATTATAAGTGATTTATACATAGTTAATTTCGTGGTACGAGTCAGGAGCCTTGAGAATAGAAGTCTTGTTAGGGCAAAACAGGCTCTGTTGGCCAGTATTAATCTCTGCTTAATTTCAAAGGAGGTATCATTCAGATGTGTAACTGTCGAGCCCAGATACTTGAAATGTTCAACTCTCTCAAATGTGTAATTGCCCATTGTTATTACATTTGGCATATTTTCTCTATGTGCTTTTCCAGCTGCCATATATTTTGTTTTTTGTTCATTAATAATTAACCCCATGTTCCTACTGGCCTGTTCAAGAGCTGTAAATGTCTCTTCCAGTGCTTTTTGGGTTCTTGCTATTATATCTATGTCATCTGCGTAGGCCAGTATCTGCACCGATTTATAGAAGATCGTTCCTCTGTTCAGAAGGTTTGCGTTTCTCATCACCTTCTCCAGGGCGGCATTAAAGAGAAGGCATGCCAATGCATCACCTTGTCGCACTCCTATTCTTACACTACCTTGTGTTCCGCTCATTGTCATTCTCACCAGCCTTACCAACGTTCTAGAGATACCCAGTTCATCTAGAGCTTGGTATAACTGCTCTCTATTTATGCTATCATAAGCTGCTTTGAAATCTATAAAGAGGAGATGCGTGTCAACTCCGTATTCGTTTGTTTTTTTCAGGATTTGTCTTAAGGTGAATATTCGATCTATGGTTGACTTCCCAGGAAGTACGGCCCCGTCTCCCTCTGTATGATTGGGAGTATTCTGTCGAATAGTATATTAGTGAGTATTTTATATCCCAAATTCCATCTTATCTCCTTTCTTATATATGGGACATATGATACCCCCTTTCCATTGTTGTGGCATTTTCTCCTCTTCCCATATTCTGGTGACCATTTTCAGAAGGCTTTGTTCCAGCTCTCTGCCTCCTTGCTTAAACAGTTCTGCTGAAATACCACCTGTCCCTGCCGCCTTGTTGTTTTTCAATTTCTTCATGGCAGTTTTCACTTCTTCTATATTTGGTGGGGTAGTGTTGTTGTCCGGGTCTTCTTCCCCATTCGTGTCTGTTGGGTTCTCTGGTATAGTTATTCTAGGGTTGAGGAGACTATCAAAACACCTGCGCCATCTTTCGCATATTCCATTCCCTTCACTTATTATATTCCCTGTCTCATCTTTTATTAGGCTTGTTTTGCTGCCAAAAGATTTCCGTGCCGCATTCACCTCTCTGTGAGTTTTCTTATTTCATTTTTGCATCTCATGAGCTCCATTTCTTTGACACTTGCTTTCATCCATTCTCTCTTTTTTCTTTGCTGAGTCCTCTTTTCAATCCTCCGTTTTTCTTTGTATTCTTCTACTATCCTCCTCGTACAGTGTGATCGCAGTTTCCTTCTATATGGTTTGTTCTTTTCTTCAATTACTATTTCGCATTTAGTATCAAACCATGATGGCCTTACTTGTCTTGTCCCAATTCCAAGTACAGTGAAATCGATAAGGATTCCAAATCATTTTGTGTATTTTTCTTCGCGTTGTAAGTCTCAGTGTAAGACATGTAACGCTAAGAGACCAAGACGATTGGTACAACTTCTTCTAAAAATACCTTTAGGGTGTATATCAAGAAGTAGCTTACTACCTGATACTCACAAAGTAGTGTTACACTTTTAAAATGCACGGAAGTTGGGTCGTATCCAATGATACGACTTTGGTCAGATAGTACGCTGAGCACGACGGTGGTCGATTTGTGCACTTAGTGACTAATGAAAAAAATGTATGAGACAATAGATGGATAAAAATATGGAACACAGCGACAAATGCATGCTTAAACATAAATGCAGATGCCAGACAACCCTGTAAGTTGCACTGTTGTATTTGATCAAGAACGGAACCTGTGCAATGTCCTCAGTGCATTTCAAGTGTCACTCGTGTTCTGTGTCGTAGTGAGTGCATTACGTCGAAGTTAAGTGAGCTCGAATGTAGGCAAATTGTTGGTGCTCGTATGCTTCCGCAACCAAGGTACGTGAAATGTTTGCTTTTCAAGAGGCACCATATCGCAAACAAGGAAAGCGGAAAAACACCAACCGCCAAGTCACAACGCAGACGAAAATGTGTGTGGAGTGATTTTGGCAGGCGATCATTGAAGAGTATTGTGAGGAGAAGTAAGAGGACGATAGCTGCAAATGTCACTGCACAACTGAATGTTGCACTCGCGAACACTGTGAGCACCAAAACGACACGAAGAGAGCTCCATAACCAAGGAATTTCAGGACAAGCTGGGATTCCAAAAACATTAATCACTGACAGGAAAAGGAAAGTTATTTTCTCGGATAAGTCTAATTTCATACTTCTTCCACCTTCTGACCGAGCTTACGTTCCAAGAGTGAAACGTGGCGGGTGTCTGGTGATGATTTGGGCATTTCAATGGTATTTCATAGGCCCCTTAGGACTACGCAATGTCATATTACTGCCAAGGCTTACGTGACCATTTTGGCTGTTCAGATCCATCCCATGGTACAATGTTTGCTCTCGAATGGTGATGCTGTGTTGCAAGACGACAAAGCCCGTGTTAACACAGCTCACGTCGTCTGGGGCTGATACGATGAGCACGAGGATGAAATTTCACATCTCCCCTGGCCACTACTGTCACCAAATCTCAATATTACTCAGACTTTGTGGTCTACTTTGGGGAAAGGGTGCGTTATCACTGTGCACTTCCATCATTGTTACCTGAACAGCCACTGTTTTGTTCTACGAATGGTATACGATTCCCTTGAAAACCGTACAGGATCTGTATTTATCTATTCCGAGACGACTGGAAACCCTTTTGAATGCTAAAGTTTTCCTACATCGTATTATGGACGATAATGTGCTTTTAGTGTTTCCCCGACAGATGCTGAAACTGGTAGCAATTGTGGATTTGACATCAAAGAACTTCCTTTATGTGGTGCAGCATTAATCCGTGACGAAGCTGGTAGTTTGACCGAAATTGGTTTCTCATGAATAAATAAACATTACACCAGTTTTTGGTGTATCTGTAATGGCATTCTATAAATGTACAAATCTTTCCACATTTAGAACCTCCTCCAGTTGCTTCCCCAACGGTTAGATGTGATCCAATAGATTTCGTATGCCTCTATGGCAGACTGACGCAAGCGAAAACAGATTTCCTTAAAAAAGGTATAGCATGATGGCAACACTGTCTTATAGCTTAGAATTAAATATATATGAATCGTATATTTGGAACACAGCTGACGGTTTGGAAAACAAAGAAAGCGAGTCGGTTCAGATAGATCGAAGGTTGTCTGTGTAACCTTTCTCTTTACATTACCCTGAACTGTCTAACAAAATATTTGTCATTGCTATTCCAACAAACGTCCGTTTGAATTGTGTTGGCATTATGGAAAATGAAAAACAGGCTAACTTTCCGAGGTAAAAGGAGAAATTAAGTCTTTAAGTGACAAAAGGTTTTTCCAGCATCACAGTGAAATACATGTCAGCGTTTACTCTTTGAGAATAGCAATGAATATCATGCATTTTTAATTTTATCACGGGATATGAGATATTAAGTAGTCATACCAATGAACTAATAGAAAAAAAACAACTTTATCACGGGATATGAGATATTAAGTAGTCATACCAATGAACTAATAGAAAAAAAACTGTACTTGGTAATTCCAGTTGTTTACCAGTGGTATACAGAACTACCAGTGTCACTTAAAGGGTGACGTACAGATATCGCTGAAAGTAGTCGATAAGATACGCAACACTCTTCACGTAGACCAATATTTACGGAACTATCCCTGCTTTTCTGCAGTTCTCTAATGACAAATAAGAAAAACATAAAACTACTTCGCACTTAAAATAGTCATACTAAAAAGGTTTCATTGAGCCTCTACAGGTAAAAGAAAGCAAGTTGCTCGCAAAAAGCACAAAAAGTTTCAGTAGTCAGCCAAGCTAGAAGGTGTCGTAACTTTGGAAACATCTCAAACTCAGAATGAGATTTTCACTCTGCAGTGGAGTGTGCACTGATATGAAACTTCCTGGCAGATTAAAACTGTGTGCCGGACCGAGACTCGAACTCGGGACCTTTGCCTTTCGCGGGCAAGTGCTCTATCAACTGAGCTACCCAAGCACGACTCACGCCCCGTCCCCGTGAAAGGCAAAGGTCCCGAGTTCGAGTCTCGGCCCGGTACACAGTTTTAATCTGCCAGAAAGTTTCATATCAGCGCACACTCCGCTGCAGAGTGAAAATCTCATTCTGGAAACATCATATATTGGTTCATCCATCCTGTTGTCTCGCAGTATCACTTCACTCAAGAGCTACATTTACATACACACTTTTGTAAACACTTCACAGATGTTGCTGTAATAGGTGTGATCAAAGATGAATTTATTAGAAGTGCCAGAGATCGAATTATTAAACAATTGACACATGCAGGGAATAACTTAGGAATAGATCTTTAAAACCACTGAAATAACCGTGGCTTGCGAGATCTGTTTGTTCATTTAACATAATTTTTTATTTTATGAAGCTGTATCTCCAGTTGTTCTAACAGATTTAGTTCCTTATCATTGGCTTCATTATGCAGTACTACCAAACTGTTTTCTAGGCTGTTGACGATATGTTTCGTTTCCAACATATGTTGTGCAATAACTGATTTTTTGGTGTGCTTGAGCTTGAAAGCATTTACGCGTTCTTGGAAACGGGTTTTGAAGTTTCTGCCTGTTTTCCCTACATAGTAGGCAGGACAATGGGACATGATAGTTTGCACGCTGCACTGTTGTTGAAATTTTGTGATTTTAGGCTATGGACGATTAAGTTTCCTAACTTATTATTAGTTGACACCGCAGCTGTTACTTTTTTTTTTTTAAGGTTAGCGACTTTTTGTGATATGGCGTCCAGGTATGGGATACTGGCAAATATTTTCTCTTCTTTCACAGTGTGGCCATTTGTTGTCTTACTTTTGTGCATTTGCTTGTCTAAATTGCCAGTTTTTTGGCTGTGTAATCATTGTTTATGGCAATGTTTTTTATTGTATCTAGCTCATTCCTGAGGGTGTTTTCTTCTAAATCAAGAGAGTGTACTCTGTGTAGCATGGACGTAAATGCAGCATGGTCCTGTGTGGTGGGTTAGCATTATGAACTGTCCAGTGTCATGTCTGTATATTTGTGTTTTCTGTGAATGCTGAACTTACGTTTTTGTTGGTGGTTGGTAATTTTGAGATCCAGTAGATTTATGGTTTTGTTGTCCTCATGTTCTATTGTGAATTTTAGTCTTTTGTAGCAAGGGCTGTTTTATGAATGTCTTCAAGTTAATACGGCGTGTTTCTCTTGTACTTACGCAGCGCGAATTGTCAATACGAAGCAGGTGGTGTCTCCTGCGGTTGTTTGGTACAGCCTCTTGCGGTTTCTGATGGTTGCTTTTATAAACAAAATTTCTTGGCATTAGTTATATTATTTTCTGCAATTTTGTTCCTTTTACTTCTTTCCACGATTGTATCTGCAGATTGAAACAGCTCATATTACGCATCGACACATATAAGTCTCCTTATGTGATGATTATAAAAATGTTTGAGTTATTTTACTGTCGAAATCACTTGCCGTCGGATTGAATTTTTATGACAGTACAGGAATACAGGCTTACACCGAAGATACACGTGTCGAATCATCGAAATCCCTAATCGTATGCCTGCTGACATGTGTCCTGTCAAAACTTATGCTCTTTCTGACCATTAGTTCTCACCAGAATAACAAAATATTGACGATAAATTTCTTCTTAATGTTAAAAGGAACACTGGAAATTTAAATGAACATTGATGTTTAAATGAACACTGGATTTTATTGTTCATTAGGCTCAAGCAATAAAATACTGTGTGCCTAATGGCAGCCCATACTGAAATTACTTTCACTGGCAATAGTTTATATTTTAGCATGTTTATTTTTTTAATCCCTTATAGCTTTAAAATGCATTGGCGTGAATCCACCTGCACTCATTAAATCGAGAACGCCCCAGTCAATTAAAAGTCCGTCTAATCTCTCGTGGTGACTTTTATTAATTGTTTATACTCGAAGCGTTATTAAATTTTCACCACTGTTTAATTAAATTCGCCACCAACTGTTGTGGCAAAATATTCCATGCTCGAAGCAAGCAGCCTTCTCACAGTACGTTCATCACATACTGCGGTACAAGTGGTAATACAACTCAAACTGCCTCTATATATTGCTTTCTCATAAATATTATAAATCACTTCCCCATCACTCCACGATCTAATGAACCCATCTTACTGCATGTCACTATAACACACACTTTTATGATTCAAACTATCTAAAATCCTTTATTACAATTTTTCTAAAATACGACAATCCTGTCATGGAAAATGATACAATAATTAACAGAAAGAATATATTTGGCACATTAATGTGCACTGTTTACCTTCTGATTTCACTACGGCAGTTAGTTTTTGAGTATCGTGCGACGTTTTTGAATTACGACAATTGTTTAAATGATAAACTTGTCTTGATGAGAAATGTATTTATATCTTGAAAAATATGAATATTTCATTACATGGTCTTAGAAGTACCTTGAGCCTACTAGACGCTGTTTTCTGTTTGTGCAGTGAAATTAACCTATATGATAAACTGTTTATAACAAATAAATGTAATCGTCGGTCTGTAAAAGTTGAGACTGGAAGTGGGTAGTGTTGGTGCTGTGGGAAAATTAAGGCACTTCCCAACAGCTTCCATTTAAGCCCTCGTATGTCGTTGTAGTAATGTTTAATAAATCGTTATTATTTGACGAAAATTCGCAAAATCAGCATATTCTCCGTGCGTGTAGGGTCCAAGGACAAGAATCACAGAGAGAGAATTTCTACCACAAGAATCTTCTTTTAGAAAGCTTCAGATTATACAGATATAATGTAGACAGAATACTAGAAACCAAGCGTCCGACCAGTCCTTCTCACATAGGTATAGCTGTCAATATTTATACTCTTCGAATCTACGCCATTTATGCTTTCTTAGCAGCAGTCCCCATTACTACCTCGTTAGCTGGTCGTTGAATGCTGGGACATCCAATCGTCCAAGTTGCCTTCGCCTTGCTCTCCACATATCTCTGTCAAACTGTGCTGGCTCGCATACACTTCTTTGGCGGAGTCCCACAACACCGCAGCCACTCTCTCCGATGGGGCGTTACTGACATCTAATGTTATGCTATCAAAAGCTACGATCATTTTTAAAATTTCACTCATTGCTGACACGATTCGTGCATTAGCGGCCAACGTGCTGCTTTTAGACGAAGCAACTCATGGTATATTTATAATGTGATCATTTTACGTATGAATTAATTACTTTTATGTCATTCTAACTCGTCATTTGTGAAGTACAGAAAAGTAGTTATAGCTACGTAAATATTGGTTTGCGTGAAGAAAGAAAAAAACTGCATAACGTTTCGTTCCTCTCAGCATTATCTCTTCGCTGATTGATTTTCCATAGGCGTCTTAAAGTCACACTGTATGAAAGATTCACTATGTATTCAAACATTTGCAAAGTACTCTTTCGCAGAAACTGATGACTTCACATTGAAGTATGTTCCACAACAGGTTTTACTAGCAGTTATTACAGGTGCTGCCCCTCTGAGAACGGTCCTCCCCCGCCTCCTTCCACTACCACGGTGGCATGGAGTAGCAGAAAATGCTTACTTTCTGGTAATCTGTCTACATTTTCCACTACCCAGTAGTTTCATCATAACATTAATACATGAACATGAAAATTGAAGTACCGATTTTTAATATTAATTATACAAGGAGACCAATGAAACTTAACATAATTCGGTATGTCATTTGTCATAGATCAGCACGAAGTAAAAATCGTGTGTACTTAACAATTAAGAATGGTAAAAGGAAGTTAGTACTTCCATATTCATAACAGCTTTGATGATATCTTCTTTATCACGCGTTAAGATCTCCAATTCGCGAACGTCGAGAATTGAATTGCTACCAACTTCTGCTCTGCGCACCCATTAGGTGCTATGGTGGAAATGACACAGGAAAGTAACAATGTTTCATGGAAACGTATTCTAGGGACTTTCATGCCCACATCGTCAATTTACGGTAACACACACGTATCGGGCAGCAACAATACGACAATTGCTAGGTCGATGATGTCAGTACTGGAAATCAAAATATTGTAGTAACTATGTCTGTAAATAACGTTATATATTTACGTCGTTGTTTCACTTACTTTTCTGTAGGGGTAACTGTGCTAATTTGCCGGCGTACCAGAAAATTTGAAGCATGGTAATTTTTAATTTCTTTATTTTGAGTGACCATGACATCCGACTTCCATTATTGCATGGAAACTACATAAACTATATTTGTTTTAGGCTATGCCTAGAAGGAGATCGCTAAGGGGTCAGACCGAAGGACAAAGAGCTAGAAAGATGCAATGTTTATGTAGATGAAGTAATAGGAATAACGTTGGCATTGATAATGAAAATTCGATGTTGTTTTGTAAGATACGTTTAAATGTTCACTGGACATAATTACAAATAATCATATATGCGCTTTGATGAATTAACGGTGCAGGTTTTTTTGCAGTTCAAAACAATTCATATCTGAGGCACATTATGTGGTACAACAGTATTCACATTGTGTTCTCGTAAGGAAAAAGCTAATTCCTTACAGAAGCGAGGTTGCTGAGGGTGATGACACTGCAAGACTGTTATTCGCAACAGAAAACAGGGCATATACATTTTTTAACGAGGGTAAATATAAATCATGTTTCAGTATACGTACATGTATCCAAAATATTAAGGGTACTGTTTCCTTATTTAACGGCTCTTTTAATTGCACTGAACAGCCATTTCAAATTTGAATATATATCAGGACGGATAACCTACGCGGGCACTCAAAATCAGTTATAATGAGCCTAAAATAATTTTTGAGAAACACTTTGAATAGGAAACATCTCAGATTAACAACGAAGTCATGGCACTAATTGACAAGCTTCTTGTTTAGAGCGATTAGGGAACATGGATCGATTGACAACAAAATAAAAGCAGGAGTGTAACAACGATTTAGAATACCTCAGGTAACTAAATAAAGTATTCAGTATGGGCTGTGTCTAACACTGGACGTTTGCAATCAGTTTATATTACAAGGTTTGACTCGTGGCGGGAAGATGAGGACATTTTATACAGAAATCTTCAAGAAATGAGGATTGCACATCGTGAAATACTAGGCCTTACAGGAAAATAAACAAATGAATCAAACAACACACAGCAGTGGGAAACGTAATTATGTCTGTCTGGGCAATGGAATACGGAAATTGTAACCTGAGTAATACAAAGTAGATGGAAGAAGGAGGTTCTTCACTGTATTCTAGCAGATGAGAGAACACCGAGACGACGCCATAATGGCAGGCAAATGGATAGTACTGCAGGAATAATAGTTTAGCTGTTGCTGCATTTCTTCAGCGTCTTATATTAATTTCCTCGTTTAGTCCCCCTCTTTCTGACATCTTCAGTCCGACTCTATTCTGTGCAAGCTTCTTCATCTCTACGTAACTACCGCAGCCGACATCCATTTGAATCTGCTTACTGTATTCATCCCGTCGTCTCCGTCTACAATTTTTACCCCCCACACCTCCCTCCGTTAATAAACTCACGATTCCTCCACATTAGGCATCAGTCCTCCGTTCTTATATCCCAACCCTCCTACCCTCCTCAACGTCCAATCTTTTTCCCCTGCAGAATCATAGGTCTTTCCCAACGCAAGACCTTCCAGTTTTAGTCACAGTGAAGTACCTCCTTTTAAGATCTACAACTACATCTACATTGATAATCCGCAAGCCCCCGTACAGTGCGTGGCGGAGGGTGCCCTGTACCACTACTAGTCATTTTCTTTTCTGTTCCACTCCAAATAGAGCGAGGGACAAACGACTGTCTATATGCCTCCGTATGAGCCCTAATTTCTCGTATCTTATCTTCCTGGTCCTTACGTGCAATGTCTGTTGGTGGCAATAGAATCGTTCGGCAGTCAGCTTCAAATGCCGGTTCATTAAATTCTCTCAGTCGTATTTCTCGAAAAGAATGCCGCCTTCCCTCTATTCCCTCTAGAGATTCTCATTTGAGTTCCTGAAGCATCTCCGCAATACTTGCGTGTTGTTCGAACCTAGCCGTAACAAATCTAACAGTGCGCCTCTGAATTTCTTCGATTTCTTGCTTCAATCCGACCTGATACGGGTCTCAAAACACCCGAACAGTACTCAAGAATAGGTCGCACCGACGTCCTATATACGTTCTCCTTTACAGGTGAACCACTCTTTCTTAGAATTCTCCCAATAAACCATTCGCCTTACCTACCACAGTTAGCACATGATCATTCCATCTCATATCGCTTTGCGACGTTACGCCCAGATATGTAAGTGACTTGACTGTGTCAAGCTGGACACAAGTAATACTGTAACCGAACATTACAGGTTTCATCTTCCTACTCATCCGCATTAAAATTTTTCCACATTTAGGGTTAGCTGCCATTCGTCACATCAACTGGAAATTTAGTGTAAGATAGCTTGTACTTGTACCTTCTCACACTTCGACACCTCTTCGTACACCGCAGCGTCATCAGTAAACAACCGCAGATTGCTGCTGCCCCCCCCCTCCCTTTCCGCCAAATCATTTATGTATACAGAGAACAACAGCGGTCCTATCACACTTCCCTGGGGCACTCCTGACGATGCCCTTGTCTCTGATGAACACCTGCCGTCGAGGGCAACATAATTGGTTCTATTATTTTGCATAAGACCATAATTTCCTCGGGTTCTCTGCCAGATCTTTTGCTAAGTTGTGACGGTATATCTTTTCACAGACGCCCGAATCTCCTCTAGCTTTCGCTTGTCGTCATTTGTGCGTCCACTTTTGAACCGAGAGTACAACAGCCTCTGCTTCCTCAACATCCTCTGAATTTCATTATTAAACCATTTCGGGTGTTTTCCATCCTATATCCATTTACTAGGCTCAAAATTCTGTATGTCACGATTCACAATTTGCTTAATCTTTGCCCATAATCTTAGTGGAACTAAGTGATCCCAATTCACTATCTAAGTGAGATACTAATAACTCCTAGCCTTCTTGACTGATTTATTAATTTTCGTAATCATAGTTGCTATAATGACATGTTCGCTAATCCCCGTTTCTATACTCACACTGTCGATAAAGTCCGGCCTATTTGTAGCTACAAGATCTAAGACATTTCCATTGCATGTGGGCTGACGAGCTAGCTGCTCAAGACAGTTCTCAGAAAACTCGTTCAAAAGTATTTCGCATGATTGTCTGTCTGTAACCCCCAGCAATGAATCCATAGGCATTCCAGTCTATAATCGGTAGCCTCCAACTAGTATTGCATGATCTGGTAATTAACGTTCTATTGGCCCTAGACTTTCTTTGAATGACTAGAACTTGGTTGGTTGATTTGGAGGGAGGACACCAAACTGCGAGGTCATCGGTCTCATCGGATTAGAGAAGGATGGGGAAGGAAGTCGGCCGTGCCCTTTCCAAGGAACCATCCCGGCATTTGCCTTAAGCGATTTATGGAAATCACGGAAAACCTAAATCAGGATGGCCGATCGCGGGATTGAACCGTCGTCCTCCCGAATGCGAGTCCAGTGCGCTAACCATTGCGCCACCTCGCTCGGTAACGACTAGAGCTGTCACAACAGAATCGGGTTGAAGGTAAAAACACCAATCAATCACCTTGCTTTCATCTACAATTGTTATAGTCTTCAATCTGTCCTTCCGATATACGTTCCACTACTCGTTAAATAACTCTGAGTTTTCCACTTTGGGTTTCAGCCATCTCTCAGTCCCAATAAAAATTTGAGTGCGAGAACTTTCCTGGAGAGCAGTAAATCCGGGAACTTCATTACGAATACTTCTACAATTTACTGATAAAATTATGACAGTCGAAGTGTCTATTCTGAACTCCGTTTGACTCCCGTTGCTACATATCGACTGGCAAGTGTTCGTCAGAGCACCTCAGACCACTGCCTAGCCTAAAACACCTTCATGTGCAGTCTACAAGTACTCTGCTACCTGAGTAGCTGCTTCCTTTGTGTAGTGCATCCCTGACAAATGAAGGGTAGTCCTACAAATCCCCACACGATAACACGGGTCTATAAATCCGCAGCGGAAACCGTCACAGAGTCGACGAAGCCTTTGGTCGAGACCCTCCACTCGGCCGATCATCATCATCACCATCATCAAAAACAACAACAACAACGTCCACTCGCCTCCGAACCAAAGGACCCCGATCAACTCTGGGAACAATGCTGCAAAATTTGCGAGCTCTGCTTGCACTGCGCGCGATATCAGCTGTCTTAACCACCTCCGCCAGCCACCGGTATGAACAGGATTGCCTCAGAAGTCATGTGACGGGCGTAGTTGGTGCTGACGTGAGCAACAATTTGCTGACGACTGCATTCTGGATGCTAGATTGCCGCAGGCAAGGCCCCCTCCACATCTTGGGTGATACCCCCCGACAGCCACATCGAGTGCACATTGGCATTCTTTCCAGCCCTGAACGCTGTCTGCCTAAAATCAGTGTTTTGCATAGTGCTTAATGCTTTAAACCTACTCTTATTGTTTGTGCTTTTATTTTTTATTATTCCTGCCATAAAATAAAATCGAAGAAAACCATGTTCCTTACATATAAAATCTTCCGTTAATTTCGTCTTTAAAAATTGTTTCACTTGTGAAACCTTCACCTTAGTGTTTTTTTCTGGTTAGTTCCACTTGACCCTTAGCTGAAGAGAGGGTTGAATTATCGCTGGCAGCCCACCCCGCCGACATGTGATGATGGGAGTGGCATAACAATAAAGAAAATAAATCACATTTTTCAGGAATACTTTTATTCGACATGATTAAATAAATTATATATTATTTCCTCAAAGAATGAATTTTAAATTTTGCCACTTCTGTTTATTTTCAACGCATTGGAAACACTCAGATTTCTCTGATCACTTCGCTCCTTCCATTAATACTACAGAAAAACAGTCACGGGACCAGCACTATCCGTACTTGTAATGAGCAGTAAGTATTCAAAGATCCCGCTTCAGCTATTTCAATGGTATCTTCATCCCCTTCATAACTTAAGCATTTCAAAAAGGAAACGCTCGTCCGTCAAACTACCACCACAGAAGTACCAGTGGATTTTGTATTCTATTAATTTCGCTAGGCCACCAAAGAAATGATCCAATAACCAGATTTCCTTTGCTTTTCAGTGCGGCTTCCTTGGGATATTTGGAGCATGACGATACCGCTCTCACAGCTAATCCCGTTGTACTGAATCCGTAATTCTACCTGACATTCTCTCCCAACATAGAAAATACGGAACAGTCGGGCATGTATACATCACAGGAATCAACCAAAAGCTTATCAGTTTTGATTTCCCCACAAACATTTACAATTGTATTAACTGATAAAGGGCTGCAACAGCATCATTTTTTATCCTTCTTCGACCACAAACACGCGAATATGCCTCTAACGCTCTAGCGAATCCTGTTCAGTAATACGATGTGTCGATCTTACCTTTGCCTACTGTTCTTTTACTAATATAGTGACTGTCAGACGGCGAGATTAAGTGAATTCCCTTCAAAATCCAAACACTGATGGTGAGTCATTGATTCAGATCACTAGCGTAAAGTACTGGTTTACCGTAACAGTCTTCGGGCGCTGAACTAAAAGGCCAATATAAAACGGTAAATGAGATTTTAGAAATTTTGTACCGAAATTTATGCATTTTATATAGATCTGAATAAGGTCAGCGACGGTCTTACGAATTTTATACAGAACACTCTGTTGCTTCATTCACGTCTAATACCAATATTTGTTTAGTGACGACGTGTATCGGCAACAACCTGCTTCCATCAAGCTCCCATCTATTAACCATAAATTATGATTTCTTATGCCAAAGCTGGGATGTTTTTATTTTGTTGTGTTTGAAAGTGAAGTTAGGTGGCAACGCTCTGCAGAGAAATGTTTTATGAGTCACGATCAATTTTTTTAAAAATTTTACGTCACATATGTTCAGTGCAAAAATTTATTACTTACGTATGATGTGAGCATGTATTCCAGTTTTTGGCACACAGAGAACCATACGAAAACGATAACATCGCTCGCACTCCCACAGAGCTCCTTTGCTGGAATCAGAGATTTGCTGATAAGATGCTGTACTTGACCACGTGTTGTTATGAAATTTCCAAGCAGATTAAAGTGAGATGTATCGAACCCAGAACTTTACTTGAAAACTCCGTGTTCTAACCCCAATCCGACATAAGTTTTTTCTGCTAGGAATTTTCAAAACGGTGCACACTCGAATCAAAGTGAAAACTACATTCTGAAAGAAGTATATCACACTTGAACTACAGCACGATACGTATTAGTTTTCTCCCAGAAAACACAAGAAAATGTATTTCATATCAACACATTTTTGAAGGAAGGGTTCAAGAAATACACAGCTGTCTACTTTGTTACTGAAAACAAGTATCCGACTATGAAGAATGTTTTAAAAAATGACATTATTGCTTTCTATCTCGCCATTCAGGAACTCGTTTCTATATTTTGTGCCATTTATGGATACGTCAAGTTCTTTATATAAATTTTTCTGTTATCCTTTGTCTATTTCATGTAATATATGAAAACCGTTTCAATATTCAGGGTGTTACAAAAAGGTACGGCCAAACTTTCAGGAAACATTCCTCACACACAAATAAAAAAAAAATGTTATGTGGACATGTGTCCGGAAACGCTTAATTTCCATGTTAGAGCTCATTTTAGTTTCGTCAGTATGTACTGTACTTCCTCGATTCACCGCCAGTTGGCCCAATTGAAGGAAGGTAATGTTGACTTTGGTGCTTGTGTTGATATGCGACTCATTGCTCTATAGTACTAGCATCAAGCACATCAGTACGTAGCATCAACAGGTTAGTGTTCATCACGAACGTGGTTTTGCAGTCAGTGCAATGTTTACAAATGCGGAGTTGGCAGATGCCCATTTGATGTATGGATTAGCACGGGGCAATAGCCGTGGCGCGGTAAGTTTGTATCGAGACAGATTTCCAGAACGAAGGTGTCCCGACAGGAAGACGTTCGAAGCAATTGATCGGCGTCTTAGGGAGCACGGAACATTCCAGCCTATGACTCGCGACTGGGGAAGACCTAGAACTACGAGGACACCTGCAATTGACGAGGCAATTCTTCGTGCAGTTGACGATAACCCTAATGTCAGCGTCAGAGAAGTTGCTGCTGTACAAGGTAACGTTGACCACGTCACTGTAAGGAGAGTGCTACGGGAGAACCAGTTGTTTCCGTACCACGTACAGCGTGTGCAGGCACCATCAGCAGCTGATTGGCCTCAACGGGTACACTTCTGCGAATGGTTCATCCAACAATGTGTCAATCCTCATTTCAGTGCAAATGTTCTCTTTACGGATGAGGCTTCTTTCCAACGTGATCAAATTGTAAATGTTCACAGTCAACATGTGTGGGCTGACGAGAATCCGCACGCAATTGTGCAATCACGTGATCAACACAGATTTTCTGTGAACGTTTGGGCAGGCATTGTTGGTGATATCTTGATTGGGCCCCATGTTCTTCCACCACGCTCAATGGAGCACGTTATCATGATTTCATACGGGATACTCTACCTGTGCTGCTAGAACATGTGCCTTTACAAGTACGACACAACATGTGGTTCATGCATGATGGAGCTCCTGCACATTTCAGTCGAAGTGTTCGTACGCTTCTCAACAACAGATTCGGTGACCGATGGATTGGTAGAGACGGACGAATTCCATGGCCTCCACGCTCTCCTGACCTCAACCCTCTTGACTTTCATTTATGGGGGCATTTGAAAGCTACGCGACCCCGGTACCAAATGTAGAGACTCACGTGCTCGTATTGTGGACGGCTGTGATACAATACGCCATTCTCGAGGGCTGCATCAGCGCATCAGGGATTGCATGCGACGAAGGTGGATGCATGTATCCTCGATAACGGAGGACATTTTGAACATTCCCTGTAACAAAGTGTCTGAAGTCACGCTGGTACGTTCTATTGCTGTGTGATTCGAAGAGAAGTAATAAAATGAGCTCTAACATGGAAATTAAACGTTTCCGGACACATGTCCACATACCATATTTTCTTTCTTTGTGTGTGATGAATGTTCGCTGAATGTTGGGCGTACCTTTTTGTAACACCCAGTATTTGCTGTCGTGTCAATAAGGTGGGTAGCTAATGCTGATTGAAGTAATTGTTAGTATAGTATGCGTTGATGTGTTAACTGTTGCGTTTGTAAACATCTCTGTAAGTTTGGTACTGCAACTCATTTATGTAGTGTTTGACTGGTGTATGTGATGAGCGTATGTGTGTGTGTGTGTGTGTGTGTGTGTGTGTGTGTGTGTGTGTGTATGTGTGTTTGTGTGTATGTGTCTTATTTGGGAGAGTATATTGTAGACTATTATGTCTTCTGAATATGTGGACTATTTTTACAAGAGCTTATGCATGAGAGGTATACATGTTCTGGGTTTCGTTCCGAAGTTCTGTGTGTCAGTTGTCTTTTTGTCGCTTTTACTTTCTGATGAAAGTGGGTAACAACTTTCTTAGTTCTCATTTTTATTTGTTATCTTCTGTTCTAGGTTTGGAGAAAAATTCGATCTGGTGATAATGGAAATGTTCATATATTTCTGCTACTTTGGTCTCGTTCATAAATTGGGACATCCACCAGTAGTTGGCTTCCTTTCGGCTCAAATGACTCCACAGATGCATCGCATGGTGGCTAATCCGATTAACCCTGCATATATCCCAAAACTGACTACTCCCTACGCGGATCACATGACGCTTTTGGAAAGAGCTGACAACGCGTATCAATTGATGACTGACTGTAGGGACGTCAAAAGACTGATAGAATCTCAAGACGAAATAATGAGAACTCACTTCGGAAGTGAAGTTCCTAGCATCGCTGAATTACAATATAATACAAGCCTATTGCTTGCAAGTGGTCATCTCTTCCAGCTATCCGTATCCAATACAACCTAATGTGATACAGATGACTGGACTTCATATTAAGGGACCCCCAAAAACCACTCCCTCAGGTATGTCTTACAATAGCTCATTCTAGAACGAATATACAGGATGACTCAAAAGAATGGGAAATTTTGGAATGTAGATTAATGAATGAGCAAAAATACTTTATACATATTTATTTACGTCAGTGTACAAAAATGAGTATGCCACAAGCATTTTTGATTCTTCAACATCACATCCGACATATGAGCTGCCCCTCGGCGCGCGCATTCCTGAATGTTATGCACGGCTCCATCTAACATTTCAGTAGGAATCTTGGAGATTTCCTCTCGTATTCTTGCTTTAAGTTCTTCGGTGGTATCAGGTCGAGTGAGGTAAACAGCGTTCTTAAAGTGGTCCCACGTGAATTTTGCTGAGATGAGCAGCGAAAATTCTGTCTATTGACAAAGCCAGTGAGGTGACGGTGAGCTTCGTACGACATCCACATGTTGTTAATGAAACTGTCATCATCGTGCACTTTTGCTAACAAGCGTTCAGCATATTCCAGGATGAATTTTCACTCTACAGCGGAGTGTGCGCTGATATGAAACTTCCTGTCAGATTAAAACTGTGTGCCGGACCGAGACTCGAACTCGAACTGCTTCCGAATTCGAGTCTCGGTCCGGTACACAGTTTTAATCCGACAATAAGTTTCCTTCAGCATACTGATTACGCATTAGCAGATCGTTAGGTTGCAGTTGCTCAACGAACTGCAGCTTGTACGGATGGAACTTTAAATCCACTTTCAGTGCTCGTTGAACAGTCGAACGATGCAACTGTAGAGACTCTGCGTGACGTCGAACAACGCACTGTGGGCTTCTCACGAGAACATTTTGCACAGGCTCTATATTATCTCCCGTACGAGCGGTTCGAGGCCTCCCTGCAGATTGCTTCTTCAACACAAAACCAGCCGGCCGGAGTGGCCGTGCGGTTCTAGGCGCTGCAGTCTGGAACCGAGCTACCGCTACGGTCGCAGGTTCGAATCCTGCCTCGGGCATGGATGTGTGTGATGTCCTTAGGTTAGTTAGGTTTAATTAGTTCTAAGTTCTAGGCGACTGATGACCTCAGAAGTTAAGTCGCATAGTGCTCAGAGCCAGCCAACACAGAACCCGTTGTTTCAAAATTGCGGACCGAGGTAACGACTGCGTGCGCGGAGGGAACACGACCGTGCAGTCCGATGTTGAAATGACGCCGAAACTCTCTACGCGCGGCCTCCACACTTCCATTCTTGTAATAGGTTTTTGGCGTAAAGGCAAGCAACACACCGTTCCATTACTCTATGTGTACTGTTTCCTGAATGGCAACACAGTGCGAGCAGCATTCTGTATGTCATTCGGCACCACCTACCTCGCAGCGTTGCCACAAGGTGTTCCAAAATTTCCCATTCTTTTGAGTCACGCTATATGATGTGCCACCCATAGCGTGAGACGTGACTATCATTTTAGGAGATACAATCTTTCCTGAACGGTGCGAAACACGGATTCACATACTTCAGTCTTTGTTCCAACGTAAAAAGCAGCAGCCTTCCTGTGTTCACACGACAAGCCCTCATGGATGCTTTTTCCGAACTGCCGCAAAGGGTGCTCTGGAAATTCGAGGACGACTCCCTACCAGGGAAGCCAAGCAATGTCATTATTGCAAAGTGGCTACCTCAAGAAGAAGTTTTGGGTAAGTGGTTCCATTATTCCAATATTTTTTAACTTTCGCCAGTGTTCACGAAATTATGACACTAAAGAGGAAAATGTCATTAACTTTAGGCGACAGTACGGTAACTGACCGTTCTCCTGTCCGGTTAGTCCCCATTCCACGATCCCAGTAGTTGGTGAGGTATGGTCTCGAGGATCGCTGCTTCCTTTCACCTTTCACCAAATGGTCAAAGGACACGATGTCATCGATCTCACCGCCAATAACAGAAGCGACACTCATCGCTGAACGCCAAAGAACACCATTTTATATCCAATTTGGCTCTGGTGTTGCACCATGCAAGTGACTTTTGTCTATGGTATAGTGTCAGCAGTAAGTGGCTCGAGACGCTCAATATATCAGCCCAGCTTCCAGCTATCTGTTCCCACTGGTTCACCGTGACATTGCGTCTGTAACCTCTGCTGGGATTCCAGCTGTTGTCAGAGCAAGGATCCGTGCATACTCTACCTGTCACACCTTTTTTATGAGTCCATTTCGTCACCATTCATTCAGCAGTGATTGCTCTACAGTCCACCTGTAATGCTACCGGCGGCCGGTAACAGTTCGACGAACGGAGATTAATAGTCATTTGTGGTCTGTTCATTGCTGCCTTATCTCCATGATGACGAGGTTCCATACTCCGAGGAGCATAGGGGACGATGCGGGAGACCCGCACCGCTTTACTAGGCAAGGTGGTTTGCAATTGCCTTCCTCCGACCGTAATGGGGATAAATTACGATGATGAAAACGACACAACACCCAGTCATCACGAGGCAGAAGAAAATCCTTACCCCGCCGGGAATCGAAACCGGGACCCCACATGCTGGAAGCGGAAACACTACCGCAAGACCACGCACTGCTGACGTATGTCCACAGCCCGCCGGAAATCGAACCCGGGACCCCACATGCTGGAAGCGTAAACGCTACCGCAACACCACGCACTGCGGACGTATCTCCACATCGTGAGTACATGACCTTAAGTTTGTATAGGATCTTTCATATATTACGCCATTTTTTTAAAATGTACTAATGAAATAATAAATCCATCGATATAAGAAAATTCTTTTTTTTTTTTTTTATGACGACCTCCACTGTCTCGGCAAGCAGTTACTCTATGAACTTCACAGATATCACTGTTGATGTCGTTGATGAGCTGTTGAATTTCTCCCTTCAGTTTGAGAACTGTTTGTGATTTGTTCTCGTAGAAGTTTGACTTCACATAACCCAATAAAAAAAAGGCACATGAAGTGAGGTCACACGATTCAAGAGGCTATTCCAATTCGCCACGAAGTGAGATCACAGTCTGAGAGAATTTTTCATGAGGTAGGGTTATTGTCTCGCAGGATGTGTGGCACGTAGCCCCCTTCTGCTGAAACAACATATTGGATGTAACCACATCGTCCGGAGCAGGCCAGAAGTTGTTTCTGACCATTTCGCGATGGCGCTCACCATTAACTGTTACCGCATTACCGTCGAAATCTTCAAGAAAGAAAAGGCCGATCACACCATCTGCCTGTAAGACACCAAACTGTGGTTCGCAGTGTACGCATGTGGCTCTCTTGGACCACCTTAGGGTTTACTTTTCTTGACCCCAAATACAGTAATTTTCACGAACCCAAACAGTTGAAAAAGTGCCTCGCCGCTGAAGATTAATGTTTTTTGCAAAACTGTTGTCCGCTTCTAGTTTTGTGAGAGCCCACTCGGCGAAAGTTCCCGTTTCAGATGATCTGTGGGTTTAAGATATTGCGTCAAATGAATCTTGCATTGGTGCATATGAAGTTCCTTTTCCAAAATTCTTTGCAAAGAGTCTGTCGAAATTCCCAGTAGTTGAGACCCACGTTGAAGGGACTTGTTAGGGCTCACAGGCACACTATTCTACACCAATTCAATGTTTTATTCCGCGCGAACCGTACGGTTTCGTCCGGGTGATTTTACGGTTGCAAAGGACCCACAAAACTGTTAATGCTGTAGGGGCATTGTTAATCCGAAGGTCTGGCGAAGTCTACGAGCAGTCTCTGCATAGCACTCGCTGGTTCTGTAATGGATTTTCACAATGATATCTCGTTCCTCTTTTGTGAACCGCTCCATGGCGGCTGAGATACTGAAATACACAAGCAACGACTGATCAAGTAATGGGAATACAAACGATATTAAAAGTAATAAATACAGTACTGTAAACTCGAAAATAAAACTTTACCGCCGCGCGGAGTAGCACGCTGTCTTAGGCGTCTTTCACGGTCCGCGCTGCTACCCCCGTCGGAGGTTTGAGTCCTCCCTCGGGCATGGGTGTGTGCGTTGTCCTTAGCGTATGTTAGTTTAAGTTAGATTAAGTAGTGCGTAAGCTTAGAGTCCGGTGACGTAAGCAGTTTGGTCCCATAAGACTTACCACAAATTTCCAATTTTTCCAAAACTTTACCACTCAATTTAAAACTTGCGTAATATATGGAAGGCCCTGTACAAGGAGGGTTCGGTCCACATCTGCATCCACATCTACTACATCTACATGGATACTCTGCAAATCACACTTAAGTGCCTGGCGAAGGGTTCATCGAAACACTGTCGCCACAATTCTCTGTTATTACAATTTCGAACAGCGTACGGAGAAAACGAACACCTATGTCTTTCAGCGCGAGCTCTGATTTCCGTTATTTTATTATTCGTTTCTCTCTATGTAGGTCGGAGTCAAAAAAATATTTTCGCATTTAGAGGAGAAAGGCCGGACGGTGTGGCTGAGCGGTTCTAGGCGCTTCAGTCTGGAGCCGCGCGACCGCTACGGTAGCAGGTTCGAATCTTGCCTCGGGCATGGATGTGTGTGATATCCTTAGGTTGGTTAGGTTTAAGTAGTTCTAAGTTCTAGGGGACTGATGACCTCAGATGTTAAGTCCCATAGTGCTCAGAGCCAGCCAGAGGAGAAAGTTAGTGACTGAAATTTGTGAGAAGATTCCGCCGCAACAAAAACGCCTTTGTTTTAATGATGTCCTCCCCAAATCCTGTATCATGGCAGTGTCACTCTCTCCATTATTTCGCATTAACACAAAACGTGCTTCTCTTCTTTGAACTTTCTGGATGTATGCCGTTAACCCTATCTGGTAAGGAATCCAGACCGCGCAGCAGTACTCCAAAAGAAAACGGACAATCGTAGTGTCGGCAATCTCTTTAGTTGATCTGTTATATTTTGTAAGTGTTCTTCCGATGCAATGAAGTCTTTGGTTTGCCTTCTCCGCTCTTTCTACGTGTTCCTTTCAACTTAAGTTGTTCGCATTGTGATTCCTGGGCAGTGACTTGAATTTGTGGCATTTATATTTAACTGACTTATCGTGTAATCGAAATTTAACGGGTTCCTTTTAGCACTCATGTGGATGACCGATCACTTTTCATTATTTAGGGTCAATTGCCAATTTCCGCACCATACAGATACTATCTGAATCGTTTTACAGTTTATTTTGATCTTATGATGAGTTTACTAAACGATAAACAGCAGCATCATCTGCAAGCAACTCTAAAATCCAATGGCTCTGAGCACTATGGGACTTAACATCTGAGGTCATCAGTCCCCTAGAACTTAGAACTACTTAAACCTAACTAGCCTAAGGACATCACACACGTCCATGCCCGAGGCAGGATTCGAACCTGCTACCGTAGCTGTTGCGCGATTCCAGACTGAAGCGCATAGAACCGCTCGGCCACGCCGGCCGGCTACGGGTACTCTGATTGTCTCCTAAATCGTTTATATATAAGGAAAAGCAGACGGCCTATAACACTATCTTGGTAAACGCCAGAAATCACTGATGTTTTACTCGTTGACTGTCCGTCAATTACTACAAACTGTGACCTCTCTGACAGGAAATCACGAATCCAATCGCGTAACTGAGACGATATTCCATAACCACGCAGTTTCGCTACAAGCCGCCTGTGTGGTACAGTGCCAAAAAGCCTCCTAGAAATACGGAATTAGTTTGAAATCCCTTATCAATAGCATTCAGCAGCAAGTGTGAGTACAGAGCTAGTTGTGTGTCATGTTTTCTAAATCCGTATTGATTGTGTGTCAATAGACCGTTCTCTTCGACGTAATTCATTATATTTGAACACAATATATGATCCAAAATCCTGCTGCATATCTACGTTAATGATATCGGCCTGTAATTAAGTGGATTACGTCTACTACATTTCTTGAATATTGGTGAGACCTGTGCAACTTTCCAGTCTTTGAGTACGAATCTTTTGACGAGCTAGCAATTATATATGACTGTTAAGTAGGGAGTTATTGCATCAGCATACTCTGGAAAGTACCTAATTGGTAAGCGGTCTGGACTGGAAGACTAGCGTTTTTTAAGTGATTTAAGTTGCTTCGCTACTCCGAGGATACCTACTTCTAAGTTATTCATGTTGGCACCTGTTCTTGATTCATATTCTGAAATTTTTACTGTGTCTTCTTTGGTGAAGGAATTTCAGAAGGCTGTGTTTAGTTACTCTGCTTTGGCAGCACTGTGGTCAATAGTATTTCCATTGCTGTCGCACAGAGAAGGCATTGATTGACTGTGTCTTGCCTCTAGCACACTTTACAGACGACCACAGTCCCTCTGGATTTCTGCCGGGTTTGGAGACAAAGTTTCGTTGTCTAAACTATTATAAGCACTCACATTAAAGTTCGAGCAAAATTTTGAGCTTCTGTAAAAGATCGCCAATCTTGGACATTTTGTGTTCGTTTAAATGTAGCGTGCTTTTTCTCTTGTTTCTGCTACAGTGTTCTGATCCGTTTTGTGTACCAAGGGGGACCATCTCCGTCGTTTATTAATTTATTTGGTATTAATCTCTCAGTTGCTGTCGATACTATTTATATGAATTCAAGCCACATCTGGTCTGCACTTAGACTGTTAATTTGAAAGTAGTTGAGACTGTCTCTCAGGAAGGCGTTAAGTGAATTTTTATCTGCGTTTTTGAACAGGAACATTATTCGTTTATTTTTGTAGTATTTGGGGGTTACAATATTCAGTCTCGCTACGACAACGCTGTTTCCACTAACCCCGCGTCCGTTCTGATGCTCGTTATTAGCTGAGCAAACGATTGTAAGGTGCGTGACAAGTGGGTACGTCCCACTGTACAGTTATTAGGGCTTTCTCTCGTTCCATTCACATACGCAGCGCGAGAAAGATGATTGTTTAAATGCCTCTGTGAGAGCTGTAATTATTCTTGTCTTTACTATATGTACAGGATCGACACGTCGGAGGCTGTAGTATATTATTAGAGTCATCATTTAATGCTGGTTCTTGAAATTTTGTAAGTTTTCTCGGAATAGTTTACGTCTATCTCTAAGAGTCTACCAGTTAAACTTCTTCAGAAACCCTGTCACTCTCTCACACGGGTCAAACAGACCTGGGACCATTCGTACTGCCTTCTCTGTATACATTCAATATCCCCTGTCAGTCCTATTTGGTACGCTTCCCACCCACTTGAGCAGTATAATCAGATGGATCGCAAGCGTGATTTGTAAGCAACCTCCTTCGTAGACTGCCTGCATTTTCCTAGTATTATGCCAACAAACCGAAGTCTTCCACCTGCTTTACCTACGACTCAGCCTTTTGCGATCGTTTCATTTCATATCCACACAAAATGTTACACCCAGGTATCTTTAAGAGTTGACCGATTCCAGATGTGATTAATTGGTATTACAGTCACAAGACACTACTTTTTTTCGTTTTGTAAAGTGCACTGTCTTACATTTCTAAACGTGTGAAGCAAGCTGCTAGTCTTTGCACCACTTCGAAAACTTATCAAGGTCTGACTGAACACCTGCGCAACTCCTTTCAGACAGTATTCCATTATAGATAAATGCATCATCTGCGGAAGGTCTGATGTTACTATTAACATTGTCCCAGAGGTATTAATACACACATGAACTACAAGGATCCCAACACACTTCCCTGGGGAACACTCGAAGTTACTTCGAGATCTGTCGATGACTCTTCATCGAAGATAACCTTTTTTTTTTTTTTTTTTTTTTTTGCAGAGCAAGCGGAACATTCAAAAATAGTAATGAGTATAAACTAAAGGCATCGAGCCGAGCATCAAATCAACTCAAACTGCATTCAAATTCTAAAGTTCATCAAATGAACACAAGTTTTTATAAAGTAACAAAATTCATCTCGAGTGAAAAGGCAATTACTGATAGCCCTCGATGAGATGTCCATTAGCATTCAGGGCGACAAATATTTCTAAGTCACGAATTGGTACACATCAAAATAGTCCCGAGTTGGTGCACATCGAAATGTTTAGAAATCACGACAAAAAACTTAAGCTCAAGCGACTCTCTCGCCGCTCAAATCTTAGCAGAACCAACCCAATGATCAAGTGACGAAGGCCATGAACCCTGCTGACTGCCTATTTAAAACTTGGCCATGTGACCAACTGCTCTACTCAGTGTAGCAACTTACAACTTGAACACCATTCATAAGATTACATATAGTATAACAATTATCAATCTCAAATATATGTAACACATACTTTTAGATGATTTACCGACTGATATTGCATTATACAAGTTTATACATAGCTAACTAACTGGACTTACATAAACATCACAAACAGAACTGCATCAGCCTGGTTAAACGAACGACTTTATTCAGCTTGGTGATGCATTCCTACGTTGTTGAAATTGCAACTTACAAACATTACATCTAAGACTGGAAAAAATGGTATGAACACCTGTGTAACAGCAGTACCCAAAGGAAATCTGTCATATATTCCAGCCCCCTTGTGTTGACTCGTGATATTAGACGGGTAAGAATGCACTCACACCTGTTCATGTCTATATGATAGCGGACATATGCAGAACATATTTAGGTGTTAAAAGTTCGTTATGCATGCTTTCCAAGATTCCAAAAGAGGCACGACTGTTATGGCCCGATTTGAAAAAGCCTTAGTACCGAAAATGGCAGCCCTTATTGGTGTCGACAGAAGTACCGTTTCGATTGCAAGGACAGCCTATATCAGACATCTCTCAAGCACAAATATGACCAAAACTTGAAGCGAATTACGGTAAGAAACTGCAAAACAGCAGCGCTCCAAATAAAACTGCCTGTAGATGTGCATTAATTTCAGTTGTTATCGCGACTGAATTCATCATGCGCTATGTGGCGTAAACTACGTGTCACAAACATTCACGGTAGAGCGGCTGTTTCAAAAACATAAATTACACAATATTTTACCTTGAAAAAACTTCGAAATTGGTATCGAGAGGGTCCAAATTGAACACGACATTAATGGGGAGAATGTCATCTGGTAAGATGAATCGTCGCCCACAATACATCCAACCAGTGGACATATTTACTTTTGGAGAATGCCTATTATATTGATTGTCCCCTCTTAATGAGAAACATGTCGGTGATTCAGTGATCTTGTAAGGTGTGAAACTGCACAGTGACTTTATTGGTCTGCATGAGCTGGTGACAAATTGGGATTATGGATATAAAACTGAGGCCCCTCTTAATTCAACGCAGCAAATTTTGCTCCTCAGTGAACTACCTGTACTTAAAGGGAATAGTGCTGTCATTCTCGTAGCTGGAACTGTCCTAGACTTATTTAGTTCACACGATAACGAAATAAAGCGCCTTGTGTGGCTCCGTCAATCCACTGATATGATTATAACTGAATGTTCCTGAGTCATTTTGTAGCACAAAGTGGACAGTTTATTTCCTCATCCAAGAATATTTATTTAATCAGCAAACTTCCTGTAGAAGTGAGTATGTATGCCTCGGAGCGTGTGCATGAGTTGTTCGTATCACACAGAATAAAAGATGTTATTCATTCCAAAAGAGGATCAACAGCCTCCTCATAAACATTTTGTATTTTTCTCAATTATTCATGCTGTTTTGACCAATCCCTGTAAATACAACCATACGTAAGTAATTTAAATTCAGTTACTGTTTTAGGAGGGGCTGACACATGGAATTTATCCCGTCTTTTTTAATGAACATGTACAGTCGATAGGTAGCCTGTGAATGGCTGCAATTGTTTTCTTAACTGGGCTATGCTGACATGAAATTGGAGATCTTCCGCCAGGTTATAGATACCAGTTGACATCAGAAATGCAACTGTTAAGAGCAGTGACGAATCGATTTCTTTGGCATTCATACAACACAGTCACCCATCATGACATCTGAAACCAAACCGATAATCAGGAAGGTTTGTGGGCCTTTGTCGTTCGTGACACCTGCTTCTTCAAATTTCGTTGTCATCTGAATCATTCGACGATTCGCGAAGCCCGAAATTTTGGAACAATTTTCATGTAATCGTTTTCTTTCGTTTACTGTGGTTTTGCTCACATGCATTGAGCAATTTTATATTTCTCCACTGTTACGAATGAACGTTAACATATATGTTATTCGCGGACTCTTGAATATTCTGTTCCCCAGCACTGCTTCGTTGAAACTGGGTGTACTCCACTTGGTGCTATCCACTAAGATCAGCTAGTAGTATTGCACAGTGGCAGTCATCGTTGAATACACTTTTCGGCTTCAGCTTCGTGTACATTACTGAACATGACTACGCATTAAACGATTTCGATTTCGAATAAAGCATTCGACAGTTGTGTGCGAGGCACACAGGTCAGCTCTTCTGAATCTTATGTTTTTCTTCTACACACAAGAGCCAACACTTTTTCCCTGCGCGCCATTTCTTACATTGAGGCAGTCTAGGAGCTTGCATTTACCGCTCCCAGTACACTTCTTTATTAGGGGCCACAAAAAAGTCTACAGTTGCTACCACCCTTCTCCACTATACTTCTCAAGGGTCAAAATATTAGTGACAGTGTTGCTGACTTCTTGCTACAAAAAATACGAGTATTTTAAATCTAGGTGCTTTATGAAACTCCCGATATTTATATGCTTATCACGAATAAGAACAGACTGGATTCTTTCAGTTTCATAAGTAGTTGAACATTTTTACCTGGAGTTTTGTGATTTTCTATTATGAATCCTGTACCACTGGCACATGTTTCTTCGAAATTCTATTGCAGCTCACCCAAACATCCGCCTGTTCATCACTCAGGGTGGACTTCAAAGTTTCAACGAGGCTTCATACTACGGTGTCCCTCTCGTCGGAGTTCCCTTCTTTGGAGATCAGCAGTACAACGTAGCGAAAATGCTCAGATCAGGAATTGGAGTCAAAATAGATTTCTGGGCCATTACTAAGGATTCTATGTTGGACGCCCTGCGGAAAGTTCTGGAAGATCCGAGGTAAGTCACAACGTGTTCCATGAAGTGAATTCTGTCCTAACCAGCTGAATTAGATATACGTATCTAGTAGCATGTGTGCAGATGATCTGATGATTTGGGGGAATAAGGAGGAGGAAGTCCAAGAGCAGTTGGACGTATGGGAGCGAACAGTACAAGAATATGGGACGAAATTTAGCATAAGTAAGAGTGAGATGATTATCACAAGAAAGAAGGAGAGAGTGTAAGTAGGCTGTTTATGTTTTCTTGTTGGCAACGTTACGTAGCGCTCTGTATGAAAATCACAGGCTGTGCTGTGTGCAGTCTGTGGCTAGTTTGCATTGTTGTCTGCCATTGTAGTGTTGGGCAGCGGCAGCTGGATGTGAACAGCGCGTAGCGTTGTGCAGTTGGAGGTGAGCCGCCAGCAGTGGTGGATGTGGGGAGAGAAATGGCGGAGTTTGGAAATTTTTAAGACTGGATGTCATGAACTCCTATGTATATTATGATTTTTCAACACTATTAAGGTAAATACATTGTTTGTTCTTTATTAAAATCTTTCATTTGCTAACTATGCCTATCAGTAGTTAGTGCCTTCCGTAGTTTGAATCTTTTATTTAGCTGGCAGTAGTGGCGCTCGCTGTATTGCAGTAGTTCCAGTAACGAAGATCTTTGTGAGGTAAGTGATTTGTGAAAGGTATAGGTTAATGTTAGTCAGGGCCATTCTTTCGTAGGGATTTTTTGAAAGTCAGATTGCATTGCGCTAAAAATATTGTGTGTCAGTTTAAGGACAGTCGTGTATAATTGTTCAAAAAAGGGGACGTTTCATATGGCGACCCTGCCAGGATCCGTATGAAACGTCCCCTTTTTTGAACAATTATACACGACTGTCCTTAAACTGACACACAATATTTTTAGCGCAACGCAATCTGACTTTCAAAAAATCCCTACGAAAGAATGGCCCTGACTAACATTAACCCATACCTTTCACAAATCACTTACCTCACAAAGATCTTCGTTACTGGAACTACTGCAATACAGCGAGCGCCACTACTGCCAGCTAAATAAAAGATTCAAACTACGGAAGGCACTAACTACTGATAGGCATAGTTAGCAAATGAAAGATTTTAATAAAGAACAAACAATGTATTTACCTTAATAGTGTTGAAAAATCATAATATACATAGGAGTTCATGACATCCAGTCTTAAAAATTTCCAAACTCCGCCATTTCTCTCCCCACATCCACCACTGCTGGCGGCTCACCTCCAACTGCACAACGCTACGCGCTGTTCACATCCAGCTGCCGCTGCCCAACACTACAATGGCAGACAACAATGCAAACTAGCCACAGACTGCACACAGCACAGTCTGTGATTTTCATACAGAGCGCTACGTACGTTGCCAACAAGAAAACATAAACAGCCTACTTACAAGAGGAACAACTGGAATAACAATTGGTGGGGAACGATTGAGGAGAGTGGAAAGTTTCAAGTACCTAGGAAGCCTGGTACAGGAAGATGGAAAAAACGACAGAGAAATAAACGGGCGGGGGAGAAAAGCAGAAGCATGGCGGAAGAGTGTCAGAAGCCTGATATGGAGCAAGGGTGTACCCCAAATCAGTAAAAAGGTTATATACTGGTCATACTATGTCCCGATCCTGACATATGCATCAGAAACCTGGGTTATGAAAGGAAGAGAGAAAAGCAAAGTACAAGCTAGTGAGATGAAATTCTTGAGAAACAGTAATGGAATGACATAGACAGGTTAGAAATAAGAGGATCAGAGAGTTCATGAAAGTGGAACCACTACAGGAGGAGATAAAGAAATCAGGGCTGAGATGGTATGGACACGTTAAGAGAATGGAGAAGAAGAGGATATCCAAGAGGATACACGAGATGAAACTGGAAGGACAGAGACTAAGAGGAAGACCGGGAGACATATGGCTTAAAGGAGTAGAGGAATGCGTCCAGAAGAAAGGAGAAGACTGGACCAAGGTGAAGACAGAGAGATGGTGGCAAGACAGAAGACGATGGAGAGACCTATGTTCCATACAGGCCCTGCTAGAGGCTGGAAACGGTCCAACATGATGATGATGATGATCTAGTAGCGTGCAGCACCCATTTACCCTCTAATGAAGTCGATGATGCACCGGGCATGGACTCAACGAGACGCGTTACGGTCGTATCGCAATCTATGATCACTCATCTGTCGCCCAGAACTCGATGTCCGTGCGGGTAAGAAAAACAGTACACGCCCTTCATTGCGAAGTCCCTTATCCGCAATCATAAATCCCTTAACAGCATCCGCAAGTCTTTTATTCGCATGCACATCTGTACTTGTGGATGATAACTTTTGTCAATAAATTTAATCCGATCTGTATGCCTGAGCTCTGAGGGCAGGCTTGCACTTGGCCTGAGTTTTCGTAAAAACGTAGAGCCCGATCATGACAACATTTTAATACAACATAGCATTTCATTTTCTTGATAGTTCCAAAGGATACAACCATCTGTCGTGCTACACTTCTCAATGCAATAAGCAATTGGCACTTGTAAATATATTTTTAAAAAATTTGAGAGATTCACTGATTTTAAACTGTACTTTATTTTCGTCATATGTGAAGCAACAAATGAAGTCAGGACAGAAACGAAAGTTCCAAACGATGGAGTGTCCTACAACCGCCTTCATGTCGCTTTGTCGCAGCTAGTGGCATAAGGCACAGCTGTTACCGCAAAACAAGTAGGAGTGACTCGGACACGACAGCTGTTGGAACGGTGGAATAGGATTTATTTGTAACTGTGAGGGAAAAAAGAAGGAAACTATGTCGTCATCTTTATTCTTTGCAGATATCAACAACGCGTCTACCATGCCCAGCACACTATGTATTACAGTCAACATAGTGGCACTCCACCCCGAACATGCAATAATAGTGATCCAAAATATTACACTCTAAGACACACAAAAAAAGAGACTTCACGAAGGAATTATGCGAATGGGACGGAAATCGGTGGATGTGATCTACATATACAGACAAACAGATATTACAGGTGTACAAAGCAATAACGCGTTGGTCCACCTCTGACCCTTATGCAAGCTGTTATTCGGCTTGCCGGTGACTGATAGAGTTGTTGGATGTCCTCTTGAGGGAAATCGTATCATATTATGATCAACTGGCGCGTTAGATCGTCCAAATCCCAAGCTGATTGGAGGGTCCTGCCATAATGCTCCAAACGTTCTGCTTGCCTTCGTGATTTTCAAACTCTACCTTGGCCAGCAAGGTCGCCAGATCTCTCCCAATTGAGAAAGTCTGGAGCGTTATGGGCAGGCCCCTCAAACTATCTCGGAATTTAGCAAAATAATGCCCGCCCGCACACAGCGGAAGTTTCTACTATTAGCCTTCGAGTTTCCCAAACCCTGCCTTGGCCAGCAAGGTCGCCGGATCCCTCTTCAATTGAGAACGTTTGGAGTGTTATGGGTAGGCCCCTCCAACCATCTCGGGATTCTGACGATCTTACGCGTCGATTGGACAGAATTTGGCGCATAACTATCAGGAGGACATCCAGCAAATCTATCAAACAATATCAACGCGAATAAGTGCTTACATAAGCGCAAGAGGTGGAGCAATGTGTTGTTGACTTGCTCAATTTGTGAACCTCTTTCTATTGAATAAATTATCAAACTTTTCTGAAACTGTTGCTTGTCTGTACATGTACATCACAGCTACCGATTTCCGTTCCATTCAGATAATTCCTTTGTGGTGTGTCTTTTTTTGAGTCTGAGATGCCGGCCAGAGTGGCCGAGCGGTTCTACGCGCGTCAGTCTGGAACCGCGCGACTGTTACGGTGGCAGGTTCGAATCCTGCCTCGGACATGGATGTGTGTGATGTCCTTAGGTTAGTTAGGTTTAATTAGTTCTAAGTTCTAGGCAACTGATGCCCTCAGAAGTTAAGTAGCATAGTGCTCAGAGCCATTTTAACCTACTTGTTTTGCGGTAACAGCTGTAGCTTATGCCACTACCGAAAGCTGCGAGAAAGCGACATGAAGGCGGTTGTAGGATACTCCATCGTTTGGAACTTTCGTTTCTGTCCTGACTTCAGTTGTTGCTTCACATATGACGCAAATAAAGTACAGTTTAGGTTAGTTAGGTTTAAGTAGCTCTAAGTTCTAGGGGACTGATGACCACAGCAGTTAAGTCCTATAATGCTCAGAGCAATTTGAACCATTTGAGTCTGATATTGTATTAAAATCGTTGAAATGTGTGTGAATCCGTAACGGAGTAAACTGCTGAGGTCATCGTTCCCTAGACTTACACACTATTCAAACTAACTTATGCTAAGAACAACACACACACCCATGCCCGAGGGAGGACTCGAACCTCCTGCAAAAGGGGCCGCGCAGTCCGTGACATGGCGCCTCTAACCGCATGGCCACTTCTCGCGGCGAGAGTATACTAATGTAGTTCGTATTGTATCATTAACAATATCCGTTAACTTTTATCCGAATGTAATTATTACTGCGAATTTCCACATCCCCACAGACCTCCACACATAATTCAAGAGTACTGATAGGAGCAGGTTTCACGGTGCGGACATCTCGTCTGGTAACGTCCATTATGTGCCCAGTACTGGCGTTAGGGCCTAATGACCTGTGCAGACATAGTGGCCCACCTCCACCGTCGACCGGGCCGCTGCACGGTGCTCGCCATACAGAGCGCGTATCTGGCGCTGCGGCCACTGCCAGCCGTCGCGGCGAACTGGTTATTTCGAGACAAATACATCGCGTCCTCGCACCGTGTATAATATACGAGGCATGTTTTTTTAAATAAGTGCGCATGCGCACTGGGTACCTACACCTGTTGTCTACGCACTGACGCCATTACAGTCTGATTCTTCCTTGTCTATGTTGTGTACTGAGTGTCTGATGCCACCGATAATCGTGAGTACCGCCGACTGTGAAGTACGGGCTGTTATAAGATTTCTTAGTGCTAATGGCCTAAAAGCGATCGATATTCATCGTGAGATCTGTGCAGTTTACGGAGAAAACATTATGAGTGATGGAATGGTAAGAAAGTGGGTGAGAGCGTTTAAAGATGGCCGCACAAATATGCATGATGCGCAACCGAGTGGGCGTCCTTCGGTCGTTAATGAAAGTTGGTGCAGGAAGTGGACAATAAGGTGAGAGAAAACAGACTCTTTACAATTTCCTCCTTGCAGGATGACTTTTCTAATGTTTCTCATAGTGTTTTGTATGGCACTGTGACCGACCACTTGAATTACCGAAAATTGTGCGCACGTTGGGTACCGGAATTGTTGACACCTGTGCACAAAACTAAACGTTTAGACAGTGCATTGTCTTTCCTTGAGCGGTACCACAATGACGGTGATGATTTCTTAAGCCAAATTGTTACGATCGTTGAAACATGGGTGGCCTACGTCACGCTAGAATCAAAGCAACAGTCCATGGAATGGCGGCATTCAGATTCACCCAGAAAAGTGAAGTTTAAGCAAACAAATTCTGCCCGGAAAATCATGTACACAGTTTTTTGGGACAGAAAAGCAGTACTGCTTGTGGAATTTCTGCCTCGTAATGAGACAATCAATGCAGCAGCTTACTGTAAGACATTGCACAATCTCCAACGTTCAATTGAGAACAAAAGACGTGGCAAGTTGAGCAAGGGCATTGTTTTGCTGCAAGACAATGCCCGTCTGCATATGGCGAATCAGACCAAAGATCTCATCAGATCTTTTCGATGGGAAACTACAGATCATCCTCTGTACAGCTCTGATCTTGCGCCCAGTGACTACCATCTGTTCCTACACTTGAAGAAACACCTGGACAGTCAGCGTCTTCAAGATGATGCAGTGGTGATGCAGTGGTTAACAAGTCAGGAGGCAGACTTCTATGAGGAGGGTATTCAAAAACTGGTACAACGTTGTGACAAGTGCCTCAATATTGACAGAAATTATGTAGAAAAGTAGATTAAGGTACAGGCTTTCATGTAAAAATAAAATTATTGAGATACCGTATCTTACCACGTCTTTTTTTAATTTCAAAATGTTACTTACTTAAAAAAAAACACCTCGTAGCATGAGGAGTCACGAGACCATTCGTATTTCATGTACAGCTTATCATATCGAAATGTAGTTTTGGCAAATAATAATAAGCAAACGGACTAATAGAGTTAAAAACAAGTAAGTCGTCACGATGGAATCCCAATCTGTTTCACAGAGAATTCTTCGCCCTTAGCTCCATAATTAGCTTCTATTTATCGTGAATCTCTTCCTCAGTGGGAAACCTCAAGCGACTGAAAAAAAAGCGCAGATGACTCCCATGTCTAAGAAAAACAGGCACACAATATTACAGACTAATACCGTTAAAGTCAGTCATCATCATCATCATCATTTAAGACTGATTATGCCTTTCAGCGTTCAGTCTGGAGCATAGTACCCCTTATAAAATTCCTCCATGATTCCCTATTCAGTGCTAACATTGGTGCCTCTTCTGATGTTAATCCTATTACTTCAAAATCATTCTTAACTGAATCCAGGTACCTTCTCCTTGATCTACCCCGACTCCTCCTACCCTCCACTGCTCAACCTATGAGTCTCTTGGATAACCTTGCTTCTCCCATGAGTGTAACATGACCCCACCATCTAAGCCTGTTCGCCCTGACTGCTATATCTGTAGAGTTCATTCCCAGTTTTTCTTTGATTTCCTCATTGTGGACACCCTCCTGCCATTGTTCCCATCTACTAGTACCTGCAATCATCCTAGCTACTTTCATATCCGTAACCTCAACCTTATTCATTAGGTAACCTGAATCCACCCAGCTTTCGCTCCCATACAACAAAGTGGGTCAAAAGATTGAACGGTGCACAGATAACTTAGTCTTGGTACTGACTTCCTTCTTGCAGAAGAGAGTAGATCGTAGCTGAGCGTTCACTGCATTGGCTTTGCTACATCTCGCTTCCAGTTCTTCCACTATGTTGCCATCCCATAAGAATATGCATCCTAAGTACTTGCAACCATCCACCTGTTCTAACTTTGTTCCTCCTATTTGGCACTCAATCCGTTTATATCTCTTTCCCACTGACATTACTTTCGTTTTGGAGATGCTAATCTTCATACCATAGTCCTCACATTTCTGATCTAACTCTGAAATATTACTTTGCAAACTTTCAATCGAATCTGCCATCACAACTAAGTCATGCGCATATGCAAGACTGCTTATTTTGTGTTCACATAACATAATCTCATCCGGGCAGTCTATTGTTTTCAACATATGATCCATATATAATATGAACAACAGTGGAGACAGGTTGCAGCCTTGTCTTACCCCTGAAACTAATCTGAACCATGAACTCAATTTACCCTCTAACTGCTGCCTGGCTATCTATGTAAAGACCTTTAATTGCTTGCAAAAGTTTGCCTCCTATTCCATAATCTCGTAGAACAAACAATAACTTCCTCCCAGGAACCCGGTCATATGCCTTTTCTAGATCTATAAAGCATAGATACAATTCCCTGTTCACTCGTAACACTTCACCATTACTTGCCGAAAGCTAAAGATATGGTCCTGACAACCTCTAAGGGGCCTAAACCCACACTAATTTTCATCCAATTTGTCCTCAACTAATACTCGCACTTTCCTTTCAACAATACCTGAGAAGATTTTACCCACATTCTGCTTAAAGAGATACCTCTGTAGTTGTTACAGTCTTTTCTGTTTCCATGTTTAAAGATTGGTGTGATTACTGCTTTCGTCCAGTCTGATAGAACCTGTCCCAACTCCCAGGCCATTTCAATTATCCTGTGTAGCCATTTAATACCTGACATTCCACAGTATTTGATGAGTTCCAACTTAATTTCATCCACCCCAGCCGCTTTATTGCATTAAAATCTATTGAACATTTTCTCAACTTCCTCAAATGTGATCCTATTTCCATCATCATTCCTAGCCCATTGTACATCGCAATGTCAAACATTACTGATCGTATTTTCACCTACATTGAGCAACTCTTTAAAATATTCCCTCTATCTGCCCAACGTATCAACAGGATTCACCAGCAGTTTTCCTGACCTGTCCATAATACTTATCATTTCCTTCTTACCTCCCTTCTGAAGACTGCTAATTATACTCCAGAATGGTTTTCCAGCAGCTTGATCCAAAGTCTCCAACCTGTTTCCAAAGTCTTCCCTAGATTTCCTCTTAGATGCTGCAATTATCTGTTTGGCTTTGTTTCTTTCTTCAACATAACTTTCTTTGTCTACCTGAGTTCTAGTATGTAGCCATTGCTGATACGCCTTATTTTTCCTTTTACAGGCTGCCTTGACTGTGTCATTCCACCAAGCTGTTTTCTTCATACTACCTTTACACACTCTGTTCCAAGACATTCTTTAGCCACTTCTAGTACTGTGTCCCTGTACCTTGTCCATTCCTTTTCCAATTACTGTAATTGACTTCATTCAATTAACTGGTACCTTTCTGAGATCACTGTTATGTACTTGTGCCTGATTTCCTTATCCTGAAGTTTCTCCACTCTTATCCTCCTACATATGGACCTGATCTCCTGCACTTTCGGCCTCATAATACCAATTTCACTGCAGATTAAATAGTGATCATTGTTATCAAAGAATCCCCTGAATACTTCTTATGTTTAAAAAAAAGAGTTTGTGATTACTAAGCCCATACTGTCACAGAAATCCAAGAGTTGTTTCCCGTTCCTGTTGGCCTCCATACCCTCTCCAAATTTACCCATATCCTTTTCATACCCTTCTGTTCGATTTCCAATCCTGGCATTAAACTCACCCATGAGCAGAACACTCCTTGTCCTTTACTCTAACAACTACATCACTGAGTGCATCATAAAAACTATCCATCTTATCTTGATCTGTCCCTTCATAATACGAATTTACTGACACAATCCTAATTTTCTTGCTAGACACTGTCATCTCTATCCACATTAGTCATTTGTTTATGTATCTTATTGCAACTACACTGGGCTTCATTTCTTTCCTGATGTTAAGCCCTACACCCCATTGTGCTATTCCTGCTTTGACTCCTGACAAGTAGATCTTGCATTCTCCCCCTTCCTCTTCTTTTTCACCCCTTACTCGAATGTCACCAACAACTAAAACGCTCAACTCCATCTTACTTGCAGCCTCTGCCAGCTCTACCTTATTCCCAGAGTAGCCCACATTGATATTAACAGCTCCCCATCTCGTTACCATTCGTCTGCCGAGTCGTATCTTGGGCTTAGGAGTCCCTGGTTTGTCAATTAGAGGTGGGACTCCGTCACCTTCAAAGGTCCGAGGCATTTTGCTCTGATTGTTGCAAGCATCATATTTAAAGTTCCAGGGAAGCAGGTTGCTAGCCTTACTTGCCCCGGGTCCCATTGAGTTTTACCTCTAACGATTGAGGTAGAATTTGCCGTCTGAGCACAAAGGTGACCACGACTCAGAATATGTCCGAGATGCCCAGCCTTATTCCAAAGCAGTTGGTATCCCGACTGTTAGGACCACTTACTTGGCCACTCATACGTTGCCTGTGGTTCATGAACTAGGACATGACAACAGGAACCCACACCATGAACAACCAAAGTCAGTTTACAGAAAAATTATTGAGTGTATTCTAAATTAGAATATGATAAATTTCCTTGATAAAGAAAAGCTTCTACCCACAGATCAACTCGGATTTAGAAAGTATCTATCGTGAAAAACACATCTTTCACTTTTCTCTGTCGATATACTGCGAGCCACGAATGCAGAGCAACAGGCAGATTCCACATTGCTAGATTTACGGCACAGTGTCGCACTGCAGACTGTTAACAGAGGTCCGAGCATACGGAATAGGTCCTCAAATATATGTGTGGCTCGCAAACTTTTGAAGTAGTAGAATATAGTACGCAGTTTTGGACGGCGAGTGTTGATCTGTGACGAAAGTATCATCAGCACTGGCCCAAGGAAGTGCGATAGATCCGCTCCTTTTCTCTATATACACCTGTCAGCCAGAACACTATGCCCACTGACCTACTACCGATATCAAATCCAGGCGATAGCAGCGTCACCTGGCGAGGAATGACTTCTAAAAAATGGTTCAAATGGCTCTAAGCACTATGGGATTTAACATCTGAGGTCATTTCTAGACCTAGAACTACCTAAACCTAACTAACCTAAGGACATCACACACATCCATGCCTGAGGCAGGATTCGAACCTGCGACTGTAGCTGCAGCGCGGTTCTGGACTGAAGCCATAGGTGAGTAACCAGCATCTGGCATGTGCATGTCACTCCGCCTGAAGCATACACTCTTCACTATTTTGATATTCCTTACATGAAGAACAGAACGAAAATCCTTCGGTAAGTTTCCATTTTAAGTTTCCATTTCAGTTGTTCACTTATTAAAAACTTAGTTACTGGGATTCCGCCAAAATTGGAACAGAATCGGCGGTTTATTTTTGTGTGAATTGTTTACTTTTCCTCATTCGAAGAAGTATCATCGTTTATGAGTAACGGCTGCATCTCTCTTGTTGACAGGTGTAATTGTGCTTCTTTCGTGAAAACACAGTATAATTTGCACAAACGCACCCTGCAGTAGCTATTGCGACAGAATTCTGAAACATAGTACCTCGTTAAACAAGCAGTTGGCAACCAGGAGGTCAATAGCTTATGAAAAACCTCATTGTGTCGGTTTTCAGCAACATAACAGAAGAAATTTCATGTTTATTTTCATACTAGGAAATTCTCTTTTCACTAGCTGTCGATGACTTAAAAGATTACAGTTCTGGATTGAAAAAAAAATAAAATAAAACTATAGCTTCTGCGACATCGCCGTAGATAATGAAGTTCTATGTGTTGACGATTTGGCGTAATACTGTCCTCCATGTGTGCTGTAATTCGCCAAAATCTCGTTTCGATGTCTCAATGTGTTTAAGAGGTACGTAGGATGTTATGAATATTTCATTCTCTCGCGAGTCCGATCGGCAGTAAACGTGTTACATACATCCATTTTCTTGAGAATGGAGAAAGAAAAATTCATTATTTTAGTTAAATTTTATAGACAGCAACATATCGTGTAATACGCAATAAATGCAAAATCATAGCGACCCCTATTTTTAATCGGAAACTTTAACTCTTAGTTAAATGTGAGTATTATAATAAGTACGACCATTCGTGAAATAATGGCCTCTTCACCATGAAGCTAACATATAAAGCTACAGGTAAAGTAAAAATCAATTTCTTTACAGAATAGTTTCTGTGCAATCGTTTGCGCATCGGCACGAGCAAAGAATGTGTACGTGGCTCAATATGCGCAGGACAAGTGCGACATGTGTGGAAAGTGCGGAAAGTGCGCGCCGCGCTGTATTATCGTGTCACTTCTCACGTGTTATACGCATCTCAGTTTGCACCTAGAGTTAGCATTGGTTCTTAGAGCCACGCCCGAGGGACTCGTTCGTTCGAATTTCAGATGTTGAACAGTCGTCTGACTGGAGGAGATTCCTCGTACCACAAAAAAGTTCGTCTTGTTCATTGGTCATTTTGGCCCCTTTCAGTCTTTTCCTTCTTTGAATTCTGAGACGAGGCAGACTGGTTTTAGAACATAAGTTCCTGGATTGCTGACGAGTAGAGCCGCAGCGGAGTCGCTGTGCTGGCGGTGATATGTCGTGCTAATTCCGGACGCACGTAGATGGCGACTTTGTAGGTCCACAAAGCTCTCTGAAGGGAATGCAGATGAAAATCTCCGATAAATTGTGCCAAACGTCCGGAGCGGTAAGCAGGAAATTTGTCTAGGCTGCTCGGGTTGCTGTGACAGGAATGATTGGACAGAGATGTCCGCCTCGCAGAAACTGGCAACCATCATCGAACCTCGTCAAGACATCACGCACGATTAGGAAGGAGGTGACTAATTTGTGCTGCCAACTACAACATGAACTCTCCATCAAACCTCGAAGCTCACGCAGTATTCTGGAGGTCACATTATACAAATTACCCTTCCACAGAAGTATATAATCCCTCACACTACCCGTCCCCGCTTTTTGACACTGTATGTTACGAGGAGAAACGTTAACACGATTGCAATTTGGAAATTAACGTCAGTTATTATTAAAAATACATTAACGTATGTATCAAGTTTTACTATATACACATGCAACCTTAAGTTATGTCTTAACATAAATTTACGTAAATTAGAGCACCTTAAGTAGTTGTCCCGTTAGAACGTATATTTGTATTACTTTCATTTTCATTAAAGAACCAGCCCGTGCCTATACAAGGGAAATATAAATGTCGACTGCCAGCCGGAGCGGCCGAGCGGTTCTAGGCGCTACAGTCTGGAACCGCGCGACCGCTACGGTCGCAGGTTCGAATCCTGCCTCGGGTATGGATGTGTGTGATGTCCTTAGGTTAGTTCTAAGTTCTAGGGGACTGATGACCTCAGAAGTTAAGTCCCATAGTGGTCAGAGCCATTTGAACCATAAATGTCGACTAAGTAATAAAAAATGATTTCAATTTTTCCTTGTACTTTGGTGAATTGATTATTGTGTGTTAATCTGTAAACTGCACCACTGAGCAACATCTTCTTTTAAGAAAACGTCTGTCGACACTTCATAAGCTTCTGTAAGCTTGTGTGAGCTCTCTCAGTAGACTCGCCATAAACGAACAGAACACATGTCTCTTTTCTTGCAAAATGTACTATTGAAAACAATCACCTTCGTCGGCGTATGTAATCAGAAACATCCTTGGATATTACGGTCATCTGGAAGAAATGTCGGAGCCCAAAAGAGCACAAAACTTGCAGTAGCCTGTCGGCTGCTGCTTCGGGAAAATGATCGAATGAAATATATGAGACAAGTTAAAACTCTAAACCAGAACGGAATTCGTAAAGAGATATCTCCTTTCATGAGATGTATACCACCAATTACGCGATCAGGATATATAGATATGGATACTTGTACATGAAACAAGACTGGAAGTTACGTTTATAATGTTTTTCGGAATATGTTAGACAGGATTTCCCATTGGAGAAAATATGTAGTTAATATCTGCTGTAAATTAAATACTGTTATTTTTGTGGCGGTGTTCGTAGCGACAAACACTTGGCTGTAGAAATGGCTAACGAAGTCACCGCCACACTTTTAATAGCGGGCCGACCGGTCCGCTGGAACAGTAAACAGAAAGATGAAACCCCAAACACTCTGATTAAATAAAAGTCGGTACTTATCTTTTATTAATGAAGATACAGTAACACAGTAGTGAACTCGGTGTCTACAGAGATCTGTCTAGTTCGAGTCGGAGCGGCTAGGTCAGCGTCGGCTGACGACATACAACAACTCTGCTGCGATGAACACACAACTGACTACCAAGTACACAATTCGGAGGCGAGTATACTACTGAGCGGCGAATACAGAACTGTCCTAGCGCTCGCGACTCCAGCGCTTAAGAAGCCAGGAGCCAGCGGTGGCGCGCGCAGACTTGCGGCGATTTCCTGTATCGCTGGCGCTGCTTATGCGGACGGCGTCCGGACTTTGATGCTGCCATCCTTTTGGCAGCGGGCTCGGGTGGCATTACTGGCTAGGACATAACAGTTATGGACTGACTCTAAGCTTCAACTTGTCATTTACTCTTCCCTTTTCCTGCACGATTCAGATAATGTTCTCTACGTTTTTTCACTCAAATTTTGAACAAGTTCGTCCTTGCCTGATCGCGTACGTCATCCTGTACGTATAAAAACATGCGATATAAATGTTTCACATTCTCTCCATAAACTGTATACATTTCATCGAGAAAGTATACCGATACCTTTTTTCCTTCACACAGTGTATGAATCACTGCCATTACTTCACAGTCAATTGAGATTTGTGATTGCTGATGCCATTATTAACATTTCGCACATAGTACACGACAATGTAACTTCTTCCTCAGTTACAATACTGGAATACACGCTGCCGCGCTGTATATTGGTGTACACCGCATGTTGATTTCCTTTCGTAGTTGCACTTGTACACAGTACAAAGATAACTATTCACCAAAACGCACTTAAAAACACATGATCAAGATAGTTTTTGGAACAACTACAGTCTGATTTAAATTAGTTGTCTGATGTTTAGTGTCGACAGTTAAGAAATTGCCACGAGTCCAAGCAGCCCCCACGGCACTTCCCTCTCATTGTCGACAGAAAATCTCCGTAAAGCTTCTATGTCTTACAAAAGTCTAGTAAAAAACTGAAATTCAAGTATGGTATAGATCTCTATGAGTAGCCGAGGTCGCTGGCGCGTACTAGAGCGGTGACAATCCTGGTGGTGGATGAAATTTTCACTTCCCGTATTTGCCCGGCAAGGGAAAAAGTGGTGGTGGTGTAATGTTCCTGCTCACCAGTCCTTAAGCCAAAGTCCTGGATTCAGTTCCAAACTTCCGCGCAGTGTCTCATGAAGTGGAGGGCATGTGACACTTCTTGGTGATTCGTCCGTCGGATAGAGACGTTAAGACCGGTGCTTTCCTCGAGAGGAAGACTGTGTGCTGGCCACCGGGTTGCACCTTCTTCCACTTCATGTGAAACGTCCCCTTTGAACAATTTTACGAGACTGTGCTTAACCTGACACACAATATTTTTAGCACAACGCAATCTGACTTTCAAGAATCCCTACAAAAGAATGGCCCTGACTAACATTAACCTATACCTTTCACAAATCACTTACCTCACAAAAATCTTCGCTACTCAAGCTACTGCAATACAGCGAGCGCCACTACTGCCAGCTAAATAAAAGATTCAAACTACTGAAGGCACCAACTACTGATAGGGATAGTTAGCAAATGAAAGATATTAATAGAGAACAAACAATGTATTTACCTTAATATCATCACAAGTCATAATATATATATCAGTTCATGACAAATTACAAACCTCCGCCATCTCTCTCCCCACATCCACCACTGCTGGCGGCTCACCTCCAACTGCGCAACGCTACGCGCTGTTAACATCCAGCTGCCCCTCTACAATGGCAGACAACAATGCAAACTAGCCACAGACTGCACACAGCACAGCCAGTGATTTCATTTTCATACAGAGAGCACTACGTGGCGGCGGCGTTACCAATATAAGAACCTAAACAGCCTACTTACATAAAGAAAACATAAACAGCCTACTTACATAGCCCCCATGCTCCCCACAAAAAATTTTTACAAATGGTGTTGGGCACTGGCCAATACAGATTTGACAAAAAAATTTTCACAATTACAGTAACAAAGATATAAAATGCACACACTTATTGATACAATGTTGGTCAAAAGCTAAAATTTTCTCACAGTCCATAAAGATAGTCCTGATCATTCATCATAATAGTAATTACAGTTTCTCATTAGTAAAAGAAATTGCACACAGGCAGACAAGTAATGGGCCACAACAGAGCAAACCCACAGCAGAGTCAGTCGAAGTTTGGAAGAATATTGGTAGGTAGGTCATCACAGAGTAAACCCACTGTAGTCCTTGTAGAGATTACGGTATTGGTGGGCCATCAGAGGCGCAGAACCACTGTAGTCCTTGTAGAAATAATGGTATTGGTGGACCATCAAAGATGCAGACCCACTGTAGTCCTTGTAGAAATAATGGTATTGGTGCGCCACCGAAGGTGCAGACCCACTGTAGTCCATGTAGAGACGGCCAGCAGCCATCTGTTGCGACTGTGCAGGTGCACAATCACCATTGAAGAGTCTTGCGGATAATATAGCAAGTCCATAACCACCACTTGTGCACTCACAAAGTTTTTGGAATTGTCCTTAGAACCAACAATGCTGTTATCCAGTCCCTTGCTGAATCATTAACACACGTGCAAACACTATCAGTCCCTACTTCTCACATATTGTCCATATACTATGACCAACGGAAATGTGTGCAGTGAAATGAATGCTTACAAGTTACTTAGTTTGATAAACTGGTGTCAATTACAATTTTATAACATGAGAATACAATAACAAAGGTACAGAATACATCATTAAAGAACATAACAATACAGATAACATTTGTAGTAAAACAGGCTTTACAAAAGAATAGAAATAGATATATACATCAGTGTTACAGGAATTATGACATGAGTACATACATAAAAGATCACAATAACTTTTGAAACATCAACTTCACACATGAGCATTAAACAGAACAGAATTAATAATGTCTAACATCTTTACAAAGTAAATAACATATTATTAATGCCAATTATATTCGAGGATAACAGTATTCCTCATCATAGTGAATGTAGCTTAATATTAAAAGAGGAAAAAATTCTATGAAACTACACAGAGACAGGAAGAAAACAACTACACAAGGGTACACAAACACATAGTGGGATAACACCAATAGGAAAGGATAGGGTTCGTTTTCAGTGTAACATTTGATACTGCAGTCCAACCCAAAACTTTATATATCTTTCCTCTTATTTCATCCTTTGTTTCCACCAAAAAAATTCTATCTAAGCATGCTTTCTGTATTTATATGTTCACACATTTCTCACCTCAACATTTATTTCCAAAAAAATCCTACCTAAACCTGTTTTCTGTACTTTTTTTTGTATAACTTCTCAATGCATTCTTTACCTATTCTCCATAGTCAGTTTCTTATATAGTCTACCCCCTCTTAAGCTAACTTAAATCTACTGAGCTCAGATGCTAAACTAAGGGACGAGGCAATGCAGCAGCACATAAAACAATTAATATAAACAGCAATGAAAAAAATGGAAAATTGCAAAGCAAGCTACAGTAAATCTAAATTACCAAGCAATTCAACATTACAACTAATATGAGGCAATGCGCAGCAAACAAAAAAATAAATCTGGCTTAGCAGAGTAACACAAATAAAAGTTCAGTAGCACTATGCCTGGCAAACAGCAGCTTATATCTAAACATGACATAGCTCAAGCAAAAAAAATAGTACACTAAAGATAACAATGCAGATAAGGGAAATGTCTATTCACATCTTAATGTCTAAGTAATTAAAGTGGTGCACCACAACAACTTATTGTAAAAAACATATTACCATGTACTTGAAAAGAATATTATGTATGCAGTTACTGTTACTAGTCCCTTCTTATTGTTCTTTCCTTTCCAAGTGCTCCTTTTTTGAAGAATGTGGATCACAAAATTATTATTTAATAGCTCTGTTGACAGAAAGTGTTCACATTAGCAAATGCATTTAATTTTATTTTATGAAACCAATGCTGCAACACAGCTGGAAAACAGATGTCAAATGAAATAAGCAATTACGCAAACCAAAGCATAAAAACATCATTCAATAGTCATGTGGCATTTCGTAAGTCAGTAGCTCTCAACTCTCATAGAAAGACACTTGTCATAATCAGGTGTGCAGATGTACGAATATTTCCCATCAATTCATAAGCATTGCAGTAATTAGCACAAAGTACGAGTAATCATATGTTTTCAGGTAATGAGCGTGTAATATTTGCGATGCTTTCTACAAAGGAATGTCAATAGCAAGGTTAATGGAAGTAATGAGGGTGTTGCATTTGCAATATTTTCTCTAAAGAAATGTCAATGGTGAGGATAAAGGTCTGCCTTTTTTCCTTTTTTTTTTTTTCTACCTGTGCTTCCGGAAAGGCACACCCTAATGGCTTGTTCTCCAGGTGTTTGACACAGCTGCGTGCCCACAACGCATTACGTGCAGGTGGTCACTTAACTTTCTTACGGAAATATTTACGACACCAGTTTCCGCTACAGTGACAGTCTCACATAAAAATATTTCACAGGTCAAGAATTAGCATTGCAAATCTGTAGAAAGAAAATCCTATAAATATAAGTGTCCAAATAAAATATTCGTCAGTATTGTGATACAGTCACGCATTTACGCACATTTCATAACTCTTAAAGTACGATTCTTGGTTTCCAGCATACTTCTTATTCCTCATATATGGTAGCATCATCTTATTGATCATAAACATATCTCAACAGCATAGTACACATCGTCGTCGTAATAATAACATCATAACACCTCAGTCAAATCTCAAAAACGTAGTAGCTTTCTGCAATAATTTCAAAACCTAAAAAAAAATTCTCTGCTCATTTCAATAGTGTCATCTACCTCAAACCTACTTTAAAAATCATGATCCCATAACAAATACGACATTCAAAGCTCTCATAGTATCACAATGGTTCTGAAAAAATATGAACATTTCACAAAGTACTGACAAAATACAATTTCATAAGTGTGAAGTTATCCAACTGTGTAATTACTTAAACATCTGTCACTGATGTAGTAAAAAGAATGTTTGTTTCTCTGTCAAATAATCAGATAGCTGTGTAATTCTGTGTTAGAGAAATATGGTACCGAAGTGTAAAGTTGTATAAGCAAATACCATATTAGCTAGGGCTCCTTGTGCTTGCCAAACACATGGTACACAAAGTAAGCGTGTACCCCCCTGAGGATTAATGTAATTATACCCTCAGGTGTTACAGATTACAGCAATGGAATGAAATGTATCACGGAAAACTTTCTTTGTAATTCAAAAATCTTTAAAAATAAATGTTTTAAGTACAAAATTAATCACTCAAATACATGTACTGTAGCGCTAAACTGTGCGTCTTGTTGTAAGATAATCTCTGTCGAAGTGTCGTAGTTATCGTCCTCCGAAAGCTAAGTTCTGCAGAAGTCAATGTACTTACCTCATGATAAACAAAAGTGAAATGCTTTGCGTATAGATATCTTAGTTATTATGCTTATTGGCGAGATGGAGAAAGTGCTGTACAGTAACGTGATGTTGTGCCACGAAAAGGGCTGTCTCATTGTTGCTATACCACAAAAGTTGCTACTAAAACGTGTTTTACTTTCCAGAATAATGCAGAAAAACTGTGCAGATATAAAACAGAAACACTGCAAAAGCAACATTGTAAATTGTCACTCATTAGTAGCGTCGTGATAAAACCGTGTAGTTGTCACATAAACTAACCACTGTGTCATCTGGTATCTCACAGAAAGTACTTTAAATCCAGAATATATTTTCAAGTAAACCAAAATGTTGCATTAAAATCTCATTAGCAGTGCTGGTAAATGTTCTAAGTATGTAAGCCTTATAGTCGTTCCATAATCGTGCAACTAACAAGCAAGAATGTACACACACAATAACACTGTGTTGTCTGTTCATTATAACAATGCATTCGTAATTTCTGTTTAAATAAGTTCTCTTGGTTCTTGACTGGATGTTTCACTTCAAACATTGTTACATGTTAACAGATTCTATATCTGACAAAGCATACTAGAAATGTGAAGTGAAAAGTTTTATGGCAAAGACAAAGTTAAAAAGCAGATTATCTTTCAATAAACGGTTTTACATGTGAAATGTGGTGTAAACCTTTACTCTTTCTAGTACGCAGAGTTTCAACTTCAACGCAATTATCATGTTGTATACATCAGTAAAGAATGCTAAAATTTTTCTCAAGGCTAGCGTCTTATGTTATTTTTCTCAGAGCCAGCGGGCGCACGCGGCTGCCTGCTGTGCGAGTCATTGTCTGTCTCTTTGTTGGCGCGCGCCGTTATTGGGATTAGGAGACCTAACTTCTACAAATTCACTTTGACGGGAAGGCCCTGCCCTGTTTGAAGCTCGCCAGTTCTGATGGAATTCAGGTCTGTCGTTTTGTCGGTAGTTTACACAGTTTCTTTCTTGTCGGCCACGTGGTGTAGAATTTCTCGCTGAATCGTAACTGCGCGCTGGTCCGTTGCGTCTAAAGTTATTCTGTCTCCCTTGACAATAATAGTTCTGGTTACCATATTGTCTGTTTCTCTTATTGTCTCTGTGATAGTCATTACCACGGAGAGGTGATCTTTCCCTGTAGTTATTACTACTCTGCCAACGGTTGTCATACGGGTGGTGTCTGTTTTGGTCACGATTTGTGTTGTGATAATAGCCTTGTCGTGTCAAATTATTACTTCTTTCATCGCGGAATTGCGACGGATGTGACCTGTAATTGTTGTGTTCCTGGTTTCGCGTTCCGCGATTGTCAGTGTCAATTTCTAATTCTTGTAAAAGTCCCTGCAATGCTTCAATGTCGTCTTTGCAACGTCCTGCCAAAATAATATGTCGTAAATGTTCAGGCAGTTTGATTAAGCAAATGCGGATGAGTTCTGAGGGGCTGTATGGGTTTGAAAGATATTGATTCTTATGCAACATGTCTTCAAAATATTTCATAAAACTGGAAAATTCAGATTGTTCGAAACGTTTCATCATTATGATGCTATGTTTTACTCGGTCTTGTGTGGCTTGAGACCAATATGCTGAGAGGAAGGCATGGTAAAACTCTCCTTCACTGTGGCAATCGTGAATTACCGATCGCATTCTTACAGCTGGTTCATTCTCCAAGTAGCCACACATAAATTCTAATCTGTGTTCTAACGACCAGTTGGGAGGAAAACAATGAGAGAATTGATGGAGCCATGCTTGTGGGTGAATGTCGTTGCCAGAATTCTTAAATGTTTTGAATTTACGTGTAGTAATGAACAGCTTATAATCAAAATCATCATGTCGGCGAGTCGCATGTCGGTCATTGTTAGGTCGTGTCGGCCGTTCCATATCAAAATTCGGTGCACATTGCCAATTTCTTTCATAACTTCCGAAATGCCCTGTGTTATTATTTTGTGGCTGTTCCGTATTTCTGTGTCCCTCTTCCCGTACTGGGGCGCGAGTATCCTCTGAAATACGTAATTCTTGTATTACCTGTGTCAGCTGATCTTGTACTTCTCGGATTTCTCTTTTGTACTGTGTATTGATTTGATTTTGATTCTGTTTGAACTTTCTTATTTGTTCATACTCTTCTGTGTCAGTGAAGGCTACGGGTCTTGTGTCATTCAGATCATCATCTACCTTTGTAGATAAGTTAGTGACCTGATCCGAAAGTTCGGCTACTTTCTCCGATAGTGTCCTTATTTCTTCAGTGTGTTTTTCTGAACCAAGTTTCAGAGTATCTACTGTGTCCTTAAAGTTTTCCTGAGTTTTTGCAAGTTGCGTAACCAAATCGGTAGATGCAACTGAGTCAATTTTAGCTTGCAAGGTGTTGTGATTTTCATGAACAATAGTTTGCAGTTCTTTCATGGCTGCTTCATGATTCTGTAATGCATTTTCATGACGCGAAAAAATAGGTTGGAAATGCTCACAAATTTGTGTTTTTACGTCATTACAGACTTTTTGACATTTCGATTCAATGTTATGTAACTCAGTAGTTAAATCTTCACGTGTTTGTTCAAGAGTTTGTTCCAATGAGTCTAACTTTTTAAGATTTTGTTCCATTGTGTCTAACTTTTGAAGCTTTTGCTGTGTTTGTCTCTGATTTTGTTCCATTGTGTCTAACTTTTGAAGCTTTTGCTGTGTTTGTCTCTGATTTTGTTCCATTTGTTGCATTAGTTGTAATAACAATGCATTAGTGTCTGGAATCTGTTCCTCTACTCTTTTCGGCAGTGCATTTGCACCGGCAACATTCACATTTTGACAAGCTGAAAATGTGTCTTGACTTATTTGAGAAAACGGTGAGAACCCAAAACCTGAGTCTACAGTACTTGCAAAATTGTGTCCTGTCATTCCCGATTCCTGAGGCGAGCTGTTGCCAACCGATCGATCGATAATGCTTCTCTGTTCACTACCTGTTTCACTGTCTACACCATTATTTACCGCCCGCTCCATTTCCCTATGCACGGTTACCAAATTACTACTTTGAACGTCTGTTAATTCATTACACAGTGGTGCTGGCAAGCTACGCTCGTCGTCACTATCATTTCTCAATTTACTTTGGAGCCTAGTGTTACGTTTTTCACACGCCATAATTGTCACAATATTTCACACGATAACACAGAAAAGCACAATTTGAAGTGCAAAAATAGGAGAACACATTAACATAGCACTGAAAATAATATCTAGTTAATTGCAAGCGTAGCTGCGAAATACTTGGTGCAAATCTATATGCATGCCACAACTGTTTTACTGTACAACAATGAAAGGCTACAACTACAAAGGGGATTCTCTCTACAATTACGCGCTAGCAATAAACAAAAGCTACACTAAATACACAAACTACAAGAAAAAATCAGAAGATTCCAGTGAGGTATCCTAGGCTAAGGGTCGACATATGAAACGTCCCCTTAGAACAATTATACAAGACTGTGCTTAACCTGACACACAATATTTTTTAGCACAACCCAATCTGACTTTCAAGAATCCCTACAAAAGAATGGCCCTGACTAACATTAACCTATACCTTTCACAAATCACTTACCTCACAAAAATCTTCGCTACTCAAGCTACTGCAATACAGCGAGCGCCACTACTGCCAGCTAAATAAAAGATTCAAACTACTGAAGGCACCAACTACTGATAGGGATAGTTAGCAAATGAAAGATATTAATAGAGAACAAACAATGTATTTACCTTAATATCATCACAAGTCATAATATATATATCAGTTCATGACAAATTACAAACCTCCGCCATCTCTCTCCCCACATCCACCACTGCTGGCGGCTCACCTCCAACTGCGCAACGCTACGCGTTGTTAACATCCAGCTGCCCCTCTACAATGGCAGACAACAATGCAAACTAGCCACAGACTGCACACAGCACAGCCAGTGATTTCATTTTCATACAGAGAGCGCTATGTGGCGGCGGCGTTACCAATATAAGAACCTAAACAGCCTACTTACATAAAGAAAACATAAACAGCCTACTTACACATGCACACGACACAGATACAGACTTAACACTTTATAACAGATCGGAGGCAGGCAACGGCAAACCACTTGCACTAGCACACTGCCATTGGTGGTTTCTGCATCTGCTCGCCTACGCTCATATCCCGAGTATGGAGCTTTGCACTGCAGAGATCTCTGTTGTTGTTGTGGCCTTCAGTCCTGAGACTGGTTTGATGCAGCTCTCTATGCTACTCTACCCTGTGCAAGCTTCTTCATCTCCCAGTACCTACTGCAGCCTACATCCTTCTGAATCTGCTTAGTGTATTCATCTCATGGTCTCCCTCTTCGATTTTTATCCTCCACGCTGCCCTCCAGTATTAAATTGGTGATCCCTCGATGTCTCAGAACATGTCCTACCAACCGGTCCCTTCTTATTGTCAAGTTGTGCCACAAGCTCCTCTTCTCCCCAATTCTATTCAATACCTCCCCATTAGTTACGTGATGTCCGCCCCCGGTAGCTGAGTGGTCAGCGCGACAGACTGTCAATCGAAAGGGCCCGGGTTCGATTTCCGGCTGGGTCGGAGATTTTCTCCGCTCAGGGACTGGGTGTTGTGTTGTCCTAATCATCATCATTTCATCCCCATCGACGCGCAAGTCGCCGAAGTGGCGTCAAATCGAAAGACTTGCACCAGGCGAACGGTCTACCCGACGGGAGGCCCTCGTCACACGATATTTCAGTTACTTGATCTACCCATCTAATCTTCAGCATTCTTCTGTAGCACCACATTTCAAAAGCTTCTATTCTCTTCTTGTTTAAACTATTTATCGTCCATGTTTCACTTCCATACATGGCTACACTCCATACGAATACTTTCAGAAACGACTTCCTGACATTTAAATCTACACTCGATGTTAACAAATTTTTCTTCTTCAGAAACGCTTTCCTTGCCATTACCAGTCTACATTTTATATCCTCTCTACTTCGACCATCATCAGTTATTTTGCTCCCCAAATAGCAAAACTCCTTTACTATTTTAAGTGTCTCATTTCCTAATCTAATTCCCTCAGCATCACCCGACTTAATTCGACTACATTCCTTTATCCTCGTTTTGCTTTTGTTGATATTCTTCCTATAGCCTCCTTTCAAGACACTGTCCATTCCGTTCAACTGCTCTTCCAAGTCCTTTGCTGTCTCTGACAGAATTACAATGTCATCGGCGAACCTCAAAGTTTTTATTTCTTCTCCATGGATTTTAATACCTACTCCGAACTTTTCTTTTGTTTCCTTTACTGCTTGCTCAATATACAGATTGAATAACATCGGGGATAGGCTAAAACCCTATCTCACTCCCTTCCCAGCCACTGCTTCCCTTTCATACCCCTCGACTCTTATAACTGCCATCTGCTTTCTGTACAAATTGTAAATAGCCTTTCGCTCCCTGTATTTTACCCCTGCCACCTTCAGAATTTGAAAGAGAGTATTCCAATCAACATTGTCTAAAGCTTTCTCTAAGTCTACAATTGCTAGAAACGTAGGTTTGCCTTTCCTTAATCTTTTGTGTAAGATAAGTCGTGGAGTCAGTGTCTCTAAACAGACTGAAACTTGTCTCGTCGTGTCTCTAAAGCTACTGAACTCCCTGAAATATTTTTTTCGTTGTTAATCAAAATACAAATCGCAGCAAGGGGACACTCCGAAGTTGCATATCGGATTGCATTTGCTACGTATAAGCTTGGGTGTTTGCTTCTTTAGTTCCCAATTTTTGGAATATTTAATACTTAGAAAGTTTCACGTTTAAAAAAACTACTATCTTCTACAAATACATGTAAAAATTCTGAAATTCTTTATTTTAATTGTGGAGGGAGTTACGTTCTTTCTTTAAATCAGCAAAGTTTTAGCGTCTGGAGAAGTTTGCAACTTGAAAACTGGCCGGCAGACACAATGCTTTGCGCAGCGCAAGCAGCGGGACTGTTGGAATTGACAGTGCCACTTTCTTGTTAGTATATTATTGGTGGAAGCAATCCATCATGTTAAGCTCTTAAATATCAAATATTTTAAATCTAGTCAGTCTTGGAATTATGCCGTTTCACTGTTGCAGCTATCAGGAGAACTTGAAACGCTTTTCTGCCATCTACCGGGAGCACCAGAGCACGTCCCTGGAGAGGGCGGTGTGGTGGGTGGAGTACGTGATCCGCCACCAGGGGGCGCCTCACCTGCGCAGCGCAGTCCTCGATCTGCACTGGTGGCAGCTGCTGCTGCTCGACGTCATTGCCTTCATACTGGCTGTGGCTGCCGTGGCGGCGTTTCTCCTCTACAAACTGACTCGGTGGTTCTTCTCGTGGCTCACTCGACCCAGCAAACTGAAGAAACAGTGAAAGTGTCCCTGCATCACGTGTCAGAAATCCGACAGACACGTCTTACATGCTGCAGTCGTATTTCGTAGGAGTTCTCCTATAATGTGCGCGACTTTCGCTTCCTTAACAGACTCGTCCCTGCAAGTTTAATGAGTGTCCTTGGAGCAAATCTAACTTCTATGGAGAAGTGATAAAAACGCTAGAACATACACGTCATGACAACCGGCTATTCATATGTTAGCTGCATGAAGTTCGACATAGGAAGAGCACGAGATCGTGATGATCATCTCTAAGACTGCTCTCTGCAACAAAATCACGTCCCGCACTGGGTAACGAAAGTCAAGTTAACGTATGTTCATCAAACGCTACTTACTATATATTAAAGTGTTTATCTTTTGCTGCAACTGATTAGGCTCTAGACACAGTAGTTACGACCCTTTTTAGTAGAGTTCAACAAACACATACCGTATTACAAAAGAGGCAAACTTTCTACTTATAATTACCTATTTCACTTTTTCTGTTTATCAGTAAATACCGGGTGATCAAAAAGTAAGTATAAATTTGAAAACTTAATAAACCATGGAATAAAGTAGATAGAGAGGTAAAAATTGATACACATGCTTGGAATGACATGGGGTTTTATTAGAACAAAAAAAAAAGTTCACAAAATGTTCGACAGATGGCGCTGGACAGCAATAACTGCTACCGTGACGGGTAAGAGGTACGCCGATATGTTACAGAATCGCATCATCCCCAACCTGGCTGATAAACACCTGCTGGAACGTACGATGTTTATGCAGGATGGCGCTCCTCCCCATATTGCTAGACGCGTGAAAGATCTCTTGCGCGTCGTTTGGTGACGATCGTGTGCTTAGCCACCACTTTCGTCATGCTTGGCATCCCAGGTCCCCAGACCTCAGTCCGTTACCTGAGGTTACCTGAAGTCGCAAGTGTATCGTGATCCACCGACATCTCTAGGGATGCTGAAAGACAACATCCGACGCCAATGCCTCACCATAACTTCGGACATGCTTTGCAGTTCTGTTCACAACATTATTCCTCGACTACAGCTATTGTTGAGGAATGATGGTGGACATATTGAGCATTTGCTTTAAAGAACATCATCTTTGCTTTTTCTTACTTTCTTATGCTAATTATTGCTATTCTGATCAGATGAAGCGCCATCTGTCGGGCACATTTTTTGAACTTTTGTATTTTTTTGTTTCTAGGAAGCTCTTGTTTCGCTAGCTGTCGATAACTCTTAAAAAATTTCAGTCACTGGAGTGAAATAAATAAAAAAGAAGTATAAGTAGTGATATATCGCCATAGATAAGAAAGTTCCGTGTGTTTAATAATTGGCAAAACACTCTCCTCCTTGTGTGCTATCATTCGCCAAACTTTCGTTTCGATGTCTCGAGCGGTTTAGGAGATACGAGAGATGTTGCGAGTATTTCATTCTCGCGGGCGTGAGATCGGAAGTGAGCGCGCTACATGGGATCCATTTTCTCGAGATCGGAGGCAGATACAGATCTCTTCCCAAGTCTAAACGAAAATTCAGCATGTTAGCTGAATTTCATACGTACCAAACGCAAAATCATAGCGACCCCTAATTTTCGTTGCAAACTTTTTGAGTTTTGCGTAGTGTCTCACTAAAATGTGTACATCACAATAAGAACGGTCATTAGCCAGGTGATGGGCACTTTGTCACGAAGCTGACATAAACGCTACAAGTAAGGCAAAAATCATATATTTTCAGAGAATAGTTTCTGTAAAATCGTTTGAGAAAGATAAGAGGTTGCGCGCGCTTCGGGTCAGTCAGCGCAGAGCGTCGCCAGTCGGCGCGTGCGAAGTATGGTGTATGCGTCGCAATATGCACTGGACCCGCGCGAGGAGGAGGAGGAGGAGGAGATAGTGTTTAACGTCCCGTCGACAACGTGGTCATTAGAGACGGAGCGCAAGCTCGGGTGAGGGAAGGATGGGGAAGGAAATCGGCCGTGCCCTTTCAAAGGAACCATCCCGGCATTTGCCTGAAGCGATTTAGGGAAATCACGGAAAACCTAAATCAGGATGGCCGGAGACGGGATTGAACCATCGTCCTCCCGAATGCGAGTCCAGTGTGCTAACCACTGCGCCACCTCGCTCGGTACACCCGCGCGACCCGTGCGGCACGTGCGTGTCGCGCTGTAGTCTAGTGTCACGTCACACGTGCTATACGCTTCTCAATTTGCGCCTAGCCTAACGTTATGATGATAAAAAAAAGGCTGCTGCGGAATAACTCACCAGATATTGACAGAATTTATATTAAACTGTTAAACAGTTCATAGATTTACTGAAATCCATGCTGCATTCATATAATTGTCTTTCGAATTGGAGAAGATACTGCTTGTTCAGTTTGTATGGTCCTGTGCAATTCCTTATTCTTTTTCCATTGTATTTTCAGGAATTACAATGACTAATGAGTAATCTGTGTAACTCCAGCATGCTGGGTATAGTGCATCACAGCCCAACGAAGAAGTTAATTCGCATTATGGTCAATTGTTACCCAAACTCGCACGCTCGCATAATATATTGAGAAATACTTCAGATCATAAATTATTAAGTTACTGGCACCAAGCTTACCTACTTTACGCAATAAAGAGGAGAAAAATATAAATGTATAATTTGCGCTTCCACAGAGCACAAGACTTTATACACAATACGGGTAATACATTCGTGTCTGCAGTAGCAACAGATTTGTGTTAAAGGATACGTGAAATGACTTAGAATTTGTTTAGATTGAAGCATGTCATGTTTTCTCTTAGGGGCACCGCGGTATTGTAAGAAGTACGAAAAATGATTCTGTTATGATGGAAAGAAAATTCCGGTTATTTTGTGATAAGAAGAGGGAATCAAACTCAGGAGATTACCTGCATATAATAAATGACGTCTTTTGAAATAATAAAAAAAACTTAATGACTGCATCATTCACTCAGCTCTGCCAGACAACCGCAATGACGAACCAGACCATATGGAATCCCATCTGTGGGGGTAAGAAAAGAACCAACAGTTGCCCATAGTGAGCCTAAAACATCATAGAAGTTGTTTAATGTGTAATATTCACTGCAAAGTCTGTACCAATACCAGTATTGTTACATCACAGCGAATCCAGGAAAGAAGTTAATTTTCCTTACTTACCCTCCCCATCCCGGAAAGAAGGCCGATTTCTAGGTTAAGTTCGGAGATGTTTGTGTACGTGCCATAAAACTTAATTGCACTGCCACCTGCCCCTCTACCCTTGCATTCATCAGTGTTGGGAGGCCTTAAATATTGGGCAGGTCAATTTGTTAGGACAACGAGATTTTCTGGTTTCACTTTTGGCTTCGCCAAGTCCAAACAAACTTATCACTTTCCAACCTAACCTAGACCTCGACCTGCACTACAGATTAATGTGTCACCACTACCGAGATATCAGGGTGTCCAATACATGATATTCACCTCATCTGCCATGCCAGTGCCTGTGAGAATGAAATAAAGTCTGCAATAACAGACAGATCTATAGCACAGTGCTTGAACGTCATTAGCAATTTCTGCCCCGTGTATACAGTTAGTATGTCACTGTGGCGACTTGTTAACCCAGCTTTGTGAGTGGATCAGCCTTTTCTGGCATGAATCGACGGTAAACAACATTAGCAGCATATTTAACTCTGTTTTTTTAAATAAATAACTGAAATAACAAGCCTACATATTATTCATGGCTAACTGCAGGAATTAAGAAATCTGCAGGCGCTCTAGAACACTCAGAAGGCTTACAAACTGTAATGCAGCTCTAAAGTCACATCTTAGATGCTATAGAAAAGTCTATAGAAAGGGCGTGCATGCAGCAGTAAAAGCTGAATAATGACTTTTATCGGAAAGGCAGCAATAAAACCAAATGCATTTGGAAGGTCATAAAATAGAGCGTAGGTAAATTCTGACTGACAGAGAAAAATTTGTTTATAAACAGGGAGGAAAAGTTGTTTAAGACCCTCAAAATGTTGGTAATATATTTAATGACTGCTATATTAACATTCCTCAAAATCTTACCAAGAACTTGAGAAACTAAAAAAGTTAGAAACATAAAAGTTCACATACGGGAAAGAACAATCTTTTTATATCCAGTTACACATTCAGAAGCAAGAAATGAAATTAATAAGCTGAAAAATGAAATGTCATGTGGATGTGATGGTATTCATGTTAGAGTCATACAACGTAGTTCAGACAAAATAATTATTGAACTAACTGATATTATTAATATGTCCTTTAAAATTGGTGAATTCCTTTCAGCACTTAAAAAATAAATAATAAAACCACTTTATAAAAGAAAGACTGTACATATAAGGCACAAAATTACAGGCCATTGTCACAATTATCAGGTTTTGCTAAATTTTCTGAGAGGAAATGTATGAGAGACTGTTGCGTTTCCCAGACAAATGTAAAATTCTTACCAATGCACAGAATGGCTCCAGGAAAAACAGGTCTACTGATACAACTGTGTATCACTTCGTAGAACAGGTTTTAATTGCAGTAGATAATGCTGACTTAAGCTGTGGAATATTTTTAGATCCGTACAAGGCATTTTACCTCATTAACCATGATTAATTGCTAGAGAAGCTATATTGCTATGGTGTTCATGGAAAATTGGTTTAAATTGTATCTGTTTGAGAGGTATAAAAATGTAGAAATAACACATAATGGCAAAAAATATTACTCTTCATTCAAGAAAGTTAACTGCGGTGCACCCTAAGGTTCTGTTTTAAGCCCTCTGCTCTTGGTTTCTATTAATGACTTTCCAAAGCATCTAACAAGAGCTGAATCAGTAATTTTTTCAGAAATACAACCCTGTTTATGAAAGGAGAGAGCCAAGCTGACATACGAGAAAAAGTAATTTTTTCAGATAATGCAACCCTGTTTATGAAAGGAAAGAGCAAAGCTGACATACGAGAAAAAAAAACTTTAACAACAAATGAGCCAGCAGAATGGTTCATGGCAACTGTTTGGCTATAAATGGCAAAAAAATGGAAGAATTTTAGGCATATAGAGATCAAAGTAAAAAATAACTCTTCAGTAGAGTTGGGGAACTGTGTAATGGAACAAACATCTATCACCAAATTTTTAGGTGTATGGTTGGACGAAAATTAAAGATGAGAAAAACATGTTGAATTATTGAATAAAAAACTTGGTAGATACTGTTATATATTAAGAAAATTTAAACAAAACTGCAATTTTGAAACAGTATTATGTACCTGCTACTTTTATATACATAGCCTTATAAGGTATGGTATTATATGCTGAGGAATACAGCATTTACAAAAAAAAATTATTTTAAGCTCCAAACAAGAGCCATTTGAATTCTTAAGGGTGTTCCTCACAGGGAGCCATGTCGAGAACTCTTTAAGGAATTAAAAATTTTGGTACCCTCCCTGGTTTATTCATTTATGAATCTGTACATTGTCATAATTCACATCAAGAGTTCTCTACTCTAAACATTAAAATAAGCAAGTATGAAACCAGAAGAGGCAAGATTTTCACAGAGACATTCATTCAAATGCCGTGTACCAAAATAGTGTGATGTATCTTCCAAAAATTATGTTCAGTGCCTTGCCTAGATAAATAAAAAACTACAAAACTTACATAAATTTAAAAAGAATTAAAGAAACTGAATTGTTAACTTCCAAGGGAAGAGATCTGCTTTTAAGACTTCCAAGCACCTGTTTATATTCCACTCCACAAAACTCACAAAACTCTTTCAGTTCTTCAACAGGAATGGTGTAAGAGAGGAAATCTTGAAACATTTGGTTTATAGTGTCACCACAAACTGCAACAACATATTATAGTGTTGATAAATTTCTTTGTTATCAAAACAGTTAGGTTGTATCACTTGATTTATTCCTGTTGTTATGTAACCTATATGTACAAGTAAGACAACCAATTGCACAAATACGTAAAGTGTAATTACAAAATAATGTAATTTCCTTTAATTGTTGGAAATATAAATTGCTCTCTCTCTCTCTCTTTCTACAGGATGAAAAGTGTTTAAACTGACAAACTCTGGGAGGTTGTAGGGGACATCAAAACAAATATGTTTCCCTAATGTTATTTTTCCCTATGAGGAGTATTTAAACTGGTAGAGGAAGATTTCTTTGGTGGCAAATTAATTAAATCAACAAACACTTTTCCATTTTTTTATGACCAAGAGACAACACATTAACACAGCCCAATTTCAATCAGGCTACAGTAGATTTTCAAAAATGCCTCCATTGACACGTAAACAAAGGTTACACCATCGGATCATGTTCTGTCTGGCACGGGCAAAAACCCCAGGAGTACTCTGAATTGTTCCTGCTGCTGCTGCTGCTACTATCCAGGCAACCAGATCCTCTTCTCATGCAACAGGAGTTGCGTAAACAAGGTTGCGCATACCTCCCCACACAAAAAGTCCAGAGGAGACATGTCTGGGGATCGAACAGGCCATGGTACAGGACCACCTCTGCCAATCCACGTTTCTGGGAACCGTCGGCCCAGGAATCGATGCACACAATGACTGAAATGTGATGGCGCCCCATCATGTTGTAACCACATGCGTTGTTTTGTAGGGAGCGGGACTTCTTCCAGCAATTCTGGCAACACTCTGGTGAGAAAATTGTAATAGTGCCTGCCATTTAATGGCCAAGGTAGTAGAAACGGCCCAATTAAACAGTCCCCAATGGCACCAACCCACACATTAACGAAGAACCACACTTGATGAGCGCTAGTAACTGTGGCATGTGGGTATTCCTAACTCCAAACATGCGAATTGTGGATGTTGAAGACTCTATCATGCCAGAACGTTGCTTCATCAGTAAACAACACAGAGGATGGAAATGTAGGATGCATTTCACACTGTTCCAGGTACCACTGCGAAAACTGTGCTCTGGGTGGATAATCAACTGGTTCCAGGTTGTGGACACACTGTAGGTGAAATGAATGTAACAATTGCTCTCGGAGGACTGTTCTTACATTCGTCTGATTTGTCCCCATGTTACGTGCAATTGCACGAGTGCTGATTGAAGGATCCCGCTCCACATGCTTTAAGACAGTTTCCTCAAATTGGAGCATTCTTACCGTGCAATGGCATCCCTGTCCAGGTAATCTGTAAAATGACCCAGTCTCAAGCAGACATTGGTACACAGCAGTAAAAGTCGTATGATGTGGGATACGACGATTAGGATATTGTTGTTGATAAACCCGCTGTGCAGCTCATCCGTTGTGGTGCACTAGATAGTACGCACCAACCATATCACTGTACTCACTCCAGTTGTATTGCTCTGTTAGCAAACAGAGACAATGCATTACTACACTGGTGGACAGCAGTTGCCTACAACAGAAGAGCGTAATATGCCCTCTAACAACTGAAGAGCATAATACGCCCTCTAACAACTGAAGATCGTAATACAACCTCTAACAACTGAAGAGCGTAATACGACTTCTACTTGTTTAAATAATCCTCATAGGAAAAAATGACAGTAGGGAAAAATATTTGTTTTGATGTCCCCTACAACCTCCCAGAGTTTGTCGGTTTAAATACTTTTCACCCTGGATATGACAATTCCTATATCATATACATGATCCAATGGATGATAATAAATTGAAGTGAACTGAATTGTCTCTGAATGAAGCAGAGCCAAAGCAGTGATTGAGGAACCCTAAAGAATGATTTTAAGACAGTAGGACATTTCCCTTGAGCAAATAACAAGATTTGAATCCATCATAAGTATCAGTAATTCTGTTAACAATTGATTCCAAGGGAAGCGATCTGCTTTTAACACTACCAAGCACCTGTTTATTTCCCACTTCACAAAACTCTTCCTGTTCTTCAACAGGAATGGTGTGAGTGAGGAAATATTGAAACATTTTGTTTACAGTGTCACCACAAACTGCAAAAATTTTATCCCTCACATGGAATTTATTAAGAGCTTCCATGATAATATTTGTTATAACATCAGCTGTTTCACCTGTTATATTGCTGGCAGTCAGTCACCTTCATCTAAAAGCCCTTACTTGGTGCAAAGTATCTAATGACCACTAGTACCAATTTTACACTTTTGTAATTAGAAGTGCCAACGGCATCTTTCAGCTCTTCAAAAATTTGATACAATGTGTATGGAGCCAATACTCATTCTATTATAGATCCACGCTTTGCTCTGGAGCAGGTAAATTTCTTGTCAAGCAGTGTCCTGATGATCGCAGCAGTACAGTTCATTGACCTGATGGAATGGTTGTTTCATTGCATAGGAAGCTAGCAAACCTTCCGTAGCAACAATAAACTTTTCTTCATAATTTATAATGGCCCTGTTGTTGTGTTCTGTAACAAAAAAAAAAAAAAAAAAAAAAAAAAAAAACGCTTTGTGGCTTTGTGATGAAGTATAATGTGAAGCTACAAGCTTGTGTTTCTTCACATTAATATGTTGCAGATTGATGTCCATGCTCAGTTGAAAAAGTATTTTTATGCAGTATGCAAAATAATTTCTCACTTTGTTGTTCTAATTTCAGACATGGAAACTCAGCCTTAATTTCACCAGTAAATACACATTACCTTTTTGCCATTTATGTGAATAGTTTGCAGTACACCACAAAGGCATGATATAATATTGGTTGAAATAAACTGGTTTTCCCTTTTTTTAGGCATTGCAGTATCGAAAACAGAGAGAGATGGGAACCCACTGTCATTCTTCAGAGCAAATTAGAATAGTTTGTACTGACATTTTACGTATCAATGAACATTGCCAGACTTGGAAAAAGTGATGAATGACAAATAAAAAACCTAGGACAGAATGGGGATTGACCTAATACCTTTGAATTTGTAGTCAGGCACTTTACCAATTAGCTCACTAGGCAGCCAGTTCAGGATATGCAGGACAGTTAATGAAAAATAGGTGAATATACACCCCTTAAGTATCTTGTCTGGGAAATGGGACACTAAAGCTAAATAAGGTATGATCTCTTAAAATGCAAAACGTCTCGTCACCCTAAACTATTTACAAGAAGTTCAAAAGTTTACCAAATGAGTAAATATTGTGATGCATTTCTCCTTCAGTTTTGGAGTTAGGTCTATACAAAGTTCTTGACGTGTGTTGACAATTCACAGAACACTGCTGTGCCTCAATAATGTATACTTTCTGCAAAGGACCCAAGTTTGCTTCATTTCGTTTTAATCAAGTGATTTCATTGTGAGTGTCTACTCTACAGTTTTGAAAGATTCCTACTTCAATTTTTTGGATGGAACCACATGTTGATTGGATAAATAACTAACAACCAACAAAGATTTTCTCCCAAGAGTTATAACATATGATGACAGTTAGTGGAAGTATCCTAAATAGACAGTTCTTGTAGCATGTTTATCAATAGTCAATACAGTTATGTGAAATGATAAGTTTTTTCTCAGATTAAAAATATGGAAAAGTCAGTTTAGCCTATTGTCAATGTGTAAGCCTCTCAAATTGGGTGAATCTGCTGAAGCTATCTGTTCATCTTCATTTTTTTTTTAAACTTGCATATTATTAACCACCCTGAGAGTTTTGGAACTATATTCACCGAAATTTTTGGTTAGGATCAGAGTGAGTTTATTATGAGTTTATTAGATCACATATTACGAGTTTCATGCAGAATTCTTTGGCAGATGCCACAATAATCTGCAAAGAGGGTAAATTTGCTCACAGTTATTTCACACCATTTACCAATGTAAGACACAACAAAGAACACAATACAGGCCCTCAAGACACTCCGGTACTTACTGTACCCTCACAGATGAACTGATATGGCAACAGTATAATTAAATTATGCCATTCATTTCGTCATTTGTTCACACATCATATTCCATAAATCCTGTCATGAAGGAAAGTCTTCTGGGTTGTGGAATAAGTCGTGTTATTTATTAACTAGCAGAAGCACCCATTGCTGACTATTTCTGTAAAGTAAGCTATCATCGAGTTATGACTAGTACTAATCTGCTCACACTGACAATTAAGCCAATTATTTGGATTACTTTTATCAGTGTATGTTAGAAGAGAAACAGCTATTTTGAAAAAGCCACTGCTCCTTCTCCTATACCATTTAGGTGCTGTTTTTATGAAAAACCTCAGCCAAAGCATTTAACAGACTTTACACTTATCACTGTCAGTACAAGCTCAACAGACCAGAAACTTTTTCATGCTTATAGAGGTGTGTCACTTACCAAGTTCCTCACTTATATAAGTTTAAAAGTGATATCTTTCACTTATAGAGGTTTTCCTTAGACATCCTGGAACCAACTTCATTTTCCCTTAAGAAATTAATCTTCTTATGGATTTTCTATGTCTTTAGCATGCACAGCCATTATCCATATAAGATTTTCTGCATTTAAAAAGTTTAATCTCAGTTTTTAGTGTATTCCATTTTTTTAACAACAGTCCCAGGAGGGTACAGATCTACATTTTCTCTAATTTTCCATTTTTGGAACAGTGGACTTAAGAGTAGACCTATTGTACAAATAATTACTTTATTTCTTTTAAATTAGATATTTATTCTTTCATGCATGAACACTGTATGAAAATTTATTGTAGTACTACTGACACAATTTAGTGAAATTAAAATAAAGTGACCTTTCATGAAAACTCACAAAACATTTTATAGGTAGGGTGACATTATATTCCAAGCATTTCAGAGTTGAATTCTTTTGCACTATCAATATCTTGTCTGCTAGTGTCATTTTGTTATACTATACACTGATCGCAACACATCTTTTCAACAGAACTAACACAGTTGGCAAGAGGTCTTCAGGAGGACATAGTTATCAGGAGAAACAAAACTGGCATTCTGTGGATCGGAGCATGGAATGTCAGATCCCTTAAAAGGCCACTAGGTTAGAAAATGTAGAAAGCGAAATGGACAGGTTAAAGTTAGATATAGTGAAAATCAGTGAAGTTCGGTGGCAGGAGGAAGACGACTTCTGGTCAGGTAAATACAGGGTTATAAATACAAAATCAAAGGAGTCATTCCAATCCCGGGAGCGGAAAGACTTACCTCAGGGGGAAAAAAGGACAGGTATACACTCGCGCATACCCACATCCTTTTGTCTTTCCCTCTCCTTACCTCTTTCCTGATGAAGCAATCTTGGGTTGCAAAAGCTTGAAATTTGTGTGTGTGTTTGTGTGTTTTTTATTGTTTTTATTGTCTCTATCAACATACCAATGCTTTTGTTTGGTAAGTTACAGCATCTTTGTTTTTAGATATAATTCTTAACTATTAATTTTAGTTTTTGTTGCATTGTTCTGATCATTAATTGGGAGGTTAAGGCAGGAGTACAAACATCTGTGGTGTTCTTACAGCCAACATCTGCTGTTATAAAATAAAGGCTGTTGAAAATTTTGACATCCACATATGTCTTTTGTACCTTAATGCTGCCACGTTTTATTTGGTTATTAGAGACACTCTGTGTATTTCCCAGCCTCCCTTATTATAATTCCCTAGGTTTTTTTTGTCTTGTTGTTGTAATTGTCTGTGTTGAGTTTGACATATATTTTGTAACTGAAAGTCTGTGATAGAATGTACAAGAGGCAGTCAAATGAAAACAAGACAGATGGGTAAAACTAAGAAATCTGTTTATTATTTCAAAAATAATTGCCATAACTGTTAGTACATTTATCTCTCTGTGACACAGTGTGGTCAATGCCTTCATGGAAGATTTTTTCAGTTGCCTATGAGACCATCATGGTATTCAGACATGCATATCTTCATCCAAAGCAAATCAGTGGCCACAAATGTCTTTCTTCACGTCTCCTAAAATGTGGAAATTGCATGATGAGAGATCGGGACTGTATGAAGAATGTGTAAGGACTGCCCAGTGAAACTTGTGCAGTGTTGTCAAGGAAAGCTTGGCAATATCTGTATTGGCATTATCCTGCAACAGGACTTGATGGTGCACTTCAATTTTTGCAAAGTGTCCATATGGCGATCTCTCCTCACATGATTTCCATATATTTGGAGTCCTGAAGGAAGACATTTGTGGCTGTCAGTTTCCATTGGATGAACCTGGGTACAATCATGGTTACTTAGTTTGTTAGTTACTTTTATGTTCCATGGATCATTTTCCATGATAAATTGTCATGATGTGGAATGACTCATTTTACATTCATATTGTAAATTAATTTGTACATCTATTTGTACTCTAAACATCACCATATAATTATTTTTTTTCTTTTTTTCCCCTGAAATGAAAACCAGATATACAGATTGAGTTAGCAATGCCTACCCACAACTTTTTACACACTACAAACATAGAAATTCTTCTACGGAATAGAAGGAGTTATCAAGGAGAATCTTTTTCAATTCAATTTCAAATTTTACCTTGCTGTCTGTCAGATATTTTATATCACTGGGTAGGTGGTCAAGAAATTTTGTTGCAGCATTGTGCACCCCTTTCTGTGCTAAAGACTACCTTAATTATGAGTAACAAATGTCATTTTTTCTTCTAGTATTGTAATTATGTACATCATTGTTCCTTTTTAACTGTAGTGAATTATTTACAACAAACTTCATGAGGGAATAAATAATTTGAAGCAGTAGTCAGAATGCCCAACTCCTTAAACAGATGTCTACTAGATGATCATGGGTGAGCACCACATATTCTTCTTACAACACGTTTCTGGGCAACGATGACTTCTTTCTTAAAGATGAGTTACCCCAGAACATTATTCGATATTACTGAATGAAAATAAGCAAAATGTGTCAACGAACTGATTTCTCTCTCCCCAAAATTTGCCATGATTCTAAGTGCAAATGTGGCTGAACTAAGTTGTTTTAAGAGTTCTGAAATGTGGTTTTTTTTCTGAAGTAAATTCTCATCAATATGGACACCTAATAATTTTGAAGTTTCCACTCTGTATATTATTTCATCAACATGTGTTACACTTATCACTGCTGCAGAACCCCTGGCACTGAATATGATGTGTCTTTGTGAAATTCAGGGGGAGACCATTCGCAAAATGCCAGACAGTGATACTTTTGAGAGCCTTGTTCACCATTTCTTCCATTTCTGAATGTATACTGGGAGTGATTACAATACTGGTGGCATCTGCAAAAAGAACTAATTCTGCTTGTTGTACATTAGATGGTAGATCATTTACATACATGACAAACAGTAGTGGACCTAAGATTGAGCCTGGGGGAACCCCATATGTGATTTCTCCCCTGTCAGAATTATGTCTCTGGAGTCTGTTAGTTGAATTACTACTAAGTTCAACTTTCTGCATTCTTTCAGTTAGATATGACATGATCAATTGGTTGGTGATACCATCAGTTCCATAAAACTTCAATTTATTTGATAGGGATCACGTCTGGAGAACATGCTGGCCACTCTAGTCGAGCGATATTGTTATCCTGAAGGAAGTCATTCACAAGATTTTCATGATGGGGGTGCGAATTGTCGTCCATGAAGATGAATACCTTGCCAATATGCTGTCGATATGGTTGCACTATTGGTCAAAGGATGGCATTCAAATATCGTACAGCCGTTATGGTGCCTTCCATGACCACCAGCAGTGTACATCGGCCCCACATGATGCTACCCCAAAACAGCAGGGAACCTCCACTTTGCTGCACTCACTGGACAGCGTGTGTAAGGCATTCAGCCTGGCCGGGTTGCCTCCGAACGTGTCTCCGATGATTGTGTAGTTGAAGGCACATGTGACACTCATCGATGAAGAGAACATGATGCCAAGCCTGAGCAGTCCATTTGGCATGTTTTTGGGCCCATCTGTACCATGCTGCACAGTGTGGTGGACCTCGTCATGGATGTTGGGAGTGAAGTTGCGCATCATGCAGCCTATTGTGCACAGTTTGAGTCATAACACAATGCCCTGTGGCTGCATGAAAAGCATTATTCAACATGGTGGCATTGCTATCAGGGTTCCTCTGAGCCATAATCTGTAGGTAGCGCTCATCAACTGCATTAATAGCCCTTGGGCGGCCTGAGTGAGGCTTGTCATCGACAGCTCCTGGCTCTCTGTATCTCCTCCGTGTCCGAACAACATCACTTTGTTTCACTCTGAGACACCTGGACACTTCCCTTGTTGAGAGCCCTTCCTGGCACAAAGAGACAATGCAGATGTGATCAAACTGTGGCATTGACTGTCTAGGCATGGTTGAACTACAGGCAACACGAGCCGTGTACCCCCTTCCTGGTGGAGTGACTGGAACTGATTGGCTGTTGGAGCCCCTCCGTCTAATAGATGCTGCTCATGCATGGTTGTTTACATCTTTTGGTGGGTATAGTGACATCTCTGAACAGTCAAAGGGACTGTGTCTGTGATACAATATCCACAGTCAATGTCTATCTTCAGAAGTTCTGGGAACTGGGGTGATGCAAAACTTTTTTTGATATGTGTATCATCATCATCATTTAAGACGGATTATGCCGTTCAGTCTGGAGCCTAGTCCCCTTTATAAAATTCCTCCATGATCCCCTATTCTGTGCTAACATTGGTGCCTCTTCTGATGTTAAGCCTATTACTTCAAAATCATTCTTAACCGAATCCAGGTACCTTCTCCTTGGTCTGCCCCGACTCCTCCTACCCTCTACTGCTGTACCCATGAGTCTCTTGGGTAACCTTGCTTCTCCCATGCGTGTAACATGACCCCACCAACTAAGCCTGTTCGCCCTGACTGCTACATCTACAGAGTTCATTCCCAGTTTTTCTTTGAGTTCCTCATTGTGGACACCCTCCTGCCATTGTTCCCATCTACTAGTACCTGCAATCATCCTAGCTACTTTCATATCCGTTACCTCAACCTTATTGATAAGCTACCCTGAATCCACCCAGCTTTCGCTCCCGTACAACAAAGTTGGTCGAAAGATTAAACGGTGCACAGATAACTTAGTCTTGGTACTGACTTCCTTCTTGCAGAAGAGAGTAGATTGTAGCTGAGCACTCACTGCATTAGCTTTGCTACACCTCGCTTCCATTTCATTCACTATGTTGCCATCCTGTGAGAATATGCATCCTAAGTACTTGAAACTGTCCACCTGTTCTAACTTTGTTCCTCCTATTTGGCACTCAATCTGTTTATATCTCTTTCCCACTGACATTACTTTCGTTTTGGAGATGCTAATCTTCATACCATAGTCCTTACATTTCTGATCTAGCTCTGAAATATTACTTTGCAAACTTTCAATCGAATCTGCCATCCCAACTAAGTCATCCGCATATGCAAGACTGCATATTTTGTGTTCACACATCTTAATCTCACCCAGCCAGTTTATTGTTTTCAACATATGATCCATATATAATATGAACAACAGTGGAGACAGGTTGCAGCCTTGTCTTACCCCTGAAACTACTCTGAACCATGAACTCAATTTACCGTCAACTGTAACTGCTGCCTGACTATCCATGTAAAGACCTTTAATTGCTTGCAAAAGTTTGCCTCCTATTCCATAATCTCTTAGAACAGACAATAACTTCCTCCTAGGAACCTGGTCATATGCCTTTTCTAGATCTATGAAGCATAGATACAATTCCCTGTTCCATTCATAACACTTCTCCATTATTTGCTGTAAGCTAAAGATCTGGTCCTGACAACCTCTAAGAGTCCTAAACCCACACTGATTTTCATCCAATTTGTCCTCAACTAATACTCGCACTTTCCTTTCAACAATACCTGAGAAGATTTCACCCACAATGCTGATTAAAGAGCTACCTCTGTAGTTGTTACAATCTTTTCTGTTTCCATGTTTAAAGATTGGTGTGATTACTGCTTTTGTCCAGTCTGATGGAACCTGTCCTGACTCCCAGGCCATTTCAATTATCCTGTGTAGCCATTTAAGACCTGACATTCCACTGTATTTGATGAGTTCCGACTTAATTTCATCCACCCCAGCTGCTTTATTGCACTGCAATCTATTGACCATTTTCACCACTTCCTCAAATGTGATCCTATTTCCATCATCATTCCTATCCCATTGTACATCAAAATCTGAAACATTACTGATCGTATTTTCAGCTACATTGAGCAACTCTTCAAAATATTCCCTCCATCTGCCCAAGGAATCCACAGGATTCCCAAGCAGTTTTCCTGACCTGTCCAAAATACTTGTCATTTCCTTCTTACCTCCCTTTCGAAGACTGCTAATTACACTCCAGAATGGTTTTCCAGCAGCTTGACCCAAAGTCTCCAACCTGTTTCCAAAATCTTCCCAAGATTTCTTCTTGGATGCTGCAATTATCTGTTTGGCTTTGTTTCTTTCTTCAACATAACTTTCTTTGTCTACCTGAGTTCTAGTATGTAGCCATTGCTGATACGCCTTATTTTTCCTTTTACAGGCTGCCTTGACTGTGTCATTCCACCAAGCTGTTTTCTTCATACTACCTTTACACACTCTGTTCCAAGACATTCTTTAGCCACTTCTAGTACTGTGTCCCTGTACCTTGTCCATTCCTTTTCCAATTACTGTAATTGACTTCATTCAATTAACTGGTACCTTTCTGAGATCACTGTTATGTACTTGTGCCTGATTTCCTTATCCTGAAGTTTCTCCACTCTTATCCTCCTACATATGGACCTGATCTCCTGCACTTTCGGCCTCACAATACCAATTTCGCTGCAGATTAAATAATGATCAGTGTCATCAAAGAATCCCCTGAATACATGTGTGCCCCTCACATCCTTCTTGAATTCCTGATCTGTTATTATATAGTCAATGACAGATCTGGTTCCCCTGCCTTCCCAAGTATACCGGTGAATGGTCTTAAGTTTAAAAAAGGAGTTTGTGATTACTAAGCCCATACTGACACAGAAATCCAAGAGTTGTTTCCCATTCCTGTTGGCCTCCATATCCTCTCCAAATTTACCCATAACCTTTTCATACCCTTCTGTTCGATTTCCAATCCTGGCATTAAAATCACCCATGAGCAGAACACTGTCCTTGTCCTTTACTCTAACAACTACATCTTTGAGTGCATCATAAAAACTATCCATCTTATCTTGATCTGTCCCTTCACAATGTGAATATACTGACACAATCCTAATTTTCTTGCTAGACACTGTCAAATCTATCCACATCAGTCGTTCGTTTACATACCTTATTGCAACTATGCTGGGTTCCATTTCTTTCCTGATGTAAAGCCCTACACCCCATTGTGCTATTCCTGCTTTGACTCCTGACAGGTAGACCTTGTATTCTCGCACTTCCTCCTCTTTCTCACCCCTTACCCAAATGTCACTAACAGCTAAAACATCCAGTCCCATCTTACTTGCAGCCTCTGCCAGCTCTACCTTCTTCCCAGAGTAGCCCCCATTGATATTAATAGCTCCCCATCTCATTACCATTTGTTTGCCGAGTCGTATCATAGGAGTCCCTGGTTTGTCAGTTAGAGGTGAGACTCCATCATCTCGAAAGGTCCAAGGCATTTTGCTCTGATTGTTGCCAGCATCATATTTAAAGTACCAGGGAAGCAGGTTGCTAGTCTTACTTGCCCCGCGTCCCATATTTTTACCCCTAATGGTTGAGGGACTAACTGGTGGATATGGTAGTCTTTGCTGTATGAGCACAAAGGTAATCACAACTCAGAATATGTCCGAGATGCCCAGACTTATTCCAAAGTAACTGGTATCCCGACTGTCGGGACCACTTACTAGGCCATTCATATGTTGCCCGTGGTTCATGAACTAGGACATGACTACAGGAACCCACACCATGAACCATGATACGTGTATGTGGGAAAAAATCTTTAGTACTCTGTTGCAAACACCATCAAATGCAGAGGAGCTTTTATCCTTGAGAGAATATGTTGTTGTTGTGGTCTTCAGTCCTGAGACTGGTTTGATGCAGCTCTCCATGCTACTCTGTCCTGTGCAAGCTTTTTCATCTCCTAGTACCTACTGCAACCTACATCCTTCTGAATCTGCTTAGTGTATTCATCTCTTGGTCTCCCTCTACGATTTTTACCCTCCACGCTGCCCTCCAATACTAAATTGGTGATCCCTTGATGCCTCATAACATGTCCTACCAACCGATCCCTTCTTCTGGTCAAGTTGTGCCACAAACTTCTCTTCTCCCCAATCCTATTCAATACTTCCTCATTAGTTATGTGATCTACCCATCTAATCTTCAGCATTCTTCTGTAGCACCACATTTCGAAAGCTTCTATTCTCTTCTTCTCCAAACTATTTATCATCCATGTTTCACTTCCACACATGGCTACACTCCATACGAATACTTTCAGAAATGACTTCCTGACACTTAAATCAATACTGGATGTTAACAAATTTCTCTTCTTCAGAAACACTTTCCTTGCCATTGCCAGCCTACATTTTATATCCTCTCTACTTTGACCATCATCAGTTATTTTGCTCCCCAAATAGCAAAACTCCTTTACTACTTTAAGTGCCTCATTTCCTAATCTAATTCCCTCAGCATCACCCGACTTAATTAGACTACATTCCATTATCCTTGTTTTGCTTTTGTTGATGTTCATCTTATATCCTCCTTTCAAGACACTGTCCATTCCATTCAACTACTCTTCCAAGTCCTTTACTGTCTCTGACAGAATTACAATGTCATCGGCGAACCTCAAAGTTTTAATTTCTTCTCCATGAATTTTAATACCTACTCCTAATTTTTCTTTTGTTTCCTTTACTGCTTGCTCAATATACAGATTGAACAACATCGGGGAGAGGCTACAACCCTGTCTTACTCCCTTCCCAACCACTGCTTCCCTTTCATGTCCTTCGACTCTTATAACTGCCATCTGGTTTCTGTACAAATTGTAAATAGCCTTTCGCTCCCTGTATTTTACCCCTGCCACCTTTAGAATTTGAAAGAGAGTATTCCAGTCAACATTGTCAAAAGCTTTCTCTAAGTCTACAAATGCTAGAAACGTAGGTTTGCCTTTCCTTAATCTTTCTTCTAAGATAAGTCGTAAGGTCAGTATTGCCTCACGTGTTCCAGTGTTTCTATGGAATCCAAACTGATCTTCCCCGAGGTTGGCTTCTACTAGTTTTTCCATTCGTCTGTAAAGAATTCGTGTTAGTATTTTGCAGCTGTGACTTATTAAGCTGATAGTTCGGTAATTTTCACATCTGTCAACACCTGCTTTCTTTGGGATTGGAATTATTATATTCTTCTTGAAGTCTGAGGGTATTTCGCCTGTTTCATACATCTTGCTCACCAGATCGTAGAGTTTTGTCAGGACTGGCTCTCCCACGGCCGTCAGTAGTTCCAATGGAATATTGTCTACTCCGGGGGCCTTGTTTCGACTCAGGTCTTTCAGTGCTCTGTCAAACTCTTCACGCAGTATCATATCTCCCATTTCATCTTCATCTACATCCTCTTCCATTTCCATAATATTGTCCTCAAGTACATCGCCCTTGTGTAGACCCCTCTATATACTCCTTCCACCTTTCTGCTTTCCCTTCTTTGCTTAGAACTGGGTTTCCATCTGAGCTCTTGATAGTCATACAAGTCGTTCTCTTATCTCCAAAGGTCTCTTTAATTTTCCTGTAGGCGGTATCTATCTTACCCCTAGTGAGATAGGCCTCTACATCCTTACATTTGTCCTCTAGCCATCCCTGCTTAGCCATTTTGCACTTCCTGTCGATCTCATTTTTGAGACATTTGTATTCCTTTTTGCCTGTTTCACTTACTGCATTTTTATATTTTCTCCATTCATCAATTAAATTCAGTATTTCTTCTGTTACCCAAGGATTTCTACTAGCCCTCGTCTTTTTACCTACTTGATCCTCTGCTGCCTTCACTACTTCATCCCTCAAAGCTACCCATTCTTCTTCTACTGTATTTATTTCCCCCATTCCTGTCAATTGCTCCCTTATGCTCTCCCTGAATCTCTGTACAACCTCTGGTTCTTTTAGTTTATCCAGGTCCCATCTCCTTAAATTCCCACCTTTTTGCAGTTTTCTTCAGTTTTAATCTACAGGTAATAACCAATAGATTGTGCTCAGAGTCCACATCTGCCACTGGAAATGTCTTACAATTTAAAAACCTGGTTCCTAAATCTCTGTCTTACCATTATATAATCTATCTGATACCTTTTAGTATCTCCAGGGTTCTTCCATGTATACAACCTTCTTTCATGATTCTTAAACCAAGTGTTAGTTATAATTATGTTGTGCTCTGTGCAAAATTCTACCAGGCGGCTTCCTCTTTCATTTCTTAGCCACAATCCACATTTACCTACTATGTTTCCTTCTCTCCCTTTTCCTACACTCGAATTCCAGTCACCCATGACTATTAAATTTTCGTCTCCCTTCACAATCTGAATAATTTCTTTTATTTCATCATACATTTCTTCAATTTCTTCGTCATCTGCAGAGCTAGTTGGCATATAAACTTGTACTACTGTATTAGGTGTGGGCTTCGTATCTATCTTGGCCACAATAATGCGTTCACAATGCTGTTTGTAGTAGCTTACCCGCATTCCTATTTTCCTATTCATTATTAAACCTACTCCTGCATTACCCCTATTTGATTTTGTGTTTATAACCCTGTAGTCACCTGACCAGAAGTCTTGTTCCTCCTGCCACCGAACTTCACTAATCCCCACTATATCTAACTTCAACCTATCCATTTCCCTTTTTAAATTTTCTAACCTACCTGCCCGATTAAGGGATCTGACATTCCATGCTCCGATCCGTAGAATGCCAGTTTTCTTTCTCCTGATAACGACATCCTCTTGAGTAGTCCCCGCCTGGAGATCCGAATGGGGGACTACTTTACCTCCGGAATATTTTACCCAAGAGGACACCATCATCATGTAATCATACAGTAAAGCTGCATGCCCTCGGGAAAAATTATGGCTGTAGTTTCCCCTTGCTTTCAGCCGTTCGCAGTACCAGCACAGCAAGGCCGTTTTGGTTATTGTTACAAGGCCAGATCAGTCAATCATCCAGACTGTTGCCCTTGCAACTACTGAAAAGGCTGCTGCCCCTCTTCAGGAACCACACGTTTGTCTGGCCTCTCAACAGATACCCCTCGGTTGTGGTTGCACCTACGGTACGGCTATCTGTATCGCTGAGGCACGCAAGCCTCCCCACCAACGGCAAGGTCCATGGTTCATGGGGGGGGTGAGAGAATATACGACCCTCTTAATTTGAGAAGTAGAAGTTGGTGATACATTCATATGATGTAATTTCATGGGAGTTACTTCTTCAACATACTGCTGTGATCTTTCTCTTGAACTGTTGGTCCCTATGCTTGTATTGTATTGTATTGTATGGAACTGGGGACCTAGAAACGACAGAGAGGCTTCGTCCCCGCCATAGCCCTCAGTGGTTCACAACCCCACAACAGGCTACAGCAGTCCACTCACCCCACCACCACCCCACACCAAACACAGGGGGTTATTGTGTGGTTCGACCCCCAGTGGACGCCCCCCCCCCCCCCCCCCCCCCCCCCCCCGCTTCCCACCACGAATGTCTCACACCAGTCGAGTGTAACCCCAATGTTTGTGTGGTAGAATAATTATAGTGTACGTGTATGTGGAGACAGTGATCACGCAGCTATCGCTGACATAGTGTAACTGAGGCGGAATAAGGGGAACCAGTCTGCATGCACTGAAGCAGATGGAAAACCTCCTTAAAAACCATCCACAGACTGGCTGGCACACCGGACTTCAACACTAATCCACTGGGTGGATTCGTGCCAGGGACCAGCATGCCTTCCCACCCAGAAATCCCTGTGCTTTCACTATGTTTAAGAAGTGATTACTAAATATATTTGCTACCTGTGACTTGTCATTTATAGCTCTTCCATTCAATTCAGTAGTAATGTTATCTTCTTGTGTGGTCAGTTGTCCTGTTTCTTGCTTCACTATATTCCATATTGCCTTAACTCCTTTGTCAGGCATACTGATTTCTGACATTATGTGCATGTTTCTTGATTTTTTAAGAACCTTCCTTAGTAATTTTGAGTAGTTTTTTGTAGTGTGCAACTACTGCAGAGTCTCTACTTGTTCTTACCAAAAGGTACATTTCCCTTTTCTTTTCAAATGATACTTTAATCCCCTTAGTGATCCATGGTTTTTTCATGGCTGTTTAATGTCCCTTCCGATTAGCTTATGTTGAAAGCTATTTTCAAATACCGATATGAATTTATCATGGAAAAGATTAAATTTTATATTGGCATTTGTATCTTTATGAACTTCATCCCAGGTTGTTTCTTGTAAACTAGTCTTAAAAACATTTGGCCTATAGTCATTAATCATTGTAACTGATTTCCACTGAGGTGTATCTACACTGTATGGCACTATGTCATTTATCCTGACTAACTATGCATCATGAACAGAGAGAGCATTTGTTACTGGGTAAACAGTTATTTTCTTGCTTTGTGCCTCATCAAAGAAAACATTATCAATTAAGGACTTACTGTCTTTATCCACCCGTATTGGAAAGTTAACTACTGAGAGCAAATTGTAGGATCCAAATAAGGTTTCATATCATTTTTCCTATCAGAATACTTCAGAAAATCTACACTGAAGTCACCGTGGACTATTAACTGCTTGCTGATGTCTGACAGACAGCACGGTAAGGAATCCAGGCTCCTCATGAATGTAGGCAGTTGCAAACACTTTTTCATGATTGCATTGGTCACCTTGTCCCACAGTGAGATAAATGTATTAATAATTATGGTGATTATTTTTGAATTGATAAACAGTTAACTTACTTTTTTTCCATTAGTCTCATTTTCATTTGATTTCCCCTTATAAAAAATTTAAGTAATTAAGCTGAGTTAGTGAGATACTGTCAGGTGCATAAACAAGACTGAGAAGGCTGCTAGCTGTAAAATATGAAACTGAAACAAAATATGGAACATTGAGTCATCAATTATTTGTTTCTATCTTACCTTTTACTGTTATCATGCTTTTTGGTCTTGTTTGCAAGCCTGTTGATGACAAAGTGTCTCAACTATTTCAAATAATTAAAGTCTGATATATGTGTTAAGGTCTCTTTTTGAAACAACAATCAACAGTGATCCCTTTTTTCCAAGCGCATCAGATAACCTTAGGAATGTACGAGATAGGGCTGATTCTCTTTTTGTACTGCAGAAAAATTCTGATCTATTTTGTAATCCAAGGTTTCGTTTAATAACTTGAATAATGTTTGTTTTAGTTTTAATGAAAAATGCAAATTGGAAATGCCACCAATTCATTTTTGATTACTTTAAACTTACGCTATAAAGGTTCCCTGTTATGCTCAATGTACTTAAAAATATAATGCTTAGGTAAAGATTTATTCAGTGATCTACTTGATACAAACATTATTCATGTAATAACAAAAATAATCAATTATTGATAATATAATGTAAATGGACAGAAAAAAAAAAATCTACTCACCAAGCAGCAGCAGGGGAACACACACACATGCGCACACAAAAGGATTTAACTTTCACAAGCTTTCAGTTCCTGTGGCTCCTTCTTCTGGTGAAAGAGTTGAAAGGGAAGAAAGAGGGGTGAAGGAAAAGGACTGGAGAGGTTTAGGGAAGGGCATAGTTTAGAAAAGTCACCCAGGACTCCAGGTCAGGGAAGACTTACCGGATGGGATGAGAAGGAAAAACAGCTGAAACTATAATTTCAAAATATGGAAGCCAACTTCATTGTTGCATGCAAGGAACGTAAATCATTAGTATGGCAGCAACATTTACTGGAGGAAATTGAAATTATTCAATAAAGTTCAATTCCTATGTTGCATACTGATAAAGTACTATCAAATACATAAAAGGTACAATATTCTATGAACACTCTAAGCTTACTGAAACACATTATCAGTATGTACAGCAGTTATCAAGTGAGAAGAAGATCAATGTAGAAAATGTTTCAGCACTAGATCAGGCAATAGACATTTTCTCTAAAAGTCTGTCAGTGAAAATGTTATCTAGAGTGAAAACTTTGACTGGAATGGAAGAAACTAACTGAAATAACTGTATGAAAGACTGAGTTAAATCTTTGATTCCGCAATAAAATAAGAATAGGTACTATGAGAGAGTGTTAAAGCTGCTTAAAACACAAGTCCACATTCATATGATTATATATATGTAATGACTTTGTGTTGCAGAGATCATGGTCGATGTGTTCATTAACACGCCCCTCTGTAAGTTTCTCTTTATATTTTTAAAGTCTGATTTTAGCTGTTTTGATGCAGTTGTGAGTAATGCTTGTATCACTTACAACACTGAATAATTCTTTCTATAAGCAATATATATTTGAGTACATTATTCCTAACAATTAACAATTATAATGCATCCACAGCTACTTAAACATCTAGAGGCGTTTCTGCAAATGTGTGATGCATAACAGAAAATCGTTTATAAGTTGCAGAAAGAGAACAAGATGGATACAAGTTAGTATATCATTACCTTAAGCATAATCTGAGGAAAAAGGGAGCTATATACAAAAACAGGGAATACAGTCCCAGGCCAGAGACGTCAGTGAATAATGTGCAGAACAGTTCTTTGAGTGTTACACTTCAGTTATAAATTTGTAAACATACAAGATAGTTGTTTTGGTACATGCCTCCGACAACAAATATGTTAAACTACATTATCGAATTATAGAGTGTACTGACAAAACTTAATATAAGTAACTGAGAAGTAATTATATGTGGAGATTTCAACACTGGTCTTATTATCGATAGTGCTTATTGAAATCACTTAGGGAGTTACTGTTGTTCAGCTTTGATTTGATTCCCACAGTAACATTCCCAAAAAGAATAGCCAAATATACAAGTACTTCTTAGTAGCCAGCCATCTTACAAGGTGGCTTAGTATTTGGAATCCCTGATTAGAAGCAGCAAGTGAATACACTAACTACAAACTGGCAGTTTCCATAGAAGTTGTGATCTTTCTGTGCATACAGAAATATGCTTAATGACAGTCCCATCTCAAAGTAAACATAGAAAAGCAGATGCAAACAGAATAGAAAGACAGACTGGAACAACAGTTGGCAATTTATTTCAGAATCCAACTGTCTTTCATGAAGCAGATGAGAGTCCTGTAATAAATTGTTTATATGATCATGATGGAAAAATGGCAGCATCACCAGAAGGGAAACATAAAATTTTCCATATTCTCAAAAGCTGACTCACTGCCAGATCGTGTAAGTAGTTCAAAAGATGCTGTAAGTGATCTAGCTCTAATCTAGATGACTCCCAAGAGCCTCATTGCTCTGGAGACTATGGGCAAAAGTGTGACTCAGTGAGTTCAGAAACTCCTGGACAAAACAGGGGAGAAAAGAACGAGCTAAGGTTGGTAGTAGTCAGTGGGTTAAAAAGAGCAAGAAGTTCAGTCTCGTAGAGAGTACTCATGGGGGGCCGGGGTGGGGGGGGGGGGGGGGGTGGAATGTCTGCACTATTACAGAACTCCATAGGTAGTCAGTGCCAGGTAACTAATATTTTAACCCAAGCACAGGCTTCAATGAGGTCATCAGCAATTCCAGACTTTTGTGGAAACAGCTTGGCAAATAAGATCATCTGCTGATTATTGGAAGTGCCGGGAACACTTTGAATAGAAATCTCAATGACGCACTGGGCATTATATCATGTACATCACTGGGAATGATCCTCACATATAAATTTGAAAATTTTGTCACTCTTTGAGCAATTTTACAAGCCCTGGATGAAAATATCTGTTCAGGCACTCCACAGAAAAGGTTTGTCAAAAATGAATGTGCCTGATATGTCATCCCTTATATGGTAAAACCACACTTGCTACTGTTTAAATATGAATATTTCCATTAAAACATTACTTGTCTGACTAATTCCCAGAAGCATTCACTGTAACCAGAACAGTGTGCAAGATTTGTGATTTCAAATTTTTTCACTAGTCATTTTTTAGGACAAATGTTTCAAAATAGAATGCAACCAAGTGACTATAGAGTCAACTGCAACAATCAGTGAAGAAAAAAAATACAGGCTTGGACAATAGAGAGAACATCATTCATAATTCATTTGAATTTTTACATAAAAGCATAATAAGCATATCACATAAGATAATGAGCTTTTCACATCAATGCAGGTCTTTGAAACACCTATAGATGTTTCTTCAAATGTACTATGCTTAACTGAACATTGTATCAAAATCACATAAGCTGAACAGATGACTCTGGATGGATACAGGTTAGTTTCACATTACTGTAGATATAATGTGAGCAAAATAGGAGTGCTGTATGCCCAAACAGTAGACTAATGTCCGAAGCCGGAGACTTCAATGAATACTGCTATGAACAGCTCTTTGAGTGCTACACTTTGGTAACAGACTTGGAAACATGCAAGTTGGCAGTTTTGTCATTCTATAGGCCCTCAACATGAAATGTTTTAAACTTCATTAAACAACCAGGAAAGGCACTAACAAGAATTAATACAAGTAACTGGAAAGTAATCATATTTGCCAATTTCAATACAGTTTTCATCAAAGATAATTCTGATCAATGGCACTTTAAGTTATAGATATCCAGTTTAGGTATGACCCCCAGTGACATCCTCAGCAAGAATAACCAAAATACTGCTTACTAACCAGTCATCCTACTTGTTGATTGCTTATTTAGAATCTGTGATTTGCGACACAGCAAGTAAAGGAATTGATAGCAAACTAACAGTCTTCGTGGAAGTTGTGACCTTTCTGTGCATACAGCAACATGTCCATTGACCATCATAACTCAAAGTAAATATAGAAAAAGCATTTGTTAACAGAATTCTCATTGACAATGGACAGTTGATGGTCTGTAATAAAGGAATAATTTATGATGGCTTCTTCAGTCTCTTGGTGTAATTCATTGTTTACTTTGACTTTCCCACCACTTCTGAAGATGCTACTTTACGACCCAATGTAGCTAACGTGTGTGTGTGTGTGTGTGTGTGTGTGTGTGTGTGTGTGTGTGTGTGTGTGTATGTGTGTGTGTGTTTTGTTATCTGTTGGCAATAATCCTTCAGTTAATCATATCACAAGAAAAAAATTGAACACAATAATGGAGTGTACAAACTGCCAAGACAGTAACAACAGAAATACAGCCAACAGATTGTGGGTTTTCTAGCTATAGTGACTGACCATGCACAGAAAACTTTAAGTAGTTACGATCGGGCATTTTTATTAAGGCTTGTATAATTACACCAGACACAGGAAAAACATTGCAGACAATAACAACTCAAACATCTCCACCAGAGTCAAAACCACACAAAACCCCAAAGACCACTGAATACAAAGGCAATTTACTGTGCACTTGGCAGGCGGCAGTTACTGGCAGTTGATGGTTGCCATAAGATAAAACAAACTGAAAAATGCATTGGTTCTGTAGATTTCAGAATTGCTAAATGTTCCTTTAATAGGAGAAAGAAAATGATTAAAATATGGAGCACTCAGCACTGTCTGCAACTTACAGCTCAAAAGGAATGTTTCAAATTACCTGTGTTACTTTTTTACTGCCTTCAGTTTGAGTGTGTACATGTGCATGTACTTCACAATATCTTTCTTGTTACTCTATGGAACACATTCATGAGCAGTGTATTACACTTGCATACACACTCTATTGAGATATGGCATCATATTTTGGGGAAATTCTCCTCATAGCATAACCACATTCTGGAAACAAAAAAAGATTGTGAGGATAATGAAAAATGCTAACAGCCAAAAATCATGCGAACCATCCTTTAAAGAACTGGCGATTCTACCCCTACCATGTATCTATATACTAGAAGTTGTCATGTACCTAAAAAAAGCATGCTAAAAATGGAAATGTATTTATTCAAAACAAATCTGTACATGAACACCATACAAGGGCAAATAGTGAAATACATAGACATCATTGTTATACCACACTGTGCAAGAAAGGTGTATATCACTCAGGTTCACATTTGTTTAATAAGCTGCCAAGTAACTTAAAGGCCATAAACAAAATCCCTAGCTTTAAAAAATCTGTAACTTCATATCTCTTGGAAAACTGTTTTTACTCAGTAACACAGTATCTTGAAAAATAGTTAATTTCAGTTGTAACAATATAAAAATGTAATGTAACAATGTAGCAATATAACAATGTAACAATTTATAAATGTAATGTATACAATCAATGTAACAGTATATAAATGTAATGTCATTTTGTCCAACATCTAAGGTATGGTATATGTACCTCAAAGATTCAGGACATAAATAAATAAATAAATAAATATTAGTAATAATACTTCTGTTTCATGGATAAGTCCATGTAACAGTAACAACAGTAGTTGCATTTTGTTGTTTTTCACCTGCTTTGAATGGTATGGCAGAGATGCCATGAACAACATTGTACACTTAAAACTAAAATAATAAATTAAATTTTCCAGAGAGCAGTGATCTTTCACCATTTGAGGTAAACAAAGGAATTTCTTGGATAACTGATCAGTAGTTTCATGATCTACATACTGACAGTAATAGATGCGCAAAAACAAATAATAACTGTAAGTTAACTACAGCAATCCAGAAATGGTAATCATTGGAACAGGTCAGTTAATAGCCGTAATGCTGAGTCAGCTAATTTAGTAATTGATTTATTTATTAATTTTCTATGGCTACTGGATCTGATGGGTGGCAGTTTAGATATAGCAATGCAGGCCACTCACATTTCAGTTTCGTTCCTCATATTTTTATATTTTTGAAGTTTTCATTCCTTTTTGTGGGGAGAAGGAAAGGAAGTAGGATGATCCCAGAATACATAGTGACTTGAAGCACAAAAGCTCATTTTAACCTCTTCAGAAAAAGTTTTACGAGGGTGGTTTGAAAAGTTCTCGGAATCACAACGAGAGGTCAGCACCAGCGCAACAAGTTGTTCATGTGATATTCATTGGACTGTTGCCTGTAAACAGGTGCCACATCAGTACTCTTCAAAGAGAGCTGTGGCGGTGATGTGGCTCTGTTGCTGCCCCATGTAGTGATTTGCGAAGATGGAAAAAATAGAGATTCGAGCAGTGATTAAGTACACTACTGGCCATTAAAATTGCTACATCACGAAGATGACAGGCTACAGATGTGAAATTTAATCGACAGGAAGATGTTGTGATATGCAAATGATTAGCTTTTCAGAGTATTCACACAAGGTTGGCGCCAGTGGTGACACCAACAAAGTGCTGACATGAGGAAAGTTTCCAAACGATTTCTCATACACAAACAGCAGTTGACCAGCGTTGCCTGGTGAAATGTTATTGTGATGCCTTGTGTAAGGAGGAGAAATGCATACCATCATGTTTCTTTGATAAAGATCAGATTGTAGCCTATCGCAATTGTGATTTATCGTATCGCAACATTGCTGCTCGCGTTGGTCGAGATCCAATGACTGTTAGTAGAATATGGAATCGGTGGGTTCAGGAGGGTAATACGGAACGTTGTGCTGGGTCCCAATGGTCTTATATCACTAGCAGTTGAGATGACAGGCATCTTATCCGCATGGCTGTAACGGATCGTGCAGCCATGTCTCGATCCCTGAGTCAACAGATGGGGATGTTTGCAAGACAACAACCATCTGCATGAACAGTTCGACGACGTTTGCAGCAGCATGGGCTATCAGCTTGGAGACCATGGCTGTGGTTACCCTTGACGCTGCATCACAGACAGGAGCACCTGTGATGGTGTACTCAATGACGAACCTGGGTGCACGAATGGAAACCGTCATTTTTTCAGATGAATCCAGGTTCTGTTTACAGCATCATGATGGTCACATCCGTGTTTGGCGACATCAGGGTGAATGCACATTGGAAGCGTATATTCATCATCGCCATACTGGCGTATCACCTGGCGTGATGGTATGGGGTGCCATTGGTTACACGTCTCGGTCACTTCTTGTTCGCATTGACGACACTTTGAACAGTGGATGTTACATTTCAGATGTGTTACAACCTGTGGCTCTACCCTTCATTTGATTCCTGCAAAACCCTACATTTCAGCAGGATAATGCACGACCACCTGTTGCAGGTCCTGTACGGGCCTTCCTGAATAAAGAAAATGTTAGACTGCTGCCCTGGCCAGTACATTCTCCAGATCTCTCACCAATTAAAAAGTCTGGTCAATGGTGGCCGAGCAACTGGCTCATCACAATACATCAGTCACTACTCTCGATGATCTGTGGCATCATGTTGAAGCTGCATGGGCAGCTGTACCTGTACACGCCATCCAAGCTCTGTTTGACTCAATGCCAGGCATATCAAGGCCATTATTATGGCCAGAGGTGGTTGTTCTGGGTACCGATTTCTCAGGATCTATGCATCCAAATTGCATGAAAATGTAATCACATGTCAATTCTAGTATAATATATTTGTCCAGTGAATACTCGTTTATCATCTGCATTTCTTCTTGGTGTAGCAAATTTTAATGGCCAGTAGTGTACTTCGTAAAGAAAGGACATTCATGCCGATTTCCAGAATGCACTGGGGGACTCTGCTCCTTCATATTCAACTGTTGCCAACTGGACAAATGAACTTAAATTTTGTCAGGAAATCTTAGATGATGATCCGCACAGTGGTCAGTCAAGATGTCTCACTACTCCAGAAACCTTTGCAAAAGTGCACAAAATGGTCATGGAGGATCACTGATTGAAAGTGCGTGAAATTTCTCACACTTTCCAGATGTCATGTGAAAGGATATATCACAGTTTAACTGAGGAATTAGAAATGAAAAAATTATCTGGTGCCCGCACACATGCGCTGTCGTCATGGCAAAATTACACAAACTAAGATATGAATTGTTGCCACACTCACCTTATTCACTTGATGTTGCTCTGTCAGACTTCCATCTCTTCCCAAAACTGAAAATTTTTCTTGTTGGGTGAAGATTCACTTCAAACGAAGAATTGATAGCCAGAATTGACAATTATTTTGCAACCCTGGAAGAAAATCATTTTCGAAATGGGATCAAGCACTGGAACATCATTTGGCCAAGTGCATCAGTCTACAAGGACACTACATTGAAAAAAAAAAAAGAAAAACGTTTCAGTGATGTAAGCACTTTTTTCTATTCCATTCCAAGAACTTTTCAAACCACCCTCATAATATTATCTACACAGGTTATATTTTGTAACGACATTCTATGTATTAGATGCTGAGAATGAAGATCTTACAGGCTGCATACATCTTCATGTCTGGTATATATCCATACTGCTTTTCAAGGTACAACTCTTGTTTGCCTGATGAGGGTGACCCCAAATGTAATGGGGCCTATGCATTCTTATGGAATGGTATTTAAAATTGGTGTGTATCTATACCATCACTCCAAAGAAAGACTGGGTTGCAAAGCATTGTGTTGTAGGGGTTATGGATGAGTTTGAAGGAAAGACAAGGGTGAAACCCATTGGAAGCACATAACTTAGAAGTCTTAATTAGAACAAATCAACTAGTGGACTGAACCTGTGACGAATGATTTGGTGAAGGCTGCCGGTCTTGCTTACGAGATGAAGGCAGAGCTCACCATCTGCAGCATCATTGACAGAACCGACTGCAGACCTTTGGTGCAGAGCCAGGTGGAGGGTCTGAATCAGAGGCTCAGACGGTTTTGCGACCGTGTTGGCTGCAGATTCCTTGACTTGTGCCATAGGGTGGTGGGGTTTCGGTTTCTGCTGAATAGGTCAGGAGTTCACTACACTCAGCTGGCGGCTACATGGGTAGCGGAGGCTGTGTGGCATGGACTGGGCGGTTTCTTAGGTTAGAAGGCCTCGGGAAGGTATGGGGTGGGCTGCAATCTCAAAGGGTGCATGGCAAATACAGGACGTGCTTGGGTCAAGGAACAGTCAGAATTGTAGTTGTAAATTGTTGTAGTTGTGCTGGGAAAGTCCCTGAGCTTCAAGCTCTAATAGAAAGCACAGAAGCTGAAATTGTTATAGGTACAGAAAGCTGGCTAAAGCCTGAAATAAGTTCTGCAGAAATTTTTACAAAGTCTCAGATGGTGTTCAGGAAAGATAGATTAGGCAGAATTGGTGTTGGAGTGTTTGTGTCTGTCAGTAGTGGTTTATCTTGTAGTGAAGTCGAAGTAGATACTCCGTGCGAATTGGTATGGGTAGAGGTTATACTTAACAGCTGAACTAAGTTAATAATTGGCTCCTTCTACTGACCCCCAGACTCTGATGATATAGTTGCTGAACAGTTCAGAGAAAATTTGAGTCTCGTAACAAATAAACACCCCACTCATACAGTTATAGTTGGTGGGGACTTCAACCTTCCCTCGATATGTTGGCAAAAATACTTGTTCAAAACCGGTGGTAGGCAGAAAACATCTTCCGAGATTGTCCTAAATGCTTTCTCCGAAAATTATTTCGAGCAGTTAGTCCACAAACCCACGCAAATTGTAAATGGTTGCAAAAACACACTTGACCTCTTAGCCACAAACAATCCAGAGCTAACAGAGAGCATCATGACTGATACAGGGATTAGTGATGATGCTGTGGTGTATCGAGATGTTGTAACAATGGAAAATTGTACTGAAATGCAGAAGGATCTGCAGTGAATTGACGCATGGTGCAGGGAATGGCAATTCAATCTCATTGTAGACAAGTGTAAAGTGCTGCGAATACATAGGAAGAAAGATCCTTTATCATTTAGCTACAATATAGCGGGTCACGAACTGGAAGCAGTTAATTCCATAAATTATCTGGGAGTACGCATTAGGAGTGATTTAAAATGGAATGATCATATAAAGTTGATCGGCGGTAAAGCAGATACCAGACTGAGATTCGATGGAGGAATCGTAAGGAAATGCAATCCGAAAACAAAGGAAGTAGGTTACAGTACGCTTGTTCGCCCACTTCTTGAATACTGCTCAGCAGTGTGGGATCTGTACCAGATAGGGTTGATAGAAGAGATAGAGAAGATCCAACGGAGAGCAGTGCGCTTCGTTACAGGATCATTTAGTATTCGCGAAAGCATTACGGAGATGATAGATAAACTCCAGTGGAAGACTCTGCAGGAAAGATGCTCAGTAGCTCGGTACGCGCTTTTGTTAAAGTTTCGAGAACATACCTTCACCGAAGAGTCAAGCAGTATATTGTTCCCTCCTACGTATATCTTGCGAAGAGACCATGAGGATAAAATCAGAGACATTAGAGCCCACACAGAAGCATACCAACAATCCTTCTTTCCACGAACAATACGAGACTGGAATAGAAGGGAGAACCAATAGACGTACTCAGGGAACCCTCCGCCACACACCGTCAGGTGGCTTGCGGAGTACGGATGTAGATGTAGAGTAGAAGGTTGTTGTAGCTAGGCTCAATACCGTTTCTTCCAAATCCACCAGAAACAAACGCAAAATAATTTTATTTAAAAAAACGGATAAAGTGTCACTAGAAGCCTTCCTAAGAGACACTCCCCATTCCTTCCGAACTGAGTATGCAAATGTAGACGAGATGTGGCTCAAATTCAAAGATATAGTAGCAACAGCAATTGAGAGATTCATACCTCATAAATTGGTAAGATATGGAACTGATCCCTCATGGTACACAAAACAGGTCCGAACGCTGTTGCAGTGGCAACGGAAAAAGCATGCGAAGTTCAGAAGAACGCGAAATCCTGAAGATTGGTTAAAATTTGGCATGGACTTCAATGCGAGATGCCTTTAATAGGTTCCACAATGAAACATTGTCTCGAAATTTGGTAGAAAATCTGAAGAAATTCTGGTGGTATGTAAAGTACACAAGCGGCAAGACGCAGTCAATACCTTTGCTGCGCAGCACTGATGGTACTGTTACCAACGACTGTGCTGCTAAAGCGGAGTTATTGAATGCAGTTTTCCGAAATTCCTTCGCCAGGGAAGACGAATGGAATATTCCAGAATTTGAAACACGAACAGCTGCTAGCATGAGTTTCTTAGAAGTAGATACCTTAGGGGTTGCGAAGCAGTTCGTAGTAATAGATGGCAAATCATCAAGTAAAACTGAAGTGATATCAGGTGTACCCCAGGGAAGCGTCCTGGGACCTCTGCTGTTCCTGATCTATATAAATGACCTGAGTGACAATCTGAGCAGTTCTCTTAGGTTGTTCGCAGATGATGCTGTAATTTACTGTCTAGTAAGGTCATCCGAAGACCAGTATCAGTTGCAAAGCGATTTAGAAAAGATTGCTGTATGGTTTGGCAGGTGGCAGTTGACGTTAAATAACGAAAAGTGTGAAGTGATCCACATGATTTCCAAAAGAAATTCATTGGAATTCGATTACTCCATAAATAGTACAATTCTCAAGGCTGTCAATTCAACTAAGTACCTGGGTGTAAAAATTACAAACAACTTCAGTTGGAAAGACCACATAGATAACATTGTGGGGAAGGTGAGCCAGAGGTTGCGTTTCATTGGCAGGACACTTAGAAGATGCAACAAGTCCACTAAAGAGACAGCTTACACTACACTCGTTTGTCCTCTGTTAGAATATTGCTGCGCGGTGTGGGATCCTTACCAGGTGGGGTTAACAGAGGACATTGAAAGGGTGCAAAAAAGGGCAGCTTGTTTTGTATTATCACGTAATAGGGGAGAGAGTGTGGCAGATATGATATGCGGGTTGGGATGGAAGTCATTAGAGCAAAGACATTTTTCGGCGCGGCGAGATCTATTTACGAAATTTCAGTCACCAACTTTCTCTTCCGAATGCGAAAATATTTTGTTGAGCCCAACCCATAGGTAGGAATGATCGTCAAAATAAGAGAAAGGTTTAGGTGTTCATTTTTCCCACACACTGTTTGGGAGTGGAATGGTAGGGAGATAGTATGATTGTGGTTCGATGAACCCTTTGCCAAGAACTTAAATGTGAATTGCAGGGTAATCATGTAGATGTAGATGTAGATGGAACACCCTTACTTCAGGTCATGATGTTTATTGATATAAACCATTCTCCAACAATAAAATAATAAATTAGTCAATGAATTGAGCAAAATAGCTCTTTGAGGAATGTTCATCAGTAACATTATAAACTACTTGCAGATCACTCTAGAGTATAAGGATTAGATTCCATCATGAATACCCAATTAACACATATTTCACAAATAATATTCCATGTAGTCATGAGGCAGTTGAATCCTCAAGTTAATGATCCATTGCACCAACAATAACTTTCAGGGCTGTATAGTCCACTTGTAGAGGCAACTGAAACAGCAAAATGAGGCAGTTTTATGAGTGTAATGTAATTCAGTTGTGCAGATATGGAAGCACAGGGTGGAGAAAAAAATGCTTTACTTTACAGTTGGCATGGGAGCCTACACCCCAGTTTAAGACAATATCAAAATCTAGTCCCACCAGTAGGTTTAATAGAAATGCAATTTAAAAAACGAGACTCTGGCAATGCTGTAATTGATGTACCAGAGTTGTCCCATTAGCTCAGTGAGACAAGGTAATGCTATGGGGATATACTTTGCAGAAGTTATCTGTAAGAATGATATGTAGAACTAATTGTTGGACATCTTGAAAAAGATAATTCATATATTTTGGAGCTCTTTTGCACACACTATCTCATATATGATTTAATTAAAAAATGATTTACAGGAACAGAAACTATAGACCAATAAGCACACCTTAGATGAAGCTCCTTGTATCAAGTTCCTAGGCATCCAGAAGGATAATAAACTGAGGTAGCATCAGTATGTGGATAAATTAAACAAAAATACTCAGTTCTGCGTACTTTACACTTAGAAATCTCTCACATTATTTTGACCTACAGACAGGATTGCCAGCAAGCTTTGAATACAGTCACTTACTTCTGTTCTATAGCATTGTTGTCTAAGTCAGTGGATTTATGGTCTAAAATGTATTTGGTGTACAGAAACTGTAAGAAAATTATTTAAAGTTGTTAACCAAACATCATGCAGATATCTCTTTAGAGACCTATGGATTCATATGCTCTAGTGTCATTACATAAATAATAGTCAACTGTTACCTAAGTCCATTATCTCCAGGTAACAAAAATTTTCAGAAATGAGAAAAAACTGTCACTCAGCTGTTATTTGGTTTTTATAGTCTATTTATTATAATTTTCTTTTATATTATGATTTATACATACACTTCCCAAAAATGACCTCAATATTTGTATTTAAAATAAATATTTTACTTTGAATATAATGACTTTTGGAACTGTGAGGTGAACATAACTGTTTCTTGAAATGTTTTGATTTTAAAATGATGGGTACATCTTAAAAATAATGTAGACATTTCAAAATATTTATTTCTTTTACATAAATATTATTACTAGAAAGAATAACATAATACATACCTACTAACTATTTTCTTAAACAATTGCTGTCAACTTTATAAATAGCACATCATTACAGAATCACTCCCTTTTTACAGCAAATACTGATCTGCTCTTTAGCCTCATCAGGTAGCTCTCCTACATCAGATTCTTCATCTAGTTCAGCTCCAGACTGCTGTTTGAAGACATTCTTGTAGAATAAAAGTTCATTAATGTCCATACAACCTGTCAATAGTGGTTCTTTAAAACGACTGTTACATCTTTGATTTTTCTAGTTTTACCATAACACCTTTATGTATCTCTACTGGTTTTACTCTCATCTAGGATTTACCCTTCTTGCAGGTTCTTTTACCACATCCTGTGTAAGTGTTACAGCTTTGTTCTCCTTAAATGGTAATAGTGCTCTTCTTTTTAGTTAATGTCCTTTTTGAAGGCTTGAACTGAAAGTGCCATACTGAGGGAGGTTTCAAGGCATCTTTAAGAGATGTTTTCCAGTCAGCAACATTTACATCTGATCCAAGTTTTTAGATAGTCCCAAAGTTTCTGATAATGTCATAATAATCACTGGGGTCCAAGTCTGTTCTATATCATTGTTGTCTAAGTCAGTGGATTTATGGTCTAAAATGTATTTGGTGTACAGAAACCGTAAGAAAATTATTTAAACTTGCTGACCAACTTCAGTTGCTTCAAGTTGCTTCAGACTGGGGTTTGAATGTACTTCCTTTTCAATCTGTTGAAGTTAGTAACTTCAGAATACTGATATTTTCCAGATTTTTATTGCATACTCTATGAAAAATTGATGATGCAATTTGGCATGAACCTTTCGAGAATTTATTTTCTGACCATGTAAAGCAAAACACATTGTCCTTGTTCTGGGAACCATGAGAGGGGCCCTCACAAATAGTGAAACTGTAAAAATAAAGTTGTCTTAAGTAATGTGAAGACTAATCAGGAAGCTTACAGGGAATCAAATTTTGTTGGCAGTCAAAGCTCATTATTCTCTCCCCTTCGGTTTCGCTGCAAAGTTGATTGTAAATTGCATTTCCTTTCAGTTGATGTGTGATAAACTTGGCCATCAACTCGTCTTTCTCCATGAGATCTAAAGTCTGTTTTAGTTGCTCTTTGGTCTGTATGCAAAAAGAGCAAATGTCTGTGCCAGCCAGTCCAAATCTAATGTTATAATCATTAACAAACACATTTTGAATGAATTCATAGTTTTATGCAGATGTTTGTCAAATTTTTTGTTGTGCATATTGTTTAATTTGGAAATTAAAAGGTCACTACTGAAATATTGTCTGTCAATGTTTTTCCCCTGACATTGATTCAATCAAACCTTTCACAAACCTCCTCCTATCACCGTAAGCACGAGATCTCGTGTCACCACATCTCTTATCCTTGGAAGTTACTCCAGTCTCCAGAGACTGTTAACATGGATTCTGAACATGATCTTGCCATACGCCAAGTGTTTCAGAGAATACTTTTTTACAGACCCTGAGTCTCTGAAGTTGCCCATTATGTAGCTTAGGAATGAGGTATTTAGTCGTTACCTTCCTATTCTTTAGTCCTTCTGATGATGTTCTGCTCCTTACTGTCTCCATGATAGTGTACTTAAGAATGAATTCATTCTTCATCTGCCTGTCAGGTATAGCATAAAACTTCCTATCCACCCTTCTTATATCTTGCATGGAAAGTTGTCCACATTCATGTGGTCCTCCTGTGTGCTTCCATGAGAGAATCATTGGAAATCCTTTACTGGAATACCCGATAAGGTACATGCAATGAACATTAGACACCATAGACATTTCCTTGGCTATAAGAACATTATTTGAAAAATATATATTAAAGAGGTTTTGGCTTTTTTATGATAAAGCCAGGTGTTAGTGTCTTGTGCAGAGTTATATGAATGCTTTGTTTGAATTTGATTTGGTTTGTTATTTGGTCCTGTTGATTACCTATTGTACAAGTAGTATACTGGTAACTAGAACAACTCAAGTGAGATAATCCACTGTGGCTATTCATTTTCCCCAAGCAAATTGTTGGGCAGGGGATATCACTGACACACAACTGTATGTGCAAGTGAAGCAGTCCACCCCTCCCCCAGCAGTGAGAGCATGCAGAGAAAATGAAGTAACAGAGCTGAGGTCAATGAGGTGACATGGCGGTCATGAGGCAACATGGTGATCAGTCGATGTCAGGCATAATTTGTGGCAAGTGGCAAGTTTGTCTGACCAACTGTGCCATGACTAACCAGTGTGTGTGGGGGGGGGGGGGGGTGAAATGATGAATGATGTACTCTTGACTCTTGATGCCATGCTGGAGGGCGGAGAGGGGCAGCTGATGCAGGAGATGGGAATCAATTGGTTCCACGTTGTGCTGGTGATGGCATGCGCTGCCAGAGGCACGCAGATTATAAGGCGGCCGAGGCTACTGATCAAGGCAGTGACGCCATCTTCCTTCACATCGGGAGAAAGTGTGAAAGCACTCAGGAGTGTGATGTGATGAGTGGAGTCATTGAGTGATGGGAGGTTTGTGGAGCATGAAAAGAGTGCCATCACGTAACTGTAAGGAGAGACCATTGATCGAGAAAAAAAAGACATTAATGTTGAAGTGTGTGATGCAGGAGGGAGAGGATGATGTGGGAAGTTCAAGATGAGCACTCGTAGTGGCAGAGTTAGAGGGAGGAATGTCACACACAGTACCCATTGCACTTGGAACACATGAAACACATGGATCACATGGGTTACCAGCATTTGGACGGTGAGTATTCCATGGGGGAAGGAGCAAAATTGTCAGCTAGAGGAGATGCCAAGGTATTTGTGGAAGGGAGGTAATCATCAAGTGTCCAAGCTGGCTTGAATCTGTTCATGGAGACAGTTTGTGGCTTGACTTGTAAGAGGATATCAAAGGTGTGGGTGGAGCGACAGAGCACTTTATGGGGGCAAGAGTAAGGCTGAATTGATATTGTTTATCTGGTGGGGCACTCTATTGTTCTTCAGTCTTGTTGTTGGTGGATGCACATCATAGTGGGAAAGTAAGACAAGTCAGAATTTTTGTAGCTTCTGTAAGACATGACTAGTGAGGACATGTGATTGTGTGAGGATGTTGACCTTTTGCATCAAGCAGAGAATAAGGGAAGATACTGTTTTAGTGTATGCGTGTTCTGCAAAGTCTAATTCATGAAGCACTCAAGGTGACAATGTATTTCACAGAATCATTTTAAGGCAATTGCCTGTCATGGATTCTTGAAGACTGTGCATTTCAGTGTTGGCTGTAATGTACGATTATTTTGCTAAGACTGATTTGCTGAGTGTCTGACTTGATGATTTTCCTATGTCTTTCTAAGGCATTTACATCAATTATTACTTTTCCACTTTGAGAATTGCTATATTTCAAATGTTTCATTAAATCCATTTCTCATGCTTATGAGATTAATGCTGATGTGAAGAGTGAGTAATTTTGTGGCCTGTTGGCTAGTTTCTTCTTAACATCAGTTAATGGTTAATTTTCTGCTGTGTATGTGTTTCTCTAATTAGTTGTGCTTTACTGAGAATGCTTATGATTGATACATTGACGGATTGTTTGAATTTGCTATATCAATGGTTATTAGTGTATGTGTTTTTACATCACCTTGAGTGTTCATTCTGATGCATGTCTGTTCGAGTATAGCCTGTATTTACAAAACGTAGTATTTTATTGCTGTTTTCTTAAGACTGTCTCAACTTGATATATTGTTGAGTTCCATAACTCACTTGCCACTGTAAGAGCCATCTAGCAGTAGTTTGAAAACTGGGCAGATCAGACTGTCCAGTAAAATCTGCTCCCTTTCAGGAAACATTGTAACTGTGTGTGCAGAAGTGGATTTCCCAGATCCTTTGTGCACGCAGATAAGCTCATTGGCTGTTGTAAGTGGCCAGCAGGTAGCCCAGAGACTCTGCAATGATCAGACGTATGTCTTGTCCAGACAAGGGCTGCAGCTCACGGCCACCTTGTGCACCTGTTAGATATTGCTGAATAGCACCTGTAACGTAATACAGAATAAAGTGTTTATGTATAAAAAAGGTTCTCTTCTGTCTAATTATTGTGAATGGAAACAAAGAGAGGACAGAGGCCTGCAAGTGAAGTACATACATTTTTTGGTCCTCTGGGCCAGATGCAGTCAGCATGCGGAATAGTTATGTTCGCATGCATGTTTGTTCTTGTATTTGTGAATGAATGAAAAACCACAAGAAGATATCCACATATGAGTAGCACACATTCTGGTTTTATAAGGCCTGTTTGGAAATTCGATAACAACAGCCTTATCACCAGTGATGGGAGACATCTTTTGCTGACATGTAATATATTTTGAGCTTTACACATGAGAAGTACAGACATGGATGGTTCCATCATCATCTGTGATGTCAGCTCCTCCTCTCACCGAAACTTTGTGCCACGGGAAACAGCACTCGTGATGCTGATGCTGTTGCAGTTTGTACCATATTGTACTGCCACTGCAACCTGGTAAGTGCAACTGCTGATTTCCTGTTATCTTCTGCCCATTCCCAAGATTGATTCCTGTGAGAGAACAAATTTACTCAAACAGAGAGGTGTTGCAAAGGCCACTCTAGCATACCTAGGGACCTTTCTGCAGAATGCAGATAATGCTAGCTTTGAAATACTATAAGCAAAATTAAGCAGAGATACGGGTTGAGACTGATTTTGAGTTGTCTCAAGGTCGACTGGAAATTGAAGACAAATGCACAGATCACAGCAAGGATAGCGAAGAATTTGAGGATTCATGGGACTTGATTGAAACGACTATCAAGGGTTTACTCAAGGAGCACACTAAGCTATGGCCTATGGAATCAAATACAAGAAGCAGTGTCAGTACTTTAAAACTACCTGCCTTTAATTTGCCAAATTTCAAATGGGATTACCTTAAGTGGTCATCCTACAGAGATGCCTTTATAAGTCTCATTATGAACAATAATTCAGTTGATGAGTACAGAAATTACATTACCTAAACTCCTCTTTGTGAGCTGAAGCAAGGAACCTTTTACAACATATGTCTGTAACATCAGAAAAATCTATCACTTGCTTGGGAACTTATCATGCAAAGGTATGATAATCCCAAAATCATTGTAGCCAGATATGCAAAGGCTTTGTTAGCTCCACCTTCAGTCGTCCATGGCATGGCTACCAATTATAGGCAGTTAATTTATCACATGTGTAGCCATTAGAAGGCCTTAGAAGCTCTTAAACCTAACGTCCCACTTCATGAAGTGATTCTTTCTGAAACAATTTTGGCTGTTTTGTGACCCAAAGACTGCCATGAGGACAGGTAAAAATGTCTGGGTCCACATTCACCACATTGAATTAACTGATAGATTTTTTAAAAACAAAATATCAGGCTCTTGAGTTGATCAGATTCAGGGATATCACATCAAGGGATCCGCAAGGAAATGCCAGTAACTCAAACTAAGCATGTGAGGGGGCATGTCATCTTTGTAATGAACCTTATGCTACCAGTAAATGCAAGGGGTTTCAAGCACTAAATATCGAAGAGTGACGGGCATTTGTAACAAGAAATTAGCTTTGTTTTTTGCGCATGCGCCATGATCAATTCTCAACTAAATGGAAGGTTTCTCCTTGTAAGACCCATAAGGGAAGGTACAGTATACTGCAACCGATTCAAGGAATAGACAGAATGGTGAATCAGGAAACCACTCCTTGGCCCATCAGACTATGGAGGGGAGATGTCACACAAACTGTAATGCTGTGTTGGCAACTGCTGTTGTCAACATTAAAGACAGCCTGGGTAGGGGGTGGTCTTGTAGGGCGTTGCTACATAGTGCGAGCCAGCTGTCATTTATATTTAAGGGTATGGCAGATAAAATTGAAAAGAAATAAACAGCCATTTCCTGTGAAAGGCATTTATTTATTTCATGTTCCGTAGATCTCGTATTGCGAGCACGTCACATGAGATGTGGAATGAGTCAAACATACAAAACAACAAACATACAAAAAGATACAAAACAGTCTTCATTAAATATATAAAAATGTTCTACATAACTGCATATAGTTAATACAATGCTTAGTGGAAAAACAGATATTGTACATTTAACAGCAGATTTCTTTGAGTGTTAATAGAAAATTTCATGTTTTAATTTGGAGAAAAATTGCAAGCACATTTCTTTGTTAACAGGATGGATAATTCTATCTAAATGCTGTTTCCCTTTTTGCATCATAAAACTCTTCTAATGTATAAACAGACATATTTAACAAATATTCCTTTAGTTTTGCTTTAAAAAGAGATTCATTTTCTCTTAAACATTTTAACTGGTTAGGGAGATGGTTAAAAAATTTTTTTCCTGACCATTTGACACTTCTCTGAACAACTGTCAGGTTCTTAAGTTCACAATGAGGATTTTCTTTCCCTCTTGTATAATATTTGTGATAGTTCTTATTTGATGGATATTGTGCAGGGTTCTTAATTACAAAACACATCAGCGAATATATGTACTTGGATACAGTGGTCATTATTTGCAGCTTTTTGAAAAGGTTACAGAATGGTGTCCAAGGGGGTACTCTGCACATAATTCTAATAGCCCTTTTCTGGGCCACAAAAATTTTTTTTGCCAAAGCTAAATTTCCCCAGAAGATAATTCCGTAACACATAATGGAGTGAAAATACCCATAGTATGCGGACTTCATAGTGGTTAAATCTCCAATGGAAGACATCATTCTGATAGCATGCATAGCTGAGCTCAATTTTTTTAGGGTCTGTTGTATATGGAAGGACCAGTTCATTTTGCTATCAATATGCACTCCAAGAAATTTAGACACAGCCATTCTTTCTATTGGTTGATTTCCACATGTTACATTTATTTCTCTCACTTTTTTTGTTTTTGTATGGAACTGGATGAAATTTGTCTTACTTGAGTTTAGAGAGAGACCATTAGCACTGAACCAGTTAATCACTTCAGAGAGTATGTTGTTAACTGACTTCTCAAAATTAACATCTGATTTTCCACTCATGAAGATGGTGGTATCGTCAGCAAAAAGGGTAAATTTGCAATGCAGGTTTGCACACAATGGTAAATCATTTATAAACATCAAAAACAACAGTGGCCCCAGAATTGAGCCTTGAGGCATACCACAACTAATAGAAGTCCATTCAGACTGAGTGGAGGTATCCCTTGACTCATCTGAGCTGTTTAAAATTACTTTCTGTTTTCTTTCCTGAAGATGAGATTGCAGCCAGTTACCTGCGACACCCCTTATTCCAAGTAGTTTGGCTTTCTGTATGATAATGTGGTGATTTACACAATCAAATGCCTTTGATATGTCATGAACAATGCCTTTGCAGCCTCAGTGCCTTATAGCTGTAATGTTGAGCTGTTGTTTAGGCTTAGTGACTTACATATCAGAGCCACTCGTGCTATTGCTGAAAATGTCACCAGTGACCTACCAGCAAGCTATATAGACATAGGAAGTTGGAATGTCCCACTTCAGCTGCCACCTGCTGATTCTGAGTTCAACAAGCCTGCCACAAGAGATTTAATTCTTGGTGCTTAGGTTTTCTTCAATGTTGTTTGTAGGGAAAGGCTAGAGAAACCAAATCATCCATCACTGATTGAAACTAAATTCAGCTGGATTTTGTTTGGTAGGATTTCTTTAGTTTCATGCAACATGCCTCGTTCTACAGTGCCCTCATGCATTGTTAGAGTTGACAATTTAGATGCCAAACTGCAAAGGTTTTGGGAGCTAGAGGAACTGTCTACCAAAATGATAAGTAAGCAGGATAAAATGTGTGAGACTCACTTTCAGCACCACACAGCTCAAAATGAAGATGGGAGATTTGTGGTTTGACTGCCAGTGAAACCTGACTGTAAACCCTTATGTGAATCATGAGAACAGGCCTCTCAGAGGCTGGAGCATCTTGAGAGAAGATTGAAGAGGTAACTGAACTTGAGGGGGAATATACTGCATTCATGCATGAGTATATTAAACTAGGATACATGGAAGTCTCTAATTCTCAGGATATTGTTGGTCCAAGTTTTTACCTTCCACATCATACTTTCTTCAGCTCCACTACTAAGTTGAGGGTCATGTTTGATGGCTCTGCTGCCACTTCTAATGGAGGGTCTCTCAATGATATCTTGATGGTTGGTCCCACCGTCCAGCCAGGTTTATTTTCCATTATAATAAAATTTCAGTCCTTTAATGTGGCTCTGTCAGCTGACATAACAAAAATGTATTGCCAAGTGTCTCTCCATCCTGATGACAGGAACTTCTACAGAATTCTGTGGCAGGAATCACAGTCTGAATCAATGCAAGAATATATATTGTGCACAGTCATTTATTGACCCAGTCCTGCTGCTTTTCTTGTGACTAGATGTCTCCAACAGTTGGCCTTGGAAAATCAAGACAGGTTTCCAGTGGCATTGCAAGTGCTGTTGTATAGCTTTTATGTGGACTGCTTGTTAGGTGGGTCAACTACAGAAGCTGAAACTCAGGAACTTCAAACATAGTGGATTCAGTTACTTGCTTCTGGGGAGTTTCCACTGAGGAAATGGTGTTCCAGTAGTCATAAGATTATGGAAAAAATTCCATTGCAGGACAGAGAAACCTCTTTGCCTTGTAATCTTACTGGTGAAGAAACCATAAAAATGTTAGGAATGTTATGGCAATATGTTTCTGACACATTCCAGTTCCATGTCCAGCTGAAGAGTCAGCAGTGCTCAAAGATTACCAATCATAATGTTCTATCTACAATAGCATCTATTTTTGACCTACTAGGGCTTCTGGGTCCAGCAGTCATAAGATGCAAGCTGTCCTTGTGGTGCTTGTGGCAACTAACCCTTGATTGGGATGATGTATTGCCATCCAACCTAACTGATGAATGGAATGTCCTCTACATGCAACCGCCTTCCCTATATGATATTTCAGTCAGAAGGAAGATCATTCCCTGTCCCATTAAACTCAAAATTCATGGTTTTTGTGATGCTTCACATCTGTATACATCAGATGTGTTCTTTCCTACAACATGGTTGCAGTTTCATTGGTTGCAGCCAAATCTGTTGTAGCTCCTGTCAAACTGCAGTCTCGTCCATGACTGGAATTACGTGGTGCTCTGCTTCTTGCTTGGTTCACTCATAAGGTGGCCAGTGCCTTAGACATCATAAACAATAGTGATATCCACCTGTGGATAGACTCCACAGTAGTTCTCTACTGGCTGCACTGTAGTCCTAGTCACTGGAAAACTTTTGTTGCCAACAGAGTCTCTGAAATTCAGGAACTGAGTTCAATTCCCAACTGGAGGCATGTCAAATCAGAAGACAATCCTGCTGATCACTTATCACGTGGCATTAGTCCAGCACATCTAAGGTCTCTTGTGCAGTGGTGATATCGCCCCTCATGGCTATCCAACTATGACCTGTACTTATCCTTCACTTGTGGTAGAAGATGTGTCTGAAAGAAGGTGTATGCAAGTATCTTTGGTGTCCATTATTAAGTTTGATTGCTGTGTAAATATTCCTCATTCAAGAAAACCTGTAGGGTTTTGGCTTATGCACTGAGGTTTGCTAACAGTACTAGATTGCCACAAGCATACAGGATAACTGGTCCCCTCATCCCACAAGAATTCCCACAAGAATGCCAAAATGCCAACAAAAAGGCTTTTGGCATAGTTCAACTTTGTGAGTATGGTAGTGAGGTCACTCCGTTAATGGCCAATTCTTCTATACCACATAACAGCAAATTATGAGATTTGCATCTGTTTGTTGATGCAGAAGATATTGTACAAGTGGGAGGGAAGTTAACAAGTGCTGAAGTGAGATATGATGAGCGACATCCTATTATTATACCATCTAAGCATCATCTGACAAAAATTCTCATCATTCATGAACATCAAAATCTGTTGCATGCTGGGTCACAGCTTTTGCTGAACATGTTGTGTAGGAGGTTTTGTATTCCCAACTGGCACAACATTGTCAAAGGAGTTATTGGGAAATGTCTGGTGTGCTTTAGGTTCAAGTCACAGACTGCAGTTCAACTTATGGGTCAACTACCAGCATCTGGAGTAAATCAGTCTCATACTTCCCGGCACTGTGATGTGGATTATGCAGGCCCTGTTACTGTGAAGCATGGTGGAAGATGGAGTAAAGTCACTACCAAGGCCAATATTGCCTTATTCATTTGCGTGGCAACCAAAGCCATCCATCTAGAGTTAGTTAGTGACTTAGTAACCAGCTCATTTCTGGCTGCCCACAGGAGATTCATTGTGACTATAGGAAAACCTTCTCACATGTATGGCGATTATGGTACTACATTTGTAGGTGCACACAATGAACTTAAATGACACAACAGTTGAAGGTGTGGTGAACTTTTCGACCTCAGAGGGTATCAATTAGAATTTTACTTCATCTTATGCCCCTCACTTTAGTGGACTGTGGGAAGCAGGAGTCAAACGTATGAAGTCACATCTCAAATGTGTCATTGCCAATACAGTACTGACTTCTGAAGAACTAACTATGGTATTAACTCAGATAGAAGCATGCCTAAATTCAAGGCCATTGTGTGTTCTCTCTGATGACATACATTCTCTGTCTGTTTTCATTCTCGGGCTTTTCCTCATTGGACAGCCACTTTGTGCCCATCCCAAACCCTCCGTCTTTGAAATTCCTGCCAATATGTTGCACAGGTGGCAACTTGTATAGCAGCATATCAATACTTTTGGAAGAGGTGGTCCACTGAGTGCACTGAGTACCTACATCAACTGAAGCAACGCAGTAAATGGAAATCAGAAGGAGCACAGCCTCCCCAGATAGGCAATCAGGTCCTGGTCAAGGAGGATAGCTTGCCTCCCTTGGTGTGGAGGGTCATCGAGCAGCTGTTTCCTGGGCCTGATAATAATGTGCATGTGCTGATGGTGAATACTGCTAACTGCTAATGTACAGGTTAAGAGGCCTATAGCAAAATTGTGTCCCCTGCCTAAGCAGTGAATCAGTTAAGTGTTCCCCCAGATTTGTGTGGTGGTACATGATAAGGCTCACAGCCAAATTGCTATTTACAGGAACAAATCCTTAATTCATAATATCAGCTTGAGAAGCTGTGCATGTTTCTTTTGTGGACTGACTGTTGTCAATCTTGACTTAATACATTTTATATGCAGTGCTATAGTAATATTTGTTGCTTTGTGTTTAATGTTAGTACCTTTCATGTCTCTCATCAGTGTGACAGTAACATTTGCTGGTTTGTGCAACCAAAAGTAGTGAATTTCATATTTATGTGCCCTGATTTTGTGTCTGGTATTATTTTTGTTGTTTTCATTGTTTTGATTCTTGTTGTTCATTAAGTTTATGGCTATTTGTAAAATGAGGTGACTCATTTTAGAGTGGGAGTATGTTGAGTTCCATAGCTCACTTGCCAATGTAAGAGCCATCTAGCAGCAGTTTGAAAACTGGGCAGATCCGACTGTCCAGTATAATCTACTCCCTTTCAGGAAACAATGTAACGATGTGTGTGGAAGTGCACACAGGTAAGTTGGTCAGCTGTTGTAGCTTGGAGCCTCTGCAGCAAGCAGATAGATGTATGTCTCATCCAGCCAAGGGCCACAGCTCGTGGGCACCTTGTGCACTTCTTAGATGTTGCTGAATAGCACCTGTAAAGTAATACGGAATAAAGTGTTTATATATCAGAAAGCTTGTTGTCAGCCTAATTATTGTGAGTGGAAACTTGGGGAGGACAGTAAGTCCTCTCACACTACACATTCAAAACCTAAAATTCAGAACCAGAGGCCTGCAAGTGAACTGGGTACATATATCTTCACAAATGTTTTTTCGAAACTGTATCACAATTCATGCTCAATCAATCAATCACTATGCACCTTTACATTACCTTCCTGTTACAAATTTAGTAGCAAAGTGATCTCGATTAATTGAGTGGTGGGGGGAGGAGGGGAGGGCTAATATTAAGATTAAGTTGTGAGTATTCATTATTTTGTATTTTCCAGAGTGCCTGGTGTTTTAAGAATCTGACTTATCTGGGCAAAGTGACCTTGGGCTTGAGCCCAATGGTACACTACAGGAATTGACTGAAAAAGTATGTCAGCACATCATGTGGCAATGATACATAAAGTGACTGCATCCAATGAGGTACGGTTGGTCACTCCTACTATTTGTTACACCTTGGTGGAGATTATAGAAGTTATCCCCTATTTGGAGGGTTGTACAGCTAGTCGGGTTCATAGGGTACAGGCCCAATTTGATCATTATCTTGACTTGGTTGGTGTTGATCTGGAACAGGCCGAGGAGTTACAAAATTGTAGTGAGCATATTTGGAAATAACAGGAGCATGGATCTGCATGATGCACACCCTGTTAGTAATTTAGGGGCACACAATGGGGACATGAAGGGAACAGCCCTGAATAATATGTTAACAAAGTTACAAAATCTGTTGCAAGATGTTTTAAGGCAGTGCACAAGCATGTCATGTGAGTCAATGGACTCAGTTGTGAAGTTTTTGTGTTTTTCATTAGTATTTCTGCACATGACTTTGGCCATGGAAGTAAGTGGAATTGATGCCTTAAGATTAATTGCTGTAACAGTGAAAGATAGGTTGTAAAAGGAGATTTTGCAGTCCATACAATGTAAGGAGACTTGCGTGGGGTGTAGGAGCCAAATAATTAGGCTCATTCCTCCATGATCTTTGATGGAAATATTTTATTGGGAGTATGAAAAGTGGCAAGGTATTAGTGAACTGTTAGTGGAATATGTTTCACAAGTTAAGAGAAGTGTATTGGCACAGTTTCTTCATCACACGGAGGAACATGTTATAACACACTTGTTAGAAATGCTGAATACTGAAAGTAGGCAGAGGGCAGTGTTTTGTCAGGTTCATGGGACATTTTTACAATTAGAGGATCTGATCAGAGAGCTTCAAGCTAGGGAGTGCCTTGACTACCACAGGAAGAAATGGGAGGGGAAGACTTTTGTGAGGAAGAAAGTGAATTTGGAGGGAAATGCCATCCAGGTTGGGATACAATCAGTAGGTACTGAGGAATGAGATTCCATGAGAGGGGAAAACTTGGAATCAAAATGTTGGAATTGTAATGGACTGTATCATGTGAAGAAGGATTGTATGGGAAAGACATTGCAGCCCTTGTTATGACAATTGTTGTATCTTTGACACAATAAACTAATATGTGCGATTAGGGACACATCGAATAAACAACAGCTGTTGTATGTATTGCTGTAAATAATGAGTCAGTTTGTGCACTCATGGATTTAGGGAGTACTTTTTCAGCAATTGATTATGATTGGTTCCTCATACAACAAGGTAAATGTAAATGGTAAGGACTGTCATCAGAAAAGGGGTTGTTTATGGTGGTCATGGGAGTTTACTGGTTAAGGTGGCATTGGGAGATTTGTTGTGGATAATTAATATGAAGATTGTTAAAAATCTGGCCACATCTTGCATATTTGGAGCAGACTTCATTGGGAAGGTGGGCTTAATTCTGAATGGGGCTGGCAGGAGCTATTATTTCAAATTTAAACTGGGAACTCTGTTGCCATGGTAGTCAGGAAGGAGCAACCCCAAAAGGGGGATTGGTGTGTGCCTGTATGGCTGGTCTCTGGAATCACGTGCCCAAGCTGTCTGTCAGAACTGGTGGTTTGGTGGAACAGCTCCAAGAACTGTGTGTGACAGTTGTACTTGGAGACATGCATTAGCCCTGACTGAATTGATATCATTTATCTTGTGGGGCACTCTATCGCCCTTCAGACTTGGAAGTGGTGGGCGCATGTCATGAAGAAAAGTGAGACACGTCGGAAGTTGTGTAACTTCCATGAGACATGACTGGTACAGACATGTGATTTTAAGAGAAACTGGGCCTCTTGTCACCATGCAGAGAATAAGGGAAGATATGTTTTGTGTTTTGAAACTTAGGCTAGTGTTTTAGTGTATGATTTTTCTGCAAAGTCTAATTCATGAAGTACTCAAGGTGACAATTTATTTGACAGAATCATTTTAATGCACCCATGTTATTTGCTTGTCATGTATTCTTGAAGGCCGTGCGTTTCAAAATGTTGCTTATAATATACGATTATATGGTTAAGACTGATTTTATGAGTGCACGACATGATGATTGTCATAACAGATTCTTTTTAATGCATTGATGTTAATTGTTAGTTTTTCTCTTTCACAATTGCTACATTTTGAAGGTTTCATTAAATCCATTTCTCATGCTTATGAGAATGTCATATGAGGAGTGAGTAATTTTGTGGCCTGTTGGCTAGTTTCTTGTTAATGCCAGCTGATGATTAATTTTCTGCTGCATGTGTGTGTTTTTCTAATTAGTTGTGCATTACTGAGAAAGCTTATGATCGATCAATGTTGCTATTCACCATATAGCAGAGATGCTGAGTTGCAGATAGGTAGAACAAAAAGACTGTTACAAATAAGCTTTTGGCCAGCAAGGCCTTTGTCAAAAATAGTGAACACACACACACACACACACACACACACACACACGCTCACACACACACACACACACACACACACACACACACGTAAATGCAACTCTCACTCACATGACTGCAGTCTTTGGCAACTGAAGCCATACAATATTCATTGTAATATTCATAATATTGTTACATTCCATCCTAGATTTTTCATTGTTTGAGTGAAGGTGAATGTCTGCTTGTGTCTGTATGTGTGGATGGATATGTGCGTGTGTGCGAGTGTATACCTGTCCTTTTTTCCCCCTAAGGTAAGTCTTTCCGCTCCCGGGATTGGAATGACTCCTTACCCTCTCCCTTAAAACCCACTTCCTTTCGTCTTCCCCTCTCCTTCCCTCTTTCCTGATGAGGCAACAGTTTGTTGCGAAAGCTTGAATTTTGTGTGTATGTTTGTGTCTGTTTGTGTGTCTATCGACCTGCCAGCGCTTTCGTTCGGTAAGTCACCTCATCTATATATATATATCAGCTCAGATATTCATCGTGATGCACCAGTCTGTTTGAGTCCAGTCTTTATTTACAAAAAGTGGTATTTTATTGCTGTTTTCTTAAGACTGTCTTGACTTGGTATATCTTTACAAATGTATTTCAAAATTGTATCCCAACTCTTGCTCAATCAGTTGCTCCATTGCTTTACATCTGCTTTCCTGTTACATCATGGTTTATCTTGATGGTTCTGTTGGAAAGTGCTGTGAGAACTCACGATAAATGAAACTTGTGCTATTCAGCAGATGGGGATTACGTGACAGTATCATTGAGGTAGGCATAGCAGAAAGGGAGTGGGAACAAAATGGAGTCAATAACACACATCTGCACAACATTTTTGAGACTGTAAGTTGTGTAGCAGTATTGAAATAAGCAAAACAGCATGATAATGGCTGTTATATCTATATCGTCACAGTGCATAGGGATTACGTGATATACCTTTTGACAGTCAACAACGCTGAAACTCTGCACACCATGCGGTTGTCACACAAAATGCTGGATGTGCAGAATTGGGTAACTGTCAATGATCATCCAGGCATTGAGTTTGTAATAGTCCTCGCACAAGTGGAAAGAACGGTCTTTTTTAGGCACAAGTTGTATAGGCAATGACCAGTTACTATCCAGATGGCACACAAACCCAGAATCTAAGAGGTCTTAGATTTCTGCCTTAGCATGGGAGACTTTGCTGGCTTTGAGGCAGCAAGTGTAATACTGGACAGGGGTACCATCAATAGTGACTACCCTATGAGAAGTGTCATTAGTAATAGCACCTATAACAGAGGGGATGGTTGACACATAACAACACTGGACGATGGAGACATGATACACTGTAAGTCTGATTGTCACTGACCTGAGGAGTGTTCAGCGAAGGCAGAAGCAGATAAGGAGCAGGTGAATCCTCAGCATTGCTGTGTGGCTATGTCTCAGTGAGGTTAGAAACCATGCAGAGAGCATGTGACAGGTTGGCTGATGTGTTGGCAATCAGCTGATACAATTTGTTGTTGTTTGATGAGGTTTCAGGATTGCAGCCAGATCATGTTGACTTTTTGCCACAATATTTCGTCCAGCCATCTTCAAGTGAGTGTCCACCACTAGAGACTGCAAGTCCCCGACATTGGCTTTGCAGCAATAATTGACACGGAAATGCATGTGCATTGGTGGCCATCAAAGGAGTGTCCTCTGTCTAAATCTGCACCCTCTGCAGTTACTGTTCTGTCTGTGGCATGCAGGCGCATGCGTAAAAGTGAAACTACATGTCTGCCCACTGTCGGAATGCGTGCTGGCATTGGTAAAAACCATACATCAGATGTCGCCAGAATTTCTTCTGAGGGACAACAGTTTATTCATAGTGATGCATCTCCCAACATCTGACACCTGGTTTTTAGAGATGTGAGCGTGCATTCCAACAGAGGGCAGACATGTATTTTCACCTTTATGCATGTGCCTGTGTGCCACAGATAGAACAGTATTTGCATAGGGTGCAGATTTTGATAAAGGACGCTTCTGTGACGGCTGCCAATGTGCATGCATTTATGCACCAGTTTTTGCTATAAAGCCAACACCAGGAACTAGGAGTATCCAGTCGCAGACACTCATGTGAAGATGGCTGGACAATTGCCAGACAAAATATTGTGGCAAGAGGTCAACATGATCCGGCTGCAATCCCGAAATCTCATCAAACATTCAGTATGCCAGGAAAACTTCAAGAATCACAATTTTCTGTTGTCAGGGTGAAGGTCAGTGATCTCTTGATGTTGTGAGTTATAAGCTGGGCCGGCAAGTCATCAAAATCCATCATCAGACACAGTGGCAACTGCTGTGTAAGAGCACAAGAGCACATGAACACACTAGCTTTTGACACCTTGCGGAGTGTTTTTTTTCCCTTACTTTTTTTCTTTTTTTCATTAATGGTGTTAAACATAACATAGATTGGTAATCTGAAGTATATGCGATTGAATCTACCATGCTATGCTACATTTGCTGCCTAGCATTGGGGCTGCGAGCGCATCTTCAGTTATGCATGTTTTAAGGAGCTTTTGCCCATGTACAACTGGTGTGATGTAATTGCATTATAGATCACATACATACATATTTGATCAACAACATGCACGGTTCATGGCATGAACAGCTGTCAGCTAGCCCCACCATTCAACTAAAAGTTTACATCAATACCAACAGGTGGTAGCACAATGCTGCAGACTTGTACCCTCGTTCGCTTAGCATAAATCACTCTAGACCATAGCACATTCCTCTGTTATGCCAGTTCACTCACTGTAGAGTAAAATTAGGTCAGACATCAGCATATGTTCTAATTATACTGATATCAAAACCTATTTTGTTGGTTTCTGAATGAGTTATAGTAAATCAAGTTTCAGATTTTATCACATGGTGGTCAGTTGGAGGTGCTGAGAACCCTAAGAGTCTACAGCACATCATCGTAGATTGTGAGATTGTAACACTTATTCGTGCTTTAGATATCTGTTGAGCTTACAGTAAGGCAGATTTATCCATGCTGTAGGCCCCCATTGCCTGTACAAATATGGACACTGATTAGATTAGATTAGATTAATACTTGTTCCATAGATCATGAATACGACACTTCGTAATGATGTGGAATGTGTCAGGTTAATAAAAGATGTCTGTACAAGATATTACATTACACAAAATATTGCATGACACTAATGTTTAAGTCGGGTTTTCTTTTTTTTTTTTTCTTTTTTTTCCCCTCCCTTAATTTATATCTAAAAATTCAGCCAATGAGTAGAAGGAGTTGTCATCTAGAAATTCTTTTAATTTATTTTTAAATGTTGGTTGGCTATCTGTCAGACTTTTGATGCTGTTTGTTAGGTGACCAAAGACTTTTGTGGCAGCATAATTTACCCCTTTCTGTGCCAAAGTCAGATTTAACCCTGCATAGTGAAGATCATCCTTTCTCCTGGTGTTATAGCTATGCACAATGCTATTACTTTTGAACTGGGTTGGATTATTAACAACAAATTTCATAAGTGAATACATATACTGTGAGGTTACTGTGAGGATCCCTAGATCCTTAAATAGATGTCTGCAGGATGACCGTGGGTGGGCTCCAGCAATTATTCTGATTACACGTTTTTGAGCAATGAATACTTTTCTACTCAATGATGAATTACCCCAGAATATGATGCCATACGAAAGCAGTGAATGAAAGTAGGCATAGTAAGCTAATTTACTGAGATTCTTATCACCAAAATTTGCAATAACCCTAATAGCATACGTAGCTGAACTCAGACGTTTCAGCAGACCATCAATGTGTTGTTTCCAGTTTAACCTCTCATCAATGGACACACCTAAAAAGTTTGAAAATTCTACCTTAGCTACAGACTTCTGTTCAAAGTATAAGGAACCTGATGCAAACTTGAAATATAACTTATTTCACGATACATTTTTAAGGGTATTTGAAAATTGTTTTCCCAAGAAAATAGTTAAACATACTTCCAAGAAAACATATAAAAAACCTTGGCTAACTAAAGGAATATGAATATCTTGCAACCGTAAAAGAGAACTGTTCTAACAGCAAGAGGGAGTACTGACCCCGAAATTGTTCAATATTATAAAAACTATTGTGCGGTACTAAGAAAAGTTATTAAAAAGTCCACAAGCATGTGTATCATGTCTGAGATCAGTATCTCTGATAATAAAATTAAAGCAATTTGGAATATTATTGAAAGGGAAAAAGGGCAACCGAGAGCACAGGAAGACTTTAGTGCCATAAAACTAAATGACAAGTGTGCTAACAAACAATCAGAAATTGAAAATATTTTCAATAATCATTTTTTAAATGTTATGCAGAAAATAGGATCTAGATCTTCACTAGAAGAGGCAAGGCTACTAATAGAAGAGGCCATACCTGTGCAGTTTGAAACAACTGTATTTCCACCAACCTCTCCCTCTGAAATCAGTAAAATAATAAACTCACTGAAAAGTAAAAGCTCTTACGGAATTGATGGCATTTCCAGCAAGGTACTTAAAGCTTGTTCCCCACAGATAAGTAGGATTCTCAGCCACGTATGTAATAGCTCTTTGGAGAAGGGTGTTTTCCCCGATAGACTGAAATATGCCATTGTAAAACCATTGCATAAAAAGGGGGATACGTCGGATGTCAACAACTACCACCCAATCTCTCTTCTGACAGCTCTATCAAAAATTTTTGAGAAAGTAATGTATTCAAGAGTAGCCTCCCATATTTGTAAAAATAAAGTACTAACAAAATGTCAGTTTGGTTTTCAGAAAGGCTTTTCAACAGAAAATGCTATATATGCTTTCACTGATCAAATATTAAATGCTCTGAATAACCGGACATCACCCATTGGTATTTTTTGTGATCTCTCAAAGGCTTTTGATTGTGTAAATCATGGAATTCTTTTAGATGAGCTAAATCATTATGGTTTGAGGGGGGCAGTGCACAAATGGTTTAATTCATACTTAACTGGAAGAATGTAGAAAGTTGAAATAAGTGGTTCATGTAATGTTAAAACAACAGCTGATTCCTCAAACTGGGGGGCTATGAAGTACGGGGTCCCACAGGGTTCGGTCTTAGGTCCTTTACTGTTCTTGATATACATTAATGACTTATCATTCCACATTGATGAAGATGCAAAGTTAGTTCTTTTTGCTGATGATACAAGTATAGTAATAACATCCAAAAACCAAGAACTAAGTGATGAAAAGCTTTCTCAGTTTCTCTGATATTCACTTAAATATGGGACTGATGACAGTGTGCTTTAGGCTCTTATGGTCTTCAGTGAATCATTTGTATTCTAGTCCACAGACTGTGTTGGTGGGCATTACTACTTGAATTTAATCATTTCCACAAATGGCAGTTTGTGTTTGGAGTTGGTTGTTTACTGTGTGGGAATCGGCTTTTGTGCGCAGTTTACACGTGAACTCTGTTGAACCTATTTTAAGTGCTAAGAGAAAAGTGCATTACCAGGAAATGTTAGCTGCAAAGGAACTGAGGTGTCCTAGACCAGATCCATTGTTTGAGAAAGTGATGAAATCAGGTAAGTGTGACTACAAGAGAACATTTAACAAAGAAGTATATAATAACAGTAAGTTGTTGTGTAGGTGCAATGTAAGAGTGTCTAGTTTTCCGCCAGAAAATTAATTCATGGATTAATACATGTGTTACAGATCTTGTATATTCGTCCAAAAAATTAAAAAAGCACAAACTCCAACTTACACAAAAATAAGAAATGGAGAGTAGTGAAAGCTTACAGTTTATTTCATTCTTGCCCTAAATTGTGCTTAATTATGGGCAAAACAACAAAAATCCATGCAACAGTTCTTTCTTTTGTTAGGCAAATAATACAAATTATATCATTATTGTTATTATTATTATTATTATTATTGGCAGTGGTTATAGTTGTATAAATTTTCTCATAAGCAGAACTGTTATACAGCAGATTCAATTAATTTCACACTCTCAAATTTATCTGCATCTAAAAATTTGTGGGCTTCCAGAATGCATACTTGGTAGCCGCCACTGGTCGGACATCACCAGTCGGAGGTAGCGTGGATGACTGCAACCCACTGAGTGGGAGTGTAAGGGGATGCAGGGGGAAGGTATCCAAAATGCCAGAGCCTGATGCATAGTGAAGCAATGTGACCAATTGGAGGTCTGTAAAGAGGCCAACAGGTTTGAGAAAATTGATCCTGAGGACAGGAGGTCAATGTCAGTGACCTGGAAGGCCCAAGAGAATTACAGATCTGGCACGACCTGGAGATGGAGGTGTGCCAAGCCATGGTCAGGTATGTTGTAGTTGTTGGCTGCACAATGGAACAATGATGCAGGAAGAAGGATTGAAGGAGCAGACAATGGTGGACTGATGCAGGCATTGGCTCCAGCATCAATGAGGAAATGGAGAGTGCCAGCAGGATCAAAAATATAGAGCCTACCCACAGGAGGATTCAGCGTGTTGGATGATGAAATAGAGGAGAGGCTCCCTACACCATCACTGTGAGTCATGATGACCAGACAGACTTGTGGCCAGAGTTTTGATATGCACACAGTGGTCAACGAGATCGTGTGGAGATGTTAAAACTTATGTGGTACCAACATAATGGGTACTTTGGATGTGGCAATGGTGTGGATCAATTGGGCTGCTGGGTGCACTGTATGGTCACTTGGCCATAGGGGAAGAATGGGATGCAGGTGTTGGCAGTGCAGGTTATGCTGGAAGATGACAGCCATGTAGCACAGGAGGGAGCTACTGGCAGCACACACAACCTGCAGAGACGTCTGGATAAGGGCAGGAGGAGAGCTGCCAAACTTTGCATCAATAAGGGAGCTGTCAGAGGGAAGGAGCTGATGATACCAAATAATACTGTAGGGCCAGTCAGTGATACAGAATTTCTCCTCTGAAACAGCAGCCTTGTGAGACAAGAAATGTAGTTGAAGATCGTATGGAAATTTAACCAGCCAAAGTGTCCCCAGTCCAACATCAGGTAGCTCCTTAGGTGCGACTTGGGAATGGAGATGGTGTCACAACTGAGATTGGGTCCAATCCTGTAGCTGCATATCACGTATAGTGTAGTGATTTGTTTCAGTAGGAGGATTGGACAGAAGTTCAATAATGTGGAACCGAACTGTAGCATATTTATGTTGAGAGGACAGATCCAGCAGTAGGTCACTGATGAGGTCTGGTTTGTTGTGTAAGTGGCTAATCAGGCATAAGAAGTGTGCATCGTCACTCAGAATTCAATGACTGTCCAACAGTTTATCAATCAAGCAAACCGTATTTTGGATTTCTCCTTGTGCAGATGTGGTAGTTTAGGGAAACTTGTGACAGCACCAGCTGTGGTGTCACAGGAAGAGGTGAGTGGCAATGTTGTGATGGTAGTGGTGATGTGGACCCAGGAAGTGGTACTTTACCTGAGGTCTACAAGGAGGGGATAGTGATATGCTGTCTACATGTGACACACGGTACAGTTGGTGTAGGTGAGCACATGGTTGTCACAGATGATGTGATTGTAGTCATGAATGTTCATACTGGAATGTTGTCAGTGTGAGGATCGCACAAAAGTACATGTCCTTGTGTAATGGAAGGAGGGAGCAAGTCCATATTATGTACATATGTCTGATGTGGCGGACTGGGAAAGACGAAGATATCTCTTGTTTGGTTTGGTATCAGATGAAATTGTGATGTTGTGGCACATTGTGGAAGTGGACACATTGTCCTGTATGTGGTTCCTACCAAGATCACTGCAACATGGAGAGGTTATAGTTTACAGTCATGAATGGATGCAAGCTTGTAGTCACACATGAGTGCAGAATAAATATAGGCTGAATGGTAGGAGTGTCACTGTCAAAAAACACTGTCTCTGCACCCATGGCGGAGTCCAAGTCGAAACTGTAATTAGTTCATTGTGTAAGCTTAGGTGCAAAGGTGTAAATTCATCACATGAAAACACTTTGAACAGAATATGTCAGGAGTTGCCAGTGTGGCAATTCCTTTTCCCCACACCAAATTGTTAGGCAGTGGGTATTACCAACACACAACCATATGCACAGATGAAGCAATCTTATACTGTAAACACCATACAATAATACAACTGAACTCATACAGTGGCTGTTGATGGTGTACTATGTCAAAGGTCATCAAACTATACACCAAAGTAGTTCTTGTCAAAATCAATAACCAAATGTTCAGTGTTGGTGGTGGCCACAACAATTGTTACATGAATATTTTATCTATCTCTTATACAGAATTGTACTTATTTTCTAAGAACAGTTGTTTGCTTATAATATTAAAGCCTGCTGTTTACTGGCATAAGTTTAAATGAATAGTTAAAATAGTAAAATAAATGAAAGTAAACATCTTTATCCTAATGACATATAAATAAATAAATTTACATTTTTCAGTTTAAAATACAAAATTTGTCCTAAGTTACATATTTGTATCCTAAAGATATAAACAAATTTATATTTTATTATCATAATTTGAGTTAAAATACAAAATTCTGTCTTCATGACATAAGTAAGGATCACATTTTTTTCTTGCTTGTGTGTGTGTGTGTGTGTGTGTGTGTGTGTGTGTGTGTGTATGTGTGTGTGAGTGAGTGAGTGAGTGTGTGAATGTTGTGAGTGTGTCTTTCTTTACTGACAAAGGCTGTGGCGGAAAGCATATATGTGAGTGTCTTTTAACCATGCCTATCTGCAACTTTCCATGTCTGCTTTACAGTAAGTAGCAATCTATCTTTTCCTACATTGTTGGGTACCATTACTGTTACACTAAGGGATGCCATATAACTCTAAAAATTCATTCATTTTGTAAACAGTTTCTTCTATGAGGATTGTTTTTAATTTCCTTTTGAATACCTGTTCATTATTAATTTCCTTTTCTATACTGGTGAGAAGCCTATTGTATTCTTTTATACCTGACTCAGTAACTCCCCTGAGCACCTTTGTCAGAGTTGCAGAGCATTGGTGAAAATTTTTCACCTGTGCTGTGCTTGTGAATGTCACAATGTTTCTGAAATTATTCCCTGTTGGCTATAAACTTCATCACTGAGTATATATATTGACCTATAATACACTCATGTTCAGAAAAAACAAAACACCTTGAACAACTAGAGATAGGACATTCATATCCATGGGACATGTACCTTAGTATGTATATCCCTGGAATATTTTCTGTTAGAGACCCCATATATGAATTTCACTGCTCCTTTTTGAAGACTTTTCAACTCCTGCAGTGTTTCCCCAGAAGATTGTACTGTAAGAGAGTATAGAATGGAACTATACAAAATATGACAATTATCAGGTAATTTTTTCCCCCCAAGAAGCTGTTTCTCCATTAACAAAATGTAAATAAAGATATATAAAAGTGGTTCCTATAATTATGACAATGATTAGATTTTTCTTAGATTTCTTTATGGAAGTAGCCTGCAGTGGCTGCTTCTGCTTATTAATTTATGACTCATTGTGTGTGCCTGCAGTCTTTCATTCATGATAAAATTTATGGAACATGATGTGTGAACAAAGAATACTGATAAAGTGACTCATATATGTTCTATGAGTTGCAAAATCATGCCACAGGTTATAATGTCCAGTAGTATAAACTTCAGTGTGAAGATCCACATTCAGTTGGCAGTGTAACTGGTTGTGTATGGGCTGATAATTTGTAAATGAAATTTTATGAATATCAGATTAGTTAGTGATATGTCACAGGTTGAAAATGATGATTTTGTATGATTACTAGAGTTGGTTTTATCTTACTATTATTTTTCTCTCAATAGTAAAATTTATAAACAGCACACTTATAAATATTTTTATAAATTACCTTGAGACTACTTTTTTCATGCAGCACTGTAATGTTTGTATTACTGTAGGTATGTCAATGATACCCTGTGATTGTATAAAGATGGGATGACTGCCTGCAGGATATCCTTAGAACCTTTAGTATCCTACATCCTACGATAGCCTTCACACATGAAGTTGAAGAGACTTGCAAGATTAGTTTTTTTAAATATCACCTCAGGTAATAATAGTGGTAGATGTAAGTGTGACATTCACAGAAAGCTGACCACACCTAATGCTGTTATCTCCTTTCAATCTGTGAATAGCGAAAAGTATAAGACAGCCTTCTTTTACAGCATGATTAGTAGAATGTTTAAAATTCCACTACAAGAAAAAATAGAACATGAAATACATGGATTGGAGGGTACAGCTGCCAACAACAGTTTTCAAATAGATGTGATTAACCATATGTGCACAAAAATCGTAAAGAGAAGTCAGACTTCTTAAACAATGTCATAATTGAGTGGGTTAATAAGGAATAATAAAATAAATAATAATAATGATATTCTTGTATTTTGCCATCAAGGAAGAGTTTCAACATTTAAAGAACATTTATGTAATGAACACCATAAGGTCACTAACAGTGAAAATAACCTAAAGATATTGCACATATTGGATAAAGGATGGAAATGGATGTATTAGAAGATTTAGAGATATATTCCAGTTTCCTTAAGGAGCCAGGAAAGGTATTTAATTCATAGATTGAATCTTAAAATAAACCATTTCTTGATTACTTCAGAAAGGTCCTTAGATGAGAGAAGCTAGGTTCTTATCCTCAGTATTCCTCAGTACGGTAACTTCTGGGGCCCTCCCCCTGCCCCCATTCACCCATCTTTCCTCTCTCTTCTCCCTACTCTGTAATAGGTCATTTTTCTACTTCATTTCATATACAGGCCCTTTGTAGTTCAACATATGGCCCATATATATATATATATAATAGAGGGAAACATTCCACGTGCGAAAAATTATATATAAAAACAAAGATGAGGTGACTTACCGAACGAAAGCGCTGGCAGGTCGATAGACACACAAACAAACACAAACATACACACAAAATTCAAGCTTTCGCAACAAACTGTTGCCTCATCAGGAAAGAGGGAAGGAGAGGGGAAGACGAAAGGAAGTGGGTTTTAAGGGAGAGGGTAAGGAGTCATTCCAATCCCGGGAGTGGAAAGACTTACCTTAGGGGGAAAAAAGGACAGGTATACACTCGCACACACGCACATATCCATCCACACATACAGACACAAGCAAACATATTTAAAGACAAAGAGTTTGGGCAGAGATGTCAGTCGAGGCAGCAGTGTAGAGGCAAAGAAGTTGTTGAAAGACAGGTGAGGTATGGGTGGCGGCAACTTGAAATTAGCGGAGATTGAGGCCTGGCGGATGACGAGAAGAGAGGATATACTGAAGGGCAAGTTCCCATCTCCGGAGTTCGGATAGGTTGGTGTTGGTGGGAAGTATCCAGATAACCCGGACGGTGTAACACTGTGCCAAGATGTGCTGGCTGTGCACCAAGGCATGTTTGGCCACAGGGTGATTCTCATTACCAACAAACACTGTCTGCCTGTGTCCATTCATGCGAATGGACAGTTTGTTGCTGGTCATTCCCACATAGAATGCATCACAGTGTAGGCAGGTCAGTTGGTAAATCACGTGGGTGCTTTCACACGTGGCTCTGCCTTTGATCGTGTACACCTTCCGGGTTACAGGACTGGAGTAGGTGGTGGTGGGAGGGTGCATGGGACACGTTTTGCATCGGGGGCGGTTACAAGGATAGGAGCCAGAGGGTAGGGAAGGTGGTTTGGGGATTTCATAGGGATGAACTAACAGGTTACGAAGGTTAGGTGGACAGCGGAAAGACACTCTTGGTGGAGTGGGGAGGATTTCATGAAGGATGGATCTCATTTCGGGGCAGGATTTGAGGAAGTTGTATCCCTGCTGGAGAGCCACATTCAGAGTCTGGTCCAGTCCCGGAAAGTATCCTGTCACAAGTGGGGCACTTTTGTGGTTCTTCTGTGGGGGATTCTGGGTTTGAGGGGACGAGGAAGTGGCTCTGGTTATTTGCTTCTGTACCAGGTCAGGAGGGTAGTTGCGGGATGCGAAAGCTGTTTTCAGGTTGTTGGTGTAACTACCCTAATAGGGAGCTTGTTTCTTTTCAGATGTATTCAGTGTGCTTTATGTACATTATTTTGGCTACATGAATGCCATGATTTGCAGATAAATTGGGTGTCATCAAGAGACTGATCCTTGGTCCCCATATTCCATTAGATATTTCTGGCATTTCTACTATTTTGGGGTTTTTGATAGGGGAGTTATACACTGTACCAGGTCTGTCTGCTACATTGTGATGTATAGCAGTGTTGCAGACTGTTTGATTCCAATGTTCTGTCATATACATAAGAAAATGTTGACAGAACTGAGATGCCATGTTATTTGCTTTTGTAGCTTTTGTTTTCTTAGCCCAGCATGTTCTTTTGTTCATAGAGAGTTTGAATCCGATTAGGATTATCTTTACTTTAGCACAACACACTATGTTTGACATATAGCTTTGTGTTCTACATATTGCATATTCTGTTTATTTTTATTTAATCACAACTTTTATGTAACTGTGATATCCGAATGGTTACTCATGCAGGTATCCTTTTTTTTTTATTCATTTCTTTGATTGGTCCAGATTTTAGGGTAATAGTTTTCTTTTATTCATATGTTATTTTATTTCTTTTAGTAAATAATATACTTGGAACTTACACATACCATTACTTTTAAATTTTGATATACCAGATGTTAAATTTAGTTATAGATTTCTTAATCTAAGAAACTCATGAGAAAAACTTCAAAAGGCCAAGATCACTAGTGAAGCACTTATTTTGATAACTTGTTTTGGAAAGACTACGTTACCATCTTCAGATCTGCTCTATCTGTGCTATTTATCATGTCACATCACAAATATACATGTGAAGATCATGAAAATCACTGGACTGCTACTATAGTGAGCTGTTATGTGATCATGAGCACTTGCATTTGGCACACTATCCATATGTTTGTACATATTGTTTATTTTAAATTTGACATCCAGCATTTTTCATATGCATATTTGTGATGTGACACAATACATCGTGGTTTGGCCTTGATGCCTGTCTCACAGAGGTGAATTTGGAGCATTCATCATGGGTAGCTTTTTAGGTTAGAGGGTCATGGGAAAACAATAAAGGGCTTCAGTCACAAGGGGTGCAGGCCGAACACAGGAAGAGGTTCGATGTAGGAACCATCCGTATAACAGTTGTAAATTGTCATAGCCACGTTGGGAAAGGACCAGACCTCCAAGTGCTAATAGAAAGCACTGATGCTCAAATAGTTATAGGCCCTGAAAGCTGGCAATCACCAGAGATAAGTACAGCCAAAATTTTCATGAAAGACCTAACAGTGCTCAGAAAGGATAGGCTACACACAGTTAGTGGTGGTGTTTTTGTTGCGGTGAGAAGTAATTAATCTTGTATAATTGAAGTAGATAGTTTCTGTGAGTTAGTATGGGTAGAGCTCATTCTTGGGAACCAGAATAAAATAATAACTGCATCCTTTTACTGACCTCCCAACTCAGATGGTACAATTGCTGAAAACTTTGAAGAAAACTTGAGTGTAATTTTAAACATGTACCTGACTCATACAATTATAGTTGGTGGTGACTTCAATTTACCCTCAATATGTTGGCAAAAATACATTTTAAAATCTGGAAGTATGCATAAAACAGCATCCAAAATTGTGGTAAACGTATTCTCTGAAAATTATTTCAAGCAGTTAGTTGATGTCCTCCCCCCTCCCCCCCCCCCCCCCCAAAATAGTAAATGGCTGTGAAAACACACTTGACCTCTTAGCAACAAATAATCCTGATCTAATAACAAGCATCAAAATGGATACAAGGATTAGTGTCATAGCGAGACTGAATACCAAAATCCTCCAAAACCAAATGAAAATGCCTTCCTGAGTGACAGCCTCCACTCCTTCCAAATTAACAGTGTATATATAGACTAGATGTCGCTTGGATTCAAAGAAATAGTACCAAGAGTAGTTGAGTCATTTGTACCAAATAAATTAACAAATGATGAAACTGATCCCCCACTGGTACACAAAACATGTCAAAACAATGTTGTAGATACAACCAAAAAACATGCCACATTTAAACGAACGCAAAGTCCCCAAGATTGACAATCTTTTACAGAAGCTCAAAATTTAGCACGGACTTCAATCCAAGGTGCTCGTAACAGTTTCCACAATGAAACTTTGTCTCAAAATCTGACAGACAAGCCAAAGAGATACCAGTCATATGTAATATATGCCAGCAACATGATGTAATCAGTGTTTTCTCTGTACAATAGCAATGAAAATACTATTGATGACAGTGCTGCTAAAGCAGAGTGACTAAATACAGCCTTCCAAAATTCCATCACCAAAGAAGATGAAGTAAATATTCCGGAATTCTAATCATGAATAACTGCCAACAAGAGTATCTTAGATGTAGATATCATCAGAGTAGTGTAGCAACTTAAATCACTTTATAAAATCAAGTCTTCTGGTCCAGACTGTATACCAGTTAGGTTCCTTTCAGAATGTGCTGATGCAATAGCTCCATACTTAACAATCATATACAACTGCTTGCTCAACAAAAGATCCATACCCCAAGACTGGAAATCTTCACTGGTCACACCAATATCCAGGAAAGGCAAAAGGAGTAATCCACTAAATTACAGGCCCATATCATTAATGCCGAAATGCAACAGGATTTTTTTGGAACATATATTGTGTTTGAACATTATGAATTACATCAAAGGGAACTGTCTGTTGACACACAGCCAAAACAGATTTAGAAGACATCATTCTTATGAAATACAACTAGCTCTTTACTCTCGTGAAGTGTTGAGTGCTATTGACAAGGGATTTCAAATTGATTCCATATTTCTAGATTTCCAGAAAGCTTTTGACTTTACCTCTCAAGTGGCTTGTAATGAAATTGTGGCTTATGGAATATAGTCTCAGTTACATGACTGGATACATGATTTTCTGTCAGAGAGGTCACAGTTCATAGCAACTGACAGAAAGACATTGAGTAAAACAGAAGTGATTTCTGGCATTCCCCAAGGTAGTGTTACAGGCCCTGTGCTGTTCCTTATCTATATAAATGATGCAGTAGCCAATCTGTGTAGCAGTCTTTGGTTGTCTGCAGCTGATGCTGTCATTTATTATATAGTAAAGTCATCAGAAGCTGAAAATAAATTGCAAAACAATTTAGGAAAGATATCTGTATGGTGAAAATTTGACAGTTGACCCTAAATAAAGAAAAGTGTGAGATAATCCACATGAGTACCAAAAGGAAACCATTAAATGTAAGTTACACTAAAAATTAGTCAAATTTAAAGACTTTAAATTAAACTATATACCTAGAAATTAAAATTATGAATGACTTAAATTGTTAAATTGGAAATAACACATAGAAAATGTTGTGGGGAAGGTGAATGAAAGACTGCATTCTATTGGAAGAACACTTAGAAGATGCAACAGATCTACTAAAGACACTGCTTACAATATGCTAGTCTGTCCTCTTTTGGAGTACTGCTCCACAGAGTGGGATCCTTACAAGATACATTGAGAAAGTTCAGAGAAGAGCAGCATGTTTTGTATTATCGCAAAATAGGAGAGAGAGTGTCACTGACATCATACAGGAGATAGGGTGGGCATCATTAGAACATAGGCATTTTTCATTGTGGTGGAGTCTTATCATGAAATTTCAAATGCCAACTTTCTCCTCTGAATATGAAAATATTTTGTTGATGTCAACCTACATAGGGAGAAATGACCATAATAATAAAATAAGGGAAATCAGAGCTCACACAGAAAGATATAGCTGTTCATTTTTTCCGTGTGCTGTTCAAAAGTGGAATAATAGAGAATTATTGTGAAGGTGGTGAATCCTCTGCCAGGCACTTAAGTGTGATTTGCATGTAGATGTAGATATAGACCATCCTTTGTCTAATTGTTCATGGCAGTCCACTCAGGATGTCACTTCTGGTTATTCCTCCTAAATTTTAGAAGGCTGTTGGATGCTGCCCTCCCGTCCCCACCCCCAGAGGGAAAGACTACTGTCCATCTGCTCTATAGGAATCCTAATTTCTGTCTTATGCTCGTAGTCCTTACGCAAAGTGTATGTTGGTAGCAGTAGCATCATTCTGCAGTCAGGTTCAAACACCAGTTCTCTAAATTTTGTCAGTAGTGCTGCTCGAAAAGAACATTGCCCTTTCATTTGAGTTACTGAATTGTCTCTATAATACTTGCACATTGATTGAACCTACTGGTAGCAAATCTATGGACCTGCCTCTGAATTGCTTTAATGTCTTCCTTTAATTCGATTAGGTGGGAATCCTAAACACTCAGTGGTACTCAAGAACTGGTTGCACTAGTGTTCTTTATGTGGTCTTATTCCATTTCTTATCACTTTCCAACATTATGCTTACATATTTAATCAACCTGACCATGTCAGTTCCCACAGTAATGTTGTATTCAAAAATTGTGGTATTGTTTTTCCTACTCATCTGCAGTAACTTACATTTTTCTGCATTATAAGTAGCTGCTATTCGTGACACCAAATACAAATTTTGTCTAAGTCATCTTATATCCTTCTATATTATGGAGCTTTATATAATGCACTATTTTGCTGTGATTTTTAACAAAATGGACATGTGTGATTACTTAATGTCAATCTGTGGCTTCAGCATGGAAAAAGACTAGCAAGAAAACAGCAATGTGGCATAGTGATAGAGAATACTGCAAGACATTTCGAATAGACAGTTTGATGTGAATGAGATGAGTATTGATATGTAATGAATTTGTGTCAGATCACAAGCTCAGGAGTGAACATATCAGTAACCATCTACTTAACATAAAACTGTGGCTTCTGTGTGCAAGAAGGCTTTTAAGAAAACAGCAGTGTGGCAATGTGATTGTTGGATGAGCTCCAATTGTAGGATAATGATTTACAGGGTAAATCACGTAAAACTTGCACTGCAAATATTGTGGAAATGGAAAGTACTATTGATGTGTTGTTTTCACAGAATGAATTGGTAGTCAGGGGTTCATATTGTTAGCTAATTAACAGATTGTAATAATGCTGAGAAAGTGTATTTTTTGTGCATACACATGCTTTTGTAAGTGGAACAATGACTATTCACATTAACAATGTAAAGTAAATAATAATGTTAGTGGTGTTTGTTGCAGGTGTCTAGTGCGAGTTGTTCATGAGATATCATGTTGTGCAAAGTTTCCACACCGACACTTCCTGGAACCATTCAACCTGCATATTTGCAAAATATTATTTTGTTATGTTTGTTTACAGTGTTCTTGTATGTTCTTGCAACTTGCTAGGCTGTTAGTGGTGACAGTTCAAGCAGCAGATCATGCGGGGACAATGGGATTTACCACTGCAGAAAAGCCGACATGTTAATGATGTATGGAGAGTGTAGGAAGAATGCAGTCCATTCTTGTATGGTGTATGTGGCAAGATATCCCAGTAGATGTCAACCATCTCAGCAAATACTTATCAACCTCTGCAACTAGTTACATGACAGTGATAGTGTAACACCGAGACAACATAACAGAATGAAATAAATGACCACAGAACAGGGGAAAATTTATGTTCTTGCTGCTGTTGCAGTTGACACACATGTTAGATCCCACACAATCGCTCATGGAAGTAGCATGGGTCAGACAAATGTCCTATGCAACCTCCATTGACCAAGGTTCCATACCTATCACATCTCTCTCCATCAAGAGCCGCATGGAAACAATTATGAGAATCGTATTAACTTCTGTACATGGGCATTAAGGCAGGATACTCCAGATGTATCATGTATAATGTACCTAGTGATGTAGCCATGTTTGAAAATCATGACCAGACAACAAGTTGCTGAAACATGCACATCAGTGTTCATGTAGTGTAGACATATGGAGTGGGATAATGAACCAACAGCTCATAGGCCCATTTCTCATAGACAGGACACTGAACATGCACAAGCATTACAGCATCCTAATAGACTATATTCCACAGATACTAGGAGACATTCATCAGCAGACTAGCAGGAACCTGTGGTATCAGCTTTATGGCTGTCTAGGCCATAGTGCACAAAGTACTACAGCATGTCGCCATGAATTTTTCCCAAATTGTTGGACTGGACGTAGAGGATCTGTATCTCAGCTGGCCCATTACTAGGATTTGATGCCTGTAGACTTTTTTCTGTGAGGAAAACTGAAAGACTCTATCTACGAGGACATACTATCTACACCTGATGGTATGCAACATTGTATTACTATGGCCTGCTTGGACATCTCTGCTGAAATACTAGCAACTATGTAGCAGTTGTTCCATACCAGACTGGAAGTGTGTATTGCTGCTGCAAGTAATCATTTTGAATGTAACCTGTGATGATCTGTTGTCTTGTTATATTGGTCAGATCCACATATCTAGTGTATGCACTTGTGTTGTTCTTTAGTGTGTACTACCACAGGTATTGTACAGTGGTGGTGTGGAAACTTTTCAAAATACAAAATTTCGTAAACGCCTTGCATTAGAACCCTGCAACAAATAATGATGTTCTAATTTACCCTAATTTTTGTTTTTTAATACCAGTAGGCATGGTTCTGTATCAAAAAGTATATGTTTGTGCCAAAAATACACTTTCTAAGTATTATTACAATCTGGTCACTGGTTAACAATTAAGGCCATAACTACAAATCTGTTCTGTCAAAACCCCACATGGATAGCACTTTCCAATTCTACAGAACTGGGGGCAAGTTTTAGCTGATTCACCCCATACAATAAGTTTCTTTGTGAAATCACAAGCACAGGAATCAATAAAAACATCAGTAACTGTTTTATGACAACGAAAACAATCAATTTTTGACAGAATAATTTTATTGGATGAATAAAAAAATTTACTCACTAAGTGGCAGAAGAACACACACACATAAAAGAAAGTTGTAATTAGGCAAGCTTTTGGAGCCATTGGCTCCTTCTTCAAGCAGAAGGGTTGACGGAGAAGGAAGAGGGGTGAAGGAAGAGGGGTGAAGGAAAAGGATGGATATGTCTAGGAAAATGGGTAGATTTCAGGAAAGTCACCCAGACTGACCACACAGTATGAGAAGGAAGACTGATCATTGGGGACTGCATTGGATGAGAGCTTAAAGGTGGAAGACAGAGAAATATACAAGGCAGAGTTACTAAAAGTGAAAAGATAAGTGCATTGTGCGTAAGAGAGGTGGGAGGAGGGGGGGGGAGTGAAAAATAGACAGATTCAACAATGAAAGATGTAGAAAACTAATAAAGAGTTAAAAAAAGAGTAGTTACTGTGAAGAACTGCTGAGACAAGAAATTAACAAAAATTAAGGCCAGGTGTGTCGCGAGAACCAAGGATATGTTGCATTAGTTTCTGCCTGCGGAGTTCTGAGATACCGGTGTCTGGGGGCAGAATCCAGATGGTGTGTGTGGTGAAATAGGTGCTGAGGTCATGACTGTCATGTTGTAGAGCATGCTCTGCAACAAGATATTGCATGTTGCCAGTATACACTCTCTGCCTATGCCCATTCTGCCTAATTGATAATTTGGTGGTAGTCATGTCAATGTAAAAGGCCGGACAGTGTTTACACAATAGTTGGTATATGAGATGTTGTTTTGAAAATTGCTCTCCCTTTGATAGTATATGTTTTCCAGTAACAGGGCTGCTATAGGTGATGGAAGGAGGGTGCATAGGACAAGTCTTACAGTGGCGATGGTCACAGGGTTAGGAGCCATAGGGTTGGGAGACAGAATAACTCATGGATATTTGTAACATAGTCGTAAACCTCTTTCCAAAAGAAGGGTTCAGTTCTGATCCTCTGTCACTGTTCATCAGGTTTATTAAATTTCCTTTTTTTTTTTTTTAATGGAACCTATACGCGATCGTGGGTGCAGACAGAGAATTGGGTCTGACAAGAATATTGTGGAGATTGTGAGGGCAATGAAAAGGTATTCTAGGTGTGCTGGGCAAAATTTCAGATGGAATGGATCTCATTTCAGGGCATGATCTTAGGAAGTCATGGCCCTGTAGAAGTAGTTGATTAATACATTCCAGACCAGGATAATACTGAGTTACCAGTGGTGTGCTCTGAAGTTGTTTTTTGGAGGGATTAGCCAGTACCAGGATTGGATGTGATGGGACAGGAAATTTGCTTTTGAACTAGGTTGGTGGGGTGATTACGTGCAGTGAAGGCTGATGTGTACTGTTGTTCGTAGGTAGGTTGAATGTGGAGAGAAATGTGTCACTGGCCTTCGGCGAGGATGAGATCAGCATCAAGGAAAGTGGCATGGGATTGGGAATAGGACCATGTGAACTTTAACTGGGAGAAGATATTCAAAGATTCTAGGAAGTTTAGCATGTCAGCCTGACCATGAATCCATATGGTAAAAAGTCATCAATGTATCTTAACCAAGCTATGGATCCCAGAAAAGCCTCCTCCAAGTGACCCAGGAAAAGGATGGTACAGGAAGGAGCCATCCTGGTTCTCGTGGCCATACCCCTGATTTGTTTGTATGTCTGCTCCTCAGGGGTGATTTAGTTGTTGGTAAGTATAAAGTTGATTAGGTGAGTAGGAAGGATGCCATAGGTTTGGAATCAGGTGGGCAGTGACTGAGGAAATGCTCAGCAGCAGACAGACTATGTACATGGGGGATGTTGGTATAGAGGGAGGTAGCATCAATAGAGACAAGCAAGGTATGTGGTGGGAGTGGGACGGGCACAGTTTTCAGATGATCTAGGAAATTTTTGTTATCTTTGATATGGGAGGAGAGTTTTTGTACTACGGGTTGAATGTGCTGATCAACTAAGGCAGATACATGTTCTGTGGGTGATTTGAAGCCAACAACTATAGGATGGTATGGACAGGATGATTGGGTTTGTGGATCTTAGGAAGAAGGTAAAAGGTGGGGGTGCATGGTTTGAGGTGTTAGTCATTGTGAGGGGCCTGAGGTTTTAAGGAGGGACTGCAGGTCATTTTGAATCACAGGGATGGGACCTTGATGGTAGACACTGCTTGTAGAAATGTCAGACAGCTAGTGTAGACCTTCACTAACGTACTCCTTTCAGTCAAATACTACAGTGGTAGATCCTTTGTCTGATGGGAGGATAATGATGGAGTCATCAGCTTTTATGGAACGTAGAGTCTGGAGTTCTGCAGAGGACAGGTCTGGGTCACATTGTGGGAACCTGAGGAAGGGTTGTGAAGTAGTGCTGGGTGTGAGGAATTCTTGGAACGCTTAGAAGGGATGATTTTGAAGTAGTGATAGAGCATGCTCTACAACATGACAACTATGACCTCGGCACCTGTTTCACCATACACACCATCTGGATTCTTCTCCCAGACACCAGTTTCTCAGTACCTCGCAGTTGGGAACTTGCGCTACAACATGTCCTTGGTTCTTGCCACCCACCTGGCCTTAATTTACATTAATTTCATCTGTCTCAGCATTTCTTAACAGTAACTACTCTTTTCTTCACTCCGTTAACTTTCTACATCTTTCATTGTCTTATCCATCTATTATTCACCGCCCCCTTCCACCTCTCTTACATACAATGCACTTAGCTTTTCACTCTTATTAACTCATGCACGATGTGTAAGCAGTTATCTCTGTCTTGCATATTACCCTTTCTTCCACCCTTAGGCTCTCAGGTTTTCAAATCTCATCTGATGCAGCCCCCCCCCCCCCCCCCCCAACGATAAGTATTTCCTTCCCATCCTATGTGGTAAGTCTTCCGTGATGACTTTTCCGAAATCTATCCCTTTTCCTAGACCTCTCCAGTCCTTTTCCTTCACTGCTCTTCCTTCCCTTCAACCTTTCTGCCTGAAGAAGGAACCACTGGCTCCAAAAGCTTATCTAATTACAACCTACTTTTATGTATGTGTTCCACTGCCCCTTGGTGAGTAGATTTTTATCCATCCAATTAAATTAGTAACCATCTTATGGATTTTATAAAGTGTCCCTGATATGCATCCAAGAGTAACTTTTACATGGTATTATGAGACTGAAAGGTACAATTTATAACTACAGAATTTAAAAAAAAAAAAAAAAAAAAAAAACACAGTGTACTCCACTGTACTCTGTGCAAATCACTTCTATGAGGTGTAATTTGCATTGCTTACAAACAGTGTAGTTTTGAATAGAGTTTTACAATTTCTCTGCCTGGGGCAATAATAATACACAAAAGCTGACTGTGTACAATTAAACCTTCCAGACAATAAACACTGAGAAAAGATTATAAACCTTCTTCTGTCTGCCTATAGTTTTAATTATTCAGCTGTAAACTATATAGAAATTGTTAACACCCACTCCAAAAAGATGATAGGGTATTCAACGTAAGTGTTATATTAAAAGTGGAGAAACATATTTTTCTCACTCCAGGACATTAGTTCTCACAATATCATTAAATATAAATATTGCAAAATCTGGATTGGTTCCCACAAATCATGTTATTCCCCAAGTCTGAAGAAAAGGAAACCATGTGTTCACCAGACTTAAACCATTCCTTATTACAGACTTCACTCCTGGGTGCAGTTCATGTGTTATTTCTATGCAATGTATATATGCCAACACCCTTGCCACAGTGGTAATACGGGTTCCCATCAGATCACCGAAGTTAATCACTGTTGGGCTTAGATGGGTCACTTTCTAGGTCTTCCCCATGCTACTGGCAAGCTGAATGCTCTCAGTGCTTGTGACGCCAGTTGAGCAGCTACTTGTCTGAGTTGTAGCAGCACTGGCCATGAGAACCGACAACTGCTAGGAGGGCAGTGTGCTGACTGCTCGCCCTCCATATCCCCATCCGATGATGCCGACAGGCTGAGGATGACACAGCAGCAGTCGGAACTGCTGGGCCTTCAAGGCCTGCCTGACGGTGTTTTATGTGTGGAGGTTGTTGTCAAAAATGCAAACTGGAGTATTTGGGAGGAAACAGTTGACAATGATGAAGGATATAATCCACTGTTGAAGAAAGAGTAAGTCATTGCAGACGTGTGAACAAGGCTTACAAATTACGTTAAATACAGTGTAGGAAAAAAAATCTAGATTTGACTGGTGCATATATGATACAAGGACATTTACTAGATTATAGTATACTGGAAAAATCTATATATAAACCTCAAATCTCATCTTAACCTGTTTAAAAGTGAAGGTTACATCTGGTTGTCTCAACATTGTGCATCTAGCAACAAAAAAGTAATTTGCAGAGTTTAAAACCAATGGAATAACTATATTTGGTGACCATTCATTTGCTGAAATTGCAAACTTAACAGTTCTGTATACAAATTCCTCTACAATATGGGAAAGAGTCCATTGTGTTTATGAGTTAACATGATGAAATAGTGATATTTTTGTGACATCCCAGATCCTACTCTGTGACCGGTTGACACAAGCAAACCAAGCAGCCGCCATGTTGATGCTAGCATTTCCATAGCTAACATTTCATTTGGTGCTTTTCATAGTTATGCTTATGTTTTACAAGTATACGCAGTTTAAGTGATATACTGCATTAAAGATCTCTCCAGTCTTGGAGATTGTGACAGTGTTTGTGTGTGAGATGTGAAAATAACATTGTGGCACTTAATCTGAGGGTTCATTATGCCCTGCACCAAGTGGGATACAAAGATTGAAACACAGTTTGGTTTTGGCACCAAGTGCACCCGAATCTGTAAGTTACATCAGTAGTGCCAATAACATGTGTTTTGTACTGATGTAGAACAAGTCTTTACATATTTATGCAAATAATACAAAAAATTTTTGATTTCTTTAAAGTGCTACTTTACCTTTGGTGAAAAGGTTGACATTTTGTCTGTGAGTCAGAGATTGAACTTCTGCTATTTTGTCACCGCAAGTGTATTCTGTGGGGTTCGTGATGATTGGCTATTTTTTTTTTTTTTTATGGTTGTAAGAAATATGTGTATGTGTGTGTGTGCGTGTGTGTTTCTCCTACAGCTTGAGAAAGGAATTTCATTCTAAAATCTAGCAAAGCAAAGCTCTGTACATTTTGTTTGTGTATCTGTCGACGACATAGCACTTCTGCCTTTTGGTGAGTCGTCTCCTTTATTTCTAAATAATAACCTATTTTTTTATATGTAGTTATTAATGATGTTCATAGTAGAATAACCATTAAGAATGATACTACATAAAATATGATAGATGGCTGCATGGTGATAGCCAAACACCAACAAAGGAAGAAAACAAAAAAAATCTTTTTATGTGGAAGGAGATCTTCTCATTATCAAATATGAGCTGATTCTGTGTGTCATTACAACAGGTAGGTGTAGATATACATGAACTTTTAAATTACCAATATCTTAAAAACCAATGTGAAATTATAATACCATTGTCATACCACTCAATACCCTGTTAAGTCCACCATTTCTCTGTCTTGCTTTATTCCTGTGTTATAATCTCAGATGAACGAAGTATGTCGAGCCCTGCATTTTATGAAGTTAAAAAATTGCTCCAGTACTGGTAAGTCCAGTCTAATTCAGCATTCAGTGCAATATGTCTAACTCAGTTCAACGTTGAATCAATTTTGACCAGCATTTTCTAGTAGCAAGTATACAATGTGAACAACACTGCATATAGTGATACAAACCCTAGTGTGCTCACTTATGATTGAAAATACAAAATCATTGTCTCTTAATGTCTCCCTTCACATAGGTGAATTCCTTAAGCAGAGATCTTGCAAAACACAGCTTGTTCTGTTTGTCCATGAAATCCAGAGCACTGTAGACAAAAGCACCCAAGTTGATGCTGTGTTCTTTCATTTCTGGAAGGCATTACATACAGTTCCACACTATAGTTTGCTGAACAAAATGCAAGCTTAATGAGTATCAGACCAAGACTGCCAAACAGTCTCATGTTATTCTCAACCAGAAAAAATCAACAGATGTGAAGATAATGCACGAGTACCCCAGCGAGAGATGACAGGGACTGAGGGTGTCTCTCCTAGGAGTCATTTGGCACATTTTCTCTTGTGTTTTCCCAGATATTACCACTTTAGCTTTTGGAATGTGCAACTGAAGTCAGTCCAAACAGATACCGCTCAACACGTCTTTGAAGCAACACCCAGCATCAATGGAAAGCATTGGTTTGGTGGTGGTGGTTGTTGGGATGTTTAAGGGGGGCTAAACAGCTAAGGTCATCAGTCCCCCAGCATTGGTTTGTTTCTTGTTAATACAAGAAGACAATAAAGCCATCTGTAGTAAAATCTCACAACTATTTTGTCATAACAAAACATGTAACATTATAAGCGGTATGTCCAGTGTAGAATGTATTAAAAATGGTGGGTTTATATGAGCATCATGCAGGTGGCCATTTGCTGTGAGGCAGCTGGACCAGGTAGGTGAGCGAGTGATGTGTATTCTGATCACTGCTGCGAGCCACAATAGGAAGCAAGGGTTGCTGTCCAGTGGGGAATTGAACCCCTGATGGTTGGGTAAGTTGTACTGCCACATGCTTGAGCATGCCAAGCAGAGTGGCCAAGGTCTGACTTTTCAAACTAAAAAATTTGAATATGAATTAAAAACACAAAAACCACTTTCAGGCATACTATAAAAATTATATGGCAGCATTGAAATCATAATAAACAAATTAAGTCACTAAAATTATTACCATATCCATATAACAAATATTAACAAAGTTATTAACATTTACATGTAAAATCGCTTGTAACAACAGTAACTAGAGTTATAGTTGCATTACAAACATTGTGACACAATTTCTTTTTGTTTGTTGATAAGAATTTTAAGAAGTCACTGTTGGTAAGATGGCTGTCTGAGTAGTATAGTGCATCAGCAGCAAACTGAATAAAGTTATGAGCTGACTAACTCTTGTCATTCTGTTTTGCGATATATAAAATATAAATCAAAGTTGATTATTCTGTGTTGTTTAATGTGTAATAAATAACTGGTTTTAAATTGTTTAAAGTTTATATTATAATCATACAGCTGAAAATACATAGATTTTAAAATATGTAGTCATTTGAGTGGTGGCCTAGTCACAAGATTCTTCTTGGCTGTACTAGTGAGTGACATGACAAAAGTTTCAAGCACGTGAGCAGAACATGGTTCAGGACCTTTTGATGTTTGTCATTAGTTGGTTAGGTTCATAGGTAAGGTTTGCGTGGCCACTGAGCCACATATGTTTCAGTGATAGTTTGGAGATGGAATTATTTCCTATTTGGAACTTAAGAATTTTTCAGTGTAATAGTTTGGGACTTAGAAAATATTTGAACAGTGAGCACTAATAGTGGCAGAATTTTGCTATGGTGTATTGGTTGTCTTGAATGAACATACTAAACTTCAGGAACTGTGTCCAGTTTGAGCAATTTGGGTGCACTGAACATTGCATTTGGCTTACAACATTCATCTTTACCTGCAAGCAATCTGCTTGCTCTGTTAGATAGATAATATTGATCTCTTATTGCTTAGTGTGCTACAGTCCAGCCTCTGTAAGACCACAATTTGAAGTAGCTTGTGTTTGATCTGAGTAAATCGACATGGAACTTTAATCCTGTGTTTGTCTGAAAGGATGATTCCTTTCTTCTGTCTCTGAATTCATTCAGTTACTCAACTGTTTATAAAAATTTTCACTTATTGTTTGTCTAATTATGCCATGTGAATAGTTGATGGTTGCACAAGCAACAATGTGCAACTGAACCCTAATTTGAAGATGATCCACATACAAATTTAAGAGTGTATACTCAACCTCTGGTGATTATGTAGCAACAAACTGATGTCAAATGATGATTGATTTCACAATATCTGTCAGTTATCAAACCCCCTTTTGAATTTGCAAATTAACATGAGTGCCCACCAGTGGCTCAGATCCTGGTTAGCTCTGGCAAGCAGTTACTACTAAAATGTTTCTTCTTCATTAAGAAATGGAAAATTCAGGATGGAATGTAACAATACTATGAAAAGGAAAGTGGCCACTCACCATATAGCAGAAATGCTGAGTTGCATATAGGCACAACAAAAAGACTGTCTCAAATAAAGCTTTCAGCCAGTAAGGTCTTCATCAAAAAGAGACCACACACACACACACACACACACACACACACAAGCACACGCACAAACACACACACACACACACACACACACACACACACACACACACACACACACACACACACACACACACACACACACACACACACACACACACACACACACACAACTCACGCAAATGCACAACTCACACACACATGACTGCAGTCTGAGACACCTGATGCCACACTGTCAGGAGCAGCACTGGTGCGTGACAGGAGTGGCGACTGAGTGGGGGTAAGGAGGAGGCTGGGCTGGGGATGGTGAGGGATAGGAGGGTAGGGATGGTGGGGAGTACGCAGAGATGAGGTGGAGAGAGGGTGTAGAGCAGTTGTGTGTAGTCAGGAGGCTAGGCAGAGGACAGGGGAGAGGTGGGGAGGATGGCTGAAAAGGAGAAAAGTAAAAAGACTGGGTAAGACGATGGAATAAGGGTTGTGTAGTGTTGGAATGGGAACAGGAAAGGGGCTGGATGGGTGAGGACAGTGATTACGAAGGTTGAGGCCAGGCGGGTTACGGGAACATACAATGTATTCTAGGCAAAGTTCCCAGCTGCACAATTCAATAAAGCTGGTGTTGGAGGGAAGGATCCACATGTCACAGGCTGTGAAGCAGTCATTGAAATGAAGGATATCATGTTTGGCAGTGTGCTCAGCAACAGGGTGGTCTGTTTGTATCTTGGCCAAAGTTTGCCAGTGGCCATTCATGCAGACAGACAGCTTGTTGGTTATCATGCCCACATATAATGTAGCACAACGGTTGCAGTTTAGCTTGTAGATCATATGACTGGTTTCACAGGTAGCCTTGCCTTTAATGGGATAGGTGATGTTGCTGACTGGATTAGCATAGGTGGTAGTGGGAGGATGCATGGGACAGGTCTTGGTATATTACAGGGTCATACCGCACCTGTCCTATAGATCCTCTCCCCACCACCTAGTTCTGAATTGCACAGGTGGAAATTTTTCCTGCAATATATCCTATGTTCTGGCCTCAACCTTTGTTAGTCATTGTCCTCACCCATCCAGCCCCTTCCCTGTTCCCATTCCAGCACTATACAATCCTCATTCCACCATAGCAACCAGTCTTTTTACTTCTCTCCTTTTCCCCTACTCCCCACCCCTATTCCCCATCTCTCCCCTGCCCTCTGTCTAACCTCCCGACTGCACATAGCTGCCCTACATCCTCTCTCCACCTCGTCCCTGCTCTCCCCAGCAGCACTGGACTGTCCGCAACCTCTACCCTATTATCCATCCTCCTTCCCACCCCAGCTTCCTTCTTACCCCCACCCAGTCACCACTCCCATCATGCACTGGTGCTTCTGCTTGCAGTGTGGTATCAGTTGCTTGAGACTGCAGTCTTGTGTGAGTGACTTGCATAAGCACGCGCACGTGTGTGTGTGTGTGTGTGTGTGTGTGTGTGTGTGTGTGTGTGTGTGTGTGTGTGTGTGTGTGATCTGTTTTTGACGAAGGCCTTACTGGCGAACAATTTATTTGTGACAGTCTTTTTGTTGTGCCTATTTGTGACTCAGCATTTCTTCTTTAATATTGTAACCATCACTGGTAGTATGAAGGCAAACTAAAAAGTACTCAGTTTGTCAGTGAAAGACATCTTTTTATGTCAGAAAGCATACTCAGAATTCGACATAATTGCCCAGCGAAGAATATTGTCAACTATTTTTCCACTAATTCCATCTACAAAGTGCAATTGTGTAGGGTCTTCGATGGCTACAGTCAGCGCTCCATTGGACCCAAATCTTTATCGAGTCACTAATGTATTTTGACCAGAGAACAGCTGTTGGTGCAAAATCTGTGAATAGGTCAACTATTTGCTAGATAAGTTACATGTAGAAGATTACTCTCTAGCAACTTGCTTATGCAGAACTGATAGGGGAAAAGGAGGAGTCATTACATATGTTAAGACAGAACACAAGTTCAAAAACATTGAGTCGAGTGATTTCATAGAGATCAGCAAACAGAAATGTGTGCTTGTGAATTAATTCTAAAAAATAATTCCCTTTTAATCATACCTGTACATAGATCCCCTCTGGGGGATATTGAAGTGTTCATGAGTAATCCTGATTCCTTACTATGCTATCTGTCAGACAGCAGCAAGCTCTTAAAGAGTCTGTGGTGACCTCAAACTAGATTTTCTAAAGGATTCTGATAGGAAAAATTATCTTGAAACCTTACGTGGATCCTACAATTTCGCCTCAGTAATCAACTTTCCAACACAGGTGGATAAAGATAACAAGATAATATTTCCTTTGATGAAGCTCACAGCAAGAAGATAATTATTTACCCAGTAATAAATGCTCTCTCTAATCATGATGCACAGTTAGTTAGGATAAATAGCATAGTGCCTCACAGTCTGGATAATCCTCAGTGGAAATCAGTTAGAATAATAAGTGACTCAATGACAAACATTTTTAAGAATAGTTTACAAGGGATTACCCATGATGAAATTTACAATGAGCCAAATGCTAACATCTATTTGTTTGAAAATAGCTTTCTGCATAAACTAACATAAAACAGCCATCTAGAAACCGTGGATCACCAGAGGGTTTAAAATGTCTTGTGAAAGGAAAAGGGAAATGTATGTGTTGGCAAGAACAAGTAGGGATCTTGCAGTAATTGCATACTACAAAAACTACTCAAAATTCCAAGAAAAGTTATTAAAAATTAAGAAACATGTACATAATGTCAGAAATCAGTAATCCCGACGACAGACTTAAGGCTATGGGGAATGTAGTTAAATGAGAGACAGGATAACCAGCCACAAAACAGGATACCATCACTACTGAACTGAATGGAGGGGCTATAAATAATGGCTCGTAGGTAGCAAATACATTTAAAAATCATTTCTTAAATATAGTAGAAAGTATATGGGCCAACTTGTCAAGAGAAAAATCACAGCAGTATGTTGAAAAAGCAGCTCTCAAAAATTCAATCACACGACTGTGTCACCAACTGTACTTCTGGAATTAGGAAAACTATATATTCTTTCAAAAATTAAAGGTGATCTGGTTTTGATGGTGTTTCCAGCAGAGTACTAAAGATTTGTTCTCATGTAATAAGCCTAGTCTTATCTAAAATATGTAATGCATCACTACCTCAAGGCATATTTCCAGAGAGACAGAAATATGCCATTGTCAAACCCCTATTTAAGATAGGTGATAGGAGAGATGTCAACAATTACCAAACTGTTTCATTGCTGACATAATTTTCCAAAATTTTTGAATAGGTGGTGCATTATAGAATAGTATCCCACCTTACCAACAATAGCATCCTTAGTAAAATGAAGTTTGGGTTTCGGAATGGTTGCTCTACTGAAAATGCCATTTACATGTCCACTCACCAGATTTAATAAGCATTAAAGATTAAAATGATGCCAGCTTGAATTTTCTGGAACCTCTGTAAGGCATTTGACTGTGTAAATCACAGTATTCTCGTAGATAGCCACGATGCTGATGGTATAGCCAACCAATGGGTAATGTGATATCCAACCAAAAGAATGCAGAAAGTTGTACTTTTGTAATTCATCCAATGTAAACAGCAGAGGTTCCTCTGGCTGGGGAGATCTCACATTGGGGTAACCCAAAGCTCAGTCTTAGAGTCACTACCGTTAACTCAAACATGTAAACGATCTTCCATCTGACATATAACGAGCAAAATTGGTTCTCTTTTCAGATGACACTAGGATTGTAATCAATCTGAGCATACATGCAGAAACAAAAGAAATGGTAAACAATATCCTTAAAAGTATCATTGAATGGTTTTCTGGAAATGGTCTCACCCTCAGTTTTAAAAGGCACAACATATTCAGTTCTGCACATCTATGTGTACTACTAGAAATAATAATAGGGCAGAAAATTCAAAATTCTTAGATTTCCATGTTGATGAGAATATAAATATGTAAAAAGCATATTTTGGAACTCCTAAAACAACTTAGTTCAGCCACATTTGCACTCAAAATCATTGCAAATCTTGGGGAGAGACAAATCAGTAAGTTGACATATTTTGCATATTTTCTTTCGATAAAGTCATATGGAACAATTTTCTGGAGAATCTCATCTTTAAGAAAGAAAGTCTTCATTGTTTAAAAACATGCTGTAAGAATGATATGTGGTGCTCACCCATGATCATCTTGTAGACATCGGAGTGGGGCATTCTGACTACTGCTTCACAGGATATTTATTCCCTCATGAAGCAACAATGATGTACATGATTACAACACAAGAAGGAAAAATGACATTCATTTCTCCACATTATGGTTGTCTTTAGCAAAAAATTGGGCTGCACAATACTGCAATAAAATTTTTGATCACTGACCCAGTAGTAAGAAGTGTCTGACAGACACAAAGTAAAATTTGAAAACAAACTGAAAAATTTTCTCCTTGACAACTCTTTCTACTCCATATAAAGAATTTCTATTATTGTAACGTGTGAAAGGTGGTGGGTACGAATTACTAACTCACATCTGTAGACTTCAGTATATAGCCATATTTAAAATAAACTGGCCATGTGAATGTACAAACCTCAATGTTCCTCATCATTATGATTTATCATGCAAAATGATCCATGAAACATGAAACAACTAACAACAAAAATATTTGCTACCAATAAGGAGATGACCATTTGCAGCCTAAGAAAGCACTTGACATAACCTTTCCGACTTATGAAACTGACATTGTGTATTTCGTGCTCGCCCATCATAAAGTACCAGAACAATACCTACTAACTGCGTACTATGCAATGTTCCACAGCCACATCAGTTATGGGCTGTTGTTTTGGGGCCATTATGCTGTCTGCAAGAACATGCTTTTACCGCAAAAGAAAGCAATGAAGATCATGACTTCAAGCAAAAAAAACAGGCCCTGTAAACCAATTTTCACCAGGTTAGGAGTTCTGACTGTTTACAGCCAGTATGTATTGAACTGCCTCTTCCTCATAAAGAGACACCACGATATCTACAGAAAGAGAAATAAAGTTCACAAATACAGCACTCACAACAAAGACAGTATCAACATGCTAAGGTGTCAATTAGCAAAGACACAAAACAGCTTCCCAATGGTGGCCCTAAAATTGTTTAATGCTCTATCTGATGACATTCAGTCTTTACCATGGGAACAGTTTAAAACCACTATTTTGTGGAAGCTAAAAGAGGAACACTTCTACAATATTGAAGAATTCTTCTCTAGTAATAGCATAGTGTTTACTTGAGCTGCAGCTCAGTTCCATGACTCCAACAGCAACTGTAACTATTTTATTGTTGTGGTACTATTGAAACCTAATTTATTGCTTAAATATGTCTTGTGGTATTAAATTACTATCATAGTAGGGTCATATTCATGTATTTTGATAATGTATCTTGATGCTGTCTGCCCAGCTGTGGCTGGTGAATGACATAGAATTGGTCCCACCATTGCTGTGATTGCCATTTCACTTATAACATGAAGCAAGGGACCTTGATCCACAATATCAAATCAGTGCACAAATTCAGTTGGAGCCTTTCTAAAAGAGCTCAAAATGTTGAGCATCATTTTCACATTAGCTCTTGGTCAGCATTCAACAAATGAGACTCTAGTCTCACAGATTTTCTCATCACTAATTTCTCTTGTAAAATATGCTGTACTTTTTTTTCTTTTGATACAACTGTAGTATCAGTTATTTTATGCATACATCACAATAAGTTTTACATCACCCCAGTTCCCAGAACTCCTGAAGATAGATGTTGACTGTGGATTTTGTATCACAGACACAGTCCCTTTGATTTTTCAGAAATTTCACTAAGCCCTTGCAAAGATGTAAACAACCATGCATGAGCAGTGCCTATTAGACGGAGATAGTCCGACAGCCGATCAGTTCCAGTCATGCCATTAGGAAGGAAGTAAACGGCTCATGTTGCCTGTAGTTCAACCGTGCCTAGACAGTCAACGCCATGGTTCGATTGCATTACTTTGTGTCAGGAAGGGCTCTCAACAATGGGAGTGTCCAGGCATCTTGGAGTGAACCAAAAGCGATGTTGTTCGGACATGGAGCAGATATATAGAGACAGGAACTGTCGATGACATGCCTCGCTCAGGCTGCCCAAGGGCTACTACTGCAGTGGATGATAGCTACCTACAGATTATGGTTCGGAGGAATCCTGAAAGCAATGCCACCATGTTGAATAATGCTTTTTGTGCAGCCACAGGATGTCATGTTATGACTCAAATTGTGCGCAATAGACTGTATGATGCGCACCTTCACTCCCAACGTCCATGGCGAGGACCATCTTTGCAACCACCACACCATGCAGCGTGGTACAGATGGGCCCAACAACATGCCGAATGGATCACTCGGGATTGGCGTCAGATGAGTGTCGCATATGCCTTCAATCAGACAATTGTTGGAGACACGTTTGGAGGCAACCCTGTCAGACTGAATGCCTTAGACGCACTGTCCAGCAAGTGCAGCAAGGTGGAGTTTCCCTGCTGTTTTACAGTGGCATTATGTGGGGCTGACATATGTCACTGGTGGTCACGGAGGGCGCCATAATGGCTGTAAGATACATGAATGCCATCCAACCAATAGAGCAACCATATTGACAGCATATTGGAGAGGCATTTGCCTTTATGGATGACAATTTGCGCCACTATCATGCACATCTTGTGAATGAGTTTCTTCAGGGTATCGACATCGCTCGACTAGAGTGACCAGCATGTTCTCCAGACATGAACCCTATTGAACATGCCCGGGATAGATTTGAAATGGCTGTTTATGGAAGACATGACCCACCAACCACTCTGAGGGATCTAGGCTGAGTCGCTGTTGACGAGTGGGACAATCTGGACCAACAGTGCCTTGATGAACTTGTGGATAGTATGCCACGACGAATACAGGCATGCGTCAATGCTACTTGGTTTTAGAGGTACTGGTGTCTACAGCAATCTGGACCACCACCTCTGAAGTTCTCGCTGTTTGACCTCTATTCCAATTTTCTGTACAGGTTCTGGAACTGAGGTGATGCAAAACATTTTTTGATGTGTGTACATCTTTAAACGCCGACCGTCCAAAAACATATTGATCACAGTCTCCATATTTTCAAGTATAGTTGCTGTTTTGGGATGTTCTTGGCGTGGGTATTTCTGCTCCCCAACTCCGCTTCCTTTCAAGGAAAGTACTGCCGCAGTTGAATTCAGCCTTTTATATCTTAACTGTAGTAAATGAAAGAAAGAAAAAAGAGTCAGTTCTCTAACAAATCTTCATCAAATTGGGATTTACTTCTGTCATTGGAAAGAAGTCCTTAGCAAAGAATTCTACGCTGATGTACAAAATCTATCCATTGTAACAAATCACAGACAAAATTATTCCAAAGAATAGCAAAATAACAAGTTTGTTTGCTTGGCTGTTATCTGCAGGAAGCACAAAAATATTCTTTTTTACATAAACACAGCGTTTTCTTGCTGCAATATATTTTATTTTTTTCCAGACACGTTGTGCTTAAGGCATCTTCGGTGGAATCTAGGATGATACAGTTTTGTTTTACATTATGGTATTTTATACTCAACAATATCATATAGCAAAACAAAACTATTAAATTCTAGATCCCACTGGAGATACATTGAAGTAAAAGGCAAAACACGTCTGGAAGAAATAGAATACATTGCAGCAAGAAAATACGGTTCTTATTTACAAAATGAATAGTGCAATAAGTTTACATTTTAGTTAGGTTGTTATATATGTACCAATATAACAAAAATGAAAAATCGTTAATCTCAATGCTACCCCAGTGCCAGGCTGAGAACTTTAGTTGTAAAAACAGAAGTTTTTCTTATCTTTATGATAAGACATAAATGAAGTTACAGATGTAATTTTAATGGTAGCTCAATATAGTGTTTAGAACAGGATTGTATAAAACAAGTGCGCTGTATTAACCAAAACTTTTATTTAATGCTTTACATCAGATAATCAAGCGAATTTTACTGCTACGTGGATTAAAAAAAGTGATAAAACCATGCTGACCAGTCCACAGCTTGTAAGGGACATTGGTATCGATAGTGGTACAGTGTTATACACCAAGGAGTTTAAAGCAGTGTTCACGCATGCAACAAAAGTGTCACCATAGCTGGTGGCATACTATAGTTGTATGTGTGAACTCCCAGTTTTTAGTGGCGCAACTTATGAGACATAACTTCTGTCATACCACGTAAAGTTCAACTTGGTTGTATACTTTGTTGTGCCACTTTCCTTCCACCACTGCTCCATTGGGGCAGTATCTGGAAAACAAGCATTCTGTTGCAGTTATCGTGGAATAATTGGTGCTGTACTCCATTCAATTTCAGTGTGTTTTCGTTTTATTAGTTTAAAAAGTTAAGTGGTTGGCAGGTACATTTTCGTAGTTCCTTCAACTACAATAATAGCAACTCACATTTGATTTTCTGCAGCAGTGTGTCTGTGTGTGTGTGTGTGTGTGTGTGTGTGTGTGTGTGTGTGTGTGTGTGTGTTTGTCGGGGGGGGGGGGGGGGAGGGGGGAGATATTTGCAAACCAATTACATATCCTGCAATCTTACAAGATTTTTGGATTAATAAATACATGAATGTAACCAAAAAAGTGAGTTGTATAAACTTCACTATTTGTGAGAACAAGTATTGTATAAAGTCTGTATTATATGTGGGAAATAGTTCCCGAGTGTGATAAGCCTGTATCAACAAATACAATAAGATTCTAATATCTTGGAAGAGTGGCTTGTTTGCACATGATATATACATGCCAGCTGCTGATTAGTTTGCCATTGCAGACAGCAATTTTGTCTACGAGTGTTATTTCTTTTATAAATATGTTTGTGGCCCCTGTGTGAAATCTGTTTCCAGATCCAACATTTCAACATTTGTGGTTCAGCTTCCTTGTATTTAACTCTTGTGACAGCTCTAATGCCATAGCCTGCACAATAACATTTGTACCTATGACTTTTTGTAATGATGTGGAATGTCTCACATTAACATAAGTTTTCTTTACATAAAATGATTAATTGATTAAATTTATTTATTTTTTACAGTTACTACTTCATATCTAAGAATTCATCTGTTGAGTAGAAGGAGCTGTCATTCAGAAATTCTTTAATTTGCTTTTAAATGTTGGTAGGCTATTTGTCAGACTTTTAATACTATTTGGCAAATGACCAAAGATTTTTGAGGCAGCATAAGTCACCCCTTTCTGTTGCAAAGTGAGATTTAATCCACAATAGTGAGTATCATCCTTTATTCTAGTGTTGTAGCTATGCACTTAGCTGTTATTTTTGAATTGGGATGGGTTATTAATGACAAATTTCATAAGTGAATATATGTATTGTGAAAGTAATGTGAATATCCCGAGTCCCTTAAAAAAATGTCTGCAAGGTGATCTTGGGTGGGCTCCAGCTATTATTTTGATTACACATTTTTGTGCAATGAATACTTTCTCTTTTAGGTGGAACCACAACGGCGGGGTATCTGTTGAGAGGCCAGACAAATGTGTGGTTCCTGAAGAGGGGCAGCAGCCTTTTCAGTAATTGCAGGGGAAACAGTCTGGATGATTGACTGATCTGGCCTTGTAACACTAACCAAAATGGCCTTTCTGTGCTGATACTGCGAATGGCTGAAAGCAAGGGGAAACTACAGCCGTAATTTTTCCCAAGGGCATGTAGCTTTACTGTATGATTAAATGATGATGGCATCCTCTTGGGTAAAATATTCCGGGGGGAAAATAGTCCGTCATTTGGATCTCCGGGTGGGGACTACTCAAGAGGATGTCGTTATCAGGAGAAAGAAAACTGGCATTCTACGGATCGGAGCATGGAATGTCAGATCCCTTAATCGAGCAGGTAGGTTAGAAAATTTAAAAAGGGAAATGGATAGGTTAAAGTTAGATATTGTGTTAAGTAGTGAAGTGCAGTGGCAGGAGGAACAAATACTTTTGGTCAAGTGAATACAAGGTTATAATTACAAAATCAAATAGGTGTAATGCAGGAGTAGGTTTAATAATAAATAAAAAAATAGGAGCGCAGGTAAGCTACTACAAACAGCATAGTGAATGCATTATTGTGGCCAAGATAGACATGAATCCCACACCTACTACAGTAGTACAAGTTTATATGCCAACTAGCTCAGTAGATGATGAATAAATTGATGAAATGTATGATGAGGTAAAAGAAATTACTCAAATAGTGAAGGGAAATGAAAATTTAATAGTCATGGGTGACTGGAATTCAATAGTAGGAAAAGGGAGAGAAGGAAATGTAGTAGGTGAATATGGATTGGGGGTAAGAAATGAAGGAGAAAGCTGCCTGGTAGAATTTTGCACAGAGCATAACTTAATCATAGCTAACACTTGGTTCAAGAATCATAAAAGAAGGCTGTATACATAGAAGAATCCTGGAGATACTAGAAGGTATAAGATAGATTATATAATGGTAAGACGGAGATTTAGGAACCAGGTTTTAAATTGTAAGACATTTACAGGGGCAGGTGTGGACTCTGACCACAATCTACTGGTTATGAACTGTAGATTAAAACTGAAGAAACTGCAAAATGGTGGGAATTTAAGGAGATTGGGCCTGGATAAAATGACTTAACCAGAGGTTGTACAGAGTTTCAGGGAGAGCATAAGGGAACAACTGACAGGAATGGGAGAAAGAAATACAGTAGAAGAAGAATGGGTAGCTTTGAGGGAAGAAGTAGTGAAGGCAGCAGAGGATCAAGTAGGTAAAAAGACGAGGGCTGGTAGAAATCCTTGGGTAACAGAAGAAATGTTGAATTTAATTGATGAAAGGAGAAAATATAAAAATGCAGTAAATGAAGCAGGCAAAAAGGAATACAAACATCTCAAAAATGAGATTGACAGGAAGTGCAAAATGGCTAAGCAGAGATGACTAGAGGACAAATGTAAGGATGTAGAGGCTTATCTCACTAGGGGTAATATGGATACTGCCTACAGGAAAATTGAAGAGACCTTTGGAGAAAAGAGAACCACTTGTGTTAATACCAAGAGCTCAGATAGAAACCGAGTTCTAAGCAAAGAAGGGAAAGCAGAAAGGTGGAAGGAGTATATAGAGGGTCTACACAAGGGCAATGTACTTGAGGACAATATTATGGAAATGGAAGAGTATGCAGATGAAGATGAGGTGGGAGATATGATATTGCGTGAAGAGTTTGACAGAGCACTGAAAGACCTGAGACGAAACAAGGCCGCAGGAGTAGACAACATTCCATTAGAACTACTGATGGCCTTGGGAGAGCCAGTCCTGACAAAACTCTACCATCTGTTGAGAAAGATGTATGAGACACGCGAAATCCCTTCATATTTCAAGAAGAATATAATAATTCCAATCCCAAAGAAAGCAGGTGTTGACAGATGTGAAAATTACCGAACTATCAGTCACAGCTGTAAAATACTAGTGTGAATTCTTTACAGACGAATGGAAAAACTGGCAGAAACTGACCTCGGGGAAGATCAGTTTGGATTCCATAGAAATATTGGAACACGTGAGCCAATACTAACCCTACGACTTATCTTAGAAGAAAGATTAAGGAAAGGCAAACCTACGTTTCTAGCATTTGTAGACTTAGAGAAAGCTTTTGACAGTGTTGACTGGAATACTCTCTTCCAAATTCTGAAGGTGGCAGGGTTAAAATACAGGGAGCGAAAGGCTATTTACAATTTGTACAGAAAACACATACCAGTTATAAGAGCCAAGGGGCATGAAAGGGAAGCAGTGGTTGGGAAGGGAGTGTGACAGCATTGTAGCCTATCCCCAATGTTATTCAATCTGTATATTGAGCAAGCAGTAAAGGAAACAAAAGAAAAATTCGGAGTAGGAATTAAAATCCATAGAAATAAAAATTTGTGGTTCGCCAATGACATTGTAATTCTGTCAGAGACAGCAAAGGACCTGCAAGAGCAGCTGAATGGAATGAACAGTGTCTTGAAAGGAGGATATAAGATGAACATCAACAAAAGCAAAACGAGGACAATGGAATGTAGTCGAATTAAGTTGGATGATGTTGAGGGAACTAGATTAGGAAATGAGACACTTAAAGTAGTAAAGGAGTTTTGCTATTTTGGGGAGCAAAATAACTGATGATGGTGGAAGTAGAGAGGATATAAAACGTAGACTGGCAATGGCAAGGAAAGCATTTCTGGAGAAGGGAAATGTATTAACATCGAGTATAGATTTAAGTATCAGGAAGTTGTTTTTGAAAGTATTTGTATGGAGTGCAGCCATGTATGGAAGTGAAACGTGGACAATAAATAGTTTGGACAGGAAGAGAATAGAAGCTTTTGAAATGTGGTGCTACAGAAGAATGCTGAAGATTAGATGGGTAGATCACATAACTGATGAGGAGGTATTGAATAGAATTGGGGAGAAGAGGATTTTGTGGCACAACTTGACTAGAAGAAGGGATTGGTTGGTAGGACATGTTCTGAGGCATCAAGGGATGACCAGTTTAGTATTGGTGGGCAGCGTGAAGGGAAAAAATCGTAGAGGGAGACGAAGAGATGAATATACCAAGCAGATTCAGAAGTATATAGGTTGCAGTAGGTACTGGGAGATGAAGAAGCTTGCACAGGATAGAGTAGCATGGAGAGCTGCATCAAACCAATCTCAAGACTGAAGACCACAACAACAACAACAACATGAAATCAGTGAATGAAAAGAGGCATAGCAGGCTACTTTACTGATATGTTTATCTCCAAAATTTGCAATAACCCTAACAGCATAAGTAGCTGAACCTAACCATTTCAGCAGATCATCGATGTGTTTCTTCCAATTCAATTTCTCATCAATGTACACACCCAAAAATGTTGAGTATTCTACCTTAGCAACAGACTTCCATTCATAGTCTATATTTATCAATGATGTTATGCCATTTACTGTACATAATTGTATAAAGTGTTTTTTCTCCAAATTTAGTGGGAGTCCATTTGCAGAGAACCACTTAATAATTTTCTGAAAGATATTATTTGCAATTTCCTCAGTTGATTCTTGCTTTTTCGATGTGATTACTATAGTTGTATAATCAGCAAAAAGAACTAGCTCTACATCTTCATGAATATAGAGTGGCAAGTCGTTAATATATATTAAGAACAATAAGGGACCCAAGACTGAACCCTGTGGGACACCATTCTTGATACCACCACAGTTATAGGACTCTGCACGTTTTTGCAGACTATCTGTACTGTTAATTTCAACCTTCTGCATTCTTCCGGGTAAGTATGAATTAAACCATTGTGCACTATCCCACACATTCGACAATACTTACACTTATTTAGAAGAATTTCATGATTCACACAGTCAAAATCCTTTGAGAGATCGCAAAATATCCCAGTGTGCGATGTTTGGTTATTCAGTGCATTTAATATTAGATCACTGAAAGCATATAAACCATTTTCCGTTGAAAAGCCTTTCTGAAAACCAAATTGACATTTTGTAAGTATGTGGTGCTACTCCTGAATACATTACTTTTTCAAGAATTTTGGATAAAGTTGTCAGAAGTGAGATTGGGCAGTAGTTGTTAGCATCAGATCTATCACCTTTGTTATGCAATGGTTTAACAATAGCATATTTCAGTCTATCTGGAAAAATGCCCTGTTTCTGTGAGCTACTACATATGTGGCTGAAAAACCTACTTACTTGTTGGGAAAAAGCTTTTAGTAATCCGTTGTAAATGCAATCAATTCTGTGTGATCTTTTACTTTTGAGTGAATTTATTATTTTCCTAATTTCAATAGGAGAGGTGTGTTGAATTTCAATTTTATAAAATTGCATAGGTACTGCCTCTTCCACATACTGCCTTGCATTTTCTAATGAATAGCTGGATCCTATTTTCTCTACAACACTTAAAAATTGATTATTAAAAATGTTTTCTTCTTCTGACTTCTTGTTAGCAAACTTTTCATCGTGTTTGATGGAAATATAGTCTTCCTGTGCTCTCAGTTGCCCTGTTTCCCTTTTCACAATATTCCAAAAGGTTTTACTTTTATTGTCAGATGTGCCAATCTCAGACACAATGCACATATTTCTTGGCTTTTTAATAGTTTTTCTTAATACAGTGCAGTAGTTTTTATAATGTTTCACTGTTTTGGGATCATTACTCCTCGTAGCAATAAGATACATTTCCCTTTTCTGCTTACAAGATTTTTTGTCCCTTTAGTAAGCCATGAGTTTTTACATGGTTTCTTACAATTATATTTCACTGTTTTCTTAAGGAAATTATTTTCAGAGATACTCACAAAGGTATTATGAAATAGGTTAAATTTTAAATTAGCATCCTGTTCCCTGTACACCTCATCCCAGTCTAACTGTTGCAAGCTTTCCCTAAAATTTTGAATTGTTAAATTGTTAATGGAATGCACTATTTTGGAGGACTGTTTTGCATTACTGTATGGAGCTATATCATATACTGTGACTAGCTGTTCATCAAGATCAGACAGACCATTATTAACAGGAAAACAATATCTATCAGTGTGCTGCTTTCCTGTACCACCCAAGTAGGAAAACGAATAACTGATGTCAAATTAAAACAACCAAGTAATATTTCAAGGTCAACCTTTCTATCCGACTCTTTCAGAAAATCTACACTGAAATCCACACAAGCAATAATTTGCTTTCCTTTGTATGACAGGTAGCACAACAAAGAATCCAAGTTTTTCAAAAATAGTTGAAAGTTTCCCAATGGGGACCTACACATGGTTACAGTTATAAAAGTGCCATTATTTAGTTTAAGCTTACATGCACATGCTTCTATATGTTGCTCTATGCAAAATATTTTAGTTTCCAAATTTTTCATACTATGACTGATTTTAAAATATATGGCAATTCCTCCTCTCTCCATAGTGTCTCTACTTACATGCACTGATAACTTATATCCACTTACATTTACCATTTTACTTACATGCACTGATAACTTATATCCACTTACATTTACTATTTTACTTACATGCACTGATAACTTATATCCACTTACATTTATCATATCCATACATGTGACTATATGATGTTCAGACAGGCATAGTACATCTATTCCACCCTCAATTTCTATATCTTCTAAACAAACAAGAAGCTCATCTACTTTGTTTTTTAATCCCCTGATATTCTGATGCAATGTGTTAACATTTAACATTATTTTTCACTGCGCTTTTATGTGAATCTTGTGACTTACTAACATTATTCTTCACTGTACTGTTATGAGAATCCTGTGATATTTTCGCATCTCTAGTACCTGCCTGTCTGAACTTCTCATTAAGTTTAATTTCAATCAATGTAGAATGATTGGACACTGATCTTAGCCTAAAAAGGTACTCCCATGAGTTTCAGCCGCCCCCCCCCCCCCCCCCCCCCCGCCCTTAATGATTTTTCTATAATCCCAGCCAGTTTTCACTTCCCTTTCCTACTGAGATGCAGGCCATGTCTTGTGCTGTGCAACTACGTCAAATTTGTGGCATCCTATGTGAACGGTAGTTAATGATGCCACTACAAGAAGCCACAAGCTTCACTGGTTCTCTGGAACTTTTGGAGCAGAGCGTGTCTTTCCAGAAAGGGGCAGTCTTGCTTTTACATTCATAAATGCCCAAGAACTACCAATCAAGTGCAAGAATACGAGGCGGCATTAATGCTTTGGGATTCGCACAGAGCGGTCGCGTGCAGTTGAATCACATCCACATTATTTGAACAGTTTGCTATAGTGATAAATTATGAGTGTGGAAGTATTCTGTCAGTTGGTAGGCTAACAGAAATAATTATTCGGTTTACTTGCAGAAGGTGGAGTAATTACACACTAAATCAGTGACATCGTTCTTGCGCACTAGCATCTGTTGGTGAGACGGATTATTATTTAAATAGTTAAAAAGATTAATGTGGATTGTCGTAGCATGAAAGATTAATTTGGAATAGTAATACAGCAATGACAAACTTCAGCTTGAAAATGGAAAAAATTTAACTGTTGATGAGTATGGCTGGGTCTAGGCGTTAGTAGGAGGCATGTTACTTACAAAATCAATAAATACAGCAAACAGTATGAACCGTTATCCTCTCAGAGCAACATTTTCTCTCTTGAATTTGGGGAACTTTAATTTACGTAAAGAAAAGAGATGTTATCATATTAGGCAACACAGTCATATTCACTTAGCAATGAAATGCATTCTTTCTGTTAACGGTGCCTTACGCATGTCCGACCAGAGCCTCTGAGAGACAGAAATTGGGACCCATTCCCAAACTTGGCAACTAAATTTTATTATTATTTTAAATAAGGTTTGACATGATTTAAAAATAACTCAAGGCAGTGCACGGTGCCTATATGTTCCCAAATCCGCAAGTGCAAAGCGGTGTTTCAGGTCATATCTCAGATTCTGTTGATCACAGAGATAAAGGGTCAGCTATTTCTTGTAGGCCTCGGCCGATTGACCATTCGTACACCTATCGGAAGAACTGGCACTATCCAACAGTACAGGGATAAAGTTCAGGCATTACCCACTTTTTCAGCCTAGGAAAATTGCACAAATCAGTTGGTTCTTTTGCATTAGATGTGGCCTAGGGTGGACCTTAGATGGCTTATAGTAGCTCCATTTGTTCACGTACGATTCTCTTAAAAGATCCAAAAAATAACGATTTTTGGATACAGAAAGTTGATACTTTCTGTTCAGGACAGGCGGTCGAAAATGCTACCATACCTTCTTAAGATGACCCCAGGGAACTTTGAATTTTTTTTAGATATCATTATCCGTTACCGAGATCCAGAGGTTCAAAGTTGTCTTACTTATACAGTAAAATATGCACATAACATCCGGTCTAAGGTGTAATCATTGTTTTAACTGACATTGTGGACACAAGGAAAAAGTTTTAGGGCCATCACAAGGCCTCTGACATCACGAAACTATGCTTTTAGTCAGCATTTTTACACCAAAAAAAACTTTATGACACACTGATTGTGTATAACAGTCACTTTACATCTATACAAGTACCCCCAAAGTGGTACTGCAGTAAAACAAATGGGCTTAAAATCAGGTGTTAATGTGCCTGAAAAGAAATTAGAATGACTGCCAAAAAATCATGTGAACAGGAAAGACTGCAGATTCAGTAAAATATTTCTAATAACATTTCTACTCTTTTATAGCGCAAATCATAAGCCAGATGTTTTCGAAGAGCAGTGATCGAAGAGCGATGTATTGAGAAAAAATGTAAAGCAAACGATTTCCTGTTAACCTTATATTATACATACCTAATTTTTGTTTATATGGGTCAAACTACATGTGTCAAAGTATGAAAATAAATTGACTTTATTGACTGAAATAACAGAGGGCAGAACCCTTAGACAGAGGAGACATTGGAAGTCAATGAGAGACAGTGGCATTAAAAGAAAAAGAGAGATGCAAGGGTATATGTGTTCGAAACAGTGGGAGAAAAAGAGAAGGGAGACAGTTGAAATGAAAAAGAGATTAGTGGACACCGTATATAGCTTAGGGAAGGGGTGGGGTCGAGATCCTCCCAGGCTGGCGACTTTAATACATAGGTATGAGGGAGGGCGCATTTTGGACAGAAATTTAATATAGGGCAACAAATAAGCTGGTCCCCTCTCCCGCCCCCCTCCCCCACCCACCCACACACACACACACACACACTTCTTCCCGCTGGAATTTTTGTGCTGCTGACGATGGTGGAGATAGAGGCAGTGAGAAAGAAAGACAAAAGGAGGAGACAGTGAGTGGAGACGAAGCTTATGGGAGCTCAATGGCGCAGAGTCAGTGAGGAGACAGTGGCTGCGGGATGTAATGTAAATCGATGGGAGGGAAATTAGATGGTGCAAGAGAGATGTGGGCAATGTCACTGAGAGGGACATATTGTTGTCTGATGACTTTACTACAAAGAGAGACTGGGTAAAACGATTTAGAATGTTCTGTGTGAAAAGAACGCATGCAAAAATCTTTGGCGAGAAAGGTAGAATGAGGATTAAGGTAGAGTTTTTCAAATGGAACATAATCACCTTTTGTGGTAGAAGCATTTTTCTGCTGGTGTATACTATGGTACTTTATTTTGCATGGCAGAATTAGTGCGAATTAACAGTTGTTCATAGAGCAATAGCTTGAGTCATAGTGTGTGGCAGTATACATACCTGTGTCATAGAGCCACTATCAGATGTACTGGCTTTGTGTGATGGATGCAGTGCTAACATGTGGATGTTTAAAGATATTATACAGACTGTGGCATGTCATTGCATTGTATTTAGAAAGTGGATGCACCAAAAGAAGTAGTGCGAAGTGTTCTGATGCAGAGCAGAAGGTTTCTATACAGATGTAGCAGAGTACATCTACATCTACATCTACATACATACTCTGCAATCCACCATATGGTGCATGGCGGAGGGTACCTCGTAGTACAACTAGCATCTTCTCTCCCTGTTCCACTCCCAAACAGAACGAGGGAAAAATGACTGCCTATATGCCTCTGTACGAGCCCTAATCTCTCTTATCTTATCTTTGTGGTCTTTCCGCGAAATATAAGTTGGCGGCAGTAAAATTGTACTGCAGTCAGCCTCAAATGCTGGTTCTCTAAATTTCCTCAGTATCGATTCACGAAAAGAACGCCTCCTTTCCTCCAGAGACTCCCATCCGAGTTCCTGAAGCATTTCCGTAACACTCACATGATGATCAAACCTACCGGTAACAAATCTAGCAGCCCGCCTCTGAATTGGTTCTATGTCCTCCCTCAATCCGACCTGATAGGGATCCCAAACGCTTGAGCAGTACTCAAGAATAGGTCGTATTAGTGTTTTATAAGCGGTTTCCTTTACAGATGAACCACATCTTCCCAAAATTCTACCAATGAACCGAAGACGACTATCTGCCTTCCCAACAACTGCCATTACATGCTTGTCCCACTTCATATCGCTCTGTAATGTTACGCCCAAATATTTAATCGACGTCACTGTGTCAAGCGCTACACTACTAATGGAGTATTTAAACATTATGGGATTCTTTTTCCTATTCATCTGCATTAATTTACATTTATCTATATTTAGAGTTAGCTGTCACTCTTTACACCAATCATAAATCCTGTCCAAGTCATCTTGTATCCTCCTACAGTCACTCAACAATGACACCTTCCCATACACCACAGCATCATCAGCAAACAGCCACACATTGCTATCGACCCTATCCGAAAGATCATTTATGTAGATAGAAAACAACAGTGGACCTACCACACTTCCCTGGGGCACTCCAGATGATACCCTCACCTCCAATGAACACTCACCATCGATGACAACGTACTGGGTTCTATTACTTAAGAAGTACTTGTTCCCAGTTCTCTGACGGTGTAGAGGAGAAGAACATAAACATTACTTATCAGTATGCAATGTCTACAAATGCTTAGTTTTCTACATAAAAGCCAACACTCAGACTTTTGATGCTTTTGCTTCAGCTGTTATTCTTATCAGAAACAATGAACCACTGAAGTTGGTTTGATACTATTGGTCACAAAATGTGATCTATGAAATTCGTTTACTTAGTTTTGGGTATTAAAATACATAAAACTGTTTTTGTGTAAAAGTGAGGAAAGAAAGGCTTCCTAATTACAGAGCTGACACTGAAAGTTAAATGTGATCCCTCCACTATATATATATATATTTTTTTTTTTTTTTGAGCATATTTTCTGCATTCAGATATTTGATTTCCATGCTCATTTTCAATCAGAATTAGAGTAGATTGCAGTGACTACAAATTTAAGTAACATTCATTATTTTAGTATTTTCAATTTTCATTGTATTTAACTATAATAATCTCACAGAAAGAAAACAGTTGATAGCACATCATTGTGATGAGCCCTTGCCAAGATCATGCCCTAAATTTCACATTCGTTTTCCAATGAAGATCTTCAAATGTTTTTATTACTATATACCATTCCCTTCATCCCAGTGCAAGTTAAAAACAGCTCATAACTGGACATTGCTTTATTGAGAAAAATGTTTAGTTTTATGCCTTGTGTTATGATACACCTTTTGTAATGTTCTATTAAAATCAAAGTTATTGTAAATGTAATGAAACAAAAATAGTCATAAATCATCTCCTTAGTTCCCTGTTGTTGTTGTTGTTGTGGTCTTCAGTCCTGAGACTGGTTTGATGCAGCTCTCCATGCTACTCTATCCTGTGCAAGCTTTTTCATCTCCCAGTACCTACTGCAACCTACATCCTTCTGAATCTGCTTAGTGTATTCATCTCTTGGTCTCCCTCTACGATTTTTACCCTCCACGCTGCCCTCCAATACTAAATTGGTGATCCCTTGATGCCTCAGAACATGTCCTACCAACCGATCCCTTCTTCTGGTCAAGTTGTGCCACAAACTTCTCTTCTCCCCAATCCTATTCAATACTTCCTCATTAGTTATGTGATCTACCCATCTAATCTTCAGCATTCTTCTGTAGCACCACATTTCGAAATTGTGTCGAATTAACACACCATTCAGAGGACAGAGTGTGCACAGATTAAACAAATTGAGAAAGAGTGACAGCGCCATAAAGTTTTCATAAAGTAGGAGAATGAAAGAATAGTAAATAAACTGATTTGAGAAGTAGTGACGAAGGAAGATACACACATCAGAAACGTTTTGCATCACCCCAGTTCCCAGAACTCCTGAAGACAGGCGTCCACTGAGGATATTGTATCACAGACACAGTCCCTTTGACTGTTGAGAGATGTCACTGAATCTGCCCAAAGATGTAAACAACCATGCATGAGCAGCGCTTATTAGACGGAGGGGGTCCGACAGCCGATCAGTTCCAGTCATTCCACAAGGAAGGAGGTACACGGCTCATGTTGCCTGTAGTTCAACCATGCCTGCTTTTCGTTCAGCCACAGGACGTCGTGTTATGACTCAAACTGTGCGCAATAGGCTGCATGATGCGCAACTTCACTCCCGACTTCCAAGGCGAGGTCCATCTTTGCAACCACCATACCATGCAGCGCTGTAGAGATGGGCCCAACAACTTGCTGAATGGACCGCTAAGGATTGGCATCACGTTCTCTTGACAGATGAGTGTAGCATATGCCTTCAACCAGATAATCATCGGAGAAGTGTTTGGAGGCAACCCGGTCAGATTGAACGCCTTAGACACACTGTCCAGCGAGTGCAGCAAGGTGGGATTTCCCTGCTGTTTTGGGGTGGAATTATCTGGGGCCAATGTGCGTCGCTGGTGGTAATGGAAAGCGCCATAACAGATGTACAATATGTGACTGCCATCGTCTGACCATTAGTGCAACAATATCGACAGCATATTGTCAAGGCATTCGTCTTCATGGACGACAATTCGCGCCCCCATCTTGCACATCTTGTGAATGACTTCCTTCAGGATAATGACATCGCTCGACTAGAGTGGCCTGCATGTTCTCCAGACATGACCTCTATCGAACGTCCTGGGACAGATTGAAAGGGGCTGTTTATGGATGACGTGACCCACCAACCACTCTGAGAGATCTACGCCAAATTGAGGAGTGGGACAATCGGGCCCAACATTGCCTTGATGAATTTGTGGATAGTATGCCATGACGAATAAGGCATGCATCAATGCAAGAGGACATGCTACTGGCTATTAGAGTACCGCTGTCTGGACCACCACCTCTGGATGTCTCGCTGTATGGTGGTTTAACAAGCAATGTGTGGTATTCGTGAGTAATAAAAAGGGCGGAATTGATGTTTATGTTGATCTCTAATCCAATTTTCTGTACAGGTTTGGGAACTCTCGGAACCGAGGTGATGAAAATTTTTTTTTTATGTATGTAGTTATCAGGAGCGTTAGTCACCACAACTAGGGAACTGAATGATAGTTCAGCCATAACCTAAGTGGCAAGGGAGAAAACTGATATGACTGAGAAACTTGGAAGTTCGGCGAAAGACGCTGCTCGATGAAGAGTTACTGTAAAATGTATTTAAGGTCCATTTTTTTTCTAAATTTAATTTTGTTTCGGCTTCATTTTAAATTTTATGGTAAATTCCTATGGGACCAAACTGCTGAGTTCATAGGTCCCTAGGCTTACTCATTACTTAATCCAACTTACTCTAAGGACGAGGGAGGACTAGAACCTCCGACGGAGGGAGCTGCGTGAACCGTGGCAAGGCGCCCAAGACAGAGCGGCTACACCGCGCATCCCTTCAGTTTAAGACAATAGGCTATGTATTATACTGATTTGTACATTAACGAAATGTCTAGTGCTAGTAACGCTGCGACATGTAGTGTTCTGTCCCCACTCATTCCATGGTGTGCTCAAACATTTCAGTAGACATCAGAGCACTCCATGTAAACCGGTATGAGTCATGCAGTGGGTAGCGTATTATAACCTACTTGACTATAAGACTGCCAATCTCGCTTTGTCAGCTTTTGCTCCGGAAATGTTTGAATCACAGTATCAAAGTTTAGTAGCCTTGCGACATTATATGAAGTTTCCTAGGTTGCCAAATCTGTGAACTGTTGTTGATATATAGGGTGTTCCCATAGAAGCATACAAAAATTTAACAGGACATAGAGGATGCTCCACTGAAAAATTTGAGGTAGGGAACCTGGGGTCGGAGAATGCAGTTTAAGGAGACAATAAGAAGACATTATGTATACTTTCTTATTAATATTAGTTACAGTTAACTGCAAATACCATCATTGACACAATCAACCTACCATCTCTAATGTATATCTTACAAAATGTGCTGAAACTGACGGCCATCAACCACAGTGTAAGCATGACATCGGCGAACAAGATTCTGACGCATCCTGATAAATATGTCTGGTGTGTTTCGAATCACATCATAGGCAGATAATATTCTGGCAAGTAATTCCATCTGTGTACCTACCGGGGTTTCACAAGCAAGTGACTTTAGATATCCACGTAGGAAACAATCAAGGGGCCTCAAGTCACATGGCCTCGCAGGCCATGGAATAGAACATCCGATTCCAATCCAGCGACCAGGAAATACAGCATTGGGATGATTGTGGATGTCCACACTAAAGTGAGGCGGTTCAGTGTCATGTTGTATCCACATCCTCTCACGAGCAGCCAAGGGTACGTTCTCCAACAACTTGGGTGGAACTCTGCACGAACCTCACATACAGGTGGCCACTCAGATGGTCAGGTAGAAAATATGGCCCAGTGAGATTGTTGCCTAAAATGCTGGTCCAAATATTCACAGCAAAACGTAGTTGATGGTGTGACTCTGCTACAGGGTGAGGGTTTTTCTCATCCCCCACATCGCTATTCCTGCTGTTCTAAATAACATCATGACCAAATGAGGACTCATCAGTAAACAACACGATTTGGAGGAAATATGGTCGATCAATACATTGTTGGAGCAACCACTGATGCAATGCGACTCCTGATACAAAGTCAGTCACAAGCACTACATGGACTCGTTGTGGATAATACCTGTATAATTGTTGTTTGTGGAGTACTCGGCACACGCTGGTATGTGCAGCGGCCTTTTCACCTGCGATACGATGAGTACTTGTAGTTGGGTACGCTGCAACACGTTCCAGCACCTCTCCAAAATCGGGTGTGCGAGTGGTCCTCATCTTGCCACGTCCCTCGTTTCTTCTTTCCAGTGAACCAGTATCCCTCATTCGTCGCTCGAGAGAAAGAAACACTTGTCATGACGGGTAATGCCAGTTACGAAATCGTTCGGTGTACAGCCTTTCAACAGCGAGAGCACTGCAACATACTTCCCCGTACACAAGGTGTATATCAGTGAGCTCTGTGAAACTGTACGGGTGCTGCTCTATTGTATTGTACTCTACGTCTCTGAATGGCACTGAGTAATGAATGGGTCTGTCGTTGATTCGTAGCACGTTCTGTCATGGGACAATGTAAGTATGACACAACAGAGCCACCTTATGGACAAGCAAAGTAAACAAAACCTGGATCATGACTTCTTAGTAATCAGTCTCGTCCTTCCATGTTACCTAACAGGAAATAAAGAATGCACACGTACATAAACAGTATAGTACGTGTAAACTTGTTGTAGATAAGCTGGAAAACAGTAATGATAAACAGAGCAGTAGACAAGTTTATTTCAATAATTCATTAAGTTGGCTTCTCCGACCCCAGGTTCCCTACCTCAAACTGTCCACTGGAGCATTCTCTATGTCCTGTTACATGTTTGCATGCTTTTACGGAAACACCCTGTATAGTTAATCCGAGACAACTTTTAACATGAGACAGAGTGCTGAATGGCTTTTCTGTTTCAGCTACTGTCACTGGAAGAGTGTAAAGGATCCGCACATACGTTTGGAAACAATCTTAAAATTTTAAGGTCATGCATCTTACTCAAGAGTTCTAATGGTTCCAAAGTAATGCATTCAGAGAAGTATGAACTGATTTCAAGTACTTAATTTCTTCTTCTAAAACTGTTGTGACGTAATTATAGTATTCATTGATAAATAATGTGCATGTCTCAACGACCTGATCTTTGAGTATTTCCGTCAAACCTAAATGTTTCCTCTAAAATCTTCACTGTTTCATATCGTGTTTTCAAGTTACGTACTAGATTGTCAATAATGATGTAAAATACATTTTTCTTGAATCAGTCTTCTGAACTCAGATCTTTCACTTCATTTTTGATTTCATTACGAAATGGTTTCCGTACCTTACTGTGCACCTCCGAAAATTCAGGATCGATATTAGCTGCACTGACAACAACTTCAGATCAAGCAGAATGGCACCTCAGTTTTCACGAAGATATTTTAAGAGCTTTAATAAGTTCTCAAAAAGTCTTACCCCAACATCAGACTAGTATTTCGAGCTTGTAGTAATTTGCTTCTGTAGTCAATTGGTACCAACAATGATGCCATGATTAAACATTTGAATGATATCACATAACCCGAAGCACTCCCTATCACCGAACGTATTTCAGCCGACAAATTTAATTCACTGAGAATTTCAATAACAATGGCAATCTTATCCAAGTGAGATGCAATTGGTATTTCGGCGTCAACTCGAGCAGTCCAGCAGAAGTCAGACATGGAATATAAAGAACTTCCAACACACTGTTTCAAGTTGTAAAGTATCTTTTTCACGACAACTCTCAGTGGCATATACTCCAAATAAGATTACAATAAGCACATAGAGAAAATTTTGCAATGATATTTCACCGAAGAAAACGCGTCTGAGCCCCTTTTAACACCTCATATTTCTTCCGCTACCATAACCTTATCCACGACATTCATTGAGAACAACTGAGCGTTTCGCAAGTGTGAATCAAATTAAATATGCAGTGGTAGCTCTTGTTTTCTTACTGCAATCTCGGAATTCAAGAAATATTTCATTTATTTCATATTTTATCAATTTCCTTCTTGATGTCAATATAACGCAGGATGAATGTTGTTTGCTCAGTACGATTTGAATCGGGGTTGCACCAACAATAGCTGGCCGGTGTGGCCGAGCGGTTCTAGGCGCTTCAGTCTGGAAGCGCGCGACCGCTACGGTCGCAGGTTCGAATCTTGCCTCGGGCATGGATGTGTGTGATGTCCTTAGGTTAGTTAGGTTTAAGTAGTTCTAACTTAGGTTTGCACCAACAATAATTGAATAATACTTCTCATTTTCCCTCGGTTCCAAGATGACATCGCTGACATGGTGGGCGCAACTAGAAATAAATTCATTCTGAATATCACTTGACAGATAATTCACTTGTAAACGGTTTCCAGCTTCTTGTCAGTCTCTGACCTTGTTAATGTATTCTGCAAGAACTGGATCATAGTAACCCGAGAGCTCTAATAAACTGAGGAAATTTCCATTATTTGGATCTCCAATTTTCTGAGCTTAACCTCTGAAGGCCAAGCCTCTTTGACCAAGAAATAATGTCACATCAAGTCACGTGACAATACCCTTGGCTATCTACAGATGAACAAGAGAAGAAGATTATCTCTTTATTTCCGAGCATCAGCACGGCCAATGGACCTCTGTCATGTGATTTCAGTCCTTCACTTTCACGATTTTTCCAGGACAACTATACAGAAATGGAATTATTTTATTTTATTTTATTTTGTGTTTACTCTTGAATGCAAAATATTTTCCTTATACACGTTTTTCGTGTAATATCACCTTGTGATGGAATCAAAAGTGCCTTATCTTTGAGCGTTGTTGGCAAACCTACCAAATTATAACTACGTTTCACAGCTTTTACCTTGTACATTTGTAGAGGAAATGTTTTAATAGGATTTCCAACAACATTGAAACAAAGCGCATTTTCGACTTCATCACAATGTGGTTTTGATGAACGACGTCTAAAGAAAATATTACGCATTCAAGAGGAAACACGAAATATAAGTGCTCGCAGTTAGCCGGTATGACTCATAAAAGCCGCTGTGGCCGAGCGGTTCTAGGCGCTTCAGTTCGGAACCGCGCTGCTGCTACGGTCGCAGGTTCGAATTCTGCCTCGGGCATGGATGTGTGTGATGTCCTTAGGGTAGTTAGGTTTAAGTAGTTCTAACTCTAGGAGACTGATGACCTCAGATGTTAAGTCCCATAGTGCTTAGAGCCATTTTTTTTTTTTTTTTACTCATAAAACTGAAAAACAGAATTGGAGGGGAAGAGTTAGATTGACTACGTTGGTGCGGGGATATTATATGACACAAAATTTATTTTACAACACTAGTCTGTTATTTGCCCACAGTGGAGGGTCTGAACCCTGGAGAGACTTGGGCCCCTCCATGAGGCTTGGTCCCCAGGGATTTTACCCCTCCACTCCTACCCCCCCCCCCCCCCCTCCTGCTGATCACGGCAGACTAAAGATATAGGGGAAGGGGGTTTACAAGCTTCTATAGCACTGATGAATTTACACTGAAGAGCCAAAGAAAGTGTTACACCTGCCTAACATCGTGTAGGGCCCCCACGAGCTCGCAGAAGTGCCACAACACGACGTGGCATGGACTCGACTAATGTCTGAAGTCGTGCTGGAGGGAATTGACACCATGAATCCTACAGGGCTGTCTATAAATCCGCAAGAGTACGAGGGGGGGGGGGGGGAATCTCTCCTGAACAGCACGTTGCAACGTATCTCAGAAATGCTCAATAATGTTCATGTCTGGGGAGTTTGGAGTTTGGTGGCAAGTGGAAGTGTTTAACTCAGAAGATTGTTCCTGGAGCCACTAGCAATTCCAGACGTGTGGGGGTGTCGCATTGTCCTGCTGGAATTGTCCAAGTCCGTCGAAATGCACAATAGACATGAATGGATGCAGATGATCAGACAGGATACTTACATCGTCACTTGCCAGAGTTGTATCTAGACATATCAGGGGTCCTACATCGCTCCATCTGCACACGCCCCACACCATTACAGACGCTCCACCAGCTTGAACAGTTCCCTGCTGACATGCAGGGTCCATGGATTCATGAGGTTGTCTCCATACCCGTGCACGCTCATCTGCTCGATACAATTTGAAACGAGGCTCGTCCGAGCAGGCAACATGTTTCCAGTCATCAATGTTCTAGTGTCGGTTTTGACGGGTCCAGGCGATGTGGAAAGCTTTGCATTGTGCAGTCATCAAGGGTACACGAGTGGGCCTTCGGCTCCAAAAGCTCATATCAATGATGTTTCGTTGAATGGTTCACACGCTGTCACTAGTTGAAATCTGCAGCAATTTGCAGAAGGGTTGCACTTCTGTCATGTTGAATGTTTCTCTTCAGTCATCGTTGGTCCCTTTCTTGCAGGATCTTTTTCAGGCCGCATTGATGTCGGAGATTTGATGTTTAAGCGGATTCCTGATATACACGGTACATTCGTGAAACGGTCGTTCGGGAAGATCCCCACTTCATCCCTATCTCAGAGATGATGTGTCCCATCGCTCGTGCGCCGACAATAACACCACGTTCATACTCATTTAAATTTTGATAACGTGCCATTGTAGCTGCAGTAACGGATCTAACAACTGCGCCACACACTTGTTGTCTTATGTAGGTGTTGCCTACCACAGCGCCATATTCTGTCTGTTTACATATCTCTGTATTTGAATGCACATGCCCATTCCATTTTCTTTGGCGCTTCTGTGTATGAAACATCAGCTGCAGAGATGGAAAGGCCACACAGGATTGATCAGCGTGGAGAACTGCACCAAACGAGTCTTCAAACTGAAGACCACAAAAATAGCTGAAAATCAAATATTATATGACTGTGTGGTGTCTGTTCTTTCGGGCGCATCCGGAAGAACAGACATCATACGAATTCCGCAGCTTTGATAGGTATTATGTAAACGGAAGGGGGAGAGGGGAGACAGGCAAGGAGAGGGAATGAACTACTGATGTCAGTTGCATTGAGACTTTACGCGGGATCTCGTGCTTACTAGGCAGTTGGCTTAACCAGAACAGACACCACACATTCGTGTAAATGATATGCCTCGATGGGCAATGCAGCCACCACATTCAATGCAGATTCACAATTACTGGAATCTCAAAGCAGTGAGCTTGGAAATGGACGGGACTGCGGATAGGTGGCGCTAGATGGGAATGTGGGTTGGTCGGGAGGCCTGGTAGATAGTCCACGCAACTGTAATATACACTGTGTCCAGATGGCACAGTGGTTAACGGCACTGCCTATTAAGCAGGAGATCCTGGGTTCGAATACCAGTCAGGCACAAATTTTCATTTATGGCTGCTGATTCCGCACCAAGTCACGATGAAGCTGACGTCTGTAGTACCTTCCTTCTCCCCACTCCTTCTTCAATCTACGTTACATGTTCGCAACTGTGGATTCCGGGAGGCGTGCCAAAACAGTCGGCACAATTACGGTAAACACTGTGTCCGGATGGCACATTTGTTAAGGCAACTGATTATTAAGCAGGAGATACTGGGTTTGAATCCTGATCCGGCACACATTTTTATTCGTCGCCACTGATTTCACATCAAGTCCTGACGCAGCTGACATTAACAGTTCCTTCCCTCTCCTTTCCTTTCTCCCCCCCCCCCCCCCCCCCCCTTTCAGTTTACATAAATTTAAATATTTCCACGAAATGCTTTACATTAATTTCTCAGTAACATATGGCATGTTGATGTCTGTGATAGTGCACTATGACCAGTGACAATGACATTGAATTATTATCTGAATGGTATGTGTATAATCCACATAGTAGACCTGTAAATATTATTCACTTCATCAGTCTATGTGTATTTTATTGATGTGTCTGTGAGGATGGTGGAAAACTCAGTGTGTTGTGTTTGACCAGTGTCATTCAAACGTAATTGTATTTTGTACTCTGTGTTTATATCATGCATATCATACTGTAATTGTACCATGCAAATTATATCTGTAAATACAGGATATCCGAGATAAAAGTGGCCCCCTTCCTTCAGCAACACGCTGTTTTTTTAGTGTTCCTACTCTGATTACGCGACAGGTGTGGTAAGTAGTCAAAGTTTCAGTTGCTACTTGTTACTTGAAGAGCTGTGAGTGTGTTTTTATTGTTCTCTGAGTCATTCAAGTAAATTATGCAATATTTTGTGAGCGAAAGTTTGTGTATAGTTGAAGCTTACATTCGCACTGTCTCATTTAAGAAGGACTCATGAAATCTTCCGTGAATAATTCTCGAACTATAGTATTCTTGCGAAAAATAGTGTTCACAATTTGATAACAAAATAGTGGTCCAGTGACATGTTGATAATTCTAAACGTAATCGTAAGCCTTCATTTCCGGTTCCGATAGTGATTGCAGATATTTTGCAGTAAATTGATGCTAGCTCTAAAGGAAGCGATCAGCTTCCGCAACATACTGGGTGTTAAACAGACATGTTCTCATTCTGTACCTAAGTCCTTGCACCTAAAGCCTTATTGTGTTTCATGTGTTCAGGCATTACTTTCAGCTGATAAAGAAAAGAGGGTTAACTATTGCGAGTTTATCACTGTAAAAGACTGGATGGCGATCTTGGCCCGGCACTATATTTCACGAGTGACAAAGCTTTAGTCCACATTTCTGATCATGTGAATAGCGAAACATCCCTACTGGTCCACTGGGAAACCCTCACCTTGTGCATCAAAGTCGTCTTGATGGATAGATAGGGAAGTTCCTGTGGGACCAAACTGCTGAGGTCATCGGTCCATAGGCTTAATCTAACTTAAACTAATTTCCGATAAGAACAACACACACATGCCTGAGGGTGGACTCGAACCTCCGACGGGGGGAACCGCACGAACCGTGGCAAGGCGCCCAAGACAGCGCGGCTACCTCGCGCGGCTTTGACAGAGAAAAGTTGGATTTTAGTTGTCGTTTTCGGTACGCGAGGTATGGGCTGGTACTCTCAAATCATTGGGAATACAGACGTTTACCTTCAAATTTTCAAGCACTTCCGCTCTCAGTTAAAGGTACATTAATGGTAACACTGCTGTCACCAGCAAGTTCGGGGCATGTACCATGCTTCCCCTATTCATGAAGCCTTCATGAGAAGGAGGAGGAAGCAAAGGTTTTCCGCCGCGTCGTTCGCTGGGCGTGTGTGTTTGTGCTTTTTATCTGCGGGGAGCAGGGGGGGGGGGGGGTGTACGAAAATAACTTTAGAACGGTAGACTAGCTGAAGGAAATCATACGCTAGAGTATTAAAACAATGGATGTTACACTTCTGTGGAAAGAATGTTCGAATGTGATTCCACAAGCACAAAACAAATCTACGGGCTCTGCGTGACTATTTGAACGTATGTTGTAATATTTCAGTTGTTAAATTTTTTAAAATTATGATCTAATTCTGAGCAACACTGTTTTTATGAATGGGTGTTACTGACACTTAGGACATACTGTATCCTGATTTCCTAGTGTGGATGCATGTGGTTGAGCATGACGACTTGACGCGAATTTTATTTCACATCTAGAAGCCTTGACAAATTTACCATCGTTTTTTGTAATTTCTTCGTATTAGTTTCGTGAGTTTCCGTTTGAGAACAGTATCTTTGTAGAAATCTAGCATGTTTTGTTTTGTTGACAAATCCTGTATCAGTATCTCAGTGAGATGCGTGCCACTGGGTGGGGGGCGAAGGCTATTTAATGATGGTTAGCAGCAAGGTGTTAAGAACTGCAGTTTCGTGGGAAGCAAGAAAGAAAATATGACGGAATATGCAAGGATAACGAAGATGACTGACTGAACTTGGCGAGCCTTGATGCTTGAAGGTTGTGCAAACCACTCCCCACGGGCACTCCAAAGGAGCACTTGACGTAGTCCTTGGAGCTTGTTCTTGTGTGGACAAACAGACGCCGCCACCGCCCGGACTGGACGCAGTGTTTGCATAAGGTCGTCCGCCTCAACTTGTGTTTCATACAAGTGAGAAGGCAACACCGAGGTAAACAGGAAAACCTATGTGGCACTTTAGATACAATGAAGTTACTAGTGCGTTACAGACAGTTGGGCTAACAATGGTCCACTTTTCACATCTGTATCTACATGATTAGGTGCCTGGCAGAGGGTTCATACTATTTCTCTACCATTACACTCTCTAACGGTGCGCGGGAAAAATGAACACTTAAACCTTTCTGTTCGAACTCTGATTTCTCTTATTTTATTATGATGATCGTTTCTCCCTATGTAAGTTGGTGATGTTCAGAGGAGAATATGGTTCAAATGGCTCTGAGCACTATGGGACTTAACATCTGAGGTCATCAGTCCCCTAGAACTTAGAACTACTTCAACCTAACTAACCTAAGGACATCACACACATCCATGCCCGAGGCAGGAGTCGAACCTGCGACCGTAGCGGTCGCGCGGTGCCAGAATGAAGCGCCTAGAACCACTCGGCCACATCGGCCGACTCAGAGGAGAAAGTTGGTGATCGAAATTTCATGAAAAGATCTCGCCGCAACGAAAAACGCCATTGTTTTTGATGATTGCCATCCCAGTTCGTGTATCAGGTGCGTGACACTCTCTCCCCAATTTCACGACAATACAAAACGAGCTCGCCTTCTTTGAACTTTTTCGATTTCCTTCATCAGTGCTATCTGGTAAACATTCCACACAACGCAGAAACACTGTAGCACAAGATGGACAACCGTAGTATAGGCAGTCTCTTTAGCAGATCCGTTGCATCTTGTTCTGCCAATAAAACGCAGTCTTTGGTTTGCTTTCCCCACAACATTTTCCATGTGTTCTTTCCAATTCAAGTTGCTCGTAATTTTAATTACCAGGTATTTAGTCGAATTGACAGACTTTAAATTAGTGTGATTTGTCGTGTAAGCTAAATTTAACGGATTTCTTTTTGTGCTCATGTGGATGACCTGACACTTTTCCTGACTGAGACACAATTGTCACTTTTTGCACTAATTAAATTTGTGTGATTTGTCGTGTAAGCTAAATTTAACGGATTTCTTTTTGTACTCATGTGGATGACCTGACACTTTTCCTGATTGAGACACAATTGCCACTTTTTGCGCTGAAGAGATAACGTGTCTAAATCATTTTGCAATTGGTTTTGATCTTCTGTTGACTTTACTAGGCGGTAAGTGACACATGTTTTGAAAACATTCTAAGAGGGCTGCTTAGATCGACTCTTAAATCGTTTATGTAGATTAGAAACAGGCAAAGGCCCTATAACACTTCCTTAGGGAACGCATGATAGCACTTCTGTTTTACTCGATGATTTACTGTCGTTTAATATGTACCGTTACCTTTCTGACAGGAAATCACGAATCCAGTCACGCAACTGAAACGACGCTCCATAGCCACACCATTTGATTAGAAGTCTTTTGTGAGAATCGGTGTCAAAAGCCCTCTGAAAATCTAGAAATATGGAATTAGTTTGAGATCCCCTTTCGATAGCACTCATTACTTTGTGCGGATAAAGAGCTAATTGTGGTTCACAAGAACGACATTTTCTGAATCCGTGCTGACCATGTGTCAGTTACCTTCGAGGTAATTCATGATGTAGGAACTCAGCACATGCTCCAAACTCTTACCGCTAATTGACATCAGTGATATGGGTCTGTAAAATAGGGATTATTCCTAGTTCCTTTCTTGAGTATTGGTGTGGCCTGTGCTACTTTCCAGTCTTTCAGTATGGATATTTCTTTGAGCGACTGGTTGTATATAGTTGCTAAGTATGAGGGTATTGTATAAGTATACCCTGAAAGGAATCTTATCCGTATGCCATCTGGACCAAAAGACTTGCCTTCGTATGCCATATAGACCAGAAGACTTGCCTTTATTAATTGTTTTCAGCTGCCTCGCGACACCAAGGATATCTACTAAGTTACTTATGTTGGCAGTTGTTCTCGCTTCTAATTCTGGAATATTTACTTGGCTTCGTTGGAGATGGAATTTCGGAAAACTTTTCCATCGTCTTTGACATGTTAAGTTCTGATTAACTAACAAGGTACTGTTAAACTGTAGTATAATATTTTTTTTTAGTATCTATTGCTCACGTGTGAGTAAATCGATGCGGTTTTATCATATTTTGGAAACTGTTAATGCCTGCAATATATTTGCAGAAAATTGGGGCAATATTACCTTTGCTTGGAGTAACTTTGTCCCACAAGTTCACATGTGTTCATAGTAAGCTAAAACTGCACTGAGCCTAGTTGTGCTAGAGCCTCTATGGCTCCCATAGGTGGTAGCATGAAGTATTAAATTTCGCTTCCTGTACACCCTCGAATCACTTGGAAATTTAATCATGTAGTCGTACGACTGTGCTGTACACATACTGTAAGTAAAATTTCATTATTTGCTATCCTCCCTGGTGTTGTTATTTTAATGACCAGTTGTGTAATTTTGAGAATCGATATATCAGACACAGATTGTGCTGGAACGGTAGTTTGCAGCTGAGGAAGAACCGCTTTGCGGCAGCGAATCGCCTGCTTGGTGCAGCGTATGAATGCCGCCGTTATGCGGTTTATCGCCGGGACACAGTCCAGGCGCTGCGCGGGGACGATGCGACGATAAATAGCCGTCCGAGGGAGGCGTGAAGCGTGAAGCGTACGCCGCTTGCGGCGAGCTGATAGCGCCTGTCGATGAGCCCGCTTGGGTGGAAACTCTCCGGCGTGCAGCCTGACTCTCAGCGGCCTACGGGCGCTCGTGGGAAAAAAACCCTAACTCTCTCTCCCGACGGCTCCGTAGTCATCTCACGCACCGCCGGCCTTTAAATATATTACAGCGGGACGCTGTACTAGCATTCTAAGGTTCAGGACGCCGCGAGAAAGCAGACCGAATTTTAGTTTCCACGACTGAAAGTCGATATACATGTACGGTCGCATTCTGAGAGTCTCCTGTAGTGTGTGCTTCTGAGGTTACATGCGAGACATAGCTTACATCATTCGTCATTCGCCCTGTTCCATTCACGGCTGGCAAGAACGACTGTGTGAGATTGTTCATGAAAATCAACTAAAATTTCTCACTTGTTTAAAAGGAAATCGGCCAGAGGAGATACCAGTGAGATAATACAGATATTATGCGAAACGATTTGCCCCTCTTCTGGAAGTATTTCATTGAAGATGGGGAGCAACGAAGGGCACCTAGCGACTGGAAAAAAGGGCAGGTCATTCCCATTTTCAAGAAGATTCGTGGGACAGGTGTACGTAATTAAAGACTATATCGCTGACGTCAGTTTTTTGTAGAATTACGAAGCATGTTTTATGTTAAAATATTATGACATTTTTGGAGATCTAAAATCTCCTCTATAAATATCAACATAGATTCGATAAACAGCGATTTACGGCACTCAGCTCGCTTTGTTCGTTCAAGAGATCCAGTACACCATAGGCAGGAGTCCCTAGGATGATGTACTTACGTGTTTCTTGATTTGAGGAAGCCATTCTATAGCCGGCCGGAGTGGCCTTGCGGTTCTAGGCGCTACAGTCTGGAACCGAGGGACCGCTACGGTCGCAGGTTCGAATCCTGCCTCGGGCATGGATGTTTGTGATGTCCTTAGGTTAGTTAGATTTAATTAGTTCTAAGTTCTAGGCGACTGATGACCTCAGAAGTCGCATAGTGCTCAGAGCCATTTGAACCATTTGAGCCATTCTATACAGTCCTGCACTGTCGGAAAGTGAACAAAAAACGAGGTTACGGAGACCTCGACTAACATTTGTGATTGGGGGAAGGTGGCAACGAAAGAAGTCTGTGTCAAATTGCAGGAACTAATGAAGAGAATCGGTAATTGTTGCAGCGACTGGCAGTTGATTCTGAATGTAAAGAAATGTAACATAATGCAAATAAATCAGCTAATAAATCCTCTACTGTTCGATTACGGTACTGGCGACAAATCACTGCAAATAGTAACTACCATAAAATACCTAGCAGTTACCATCTGGAGCGCCCTTAAGTGGAATGACTACATAAAACAAAATATGGGAAAAGAAAATGGCTGGTTGAGATTTATTGAAACAATCCTAAGGGTATGTAAGTCATCCACGAAAGAAGTAGCATACAAAAGACTTGTGTAACGGGGCTTTGAGTATTCCTCATCGGTCTGGGATTCTTACCATGTTGGATTAACAGAACAAAAAAAAAAAAATGGCTCTGAGCACTATGGTACTTAACAGCGGAGGTCATCAGTCCCCTAGAACTTAGAACTACTTAAACCTGACTAACCTAAGGACATCACACACATCCATGCCCGAGGGATTAATAGAACAGATAGAGAATATTTAACAAAGAGTGGTGCGTATCGTCTCGAGACTGTTTAGTCGGCGCGAGAACGTTACGGAGATGTTCAACTGACGCATATGCTATAAGAGAGGAGTTGTGCATCACGGAGGGGTTTACCGTCGCAATTCCAAGAACGTTCGCGCCAAGAAGATTCGAGTAGAATATTACCTCCTCCCACATACGTCTCGTGAAATACGCTATCGAAGAAAATTAGAGAAATTAGACGTCGTATGGAGCTTTACGGACACTCATTCTTCCCGTGCATCATTCGCGAATGGAATAGGGAAAGGGAGGGGGGGGGGGGGAATACAGAGGTGGAAAAAGTGCCATCCGCCAAACACAATAAGGGGTACTGCAAAGTAGAGATGGTGATGTAAATGTAGATGAGCTTATACTTCTCTAATTTTGTTGCGGAATTCCTGAAGCACTACATAGTTATCGTGTACTAATTCTTCTCTTGAGGGAATTTCTTGTGGTTTTAAAGAGTGATCATGTCTTTGAAAGCACAGCTTTTGAAGCTGTAACTGTTGTAAAAGAAGTGTAAAGACAGACTGAAAACCGAAGCCAGAGACGATCTGATTTGCAGATAACGTGCGACACATTTCGTGGTTTAATATCTCATCTTCATTTACATGTTATAGCCGTCATCAACCTAACTTAGTAGGGTTTGTGAACGATATACAACTGGAGACAAAACATTAAATCTCGAAACGCATGGTACAATATCGTTTTGTTTTTTTAATTTTCCAGTCCATTGGCAGGTCTTAACTTAATATTAGCGCTACGTTTTTACTTTCTTCTGCCATTCTTTTTGTCATTACTTAACTATTTAGAATTTTCAATATGACTGTCGTCATGTATCTTCTCCTCCTTCTTTTTCTTTCTCTGTCCGCCATTCATTCCTGTGTATCTATTAACGTGTATTTTTCCCACAGAAAGTGTTCTAGGAAGTTCTCGTTCTTTTGATTACGTCCTAATTATTCCACTTTCACCGACACCAAGGAGGGGATATTGTTTACACTCTACCTCTGTCATAATCAGAAACAAAAGAAAGGGTAAAAAGGAAATAAAAAGTTATTCACAGTTAAAATCCTTTCGTGCCTTTTGATCTTCCCTTTACTTACTCGACTCTTCTTGTATAAGTTTTTCCTTGTAACTTCCTCTATGGCCGTATTTCGAAGAGTTTAATCTGTTTTCATCTTCATTTCTTTTGTACACATCTGCACCCATATAAAACTATACTCCGAACGATAGACCAATTATTTTATATCCAACTTAACTTTTTTATTTTGTTAAATGCTTGTTTGTCCACTGTAATTCGGTTTTTTATTTTGTGGCTAATTCAATGCTGTACTGACTGAAGTACATAGGAATTTGTTATAGTTCAGTTGCTCGATTTATTTCGGTCTGTTATTATAATTGTCATCGTTTTCACAGCCCCATTGACCATACTCCTGGTTTTATTTATTAAAAATTTTCGTTCCATATCCATAACATATTGCACCTTCAATTTTAAAAAGCTAGATTGTGACAGGTTACATTAAGAAATTAAAGATAATTTTGTCTTTAGGAGAGTGCTAGACGTGATTGAATTTATAGCTGTTTCTAAAGTGTTCATCAAATAAACAATGAAAGAAAATCCATACAAAAATAAAATTGTAAGGGGCACAGGTCCCAGTGCTGAAGTTTGCAGATGACACCGTCCTTCTGCCTGAGACTGAGAAGACGAAGAAGACCTGCTGAATAGAATAGAGAGCCTACACGGAGCAAAATTTGATTAATGTATGAATAACAAATAAACTCGACAGTGACAGAGAGAGTACTCGCAAAGCATAAAAACAATAAAGATTTGTAAGAGGTGATTAAATTCTGCTGCCTAGGAAACACGGTGCTTGAAGGAAGGAAGATAGAAACATTGCGTGAAAGGCATTTATATGTTTTGGTGTCACTCGTCTCATTTTTATTTCATTTCTTTAATTCATTTTCGCATTTTAGAGATGATTGTATCGATTAAATATATCAGTGCTGATTATGAGCTGTCTCAGTGATTGCAAGAATTTAGTCGTGAATTACTGTTTTAATATTCTCTCCGCACTGAGTAGCTGCAGCATGTAATAATTCTATGTAACTGCATGCCTGGGGCGCATTATGAGCTAAGGAAGGGACAGGCGAGGCTTCAGTGACGCTAGGGTTGTCCCGGGAGGTTGATTTCGTTTCAAAGAGAAGTGCCACTGCATGGACTTCATCCAAGGCCGGTTTGTTTAAGGCAGCTGCCGACCGCCAGCAGGCGCAGACGTTTTCCCTAATAATGAGAATTCATTGACTCCACCTTAAAACTCTGTTACAGTGAGCCGTGACGACAACTTGTCCTTGTGCAGAACACTGGCCGTTTTTACAAGCCAAATCTACTCGGTCGGGGCTTGGCTGTATAGACTTCGGTTTTCCATTGCCGGAAGTCTTCCTAGAAAGCAGGAGAGTAGGACGCTACTCGCAGATAAAGATCTCGGTCCTTTTCATGGAAAGGGAAATGGTTGAGTTCATTTCAGAATTACTTTTCTCCCTTTGTGGAGGCGAGATGCTGTCAGCCGGACGCCGCCTCAATCCAGGTAAACGATCTCTCGTGTCGCAGAAAATGCGGGAAAGAGCTCCATTGGTCGCGGTATGTGACATACAATGCCCTCTGTCGAGGTCAGGACAATCACTTTGCAGACACCTCAATCGTTTCCTTTAATCAATGATTTGTAAGATGACGACTATTCTCTTTTCCCTTACTCCTCACAGTCTTTGACAAGTTGGGTTGGGTTGTTTGGGGGAGGAGACCAAACAGCGAGGTCATCGGTCTCATCGGGTTAGGCAAGGACGGGGAAGGAAGTCGACCGTGCCCTTTCAAAGGAACCATCCCTGCATTTGCCTGGAGCGATGTACGGAAATCACGGAAAACCTAAATCAGGATGACCGGACGCGATATTGAACCGTCGTCCTCCCGAATGCGAGTCCAGTGTGTTAACCACTGCACCACCTCGCGCGGTCTTTGACAAGTGAATCAATCATTAGTTTGGACTGTTAATTGTCCATAAATATTAGTTGTTTTATTGGCTGTGTGAGTTCTTCCTTTCGATTCAGTTCGTCAGAAAATTCGTGTTGTGTTTATGACGCAGAGGTTTTGTAATAAATCGAACCAAACTGGACAGATCTTTCGCTTCAGCAGACAGATTAACCCCTTTTTTATTCGGATTTTTGAAAGAACCAGCTCTCGGGACTCATTTGTCAAGGCCCCCCTTTTCATCACGTTGTTCTGTTGCTCGATAGTTTTCGTTACCTCGTCTGACTCCATGGGGAGCTGTTTGCCACCTTGAAGGTCCAGTTAATGCAGATTGTTGAGATTGCCAGAGGGCATGTCCAGTTCAGTTGGCCTCTTTCAAGTGTAGCAGATGACAAAGGTTTTGCTTGACGGAAGGGCTATGCAAATATGAAATACTGACATAAAAGCCAAAATGATATTCCAGAAATAGAATAGCAGAAGCATAACATTGTGTTGAAGTAAAAGTTGGAGCATGCTTGGGAAAACTGGCAATGACGACGCTTGAAGCATTTCGAATTTTATGCTACATAATGATGTAAACAGTTAATTCAATCGGTGGAGCCTGAAATGATATGACATTAATAAACAAAAGACAAGACTTGGAGCTTGTAATGGTACTTGAATTACGTAACCATTACGGCACCTCACCTCAACCTCTCGATACCAGCAATATTCTACTGTGTTTCTGCAAAATAGTTAACATATTTCTGTGACAACATTCAGATTTGATTTCATTAATGTAGAGGTACTTTGATACATCGATATGTTTATATTGCAATGATATTATTCTTGTGTGTATTCTTTCTTTTGTCACTATGATCTTTGACGTACTTGTAACTCTGATTTTTGAGGGCGTAAGCGGTTATTAGAGAGTCAAGTCTTGGTCGTCGTGTTGAAAAGACGCAAATTGTAATCAATTTATGAAATGTGAACTTTAACAGTGAGGAAGATATTTTCAAGTACGTTTTATATTGTGAAGTGATGTTGCAACAAAAGTAATAAAAAAGAAGTGTAATTTAAATTCGGAGTGCTGATTACTTTTTTACATCACCATTGTACTAACTTGCAAAAGTTTAATCTTCAAGAATGGTTTATGAAACACATCTATAAAACTTTTGAATATCGCAGAATAACACCTAGGCCTCTTTGCATCCGAGCTTGGAATCATCACTACCTAGATTTTCGGCGATTGAGCCATGAGTTCACAACGAGACCAGCGTGGGAAACATGAAAAGATGAGTGCCTAGTTTATCCATTATTTCATGAAATGACTTTATTAACTGTGCGCTAATGACACCTGCCACATAATATAACTTTGTTGTTGCCCGAAAATGCAATATTTAGCAGTGTGAGCAACACTACAATCATAATTTATTTTTGACCTTTGTTGTGGTAGGGTTGTTAGAAGCTGTAGGACAATTGTTTCCAGAAGAAAGGACCAGATGCGTGTGTGTCCTCAGGGGCTGAGAACTAGTTAACTTGTCACTGAAGCTAGCACTATTGGGGAAGAACTGAAAGGACAAACTTGTTATAGAAATTTAAAACGGAGAATGTAGGATGTGGAGGGTATTAGGTACGTAGAGTGGAAAATATTGGTACTACATGGGAAAGTGTGGGAGATGACACTAAACTCATCACAAACGGATCGAAAAAGTCAAAATGGAAAGCTTGACTCTTCTGTTGTGTTATCTCCCACTCAAATGTCTTTTAAGTATTTAAGTGACTCTCTTGTGAGTACTAAAAACACGAATTCAGTGATAAATGAAGCAGGACTTACGGATACGTTCTCCCTCTTGTTGGTCCTATTTCGTAAAGATAGCAGGTAAGTCGCCAATTAATCCCCATACGCCCTGTCGATACCTGATTAGTTGTATCATTCCTGACTACACACTGGTGTCCATTTTAGACGTTTCAGATCATGAGAAATTTATTCGTTAAGTAAATGAAAATATACCTCCAAACCACATGTGATTAAAGAAAGTACCAAGTGGGCTTTTCTCCTGAAGGCCAGTGAATTGCTTTTGAGTGAATTTATATGTAAAATGTATGGACAGTTTGTAGTTCAGAAGAGAAAACTAAGTAATTTTTGCCTACAGAAATATGGGCCAATTAACTAAAACAAATATCTCTACTTTTCCTCTAACGAGTATCTACTGGTTTAATTTCCACAATTGCAAATTTTTGGATCTTAATAGCAAATAGACATGAAATATTTATCGTGTAGAGAATAGCTGTCCTGAAAAAGTGTGCAGTTTTAGACCTTAATAACTTACAAAAGAATAAATTTCATACACATGCAAGGAATGCAGAGAATAATGTGGAATACCGCGTCCTTTGTCTCTAACGTGTGGCTAGCAGTAACAGACATTTGTGCAATGTGATGTGGTTGTACTACTATGAAATGAAGGACGAAGGAGGGCGAAACTCGGTGCTAGCGCAGGACCTACTCCAGTCGATTATAAGCAAAGAAGGGCACAGAGCTTTACGATTCCATTCAAAGGACGAATTATAATTAATAGCATTGCATACCGTCACTTTAGGAAACACTGCGAAGAAATAGGCGCAAGGTAGAGTCATCAGGAAGTATATACTACCTCCTAACCATGACAGCTAACAAATGCTTGGCATGAAATTATTTATCACACCCGGTTACCTGTGGCTAGAGTGCTGTCGTAATAGCAAGCATTAGCGACTTCGCGTATATAGGTACGTCCTACCAGTTTTCAAAGGGTAAATTTGTTCAGCCTTTTATAGCGGCAGCTCACAGTGCTTTCAGCAACTGCAGTTTCTGCGTCTTCCTAAAATGGCAGGTTTCTTTCTTTTTAGGTTCATTTTGGTTCGTGCGATATCCTGCTTACAGCAAATTACTGGAAGAAATGCTTAAATCTCCCTTTTCTTCTCGATGTAAGAGTACTTGTCCGATGGCTTTCATTTATTCAGTATGACGAAGCTACTCAAATAATTCAAGCATTTCTGACAGCAAAAGATCAAAACCAGTATTAGAAAAATGAATTATTGGCTTTTCCGCCGTCAGTAACAAACATGGAATCGGTCAACTCATGCAAGAGGACGAAGGAAATTTATATAAAGGCCAGAACAGATCAAGATCTGATATTACTTGCATACTACAGAAATAGTGGGACAAAGTTCGTGCTACCCCACATTCCATTGTTTCCAAACTTATTCAAGATGGCGGCAATCACGTCATCCAATATGGCGTCGTGTAGACTTGGCAACAGCGCATGGCGTCATCCAAGATGGCGGATTTTGGTGGGAAGTTTGAATTTTGGCAGGAACATAGGTAAATTGGACTACCTTCACTAACCTAGCGCCCAGAAAATTGTCACGAAATTTGAATTTTGGCAGGAAAATAGGTCAATTGTACTATGTCCACTAACCTAACCCTCCAGAAAAAATTAGCGCCTAATTCAAATTCCAGTACGATAATGGCTGCAAAACTGTACTTGTCTTTATTAATATTCTTTATTATGATCATTATCATTTATTATCATTTATCATTATTTATTATTATTATTATTATTATTACTGGCCTACATCCACTAGAAAATTGCGCCAAATTCAAATTCCAACACGATAATGTCTCGAAAACTGTACTTCTATTTATTATTATTATCATTTATTATTTATTCAAGACGTTCGATTTCGGCGGGAAGAAAGCCATTTGCGTTACATCCATAAGAAAAATCTGTCACAAGTTCAAATTCCAACACCATAATCGATCACACGCACGAAATAGTCCATATACTACGAACTTTGACTGTCACTTATGTTTTATCACTGCTAACCTATCAAAATCGCATCAAATAATAAACTGCACTTGTACTTATGTAATTCACATCCTCTGATTTTGCAGGGAAAAAGGACTGAAGTCTTTATTTCAAGCAGTACCGTCATCACTTGTTCTCCAACAGACTTAGTACACATCCCCACTAGGTCCAGACTCCAACTGACCTAATTCAAATCGTCGCCAGCAGAGGAGGCTATCCCTGGAGCCACTGGTCAGCGGTAGCCCTCGCACACGCCACTGGTCCGGCCGGCCGGTGTGGCCGTGCGGTTAAAGGCGCTTCAGTCTGGAACCACGTGACCGCTACGGTCGCAGGTTCGAATCCTGCCTCGGGCATGGATGTGTGTGATGTCCTTAGGTTAGTTAGGTTTAATTAGTTCTAAGTTCTAGGCGACTGATGACCTCAGAAGTTAAGTCGCATAGTGCTCAGAGCCATTTGAACCATTTGCCACTGGTCAAGCTGCCGCTCGGACCGCACGGGTCCAGCGGCGTAAACATATTTTGCTCGTTCGAACCTGCCGATTCTGGCGTCACAACGGTAATGCATGTACTGCACAGTAATCTACACACATTCGCAATCATACTCACAAAGTGATGTAAAAGAGTTGGTTTAGCTGTGATACTGCAATTGGGGGCCATGCTGTTACATCAATGGTCGGTGCTGAACTTAGTGTAAAATTATTCGCACTATCAAGTCTGTTGCTTAATATTACAGTACATCGAAGGTGTCTTTTTCCATCACATCCGCGCATCGGCTACCACATAATGATTGAGTGACATAGCTTGTTTGAGTTGGGGGAGAAGTTTTGTGGATCGGAGACAACTTCTGAGGGCTGCTAGCAGCTATACAGCGATCGCGTACATGAGTGCAAATTATGAATAACTCGAAATGCAACGCCGAGCCATCATCTGTTCCGTCACAGGGACATATGAACCTAAATGTAGAGGTCATGAAAGACTTTCGCACGGTAGTTTGGAAACTCTCCACAACGCTGCCCAAACTCTTCTAGTTTCCCTATGTTGTAAGTGTGTTTTATTTAAAAATAATTCAGTATTATGCTATCCGCGGTAAGAATATGATTTACATAGAGTGATGTCTAGTTTTCTGTGAGAGGTCGTGGAAAGAGCGTCTCAATGTCAGTTTAGAGTGTGACAGAAAAAAGAAATGTTTGGCAGTGTACAAAACGCGTTAGAAAACAGTGCTTCAAACAACTAAACAGGGCCACATTGGGCGTTTCTTGCGATTTACAGTATAGTACGTGGGATAGGATCATTCTCCTAGAGTAGAGGTGATGAAAGTTTAAACTACCCTCTGTAGTGTATCAATAAGTGTTTTGAACAATTCTTGAACAATTTATCTGGGCAGAAGCGGCCGCTTTGGACGCGTATGTGATGAGTTGTTCATGCCCATCTTCATTTTTGTGAGAAAGAACAGCCAAGGTGTCATGTTGAGACGCATCAGTCACCAGAAGAAGGCGTTTTGAGGTGTCTGCCTGCTTAGCTGGCTGGTAACGTGCTTGCCGCCCGTGTATCGGGCCCGGGTTCGATTCCCTGCCGGGTTGGAGATTTTCTCCGCTCGTGAACTGGGTATTGTGTTGTCCTCATCATTTCATCCTCATTACCGGCACGCATGTCGCCGAATGTTGCGTCGACTGAAATAAGACTTGCGCTTGGCGCCCGAACTTCCCTGGATGGGGCCTCCCAGCCAACATTGCCATACGCTCTTTTCCATTTTTTTTAAATTGAGGTCGTAGGTCACCAGACAAGAAGCAAACTTTAGATAATATTTCAGCTTGTGAAAAGCCTCCGGATATTGCAGTTTGCACCATTGATATTCTTCACTTATCTTCTGTACATTATTACATATGTGTGACAAATCAGGAGACTTGACAGTACTGTCAAAAATCCATAGATTTCTCATGGCGTTTGTGATGTGAAATGCAGTTTGGGCTCTTCTTTTGTCCTGCTGGAACATTCCATTCGACACCTTGGTCATAAGTGGTATGACCACTAGGTTTACTATTTAAAGAGAAAAATTGGACTGTTAATATTTTCTTTGCTATATATTTTGTCGGAATTAGTCTAATAATTTATCGCTTCAATGGATAAAAACCCCCGGGTGTGTGAAACAACTTTTCACATTACACACTGAAGATTAATTGAGTTTTCGGACGAGGAATTCCAGCTTATGCAAGACACATTTCAGTTTCGTTTTACCCTGGCATGTTTCAGCACTTTTTGTGCTATCTTCAGTGGGTTATTTTTCTTACTTACATGGAGCTATTGGGTATTTGTGTTGGTAGCTAGTCTGCTACACTATCTACGGTTTGTCGTGACTTTGATGTCGTAGTGTTTTCTCATATGTTTTGGCGAGGTGAATACGCTGATTTCTGTGAATTACGGTCCATTGCCAACGAACTTACGAATTTTCAAACATGGGCAGAGTTTTCGTCAATGTGTAGGGAAGCAGCCTACTCACGCCGTATAAAATTCACATCAGTTTTTCCACTGTGTGCCAGCCTAGTCCGCTGTAACTAGCTCTGACGTCATAAATGTTGCGCAATACTTTAAAAATCAAGTAAAGAACCTGAAACGTTTCTAGCATGTCAGGAGTAATACTAAATCAATATGTGTTGAATATCAGTTCAATAACTTTAACCATTTTCGAAATTTGGATGTTTTTCTGTAAAAATCATTGGCGCAACAGAAACTTAAAAATTTATATTTAGATTCCCTTTTCATAATAATTTAGTAGAAACAGTATTCTGGATCTCACAAATTAAAATTTTAGTTGAAATTCGTGATTTCCTGGTTTTTTTTGTCTTAGAAGTTAAGGAAGCAAGATAGATTAAGTAGGCGAATAAATAAGGCTAGGATGTTTAAATTTAAGTAGAAGGGAGATCCGCTATAATCATAAAGATGTGAGAAGTTTCAATTGAATAACTATAAAACTATAGCGATAGCGTATCTCCAAAGGGCAGGTTCAGAGCTCGTCTACTGCGTGTAGTGTAATTAAATTAATTCTCTCGTCCAAAATATTTGACTTAGCCACGTCAGACTTTTATTATGATTACTTACCTGTGTGCTGATTGCACATTTAAATTGAGATCTTTATCGGCCATCAGCAAACGAAGCAATTATTTATTCAATAACTTAAAGTGGTGCATTACTAGCCCAGCGGCTAGTCGGGAGAGCGGAATTGATCAGGCTTTCCCTTAGCCGTCCGCACCGCGGCTTTATATAAACTCCTGGAAATTGAAATAAGAACACCGTGAATTCATTGTCCCAGGAAGGGGAAACTTTATTGACACATTCCTGGGGTCAGATACATCACATGATCACACTGACAGAACCACAGGCACATAGACACAGGCAACAGAGCATGCACAATGTCGGCACTACTACAGTGTATATCCACCTTTCGCAGCAATGCAGGCTGCTATTCTCCCATGGAGACGATCGTAGAGATGCTGGATGTAGTCCTGTGGAACAGCTTGCCATGCCATTTCCACCTGGCGCCTCAGTTGGACCAGCGTTCGTGCTGGACGTGCAGACCGCGTGAGACGACGCTTCATCCAGTCCCAAGCATGCTCAATGGGGGACAGATCCGGAGATCTTGCTGGCCAGGGTAGTTGACTTACACCTTCTAGAGCACGTTGGGTGGCACGGGATACATGCGGACGTGCATTGTCCTGTTGGAACAGCAAGTTCCCTTGCCGGTCTAGGAATGGTAGAACGATGGGTTCGATGACGGTTTGGATGTACCGTGCACTATTCAGTGTCCCCTCGACGATCACCAGTGGTGTACGGCCAGTGTAGGAGATCGCTCCCCACACCATGATGCCGGGTGTTGGCCCTGTGTGCCTCGGTCGTATGCAGTCCTGATTGTGGCGCTCACCTGCACGGCGCCAAACACGCATACGACCATCATTGGCACCAAGGCAGAAGCGACTCTCATCGCTGAAGACGACACGTCTCCATTCGTCCCTCCATTCACGCCTGTCGCGACACCACTGGAGGCGGGCTGCACGATGTTGGGGCGTGAGCGGAAGACGGCCTAACGGTGTGCGGGACCGTAGCCCAGCTTCATGGAGACGGTTGCGAATGGTCCTCGCCGATACCCCAGGAGCAACAGTGTCCCTAATTTGCTGGGAAGTGGCGGTGCGGTCCCCTACGGCACTGCGTAGGATCCTACGGTCTTGGCGTGCATCCGTGCGTCGCTGCGGTCCGGTCCCAGGTCGACGGGCACGTGCACCTTCCGCCGACCACTGGCGACAACATCGATGTACTGTGGAGACCTCACGCCCCACGTGTTGAGCAATTCGGCTGTACGTCCACCCGGCCTCCCGCATGCCCACTATACGCCCTCGCTCAAAGTCCGTCAACTGCACATACGGTTCACGTCCACGCTGTCGCGGCATGCTACCAGTGTTAAAGACTGCGATGGAGCTCCGTATGCCACGGCAAACTGGCTGACACTGACGGCGGCGGTGCACAAATGCTGCGCAGCTAGCGCCATTCGACGGCCAACACCGCGGTTCCTGGTGTGTCCGCTGTGCCGTGCGTGTGATCATTGCTTGTACAACTCTCTCGCAGTGTCCGGAGCAAGTATGGTGGGTCTGACACACCGGTGTCAATGTGTTCTTTTTTCCATTTCCAGGAGTGTATAAGAACGCTGCGCGAGAGAAGAAGGCCCCAGTTCTCTCCAGACGCTGATTAGCGCACCACCTCTGTCGGGAGTCGCGTCGCGTCGGTATCATTGCTATAAACAGCCTCGGATGCCGTAATAAGTTACTCGGGATCCGCGTAACCATGAAATCATTTTCGAGTGAAGTGTTAATTCTGGGATGACTTTAATGATCAATTTTCAGTTTGCGTATGTCGTATTTTCACGTGCCGCCGCGGGACAGACATTCTACCATTATTTAGCGTTGCGTTTGATGAACATTATCATCAAATTATGGCGAGCATTCACTTAAACATTTAATTTGAACAGTTATAGTTGCATCAGCGCATTAGACTCTGAACTGCTCTGGTAGTTGGATTGTGTGGATTCTTTTTGGTCTGTGACTTTCAGAATATAGTGAACATTATAGAGAGAATCGTTTTTGATTATGAATCCCAGACAATCTCCTAATTCCTCAGAGCTATAAGCTGTAGCTATAAATGTATTTCTCAGATGAAGTGGGCACTAGGAATTCTAATTACAGGCTTCACATTTTGTTAATCACTTTCTGGTTGCCAATATTGTAGTTAGAGAGCCAGTGTTGAGAACGGCAAACAACAGCATTAAATAAATAATAGGAACATTTATATAACAATTAATTCCACCCGCCGCCCCACATATGGTGCATCGGCCGGGAAAAACAAAACATTTTATATTAACAATAATTCCACCCGCCGCCCCACAAATGGTGGTGAAAACCCTGTAAGTAAGAAAAAATACGGTAGCACAAAATGTGTTGAAACATGCCTGGCTAAAACGATACTGAAAAGCGTCTTGCGTAAGGCGGAATTCCTCGTCCTTTTTTCGTAGCAAGCACGGGCATTAGAAGAACTGTAACACCAGAAGGTAGTTAACTGAGCTTTCTCTTCATATCCGTGAGCATACATTTTTTTCATTTTTTTATGCACAAAAAATTCCAAGCTGTATGACTGGTAGGTCAGTTACCCCATTTCCACAAATTCCAAAGCTCGTTAAACGTAGCGGTGCAGAATGTCCGTCGAAGAGCGCTTAGCGTAACGTTGCTATGGGTCAGACACATCACCAACGGTTGGTTTAACCTTAGCTTTGTAAGGCTTGACGAACGGCTTTGGAATTAAGTGTGAAACATTGACGCACTACATGATGAGCAGCAGTCTTGTGTCATGTGAAGAAAGTGTTCGCTGTTCCCGAAAGTAATGTCAATGCCCAGATTTAAAGAGCTATTTGGAGACGTTGAACTCCTTCCAGCATGACTTCACGAATGGTAAGAGTATTCGGTATTTAAAAAAAATATTTCTGCTTTTTACAGAATGGCAAGTATTTTCCTAGGAGAAAGGTCGATATTCAGGTATATGGAGGAACGATCGTTCGTACCAAAAATGTCTAGTAAACATGGGCTGTAAAATGCATACCTTAAGAGCTATGAGCACTACTTCAATCTTCGACACTGTGAAATAAATCTACTGAACTGCAAGCTCTTTGCTTTCCACATTTTAGGGGGCAGTATTTCGGACAAAAACAAGAAATAATTTCCTAGTAAATGTTTGCTCTAAATTACATAGCCGAAGAGCTACGAGCACTTGTTCAGTATAAGAGACACGTTTCACTGCAGCAAAGATGAACAAGTGCTCATAGCACTTAAGGAATGCATTTTGGAGCCCAGTTTACTAGCCATGTTTTGCTTCGAATGATCATTCCTGTCATGTCCCTGAATATCGACCATTCCTCCTGCAACATCCTACATACTGATTCTTCGTTGGCAAGGGAACATTCCCAAGTGTAAATAAACGACCTTGATGAAACTTGATGGGTGAATAGAGGGGGAAAGTAAGGTACTGCGTGTTTCTTTGCGGCCATTTCCACTTTCAAGGGGTCAAACACAAACCGAAAGGTAATTTGGCATAATAGGTTTAGAGGAAATATCTTCGAAACGATGATATACCGTAAAAAAGTTGATGCATATCTAAAATTCTTGTGAACTACATAAGCGACTTTATAATAATTTGAAAATTTACAGAATACCCCACCACCATCAATTAATTTTAAAGAACGAAACCTTTTGTTACAATATAAATTAAAGAAGCTTTCATGCCATGTACATCCATCAGTAATAAAAATGGTTTCTGAAATTCAATTTTTGCAAGATAGACTGTACGCAATGACCTGTCAAAGTATTTTCAATATATCTAATTAAAGTATCTGAAGATTCATTATTATTCTGATTATTTACTTTACTTTATTCGTTTTATGTTTTAAATTGTTATTTTAAGCTTTGCATTTACGTTTCGTTTTAGTTTACTATTATATATATGTGTATTTTGTTAACTGAAAATAATAATAATATTATGATCCACAATCATTACAGTAAGGATTATGTGTGAAGGAATGCTTAAAGCATGCACAGAAAATGAATGAATTTATTTCACATAATATACGCAATGGAGAACACAATACGAAACAAAATTTAGTATTTCAAACTGTCCCAGGTGATCCTCTAAATATCCTGATTTGTGTCAGGCTTATTTCAGTACACTGGTAAGCCATGGTGAAGAGACCTGATAATGTACTAGTGAGTGCAGCTTGATTATATTGTTTCTCAAGTGGAGAGTGACATCATAATCATTCAACCAAACTAAATCTGAAAACCTTCTCTCAAAGTTCTTCCAACACAGAAAGCTGTATATGTCTCGTGGCCGTATCACCAGATGAACAAGTTTCTTGTCCTCGTGTGCGATGCTCAAAAGGTTTTCTCGCACTGACCTCCCGCCTTTTCATAGTTTTATAAGAAATTGATGATTGGTTTGGACCAAAAATTGGAGAATCTCGTTTTGAAACCCCAAATGTCCTTGTGACAGCATCTAAATCTGGCAACCAAACGTGTCACCAGGTCAAGTGATATTAGAAATATGTTTTCTTTGCCAGTGAGGAAGAAAAATTTATATTATTGTTGGTCTTTTGGGGTGGTCATTGTGAAACAATCGATTAGCGCTTCACACCTGGGGGGCAGTCCGGCCCCGTTAGCTGAGTGGTCAGCGTGACGGAATGTCAATGCTAAGGTCCCGGGTTCGATTCCCGGCTGGGTCGGAGATTTTCTTCGCTCAGGGACTGGGTGTTGTGTTGTCCTAATCATCATCATTTCATCCCCATCGACGCGCAGGTCGCCGAAGTGGCGTCAAATCGAAAGACCTGCACCAGGCGAACGGTCTACCCGACGGGGGGCCTTAGCCACACGACATTTCATTTCACCTGAGGGCAAAGAACTTGTTCATCTGGTGATCGCAAAGAGCTCGATGTCACAGGTACAGCCGTGGGACATTGGAAGAACTCTGTGAGAAGATTTTCAGATTCAGTTCTGTTGAATGACAATTACGTCAACCTCCACTTGAGAAACAAGATATATGAAGCTGCAGTCACTAGTACATAATCTACTCTCTCCGTCAAGGCTCACCAATGTAATGAAATACGCTTCATACAAATCGAGATATTTAGAAGATCACCTGCGACAATTTGAAATCTTGCTTTATTTTATTTCATATTGTGTTCTCTGTCGTGTTTCTTATGTGAGGAATCTTTGTTCATGGTGTAAAAAGCGTTATGTTTGAAGTATTTCTTTATAGATTGTTATTATTGTAATGACTCTGCATCATAATAATGAGTTACTTACTATTTTCAATTAGCAAAATACATGTATGTGGAACAGTAAACTAAAAAACAGAAAAAATGAATTTAAAACGTGAAATAACTACTTAAAACAAAAACAAATATAAGTAAAATAATTGGTCGGAATAATAGTGAATGTTCAGGTATTTTAATATGTTGAAAATACTTTGACAGCTCATTGTGTGCACCTTATTTTCCAAAAATTGTACTGTGGAAACCAGTGTTATTACACTTGGATGTATGTGCTTTGAAAGCCTCTTTAATTTATGTTGAAACAAAAATATTCGTTTTTCAAAATTAATTAATGGTGGTTGAGTATTATGCAAAATTTCGGCTTATTACAAAAGTTGATTGTGCAGTTTTAAAGAACGTTATTAACATATCGACTTTCCTATGAAAAATGTTTTATATGTATCAGCATTTCGGAGGTATTCCTCTAAATCTAATATGCCAGATTATGTTTGGGGTTTTGTTTTGCCCTTATAAGTGAAACTGAGCACGAACAAAAAGATACGTATTGCATTACTTTGGCCACCCTACACAACATCCAAGTTTAAATAGGATAGTTTATTTACGCTTGGGAATGCTTCCTTGTTCGTCGGCAGTCTCCAGAATCTTTTGAACGGACGCAGGAAGTAAGGTAAGAAACACTCACGTTTACAAATGTTCAAATGTGTGTGAAACGTTATGGGACTTAACTGCTAAGGTCATCAGTCCCTAAGCTTACACACTACTTACCCTAAATTATCCTAAGGACAGACACACACACCCATGCCCGAGGGAGGACTCGAACCTCCGCCGGGACCAGCCGCACAGTCCATGACTGCAGCGCCTGAGACCGCTCGGCTAATCCGGAGCGGCTCACATTTACAAGTCGTCGTGTTCATTAGAGGCGAAAGCACTGACTCACCTGGTAAGAACAGGGGAAAATAATTATCGTGGCCTGTTTATTGTCTTCTACTGAATCGTCTGCCTTCAACTGAATAATTTAGTAAAGATGTAAATCACGATGGATCAGTAGAGTAAACCCAACTCCACCACAAAATAAAAGCTTTAGTCTAGAGTCAGGCTTTTTTTGTTATTGATTCCGTTTATTTTTGGTACCTGATCGCTGTACGCACGAATTCTTCCCTATATGTTTGAGGTGCGTGGCGTATGTAAATCTACCGCTTTTCTTCCCTAGGACTGAAATACTTTAATGAGCCAGAACAGTGTGACCACCACCCATCGCGAGACTCAGTGACGCCTGCTGATGCTGAACGGTTGTGACGCGGTTAAACTAGTATATGAGCGGAGCAGAGATGACTGGCAAATCAGGACAAATGGATAAATACAATGACGTAAGCGATTCTGACAATGGTCAGGCTGTTTTGGCCCGACCCCTGAGAACGTCTCGAAAACGGTGAAACTGGTCGGCTTTTCGCGCGCTTTTGTCGTGAGGGTCTATGGAAAGAGACGAAGGATTATGAAACCACTAGTAGGCGACAAGGTCCTGGACGTCCACACCTCACCACAGAGCGTGGAGATCAGAGGCTTGCCCAGCCTGTAAAGCACGTTAGGCCTCGACATGTGGTACATCTGGCGACATAGTACAATACCGGTGCAGGCAAAAGTATTTCGGAGCTCATCGTCCAGTGCGCATTGTTAAACAGAGGCACCGCTGCGGGTGACACTTAACGTAATCCCAAGTTGAATTAACAGCATCGTCAGTCACGATTGTAGTGGGTGTGGGGACGTTGAGACTAGACCGTGGATTAATGGAAACGTGTCACTTGGTCGGATGAATCATGTTTCTTGTTTGCACCAGGACGACGGTCCTGTCCAGATACGCCTTTACCCATGCCAATGGCTGCTCCAAAGGTGCAACGCGCCACAGAAGGAATGGGGGAGGGAGTGGTGGGAGCGGTATTTTGCTACGGGCCAGATTCACCTGGTCTTCCGTGGGACCTGTGGTAGTAATAGAAGGCCTCATGACGGCTGTGGACTACGTGGACATTACTGCGCTCACCGGTCTCCCTTCGTTCTTCATATCTTCCCAAGGGCGATGACATCTTCACTGTCCGTTCACAAGCGCGGAATCGTGCTACAGTGGTTCAAGGAGGATGATTTGGCACCCACTTCCTGTTTTGGCCACCACAATCACCTGGTTTGAACGTGATGGAACACCACTAAGACGCTTTTTGGTGCCTGCTCTGCGTTCACAAACCTCTGAACTTTCATTGAGAAGAATTCTGGTGCCAGATATATCCGCAAATCCACAAAGGACTGGTCGAATCCATGTCACACAGAATCGCTGTTGTAATGCATGGAGATCACTGTGGATCTACTTGGTTAAGGAGATTTAAGGAATTCACAGAGGTTTAACAAAAATGGTTCAAATGGCTCTGAGCACTATGGGACTTAACTGTTGAGGCCATCAGTCTCCTAGAACTTAGAACTACTTAAACCTAACTAACCTAAGGACATCACACACATCCATGCCCGAGGCAGGATTCGAACCTGCGACCGTAGCGGTCACGCGGTTCCAAACTGACGCGCTTAGAACCGCACGGCCACACCGGCCGGCTCACAGAGGTTTACAAGATATCCTTTTAACCAGAACGTGAAGCAGAACGCGGACTTACGATTGTCTGGAAAAATGTCATAGATCTGATCCAAGATCATCTGATGCCACTTTTAAAATATTTACTCTATTAGTCTCGGGTTATTTTTGCGGTCCGATGACGTTTGCTGAAAATCTTCATTAAAAGTTGGAAACTACCGGATTTAGTACACTTCCCATTGTCACAGGATCAATTTGATCGTACTGTCCTTTATGTTGCTGAATATGTGTATGGTCAGCCCTCTTCACAGCTATGTTGATGTGCAAGTATGAAAGTAATTCGTACCTCTTTAAGAACATCACTTGTAAAATAAATAAATTTCACTGGCGTCTTGAATATTATGAGGATGAATCCACTTACACACAAAATGTGACCGACCTCGATGGCGAACCAGCATTATTCCACTAGCCTTACACATCCTCCTCTTGTGCCGCGCAAGGCCACTGAGACGGATTACTCTGTCATGGTGGAGACGTGCGTAGCGTTCTCTAACATCTCGTCCCAGAAAAGTTTGTATAGGAACATAGCGGACTATACCTTTTTACGTTCGTACAGCTGTTGGTGACGATAATCGCTGGTCCATGCACGTACAGAAACATGCCAGGTACTCATAGTAATATGAGATGCATAAGCAATTTGTATCGTTGAGGGACTTGCATCCATTGGTCGATAATCGTTCGAGCAACTCAACTTAAACAATTGTGCTCAGTGCGACTGATGACCGTTGACGTCGTGTTGCGGAATTTATAGCTCCCATTCAATTACGGAGAGTTGGAGAGATGCATTGTATTCTTCAGTTCAAGAAGAACAAACAGGTTGACATAGGGGCAATCCTCGTCAATCTTCATCTGTAAGGGTCGATGAGAATCTTATAGCAATTCCAATTTCCGCGATCTCCTAAACGCAAGTATTCGCGGAACTTTCACCTTTAGTTCTTGTGTAATTAATCATACGACAATGTAGACTGGATCATCAGTCCGAGATAACTTTCTCCTTTTGGGATTCAACAGCAATAATCCTGCAGCCGCGCTAATCTTTGCGTCCAGTGAGTTGGAACTAGCAGAACTCCTCGTGTTAAAAGGCGGCTTCCGCGTTCCACAACGAGAAGATTTGAGCTGCTTGACTAGGGAGGGAGGGTTATAGTCCCATCGACGACAAGATACAAGTTGGTAAGGTAGTTGGTTTATTTATAACTGATGTTCAAAAATGTTCAAGTGCGTGTGAAATCTTATGGGACTTAACTGCTAAGGTCATCAGTCCCTAAGCTTAGACACTACTTAACCTAAATTATCCTAAGGACAAACACACACACCCATGCCCGAGGGAGGATTCAAACCTCCGCCGGGACCAGCCGCACAGTCAATGACTGCAGCGCCTTAGACCGCTCGGCTAATCGCGCGCGGCGACTGTTGTTCGATAACGAATAAATGAGTCGCCTGTCCTCGACTGTAAGCGCGCCATTCTTCAAGCAAATGATGACAGAAACAGTGCTCCAGAAGAAGTTTCCCAGAGGGGCACCTTTTTTAGGTTAGAATCAAGTTTGAGGCACCTTGTTTTGACAGAAGTCACTCTAACAGAAGAGGCCCATAAGAATGCACATAGAACTAGTTTAGCTGGTTCCACCAAGATATTAGAGGATTAACTAATAAGGTAGAAGAACTTCTTGCCTGCTTGCAAAATTTAGAGGAAAAGAAAGACATCCTGTCTGAGCACCACATAATCACAGGGTTAGATAAGTTACATATAAAAGATCACAGTCTAGTAGCTTACTCATGCAGAACTAATATGGGAAAAGGAGGAGTTTTCGCATATATTAAGGCAGAAAATAAATTCAAAAGCATTGACACAAGTAGATTTTGTAGTGATCAGCACATAGAAGTTTGTACTTGTGAATTAAAAACAGTTCACTTTTAATTGTAACAGTATATAGATCCCTAATTGGAAATTTTGAATTACTTACGAGGAACCTGGATTTCTTACTGTGCTGTCTGTCAGTCATCAGCAAGCAGTTAAAAGTCTGTGGTGAGTTCAATGTAGATTTTATAAAGGATTCCGAGAGGAAAAATGATCTGGAAACCTTATTTGGATCCTACAATTTGCTCTCAGTAGTCAACTTTTCAACATGGGTGGATAAAGACAGTACGTCCCTAATTGCTGATGTTTTCTTTGGTGAGGCACAAAGCAAGAAAATAACTGTTTACCCAATAACAAATGCTCTGTCTGATCGTGATACACAGTGAGTCAGGATAAATGACATAGTGCCTTACTTCAGTGGAAGTTAGTTAGAATCATTAATGAGAGTAGTTTACAAGAAACAACCTGGGATGAAATTTATAAAGAACCGAATGCCAATATAAAATTTAATCTAGTCTATGATAAATTCATATCAGTATTTGAAAATAGCTTTCTGCATAAGCTAATTAGAAGGGACATTAAAAATCCAAGTAAAAAATCATAGATCACTAAGTAGAGACCTTTCAGTAGTTGTGCACTACAAAAACTACCCAAAATTACTAAGAAAGGTTGTTAAAATATCAATAAACGTGCACATGTCAGAAATTAGTACGTCTGACAATGGAGTTAAGGTAATATGGAATATAGTGAAGCAAGAGAAAGCACAACCTACCATAGAAGAGGATAACATTACTATTGAATTGAATGGAAGGGCTACAAATGACAAGTCATAGGAAGCAAATGCATTTAATAATCATTTCTTAAATATTACAGAAAGCATAGTGACCAACAGTTCGAGAGAAAGATCACAGCAATATGTTGAAGAAGTAAGTCTCATAAAATTATATCATATGAATATACCACCAACTTCTATTTTTGAAATTAAGAGGGTCATACATTCTCTCAAGAATAAAATCTCTTCTGGTTTTAATGGTGTTTCCAATAGAGTACTAAAGATTTGTTCCCACACAATAAGTCCGATACTGTCCAAAATATGGAATGCATCACTCACTCAAGGCATTTTTCCAGAGAGACTAAAATATGCCATTGTTAAATCCCTCTTTAAGATAGGTGATAAGAGGGACATCAGTAACTACCGGCCTATTTCAGTGCTGACATCATTTTCCAAAATCATTGAGAAGGTGATGTATTCTAGAATAGTATCTCACCTTGGCAACAATAATATCCTCAGCAAATAACAGTTTGGGTTTCAAAAGGATTGCTCTACTGACAATACCATTTACATGTCCACACACCAAATATTACAAGCATTAAATAAGGAAATAGCACCGGTAGGTATTTTCTGTAACCTACCCAAGGCATTTTATTATGTTAATCATAGTATACTCCGAGATAAATTGAAGTTTTGTGGGGTTGACGGTATAGCCAACCAATGGATCATCTCATATCTAACCAAAAATTGCAGAAAGTTGTACTTAGTAGTAATTCAACCGACAGAATCCAGGGATATAATTCTGACTGGGGAGAAACCACGTATGGCGTTCCCCAAGGCTCAATCTCAGGTCCACTCCTGTTTCTCACATATGTAATGATCTACTGTCTAATGTACAACAGGCAGAATTATTTCTTTTTGCAGATGACATCAGTATTGTAATCCCTCCCAGTATACATACAGAAATGGAAGAAATGCTGAACAAAGTTCTCGAAAGTATCATTGACTGGTTTTCTGCGAATGGTCTCATCCTGAATTTCACAAGGACACATCATATTCAGTTCTGCACCTCCAGGGGTACTCCACCAGTGATAAGCGTTACACATGGTGATGAAATAGTACATAGAGTGGAAACTTCGAAATTCTTAGGTGTCCATATTCATGAGAGTTTAAATCAGAAAAAAACACATTTTAGAACTCTTAAAACAACTTAGTTCAGCCACATTTGCACTTAGAATCATAGCAAGTTTTTGCGAGAGAGAAATCAGTAAGTTGACATATTTTGCTTATTTTCATTCAGTAATGTCGTATGGAATAATGTTCTGGGGTAACTCATCTCTCCATTGCCCAAAAACGTGCTGTAAGAATAATATGTGATGCTCACCTGCGATCATCTTATAGACATCTGTTTAAGGAGTTGGGCATCCTGCCTACTGCTTCGCAATATATTTATTCCCTTTGTTGTAAATAATCCACTACAGTTCAAAAGGGACAATGAGGTACAAAATTACAATACTAGAAGAAAGAATGACGTCCATTACTCAAAATTAAGGTTGTCTTTAGCACAGAAAGGGGTGTACAACGCTGCACTTGACCACTTACCCAGTGATATAAAATTTCTAAGAGACAGCAAGGTAAAATCTGAAAATAATCTGAAAAAATTTCTCCTTGATAACTCCTTCTATTCTGTAGAAAAATCTCTATGTTTGTAGTGTGTAAAAGGTGGTGGGTAGGAATTGCTAACTCAATCTGTATATCTTGTTTTCATTTTGGGGGAAAAAAGAAAATAAGAAAAATAGTTATATTGTGATGATGTTTAGAGTGCAAATAGATGTATAAATTAATTTCAATATGAATGTAAAATGACTCGTTCCACATCATGACGATTTATTGTGCAAAATGATCCATGGAACATAAAAGTAAATAACTAACCAGATTTAAGACAATGACATATCGAGCACAGCAGTACTCGACCTCACACTACATTAACGTAGGCAAGCAATGATGCAGTCATACACTGTAGGCGCCAACTATCCCACGTAAGCGTGCTTACAAAGTTCAAAATCACAGTTAACATAGTAACTTATGGACGCGGAACATAGTTCATGGAATGACTGGTTTCTATGCAATACGATAAATTTGAAGGTTTCAGCAAAGAATGATACCAGTGCTCATTCTAAAAATAAGTTCAATGGACTGCACTGAAAATCAGTTAATTTGTTAAAAGTTTTGTAGGGTTTCACGGCCAGTGTCATTTAGAATAAAACAATTTTGGGTATCATTATGAGACGGTAAAGCAACAAATTTGCTGACGTTTCGGCCTACTTTGCAACAATCCTCTTCAGGTCAGTCCAGTTAAAGATGCAGCCTAATACCCGAAATTATTTTATTCCAATTATGTTGTTGTTTGTATATGAGAAATTGTTGTAATTCAGTGTGTGCCTACATGCAAATAATCGACTATTACTCGGTATTTTTATCATGTTCATCAGCTTGACTGGCTGTAATCTGGTGTTATTCTGTTGTTTCTTAAGTTTCCAAATAGCAATATTGACATTATGATTGTCTTCGATAGAGCATCTGCTTGTTGTCATGTGAGGTGATAGAGTTTTATTGTTCCCCCTATCTTGTGATTATTTTCGTATCGTTCTTCTGCTAACAATAGCCATCTTGTATTTAAGGTAGCACCCCTTTTTCAAATTCTGTTCGTATTTGTAAATTATTTTATCTGTCTTATTTATAAGGCTTACAAAGAAATCAGAATTCATCTACTTGTAACTGGAGCTCCTATTTCGCTAATTTCCTGGATGTTTACAAGAAATCCGGTCTTTCATACTTGATTTTCTTTTCACTATGTGATTTATTACTTGTAATGTTCTATCTGGGGGTCTTGTTTCGACTTAAGTTGCCTGGAGTAGACGACTTTGCCTCGAAATTATTGAGATCTTTGGGAGAACCATCCATTACAAAACTGTTCCACCGGGTGTGTAAGGTATATGAGACAGGTGAAATACCCGACTTCAAGAAGAATGTATTCATTGCAGCCCCAAAACAGGCAGTTGCCGACAAGTGTGAATGTTAGCGAAGTATAAGATTAACAAGTCATAGTTATAAATTACTGTTGTTTATAGAAGAATGGAAAAAGTGGTAGAGCCTATTTCTGGGAGGATCAATTCTTGTTTTGGAGAAATATGGGAACGAGTAAATCAATACTTAGCTTACGATTTATGTCATAAGATAGGTTGAAGAAAGACAACCCTCACCGATGACTGCTCTACACTCTTTAACATTTTTGGGGTAACAGAGGTAAAATACAGGGAGCGAAAAGTAATGTAATGCCCTTACAAGATTCGAACGACATGGAAGGAAAGCAGTAGTTGAGAAGTGATTAAGTGTTGATTGTAGCTTGTTACTTAATCTGTACACAGAACAAGCACTAAAGGAAATCAAGCAGAAACTGGAAAAGGGAATCAATATTGAGAGAGAAGAAATGACAAGCGTACAGTTTGCTTATATCATAACTCTGTCAGAGGCAACAAACCACTAGAAAGAGCAGCTGAACGGAATAGATAGTGTCTTAAAAATGTGATTAACATCAACAAAAGTAAATTAGGGTAATGGAACGTAGACGAATTAAATGAGGAGATACTAAGGGACTTAGGAAATGAAACACTAAAAGCAGTAGATTATTTGAACAGTATATCACTGACGATGGCCGAAGTATTGGGGATATAAAATGCAGGCTGACAATAACGAAATAATCATTTCCGAAAAATGAAAGTACCTAACGTCGAATATAAATTTAAATGTTATAAGTATGTCTACAGGTATTCAGAGCGTAGCTATGCGCAGAAGTGAAACGTGGACGATAAGCAATTCATAGAAGAAGAAAACAGAAACTTTTTTGAAATATTATGCTACAGAAGATTGGTAGATATTACATGGGTAGGCTGAATTTCTGATGAGAAGGTACTGAATCGAATTGGAGAAAAGAGAACTTTATGGCATAACCTGACTAAAAGAAGGGATTAGTTGATAGGACATCAAGGAATCGTCGGTTTGGTAACTGATGGCAGTGTGAGAGTAAGATACAGAGGGAGACGAGGCTCGAATATAGTAATCAGGTTGAGATGTATGTAGCGTGCAGTAATTATAGAGAGATGAATAGGCCTGCGTAGCACAGACTATCGTGGAGAGTAGCACCAAACCAGGCTTCGGAGTAAAGACTGCAATAACAAGTTTTCTCTGTTATATATGACACCAGTTTCGTCACAATACGGCGTATTACGACGAGGTAATTATTGACGTCCTCTATTGTTGTGTTGTCTATGATAACAATTGATCCGAAACAAAAAGTGGTAACAATGTGAGCCTGGCACGACTTGTCAAATTTGTCAGGCTAATGGGAAATGAAAGCCTATTTTGTAAATAAAATTTACATGACAGTGAAATGTCGGCAATAAAATGTGGCAGTCGGTCTCGGTCACTTCTCAACTACGCATGCCGACACAAAGTAGCTGAGAAACAAGACTCGCCGCAACAGGCGCTGCTACGCTTTTTGCTTTAATTTGTGCATTACAACGGCCCTGAGTCAGCTAGTAATAAAATACCCAAGGAGAAGAACAGGTTCCCCACGGCGCGTCCATAGCCGCAAGGTGCTCTCGTCGGGCTTTTACCGACGGTAATTCAACGTCTTCCCCGCTGAGTCTGCCGTTACTGTCACTTCATTATCACGGAAACTATTATCGTAGTTTCCGAATTACCATAGGATAGGCATACGTAATCATCGTTAAGCGAAGTAATGTGGCTATAAGAAACAAGAGTACATACATCATTCGTGATAACTACCGCTATGACCCGAGTACGACACATTTACCACTGATTAAAATAATGATTCATTTACAATAAATGATTCATTTGTTTTCAGAGTTCTCTGTTTTCCAAAGTATTACATGTATAAATGTGATTGATGCGTGATAAGAACCGTAAACTCAACGAATACGTATTGTGCCTACCAGTCGGCGTTGCGAGTTTAGCGACTTGACAAATGGCGACAAAGCAAGAAAAAGGGTTTTTATATGTTGTAATATGCGAGATGTTTATGTGTTGAAAGAGTGCAACGTATATTCAGAAGCAATAATGGAAAAGAACCGCCGTGTAAACAGATCGCTGCGCATTGGTATCGACACTTTAGGAACAATGGTATCGGTAGAGCGAGTGTGCTATGCCTCAACAATGCAGAGGGCGAGGAAAAGTTTCTTATGCAGTCCAAAAAAATGCAGTTGTTGTTTCCACAACTAAATGCTAATAATGAGAATTTCATCTTCCAGCAAGATGGAGCTGCCGCAGTGGATACACAGGTTCCCGTGAGATCACCGAAGTTAAGCGCTGTCGAGCGTGGTCGGCACTTCGATGGGTGACCATCCAGGCCGCCATGCGCTGTTGCCATTTTTCGGGGTGCCTCGTGATGCCAATTGAGGAGCTACTCGACCGAATACTAGCGGCTTCAGTCAAGAATACCACCATAACGACCGGCAGAGCGGTGTGCTGACCCCACGCCCCTCCTATCAGCATCCACCACTAAGGATGACACGGCGGTCGGATGGTCCCGGTAGGCCACTCGTGGCCTGAAGACGGAGTGAGTATATAACAAGATGGAGCACCTCCTCATAGGAGCATCGACGTTCGTCGCTACCTCACGGACAAACTTCCTACATAGGGAGAAATGATCATCGTAAGAAAATAAGAGAAATCGCAGCTCGCACGGAAAAATTCAAGTGTTCCTTTTCCGCGCGCGCTGTTCGAGAGTGTAAAGGTAGAGAAACAGCGTGAAGGTGATTCGAAGAACTCTCTGCTGTGTGTTTAATTGCGTATATCAGAGTAGTCATGTAGATACAGGTGGTGGTAAAAATCTTTTTCGAACAGTTTACTAGTTTACCCCACAATGCTCGAGTGTGCCAGACCTACATCAGGAAGGTCTAACATGGATACTGAACGATTATTAGGAAGGGTAACACGAATGGTCGTATGTTTGTCCCACCAGAGAGCATCACCAAATGTTGCAAAACTTTAGATTGCAGAAGCTTGGAGAATGTCGCAAGTATCCCGCCAAAGCACGATATTGTACATCCCCCTACGATCACACCCGTAAGGGCGTTAGCACACTTTAATCGTAGCACCCGCTGAAGCATTTAAGTAGTCACTGTTTCCAAGCTACATAAAGATTAGAACGGGAATAAACCCTAAAGTGTAGTGCAGTGTTTCGTATCCAGTGTCAAGCCTTTAACAGTGACTTGTAGAGTGTGTATATAGACGTACATTCAATTGTTCTGTATTTTGTAGAAGAGGATGTTTAATAAATGGGATGAGCTACAGAGAAAATACAGCCTTATATAAATAAAAATCATCATTCTTTCAAATAGGATAATCTAAGCACCATGCGTCTACAGATATTTGCATCACGTTGAGATTCGAATATTGCCCGCAACATCAGAGAAGGATGAAATGATTGACATTCTGTTTCTCTGAAGCTCACGGAGATGAATTTGGGCATTCGACCATGTAAAACTACACTACTGGCCATTAAAATTGCTACACCAAGAAGAAATGCTGATGATAAACGGGTATTCATTGGAAAAATGTATTATACTAGAACTGACATGTGATTACATTTTCACGCAATTTGGGTGGATAGATCCTGAGAAATCAGTACACAGAACAGCCCTGACACGTCTGGGCATTGAGTCAAACAGAGCTTGGATGGCGTGTAGAGGTACAGCTGCCCATGCAGCTTCAACACGATACCGCAGTTCAACAAGAGTAGTGACTAGCGTATTGTGACGAGCCAGTTGCTCGGCCACCATTGACCAGACGTTTTCAATTGGTGAGAGATCTGGAGAATGTGCTGGCCAGGGCAGCACTCGAACATTTTCTGTATCCACAAAGGCCCGTACAGGACCTGCAACATGCGGTCGTGCATTATCATGGTGAAATATAGGGTTTGAATGAAGGGTAGAGCCACGGGTCGTAACACATCTGAAATGTAACGTCCACTGTTGAAAGTGCCGTCAATGTGAACAAGAGGTGACCGAGACGTGTAACCAATGGCACCCCATACCATCACGCCGGGTGATACGCCAGTATGGCGATGACGAATACACGCTTCCAATGTGCGTTCGCCGCGATGTCGCCAAACACGGATGCGACCACCAAGATGCTGTAAACAGAACCTGGATTCATCCGAAAAAATGACGTTTTGCCATTCGTGCACCCAGGTTCGTCGTTGAGTACACCATCGCGGGCGCTCCTGTCTATGATGCAGCGTCAAGGGTAACCGCAGCCATGATCTCCAAGCTGATAGTCCATGCTTCTGCAAACGTCGTCGAACTGCTCGTGCAGTTGGTTGTTGTCTTGCAAACGTCCCCATCTGTTGACTCAGGGATCGAGACGTGGCTGCACGATCCGTTACAGCCATGCGGATAAGATGCCTGTCATCTCGACTGCTAGTGATACGAGGCCGTTGGGATCCAGCACGGCGTTCCGTATTACCCTCGATACGATAAACCGCAATCACGATAGGCTAAAATCCGACCTTTATCAAAGTCGGAAACATGATGGTACGCATTTCTCGTCCTTACACGAGGCATCACAACAACGTTTCACCAGGCAACGCCGGTCAACTGCTGTTTGTGTATGAGAAATCGGTTGGAAACTTTCCTCATGTCAGCACGTTGTAGGTGTCGCCACCGGCGCCAACCTTGTGCGAATGCTCAGATAAGCTAATCATTTGCATATCACAACAGCATCTTCCTGTCGGTTAAATTTCGCGTCTGTAGCACGTCATCTTCGTGGTGTAGCAATTTTAATGGCCAGTAGTTTAGAATTTTCTGTGGAACAGCCTTTATACAGTATAAACTACGCAGGAATACCACTACACGCGACTGTAACACACTTCTGACAGTTGCGCACGGCGGAATGGGTCGCTGTCTCTGGATTTATGAAAGCAGCTGACATCCAGCAGTCAACTAGTGTATGAAGACCAAGAAGATCTCAGAATCTGCAGTTCAAGTCAAGTAAAAGATAAATGCAAACACCACTCACGGTTTAGGCCTTAGAACTGCTCCAAGAGGCCGAGTGCTACCAACAAGGCAGTATGAGGAGCAATCTATGAGCGTGGTACATGTGACCAGCATGTCGTCAATACCTCCTGCCGTTAGCCAGTAGATGAATTCTGATGAGGCCACTGCTTATTTATGGAATCAGCTCCTCATCTGGCGTCAATAGGCTGAGTGGACCTCGTTCCGGATCTCATCGTCTCAAAAGAAATCAGATGATACCGGGAATCGAACACAGGTACTACAGCACCGAAGGCAGCGATGCTAGCTGTTATTTACTAAATGCCTCTCATTACGTAACCAGGATGTCGTAAAAATCCTTTGCGTTATTATGTAAGTAAATTGTCTGAAATTGCACAAGAAATCCTTATTATCTCATGATAGGGCAACAACTGTGGTGTGAAGAGTGCTAATTTTGCAAAATTAGTGCTTATATCTTCAAAATGAATGTAAGTAGAGTGTCATCTGAATGATTTCAGGATTTCTTCGTGAACTTCTGACCAAAAGTGATTTATTATGCTTTGTCATGAGTACACCGTGTCATCGAAAGGTTATTTTTTGTTTTAACTGTTTTTAAATTGACAGTGTCCAGTTTTGCAGTGTTTGTACAGACACAGTTAGCAAATGTGTAGTGAGATGTCGCTGAGAGTATCGGTGGTGGTGTCACTTAAACTCAGGGACAGCTGTAGCAATAACACCCGAAGCATCGCCTGACAGATTCACCAACACGTTTTACGTCATAAGAGCCTTCGACAGCCCATATGGCCGAACGGCTACATTCGTGTAGGAAAAGGACACGCTTGACGCACCACGAGTATTAGTCAACTTTACACTGTATAAGACAGTGGCAGGCACAGTTATAAACTGTATATTGGTTTGCCGAACACGAATTTACATTTTGCTAAGTGAAAAGCAACAGTACATCACAGCACCATTTATGCTAAGATAGTGTAGTCTGTGGTGCAATATATTACTTTGCTTCCCATATAAAACGCTGTTATGAGCGAAGTAGTAGTGTAAGACGTGGTTTCACTGAGAGGTAAGGATCAGTCTTTTCCGAGAATGAGAATAAATTATTTGTAAATATATGCTTATTATCTCAATAGCAAACATGACTCACATTAAATATCTCTGTTTATGTATAAGACAAAAACTTGTAGCAGAGTAAAGTTTGCAATGGTTATACATTATACAAAAACTACCATCTACTGTTAAATATCTTACAGAAATATACATTGGACAGTTGTCAGTCATAAGATTTATGTTTATAAAATACCGAGAGAACATTATCTCTCTATAACACACGTTTCAGAATTTCTGAGACTGTTTAGAATGAACAGTTTCACTCGAGCGTATGTTTTTGCACTGCAAAAATGTGTTCGTGTGAATAAGTACGTTAAACTTGTCTTTTCTTCTCTCTCTGAAAGTATATCGACTCTTTTCTCTTTTCCTTCCTTTAATACGGAACTGCAGTTTCCTGTATCCTGGAATGTCTTCCCTGTCCACCTTCATCGCGGATCTGAGTTATATGTGTAGCAAAAATGAAAAAGAACTTGGAAGGATGGGCGAGAGCCGCGCAGCAGGGCTCCCAGTAAATTTGAGGCGGGCAGGAGTGCTGTGCGGTTGTGGACTCGTCAGCACACGGGCGCAGAGCTCAGACGAAGATGCACACGATCGCCCACAGCATCCGAAGCAGGAGAAGCCACAGACAGGTGACAAGTCCGTAGTGCGCCCACTTCAACCTGCGAAGACACAAAGGAATTAGAACACAACTAGCTCTTTTTCACTTGCTTCTTAAACAAGTACGAAAATCAGTGTTGTCAGCAGAGTTATCTGATATTGCTGTATTGAACTTCACGATCAGTGGCACACGCGAATTTGGCTTTGTTAATGTGAATACAGTAGAGGGTTACCTAATCACTTGCCAATAGGTGCCACGTCATTAGTACATAATGAATAAGCACATTCCGCATCTTATCGAGGACATGGTTCAAATTGGCTCTGAGCACTATGCGACCCAACTTCTGAGGTCATCAGTCGCCTAGAACTTAGAACTAATTAAACCTAACTAACCTAAGGACATCACACACATCCATGCCCGAGGCAGGATTCGAACGTGCGACCGCAGCGGTCGCTCGGTTCCAGACTGTAGCGCCTAGAATCGCACGGCCACCACTTATCGAGCACATGACTTTACAAAAATATTGCTCCATTGTTCGCCAAAACGAAAAACTCTGAGCATGAAGAAGATTGGGGTTTAAAATGCCGTTGAAGACGTGGTCATTTGAGACGGAACATACGCTTGGATTTGGGACGGATACGGATAGAAATCAACCGTGACTTTTCATAGTAATCATCCAAACATTCGCCTTAGATGTTCAGGGAAATGAAAAACTAAACCTGGATGGCGGGACGGGAATTCGAATCGCCGACCTCCGGAACTTCAGTCAATGTTTCACCATTGCGCCACCTCGCTCGGTGTCTGATCGTGCGTTGAACGTCGATGTTTTGTGTACAAAGTGCAGTTTGAAATCAGTATTACATGTATATGAATTACGACAATACTGGCGTAATCTGTTGAAGCCTGTCTATGCGATTCGTGGATCACTGATTCTGATGTTTCCAAACAGCCTACTGACATACGAAGGAAAGAGAGGACAAACATTAAAGTTCAATGGCATTAGTTCGGACTGGACAATGATGGCGTCATTATCGTCACAACTTATTTAGAGGAACGACGGATAACTTAAACTAGGATGTCCGGACAGGAATCTTAACCTTCATACTTCTGAATACGTGTTTAGCGACTTATTAATGCTTGAGCTGATGACTGCCGGGTTATCCGCATGATTTCATGTTTCGTTATAAAACTGGTTACGTGTATACGCGTTTAGCGTGTCATGCTGCAGGCATAATTTGTGTGACGATGTAGTAGCCTTCTGAAGTGGTCTAAGGCCACGAGGGCCAAGGAAAGTAAACTCGGATGAATCTGCACTAAGCAGTTGGCTTCAGCGGACAAGTCTCCAAATGCTTCAGCGCGCGTTGATACAGTGGTTAGCACGTACCATCCGCGAGGAACTGCAGTCAAAGTCACATCCTGCCATAGTGATTTTGGTTTTCCGTAGGTTCCCTAAATAGGTTAAAGTGAATGCCGTGATGCCTGCTTTGAAAAAAGAACGACCGATTTTCTTCTCGGTCCTACGTCAGTAATAACGTCGTTGTCGACGGAGTAGGTTTCGATCCTCTGTCAACTAATTTACTCATGTTAGTCAATTATATTTTCGTGTAAGGTTCTTTTTTGTGTGTGTTTGCCATTCTGCCCTGATAGTGTATTCGAAATAGAGAAACTATTGTGTATGATAATATGGGCCTGCTGTGGTTTTCCTGTGTAGTGTAAGGGTAAGCAAAGATATTATCGATGGAGTGGGGTAGTGTTTAATGTAGTGGATTAGGATTACGGAAAAATGGAATTCAAATCCCTGTTTAGTTATTAAAATTTAGTACGTTCGCGATTTCTTTAAGTCATTTCAAAAAAATCCGGAACGACTGGCTCACCTAGGCTATAAACAAGCTGATTCCTTCTTCCGTCTTTGATCACCGTTTCTAATCCTCCTCTGAAAAACTTAAGAATTTTACTCCGCTAGTGTTTTCCCCAAATGGAACCTGTTATGCTCGTATTAGCACTGTAGTGTTGCCCTTTTCAAATTTTGATTAAAAAATGAGAATATAACTGTTTTACGTACTACATTGATAACTGATTCTGTAAATGTACCCAAATAGTATTTCGTGAGAATGACGTTCAAACTAGTAGCATGGTACAAATTCCTTCGTTCCTTTTTTATTCCGACTTATTGGGTATTCAAAAACAACCAAATAGTACTAGAGAACAGGTCTCACAAGGGTTCTGTGAACCAGTTTGTTCGATGATACGGTACAAGTTTCCGTAACTATACAAAGTGTCCACTCGTCCATACTACAGCAGACTTTACCGGGAAGCTTATCGTTGACGCTGTAAATCAGGGATGGCAACCAGCGACGCGCAGGCCGGATGTGGCCCGCGGAAGAAATCCATCTGAGAGGGAGGGAGTGACTCGCATTGTACTCCAATTGGGACGCTTTTTGGATACTCCCGTCGATGCTCAGATCGCTTTGGATTTCTTTCTCCTACTGACATTCGTAAATAATTCTTGTTATTAACGACGTATTAAAACACTGCAACCGTTGGAACTGGAGGTAATTTATAATGAATTAGCTGCAACCTGTTGGTTTTATGGGAGTTTATTTTTCCTGGGCGACATTTCAAGATGTCTGACATATCATCTTATGATGTTAACATGTGTTTACGTGTTGTGAACATTATTTCTTTACTACGGCATTGCAGGATTTTGCAACAGGCAGCTACTGTAATGCGTCGTAAGTAAAAGATGAAGATAAATGAAAAAAATCATGTTCACAACGCTTAAATAAATGTAAACATGTGAGGATGTCGTGAACTTCAAAGGAATGTACTCTCAAAAAGGCGTATTTTGAGGTACAATTTGTTGACATGGCGTGTCGGGGAATGGGTCCGTTCATATCGGTGCGTTACGCCATAAACATTAACGTCACGGACGCCACAGGTTTGACTTTATGCGCTGGGAACGCTCCTGTCGCGTCGCGGCCCGCGAGCTTAAATACAGGGCTATTACAAATGATTGAAGCGATTTCATAAATTCACTGAAGCTCCATTCATTGACATATGGTCACGACACACTACAGATACGTAGAAAAACTCATAAAGTTTTGTTCGGCTGAAGCCGCACTTCAGGTTTCTGCCGCCAGAGCGCTCGAGAGCGCAGTGCGACAAAATGGCGACAAGAGCCGAGAAAGCGTATGTCGTGCTTGAAATGCACTCACATCAGTCAGTCATAACAGTGCAACGACACTTCAGGACGAAGTTCAACAAAGATCCACCAACTGCTAACTCCATTCGGCGATGGTATGCGCAGTTTAAAGCTTCTGGATGCCTCTGTAAGGGGAAATCAGCGGGTCGGCCTGCAGTGAGCGAAGAAACGGTTGAACGCGTGCGGGCAAGTTTCACGCATAGTGATGTGAAAGATTCAGTGTTTAAACCTCCTCTACCAAGAAACGTGCCAGAACTGCGAGCTCGCATCAACAATGCTTTCGAACTCATTGATGGGCACATGCTGCGCCGAGTGTGGGAGGAACTTGATTATCGGCTTGATGTCTGCCGAATCACTAAAGGGGCACATATCAAACATTTGTGAATGCCTAAAAAAACTTTTTGAGTTTTTGTATGTGTGTGCAAAGCATTGTGAAAATATCTCAAATAATAAAGTTATTGTAGAGCTGCGAAATCGCTTCAATCATTTGTAATAACCCTGTATATACACTACTGGCCATTAAATTGCTACACCAAGAAGAAATGCAGATGATAAACGGGTGTTCATTGGACAAATATATTATACTAGAACTGACATGTGATTACATTTTCACTCAATTTGGGTGCATAGATCCCAAGAAATCAGTACCCAGAACACCCACCTCTGGCCGTAATAACTGCCTTGATACGCCTGGGCATTGAGTCAAACAGAGCTTGGATGGCGTGTACAGGTACAGCTGATCATGCAGCTTCTACACGATACCACAGTCCAACAATAGTAGTGACTGGCGTATTGTGATGGGCCAGTTGCTCGGCCACCATTGACCAGACGTTTTCAATTGGTGAGAGATCTGGAGAATGTGCTGGCTAGGGCAGCACTCCAACATTTTCTGTCTCCAGAAAGGCCCGTACAGGACCTGCAACATGCGGTCGAGCGTTATCTTGCTGAAAAGTAGGATTCCGCAGGGATCGAATGAAGGGTAGAGCCAAGGGTCGTAACACATCTGAATGTAATGTCCACTGTTCAAAGTGCCGTCAATGCGAACAAGAGGTGACCGAGACGTGTAACCAATGGTACCCCATACCATCACACCAGGTGATACGCCAGTATGGCGATGACGAATACACACTTCCAGTATGCGTTCACCGCGATGTCGCCAAACACGGATGCGACCATCACGATGCCATAAACAGAACCTGGATTCATCCGAAAAAATGACGTTTTGCCATTCGTGCACCCAGGTTCGTCGTTGAGTACACCATCGCAGGCGCTCCCATCTGTGATGCAGCGTCAAGGGTAACCGCAGCCATGATCTCCAAGCTGATAGTCCATGCTTCTGCAAACGTCGTCGAACTGCTCGTGCACATGATTTTTGTCTTGCAAACGTCCCCATCTGTTGACTCAGGGATCGAGACGTGGCTGTACGATCCGTTACAGCCATGCGGATAAGATGCCTGTCATCTCGACTGCTAGTGATACGAGGCCGTTGGGATCCAGCACGGCGTTCCGTATTACCTTCGATACGATAAACCGCAATCGCGATAGGCTACAATACGATCGTTATCAAAGTCGGAAACGTGATGGTACGCATTTCTCCTCTTTACACGAGGCGTCACAACAACGTTTCACCAGGCAACGCCGGTCAACTGCTGTTTGTGTATGAGAAACCGTTTGTAAACTTTCCTCATATCAGCACGTTGTAGGTGTCGCCACCGGCGCGAACCTTGTGTGAATGCTCTGAAAAGCTAATAATTTGCATATCACAGCATCTTCTTCCTGTCGGTTAAATTTCGCGTCTGTAGCACTTCATCTTCGTGGTGTAGCAATTTTAATGGCCAGTAACACATGTAAATAAGGCTAACTGGTCACCAAATGTTCCCCATTCCTGCAGTAAGCGAAAGCAACTGAATGCCTTTCTGTGTTTACGAACGTTATCTTGCACTAATGCATGTTTAATGCGAGCTGGCATTCACCGCAGTATATGGAAATTTTTGAGTCGTTACTTGCAGTTTCTTAGCTATTAGCGTTTTTATTTGGTACCAGCATCGTCAATCGATGATCTGAGTACTAGTCATTCTGTTTGACAAATCATATACACTCTTTTCGATCGAAATTTACATTACGCGTGTTACTGATGGGTACTTACAATCAGTGTTGTTGTTGTTGTGGTCTTCAGTCCTGAGACTGGTTTGATGCAGTTCTCCATGCTTATCTATCCTGGGCAAGCTCCTTCATCTCCCAGTACCTACTGCAACCTACATCCTTCTGAATCTGCTTAGTGTACTCATCTATTGGTCTCCCTCTGCGATTTTTACCCTCCACGCTGCCCTCCAATGCTAAATTTGTGATCCCTTGATGCCTCACGACATGTCCTACCAACCGATCCCTTCTTCTGGTCAAGTTGTGCCACAAACTTCTCTTCTTCCCAATCCTATTCAATACCTCCTCATTAGTTACGTGATCTATCCACCTAATCTTCAACATTCTTCTGTAGCATCACATTTCGAAAGCTTCTATTCTCTTCTTGTCCAAACTATTTATTGTCCATGTTTCACTTCCATACACGGCTACACTCCATACAAATACTTTCAGAAACAACTTCCTGACACTTAAATCTATACTCGATGTTAACAAATTTCTCTTCTTCAGAAACGCTGTCCTTGCCATTGACAGTCTACATTTTATATCCTCTCTACTTCGACCATCATCAGTTATTTTGCTCCCCAAATAGCAAAACTCCTTTACTACTTTAAGTGTCTCATTTCCTAATCTAATTCCCTCAGCATCACCCGATTTAATTCGACTACATTCCATTATCCTCGTTTTGCTTTTGTTAATGTTCATCCTATATATCCTCCTTTCAAGATACTGTCCATTCCGTTCAACTGCTCTTCCAAGTCCTTTGCTGTTTCTGACAATTACAATGTCATCGGCGAACCTCAAAGTTTTTATTTCTTCTCCATGGACTCTAATACCTACTCCAAACTTTTCTTTTGTTTCCTTTACTGCTTGCTCAGTATACAGACTGAATAACATCGGGGAGAGGCTACAAACCTATCTCACTCCCTTCCCAACCACTGCTTCCCTTTCATGCCCCTCGACTCTTATAACTGCCATCTGCTTTCTGTACAAATTGTAAATAGCCTTTCGCTCCCTGTATTTTACCCCTGCCACCTTTAGAATTTGAAAGAGAGTATTCCAGTCAACATTGTCAAAAGCTTTCTCTAAGTCTACAAATGCTAGAAACGTAGGTTTGCCTTTCCTTAATCTTTCTTCTAAGATAAGTCGTAAGGTCAGTATTGCCTCACGTGTTCCAACATTTCTACGGAATCCAAACTGATCTTCCCCGAGGTCGGCTTCTACCAGTTTTTCCATTCGTCTGTAAATAATTCGCGTTAGTATTTTGCATCCGTGACTTATTAAACTGATAGTTCGGTAATTTTCACATCTGTCAACACCTGCTTTCTTTGGGATTGGAATTGTTATATTCTTCTTGAAGTCTGAGGGTATTTCGCCTGTCTCGTACATCTTGCTCACCAGATGGTGAAGTTTTGTCAGGACTGTCTCTCCCAAGGCTGTCAGTAGTTCTAATGGAATGTTGTCTATTACCGGGGCCTTGTTTCGGCTTAGGTCTTTCAGTGCTCTGTCAAACTCTTCATGCAGTATCGTATCTCCCATTTCATCTTCATCTGCATCCTCTTCCATTTCCAGAATATTGTCCTCACGTACATTGCCCTTGTATAGACACTCTATATACTCCTTCCACTTTTCTGCTTTCCCTTCTTTGCTTAGAACTGGGTTTCCATCTGAGCTCTTGATATTCATACAAGTGGTTCTCTTCTCTCCAAAGGTCTCTTTAATTTTCCTGTAGGCGGTATCTATCTTCCCCTTAGTGAGATAAGCCTCTACATCCTTACATTTGTCCTCTAGCCATGCCTGCTTAGCCATTTTGCACTTCCTGTCGATCTCATTTTTGAGACGTTTGTATTCCTTTTTGCCTGCTTCATTTACTGCATTTTTATATTTTCTCCTTTCATCAATTAAATTCAATATTTCTTCTGTTACCCAAGGATTTCTACTAGCCCTCGTCTTTTTACCTACTAAAACTGATCTCACATGAAAGGCTCATAACGTAGACAGTAAGAAAAGTCAGTCTTCTTGCACCTAAGTCGACATTGAGCCTTTTGTATTTAATTCCGATGCAATTTCTGTGTTTTATCGTCAATGTGAAGGTCTAAGGGACACAGAAAACCTGAAGTGAAGCATCGGAATCTATAACTGGTCTCACAAACAGGCTCAAAACATAGACAGTAAGAAGACACAGTCCTCTTGCACTTAAGTCGACATTGTGCCTTTTGCATTTAATTCCAACGCAATTTATGTGTTTCATCGTCAATGTGAATGCCCAAGGGATACTGTAAACCTGAAGTGAAGCATCGGAATCCAAAACTGATCTCACAGGAAAAGCTCAAATCATAGACAGTAAGGAAAGCCAGTCTTCTTGCACTTAAGTCGACATTGTGCCGTTTGCATTTTATTCCGATGCAATTTCTATGATTCATCGTCAACGTCCTCTGCTGCCTACACTACTTAATCCCTCAGAGCCACCCATTCGTCTTCTATTGTATTTCTTTCCCCCATTCCTGTCAATTGTTCCCTTATGCTGTCCCTGAAACTCTGTACAACCTCTGGTTTAGTCAGTTTATCCAGGTCCCATCTCCTTAAATTCCCACCTTTTTGCAGTTTCTTCAGTTTTAATCTACAGTTCATAACCAATATATTGTGGTCAGAGTCCACATCTGCCCCTGGAAATGTCTTACAATTTAAAACCTGGTTCCTAAATCTCTGTCTTACCATTATATAATCTATCTGATACCTTTTAGTATCTCCAGGATTCTTCCATGTATACAGCCTTCTTTATGATTCTTGAACGAAGTTTTAGCTATGATTCAGTTGTGCTCTGTGCAAGATTCTACCTTCCTCTTTCATTTCTTAGCCCCAATCCATATTCACCTACTATGTTTCATTCTCTCCCTTTTCCTACAGTCGAATTCCAGTCACCCATGATTGTTAAATTTTCGTCTCCCTTCACTACCTGAATAGTTTATTTTATCTCATCATACATTTCTTCAATTTCTTCGTCATCTGCAGAGCTAGTTGCCATATAAACTTGTACCACTGTAGTAGGCATGGGCTTCGTGTCTATCTTGGCCACTATAATACGTTCACTATGCTGTTTGTAGTAGCTTACCCGCACTCCTATTTTTTTATTCATTATTAAACCTACTCCTGCATTACCCCTATTTGATTTTGTATTTATAACCCTGTATTCACCTGACCAGAAGTCTTGTTCCTCCTGCCACCGAACCTCACTAAATCCCACTATATCTGACTTTAACGTATCCATTTCCCATTTTAAATTTTCTAACCTACCTGCCCGATTAAGGGATCTGACATTCCATGCTCCGATCCGTAGAATGCCAGTTTTCTTTCTTCTGATAATGACGTCCTCTTTAGTAGTCCCTGCCCGGAGATCCGAATGGGGGACTATTTTACCTCCGGAATATTTTACCCAAGAGGACGCCATCATCATTTAACCGTACAGTAGAGCTGCAGGCCCTCGGGAAAAATTACGGCTGTAGTTTCCCCTTGCTTTCAGCCGTTCACAGTACCACAACAGCAAGGCCGTTTTGGTTAATGTTACAAGGCCAGATCAGTCAATCATCCAGACTGTTGCACCTGCAACTACTGAAAAGGCTGCTGCCCCTCTTCAGGAACCACATGTTTGTCTGGCCTCTCAACAGATACCCCTCCGTTGTGGTTGCACCTACGGTACGGCTATCTGTATCGTTGAGGCACGCAAGCTTCCCCACCAACGGCAAGGTCCATGGTTCATGGGTGAATTACCATCAGTATGATGCGTAATATAAATTGCGATCCAAAAAAAGTGTGTGTACTTACTGTCCAAGTTACATGGCACAATACTAAGCTCTGACATTTATTTTACAATGACGCTGGTGGCTAAACTCCGTAGTTGTGGACTAAATAATATGGCGAATCTAAAAGTGTGTGTGACACGCACATAAATGCGAAACAAAAAGTTACAAGATACACAAAAAAAGCAGCTACATCGTTGAAAATATGGTCGATATAATAATGATGACGATATAGATGTGTTACGTCAATTGAAGATGGATGAAAATCCAAAACGCGTCGTGGGCTCAGTAGAGTTAAGTAAAAAATCATTAATTGCTGTATTTTTTCAAGTAACGTACTACGTTGTAGAACTGTTGAGTGCTTTTTGGGAAAGTAGGGAGCCGTTATTTACCAAATAAAACATAATTCGTGCATAATTTTTCTCTGCGTTTCACATAATTCATGTAGCTATGGAATTAGTTATAAACTCTGTGATGCACATATACAGAAACGCGATTTTCCACCGAATATGAAACTGTTTAACTGAAACAAGCCACTGAGATGCAAACAAGTTTCTGTAATTTGTGTATTTTATGAATACTCAATAACCACGTTGTACTCCCATAATTCTAAAGAAAATGCTCTTTCTTAAAATAAATGATCTGTAACATATTTTTAAAAATCTGTTTTAGGATATTATGAGGATGTGAAATGTAAAAGTGATACACGAGAAAAGTTGTTGGGAAAACAATATCAGACCCCACTCGCTGTTGACTGATCGATGCAAGCATAGTGGTAAGAATGATTACAGCTATATTCTACAGTTATCCGAGGGCTGTGGATTTTCTCCATTAATTCCAGAGTGTGTGGTTCATGGTGTGGGTTCCTGTAGTCATGTCCTAGTTCATGAACCACGGGCAACGTATGAGTGGCCAAGTAAGTGGTCCTGACAGTCAGGATGCCAGTTACTTTGGAATAAGGCTGGGCATCTCGGACATATTCTGAGTCGTGGTCACCTTTGTGCTCAGACGGCAAAGACTACCAAATCCACCGGTTAGTCCCTCAACCGTTAGGGGTAAAACTCAGTGGGACCCGGGACAAGTAAGGCTAGCAACCTGCTTCCCTGGTACTTTAAATATGATGCTGGCAACAATAAGAGCAAAATGCCTCGGACCTTTGGAGATGACGGAGTCCCACCTCTAATTGACAAACCAGGGACTCCTAAGATACGACTCGGCAACGAATGGCAACGAAATGGGGAGCTATTAATATCAATGGGGGTTACTCTGGGAAGAAGGTAGAGTTAGCAGAGGCTGCAAGTAAGATGGGGTTGGACGTTTTAGCTGTTAGTGACATTCGGAGGAGGAGGAGGAGGAGATTAGTGTTTAACGTTCCGTCGACAACGAGGTCATTAGAGACGGAGCGCAAGCTCGGGTGAGGGAAGGATGGGGAAGGAAATCGGCCGTGCCCTTTCAAAGGAACCATCCCGGCATTTGCCTGAAGCGATTTAGGGAAATCACGGAAAACCTAAATCAGGATGGCCGGAGACGGGATTGAACCGTCGTCCTCCCGAATGCGAGTCCAGTGTGCTAACCACTGCGCCACCTCGCTCGGTTGACATTCGGGTAAGGGGTGAGAAAGAAGAGGAAATGGGAGAATACAAGGGTTACCTGCCAGGAGTCAAAGCAGGAATAGCACAAGGGGGTGTGGGGCTTTACATCAGGAAAGAAATGGAATCCAGCGTAGTTTGCAAGAAGGTACGTAAACGAACGACTGATGTGGATAGATTTGACAGTGTCTAACAAGAAAATTAGGATTGTGTCAGTATATTCGCATTGTGAAGGGACAGATCAAGATAAGATGGATAGTTTTTATGACGGCTGTAATCAGCGTTGTGGGTAAAATCTTCTCAGGTATTGTTGAAAGGAAAGTGCGAGTATTAGTTGAGGACAAATTGGATGAAAATCAGTGAGGGTTTAGGCTTCTTAGAGGTTGTCAGGACCAGATCTTTAGCTTACCGCAAATAATGGAGAAGTGTCACGAGTGGAACAGGGAATTGTATCTATGCTTTATAGATCTAGAAAAGGCGTATGACCGGGTTCCGAGAAGGAAGTTATTGTCTGTTCTACGAGATTGTGGAATAGGAGGCAAACTTTTGCAAGCAATTAAAGGTCTTTATGTAGATAGTCAGGCAGCAATTAGAGTTGACGGTAAATTGAGTTCATGGTGCAGAGTAGTTTCAGGGGTAAGACAAGGCTGCAACCTGTCTCCACTGTTGTTCATATGGATCATATGTTGAAAACAATAAACTGGCTGGGTGAGATTAAGATGTGTGAACACAAAATAAGCAGTCTTGCATATGGGGATGACTTAGTTGTGATGGCAGATTCGATTGAAAGTTTGCAAAGTAATATTTCAGAGCTAGATCAGAAATGTAAGGACTATGGTATGAAGATTAGCATCTCCAAAACGAAAGTAATGTCAGTGGGAAAGAGATATAAACAGATTGAGTGCCAAATAGGAGGAACAAAGTTAGAACAGGTGGACAGTTTCAAGTACTTAGGATGCATATTCTCACAGGATGGCAACATAGTGAACGAACTGGAAGCGAGGTGTAGCAAAGCTAATGCAGTGAGTGCTCAGCTACGATATACTGTCTTCTGCAAGAAGGAAGTTGTTGTATGGGAGCGAAAGCTGAGTGGATTCAGGTTACCTTATCAATAAGCTTGAGGTTACGGATATGGAAGTAGCTAGGATGATTGCAGGTACTAGTAGATGGGAACAACGGCAGGAGGGTGTCCACAATGAGGAAATCAAAGAAAAACTGGGAATGAACTCTATAGATGTAGCAGTCAGGGCGAACAGGCCTAGATGGTGGGGGCATGTTAAACGCATGGGAGAAGCAAGGTTACCCAAGAGACTCGTGGGTTCAGCAGTAGAGGGTAGGAGGAGTCGGGGTAGACCAGGGAGAAGGTACCTGGATTCGGTTAAGAATAATTTTGAAGTAAAAGGCTCAACATCAGAAGAGGCATCAATGTTATCACTGAATAGGGGATCATGGAGGAATTTTATAAGGGGGACTATGCTCCAGACTGAATGCTGAAAGGCGTAATCAGTCTTAAATGATGATGATGATGATGAATTCCAGAGTGTGGTATCACGTATCGATACCATCACAGGGACGTCAAAGTTGGCAACGGAGTTGTAAGTTTCTTTCACACGCCAATAGCAGTCATGCGGGACCCGGCGGACCCAATGCTTCACGCCTGCTGAGCCTCGCCTACAGTGGCTCTCGACTGGGAGCGCTCTCTGCCGCCGTGGTACAAGATGGCTGGCGGTAGCCACACGGCCACTCGCACTCGGAGCCGAGCCTCTTCACTGTGTGACGCTACACAGACCCAGACTTAGACTAAACGCAGCTCTGACACCATCATTCAGAGAGCCTCTTCCCTGCTGACACCGCGATGAGTGTTATTACGCTTAGAGAAATACAAGTTAAATAAATCTTCTGCTTCCTGTGTTATCTCATTCGCTACTCGTTTCTGCTCCTTTCCAGGTTTCCTATGACGGCAGTTGCCACACCACTTTGTAGCCCACCTTACCATACCTTCCAGCTTTTGTAGAGGTCTATCAGTAAAACTCATGCGTGACAAAAAATCTAACGATTTTCAACATGCCCCGGCTTGACGAAAATAATAACACTTCTGGCCTACAAAATACAATAATTCATGCTTTAAGCAGGATATTTCAATGAAATCACATCTACTTAAATCATAGCTCGCTGATTTGTAGATGAACATGACAATCAAGAAGAAATCCATGTTAAAAAGCAGGAAGCGTGGCGAATATTGGTTTGGAGCATACATAAAGGGACTTCATTGACAAATTAAGCAGATATGCGCTAATTAAAAAAGGTTTTACAGAAAAAAACTTGCTTAACGTAACATAGGCAAGAATTAATATAATACACTCTGCAAATCATATGCTAGTTCGACTTTAAAGTCACAGTTGTGGTCTTTCTAGCTTCCTGCAAAAAGTCTTGAGAAAATGTTTTGTCATAACAGGGACCACTACGCCTAGTCTTGAGAATAGAAAGTCTCCAGAGATTCATGGACATGCAAATCATATGCTAGTTCGACTTTAAAGTCACAGTTGTGGTCTTTCTAGCTTCCTGCAAAAAGTCTTGAGAAAATGTTTTGTCATAACAGGGACCACTACGCCTAGTCTTGAGAATAGAAAGTCTCCAGAGATTCATGGACATGCATAATCTGAAGTCTGTTCTTTTTTTTCTTCACAAGGCTGAAAACACGTTCACATTCTGCATTGCTATGGGGTATGGTGAGAATAGAGAGCATTACTCTAGAAATTCCGTTATACTGAAGAAATCCATCGACTCCACGAATTCTTGATATTTGTGCCCAACTGGAAACATCTATGGGATCTTGATTTGCAACCGAAGTGTCACGTACCTGAAGAGCTGTGAACTGTTTCTGATGCTCGTTCACCACCTCATCTGAAGTTTCATTCTCTTCCTAGCATAATATGATAGGAAACTTTTTCCAGGGGGAAACGAATGGAAGAAAACTGTACATATTCGGTTTTGTCGAACCTAGCAACTTGAGCATGCTTCAGCACATCATACTTGAGTGGAAACTTGTTGATGATAAAGTCACAGGCACTCCAAAAGTAATTTCTCACTGATGAAAAGAAAAGGAATTTATCTGTATCCTAGATATCATTCACTATGTTTAAAGTATGAATGCCAATAACTCATCACCACTGTTTTGATTTTGAATCATCTTGTACTCAACTTCAAGCAACGAGGAGTTTTTGACAATTTTGGGCTCAACAAAACTGGTGAACAATTGCTTTAGCATATCAGTTAGAAGTTTTAAAAAAAAGCGAACTTGTGGGGAAGAAGTTCGAAGGGCAACATTCAGTTTGTCAAACACATGAATAGTCACATGAAGAAAAGCGCAAATGGCCTTGTTCAAGTTTGAGGACAGCAACATAAACTATTTTTCCTTACGTGTTGTAGCAGAAGTGTTACTTTTTAGGATAAGTTTGCCACATTTGGATGAATATGGTATTCTTTTATGGAGACGTGTAATAGCAGAATCAAGAATTTTCGTCATCTGATACTCTGTGGATTCACTTTGTTCAACTCAAGGTATTCTGAAAGACCACTTTGTTCAACTCAAGGTATTCTGAAAGACGTTAACCTTATGGGAATGTTTTGAGTCCATAATATTACTTCCTCCCCGAAGAAAGAAAGAAGCGGACCCAACTGGTCCAGTAGTCTATCCAAACATCTACCTAAAGATAACCACCTCATACATACATGCTTCAGAATTTTCTTTGCCTCTTCATTCTGCAAGCGCTGAAATTTCTGACACTCTTCTCTAAGAATTAAATTATAGCTCATCCACTGTAAGTGGTAATCTTCCAGCACATTTTTCAGCTGCTAGATTAATCAGGTGGCAAATGCAACCTATGATGGCAATATCTGGTTGAACTTCCTTCAGAACTGCTGAAACTCAATTTTTGTGTCCTGTCATAACAGGAACATTGTCGGAGCAGAAATCCACACAGTTTTCAGTTGGTATGTTATGAGAACTTAGCTGTGGTATCATCAGGTTACTATGTTGCACCCTGTTGAGTCCCCATCTAAGCTGGTATGGATAACACGGAGCTCACTACTTTTTCCCGCGGAATATCATAGTATGTAACAACAACAGGATGCAACTTGGCATTCATATTTATGCTTCCATCAGTTGCCAAAGAAAATGATCCGTTCTGAAGGCAAGTAACAAATTTAGATGATGCATTTTTTGAAATTTTATGTACTATGCATGTCATTTTCATGCGACCATAGCTATATTTTTTGCAGTTTCTGATGTGGAAAACATTTTAAATAAAGCACCAGCATGATCAGCGGCACGTAAGGCACATTTTGTTCCACCAAAAAGGAAGTAAATAGACACTCGGCCCTAATTACGTCACTGTCAACGTTTCCAGACTTGTCAAGAAGGGTGTTGATTTTCTTGTTATCTTCCCTCGATGTAACATAACTTACGTGTTTACCGCACTTCACATCATTACTTAAATCATTTCTTCCACCATGTGCAATACTAATAACACACCAACATATCGTGCAAAAGGCATGTTGTTCCCCCTTTCTTGATTTTAGTGTGCAAGAAAAATCAGCAGAACGTCTGGAGGTACTGTTTCTTGTTGGATTTATTCATGTATCTTACAAAAGGAATATAGCGTATGAAAATGTCCGAGAACAAATGTCTCGATATGTACTGAAGCATCGAAAGAACCTGTATAACTGAACGTCACATAAAATTCTAACATAAACACTCAAGGCAGTCAAACACTTCATTGAAACATGTCAAAGCACACAAGAGTCTTAAACGAACACGACGCCAATCTCGTGAACAAAGAATATGCTCATGGTGAAACACACACGTGGAACGAATATGATCAGTCCATACGGGGTCAAAGAATATGGGTACAATCACAGCAAGCGAACGGAGCGGAACAAAGAATTTGCGGAGCAGAGTCCGCCGACACTTAAGATTCACGTGGAAGAATTGTTATCCTGGCTTTAAATTCAGTTCCAGTGACGACACAAACATCACACGGTTAAAGGCATGAGTCATATCAAAGAATCATTTGTGGACTATCGTAGACTTACCTTCGACAGATGCAAACGATCGATTTTAAGGAAGTGGGGTGATTATCTAATGTTAAGGTTTCAAATTTCGGTCCACAAAGTCGTAAAATGACACCGTCCATCCGTAAAATGGTGCAATTTCCGTAAATTTTACGGATAAACCGCAAAGGTTGGCAGGTTTGCCTGAACATCGTGTATGAAGTCGTACGCATCACAGAGACGCGATGAAAATGCGAGACGCTGATTCGTTAGGAAGGTATAGGGGTTTGACTACAATCAAAGGATCATAAAAGTAAGTAAAACGTCAGTGGTTGGATGAGCACTAAAAAGACTGCATTTTTGTATTCCTGCTTCGAATTTTCGGAGATGCAAATGCCTTTCACAACATGATTTCAGTATAATGTAGAAATTTTCCTGGATGAGAATTTAGATATTGAATTCTATTGTCACTTAAAGTTGCGTGAGTGAACGTAATTATGCTTTCCAACAGTATCTGGACGCCACTGTAATTACCAGTATTCCATAAGTTTATTTGCTTTCATTTAACGATTAAATAATTATATTGTGCGGACACATTGTTGTCGTTTTGAAAACTGAGTGACTTGAGTCATGTGCAAGAATGAGCCATTACACTATCAAGGCACAACTTATAAAGAGTTCCCTTACAGATATATTTTCCTGTTGTGAGTGACTGTGGAATGAGACTACTGATACTGAAACTGATTTGTTTTTAAAACTGTTCTATTATGCAGGGCATTTAACGTGACAGTAATCGACAAAAAGTCGCGCCGTTAACAGTCACAGTTAATATTCGAACTGGTTGCATAGCTTCAGTTGAAGACTTATTTGATGCAGCTGTCCGTGATAGTCTATCCTTTGTAAACGACTTCATCCCCGCATAACTGCTGCAACGTACTCTATTAAAATCTAGCCCTTTCTCTGCACTTTTTACCCCACACACCTTCCTCGACATCCAAACTGGCGATTCGTGTAGGATGTGTCCTAACAATGGATCGCATCGTGTTCTCAAGTTCTATCATGTAATTTTTTCCTCCTAGCACCTCGTTAGTAGTCATTCGATCTAACCATCTGATCTTCAGTATTACCTTGTAGCACCAGTTTTCAAAAGGTTCTCCTCTCTTCGTGACTGAGCTGCTTCTCGTCCACGTTTCGCTTCCGTACAGAGCTGTTTCTCCAGACAAGTTACTACAGAAGAGATTTCCTAACACGCCTTTGAAAGTCAGAAGAGAACAAATTTCATCTCTGGACAGGTAAAATAAAGTGTACACTGACGTAACAAAAGTCGTGGGATACGTCCTAATATCGTGTCAGATCTCCTTTTGCTCGGCGTAGTGCAGAAACTCGACATGGCATGGACTCAACAAGTTGCTGGAAGCCCCTGCAGAAATATTGAGCATGCTGCCTCTGTAGGCGTCCAAAATTGCGAAAGTGTTACCGGTGCAAGATTTTGTGCAAGAACTGGCCTCTCGCTTATGCCCCTTAAATGTTCGATGGGATTCAAGTCGGGCTATCTGGTTGGCCAGATAATTCGTTCGAATTGTCCAGATGTTCTTCAAATCAATCGTGAACAATTGTGACCCAGTGACACGGATCTTGTCGTCCATAGAAATTCCAAAGATGAATGGCTGCAAATGGTCTGCAAGTAGCTGAACATAGCCATTTCCAGCCAACGATCGGTACAGTTAGACCAGAGGACCCAGTCCACATAATTATGGAGCCACCATCAGCTTGCACAGTGCCTTGTTGGCAACTTGGATCAATGGCTTTGTGGGGTCGGCGCCACACTCGCACCCTACCATCAGCCCTCGCCAACTGAAATCGGGCTCATTAGCCCAGGCACGGTTTTCCAGGTGTTTATGGTCCGATCGATATGGTAACGAGCCCTGGAGAGGCGCTGCAGGCTCTGTCGTGCTGTTAGCAAAGGAACTCGCGTCGGTCGTCTGCTGCCACAGCCCATAACGCTAAATTTTGCCGCACTGTCGTAACGGATACGTTCGTCGTACGTCCCACATTGATTTCTGCGGTTATTTCACGCATTGTTGCCTGTCTGTTAGCACTGACCACTCTACACAAACGCTGCTCTGGGACTTAAAGGGCAGGCCGTCGGCCACTGCGTTGTTTGTGGTGAGAGGTAATGGCTGAAATTTGGTATTCTCGGCACACTCTTGACACTGTGGATCTCATAATGAATTCCCTAACGATTACCAAAATGGAATGTCTCATGCACCTAGCTCCAACTACCATTCGGCGTTTAAAGTCTGATACTTCCCATCGTACGACCATAATCACCTCCGAAGCCTTTTCATGTGATCACCTGAGTACAAACGACAGCTCCGCCAATGCACTGCCCTATTCTACATTGAATACTCGAGACTACCGTCACCTGTACAAGTGCATATCGGTATCCCACGACTTTTGTCACCTCAGTGGATTATTACATTCCGCGTCTCGAGTGGTGTGTGGAATTATGAAGAAAGTAAGAGCATATGGACTATGAGACCAATTGTGTGACTGGATTGAGGAGTTCCTAAATAACAGAAAGCAGCATGTCATTCTCAATGGAGAGAAGTCTTCCGAAGTAAGAGTGATTTCAGGTGTGCCGCAGGGGAGTGTCGTAGGACCGTTGCTATTCACAATATACATAAATGACCTTGTGGATGACATCGGAAGTTCACTGAGGCTTTTTGCGGATGATGCTGTGGTATGTCGAGAGGTTGTAACAATGGAATATTGTACTGAAAAGCAGGAGGATCTGCAGCGAATTGACGCATGGTGCATGGAATGGCAATTGAATCTCAATGTAGACAAGTGTAATGTGCTGCGAATACATAGAAAGATAGATCCTTTATCATTTAGCTACAACATAGCAGGTCAGCAACTGGAAGCAGTTAATTCCATAAATTATCTGGGAGTATGCATTAGGAGTGATTTAAAATGGAATGATCATATAAAGTTGATCGTCGGTAAAGCAGATGGCAGACTGAGATTCATTGGAAGAATCCTAAGGAAGTGCAATCCGAAAACAAAGGAAGTAGCTTACAGTACGCTTGTTCGCCCACTGCTTGAATACTGCTCAGCAGTGTGGGATCCGTACCAGATAGGGTTGATAGAAGAGATAGAGAAGATCCAACGGAGAGCAGCGCGCTTCGTTACAGGATCATTTAGTAATCGCGAAAGCGTTACGGAGATGATAGATAAACTGCAGTGGAAGACTCTGCGGGAGAGACGCTCAGTAGCTCGGTACGGGCTTTTGTTGAAGTTTCGAGAACATACCTTCACCGAAGAGTCAAGCAGTATATTGCTCCCTCCTACGTATATCTCGCGAAGAGACCATGAGGATAAAATCAGAGAGATTAGGGCCCCGACAGAAGCATACCGACAATCCTTCTTTCCACGAACAATACGAGACTGGAATGGAAGGGAGAACCGATAGAGGTACTCAGGGTACCCTCAGCCACACACAGTCAGGTGGCTTGCGGAGTATGGATGTAGATGTAGAATGGCCAGAGAGCGGGTGCTGGTGCTGCTCTCGGCAGCGGGGTGTGGATGCAGACTCACTTGCGGTAGTACTTGCGCGCCGCGGGCAGCGTGTCGAACGAATCCTTGAGTAGGTAGAGGCGCATGCCGGGGATGAAGCCGGCGACCGCGTCCTCCCAGTCCAGGTCGGCGATGTTGAAGGGGAACAGTCTCTGCTCACGCACGCTCAGCGAGCGCCACATGCGCAGCGTCTCGTCGTCACGGAAGTTCCACGACTGCGTGCAGAAGTACGCGATCACGTCCGTGAACTTGTGGATCTTCCTGTACGCCTTCAGCATCCTGCGAGAGGAGAAAAAGTTTGTGAACGACATGGGACTAACAAAACGTATACACTTAGTATCACGAAACGAGTGGCAACTTAGGTGCGATGATGAGTTACTCTAGCACTTTGCAATCGGGTATAGTATTTCCAGAAAATGAAATGGTAGAGCAAAGTGCCAATTATTACTATAATAATGAGCCGGCCGGTGTGGCCGTGCGGTTCTAGGCGCTTCAGTCTGGAACCGCATGACCGCTACGGTCGCAGGTTCGAATCCTGCCTCGGGCATGGATGTGTGTGATGTCCTTAGGTTAGTTAGGTTTAAGTAGTTCTAAGTTCTAGGGGACTGATGACCACAGATGTTAAGTCCCATAGTGCTCAGAGCCATTTGAACCATTTTATAATAATGATTGACAACTGATCTCCCTCAACAGACTGAACATTTTAATTTCTTAGGCTCTGCACTAGCCTAAAAGTTTTAATTATCACTTCGAAAAATATGGTATCTAATTAGTTTTTCGAATATCGTGTTACTCACGCCGTATCTTATTGATCTGCACAGTCATTAACGATTGCTGGAGAAGAACGCAACCACACACAAATACTTTAAAAAAAAAATTTTAATGACGTTACCAATTTAGAGTATCAAGCATATCTTCAGATGGCTAACTTTCCCATTTACAATAATATATTTGCCACTAACATGTCGTCCACGCCTGCACTGGACAAGAATATTAGAGAATTTAGCGCCACTTCATGTCATCTGTAGCTCGGAAAAAATGGGAATGTGCCTACATTCGAAATGATATGAAATGAAGCTGTTGTATATATAGGCTGTCCCACAAACTTCGAGGAGTCGTAGAGGGTTTCTTGAGGAACAAATCGTGCATAGGACCCAGTGCCCAGAAACTGTCATCCAACGATGCTACAGACCGTCGGAGTTATAGCGTGACGGCTGCCACTGCGCCACCCTTCAGCAGCAACGTTTCTTTGTACTCTAAGGGACTGTAGCGGAACGTCTCTCTACGTTGCTTGCTATTCAGAGACCGTGACTGATTGCCACTATTGCAAGTGGCGAAGACGGAGACAGCTGTTGCCTAGGCAGTCCTTGTCCCCTATGATAGTGATGCTCCATTGCCTTTTTCCATAACAGTTTCAGGCATGGGTTTATTTTTCTCGTGAAACATTCTAAGATCTCCAATGTTTTTCAGTATATCTAACAACGCAACAGAACATCTCACTTTGGAGACAAAGCCTTTGTGCATAGCAGCTAGTTCCAACTCCTCCACTGGCGATCGTGGTAATCAGTCACGTTCACTGAATGACAAACGTCATTGCGAGACGTTTCGCTTATGGTCCATCAGCAGATGGGGTCACTTTTGCTGCCTGAGGAGTGGCATAGCAACAGGCGCCGGCACTTATAACTTTGACAGTCTGTAGCATCACTGGATTATGTTTCTGGACATGGGTTCCTATTCTCGATTTGTTCCTGAGGACATCCTCTGCAAACCCTCTAAGTTTGTCACAACATTTTTGGGACAACATGTGTACATATAAGTTGTAGCAGACAGCATTTTGTATTGCTAACTTTTTCAGTTGACCCACAAGCTGTTTTCGCAGTATGTACGTAAGTGTATATAATGGTTTCACTACATATGTTTTCAAATACAGACACATTATCTTTTTATCCACACAACACACGAAGTTGCGGTAAATGCTCAAATATTCTTGAGAAGCTCAGGAACAGATGTCATGATGCTGATGCAATACTGTGATTGGAAAATTAGCCATGTGAAGAAGGACATAGTATTCCGAAACCAATAACGCCATAAAAATAAAGCTTTCAAAAAGTATTTGCGGTTGATTGTGTTCATCAAGAACAATTTTTTTTCCGCTAGAGGAGGCAAAACAACATGGCGCAGTTCATTGATATAGCAGAGCATCATTTGGTTATTCGTTTTCTGAATTTGAAGCGAACAAAGCTGCAACCATTCAAGCTAATCTGTTACAAATGAAAGGACACAATGCAACACCATCATATGAAACAGTGATTAATTGGCGCAGACACTGCCCTTGTGATCAAACAAGTATGCATGACGAAGAACAATGATACAGCGGACCATATCTATGTGATGACCCGACGATTTCAAAAGAAATGGAGGTCCTGTCGCTCGAAGGACGTCGTATAAGAACCGAGGCGCTACTGGGAAAAAAAGTTCATGAATGAGTTTTGAACATCTTGCACGCAATTTTGAACGTGGCCAAATTTGGTTGCGACTGCTGAAATTAAAGCCCATTGTATCGGGGCGGAAATTTGCAGCTGTGTCATGCCAATACAGTTGACTTCTTTAGCCGCCCAATGATAGTGAACCAGCGCTCGGCGTACCACTGTGAACACGAGTCAAAAGAACAAAGAAAACAGAAGAAACATGCAGATTCGCCACCGTCTTAAAAGGGCGAAGATCCAAAGATCTTAGGGCTCGATGAAGCTGAATATTTTTTGTGATTGCCATGGTGTGGTGCTAACGGGTCACGCTCGTGCGGAGCACAGCGTCACAGAAGCATACTACCGAGAAGTCTTGTATGAAGAAACTTGCAAAAAAAATTTGCCAAGAAGAATTTGAGAAGATGAAGTTGGATCGAGTGAAACAGGCTGATGAACAAGCATCTGTCAACGGTGGATCAGTGCTGACGGAGCACCTATTGAATCCCCCCTGTTGAACAGTGTGTGCAATCTGTGTAATTACGACACTAATGGCTTGGGACATCTTGTACTGTTCCTACAATACAGAAGTGAAACATGGATTATCTGAGAAAAACAAAAATAGAAGTTGGTGAATTGAAGTTTCAAGGAGTCCGCAGGTGATGTTCGAAAAGAGATAGTATTAGAAATCAAGACATTAAAAAAAAGTTAAATGCAAAATTATGCAATAAAACAACACAGACAAAAATGGTGTTTCCATTTCCAGCGAACGATGATAGGAGAATCCCAAAATTTGTAACACAACACCAGCTAAGAGGCAAAAGGGATGTGAGTCCACCAAAAATGCGGTCAACATTGAAACAAGAAATTTTACCTTTTTCCTGCGTAGAAAATGGCAATGATGAACATCGTCAAGCATTGTCAGATGTGAATCCAGCGGGTAAATGGGTTAACCTTTCTACTAACTCGTAGGAAAGATAGTGATTTCTATGAGAATTTTATTACTGCAACCTCTGTCTGTCGCTCCATACTGGAGGATCCCTCCCGTAGAACCTGACCACTGGGGATGGCGTATCTGCAGTAACAATAACTGCCTTCCCAGTATTCTGAGGGTCTCTCAAAGGCCTTCATAGATAGGCACTATTCCCCAGGCCTAGTCCACGAACAGATTTCTCACGCCATATCCCCACATACATCGAATCCTGTGACCATCTCAAGAACCAGCTACAAAGGAGTATCTTCTTCATCACTCAATACCACCTCAGACTGGAACAACTGAATCACATCTGTCTGAGGCAAGGTTTCGATTATCCCTTATCATGGCCTGAAATGAGAGACATCCTACCCATGATCCTTCCCGCCATTCCTGAAGTGTGTTTTGTCGCCCACCCAGTCTCCACAATATCTTAGTTCATACCTATGCCATTCCCTATACCCAGGCCCTTCTCACAGGGACCATATCCCTGTGCAAGACCTGCGCAATCCACCCATCCAGTACTTCTTGTTCCAGTCCTGTCATAGGCTTATTCTACCCTCTCAGAGGCCAAGCCACCTGTGAAAGCAGCCATGTCATATACCAGCTTGCTGCAAACATGGAACAGTGTTTTATATTGATATGACTACCAACCAGTCGTCCACCAGGATGAATAGCCACTGTTAAATTGTGGCCAAGAGCAAAATAGAGCATCCTGTGGTATTACATGCAGCTGAACATAACGTGCTTGATTTCAGTGGCTGCTTCACATCCTAGGCCATCTGGATCCTTCGCTCCAGCAGCAACTTTACTGATCTGTACAGATAAGAGTTATTCTGAGAACACATTCTCCAGTCCTAGAATTATTCTGACCTGAAGTTACAGTAACCTAATGTCCCCACTCCCTCCACCCAAACATTTCGACTCACTCTGTCCTATCACCTCCTCCAAATTAATGTCCTCTCACCCTCATTGTATGATGCTCTCTGTCAACACACCCGCCAGTCTATTCCCTTTCTCTGCTCCTCTTCTTTTCCGATATCCATCCCCCCCTCTCCCTTCCCCACAGCCTCCCAACCATGCTCTTGGTAGCCTTGTCCTGCCGCCATCTAGTCCCTGCGCGCTCCAGCAGTCAGCGTTCACTTCACTTCCCCTACCCACACCTTGCTATCGCTTCCCCTTTCCATCCCACTCAGGATTTCTGCTTTTTTTCGACACATCTGCATTTTGGCGACAGCGACCCTTGGTAGTGGTGGTGTGTGCATGAGGTGTGCTTGCTTGTGTGAATGTGTGATGTGTATTTTCTTTTCTGCCGAAGGCTTTGGGCAAAAGTTCAATGTCGTACAGTATTTTCGCTGTGCCTGTCTGCAGCTCAACATGATACTGCGAGTAGCAATCTATCCTTTCCATTTCTGCCAGATCATGACTTGAAACAGGGTGTTTTCTAAGGAAAATGATCCATGTTTCTTGCTATAAGTCGACACATAGGAGTCTAAACCGTATTATCACGTGGATGAAATTATAATGAAAATGTCAGTGATCTCGGTACCCTCTTAAAAAGGCAACAAAGCAGAAACATAAAATGAGCTTTTTTTAAGAGGCTGGTAAGAGTTTCTAGGATAGCCAGAGCCGACGGTAGAAAATTAAAACTCCTTCACCACGTTGCTACAGCGAGTAAATAGTAGAGCGAGTTCTACAGCCTTTGCTGTATCTGCCAAAATCTCTGACAGCTCAGATGATAAACGCACATCAAAGAGTATGGAGTTACAAAACTGACGTTGAGTTAGAAAGCGGCTCATCGTGGTTTGTTACAGTGGGAGCAGTCTTACTGGATCCCTATCTTTTTACCTGTGTTTTACAAATTGTTGTAGTCGATGCAAATCTCTATTATAAAACGTACTCAGTACGCCACATTAAGGCTATCTTTAGCACACAAAAGGAGTGGGCAATGCTGCAGCTAAAATTTTTGATAACTTATACCCAGTGATATAAAATGTCTGACAGAAAGTAAAGAAAAATTTGAAAACAAACTGAAAAAGTTCCTCCTTGACAACTCGTTCTATTTCGGTTCTATTTCGTGCAGAATTTCTGTTACTGTAATGTGGGAAAGGTGGTGGGTAGGAATTAAGAATTACTAACTCATATATATATATGTATTAAAAAAGATACCTATAAATATTCAGCATGTAGCCGTATTTATAAATTAATTTGCGACGTGAATGTAAAATTACTCGTCCCACATCATTACGATTTATTGTGCAAATGATCGAAGGAACATGAAACTAACTCATCCCTAGAGATTTAACGTAAGGACGTTGAAACACTGTGTAGAGCTGTGTTAATCTGAAAATGTTTACGTCGTTTTTCTACACGACAGGGATTTTTTAAAATTTAATGCTTGTTACGAGTTAAATATTGACAAAAAAGCGCGTCCTAAGCTTAAACGCTGTACAGATTTCTCGAGAGGTATTTCTGCAAACAGAAAAGAATATTTCAGAAAGTTAAATAGTTTTTATGATGTGATAAGTTCGAAGCTATTTCGTGGAAGGGAAAACAGTAAAAATAAGAACCGATGTTTGACAAACTTAGACACTGTGGTGATCTATGAGGGGCGTTCAATAGGTAATGGAACACATTTCCCCTTTTTTCTGGGCCAATTATGATTGAAAGAATGCGGAATTAGTTGTGGGACATTGCGGAATATTTCCGCTTCAGCCGCTACAGTTTGATGAAGTTCAGATAGGTGGTGGCGTTATACGTAGCCTGTAACGGGGGTGCGTTCCAAGCAGAGAGCTGTGACTGAGTTCTTTTGGCGGAAAACAAAGCATCGCAGATATTCATAGGCGCTTGCAGTATGTCTTGAGAGACCTGGCAGTGAACAAAAAGGACGGTGAATCGTTGGGCGAGATGTGTGTCATCACCACCAGCACCACCAGTACCACCACCAGCACCACCACAAGGTCACGCAAACCTGTCTGATCATTCGTGTGCGAACCGGCCGCGCACAGCTGTGACTCGTGCAGTGTTGGAACGTGCGGACACTCTCATTCGACGCCATCGACGGATCACAACCAAACAAAACTGCGCACTCGAGGTAACCACACAAAAATTAATGGCACTGTTCTTTCTCATCCACCGCAAAACGCGCATCTCGCAGCTTGTGACTTCCATCTGTTCGGCCCAAGAAAGGTTGCACTCTGCAGGAAACATGCGTGGATGAGGGGGAGGTTACTGATGCAATAAGACGTTGGCTGCGACGTCGACCAGTAAAGTGGTACCTTGCGGGCATACAGACGCTCCCAGAAAGTTGGCGTGAGGCCGTCGCATTTAACGGAGATTATGTAGAAAAATAGGGTCTTGCAGCCAAAAAAGATTACTGTCGCATTACTTATTGAGCGCCCCTCGATACCGTAAATTAATTTCAGACTCTCACGCGTATTTTTGTAGGATACAGATGCTTTATATGGATTTTGTATCCCTGTGGAGAGCAGAGCGCTGTGCCTGCTGACAATAGGCCACTTGTCGCGAAAATGTCGCCACTTTTGGACCTTAAACGTCAGATGCCAACTAATTTAAACCGAGCTATAATTCTAGTTCCAGGCGAGAGTGGTGGAGAGTTCACTTACATGGGCTTCCGACCAATGAGGAGCGCGCAGGTGTCTACGACGAGCGCGGGCAGCAGGTGGAGCAGCACCTTCTGGATGGCGTGCATCCAGGCGTAGCGCGTCAGGAACAGGCAGTAGTACCACTGCACGTGGAAGCTGGCCCACTGCGTGCCCGTCTTCTCGTTCAGGTACATGAAGCGCTTCCACGTGATGGGGTTGCGCGCCGAAGACACGTAGTTGAACACCGGGATGTCGCTCGGCAGCTCCTCGTTGTCAGCGGTCGCCGCCCCCGCCGACGCCTCCGCGGTGCTGTCCGCCACCTCCTCGATCCTCGGAGCGTGCTTGCTGCAAGAGATCAGTCTGTCAGCTGGTACAAACATAGCCTGCGGAATGAATTTTCAACCTGCAGCGGAATGTCCACTGATCTGAAACTTCCTGGCAGATTAAATCATGTGCCGGGACTCAAAATCGAATCGTTTGCTATTTTGTCTAAAACTGACGTGGTAAAATCGTGGCTGTGTACAGTTAATGAAGGTTGATTCTTACAGAGAAGAAGACAGCAACCAGCCACTATTAATACTGCTATTTATTTAAGTAAATAGCGCCGTAACCGGTTTCGAACTGACATGTTCATCATCAGACGGCTCTTCACAAAATTTACAAGATGCACTTTACATAATCGTCAGTTTCCGATTTTTATTCTTCCACTGTAGCGAAATATGCTTGGTGTGTTGGTGCCCTCCGGTAGAAAACAGTGTTAGAAGCGTCCTATGTGAACATGACTAACCTCCAAACGATGAAATACAGAGTGAGCAAATGTGTGAGATTTAGTAGTTATTGTACTTACATCGAAAATTCCGCGCAATTTTGTTGCGAAGTTGCAGATTGCATTTTTGAAATATTGCAAAATATATGCAGCACTTATATGATTTGCATATCACCATATTGTGCAAAGCAACACACACACACACACACACACACACACACTCACACACACCAAAAAGTATTTGCCACATGTGAAGTTGATACAAGGATTGCAGTTTTACAAATACAACAGCACCAGAGATGTTCTCTCTCAGAGATACTACAATATACAGATTGCTTTGATTTCACAGTTATGACTATTTTTAAAGAATAGACAAAACACAACGAAAATTAAAACACGAAGATAAACCTTACATTATGAGCATATAATATTACAGATGAATTTGACAGATGTAGTAACCAGCTTGTGTGAATGCTCCTTACGTGGTATTATGTAAATACTTTTTTGAAATTATCAAGGTAGCATTACAAGTATCTATATTACAAAGAATAAACGTTACATTGTGAGCATACCATATTCAGTAAGCATTAATTACAAACAAATTGGGAACATGTGGTGACCACTTTGTATGAATGTTACTTGTATGGTATTGTGTAAATACTGTGTCATAAACAGGCAACAACATATACATGAGATACATTAATAATGTGGCAGTAGAAATTATGTTAATGTAGTACGGCACATCCCCCCTTTTTTATTATTTTTTTAACAATTTTACAGTTTCAGTAATGTGTGACTGAGCAGGCATCCACATTATGATGTTGTGCATTGCAAATGCAGATTTTGAAGGACTGTTCAAACGTATGGCATCTAAATGTTCTCTGAATCGAATCTCAAAGTTTTTCCTAGCATGTCCAATATAAAAGGAGAGGCAATTTTGGCATCTGTGTTTATATATATGTGAACTTTTGTATGGGGGGTTGTAATTCTTTATGTTACGAATGGTTAGCTGCTGACGTTTATGGCTTGTGTGGAAGCTTATATTTACGTTTGCGTTTTTGAATAGATTACTTATTTTATTGGATATGCTCCCTAGAAAAGGAAGTTCTGCTGATGTCTACAGACTTTTGTGTTGACTGCATAGGTGTCTGGTGTGGGACTTTGTTCTCTGCTGTTTTTTGATTTTTTGTGATAATTTATCAATCATGTGAGGGTTATATCCATTGTTTAGAGCTATTTCTTTGATGATATTGTTTTCTTTATGTTGTTCAACTGGTTCCAGTGGAATTTTATGCAGGCGATTCAGTATGGACCTGAAGTATGCCATCTTATGTATGTTTGGATGGCGAGATGAGCTGTTGATGTACACATCTGTGGCTGTTTGCTTTCTGTAAATTTCAAAGTGATGTTCCTGATTCTTGCTGGAAATTTTTAAATCTGAGAAATTGATGGTGTTATTGGATTCATGCTCAACCGTGAATTTGATGTTATTGTGCATGCTGCTCAGCTTGGTTGCTAAAGTGTCAATTTCTTCATTAGTGCCAACCTTTGCCATTTGTGGTGAAGTTCTCTATCGACTGAACTATCAAGACACGTTCACGACGCACCCATACAATTTTATTTCTGCCAGTCGTATTCTTCTACTTTCCAAACGTCACAGCATGCGGGAAAGCTTCTGTAAAATTTGCAAAGCGGGCAGAGATAATGGCGGAAGTGAAGTTATGTGGGCGCGTCTTGAGTCACGTCTTCACAGCTCGGTCGGCAGATCATTTAAACCTAAAGCCAAAGGTTCCAGTTTTGAGTGCCGGTCGTCCACACAGTTTCAATCTGCCAGAAAGTTTCACAGACACAGGCAACCTGCAGTCGATTTAGTTACCCACTTAATCGGTGCATTATATAGTGACGTTTTAAGGCATCCCAGAGATAATTGGTTCCATACAGGGTGTGGTATCGTCGTCAACACAGCCTCCGGTTTTGGTACCCTAGAATGGCCTTCTATGAAGTATGAACGAAGAAATGTTCATTTCTACAGCTGATGAATGACCAAGAGAGAGATTGTACCATCCTGTACGCCCCGCGAGTGTAAAAATTTTCTGGGTTGCAAAAACGCAATAACTGCTGTGTCTCCGCAGATAAAACAATACCAGTTCAACTATTATAATTATGTAAGATAAATTTATCTACTGACAACGAGGAAAATACACTACTGGGCATTAAAATTGCTACACCAAGAAGACATGCAGATGATAAACGGGTATCTATTGGACAAATATATTATACTAGAACTGACATGTAATTACATTTTCACGCAATTTGGGTGCATACATCCTGAGAAATCAGTACCCAGAACAACCACCTCTGGCCTTAATAACGGCCTTGATACGCCTGGGCATTGAGTCAAACAGAGCTTGGATGGCGTGTACAGGTACAGCTGCCCATGCAGCTTCAACACGATACCACAGTTCATCAAGAGTAGTGACTGGCGTATTGTGACGAGCCAGTTGCTCGGCCACCATTCACCAGACGTTTTCAATTGGTGAGAGATCTGATGAATGTGCTGGCCATGGCAGCAGTCGAACATTTTCTGTATCCAGAAAGGCCCGTACAGGACCTGCAACATGCGGTCGTGCATTATCCTGCTGAAATGTAGGTTTTCGCAGGAATCGAACGAAGGGTAGATCCATGGGTCGTAACACATCTGAAATGTAACGTCCACTGTTCAAAGTGCCGTCAATACGAACAAGAGGTGACAGAGACGTGTACCCAATGGCACCCCACTGCAGCCGAATCTTGAAGTCATCCATGCTACCAGTCATGTAGCGCTGAAACTTCTGCTCATACCACAGCATCTCTCTCCCTCGCCTCATTTCTGCTATGTCAGTAACTCTTTATGTTGTGGTTAACGTTGCTGATTCTCGATCACGGGGCCCCGGGCTAGATTTAAGGTCGCTTCATCGAGGCACAAGTCGCTAAAGTGGCGTCAAATAAAAACTTTTTCAGGCGACAAAACTACCCAAAAGGAGATTTCCGGGCAAAAATTCCATAAACACATTTCATTTCATTTCTCGTGTATTTTAGCATTTACTGTGTTCGATTTTCTCTTGTTGACCGGGCCATGACTGCCAATCCAATAAACTGTCGAAGTTAAACATTTTAAGCACATTTTGTCGCTTACTGAACTGCTTAGTTGCGGCGGCCAGCGGACAGCTCACATTAAATCTCAGGGCTCTTCTTTCTCAGTATGAACTTCAGAGTTTTACGCTTGCAGTGATAAATACATAAATTCTGCCAATAGAATCAGCCAATCAGAACTTTCGTAACCCCTCCTCCTCCCTTCCGCCTACCAGCTTATCAGAAAAAGTAATGGTACCCAGAAATTCCCCAGTCGCAGATCGGGGTTATACCTCCACAACAACAGCGGACAATTCCTCCGACCATTGTCACCCTGACATTGCAGAGGGTACCTTCTGAAAACAACTGTAAGGGGAAGATTGCGGAATGGGGAGGGCGGTCCCAGGCCAACAGAAGTGCAGGCGTACAGTCATCAGTGTGTTTACAAAATATGAACATCATTATTTTCTTTGAGTCATCAGTCTTCTGACTGATTTTTGTTTGCTGCGGCCCGCCACGAATTCCTTTCCTGTCAACCTTTTCATTTCAGAGTCGCACTAGTAACGTATGTCCTCAGTTATTCAACGGATGGATTCCAATCTCTGTCTTCTTCTACAGTTTTTGTTCTCTACAGCTCCCTCTAGTGCCACGTAAGTTATTCCCCGCTGTCGTAACAGGTGTTCTATCGTCCTGCCTATCTTTTTGTCAATATTTTCCTCATATTCCTTTCCTCGCCGATTCTGCATAGAACGTTCTCATTCCTTTCCTTAAGAGTCGACATATTTTTCAACATTCTACTGTAGCACCACATCTAAAACGCTAAAATTCTCTTTTATTCCGGTTCGCTACCATACTATGCTGTGCCCACACTTACATTTTCAGATATTTATTCCTCAAATTAAGACCTATGTTTGATACTAGTAGAATCATCGTGGCCAGAAATGCCCTTTTTGTCAGTGCTAGTGTGCGTTTGATATCCTCCTTGCTTCGTCCGCCATTCGCTATTTTGCTGCTGAGGGTGCGGAATTTACTAACGTCATTACTTCGTCATCCCCAATTCTGGTATTAAGTTTCTCGCTGTTCTCGATTTTGCTTCTTCTCATTACTTTCGTCTTTCTCCAATTTACTCTGGAACCATATTCTGTGATCGTTAGTTCGTCCATTCCATTCAAAAGGTCCTGTAATTCTTCCTCACTTTCATCGAGGATAGCAATGTCATCAGCGAATCTCATCATTGATAACACTTCACCTTGGATTTAAATTCCACTCTCAAACTTTTCTTTTATTTCCATCACTGCTTCTTCGATGTATAGTTTGAACAGAAGGGGCGAAAGGCTAAATCTCTGTGTTTTACCGCTTTTAATCAGAGCTTTCCGTTCTTGGTCTTCAACTCATTGTTCCCTCTTGGTTCGTGTATACAGGGTGGACCATTGATAGTGACAGGGCCAAATATCTCATGAAATAAGAATCAAACGAAAAAACGACAAAGAACGAAACTCGTCTAGCTCCAAGGGGGAAACCAGATGGCGCTATGGTTGGCCCGCTAGATGGCGCTGCCATAGGTCAAACGGATGTCAACTGCGTTTTTTTAAAATAGGAACCCCCATTTTTTATTACATATTCGTGTAGTACGTAAAGAAATATGAATGTTTTAGTTGGACCAATTTTATCGCTTTGTGATGGCGCTGCAATAATCACAAACGTATAAGTACGTGGTATCACGTAACATTCCGCCATTGTGGACGGTATTTGCTTCGTGAAACATTACCCGTGTTAAAATGGACCGTTTACCAATTACGGAAAAGGTCGATATCGTGTTGATGTATGGCTATTATCATCAAAATGCCCAACCGGCGTGTGGTACGTATGCTGCTCGGTATCCTGGACGACATCATCCAAGTGTCCGGACCGTTCGGCGGATAGTTACGTTATTTAAAGAAACAGAAGTGTTCAGCCACATGTGAAACGTCAACCACGACCTGCAAGAAATGATGATGCCCACGTAGGTGTTTTAGCTGCTGTCGCGGCTAATCCGCACATCAGTAGCAGACAAATGGCGCGAGAATCGGGAATCTCAAAAACGTCGGTGTTGATAATGCTATATCAACATCGATTGCACCAGTACCGTATTTCTATGCACCAGGAATTGCATGGCGACGACTTTGAACGTCGGGTACAGTTCTGCCACTGGGCACAAGATAAATTACGGGACGATGGCAGATTTTTTGCACGCGTTCTATTTAGCGACGAAGCGTCATTCACTAACAGGGGTAACGCTAACCGGCATAATATGCACGATTGGGCAACGGAAAATCCACTATGGCTGCGATAAGTGGAAAATCAGCGACCTTGGCGGGTTAATGTGTGGTGCGGCATTACGGGAGGAAGTATAATTAGCCCTCATTTTATCGATGGCAATCTAAATGATGCAATGTATGCCGATTTCCTACGTAATGTTCTACCGATGTTACTACAAGATGTTTCACTGCATGACAGAATAGCGATGTACTTCCAACATGATGGATTTCCGGCACATAGCTCGCGCGCGGTTAAAGCGGTATTGAATAGCATATTTCATGACAGGTGGATTGGTCGTCGAAGCACCATACCATGGCCCGCACGTTCACCGCATCTGACGTCCCCGGATTTCTTTCTGTGGGGAAAATTGAAGGATATTTGCTATCGTGGTCTACCAACAACGCCTGACAACATGCGTCAGCGCATTGTCAATGCACGTGCGAACATTACGGTAGGCGAACTACTCGCTATTGAGAGGAATGTCGTTACACGTATTGCCAAATGCATGAGGCTGACGGACATAATTTTGAGCATTTATTGCATTAATGTGGTATTAACAGGTAATCACGCTGTAACAACATGCGTTCTCAGAAATGGTAAGTTCACAAAGGTACATGTATCAGACTGGAACAACCGAAATAAAATGTTCAAACGTACCTACGTTCTGTATTTTAGTTTAAAAAGCTACCTGTTACCAACCGTTCGTCTAAAATTGTGAGCCAAATGTTTGTGACTATTACAGCGCCATCTATCACAAAGCGAAAAAAGTGGTCCAACTAAAACATTCATATTTCTTTACGTACCGGTGCTACACGAATATGTAATAAAAAATGGGGGTTCCTATTTAAAATAAACGAAGTTGATATCCGTTTGACCTATGGCAGCGCCATCTATCAGGCCAACCATAGCGCACCATCTGGTTTTCCCCTTGAAACTAGACAAGTTTCATTCTTTGTAGTTTTTTCATTTGACGCTTATTTCGTGAGATATTTGGCTCGGTCACGATCAATGGACCACCGCGTGTACTGTATATTACCCGTCTTTTCCTACAGCTTGCCCCCACTTTCGTCAGAAATTCTAACATTTTACATCTCTTCACACTGTCGAAAACTTTTTCCAGGTCGACAGATGCTATGAACGCGTCTTCATTTTTCTTCAGTTTTGCTTCCATTGTCAACCGGAACGTCAGAACTGGCTGTGTTGTGCATGTGCCTTTCCTAAAGCTGAACTGATCGTCATCCGGCAGATTTTCACTTTTCTATTCCATCCTTCTGTACATTACTCTTGTCAGGAACTTTGATGCAAGAGCTACACTCCTGGCCACCGTAAATGCAACACCAAGAAAGACAAGAGGTAGCACAACAAAATTTTTTCGTAGATAACATGTTGACCAAGTATCAAATGATTACGTTTACAGACGTCTGTGACATGTGGTTCCTGCCAGAATCAGTAGCCAGAGTAGCCGTTGGTGATCACCGCTGCCACACGTCTCGGCATTGAGTCAAAGAGACGTTGGATGTGTTCCTGGGGTACAGCAGCCCAAGCAGCTTCCACACGTTGCCAAAGATCATCTGGTGTGGCAGCTGGGGATGTAATCTGGGTCACTCGTTGAGCAACCATGGACCACATGTTTTCTATCGGCGAAAGATCCTGAGAGCGAGCCGGCCAGGGAAGCACTTCAATCTGGTTATTGACGAAGAACCTTTGGACAATGCGTGCCACGTGTGGTCGCGCATTATCCTGTTGAAATATGGCTGTGGCCGAGCCCTGAAGGTAAGGAAGGACAACTGGCTCCAGCACCTCGGATATGTAGCGCCGGCTATTTAAAGTACCGGCAATGCGTACTAGAGGCGTGCGAGAGTAATATCCAATACCGCCCCATACCATAATACCCGGTGCAAGACCAGTGTGGCGGTGCATAATGCAGCTGTCCAGCATCCTCTCTCCACGGTGTCTCCACACTCGAATCCGACCATCGTGGTGCTGCAGACAGAAGCGTGCCTCGTCAGTAAAGACAACGTCATACCATTCTGCCGTCCACATCCGTCTGTCATCACACCATTGGCGACGGAGACGTCTGTGGTTCTGCGTCAATGGTAGACGAAGCAATGGACGTCTTGCGGACGGACCACTCTGCTGTAAACGGCGTCGAATGGTACACGCAGACACTGGATGATGCGTTACAGACGCAATGTGCTGTGCTATGGTTCGGGATGTCACTGAACGATCCGTCACTGCCATGCGCACAATTTGCCTATCAGCACGTGCAGTGGTGCACCGAGGTGAATGCGATCGACCACGTCGGTCCGTCGTATCCTCCTGCATCCAACGGTCACATATCCGCATTACAGTTGTTTGGTTTCGTTCAACACGACTAGCGATTTCTCTGTATGATAATCCACAATCTCCGTAAGCCACTATCCTTCCTCTGTCGAACTCGGATACTTGATCAAACGATGTTCGCTGTTGTCTACGAGGCATAACTGATCGTCTTGTGAAACAACCACAAGGTAAACACACGTGCCGAACGTATGCTCGTCGAAATCGCCAAGCCTTAAATGGCGCTATGAGGTGGCGCCACAGGCGCGCGTGATGTGCGTCTGCGCTGAAATTCTAATCAGTTGCATATCTCATCGCTGCAAACCCATGGTGTAAATTTCACTTGATTCAGATGCTTCCTTCAGGGTGTTGCATTTACGGTGGCCAGCAGTGTATTAAACTGATTGTGCGATAAGTTTAGCACTTGTAGTCTCTTGCTATCTTCACAAGTTTATGGATGATGTTCTTCCGAAAGTCTGTTGGAACATCGCCAGTCCCAAACATTCTACACAATAGAATGACATTTTCACTCTGCAGCGGAGTGTGCGCTGATATGAAACTTCCCAGCAGATTGAAACAGTGTGCCAGACCGAGACTCGAACTCGGGACCTTTGCCTTTTGCGGGCAAGTGCTCTACCAACTGAACTACCCATGCACGACTCACGCTCCGTCCTCACAGCTTCAATTCTGCCAGTATCTCGTCTCCTACCTCTCGTCCTCACAGAAGCTCTCCTGCGAACGTTGTAGAACTAGCACTCCTGAAAGAAAGGATATTGCGGAGACAAGGCTTAGCCACAGCCTAGGGGGTGCATGGTAGAGCACTTGCCCGCGAGAGATAAAGGTCCCGAGTTCAAGTCTCGGTCCGGCACACAGTTATAATCTACCAGGAAGTTTCATATCAGCGCACACTCCGCTGTAGAGTGAAAATTTCATTCTGGAAACATCCCCCACGCTGTGGCTAAGCCATGTCTTCGCTATATCTTTTCTTCCAGGAGTGCTAGTTCTGCAAGGTTCGCAGGAGAGCTTCTGTTAAGTTTGGAAGGTAGGAGACGAGGTACTGGCAGAAGTAAAGCTGTGAGGACGGCGCGTGAGTCGTGCTTGGGTAGCTCAGATGGTAGAGCACTTGTTCGAGAAAGGCAAAGGTCCCGAGTTCGAGTCTCGGTCCGGCACACAATTTTAATCTGCCAGGAAGTTTAATTCTACACAGTAATTTGCGTAGTCTTTTGTTGCCAGTGGCCCGAATCATTTTAGAAATTCTGATGGAGTGTTATATATCCCTTTTGTCTTATTTGATTTTGAGTCGTCGAAAGCTCTTGTAATTTCTGATTCTAATACTGGAGCTCCTTTCTCTTCCCTGTCGACTCCTGTTTCTTCGGCTGTCACTTCATCACACACGTCCTCCGTCAAAAGCGTGACAGAAGACCATACTAGAGCTAGAAAAGGAGGGGAATATTGACCACACAGGGCGAGCAGACAAAGTGAGGTGTACGGACCTGCGCTCCTGGTGCCTGCGGTGCGCGTCCCAGGCGGCGACGATGGTGGCGTTGATGACCATGTCGGCGGGCACTAGGTCGGCGGTGAGGCGGCCGTTGTTGTTGAGCGTCCGCAGCACGCCCAGCCCCACGCCCGCCACCACGCCCGCCGGCCCGTTCAGGTTGTTCACCCAGCCGCGGACCGGCTCGGCCGCCGTGCAGATCACTGAAAGCCCACAACGCCGTCTGCAGCCCAAACTTCTGAACCTCTCGCGGTCCACCACAGCGCACACTTGCGCACGTAACAATTAAGTATTCTTCGCACATGAATTCGAGTACAATGAAAAGGCGTATGACTATTTCCGACAGAACTAGATCATTCACGTTTCGGATATGACAAGTTCCAATATACACTGACAGAAAAATGTCGCTACACCAAGAAGTAATTGGTAGACATGTTTCTACATCTCAAAGATTATGTCTGTTCAAATTTCCCGCCAGTCGCGTAAGAGTGGCTGTAACTATCGTGAGAGTTAGACGTTTGATGTTAGACTTGGTGTGTTGATATTAGTCAACAATGGCTTCAAGGTGACAAAGACGTCATTAACAGCACCTCACTGAGTTTGAATCAGGTCGTGTAATATGGCTACAAGAAGCTGGATGATCCTTCCGCTATACTGCATCCGCTCGGGATTAGCCGAGCGGTCTAAGCGCTGCAATCATGGACTGTGCGGCTGGTCCCGGCGGAGGTTCGAGTCCTCCCTCGGGCATGGGTGTATGTGTTTGTCCTTAGGATAATTTAGGTTAAGTAGTGTGTAAGCTTAGGGACTGATGACCTTAGCAGTTAAGTCCCATAAGATTTCACACACATTTTTTCGCTATACTACAGAAAGACTTGGTAGTATTGCAGTCACTGTACACCACTTCTGGCAGCGGGGTCACGATAATGCTTGGTCACAAGAAGACTGCGCTCCGGCAGCCACTGGCACTACCGAGATAGATGGAAGACCATCGTATTCGGTACGTGGCCCTGGCATATCGCAGTGCACTTGCAGCAGCAATTTGAGCAGTAGTTGGAACCACAGTGACAAAAAACAGTTACAAATCGCAAATCGGTTACTTTAACAAGAGCTACGAACCAGACGCCCTGTAACATGAATTACACTGACCTCAAACCGCCGCCGTTTCAGACCTCAGTGGTGTCAAACAAGAGCGCACTGAGAGCAGGGATGGGTGTGCTGTGTTTCTTTATGAAAGCTGGTTCTACCTTGTTGCAGTGACGACCGTGTGTTGGTTAGAAGGGCAGTTGAGGGCCTGCAACCAACCTGTCTACATGCTAGACACTCTGGACCTACACCTAGATTTATGGTCTGGTGTGCGATTTCGTATGACACCGGGAACGCTCTCATGGTTATCCCACGCACCGTGACTGCAAATTTGTCTGTTATGCTGCTATTCACGGAGTGTTTTCCAATGGGATAACGCTCGCCCACATACTACTGTTGTAATCCAACATGCTATGCAGAGTGTCGACATGTTCCCATCGCCATCTCGATCACCAGGTCTGTATCCAGTTGAGCAAATATGGGACATCATTGGACGACGACTTCAGTGTCATCCGCAGACAGCATTAACTGTCCCTGTATTTACCCGCCCGGTATAAGCTTCGAACTCCATCCCACAAACTCACATCCGGCACCGGTACAATACAATGCATGCACATCTGCATACTTGCGTTCATAATTTTGGAAGTTACACCGGTTATTAATGTACCAGCATTTCATATTTGCAATGGCTTATCTCGCGCATACATTAACCTGTGATCTTGCAATGTTGATCACTTAAATACGTTATCAAGACAAATGTAATCCCGACATTTCATTACCCTACATTAATTATTTTTTGCTGCTGCAATGTTTTTCCGTCGGTGTATTATGCTGTTTTCGGTATCAATAGACAAAAATTTTTACGAGAGCTTCCAGAAGGTGAATCGAGACATTAAAACGCAATATGAACAGTATATCAACGACTGTAAAGCAATTATCTAGCGGTGTTGGCGGAAGAAAAGCTTTAAGTACGGATGGTGAGTCGTGCTTCGATAGTCCAGCTTGTGAGCTAGTTTCCCATGAAAGGTAAAGGACCTAAATTAGAGTCCCGCCCCTGTCGACAGTTTTAATCAGGCAGTAAGTATCAGCCAGTAGGTTGGCTTGCGTAACGCAATACTTTACCGATCACGATCTTATTAAAAACGTATTGCCGTTTGCGAGGAGACTTACAATTAGTCTGGTATCCAGACTGGGAAGCAACTAGAGATATTTCATGTATATATGCATTACCAGAGGAAACGCTAACAACGAGGATAGAAATGCTAGGAACCTGTTGGCACTGGAAAATAGCGATACGGATTTGGAATTTGACGTACTCAGGCAGGAAGTGCGCTTCATTTTTCTTTTATAGATGGAGTACGTAAGTGCCCAACTATGAGCGACAACATTGAAAAAGTAACACTTCTCGTATTTCAACTTGAATTTTTACGTATCCTCAAAGCAATTTTATTCTTTGGACACAGATTTATGGCTAATACTGGCCTTGGTGAAGAGCAAATATCATAAGATAGACTATACTGTGACGATTCGTCAGTGGAAGGATGTAAACCAAGAACAGATCTCACTTATTTTAATATTCATCAATGTTTCTAGTGTGTTCCGTCAACGTCAACGATACGTTAAAATCTTCGTTTACGTCTCTTCCAGTTGTACCTTCCACTGAACGACATCAGTTGTCTTTCCACTTTATTATTAGTATGCTTTTGTACCATAACATCGTTAATAGTATTAGTTTCTTCTTTCTCAGTGCCCGTGTTTCTACTCCACATAATTCTTTGCACAAACCGTAAAAGTTCATGCCTCTGTTTTCAGTTCAGAGCCACTGTGTGATTTCTGTAGTTCGTCTAAACATTTACCATCTGTACGACTATGTCCACAGAATCTTCCTTGCTTCGCTCATGCCGTATTGTTGTACTTCCTAAGTACTCTATTTCCACTACATTTTCCGTAATTTTGTTGAACAGGAAATTGTTTTAGTGTTTTTCTTATTCGTGAGTGACCTGAACTTCTATGTTTCGTTTCTGTTGGTCCAGTTTATTTGATTTTTGTATTTTTCAGTTTATTCATTTATTTATCGTATATTCGTACAAGTACATAAAAATATATACAATCAGATGGAAATGTCCAAATATGACAACCAGTCTAGAGCACTCGGAGTCACTTGGTGTAGAGTGCTCAGGTCACTGTCAAATGCTCGCAGTGAGCACTCCGCAACAATAGGTCCTACTCCAGAATGAGATTTTCACTCTGCAGCGGAGTGTGCACTAATATGAAACTTCCTGGCAGATTAAAACTGTGTGCCCGACCGAGACCCAAACTCGAGACCTTTGCCTTTCGCGGGCAAGTGCTCTATCATCTGAGCTACCGAAGCACGACTCACGCCCGGTACTCACAGCTTTACTTCTGCCAGTATCTCGTCTCCTACCTTCCAAACTTTACAGAAGCTCTCCTGCGAACCTTGCAGAACAGTTCTGCAAGGTTCGTAGGAGAGCTTCTGTAAAGTTTGGAAGGTAGGAGACGAGGTACTGGCAGAAGTAAAGCTGTGAGTACCGGGCGTGAGTCGTGCTTCGGTAGCTCAGATGATAGAGCACTTGCCCGCGAAAGGCAAAGGTCCCGAGTTCGAGTCTCGGTCGGGCACACGGTTTTAATCTGCCAGGAAGTTTAATAGGTCCTACTGTTTGCTCCTCCAGTCCTCAGTGGCAGTCAGCATATGAACGGAAACCCCACTTCTTCAAGATGTATCTGCACCTTCCTTTTTTCGTCCTACTGCGGTTCAGCCACGACCAAGTATGACTCATTAGTCGGAATCTGTCATCCTTCTCTGTTGGATCCCGAACCACGTCAACGTCGCTAGGTGGCTGCTTATTCCAGATTTGTCGCAATTTGGAGGTCATATCGAAAGAATTGATAATTTGTGACTCAACCTATAATTTCAGGGGAGTTGTTGGTGGATCTTGTAGGAAATCGTACAAAGAAGATTTCTTGTGAGAGGTGATCTTCTTGAGCAACTTTGCCTTAGCCGTTTAGAGCAATATTGGATAGGACAGATAACCGCTGAATGGAGACAGGTCTAACAATTCCAGTGATAATTCTCGTGGCTTCATTAAGCTGCACATCAATATTCGTTGTGTAGGTGCTGTGTTCTTGCAGAGGAGTACGATATTCACCAGCAGAAAACACAGGAACGAGCGTAGCAGAGCATAGATTGTTATTAACGTTCGAAACCCAACTCCATCTGGCAATGTTACGAAGTGGATTCACTCTCGAGCTAAATGTCTTGTTGAATTTGATGCACTCTTATTTGAATGTCAAGGACAGATGCAGATGATTCGTAGATATATTGGCTGTAGTTATACTGCACTTCGATTCCATCGAAAGTCACATGCGGTTTCCATTGAGCTTCTTTATTATTTAGATGTAACGCAATAATATCAGTTTTGTTTGAGCACACATTCTCACAGTGCATTAAAGTCTTTACCCTGGAAGACTAAGGCTAGGTCATCTGCTGTCCGCATCTCGTGGTCGTGCGGTAGCGTTCTCGCTTCCCACGCCCGGGTTCCCGGGTTCGATTCCCGGCGGGGTCAGGGATTTTCTCTGCCTCGTGATGACTGGGTGTTGTGTGCTGTCCTTAGGTTAGTTAGGTTTAAGTAGTTCTAAGTTCTAGGGGACTGATGACCATAGATGTTAAGTCCCATAGTGCTCAGAGCCATTTGAACCATTTGAACCTAGGTCATCTGCGTACTGGATTTTTAATGGAGTCTGTTTCTGGCAAGTCACGAATATACAGGCTAAACAGAATGAAGGGCAGATCTCTGAGGAGGACCATTATTCAGGGACCTCCACCTGCTAGCTTGTCCATTCAGGAACACCTCGCAGAGCCTGTCATATAGCATATTGTGTACTAGAAACGCCAGCTTTTATCAGGGGATTATTTCTATAAATTTTGACAGCAGTGCCTCCCTCCACATAGTGTCACAAGCTGCCGTAAGAGCCTTAAAAACTCCAGCTGATTTGAGATCTCGTTGAAATCCAGCTCCTACTAAAATTGTCATTGTTAAGATCTGATCGCAACTGCTCCGATGTTTGCTAATGCCACCTTAGTTCAAGACACAGGTTGAAGCTTATCTACAAATACTAGAAATCGTATCTATTACGCTTGTAGGCCTACTTCTGGTTCAAGTGCATTTTAATACTTTTTTCCTTCATAAGAAATAAATTATCAGAATTGATTTAGACGGTATATTTTGATAACAGATTTTCTACCATTATTCCACAAATGACTGTAACTGGCGAATCGTTACACAAAGCGAATCTGAGTTTTTACCCCTGCTCTGCTACGCCTGACAGCAATAAGCGCTTGCAAGATATCGACACTGTTTCTCCGTTGTCTTTTTCCTTTTTTGTGCCGCTCTTTTAATGGATGACGGGTAGACCAGTAGCAACGCAATGAAAACGTGTTTTTGTGACACGCAAAACCTGTTACAGGCGGCAGTGCTGGTCGGATTCCGTATGATGAAACACATTCCCACTAGAACTGTCACAGACTGTGTTACTGTTCCCTGTGAGAGCTGTCAAGAGCCCAGACATTGCAGCGCTCCTGTAAACGTTAGCTGTCTTGTGAAAGCTTCTGGCGCTTTAAAAGTCATCCAGAAAGGTCATCACACGCTCTACTCTCGACACCTATGATCACTGTCAGTCCACAGTCGCACTTCCCGCTTCATCTCCCATTTGTGTAGTATGATGGCTCCGGCCTACCAAAAATGCCTTTCGTAAGACACAGCAGTCACAGACGTAGCTGCAAATTATGACGTTGGATGTGCACCATCAGTTTCACCCATAATTTAGCGAACTCGAATAGAGCCGCGTCCAATAGAATTATTGGAATTCATATTCCTTTCAACCTCCACGTAATCTTGTAGAATTAAATATCAGTCGTATTGATATTGTTAAGTATGTACCTCAGAGGTGTAATGCTGATGCTGAGGGGGAGGAATGATAACTATGCAGTAAGAAACATATGGCAACAGTACTGAAAAATGCAAATCAGGAGCAGGAATTCATTGGTTCAGGAACAGAGAAAAGCACATACTACAAAAGTATTAGGATAAATTATGAAAGAAAATGCAACGAAGGTGGAATATGACGACACAAAGGTGAGAAACTATGGATGAGCATTGACAACGGCACAGTGATGCTGATCCAAAATTGATCAGCAGGACAAAAATTGATCAGCAGGACAACTGGAATATGCTCAAATATGATAATACTAAAAGCTTGAGTTTCCTTTATAGTGCAGCATAATTTTGAATCAAATGAGTATTAACCGTTGATCTGTTAGTGGTTGAGAAGGATTTTGAATAATGCGTAGGTACATCTAGGTCCCTGGATCTGCTAGATATTGCGTTGCAGTAATGGAATAATGACAGGTATTTGACATGCGAGGGGATGAATTGAGAAGTCTACTGATTTAGGAGGTGATCAATACAAAGTTCGTGGAAAGAACGTCGCTTGTCTGGTCACATCTATCCTAACTGTGCATGAGAAAGGATGTGCCCGAATAACTATTACTCACGTACGAGGTCTGTTCAAAAAATTTCAGAACATTCGCAATTTCGCGCCAATGGCGGGCTGGAGCTAAATGTAATTGACATCTTTGCACACGCCTGTGTTTAGAATGTAACTACAGGAAGTTTCATTGATGTATGTCTGTTAGTTATTGTTCAGTGCTGTACTGAGCAGAACGTTGTGTCGCACAGTGTGTGAATTCCGAGATGGCATGGTTAGAGGAGCAACGCGTCTGCATTAAATTTTGCGTGAAACACAAGAAAACCTTTGCAGAGGCATACCAAATTATGCAGGAAGCCTGCGGTGATGAGTGCTTAAACCGTACTCGGTGTTAACGAAAGGCTCACATGGTTTAAAAATGGCCGGACGGAAGTTGAAAATGAACCTCGTTCAGGACGCCCTTCGGCGTCTATCGATGACGCTCATGTCATGAATGTTAACGAATTGTGCGTGCCAATCGAAGACTGCCCGAAAGATTGCAGAAGATTGTAACATTTCAGTTGGATCATGTCATGAAATCCTGACACAACATCTTGGAATGCGTCGTGTTGCCGTCAAGTTCTTCCCACAGCCCGTGAGTCAAGACCAAGAAAGACCTTAGCCTCGCAATCTGTGAAGAGCTTTTGGATCGCGTAAATGAGAACGAGATGTTCCTTAAGAGAATCATAACTGGTGATGAGACTTGAGCCTACGGTTATGTTGTTGAGACCAAATTTGAATCTTCACAGTGAGTCGGGAAAGGTTCTCCAAGACCAAAAAAGCTCGTCACGTCAGGTCAAATGTCAAAGCCATGCTGATAGTTTTCTTCGACTTTGAAGGATCAGTTCATCATGAATTCGTGCCACAGGAACAAACTGTTAATCGATGCTACTACCGAGACGTGTTGCTACGCCTGCGAGGAAATGTGAGAAGGAAACGGTCTGAAATACGGCGAGGTAACTCATGGTTCCCGCATCGCGATAACGCACATGCACATTCATCCCTGTTGGTGCGTGACTACTGCACAAAAAACGAAATCAGTATGTTACCTCATCCTCCGTACTCTCCAGACCTGGCCCCTGTGGACTTTTCTTGATTTCCGAAGTTGAAAACGATGTTGAAAGGACGAAGATTTGCAACGATAGACAGGTAAAAGAAAATTCGCAGACAGCACTTGGGTGACCCAATAAGAGGCATACCAAGACTGCTTCCGGAAGTGGAAACTGCGTTGCGAGCGGTGTATCAGTTGTAGAGGAGAGTATTTCAAAGAAGACCATGTAGAATAAGTAAAAAGTAAGCTTAGAAAAATTTTATGGACAAAGTACATAATGAACTATTCCTGATGCTGAAGATGTACATGTAACACTTTTTTCCAACATCAGAATAAGAAAAAAACCGACATCCTATTCAAAAGTGTATGACTACCAGCACAAGATGATATTGTGAGTTTGTTAGGACAAAAAAGATGCTTACTGCGAATTACTTTCCCCCAAAGTAAACAGACGAGCTGACATTCATTAGTAACTATTCAGATGCTCTTGTTGACACTCTAAAACAGAGAAGACTTTATCACGATAACGCGCAGACACACTCCTCTACCGTGAAAAAACAACTGTCCAGGAACTTGAGCGTTGTCCTAACGTTCCCCACGTAATGAGTCACATTGTCTCACCGACAGTTTTCAAGAGATATCGTGTTACAAGGAAGATGACTTTCGCACTTACATTCAGCTCCAGACTCTCATATTTCTTTCGACGTAGTACCAAGAAACTATCCCAGTGGTGAGTTACAGTTGCAGATGAGAAAAGCTTTCATCACGCAGCAAATCAACTCTTCGTAAAATCTAGAAGGAATAAATCAGTTTTTATGGATTTCTCATATTCTCGAACGCATCCTACGAAGATCATTAAAACTGCTGAAATTTAGAGCAGCTGAGACATCTTAAGTGATGTGAGGAAATGAAGAAGAAAAAGTGGAGTTCAACGTTCCCTACGACGAAGTCATTAGAATCGGAGCACTAGCTTGAATTATGGATGGATCAGGAAGAAAATAGGCCGTGTCCCTTTCAAGGGTTTCATCCTGCCAGTTCTCTGCAGCAAGTTGGGGAAATCAGGAAAACGGGAACATGTGTGGACGGTCGTAGATTGAAATCCATGGCTTTCCACTACACCATCTTGTTCAGTGTGACAAAATGCGATAGCCGCACGGGATGGCCGCGCGGTTTGAGGCGCCATGTCACGGATTGCGCGGCCCCTCCCGTCGGAGGATCGAGTCCTCCCTCGGGCATGGGTGTGTGTGTTGTTCTTAGCATAAGCTGGTTTAAGTAATATGTAAGTCTAGGGACCGATGACCTCAGCAGTTTGGTCCCTTAGAAATTCACACATATTAGAACATTTGAAAATGGGATATTTCAAAAATTTTTAGATCGTCCTCGTAAAAGGTTTAATTTTCTAAAGTGATGAAGAAATTATAAATAAACTGGAAGACACTTTATTAAGAAATTAGAAACATCCATTCCCAGTTCGCAGCGTACATAACATCTCTAAAAATTTGGAGTTTTACATCACACTGTCCGAGTACTGTGCATTGGGTGACAAGGCCTACCAGTCTGTGGACACATTGCAAGGACGGCGATAAATTGTCTGCTGGTGATGGTAACAACGTCAAAATCGTTAAGAGTGCTTCAGATGAAAATGATATATCGTCAGTACAGTGTTTGGAAATTTACTGGAAATGATGGAAGATTGGGACTCAACTCCTGAAGACGATGAGGACAGGAACAGAGGTTACGTTGTGATACTACAGCAATAGGCCGTAAGTGTTTTAGAAAACAGGATTGCTAGCCGGGATTTGAACGCCGCTTCTCCGGGCTGCGAGTACAGGGTCTAAACTATGGCGCCACATCGTCCAATGAAATAACTTGCGTTATTCAACATATAAAACTGACACCAGACCATAGATAGCTGGTAGTGTCACTATCAAGGCTTCCCATGTTACTAGATAATCATAGACGCGGCAAGAGTAGGCTAGATGGAGGCATCTGTACACTTAGCACTTACCCATGGATGGCCTCACGACGGCGACGGGCATTCCTTTGGCCTCCTCGCGGACCGTTTCCTCAGCGATGGCCTTTGTGTACGTGTAAGTATTCGGCCACTTGTCCAGGATTCTGCAACAGCCGCATATCGCCAGTCGGCTACAGCACTTACGATACGTGACATTGTTCTTATTTAGCTACTATATACTCTTCCTTAAAGTACTACAGACTCTCCATGTTCCATCAGCCTACATTGAAAACTACAATTAATATTGTACCTCCCCACTGAGAAAATTTTTCAATGTTGACACAAATAGTATGCAAGACAGTTAGGTGATGCAAACCCAGATCGAATCCGTATAGGATTATCGATCGTTGTTCTGACTTTCCAACCAGAATTTGTGCTGTTCGTAGATGATTTTCCAAAATCGTTAATGTAAAGCTGAACTGGAAGAAAGAAAATGATTACATTTTATTGCAGGGTGTTGCTGAAAAATGGTTCTTGGTAGAAAAGCCGTTACCTGCTTGTAACATTAAGTTCTTAGTCAACACATTTGGAGACAGGAGAGAAGTATCTGGTGATATACATTCCAGGGTAACATATGGGTAAGTATAATAATTATGTACAAAAAATGTAAGGTGTTCTCAACGTTTGGGTGTCTTGAACAACAATTCAGACAGGATCTCCAGTACTAAGGCCCAAATGCAGAAAACACATGTACGTAAAATATATACTGGAACTGTGAAGACACGTACACAAGGACCGAATACAGCGTAGTTATCGATAACTAGTATACTTTTCATGTCAATATTTACCACTCACTGTAAAGGCATGTCCAACATTAATTTCACTATACTGACGCAACAACTTCCGCTAGCATGTGTGAGGGTGTACTGAAAAGTAGTGACATTGAAACGTTTTGATTAAATAAACTTTGTTAATATTCTACATCTTTATTCTTCTTGTATACATATTTATTTCTCAACACAGTCACCCCGACAACGAACAAATTTTTCCCAACGATAGACGACCGCATCTCATGGTCTTCTGGATAGCGTTGTTGCCTATGGATCATGGAGTCCCGCGTTCGAGTCCCGGCCGAGTTGTCCTAATCGTTTCATCATTATTCTTGAATATGGTGAGACTGGACTATGAAAAGGTAGGGGAACTGTACGGGCGCTGACAACCGCGTTGATGTGCTCTCCACAAACCAAGCATCACTCCAACGAGAGACCTGTTGGTGGATACCGATACTGCAGAATGTTTGACTTTGTTGACATTGCCGCACAACCTCATCTCTGCCTGCACCGCTTCATCACCATCAAAGTGAAGTCCTCTATGGTTTATTTGAGTTTTAGAAATAGATGAAAATCAGATGCAGCCACTCACGCACCGACATAATTACGTTACACACCGCCATGTTAAAAGCTACAATTCGGAGCCTTCTATCGGCTGAGTGTTGCAACTTGCGTCAGTGAAACGGGAAAGTCGACCGAGCAATATGCATGGCATGTAATACCTCAATCGGTATCGAGAACAGAATAAACATTAGAAGACATTACTTTTCAGCACGCCCTCGTAAAACACTTTTAATGATCTTTGTACCATTATGAGCAAGGTATCACATATTTAACTACCGCTGTATAATTCACACCTGTTAGAAATTATCATCTTTAACGTGTTCCAGCATTGTTGTAATTTTCTTTTTCCATGATAATATTAACTCCTCCTACTCAAAGACATATTACCTGGTTAAATTAGGATGTCGTCAAAACTACGTTTGTAATAGCTCTGTACAGTGAAAAATATAGAATATCACCCTAAATAGTGAAGGAATAATCAGGGAATGGACTTGAATTATTATTGCGTGACGATTGTGCGTCTAATATTAATGTGAGAATTGATTAAAAAGCACACAGCGCGTTTCTAAATTCCTCTTGTACGTTTCGAAGGTTTTATTTTTGTGACACAGACGGCAGAATTTTGAAGATGAACTTATAATCAGAAATAAATCATTTCTGTGCTGTAATAACCAACATCTAAAATCGTGTCATCAATCCTTGCGCATCAGTTGTAAGCGATACTAATGTACAGTGATTCTAATAATTATTAGACCTACAAAAAACTAATGTGATAACAGTATTCGGAGCTGGAGATACATACAAACGAAACACAATTTTCACTTGTCAAATTCTATACTCGATTTCTCTATTTCCACTGAGGTCCATTGGGATAATCGCAAGGAAATGTAGCTCTTCCATGAGAGCAACGGCTTACAAAACATTCTAGGAATTTTTTGAATATAACTGGTCAATTCAGTAGAGTCACATCAAACACGACAGAAAAAGCAGCTAAGAGAGATCGAAAGAACCAAAGAACCAATGAGCATTTCGTCACTGTCATTGGGTTGCCGAGGCCGGTTTGAGGCCAGAGGCTAGAGGTGGTGTTACACGGCTTTAGCAAGGTGACTCGTAAGGGTAACTAATTTTTTGTCCAGTGTGCATGCAAAGGCAACTAAGCTTCCATGAAAACCAAATAAGAAACGGCACTGTCAAGCAACAAAGTGTGTTGGAAGTAAACGATTACTACTGAAGTATCGATAAAGGTGTCAGCTCAGTGAGGACAGCTGGTACATGTTTGCTACTTACACACGCATGATGGCGTCGACCTTGTCATCAGGCAGCGAGTCCAGGATGGAGGAGAGCTGGTGCGCCTGTAGGCCGGGCTTGTAGAAGGCCTCGCCGATCTGCTTCCGGTGGCAGTGCGCGAACGCAGTCGACACGTGCACCAGCGCCTGCCGCAAAGAACAACACACCGCTGCTCACACTCTTGTCCGTACTACGTGTACGCACCTATAATCTGCAATGCAAACCGCAGAAGAATGGTGTATGCTAGCACTACACACACACACACACACACACACACACACACACACACACACACACACACGTTAACTCCTCATGCTATTTTCTGGTGTACTCTCCTATCCGTCCATGACTAGATCACTAGACTTAAGCTCAACCTTTTAGTTTGACTGTTTGACACGCTTGAAGAGATCGTTTACTGATGTGCAAAAGCCGCCATAGCGCGTATACTTCAGTATCCAGTTCTCATTGCGCTTAGTATAGGGTACGTTCTGAACGTCTTCTATGAACTGCAGAGTAGCCATTCATGAGCTGCACGACGTATTTCTGGTACGGTGGCTCAGTGAATTTCATTGTGCCTTTCTGTGAAATTACCATACCGGGCAAATACTTGCATCACAAATCACACAATTTCTTTTTTCAACTTAATCACTGCCTCTCTCTAGTATTCAGACAGACGCGAAACCCATCAAACGACCCGTACTTCACAGTTTGATGCACTACTGTCTTGTAAGCTATTTCTTACATAAAGGAACAACATCTGACCAAAATCTTTTCAAACGCATAGCAGTCTGGTGTGTGGCATACCACTAAAATATTCAGGTGGTTTCTTCCCTAATCACCCATAACATTCACACAGAGATATTTAAGAGATATCACCGCTTGTAGTGATTTATTAACCAATTATAGGGTGTTGAAAAGTGTAGAAAGGCTTTAAGCTTTTTAAATAAAACAAACGGTATTAACAGCCTACATCATTATTCTTCACGTCTACATATTTATTTCTCAAATGTCACACCGTCACTGTGAAATGTTCGACTGACGGAGCCAGAGTCTCACCTCTGCTTGCACCACTTCATAGCTATGAGAGTGAAGTCATCGAAAGTGTTCTTTAAGTTTTAAAAACAGATGAAAATCGTATGTGGAAAAGTCGGGACTGCATGGAGGATCATCGATGCAGTGAATCCAAAGTGTCAGATTGTTGCAGATGTCACAGCACTCGTGTGTGGTTTGGCATTGTCGTACTAAAGGAGAGGATGCTCCATGCGTGGACAAACTCTTAGCCCACTGTTTCTGATGCACCGACGTAATTACGAGTGCGTTACACACTGCCATGCTACACGTTACAATTCGGAGCCCTCTAGTCGCAGAGGGCTGAAAATATGTATTTAAAAAGCCTTAATAGTTTTCACATAAAAAATTCGGCAGCATTACTTTCTAGCACACCTTAATAAATGTCATTTCGGCATTTGTACTGATTACTATTTTCTAGCAGTGAAATAATTTCGGAAAATCAAATTACACGGTTCGGGCTTCTATGTCATCCTTTTCGGCGCCAATGCGGCCAGTGAGAGACTATATAGAAGATTTAGCTACGTGTACTGAGTTCGCGAAAGACCGAATCAGTCTTCGTACACTTATTTTGGCCTCTCAGTAAGTCTTTGATTTTGGTTGATTTTGTGATGAGGGTACCTTTGTTCTCTTGCATCCTTCGAAACCTTCCTCGATGCTTACAGGTCTAAAGCGTACTGTACAGAATGTATGAATTTTATGCAATGATACTCCGTTATTTGACCCCAGAGATGAATGCCTGACATTAATTGCTGATTGCTCATATAACCTGCAAATTGTTTTCTGCCATAATTAATAAGCAAAGCTATTTTCCTCCCTTTTATTAACTTTCGTTGCCATAATAGCCTGACTCTTTCTTCTACATTACATGAATTGAAAATTTAAAGTCTATAAGCTACTGGGATACTAAGACGTTCCCTTTACGAGGCTAACTGTCCTGAATAACTTTCAGAGAAGATGTTCAGTATAAGAATTAGTGTCGTTCGCTCCTGTTTTCAGATTTTAAAATAGAATAACAGTTAACAAATTCTGATAACTCTTGGTAGAAATTATTATTTTATCTATAACTAATGAATTAATTTATTAGAAATCGTTTTTTTGTTTTTTTAGATATATTTAGTGCAGCAATTTAAGGAACTGTATTACAGGCGGTCAGAAACAGCATGAAAAACTTGTGAGGGTGTTGCAGGGGTGGTTGTTCCGACAAATAACTGTAAAGAAAAACATCAGTACACTGAACTTGTTACCGATTTAATTAGCATTTAAGTTGGACAACCACAATGCTGCGGGCGCAAATTCAATCAGCCAGCCAAAGACAACGTCACCAAAGGAGTCCCTCGCTTGGTTTCTAACTTAAATTTATCACTTCCGGAAAAGGTGTTTTTTAATTGGTACTGAGCATTTGAACAAGTGGTAACTCGCGGGTTCACAGATACCTGTCATTACTACGTTGTAGCTCGTGCAAGTGCTTAAATTTACGCCCGCGGCGACGTGATACGCTGTTTTTAATGCTAAATAACTCGGAAAAGGAGAAACGTATCGAATTTTTTTCTTAGCAGTTACTGCTCAGCACAGACTCTCCTGCAACACCCCTACAAGCTTTACAGACTTATTCGGACCATCCGTATACAATCCATTTAGATTTTGTTATTGACTGTGAGGTATTAAGTTGATAGTTTTCATATATGATGCACGATGTATGGTTCACCATAGGAAATTAGATCTTGGTTCAAAACAAATTGTAGCAATGAAGTACAAAAATAACACAGTGATGTATTCAAAAGAAGTTCCACTGATTTTTTCCCTTTATTCTTTTTACTTTGTGGTTGTCAGCGGTACGTGCCACCCTTCAACCATAACTATTATTACTAATAAACGCAGCTTTAAACTTTTGAAAAAGATTAAGCATTTACGCGGTTTATAAAATCGTTAATATTATGTTAATACACTGATTATATTAAAAAGATTTGTTTTAAGAAAATACTAATAAAATTGATGAACCGGAACGGATAATTTGGCAGAGGGGAGGTATCATTGCAGCAGAATAGCTGATATTTGAGAATGGGGAAGTTAGGTGGTTGAAAAACGAGGGTATGGGACAGGTGTAACTGAGTAGGATGTTAGACAATCGAAATGTGAATGGAAGAGTAGGAGAGTATGGGGAGGCCAAGAGGGAGCCCTGGTGAGGGAGAGGATATGGAGTTGATTAGATCCAGTAGGGGCGGCTGGGGGATGTAAGTGTTAGGGCGGATTTCATTGTCGGGGAAGGAAGTCTGTTAGAACCGAGCAGGGAGAGTGTATAATTGTAGCGTTGGTGGGATGTGTTATGTAGGCGCAGAAGTATATGAAGATTGGAAATTAGAGGACAAATTGTGCGCTTGCTGTAGTTAAGTTTGTGAGTAATACAGGGGGTTTCTAGAGGATACTATTGATTGTAGAGGGACTAAGCAGGTAAAATTGTAGTGAGGAACAAACGTCTGGACATAAGTTTGAAGACAGAATCACTTTTTCAATCTCCCACTTCATGGTATGTTCACAAAATGAGAGGAGAGCGCTGTCGTCAGTCTTTGTTGTAATTATGACGTCACATACCATTTTCGTCCGCTACAGCAACGGCTGTGAAAAACTTTCGTTCGCAGTGAGGAAGTTTCACTGTAGTACTTTACGAACGCACTGGTCTGTCGATTCTGAAGGTGATGTCGCTGGTCACACAGAAGAGGTCCCGACGACGTGTACTCGAAACACTGTCCATGCCATAGGCTCCTGTATAGCACACAGGTCAGACTCATTACCTCCGATTTGTGCGTACCGCGAAGCGTCTAACAGTTTATGCGTAGTATCGGTCAATTAATTTTATAATCAGATCTGTTGTCGAGCATCAAGTCATAAGCTGCTCAGTATCAGCAAATCCAGCTGATATTTTTACGGTATACTATTAACAAATAACATAACTGGAATAACAACCTTCTCCATGATGTTCGAGATACTGACACGTACGTAATAACATAACAGTTGAGTTATTTGCTTCTCATTAGCTATGTTTGTGCAATGGCTAAAAATACTAAATAAAAAAATACTTATAAATAGCGAGACAGTTTAAAGCACAGTGATTCTCAATGTAGTCTGTTACTGGCCACAACTCGTAAATAACCGTGAAAACTACCACATAATGGAAGTATCATTGAAATTTACGAAATACGTAATGTACTAAATTTTGGGGTCAACAGAAAGGTCCGATCTTACTCGTCGGCTTTGACCCGTGACGTAAGCGTGTTGTGGTGTGTGACGTCATTACGGCGCGGAAAACCTAATACATGGTTTGATGTACTCTTGTTTAAAGAACATGTATACGTAATATGAAGCAATTTGATGAACATATTGATCTGTAGCGTAGCCCACTTGAGGTTAGGTTGGGAGTTTTTTTTTTGGAATGCGGCCGCGGCAGCGGCCGCCTATGATTCGAAAATATTGATTTGACACTAATGAACATATACGTAATATGAAGCAATTTGATGAACATATTGATCTGTAGCGTAGCCCACTTGAGGTTAGGTTGGGAGTTTTTTTTTTTGGAATGCGGCCGCGGCAGCGGCCGCCTATGATTCGAAAATATTGATTTACAATACGTATTCGATGTTTTTATATCCGCCATATTGGAATTGTTGTTTATGGTCGTTTCCACGGTATTTGTGACGTCATGGGTCAAAGCCGACGGGTAAGATCGGACGCTTCTGTATTTCCAAATTTTGTATTACAAAAAGTAATTACGTTTCCCATAATTTACACCTCAGTAGAAGGCTTAGGTGATAGAGAATCCGAAAACATTCCATATTTTGTCAAACTTGTTGGACTGAGGATGTACTGAAATAAGTATGGTTTAAACTGCGTCGTATTGGACAATTTCAAGCACAATTTATCTGTATCAAGGTTAACACCAAAATTCTATTTATATTTTTACGCTTTTAAATTATTTGGGCACCAATGAAAAAGTCACGTCGTCAAGAAGATTAAATTTGAAATACACCTTTGTCAAAGAAAGTACCAAATACACTGTGTGGTCAAATTACCAGTACTATTAACGACTAAACCTCAAAGCATATTTCCATAATTGATCGGTGGTACAACGATATATAATATTTCCAAAACAATCAGTAGCATGTGTTCTATTTTTTATACGAATACTGTTTTCTAATAAACACTTGGGTAAGGAAGTCACATTGTAGTAGATGTATTGATACTGGGAAGTTGAAAAAGCCCCTCGACATTTCTGAGGCCAAAGTGACTTGTAATGTGGATGTCTGAGTGAAAGGAAGTATGTGTCTCTTACACTGTATTTACATTTATTGCGTAGCCCTGCTGAAAATTGTGCAATATATTACACTAGGTAGATATTAGCCTACCAGTGAATAGATGGAAATACATAAAAAACTTCATGGACAGTATTTTTATTTGAGAGGCAAGGGAGGACATTAAACGCATGCTACACAAATTGTAGGACCTGTGAACACACAACACGTATTTTCAACTTGGAAGACACTACCGTAACGAAAGGTAAGTACAAAAATTTCAGTTTGGCCCACGTAGTCGATCTCGCAGCAACTGAGTCTGTAGTGAAAATCTCACTATCTGTGAGTGCACTTCCAAGTTCCAGAGAAGGAAGCTGAATGCCGGTTTCAGGCGCAAGATTTGAAAGTTATCCTGTCTTCAAAGTTATTTTACATGCAAACGGTACACTGCAGGGCATGGGTTCCTTATCAGCGCATTATCTACTAATTCCTCCCTACAACCCCTAGAAGCTGTTATAGGCATTGTGAAACATAGTGTTCAGGATATATGGAAGTGTGCAGTTTGCTTGAGGAGGGAAAGGAAAGCGATTACCCTGTACAGGGTTTGTATAAGGGAGATAAACCGGTGCAGATAGCAAGAAGGAGTGCATGGCGTTCAAGAATTTGGAGAGAATTCCATTCCATTCTACACTGAGGTGACAAAGTCATGGGATACCTCCTAATATGTTGTTGGACCTCCTTTTACCTGGGGCAATTCGATGTGGCATGGACTCAACAAGTCGTTGGAAGTCTCCTGCAGAAATATTGAGTCTTCTGCCTCTGTAGCCGTCCATAATTGCGAAAGTGTTGCCGGTGCAATATTCTGTGCACGAACAGACCTCTCGAATATGTCCTATAAATATTCTATGGGATTCGTGTGGGGCGATCTGGGTTGCCAAATCATTCTCTCGAACTGTAAAAAATGTTCTTCTTACCTACCGCAAATTATTGTCGCCCAGTGACATGGCGCATTGTCATCCATAAAAATGCAATCATTGTTCGGGAATATGAAGTCCATGGATGACAGCAAATGGTCTCCAAGAAGCTGAACATAAGCATTTCCAGTCAATGACTGATTCAGTTGGACCAGAGGACCCAGTTCATTCGATGTAAACACAGCACACACCTTTATGGAACTACCACCAGCTTGCACAGTGCCTTGTCCACAACTTGGGTCCACGTCCATCAGCTCTTACCAACTGAAATCGAGATTCCTCTGAGCAGGCCACAGTTTCCTAGTCGTCTAGAGTCCAACCGATATGATGACGAGACCAGGAGAGGCACTGCAGGCGATGACATGCTGTTAGCACAGGCACTCGCGTCGGACGTCTGCTACCATAGCCCATTAATGCCAAATTTTGCCGTACTGTCCTAACGGATCCGTTCGTCCTACACTCCACATTGATTTCTGCCGCTATTTCACCCAGTGTTGCTTGTCTGTTAGCACTGACGCCTTTACGCAAACGCCACTGCTATCGGTCGTTAAGTGAAGGCCGTCGGCCACTGCGTTGATCATGGTGACAGATAATGCCTAAAATCTGGTATTCTCGGCACACTCTTGACACTGTGGATCTAGGATATTGAATTCCCCAACGATTCCAGAAATGGACTGCCCCACGTGTTTAGCTCCAACTACCGTGCCGCGTTCAAAGTCTGTTAATTCCCATCGTGCGGCAGTAACCACGTCGGAAATCTTTTCTCGTGAATCACCTGAGTAAAAATGACAGCACCGCCAATGCACTGTCTTTTTATGCCTTGTGCGCTCGATACTACCGCTACCGGTACATGTGCGTAATGCTGTGCCATGACTTTTGTCGTCTCAGTGCATGTATAAATGCGTCCCTAGTTCAGGAGGCGGGAGTCGAGAGAGTACGCACCTTGAAGTTGGGCATCTCCTTGGCGAGCTTGATGACGTCCTGCGTGCCGCGCACGTTGATGGCGGCGGCGTAGCGCAGCGGCTCGTCGAAGCGCACCGAGGCGGCCACGTGGAAGACGACGTGCACCTGCGCCAGCAGCGCGGCGCGGTCCTGCTCCCGCAGCCCCAGCCCGGGCAGCGCGCAGTCGCCCTCCACCGGCGCCAGCCGCTCCTCCAGCTTCGCCACGCGGCTGCGCACCTGGTCGAACAGCTGACCCAACGCGCCCCGCACCATTACCTTACCGTCCACTCGCCCGCTACACCTGCCTTATGCTACAAGACTGAGCATCAGCGAGAAAAGATTAACGTAACAAAGAACTTGTGAGCAAGCAGTTCAGGCACCTTAAGGAATATCAGACACAGAATGGAGTCGAAGCAGCACTCGGTATTCCAAACACAAGACTCATTTTATGAGTTGTCCAGAAAGTAAAAGTACTGAGTTTCTGATGGACAAAAGAAATTTTTAAGAGACAAATTTGGCACTATTGCGTTCAAGGATAACGTGTTGGCAGTAGGAGAAGATGTTGGCAGTAGAACGCGCGCTCGCATCTCTCACTCCGCTAAAAACTCTTGTAGTAGTGTGTTAAAATGAGTGACTCTAGTCCTTTTCCGTAGGCCTCAAGATCAAGAGCGTAATCCAGTTTATTTCAAAGGGAAACGTGCCAGTCCAGATTTTTTTAACGAAATCAAAACTGTCTATGGGGGATGATGGGATGAATCGTATTAATGTGTACAACTGGTTAATGTGCTAAAACGAATGTTCATGATGAACAAGCGAGTGAGTGTCTCCCAATCGTCAATGATGATGTGGTGAACAAGGTCGATTGCTTTTGGATGAGATGAACGCAATGTTTCCACAAATCTCCACACCTGCTGTGCATGAGATCATTATTTTTAGAAAATTGTTTAAGAGGTGGATACGAAAACAGCGCACAAATAAACACAAACCCAATAGAATCGCATCTTCAAGCAAATTTCTCGATTGCTTCCATCTGGAAGGTGAACAATTCCCTGACTGTACGATGTCTGACGACGAAGCATGGGTGGCACGCTACACCCATGAAACGAAAAGATAATCAATGCAGTGACGGCATCCCTATTTACCCTTACCTGAAAAATTAAAAACCATCATTTAGGCCCGAAAAACAATGGCCTCTGTCTTGCCGAACCGTAGAGGGAGTCTCCTCATCGAATTTTTCTCCCAGAGGGAAACAGTTAATCTACATCTATATTTACATCCATACTCCGCAAGCCACCTGACGGTGTGTGGCTGAGGGTACTTTGACTATATCGGTTCTCCCTTCTATTCCAGTCTCGTATTGTTCGTGGAAAGTGTTGTGGGTTGGCAGGAGAGCCAACACCGGTATGAGAGGAAGCCGAAAGGCACGCGTTTTAGCTCACGCAGGCTGGCGTGAGGTCTGGAACAGGACAAGGAAATTAGACTGTAGAAAAAACTGACGTAGCTGGTGGAATACTTAACTTTAATCCATAAATGGTGAACGTCGCTCTTGACGGTACATGTTTCACAGCATCTATAGTAACTGGTAATGGCGCCTTGCTAGGTCGTAGCAAATGACGTAGCTGAAGGCTATGCTAACTATCGTCTCGGCAAATGAGAGCGTATTTTGTCAGTGAACCATCGCTAGCAAAGTCGGTTGTACAACTGGGGCGAGTGCTAGGAAGTCTCTCTAGACCTGCCGTGTGGCGGCGCTCGGTCTGTAATCACTGACAGTGGCGACACGCGGGTCCGACGTATACTAACGGACTGCGGCCGATTTAAAGGCTACCACCCAGCAAGTGTGGTGTCTGGCGGTGACACCACAGAAAGAAAAATGGTCGGTATGCCTTTGTGTGGGCTCTTATCTCTCTGCTTTTATCATGGTCTCTTCGCGAGATATACGTAGGAGGGAGCAATATACTGCTTGACTCCTCGGTGAAGGTCTGTTCTCGAAACTTTAACAAAAGCCCGTACCGAATAACTGAGCGTCTCTCCTGTAGAGTCTACCACTGGAGTTTATCTATCATCTCCGTAACGCTTTCACGATTAGTAAATGATCCTGTAATGAATCGCGCTGCTCTCCGTTGGATCTTCTCTATCTCTTGCATCAACCCTAACTGGTACGGATCCCACACAGGTGACCAGTATTCAAGCAGTGGGCGAACATGTGTACCGTAACCTACTTCCCTTGTTTTCGGATTGCATTTCATTAGGATTCTTCCAATGAATCTCAGTCTGGCATCTGCTTTACCGATGTTTAATTCTATATGGTCATTCCATTTTAAATCACTCGTAATGCCTACTCCCAGATAATTTATGGAATTAACTGCTTCCAGTTGCTGACCTGCTATATGTTGCTAAATGATAAAGGATCTTTCTTTCTATGTATTCGCTGCACATTACACTTGTCTACATTGAGATTCAATTGCCATTCCCTCCACCATACGTCAATTCGTTGCAGATCCTCCAGCATTTCAGTTCAATTTTCCACTGTTACAACCTCTCGATATACCATAGCATCATCCACAAAAAGCCTCAGTGAACTTCAGATGTTATCCACAAGGTCATTCATGTATATTGTGAATAACAACGGTCCTCTGACACTCCCCTGCGGCACACCTGATATCACTCTTACTTCGGAAGACTTCTCTCCATTGAGAATGACATGCTGCGTTCTGTTATCTAGGAACTCTTCAATCCAATTACACAATTGGTCTGTTAGTCCATATGCTCTTACTTTGTTCATTAAACGACTGTGGGGAACTGTATCAAACGCCATGCTGCACAGTACTATGAACCCATAAAAAAAAACTACAGAACAAAAGAAGGAAAACGTCAACGAAGGAAGTGTGCGTACTGTATGACAATGTACTCCCACACAAAGCCAACGCCACAGACGAGCTCTTGGATTCATTCGGTAGGAACCACGCAGCTCAATTCCCTTATATGGCGCATTCAGATTTTATTCCTCTCACTTCTCTAAAGGTGTTAACGGGTGGAAAAAGGCTTTTTACCGGCGATGAGGTCCATAGCGCCGTAAAACAATGTGCCAAACGGGCGCCGGGAGACTTTTTTGACTAAGGTTTTAACTAAGGTATCGAAATGCGCATCCCTCGACTGATGGAGTGCACTGAGAACGAAGGCGACTACGTCGAAAAATAGTTTTTGATGTACACCTAACTTCTTTTAAATTTTTCATAAATATATTGCCTTTTCCACTTTTAAGTAATTGAGTTTCTGGATGTGCTTCATTTTAGTACAATACCGAGAAACAGTAATTATTTTACGTAGGACGGATATCTGTGCTTAACTGCTCGACGAAAACAGACCATACCAGCACTACCACTGACTGAAGATTCCAGAAGTTGCTGTTCCTTGACATGCTGTGCATCGCGTGCACAGAGCTGATGGTCTGTATGTCAGACGACCCGCTCACAGCGTAGCATAGAAGAAGACGTTTATTTTCGAGTCAGCAGACCCGAGATTGCACTATGCCTCAAGACAGAATCTATAGTGATACTCGAAGCACATTAGTCTGAGTGGTAAGTGGGAGCAGGCACAATGACAATAACGTTGCAAATAAGGAACAGTTTGATGGTGAATTCCTAGTTAATGTTCATGTTGGACGGATGTAAGAAGTTTCAAATTTTCATTCGTGTCGGAGGAATATTGTGAATGCCCAGAGGTACCGAGACGAAATACTACAACCACATTTCAAACTTATGCGGTTTATGTAGGCTTTTACTTTGTTGTGCCTGACCATATCGAACTCCTCTAGTACGTGAAGGTCACTACTGGATGCACTACTCAACAATATGAATTCCAATGAGTGTGGCTGGAATGCACTGGTTTAATAAAATGTAGTCTGTCAGCCACGTACACATCTCATTGTCAAGAATAGAATCGACAGCCAACAGAGCAGTTTAATCACAGAGCTAATAAGATCCAATGCTGACAGTTTCGTTGCTGGGAGATGTCTTTCTCGGTTTCATAAGTCTTTTTTTTTTAAATTGTAGTTATCTTTAGTTTCAAAAATTCTATAATTACACGTTCTGGATATCGTTACATGTTCGGTAATTAAATTTTACATAGCTCTGCAATGATTCCCAGATACTTTTCAGGAAATATGTTCTCATTTCTTACGCTTACCTTCTGGAAGTGGGTGAGCTACCTGTGGTGAGAGAAATCACTTCTGTACTTCAGGTCGTGAACATAGTTTGCTACTATAGCATTCATTCAGTGACAACCCATTCAAGTTCTGGAGATGTAAAATTTTATGTCATCGGGATATCGTTAGAATGTTGGCTAGAGATGATGACGCCACGCAATTCCCAATCGTCGTGATCTTTTCCAATTTAGTGGGTTAAGGACGAAGCTTATCGGGACATCGTGTGACACGAGTGGGTGCATTGTGTCAGTGGCGTTCAACGCGTCACTTGCGAGCGTTGAGCCCGACAGTCTGCTTGGTGCTATTACAGGGGAGTGGGGTCTGTGGGGGCACTGGTTTTAACCATCTCACTTCCACTGAATAACCATCAAGATGTAACACCACACTACATGCACAACCACTCAACAGAATCATCCCCCGCATACAAAACTGACACCTCATAAAAGGTCGGAGAAAAATGAAATCTAATTGCCTTCGCCAACACCGTGAGATGGCTCACATTCTTATTACATTCACTACCGTAACCAATACAATCTAGACATAAACGAGACGCAACTGATTTTGTTACTATCTAAATGATAGCACTTTCGCCATTTGACTGCTCTTTTATTTCATTCTGAACCCTTCTGTAATTTCGACTCTATACCTATTTTCAAGTGATTCATTATTATTCTACAGTAATTAGTCAAATCGCATGCCGTAGCACATGTGAAGAACATCATATGCAAAATTCTGACATGTGCTATAGATGAAATGTGACTATTTATCACAGGATAATAACGAATTACTTAAAATGGCTATAGAGCCGAGTTCGTAACAGTGTCGAAAAGGAAGTAAAAGTACATACAAATTACGTCTATCATTTAGACATTTATGCTTGACTATGACTCCTAAAAACAGGAAAGTCCGTTTACGATAGCATTTTGTTATACCTGTAATCCGTTGCTTCATGATATGGCTTGGAATTATATGTAGTACGCGTGAATATACATCACTGCGGTACGGATCAGCTAAGAGTATTCTCCTTTACGCATATCTGGAGCTAACGAGCTCTGAGAGGATAAGGAGCAAAAAAATTCATTGACCATACACGTACACCTCTTGAAGGTGGAGATAAGACAGTAACCCAGTAACAGCAGCAAGCAAGTAGGCCCCGGGATGGGGTAAGCCAGAAGACCGTGAAGAACATTCTCCATGACGACTGCCAATATTGTATCAGTTAGAACATGTGGAGTCATTATCTTCAGACTTGCACCCACGGCAATGGATATGTCGCTGGTTCGTCACACACGTCACCACGGAGCTGGGATTTCTATCCTATTCACAAATCTGGCCGCCTTTCCGAAAAGCGATATGGTCAAACTTCACAACCCACGTATGAACTATGGAGAATACCCAAGCTACGATGGCAGCGAACTATCAGTACTGGTTCACCTTCAGTGTGTACGCGGTGATTACTAACGTCCACGTCATAGGATCAATCGTCCTTCCACAACACCCCGCAGGTGAGGCATATCTGCACTTCCTGTGAGAAAGGATGCCTCCCTTGCTGCAGGACGTACCTTCTGATGATAGAAAGGGTAATGTGGTTACTACATCGTGGAGCTCGTCTTAATCCTCTCTTAAGCGTGAAGCTAATTGTAAGACACTAGTACAGAAAGAACATTCACAACTGGCTGATGTTCTCATATGTGCTTTCAATCGTTGAAACTTGCACTCTCAACGATCTTTTATCTCCACCTTCAAGTGGAAGCATCTCCCTTGGAAGGCATTTCTGGTCGTATCTTCGAATGATATTATTTTGCTCCATAAGCCCATCACACACGGAGTAAGAATCTCCACAAGTTTGGTAGGTGGCACGCATGACTACTGGCTAGCAAGTGGGGGTGACAGCTACCTCGCACGCTAAACTCCACACACGATAAATTATTGGGCGCGGAAGCTAGCTGGCTGGCTTGACGCCGTAAACCACAGGGCGTGAGCCATCTGAACTGCGATCTTTGTCAAACGAGTGTAAAGAAATTATTCAGTAAAAAAATTTTGATTCTCGTACATCTTATAGCTTCCTTCGTCAACTTCATAACGAACTGCCTGTCATTTCGTTAAGGATCGTATTTATTGTGATGTTTTAGGATTAAGTAAATTACTGCAAGAATTTCGGAAGGTTTGCAGTGAAAAATAGAAGTCACTATGAGTTTGCGTTTTGCGCCTGTCAGCTCAAACATAGCTGCATATGAAATGTAGCTAACATATTTCATTTTTCTTTAAATTTTCAAGGATATTGATATCTATTACCAAACTTGAGAAAACAGATAGTATGGAAATCATGTTGCTCCGAACTCGCGCGCCAGCGAAAAAGTAAGAATGAAATATTCAAAAATTCCTCAGATCTCGTAAATGTCTTGAGATACTGAAACAAGAGTTTGACAAAATGATAGTACACAAGGAGGAAAGCATTCTGCCATGTGATTAGTATGCGAAACTTCCATATTTACCGCTATATTCAGGCGACTACAGATTTTTTCAATGAAATAATCTAATATTTAAGCGCCATCGATAGCTGATGAAACGAGAATTTTTGTGGATTCGCAACAACATAGGTAAGGAAATTTCATTTTATTTTTATATTGAGAATGGGCATTCCCATAAACTATTGACTTGTCGTTCCATCAGTTGCTGTTTTATGATTATATCGCAATTTCAACTGCATTAGAATTTTAATGACGGGAATATTCACAAACTCGGCTGTGTTTACGTGAAAGAAGCAGATTTGACCGTGGCAACAAGCGAAATTAACGTATTTCTCAAAACTCACCACTGAAAACGTCTCTCTGAAGGAAATTAGAGGGAATAAGAAGTCCGGCGAAAATAAATCGATACTTCTGTTGAAATTCTAAGGGAATCCTATGCCACGGTGTGTTTAGTAATGATGTGGACTCACGCTCACCAAAGAATTACATTTCTATATCTCGATGATATGAGAAATATGAAAAATTAAATATGCAAAATACAGTCAATTACCTGTCAAGGTGTAAACAGGTTAGCAGTACTTTTTAGAAAGTAAAAGTTGTTTGTTGCAAAAAAAAGTACAATCCCTTATTCATACAGGGATAGAAAAGAAAAGATTACATGCTATGTGCTGTTAATTGTTTTCGTGTCTCTCAGATTACTGAGATATAGAAAAAAAACCCTTTGCCCAGTTTTGATCCATGTAATTCGTTATTAAAAATGCACTGGGGTATAGAATTTCGCAGAAATTTCAACAAAAAGTAGCGATTTATTTTCGCCAGACTCATCATCACCTTTATTTTTCTTCAGAGAAGCGTTATCAGTGACGAGTTTTGAGTAATTCATAAGACTGTTTGTGGACATATTAATCGCTTTATTTCGCGAAAATGCACCTGAGTTTATAAATGTTGATCTCACTAACATCCTAACGCAGTTAAAATTGGGACAGAATCATAAAACAGCAACTGATGTAAAGATGTGTCAACGGTTTATGAAAATGCCCATTCTCTGTATCAAAATAAACTTTAATTTCTTCACGTGTACTGTTCTAAAGGCATAGCAAGTCTCGTTTCACCAGCTATCAATGCCGCTTAAATATTACATCATTTGGTTGAAAAAAATCTGTAGTCGCTTGAATATCGCGGTATATATGAAAGTTTCGCATATTAATCACAAGATGAATATTCCCTTCTTTGCATATTGTCATTTGCCAAAATCTTGTTTCCATATCTAAGACCATTTACGAGATATGAGGAATTTTGAGAATATTCCATTATGGCTTTTTTGTTGGCGCACGAGCTCGGGACGAAGTGCTTTACACACTATTCATTTTCTCATGATTGTTGATAGCAATCCTTCACAGTTTAAAGAAAAATTCAATATTTTAGTTACGTTTCATACGCAGCAACATATGACCTAACATGCACCAAATGCAAATTCATAGCGACCCCTATTTTGCAGTATTTTACTTAATTCTAAAATATCACAGCAAATATGACCATCAACGAAATGATAGGCAGCTCCTCATAAAGCTGGTGAATAGAACTAAGAGACGCGTGAGAGTCATGTTTTTTTATCAATCAGTCTCTTTATGATCGTCTGAGAAAGATCGCAGGTCGGCAGGCGGGTGCGTGACGTTCTATTCAGTCTCGAAGGTTAACTGGCGTTGTCTCAGAGTTCCTGTAGGCTGTCCCCAAACAGGACTCCTAATAGGCCATCGCAAGCGTCACGAAGGGAACCCAGCTAGGCCCTACAAGAAAAGTAGCATCAGACTTGTCACAGGAAACATGGCGGCAGCTGGCTAGCAGACGGCTGCGCCGACCCATTAGCCGGCCGGTAAGATCGTAGCGAACCGTGCTCTATGTGAGACGGGCTTTACCCTAAGGATCGTTTCCTGCTGTTTGTACCCACTTAGCAAAATCACCCTGTATATGCGCGCGGTTCTCTGGATCATGTGGCACTCGCTCATGTTGATTCTGCTTTCTTCTTATTTCTGAGACTTTCCTATGTTAGCGACGATCCAACGCCCCTCCACATTTTCTCAACATCTAAAAACAGAAAAACACCACGTAAAGCCCGTAAACGAAGCACTACGAATCCTCCACATTACGCAAAAGGAAACATTTATGAAAATCCTTGAGGAAGTGGAGATGTATATTCACATGCATACAGCAACCCAACAAATTTACTGAATGAACAAACCGACCTAACGCACAAAAGTACATAGAAAACTTTGTTCACATTATAAAGCAAGAAAAATGAAAAAGTTACAAATCAGACACACTAAATAACACATATCTGTAGCAACAGCGATAACAACATAAAGAGTATAGAATAAAAACATAACAGCAAGAAACATGAAAAGTCATAGGCAGTAACAAAGATAATATGAAAAAATAAAAATGTAAAATAAAAATCTCAAATAAAACTAAAACAAATTCCAGGCAAAACATAGTTAGAACCAAACGCATAAAAAAATACAAAAAAACCGAATTTCCGCACATCACTTATTTATAGTGGTAACTATGTAAAAATGTAATTCAAACTGTCAAGAGCAAAATAGCTTGCGTGTGCTTTGATAGTGTCGTGATGATTGAACATATAATTAGGGGTAAGGTTAGATATACATCTCCAGCATATATCTAAGGGGAAACTAATAATTCTACCAAAGGATGGGAAATGGCTGTAACGATATTACAAGTAAGGGAAAGACACCAAACGAATCTTTTACAACTTTTCTGATCATTGTTACCGACCATTACATTAAGACCATCACTTACTTACGTACTTTCAGAGTACCTGATCATGGAAATATACCGAAATGGACTCATCCTAAATGATTTATAAAACAAAAAAACATTTAAAGAGCAGTGAAGCTGGCTGCTATTCATAATAAACATGTCATTAGAAGACATATTTTGCACTACGGGCCCCAAAGAATGAAAGAACACTCAAGTGTTGCACTGGAGCTGTCTATTATTCCCATGGCGTTTGGGTCTACAATATTCCTTAAAATTGAAGGAGTTAACGTTCAACAAGATTATATTCGATTTACTTTCATAGCTTGTTGTGCTGACTGAGCACATAATTAGGGGTAAGATTTTGGCAAAATTCAGCTCTTTTACTGTATAATACTGATGTTTGCATAATTTGCGCTAGGTCCTTTGGAAACCTTTCCTTTTTATTTTTGTAATACATTACTGTTAATTTATGCATCAGCTATGGTTTCTGACTTGCCCATGTGGCATCATGTGGCTGCGTACAACCCAAACTTTCAATGATTTTCCTACATAGTAAAATTAATAAGGTTCATTACGATTAGTTTAAATAGCTGCATCACCCCCAACTTTTCGTAAGACTTCATGAAAGTTAAAGTCAGGGAATTTCAAGGTGCCTGGAAACACATACGATGCACTGTATATGAGAGAAGGATGTATCGGTAAAGACACTTATAGTCAACCCATCTTTCTGCAAGATGCAGAGGACAGTGTGGGGTGAATTCAAAGAAGCATCCATCAGATATTTTACGAGAGTATGTTTGTATGTGTCCCTCTGTTGAGGATTTAATTATGAAGGGGAAACGTCAAGAAGCGCGAAAACCAGTCAGTGAACTGGTAAGATGATGAATTTGATTAAAAGTGTGCTTGAAACAATCGTTAAAGTCTACATCAGATTTTTCCCATATTTTCCAATTCTGAGCTTGAACACTATTTCGAATAAATCTAAGGCTTAACGCTCCTTCAACAACGGCGTTTACAGAGACAACAGAGTTAACTCTTCTTGAAAAGGATTCAGTAGTCTGAGGGAATAAGATGCACACCAATTCAGACTGCCATTGGGTGAAGAAAGGCGTAAGGAAGAGGTAAATAATATTGTCTCAGGCAGCCATCCTTGTAGCAAAATAAATGAAAGAGAGCCGCAGTGGGAAACGACTGCAAAATTTGCACACTTCCACATGTAACGCTGCAAAGCATTTGAATAAGATAGATTTCCTGCCGCTTTTCAAAAATGTTCAAATGTGTGTGAAAACTTATGGGACTTAACTGCTAAGGTCATCAGTCCCTAAGCTTACACACTACTTAACCTAAATTATCCTAAGGACAAACACACACACCCATGTCCGAGGGAGGACTCGAACCTCCGCCGGGACCAGCCGCACAGTCGATGACTGCAGCGCCTTTGACCGCGCGGCTAATCCCGCGCGGCCCTGTCGCTTTTCATACCAGACTTGTCAAGAAAGAAAATACCCTTGAAGAGGTAAGATTTTCTAACATTTTATTCTAACAGGCAAAAGCCACCTAATTTATGAAATATATACTGAAGCAACGGAAAAATGCCCCTGTCGGAGCACAAAAAAGGCGAATACAATCCTGTTTAAAAGACTGACTGAAAAATGGGGTACAAACTGCCTTCCTTGGCACCTTTAAAAATTTTCCCAAAAAGTTTGGCATGCAAACATAATCACATTCATTTTGACGTGCAACACACCTCTCACTCACCCAACCTACCCTAACTGTAACATCCTCACACCCACTAAACTATCGCTGTAAGTCGCTCATACCCATCTACTCCCACTTACCCACGCTCAGTCACTCATTCAGCCCATCTCATTGTCGATATCTCTTTGTGACTCTCCAACTGTCACTGTCCCATTTGTTCTGTCCTACTACTGTCCACTCTGTCACCGTTTCTTGATCTCTCTTACTGCTGCTATCTCATTCATTCCTTCCCACTGCTGCTGTCTCTTCTCACTGTCACCATCTCCCTCTTCCTCGTTGCCCCAGAGGTGACGGTTAATCGAGGTTCTACTCTATATCCTTTTTATCAAAGATAAGTATTGATACTTTGATGAATCCGATATAGTCTGTCAGTAAACTGAAGAGCGAGCAGCGCTTTTGGTGGGGGAAGTGGCCTCTCCCGGAAGAACGCTGCCACCGGCCTACAGGGGCACCCAAAATCTGTTGCCCGTTACCTGTCTAGCAGTGTAGATCGGCGTGCAGTGATATACGTCGTTTCTGTTCGTGGGATCTTAGTTGCCAGTGTCAGTGAGTTAACTTTGTATACATACTGATGTACTTCGATATCCGGAAGTGATGGATAATCGTCTAGCATTGCAAGAAAATGTGCAGAATACGAAGAAGAGGAGGTATTTGTGGAGTAACGAGCGTTTGATCATCTCTAATGTTATTACAGCTTGTATTAAGGAGGCGACCCAAAAAGAACCGGTGGCTAATATTAGCAGTCCCAGTCAAAGTGATAAAATTTACGCAAACGTCAACCTCATCTAATAGGACGCATAAGTAATGAATGAAAAAATAAGCCGCATGGTTTACTGGAATCGTCACGAAGGAAAACTGATAATTTTGAGAGGAAACCCATCGTTACAGACAGTTTCAAAGTCACGTAAAACCTTTGATGCTTATGGAACACTAAATCTCTATCTCGGTTACTGTTGACCTGATTCTAAGACATATTGCTTAAAGTATTTGCGCAATAGCTATTCTAAATACTGTTGAAATTTCTTTCGAAACATTTACACCGATTCTTGACTTCTAAGCAAAAAGCTTGACATACGAGGTGCGTTCACATATTAATTTTTATGTTTTGGTAAGAACTTTATTTGTTAATCTATAGCAATGTTATCCTCTTCAGTCCGCAACTCGTGGTCGTGCGGTAGCATTCTCGCTTCCGCGCCCGGGTTCCCGGGTTCGATTCCCGGCGGAGTCAGGTATTTTCTCTGCCTCGTGATGACTGGGTGGTGTGATGTCCTTCGGTTAGTTAGGTTTAAGTAGTTCTAAGTTCTAGGGGACTGATGACCATAGATGTAAAGTCCCATAGTGCTCAGAGCCATTTTTTTTATCCTCTTCAAAATATGCCCCATTACATACTATACACTTATGCCAGTGCTTTTTCCAATCCCCGGAACACTTTAGGAACTGTTTGTTCGGGATATTTTGTAGGTCTGTTTAACTGTGCATTTTTAATCTCATCCATGCTTGTAAAACCGCTGTCCTTTAAGAGCTGCTTTGAAATGTTTATACTACTCGTCTGCCCTTGGTTTACTCATTACAGACTCACCAAAAGCAAAATTTACCATTTCTAAAAATTTCATACCCTTTATTCCATTCTTATAACAAAATTTAATACAGATTCTCTAATTTATTTGTATACAAAACAAACAACCGTTGATGCTACCGAGCGAGGTGGCGCAGTGGTTAGCACACTGGACTCGCGTTCGGGAGGACGACGGTTCAATCCCGTCTCCAACCATCCTGATTTAGGATTTCCGTGATTTCCCTAAATCGTTTCAGGCAAATGCCGGGATGGTTCCTTTGAAAGGGCACGGCCGATTTCCTTCCCAATCCTTCCCTAACCCGAGCTTGGACTCCGTCTCTAATGACCTCGTTGTCGACAGGACGTTAAACACTAACCACCTACCTACCCGTTGATGCTACCAAATACACATATAGCCTTTCTGACAGCTGACAACAGAGTAAATACCCAATATGCATAACATTGAACACATACTTTTGAGGCATGTTTACGAAAACAGAGACAAAACAGTAGTGCAGATCGGACTAATACAACACGCAAAATTATTAATTTCTGCTTACTTTTTAAACACTCTTCGTGTTGCAAAAAAATTGGTTCAAATGGCTCTGAGTACTATGGGACTTAACTTCTAAGGTCATCAGTCCCCTAGAACTTAGAACTACTTAAACCTAACTAACCTAAGGACATCACACACATCCATGCTCGAGGCAGGATTCGAACCTGCGACCGTAGCGGCCGCGCGGTTCCAGACTGTAGCGCATTTAACCGCTTGGCCTTCGTGTTGCAAAAATTGTTAAGTTTCAATGCAGTCCTTCAAAGAAAACTTCTACCTTTTCGTAGAAACACAAAGTAAGAACAAGCCTCAAATTCTACAGATTGTTTGCATTATATGGGGTTCGTTTTACGAACAGCAATAGAGGAATAAACAATACATTCACATGAACAGGCATTCGGTTCTATGTTTGTAGTATAATCCTGACTTGCATTCTTATCTTAATATTATTTACTCTATGATGTTGTGTTTCGGAAGAAGCTATCGTTTTTTGTATTCCTTATGCTGTTAATGCATTTGTCTAAAAATAAACGCAGCCGAGACGTATCTGCACACGGCTTCGCCACAGATTTGAAGTGAGCGCCGCGGCATGGACGGTACTATGTTGTGAAACAGCCTGTAGAAGAGCCTTGTGACGTAGCTGGCTAGGCAGAGTGGGCACTCGCTCGCTCTTCAGTTTACCGACAGCCTATACTTTTCTTACGACGCCTTTCTCGGGTCACGTATCGACACTTCGTTGGACACCGTGCCGCGTACTCACCGGGTCGGCGAGCATGTCTGCGAGGCGCGCCTGCACGTCCTTGCCGCGCTTGGGCCGGATCAGGAGGAAGACCTTGCGCACGCGGCAGGCGCGCAGCAGCTTCTCGAGCAGCACGAGGCCCATGAAGCCGGTGGCGCCCGTGATGAAGACGACCGAGTCGCGGTAGAAGTCGACCACGCCGCCCGGCTCCACGTCCGCGCTGTCGGCGTCCAGCCCGTCGTGCTGCGAGCCCAGCTGCTGGGCCCCTGCGTCGGGCTCGCTCGCCACGGGCTGGGCGTCCGGCGGCGACTCCTCCACCATCCCGCTCCGTCTCGACACCTCTGCAAAAGCGACGCCGCGCCGCCGTATTTAGAGAGCAGGCCTCTTGTGACAATGCGCACCACACTAGACAACTTGTTCATCGCTGCATCCGGCTGTGAAAAGTAGATCAATCCTAACAAGGGAGCCTCCCCATCGCACCCCCCACAGATTTAGTTATATTTGGCACAGTGGATAGGCCTTGAAAAACTGAACACAGATCAATCGAGAAAACGGGAAGAAGGTGTGTGGAACTATGAAAAAAATAAGCAAAATATACAAACTGAGTAGTCCATGCGTACGATAGGCAACATCAAGAACAGTATTAGCTCAGGAGCGCCGTGGTCCCGTGGTTAGCGTGAGCAGCTGCGGAATGAGAGGTCCTCTGTTCAAGTCTTCCCTCGAGTGAAAAGTTTACTTTCCTTATTTTCGCAAAGTTATGATCCATCCGTTCGTTCACTGACGTCTCTGTTCACTGTAATTAGTGTCTGTGTTTTGCGACCGCACCGCAAAACCGTGCGATTAGTAGACGAAAGGACGTGCCTCTCCAATGGGAACCGAAAATATTTGATCACAAGGACATAGGTCAACCGATTCCTCCACAGGAAAACACGTCTGATATATTCTATACGACACTGGTGACGGCAAGTGCGTCACATGACAGGAATATGTTGTCGACCCACCTAACTTGTACACTTGGCGAATGGGTAAAAAGATTCTTCTACCTTGCCCGATTTAGGTTTTCTTGTGGATGTGATAATCACTCCCAAAAAAGTGATGAAAACATAGGAGTTTGTCACATAAACTGCAACAAATGAATGCAACAGTTTCACAGTCGCACAGTTTTCCCTGTGCTCTTTCCAAACATATGTTTTTAACGTTTTCAAATTTTTCCGTGTGTAGACCGTCAAATCCTGCATATGTCCAAGCAAATCTGGAGAGCGAAGTTGATTATGTGTGAGTGCCTGAACTTTGATAATTGTCTGAAAATAAAAAAAATTAAACCTTTCACTCTAGGGAAGAATTGAACCAAGGACCCGTCGTTCCGCAGCTGCTCACGCTAACCATGGGACCACAGCGCTCCTGAGCTCATACTGTCCTTGTTGCCTATCGTGCGCATGGACTACTCAGTTTGTATATTTTGCTTATTTTTTTCATAGTTCCACATAACTTCTGCTTGTTTTCTTGATTGATCTGTGTTCAGTTTTTCAAGCCCTATCCACTGTGCCAACTTATAGCTAAATCTGAGGGGGTGCGATGGGGACGTTCCCTTGTAACTTCTGCCACTGCGTGAGGAAAATGTTGGTAATTAGATCGGAATCCATACGATCCTATTCTGCCCAGCGATCTTTGAAGATAGACAATGGAGAAAAGAGCAGCAGTCAATCGCCAAATCCGTCGTTTTATTACGGTAGATCTACACTACTGGCCATTAAAATTGCTACACCAAGAAGAAATGCAGATGATAAAAGGGTATTCATTGTACAAATATGTTATACTAGAACTGACATGTGATTACATTTACATGCAATTTGGGTGCTTAGATCCTGAGAAATCAGTGCCCAGAACAACCACCTCTGGCCGTAATAGCGGCCTTGATAGCCTGGGTGCTTAGATCCTGAGAAATCAGTACCCAGAACAACCACCTCTGGCCGTAATAGCGGCCTTGATAGCCTGGGAATTGACTCAAACATGGATAGCGTGTACAGGTACAGCTGCCCATGCAGCTTCAACACGATACCACAGTTCATCAAGAGTAGTGACTGGCGTATTATGATGGGCCAGTTGCTCGGCCACCATTGAGGAGACGTTTTCAATTGCTCAGAGATCTGGAGAATGTGATGGCCAGGGCAGCAGTCGAACATTTTCTGTATCCAGAAAGGCCCGTACAGGACCTACAACATACGGTCGTGCATTATCCTGCTGAAATGTAGGGTTTCGCAGGGATAGAATGAAGGGTAACAATCTGAAATGTAACGTCCTCTGTTCAAAGTGCTGTCAGTGCGAACAAGAGGTGACCGAGGCGTGTAACCAATGGCACCCCATACCATCACTCCGGGTGATATGCCAGTATGGCGATGACGAATACACGCTTCCAATGTGCGTTCACCGCGATGTCGCCAATCACGGATGCGACCATCATGATGCTGTAAGCAGAACCTGGATTCATCCGAAAAAATGACGTTTTGCCATTCGTGTTCCCAGGTTCGTCGTTGAGTACACCATCGCAGGCGCTCCTGTCTGTGATGCAGCGTCCAGGGTAACTGCAGCCATAGAATCCGAACTGATAGTCCATGCTGCTGCAAACGTCGTCGAACTGTTCGTGCAGATGGTTGTTGTCTTTCAAACGTCCCCGTCTGTTGATTCAGGGATAGAGACGTGGCTGCACCATCCGTTACAGCCATGCGGATAAGATGCCTGTCATCTCGATTGCTAGTGATACGAGGCCGTTGGGATCCAGCACGGCGTTCCGCATTAGCCTCCTGAACCCACCGATTCCATATTCTGCTAACTGTCATTGGATCTCGACCAACGCGAGCAGCAATGTCGCGATCCGATAAACCGCAATCACGATAGGCTACAATCCGACCTTTATCAAAGTCGGAAACGTGATGGTACGCATTTCTCCTCCTTACACGAGGCATCACAACAACGTTTCACAGGGCAACGCCGGTCAACTGCTGTTTGTGTCGGTTGGAAACTTTCCTCATGTCAGCACGTTGTAGCTGTCGCCACCGGCGCCAACCTTGTGTGAATGCTATGAAAAGCTAATCATTTGCATATCACAGCATCTTCTTCCTGTCGGTTAAATTTCGCGTCTGTAGCACGTCATCTTCGTGGTGTAGCAACTTTAATGGCCAGTAGTGCCGATGAATCCTAAGTGTTGCCAGTGCGTGAGGAAAATGTTGGTGATTAGAAAAAAATGTCTCTGAGCACTATGGGACTTAACATCTATGGTCATCAGTCACCTAGAACTTAGAACTACTTAAACCTAACTAACCTAAGGACATCACACAACACCCAGTCATCACGAGGCAGAGAAAATCCCTGACCCCGCCGGGAATCGAACCCGTGAAGCCGGGCGTGGGAAGCGAGAATGCTACCGCACGACCACGAGCTGCGGACTGGTGATTAGATTCGAATCCATACGATCCTGTTCTGCCCAGATAAACAATGGAGAAAACAGCAGCAATCAATCGCCAAATCCGTCGTTTTATTACAATAGATCTAGGTTTCAGTTATTAGATAGTCATCTTTAGTGCTAAAAATTACAAAACAAGAACACCAGGAACAGACATAAGATAGTTAATAACGAATCGTAAGTGCAAACATAACCACTGCACAGTTACAAGCCATGTAACAGCATGTGATATTAGTCCAAAGTGTCACGTTTTGTTACATACCAAGTAACAGCAGATGACATTAGTCCAAAGTATCACGTAATAGACGGTGTTGTTTACTACATGACACCATGTCATGTTTTGTTACATAGTATGTCACTGTGCGTTGCTTATGTTTGCACTTACGATACTTTGTGAACTACGTTAAATCTGTTCGTGATTCTCCTGTTTTGTAATTTCTAGCACGTAACAGTTGAAATCTACATCTGCTGTAATAAAACGAGGGATTTCGCAATGGATTGCTGCTCTTTTCTCCGTTATCTACATGTTGGGGATGTTACACACAGCTATTCAATAATGATCTGCGTTAAGATTTGACTGGAACCTGCGTAGGTTTAAGCCAAAGCGACACAAACGCCTATTTATTGAGCCAAGCTGAGAGGGACACCAAATGCTCTCAAGTGCAGAAATTGAAAGATCTTCCCATAAGACGACGTACACAAGAAGAGAAAAGAAAATTAAGGTTACGTAAAATGATCAGTTTGACATTAGCAAACGGAAAGGGGCCAGCAAGGTAGGTCTGACAGTGCGCTCGATAACAAAGCAAGGTTTGGGAAAAATCGAGACACATTCATAGGAAAAAGCGTTCGGCAATGTAAAAGGATGCAAGATGTTCGAAGATCTCAGGAAAATGACTGTAAGTGATGTAGAAAGACTGGTTATATCCAAAATATACAAGAACCATGATAGAAAAATAAAAATAGACGTCTAAGAACAAAGTTTTCGAATTAGAAAGGGCATCAGACAGTCCACTACTATTCAATCTACAAACCGAAGAAGCAATGACGGAAATAAATGTTTTCCGAGAGGGCTCAGAATTCAGAGTCGATGTCTGTCAATGACAGGATTCGTTGACGACATTGATATCCTCTTTGAAAGGGAGAAAGATTGCAGGACCTGTTGAAAAGAATGTCGAGTCTACTGAGCACACAGGATGGAGTGACAGCATCCCGAAAAGACGAAAGTAATAAGGTGTAGCAGAAATAAGATTGGGGATAAACTTAACAATAAAATTGAGGAGCACGAAGTACACGAAGATAAACAGGTGTCGTACGAAGCAAGGAAGACTTAAAAAGGACTAACACAAGAAAAGAGGATATATTCCTGCGTTGCCAGAAAAGCATGTTGAAAATAGATAGACTGATAAGACAATAAATGAGGAGGTTCTCCACAGGTTCAACGAGGAGAGGAACATACGAGAAACACTGACAAGTAAAGAGTCATGGAATGTGTTAAGACATCGGGAAATAGCTTCCGTGGTACTTGGAGAGATTGCAGAAGCCGGCCGAAGTGGCCGTGCGGTTAAAGGCGCTGCAGTCTGGAACCGCAAGACCGCTACGGTCGCAGGTTCGAATCCTGCCTCGGGCATGGATGTTTGTGATGTCCTTAGGTTAGTTAGGTTTAACTAGTTCTAAGTTCTAGGGGACTAATGACCTCAGCAGTTGAGTCCCATAGTGCTCAGAGCCATTTGAACCAGCCAAGATTGCAGAAGAGAGAGACAGGAATACATCCAGCAGATGATTAAGGACGTAGGGTGCAAGTGCTATTCTGAGATGAGTGGTTGGTACAGGAGAGGAATTTGTGGCAGGCCGCATCGAACTAATCACAAGACCGATGGAAAGGAAAACGGAAGCCAAATAATGTCTGTCGGAGAGGGCAATCCAAATATGAGCTTGTGAGTCGTTCCAGACACAGAGTCTACGTTATGTATTTGTGAGTGAGACAGTGTTGTCTTAGCACTAAATTCATATAGTCCCAGTTTCCTGACTCTAAGCGAGATTCTAGGGACTTTTATGAAAACATCCAAATATTCCCATTTGTGAACACCCTGTCCAAATCGCAACCCCTTGGCGAGTGTCTGAAAAGTGGGTACTCAGCGATGACTCGATACCTCAAACAACCTTATCCACTTGGCCAAGGTATCAAATGTCTAAATAATAGTGTTACCAAAGTACGTTTGGATCTCAGGTAACCAACACTAACTAGTATGGTCACTGATGGAATAGTGAGAGAGAAACGCCATTGACGGCCTTGGGTGTCACAGATCTGCGGAGCTGAGAGAATTACTACGAAATATACCAGTCGCGAAACAGACTAATTGCTTATATACGAATGTTGGATCCTGTTCCTCTTTATAAGGCGTTAGCACAGATCTAATTTTTAGAAGCGAAATATCGAATCACAGCTTTCCTTTTGTTGTCTACTATTCGAGAAAAACGGGTGATATGATGAAAAATCGCTAAGCGATCTTACACAGAACTATAATTTTCTAATACTTGCTGAAATATACTATAGTAAGTTCTTTCGGTGTGCCTCGTAGGTTTCGCGGATATCATAGTTACCCGATGGACGAGTGGTTGTTTCTCCTGTTCGTTACATTAACTGAAAATGTCGGAAAGTACCAAAGTGGTTGTCCTAATCGTATTTCATAGGCAAAATGAACGAGTTAAATACTCAATAGCTTTTTACACGTAAAAGGTCTCCCTACCACCGTTATCATGTAATTTACGTACTATGTGTAATCATCTGGACATTTCTTAAATATACATAAACGAATGTAACAAGAGTATAATAGCAGCAGAGTTTACGGGGGGAGAGAGTAGCGATAAAATTTTAATCATCTCGTCTATAAAATGTATGTGATTAATAAAATTAGCGCCTTTTATTTATTATGATTAATATTTTGTTTGTCTGAAAGTACGCATCTGTTGTCCTATATAACGAGCCAGAATTATGGGGATCGTTGGTCAATAGTAAAGTGCGATACCAAGCATGTTTGACTAAATTTGCGATTCCACCCTCTTTCCAGCTATGTTTTACCTAAAATCAAGTATCTGAAGTACAAAGGGGTCGAGGGGGGAGGGCTGTGGGATCAGTGAATTGTGTGGAAGTATTTACTAAAATGTCTCACCTTTCCAAGTTTTTCCGTTATACAGGGTGGTCCATTGATCGTGACTGGGCCAAATATCTCACGAAATAAGCGTCAACCGAAAAAACTACAAAGAACGGAACTTGTCTAGCTTGAAGGGGGGAAACAGAAGGCGCTATGGTTGGCCCGCTAGATGGCGCTGCCATAGGTCAAACGGATATCAAATGCGTTTTTTTAAATAGGAACCCCCATTTTTTATAACATATTCGTGTAGTACGTAAAGAAATATGAATGTTTTAGTAGGACCACTTTTTTCGCTTTGTGATAGATGGCGCTGTAATAGTCACAAACATTTGGCTCACAATTTGAGACGAACAGTTGGTACCAAGTAGGTTTTTTAAATTAAAATACACAACGTAGGTACCTTTGAACATTTTATTTTGGTTGTTCCAATGTGATACATGTACTTTTGTGAAGTTATCATTTCTGAGAACGCATGTTGTTACAGCGTGATTACCTGTAAATACCAAATTAATGCAATAAATGCTCAAAATGATGTCCGTCAACCTCATTGCATTTGGCAATACGTGTAACGACATTCGTTCCTCTCAACAGCGAGTAGTTCGCCTACCGTAATGTTCGCACGTGCATTGACAATGCGCTGACGCATGTTGTCAGGCGTTGTTGGTAGACCACGATAGCAAATATCCTTCAATTTTCCCCACAGAAAGAAATCCGGGGACGTCAGATGCGGTGAACGTGCGGGCCATGGTATGGTGCTGCGACTACCAATCCACCTGTCATGAAATATGCTATTCAATACCGCTTCAACCGCACGCGAGCTATGTGCCGGACATCCATCATATTGGAAGTAAATCGCCATTCTGTCATGCAGTGAAACATCTTGTAGTAACACCGGTAGAACATTACGTAGGAAATCAGCATACATTGCACCATTTAGATTGCCATCGATAAAATGGGGGCCAATTATCCTTCCTCCCATAATGCCGCACCATACATTAACCAGCCAAGGTCGCTGATGTTCCACTTGTCGCAGCCATCGTGGATTTTCCGTTGCCCCGTAGTGCATATTATGCTGGTTTACGTTACCGCTGTTGGTGGATGACGGTTCGTCGCTAAATAGAACGCGTGCAAAAACTCTGTCATCGTCCCGTAATTTCTCTTGTGCCCAGTGGCAGAACTGTACCCGACGTTCAAAGTCGTCGCCATGCAATTCCTGGTGCATAGAAATATGGTACGGGTGCAATCGATGTTGATGTAGCATTGTCAACACCGACCTTTTTGAGATTCCCGATTGTCGCGCAATTTGTCTGCTACTGATATGCGGATTAGCCGCGACAGTAGCTAAAACACCTACTTGGGCATCATCATTTGTTGCAGGTCGTGGTTGAAGTTTCACATGTGGCTGAACACTTCTTGTTTCCTTAAATAACGTAACTATCCGGCGAATGGTCCGGACACTTGGATGATGTCGTCCAGGATACCGAGCAGCTTACATAGCACACGCCCGTTGGGCATTTTGATCACAATAGCCGTACATCAACACGGTATCGACCTTTTCCGTAATTGGTAAACGGTCCATTTTAACACGGGTAATGTGTCACGAAGCAAATACCGTCACTGGTGGAATGTTACGTGATACCACGTGCTTATACGTTTGTGACTATTACAGCGCCATCTATCACAAAGTGAAAAAAGTGGTCCAACTAAAACATTCATATTTCTTTACGGACTACACGAATATGTAATAAAAAATGGGGGTTCCTATTTTAAAAAATGAAGTTGATATTCTTTTGACCTATGGCAGCGCCATCTAGCGGGCCAACAATAGCGCCTTCTGGTTTCCCCCTTCAAGCTAGACAAGTTTCGTTGTTTGTAGTTTTTTTTTTCGTTTGACGCTTATTTCGTGAGGTATTTGGCCCGGTCACGTTGAATGGACCACCCTGTATATTGGTACACTATTTTGGTTTTTGGTTATAAAAGAAGTTAATTATCCTATACGTTGCAACTGTTTTATTTGACCATAAATGGCAAGCAATTAAGCGGAACGCAAATCTGTCAAATCATGCAGTTATGGATTGAAAACATTCACCAGAACTTACAATATTTTGGGGATGTGGTGTGACTACCTTTCCATTTCGAGGCTGTGACAGAAAGGCTGCAACGAAATCGTAGAATTTAAATTAAAAACCCACGAAAGCACAGAAAGGAAAATTACTACGCGAAGCACATTGTGACGCAGCAGTGGGGCGAACAGGCGGCTGCAGCGGCAGCGCCGTGACCTTCTGAGCAGGATTGCCACGGGCCGCCCTTGAGCCGAATACGGCCAAGGGCCCCGCTTGGTTCTCCACTCTACACTCTCCGGTCAGCTGCGGCGTTACATCTCCCACCTGTTACGGCTTACTACGTGAATAGCTAAAGTTTTAATTACCACCTCAACAAACTCAAACTGCTCCCACGAAACTTGGTAATGATGTTAGAACTTCTTTGCATGCCCACCCTTCAGTGTTGCACATTTTCTCAACGATGGATGTGGCGGAGTCCTCGGATGTAGAAGCTCCTTTCTGGCTGTTCGGGAAACGTTCGAACTTGAAAATCATTCTGGAAATGCCTGCCAAGGAATTGTATCTTCATCCGAGGAAAAAGGAGGAATTCACTGGGTGCCGCGTGGAAAATAAGGGAGGGAACGGGATGAGGAGAGGGGGAGGGGGAGAGGCAGAAGTCGTTCGTGTGTAGAATGAACTGTGATGTTTTCGTGGAGCAAAAATCCTCATACTGCTTCCCGCGTCCCTTCGCCTTGACTGCCTTCGGAAAACTCGTCAGAGGCCATCGGTAGTATGCTCCTATAACAGTGCGTCCCATACGAGTGTCAGCAGTTCACCATAGTAGTCGCGACAAACACCACCACCTTGCTCCACGATGACTGGGTCTTCTCCTTTTTAGACCGTGGCAAGTCCAAGCTTCTGCTGCTTCCTTTGTTTCTTTTACTCCGGTTCGTAGTGATACACCCAGCACTCGCCCATCGTGATTAGGCGGCTAAGGGAGTCATCTGGATGGGCTTGAAACGGCGGAAACATTTCCGATGCTGCCTCGGCTCGGGGGGATTTTTGGACAGTGATGAATGTGGTGAGCGGTATCTCTGTCATCTTCAAAATGTCGTTCAAGACGTTAAGACTGATCCAAACTTATTTTCACTTTTTCCACTGTCACCTCGTTTGTGATACAACGCTCACCGCGTAGCGAGACCTTCACTTCTCTTGTGATTCCGGTTCTTCGCGGAGAGATGGCCTGCCACTTCGTTCTACGTTGTTCAAACATGTTTTTACAACACTGCAAGCGGCTGCGTATGTAACCACTGTGCCATATGGTATGGTGCTTGACATGCAAGGGAGGAACTTAACTGAGGTCTTTACAGAAGGAGCACAAGTTCGGATTAGAGAAGGGTGGGGAAGGACATCGGCCGTGCCCTTTCAAAGGAACCATTCCGGCGTTTGCCTGGAGCGATTTAGAGAGATCAGAGCAAAACCAAAATCATGGCGGCTGGACAGGGATGTGTACCGTCGTCCCCCAGATTGCTAGTCCAGTGTGCTAACCACTGATTACCTCGTTCGGCGTTTGACGCACACTAACACGAACTGAATATGTATTGTTGACGCGCTTTCCTCCTTCAAATTCAGGAAACAAATAACTGCACAATATTGCATTTCATCAACGGACTGCGTCATTTTGTTTTAGCTACTCTAACTGTGCGCTACGGTACCGTGGCTCGGGAATTTCAGTGTACTTGCCCAATTAAGAGTCATTGTTACGTAGTTTCTTAATAAAGAACTCCAACTCTTCAGCTAGTCATATAGCTACGTAAGTGGGTAGCTGTACAATACGGGAAACAGAAATGTTATAAACAGTTCTAAAATTGTTGTTACGATGAGCAATAAGTTTTAATACTAGTCTTATTTTCTGGATGTAGTGTAATTCCTAGCGTTGGTTTCTGTTGGGGGACGATGTGAAGATTCAGGGTTATCGAATATTAGTGAAGATACTTACTCACATTTTCATCAAATTTCGGTTTATTTTCCTTCCAGATGTGGCAACCAATGAAATTTATGCATCAGCTTTGTACACATCGCTGAAGAGAGTCTCCTTGAGAGCATACACAGATTTATTACTAATCACTGTACCCAGTTAATAAGTTCGTAAACATTTTGAGTGCATTTTCAATATAAATCACAGTTTTCAACAGAAAAGTACATGCCGCACATTCTGTCCACAGCGTAAAGACTAACTTATAACTCCGCATATAGACAAAGACGTATTAACCTCTGGCGCGCGTGACAAACAATATATCACAGCAAGAAATTCTAGATTTCTCCAGAACCGGTAACTGATCATATTACAATTCTACACTTTCCTACATATAAGTATATGAGGGGGCAATTACAATGAAAACATATTTTTGAGCCGAGCAAGATTTACAAACATAAAAATAATTTTATATTATTGTACATAATTTTCAAACTGATTTTTGTGAAAAATTGAGTCTGCTTTCAAAAAATTACAACATTTTTGATTTAGCAGAAAAATATCGTAACCAAGTGGCAATGCACTGGACTGCCAGTAGATTTATGCAACAGTACTTGAGTTGCAACACCACTGAAGGATCGGGATCTCGTAAGGAGGGTAGTAGGGAAGGCAAATGGTCGACTTCGGTTTATTGGGAAAATTTTAGCGTTGTGTGATTAATCTGTAACACACAGAATACTAATGCAACCCCACACCTGAAGTGTTGGGATCCCATCATGTCGCTACAGTCTGGGACCGTGCGGCCGCTACGGTCGCAGGTTCGAATCCTGCCTCGACATGGACGTGTGTGATGTTCTTAGGTTAGTTAGGTTTAAGTAGTTCTAAGTTCTAGGGGACTGATGACCTAGAAGTTAAGTCCCATAGTGCTCAGAGCCATTTGAACCCATCATGTCGGAGTGAAGGAAGACATCTAAGCAGTTCAGAGGCGGGCTGCTAGATTTGGTATCGGAAAGGTTGATTAACACGTGAACTCAAATGGGAATCCCTGAATCCCTGAAAGGAAGACGATGTTTTCGCGAAACACTATTGAGAAAATTTAGAGAACCGCCACTTGCAGCTGACTGCCGAACGATTCTGCTGCCACTAATGTACATTTCGCGTAAGGACCACGAAGATAAGAGAAATTATGGGTTGTGCGGAGGCATATAGACAGTAATTTTTTCCTCTACTCGCGAGTGGAGCTGGAGAGAAAATGAGTAGTAGTGGTATAAGGTACCCTCTGCCACAGGAAAAACGATGCCTAGGGACTTATATATGTAGATGTAGAATCAAAACATTACTGTAATGAAGGGAACATACATTGAAAAAATAAAAAATGGCAGGGAAAAATGGAAAGATCTCGATTTGGCAGAGAGATGGATGTGATATGAATGCTATTTTGTTTTGTTGGTAAATTCTCCGTAATGATGGAAGTCAAATGCCGTCTTTATTTTTGGAACACTTTCATTTCTGTAGCTTTTTTAAGTAGTCTCCTTTATATTTCCTTCAACTATAAATCTTCAATAACGTGTTGCTATAAAATTCCTTGTTTTGGACAATTTATCACCAAAGGAATTTGAGTCAGAGTTGGTAATCATCACTCAGTTGTCACTGATCCTGCAAGTTATTTTCCGTGAGTAGCATGACGGGTGAGGACGCTGTATAGGAAGAGAAAGGTGGCTGGCTGTGACGGGGCCTATGGCGCGTGGAGAGGACTGATTTTAATGTAAGACAGAGACTGTGTAGCAGGGCGCTTTAGTGTCTGGTCTTTGTTCACTTTTAATGTGTGAAAACACGAGTGTATTTTATCCTGAGCGTCTCTAAAGACCGCATCATCGACGGGATGTTAACGTCTATTGCCTTTCTTACTTTAACTTGAGGATGAGAACTTTCTCGAAAAGTCATTTCGCATCTAATTTAAAATTAATTATATTTGGTTGAGCTCTAGTATTCCACTGATTACATAATAATCAAAACCTCGCTTTCAGTTATAGTTGAAAAATCGATATACATGAAGAATACCCAAAAAGTTGCGATCATAGTTAAGAAATTCGATAAAATAGTATGGTTCTGGACGACCAGCGACTTGAAGTTCACCAAATAACTAACGACATAGGCACGTCAGAACTAAGAATAGTTATATATTATAGGGAGTTTCAAGTACGAGGCAAGTGTGTGTCCGGCATTGCGCGGAACGGGAAGTCTACCTCCAATTGTTGCACACCCTTCTATGGCCTGTTCCTGAGACTCTCGTAAGTGGCGTATCAGTTTTGGTGGAACTAAGACAAATTAGGGGGGGCCTTGGAAAAATGCCCAGGAAAACTCTTGCGTCGTTTGGGACTTGACACTGGAGTGTCAGCAGCATCTGGTCACAGAGCTGTAACACTGCAGCCGCGCCAAGTAGCAGCAGATCATCGAGCGACCAATTTAGACGGTGCTACTTGACTTCTACTGCTACTGGCTATTGCAGTCTGTCCATGATGGGAAGGTTAATCCTGTCTCACGAAACCGATCAGTATTTATTCGAGTACGTGAACTGGCAGAATGCTAGAAGCGCTACAGGTCGTCGTCAGATTCATCACTAGGCTCTCCATGATGCGAAACCGAGAGTGCGGAATGCAATTAGTGCGTCAAGCGCCAAAAATGGTGAAATCGATATCACCTGTCGGTAAAGATATCCAGCGATTTATGACATGCGAAAGGGATTTTTCTTGATAATATTTTGCAAATTGTATTACAAGAATGACGACTATGCAGTTCTGCGGCGTGAAAAGGATAACAAGCGATCGTAATTACCAAAAATCCATACATATGGATGTTTGTATGTGCGTGGGTGTGCCTGTATGTCTGTTAATGTGTGTGTGTGTGTGTGTGTGTGTGCGTATGTGTGTGTGTGTGTGTGTGTGTTTTTGTGTGTGTGTGTGTGTGTGTGTGTGTGTGTGTGTGTGTGTGTGTGTGCTCCACATTTCCTCCTAAACCACTGGACCGATTTCAACTAAATTTTGCACACACATACCTTACTGTCAGACGACAATCTCTGTGGGGCTGGTGCGTGAAAAAGCTTATCCCACTATGCGGGAATTTCCAGATTTTATCGATCCGGTATTTGAGAATGAGAGCACTTAGCGACTTGCAACAAACTTTATACATAATTTTAAACTCTTACGAAATTTTGCTCGCTGAAAATCCCTACAAAATGAGGAAAGCAAAAATGTTTATTATTTACCGTTTTCCTGCTATTCATGCAGTAAAAGTACTGCATAAAGTATGATGTTGTAATTTGTTACTACCGTACTACTAACTGCATTCGTGACACATTTTACAGACAGTATCACATACATCTCTGAATTTAAATACAGAACTATATCATTGTACGACACATAGTTCAGGAGATGTGATGTAATAAACAGTGAGATGTGTGAAAAACTGGTGGATCATGCATGACGTTTGAATTTGTTTCTTCTTTGCCACTAACTCTCTTCGCAATAAATTTCGCAGGTAGTATCCGTATATGTCGCTAAATGAACCTACAACACTATATTAATATACAACAGGGAATTAGCCGGACGAAGTGACCGTGCGGTTAAAGGCGCTGCAGTCTGGAACCGCAAGACCGCTACGGTCGCAGGTTCGAATCCTGCCTCGGGCATGGATGTTTGTGATGTCCTTAGGTTAGTTAGGTTTAACTAGTTCTAAGTTCTAGGAGACTAATGACCTCAGCAGTTGAGTCCCATAGTGCTCAGAGCCATTTTTGAACAACAGGGAATTCAGGAGACATGACGTCATAAACATTTACCACAAGGTGAAGCGCTTCGTGGTACGGACGTGGACGCACAGCTATAAATGCCTGGGCAAGGCCTGGTTTCTGTGCTAGTAGGACAATAAATGTAGCTTGTCGGCAAAACTGACAGTTTTGATCAACGAATCGTATACCTGGACCGTTTACAGAACTGAGATCCTGTTTCACATCTCTTCTGTATAAACTGGTGCTGGAAACCGTATTGAGTCCAATGAAGATGTTATGGCAACATTTCACAATCGCAGTTCAGGGCTGGAACCACGAGAAAAACGTTGGAAAAAGGGTATTGATATAAATGCGTACAAAGGTGAAAAAACTAGTTTCTTACCTAAAACGAATATTTTTTTATCGCTAGTCTGGAAACTGCCCCCTTGCTCTCCTAAACAACAATAAGCCTAAGTGTGGTTTAAAAATAATAGAAGAAACACTGATTAGGAATAATCACTGCGCCATACAGAAGAAGTTCAAGTTACAAATTAATGACTAGAATGTTACAATAAGAACGACTGATTTTGGTAACAATGCTAAGCTACCGCTGACAAACGTCACTGCGTTAATAAAATGGTGCGCAAAAGTAGAGAACGAAAGTAACTTTCGCTTGGAATGTCACTGCCAGCTAACATTTCTTGATAAAACTTGGACCAATCACATGAAGAACTGTATAGTACGGATGGTAACTGAAAGAAAGACACAATGTGACGGACAGGAATGATAGTGGCAGGGTGTGGTTCCTAATAGGGTGTGTTATTACAATGGACGGCAATGCACGTTCCGCAACGTGGTAGGGTGTTCCATTCTTCCATGAGAACCGTTGACAGCTGGTGGATGGTCGTTAGTGTCTGTGCACGAGTTGCAATACGTCTCAATGTCGGGGGAAGCGCACGCCTTCCATTCGCCGAATATCCTCCCGTTCCAAGAGCTTCTCCACCTCCGCTGTTCGATGGGGTCGCGTATTGTTACCAATAAAATTGAAGTTATGGCCTAATGGACACAATAAAAGAGGCACATGGGCAAGGAGTTCAGCGTTACAATCACACTGACTGGTAAGAGTACCGTGTTCAAAAATTTGGAGGTGTCCGCCCATGCAACTCTATGCCTCCCCACACCATAAAATATGGACCACCAAAGCGATCATGTTTGACAGTGCTGTACGTACCCTCACATGGCGACACGTGAAAAACGTAATGCACCCAGGAACTGTCTTTGGAATCAGATGCCTACATCTAAATTATTCGAAAAAGTATGTAGTGACATGACGAAGTAAGTTACACATATCGTTCCACGCTGAAACAGTTGCACAAAAAGAGTGACGCACAGTTAGAAGAGAGCACATGTTTCGGGTTTCCTGTTGAGAGAGTTCTGCTACGATACGTATAATGGGCGCATCACAGTGTGCAAGTGAAACGGCGCGGCAATTGCAAACGTCCTCCGGAGTTGAAGTACGCCGGAGAGTACTATTCTCGTTGCGAAAAAGGTCAAATTTCACACAGATTCACCGTGAAATTCTGGTAGTATATTGACGAAATGCAGTGCCAACAATTTGACCAAGACCACAAAGAAATGACCGAGCGAGGTGGCGCAGTCGTTAGCACACTAGAGTCGCGTGCATCAGGACGACGGTACAAACCCCCCTCCGGTCAGCATATTTTTTTTTTTTTTAGTTTTTCCGTGATTTCCTTAAATCGCTTCAGGCAAATGCCGGGACGGTTCCTTTGAAAGGGCACGGCCGACTTCCTTCCCTAATCCGATGAGATCGACGACGTCGCTGTTTGGTCACCTTCCCCGAATCAACCAAACCAAACTACAAAGAAATGAAATATGCTGGTCAGGAAGTCCAGATCTTACACCAAGCCATGTTCGTCTTTTCGGTAAGCCTAAACTTTTGGTGGAGAAATATGTTTTCTGACGATAAGGACGTTCACACAGCGGTTCTCGGATAGATCCGTCATCCTTTCCCATCCACCAACCCCATTTCTGTCTTCGAGCAACTAAACAATTGGTAAAACGTTTCGATTTTTGTTTTCAGGGGTTTGGCAACTATGCTGAAAAACAGTATTATTGCGTCACTTCTGAAATGTAGAGCAACATTCAGTAAAAGTTACTTGTACTGCCATGATAATGGATACCTTACTTTTTGAAGATCCCCTCGAAACTGCATGTTACACTAGACCTTCAGACATATACCATAGCCAAGAAGAAGCGAAAGCTTTTCAGAAAATTTCCACACCTTTCATCAAAGTGAAAGTGGCTACAGATAAAGACCGAATCAATAGTTTGGAAAGTTACCGATTACTACTTAACGTCGAGGCAGGTATATAATGGGCGCTTAATCGTTCTGATTACAATTTCAAACAAGGCAAGAATGGAAGCTGCAAATCGAACTATCGACATTAAGATAGGACAGTCGACATTAATATTAAGCGTGCACAAACAGCGTAGGAGAAGACGTGTTCAAAATATGCGGAGAGTCGAGTTATCAACACGTCTGTGTATATGTTTATAAAATATCAGTAATAGTTAACAGCGAATACTGACAGGGGCAATAATGCACGATATAGAGGTTAATACTTTCCACTATGCATAGGTCCACAAACGAGCGGTCGACGAGACAGCTGCAGTCGTGTAGTTGCGAAACGCCAGTGATTACAGTAGGAAATATTGTCTTAGTAAGCTAGTATTTGAAATCCAAACTTTTCTAACAAGTCTCAAATTTCGCACATGGTTTACCTTAACACGAAATACACTACTGCTTCAGCATGGTACATTTTTAATTTGTCAATCCTCACATCTCTTGAAGGAGGTATACCACATCTCGTTCCCGTATTTGAATGCAACTTGATACTCGTCTCTGCGATCAGTTACGAATTCCTTCAGACATCCCTGGATCATGTTGTAAGCTTGAGTAGACAGCACAATTAGCAGGAAAACCAGACCCTTCCATACTATCCGTCGCCTTTGACCAATGGTGTCGTAAGAAACCCCAAGATGTGTAAGTAGGCTGTTTATGTTTTCTCTATGTAAGTAGGCTGTTTATGTTTTCTTTATGTAAGTAGGCTGTTTAGCTTTTTTATTGGTAACGCCACCTCTGTATGAAAATCACTGGCTGTGCTGTGTGCAGTCCGTGGCAGCTTTGCATTGTTGTAATACTCGCCATTGTAGTGTTAGGCAGCTGGCTGTGAACAGCGCGTAACGTTGGCAGTTGGAGGTGAGCCGCCAGCAGTGGTGGATGTGGGGAGAGAGATGGCGGAGATTTGTAATTTGTCATGAACTGATATATATATTATGACTTGTGATGATATCAAGGTAAATACATTGTTCGTTCTCTATTAATATCTTTCATTTGCTAACTATCCCTATCAGTAGTTAGTGCCTTCCATAGTTTGAATCTTTTATTTAGCTGGCAGTAGTGGCGCTCGCTGTATGGCAGTAGCTTGAGCAGCGAAGATTTTTGTGAGGTAAGTGATTTGTGAAAGGTATAGTTTAATGTTAGTCAGGGCCATTCTTTTGTAGGGAATTTTGAAAGTCAGATTGCGTTGCGCCAAAAATATTGTATGTCAGTTTAAGGACAGTCTTGTAAGAATTGTTAAAAGGGGACGTTTCACATGTCGACCCTTAGCCTAGGATACCTCACTGGAATCTTCTGATTTTTCTTGTAGTTTGTGTATTTAGTGTAGCTTTTGTTTATTGCTAGCGCGTAATTGTAGAGAGAATCTCCTTTGTAGTTGTAGCCTTTCATTGTTGTACAGTAAAACAGTTGTGGCATGCATATAGATTTGCACCAAGTATTTCGCAGCTGTAATTAACTAGATATTAATTTCAGTGCTATGTTAATGTGTTCTCTTATTTTTGCTCTTCAAATTGTGTTTTTCTGTGTTGTCGTGTGAAATACTGTGTCAATAATGGCGTGTGAAAAACGTAATACTAGGCTCCAAAGTAAACTGAGAAATGACAGTGAAAATGAGAGCAGTGTGTTAGCGCCACCGAGTAATGAATTAACTGATGTTCAAAGTAGTAATTTGGTAACTGTGCATAGGGAAATGGAGTGGGCGGCAAACAATGGCGTGGACGGTGAAACAATTAGTGAAGAGGGAAGCATTATCGATCGATCGGTCGGCAACAGCTCGCCTCAGGAATCCGAAATGACAGGACACAATTTCGCAAATACTGTAGATTCAGGTTTTGGGTCATCACCGTTTTCTCAAATAAGTCAAGACACATTTTCTGCTTGTCAAAATGTGAATGTTGTCGGTGCAAATGCACTGCCGAAAAGCGTAGAGAAACAGATTCCAGACACTAATACATTATTATTGCAATTAATGCAACAAATGGAACAAAATCAGAGACAAACACAGCAAAAGCTTGAAAAGTTAGACACAATGGAACAACACCAGAGACAAACACAGCAACAGTTAGACACAGTGGAACAAAATCTCAAAAAGTTAGACACAGTGGAACAAAATCTCAAAAAGTTAGACACAATGGAACAAAATCTTCAAAAGTTAGACACCACACTTGAACAAACACGTGAAGATTTAACTAGTGAGTTACATAACATTGAATCGAAATGTCAAAAAGTCTGTAATGACGTAAAATCACAAATTTGTGAGCATTTCCAACCTATTTTTTCGCGGCATGAAAATGCATTACAGAATCATGAAGCAGCCATAAAAGAACTGCAAACTATTTTTCATGAAAATCACAACACCTTACGAGCTAAAATTGACTCAGTTGCATCTACCGATTCGGTTACGCAACTTGCAAAAACTCAGGAAAACTTAAAGGTCACAGTAGACACGATTGCAACACAAATGGACACTCTGAAACTTGGTTCAGAAAAACATACAGAGGAAATGATTTCACTATCGGATAAAGTAGCCGAACTTTCAGATCAGTTCACTAACTTATCTACAAAGGTAGATGATGATCTGAATGACACAACACCTGTAGCCTTCACTGACACAGAAGAGTATGAACAAATTAGAAAATTCAAACAAAATCAAAATCAAATCAATACACAGTACAAAAGAGAAATCCGGGAAGTGCAAGATCAGTTGGCACAAGTAGTACAAGAATTACGTATTTCAGAGGACACTCGCGCCCCAATACGGGAAGAGGGACATACAAATACGGAACAGACACAAAATAACAACACAGGGCACTTCGGAAATTGTGAAAGAAATTGGCAAGGCGCATTGGATTTTGAGATGGAACCGCCGAAACGACGTAACTATGACCGAGATGCTACTCGCCGACACGATGATTTTGACTATAAGCTGTTCATTACTACACGTAAATTCAAAACATTTAAGAATTCTGGCAACGACATTCATCCACAAGCATGGCTCCATCAATTCTCTCATTGTTTTCCTCCCAACTGGTCATTAGAACACAGATTAGAATTTATGTGTGGCTATTTAGAGAATGAACCAGCTGTAAGAATGCGATCGGTCATTCACGATTGTCACAGTGAAGGAGAATTTTATCATGCCTTCCTCTCAGCATATTGGTCTCAAGCCACACAAGACCGCGTAAAACATGGCATCATAATGATGAAACATTTCGAACAATCTGAATTCTCCAGTCTTGTGAAATATTTTGAAGACATGTTGCACAAGAATCAATATCTTTCAAACCCATACAGCCCCTCAGAACTCATCCGCATTTGCTTACTCAAATTGCCTGAACATTTACGACATATTATTTTAGCAGGACGTTGCAAAGATGACATTGAAGCATTTCAGGGTCTGTTACAAGAATTGGAAATTGACACTGACAATCGGGGAACGCGGAAACAGGAGCACAACAATTACAGGTCACAACTGTCACAATTCCACGATGAAAGAAGTAATAACTGGACACGACAAGGCTATTCTCACAACACATATCGTGACCAAAACAGACACCACCCGTATGACAACCGTTGGCAGAGTAGTAATAACTACAGGGAAAGATCACCTCTCCGTGGTAATGACTATCACAGAGACAATCAGAGAAACAGACAATATGGGAACCAAAACAATCATTATCAAGGGAGACAGAATAACTTTAGATGCAACGGTCCAGCGCGCAGTTACGATTCAGGGAGAAATTCTCCACCACGTGACCGACAAGGAAGAAACTACGGATTCTACCGAAATGACGACAGACGATATGATCATAACGACAGACGTCAATTGCATCAGAACTGGCGGGATTCAAACAGAGCAGGGCCCTCTCGGCAAGGCGAATTTGTAGAAGTTAGGTCTCCTAATCCCAATAACGACGCGCGCCAACAAAGAGACAGACAATGACTCGCACAGCAGGCAGCCGCGTGCGCCAGGTGGCTCAGAGAAAAATAACATAGACGCTAACCTTGAGAAAAACTCCAGTATTCTTTACCGACGTATACCGCCTGACAATTGCATTCAAGTTGAAATTCTGCGTACTAGGAAGAGTGAAGGTTTACACCATATTTCACATGTAAAACCGTTTATTGACAGATAATCTGCCTTTTAACTTTGTCTTTGCCATAAAACGTTTCACTTCACGTTACTAGTATGCTTTAGAAACTGTTACCATGCAACAATGTTTGAAGTTCAATATCCAGCCAAGAACCAAGAGAAATTATTTAAACAGAAATTACGTCGGTACCTTATTTCTCTAACACACAAATTACACAGTTATCTGATTATTTAACTGAGAGAGACAAACATTTATTTTACTGCATCAGTGACACATGTTTACGCAATTACACGGTTGGATAACTTCACACTTATGAAACTGTATTTTGTCTGTACTTTGTAAACTGTTCATATTTTTTCGGAACCATTGTGATACTATGAGAGATTTGAATGATATATTTGGTAAGGGAGCATGATTTTAAAGTACGTTTGAGGTAGATGACACTATTGAAATGAGCAGAGAATTTTTTTTAGGTTTTGAAATTTTTGGAGGAAGTTACGACGATTTTAAGATTTGACTGAAGTGTTATGATGTTATTATTACGACGACGATGTGTACTATGCTGTTGAGGTATGTTTATGATAAATAAGCTGATGCTATATGAGGAATCTGATTATGCTATGTAGCTATTATGATGAAATATTGAAGACGTGTTGATGAATATGAATATGTATATGTGTAATAAGGTAAGGAATAAGGAGTAGGGGTTAGGGACTCTGATTTATGAAAAGGTTGTTGGAAACCAAGAATCGTACTTTAAGAGTTATGAAATGTGTGTGTATATGCATGAATGTATCACAATGCCACTGAAAATTTTTTTGGACACTGTTATATTTATAGGGTTTTGTTTCTACAGATTTGCAACGCTAATTCTTGACCTGTGAAATATTTTTATATGAGACTACCACGGTAGCAGAATCTCCTGTCGTAAATATTTCCGTACGAAAGTTAAGTGACCACCTGCACGTAATGCGTCGCGGGCACCCAGCTGTGTCAGACGCCTGGAGAAAAAGCCATTATTGCGAGCCCTTTTCAGCGGCACAGGTAGCACAAAAAAAAAAAGGGGAGGCCATTATCCTTGGAAATATTCTTACATCTGCAAACCTGATAATGACAAGTGTCTTTCTACGAGAATTGAGAGCTACTGACTTACGAAATGCCACATAGCTATTGAATGATGTTTTTATGCTTTGGTTTGCGTAATTGCTTATTTCATTTGACATCTGTTTTCCAGCTGTGTTGCAGCATTGCTTTCATAAAATAAAATTAAATGCATTTGCTAATGTGAACACTTTCTGTCAACAGATCTATTAAATAATTATTTTCTGATCCACATTCTTTGAAAAAGGAGCTCTTCGAATGGAGAGAACAATAAGAAGGAACTAGTAACTGCATTCATAATTTTCTTTTCAAGTAATTGGTAGAATAACTTCTTGTGGTGCACCACTTTAATTACATAGACATTAAGATGTGATTATACATTTCCCTTATCTGCATTGTTATCTTTAGTGTACTATTTTTTCTGCTTGAGCTATGTCATGTTTTGATATAAGTTATTACATTTGCTGCTGCTAGCTTTGCCAATCTGTATTTTTTGTCATTGCTGCTTGTGTTAATTGTTTTGTGCTGCTGCATTGCCTCGTTCCTTAGTTTAGCATCTGAGCTCAGTAGATTTAAGTTAGCTTAAGAGGGGGTAGCCTCTAAGAGAATGAGTTGCGATGAATTGGAAGAAATGCATTGAGAAAACAGGTTTAGGTAGGATTTTCTTGGAAATAAATGATGAGGTAAGGTAATGGAAAATAAAAATGAGGTACGAAATGTGTGAACATATAAACACAGAAAGCATGCTTAGTTAGAATTTTTTTTGTGGAAACAAAGGATGAAATAAGAGGAAAGATATATGAAGTTTTGGGTTGGACTGCAGTACCAAATGTTACACTGAAAACGAACCCTGTCCTTTCCTATTGGTGTTATCCCACTATGTGTGTGTGTACCCTTATGTATTTGTTTTCTTCCTGTCTCTGTGTAGTTTCATAGAATTTTTTCTTCTTTTAATATTAAGCTACATTCACTATGGTGAGGAATACTGTTATCCTCGAATATAATTGGCATTAATAATATGTTATTTACTTTGTAAAGATGTTTAGACATTATTTACTCTGTTTTGTGTTAATGCTAATGTGTGAAGGTGATGTTTCAAAAGTTCTTGTGATCTTTATGTATGTACTCATGTCATAATTCCTGTAACACTGATGTATATGTTTATTTCTATTCTTTTGTAAAGCCTGTGTTACTACAAATGTTATCTGTATTGTTATGTTCTTTAATGATGTATTTTGTACCTTTGTAATTGTATTTTCATGTTGTAAATTTATAATTGTACAGACACCAGTTCTTCAAATTAAGTTACATTTCACTGCACACGTTTCTGTTGGTCATAGTATATGGACAATATGTGAGAAGTAGGGACTGATAGTGTTTGCACGTGTGTTGGTAATTCAGCAAGGGACTGGATAACAGCATTGCTGGTTCTAAGGACAATTAAAAGAAAAACTTTCTGAGTGCACAAGTGGTGGTTTATGGACTTGCTATATTCTCTGCAAGAATCTTCGATGGTGATTGTGCACCTGCACAGTCGCAACGGATGGCTGCTGGCCGTCTCTACCAGGACTACAGTGGGTCTGCACCTCAGGTGGCCCACCAATACCATTATCTCTACAAGGACTACAGTGGGTCTGCATCTATGATGACCTACCAACGGCATTATTTCTACAAGGACTGCAGTGGGTCTGCACCTCTGGTGGCCCACCAATATCGTAATCTCTACCAGGACTACAGTGGGTCTGTTCTGTGATGACCTACCTACCAATATTCTTCCAAACTTCGAATGACTCTGCTGTGGGTTTGCTCTGTTGTGGCCCATTACCTGTATGCATGTCAAGAGTCAGCACTGTCTTTCCGTTGGAAGGACAACACTACTTCTTCAAGACAGCATTGAAATCCACTACTTCTGTGTGCAATTTCTTTTACTAATCAGACTTTGAGAAAAACACTGCTATTCTCCTGTTAGGTACGATTAGGACTGTCTTTATGGACTGTGAGACAATTTTAGCTTTTGACCAACAATGTATCAATAAGTGTGTGCATTTGATTTCTTTGTTATTGTAATTATGAAAAAAAATTTTTCAAATCATTATTGGCCACTGCCCAAAAATATTTTGTAAAATTTTTTGTGGGGAGCATGGGGGCTATGTAAGTAGGCTGTTTATGTTTTCTCTATGTAAGTAGGCTGTTTATGTTTTCTTTATGTAAGTAGGCTGTTTAGCTTTTTTATTGGTAACGCCACCTCTGTATGAAAATCACTGGCTGTGCTGTGTGCAGTCCGTGGCAGCTTTGCATTGTTGTAATACTCGCCATTGTAGTGTTAGGCAGCTGGCTGTGAACAGCGCGTAACGTTGGCAGTTGGAGGTGAGCCGCCAGCAGTGGTGGATGTGGGGAGAGAGATGGCGGAGATTTGTAATTTGTCATGAACTGATATATATATTATGACTTGTGATGATATCAAGGTAAATACATTGTTCGTTCTCTATTAATATCTTTCATTTGCTAACTATCCCTATCAGTAGTTAGTGCCTTCCATAGTTTGAATCTTTTATTTAGCTGGCAGTAGTGGCGCTCGCTGTATGGCAGTAGCTTGAGCAGCGAAGATTTTTGTGAGGTAAGTGATTTGTGAAAGGTATAGTTTAATGTTAGTCAGGGCCATTCTTTTGTAGGGAATTTTGAAAGTCAGATTGCGTTGCGCCAAAAATATTGTATGTCAGTTTAAGGACAGTCTTGTAACAATTGTTAAAAGGGGACGTTTCAGATGCAACGCAAACATTATTTAAAATGGCGATTCTTAACATCACACATTGTTATGACATGAAAGTATATACATCAAATATGGTATCGTACAAATTCTTAACAACAAATGTTTAAGCTAGTGGGACAACCACGGAAAATGGGGTTTAGGGTGGCGTCAAAAACATTACTTGACCCACGTAGTTCAACTTGAAAGACTGATACCAATACAGAAAGTCGAAAGCAATACCAGTATAGATGGCCAAAACTAACAGCAGGCAACATATTGAAATAAAACATAGGATTAATAGTTTAATATTGTTATAACACACAAATTGAGGCACGACATTTCAAAGCATTTAGCACTCAGGGCAAGAATTTTACATTCTAGTGGAAAATACATACATAAATAATTCGAAGTTCATGTAAAATGTAATCACATCCCTAGAACAACCAAAGATAATATTTAACGTCTGATTAATTGGCAACATAAGCTGGTTCAAATGGTTCAAATGGCTCTGAGCACTATGGGAATCAACATCTTAGGTCATAAGTCCCCCCTAGAACTTACAAGGGAACCTCCCCATCGCACCCCCCTCAGATTTAGTTATAAGTTGGCACAGTGGATAGGCCTTGAAAAACTGAATACAGATCGATCGAGAAAACAGGAAGAAGTTGTGTGGAACTATGAAAAAATAAGCAAAATATACAAACTGGATCGTCCATGTATAATATAGGCAATATTGAGGGCACTGTGAGGCGAGGAGCACCGTGGTCCCGTGGTTAGCATGAAAAGCTGTGAAGCGAGAGGTCCTTAATTCAAATCTTCCCTCAACCGAAAATTTTAACTTTTTATTTTCAGTTTATGTGACAAACTCTTATGTTTTCATCACTTTTTTTGGAGTTATTATTACATCCACAAGAAAGCCTAAATCGGGCAAGGTAGAAGAATCTTTTTACCCATTCGCCAAGTGTACTAGTTAGGTGGGTCGACAACATGTTCCTGTCATGTGACGCACATGCTGTCACCAGTGTCGTATAGAATATATCAGACGTGTTTTCCTGTGGAGGAATCGGTTGACCTATGACCTTGCGATCAAATGTTTTCGGTTCCCATTGGAGAGGCACGTCCTTTCGTCAACTAATCGCACGGTTTTGCGGTGCGGTCGCAAAACACAGACACTAAACTTATTACAGTGAACAGAGACGTCAATGAACGAACGGACAGATCATGACTTTGCGAAAATAAAGAAAGCAAAATTTTCACTCGAGGGCAGATTTGAACTAAGGGTCTCTCGCTCCATAGCTGCTCACGCTAACCACGGGACCACGGCACTCCTCATCTCACACTGCCCTTAATATTGCCTATCTTACACATGGACGACCCAGTTTTTATATTTTGCTTATTTTTTCATAGTTCCACACAATTTCTTCCTGTTTTCTCGATTGATCTGTGTTCAGTTTTTCAAGGCCTATCCACTGTGCCAACTTATAACTAAATCTGAGGGGGGTGCGATGGGGATGTTCTCTTGTTAGAACTACTTAAACCTAACCTAAGGACATCACACACACCCATGCCCGGGGCAGGATTCGAACATAAGCTGGTTCATGAACGACGTCACCCACTAGAACGGGACAAAGTCATGGCTCAAAGCCGACGGGCGGTACAGAAGACTCAAGTTGGCCCAAATTAGTTACTCCACTTCTTCAACCGTATCAGCGGGAGCGCTGTACATTTCACTTTTGAAATGAGACCTGACAGAAAATGCCACAGGATTGAAGTCAGGTGATGTTTTAGACCAATGTACGACCCTACTCTACCTACCAATTTTGGACCATTTTGGTGGTTTAGGTATCGTCTTCCATCAGAAGCCAAATGCGCCGATGCCTGATCCAGTGTGTACCCCACTCCCCGACGTTGCGTAAGCGTAACGTTCTCAAGCAATCTCGAAGACCACAAAACCTAAGGTACCCTCCTCCACCAAAATTTTTGGAAGAATGTGTGGCCCAATAACACGATCACCTAGTACCCGTAACCACACAATCATCGAGAAACTTTGGTGGTGTGACAACTCAGACATCATCCATCAATGTTTTCCAGGATTTAAAGAAAAAAAGGAAAGAAAAGAAAGAAAAAAACTGTTGGGCAGTAAGGTCTCGTCCTAAATCGAGGTGTAGCACAGTTTGACTTGTGTGGGAAACAAAGGCCGAAGGAACTATTCACCTTGAGTTACCAACCTAAATTGTAAATATGTTGTAAACCTTTGCATACTATTTTCAGACTGTCTATATTATTATTGAAACGCATAACAAATTCACATTTGGGAGGACGACGGTGGAAATACGCGTCCGGCCATTCTGATTTGGGTTTCCTTGATTTCCCTAGATCTCTGAAGGTAAATGCCGGGATGTTCCTTTGAAATGGCACAGCCGGTTTCCTTCCCCCTCCTCGAAACAATACGAGTTGGGGCTCCGCCTGTAATGGCTGTGATACCTATGGGATGTAGAACCCTAATCTTCCTTCCCTAAAATAAACCGTAGTATGTTATGAACTGAATGAGCATTAAGCAGGTTGTAGAATACCCGTAGACGGAACTTGATTTTCGGGGCTTCAGATGACTGATGATGGTTCTTCATTACATCGATGTGGGGTAATGCATATCTGGGAAATTTCTCCACCTATGAATGCTGTATCTGAACGTAGTTTCTTCTTTCCATTTCTAACAACACCATAATGTAGCTTCATCGTCTCGTTATTTCTACTGAAGACCCGTTTTCGCATCTCTTCTATCAATACACGTTATTCATCCCACGCACATCGCAGTGCACTTGGACAAATGATCACCTTGCTCCTGAAGATGAAGTTGCAATTCAAAATGTTTATTTGCTAACAGAAATCATCTACTGTAAGACAGTAGACGGAAACTGTCATTTAGCTTTCCATTTCTGATAAATTAGCGAAGCAAGCCGGTAACATTTCGCGCAGCGTGATATGAGGGATTAGGGCTTGATGCCCCGTCAACGACGAGGACATTAGGGACGGAGAACAGGCTTAGTTTGGAAAAGCGGAAACCGGCTGTGTCATGTCTCGCATTTACGATAAGCAATTTCGAGAAATCACGAAAAATCTAAATGTGCACGGCTGGTAGGAGATCTGACCTGCTGTCCTCCTGAATGCAAGTGAAGTGTCGTGCCACAAAGGCACCTCGCTCGATTAGCCTGTTCTGAATACACTAAATAAATCCTAGTAGTGGAACCGGACATGGATATCTTACGTTTGCCCAACACACTAAGAGACACCGTACAAGTTTTTTAAGGAATCTCTTTCACACGTCAAATGCAGTTTTTCAGTGTCCAATCAATAAACCAAAGCCTGGCATTTCCTTTATGTACAGTAACTGTTATGATCATCTGTAGAACAGCCTGAGTAAATAAGGTACGACATTGAAACATAAACCAACGTAGTGAGACCTAGGAGGAAAAAAAGAGAATCTAATGAGATGCTTTGTATCGACGATGTGTAGACGTGAAAACTGCTTATCGATATCTTTGGCGTTAGACATATCCTTATGATGGGTTAACTCGAAATGCGTAAAGCTGTATAGTTAAAAAATAAAAAAAGTGATCAAGACGGAAAATTACGCTAGCCCAGGTGGAATACTCATGGCTGGTTGTGAGCCATACGATATCTATTAATTTACTTCCGTACAAAATGCCAAATGGCGAGCTGCGAGAGATGAGTGTATTACCAGTGACGTCGCGGACGACCCGCTCGTACTTGTCTGGACGCAGCAGCCAAGACGCCATGCCGTTCTCGTGGCCGGAGGGTGCGCACTGCTCTGGCTGGTGCGCCGTGAGGCCGCCTGCCGGAACCTGGCTCGTTAGCGCCCGACCAATTACTCACGCAGCCCCCAGACCCAACCGACGATCGTTCAGAGCGGTGGAAAACAACGTCGTTAGCGGGAGGTTTGCCGCCGGCACGTCTTACTTTACAATTGCCCAAGGCATACGCCCGCGTTTTCTACGAACCCTCTTCGTAATTCGAGTATGTCTAAAGCGTCCGTCACTGCAACTGTCTCCATCTCTCCAAGATGAAGTTCCTCTTAAAGAATTGCAGTGGACACTCTAGTGACTGTTCATACCGCGAAGAACACGCTTGAAGACATCGCTCTGCATTTTCTGCTGCACCGATATGTGGGCACCCAGTTCATCTTCTCAGTGCTGGAGCTACTGAGTTTCTAATTTTCTTAGAGACTAGTGCACCAGCTCTTTCTGCGAGCCTACGTAAGTGTTGCTCTCCAAAATCATGTTCGGCCGAGCGTTTTGGATACTGGCACGCCACCTACTGCCATTTTTGACTTCTCTGAAAAGAGGCCAGCGATTTTTATGTATTTCATAGTTACGAATTACGCATTTATCTCGCTGCTCAGCCCTTCCTAGTTGAGGTCTGTCATTTATTTCCGTGTTATACGCAGTTTCAACTACGGTAGGAGGAGCTGCTACATGGACACATCCACACTAGCGCAGCCTGCCTGCTTTCTCTTTCTGGACAGGGTGGGATACTTCCGTTAATAACGTGTAGATATTTTTTCGTGTGTTTTAACACTCAAGTTCGAAGACAGTCACAATTACAAGAAGGAAAAATGCAAAAATCATTCAGTGAGACATTGTCATATATATGTATGGTGCTGAGACATATACTGCAGATTTATATAAGCTTGAAATAGCGCTGGGGTGTCACCTGTAGGTGTAAATATTTTTTAAGGTCCATACCTTGCAGGCGGCAAGGATCTTCTTCGTCCTCGCATTTTCCCGTTTCTCTTTGGGGTCGGCATTGTTATGTAGGTTTTGGTAATGTTATTGACAGCTGGTGGCCCGATTCCCTTCCTAACCTCAACTGATCACAAGGATACTTTTCATTTTCTTTTCTATTAAAACACTATCTTTAGTTCCGTCAGCTGCACTCCATGCTTTTATTTTCCGTACTGATTATGTCTGACACCTAATGTTTCAACAGACCTATCTGAAAAAGTTACATTCCTAAAGAATAAATCTGAGGAATGTACACTAGTATAGAACGCCGTCTCTTAAAAAAAATCCGAATAGTACTCTCTTAGAGGAAAGTAGTGAAAGATATACAGACATTATACGGGAATCATAAACGCCGTTCTGAAAGTGAATGAAACTGGTGCTACGTACACAAAGGTAGGATAATTTCCACTCACATGATTTAATGCCTTGCATATACACAGGGTGGTCCACTGATAGTGACCGGGCCAAATACCACACGAAATAAGCATCAAACGAAAAAACTATAAAGAACGAAACTGGTCCAGCTTGAAGGGGGAAACCAGATGGCGCTGTGGTTGGCCCGCTAGATAGCGCTGCCATAGGTCAAAAGAATATCAATTGCATTTTTTTAAAAATAGGAACCCCCATTTTTTATTACATATTCGTGTAGTACGTGAAGAAATATGAATGTAGTATTTGGACCACTTTTTTCGCTTTGTGATTAATGGCGCTGTAATAGTCACAAAGGTTTAAGTAGGAAGTATCACGTAACATTCTGCCAGTACGGACGGTATTTGCTTCGTGTTACATTACCCGTGTTAAAATGGACCGTTTACCAAATGCGGAAAAGGTCGATATCGTGTTGATGTATGACTATTGTGATCAAAATGCCCAGCAGGCGTGAGCTATGTATGCTGCTCGGTATCGTGGACGACATCATTCAAGTGTCCGGACCAAGTTATGTTATTTAAGGAAATAGGAAGTGTTCAGCCACATGTGAAACGTCAACCACGGCCTGCAACAAATGATGATGCCCAAGTAGGTGTTTTAGCCGCTTTCGCTGCTAATCCGCACATCAGTAGCAGGCAAATTGCTCGAGAATCGGGAATCTCAAAAACGTCGGTGTTGAGAATCCTACATCACATCAATTGCACCCGTACCATATTTCTATGCACCAGGAATTGTATGGCGACGACTTTGAACGTCGTGTACAGTTCTGCCGCTGGGCACAAGAGAAATTACGGCTCGATTACAGATTTTTTTCCAAGCGTTCTATTTAGCGACGAAGCGTCATTCACCAACAGCGGTAACGCAAACCGGCATAATATGCACGATTGGGAAACGGAAAAACCACGATGGCTGCGACAAGTGGAACATCAGCGGCCTTGGCGGGTTAATGAATGGTGCGGCATTACGGGAGGAAGGATAATTAGCCCCCATTTTATCGATGGCAATCTAAATGATGCAAAGTATGCCGATTTCCTACGTAATGTTCTACCGATGTTACTACAAGATGTTTCACTGCATGGCACAATGGCGATGTACTGCTAACATGATGGATGTCCGGCACATAGCTCGCGTGCGGTTGAAGCAGTTTTTAATAGCACCTTTCATGACAGGTGGATTGGTCGTCGAAGCACCATACCATAGCCCGCATGTTCACCGGATCTGACGTCCGCGGATTTCTTTCTGTGGGGAAAATTGAAGGATATTTGCTATCCTGATCCACCGGCAACGCCTGACAACATGCGTCAGCGCATTGTCAATGCATGTGCGAACATTACGGAAGGCGAACTACTCGCTGTTGAGAGGAATGCCGTTACACGTATTGCCAAATGCATGGAGGTTGACGGACATGATTCTGAGCATTTATTGCATTAATGTGGTATTTACAGGTAATCACGCTGTAACAACATGGGTTCTCAGAAATGATAAGTTCACAAAGGTACATGTATCACATTGGAACAACCGAAATAAAATGTTCAAACGTACCTACGTTCTGTATTTTAATTTAAAAAACGTACCTGTTACCAACTGTTCGACAAAAATTATGAGTCATATGTTTGTGACTATTACAGCGCCATCTATCACAAAGCGAAAAAAGCGGTCCCACTAAAACATTCATATCTCTTTACGCACTACTAGAATATGTAATAAAAATGGGGGTTCCTATTTGAAAAAACGCAGTTGATATCCGTTTGACCTATGGCAGCACCATCTAGCGGGCCAACCATAGCGCCATCTGGTTTCCCCCTTCAAGCTAGACAAGTTTCGTTCATTGCAGTTTTTCCGTTTTACGCTTATTTCGTGAGATATTTGGCCCGGTCACGATCAACGGAGCACCTTGTATATATGAATCACAACTACGACGTCACCTTGTCAGCAGCTCATACTTTTAATATAAGTGGCCGCTGATCCAAGTGTAGTGTAGCAATACAAAGATTATATCGGCCCCAATTTGTAAATACATTTGTTATTTGTCGAATTTTTTCCAGATTTTCGTAGTACAGTTTGCATTACATAAACAGCATTCAAAGGCCCTTATTATACATATATGTGACGGTGGTAATCGACCATATTCGATCGTAAAATGAAAATTTGTAGTTAATCTGAAGGTGGATTTTTTTTCGGTGTTATGTTTGAATTCAACGAGCCATAGATTTGTGCAATGTTGCCTGCTCAGGACAATGACCTTATTGAGAGACATTACCTTAGGACGTCTTCAACCTGTTGGTTGTGGCTAACTGTACCATGTGGTAATATGACTGTGAACAAGGCTTGTAAAGAGCATTATGTGTTGTTTTTCTGTTGTTAGCGATGATTACAGAATGAAAGGAAGTGACAAAGCGATCCCGGTGCTGGTAAAACAACACACTCCTCCCGAGGAACCTTAGGGCGACGTTGATATTACCGTCCATACTCAACGTACGGCTCGCTGTCAACAGCTTCGCCTGCCATTACTCCACTGAGCTCTGCAGGGACGATATAGATTTAAACAAGGACACTGACGCACCGTCTCGTTCCAGGAACCTTACGCCATCCGGTTTCCTCTCCCCCCCCCTCACGGCAGCCACATCCTGGTCACAAAACTTTCCGCCACCAGTACGATTCTACCGCCTACTGCCGTGACGAGCAGCACCCCACCATCATGTGTAAGCAACGTCGCCCGGGAAGCGTTATCTAACACATGATTCTGAGCTCGTTTCAGAAGACAGCAATAACAACGTGAAAACGGGTGCCACTTTTTTCCTATCTGAATATTCCCTCGTGTGTTAATTACAATAAAATCAGCTCGAACTAGCCGACTCTATTTTTATTTTTGTGCATTTCAGTTGTGTTTCACTCACTGTTTTAATATTGTTCTACGCAGCGTATTAACATAAAATTCATAATGGAACATATGATTTCTCAGAAATTTCATTTTAGAAAAAGAAATGAGGGGTTATCGTCACTGATAATACTACTTCGCTGTTGTATGAGGAGGACTGAATACAGCACAATCTGTGAAAGGTATGTTTCAATGGGGAGTCATTCCGCGCGGAGAGGAAACTATAATGCAAGCAAGCCTACTGTAGAGATATTGAATATTTATAGATTATGTGTGAGACTTGATAGCTTATCAGTGTGGTAGATTCATCAGAAGTTTGTGTCCATAACAGGTGAAGGAATGGAGTAGAATGTGGTGAAGAAAGGAAATGCGGCCTACAGTCTGATACTACGACGATAAAACAAGTGCGAGGAACGTAACTGCTGCAGAATTGCTCTTGGACAAGCTAAAAAATGTACAAGTCTCTGAAATATTCCTGTGAAATTAACCGCCAACGGCTGTCAAGTCCCGCCACTACTTAAAGAGTTTTGCGACGCAGTTCCTACGTAAGCGGAAGGTAAAAAAGCGCAAGGAATAACAAATCTTTCACTGAAATAAACACCAGACAACATTCTGTTTTTCCTGTGTAAAATGTGTGAACTGTGTACATAACTTTCTGTGAGCACTGACTTCTATATTTCAATGGAAATGCAGGCTGAGTTGGCATCCCTTCGCTCCCAGCTTCAGGCAGTGTTGGCTTCGGTCACACAGCTTGAGGCTGTTGCCAATGGGCATCACTGTGGGGGTCGGGATGGGGGTTTGTCGGGGACGGCCAGCTCGTCCCACGCATCCCCTGATCGGACTACGACTGTGGTTGCCCGGGATACTGCCCGCATTGAGGCTGATCCCTCACCTGTGGTAGAGTGGGAGGTCGTTTCAAGGTGTGGCAGGGGGCGAAAGACATTCCGGAGGGCTGAACGGAAAGCCTCTCCAGTTTGTCTGACGAACCGGTTTCAGGCTCTGTCTCAGGCTGATACTGATCTTCGGCCTGACATGGCTGCTTGTCCTGTTCCAGAGGTTGCCCCTCAGTCTGCAAGATCCGGGCAGTCGCAGAGGGTGGGCTTACTGGTAGTTGGGAGCTCCAACGTCAGGCGCGTAATGGGGCCCCTTAGGGAAATGGCAGCAAGAGAGGGGAAGAAAACCAATGTGCACTCCGTGTGCATACCGGGGGGAGTCATTCCAGATGTGGAAAGGGTCCTTCCGGATGCCATGAAGGGTACAGGGTGCACCCATCTGCAGGTGGTCGCTCATGTCGGCACCAATGATGTGTGTCGCTATGGATCGGAGGAAATCCTCTCTGGCTTCCGGCGGCTATCTGATTTGGTGAAGGCTGCTAGTCTCGCTGCCGGGATGAAAGCAGAGCTCACCATCTGCAGCATCGTCGACAGGACTGACTGCGGACCTTTGGTACAGAGCCGAGTGGAGGGTCTGAATCAGAGGCTGAGACGGTTCTGCGACCGTGTGGGCTGCAGATTCCTCGACTTGCGCCATAGGGTGGTGGGGTTTCGGGTTCCGCTGGATAGGTCAGGAGTCCACTACACGCAACAAGCGGCTACACGGGTAGCAGGGGTTGTGTGGCGTGGGCTGGGCGGTTTTTTAGGTTAGATGGCCTTGGGCAAGTACAGAAAGGGCAACAGCCTCAACGGGTGCGGGGCAAAGTCAGGACATGCGGGGAACAAGCAGCAATCGGTATTCTAATTGTCAACTGTCGAAGCTGCGTTGGTAAAGTACCGGAACTTCAAGCGCTGATAGAAAGCACCGAAGCTGAAATCGTTATAGGTACAGAAAGCTGGCTTAAGCCAGAGATAAATTCTGCCGAAATTTTTACAAAGGTACAGACGGTGTTTAGAAAGGATAGATTGCATGCAACCGGTGGTGGAGTGTTCATCGCTGTTAGTAGTAGTTTATCCTGTAGTGAAGTAGAAGTGGATAGTTCCTGTGAATTATTATGGGTGGAGGTTACACTAAACAACCGAACTAGGTTAATAATTGGCTCCTTTTACCGACCTCCCGACTCAGCAGCATTAGTGGCAGAACAACTGAGAGAAAATTTGGAATACATTTCACATAAATTTTCTCAGCATGTTATAGTCTTAGGTGGAGATTTCAATTTACCAGATATAGACTGGGACACTCAGATGTTTAGGACGGGTGGTAGGGACAGAGCATCGAGTGACATTATACTGAGTGCACTATCCGAAAATTACCTCGAGCAATTAAACAGAGAACCGACTCGTGGAGATAACATATTGGACCTACTGATAACAAACAGACCCGAACTTTTCGAATCTGTATGTACAGAGCAGGGAATCAGTGATCATAAGGCCGTTGCAGCATCCCTGAATATGGAAGTTAATAGGAATATAAAAAAAGGGAGGAAGGTTTATCTGTTTAGCAAGAGTAATAGAAGGCAGATTTCAGACTACCTAACAGATCAAAACGAAAATTTCTGTTCCGACACTGACAATGTTGAGTGTTTATGGAAAAAGTTCAAGGCAATCGTAAAATGCGTTTTAGACAGGTACGTGCCGAGTAAAACTGTGAGGGACGGGAAAAACCCACCGTGGTACAACAACAAAGTTAGGAAACTACTGCGAAAGCAAAGAGAGCTCCACTCCAAGTTTAAACGCAGCCAAAACCTCTCAGACAAACAGAAGCTAAACGATGTCAAAGTTAGTGTAAGGAGGGCTATGCGTGAAGCGTTCATTGAATTCGAAAGTAAAATTCTATGTACCGACTTGACAGAAAATCCTAGGAAGTTCTGGTCTTACGTTAAATCAGTAAGTGGCTCGAAACAGCATATCCAGACACTACGGGATGATGATGGCATTGAAACAGAGGATGACTCGCGTAAAGCTGAAATACTAAACACCTTTTTCCAAAGCTGTTTCACAGAGGAAGACCGCACTGCAGTTCCTTCTCTAAATCCTCGCACAAACGAAAAAATGGCTGACATCGAAATAAGTGTCCAAGGAATAGAAAAGCAACTGGAATCACTCAATAGAGGAAAGTCCACTGGACCTGACGGGATACCAATTCGATTCTACACAGAGTACGCGAAAGAACTAGCCCCCCTTCTAACAGCCGTGTACCGCAAGTCTCTAGAGGAACGGAGGGTTCCAAATGATTGGAAAAGAGCACAGATAGTCCCAGTCTTCAAGAAGGGTCGTCGAGCAGATGCGCAAAACTATAGACCTATATCTCTTACGTCGATCTCTTGTAGAATTTTAGAACATGTTTTTTGCTCGCGTATCATGTCATTTCTGGAAACCCAGAATCTACTATGTAGGAATCAACATGGATTCCGGAAACAGCGATCGTGTGAGACCCAACTCGCCTTATTTGTTCATGAGACCCAGAAAATATTAGATACAGGCTCCCAGGTAGATGCTATTTTTCTTGACTTCCGGAAGGCGTTCGATACAGTTCCGCACTGTCGCCTGATAAACAAAGTAAGAGCCTACGGAATATCAGACCAGCTGTGTGGCTGGATTGAAGAGTTTTTAGCAAACAGAACACAGCATGTTGTTATCAATGGAGAGACGTCTACAGACGTTAAAGTAACCTCTGGCGTGCCACAGGGGAGTGTTATGGGACCATTGCTTTTCACAATATATATAAATGACTTAGTAGATAGTGTCGGAAGTTCCATGCGGCTTTTCGCGGATGATGCTGTAGTATACAGAGAAGTTGCTGCATTAGAAAATTGTAGCGAAATACAGGAAGATCTGCAGCGGATAGGCACTTGGTGCAGGGAGTGGCAACTGACCCTTAACATAGACAAATGTAATGTATTGCGAATACATAGAAAGAAGGATCCTTTATTGTATGATTATATGATAGCGGAACAAACACTGGTAGCAGTTACTTCTGTAAAATATCTGGGAGTATGCGTACGGAACGATTTGAAGTGGAATGATCATATAAAACTAATTGTTGGTAAGGCGGGTACCAGGTTGAGATTCATTGGGAGAGTGCTTAGAAAATGTAGTCCATCAACAAAGGAGGTGGCTTACAAAACACTCGTTCGACCTATACTTGAGTATTGCTCATCAGTGTGGGATCCGTACCAGGTCGGGTTGACGGAGGAGATAGAGAAGATCCAAAGAAGAGCGGCGCGTTTCGTCACTGGGTTATTTGGTAACCGTGATAGCGTTACGGAGATGTTTAATAAACTCAAGTGGCAGACTCTGCAAGACAGGCGCTCTGCATCGCGGTGTAGCTTGCTCGCCAGGTTTCGAGAGGGTGCGTTTCTGGATGAGGTATCGAATATATTGCTTCCCCCTACTTATACTTCCCGAGGAGATCACGAATGTAAAATTAGAGAGATTAGAGCGCGCACGGAGGCTTTCAGACAGTCGTTCTTCCCGCGAACCATACGCGACTGGAACAGGAAAGGGAGGTAATGACAGTGGCACGTAAAGTGCCCTCCGCCACACACCGTTGGGTGGCTTGCGGAGTATCAATGTAGATGTAGATGTAGATGAAGTTGAGTTATGAAAGTAAAATAACCCAGTAACAAATTAATATTTCTTATTATCTCTTGTAATGCTGTTTAACTTCATTTATTTTTTTGCTTTATTGCGGATTACAGTGATAGGTGCATAAGGCAATTTGTATTTAATACACTTTCCGCAGGAAATGCAGATATATCTGTTGCCTAACTACCTGGAATTACCACTTAAATGCGCGTGTATTCAAAACATTTGAAAACTGTGAGTAAATTTTAGAAGCCATCGAAACAGCATCTTCAGCAATAGATCATTCCAAATTATATGCAATATTGGCGTAGATAAAAAGAAATTTGAAACTAATTGCTGCACTGCCACGTGACGTAGGCTGTATTCATCAATGTACAGTTGTCATCAGTTAACACTGCCTGTGCAAATAACTTTCGTTAGTTTCTTCTAGTCTAATACAAACAAGGAGATGCTTGTTGTGGTTGATCTGCGTCCGTGCGAGATCCAGTTATCAAATTACACTACAAGGGAAAAAGTACTTGTCTTTTGGCGTGAGATCACAGTATCTATAGGAGTGATAAAGAACTGAGAATGTAGAACATTACTCGAAAAATCGTAATCATAGAGGAGGAGAAGAATAAGTATTTATGTTTCTCAAGAAACTCATGGATCTCTTCGATGATGAAGATATGAAGTACCAGGACATGACGCTTTACTGTTGGACTGCGGCGCGCGGAGTGGCCGCTTGGTTAGAGGCGCCATATCACGGCCTGCGCGGCCCCTCCCACCGGAGGTTCGAGTCCTCCCTCGGGCATGGGTGTGTGTGCTGTTCTTAGCATAAGTTAGCTTAAGCAGTGTGTAAGGCTAGGGACCGATGACATCAGCAGATTGGTCCCGTAGGAATTTACACACATTTGAACATTTTGTTGGGCTACAATGCTCAAAAAAATGGCTCTGAGCACTATGGGACTTAACATCTGTGGTCATCAGTCCCCTAGAACTTAGAACTACTTAAACCTAACTAACCTAAGGACATCACACACATCCATGCCCGAGGCAGGATTCGAACCTGCGACCGTAGCAGTCACGCGGCTCCGCACTGAGCGCCTAGAACCGCGAGACCACCGCGCCCGGCAACAATGCTCAATGCAGGGTGAGGCAGCCAAGGCAGGACACTCCAATTGTATCCAGAATTAATAAATTATAAATATTCCCCGAATTACGTAACCGACTTTTTTTGATCGGATTTGGAAAATTTCTAATAGAACTTCAACGAAATAACATGTATGGGACATGATGAAATAGTATCCAGATAACAGCGCTGCAAACCACAGTCCTGCCTCAAGAGAAGAGTTTCAACAAATGCCTATCCTATTATATCAAATGCAAGCAAACACGTAACTCAGGCAGGGTTGTTGTGTTCATCTGCGCTCTTGAAACACGTCAGTCTGTTCTGCGCTGTTGTAGCAATCAGATAAACTTACACATAAACCTACTGAGACATTCACAATGTATGTGATAATCGGGAAATGAATATCGTGTAAGGCGAATGTCGCCAAACTTTTAGAGCAACGGTGTGGTTGTACGATGAAGAGAATCCCGATCGTACGAAGCACTCACAATCTATCTTTGAGAACGTTCAAAATGGTTCAAATGGCTCTGAGCACTATGGGACTTAACATCTGTGGTCATCAGTCCCCTAGAACTTAGAACTACTTAAACCTAACTAACTTAAGGACATCACACACATCCATGCCCGAGGCAGGATTCGAACCTGCGACCGTAGCAGTCGCGCGGTTCCGGACTGCGCGCCTAGAACCGCTAGACCACCGCGGCCGGCTTTGCGAACGTTGTGGAAAAAGTTCAAGAAAGTGTGAGAGTAAAATACCCCAAGGGAAAAAAGAGAAACTGGTGAAAGAAATGAAAGTAACATTTTAGTAGCAGTAACACACAGCGGAAATGTTAGTAAGAGGCATCTCGGTAGTACGAGAGGGATCAACCAAATGAGTGTTCTGCGAGCACTACATTGTATCGCACTTTACCTTCCCCACATTTCTCTGCATCTGTAGCTTCATGCCAGTGACTTCCAAAATTTGTTACACTTTTCAGAATGTTTTCTACGAAAAGTGCAAAGGGACGCGGCGTATCTATGCAAAGTTTTGTTTAAGGAAGAAGTATCATGTAAAAACCATAAGCAAGTGGATCTTTGCACTAATCATCAGATGAAAATCCACGATGACTCAAAAAAGTGGAGCCGGCCGCGGTGGCCGTGCGGTTCTGGCGCTGCAGTCCGGAAGCGCGGGACTGCTACGGTCGCAGGTTCGAATCCTGCCTCGGGCATGGGTGTGTGTGATGTCCTTAGGTTAGTTAGGTTTAAGTAGTTCTAAATTCTAGGGGACTTATGACCTAAGATGTTGAGTCCCATAGTGCTCAGAGCCATTTGAACCATTTTCGAAAAAAGTGGATAAAAAGAACGCTCTTGGTATATCATCGTTTGGTGCCCATTTCTTAAAACCCTATCATCGGTCCCTGTTTTAGTGATGGGAATTTAAATACAGTCAAGTATCTGGGGTTCCTGAAATATGCTGCTGCCGGAATTAGTGAAAGACACCCCACTGGACATAAGACAATCAGTGTGGTACCAACATGACGGATGTCCCTCCCGTTCCCCACATGTAATTATAAACACTTTCAAGAGAACATTTGGAGAGTATTGGAAAAGCGAAACTGTCTGCACACTCACCAAACTTAAGTCTTCTGTACTTTTGTCTGTAGCGGAAATTAAAACAAGGGGTCTTTTAGGAAACACCGACAACTCCCGAAGGCATGAAATGCCTTATAATATGAGCCTGTGCTACCATTAACAGCCGGCCGCGGTGGCCGTGCGGTTCTGGGGGCTGCAGTCCGGAACCGTGGGACTGCTACGGTCGCAGGTTCGAATCCTGCCTCGGGCATGGATGTGTGTGATGTCCTTAGGTTAGTTAGGTTTAAGTAGTTCTAAGTTCTAGGGGACTGATGACCTAAGATGTTAAGTCCCATAGTGCTCAGAGCCATTTGAACCATTAACACTACAGGAAATTCTGCGTGCACCGTTGTGTGTATCAATTCTCAAGGTCAACATTTTGAACACTTGGTATGAGAGCCGCCATAACAAATACACAATCAGTACCTTATTACGTGCTTGCTCACATTTGTTATAATATGGCCGATGCTCGTGGAACACTTGTGACGGCGGGACAGCGGTTTGCGGCACTGTTATCCCAATACTATTTGATAAAGTCCCATACATGTTACGTCCTCTTATAAACTTCTTTCATATGCCGCAGAGAAAAGTACATAGATTCCGGAAATACAAACGATAAAAATTACTTGCGAATGGAAGAAAATTCGCCATATTGGCCGCTATAACTTGACGAAAAACGCAACTCGATATATTTATTCATTATGGACATATTTAGGGTGGTCTGTTGTAGCTGCCTCAAGCTGTATAATTTATACAGAGAGCGATATGGTGTAGCTGTTAAGACAATGAATTTGAATTTAAGATTATTATTATACTGATTTAAAAGCCTGTGCCTTCTCAGAGTTCTTATTGGTAAATAACGGAATTACTACTTGAAGAATGTCGTAACAGATTCCTTTTCCTGTCCAAATGTGACAGGTTTATTGTTCTATTTTTAGTGACGATGATGCTGCAGTACTCGAAAAGAGGTGCCACGTTAGAGGTTCGTGATCGGGTCGCTAATATTCAGAGCCGTATATACGATTGGGTGCTCTGATATCTATGGAAAGTACAACATCCAGAAACATTGGCACAAGGAAAGTGGCAAAAAATGTTGTGTTTTCGGTAGAGTCCCACTTCATTCTATCTTACAGTGATGCATGCAGCTGTGTTACACACTAATGAGATGACTGAAATCTGTATAGTTGAGAAGCAGAGCGGACGTGATTGAGGTACCATTGGGTATAACATATGATCTCGTCTCCTAAGTGTAGAGGTCAACTTCAGCAACTTGTGCACCAAGGAGGGGTTGAGTGCTCCACGCAGTATCCCTCTTTCAGACAAGAAGTATCTGAAGACCTCCTTCCAAGACCGTCTGGCACCCAATTTTTCCTGGCCCGCAAGTTTAACTGGTATTCCTTCCAGCCGACATGACTGTTCTACTTGGGTCGTAAGGAATTTGTTCATCCCGAGCCACCACAAACCACTAACGACGCTTTGCGTACTCGCATGCTAACAGTGATGAGGGCGATTGAAATTCACACCAAGAATGTATCCAGGAGCTCACATATACCAGGTCACGACGTTTAGTAGATTTGTTTGCAGCTTTTAGATGCTTCGAAAGCGACTGAATTCACGAAGTCACTGATCACTTAAATTTAGATAACCTTAACCACTTGTATGTTTAATGCACTTTATCATTTAATTAACCCGTAACCATCGTAATGTAGTAAGTTTCACACCTGTTACTGTATTACATATAACGATTTATAATGTGCTTTCCGTCCCTTGTTGTGGATTGTCCACAGAGAAAGAACTTGGGTGCGAGACAGCAGGCTAGCTACACGTCTACCCGCAGGGACTGGCTCTTTCTTCGCGTCCAAGAGGGCCAATTCCACACACTTTTTAATATTATCACCCTTGATTCTCATCCTGTAAGACTAAAAGTGCCGTATACAAGGCGCGTGTCGGTTCATAGGAGCCTATGTGGATTACTTCCTTCTTGCCCGGCGCCGTTCTCATTTTAAACCGTCGAATCATGTCTATATTGTTTATTGTGACTGGTTTCCTTACGGTATTCATTATCTTGCTGGAAAATCAAGCTCTCAGAGAAACTATGGCACTACCAGTTCTCGAGATCTCTATGCTACATTGTAACGGAATTCGGTGACGTACGATAGTCTATAGACAATAGCAACGATCTTTTTGCAAAAAATGAACAGTTTTTTCACAGGCTTCGTGACTCAGTGGGTACATGTCAAAAGACAATTTCAAATGTTTGGTATTTAATCTCGCGATCTCCAGATCTTCTCAGTTAGCTCTACTTGTTAAAGATCCCAGATTCAAGAACAATATCAGAAACTGGTTGTAACAGGATTTTGTGAGCGATTCTGACGTGAGAATTATTCGTATACATCAACCTGCGATCTGCCTTCTCCACGGCTAGATAACGTGGTCATCCACCTCAAATTGCTCCGGACAAATACTCCTCGATACCTAAAGTGGCTGATTTCAGTGAATGACTGCCAATCGTTTAGTTTCTTTACTTATTCGGTAGTAGTCTTTCCTTGTTTTGAGCCACGTTACATGACACTGATGTATGTTGAAGGTCAACTGCTGGTCTTTGCACTAGGTGCTGATCAGTTTCAAGTACACATATATTTCGTAACAATTCAGTTACGGCATGACTTCCTCTTGTACGACTGCACCGTCTGTAAAAATCATTAGAGAGTTAATTGTCTGAAAGACATTTACATAAGTGTTACAATAATTCCATAATTTAAGGAGTGATAGTATGGACCAACAAAAAGACCAAAAATTCGAAGTAAATATGAACTTTAAACATCGTCGCTACAGTGAAACATCCTTTAGCAATGGGTCACAAAAGTAGGTAGCATCTAGTAGCAATCAAATTACCTTAGAAGCTCTGCTGTTTCACAGTAGCGGAATCTGTTCCCATTTATTTGCTGCCTGGATAGCCGTGCGTGTTAAAGCACCTGTCAAAGCGGAACGAATCCTCCTGGCGGATTATTATAGACGACAGTCAGTGCACCAGCCAGCATGAATGTGGTTTCAAGGTGGTTTCCCAAATCCTAGCAGAGAGTATCGGGCTCGTACCACAGTCTTGCCTCAGTTACACGATGAATAACACCGCACGCAGGCAATTGGGGTACAGATATTCCGGAGGTGGGAGGTAACATGGTGGCGACAGGAACTACATACGGACACCCCTTAAATTAGCCTTGTCAAATTCGTTGATAACCATGTCGACCCTGCACCGAGGAAAGTCAAAGACACGATAAAAAGAACAAGAACAAGATTATGTAGGTCGCTCGTAGAAACAGTGAACTAGCAGTAGAAGAGAGATGTTTCACAGTAGCGAAGATGAACAAGTGTTCATAGGTCTTAAGGTACACATTTTTAGGCCATATCTACTGAAAATTGTTTTCTCCTTTCGGTCCATATTACCATGTCAAAAAATATGGAATACTTTTTAACACCCTGTATAGAGTGTGTAACAGAAAATAAGAGAAAACTTCCAGAAGAAGGAGGCGTCATATGGACATAGAACAGAAAAGATTTCATTGCCTTTCAGGACTCATTTTTCGCAACTTTTCGCCGTTCGTTAATTATGGGAAACTCAAGGGAACAGAACATACCACCATATTACATGACAATGTTTCTTATATGCAGTGTTCAAATTTGACTATGTCTGTTCGAGATGTAATTCTCAGTTTCAGCGCAGTGTGTTATGTCCCACTTCACAGAAGCTAATACTGACATTGAACTCACGTCAGAGTTTGGGTTGACATGGGAATCGCTTAATTTGCTTACTTACACATAAAATCAACTATTTCAGTGAGCCAGATTTGGCGAGCACTTAACTGCTTACTAGTGTTCGTCACTTCATTTCCGATACAGTGTACTGGAAGTGAATACAAATGAGGTTTTGGTAGGAGTGTCCATTTGAGGTATGGATTTTATTGTGTTAATGGGCATGCAGCTCACCGTTTTGTGTCGCGAGAGTTTTCCGGAAGGTGCCCGATAGTAGAACGTTTAAAGCAAACGACTCAGGGCGCATGCGACGTTTCAACTTGCTACACTCTCCTGGAGGAAGCCTGTAAGGACGACTACGTCGCAATTGCAAGAGGCAGTCCTTCAAGCAATGACGACGACCCTATAATGTCAGCTAAGGCAGGTAGTTATGACACGTAATGTTAAACACTAATTATCTAGCGAGTGTTACACAATTCAGTCCTACGTCAGTACCATTTACAGCGTCTTCATGCACTATCAGCAGCTAGCTTTCCTACGCCGGCACACTTCTGCAAATGGTCGATTCTGCACACTGTGTTTTCACTATGAGGAGTCTTTCAACATAATCAGGCTGTAGATTTTCAAAATCAGCCTTGTCGTGAATTCTTACGCAACTGTTAAAGCACCTTATCAACAAAGATATTTTGGTAATGTCCGGGTCGATATTGTTAGTGACTATTAGGTCTTCTTGTACTTTACTTGCGCACAGTGAACGGAATTACAATGTATTAATAAAGAATACACTATCTGATCCGCTATAAAATGTACCTTTATCAGTGCTACGAAACGTGTACTTCAAGCTGGATGGAACTTTTCGCCATAACAGTGATAATACCGGCTGGCTTCCAAACAAGAAATTCTGTGACAGCTGGATAGGAAGATGTGAACCATATTCCTGTCCGTCGCGTTCTGCGGTCGCAGACCCAATAGTCTTTTATTTGCGAGGGCATCCGAAAGGTCTTGCATATTGAATGCAGAGAGTCTTCGTCATGTATCGTGGAATATTAGAAAACCTCATATAATTCAGTGATGCATTGGAACCATTGGTGCCAATACCCGGGGACAAACTGGTGTCGCCCCCCCCCCCCCCCCTCATCACAGCTCTTAGCGGATGGAAAAAATATGGTGTAGTCAGGAATTTTTCTTTCAAGAAAATGATTTAAAATTCGGTTTTACGCATTTTTTTAAAGAGGATCGGAACCAGAACGTTTTTATGGCTACTTGCAAGCCCCCATTTGTCGTCCAAAATATTAAAACTACTCCATACCCCGAGGTTTCGCCCCTTACCCCCACCCCCTACACCCCCTTCCCGCTCCTACAAATAATGATAAGGACGCCCTTGATTAGAACGTCCGGAATTCAGTTGGCGGTGAGCTGACGTCCCTGTTAACACTGACAAATGCATTTTGGGTATTTCATGTAAGGAAAAGTTTGATATTGTACACTGATACGACCTGTTCCTGCGTTTTTCCCATGAATACAAAAATTTATAAACATTGTTTCTAACATGGAAATGAACTGTTCCAGGGCCCATCAACGTATAACATATTTTCCTCTTTTGTGCGTGTGTCCTGAGAATTTGGCCATATTACGTTACACCCGGTGTGTCTTGAACAACGAAACTGAACTGAAGACTTTCCTGAAGCCGAAAAACGGAGTATCTACCTTTTCCCTCCTATCTAATAGCCTTCTGATCTCGTAAACTAAGAGACTGAGTTATACACGATCGTGACCATACAGAGTACTCCTTGGTCGATGCATCCACGAGGACGCGAAAACCGTGACAGTGGGCAGACGATGCAATGTAGAAAGTCAATAAGAGGAGCATAAGCTGAATTTGCAATCTCTACTCCCTTCAGCTAACTCTTCATATCGCCGTTCATTTACTCCAGTACGAACCTGTAACGGTATATTTCTCTTCAGTCGAGGAGGAAGAAAAAGCGTAATTTTATAGTTTCTGTACAGAAGACTACGGGTACTGTAAGTGGAGTTAAGTTTTTTGAACTAGCCCTTTATTTGCCTATGGTGATATACAGGGTGGTCCATTCATCGTGACCCGGCCAAATATCTCACTAAATAAGCGTAAAACGAATAAAAGTACAAAGAACGAAACTTGTCTAGCTTGAAGGGGGAAACCAGATGGCGCTATGGTTGGCCCGCTAGATGGCGCTGCCATAGGTCAAACGGATATAAACTGCGTTTTTTTTATTGTAACCCCCATTTTTTATTACATATTCGTGTAGTACGAAAAGAAATATGAATGTTTTAGTTGGACCACTTTTTTCGCTTTGTGATAGATGGCACTGTAATAGTCATAAACATATGGCTCACAATTTTAGACGAACAGTTGGTAACAGGTAGGTTTTTTAAATTAAAATACAGAACGTAGGTACGTTTGAACATTTTATTTCGGTTGTTCCAATGTGATACATGTACCTTTGTGAACTTATCATTTCTGAGAAAGTCAATAAGAGGAGCATGAGCTGAATTTGCAATCTCTACTCCCTTCAGCTAACTCTTCATATCGCCGTTCATTTACTCCAGTACGAACCTGTAACGGTATATTTCTCTTCAGTCGAGGAGGAAGAAAAAGCGTAATTTTATAGTTTCTGTACAGAAGACTACGGGTACTGTAAGTGGAGTTAAGTTTTTTGAACTAGCCCTTTATTTGCCTATGGTGATATACAGGGTGGTCCATTCATCGTGACCCGGCCAAATATCTCACTAAATAAGCGTAAAACGAATAAAAGTACAAAGAACGAAACTTGTCTAGCTTGAAGGGGGAAACCAGATGGCGCTATGGTTGGCCCGCTAGATGGCGCTGCCATAGGTCAAACGGATATAAACTGCGTTTTTTTTATTGTAACCCCCATTTTTTATTACATATTCGTGTAGTACGAAAAGAAATATGAATGTTTTAGTTGGACCACTTTTTTCGCTTTGTGATAGATGGCACTGTAATAGTCATAAACATATGGCTCACAATTTTAGACGAACAGTTGGTAACAGGTAGGTTTTTTAAATTAAAATACAGAACGTAGGTACGTTTGAACATTTTATTTCGGTTGTTCCAATGTGATACATGTACCTTTGTGAACTTATCATTTCTGTTACAGCGTGATTACTTGTAAATACCACATTAATGCAATAAATGCTCAAAATGATGTCCGTCAACCTCAATGCACTTGGCAGTACGTGTAACGACATTCCTCTCAACAGCGAGTAGTTCGCCTTCGGTAATGTTCGCACATGCATTGACAATGCGCTGACGCATGTTGTCAGGCGTTGCCGGTGGATCACGATAGCAAATATCCCTCAACTTTCCCCCACAGAAAGAAATCCGGGGACGTCAGATCCGGTGAACATGCGGGCTATGGTATGGTGCTTCGACGACCAATCTACCTGTCATGAAATATGCTATTCAATAACATCGCCATTCTGTCATGCAGTGAAACATCTGGTAGTAACAGCGGTAGAACATTACGTAGGAAATCGGCATACATTGCACCATTTAAAATGCCATCGATAAAATGGGGGCCAATTATCCTTCCTCCCATAATGCCGCACGATACATTAACCCGCCAAGATCGCTGATGTTCCACTTGTCGCAGCCATCGTGGATTTTCCGTTGCCCAATAGTGCATATTATGCCGGTTTACTTTACCGCTGTTGGTGAATGACGCTTCGTCGCTAAATAGAACGCTTGCAAAAAATCTGTCATCGTCCCGTAATTTCTCTTGTGCTCAGTGGCAGAACTGTACACGTCGTTCAAAGTCGTCGCCATGCAATTCCTGGTGCATGGAAATATGGTACGGGTGCAATCGTTGTTGATGTAGGATTCTCAACACCGACGTTTTCGAGATTCCAGATTCCCGCGCAATTTATCTGCTACTGATGTGCGGATTAGCCGCGACAGCAGCTAAAACACCTACTTGGGCATCATCATTTGTTGCAGGTCGTGGTTGACGTTTCACATGTGGCTGAACACTTCCTGTTTCCTTAAATAACGTAACTATCCGGCGAACGGTCCGGAGACTTGAATGATGTCGTCCAGGATACCGAGCAGCATACATAGCACAAGCCCGTTGGACATTTTGATCACAATAGCCATACATCAACACAATATCGACCTTTTCCGAAATTGGTAAATGGTCTATATTAAGACGGGTAATGTATCACGAAGCAAATACAGTCCGCATTGGCGCAATGTTACGTGATACCACGTTTGTGACTATTACAGATCCATCTATCGCAATGCGAAAATCATGGTCCAACTAAAACATTCATCTCTCTTTACGTAACACACGAATATGTAATAAAAATGGGGGTTCCTTTTTAAAAAAAACGGAGTTGACATCCGTTTGACCTATGGCAGCGCCTTCTAGCGGGCCAACCATAGCGCCATCTAGTGTCCCCCATCAAGCTAGACGAGTTTCTTTGTTTGTAATTTTTTCGTTTGATGCTTATTTCGTGAGATATTTGGCCGGGTCACGATCAATGGACCACCCTGTAGGAAACCGCCTATAAACCACATTTACGTTGGTAGACACAGAAGAAACAAGATTGTTATTCCAGAGCTCTGGTTCATTGCTGTTTTTCTCATAATGCTATCCACGACCTAGTGCTCAACCGGTTAAGGTACCAGAGAAGAATGTAATATCCCGTCTTTAATGACCTTTTATATCAAACGGAATTTTAAAACGGTGCTTCCTTTTCCTTCACGTTATATACTTTCTGTCACCTGAAGACTAAATAATCAGATAATTACGAGCCTTTGAAAGCCAGTAATCGGAAATAAAATGCAATAAATTTAAGCAACAATGGAAGGCTGGAAGTTGGAACGAATAGATTGAAGGGCTATACAAGGGAAATGAATCTGAAGTCGCTAGTACAGAAATGTAACAGGAAGTAAATGAAGATGAGATAGGAGATACGACACTGTGTGAACAATTTTACAGAACACTGGAAGATCTAAGTTTCTTTGAAAGCAAGAACTAAAGTATTCCATACGGTGTCCAAGGTGTATGGGAGTGGTGAAATACCCTCAGGCTTCAAGAAGAATGTGATAATTCGAATTGTAAAGAAGGCAAGTGCTGACAGCTGTATTACATAACTATCAGTTTAATAAGATGGCTATAAAAATGCAACCGCGAATAATATGCAGAAGATTGACGAAGTGCGTAAGTTACTCTCAGGGAAGTTCAGTTCGGGTCCCAAAGAAATGCAGGAAAACTTGTTGCTGTTGTTTTTGTTGTTGTATTCAGTCCGACAACTGGTTTGAAGCAGCTCTCCTAGCCGCACTATCCTGTGCAAGCCTCTTCATCTCAAAACTACTGCAAGCTACATCCACTTGAACCTGTTTACTGTATTCGTCTCCTGATCTCCCTCTACAATTTTAACCCCTCCCCCCCAAACTTCCTTCCAATGCTAAATTAATGATTCCTGATATCTCAGAACGTGTTCTATCAACCGATCGCTTTTTTCAGTCAAGTTGCGCCACAAATTTCTTGTTTCACCAGTTGTGTTTAGAACTTCATCATTAATTACGTGATCTACTAATCCAGTCTTCAACATTATTCTGTAGCACTACATATCAAAAGTTTCTATCTTCTTCTTGCCCGAACTGATTATTGTCCACGTCTCAGTTCCATACAAAGCTATATTCAGGAAAGCCTTCCTAACAGTTAAATTTATAAATTTATATTTGAAGTTGACGAATTTCTCTTCTTCAGAAACACTTTCCTCCAGTCTATATTTTATTTCCTCTCTACTTCGGCCATTATCAATTATTATACTGCCATAAATAGCAAAACTCATCTACTACTTTTAATGTCTAATTTCCTAATCTAGTTCCCTCAGCATAGTCTGATTTAATTCGAGTTCATTCCATTGCTGTTATTTTGCTTTTATCGATCTTCATCTTACATCTTCCTTTCGCGACCCTGTTTATTCTGTTCAATTGCTCATTCAAGTCCTTCGCTTCGAAGACATTTTATAGAAAGGCAGACTTACTTTTATAGCATTTGTAGATTTAGAAAAAAATTTGTCGCCATATTTTGATTTGATTTTTTTAAGCTGAAGGTAGCAGAAATAAAATACAGTACAGAGAGTGAAAAGTTATCTACAACTTGTACAGAAACGCGGCTGCAGTTATAACAGTCGAGTGAAGTGAAAGAAAAGTAACTGAGAAGAAAGTGAGATAGGTTTGTAAACTCTCCCCGACGTTATTCATAGGGTAGACTAACGTGAAGAGCTGCATCAAATCAGTCTTCGGACAGAAGGCCACCACAAAAACGAGATGGAACTGATGTGTGTCGCATCCATGTGTTAAAACCGATGAATGCGAAATGATGACTTTCGAACGTACCAGCTGCGTGATTAAAACTTAGACATATTCTGAGGAACTGGACTCAGTGTCCGTTTACCTGCTGCTGGAAGCCTGCTGAAGAGCAGAGACGTGCTGCGCCGCCTGCCTGTGTCTGGGAGAGACGCTCACAGCCAAGAGACTGACGTCAAAGTGCCGGACGAACTAAGTGTCGCGCCGTTTTACTCGGAGATAATTGTCGGAAATTCCTCCTCTCGTATGCCGCTGCACTAAGGATTCTTCCGCCAGCCAAAGCGGCGGAGGTCCAAGTAGGAGGGACCTGACCGTTCCCCCAACAGGTTGGGGAATTTTCTCTCGCCCCGAGGCGCTTCCAGCCGACCCTCACTGCCGAAAATAATTAGTACACATTTTTAGATCTTTCATATTCACTCAAGATTTATTGTTGCAGCAGTGCATAAGGAGTGCATGAAATGATTGCATTTACAGATCAGTAGCACAAGTGGTTCTGAGCTACCAAGTATCGACCCACGGTGAAACACCCATATTACTATGTGGTGTAGTCTCCACAGGCGGCAATGCAGGCACAGAGTGTTGCATCCAGCGGATCTTTCAGATGGCGAATACTGTTCTAGGATACGTTATGCCACGATTGTTCGTCCTGACCACGTAATTCTGTAAGACTTGTTGGTTGACGAATCGCACAAGTGAACTCTCGTCCCATCATATCCCACCCGTGCCAAATTGGAGACAAGTCCAGAGATCGTGCTGGCCAGGGAAGTTGCTGCACATCTTTCAGAGCACGCTGAGTTTCAGGGGCAATATGTGAACGAGAATTATCCTGTTGAAACCACATATCACCTTCCTGCTGCAAGAATGGCAAAAGAGTGGATCTAACAGCGTTCTGCACGTACCGAACGCTGGTTAGCTTCCCTTCTAGAAACCCCAAAGGTGAACGAGAGTTCTAGGTTATTGCACCCCAGACCATAATACTGCTAGGTTATTGCACCCCAGACCATAATACTGCATTCTAAGAGACAGTGCTCCTCAGGTCTATGTCATATGTGCAAGCGACCATCACTTGCGTGCAGGCAGAATCTGCTTTCATCGCAAGACCATTGCGCGCCGTTTCATCTTGTAAGTGATCCTCTGAAGGCAGCAGCAGAGCCATGCACGTCGATGCTGTGACGTGAGTGTAAGATAGGCTATAGGAGCGTGCCCGTAGTCCCACTGCTAATAACTGTGCTGCGTGCATGTGCAGAACCCCGTCTACTGGTGTGAGAGTGTTTGTGTGATTACTGATAGCAGCATCGTTGCACAACTGACGCCGCACGTACAATATGTGTGGCAGTTCGAAAGGACCATCCTGCCACTCGGAAGGCCATAATTTGATCCCTTTGAAACTCGCTCAGTTGGCTATAGGAAGCACGAGTGCGTTTCCATGGCATGGTTGCCTGCTTGCTTCACACGTCTGCACTACACTGACCCATCTGGCTCTGAGTATTCCCTGTTAAAAGCCATCTCGCTGTGAGCATTCCCTGTTAAAAGTTAGACACAAACGGCGCTCTGGTAGCTATGCCATTACGCTATCTGTTGGCGGACGACCTTGTATTACTATCAGTACGTTTACTACACCTAGCTTAGGTTAGGTTAGGTTGACGTCATCCTTCCAGGTGTACCAGTTTTTTTTTTCCGGCAGTGTAGTTGTGCATCGAATAGAGTATGAGGGCGTACTGAAAAGTAATGCCCCTGAACTTTTTTATGTGAAAATTCTTAAAGCTTTTTAAATAAAACAAACTATATTAACATTTTGCATCTTTATTCTTCATGTCTACTTTTCAGACTCCTGCCGATAGAGGGCTTCGACCGTAGCGTGCAATATGGGGGTGTTTAACGTAACTATGTCGGTGCGTGAGAAACAGCATACTGTAATCGAGTTTCGAATTCGAACAGAACAACAGTCGTGTGTTGCACACTTTTGTAATAACGTTAGTTGGGTTCTGTGTAAAAACGTAAGCTTACGCGCATTGGCGCAGGTTCGACATGGCTATTGACGGATTTGGCATGGTTAATTTAACGGCCGACCGTATGCCCTTCATTTTGTCACACTGTTAACCCATGGGATGGAATATGTATAGCCCAAATGTATGCGTATAGTGTTATTCATGTGAAAGTGGAGGAAAATTTTCGTAAGTGTTAGCGAACGTGTAAATGTACCAGCCAAGTATTCAGGTAGTGGGATGTGGGAAACCGCCTAAAAACCACTTCCAGGATGGCTGGAATACCGACCCTCTCCCTTAATTCGTCAGGAGCATTCTTTCCGGTGGTGGCACATCTTTCTGACCCGACATGGCGCTTCAACACTCCACGGATATCCGGCCGGGTGTGTCACCTTGTAAAATACAAAATTTGATGAAATGACGCGAAAGTACACGAAGAAGGATTTTAATGAGAGTGATGTTCTACAACATCACTTGTAGTAGAGTACTTCTAACTGGTGTTACACATATTCTAACATTTGAAATTTCTCACTTCTCAGCTTTTTTTCTTTCAACATCCAGAGACTTCTCGTAGCTTTGTTTACTAGTTATTCTTCTTCTTGGAAAGTAATTTATAGAAGTCTACTGACACACACAGTGGTTACGGTTACTACAAGCCACACCACAGGTTGTGAAACGGGGCCAAATTTCTAGTAGTTTACTGTCGAGTTGAGATTTTCACAAATTTTTTATTCGTATCTTACAGAAACTAGCAGTACGGCAATAAACACCCTTTTAAACACGCCGCTAACGGCAATCAAGTAATTTATAGCAATACAACAATTTAAAAAAATTAAAAAAACACAGAAGCTAGCAGTACAGCAATAAACAACCTTTTAAAACACGCCGCTAAGGGCAATCAAGTAATTTAATGCAATACAACAATATAAAAAAATTTAAAGAACATTAGTAAACATGCTACTAAAGTAAATACAGAATTTTGCTAATAAAGTACGGTGAGGTAGTGAAGCTACCAACACCGCCATTTAAAAAATTAAACAGGTCTCAGCAAACACACGGTTAATGGCAATAAAAGGAATTTACAAACTTGGAGGAATTTAAAAAAAAATTTAAGCAAAAGTGTCCTGGAATATCATTAGAACATAACAGGTATGACGGACCCGTGTAAGGCGGCCACAAATCACTCACTCACAGAATACTAACCAATTTAAATACGCCCGTAAACACAATTGCCACTCTCAGGCTGGTCACTGCACCGACTTTTAGCCAGCGAAAACTTGTTATAAGATGGCTTAACTTGCTGCAGAATTAGAGCTAACCTCGTGCAAGGAAACATTACACCACACAGTCCTGAATGAGTGACCACACCCAAAAACTACACCTCCCATCGGACAGTAACGAGAGGAGGTGGAAAGATCACTGTCTTCAATTACACCAGTGCCAGGGACAGGAAACCCGGTCGCCGGAGGGCACAAGGCAGAAGAGACGCGGCTTACACAAAATTATTACTTAATGATTAAACCTTCCACGAACTTAACTTGCAATTATGCTCGAACAGGCAGTACACGACCTCCGATGGCAAGGATCCACACATCCGACCGCGCACGCGTCGCCAGCGTACCCAAGACGCCACGGTCATGCGACAGCACGCTCTGTCACCGGAGTTCACGTCTTCTCTGCAACGTTGACGGGTAGTGACCGCTCCTTCATGTTAGGTGTCTCATTTTAAACTCCAGTGTTGAAACGGAGGATTTAAAGAAGCTTGTTAACGTCCCACCAAGGCGAAATGAACAGCAACTACTCGTGGGGTGATTCTGTATACAACCAACACGCGGGGAGCTCTTCCGTCAACTCGACCCGCTCGTTATACACAACCGACATACATCACGTGGCGACTCGGTACAACCGACCACGACTGCATCGCGCTGGAAAGCCACACTCCCTGCAGTGTCCACCACACTCCCTGCACGCAACCCTCTACTTCCGCGCCACCACACGAGGTTACAACTGGTCAAAGATCTCACTTCCTCCATAGCAGTCTCCCAGAAGCAAAAACGCAGATATCGATAGCAGAGGGAAAAGACAACCAAGCAGCCACTTAATGACAGACAAAATATCAAACAAACATGTCAGGGGAAGAAAAGAAAAACCAATGCAATCCAAACACAAGGTGTAGCACGAGTCGATACACGGCTCATCTACTCTTCATATAATTCTTGTACTCTTCCCGTCAGTTACCCCTTGTTCGTCTGCAGAGAAATAGGAGTCGAAGAGATACAAGCCATCACTCTATTCTTATTGTCTGACACTCGCTAGACCAACTCCTAATGATAATAGAAATTTCCGAAAGTTGTCCCAACATCCCTGTGACACATTTTTTGTTGTTTAAAATTATTCGGAAATTTCTAGATTTAATGTTTGTTTAACTTACGGCATTGACGTAATGCTTGCTTCTCCTTACTGGTTTAAAAACTTTCATGACGTTTATCCACTGTGTTATATGCAATCAGCGAACATTAGTGTCTGTTCATTATCTTTCTCTGTACGAGTTTTCTCCCTGTCACAGTTAGACGGAGAACACCTTCGACAGCTTTAAATAACTGTTGTAATCTTCGAGGGGTACAACATTCGCATGTGATAAGAGGAAAATTATATCCCCTATGAGATCTCTCTTTTAAATCATAAGACAAGTCATAACATGTCGAAAAAACAGTACTTTGCATGTTGTCACGTCATTGTAGAGAAGTTGGTGTACACTACCAGGCTTTTGTTAACGGCTTCCTCGAAGCACAGGGATAATTTCCAGTTACTTATAAACGTAAAGAAGTTCTTGGAATCTGTCTTTACGTAACGACGACGTTAACATCGTTTTACATAATTACGTGAAAGTGAGGAAGAGAGAAAGATTAGGCTTTAACGTTTCGTCGTCCACGAGGGTAGGAGAGACGGATCACAAGATCGGATCGTAGAAAAGGAAATCTGCCAATCTGCCGTAGCCTTCACAATGCAACTAGTATAACTGTCTTAGCGAAACTACGGAAGACCTAAGTCTTGACTTCCGGAAGAGGGCAACCTTAATGACCCTGTCGTCCACGGGACATTAAATGTTAACCTTACTCATTTCCAGACGTCGTTTGAAGCTGGATGCGACTCCAGTGTTTTAATCTTCACACCGTCTCGCTCGATGTGGAGGCGAGTCGTACGCGGCTCTGTGGTCAGTATATGGTCACTTGATAGAAGCGTGGTCCACATTGAAACTGTAGTAAACGAAGGCGGTGATGATACCTCCCGTCCTTTCCCCTTTGTCCAGCAGAGCTAAGGATGCGTGTGGATTAGAAATTGCCATGTTAACTGATTCTTCCGTCGGTTTTTGGTAGTATAACGTCATGATAAATAAAATCCACCATAATGCTTATGTTCCGCAAGATTATAATAGCATATAATCCTTTAGAACATGCAATGTAGTGGTTAAAAATTAAACTCCGAGCACAATAAAAGAAAAGAAAATTTAAGCCTGCGACTGATTCCACGCGCCTAACTTTTCCTGTGTCAAACGTTCGCCTGTAATACTTTTAGGAATAGTGCTCTCGGAATTGGCAGTCGATTTACTACTAAAAATTTTTGTAAACTGCCGTCCGCGAACCATAACCCAGCTAGCAGTTGTTTTCACTAATAATTTATCCATTGTATTGGGATCATGTTGATATTTATGAAAGGCTATGATGGCAGAGGAAAGCATCACTTTTAATTTTTAATTTCTGGCTCTTATAGAACAGAGTCTTTCGGCAATTTTCTAAACATTGGCAAGAGTGAAGAGTCGTGAGATACAACAGGAATTCCAGTTATACCGTTAGTGACCAAAGAATCAGAACACAAAGTCGGATTGGGAACGGAAATCAGCCATTGCAAAGGAACTCGCCTTAACTGATTCAGAGATAATATGGAAAAACTAAATGTAGATAGCCGGACGGGGATTTGAACTGCAGTCCTACGGAATACTAATCATTACACAACGTCGCTCGGTGCTAACTACAAGTTACCGTCTCCGGCTTGGAGAAGAATGGTGTTAGTACGTCTCCACGTTACGCACTTGCCTGTGACGAAACAACAGCTAGATTCATCTGCAAGATTTATTTTTGTGTAGCACATGGAGACGAAACAACCAATATCGAGTAGTGGCTGTCTACGTGCCTAAGTGAGAGTGAAAAGCCATATTCTTGCAGAAATCACTTTCCGTTCCTTGTAGCACATATTCTTCGCCATTTTAGTTATTTCTCCCTACTGACTGTTTAAAAATTTTGCCATAGAACAGCAAAACCATTTGGACACAAGCGGAGGTGTTTCAGCACACCGCTCGTCGACTCAGCGAGGCAGGCAGATGGTTTCGGTCAATTGGCAGCCCGCAGGCCGAAGTGGCTACACGCTGCTTACCGAGAGCGGCGGGTACGTGACGGAACGCACCAAAGCCTGTGGCCTGCGACAGCCCGGCAGGTTTCCACGCGAGACGACCGCCACCAACGCGTGAGCGGTCTAACATTGTTTAATCGTTACACGGCGCCCAGGTAAGTGGGATATCTCACAGGCACCTTGTACCTTCAGCTATACAATGTACCACAAGCGCTCCCGAATAGTATTAGAATCTCAGTGCTATTTCAGACCACCTGGTGCAGCCGGGATTAGGCTAATTCCCGAAGACTTTCGACATCGTGCTTAGGTCATGCCACGACTCATAACCGCCCTCATTATAAGAGTTTGGAGGTGTGGAGGCTAGACACTTCTATATGCACGTCGCTAATTCAGCTGCTTATGAATGTATTCGCTTGTTGAACGGTGCTGAACTAATAAACTTTAAGAGAAAAAAAATCGTCATACCACAAAGGAATTATCCGAATGGTACGGAACTCGGCAAATGTGATGTACACGTACAGACAAACAGATGATCACAGTGTCAGAAAAATTCAATGATTTATTCGATAGAGCTTCACACAGTGGAGCTAATCAGTAACGCGTTGTTCCACCTCTAACTTTTACGCAAGCACTCAATTCGGCTTGGCGTTGAATGGTAGAGTTGTTGGATGTACTTCTAAGGGACATCGTGACAAATTCTGTCCAACTGGAGCGTCACGCTGTCAAAATTCTGACATAGTTGGAAGGCCCTGCTCATAATGCTCAAACATTGTATCTGGTGAGAGATCCGGCGGCCTTCCGGCCAAGGTAGGATTTAGCAAGCAGGAACACATGTAGTAGAAACTCTCACCGTGTATGGCCGGGAATTATCTTCTGAAATGTAAGCTCAGGATTGCTTCCCGTGAAGGGCAACGAAACGGGGCGTAGAATATCGTCGGCGTATCGTCGTACTGTAACGGCGCCACCGATGACAATCTAAAAGGTCCCGCTATGAAAAGAAAGTATGGGGGAAAGAAATACAGTAGAAGAAGAATGGGTAGCTTTGAGGGATGAAGTAGTGAAGGCAGCAGAGGATGAAGAAGGTAAAAAGACAAGCGCTAGTACAACTCCTTGGGTAACAGAAGAAATATTGAATTTAATTGATGAAAGGAGAAAATATAAAAATGCAGTAAATGAAGCAGGCAAAAAGGAATACAAACGTCTCAAAAATGAGACTGACAGGAAGTGCAAAATGGCTAAGCAGGGATGCCTTGAAGACAAATGTAAGGATGTAGAAGCTTATCTCACTAGGGGTAAGATAGATACTGCCTACAGGAAAATTAAAGAAACCTTTGGAGAAAAGAAAACCACTTGTATGAATATCAAGAGCTCAGAAGGAAACCCAGTTCTAAGCAAAGAAGGGAAAGCAGAAAGGTGGAAGGAGTATATAGACGGTCTATACAAGGGCGATGTACTTGAGGACAATATTATGAAAATGGATGAGGATGTAGATGAAGATGAAATGGCAGATATGATACTGCGAGAAGACTTTGACAGAGCACTGAAAGACCTAAGTCGAAACAAGGCCCCGGGAGTAGACAACATTCCGTTAGAACTACTGACGGCCTTGGAAGAGCCAGTCCTGAGAAAACTCTACCATCTGGTGAGCAAGATGTATGAGACAGGCGAAATACCCTCAGACTTCAAGCAGAAGATAATAATTCGAATCCTAAAGAAAGCAGGTGTTGACAGATGTGAAAATTACCGAACAATCAGTTTAATAAGCCACAGCTGCAAAATACTAAAGCGAATTCTTTACAGACGAATGGAAAAACTAGTACAAGCAAACCTCGGGGAAGATCAGTTTGGATTCCGTAGAAATGTTGGAACACGTGAGGCAATACTGACGCAACGACTCATCTTAGAAGCTAGATTAAGGAAAGGCAAACCTACGTTTCTAGCATTTGTAGACTTAGAGAAAGCGTTTGACAATGTTGACTGGAATACTCTCTTTCAAATTCTAAAGGTGGCAGGGGTAAAATACAGGGAGCGAAAGGCTACTTACAATTTGTACAGAAACCAGATAGTAGTTATAAGAGTCGAGGGACATGAAAGAGAAGCAGTGGTTGGGAAGGGAGTGAGACAGGGTTGTAGTCTTTCCCCGATGTTATTCAATCTTTATATTGAGCAAGCAGTGAAGGAAACAAAAGAAAAATTTGGAGTAGGTATTAAAATCCATGGAGAAGTAATAAAAACTTTGATGTTTGCCGATGACATTGTAATTCTGTCAGAGACAGCAAAGGACTTGGAAGAGCAGTTGAACGGAGTGGATAGTGTCTTTAAAGGAGGATATAAGATGTACATCAACAAAAGCAAAACGAGGATAATGGAATGTAGTCCTATTAAGTCGGGTGATGCTGATAAAATTAGATTAGGAAATGAGACACTTAAAGTAGTAAAGGAGTTTTGCTATTTTGGGGAGCAAAATAACTGATGATGGTCGAAGTAGAGAAGATATAAAATGTAGACTGGCAATGGCAAGGAAAGCGTTTCGGAAGAAGAGAAATTTGTTAACATCGAGTATAGATTTAAGAGTCAGGAAGTCATTTCTGAAATTATTTGTATGGAGTGTAGCCATGTATGGAGGTGAAACATGAACGAAAAAATAGTTTAGACAAAAAGAGAATAGAAGCTTTCGAAATGTGATGCTACAGAAGAATGCTGAAGATTAGATGGGTAGATCACATAACTAATGAGGAGGTATTGAATAGGATTAGGGAGAAGAGAAGTTTGTGGCCAACTTGACTAGAAGAAGGGATCGGTTGGTAGGACATGTTCTGAGGCATCAAGGGATCACCAATTTAGTATTGGAGGGCAGCGTGGTGGGTAAAAGTCGTAGAGGGAGACCAAGAGATGAATACACTAAGCAGATTCAAAAGGATGTAGGTTGCAGTAGGTACTGGGAGATGAAGAAACTTGCACAAGATAGAGTAGCATGGAGAGCTGCATCAAACCAGTCTCAGGACTGAAGACCACAACAACAACATGAAAAGAAATGCCACCTCCGACTGTCACTGCCATTTGTCGGGTCGTATGACAGGCGACACTCAGCGCTGTTCGGGGTGTCCCAGACACGTCTTCGGCCTGGAATCTCATTGACAAGAACAGTCCTCAGTGCTCAGTCCCGCTTCGAAATGAGTCTGATGACCAGCGAAGACTCGTCTGGAGACGTCCCAGACGGCGGTACGTCGACGATATTCTACGCCCCGTTTTGTTGCCCTTCGGGAGAAGCCATCCTGGGCTTACATTTCAACAAGATAATTCTCGCCTGCTCACGATGTGAGTTTCTACTGCTCGTCTTCGTGCTTGCCAAACTCCACCTTGGCCTGCAAGGTCACCGGATCTCTCCAAAATTGAGAACGTTTGGAACATTATAGGCAGGTCGCCCGAACCAGCTCGAGATTATGACGAACTAATGCGTCAGTTGGACAGAATTTGGCACGATATTCCTCAGAAGGGTATCCAACAACTGTCAGTCAATCCCAAGCCGAATAACTACGTGCATAAGGAGAAGAGATGGACCAACGTGTTATGGACTTGTTCAGTGTGAGAAGCTATTTCTCTCGAATCTATCACCTAATTTTTCTGAAACTGTAATCATCTGTTTGTCTGTACATTTGCATCACATCTACCGATTTTCGTCCCATTCGGATAATTTTTTCGTGGAATGTCGTTTTCATTTTTTCTTCTTTTTTCTTAGAATGTATATCCATCATCTGGTTTGAAAGGCCTGCCGATTATCGCAGGAACTTTCTACGTATTCCATCCCCATAGAACCAACAGCATCACCCAGGACACCGAGAGCTATCGACGTCATTTACACGTGTTATTCTGCGTATCCCAGTCAACTATCGTTGAGGTAGGCTCCCCTCTATTTCTGTTTGTATGGTCTTTTTCCCCTGAAGATAATACGTATGCTGCGCTCTGGCTGTTATCAAGTGCATTTAGATATGACTAGATTTTACAAAAGCTCTTATTTAAGTGAACTTTCCCTCTCCCTCCGTATTTTCTGCAGAAACTCTTTGAATATTGCTATATTTACCACCGTGTGTAAGTCTAGTGACCGATGACCTCGGCAGTTTGGTCCCCTAGGGACTTACCACCACCACCACAACAACAACAACCAAGCATACACGTACTCTAAACGCAGCACCACAGAAAGCGGCTAGTAGAGAATCGGATTTTCAGGCGACATTATTAGGTGAAGGATAGCGCCATCAGGTGTCAAGGAAGAAACATTGAGACACAGAGAGTTCCTCCTTACTGGCTGATGGTGACAATAATGAAAAGCAGGGTCTCATCCATTGTTCGCGCATATCATCAGAACATTATTATCAGTTGGTTTCGTGGGACCACTTGTACTGTTACTGCAATTTACTTTCGAAACCAAGTTTACTGAGCATATCGAGGTTCCGTGGTGTCTGGATAACATTGTTACCGGTCCTCTCATGCCGCAGAGGAAGAATGAATTACATGAAGTAGAAACTATTAAAAACCGAAGTTATTTTAGAAATAAAATAAATTCTGTGTCTCAAGAAATGAGACGAGAAGCTCACGAACTTACGATGCTCCAAAAGATAATTCATATTAATTGATGGCTCTCAGCTCCTGATGTGTGTGTGTACAGGCTGCGTCAACGTGGGCGTCTCTCTCGTTTCCTACTACGGTTGTACCTGCAACACAAGAATTTAAATTTCATTCCATTGAAAAATTCAATTAACTATTAGTTCAGACGGACTAAAATTTTCAATTTCTTAATTAACCTCGTAACTAGGAGACGCCATGTCGCGTGACTCAATTTTAAGGTGATAATGAGCGGGTACATCAGACGCTTTAAGTAAATATTACACAGAAACTGAATAATTTAAGTGGCCATTAAAATTGCTACACCAAGAAGAAATGCAGATGATAAACGGGTATTCATTGGACAAATATATTATACTATAACTGGCATGTGATTACATTTTCACGCAATTTGAGCGCGTAGATCAAATGGTTCAAATGGCTCTGAGCACTATGGGACTCAACTGCTGAGGTCATTAGTCCCCTAGAACTTTGAACTAGTTAAACCTAACTAACCTAAGGACATCACAAACATCCATGCCCGAGGCAGGATTCGAACCTGCGACCGTAGCGGTCCTGCGGTTCCAGACTGCAGCGCCTTTAACCGCACGGCCACTTCGGCCAGCGCGTAGATCCTTAGAAATCAGTGCCTATAACAACCACCTCTGGCCGTAATAACGGCCTTGATACGCCTGGACATTGAGTCATACAGAGCTTGGATGGCGTGTACAGGTACAGCTGCCCATGCAGCTTCAACACGATACCACCGTTCATCAAGAGTAGTGAGTGGCGTATTGTGACGAGCCAGTTGCTCGGCCACCATTGACCAGACGTTTTCAGTTGGTGAGAGATCTGGAAAATGTGCTGGCCAGGGCAGCAGTCGAACACTTTCTGTATCCAGAAAGGCCCGTACATGACCTGCAATATGCGGTCGTGCATTATCCTGCTGAAATGTAGGGTTTCGCAGGGATCGAATGAAGGGTAAGGCCACGGGTCGTAACACACCTGAAATGTAACGTCCATTGTTCAAAGTGCCGTCAATGCGAACAAGAGGTGACCGAGACGTGTAACCAATGGCACCCCACACCATGACGCCCGGTGATACGCCAGTTTGGCGATGACGAATACACGCTTCCAATGTGTGTTCACCGCGATGTCGCCAAACACGGATGCGACCATCATGATGCTGTACACAGGACTGGATTCATCCGAAAAAATGACGTTTTACCATTCGTGCACCCAGGTTTGTCGTTGAATACACCATCGCAGGCGTTCCTGTCTGTGATGCAGCGTCAAGGGTAGCCACAGCCATGGTCTCCGCGCTGATAATCCATGCTGCTGCAAATGTCGTCCAACTGTTCGTGTAGATGGTTGTTGTCTTGCAAACGTCCCCATCTGTTGACTCAGGGATAGAGACGTGGCTGCACGATCCGTTACAGCCATGCGGATTAGATGCATGTCATCTCGACTGCAGTGATACGAGGCCGTTGGGACCCAGCACGGCGTTCCGTATTACCCTCCTGAACCCACCGATTCCATATTCTGCTAACAGTCATTGGATTTCGACCAACGCGAGCAGCAATGTCGCGATACGATAACCGCAATCGCTATAGCCTACAATCTGACCTTTATCAAAGTCGGAAGCGTGATGGTTCGCAATTCTCCTCCTTACACGAGGCATCACAACAACGTTTCACCAGGCAACGCCGGTCAACTGCTGTTTGTGTATGAGAAATCGGTTGGAAACTTTCCTCATGTCAGAACGTTGTAGGTGTCGCCACCGGCGCCAACCTTGTATGAATGCTCTGAGAAGCTAATCATTTGCATATCACATCATCTTCTTCCTGTTAGTTAAATTTCGCGTCTGTAGCACGTCATCCTCGTGGTGTAGCAATTTTAATGGTCAGTAGTGTATATATGATCACGGACTCTCAGTATGCTGTAATTCTTGATATAAATTCAAATCTAATTAGGAGACACTATAAAGATTTATCTCTCAGTATTTTACAAAACAGTCAGTTTGGTGGAACATACATTCACATGCTTTGACGAAAAAGAGAGCTTTCTCACCAGTAAAAGGAACAACTTCATCACACTTGTTGCTAAACAATAACCTACTAATAAGTCGAACATCTTACTTGGTGATGGAGGTTTGTACGCCGTTTCTTCCATACAGAGGTCTAATATTTCAAACACTCCGCTATCTCGCTAGAACATCTTCGAAATGAATTTTAAAAGTTGTACTGCGCATGATATGCGACATATTTCCTGTAGAGTTTGTTGCAAATATCTTGTTCAACTCGCGGCGACCAAACAAATCCGTTACGATCGCATTATTCATGTTTGAATTTTTTCATCATCACGGTTTAGTTCAAATGGCTCTGAGCACTATGGGACTTAACATCTATGGTCATCAGTCCCCTAGAACTTAGAACTACTTAAACCTAACTAACCTAAGGACAGCACACAACACCCAGCCATCACGAGGCAGAGAAAATCCCTGACCCCGCCGGGAATCGAACCCGGGAACCCGGGCGCGGGAAGCGAGAACGCTACCGCACGACCACGAGATGCGGGCCACGGTTTAGTAGGTGATGCAAACACACGGGATCGTTGTTAGAAAGTGGTTTACATGCTCACCATCATGGTGATAATTATTTTACAAAAGGAAAGAAAATCCACATCCATAGAATTTTACTTTTGAACCGCTTCCCAAACAGTAAATATCGACAAGCCTTTGCTAGTTTGCGCCCGTCTGAACGATGTTAGCCATTTATCAGAGTTATAATATTAACATTTCTTGTGTACCACTAATGCTATTTTCAAATAATACTGCAGGTATCCGTCAATAGATGGGAATTGCATTGCATTTCCTCTGGTGTAGGCCCTTTCTTTCCGACTCGTGTTTTGCAAAACACCTTGAAACTCACAGTCTCGCTAAACAACATCTTTTGCAAAAAATGTTAAAAGGCTTATTGGGTCTGATTTTGTTTCATCTTTCTAGACAGTGGATCTAATCCTTTGGCGCTGAACTGAAGTAAAAGACGAAAAAAGTAATGTTGTGTTTAGCGTTTACTGTCATGGGCACATTTTGGGAACCATCCTAGAATTTATTCGAAATGCATTTATCTATTTAATCCATAGCAAATCTATATAATTGTGATAGGACGGAAATTTAGTGTACAGCTGCTTGCGAACACGAGTTTGTTTTCTTAATCGCTGTTCGCATTCCCCCTCACTTGAAGAATGGAATGATTTTTCAGTTTGAAATCCGTATTATTGGATGCTTATGCCTGTTTATCAAGTGATGGCCTGTTCTATATAAGATCAACACAGTGTATTATGTTGTAGCTTCGTACAGATATGATGTCCTAGAGATAGTTTAGTATATGTTCCACTAACCACTAAAGATTTTCTGGCAATGTCTTCACGAACTGGTACTGCTATAGTGTTTCACACTAAATCAATGTAAGGTTTAAGAGTGTCAATCACCTTACGAAGAAGCTAAACGAAAAGTCTAGACCCAAAATTAGACCTTGCTCTCGCGTGTGCTGGCTTACTTATTAGGATTATATCAACCACTCTCGTAATTCAGAAGCAATTACGTTTCCGCTTTCATCGACCGCTACGCAAATGTAACAGAAAATAAATGTGAATCGTGTTCTGTATCGTAGTTCGCAGAGTCGCGAGCGTCACACTCCAGTATGCTAGCAAGGTTCTGTATATATATCAGACATTAATTCGCAGCGGTAGTGTCCAGCGCTGAAGCCGATAACGACGACAGACGGCCTTCGCACATCTCCGACTACCGGTGCAGGTCGTACTGTTGACACAGCGTCACGGTAACTGGCTCAAGGTTGCATCGGCAGATGCATTTCGCCACGTTCAGCGACCACAGCATCCTAGTTTCAGTCGGCGGCAAAAGAGCTCTGATGCAACGGATATGTAAGGCTCATGAGCGTGCAGTTCCGGTTTCTACAGCTTTGATAACCACAGTAATCACTTGCTATGCAGCTTATGATACGTAATTGTGTTCAACGTAACATTTGCATTAATGTCATGTACTATGTGGCATGGACTCGACTAATATCTGAAGTACTCGTAGTGCTGCAGGGCTGTTCATAAATCCGTAAGAGTACGAGGGGATGGAGATGTCTTCTGAACAGTACTTTGCAAGGCATCCCAGATACGCTCACTAATGTTCATGTATGGGGAGTTTAGTGGCCAGAGGAAGCGTTTAAACTCAGAAGAGTGTTCCTGGAGCCACTCTGTAGCAGTTCTGGATGTGTGGGGTGTCGCACTGTCCTGCTGAAATTGCCCAAGTCCGTCGGAATGCACAACGGACATGAATGGATACAGGTGATCAGACAGGATACTTACGTACGTGAGACCTGTTAGAGTCGTATCAAGACGTATCGGGGTCCAATATCACTCCAACTGCACACGCCCCACACCATTACAGAGGCTCCACCAGTCTGAACACTCCTCTGCTGACATGCAGGGTCCATGGACTCTTGAGGTTGTCCCCATACCCGTACAAGTCCATCCGCTCGATACAATTTGAAACAAGATTCATCCGACCAGCAACATGTTTCAAAAATGGCTCTGAGCAGTATGGGACTTGACATCTGTGGTCATCAGTCCCCTAGAACTTAAAACTACTTAAACCTAACTAACCTAAGGACATCACACACATCCATGCCCGAGGCAGGATTCGAACCTGCGACCGTAGCAGTCGCGCGGTTCCGGACTGAGCGCCTAGAACCGCCAGACCAGCAACATGTTTCCAGTCATCAATAGTCCAAAGTCGGTGTTAACGCGCCCAGGCGAGGCGTAAAGCTTTGTGTCGTGTAGACATGAAGAGTACACGAGTGGGCCTTAGGCTCCGAAAGGAAATATCGATGATGTTTCGTTGAATGTTTCGCACACTGACACTTGTTGATGGCCCAGCATTGAAATCTGCAACAATTTGCGGAAGGATTACACTTCTGTCACTTTGAACGATTCTTTTCAGTCGTCATCGATCCCGTTCTTGCAGGGTCTTTTTCCGGCTGCAGCGAGGTCGGATGTTTTACTGGATTCCTGATATTCATGGTACACTTGTGAAATGGTCGTACGGGAAAATCCCCACTTCATCGCTGCCTCGGAGGTGCTGTCCCCCACCGCTCTTGCGCCGACTGTAACATCACGTTCAAACTCACTTAAATCTTGATAACCTGCCATTGTAGTAGCAGTAACCGATCTAACAATTGCACCAGGTACTTATTGTCTTGTATAGGCGTTGCCGACTGCAGCGGCGTGTTCTGCCTGCTTACATATCTCTGTAGTTGAATACGATGTATACGCCAGTTTCTTTGGCACTTTCAGTATAGTTCGGTGGATTCCGTTCTGCTAACGTTTATATATAAAGTTGAGTACTGACAATTTATCTTCGCCATACCATCTCCATCCTAAATAAATCAGTTACATGATTTCACATTTGGTCGCATTGCGAGGATATTCAGTTAGCCTTAGAAACATATAGGCGGCACATTATTCTTAATCGACATTAGGAGCTCGCAATGCCAAAGGTAGGGTTGCACACTAGTGTTTCGTTAGATAATCATGTAAGAGGTAACGCGCTTTCTCCTTCGTCCAACATGAGAACCAGCTCATCCAAGGAACTACGAGGAGCAAAGCAGAATTCGAAATTAAAAAGTGGAAGCTCAGTCGACATTTCACCTCTATAACCAAATAGGTAGGTCTTCTTTGCGTTTTGAATGTGAAAATATCTTACAGAAACAAACTTTCAGAAGCTCTGGAAGAGTTAGATAAAATTCTTCTGTCTTATAGCTTCAACTAAGAACTAACATTTCTGACCATTTCTTCCAAAAGTAAACTCAAATTTCGTTATTTTTGCGGAATTAGTTCACATTTTCTAAATAAATATATGTATTCGCATACAGCTATATGCTGGTCACTGTCTATGGGTCAGTCGAGTACTTACTGCCAGGTAATCGAAACCATTTGGATTCGCGCTAAAGCAGACAAAGTATCAGTGGAATGTTGGAACACATTCACTGCGCGACTGTTCTTTTCCCGTCTCTTAGAAACTTGAGTCTTGGTCGTTTTTCTGCCTACGAACAGCGCGCTTAAAAGCTGACGAAATCTTAATGATGCGGTCCCGGCACGCTCTTCTACGGCGTAATTCCAGGCTACGCCTTAATGATCACTTGAGGAGGTTTCGGTGTGGAACAACTCTCGGGGTCCCACACGCCCACGCGCAGACCCCACCATCTCATTACATAACAGCATTCCAAGGCATTTCACAGCCACAGAAAGAGTGGGGGGAATCAAAACAAAACAAATGTAGGTTAAGAATTCGCTCAGGTGCTTACAGGAAGGCGTGTACTGACTAGCAGTCCCCACAATAAAACTTGATAGGAAAACATATTTCTAAAAAATGGTTCAAATGGCTCTCAGCACTATGGGGCTTAACGTCTGAGGTTATCAGTCCCCTAGAACTTAGAACTACTTAAACCTAACTAACCTGAGGACATCACAGACATCCATGCCCGAGGCAGGATTTGAACCTGCGACCGTAGCAGTCGCGCGGTTCCGGACTGAAGCGCCTAGAGCCGTTCGGTCACAGCGGCCGGCCATATTTTAAAGCGGCTGAAGGTAATACCGTATCAACTTCAGTTATCTCCTTACCAAACTAGAAATAAAAGACTGGTTTGTATTATAATCTCCAACCATTAACAAATTTATCGTAGGTGTCAAAGCTGTAAAGCGTCTTCCAGCCAGCATCTCGAGACCCTGCTGCTTGAATCGCCACCGACTCTCCATACCATTTTAGTTGCTTCTGAACAACAGTGTTTTAGTTTCTGTAATCTTAAGATAAGGAACAGCTATAACAGCCTCGTATGATAGTCTCCAAAGGAACACTTCCGTGTGGAAGCTAAACTAGTTTTCAACGAAGCTGTTCATGCTGTTTTTCTGGCAGTAGGTCATGGAATTACCTGGAGCCAGTATGCTTCGTCACGAGCGTTGATAAAGGATTACGCCTAGTTATCGGCAGCTAATTTTATCTCAGTGGAATATGATAGGCTCAAAGAGTTCTCCTCCCGTATATCGGAGTCCGTGTATGTGACGTCGCTGCTAAATAAGAGTCTTTCGGATGTCGGACACCACTGGCACTAGACGGTTTTCGGCCGCCTGTCGGATATAGGCCTACTTATCCCGTCACCTCTGCTTGGCTAGCAGCGTCCATATCGTTATGTAAGGCCCCACGCGTCTTCCACTTTTAGGTTCTCTCACTAGCCCGACGCACTGTCAATAAAATCAATCTGGTGTGCTATACGTCCACCGTTCGCTTAAATAGTTTCTCTGTTCATTTGTTGCCTTCGCTTTAAACATACATTAATATACTCGTATGCTCATGAAATTGTATTATTTACAACCAACTCACACAGTGAAATAGTTTTGGCAATTGTAAGTAAAAAAATTGTTGTAGCATGTTGTGATTGTAGGACATTAATGTTTATGTTAGCTTTCTTCCTTTCTCCTGAGTTTGTGAACAAGATTGAAAAAAAGCGTCTCAAGAGGACGAATTACGAGCATAAACGCTTTCTTTTTAAAAAAATCTGCCATGTAGCATACAAATAATATCGGCACTGAAAATACCGCCTCAGAAATACACATAAAAATTAAGATTCAGCAGTTAAGCTATATTTTATCAATCCCCTGGAATGTACAGTATTATTAATCAAATTTCGATATTATTTCTCCAGAGCCGAATGTTTTGCCCGTCGTAATAGCATACTTCTTACCTGAGTAAAGTAAATTCCATTGAACTCCGAAGCAGAATATTGATCTTAAACTAAACACTGGATGGATTCCACTTTTAAAGTTCAGCATTCAAATTCGTGCATCAGGCTGTTTACTTCTCATTAACGATGTTATCAGCAAACGTTAAAATTATCTCGGGTCCAAAGTAATATTTCTTCGACATACTTTACTTTTAGGTAAGGGAAACAAAAAGTTTATCTGAAATCACAGCTAAGAAAGAGAATTTTTGCATCAATGCAATCATAATAATGATTTCTGTTGTACGTTATTGAAGACAGTTAAAATAATTGGGTGAAACATTTTAGATTAACAAATAAAGCAAACTTTAGTCGTGAAATACGTTAATTCGCATGTACCAGATAAATGATTGACAGGTGGCAATACTTATAAAGATGCATGAAGGCTGTTTACTGTTCCATGCAGTGAAACATGTCAAGTACGACTCCTCGTGTGTCTCTGTGGATACTACTTTTGTTCTAATTTTATATCCACAGTCACGACAGAAGTAATACGTAGTTGATATCGCCCTGAAAACCGCGTTCCAGGGTAGGTTATTGTTGTTTGTGTATGTTAGTCTAACCTGACAATTGATGTATGAGCCGATCTCACTCGTAGCCAGATCCCATTCGCCGTATCTTGACATTGGATACAATCATCACTGAGTAGTTGACATAATAGTGAACAATTTTTGTATATAATCGGTAAGCTGGAATTGTATTAAGGGTTTATACACTCCGTAAGTTAAGGGGTCTTCGAGATTAACGAAAAACTATTACGTCATCGCAACACTGGGCGGACTGAACTGTGACTGAACAGAATTCTTCAGACTACGTGAGTACGCTTTTTTTTTTTTTTTTTTTTTTTTTTTTACATAGCTTCCGAACCGTAGGGAAGCTAAATGTCACAGCGAACGCTTTGGGAACCATTATGTGTAGCTTCAACATTGCCAGATAGAGACCGACAACAACGTGAGAAGGCTTGGGAGTTGAAAGCAGTCCTTGTCTCATTTCATGTCCACGGATAACCATGAGGGAAGAAAAGCTCATCTGCACAACGATCAAAGACGACCACGAGGTAAAATGCAACCCCAGCATGGTTTACTTGCCCTAAGTGTCGGAAGACGTCCAAATAGCGCAGCACTTGTCCTCACTAGCATCCGCCTGGTCACACGCTACCAAGTGGATTACGTCTCTTCGCAGTTGAGAAGTTACTCTCTGTGTTCGGTTGCTCAAAGTAAGTGACTCCAGGGACTGTGTGGTGGTATCCTTTTTATTGAATGAGTCGCAGTTTAGCGTGGTGACTGATTGTCGCCGTCTGCTCATCGAACTCACGGCTGGGGCACGATACCACGCTGCAAATATTGTGACAAGTTGTCTCGTCTGATGCGGTATTACATTACGAGCATTCCACCGCTCGCGTTTCCGAAATCTGTGTTGTTGAGATCGATGGTGTGCGCAACTTCTTCGTAGTGAGTGTGAATCCGGCTTTCAGCCGATGCGTAATGATTCCCGTCCGCACGGAGCTGCCCTAGCGGACGAGAACGCCACACGCCTAAACAACTCGCTGCCTGTTTTACATCCATCGGGGATGCTGGAGGCCGAAAGATGGCAGCTCCTTTGCCGTCGGCACACGCCCCTGCCCACCGACTGAGAGAGCTCTGATGTACTGTGTAAAGGGACTATGTAAAAGGTCTGTTGCTCTCAATCTGAGAGTATCAAATACCGTATTGCAGTTCTGTTTGCCGTTGGTGGAGGACAATAGGCATAAAACGTTCCGCCAACGGCGCATTATTTTCCTGTACATTTTGTCTTTGTCATGTGTTACAATTTTTTATTAATTTAGATTTTTTATTTTATTCATTAGAAATTGTTGGCGACAGCATGCGACGGTGAAAGCAATGGGTTTTTATGGTTATGTAATCAATGGGTAAAAACTGAGCACTTACGGGATCGCATTGTTGTCCGTCAGCCAGGCGTTCAGTCAGTCAGTCAGTCTGTCTGTCTGTCCCTTGCTTAAGACTCCTTTTTCTCAGGAATGGGTAGAGGCATTAAGTTGAAATTTATATCAAATACTAAGGTCTACGGTCCCTTGTCGGTAAAACAATTTAAGCTTCTAACTCAATTCAGTCAAAAGAGACGGCCAAGTATGTCACATACTTTTGATGCAAATTCACTCATCAGAACATATACATGATCTATCTACACACTCGTCGAGCCTGGTGGTCTAACGGGCGGGTAATTCCCAAACCGTCCACGACTGCACTCTATTCATCTGGTCGACATACCGATATGCCCCCATAGAGCGGTCGTCGACTCCGACGGGCATCGTTTGGTTTGTGGCACACCAATCGAGTGTTGGCTACTCATGAAGAAAATGTTGGCCCTTTATTGCGTACGGCGCACATGGCAGTCATAGCTGACGACCTACTCTTTTCCGACGAACGGTACTTTCCCTCCGTCCGGACAAACGCCGTCAACTTGGTACGTATTATCTGTATCGTGCCAATGACAAGGATGTCTTGAACTTCTGTTACATACTGCAAGAGTAATTAAGAATTTTGCTGCTACACGTAACATATAGAACATGTTTTATCTATTACTTGGGTTCGTTTTTAAGGGACCCTCCATCTAACTGGAGTGTTCCTGGTGTGAGAAGTGAAGTGAGAAGATAGATTATGATTCAGGACCTTACATTCATGCCTAATGTACCCGGGGGACTACGTATCACTGTGCCGTGTCGTAATAGCGATAGTGATGTCTCGTTTTCTTAGTGTGTTCACTGGCGCCACTACGTTTGCTCGCCTTGTCTGTCCGTGAGTGGCAGCAGCAGCGCTTATCGGTAGCGCGTACTGTGGTGCCATATTTGGAGCGGCCTCTATTATTTCGTGGTCGTCGTGTGTCGAATCAGTTGAGTTGGGACGGAGCAGCAGTGGGGCCTGAACAGCCAGAACTCACCCGACCGCTGGCGACACACATGCACTGTCCGAAGGGAGGGTGTGGTCGCGAGAGTGCACGACCACGTCAAGGACAGGATTCTGTGAGTTTTAGCTGAATGGACCGTGATATTCGAGTAGTACAACTTTCACCTATGTGTGTGTTTCCGCCCGTCGAAGTGCCCCCATGGCAATAAGTTGTCAGTCGACGATTTATACTGGGATCCTTCCCGTGCCTCACTAGTGTGGGGACGATCGTTGGTCGGTCGTTCGGTCTGTCATCGCAGCGGACGACATGCATTTGGTCTTCCGACTGCTTTTGGCTTCTCTGTGATTGTGCCGACTTTTAATTCGTACGTGTTGTTTCACTGTGACTGGTTTTAGTATTGTGCGTTGTTGTTGGAATTGTGTTCCCGGATCCGTGTGTATCTTGTGGTTTTGATGAGCAGTCATTTTAATGCTGTCTGCGTACTGGATTTAGTGGAGAGTTGCGAACGGAGATCAGTTTGGTTGGGGCACAGCAGCGAGCAGGTCCGTGCAGCGCGAGGGCAAGCCGGGGCTGCTGGCAGTGTGCTGCCACTGCCAGATCGAGGAGGGGTAGCTGCGAGAGCGACGACTTCGTTGTTAACCGAACCCTGGAGTTTAAGTTGACTGAAGAGTTAACTACTAATGCAACCTCGACTATTCTGAGATCTCGCCTTTGGTCGGCGGGTTGTTGCTCGACTGAAGTGTTTCGAGGCGGTGAACCATTGCAACCGTCTTTCTTTCTTTGTTATTCATCACTGAACTTAGTATTATTCTTATTAGTGAAGCGCAACCAGCGATATTTACTGCCTCGTTGCCGCTAACGCCCCATTTACCTGCCCTGGACGTTAGCGTATTTCCTGGCGGTGTACCTTTCCTCGTCGTGTGGATGCTGTCCGACACGGCGTGTAGTTCGACAGCCTCTTGTATAGTACTGTGCATATTTTTTGCGAGGTCGACCTTGGTTCTAGTGTTTCCTTCGGCCTTGGGTGTTTTCTGAAGACATAGTGCTGCCTGTCTCTTCACCCTTACCTAATAATATTCCATCGTGGTACCGGTGATCGGACGTTAGGCGGATTGGTTAATCGGTCGATTGGCGCTTAAGCTACCCCTAGTTTGAGTTGCCATCCTATTACGTGAGTACACCTCTTGGCTACCTATTCACCTTGCCTTATGTTTGAATTTCCTTCCCAGGCCGACCTTTGGAACACTTGCTGAGAACCGCTTGGCCTGATTCCTTAGATTGTGATGTTGTTATAAGGATATTTGTAATTTTCTAATTATTGTTGGTGTGGCCTTCAGCCAAGCAATAATTTCACTTTTTTGTTTTAAAACGAAGTATTTGTCTGAATATGTGCTATTTGGAATTGTTCTTCTTGTTGTGACTTGGCAAGACAGCCAAGTCACTATGAGAGGAAGCCGAAAGGCACGCGTTTAAGCTCACGCAGGCTGGCGTGAGGTCTGGAACCGTTAAAGGAGTTGAGTCTAGTAAAAAAAGTACGTAGCTTCTGGAATACTTAACTTTAATCCATAATTGGTGAACATCGGTCTGACGGTACATGCATCACAAGATAAATAGCAAATGATAATGGCGCCTTGCTAGGTGGTAGCAATTGACGTAGCTGAAGGCTATGCTAACTATCGTCTCGGCAAATGACAGCGTAATTTGTCAGTGAACCATCGCTAGCAAAGTCGACTGTGCAACTGGGGCGAGTGCTAGGACGTCTCTCTAGACCTGCCGTGTGGCGACGCTCGGTCTGCAATCACTGATAGTGGCGACACGCGGGTCCGACGTATACTACCGGACCGCGGCCGATTTAAAGGCTACCACCTAGCAAGTGTGGTGTCTGGCGGTGACACCACACTTCTGACTTCTAATTCGGGCCTTCAGCCGTTATACAGTCAATTGCGTTTTGTTTTTTTGTTTCTTTTTAAATTGTTTTAAAATTTTAATTTCTTTAAATAAAGTTTACGTATTTGTTGAGCAACCGAGAGTAACTGATTAAGGCCCAATCCACAACCGTAACCTTATCCTGCCCCACTCTGAGAAACCAGCTCTCAATCACTTTTAAGTTAGCGAGAAGCCAACCTGGATAAACGCCTACTGGGCCGTTGCGGGATCCCGTTTTCTTTTCTTACTGAATTCGTTATATTTAAATGGCGTTGGGAGCTGTTTTGCGTTCGGATGTGTTGAGCGACGCCCTTAGTTTCAATATGTTGTGTTTTTCATTTGTAAATCACAAAAAAGGAAATAAAAATAAAAAACTATTTCATCCCTTTGGCCATATCCCTAAGAACGGGAGGATGGAAACCGAGAGGTCGCGGGACGGAGCCTGCCTGGGTCGCATCGTTGATTTTTCAGTCTTTGCTTCAAGCTAGCCTTTGGCTCTCACTAGAAACAATACGTGGTTCGGATTCCACGTTAAGCTGTAGGTCCTCTTTCCACGATCTAATAACTAGGATAGGAATTTGCTACTTAATGTAAATAACAAATGCCCCACGATATCATTTACTGATTCATGTACAGACTGATCCTCTTCCAGTGAAAATGGAGAAATAAATGATAAGCAAGATGACAATGTCTCCTTTGCTTCTGAGGCATTATCTTGAATAAAAAAACTTAAAAGAAGAAAGGGAATGAAAGTTGTGGTGCGTTTTCGGACGGGTTTGCCTTCACCTTGATGATCAACACTGAATTGTCTAAGGGATTCAAAAATAATGGTACGAGATTTCAAAAACACTTGAAAGCTGTGGCGGTAATTTTTAAGTTGATTAAAAGATGTGCTCTCTGACCGCTAGATAGCGATAACATCTGTGACAACGATAAAAGAAAGCGAGATCAGAGATGATTATTTACGAGCTATTTTGCCTGCACTAATTAATTAGCAGATGTCTGTCTCTGTTGTGACCTGAACGAGACCAGGCGCATATGATGACTTGTGTAAAAAATGTACGAATTCCAAGTTTATTAACCTTATGAATGTACAAAGGTTGTGTGTGAAAATATACTCAGGACAGTTTTAAAAACTTGTTTGAATATTTATTTCTTAGTCCTCGTAAGTACAACGTAATAAATATTTGGACGATCGTGAGGACCTGCAAGGACACCAGTAATAGTGGATGGAAACACCAACGTGTCACCGCAGTATTGAAGAGGTATACGAAATCATTTGAAGAAGGGACATAAGAACATTTTTAATTTTTGTATCTATGTATTCATAACGAAATCTTATTGTTCACTTTTTTTCTCCATTAGCTACGGTGACTGTTTGCATTGCTGGAGTCCTTCCTTTATCCGATAATATATTCCAGAATAATCTTAAAAATCATTTTACCCCTTAAATAATATTTCCCTTGTCATTTTCAAATCCTTCTCCCATAATTTTAGAAAGTACTTGATTTCTGAACGTGCCGAATAGATTATTCATCTTTAGACGACAGTGCGAAATCTACTCGCTCGTTGGCGTAGATACAAAAGACACAGTCGAAGTTGATGTGAAATCAGCACAAATTCAAGACTATGTGGTATGCAGGACAGTAAAGAGCGGAATTTAGTGTAATCCAAAAATTTATATAAATAAACAACCTGTGTAAGGTCTTCAGCGTATGCTGATGCAGAATGATTGGGAAAAGTAGAGTACAAAGGGTGAGTACTTAAGTAAGCATTAAAGATGATATCCAAAATTAAAAACCAAATGTCAAGATACTAGCTGTCGAGAAAAACTAGACGTTCAAATAACAAGGAGATATCTCCTGGACAAAGCAGGGTCTCTCTCAAACAAGTATTCTGAGCGCAACACGAAGCAGAGCCGACTGCCAAATGAAACAAGTTTGGAAGTGGTTCTACTTGGCACCAAATAAACCATACTAACATTAAATAATGAATAATTAACATAAGTCCGCAGCTCGTGGTCTCGCGGTAGCGTTCTCGCTTCCCGAGCACGGAGTCCCGGGTTCGATTCCCAGCGGGGTCAGGGATTTTCATCTGCCTCGAGATGACTGGATGTTGTTGTGTCGTCTTCATCATCATCATCATCATTCATCCCCAATGCGGTCAGAGGAAGGCAATGGCAAACCACCTCCGCTAGGACCTTGCCTAGTACAGCGGTGCGGGTCTCCCGCATCGTCCCCTACGCTCTGTCAAGGAGTATGGGACCTCATCATCATCAATTAACACAAAGCTTAAAATATAATACAGAATGACGTGACCATTGCCAAAATCTTCAGCATCTTCTTCCTGCATTACCTTCATTGTTATCGTCTTTCCTATTTCTTGACATTTTCTTCCCTTAAAGAATTAATATTTTCCTTATGATTGAAAGTCTTTACCGCATTACCTGTAGTAGCCCCTGTACATGCTCTGTTCTAGTGCTAAGACGAGAAAAGGCTGTATCGCAAGATATCAGTGTGTACCTTACACTTCTTAGAGAGCTACTGTCATTTGGGTATAGCAAAGAGGACCCTATGGCCCAGAATTCCTGTGACCCAGAATTAAAATTTTAGTTGGCTCGTGGACTAGGATTCATAGTTTCTGAAAAAAAGGATGATAACGATGAGAAGAGACTTTTAAACAGTTATGAGACCATAGAAATGAGGGATGTGGGTAATATAGCAGGGGACGTATTGTAGTGTGAGAGCTCAGCCTCATTGTCATACACTGTCTAACGCAGAGTAATCAAAAGAGCGAGAATCCGCGTGAAATGCAGACTGGATTCAGCTGCTCAGCTATGAAACGGCTGGCAAAGCCACCGTCATGTCACCTGAGCAAACCGTGGAAGTAATGCTGCAGTTAAGTATAAAAAAAGGAAGACATGCTACGCGAACGGTGATGCAAGCATTTGGGAGGGTTATGCCTCGTTTGTCCTTCAGTGCGACCCACTGCGAACTGTCGACATACATGTAAGCACAGAGGAGTATCTTTGTTTAATGGACTAGAGAAAAACTGAAAATGAAGAGCACTGTAGATTCGAACACATTTCATGAACACAAAATTAAATGCAACGGTCGCAGTTGGGCATATATAATTTAATTACGTGTTTGTCTTGATCACAAATATTTTCTTAATTTCCTGACGCGTTTCGATCGCTACTCATGTTCAAAACGACGTGATACTGAGTGATATAAATTATCTCGTAGCTGTTGTCTACACAGCCGGCCGTAGTGGCCGAGCGGTTCTAGGCGCTACAGTCTGGAACCGCGCGACCGCTACGGTCGCAGGTTCGAATCCTGCCTCGGGCATGGATGTGTATGATGTCATTAGGTTAGTTAGGTTTAAGTAGTTCTAAGTTCTAGGGGACTGATGACCTGAGAAGTTAAGTCCCATAGTGCTCAGAGCCATTTGAACCATTTGTTGTCGACACAAACCATAAATCAACACTGACGAAATTCCTTATATCTATGTCGTACGATTTTTGAGACGGGCATTATCTGAAACACGTCAGGGAGTAAATATAATATTTGTGGGCCATGCAAGCATAAGCGGGAAGGTAGAAACACCGTACTCGGAGGGGGAAATGACAGAGGGCGGCATAGACGATGAAGCGAAGGGTCATACTCTGGGCGGAGCCGAATATATAACCTATGAACACCATGTGCCACAAAGCAGTCTTTGACAAGCTGAAAGAGTTCTCTGTCGTCTCAGGTATTCTGCTGGTTTACCAAACATAGTTTTACAAACTTAATAGCAACACTTGACACTCTTTGGGGAATCGTGGAAAGAGTTGTTTATGTCCACACTACGGTGTGTATTTATGACTTCCTGTATAGCCTTATTTGTAGTTCAGACTTCCCGAAGATAACATGATTATCTGTTAAAAGGATTCTTCAACAATATTGTACGAATGTCCAGTGAGATCACTATTTCATTGTAGTCTAGATTAAAATGTTTCAAATGGCTCTGAGCACTATGGGACTTGACTTCTGAGGTCATCAGTCACGTAGAACTTAGAACTACTTGAACCTAACTAACCTAAAGACATCGCACACATCCATGCCCGAGGCAGGATTCGAACCTGCGACCGTAGCAGTCGCGCGGTTCCAGACTGTAGGGCCTAGAACCGCTCGGCCACCCCGGCCGGCTCTAGATTAAAGACTGGCAACTATAATGAAAGATTTCATATGATTAAAAATGTAGTAAGCTTTTAACACAGTATTAATGGGTCATTAATGTTGCTCAGAGCCTGCAGATACCTGGGTGTAACAATTCGTGGGCTTAAAAATTGGGTGGTATGAGTGGTAGAGTAAGGGTCATTGAATGGATTCGACAACACTGCAGCTAATCTACGTAGAGTAATATAAAATGCTTATACGACCTGTTATGAAAATTTGTAAGGCGTGTCTGATACCTATCACCTTTGACCTTAACAGGGTTAGCGACTGTCTACAGGAGGGCACTTCGGTCTGCACTTGTTTACTGGTGTTAAAAAAAGTCGTCATGAGCTTTAAGTCTAATTACGTCATTTCAGATTTCACTGAGGAACTCAAAACTTGGTTACGGTTACCTGTAATGTGTCTTAAAGTGGCGGTACAGTTCACACGAAGCATAATAGTAGTCATTATTTGCACAATTTATTCGTGGCTGTAATGTAAGAATACCTGTAGGCATTGAAAAACGAAAGGTACGCGCTGCCACGTAATTTGTATTAACTTGCATAGCGTAGATAAAAATATGCATTGGACCCAAATTCTGGAGTCACCTAAACAAATGACGATTTCGAAACGTTACTGACTGCCAGCTATACCTTATCAGACAATAACTGATCTGTTGACCTGGGCAGATTCTTACGTCTGGCCACTACGGTTGTCATCCGCCACGCATAGTTCTACCACTACACCAGCTTTTCCCGGGATCTAAATCACGTTACTGCTTTTGCAGTCACCATGGTTATACCATTTTCATACCGGCTGCTGCGGACGTGTGCATTTTATCCTCTCAGCCAACAAGTTCTGGTCTTTGCCTAGGCCAAATAACTAGTTCCTTCTGTACAGTAACATCTGCCTTCACATTGTGGAAAATTTTGAGTTCCTGTTACGACGATAAGAAATCTTGGACTCAGCTTCGCCTCGGAGGCCGCAGCAATCTGTAAAACCTGTCTAATGGAAACCTGTAAACAGAAACTGCACGACAGCTACTGATCTGTGACGTCATTAGTAGTCGAGGACTTCCAGTTCAACTGGCAGTTGGAGTAGAATAACCGCAGGTAATTGGAAACATAAGCAGATCTCTAGAACACGTGATAGGCAAAAAGAGCTTCATTAAAATCAGATCCTCTCATAAAGCTATTACCATAATTAACCTTAGCTCCATGCGCCAAAAAAGATGAAGGTCTGTTGTATATCGTTCGAGTAAACATGGCTGGGAAATTTCAGTCTTGCCTATCGTGATCGTGGTGCTTGGAGGAAGTTAATATCTAGAGGTTGTCTACTGTGACATGGAAATCCCTAATACATCGTAAATGCTTGCGAAAGAAGTTATCGACAAAGGAGAAATTAGTTTCAGACGTAGCCAATTTTCGTAATGTTTTTACGTATAGACTCATTGAACTAGGCAGCTCTTGAAGAAAGTAGCGAGTGCCATAACATCTGTCAAGTTTTTCAGAGGAGTTTGTTTTCCTAAAACAGACTAAGGAGCCAGCCCAGGATAGTTTTCACATCGTTTTGTTATGCTTACTTCCTTATGGGGGCGATATTTTGGTCCTGAAATTCTAGAAATTGAAATTTAACACGTTTTTTGTCACGTTTCTAAACACGTTAATTCCAGAACTTCAAAGGTGTTATAGCTGCATCTTTTTACAGGATCACACGAATGATGTTAAGAAACGTATAGCATAAGTGCATTAACCAGAAAGAATAATACTCGCTCCTTTGAGGGCAGTTATTTGTCAAAAACATTATTTGGACATCTAAAACGATTTATGAAATATTTGTGTATTTGACCGTACACGTGGGAAGCACCCCAAATTACTTTTTACTTGTGCTGGGAACAACATTGTTATCCAGAATGAGATTTTCACTCTGCAGCGGAGTGTGCGCTGATATGAAACTTCCTGGCAGATTAAAACTGTGTGCTGGACCGAGACTGGAACTCGGGACCTTTGCCTTTCGCAGGCAAAGACCCCGAGCTCGAGTCTCGGTCCGGCACACAGTTTTAATCTGCCAGGAAGTTTCAACGCTATTATCGCCACTCTAACTGAACCGTTTGATTCAAAAAACAGTAGAGACAATTGAGTTACGGCAGAACTAGTAACCTGATTAATCGAAACTTAAAATGTACTTTTAATGAAATCACTTGGTTGAAGAACATATTTCTATAGTGTCTCGTGCAGGCTGTTAGTTGACATGTCAAGGCGGGAAACCACATCTTTTCCTGATATATGTCCACTGCTCTCGGACGATGGCCAGTTTGCGTCTGGTCAATATGTCACCCTTCCCCTCCCCTTTGCACCCCTCTCCCAGCCTCAAACACCACCAACCCATCTTTTAAGAAGTGTAGCGGTTACAGCTGAATCGTCCGCCATGTTTTCCCCATCTCTGAGGATACGCAATGTTTTCCTTGTGGGTGGTTAACCTGTTCACGAAACTTCTTACAATATTTCGCTTAAAATATTTGATATTGCACGTGCGACTTGTACCGAACAGAAATTAATGTGTATATAGATATTTAGATTGCCCTTGCCGTATAACAGAAAAATTGAAATGTAATGATTAATGTGTGGTAGTTTGTAAATATTAAACGAAATGAGTTCATAACTGAATACGAATGTCTTCAAATAGGGATGTTATGCAGTAAAAATCTATGACTATTTGTTACTTTCTGTCTGTACATCACAATAAACATTGCTCCTCACTTAGCCAATTACGAAAATATCCCAGGAAACGAAAATTTTTTAGACAAATTGCTTCAGTGCAGTTATCGACTGGGGGAAGAAACGCTGTTGTATGCAACAGGTTTCATATTTATAACTACTTTTATTAACGTATACTTACAATACACCATTGTGCGTCAGATCCTGCTTCCCAGTTGTGTCTGCAGCTACTTATGGCCTATTTTTCCTTGTTAGGGGTCACTTGGGAATGGAAACATACGAAAACCGTATGTAGTTCACAGCTGAGTAGCACCCCATATTTATGACGAATTCAATACATTTGAAAGCAAATCTCCATTCGTATCGTGACTCATAGGTAAACAAGTATGAATGTCCTCTACTTTGGGGAAAACATGGCGGACAGTGCAGCTCGGGTTATAAAAGACTTAGGAGCGATTGTAACGTCAGAAAGACATCTGACAACCGAAGTAAAACTGAGAAATCTAGAGCGAGCAAATTTAGACTTCGAGAAACATTGAATAAAGGCGAAGCACATGTTCGTAACGTCGGAAATTAAAGTTTGCAATCATAAATGTCTATACAACGGAAGGTTTGCACATAGAACATGGCGAATTACAAACTGCAATTATTACCAGAAAAAAATCAAATTTGTTAATGAAATGGTGAGGAGAGCTACTATCAGGAAACTTTTTGGTCCACGAAAATTTATTTATCTATCCTCCTACCTCCCCCCCCCCTATTTTCCATTAAGTTGTGCTAATATAAGCAAAGAAAAGAGGGGAAAAGGGGAAATCGGTACCTATCCTGTAAGTTACTACTGTCGTAAACCTTTCTTAGGTTGTCGGTCTCTTGTTTCCTCTTAATATAAATTGAAGCACATCCTCTGCCTATCTACTATCCATTCGCCTCGTTATATGTAACAACCAACTCAATGTCATTTTTCTCACAATCATAATGGCGCCTTACTCTCCACTCAGGTCACCGACCCATTTGTCTTCTGTCTCTTGGTAATTTCCCATACACATCTCCCCGTCATTCGCTAGGCAAAACTTCGTATTCGAATACTTTTTGTATTGAAACTTCGTGTCTGCTGCTTACATCTAATACTTTCCCCTCTTTGGGGAAGTGTGAGGGGGAGTTTGCAGCCTTTCGGCTTTTACTCCCCTGTGTACTTGTGTGTGTGATTATTTCTGTACTTTTTCGATGTCTGTGAGATGTGATGTATGTTCTGTGTGAGTCTGGTACTTGCCTGAGGTTTGGCGAGATAATTGTAGTATTTTGGGTAGGAGCAGGATTTGGGAATGGGTATTGGGATTTTCCTCTTCGACTTAGTCGTCGAAGATCGTCATGGGGCGATTGTGTTTATCGCGGAACATGTCATACCGACCTAGGGAGTGGATGAGGGCGTTTCCCGACCTGGAAGTACCTTCATAGAAGGCCCTTGCCAGGTCTTGGAAACGCTCTCTCAGGAGTGGGATTTCCGCAGCGGCATGCAAATCGTCAATAGGGAATCCAAGGGGTAAACGCAGTGCCCTCCTGAGGGCGCGGTTTTGCAGCCTCTGGAGAGTGTCCAGGTGCTGCTTCGCCGCGTATCCCCAGACAGGACATGCGTATTCCATGACTGGCCGGATCAGGGCCTGGTATACGTTCACTCCTACTGAGCAGGAAAGGGAGCTGGATGAGTTGAGGATTGGGTACAGGATGGACATTCTGGCGCAGACCTTCCTGTGGACCTCGTCTATGTGGGGTTTCCACGTAAGACGAGAGTCCAAGGTTACGCCAAGATACTTGGCGGTTCTGCGCCAGGGGAGTTGGGTTCCGTTTAGGTGAAGGGGGAGGGGGGGGGGGCGTTGAGGAGGTTCGCGCCTTCCGAGCCTACGGGTAATCAGCATCGCCTGCGTCTTTTCAGAATTGATGGTGATTCGCCAGCGACGGGCCCAAGTTTCTGTGTCATCTAAAACCCTTTGTAGCCTACGAATGACCAGGTCCTTGTAAGCGTTTCTTGTGTAGAAGGCTGTATCGTCAGCGTACTGAGCGGTGTGCACCAGGGGAACCGTTGGTGTGTCCGCAGTGTACAGACTGTACAAAACGGGCCCCAGGACCGATCCCTGTGGCACCCCAGCATGAATACGCCTCTTGGTGGAGGTGGCTGTTTCTACTTTGACAGAGAAAGTTCTGTTCGAGAGATAGCTTTTGATCTGCTTAACTATACTCCCTGGGAACCCTTGAGTGTACAACTTGTAGAGTAGCCCTCTATGCCATACTGAGTCAAAGGCTTTGGCTACGTCTAGTAGCACTATCCCGCAGTAGCCTCTGTGGTTGAAGCCCTCTGTGGCTGCTTCAACCACTCTCATGATCTGTTGTGGGGCAGAGTGGTTCTGCCGGAATCCGAATTGGAAATCCGGCAGAATTTGCTCTCTGGTGATATGTTCTTGTATGGGTCTTAGCAGGAGGCGCTCATAGATCTTGCTGAGAGTTGGCAAGAGGCAAATCGGCCTGTAGTGCTGCGGGAATAGAGGGTCTTTCCCTGGTTTGTGTATTGCGACCACTTCCGCGTGTTTCCAGCAAGCTGGGAACTTGCGGGTACGAGTCATCTCGTTGAAGACGTTCGCGAGGTGTTCGATCGCCGTGGGTGGGAGGTTTTTGAACAACTGGTTGGTGACATTGTCATGTCCTGGCGCCTTTTTGCAGGGGAGGTACCTAATTACTTTTGCCACGTCTTCAGGGGCAAAAACTGTGGGTTCGTCTTCTGGGTCCTCCTCAGCATTGAGGAAGACAGCCAGTTGACGACGGACCACTCTTTCATGCTCATCATCCTGGGGTTCAGCCGCTTGGAACTGCTTCTCGAAAGTGTCGGCGAGGGCGTTGGCCTTTTCAGCATGGCTGTAGGCCATACCCCGCTCGCCGTGCAGTGGCGGCATCCTAGCGCGTCTTTTTGTGAATTGTTTGGTTGCTTGCCAAAGTGTGTGATCGTCTACTTTGAGGATTGAGAGGCGGTTTTGCCATTGCTGGTTTCTGTGCTCATTGAGCGCTACCTTCAATTCTCTCTGTAGACGATTGAGCAGCCTCCTTGTGGCCTGGTTCCTGGTTATCTTCCACTCTTTTGCCACTCTGTTCTTATGTCGAATTTGAGCTAGCAAGTGTTCCGGGAGCTGTATTTGCGGCGGTGGGCCATCCCTTTGTGGAGGGGTGGCCTCTTCTGCTGCCTGCAGAATGGTACCTGTTAGGTCTTGTAGCGCTTGATCTACTGTTTCGGCAGCAGGTGGCGGAGCGCGAGCGATATCAGAGGCGACAGTTTCTCGGTATCGCTCCCAGTTTGTACGTTTGTAAGACGTCTGGTACCGTGGGAGTGCTACCCATTCTCCCACATCGACCTCTAGGATCACTTGGTTGTGGTCGGAGGACATTCTGTTAATTGTCCTCGCGGTCACAAACCCAGTAATCCTCCTAGTGAGAGCTATGTCTAATTCGTCGGGCCTGCCTCCATTTTTTGGAAAATGTGTGGGCTCGACTGGACCCCATGTTTCGAAATGGTGGTTGCGCGCTAGTTGTTGCAATCTGGCGCCTGCTCTGGAGGTTACTCTAGAATTCCAATCAGGATGTTTGGCATTGAAGTCGCCCCCTATTATGAGTTTGCCTTCAATTTGCCCTAGAGTAGCTATGTCTCCCTCATCTATCTGGTCTTGTGGGGGTCGGTAGATTGCAACGATTGTTAGGGGTCCAGTGGCAGTGGCTACTTCCACTGCCACTGCTTCGATTTTATTGGTAGCTGGTAAGAATACCTGGTGGTGGGGGATCCCTCTTTTTATGTATATGGCCACTCCTCCACCATGGGTTGGCCTGTCTTTGCGATAGCTAACATAGTTGGGGACTGTCGCTTTTGTTCCCGGTTTTAAGTGGGTTTCCCCCATCATGCATATGTCGATGGAGAACTCCTTCATGAGTTCTCTGAACTCGACCTCTTGGTTAACAATGCCGTCTGCGTTAAAGACACACATTGTCAGGCCATGGATGTTTGGTCGTCTATCCATGATGGGGTTTTGAAACTACTGAGGAAGTCGCAGAGGGGAGCGACTGCTGGACTGTTGCCTGAAGGGCAACGAGGATCTGTGTGTTCTGCTTCTGGGCTTCCCTGAATTCCTTCATCATTTCCATGACGAGGTTCATGGTCTGCACCATAAAGCCTAACAACTGGTCCATGGGGGGGGGACTGTGTGTGGGGTTCCCTAGAGCTTCCTCTGACTTGGTGGACCTGGTCGCTGTTGTTGTGTGTTTCCCGGTGTTGTTCTTGTGACTGTGATTGGTGTTGTGGTGACGGGGCCACACTTTCATGGTTTCTCGGGGGAGAAACCACTTCTGCATATGTTGCCCTGGGTGTGTCTGGTCTTGGTTTTAGCCAGGCCTTGCCTGTGTGTGTTGTTGTATTTTGTTTTCTTGTGTGGTTGGTTGGGTTTGTCGTGTTTTATTTACGTGTGTGGGGGGCGGCCTTTGCGCCCTTTGCCTGCTGTGAGTGTCTTTTGTGGACCTCACAACCTTGGTAACCCGCTGTGTGGTTTTTGCCACACAGCGCGCACCTTATTTGTGGGTCCGTGTGCTTGAGTGTGCATGTCCTGGTGTCGTGGGCCTCGGCGCACTTCCTGCATCTCACTGGCATGGTGCAGTGTGCAGCTATGTGGTTCAGGCCCTGACACCTGAAGCACTGCACCGTCTTGTTTTTACGGCGCAGCGGCTCCGTGGTGACAGGCACCGCCAGGACCATCTTAATCTCCCTCTTGTTTTGGGGTATGTCAGGGAGTGTTACCTGGTACAGCGGCCACTTACTGTTTATGCTGCCCATTTGCTGTACCACCTTGACGACGTACCCCCGGGCAGTCAAGTCTGTTTTGATTGCCTGGGGGGACACTCGTCTTGGAAGGTCTCTGATAACTATGTTCCTGTTCCGTGTCTTTGTTGTTGGGAATGTGTAGTGAGGTATGCTTCTTGTGTTGAATAGTGTTTTGACTGTGTTGTAGTGCTCGAGTGTGTGTACTGTGACTTTTATTTTGTCTCCACCAGCGGGTTTTGCCTGGAAACTGCCTCCCCCGATTTCTGTCTTGAGCAACTCGAAGAGCTCCTCGTAGTTATGAGGAAACTCTGCGACAATCGGGGGGAGGTGGTGGGCGACTTGGTTCTGTGTTTGTGTTGTGTTTTCTGTTGTCTCTGGCTCCTCAGCAACCGCCTGGAATCTGTTTGGGGTGGGTTCCACTCCCCAGGCCGGCGGAAGCCTCGGCTGGCGAAACCTTTTCTTCGCCAGCATGAAACCATCCGAATACTGCTCGGTTACGCGGTTCCCTTCCAGTGCCGGTGTTTCCTGATCCCCTCCCAGAGCGACGACAGGTGCTGTCGGGGGCGCAGGCTCCTTGGAGGGTGTGGAATTGGTTAGGGTGGGGGTGGTGGATTGCTTCTTCCCCTTGGAGTGGTTCTCCTTTCTGTCCTTCTTTAGACGCCACTGCTTTGATATGGTGGACTTGTGTGGGGGGGATTTAAGGTATTTGGAATGGGTGGAGGACTGAGACGAGGGGGTGGGTTTGGGGAGGATTTTGGTCGGCAGACGGATCGTCTGCTTGTCATTTTTCATGGATTCATTGTATTCAGGTAGTGTGTCGGTGGCGTGGGCAAGCAGGAGCGGGGTTAGGACGAGGTTAGGAGGGGTGGGATTGCAAGTACTGACGATGTATGAGGTTGTTGGTGTTCTGTGTAGGGTGGCATTTTTTGCTGTGTTATTTGCCACGTCCGGAACGGAGAGGGGGGGTGCTGCCAGGGGGGTGCCAGTTACAGCCATCGTTGACACCGTTAGGTGGCCCGGCTGCATTGCTGGCCCTATTCTCCTTGTGGACGTGGAGGTCTGATCGGCGGCGGCGGAAACCTTACCTTCTCTGCGGTTCCGCGGCCGGCTCCCAGGTCCTGGCCCACATTTTCCCTAACCTTGGGGGGGGGGGGGGGGGGGCAGAGCCTGGCTCTGCGGCAGCTGGGGCGCCCGAGACGGCCGGAGACGCGGCCCGCGGCAACAACGAGACGCGCTTTTTGTCGACAGCGGTTGACCGCTTCGATCCCAAAGCACCAATGGAGCTCGACATCCCGCAATTGGAAGAGGAAAACACGACAATTCTGCTGTCGGGCGTCGCCAAAAAATATGCTGACCGCCGTAAGTCCTTACTGCAGACCTTGACTGGGTTCCCGCCGATGCTTTAATAAAAGCAAAGCCGTAGATACCCCTAGTGTGTCACCCGTACAAGCGGGGGACTATGACTGACAGTGCGCGAGTAAGAGGAGCAAGCTCAACCCTTGACTGCCACTCAGCGAGTGAAACTTCGTGTCTGCTGTTGCTTTCATCTAATACTTTCCCCTCTTTAGGGAAGTGTGAAGGGGGAGTCTGTAGCCGTTTGGCTTTTACTCCCCTGAATACATGTGTGTGTGATTTTTCTATATATTTTTGGTGTCTGTGATATGTGATGAATTGTTGTGAGTGTGTCTGGGACTTGCCTGAGGTAGGCGAGATGATTGGTGATGTATGGGAAGGAACTGGATTAGGGATTGGGTATTGGGATTTTCTCTTCGACTTAATTGTCGAAGATCGTCATAGGGCGCTTGTGTTTATCGCGGGACATGTCGTACCGACCTAGGGAGTGGATGAGTGCATTTCCGGATCTGGAAGTACCTTCATAGAAGGCCCTTGCCTGATCCTGGAAACGCTCTCTCAGGAGTGGGATTTCGGCTGCGGCGTGCAGGTCGTCTGTGGGGAATCCGAGAGGTAGATGCAGTGCCCTTCTGAGGGCGCGGTTTTGCAGCCTCTGGAGTTTGTCCAGGTGCTGCATTGCCGCGTATCCCCAGACAGGGCACGCATACTCCATTACTGGCCGGATCAGGGCCTGGTATACATTTACTGCTACTGGGCAGGGAAGGGAGCTGGTTGTGTTCAGGATAGGGTATAGGATGGACATTCTGGCGCAGACCTTCCTGTGGACCTCGTCTATGTGGGGTTTCCACGTAAGACGAGAGTCCAAGGTTACGCCAAGGTACTTGGCGGTTCTGCGCCAGGGGAGTTGGGTTCCATTTAGGTGGAGGTGGAGGGGGGGACGTTGAGGAGGTTCGCGCCTTCCGAGCCTGCGGGTAATCAGCATTGCCTGCGTCTTCTCCGAATTGATGGTGATGCGCCAGCGACGGGCCCAGGTTTCTGTGTCGTCTAATACCTTTTGTAGCCTACGAATGACCATGTCCTTGTTCGCATTTCTCGTGTAGAAGGCTGTGTCGTCTGCGTACTGCGCGGTGTCCACCAGGGGGGCCGTTGGAGTGTCCGCAGTGTACAAGCTGTACAACACGGGCCCCAGGACCGATCCCTGTGGCACCCCGGCACGAATACGCCTTCTGGTGGAGGTGGCTGTTTCGACTTTGACGGAGAAAGTCCTATTCGTGAGGTAGCTCTTGATTAGCTGAACTGTGCTCCCTGGAAACCCTTGTGAGTACAACTTGTAGAGTAGCCCTCTATGCTATACTGAATCAAAGGCTTTGGCTACGTCTAGTAGCACTATCCCGCAGTAGCCTCTGTGGTTGAAGCCCTCTGTGGCTGCTTCAACCATTCTCATGACCTGTTGTGGGGCAGAGTGCTTCTGCCGGAATCCAAATTGGAAATCCGGGAGAATTTGCTCTCTGGTAATATGTTCTTGTATGGGTTTTAGCAGGAGGCGCTCATAGATCTTGCTGAGTGTTGGCAAGAGGCTAATCGGCCTGTAGTGCTGCGGGAACTTCGTGTCGCATTGCCATAAGTTTATCTACGCTACATATGCATCATATTCCGCAAGCCTCCTATTGGTGTGTGGCGGAATACTGAGTCCTCCGACCCTGTTCCACTGGCGAATAGCGTGTGGGAAGAGTGACTCTCAGTAAGCCTCTGTATTGGCTCTAATTTCTCGAATTGTCTCCTCGTGATCATTACGCGAGGCTTATGTGGGGAGGGGGGGGGGGGGGGGGAAGCAATATGTTGTCCAACTCTTCACAGAAAGTGCCCTCTCGAAGTTTCAGTGATAAACTTCTCCGCGATAGGCAATCCCTCTCTTCTAACGTCTGCCAGTGGAGTTTGTTGAACACCTCCGTAACGCTCTCGCACCGGCTAAACGATTCTGTGATGAAACGCGCTGCTCTTCGTTGGATCTTCCCTATTTTTTATGTCAGTCCTACATGCTGGGATTCCCAGATAGATGAAAAATACCGAATAATTGGTTGAACAAGCGCCTTACAAGCCACTTCCTTCCCATCCTTCGTGGATGAGTTACATTTCCGTAAAATTCTTCCAATGAATCTGAGTCTGGCGTCTGCTTTTCCCACTATCTGCATTATGTGCAAACATTACAGTGTCACATGTAACACGAAGGTTGTTCAGGTACTATCCATTAACACGGATACTCTTATTGTTTTATTAATACATAGAGATGTGAATACTTCATCCAGGACTGCTGAGAACAGTTTTTTTAGATACGTAATCTCTTTGAATGACCCTTTCTCCAATTCCGAGTTTCTCATTGTCCTGTCGAAGTCTAATGGAAGTTGCAGCACGGACAAACGAGCTGTGTTCAGAAAGAGACTAAATTTTGCTTATAACATTTTTATTGCTCATTGCACTACATTTTAAGTGCAGTCGCTTTCACAGTAGTCCCCTTTATTGATAGTACACCGTTCCCAATGTTCCCTCCACTTTTGAAAAACCTTATGGAATGCAGTTTCTGGGATGGCGCGAAGGTCTCTTGTCGTATTATCGTGAATCTTCGGTAAGCTTTGGAAATAACGTTTATTTCAAAGTGGTTTTAAGTTTGAGGAACAGGTTCAAATGACTCTGAGCACTATGGGACTTAACATCTGTGGTCATCAGTCCCCTAGAACTTAGAACTACTTAAACCTAACTAACCTAAGGACATCACACACATCCATGCCCGAGGCAGGATTCGAACCTGCGACCGTAGCGGTCACGCGGTTCCAGACTGAAGCGCCTTTAACCGCACGGCCACACCGGCCGGCTGAGGAACAGGAAAAGTTTGCTAGGGCTAGGTCAGGAGAACAGAGTAGATGCGGCGCAACGAGAGTCAGATATTTTACTAGATTGCAGTGAACAAGAAGCGATGCGTGAACCAGCGCACCGTCATCCGAGTCAGTTTTTACCATAATTCAGGCCTTTTTCTGGGCACAGCATCCATCAAACGCACTAAAATTCTCTGGTAGGTTCCCTTGATTGCCATATGAACAGGTCGATGCACATTGCTTTTTCAGCCAAAAAACACAAACCTAACCAACCAACCAACATCATCCTGATACTTGGCCGACTCATGAGTGCTTCTTTTGGACAAGGAGACTCTTTGCCCACCCTCTGCGAAGACTAACCAATCGAATGCCTCTGTAAAAGTGTTTCCAAGTTTATAGTAAAAATTGACAAGCACACGTTGTTCTTCAACCTCTTTCATTGTCATTTGGTAAAATATTCCTGAATTCCAATCAAGAACAACTGTCAAAATGAGACACGTAGAAATAGACATCCTCGGTTTAGCAAAGCAGATTAAATCACTTAATAAAGGCAAGGCCTCCGGTCCAGATTGTATACCAGTCAGTCTCCTTTCACAGTATACTGATACAATAGCTCCATATTTAGCAATTATATACAACCGCTGGCAACGGCCTTGCCGCAGTGGATACACCGGTTCCCATGAGATCGCCGAAGTTAAGCGCTGTCGGGCGTGGTCGGCGCTTGGATGGGTGACCGTCCAGGCCGCCATGCGCTGTTGCCATTTTTCAGGGTGCACTCAGCCTCGTGATGCCAATTGAGAAGCTACTCGACCGAATAGTAGCGGCTTCGGTCAAGAATACCATAATAACGGCCGGAAGAGCGGTGTGGTGACCCCACGCCCCTCCTATCGTCCTCCGAGGATGACACGGCGGTCGCATGGTCCCGGTAGTCCACTCGTGGCCTGGAGACGGAGTGCTATATGCAACCGTTCGCTCGCAGAAAGTTCCGTACCTAAAGACTGTAAAATTGCTCAAGTCATACCAATATCCAAAAAGAGAAATAGTAATAATCCGCTGGTTCACAGGCCCGTATCACTAACGTCCATTTGCAGTCGGGTTTTGGAACATATACTGCATTCGAACATTATGAATTACCTCGAAGAAAATTATTTATTGACACATTGTCAGCACGGATTCAGAAAACATCTTTCTTGTGAAACGCAAATACCCATGAAGTAATGAGTGCCATAGACAGGGGATTTCAAATTGATTCCATATTTTTAGATTTCCAGAAGGCTTTCGACACCGTTCCTCACAAGCGTCTTCTAAGCAAACTGCATGCGTATGGAATATAGCCTCAGCTGTGCGCCCGGATTTGCGATTTTCTGTCAGAAAGGCCACAGTTCGTAGTAATAGACGGAAAGTCATCGAGTAAAACAGAAGTAATACCTGGTGTTCCCCAAGGAAGTGTTATAGGCCATCTATTCTTCCTGCTCTATATTAACGACATAGGAGACAATCTCAGTAGCCCTCTTCGATTATTTGCAGATGATGCTATTATCTACCGTCTTGTAAAGTCATCAGATGACCAAAATGAACTGTAAAATGATTTAGGTAAGGTATCTGTATGGTGCGAAAAGTGGCAATTGACCCTGAATAAAGAAAAGTGTGAAGTTATTCACATGAGTGCCAAAAGTAATCCGCTAAATTTTGATTACGCGATAACTCACACAGATCTTTAGGCTGTAAATTCAAGTAAATACTTAGGGATTACAATTACAAATAACTTAAATTGGAACCATCACACAGATGATGATGTGGGTAGAGCAAACCAAAGACTGCTACTCATTGGCAGAACACTTAGAAGGTGCAACAGCTCTACTAAAGAGACTGCTTACGCCACGCTTGTCCCGAACGGTAGAGAGACAGCTTGAAGATGGTACATTAACCCCTTTGCCAGGCACTTTGTTGTGAATAGCAGAGTAATCACGTAGATGTAGATGTTGGTCAGTAATCCGACGAACAGTTTGTCCACGTATTCACTTCAGCGGCTGTAGCTCGACAACTAACAGTCAGAGCAAAAAAAGGCGAACCATAGATCTTTAAACTTGCCACTAGTTGTGCTAAATAGCCGCTGCTAGTTCGCTCTGCCGGTTTATGCGCTATTTCAAAAGTTCGATCTTCTGAAAACATCGCTTCTGTACTTTCCAGTATGATCACATATGTTGAATCTCTGCCTTGCTTCCCTTGTTGATTTCGTTCAAATCGAATCTAAAGCCGTCTCTGTATCTGTGCTTCCCAGATAAAGTTGTACATCATACTCATTAGGGGACTGATGACCTCAGATGTTAAGTCCCATAGTGGTTCAAAATGGTTCAAATGGCTCTGAGCACTATGTGACTTAACTTCTGAGGTCATCAGTCCCCTAGAACGTAGAACTACTTAAACCTAACCAACCTAAGGACATCACACACATCCATGCCCGAGGCAGGATTCGAACCTGCGACCGTAGCGGTCGCGCGGTTCCAGACTGTAGCGACCAGAGCCGCTCGTCCACCCCGGCCGGCTAAGTCCCACAGTGCTCAGAGCCATTTGGACCACACTCATTACTCAGTTCTACGCATAACTCGTTATGCAGATAGTGTATTGCGTTATATCCACTTGTACAGACAGCTTGTTCGTTCGCATGGTGAAATTTGGTGTTTTTTTACGAAGAGGAAGCTAATGGTGTACAGTTTTTTAAGCCTTTTTTATCTTATTTCTCATTAAGTGCAATAATTACAGCATGGTTTAATTTGTAGGAAGTGACTTCTTCCACAGATATTTTATAAATAATTTGCTAAGGTTCCTTTTCAATTATTTTTCCCTTGACAGTGTCTATTGGAACACCATCATCTCCTGGCACTTTTCCTTCCTTATTACCTCTGACGTCTTTATAGACTGGCGTTGCTGAGGGAATCAGAACAGAAAATAAGAAGCTGAAAAAATTAAGCGAGTTTTGCTGGCGAAGTAACAACATAACTGACGACAGTAAAAGTTAACAAGATATACACTCCTGGAAATGGAAAAAAGAACACATTGACACCGGTGTGTCAGACCCACCATACTTGCTCCGGACACTGCGAGAGGGCTGTACAAGCAATGATCACACGCACGGCACAGCGGACACACCAGGAACCGCGGTGTTGGCCGTCGAATGGCGCTAGCTGCGCAGCATTTGTGCACCGCCGCCGTCAGTGTCAGCCAGTTTGCCGTGGCATACGGAGCTCCATCGCAGTCTTCAACACTGGTAGCATGCCGCGACAGCGTGACGTGAACCGTATGTGCAGTTGACGGACTTTGAGCGAGGGCGTACAGTGGGCATGCGGGAGGCCGGGTGGACGTACCGCCGAATTGCTCAACACATGGGGCGTGAGGTCTCCACAGTACATCGATGTTGTCGCCAGTGGTTGGCGGAAGGTGCACGTGCCCGTCGACCTGGGACCGGACCGCAGCGACGCACGGATGCACGCCAAGACCGTAGGATCCTACGCAGTGCCGTAGGGGACCGCACCGCCACTTCCCAGCAAATTAGGGACACTGTTGCTCCTGGGGTATCGGCGAGGACCATTCGCAACCGTCTCCATGAAGCTGGGCTACGGTCCTGCACACCGTTAGGCCGTCTTCCGCTCACGCCCCAACATCGTGCAGCCCGCCTCCAGTGGTGTCGCGACAGGCGTGAATGGAGGGACGAATGGAGACGTGTCGTCTTCAGCGATGAGAGTCGCTTCTGCCTTGGTGCCAATGATGGTCGTATGCGTTTTTGGCGCCGTGCAGGTGAGCGCCACAATCAGGACTGCATACGACCGAGGCACACAGGGCCAACACCCGGCATCATGGTGTGGGGAGCGATCTCCTACACTGGCCGTACACCACTGGTGATAGTCGAGGGGACACTGAATAGTGCACGGTACATCCAAACCGTCATCGAACCCATCGTTCTACCATTCCTAGACCGGCAAGGGAACTTGCTGTTCCAACAGGACAATGCACGTCCGCATGTATCCCGTGCCACCCAACGTGCTCTAGAAGGTGTAAGTCAACTACCCTGGCCAGCAAGATCTCCGGATCTGTCCCCCATTGAGCATGTTTGGGACTGGATGAAGCGTCGTCTCACGCGGTCTGCACGTCCAGCACGAACGCTGGTCCAACTGAGGCGCCAGGCGGAAATGGCATGGCAAGCCGTTCCACAGGACTACATCCAGCATCTCTACGATCGTCTCCATGGGAGAATAGCAGCCTGCATTGCTGCGAAAGGTGGATATACACTGTACTAGTGCCGACATTGTGCATGCTCCGTTGCCCGTGTCTATGTGCCTGTGGTTCTGTCAGTGTGATCATGTGATGTATCTGACCCCAGGAATGTGTCAATAAAGTTTCCCCTTCCTGGGACAATGAATTCACGGTGTTTTTTTTTCAATTTCCAGGAGTGTAGATTGGTATTATAGAGAAAAGAATTGGTTAAAAATAATAATTCCTGCGAGTTAACGAGTATTTCACTCTCATTTAAGTATATGGCCGAAAGAGTCAGCCTTCAGGAATTGTCAAACGAACCCTGTCGTCTAGGACCGGATGCCACAAAGGCGCAGATTAACCACGAGATGGGGAAATCCACAGACGTCTATTGTCTACTGAGGCCTAAGCGCTGTAGAGCGCGAATGAGACAGAGAAGAACCTACGTCATAGGGAAACCCAGTAGAAGGCTTTTGTGGCCAAGGAGACGCAGCAGTGTTAAATAAGGCGGATCTAAGATCGGTCATAAGGGGAAACATTTAGCAAAACTATTTAATTCTGTAGCAGTGCAGGGAATGAAGCCACAGTAGTTTTAATCTACCATCTTCCATAAACTTTCATGGTGATCCCAATAAAACTTGAATATTGATCATATCTATAATAGTTTAGGATTTACTGTTGAAGTGAAATTAACAAGTTTTGAATCAAAGACCTAAATGCTAAAATCTGAACGCTTTGGTCGATCTTAACGAACAGCATTTCAAATAGAAGCGCATCAGTAAAATGACAAATGTTCTAAATATCAACTCTGTAACTTTATTTGTTTAAAAGATATAGTAAATTTAAATTATCAGTATTTTCAGTTAAGTATCACATCATCATTCCCTCCACACAAAACACATTGAACGATGATAGCATGACACCTTATTGAATCATTAGGTAATACAATATTTGTTGTAAAGATTTGTGCATAGTAGTTACTTTTGTTCTGTATTTATTTATCATAAAGCACAATGGTGCAAGGCTGCTGGCTGTGACATTCAAAGTTAAGAAGGAAATTGTATTGTTTTTATGTAAAAAAAAAAAAAACAACAACGTTTAAATGGCTCTGAGCAGTAAGCAGTATGGGACTTAACTTCTGAGGTCATCAGTCCCCTAGAACTTAGAACTAACTAAACCTAACTAACCTAAGGACATCACACACATCCATGCCCGAGGCAGGATTCGAACCTGCGACCGTAGCAGGAGCGCGGTTCCAGACTGAAGCGCCTAGAAGCGCTCGGCAACTCCGGCGGGCTGTCCTTAGGTTAGTTAGGTTTAACTAGTTCTAAATTCTAGGGGACTGATGACCACAGATGTTACGTCCCATAGTGCTCAGAGCCATTTGAACCAAGTTTACGCTGTATGCATGTAAACAAATGCACTTACATGTATAACAGGCTTTCATATTTTTATCTGAGACACATCCTCTCAGAATTAAAATAAAACTACTTCCCATCTCACATTCTGAAAGGTTTTAGGCTCCAAAATGAGATTTTCACTCTGCAGCGGAGTGTGCACTGATATGAATCTTCCTGGCAGATTAAAACTGTGTGCCGGACCGAGAATCGAACACGGGATCTTTGCCTTTCGCGGGCAAGTGCTCTACCATCTGAGCTACCCAAGCACGAGTCACGCCCCGTCCTGACAGCTTTACTTCCGCCAGTACCTCGTCTCCTACCTTCCAAATTTTACAGAAGCTCTCCTGCAAACTTTGCACTTGCCCACGAAAGGCAAAGGTCCCGAGTTCGAGTCTCGGTCCGGCACACAGTTTTAATCTGCCAGGAAGTTTCAGGTTTTAGGTTGGTTTCCCTTGGTTGTAATGTAAATGGCCTCTCGAATAGTCCCAACTGGGACTTCCATTATACAACCAGTAGCTCACCTGATATTTGGCCACAAAGACCTTGCGTCTTCAGTGGGTCACAACTCTAACAGCCCACTTTAGATTTAGGGGTAGGGAAAGAAATAGCTTACAGCTAGTGTGTGTTCACCATGAACGCTCTGTACTACACCAGTTACCAGATCCTCATTACGCACTTGTTTTCTCTTTGACTGCTTTTCGGTTGTTTGCCACTAACTCTGAGAACAGAACTAACTATTGTCTGGTCTTTCTTGCAACAGTCGTGCACCGTATTTCTCTTTATCCTATGACGGATAAGCTGCTCGAGGCTTATCATGGTTTGTTCTGTGTGTATTGCTTCGGAACTTCTACTACGCTATAGTAATAAACATAAGTTGGTTCACATATACAATTACCATGACTTCCGAATACAAGTTTTGAGCTTTAATCATTATGCATCTGCCGGCCTGAGTGGCCGAGCGCTTCTAGCCGCTACAGTCTGGAACCGCGCGACCGCTACGTCGCAGGTTCGAATCCTGCCTCGGGCATGGCTGTGTGTGATCTCCTTAGGTTAGTTAGGTTTAAGTAGTTCTAAGTTCTAGGGGACTGATAACCTCAGCAGTTAAGTCCCATAGTGCTCAGAGCCATTTGAACCATTATGCCTCTATTTTAGGACAAACGCTAAACATTTCATTTGATGGTCAAATGGGCCATTTAGAGCTTAAAGTTAATATAAACATGCGTACAATTTCAAAAGCTGACACCTACAGTTTAGATGCTCGCCCGTGTGGAGAAGGAGGAGTCTGGTGTTTAACGTGCCGTCGACAACAAGGTCATTAGAGACGGAGCACAAGCTCGGATTAGGGAAGGATGGGGAAGGAAATCGGCAGTGCCCTTTCAAAGGAACCATCCCGGCATTTGGCTGAAACTATTTAGGAAAATCACGGAAAACCTAAATCAGGATGGCCGGAGACGGGTTTGAACCGTCGTCCCCCAGAATGCGAGTGCAGTGTGCTAACCACTGCGCCACCTCGCTCGGTCGCTCGTAAGCCTGAGCAGCAAGCTAAGTTTGAATTAAATCAGACGGCAGTTACAAACTGACCGCCTCATCTCAGTGCATAATTACAAATGCAGTATGTGCTGACGTGGATTGTAAACATACTTCCTCCTTGTGAAGAACACAGTAAACTCTTCACAAGGACAGTGCACCAGGTTCAAGAATGTTTCTTTGTGTTTGTAATAAACTCCAGCTGACTGGATCGTTCCCAGCGTAGACATAAAATCTGAATGTACAGTGATGAAGCAACAATGACTGTGTGAACGTTGTGGCCTATTCTACACCTTATTTTAGATCTATGTGACGATGCTGTGGTGATTACATTTATATGTTTTGACGATGTCATTATGGCCTTATCACCTTAGGACATAGTGTAGAAAAGATCTGAGGATGGTCATTATGGACTGAAACCGGTCATCGTCAAAAGAATTGATATTGTGATCAAAGACTGGAATAAAAAAATTTGACTGGTTACTTTGAACAGCAACACAGCAAGGAGGGAATTGCTAACGCCACGTTGGCTTAGTCACTGCGACAATCTCATCAACATGCAGAAAAACAAAGAGATCAAGCGTCTTACATAGCATTACATTCCCCCTGCCTGAGAGGTTTGTTTAACTCACTGCGCTGTGGGTTTGAGAGGAGAGAGTGAACAGAGAGGTAGACTATGCCACCGACAAAAGGAAACTGACAACAGAAAGGAACACACAGAGAGATAGCAATCTCGTTACGAAAATATTAATGTTGGCATTGTCTCTGCGCTTAACGTGACGTGTAGTGTGCTAAGAGCAGACCGACACGTGTTCTTGGTCGCTGCGGGCAGGTGGTGTGGCAACACAAGGCTACTTCGCTGACCTCTGCGGGAATATGTCGGAATTTCCATCCCACCGACGATGGGGAACACCCGAAACCCGACAACGCTTTCCCCTTCACCACGTTCCTTGGTATTCCCTCTCTTCACCTTTCTCGCTGACGCGTTGGTCTTCACACTACCTTACATATCAAATATAATTAGTCACTGCGCTTCGATGTTAACATAATCTCTTTGATTCTGTAGGAAGAAAATACGTTGAAACAACAAGTTACAACAAGTTACAATAGATTTTTGATCTCCCAGAATGAGTGACGGCTGTGCTCAAAAAATTACAGCCCTTTTATAATAGACCATTATATACGGAAGAGATGGACATGCTTATATGCATATAAATTTCCATCTTATATTAAATTGAGGATGTGTTTATAACAATGGCATCTGGCCATAAAACAATGAGCAAATGCATATCGTTTGTCATTGCAGAAAACAGGATTAGTTCAAAATGGTTCAAATGGCTCTGAGCACTATGGGACTCAACTGCTGAGGTCATAAGTACCCTAGAACTTAGAACTACTTAAACCTAACTAACCTAAGGACAACACACACATCCATGCCCGAGGCAGGATTCGAACCCGCGACCGTAGCGGTCGCGCAGTTCCAGACTGTAGCGCCAGAACCGCTCGGCCACCAGCGGCCGGCACAGGATTAGTACCAAGAGAAAGAAATGATCAAGACAAATCAGTTACAAGCTTGAAAAAATCTAAATCCACATCACTGAAGTACCAGTACACCATCAAATACCGCTATTTGACTGTATTATTTACCCAGTCGCTATACGGATACGGCAATATTTTCCGACGCAATTTTTTGTTGATTCTATGGCCAACAAGCTAACCTAGGTACTTGAAAATGGCCCAAGGCCACAAAGATGCTGAAAAATAAACCAAAATAGACAGTTGCAGGCAGTACGGAATTATTCCAAAAATGTATGAAAACTGTTTGACAAAAGTAAAAGCGTTAAATGAAGATTACTGTTACTCTAAATGTACCACTACATGGGCTAGACAATGAGCGAAACAGGAGATGAAGAGTAAAAAAAAAACTTATTAGTATTTACTTTTATGGTAGGAATAAGTAGTTTGTAATTAACACCATTTGAGTGTCGAGTGTTTTTTGAGTACTGTGGCTGATTTGTTGAGATTCTGCGCTCCTATTCTGCATGACGGGAGTTGAAATCCACGTCTGGTCATTGAGATACAGGTTTTTTGTGCTCACCCCAAACCATGGGATGGCAACATCCGATTTCTCGTCCCATTCTTGTCCAAGCCGATCTCGTGCTCCGTCGCTGACGAGATTGTCTTCGACGGGACGTTAAGGAGTAACGTTATTTTTTGGACCACATTTCTAGACAGCAGCACCGAGCTAGCCAATCCATGCATTAAATGAAACAACAACAATAATAAAAGTAGCTGAGTAGTCAGCTTGCCTCACTGTCAGGCAGAGAATCCAGCTTTGACCCCGAAAGCACCCGTCGTGGGTAGAGTGGAAAGGGGTGCACTCATTTTCGTCACACGAATGATATGCAGGCTTTCTGTAGGAGAAATGGCGACTCAAGTTTGCAAAAGCAAACTTTGATGGCCAGGACAGTAATGTTCTATGATATACCCTTTATACAAAAAAATACCCATTTGTATAAAAAAATACCTCTTCATACAAAAATCAGGAAGGGCTAATAAGAGTGGAAGACCAAGATAGATGCGCTCGGATTAAAATGGGTGGAAGACAGGGGCGTAGTACTTCGCCCTTAGTGACAATTTATACGCCGAAGAAGCAATGGCGGAAATAAGGAAAATGTTCATGAGTGGGATTAAAATTCAAAGTGAAAGGATATCATTAAAAAGATTCGCATATAACATTGCTATCCTCAGTGATATGGAAGAAGAATTACAGGACTTGACCAGTTGGATAGTCCAATGAGTACTGAATATTGATTGAGGGTGAAACAAAAACCGACGAAGCGAAACAGGAGTAGCAGAAATTTTAGCGATGAGCTTAACATAAAAATTGATGACCACAAAGTAGATAAAGGGGAATTCTGATACTCTGGATGCAAAAAAGCACTCATGTGTTATTGTAGTAAGTAAAGGGGACGTAAGTCCGCCACAGTAGCTAAGTGGTCAGCGTAGGCGGCCACCATGCCAGAGACCCGGGTTAAATTCGCTGTACTGGCAAGCATTTTTCCTTGATAGAAGTGGTACGGGGTGCACTGAGCCTAGTGGTACCAACTGAATAACGACTTGATTGAGAGTAGCGGGTTCCAGGTCTGGAAAGTCGGCAAAACAGTCGGGAGGGTAGTGTGCTGACCACATGCTCTTCTATACTGCATCCGCATGACGCTTCATGGCAATACGTGACACTGCGACCAGTCGACAACCCTTGGGCCTTCAAGGTCTGATGAGGAGCTCGTTACAGGAGGACGTCAAAAGCAGACTAAGGCAGGCAAAGAAGGTATTCCTGCCGAAAAGACGTCTGCTAGTATAAAAAATCGGCCTTAACTTGAGGAAGAAATTTCTGAGAAAGTTCGTTTGGAGCATGGACTGTGAGAATATCAGAAAAGAAGAGGATCGAAGCGTTTGAGATGTGGTATTATAGAAGCATGTTGAAAATTAGGAGAACTGATAAAGAATGAGGATGTTCTCCGCAGAATCGGTAAAGAAAAGAACAGGTGGAAAACTGTGACTAGAAGAAGGGAGAGGGTGATGGGACATTTGTTAAGACATCAGGTAGTAACTAGAGGGAGGTGTAGGGACTAAACACTGAAGGAGAGAACGGATATTAGAATATATCCAACAAATAACTCAGAACGTTGTGTGCATGTGCTACTCTAATTTGAAGGCGTTGGTATAGGAGAGAAACTCGTGGTGGATCGAAGACTGATGACAAAATAGACGTCCAATGATGCCTTGAGCAAAGCATAACAGCAGTCGATCGGCAAAGTCCGCTCCACAGCGCCTCATCGCAGAGATTCCGTCTCTTAGGAGAAAATTTGAAGTATTTTTTAAGAAGCATATTATGGAATAACAGTGTTAAATCAAAGTAAGCTGAGTAATTCCCTCTCTATTATATGCTTATGGCTTTGTAGTCCATTTATTACTGATCAAGGAGAGACCACTATTTTCTTCGTATGCCTGCTATTTTAAATGTTGTTAAAATAGACATATAACTGTCCATTACTTTCTTTTTCGTAAATAATTTTGTTTTTTATTAGATTGTGTGACTGATCGTAACTGCAAAGTTTTATTCTGAGTGTGCAGTTTCTTTAGAATATATCCTTGTGTTTTAGAAAAAAAAGTAATTTCTTCTTCAAACGTTCCACGTAGATATCAGAATTATTTGGCGTCTTATGTTTTAATTTCCACAGATCTGGCGTTGGTTGATTACTAGCCCCGCAGCAGGCTACTTCGTTTCATTCCTGCTGTTGCCTCACATGTGGTGCTTTACTTCTGTGTGTACTTCTTGTGCCCTTGGCTCAAAGCAAGGAAGAAAGCTCTTAGAAGTGCGCCAACACTGACATCAGCAGAGGGTGAACACTGTTTCGAATTGACCAATGCTAGTGAAAAAATTTAGGGGGTGTCTTATCGAATATTATTCTCCTGATGTGATCTAGGTGGTCCATAAAGAAGCTAAATCAGGGTGGCCTAACGTGATGTTTAAATACGATGATTAGGATGTAAAAATTTTCATGAATATTAAATGGGAATAGAAAGGATCAGTCGTTGGTAAAGCAGATGCCGGAACTCGGTTCATTGCTAGAATATTACATCTACATCTACACCCCCATTACTACTCTGCAATTCACGGCTAAGTGCCTGACAGAAGGTTCTTTAAGCTACGTCTCTACCGTTCTACTCTCGAACAGCGAGTGGGAAAAACGAACACTTATCTTTCCGCGCGAGCTCTGATTTCTCTTATTTTATTTTGATGATAGTGCTCCCTATGCAAACGGACGTCTACAAAATATTTTCACATGCTGACGAGAAATTTGGTGATTGAGATTTCATGAGAAGGTCATGTCGCAGCGAAAAACGCCTTTGTTTTAATGACTGACACCCCAATTCGTGTATCACATGCCCCTGACACTCTCTCACTTATTTAGCCATAATACAAAACGAACTACCCTTTTCTGAAGTTTTCCGATTTCCTCCGTAAATTCTATCCGATGTGGATTCCATACCGCACAGCAGTAATCCAGAAGGGGGAGGACAAGCGTAGTGTAAGCAGTCTCTTTAGAAGACCTGTTACATTTTCTAACTGTTCTGCCAATATCTCGTAATCTTTGGTTGGCTTTCCCCACAACATTGTCTATGTGATCATTCCAGTTTCAGTAATTCGTAATTGTAATCCGTAAGTATTTAGTTGTTTTTACAGCCTTTAGATTTGTGTGATTTATCCTGTAACTGATGTGTACCGGATTCCTTTTAGTGCTCATGTGGATGGCTTTACACTTTTCTTATTTAAATTTCCACATTTTACGTCATACAGATGTATTGTCTAAATCATTTTGGAATTAATTTTGATCATCATGACCGCAAATGGCAGCGTCATCTGCAAACAATCTGAGAGGGCTGCCCAGATTGTCTCCTAAATCGTTTATGTAGATCGGGAACGCCAGATATTACCCGATGACTTATTACGATTTGTGACCCTTCTGACAGGAAAACACGAATATAGTCAGACTACTGAGAGGATATTCCACAGCCACGCAAAGTAATTAGAAATCGCTTGTGAGGAACGGTATCAAAAGCCGTCTGGAAATCTAAAAAATTGGAATCAGTATTATAGTAATGCAATTAGACAACGGAGGAGATTTCTTACAAAACATTTGTGCGACACAGAATATTGCTGAAAGATGTGGGACAGTGCGAAATAGGACAAACTGTGGATATTGAGCGTAAACGAAGAAGCGCAGCACGAATGGTCACAGGTTTGTTTGACCTATGAGAGAGCGCCGCGGAGATTCTGAGCAATTGAACTGGCCAACGCTTTAAGGGAGACACAAAGATCCCGTGAAGGCCTGCTTAGTAAGTTTCAAGAATCAGCTTTAAGTGATGAATCTATAAACATACAACAGCATCCTACGTATCCCTCTTGGAGGGATTGCAAGACAAGATTAAACTAATTATAGTGCGCACAGAGGTATTTAATCAGTCACCCTTCTCGCTTTCCATACGTGAATGGAACGAGAAGAAACCCTAATAAACGCTAAAGTGTCATGTCTCCTGTGCCAGGAAATGTACAATGGTTTGCAGACTTTCTCGTGACATACTGTCCATGAAAAGGAATGGCAGGAAAGATTTTTCTACGAATGTCTTCTCGGCTGGAAAGGCAAGTACATTTCATCTTTACGGCTAATTTTTCCAGCTGCGACGACTTAATTATAAACTGAGCATAAATTTGGATTAGACAGAGATCTGACAGAAAAATCTGCCACGGCAGACCCATCTCGGCGCTTGCCAATAATGATTTAGGGACACCACAGAAACCATGAACTTAGCATGGTTCGTCGTCCTTTCTTTTTACACAAATGAAACTTGAAAGCAACAGTGAATTATCCTATGATCTGGTGTAATACTCTGTTCACAGCATGATAACATTAGGGGCGGACGAGACCGTAGAACAGAGACCTATCACAAATTTACACGAAAGTTATGAATACCTTCGATTCGTGAACTTGAAAGATAACTTGTACCTACACATTTCAGAATGAATTTCTACTTAAGATGAATTTTGGGAGAACTCATTTTCTCTACCTTGATTAGTCTGTTTTCCTGTTGACAAGAAAAAAGGGAAAAAATACCAAACTGCCTTGAAATTACTGAGTCTCAAGGTTCTGCCTAACCTGTTGGACTAGCAACGAGAACGCGTATTACTTATCTGCTCGGCATTAACCAGTGTATTTGTTCCAGTTAGTTTTTGCTTTACACTTGTTTCTACGGCAATTTGCATTTCTTTAAGCAGTTTGATTGTTCAATGCTAGGGCATACACAAATCAATTTTTTACGACCGCTAACGTTGTTGATCAGCAGGTGCTACGAACGCTTGAGTAAAGTGAAATGTTAATTTCTTAGTAGTGAAGTCTTTTGTATGGGTTTATTTCTACAAATTCTTACCTTCCGGTACCCATCGACCTCATCCGATGGCATTACCGAAGGAGTCTGGAAATAGTTTCAGTTCACCCAATACCTGCCACGTGCGATAACTCGTTTGAAATAGGGGGAGCAACGAAAAGAAACAGTCCCGATTCAGCGCGTATCCAGGTGTTGAATTCGGAGCGTTACTACACTGTCTCGTGACACTAATGCGGCAACCCGTCAAAAGCCCGAATAACCATCTCTTGCGTCGTGGTCCGCTGCGAGTCGTGCGGGAAGGGAGTCAGTCTGGGAAGTACAGACAGGAATATGAAGCCATGCTGACTCCAGTGCTGTGCTCAGCCGAGTTTCTTGATGCAGGATCCATGACGCGAACAGCAGTTTTGCGGTGGCCCCACAGGTTCTCGATTGGGTTTAAATCTGGAGAGTTTGGTGGTCAGGGGACTACGTTAAACTCATCCTGTTACTCTTCGAAACACGTGTGACACGTGTGACACGTCGCATTGTTATGCTGATAGATGCCATCGTGTTCGAGGAAAAACAAACTGTATGTGTGGGTGAACATGGTCCTCAAGAATACAGGCACACGTCCGTTGATCCATTGTGCCTTCTAGAATGACGAGATCACCGAGGGAGTGCTACGAAAACATTTCCCAGACCATAACGCTCCCTCCTCCGACCTGGATCATTCTGGCGATGGATGCAGTGTGTTTACTTTCAGACATTTCACGCCTTACACGCCAGCGGCCATCCATCCGATGGAGCATAAAACGCACGATTCATCTGAATAGTCCCTCTGTCACCACTCACTGCTCGTCCAACTGGCGTGCGAATTTCAGTCTTCGTCGCCGTTGAACGGCATTCAGCGTGGGTGCGTGAGCCAGGCGCCTACTGCTGAGGCCCATATGCAGCAACGTTCGCCGAACGGCCGTTAATGAGACACTGTTGGTAGCCCCTCGGTTGGTATGGGCAGTCTGTTGCTCAACAGTTTCCCGTCTGTTCGCCCGTACACATTCACCACAGACGTTGTTTACCCCTACCAACAGTGGCTCATGGTGCACCACAGTTCCTTGTGTGCCGGTTTTGGATAGCGCCAGTTTGCCATGCATCATTACATTTTAAACATGGCGGCAGACGATCAGTTTACATATTTAGCCATTTCGGAAATGCTTCAACCCTTGGCCCGAAAGCCAATTCTCATGCCCTTGTGGACGTTTCCGCATTACGATAACTACTGCACTGTCCTCTCACCGACACGCTTCATATACCCCCCACTGCTAGTGCTACAACCTGCCGTGCGTGAATGGCTACTGCATGCTGACGTCGAACTTATGTGGTACTCACATAAATGTGACTGGACCGAGTGGTTGTACTGCTTGATGCTGAACAGTGAAGAACCCTATTGTTCTAATCAGGGTGCTCTCTATTTTCGCAGAGGGTTACAGTAAATGTGAGCTGTCTTCTCGAGCTGATCAGCAACTCATCCTGTTAATGAGGGTCTAGAAGTTACTGTAGCTGTACTACAGTTCGGATTTGCTAATACTTTCCATATTTATCGTCTAAATTTCATTCAGGTGACTCTAGTTTGATATTTCGATTATATTCACAAGAATTGTTATCTACGCGACAGCTACACATATGTTATCATTATGGTACGCTACAGCAGTACAAATTTTATCCAACTGTTCATAAACCTAACTACCATTCAAACAAGTTTAAATGGTTACTTATTGCTATTCAAGAATTCGTCGGCGGTATGAAAAACGTTATCCATGTGAAACCACATTTTCAACACGCAGTATTTCCGTGGCTGTTTAGACGTTTTACATCCTTAGTACATTACTAAAGAGTTCTAAGACTGTGCATGTCGCTACTATTCAGAAAAGGTACGGATTATCTGGAGAATGAAGTTACTGATAAACAGGCTCATACAAAGTCGAAGGAGTGTTAAATTCCTGTGAAATACAAAAAGACATATAGAGTTTTCACTTCGAAAAACTTGCAACTTACATTCAAATAACCAGATTCTGATGTTATTCAAAACAGTTATCGTCGGAAACCGCTGGTAGTAGTATGTTAAATATATCGTTTGGAGTGCCGTAAGGAGATGTGACTATTTTGGGCGTTTCAGAAATAAATACACTATTTTTTGTGTGATGATAGGTTGGATATAGACAATTATTTTAAGTACACGGACATGGCATCGCTGAAGCATATTTACGACAGTAGGCGACCTCAAAGAGTCATCGGTCCGTCTGGTAGTGTCATTACCGGCGGTACGTTCACGTAAGTTTGGATGTCTAGTGTCACTGGTGCCCGTGCCCTAACGAGGAAACACTGTTCTAGTTATCTTCATCTTCATTCGGAAGTGAGCTGTTGTCTGTGTACTTCGCTTCCACCTCAACTTAATTCGTAATCAAGTGTTGTACCAAAGGTAAAGTAGTGTGTTATGGAACAATTGTATGCACTTGCGAATGTAAAAAGTTTGTTGACTCTGTGTTATCATGCGGAGGACATGAAAGGTTTGATGAAACCAACTTGCAGACACGCCTTTGGTGCAGCAGGATCTACGGAAGGAGCACGGCGTTTGTACACAGAACGTCATCCAAACAGATGAATACCAAATCAAAGAATATTTGCTGCTGTGGATCGTTGTCCCAGTGAAAGGGGCACATCAGAGATTTCATTGCGCGCGGTCGACCACGGAGTGTTCACAATCGTGGTTTCGAGAAACTAGCATTACAAATGTTAGACAATCCTTCAGATAGCGTACGCTCCGTTGTTCATGCTCTAAATGCCGGAGCTAGCCGTGTTTGGAGAACTCTTTATGATGATCACCGTCAACGACTATGCCGTATGGTTTTTCTGGCAAATAATGGGAACTCTCGACTTCGCAAACGTTGTTCTGTGGCCTGATGAATCGACTTTCACCCACGAAAGAATGTTCAAAAGTCGTAACTCCTATGTCTATCCTAATGAAAATCCTCGAGATACGGTTTCCGCCATTTTTAGGAACGATTTTCAGTTAATCTTTGGGTTGGAATTATTAACAACCAAGTTGTCGAGGCTAACATTTTTCCACATCTTCTAACTGGTCGTGTTTACCACGTATTTCTCGAACACGTACATCCTGGTTTTCTCGAAGATGTGCCGCTTCAAACCAGAAGACTAATGTTTTTCTAGAATGATGGGGCACCTCCCCATTTTACAAATCAAGTAAGAAGACTCTTGTACAGAGAATAGCCTGGACTCTGGATTGGACGTAATGGACCAGTTCAATGGCCTGCAAGATACCCGGATCTCACACCAACTGATTTTTATCTTTGAAAGCACTTGAAGGCACTTATGTATCAAAGTCCTGTAAACACTATGGAAGATGGTTCAAATGGCTCTGAGCACTATGGGACTTAACATCTGAGGTCATTAATCCCCTAGAATTTAGAACTACTTATGCCTAACTCACCTAAGGACAGCACACACATCCATGCCCGAGGCAGGATTCGAACCTGCGACCGTAGGGGTTGCGCGGTTCCAGACTGAAGCGCCTAGAATCGCTCGGCCACACCGGCCGACATTATGGAAGAACTCGTAGCTCGAATTGCTGTTGCAGCAGCAGGCGTCCTAGATTAAGCCACCAGAACATACCCAATATCCGCCGTTCCGTGGTCCGACGGCTTGAGCTGTGCCATCAAGAGAGTGTCGCACACTTCGAGTGGTGTTTCCTCCAGGCAAGGCGAATGCGCTTTGGCGGTGCCTAGCGCACTATCTACGAGTCACAGACCCCATGTTCGTGCACTTAAAATGCTTGTCTATACCGAGCCTACCATCCCACAAAAATTTTGTGCTTATTTCTGAAACACTCTGTGTAATATAGATGTTTGAAAGATAGATTCTAAACTGATTCTTTCAAGGGAGGATAAGAAAGAGAAATTAATGCTCGCATAAAATTTATTTGCATGATTCCTGAGAATTACCCATCAGTATGGTACACTATGTGTTTGTGTTGAGGGGGAGGGAGGGAGGGTGGGAGGGAGAGAGAAAGAGAGAGAGAAGTACTTCTTGTTTCGTGGATTCTTAGAGGGAGAGAAAAGTGAAAGATGAGTAAAGCACTTACATTTCGGATTTGTTGATTCAGCTAGGGTTGTTGGAAGAAAGGCGTAATAAATGGCATAAAAATTTATGATTATGATGTCAAGTTAATATATTTCAAGATAAATCAAGAAACGTATTATTTTCTTCCAAATATATCTCACGAGATGACAATGTCGATAAAATTAGAGAAATCGCGACTTACACGGACAAATGTTCATCTTGCAGAATTTCGTGAATGCGACTGGAAGGGGCTAAATAATATTTGTATATCACGCCTATTATCCGCCGTTCACCGCACCCCGCGATATGTTGATTATCGTATTAGAGGTATAGATACTGATTTAGGAATCACAATAACGGAGTAAGACATAAGAGACAGGAGTCGACCAGCATTTACCACGGTACGTAGCCGCGTCACTCCTTGTTTCTCAACGCTAATAAACATTCGTGTTACATCACAAAATATTTCCACGCGTAGTAACAGTGACAGTCTAATTCTTCCCAGAACTTTCTGAAACGAATGTTTTTACTCTCAAGTAGTAAACACTCAGGAGCTGCAATGAGCAATAGCATTCCGTATCTCTGTAATGGTTTAGGTAAACAATTTTCTGCTAGGATGAGAAATTACTGATTTCACAGCTTTTTCTCAGCACCACCGTTTAGTTCTTATAATCTTATTTTATTCACGACACGCGTCACAACTGAGAGAGCTTCACCAGAATAAGAGGTAGATCTTTCTCGGGACATCTCATCGGAAATGCTGTTAACTAATTCTTTCACCGTTGAGAAAGTATTATGTGTGGTAAAACTGCTTTTGTGTGATTGTCTTCCTTTGCGTTTCTGAAAGTGCTTGTTTCAGAGCCAGAAGAAACACACACACACACACACGCAAAACGGGCGCGCCTGCTCTCTCTCATCGTACCAACAATATAAAGAAGGCTACGTATGAAGACTCTAAGACGTCCCTATCGAGTTCTGAAAATTTGCTCTATTTTTAAACACAAGCCGCATGCACGGAGAACTGTCACTATTGATTAGATCCACTATCAATAAACTGTAGCGACTTGAATGCAGATTTTGCAAAGGATTATGATAGGACAAATTACCTTGGAAACCTTATTTGGATCCTAAAATTTGTTGTCGATAATTAATTTTCCAACACGGGTGGATAAAGACTCTAGGGACCCTAATTGATAATGTTCCGTTGATGAAGCTCAAAGTATGAAAATAACTGTTTACCCAGTAACAAATGTTCTCTCTGATCATGATGCACATTTCGTTATGATTAATAACATGGCGCCTTACAGTATGGATACTCCTCAGTAGAAATCAGTTAAAATAATTAATGACTCCAGGACAAATGTTTTTAAGAATAGTTTACAAGAGCTGACAAGGGACGTAATTTATAATGAACCAAATGCTAACATAAAATTTAATCTGTTTCATGATAAATTCATATAATTATTTGAAAATATATTTCATTATAAGCTAGTCAGAAAGGACACTAAACAGTCAGGGAAAAAAACCAGATCGCTAGAAGGATTAAAGTATATTGTGGAAGGAAAAGGGAAATGTATCTTTTGACAAGAACGAGCAGGGATCTGCAGTAGATGTACACTAAAAAAACTACTCAAAATTGCTCAGAAAGGTTATTAAAAATGAATGAACATGCACATAATGTCGAAATCAGTACTTCCGACAACAGACTTAAAGTTACATGGAATGTAGTGAAACAAGAGACAGGACGACTACCCACAGAACGAGACTAAATGGGAGACAGGAAAGTAGTCACAGAAAGAGACACCACTATTGAACTGAGTGGAAGGGCTATAAATGATGAGCTACAGGTACCAAATGGATTTAATAATCATTTCTTGATTATAGTAAAAAGCATAGGGACAAACAGTTCAAGAGAAAATCACAGCAGTTTGTTGAAATTGGAACTTTCTTAAAATTCGATCTTATGAATGTCTCACCAACGTCTACTTCTGAAATTAAGAAAATTATACATTTTCCAACAATAAGAGCTAATCTGGTTTTGATAGAGTTTCCAGTACTGTACTAAAAATTTGTACCCTTGTAATAAGCCCAGTCGTATCTGGAATATGTAATGCATCATTAACTCAAGATTTTTTCCAGAGAGAGAGAAAAATATGCCGTTGTCAATCCCCTATTTAAGAAAGGCGATAAGAGATATGTCAGTAACTACCGGTCGATTTCATTGCTGACATCATTCTCCAACGCTTTTAAAAAGGTAGTATCTCACGTTAGCAACACTAGTATCCTTAGCAAATTACAGTCTGGGTTTCAGAACGGTTGCTCTCCTGAGAATGACATTTACACGTCCACTCCCCAGATTTAATAAGCATTAAATAATAAAATAGCGCCGGTTGGTATTATCAGCGACCTCGCTAAGGCTGTGTGAATCATAGTATTCTCCTAGATAAATTGATGTTTTGCGAAACTGATCTTACAGCAACCAATGGACAGTGTCACATCTAACCAAAAGAATGCAGGAAGTTGTACTCAGTCAGTCAAGCAATATAGTCCTGAGACATAATTCTGACTGGGTAGAAATCAATCTTAGGTTCACTACTGTTACTCACACGTGTAAACGAACTGCCGCCTAGTATACAGCAAACGCAATTAGTTCTTTTTGCAGATGACACTAGTATTGAAATCAATCCAAGCATACACACAGAAACAGAAGAAATGGCAGATAAAGTTCACCGTCAATTTTGAAAAGACACAACATATTCAGCTCTGTACATCTACAGGTACTACCCCACCGATAAGTGAAACACATGGTGAGGAAATAATAGATAGGGCGCAAACTTCAAAATCTTTAGGGGTCCATATTGATGAGAATTGAAATTGGAGAAAACACATTTTGGAACTCCTAAAACAACTTAGTCAGCCACATTTGTGCTTAGAATCATTGCAAATCTTGGGGAGTGACAAATAAGTAAATTTACATATTTTGCATGTTTTCATCAATAGTGTCATATGGAATATTGTTCTGGGGTAACTCAAAGTTCTCAGTGCGCAAAATCGTGATATAAGAATTATATGTGAGGCTCACCTACGATCTGTTTAAGGAGTTGGGCATTCTGACTATTGCTTCTCAGTGTATGTATTCCCTCGTGAGGTTTGTTGTAAATAATCCACTACAGTTAAAAAAGAACAATGAAGTACACAACTACAATACCGGAAGGAAAAATGACATTCGTTACTCCACATTAAGGTTGTCTTTAGCACAAAAAGGGCTGCACAATGCTACAACAAAAATTTTTTAACACTATCTGACAGACAGCACAGCTAAATTTGATAACAAACTGAGAAAGTTTCTCCTTGACAGCTTCTTCTATTCCGTAGAAGAATTTCTATTATAGTAATGTGTAAAAGGTGGAGGGTAGAAATTACTAACTCACATCTGTATTACTTTTTTTAATTTGTAAAAAACGGAAAAAATATAGAAATGTTCAGAATGTAACTTTATGTAAAAATTAATTTGCTATGTGAACGTAAAATGTAAAATCATTACGATCTATCGTGCAAAATGATCCATAGAACATGTAACTAATTAACAAACAGAACTACCATCCCATATTCTTGATGTATAGTACAACTGTCTAACACATTCTAGGTTCAATAGTAATGGCCTGCCAGGAAGTTAATGACCATCTTCATGGCAACTTCAATAGTTTCTGGAAATAAAGCTGGTATCAAACGCACAATAGGATATCCTGAGAGCCATGGATGGGCGTAACCTCATGAATTCTGTACTACTTTACATCGAAAAAATTTCGTTCCAAGAAGAAAACAATACCGCGCGAGATATTATCCTAAAGACTGAAAATTTCTTGGGAGGGAGAATATTGCGCTTTATCCACAAAAACTGTTATTTCTGTTATTAGTAATGACAAAGGGGATAGTTATCTTGGAATAACTGATGTAAAATGAAACCAAAGTAATGTCGAATCAGATACTGACAAAATGCCAAAATCTTACGAATATTGACTATTAGTTTTAAATATAGAGAAACTAAATGAATTGTAAATCACAAAACATAAAAAAATTAATAACATGTACATTTACGAATGAGCCATCACTGTATTCATCAAAGTTTCTGGAGTAATTGAGTGCGATGTTAAGTAAAACGATCGTATAGTATAAGTCGTAGATAGAATACTGGTAAATTGCAGAGGAACTGCGATTAAGACCGCTTGTAAAATTTATCTACAGGCTATGCTGGAACACTGTTCAACTATATGGGAAACAGACATTATATGGGTTCTATATCGAATTGGACCAATAGAGGAGAACGAATGTATACATACAAGGACAAAGTGAATTGCCACATCCTTGCTTGCGCGTTAAAGGAAGTATGACGAATAGGAAGTGATAAAAAGAATATAGGAATATGTTTAAGATATAGCGGAAATATACACTCCTGGAAATTGAAATAAGAACACCGTGAATGTGTCATTGACACATTCCTGGGGTCAGATACATCACATGATCACACTGACAGAACCACAGGCACATAGACACAGGCAACAGAGCATGCACAATGTCGGCACTAGTACAGTGTATATCCACCTTTCGCAGCAATGCAGGCTGCTATTCTCCTATGGAGACGATCGTAGAGATGCTGGATGTAGTCCTGTGGAACGGCTTGCCATGCCATTTCCACCTGGCGCCTCAGTTGGACCAGCGTTCGTGCTGGACGTGCAGACCGCGTGAGACGACGCTTCATCCAGTCCCAAACATGCTCAATGGGGGACAGATCCGGAGATCTTGCTGGCCAGGGTAGTTGACTTACACCTTCTAGAGCACGTTGGGTGGCACGGGATACATGCGGACGTGCATTGTCCTGTTGGAACAGCAAGTTCCCTTGCCGGTCTAGGAATGGTAGAACGATGGGTTCGATGACGGTTTGGATGTACCGTGCACTATTCAGTGTCCCCTCGACTATCACCAGTGGTGTACGGCCAGTGTAGGAGATCGCTCCCCACACCATGATGCCGGGTGTTGGCCCTGTGTGCCTCGGTCGTATGCAGTCCTGATTGTGGCGCTCACCTGCACGGCGCCAAACACGCATACGACCATCATTGACACCAAGGCAGAAGCGACTCTCATCGTTGAAGACGACACGTCTCCATTCGTCCCTCCATTCACGCCTGTCGCGACACCACTGGAGGCGGGCTGCACGATGTTGGGGCGTGAGCGGAAGACGGCCTAACGGTGTGCGGGACCGTAGCCCAGCTTCATGGAGACGGTTGCGAATGGTCCTCGCCGATACCCCAGGAGCAACAGTGTCCCTAATTTGCTGGGAAGTGGCGGTGCGGTCCCCTATGGCACTGCGTAGGATCCTACGGTCTTGGCGTGCATCCGTGCGTCGCTGCGGTCCGGTCCCAGGTCGACGGGCACGTGCACCTTCCGCCGACCGCTGGCGACAACATCGATGTACTGTGGAGACCTCACGCCCCACGTGTTGAGCAATTCGGCGGTACGTCCACCCGGCCTCCCGCATGCCCACTATACGCCCTCGCTCAAAGTCCGTCAACTGCACATACGGTTCACGTCCACGCTGTCGCGGCATGCTACCAGTGTTAAAGACTGCGATGGAGCTCCGTATGCCACGGCAAACTGGCTGACACTGACTGCGGCGGTGCACAAATGCTGCGCAGCTAGCGCCATTCGACGGCCAACACCGCGGTTCCTGGTGTGTCCGCTGTGCCGTGCGTGTGATCATTGCTTGTACAGCCCTCTCGCAGTGTCCGCAGCAAGTATGGTGGGTCTGACACACCGGTGTCAATGTGTTCTTTTTTCCATTTCCAGGAGTGTACTTTAGAAATTTCAATGAAACGGTGTTAATGGTGAAAGCTGGTACACTCTTCAACCACGCACATACGAGGACCGTATATTAAAATTTAATAAGTAATATTTCGCACAGACGTGTACTGAATTTCAAAAATATGTTAGGTACGGTGCAACAGGAAGTATCTCTGTCATGATCTTTACTGTCATATCAGAGTATAGATGTATATACCGTAAAAAGAAACATAATAGACACAACAACCATTGCGTAGTATTTGGTACATTAAAATCCCATGATGCTGCCACACTTTTATAGTTTCTGTACTTGCGACCTTCCGTTCAAAGTTGGTGAACATTTACATAAAATAGATTGCATGTTGTATCGTTTACTGAGAATGGTCAATACAGTTTTTCAAGTAGCATTACTATTATGACCTGCAGTGGACTACAAGTGAAAGTAGAATGCAAGACAATAACTATGTGAGGTTACAAGGGCGCTCAGTATTTACCTTCCGCGGCAGTGGAGTGCTAACGCTGATAAAAAGCCTCTGGTGTTAGCTTTTGACAAATAAGATGTGCAACTTGAAACAGTTTGCATGTAGACGTCATACTGTCGACTTGTATGCTTATGTACGGTGCGAAGAAGCCTTCTTGGAGGTCGTTTGTGTGGGAGGAGACCTGTGGTATATGTGCCTGATGATATGTTTACCTCTTACTCAGCATCATAGGAAATCGAGACTTTAACACACACTGACGCAGTGCCGAACAGCACGGACGTGTCGAGTGTTATGCCCTGGTAGTGGTGAAATGTGTATCGTTAACAGGCCAACTTGCTGGGTTACATCCCAAACCTGCTTGCAGCTTCGTTTGGTGAAGGCATGTGATATGGTTGATTGTGTTTTGTCCACTGGATAAGGATGGCCGACCGCCCTGTTTTCGTCTGGAAGAGTAGGTTTCACTGTGTCTCTGACCTATTTCATCATCATTAGCAGTATACTAGACAAATGCACTCATCACCATTGCCAACAGAAAAATGTAGCACTTAAGACACAACACTAAACGTTTACGAGAGGAAGATACCTGAACGCTGCTGATCAAGTGAACATTTCGTATTTATAAGCACGAAACCAAATAATACAAACCAGTCAACAAAACAGTGCTTGAAGGAGCAAAATGACCTTATAATGAAACGACAGACGTATGACAGAACTCTTCCCTTACTCTACAACTTGTAAAATAGCATAAAAGTGAATTTCGAAGTCAAGAGACTGGTAACCGAGGTCACTCGTACACTTATAAAATAAGGGAATATGGACGTAAACATGGTTAAGGACACGGTAATAATTCGGTTGAAAAAGTTAGACGAAGGAATTAACTGTCACATAATTGAAGGAACCAACCAGGTATTCAGTACATCGTGATTTTTTTTAAAAAAAAACATATGCTTTCCAAATAAGAGTCGCCGAATGGAGATGCGAAGAGAACTGTTCGTGATAGCAATAATATCGTCTTAGCCACTGTGACTCCTTGGACGAAATATCATTATGGAATGACTGTATGTTACCTGCTGTTACAATAACTATGGCACTTTCATATAACAGCTGTTACTGTTAAGTCTTTACCAGTTACCCAGCGCTTAATACAACAGCTTTTCGTATGTATGACAAATTCTAATTAATTTGAGAACTGTGTTATGAAGGTGACAGTTTTTTTGTCACTGATTTTTGTGTTGGTTTAACGCATTATGGGCAATGGTTATAATTGTGAACATGAGACTATATTACCACGTTATTACTTTTTTTCAGCAACGGCCTTGCCGCAGTGGATACACCGGTTCCCGTGAGATCACCGAAGTTAAGCACTGTCGGGCGTGGTCGGCACTTGGATGGGTGACCATCCAGGCCGCCATGCGCTGTTGCCATTTTTCGGGGTGCACTCAGCCTCGTGATGCCAATTGAGGAGCTGCTCGACCGAATACTAGTAGCTTCGGTCAAGAATACCATCTTACGACCGGGAGAGCGGTGTGATGACCCCACGCCCCTCCTGTCCGCATCCTCCACCGAGGTCTCTCGTGGCCTGAAGACAGAGTGCTTTCCTTTTTATTACCTATTTCAGTTTTCCAATAATTTACTTCGTATTTCGTTATCTGAAACATTTATCGGTTATGGAAAACTGAATTCGTTTCGACGATTATAACAGTATTTTTAATCCTGCCTGTTGGAGATTATACATTTACAAAATCAGACGGAATTGTTACACACATGGCTACATAACAAAACATAGGTTCTTACACCAACATGGTTCAAGGCTGATAGTTCAACTGTCTGTGGTGACCACACTGACTACATTTATTGTATTGATGTCCAAAGACAGTGTAACACTACGAATTCACACAACAATTTAGGTCTTTCATGCTGTGTTTCAAGATAACACATTTTAAGAAATAATAAGGCTACCTGAAACTCGATTACAATACCATGAAAAAACGAAAAGATAAAGATGCGTAATATTCTAAAAAGAAGTTTGTTTATCGTTAATGATACAGATGTAGTTCTCTAGTTTGCTAATCACTTTCCGTGTTCTAGCGGTTACCGAAGTTGGCCATTAACACGGAGGGTTCCGGTTCAATTCCTGGTGGAACGGTGTCTGGAGGCAAAATGATAAGCTGCTTGATAAAATACGCAGCTAAACTGACACACAGGCTACCAAAGAAGCGTCTGATCAAAAGATTTGTATTAGCCTGGGAGCAATATGACTTTTTTCTTTGTATTCTTAAACGAATATAAAGTCTAGAAATACTATTTAGTTTTATCGAAACCGTGAATGGCTCTGGTATCTGTAAGTATATCTAGAAATTTCAGTTATTTCAGGAGCTGAACTCTGCTACGCGAATCACTTCAGAGTATGGGCTCCCTGTAGGTACTCCTGCTAACTCAGTGCACTTTTGCTTAACTATCATTGATCTGCCATAGTACTTTGATCAGAATGCTGACATCGAATCTTCAGAGCGCGGGTGACAAATCCTTTCTGTCTCACTGAATTAGCACCGAGCGAGGTGGCTCAGTGGTTAGCACATTGGACTTCCATTCGGGGAGCCAACCGTTCGGATCTGCGTCTGGTCATCCAAATTCAGGTGTTCCGTGATTTAGTTAAATCACTCCACGCAAATGTCGGGATGGTCCCTTTCAAAGAATAAGGCCGATTTCATTCCCTTTCCTTGAAACATTCCGAGTTTGTTCTCCGTCTCTAATGATGTAAATGTTGACGGGGACGTTGAACTCTAAACTTCTTTCCTTCCTTCCGAACTAGCACGCAGTGCAAACACCTATAGGACAGTTTGCTGTATGTTTAATCCATCTGATCCTAAGTGTTAAATGGAACTACTACTTCAGAACTGTGACCACTTCGGAGACTGGGGCTGCTGTTTACACAACCAACAAAAGTTTGCATCAGTCCGTTATAGCGTGCAGGTGTGTCGCTACTGTAACTGCTCATGTATTGATCAGGAGGTCACCCCTTACGCCATTTGTAAGCACACACACAGTTACAATGAACGCTGCGTACAAGTAGAATGCCGCATTGAACAGATTACAGCCTTGCAGTGGAAAGTAAAGCACTTGCAGAAACGCGTGAGACGTATGTGGAAGAGTAGACTGAAATTCCATCCTGCCACGAAGGACCGTCGCGATCAAAGATCGAGCCTGCATCATTACGTTACTCTCGGGTGGTTTGTCAACCAGGCCATTTGCTCGATGCGTGCACAGGAGTCAAAGTGATGTTGTGCGAACATGGAATCGGTTCCAAGTGACAGGTTACGTCGAGGACTTAAGGTACACAAGTCGTCCTCGTTCGACAGCTGCACAGGATTATCGGTATCTATGAGTGTTGAGTCAAAGGCACCGTGGAATGAGTGTTCCATAAATGAATTCGACGTTCGAAGAGGCTTCAGGACGCCACGTGCTGCATCAATATGTTATGCGACGATTGCATGATGCGAATCTCCATTCCCGATGACCACAGTCAACACAAGTCGTAGACTAGAAACGGACACTGTCACATATAGTCAAGAAATCATATAGAACAGATGTTCCAGGCCGAAACTCTGATCTAGTGGTACCATGCCAACGGCTTTGTCAAAGGGTTGGAGGAGCGGATTGAAGTTCAGGGCACTTCTTTGCCCTTGAGTTGGAAAACTGCCCCTAAAAGCCGGAAGAATCAGCAATGATCGCCGCTATGAGGGTGCAGAAGGCAATGGAAACCACTGCATTAAAGATGCATAATGTGTGTCCACAGGACATGTGACCTGTACTGAAAAAAGTGTCATAATGATCTCTACACTGGCAAAACATTCCGGACTAGCCCCCATTCGGATCTCTGGGAGAAGACTGCCAAGGGGGAGATGACCATGAGAGAGGGATTGAATAATCAACGCAAGTCTAACGTTCTACGAGTTGGAGCATGGAATGTCAGAATGCTGAACTTATAAAATCTTGTAAGGGAAAAGCAGCGGCTCAGTCTAGATAGAGCGGGGGTCAGTGAAGTGAAATGGAAAGAAGACAAGAATTTCTGATCAGATCAGTATATCAACAGCAGAAGAAAATGGTATAACAGTAGGACTCGTTATGAATAGGACGGAAAGGAGAGAGTGAGTTACTGTCAACAGTTCAGTGATAGGGTTGTTCTCATCAGAATCGACAGCAAACCAACGCCGACAGCAATAATTAAGGTAAACATGCCGACTTCGCAGGCTGAGGATGAAGAGACAGAGAAAGTGTATGCGGATACTGACCGGGATTTCAGTACGCAAAGAGAGATGGATATCTAATAATCATGGGGGATTGGAATGCGGTTGCAGGGGAGGAAGTAGAAGAAAGGGTTACGGGAGAATATGGGCTTGGTAGTAGGGAAGAGAGAGGAGAAATATCAGTTAGTAATAACGAATACTCTGTTCAAGAATCACATGAGGAGGAGGTATACTTGGAAGAGGCCGCGAAGATTTCATTTAGATTACATCTAAGGCTTAGCCATGAGCACATATAGACTCAGATCACAATTTAGTAACGATGAAGAGTATGCTGAAGTTTAAGAGACTAGTCAGGAAGAGTCAATGCTCATTGAAATGGTATACGCAAGTACTAAGGAATGAAGAGAGAGACACTTGAAGTTTTCTGAGGCTATAGATCCTACGGTAATGAATAGCCCAGTAAGAGGTACAGCTGAACAGCAAAGGGCAATCACAGAAGTTGGAAAGAAATCCGTAGATACAACGAAGGCAACTGTGAAGAAACCATGGATAACAGAAGAAATACTTCAGTTGATCGATGAAAGTAGGAAGTACAAAAATGTTCAGAAGAATTCACTACTGCAAAGATACATGTCACTTAGGAACGAAATAAATAGGAAGTGTAAGGGAGCTACGGCAAAATGGTTGCATGAAAAATGCGAAGAAATCGGAAAAGAAATGAGTGTCGGAAGGACGGACTCAGCGTACAGGAATGTCAAAACAATCTTCGGTGAAATTAAGATCAAGGGTGGTAACATTAAGAGTTAACTGTGAATTCCACTGTTAGATGTAGTGGAGAGAGTGGATAGGTGGAGAGAGTACACTGAAGGCCTCTACGAGGGGAACATCTGTCTGATGACATGATAGAAGAAGAAACAGGATTCGACGGGGAAGAGGCAGGACCCCAGAATTTAAAAGAGCTTTGGAAGTCTTGATATCAATTAAGAGAGAAAGAATAGACAAAAATCTATCAGAATTTCTAAAATCATCGGGGAACTGGCAACAAAACCACAATTGCGGTGGTGTGTATAATGTATGAGAGCGGTGACATACCATCGGACTTTCGGGAAAACATCATCCACACAATTCCGAAAATAGGAAGAACCAATAAAAGCGAGAGTTATCGGCAAATCAGCTTAACGCCTCATGCGTCCAAGTTGCTGACAATAATAGTATATAGAAGAATGGAAAAGAAAACTGAGGGTGTTAGATGATGATTAGTTTAGATTTAGGAAAGGTAAAAACACCAGAGGGCAATTCGGACGTTGCTGTTGATAACCGAAGCAAGACTGAAAAATCAAGACACTTTCGTTCGATTTGTCGACTTGAAAAAAGCGTTCGACAGTGTATAATGTTGTAAGATGTTCGAAATTCTGGGAAAAATAGGGGTAAGCTACAGGGACAGAAGGGCAATATGCAATACGTGCAAGAACCAAGAGAGAACAATAAAACTAGAAGACTAAGAAAGAAGTACTTCGATTAAAAATGGTGTAAGACAGGGGTGTAGTCTTTCGCACCTACTGCTCAATCTGTGCATCGAAGAAGCAATGACGGAAATAAAACGAAGGTTCAAGAGTGGGATTAAAATTCAAGGTGAAAGGATATCAATGATAAGATTCGCTAATGACATTGTTATGCTCAGTGAAATCGAAGTAAAATTACAGGATGTAGTGAATGGAATGATCAGTCGAATGAATACAGAATATGGATTATGAGTAGATTGAAAATTGACGGAAGTAATGAGAAGTAGCGGAAATGAGAACAGCGGGGAACTGAACATGAGAGTTGGGACTCACAAAGTAGACGAAGTTAGCGAATTCTACCACCTAGGCAGCAAAATGACGGACGGAACAAAGAGGACATAAAAATCGGACTAGCACTGACAATATGGTCGTTCCTAGCCAAGAGAAGTCTGCTACTATCAAACATACATCTTAATTTGACGAAGAAATATCGGAGAATGTACGTTTGGGGCACAGCATTGTATGGTAGTGAAACATGGAATGTGGGAAAACCTGAACAGAAGAGAATCGAAGCCTTTGAGATATGGTGCTAATAGAAGGATGTTGACAATTGTGTGGACTTATAAGTTAAGGAATGAGGAAGTTCTCCGCAAAATGAGCGAGGAAAGGAACATATGGAAAACAATGACAAGAAGAAGGGACAGGATATAGGATATCTGCTACGACATCAGGGGATAACTTCCGTGGTCCAGAGGGAGATGTAGAGGGTAGAAACTGTACAGGAAGACAGAGATTGGAATACACCCAGCAAATAATTGAGGACGTAGGATGCTAGACAACGTGATTGGTGACAATCCGGTAATATCGAATGCATCCATCACTGTGTTCCACATGTGCTACAAGGTGGTGACGAAATGGGGATATGGAATAACCATTACACAAGTCCGCCGAACATCCTTCATGGTCGTTGAGGGCAATTTCACTGTTCCACGGTTGAGGGATGAGATTCTTCAAACAACAGTAGAACCGTACCGTCAACATTTTGGTGACAATTTCAGCTTGATGGATGATAACTCGCGTGCTCTCTGTGCTGTTCGCGTGAAGCTGTTTCTTCAGCGTTCTAGGATCAACAGATGGGAGTGGCCTGCTTGCTCTCCGGAGATGATCCCAGTCGAATACGAGTATGTGTGGGACCGATTGAAATGAACTGTTTCTAGACGTCAACAGCGACCAGGTACTGTACGCGACTTAAGCATAATCGCCGTTGAAGACTCGGACCATTTGGACCAGGGCTAGGTTGGCGATCTCACCGATTGTACCCCACGACGAATTCAAGCTTGCATCGGAGCAAGGGGACGTTCCACAACATACTGACGCTGTTCAAGAGTGTTGTGAATAGAAAACATACAATTATGCTGTTACACAATTTCTTTATTTTATTTGGGGATATGCGCTTGCTTCGGAGCCAATTTTTGTTTAATGAGCCACGAACATCGACATGAAGGGGTGATACGAAACTGTTGTTGATGTGTGTATAATTAATCTGCAGGTGGAACAGACATTTTCCATATCATTACATCAACAACCCGTTGACATTTTCATCAAGTATCAGCGATGCGAATAAACGGGCTTTATAAATGGATAAACAAGCGAAAGGGTTTGTTTATTGCTGACAGTTACTTCATACAGGTATCACAACAGCGTAAGAAAATAATTTAATTTACCATTAGTTAAAGTACGTTTTGCGTGCATGTTCAATTTATAGCAAGGTGCTTATAATCTTCCACAGGCAAGGAAACGCTGAACATTGACGGAATTACCAGATTCTGGGACTGGTTTCCCTCGACCATTAGATAGTAAAAAGTGAAAGACGAAGTGGAATGTGGGTTGTATTATACGAAAAACAGGTTAGAAAATAACGCGCTGCGAAACTGTAGCTTGGTAAACCGGTCCGTGGAAAAACACTTTTTTTCGTATTCGATCGAATGAAGATTGCTAACACAATATTTTAAATATAATCCCTTCTGATCTTACTGGTGGACGATGTAATCAACTTCAGAATGAAAAACGTGTAGGTTTTTAAAGGAGTAGTTTTCTGAAAGAAATTTTTATTGACAACGTAGCGAAATGGCGCATGTTTGGTTCCACATTAATTCCGGTATGGTCGTTTTAAAAACAGTAGATGACTTAATTCCTTTATAGCTGCACATCAGCTCTGGAGGTATCTCTCTCTGATCAATCTCTAGGGCACACAAATCGAAAGGGGAACCTGCGTTCCTACAGTAAGGGATTTTGAAGTCCAGACTGTGTATGCTGTCTGAGTTTTACTTTCCACACGCGTAGCAGAAATCGTAGTAACAGCAAAGATCGAGTCAACAGGATTTCATAATGTAAGATATTTTGCGTACTTTCAATGGGGCTTCAGTTCGACATCATGTGCGCGAAAATGTGTTTCTTTGTACATACAACTCCCCATTTTTGGAACCACGGACAAAACTCTTCCATTTTTAGAGGCCTATTCTTGATCTGTCTTTAACTCTTAGTATTATTTAACGCTTGGTAAAATTTTATTGTAAAGTGTGTTGTAGTGTACATTGCTGATAAGTCACTAGTACTTCGATCTGAGTATAGAGGAAAAGACTAACAAAGCAGCTAAATGACACCGAAGTGACAATGTCACGTGATATCGATATACACATACACAGATGTCGGTTGTATTGCGAACTCAAGGTATAAAAGGACAGTGCACTGACGGAGCTGTCATTTGTACTTCGGTGATTAGAGCCGGACGACGGGAACTGATAGACTTTGAAAGCTGAATATTAGTTGGAGCTACACATTTGGGACATTCCATTTCGGAAATCGTTAGGAAATTCATTAATCCGAGATCCATAGCGTCAAGTGTGCCGAGAATAGCAAACTTCCGGCATCACGTCTCACCACGGTAAAGGCAATGGCCGACGGTCTTCACTTAAAGATCGAGAGCAGCGGCTTTTGCTTAGTGTTTTCATTGTTAACAGACAAACAACACTGCGAGAAAATGAGAGACGTTGAACGAACGTATCCGTTAGGACAGTGTTGCGAAATTTGGCGTTAATGGGTTATGGCTGGAGACGACTGACGCAAGTGCCTTTGCTAACAGCGCGACATTGCCTGCATTGCCTGCCTCTCCTGGCATCGTGACCATATCTGTTAGACCCTAGAAGAGGAAAACCGTGGCCTGGTCTGATGAGTCCCGATTTCTGTTGGTACGAGCTGACCGTATGGTTCGAATATGGCGCAGACCCCACGAAGCCATGGACCCAATTTGAGAAAAAGGCTTTGTGCAAGCTTTACAACTGTACCGATCATTGACTGGAAATAGTTATGTTCTGCTAATTGGAGACCATCTGCGTTCGTGGACTTCAAGTCCCCGAACAACGATGGTATTTTTATGGATGAAAATGCGCCATGTCACCGTCCAGAATGTTCGTGATTGGTTTGAAGAACATTCTGGACAGTTCGAGCGAATTATTTGGTCACCCAGATCGCCCAACGTGAATCCCATAGAACATTTACAGAATATAAACGAGAGCTCAGTTCGTGCACAAAATTCTGCGCTGGGAACGCTTTCACAATTATGGACGACTATAGAGGCAAGAAGGCTCAATATTTCTGCAGGAGACTGTCAACGACCAGTGAGTCCATACTACGTCGAGTTACTGAAAGGGCAAAAGGATGTCCGAGGCGGTGTTAGGAGGTATCCCAAGACTTTTGTCACCTCTGTGTACGTCTGTTCTCAATATAATTTTGTGATGTTGGAAGCTATCTTCAGATTGACAAGAGCTTTGCTGTTTAATAGGAAGAGCCTTAAAAAAGGGAAAAGAAGAAAAGTAAGAATAATAAAAAGAATGCAGACGTCCGAGTGAGTTTTTTGGTCCTATCCATAAACTGAGTGGAAAAGAAATATGGCAGCATTCGAAATAAAACACGTACACGAACGCATACAGTACTAATTAGCCAAAACAAACTTTTTCTGGGAAGAACAGATATTCATAAAAAAAGAAAAAATAGACGAAAATCATCAATATATTCAATGATGGAAAGTTGACAGGTAGTCTAAGTAATAAGTCATGCAGCGTATAATGAAGATCAGTGATAAGAAGAAAAAATGAAGAAGTAAAGGAATGACTAAGATTAGCAGAGCAGAGATAAAACAAAACATCCCTGCTCGATACAAACCAAGCAGAAACACGTTTCAGGAAGTAATGATTATGTTTCCTGTTGTTTCGGTATTCGTTCGCGAAAGAATAACTGTAATTCTTTAACCAAAGTAATTATCGAGATCTTCATATGGCAAACGAAAAACTTGACGTTTCAGGAATTCGAATGAGTCAGACATTCTGTGACCTGAAAACTACAGTGTATTTCATCGCCAATGGATGCGTAACGGCTGTGACCTTCCGATCAGTTAGGAAGAATACATATTTTTGTGCTGCATTGGCGACATTATGACACATTGTTCAAGCACTCCACGTCCGGATGACGGCTCTAATAGGCGAAACCATTCAGTCACCACCAGGCAATCATGCCGTGTTCTGAGTCGGTCAATACTGTCTAATTGCAACATGATAACAGGCTGGACGACACTGTGGCAATGAATCTGTTTCAGAATAGTGTTATTGTTGAAAGATAATAAAAGAGAAGCGGCCGTTGTCGGTGATGTTAAAGTTCTTGAGAACGGGTACGGCGTTTTTCTTGCCAGTCTTTCGAACTGACATTTCGACCAACTTTTTCAGACCTTCTGCCGGTAACTGCCTGCACTCTGTGGCGCACTATTAGACTTCTGTAAATTTATACGCATGCTGTATACACCATGCCGCTGGCAGCGTAATATAAAGATTAAATTTGTTCAGGTGTTACCAATCTGGACAACTTCTCTGACTTCCGTTTACGTTACTATGGTGTTTTTGATAAAATTCTATTAGCAATGTCTTTATCCTCACCGCATGTTTCACTATGTTCTGCTACAGGTGACTTGCTGGGTTATCATAGTCGCACGCATCATTCGTGCTCTTTCTGACGTCATTTAACTACACTACGTGTCCCCCATATGTACACTTTTCTGAACCAGTTTTGGTTGGTCTATAGCGTTTATTTTATGACTACCTGAAAAAAGTTTAGGCCTTCAGTCCGGCGGATATTTCGGATATGATCGGTCACACTTTTTAACCACTGTAGAATCATCAGTTGTAGTGGTGTTGCGTCCTCTAGACAAGAAAGAGGGTGTACAAAAGGGGAGACAGACTGAGCAGTTAAAGAACGTCTAAATGGGCAAAAACCTCACGTGTGCCTCAAACAACACAGAAGTAAGCTGTAGCTAAAAATATCGAAACATGCGGTTAGCATTTAGACTTTGCTGAAGTTCGCGTTTTAGCAGAATCACTATACAAACGTAAAGTCAGAGAAGAAATTGACTTTTTTATCTCGACGACGGCTTGGCTCTTGTCCTCAGTAATCGGGACGCCACAGGCTCATGGGAACGTAAACATAAACACAAACAAGCCGACACTCCCCCACCTCACCCTCTCCTCCTCCTCAAGCCGCTAGTAAATCAGTGAAGTCTTCCATAAACCACGGCAAAGTCAAAGAATAGCAATCATAAACATTTACGGCGATGAATGTGAGGAATACTGCCCTTAAATTAACGAAAATTTTACTGTGTGCCGCAGTGTGCAGCCAGCTCTTTACTGTGGTCAGCGAAGTAATGGGTAGGTTTTCACGCACACAACGTATTTTTAAAGTTGAAATTCGCGTTTCGTGCAAAATAAAATACTGTGCCCGGTTGTCGATTATTTCTTGCAACTTTTGATTTTTATAACGACTCTTATCAACAGAGCCATAGTACATGACGTAAATTTCAATTTTCTCAATATTGTGTAGTAACATAGTTAAGTGAAATACATGGCATTATACTTTCAGGCACTTCTGTTGAGATCTGTAGCATGGCTACATCGTGCCAGCAACACCGAGATGCTGAACAGTCTCCAGTGAGAGACGATACGAGAAGGGAGTTGCCCTTGACGAGAAGCGTCGTTAGGGGAACTCATTTTCCAATTCGATTAGGAAGGCAGAGTACAGCCACCAACATACATACAAGTGGTGGTGTCTAATGTAAAATTACAGACATAAAGACGTATACAATGGGGCACGTACTACCTTTTTCCTCGTATAAGATGCGAAAGTAGGATAGTAAAGGCGGAAATTATTCTGATGCTATGCATTCTCTGCCACAAGTAAAACGATGGCTTATAAATTATGAATACAGATACAGAGGTAGATGAATGTCAGTGCAATGAGAGTTCGGGACTCGGTATACGTTGCAGAACCTGTGCGTCACCTCAGATCGTGGGGCCTGGTTCTTCGCCAGCTGGGTCTGCATGTACAAGACTCAGCTGAGTGCCCCCCTGTTGGCAGCAGTAGACGGTCGCTGCACCTCGACAATACACCATTACGTCACAGCAACTCAGCTGTGCCGGAGCCGGGATGCAGCGTTCTAAAGCCTAGTGAAATATGAGGTTTTTTGTTGCAAAGTAGCCACGCGGGATTAGCCGCTGCATTCATGGACTGTGCGGCTGGTCCCGGCGGAGGTTCGAGTCCTCCCTCGGGCATGGGTGTGTGTGTTTGTCCTTAGGATAATTTAGGTTAAGTAGTGTGTAAGATTAGGGACTGATGACCTTAGCAGTTAAGTCCCATAAGATTTCACGAATATCTGAACATTTGATTTTTTTGTTGCAAAGTATTGTTTAGAAAAAAGTTCGAGAGTGTTGAGATGGCACACATGAAACACCGATTTGTAACAAACACTTGTTTGACTGTGTGCTGAACTATTCCTAGCTCAGTCAAGCATCTATATGAAAACAATGATGGAGACGGGGAATAATGCGCACGAATTTACTGCCTCTCCAGGAAATATAGATTCCACTTTATGGTGCTGCAGCACACTGCAAATAGAAACACTCCTCACTCAATGGAGTACAAATGAGGCAATGAAAATGCGAGTATTGTACACGGTCCAGTGAACAGTGACATTAAAGTGACACCCTAAGTTCGATGTGAACCCGAAATAACCAACACAGGCGCAAATGGCAGCACTAGCAGTAGAAGGTACATAAAGCATGCCTGGGAGCAAAAGAGTGGGAGGGGGGGGGGAGAAGCGACAAACAGTGCAGTCATTGTCGTAATGCGAAAACGAAGCCATTTATCTGACAATCAAAATATCCACGGGTGTGCTGCCGGTCAATAGTGTCCAACGGGCACTATTGACCGGCAGCACACCCGTGGATATTTTGATTATCAAATACGCCGGGAGAAACTCAAGAATCACATTTATCTGACGTACACAATGGCATGGTTATTGGTTTTCGGGCCAAGGGTGGAAGTATTTCGAAATGACTGAGTCTGTAAAACCTTGGTGTGACGCCGTGGTTAAAGTATACCTTGCTTGGCAAAATGGCGCTACCCAAAACCGGCGTCGCGGCATCCGTGGTGTACCACGGGCCATGGTGAAAGGATGAATGACGGCTCCAGAGATGTGTACGGGAGAATAGACGTGCAACTGCTGAGCTGCTGACAGCCCAGATAGACTAAGGGGCCACCAACACGGTCTCCTCAACGACCGTTTAGCGAATGTTGCTGTGTCTGTGCCTCCCCCTGATTCGTGCACCCATGCTGATCATCGGCGATGAAGGCTGGTATTGGCACACCAGTACCGCCCAGTGAGTGACGTTAGGGACCTTTTGAGGTGAATTTCTTTTGTGCTCCATCGGATAGATGACCGTTGGCGTGTACGCCGCGGAACGTCTGAAGGCAAACATTCTGCAAAAGGCCGGAGGATGGAGCGTTATGTTCTATTGAATGTTTTCATGGGATTCCCTGAGTAACCTTGTCATTCCGGAAGGCATAATGGATCAACAAAAGTATACATCTACACCCTTGGGACCATGTACATCCTACAGGCAGTTTGTTTTTCCTCGGCACGATGGCGTTTAGCAGCAGGACAACGCGACGTGTCATACAGCTCGCATTGTACGCACGTGGTTCGAAGACCACGAGGATGAGCATACCATACTCCTCTGGCCACCAAACTCCCCGACTTTACACCAAGTTGGGAATCTGAGTGACCACCTCGATCAGGCCGTACACGCCATGGGTCCTCAACCGATAAACCTGGCGCAGCTGATCTCGGCACTGCAGTCGGCATGGCTCCACGTCATTGTCAATACCTTCCAGAACCTCAGTGGCTCTCTTCCTAAACGTCTCGCAGAGGTTCGCGGTGCAACACGTGGTTATTCAGGCTTTCTACAGGTGGTCACATTAATGTGACTGGGCGATGTAGAATGGAATTCAGTCTTTTTAGATTAAATTAGGGATATCCTATGTACTTCAAATCATCACACTATCATGGTTCTATAATGTCACTCATTCCTAGACAGATTATCAGCAACGAAACTCTCAAAGGAAGCCATCGCCTTTGTAACATAATTCGTAATATTTGTAGACATTAAAACATTAGTGTCATTTTCTTTTCATTCGGAATCGTTTACTTATTATAATAAAAAAAGAGACTGTTATTACTAAGACAAATGTTTCTTTAGCAAATGTACTGAAACAATGTAAAATTGTGTATTTCAAATACAGATAATGTATTTCAAATACAGATAAGATACTTTAAGTACGTACGTTATACTTGTAAACCAATCCCGACTAGTAAGATAGCACAAATCAACAATCCTACGCATATCTGTAGAAACAATTTCTCTAAAATTAGTGTTTTCTTTTTTTTTTTACACGAGAGTTTTAAAAAAATTCCAACTTTTCTTCTTCTTCTTCTTCTTCTTCTCCTTAGGCATAACAAATATATATATATGGCAGGATAATTTTGAAAAGACATGTTTCGACAAATGCCTAAATGGTCTCGAAATAATGTATAGGAGAAAAATTATTTCGAATCAGAGTTAGTATCAAATCCCAACACGCCGGCCGCTGTGGCCGAGCCGTTCTAGGCGCTTCAGTCCGGAACCACGCTGCTGCTACGGTCACAGGTTCGAATCCTGTCTCGGGCATGGGTGTGTATGATGTAATTAGGTTAGTTAGGTTTAAGTAGTTCTAAGTCGAGGGAACTGATGACGTCAGATGTTAAGTCCCATAGTGCTTAGAGCCATTTTTTTGAAATCCCAACACACTAACTAAACACATTGTTTCTAACGACAAAGTTTGTGTATGTAGTAATTAGGCTACATCCCTGCTGGTCACCTTTACGTGTACCGTCTAGACGATAGCTCATCCGTTCATTTGTCGTGTGAGACAAGATTACAGCAATCAGCCAAAGTTACTGGCCTTCCGCTGCAGCATTTTGACAGCAGACTACATATATAGAGTAAAATACTCGCTCGGCAAGCATGTTTACGGGCAAACAGTACTCAAACCTCATCCATAAGAAATACAGGGGAGCTGAAAAAGAAACTGCATGCATTATGGTAGAGCAAAGGGTGGGGGCAGGCAACATAACGCGGTTGTTAGGGAGGCAAAGCTAAAATGGTCAGTACGTAGTTCAGGAAGCAGTTATGACAAAAGACTCATAGAAATAATCGAGTGAAAAACAGGACTTCTTTAAATAAACTAGAACCAGAAATAACGCACTTTGTGGTTTATCTTGAATGAAAAAAATTATTAAATTAAAATAACTTCGATGACGAATAAGTTAAGAATGTACGACAATACACCAAACTTTTTTATGAAAAATATGGCCTTGTGAGTACTCATGTCTAAACACATACTGCTTCAATCAAATTTTTATCTTCTTGTTAAATAATACCTCACGTAAACTCTTGTGAATCTGCTGGTCATAACTATCTGTCATACGTTATTGTTTCCTGAGTGGCCCGTGCTTCGTTGGTCTCTTGATTCGTTAACCTTCAAAAATTGTGCGTACAAAAGTGCAGACTTTTACAGGTAAATAACTTTCATGGATGAAAGAACAAACACGTCTCAGTATTTTAAGATCATCAGTTTTTAGCCGTTTATCAGAGGCAGTTGTTAACATTTTACATTCGTTAAGATGATTAGTTTGTTGTTACTGTTGCACACGCCAACGTTATAGGAAAATGACAAGTAGTACAAGAAGCTCCGTGAAAAATTAAAGTTTCAACAAATCTTCACACGGTCAGGTACCTGCGTACTCGGGTTGATGAGGTAATTGAGATAACACATGCAGTGCTGAGACAACACACACAATTCGTGCTGCCTACGTGTTCCACCGCGAAACGAACTTCGATATTTCGCTGTAGATGTTGGAAGAGAAACCGAATCTCGTCTGCGACATCACGTGATGCGTAACACTTTCTCCTGTTTCCGGGGATCGGCTGACCGCCTTGTTTCCTGTTCTGAAATCTCTTGCCTCTCTCTAACACTGCTAGGCCACGCAGAGAACGCTAGTCTACATGAGATACGTCAGAATCATTATAAGCAAAATCTGTATCGTAAGTTCATTCCATTGTTACAACATACCAAAACTCCGACCTCTAGTCATTTGATGTGCCGTCACAAAACTGAAGAGACAGCTTTTAGGCTTAATTGCTTAAGTGCTAAGTTCTGATGCCAAGATTCAGTGTTCATTCACTCAAGACTTTTATTTATTTCGAGACAACTGTTACCTCCGATTAAAAGTGCGTGTACAAGTACGCAGTGGTTCTGAGTCCGCGTTAAATAGCTGATCTTGAACCCCCACTCCCGTCTTATCGGCTCCCGCATCACAGGCTAGGCTCAGAGCTCCAGCTGTCGCCTGTTACACACCTACAGAGCGGTAAGTTAACGTATTTAGCTTCTTCTGCGTTTTTGTAGTAGAACACTTTTTAAATTTCGTGCATGTTTTTCTGTCTCAGATATTTACTCTCGTATTCTGTAACTTTAGGCCTAACTTCAGGCAGTCTGTACCACAGAGTGGCCGAGCGGTTCTGGGCGCTTCAGTCTGGAACCACGCGACTACTACGGTCGTAGGTTCGAATCCTGCCTCGGGCCTGGAAGTGTGTGATGTCCTTAGGTTAGTTAGGTTTATGTAGTTCTAATTTCTAGGGGACTGATGACCTCAGATGTTAAGTCCCATAGTGCTCAGAGCCATTTGAACCATACGCAACAGGTTCCAGGATATGCTACTCGAGGACTTCTTGAGTAACAGGACCGTGTTCGTCAGAGACAAGGGCATTGTCAGGAGTGTCCCATGGAAGTGTGATAGGACCGCTGTTCTTTCCTATACACATAAATGATACGGCGCACAGGGTGAGCAGCAGTCTGCGCCTGTGTGCTGATGTTTCAGTGGTGTACAGGAAGGTATCGTCATGACTGACTGTAGGGCGATACAAGACGATTTAGATAAAATTTCTTATTCGTGTGATGCTCTAAATGTAGAAAAATATAAAGTAATGCAGATGAGAAGGAAAATCAAATCCGTAATGTTCGAATATGGGGTTAGTAGAGTGCCGCTTGACTTATTCACGTCGTTTAACTATCATGACCTAACGTTGCAAAGCAATACGAAGTGCAACGAGTATGTAAGGACTGTAGTAGGGGCGGCTAATGGTCGACTTCGATTTACTGGGAGAAATTTAGGAAAGTGTAGTTCATCTGTAAAGGAGACCGCATACAGGACGCTAGTACGACCCATTCTTGACTACTCCTCGAGTATTTGGGATCCCCACTGCGGAAGACATCGGAGCAAATCAAAGACGGGCTGCTAGATTTGTTACTGGTAGATCTGAACAATACTCAAATATTAAGGACGTCTTCGGGAAAGCAAATGGGAATCCCTAGAGGGACGATGTCGTTCCCTTCGTGGAACGTTATTGAGGAAGCTTAGAGAAGTGGCGTTTGAAGCTGACTGCAGACCGATTCCACTGTCGCCAACGTACCTTCGCGCACGGACCACTGAGATAAGATATACTAGGGCTTGTACGATGGCATATAGACAGTCGTTTTTCCCTTACTCCATTTTCGAGTGTAAGAGGAAAGAAAATGACTAAGTTTGATACACAGTACCCTCCACCACACACCGTATGAAGGTCTGCAATGTCTGCATGTAGATGTAGCCATAGTAGGTCGGGAAGGACACAGCTTATATAGTAGAGCACAGTCAACTCAGGTGTGATATACAAATCTACCTTCAGCTGATTATTGTTTGATGCCGTCGGTAAAACTGTCATTTACGCGAAAGGTAACGAAGCAACTGGGATGTTTTTTCTAATCTGATAAAAATACTTAGTCCTCTCAATGTAAAAATGTCTGCAAATTTATCCATTTCACTGTCTGCTTATGCTCCGAATCACATTATGCTACGATTAACGTGTTGATTATCACTAATTTTACACTGCAGGTGCAATAGAGATGTGTGAGCGACAACAAGAAAGCTAACTGAACAGTTACACTTTCTTCTTACACTTTTTTTCATTTTTCAATTATGTCCCGCTTCTAAAAACAGCAACATGAAGTTTAGGACAGTGACTGAGGTTCTCAGCAACAGGACTGCATTCGAAACACAACATTTATTAGCGGAAGAAGGAAAATCAGCTGCCGATACCGTAAATGGCGTGACTGAGGAAAAGACCGACATGAAATGTAAGAACACGGACTAAAAAAAAGCGCTTCCTCACAATTACTTATGTCATTAGAATAACACGAATTCTTTCACCAGGTAGGACAACAGAATCTAACGGTGAAAGCCACTGGTGTATTTCTGTGGCGGCTTCTGAACGGCAAGTCATCATGAGAAGGAACTGTCTGAATACCAACGTTTCGATTTATTCAACGAGCTCCATTGCCAGACAGGTTATATCTGCAGAAAGGCAGATCTCTTGCAGAAGGGCAGTTCTCCTATTTCGAGGCCATCGGATTTGCCAGCAGAACCAATCGGTTGTGGCTTTGTTGAAGTAACCATCCATTCATTTGTCTGACTGATACAGAAATGGCCTATCAAAGTGACTGATAGGAAATCGGAGTTACGCTCCTTTGGAATACGTGTGCATTTGTGACATTCACGCCACAATGCCTGAGTTGTCAACACGGAACTGCCTCCAAGTGGCAGGTCCTCTGTCAGACGTCCAAAAGTGAAAGAGCGACCCATTGGGTACTTCTGAGAGCCGAAAGAGGCCGATTTTCCCCCTGTTTTCTTTCGGTATTTATCGAACATCAAAGATAGACTGTTTTTTTCCAAGACGAAAAATTTAGTCACCCCTGGCAGCGGAGGAGGTGGAGCACTACAGGAGACCAGATTACGCCGTATTTGGTAAAGCTTCTCATTCTTCTTCATTCTACTGCCGTTCCACGCTCATGGATTTCACTTTGGTTCATGACTGGCGAGTTGTTTTCATTTTTGTGTTGAAAACCTCACTGTCACCACGGGTGTCCGTTAACCTAAGAGAGGAAAGTCATTTGCTCCATATGACTGTGAGTCGTGTAAACTTTGTCCGTGAATCATCGTATTCTGTTTTTCTCTAGCGTTTCCTAAGGCAGAATTGAGAAGCAGCTCAGTATGCGCCCAAAATCGTGAAAACTGCATGAGAAACCACACTAGCGCTAGCGAGTGTTCCACACCAGCGGTCGTTAATATGGCACTTAAATTCGATGCACGTCTGGCTCACCACCGTGTCTTCTAAGCCAGATATCATCATTATATTTTAATTGAAGGCATATAGACAATGTGCAGCAGCGTAGTACGATTGGGAACATCTCGAAGTAGCAAGGAACTCAAACTGCCTTAATAACAACCAACTTCCGCAACAGGCGCAGAAAAAAGGGCAGCCTAAATAGCATGATGGTGTGAAGAAGGGAGGGGGGAGGAGGAGAGCACTGCTACATATGTAACCCTTCCACTGCATTCCATTACACAGTCCCACACTAGCTGTTTGTGTGGGAAATATTGTCTGCGATTAAATTATAATTATGCTTCCGATTTGTTCGTGAGGTTCTCTTTTCTTGTAGGCAATTCCAAACTGGCAACTCTTCTGTCCCATTCCTGAGATCAAAATGAAAAGAAACTTCTACATCGGTTCGGGAACCCTCGGACAGGGAGCGGAAAGTGAACAAAATTATTTAAATGTCAGTAGTCAGCCGAAAGTGAGCGTAAAGTTTTTCAGGGTCTGCTGTTCGCTGTGGCCTGTGCGACCCGATTGTACCTTGTCGGCAGATTGTTTCGATGTAGAAAATACAGCTGGCATTAATTGGCATTAACTGGTATTAACTGATGAGAAACGAGATTTTATTTTAAACCACTGGGCACTGTGCAGTTCCTTAGTTAGCCCTAAATCACTAAACCATTGTTATCGTCAGTTTAGTGTGTAAACGAGGACACTGTGTAAACGAGGACACTTCGTATTTATTTTGTATGGGACATACCATTGGGAACCTTATAATCTTAATTATCTAGTGTAAAAACTGCAAATTATGACTTCCTTTGACTAAAATATTGGGTAATAAGATTTACGGTGGTTTTAATAACAATGTAACATGTTCCCCCCTTTGGTACTCTAGGGTTAAGAGCTACAATTGCTACACACATCGCCGGAAAAGCGGGTGCGCAAGGGAAGGGGCTGGGGCTTGCTGGAAAAAGCCCAAAGCAGGTGAGCCTGTCAAAGTCTCAAAAAATGTTTAAATGTGTGTGATTTCCTAAGCGACCAAACTGCTAAGTTCATCGGACAGTAGACTTACACACTACTTAAACTAACTTATGCTGAGAACAACACACACAACCATGCCCGATGCAGCACTCGAACCTTCGGCGGGAGGGGCCACGTAGTCCGTGACATGACGCCTCAAACCGCGCGGCCACTCCTCGCGGTGTGAAAGTCTCTTCCCAAGAGCACGGCCCCTGGTACGAAGCAACTAGCAACTCACTCTGCATAGTACCAGGTGCCGTGGCTAGTAAGCATCTAACTCTGTAACTGAAACCGTTCTAAATTGAGGCAGGACTAGTACGAGGCCATAAAATTTATAGAGCCGAGCTGTTAGTTGGACATGGAAAAACAAGACTACAAAGGAAGCGCAAGAAAATAATTAAGGGGGATGGAGCCGAACCAGCAAGAAATATCTTTTCCCATTCAACCAAAACCCATACGCCTGGAAAACTGCCAACTTTTCGCCCTCTAAAGCCAGTTACTTTCTGAAACAATGCGCGAAACTTCAGTCCCCGCTTCTACCTAACACGTTTAATCTCTCTCAGCCCATTTATTCCTACACTGGCAAAGCAAATCGTTATGCTCACTGCCCACCACGAACCTGTATGTCGCCCGATGGCATCGTTGGCGGGTGGTGCGACAAGTAAAGTAAATAAGTAGAGCAGAGACGAATGGGGGATCCTAACAATGATACGAACGCATATGGGGGACTCGCTCGACGTAAATGATTTTGCAAAGGACAATTTGTTATGTCCCAGTGCCTGGGAACATGCGTCATCTAAACGACGGAAATAGGCGTGTTTTCGCGCGGTGTTGTCGTGAGCATCTATGGAAAGTGCTTGAAGGACGGTGAAACCACGAGTAGGCGACACGGAGTTAAACGACCACGCCTCATCACAGAACGCAGAGGCTCGCCCGCTCTCTAAAGCAAGGTAGGCGGCGACCTGTGGCAGATCTGACGGTGCAGGCACAAGTGTCTCGGAGAACACCGTTCAGTGCACATTCTCAACGTGAGTCCTACTTGTCCCCCTGTTGATTCGACGACATCGTCAGTTAAGATTGTAGTCGGCATGGGATCATCGAAACTGTACCGAGTATCAAGGGAAACGTGTCGCCTTGTCGGATGAATCACGTTTCTCGTTATACCAGTCGATGTTCGCGCCCACATAAGCCGTCATCCAGGCTAACGGCGCCGGCCGCTCTGGCGGAGCTGTTCTAGGCACTTCAGTCTGGAACCGCGCGACCGATACGGTCGCAGGTTCGAATCCTGCCTCGGGCATGGACGTGTGTGATGTCCTTAGGTCAGTTAGGTTTAAGTAGTTCTAAGTTCTAGGGGACTGGTGACCTCAGATGTTAAGTCCCATTGCGCTTAGAACCATTTGAACCAGGCTAACGGCTGCTCGAAACCTGCACAGCGCCACGGACGCCATAGGCCGGTCGATGAAGGAACATTTGGGCAAATATAGTTACAAATTTTTATACACTGGTGCGAGGGAGTGCCATGAGAAACATACATAAGTCCTGACCAGTAAGATTTGAGAGTGGAGGATGTGGGGGTGATGGAGGGGGCTGAGGAGGTTTAGTTTTCTTGAATATTTCGAAAACCGCATCTTCAACCGAAAATTTTTCCCGTGCATAATTAAACTGCATGAAACATCCTAACGAAAATGTTTTCATTTTCTATAGTGGTAATAGTATCCCCGATGCAGAAGAAGGAAAAATCGCAGGTTATTAAAATAGTGCTTTAATTATATAAAATTAATGGTTATTGTTAAATAAAGTTGGTTAAGAACAACTATTGTCTGTACTGATGTATCAGCAGTATAGCCGCTTTAAGGGATAAATTGTGTTCTGAGGCAGTAACAGGGCGGAAGGGGGTTGGACGGTAAAAGTGTGAGGGAAGGCATTGGAGGATGTGGGGGTCGTAGGCCTCTGGCAGTGGTCATGCATTTCCTCGCTTCATAGCTCTACAAAATGAACGACAAAGCAATTCCCTACCCTCTCAACTCCACTACATAACAGACAAGTACTACAGGGTGTTTCACAAATTATACCGATCCCTCCACTGCTCAGCTTACGAATCAGTGACGACGCAGTACGCACACATGCCCTTAGGAGTTTTGTTGTCCACAAAGCGCATTAACACGACATGGAATACAGGTATGAGTAACTGTAGTCGAGCCGCCGGAAAAACGTCCCTGACAGCGGGCGGCTGTGTTGCCAGTGCTACTACGCACCTGTTCGTTGTTACGACGTGTCGGTCGCACGACTGCATACGACACACTCGAAATTCGTAGGGCCGTTGCAGTGCCGTAGTACTGAAGCGTGAAAAACCGCTAATAAGCTTAGCAAATTGAAATGTAAACGTCGGTGAATAGGGCCTCCCGTCCGGTAGACCGTTCGCCGGGTGCAAGTCTTTCGATTTGACGCCACGTCGGCGACTTGCGCGTCGATGGGGTTGAAATGATGATGATTAGGACAACACAACACCCAGTCCCTGAGCGGAGAAAATCTCCGATCCAGCCGGGAATCGAACCTGGGTCCTTACGATTGACATTCTGTCGCGCTGACCACTCAGCTACTGGCGGCGGACAGGAAAATGAAATACATTCTCGTAGTAGTCTGAAAGAAAAGGTTTCGAAACACACTCACGGAAGAGAAATCGCAACACCAAGAAGGAGTTGTGCGACGTAAACAAAAGATGATAGGCGCTTTATCTATAACTTAAAGATCATGTCTATTCAAACATCGCGCCAGTCGCATAAGCGTGGTGCTAGTAGTGCCACTCTGAGGATGCATATCAGGTTTCCTTTCAATACGCGCTGTAACGGTCGTGACCATTAGCTTCCTTACAGACTGGATGTGGTGAGTTGATGTTATTCAAGAATGTCTTTAAGGCGACAAATAACAGGGTTACGAGAAGATGGATGTTCATACTACGATACTGCAGAAAGACTTAGCAGGAATGTAGCGAATGAAGGCAGCGATGGTCACGACACTGTTCAGTCGCAAGAAGACCACGTGGCACTACCGAGAGGGAAGACAATCGTGTTCGGTGTATGGGTGTGGCGCATCTGCTGCATCTGTAGCAATTTGAGCAGCAGTTGGCACCACAGTGACACAACGAACCGTTACAAATCGGTTACTTCAAGAAAAACTCTGAGCTAGACTCCCTGCATACCATTCGCCACAAACCACCTCTGTTTGCGACTTCATTGGACGCAAGCGACAGCTTATTGGAGGGCAGGGTGGAGGTCTGTTATGTTTTCTAAACAAAGCTGGTTCTGCCTCGGTGCCAGTGGTGGCCGTGTGTTGGTTATAAGGAGGCCAGCTGAGGGCTTGCAACTAACCTGTCTAAGTGCTGGACACACTGGACTTGCACCTCGAGCTATGCGGTGCGATTTGGTATGACAGCAGGGGCACTGCTCGATTACCTGATCTGTCTCCAGTCGAGCACACGTTGGGACATCATCGGATTACGACGTCAGCCTCATCCACGAACAGCATAAACTGTCCCGGTGCTGGTCCACCTGTAACGCCGGAAATGCATATCCTCGTATTTCCATCTATTGTACTATAATTTGTTTTCCTTATTTTGTTACCTGAATATATGACATTTCTGTGCCTTTATATATTGTAATTGTTTTACTATTTGTATATATATATATATATATATATATATATATATATATATATATATATATATATGCATTTATGTCGATGTATAATTGATTTGTTGTGTAAAGATTATTTGTATTTATACGCTGGGTCTGGCCTAGGGAAAACTATACTATCGAACGAATACATCGATAGGTCGTGTGGAGAACGAAAGTGTTTAGGATCTTTGGTAGTGTGAACTCTGCCGCGTGGAGCGCGGGCAGAGCATGGGGGAGTCTGGCTGGAGTAGCGAGTGGAGCAGGTGTGTTGTGTGTAGCTCCCGCAAGTTGTCGCGCTTTCGGGGTTTGGCAGCATGTAATTGCGCTCGACTTGCGATGATAGTTTCTGACATGGTGTCGCGGACGGGAAGCATTAGCTGGCGCACATCAAGAGCCCGTTTCGTCTGGTGACTGTGTTGAGAAGAAGGCACGCCAACATCCAGCTTCTGCAACAGCGACGGCCGACAATGAGTGACTGTCGCCACCTCCTCGATCGACGGCTTCAAACCTTCAATCAACCAACAAGGAAGACTAAAAGCACGTAAAGTTTCAGAACTGTATGGCAGACCTCAGCTTTTCAAATTGTTCCATTTGCCTCGCAAAATTACAGCAACTTAGCATGAACCTTTGTTGCTCATTGTCCCAATTGCATTGCCAAGCAGGGTCCCTTCCTTTTCCGAAATGAACCCGAGTGTCGTTGAAATTCAAACGCCAGCATTAAAATAATATAATTAGATTTCACTGCTTTAATTTCAAAGTTCAGTTAAAGTATTCATAGCTGGCTACAATATTTAGATTACACAAGCACAAATTAAGAGTGCGAGTTTTGTTGCCATATTTTAGCTTACCTGTGACTGCAGCTCAGCTTGGTACGTACAAAATTTTACTATTGTTAATTGTTCAGAATCATTTAATTCAAGTTCAAAGTTAAATCTCTTATTTCTAAATTGCGCAGAGTCAAGTTGCTTTTGAAATGATTGTTGAGGTAGTCCAAGACTAACCGTATTTTACTGGATTTCGATGTGCTTCAGAAAGATAGCTCACTATTAACTTCAGTCACTAAATTAACTTTCGATTTTCCGGTTTTACTAATTCTTTTGCTAAATTAAGTCAGGGTGTAGCGAAATTTATTACTTCTGACAAACTTTCAGTTTTCACACTACACGTGTCAACCTTCAGTTGCCACGCTTCTAGTGCTAATTATATGTGTAATAACCTTTCTTTTTCAGTTACTATAGTAATTGTCCTTAGGACTGCCGACCGTGATTTCCCCCAAATCTCAAATATCTAATTACCGCTAGTTAATTGTTAACGTAACGGCCGCACATTTACTTTCTTTATTAACTTTACCCCTTTTCAAAATTAATTTCCACCAGTTTCTTTTGCATTTTTCCTTTCATTTAGATGTAACCCTTTCCTCCCTCTTTACCGACAGATTAACTTCGGTGACGATTGCTTTCCCAAATTTCCATTAGGTACACGCGGTTTAATTTTTCACTGTCATTAAGGTCGATAAGTGAGGGGGAGGTTACACACCGAGTGCAACAAACATGAATGCCACTCCGCAAACTGACGTCCGGCACCTGTACAGCGCAGTGCGTGCACGTTTGAAAACTTTCATTCAACACCGGTTATTAAGGTACCAGTAATTCACATTTGAAATGGCTTATCTCGCATCTTACAATGTTAATCACTTAACTATATCACTTAGACAAATGGATTCTCAAAATTTCATTACTCTAAATTACTTATTTTTAGGTGTTGCGGTTTTCTCCGTAATTTTACGGGGTGTCCCAGCTATCTTGTCCACCGAAAATATCTCTGGAACAATAACAGCTATTGGAAAACGACTTTCACCGGTACCGATGTAGGGCTGGGGCCCATGAATGTACTTATTTGGAAACATTCTAAAACGAAAGCATATGTGTTTTTTAACACAAACTTATGTTTTTTTTAAATGGACCTCCTATATTTTTTCTTCAGCAATCCATAACATGACAAAGCACATACACAATGGCGTTGATTGCATCGCAATATTCCCATTACATCCCGAGATATTGAGACGCGAAGTTGACGCTTGAAACACCCGACATGCGCTGCTAGCGTACATCCTGAGGCTCAGGCGTGAACCCCATGCTGCCCGTAAACGCGATGTGATTGACAAGTAAGTGTCCCTCTTCATAAGTATCGAGGTGTGATTACATATGTCAATCACATCGCGATTACGGGCAGCAAGGGGTTCACGCCGCAACAACGCCATTGTGTATGTGCTTAGTCATGCTATGGATTGCTGAAGAAAAAATTTAGGAGATCCATTTAAAAAAAACATAAGTGTTAAAAAACACATATGCTTTCGTTTTAGAATGTTTCCAAATATGTACATTCATGGGCCCCAGCCCTACATTGATACCGGTGAAAGTCGTTTTCCAATAGCTGTTATTGTTCCAGAGATATTTTGGGTGCACAAGACAGCTGGGACACCCTGTATATGTTGAGATAAAGTAAATAGGGCGATGTTTCAGTATTTCAATACATATTTTAATGCATATGCCATGGTCACTGTCTTTACTCCTTCTATCGCACCTAATCTAAACGGTGCCTCGTGTGTGGGAAAATATTGTTCCGTGTTGTGGGTGTATACTGCCCAATGTCTCACGAATTTAAATTTCGACGTCTTTTAATATCAAACTTTTATTTCTCTCTGCAACATATGGTTTTGCCAGAGTCTAACCTAATCCTATTGCGCTGAAATGGCAATGATTTGGAGGAATGCTCTACGCACTACGACCATTTTCTTCTGCAGTTTTGTCAGTATTGTAAGCGATATTAAGTGATTTATGCTCTTCCACGATTTCAAACATTTCTTCCTTTTGAATTTCCCTATCAAATCATTGTGGGAAGTGGTAACAGCCGAGTGGTTCTAGTCGCTTCAGTCCGGAACCGCACTGCTGCTGCGGTCGCAGGTTCGAATCCTGCCTCGGGCATGGATGTGTGTGTGATGTCCTTAGGTTAGTTAGGTTTAAGTAGTTCTAAGTCTAGGGGACTGATGACCTCAGATGTTAACTCCCATAGTGCTTAGAACCAGGTGACGTGGCAACAAAACTACTGTTCACGTTGGTGTGTAGAATGTATGAGACTGGCGACATACCATCTGACTTTCGGAAAAGTATCATCCACTCAGTTCCGAAGACTATAAGAGCTGACAAGTGCGAGAGTTATTGCACAATCAGCTTAACAGCTTAAGCATCCAAGTTTCTGACAAGAATAATTTACAGAAGAATGTAAAAGAAAGTATAGTAGTTGTTAGATGACGATGAGTTCGGCTTTAGGAAAGGTAAAGGTACCAGAGAGGCAATTCAGACGTTGCGGTTGATAATGGAAATTAGACTAAAGAAAAATCAAGACACGTTTATAGGATTTGTCGACCTGGAAAAAGCTTTCCATAATGTAAAATGGTGCAAGATGTTGGAAAATGTGAGAAAAATAGAGGTAAGCTATAGGGAGAGACGGGTAGTATACAATATGCACTAGAGCCAAGAAGGAATAATAACATGGACGACCAGAAACGAAGTTCTCGGATTAAAAAGGGTGTAAGACAGGGATGTAGTCTTTCGCCCCTACTGTTCAATCTGTACACCGAACAAGCAATGATGGAAATAAACGAAAGGTTCAGGAGTCGGATTAAAATTCAAGGTGGAAGGATATCAATGATACGATCGTTAATGACATTGCTATCCTGAATGAAAGTGAAGAAGAATTACAAGACCTGCTGAATGGAATGAATAGTCTACACAATGTGGATTGAGAGTAAATGGAAGAAAGACGAAAGTAATGAGAAGTAGCAGAAATGAAAACAGTGAGGAACTTAACATCAGGACTGATGGTCACGAAGTAGATGAAGCTAAGGAATTCTGCTACCTAGTCAGTAAAATAACGAATGACGGGCGGAGCAAGGTTGAAATCAAAAAGCAGACTAGCACTGGCAAGAACAGCATTCCCGGCCAAGACAAGTCTACTAGTATCAAGGATTGGCCTTAAATTGAGGAAGAAATTTCTGAAAATGTACTTTTGGAGTAGAGCATTGTATTGTAGTGAAACATGGACTGTGGGAAAACCGGAACAGAAGAGAATCGAAGCATTTGAGATGTGGTGCTGCAGACGAATGTTGAAAATTAGGTACGCAGAATCGGAGAAGAAAGAAATATGTGGGAAACGTTGACAAGGAGAAGGGACAGGATGATGGGACATCTGTTATGACATCAGGGAATGACTTCCATGGTACTATAGGGAGCTGTAGGGGGCAAAAACTGTAGAGGAAGACAGAGATTGGAATAATATAGCAAATAATTGAGGATGTAGCCTGCAAGTACTACTGTGAGATGAAGAGTTTGGCACAAGAGAGGAATTCGTGGTGGGTCGCATCAAACTAGTCAGGAAACTGATGACTCAGAAAAAAAAGAATCTTTGCCGTTCTTCTGTAGCCAGTCCACTATGTCATTCTTCCCTCTTCCATATATTGGGAGTATGGTGCACTGACTTCTCTAGAAAATTACCGAGAACCCTCACCTTATCAGCATGCATTCTGGTTTTTCCTGGAGTCGAAAGAGCACCAGTTTATGCCTGTGGCTCTCCACCACACTTCTCCCTCGTTATTTGCTTCACAGAGATCGTTCTAATTTTCACACCCGTAGCTGCTTGTTCGACGACTTTTGGCAAAGGTGTAACAATTCCGGTGTTATCCCAAAATATGATCGTACATTGTATAAGAACTCAACAGACTGGCTTTTTATGGTAACGTCCCTGCCTACTTTCCTGTGGCCGTATGATGTTAACACGACACTTTACATCGCTCCGTCAACACGAACTGCATCGGTAATTCTTAATCGGCGATAAACGCTTTGCAGCCACTTAGTCTAGAATCACGCTTGGCCTAGAGTTGTCGGGTGGCGATGGGATACTGTCACCATGGCAGAGTCTACGAACTGCTGAGCTAGGCTTGGCCCTAGTGTGTTCCCGCCACTCAATGCGCTCCATGTGCGTGAACTGTCAGGGACGTTCTTTCAGCAGCCTGACTACAATTACACTGAAGCAAGAAACACAGCTGTACAGGACGCAAGTAGACCTCTGAGCACTGTTCTGCACTGCCAGAGGAAAAACTGATTCTTAGTCACCCTGTACAGCGCAAGCAACATTCTTCTTGGAAAGGTGACTTCCCCCAATATGGCCGCGGCTCGCTTGTTTTGTTTGCAGACTGATTACAACTTCGGCGCGTTTCCTGTCCAGCTCTCTTACTTGAGTAGACGAAATAACTTCACCAAGCCCATGTTTATTTAGTGGACTTACTTTACTTTTATTTGCGGTTTTAGCTGAGCTGTTATGTAAAGAACCGTCTGCCACACTGAAGCGCTTACTCCAAGTGTAACATGCTGTCTATATAAATTCGACAACGCCGACATCATTGTCTCTGCTATCACTAGCTGGAATACTTCTAAGCCTCAACGAACCAATCATACCACGAGGCCCAGAGACTTGAATTTTTCTCCCTCCGCAACTGCAAAGACTGACCAGTCTCGTGCGCTGTCATCTGCAATATGAGAACAACTGACTCTAACTGTATCTGGCGGGCCGCTTGAATTTGCGCGCGCAACGGCCTGGTTGGCCAACTTCGATGGTAATTAACTTGGATACGGTGCAGCGTATCGAATTTTCTTTCTTAACAGTTATTTCTCAGCACAACTTACCCTGCAGTACCCCTGCAAGCTTATCATCTTGTTTCTGGCTACGCTGTACACATTCCAAAAACTTAAATGGCCGGTTGTTGTGTTTTTGATACCGCCACATACAGCCGAGCTCACTTCTGCTTTACTTTTCCTTGTCCAAGTACTCATGTCGTATCCTAAGCTTCACCCAACATCGAGCAGGCAGAACCCATTCCATCAGCTCCAAACATTGCAGTACTCACTAGAAACTTATCTTCTCCAACCAACATTCCCACATCAGCTCGCCACAAAACTGTTTTTTGGCCTAATTTTTATTCTCGTAACTGGTAATGCAATGATGTGCAATAAGAAAGCCTTTTTCCATTTTTAAGGGAGTCACGATTTTGTTTAAAGATTGCATTTTACATGCTGAAACTTCCAGAAGCTGTAAAAGAGATGAAGGCAAAGCAGGAGCGCTGTTCTTTTATCTTCTTCATGTGTTATCATCTTCTGTCGTTTGGAGTTCGAGCTGAAAGATGTAAGTGTCGCAGCTATAATTGCATTTGTTCAACAAAGGTTATTTAAATCTATCTGTTGTGTCGGCTCTGTTATTGATTCAAGCCACGACCTTACCTTTTAATGATTTATTTTATGTTTTCTTAATGTTACAGTAAGAAAAATAAGCTAGACTGGCGGCTGATTGTTCGGACGCAAACAATCTGACATAATTAGTGTCTTTCCATATTCAATATTTTGCAGTTAAAACTTCATGGGTCTGACCGGACTCTTGTTTCCGAACAATGACGTCTACCAGCCTAATATAACTCAGCTATTCAAATAAACTGCAAGAGGGTGAATTTTTATAAGCAGGGAATTTTCGTGTGATATAATACATTGTGCACGTCTTAGTAAAATTATCCAACCTCTACGTCGCGGCTGTTCTGTTGTTCTAAATTGCCGCGTTTGTAAACTCTTATATTCTTGCTGCACCCTTGAGAAACGCCACAGCTGGCTGTTGTATTACAAGATTTGGAGTAACGTCTCAGTTCCACATCGTCAAGCCCCAGCGGATCATCTTCAGTGGAAACACAGCAACTCCGACATCAACAAGCTCAGCAAGATGACAATGCCAACTGCTTCACCATCGCAGCCGCTCACCATCACAACAAGATCACCCGTTTTAGTTTATGACATCTATACGTTTTTGTCATCTTTTAGTATTTTTATTTTACTCTCTGTTGTATTCGAAACCTAAATGGTTGAGTATCAGGCACTTAGCTGTGGCAGTTCGTCCTTACAGAGGAATCAAAAATAGTAAAGAAAACATTATACCACACTTGTGAATGGCTGGTTTCAGACACGTCTCCTCGCACTAAAAAGAAATTGCTACGTTAAGTTAGATAAAAAGTAGTTGAGTGCGTGTGTTGTCCAACCTGTGAAAACCGCTGACGCCTGTTTCTTACTGACTGTGGAGGACGCGATAAAACCGGACAAACCCGTCACTAACAGTAGCGGAAAATATTTCAGTATTCTTAGGAGTGGCCTTCTGACTGAAGGAATACTTCATTACGACCGTGAAGAAACTGGTCCAACGACAAGATTTTCCTTCCGCGTGTTTTGTCCTTCCGCACTCCAAGAAATGCGACCAGATGTACCGTGATGCTTGCTTAGCTTGGTTTTGCGAACGCTAATTTCTTGTGAAAACTAACGACGATTGCTGTTTGCACCAAGTAGTAAATCTACTGTGCGACGTTATGTGTAGGATACAGCTCGTCCCTGAGCTTTTATTTTGGAGACATTGGTGTATTATCCCGGGCAGTAAGTGCAAATTGAGAAGCCAAGCGACTATCAGGTGCAGCGATGCGGCACCTTGAGTAGAGGCAGTCTGTGAACAACAGTAGGCTTTCGACATAAGAAAAAAAATATTCAAACGATATGACAGAGGAGTGATCGACGGCGTCGGCCGGATGCATTCCTGTAAGTTTGAAACATACCCTTAGAAAAATTAAGAATGACTGTGCTGGTAAACCTCTTACGTTATTTGATTTTCAAACAACTGAGCAAAACTGAACGTACTCAAACATTTTTTCTTTACTTATTTTGATCATCACTAAACTGACACATAACATTTTTTTTAGCGCTACGCCATCTGACTTTCAATAATCCCTACAAAAGAATGGCCCTGACTAACAATAACCTAAACCTTTCAAGAATCACTTACCTCACAAAAATCTTCGTTACTCGAACTACTGTAATACAGCGAGCGCCAATACTGCCAGCTAAATAAAAGATTCTAACTACTGAAGGCACTAACTACTGATAGGCATAGTTAGCAAATGAACGATTTTGGTAGAGAACAAACAATTTATTTACTTTAATAGCGTTCAAAAGTCACAATATATATATCAGTTCATGACATCATTCTTACAAATTTCCTTTTTCTGACGGACGCACGTCCAGATCGTCCGCTCTCAAAATTCTGCCATCTCTCTGCCCACATCCACCACTGCTGGCGGCTCACCTCCAACTGCGCAACGCTACGCGCAGTTCACATCCAACTGCCCAACACTACAATAGCGAATATTCCAGCAATGCCAACCACAGACTGCACACAGCACAGTGATTTTCATACATAGCGCTACGTGGCGTTACCAACATAAAAACCTAAACAGCCTACTTACAAGTTATCTGAGGAGAGGAGTGGTCGTTTACGTTGATTCGTGGAAAGCTTCTTCCTGGGCTGTTGCCAGAGTGCAGGTGGCAAGCAAGTCTTTAGAACATCACTTTTAGCTTCTGCCGTATAACTACCATCCAGTAACAAAACACAAAGTTCTTCACTAGACATTCTTCAAGTAGACACCACCTCCCTCACAACACCACGCATCGTCGAAAGATATTCCATGATATTACATCCCTGTCCAGCTTTAGAGGAGGGTTAAAGCTCCACTTCATGTCGCAACAGAAACATTTACGTAAACTTACAGCAGTTACTCCCCTTCGACTTCCGCCTATTCCTAGCTACTCATCCTCAGGGTTGTCTGCTAAAACTGTCACTTTTCTCTTTGTCAATCAGTGCCATTGTCATTTCAGTTGTATCAACTCTGTCATCGAGGCCGGCGTAAGCCCAAGTGCCACCCCGTGCGAGCTGCTAAATCGCCGCCCTCCCCCCCCCCCCCCCCCCCCCCCGTTTTTTTTTTTACAAAACGTTTGTGGAATTTTATTTAAACAAATCTGTAGGAAATGTCAGCAATCGAAGGCATTTTTTTTTTTCAGATCTACCAGGGTTTCGGCCACTGAGTGGCCAGTCTCAAAGCTTTTAATATGTGCTTACATCTAAACCGTCATGTTGACAGTTACGTTCAGCATGACGGTATAGATGTAAACATGACTCAAAGCATTGAGAATAGCCACACTGTGCTCAAAATCTATGTAGATCTGGAAAATAAAAACAAAAATTGCGACTGATTGGTGACATTCTCTACAGATTTATGCTAGACAGTCGCTGGGCACCAGCTCAAAAATGGAGTCAAACCTGATTGAAGAAATCTAGCTAATTTTAATAAGCCTTGTGAATTTATAAAAATGTTCAAATGTGTGTGAAATTTTGTGGGACTTAACTGCTAAGGTCATAAGTCCCTAAGCTTACACACTACTTAACCTGAACTATCCTAAGGACAAACACACACACCCATGCCCGAGGGAGGACTCGAACCTCCGCCGCGACCAGCCGCACAGTCCATGACTGCAGCGCCTTGGACCGTTCGGCTAATCCCACGCGGAATGAATTTACAGTTAACGTAAATAAACACTTTTTAATGGTTGTGAACAGGTAATGTATTCAACGGAAAACAAAATTTATTTACAATTTAACGATAATTTGGTTTGAACAATAATATTTACGATAACTATGTATTTAATGTTGAACAAAATAAGAAACAACGCAGTAAATAACCAAGACACTGATCATAATATCAAAATTTAAAAAAAAATACTAGACAAATCAAACCTTCCTGGCTTTTGTTTGTGCAAACTCATTCACACGATCTGTGTAATTTAAGTCAGCAGCAAACTCGTGCTCAATCGATATTGTTGCAAGATCATTCAAACGAGTTTGGTTCATCGTTGATCGGAGGCATGTCTTTATCAATTTCAGTTTTGAGAAACTCCTCTCTCCACTGGCATTGTCATTGGGAGTGTCAGGAGAATTCTCAGAGCAATGTTAACATTAGGCCAAAAATTATGTCTTCCTATAAACTTCATAGTCTCTTTTGGACCTATTCCAGATTTCAGTAGTGTTGAAAGCACTTTTATTTCTTCCCTCAACTCCAGTGCATCAATGTCGCTTGGCTCATGATCTTGCAAAATCGCTGCGAGGTTTCTACACTTTGTGTCCAGGCTGTCAGTTGGTGCATTCTTCAGCTCGCCGATGTCGCAGAGAAAATCACAATGAGATTTCAGTTGATTGAACCTCTCATCCAAAGATGTGATTACTATATCTAAAAGATAATAGTGGAATTCAATCTTTAACGTTTTGTTGGGTCATCTGTTGTCTCATCCCTTCCTTCATAGGTAAAGTGTATTGGCTTCTTACTTCGTCGACGGGAAACACTTATCCGTGGTAACGTTAGATCTTCTAGCTCTAATTCTGTAGCCAATTCTTTGGAATCCGTCAAGAAAGACACAAACTTTTCTTCTGTTCTGCAGGTCTCAAAATATGCTTTCGTTTTTTCAAGCATTTCCACGGCCTCAGAAACATTTATGTCAATGATCTGGAGGGTCTTACTGACTACACTGATGTGAAGCAGAACGTCGTACCACATTACCAGAGAAGTGAGAAAGGTGTAATTTTTTATTTGATTCGCAAGTGACGTTGTTTCATGAGCGGTCATGCCACCGAATTTTCTGATATCTGAACCAGTGCATCATAAACGCTCCCAATTTGAAACCTCAGGGGAGTAAGTGCATCGATGCGACTTTCCCACCTAGTATCGCTCACTGGCTTCAGCGACAGGTTAGGCAGATACTTCTTCAAGACATCCCAACGTCGAACGGAGGACGAGAAGAAGTCATACAAGCTTTTCACTGTCGAAAACATGGAAACAGCGTGTTTAGAAGACATAGCGGCATCGTTTACAGCAAGTTTCAATGAGTGACTGCTACATGGTACATAAAATGCTCTTTTTTCATATCTAAAATTCTTTTCTGGAGACCAGGCTTCTTACCTTTCATGTTTGCTTCGTTGTCGTATCCTTGCCCTCTCATATTACACAGTAGGATCTTTTTATCTTCCAAGAACGTGAGTACAACGTGCGTTAAAGCGGAGCTTGAAGAATCGGGCACTGTAAGAAATCCCAGGAAACGCTCCCGAATTCGGACATCGTATACCCTGTCGAGTCTTGTCTCCTGGACGAAACGTACCACAACTGTCATCTGCTCAACTTTTGAAATATCTGGTGTGCAGTCCAGAATTATACTCTAACACTTTGCAGATTTCATCATTAATAGAATTTTGTTGGTTATAGATGATCCAATAAGATGAATTATTTCATTCTGTTTTCCTTTTCCAAGATAATGATGACCCTTGTTCTCACCTTGCTTTGTTCTGTGCAGGTGCTCCATCATCACAATGTCGAACTTTCCGAATAATTCAACGAGTTTCAAGAAGTTTCCGTTGTCAGGCTGAAAGAGGGTATCTGTACTTCCCTTCAGAGGCAGACATTGCCGACCCAGGAAATGAATTACAGCTATTAAGCGCTCAAGAACATTTTTCCAATGTTCGCTTTCAATATTCAGAAGTATTTGATGATGGTCGTCGACAGTTCGTGACTTTTTCAGTCCCTCGGACAACACGATCCACTTTTTATGTGAATTCAAATGCTCTGAAGACTTCCCGTGACTTTCGAGATACGAAGCAAGGTGCCGCCAGTCGCTTATACCGTTCTTTGCAATTTCTACTGTAGATGACACAAAAGTTTGCAACAAAAGCAGAACACAGCATCCTTGCTCTTTGAGTACACCAACCAATGTCTATCTGCTTCTTCTAAATTCTTCAAAGAATAGCTGTAGTGCACAGGGCTGTAACGCCGGTTGTCCGCGTTTTTAGGGCATTCTTCAGCTTCCTTAATGCGCTCTGATGGATCTCGCATGACGAATGCAGTCGGTAATAATTTCCGGCCATCTTCCAGGATCTGAGTCAATTGTGTCTTCCAGTTTAGGCTCGTCTTCGATCCCTTCTCCGGTGGTGAGTAGCTCTTCTGAGGTTCCTCCGGTATTTTGCGAATCGGGTCGCCTAATTTCAGTTTTGTCTGATGTTTCAATCTCGGAGCTTTCGTCACAACGCAGGTCTTGACTCTAGACGAGGTCTGTTGAACATGTTGTGGGTGGCCCTCCGTCAGCGTTGCTACTGTATGCGGTGGTCGCAGTACTGTGTTCCTCAACTTTCTTGTCATGTCCTGAAGATAAAGATGTATCTGCAGTAGCTCCACTAGTTTCTGTACTTTCAGGATCTATTTTTTCACCCTCGCCGCTGCTAGGTCGTTCTCTCTTTGGCTTGAAATGTCGTTGTAATGCATCCTTTTCCTTCTTATCGTCACCTTCCTTCAGCGCCCGTCTTTTCCTATATTCACTATCAGACATTCTTTACTACCGTCGGACATGTTTGGATCCAGCCTGTAAAGAACTATTCCGTGAAACTAACTGCTGATGTCAGTGCACTAACTTTATTTGAAATACACTTCGAAGACAGTGTCTTGATATTCCACTGCACGTAAACGGAAAATTATATTACTGTAGGATACACTGTTCAGGAGATGAAGCTATAAGAACTGAGCCGAGTGAAACAAAATTTCAGGCCGAATTTCACTACAGACGCAGGTGAGATGGTCGAAGAGTGGGGCGGAAGACAATGGAGAGAGGAAGAATAAGGAGATGGAGTTACATAATAATGCTATAAATATACACCCGGGCATCGACGGGTACTAATGCTGGTCGAAATATATTAACTCACTGCACTGTTGTTGTTCATTTCCCACTCGACACTCGACATCTGTCGTAATTTCCATGTGTCGCTTCTTCCATGTCTGATTATGGAATAAGGGGTAACAAATTAGTCATCGCCGTATCACTTCACTTTTCTTCGCTTTATTTTCATTCTAGCTATTGGGACGACGCGTGCTTATTTGCCGACTTGCCAATTTTTGAAGTGACAGATCATAAGAAAAATAAATTTTCCTATTCTGCAATCTTGAAGGAGAAAAATTCTAACTTATGACGAGTAACGCGCATGCGCAATACTAATTGAACGTTATATGAAAAGCAAGTTGCAAGAAATTCGGATGCACCAATTCTTCTGTTCTTACGAAACGCATTGAAAGTGTTTTTGACCAATCTTGACTCCCTCGGCCAACTACCGAAACGAATTTGTAGTTTTCGTTGCAGAGAACGCAACAATACCTATTGCCCGGAAAGGCGAAGTGGTGACGCGGCAATGCCAGGAACTAGGTCACGTGACGAGGTACAGCGAGGCTACGGTTAAACTAGCGCCCAAGAAGAAGAAGCAAGAAGCTCACAATAAGTATGTGAGCGATGATATGGATAAATGTATTATCAGGCAGCAATTTCTATGACATTACGAACAATGGAAAGAAATGCGAACTTTGCGAAAACTGCTCAACTTATGTCAAACAGAAATGAGCTTCAAAGCTAGCAAGGAAACCCTTAGAAGCAATGTTCTGTCTATGGATTTTCGTTTTAGAAGGTGTCAGAATTAACGTTTCGTTTTGTGTGGACGAGAGGGCATTGTTGCTAAAAGATCATACTTTCTCAGGTTTTCATCATAATCAAAGCGACCGGTAGTTTACTAAGATGAAACATGGATTCACACGCATTATACAGTGAATAAATGTTGGCAAAGTGATAGTGTGCGAGTAGTATTGTCAAACAAAAGTGCCCGTCAGAGTTTAATTGTTGTTGATGCAGGCGGAGACAGGTCTTTCATGGTTCAAAAACCAAAACGTCCGACTATCTCTCAGAAACGGATAGCAAAAATTTTCAAAAATACGTCACAACCCAACTTACGCCATGGTTATTAGCACTGTCTTTATCCCTTGTAATTACTCGCAGCGTATTTACCCATTCGGAATACTTCTAGCCATTGTAGGTGCTGAACATGTTTGACTGTAATAATGTTCAACCATTTTTTTTTCCATAATGCAGGAAGAATAAAACACTCGGAAACTGCCATTGAAGGGCTTAGCAAAACTTCTACAGGCTTAACATGTAACCGCAGTATCGAACATTGCATTCGAATTTCCAAATTAGATTTCGTATTCTGCAAAATTAGTTGCGAGTATGCCCACGGCGCGTTACAGGCTGGCAGCGCTCCACTCATAAGAATAGTAGCGTGTACGCCAGACTGCTTCCTCCTCTCTGTTCCTTCGGCGTAAACACGACTGTGCTGCCATAGTGGCGAGGAACAAATTAGTCCTCCCCCTCCCCTTGTTCAACAGGGGCGGCCGGCAGGTAGTCGAGGCGCCGTGCCATCCCGAAGCGGCTCCCTCCGAGATTTGGTTTCGAATCCTCTCTCGGGCATGAATGTTGAGTTTGTCCTAAAAGAAAATAAAGAGAGTGGGGCGGCAGATTTGCCGCCCCTCCGAAAGTGCCGTCCCGTGCGGCCGCACGTTTCGCACGTGCCTTGCGCCGGCGCTGTCTGTCATGACACTAAGAGTCAAATACCACTATCGCTCTTTCAAACTTTTGGTTCCCATTACAAATTATTTTAGTTACAATCACTTTTTCTGTTGTTAAGATTTTTAATAACAGTTGTAGTTGCAAATGTTATTCGCATACAGTGCACATCCGTAACTGAGCTACAAAGATGGATAGCGAAAGAAAATCTTATACTTCTTCGGAGCGAAATATTTGATATGTGTAGCTCCTGGCCGGATGTAAGAGTGATCGTCCTGAGTTGTCTTGACTAAATAAACTAATGTGGAAAATAAGTGACCAAAAAAAAAAAGCCATGGTTATGGCCAATCTACAAAGATATTCGTTAAACAGACAGAGAAATGCTGCGGTTCAGCAATGCCAGAAAAATATATGCACCTTGGCACTATACCGTTCAATGCACTATAACCGTATTATGTGTAGATCTTATTCAAGCAAAACAATATTTCGGCCTTTTTTTTCTGTTGGATAATATCTCTTGCGTTATTGTTAATGACGTTTCAGATAACCCGTATGAATCGTATTTTCTTATCTAATCGTATATGGGAGGATTTCATACTGTAAATTACTCGTATTCTCCCAGGCTAAGACCGTAGCGCAACAAGAGTGGCACATCGGTAAGAGAGAGCACACGTTCCGGGTTTCCTGCTGACAGAGTTTGGGAGTGAAATCGTGCAGCAACTGAAAAAATACTCCAAAACTGAAGTAGGTGGGACAGAACGATTCTCACGAAGAAAACGTCTAAATTGCACACAGATTTAACGTGAAATTCTGGCGGTATATGGAGCAAATGCAACGCCGCCTGCAGGTATAGTGAAATGGTGGCAACAATTTGTCCAGGCCTAAAGCTAATCGGGAAGGAAGGCCATTGACCGACGACTTACGACAATGTCCTGGCATTCAATTTGCAGCAGTCGCAGATTTTTCAACGGTGAGGGCTTCACACAGCGGTTCTCGAATGGCTCCGTGACCGAGGAGCGGATTTCTGTAGCCGAGGAACTGAACTTGGCAGAGCATCCCGACTGCTGTTTACAGAGACTTGGTGGCTGCGTTAAAAAATAATGTCCGACCTTCGTCACTCTGACGTTCAGTGCAACATTCAGTGTAAGTTACATGGCCTCCCCGTAATAACAAATAACTTATTTTTCGACGTCTCCTTGTGTATGCAAGTTTATCTGATGTGCTGCTACGAACTAAGATAATTTTCGTTGTTAACAATGTAATTTCTTTTTGTTGACTGCATCAAAATTTGGCGTTCTAAGTTTCTAACTACAAGATCTGTCAGAAGTTAGAAGCTGCCCTACTGACTGCTTTTCAACATCCGCCAACAAAAGACGTTCGAAGTGCAGAACGAGTTGATTCAAAACTCAGGAAGTAAACGCGCCAAGCATCTCGCAAATTGTTCTGAAAGTCCACATTTATACAGTTGTAGAATGGACTAGTACAAGCCGTCGTCAGCAGAAAACCCTCATTAATCTTTAGAAGTTGACCATAGTCACCCCTTGACATCTCAAATGGAAATACGCAAGTTACGCTAAATTTGATTGACAAACAAAAACTACTATTACATGTTTTTAATGAGGACTCCTTTGTCAACGTTTCATATGATTGCATCGTGAAGACATAACACAGCAGGAGCCATGCGCGGGTCACTCCCCCAACGATAGCGCCCGCGGCCGGTGGGAAACAGTGCAGCGGCGCAAAGCAGCCCGAGGAAAAAGTTCCCGTGAGAAAGGGCGCCGTAATAATTAGCAGAGTACTGTTCCAGCTGCCAGGGGACCTTTAGCGGGACGCAGCACGAAGCAGGAAGAAACTGGAAAGGAAAAAATCGTGAGTCTGATATGGAGCAGCGGTTGTCAACGGTAATGACGATGAGCATATCTCCATGTGCATTTGGGCTTTGCAAGTCCGTACAAAATTTACGTGCACGCTACAGATTTCTTCTCGTTGTGCCACCTAAAGCGTTCCGTTCCTGATCCACTTACTGATTGTATGTGCGACGAATCGTTGCATATATGTCTCTGGGAGACTTCTTATCAATTTCATTTCATCTTCACTGTTCCCTCTGGAGTAATACACAGGGGACTGAAGAATTTTCCTGCCCGAAAAGAGGTGTATCTAAAACTAAAAAATTACTACAAGTATGTAAAACGAGGGTGGTTTGAAAAGTTATCAGAATCACCACGAGAGGTCAGCGCTACGCAACGAGTTGTTCACGTGATATTCATTGGACTGTTGCCTGTAAACACGTGCCACGTCAGTGCTGTTGGAAGAGAGCTGTGGCGGTGACGTAGCTCTGTTGTTGTTCCCGCGTAGTCATTTGCGAAGATGGAAAAAACAGAGATTCGAGCAGTGATTGATTGCTTCGTAAAGAAAGGTATGAAAACAAAGGACGTTCACGCCTATTTCCAGAATACACTGGGGGACTCTGCTCCTGCATATTCAACTGTTGCCAAATGGACAAATGAATTTAAATTTGGTCGGGAGAACTTAGACGATGATTCGCGCAGTCACAGCCCAAGATGTGTCACTACTCCAGAAATCATTGCAAAAGTGCACAAAATGATCATGGAGGGTAGCCGATTGAAAGTGCCTGAGATTGCTCACGTTTGCCATACGTCATTTGAAAGGGTATATCACATTTTAGCTGAAGAATTAGAAATGAAAAAATTATCTGCAAGATAGGTGCCGCGACTCAAGACGCACGCCTGCGCACATGTCCTGTCGCCATGGCAAAATTACACCCGTCTTATTATTCACCTGATAAGGTTCCGTTAGACTTCCATCTCTTCCCAAAACTGAAAATTTTTCTTGGTGGACGAAGATTCACTTCAAACGAAAAACTGTTAACCGGAGTTGACAACTATTTTGCAGGCCTGGAGGTATTTCATTTTCGAGATGGGATCAAGGAACTGGAACATCGTTGGACCAAGTGCATTAATCTACAAGGAGAAAAATAAAAGAAGATTCAGTGATGTAAGTACTTTTTCCTATTCCGTTCCGAGAACTTTTCAAACTACCCTCGTACAATGCAGTATCAAACATGAGATAAAGATTCTTCATGGACGACAGTTGTGGCATACGTTAAACTGTCCGTACTTCCAGTAATAAATTGTAAATAAAAAGCGTCTTTTTGGTAAAACAAGTTTTTTTTCTCCTCTCTTCAAGTTACTCAGACATGTCCCCCTGTAGTCATACCGCATTCATTGCGCGTCTCGTTTTCTTCATATCGTGCAGTAGCTTATCGCCCGCTGCTTCATTCGCGTAGACTGTGTGGCGTGCATAATTTTTTTCTTTTTATTTAATCAAATTTTTATGTTGTTCACAAACTGCAACACCTTCTGAGCTTTTCACGCTAAGTGAGTCCATATAAGCATGAATGTACAGTACTACTAAGCAAAAAGCGAGTCTGGTAGCTGGAGCCCAAAGTTTTTGTTAATCATGCCTTTTGCGTTCTTGTGGAGATATTTCCGTACTCAACTTTCATCCCCTAACATATATTTCGTTATATCTGAGAAGTGAGATACCAATTTTCATAAATTTGAGATACCAATTTTCATAAATTTAGTTTTAAATTTTTTATGCAACGATATATATTCTTGAAAATTGGTACAACTTAGCCAACGTACGAGTGCGTATTAGAAATACCGTTACAGAATGCAACGCTAAAGAAATGCATGCTGGTTATACTCGTACATACTTCGCAGACAAAACAGTTAAGCACAGATTAGTAATGGTCTAGTTAACCTCAAATTCTTACATGTTCTTCGTAGATGAGGATATGAATCACCCTAGATGCTACAAAGCATTTACATTCACAATCCAGACAATTATATGTTAGTTGTATCATCCCGGTATACAGTGTGTCCCAGAAAGAAAGGTCAATATACAGGGATATGTCAGAACGATCATTCGAAACAGAAAGGTCTAGTGAACATTCGCTCTGAAACGCATACCTTATGAGCTATGATCAATTCTTCATCTTCGATAATGTGAAACAAATCTCTTCTAATGCAAGCTTTTTTGCTTTCCATATTTTGGGAGGAGGTGGTATGCACCAAAACTGTCCAGTAAACATGGGCTGTAAAATGCACCCCTTAAAACCTATGAACACTTCTTCAGTAGAAGAGATGTTTCGTAGTAGTGAAGATGAACAAACGCTCATAGCCCTTAACGTAAGCATTTTAGAGCCCATATTTACCAGACTTTTTGCTTCGAATGAACGTTCCTGTGATATCCCTGGATACTGATCATTCCCTCCACGGACACCCTGTATAGAAAGCAGGCCTGCTACGTACTTGACGACTGAGACTATCAGTTAGCACCATGAGGTAACACAGGTAACGCATCTCGGGAGATACACTGCATGTCCAGCACTCGTGTTTTGTAAAGTACCATGGTTTTGACGCCTACGAGACAGTGTGATTTAACTAACAAATTATCAACGGTATTCAGTGCTTCTATGTGACAGCGGCTCGACTCTGCAGGCACCTGCTATCTCAAAATTTAGCTCACTGACATTGAATATACGTACTGTAACTTACTTGCGAAGAACTCCAACAGCTGGCCTGAAAGGTTCACACTTGCGTGGACAGACTACAGATGACTAGGTTTTACGTTTTGAAACGAGCGGCTGGTCGGCAATGCTGACGGACAGCGACGTATCATTATGTACCAGAAATGACGGTTCATTATTATCGCAGAAGACTTTTGTGCGCACGTATGCTGACTGCTACTTTTGGCTTAATGACATCGGCACAAGCGGTTATTACTTCGAAACATCTCTGGTAAAGGCATCGGCAAATGCTATGATACAGGGATACGCTCTTGTTCCATATCTCTTAGAAAATATTATGCTTCAGTCTTCAACAACACAAGACTGTTCACTTGTGGCGTATGGCTGTATGAGTTGTCTGAAATAGAGGTTACTGGCATCTAAATCTCACGCATATCAGTTCGGACATCTTATAGAAGATGTGAGCTAATTTGTCTCGGGAGGAAATAAAACAGCAGCACGACTCCATTCCGGGTTTCAAACATCATTTCTCAGTGCAAAAATGCGTGATGAAGTAATCAAATGGAACCGTCAAAGTTGCAAAATCTCAGAGAAGAAAAAGTCAGGCTAGAATACCTCGTGCCTAGATCATGGAGTCACGTCTCCAAGGTTCGTTGAAAGTTCATAGTCACAAATGCCCGAAAATGCGATCTATCGAGACCTGTTAGCATTAAATTTGGTTGGTGGTGAGGATTATGAAACAAGAAGCCTGTATATGTACGACCACGTACATATTGGAAATATCAAACTTAGTCGACAGCTGTATAGTCTCGAAAGACATACTGTGGCTCTCCAATGGATTGTTGTGTATTTTGGCAGTTCTAGGTGAGTGTTACATACCGCAGTGCTTTTTTTCCCCGAATCACCACCCGATTTAGGTTTTTAGTGGTTTCCCAGAATCGTCTAACGCGAATGCAGCAACTTTTCTTTCAACAGTGTTATTTTTCATCCTTTCTCTAATCCTTCACCCATCTCAGATAAGGTCGATGACGATGGAGGAATGACTTATTTTATTTGTGGCGGATAAGCGGAGCCAGAGCAGTAGCTACGGTGCCAGCTTGAAGTGTCAACTGTAAACAACAGATTTGCATTCGACCAGTCAGTTTAGGTGGCGAACGTGCGACCGCAGCGTTTCAATGTTGTTTTCTCACAAATAAAGTGTTCATGACGTTATTCAGAATGTTTTAAAGAAGAGAAAGGTTTGTGTAGTATTTGTCCCGCATAGCTTGACTCTGAAGAAAAAATAAACGGCGCGTGGACGCTTGCTGCGACTTGATCAAAATGCAAAACGCGAAAATTTCTTTCTCAAAAAAATCATCATTGGTGAGGAGTCTTCGTGTTATCAAAACAAAACCACCACAAAAGAAGAAATTGCAGAAATTCACATGAATGGTCAACGCACTGAGGACATTACCGTCTTTCAAGTGAATATGACGGGAGTTGAACAACGTCCCAAAGGAGGTCTCTTCTGAAGGTTTCACATGGTTGTATGAACATTCTGTGCGTTGTACTCAAATGGGGGGACCGGTGGGCGGGTTACACAAAGGGAAGCATTAAAAGAATCATCATAACTTTTCTGTTTTTTTGTTTTTATTTTTTTTTATCCAGTTTCGAAACCTTTTGGGGGGATGGGAAATATTGCGCTTCATGTTTGATTTTCGTGGTTTGGACTAGGTTCGCTGGTTTAATTCTCCTGAACTATGGCGATAAAAATTATTATTCGTTATTGGCCAATTGTCTGTTCTCCAGAGTGCGACAATGTTTTGACAGTATTATTTCATTTTTTACGCAACAACGCTGTGTTTAGAAAGCTAAGGCAATATCTGGATGGTGTACAAAACAAGAATGAACTAAATCGAATGGCCAACCGAGAGCAGTAACGTGAACGTAAGTTACAGTGTTTCAATAACGTATACCGCTAGCTAGATCACCTCAAAAGCTACCTAACCGTTTGTTGCGTTTCAAAAGGAACTTAGGAATCTCTACAGAAATCTCGCACAGTGAAGTGGGAAATTCTACTATAACGATAGAAGCCGGTATAGCAACAAAGCGATACTTTACCCCATACCGGCACCATAGTGTTAAGTAATTACTTCTTGCTGTGCCGTTATTAATGACAAAAGAGTGAGCCTGCAAAATGTAATTCCTTGGCAGCTGCAGCATTTCAATGAGGAAGATGATGTACCAGAAAGGGAACTGGCACAGTGCCTGTTGTTTCAGCGCGCCTTGATATCGTTTATAAGTGCTGGTAGTTCAAGTTCTGGCAGCTAGGAGAGGAAGAAGGCAGTGGAAAAATGAGATAAAAATGCAATGTTGAAGCTGTAACTTAATCCGCGAGAAAAGTGAGTAAATGTTGAGCTGTCATCCATTGTCGCGAGACCTTGGTCCGAGGTTAAAATTACGCAGTCGGCTGTTTCAAAGAGATAAGTGGGTTCTGAAGCGAGTCGAATTACATAAACCGGTGGGCGTCGGGTGTGAGTGCCGTGGAAACAAATGTAACTCAGCGTGCTGCTGGCATCTGAATCACGTTATCCGTGAGCAGGTTTCAGATGCTTAAGGATATCGAAGTCATATTTCCGGTCAATGAACTATTCACTCTGTCGACCTATTTTGAATATGAGCACTTACCTTCTGTACGCTCACTTATCTCACCGTCATAACAACTGTGCCAATAACATTTTTGGAGCACCATTCTACTCTCATTCAAAAGTTTTTTTGTTCTGAGTCAGTTAAATGCTACCGTGTGTATTTCCTTATGACTAACCCCGTAACACTTTGCGCCAAGCTCTCCACTCTTGTGATAAAGTTGCTTTTTAGGGTTCCATATGTCATACAGTAAAATCGGAAGCGCTATAAATCACTTTCTTGTCAGTCAGTCCGACTGCTAAAAACCTTTTTTCTCAGGAATGAAAAGACATTTCAAGTTGAACTTAATGTCACACGCAAGGTCTACTGTCCCTTGGCGGTGCAAAAAGTTTGTTTCCAAGTTAATCCATTTAAGAGATAAGGCAATTTATGTCACATACTTTGATATTCGCAAAGTCACTCATCAAAACCAATAGCGTACCTCTCGTTGACCTAGAATCATGACATTTGGCAAGAAGCAAGGGTTCACAGTACAAGTAAAGGAAAAAAATTGAAAATTGTTAAGTAAAGGAAATAAATCCGAAAATTGCTAATTTCTACTTATATCACACAAAAAAATGCTTTTTCGTCATTTGTTATCTGACTGTCTGTCCATCTGTTAAGACTCCTATCGCTCAGTAATTTCAATATCAAATTCAAAATTTTACAAAATACTTTAAAATTAAAGCATTCTCGTAAATCTTGGAACTGCCCGGACAGATATCTTGCCAACATCTATGTGGATAGTAGTCAATAACCGTCGAGATCCTAGATTTCCGAGATGGATGAATGATATACGTACATAATTAAATCTTTACGGAACCCTCATGTCGCAAGTCCTCCTTGCACTTGACCATTTTTTTCTCCACTACAGCTACTGTTTCCAATACACACAAACGTTCCCGAAAATTGCATTTTTAGCTCCATAAGCAATTCACAGACGATTCTGTCGTATACCTGGAGGTCTCGTATTTATCAAACTGTTACAAAATGCGAGAAGTCTCACAGAGATTAGCATTCTGTGCGGAAACTGACAGTTGACTCGCATCATAATTCAAAGTGATTTGACTATAGGATCGGCGGTGATCAGTCACTGAAATTAGTAACAGTTGTCAGGTACCTGAGATTATCTGTCCGTGCGGATTTAAGCTGGAACCATCACGGAAGTCTAGCTACCCGCCCGGATACACGAGCGCGTTAACGCACCGCTTCCAGGATTAGGGGAAGCAAGTGTGCCCCAGGTCGAATCCGCCTCGCAGATGAACGACGAGGGCCAACTGAGCCGGCCAACCTGGATGTGGTACCGGGCTGGTGTCTTTGTCCCGCTCAGATACAAGCTACACAAACATTTACAAAACGTTCTCACACTTGAACATGAGATTTACTCTTGGCGCAGACAGATAGTGTACACAGGGGGAGGGGTAGTGGAAACGTCAGGAAGGGCTCACGGTCATCCAGTGTCGCTGACATTGCTACAGTCTATATACACTCCTGGAAATTGAAATAAGAACACCGTGAATTCATTGTCCCAGGAAGGGGAAACTTTATTGACACATTCCTGGGGTCAGATACATCACATGATCACACTGACAGAACCACAGGCACATAGACACAGGCAACAGAGCATGCACAATGTCGGCACTAGTACAGTGTATATCCACCTTTCGCAGCAATGCAGGCTGCTATTCTCCCATGGAGACGATCGTAGAGATGCTGGATGTAGTCCTGTGGAACGGCTTGCCATGCCATTTCCACCTGGCGCCTCAGTTGGACCAGCGTTCGTTCTGGACGTGCAGACCGCGTGAGACGACGCTTCATCCAGTCCCAAACATGCTCAATGGGGGACAGATCCAGAGATCTTACTGGCCAGGGTAGTTGACTTACACCTTCTAGAGCACGTTGGGTGGCACGGGATACATGCGGACGTGCATTGTCCTGTTGGAACAGCAAGTTCCCTTGCCGGTCTAGGAATGGTAGAACGATGGGTTCGATGACGGTTTGGATGTACCGTGCACTATTCAGCGTCCCCTCGACGATCACCAGTGGTGTACGGCCAGTGTAGGAGATCGCTCCCCACACCATGATGCCGGGTGTTGGCCCTGTGTGCCTCAGTCGTATGCAGTCCTGATTGTGGCGCTCACCTGCACGCTCACCTGCACGGCGCCAAACACGCATGCGACTTTCATTGGCACCAAGGCAGAAGCGACTCTCATCGCTGAAGACGACACGTCTCCATTCGTCCCTCCATTCACGCCTGTCGCGACACCACTGGAGGCGGGCTGCACGATGTTGGGGCGTGAGCGGAAGACGGCCTAACGGTGTGCGGGACCGTAGCCCAGCTTCATGGAGACGGTTGCGAATGGTCCTCGCCGATACCCCAGGAGCAACAGTGTCCCTAATTTGCTGGGAAGTGGCGGTGCGGTCCCCTACGGCACTGCGTAGGATCCTACGGTCTTGGCGTGCATCCGTGCGTCGCTGCGGTCCGGTCCCAGGTCGACGGGCACGTGCACCTTCCGCCGACCACTGGCGACAACATCGGTGTACTGTGGAGACCTCACGCCCCACGTGTTGAGCAATTCGGCGGTACGTCCACCCGGCCTCCCGCATGCCCACTATACGCCCTCGCTCAAAGTCCGTCAACTGCACATACGGTTCACGTCCACGCTGTCGCGGCATGCTACCAGTGTTAAAGACTGCGATGGAGCTCCGTATGCCACGGCAAACTGGCTGACACTGACGGCGGCGGGCACAAATGCTGCGCAGCTAGCGCCATTCGACGGCCAACACCGCGGTTCCTGGTGTGTCCGCTGTGCCGTGCGTGTGATCATTGCTTGTACAGCCCTCTCGCAGTGTCCGGAGCAAGTATGGTGGGTCTGACACACCGGTGTCAATGTGTTCTTTTTTCCATTTCCAGGAGTGTAACAGTACCGATCACGTAGGGAAACCGGAACCGGCAAGGAGGAGGAAGAAGGAGAATAAGCGGTGGGAAAAGTGACGTCAGACAGAAATTTATCGGCTGAGTCCTAAGGAAGTGTAACTCACCTACGAAGGAGATCTACCAAATAGGACAGATGATTCAAAGTAGGCTCAGCAAATTGCAATGGTGCAGGTTACATATAGAGAAATGTACATCGCACAGACCCTATGTCTTAGAATTCCGGTAGACTACATCCAGAGTCAGTTAAATTACTACTTTCCACGCGTAATGACTATGGAAGAAAACTTACAGAAATTAGAGCGTATACTGAGTGGTAAAGACAGTCTTGTTTCCTGTGCGTCAACTGAAAATAGAACTGATGAAGGGAGAGGGGATTGGGGTGACCCTGGTACATCGGGTACCCTCTGCCACGCACTTCACGATGTCAGGCAGAATACATATGTCCGCATTACCATGTCGATCACTGACAACCGTGTAAATGTCTCATAAATAATTAGTTGGCAGTGGAAGCGTTAGCGTTTCCAAATGTTAGTTCTCCAGGCAGCCAGTGGTCGAACATAACTTCTGATATCAAGAACACACTGCCAGCTATTAAAATTACCACACCAGCAATGGCAGCACATAAAAAAATTGTACGTATAGTACCTAAACAGTGTAGTAGGTAATTTGGGGACGTACAGGGTGTACAGAGCTGGTACCTGTGGCAGCAACAGCGCCCATCTGGAGGTCGAGTAGAACTGATCTTGGTTATTTCAAGGTGCTTCAACTATGTACCACACTTCATCAATAGAAGTCGCTGGCGATAAATGGTGTGCCAAGCTCTGGGCAATCCGAGGACAGATGTTTCCAGACAGATCTAGGGAACGTGCTGGCCAGGGCATCAAACGAATAAACTCTGCATCGAAGAAGGTAAGGGCGGTGCGTGCAACCTGAGTCTTGTTGGACTGCAAAAGGGGGATCCGTGTTCAAAACTTTCTTATCCCATATATATATATATATATATATATATATATATATATATATATATATATAGGGTGTTACAAAAAGGTACGGCCAAACTTTCAGGAAACATTCCTCACACACAAATGAAGAAAAGTTATGTCGACATGTGTCCGGTAACGCTTAATTTCCATGTTAGAGCTCATTTTAGTTTCGTCAGTATGTACTGTACTTCCTCGATTCAAATTGTAAATTTTCGCAATCAACATGTGTGGGCTGACGAGAATCCGCACGCAATTGTGCAATCACGTCATCAACACAGATTTCCTGTGAACGTTTGGGCAGGCATTGTTGGTGATGTCTTGATTGGGCCCCATGTTCTTCCACCTACGCTCAATGGAACAAGTTATCATGATTTCATACGGGATACTCTACCTGTGCTACTAGAACATGTGCCTTTACAAGTACGACGCAACATGTGGTTCATGTACGATGGAGCTCCTGCACATTTTAGACGAAGTGTTCGTACGCTTCTCAACAACAGATTCGGTGACCGATGGACTGGTAGAGGCGGACCAATTCCATGGCCTCCACGCTATCCTGACCTCAACCCTCTTGACTTTCATTTATGGGGGCATTTGAAAGCTCTTGTCTACGCAACCCCGGTACCAAATGTAGAGGCCCTTCGTGCTCGTATTGTGGACGGCTGTGATACAATACGCCTTTCTCCAGGGCTGCATCAACGCATCATGGATTCCATGCGACGGAGGGTGGATGCATGTATCCTCGCTAACAGAGGACATTTTGAACATTTCCTGTAACAAAGTGTTTGAAGTCACGTTGGTACGTTCTATTGCTGTGTGTTTCCATTCCATGATTAATGTGATTTGAAGAGAAGTAATAAAATGAGCTCTAACATGGAAAATAAGCGTTTCCGGACGCATGTCCACATAACATATTTTCTTTCTTTGTGTGTGAGGAATGTTTCCTGAAAGTTTGGCCGTACCTTTTTGTAACACCCTGTATATATATATATATATTTCCAAAAAATTATAAGCTTTCCGTCAGGTCATTGACGTGGCGGTTCCCTTTCTGTAGTCTTGGAGTCTTGGCAATTGTCATGCTGCATGTTGGTTATAGAATGTGAGTCATGTTGTAAGAATATGTTACTGCCGCAAGTAAATTTCATGTAGTGAAAGCAGGCGAGATGCCACATAGACCTCTCGGGTGTGAACTATGTTACGACAAAAGAAAAAGAGTCAAAAATTCCAAAACGGAACGCAAGAGTCATACCATGTGATCACTTGTGGAGAAGAGATAGGAGATACTTATATCTTGAGGTCCCTCTCTCGCACGAACGGATGTTACATCACGATACAGACACAACTGGAATACACTGATCAGACACGTCACTGACCGAACGGATAGTTTATAATTTTGTGAAAAAAATGGGGCACGAGGGAGATTTGCTGACAGTCCGTAGTGCACAAGTTGTTAGTTGGTTGGTTGGTTGGTTGGTTGATTCAGGGAGGGGAGCAAACAACGAGGTCATCGGTCCCAAAGGATTAGGGATGGATGGGGAAGGAAATCGGTCGTACCGTTTGAAAGGAATCGTCCCCGCACTTGCGTGAAGCCATTTATGGAAATCACTAAAAACCTAAATCAGGATGGCCGGACGCACGTTTGAACCTTCGTTCTCCAGAATGCGAGTCCAGTATGCCAACCACTGCGCCACTTCGCTCGGTGCACAAGATGTTGTCAAACTGTCGTTGTACATATTTTTCGTCCTTCATAGAAACCCTTTTCTTGATTCGTGGAACGTAAAGTGGCTGTACAATCCTGAACATCCTCTCAGGCGCTAATCCCGTGGAACCACTGAGATCCTAAGTGGCGTTGAGTATGGCTCTCCTGAACCCATCGATTACATATTCGTATGACAGTAATTGGATGCCGACCAACACAAGGAGCAGTATTGCTGAAACATAAACCGCAGTCTCGATTGGCCACGATTCCGTCACTGTAGCCTTCTGTTACGTGCCTGAAAGACGTTTATTTTTCTTACATGAATTTCAACATTATCTTTTCAGAAGAAAGCGGTTTCTGAATTAGAAACCCGCTGATTTATCTTAGGTTACAAACATAATGTAGATGACGATACTGCTACGTATCATGGGCAGTTGCGCTGAAATACTTATTGTTTGCGTATCCAAGAATGTACTACACGTAGACATTTTGGCCGCGCGGAATTAGCCGAGCGGTCTCAGGCGCTGCAGTCATGGACTGTGCGGCTGGTCCCGGCGGAGGTCCGAGTCCTCCCTCGGGCATGGGTGTGTGTGTTTGTTCTTAGGATAATTTAGGTTAAGTAGTGTGTAAGCTTAGGGACTGATGACCTTAGCAGTTAAGTCTCATAAGATTCACATACATTTGAACATTTTTTAGACATTTTGACGTTTGTGGTACGCTGTTTTCACACTGTTGCAATTTTAACGGCCAGCAGTGGGCACCCCAATAACAATGCGGAGAATAGCATGAAACAGTCTACGCGTGAATGTAAGTTGTTTACAGAAGTAGTTAAATTTTTACAGCTCAAGAAACCAAACGTTACCAAACTGGACCCAGTTCATCGTCTTAACCAATGCGACTTCATCGCTACAGTACGATAAAATGACTCGCAATGAAAACTAAGAAGACGTCCTAATCCGAAACTACACACGATAGCTGGAGTTTTTGTTGCGAATCCGTGCCTTCGTTTCGTTTAACTGCCCAGGTTGATGATAAAACCGTACTTAAATCACGACTGATTTGGTACCGCCAGCGAACCGCCCGTAGGGAAAAAAGATTGCTATAGTTAGATGTTCTGATGTTCGACACATTTTGGAGATGATTCTTACAATATTTTTATGTAGGCAGCACAAAAATGGTTACTACAAATGAAAGACAGATTAAAATCTACATACACGCTCATAGTGGACAGCAAACCACACTACTGGCCATTAAAATTGCTAAACCAAGAAGAAAAGCAGATGATAAACGGATATTCATTGGACAAATATATTATACTAGAACTGACATGTGATTACATTTTCACGCAATTTGGGTGCATACATCCTGAGAAATCAGTACCCAGAACAACCGGCTCCACAACCGGCTCTGGCCGTAATAACGGCCTTGATGCGCCTGGGCATTGAGTCAAACAGAGCTTGGATGGCGTGTACAGTTACAGCTGCCCATGCAGCTTCAACACGATACCACAGTTCATCAAGAGTACTGACTGGCGTATTGTGACGAGCCAGTTGCTCGGCCACCATCGAGCAGAGGTTTTCAATTGGTGAGAGATCTGGAGAATGTGCTGGCCAGGGCAACAGTCGAACATTTTCTGTATCCAGAAAGGCCCGTACAGGACCTGCAACATGCGGTCGTGCATTATCATGCTGAAATGTAGGGTTTCGCAGGGATCGAATGAAGGGTAGAGCCACGGGTCGTAACACATCTGAAATGTAACGTCCACTGTTCAAAGTGCCGTCAATACGAACAAGAGGTGACCGAGACGTGAAACCAATGGCACCCCATACCATCACGCCGGGTGATACGCCAGTATTGCGATGACGAATACACTCTTCCAATGTGCGTTCACCCCGATGTCGCCAAACACGGATGCGATCATCATGATGCTGTAAACATAACCTGGATTCATCCGGAAAAATGACGTTTTGCCATTCGTGCACCCAGGTTCGTCGTTGAGTACACCATCGGAGGCGCTCCTGTATGTGATGCAGCGTCAAGGGTAACCGCAGCCATGGTCTCCGAGCTGATAGTCCCTGCTGCTGCAAACGTCGTCCACCTGTTCGTGCAGATGGTTGTTGTCTTGCAAACGTCCCCATCTGTTGACTCAGGGATCGAGACGTGGCTGCACGATCCGCTACATCCATGCGGATAAGATGCCTGTCATCTCGACTGCTAGTGATACGAGGCCGTTGGGATCCACCACGGCGTTCCATATTACCCTCCTGAACCCACCAATTCCATATTCTGCTTATAGTCATTGGTTCTCGACCAACGCGAGCAGCAAAGTCGCGATACAATTAACTGCAATCGCGATAGGCTACAATCCGACCTTTATCAATGTCGGAAACGTAATGGTACGCATTTCTCCTCCTTACATGAGGCGTCACAACAACGTTTCACCAGGCTACACCAGTCAACTGCTGTTTGTGTACGAGAAATCGACTGGAAACTTTCCTCATATCAGCACGTTGTAGGTGTCGTCACCGGCGCCAACCTTGTGTGAATGCTCTGAAAAGCTACTCATTTGCATATCACAGCATCTTCTTCCTGTCGGTTAAATTTCTCGTCTATAGCACGTCATCTTCGTGGTGTAGCAATTTTAATGGCCAGTCGTGTAATTAGGCTCTAGCTAGTGGACAAGGCGAAAAAATGAGGCAAGAAGAGGAAAATGCTTTGCTAACTAGTGCAATTTACACTGTGCTTCTCTACGTGGAAAAGATCTAAGATGAAATTTACTAACGAATGCACTGTCCAAAAGAGATGAGACGCCGCTGTGCAAGAGCGGCTGCGAGCTAAGACGGCTGCAAGTGCAGGCGCGTGACCTTGAAGGTCAGTCAGCTGCCACACCGGAAAGGAACGGCCCCACAGCATTGTCGCAACGCACCAGATCCGCCGTTGCCACGAAGGCCTCGTGAGCAAAACACTGCCGAGCGGCTACTGCATGGCCCTTCCGCGAGATTCTGCGAGCCCTTGCTGGTTTCCTCGGCGGATGTTACAAAACCTTCCAACGTAACCACTATATGATCTTCACCATAAGGTACGTGAGGCTTGGTGGTTCAGTCATTAAGTGACGACTAAGCCACCCAAAACTTTGGCGCTCTGTCATTCATAAATTCTTGTAATTCTGACAGTTATGTCTTCAATACTGTCTCAACCGAAAAATATCCATTCACAAATTTATTCGGAATGTGTGTTCAACTGAAGACCTCCCTCTTCTGACTAGATGAATTGATATTTATTTTTAGGTTCGGAAAAGGCAATCAATAATAAATCAATGTTTCCCAAAGCGTTGTGACAATTTTTCTCGTCGTAGATAAGTTATACAGTATACACGAAAAACTAAAGTAGTTTGTGATTAGCAATGTCTTCTACTCCACAGTGTGTGTGTGTGTGTGTGTGTGTGTGTGTGAGAGAGAGAGAGAGAGAGAGAGAGAGAGAGAGAGAGAGAGAGAGTCACACGACAAAGGTTTACCGCATATGTTGTAGATTGAACACACCGCCACCTAACTGAACACTGAAGAATAGGTAGTGAAAGCACTTCCGAGGGAGGGCATGACAATACAGCAGGGTGCAGTGCTATACAGATTACTATATTCAACCGTAAAATGTTTTTCGGTGGGATTCGTTATCCTACTGAAACTCCGTCAGGAATTTAGACGTTTCCTGGGATTTTAAATTCTGCGAGTAAAATGTAGTCTAAACATATAAACCACTGGAAAATTCCTCGAATGTACTGCATTAAGTGTATAGCAAACTTCCAATATTATATTTTTTTCTGTCGTGGTTTATATAGCAGGGTATACTTATGAAGGAAACCGATTACTTACAATGTCAGTCAAAACACGCTGAGCATGAACATTGTAGTCGTTGTTAACTATCCTCTCTGAAGTAAAAATTGAAAACAATAAGTGGACAAAACGCAGAGTCTACTGAACTCTAACAACCCAAAAAGCTCGTTGTTCGTAGAAGCAGGCATTACACTTTCTATAACCAAAATGTTCAAATGTGTGTGAAATCTTGTGGGACTTAACTGCTAAGGTCATCAGTCCCTAAGCTCACACACTCCTTAACCTAAATTATCCTAAGGACAAACACATATACTCATGCCTGAGGGAGGACTCGAACCTCCACCGGGACCAGCCGCACAGACCATGACTGCAGCGCCTTAGACCGCTCGGCTAATGCGGCGCAGCTTTCTATAACCGACGACTCGCATTCTTAGTATATAATTATCCGTTCGCTCCTCAGGCACGCTTAGCATTCCCTATGGTACGAAAATGTAAACCCGTTTGATGCTTCATCTGACGTAAAGAAAACAATAAGGCTGAGTTAACTGTGTGACATTGGAGTATATACCCCCAAAATATCTCTCCCCTTACCGACCATATGCTCTCCTCAACACATCTCTCGCATCCTGCACCTTGTGGTTTTATTGTGTTATGTAGAATTCTTTTATAATTAAATGAAACCCTAAAAGTTATATTACGTAGTTGACGCAGAGTGCGCACTATCATGAATTTTTTAACTGTGTTATTTTATGAGATACAGGTTTGGTGTATTCTGTGTTTTCAAACCGTGCATTCGAAAACGCCTGTATTTAGATACAATTACTCATTAATCTATGATATGAACAGTTGATGAAATTTATGTCAATACAAAGACTGAATATCAGCACGTCTCTGCTATCAGTACGGCATCAGTTTATGCAGTCTTTATTCTAGAACATGGCACAATGAAGACTGTTAAAGTTATTATGATGACGAACAACACAACACTCAAACCAATTTAGTTTTCTGCGAAAAAATTGTCACTGTTACTAATTTTACACGCAAAGTCAGCGAAGTACTACTGGTTTATAATGATCAAACAAGTACTTTTCATTCTTAAATTCTATACGCATCACACTCCAAACGCTTGTAGCATGTATCCTCATATGGTATGGGCATACATTGATTAATAAGAACATGACCCCTACAGCAACCGCTAAACCCAAAAATTGAATAATTTTATGGAGATTAGTAAGACCAAACTCAAAGCTCTCATCCTCCTGGAAGCACGTCGCGCCCCAACTTTGTCTATGCGCAACTATTTCCATGTTCCAACAGAATCAGATAAGACACTTCTAACGACACATCAAGTGACGGATAAGGAAGCTACCCCTTAGGATCCAAATCAAGTGAAGATAGATGCCTTTGTCACATGACACGGTTTTACAATTTTTCAATTACAATCTTGTGGTGATAATGTGAAACAGGAGGCAGAAAAGGAAGAAACCTTAGCGGATTATGGCCAGTAGCAAAAGCAACAACTTCAGTTAGTAAATAGAGGTTGTGATAAGGAAAAAAAATATATTCGAAGGTGATTTCCAGGGTACCTCAGCAGCCTACATCTGAAAGGAAACGCCGTAACGAGGCTCCAGCGCCCAGTAAGCACCACTCTCAGCAGTATGAAGAAAGTAGCTCCAGAGCATTGTCGAAATGCGGCACTATTTTGCGCTCATAAAACTGAAATAAAATCCGTACCGCTCGTCGGCAGTGGTATACTATAAATGAATTGGAAGGATGGGTGAGTTAGGGGCGTTGAACGGCAAGGTCATTAGTGCAAGAATTAGAAGGGAAGCCGACTGGAGTCAGCGATAACTATAAACTTAGAGCCCAGTACTCGGAGAGCAGAAGATTCGTGAAGTTGGTAGCCGAATGAAGGCAGCTGCGTTTTGTGAGAGGAGCTCTTCCGGGCGATTTATCTGAACATGCGTCAGGAATGGCTTCATTTCAACCTGCCACCGCTTGCCTCCTTTCCTTACAAACTACGAGTAAATATGCCACTTATGTGCAATTCAGAAGAGGCAGAGAGACGAAAGAGCGTTTTAAGACACTCCAGTTGTTAGTGAGATTATTCACCCGATAGAGAATGCGGCGAATGACAGATATCAGCATTGGAATGTCGATACGATGCCCACTTCGGCCTGGCACGAAGATACGTTTCAGTTCGCGTTTCCCCGTGAAAGTGAGATTTGCTCTGGTACTTGGAAGAATCGCTGAAACCTGTGTTTATACCCCGTTAAAGTTTACCGCATTACTGCGCCTTTTACTCACAGAGGACGGTATTAATATTTATGGCGTCTATTTCTCCAATACCAAAGGACGTCTCGCGGACACAATAGAGAGAGGCGGCCCGTTACCGTACGGTTGTATTTAAACAGGTTCAAATCTACGTTCGGTCACCTATTTCACACTTTCAGTAACTTCCACAGTCTCTTCAGGTAATGCATTTTTACCCATATTTTGCAGCTGTGGACGAGACTGTATTCAGTACACAAGAAGTATGAATAATATTGTCTTCAGTCACAAGAAATCCGTGTTTTATTAAACTACACGATTCATTTCGGAACCTTCACGTTAATTATTATGTTCAAATTGTTTTATATACTGTGTACGTCTGCTTGAGTGAGGTGATGCGAAATGTATGTTTCTGCTGTGGGAAGGTTAAGTGCTAAGTTCTCTTATTTCCAAATTTAACACCTAATCTTCTCACAAAAGGAACGTGCATTTTGAGTCGGCTCACTCAAGAACAGACGTAAATAACGTATGACTTGCACCTGTTGATGGACCCACAGGGTCCGAAATGAATCGTGAGCTTTAATAAAACACTATTTTTTGTGACTGATGGCGTTGTTATTCATATTTTTCGTGTCTTCATGTAGATGTCAGCACGATTTCTTGTTCGAAGGGCTGATTACTTCAACTCCAGCCAGCTAGAGCAACTAATTTCTTTTATCGGTGTAGTTCATGAATCACAGTTACACGAGTTACCTTCCTGGAGGCTCTTTCAGAACCACGGCAATACCGAGGTGTGTAAATGACCTCACGGAACTCGCCTGGAGGCCACTGGCCATATTTTTTAAACAAATGGCGCTCTGATGCAGCCTGCAGGTGGAACGGAAGGAACTACCACTCGGCTAGCTACTAACGAGAGGAGCACAGCAAGCCGACGCAATGGCAGCAGCACTTACCGCCAAACCCGTCCAGCGAGGATCGCCGCCTCACGCACAATCGGAATGAGGTTGAGGCCTCGGCACGTGGAGAAAGCCGTGCCAAGTGCTGGACTGTCTGCCAGTGGGTCGGCACGGCGTTGCTCGCTGGCCGCCGAGAGCGAGCGGGCGCGGCGGATGGTGGACTCCGGAGGAACTGGAGGGGGCAGCGGCGCGGCCGGCGACTGTGTCCGCTGCGCGCAGACTGGAGCTGCTGGAGGCGCAGCCGTCCGGTTTTGTGCCGCGTATGTGGGCAGCCGCGCGTGTGTGTGAGTGTGAGGCTGCGGTCGCGGCCGGCCAAGGCACCGCACCGCAGGCCTCTCTCACTGCTGGGAAACTCCTGTCCAGTATACGAGATTGCTGCATCAGGATGGCTCGACCTTCGTAGGCTACCCTATGGTCACGGGGCTGTCCAAGCGCTGAAGCGATTTTATTTTAACAAATCGGTTTCTAGGAACGCTTAAAAAACATGCAGCGTCGGGATAAGGCTAGCAGACGAAGCGGACGACGTAAATCTTATCGACCTTCCGTCTCCACCGGTCGTTACATTCGAGAGACGTGTTAGGCAAGTGGATGCTCCTAACCGACTCGCCAGCCGGAGTGGCCGAGCGGTTCTAGGTGCTACAGCCTCGAACCGCGCAACCGCTACGGTCGCAGGTTCGAATCCTGCCTTGGGCATGGATGCGTGTGGTGTCCTTAGGTTAGTTAGGTTTAAGTAGTTCTAAGTTCTAGGGGACTGATGACCACTGCAGTTAAGTCCCATAGTGCTCAGAGCCAATGCCAATCCTAACCGACTCAATCGACGGTGTCACTAATGATGTTACCCCTTTGGTGGTGCTTTTGTCCCCTACAGTTTGCCTCTGAAAGTTACTTCATCGTCATCTGGCACTACTCCATCTACATCTACATCCATACTCCGCAAGCCACCTGACGGTGTGTGGTGGAGGGTACCATGAGTACCTCTATCGGTTCACCCTTCTATTCCAGTCTCGTATTGTTCGTGGAAAGAAGGATTGTCGGTATGCTTCTGTGTGGGCTCCAATCTCTCTGATTTTATCCTCATGGTCTCTTCGCGAGATATACGTAGCAGGGACCAATATACTGCTTGACTCTTCGGTGAAGGTATGTTCTCGAAATTTTAACAAAAGCCCGTACCAAGCTACTGAGCGTCTCTCCTGCAGAGTCTTCCATTGGAGTTTATCTATCATCTCCATAACACTTTCGCGATTACTAAATGATCCTGTAACGAAGCGCGCTGCTGTCCGTTGGATCTTCCACATCCATCACTGATCACACTCATGTCCATTAAAACTGTTATGTCATGAAGGCGGCTGCCAACAAATATCGTACTGAAGTGAAGTGTACTACATGCTTGGATATAGAAATGATTTTCATTTCAGCGCAACTGCGTGAACTAGGTACGAGTAACTCGATCTGCATTCTGCACCTGTACAAAGGAGGACTATTTAACCGGTTTCCCATTCAGAAATCGCATTTTAATGGTAAGTTCTGAGAAAGTAGTGTTAGGCCACGTGCGTGAAGGACAACGCCGGGATTCGTCAGCAGTCGGATTGAGACCTGTCGAGACTGGTTTAAAATTAAAGCAACAAACGGAAATTTTGCAATGTTCCGTTAATTTTGCCATAAAATTGTGCAAGAAGGTGATAGTAAAGTAGAAACAATGTAGAGTGTACAGAACGTAAACAACTGCTATATGTGTAAATGCAGCTTTACAGGCCTGACAACATCGAGGCTTGCTGTGAATGATGTCATCAATCTCATTTTGAGGCAATAACAGCAATTTTTCCTGCAGAGTTGTTTCCGAGTCTTGAAGTGTGATTGCTGAATACTGACGTGATGGAACCCGTCTCCCCGACACACACTATGGGATTCAAAGCGGGAGAGCGAGCAGGCCACCCCATGCGTGCAATATCGTGCATTTCCAAGAAAACGTCAATCACCTGTGCTCTCTGAGGTCGAGCACTATCGTCCATCAGTACGAAGTCTCGGCCCACAGCACGTCGCAACAACCGCACATGAGGTCCGAAGATCAAGTCACGATGGCTGACAGCAGTTAAAACTTGTTGAACCACCTGAACAATTTCATCAAGAGGTGTTTTAGTGATCAACATAATCCATGTCCACACCATTATGGATGCTCCTCGATATCCGTCTATTTCCACAGTGTTTGGGTCTCGAAATCATGTTCCACGTTCCCCCTAGATGCGAATCCGTCGAGAATGACTCATCAGAGCAAATCGGGCCTTATCTGTAAAAGGGACAATGGCCCACTGTTCAACTGTCCAGGTGGCATGTTGACGGCTTCACTCTAGATGTTCTTTTCTGTGAAGACGCATCAGAGGTACACATACAATAAGTCTCTGACGATAAAGACCACTCTGCCGAATCCTTCTGAGCACCGTTTGTCTCGATACAACACATCCAATGGATGCTACGAGCTCACATTCAGGTTGACGAGCAGTACTAAGGTGGTACCATCATTCTCTTCTGGTGCCGGCCGAAGTGGCCGTGCGGTTAAAGGCGCTGCAGTCTGGAACCGCAAGACCGCTACGGTCGCAGGTTCGAATCCTGCCTCGGGCATGGATGTTTGTGATGTCCTTAGGTTAGTTAGGTTTAACTAGTTCTAAGTTCTAGGGGACTAATGACCTCAGCAGTTGAGTCCCATAGTGCTCAGAGCCATTTGAACCATTTTTCTCTTCTGGTGCACACGTGACGGGCCCTGCCAGGATCTCTGGGATGCAGTTTCTGTCTCTGTGAAATGTCGCCACATCGGAGGAACAACAGAGCGGTTCGCATTAAGCCATCGGGCCACATCAGTTTGCGACTGTCCTGCTTCCATTCTTCCTATGGCCCTCCTCCGCCCTGGTAGGCGTCTTCTCTGTAACATACCGCACCATCTGTGGTTGTGTCTACAGTGATTTTGGATGTTTGACTACCCAGCAGCCGGCCGCGGTGGCCGTGCGGTTCTAGGCGCTGCAGTCCGAAACCGCGGGACTGCTACGGTCGCAGGTTCGAATCCTGCCTCAGGCATGGATGTGTGTGATGTCCTTACGTTAGTTAGGTTTAAGTAGTTCTAAGTTCTAGGGGACTGATGACCTAAGATGTTAAGTCCCATAGTGCTCAGAGCCACTACCCAGCAAACACTACGCCATTGTTGTACAGGCACCTGTTAAGTCTGTGTGATTGAGCCGTGATTGGTTCTTGCTCGTGCCATCTCTTATTTTACATCCTGTTTTTTTTTTCGTGTTGCCACCTCGTTATGTTAGCTTCAATTTCTGTTGTCACTGAGTTGCTGCTTTGTCTGCCCGTCAGCGGCAGCAGCAGCAGCGCCTATCGATATAGCCCTCACATGTTATCTTTGCTGCATTGCTCTTACTTCCCAGTTGTCTGTCGTGGAGTGAGTTGGAATGTGCCAGGAGTGCAGTTCGGACCTGCCAGTCGGGGAGTTGGAACGCGGCACTAGTTCAGTCGGGTTGGAGCAGCAGTGAGGCCTGCATGTCCATGGCTCGCCCGGCCGTTGTTGTCACACATCACTTCAGCTGGGGATGGTCATCGTGCATCGTCGGTCGGTCGCCCTACTGGACGACGTGCATTGGCTCGCCGATCGCTTATGGGTTGGCTGTGTGTGTGAATCGAGTCCAGATTTCTCTTCATGATTGCACAGCCACTGCTTAGTGTCGTTCGTCTTCGTGCAAATGTTTGTCAAACTGAGTGTGTAGTTGGTGTCATTTCCACTGACAACTTGTTTTAAATGTTGCCGGCGTACTGGCAGCCAGTCGGTAGGTTAGAGCGGATCAGCAAGCAAGTCTCCGCACGTCGCAGTCGGCCAGAGCCGCTCGCGGTCTCGATGCAGTGTCGGAGCATATGGGGGCTGCCCCGAGTACTATGAGATTCGTGGCTCACCGACCCAGGACATCAAAGTCGAGTGGTGATTTAATTACTGAAGCCACGTCTGTACACGTTGTCCCCTTCGTTGGTAGTTCGCTGTTGGCGGTATTCCTGGGAGCAACAGCGAGTGTTCTGGTTGTTGAAGATTTAGCCACCTTGTGGTGGAATTAACTATATTTGTCGGTTTGAAATTCAAGTGCACCAGCGGAATTTTCTGCCTTGTGGCCATTAGTGTTCCGGTTACCTGCCCTGGTTGCTCACGTAAATTCAGGCAGTGTCCTTTCCTCACCTGTTGTCAAAAAAAAAAAAAATGGTTCAAATGGCTCTGAGCACTATGGGACTTAACTTCTAAGATCATCAGTCCCCTAGAACTTAGAACTACCTAAACCTAACTAAACTAAGGACATCACACACATCCATGCCCGAGGCAGGATTCGAACCTGCGACCGTAGCAGTCTCACGGTTCCAGACTGTAGCGCCTTTAACCGCTTGGCCACCCCGGCCGGCTCACCTGTTGTGGCTGTCCAACAAGGTGTGTAGTTTTTGACAGCTTAACGTATTTTTGGTTGTGGGCGGCTATGTCTGTAACGTTTTGACTTTGGAATTCTCTTATACTGGTCGGTGGTTAGCAAGTCGTCTTGTCGGTGGGTCCCTGACTGTCTCTTGGTTGTGTTGCCGGCGGATCGAGTATAGTTGGGCTGACTTCTTGTCTCACCTAAGCAAACGTTAAGATTCCAAGGGCAGATCGAGCCCCCTGGAAACTTCTGAGCGCCGTTGCCTATACTGCCTTTCTTGTTGGCGTTTGTTTATGTTTAATGGCTCATAGCCGATGGTTGGAATTTGTATGCTTGTAAATCAAAGGCCTTCAGCAGTTTTAAAAGTAAGTTTTTCTAAATTGGGCAAGTCTTACATTGTCTGAAGATAAAGCTTATTGTAATTGTATTGTTCTTAAAGTGATGGGCCTTCAGCCGCTTTAAAAGTTTGGATTCTTACTTATCAAGTCTTACATCGCTTGGCCTTAAATACTATTTAAGGTTAAAGTGTAGAGCTTTCTGTCTAAAAAAATATATATATAGCAGTTGTATTTAATTCGTGGGCCTGCAGCCGTTTTAGAATTAAAGACGTTTTCTGTCGATAGTCAAGCTTAGAGGTTGCGCTGTAATGTTTGGACAACTAAATAAAGTGTTATGTTTGGAGGGTAACTCACAGCCGCTCATTCTGGCCCCCTTCCACAACTCCTACTACTTGTCCTGTCCTACGGGTTTAACAGGGCGTCTCAATGATTACATCTTGAATTAAACACAGAAGGGCGAAATCGCAGTTTATTGCTTTAGTTTTGGACACCAGCGTAGTTCGCTCATCCGCGCATGAAGCTGCAACCTCTTGACGTACTTCGACCATAATTTAGGATTGTTTGCAGTAAGACAATTATTTATAAGAAGAAGGCGACGACGTCCAGAGCACCAGTGACCGTCAGAACAGCGACCATGGTTGCAGTTTCGCTGATGCGGCAGCACAAAGAGGCGCTCCAACAGCAATCTGCTCAACGACATCATGGATGTGTCTGTGTGTGAACTCTTCAAAGAGAACATATGTTGCCAGAGAACATTCGTAATCGTCATACATAGTCAGTAAATGGGCTGATGGCATGCGGGACCATTGGACACTTATCAACTGGTCGTTCGTGTAGGCAGTTGTTTGGACATGTCCGAAAGAACAGACAACATTTTGATCCTGCAGCGACTATGAATCAAGACACGGTCATCAAAATCGCACGGACTACCTTAGCACGCCTACCGTCAGACTCTAATTCTCAACTTATACCACAAACTACTAATGCAGTGCCTATGCTCATTAGCCTCATTACATGTGGCACCTTGGCAATCCCTGTACGAGTTCGAGCTTATGTCTGAAAAAAAAAAAACAGACACCACAAATATAATTACGGCGTGAACCTTGGCGTGCGGGCTGGTTCGCGACCCTTGCGTACGTAATTGGCTGGCTGGTGGTATGAGGACAGTCCGAGAGAGAATGCGAGTCGTACGTCGGCAATGAGTGAGGCCGCGGGATACAGTGGGGGCGCCGTGCTGTGTAAAGGAGGGACAGTTGCGAACTTACGGCGAGTGGCGTTTGCGGAGCCGATGAGAGGGACCGTGGCCTGGTCGGTGGGGCTGCTGCTTTCGTGTTGACGAATGTAGCGTCTGGACGCCAGTATCACCGCTGAAAGGAGCGACAACGTTCAGGTGCTGTTTTGCAGCTAGGACTTCTTAGCAGCCCATGTCGTCAATTCCAGTTTTGAATCTGCACTTGTCACCTAAGTGCATGTTCAGTGTAAAGGACAACGTCCTGCGCAGCCTTGATGTTCTAGTGGAGCTTGTGGACAACAATTCTACCATTTGTTGAAGTGTAATGAGCCTACACATAAGACACCCAACGTCCCAAAGCAGCATAATATGTGAGAGTCAAAATGTTATACAGTCGTAACTGTTGGGCAGATCGCTATGCCCTTATAAGCCTGCCGGCAGTTGAGGCCGAGTGGTTCTAGGCGCTTTTGTCTGGAACCGTGCGACCGCTACGGACGCAGGTTAGAATCCTGCCTCGGGCATGGATGTGTGTGATGTCCTTAGGTTAGTTAGGTTTAAGTAGTTCTAAGTTGTAGGGGACTGATGACCTCAGATGTTAAGTCCCATAGTGCTCAGAGACATTTTGAACCTTAAAAGCCTAATATTTCGCCTTGAGTTTCGAGGCCGTTATTGTTCAGGTAACAGTATTAACTGTCTGACTTATGGTTGATTTTTCATTGCTAATGTGTATAGATACCTTAAGCGGATTTCGTTTGTTCCCCATTTGTAATCGTACATCCTCGAGTTTAACAATTTGTTGATTTAGAATTTTGGTCTGTTGTAATTCAGTCTATCCATGAGCCTGTGTCGTCTCCCTAGTTAACGGGCGAGAACTTCCGGCAGGTTTCCGCTGCCCTGTTCGGCCTCTGATCTGGCACCGCTCTCCGACTGACCGACCATCCGACGTGCCGGTGTTAGAAAAGGCCGAGCCATCTCATATAGGTCTGCTGACGGCTCGAGGCCGTAGTAACAGTAGTAACTTCACTCTATGTATCTTACTTTCTTAAACAAACCTGGCTTTATTCTGACGACTGTTAACACTTAAATTCGGTTCTTACTTGGCACTGACCTGCTAATATTTACAAAAAAATGGCTCTGAGCACTATGGGACTTAACTACAGAGGTCATCAGTCCCCTAGAACTGATCTAAGTAAACCTAACTAACCAAAGGACATCACACACATCCTTGCCCGAGGCAGGATTCGAACCTGCGACCGTAGCGGTCGCGCGGTTCCAGACAAAAGCGCCTAGAACTGCTCGGCCACTGCGGCCGGCTAATATTTACAGGTAATTAATAATTTTGTTAGCGCCGTGACGGGTTTTGATCTTAAGAACCTTGTAAACCGGAATTACTATCAGTGGAAGACTTCGTGAACGCCTGTTTCTTAATTACGGTCGTTAACTGAAACGTCATTAAAAGATTCCGCTAAGCGCCAGGCGCGCACTTTTCTAAAATTACAAATGTTATCCAAATTGTTTTGAAAAGATAAATTTTTATTGACAGATGGTTCAGTAAGCACCAGGTGCGAATTTTTATAAAAAAGCAAATTCCATATAAATTGTTCAGAAAAGATAAACTGTTATTGACAGATAGTTCAGTAAGCGCTAGGCCATATTTTATTAAATTTAAAATTCATTGAAATTCTTACGAACATTTGCTGTACTGAGTGTTGTGACGTATTTTTCTTAACTGCAATTGTTCACTGTGTAATCAACATTTAATTCGAGTGTTTCATACATGAAGATATTTTCCTACTTCTATCCACGCACTCACTAGTTAAACTCGTACAAATGAATGGTCATCATGCAAACAGTGAATGATGTTACTGTTTCTGGGCTAGCCCTCCCACTCCGCAACCTCGTTTGCTGACCTTTGTGACCTGTCCCTATGACACTCATTTCACGGTGATGACGACCAATGATCACTTCAGTGCAGATGCATTCTAAGCTCGAACTCTGAAGGGAATCGGCGAGATGCTGCGAGTAATGAGGCTAATGAGCAGGCGCACATCATCGGTAGTATGTGGTATAAATTCAGAATTTGGGTCTGACGGAGGCGTGCTAGGGTAGTCCGTGCAGTTATGGTGACTAGTGTGCGAGGATGGGGTAATGGTTAGCGCATCTGCCTAGCAAGCAGAAGACCCACGTTTGAATCCTAGGCTGGCGCAGATTTTCGGCTTTCCCGGCTGATATAAATCAGTGCCCACTGGCAGCTAATATCTTCAATTCCTTTGTGTCTTGACTCATAGTGCCGCAGGATCAAAATGGTGCCTGTTGTTTCGGACGTATCTGGAAAAACAGACACCACGTACATACTAACAAGTTACGTGCTTCGTAGTGAAGTTCAGTGATCTACAATTATGACAACGCAATGAAAAGGATACAAAGGCCTCATGTACGAAGAGTGTTATGGATTATTCTGTTGATTTTAGTGAACTACATTTATTTAATGAATTTAAGTGGAACCAAAGTAATACTAAAGAGATCAGAAGAAGATAGTTTGAAAATAAGCACCTTGTTCCTGACAGTTTTCAACTTATATGTAAACTCGTTGAAAAGATATATAGGAGTGCAGCATATTCCTTGAACAACTGTGACGTATCTACTCGGCATACAAAGATAGTTATTTTGCATCTTGTTCATGAAAGAATGCTACTATTAGTTTTAAACAATTTCATGTACTCAGTCATGATCTTATAAGCGAGTTTCGTACTATGATGGTATTGTAAGAACCTGCAGCTCATTAAGTATCCACATGAACATTGCGCGGCGCAGACACGATCAGTAGTCGCGAAACATGCGTTGCTGACCGTACTCCTAAGTCCGTTAGGGGCAAGCGAAACTATGTTCAACCAAGGCAGGCATAAATTTAGCAGTTGAGCCACACCTGTAGTAAGTTTTCTGAAGTCACTTGCTTTGTTATATTGTCATTTTCAACAGTTTTCGACAGAATTGAAGGAAAAAGAATGAAAACTTCACGTATTACTGCGAAGTCCCTTGTTTAAGTCAATGGCCATACCTGGAACGATTTTTCGATTTAAATTTATGAAGGAAAAAGGAAAGCAGGAACGAAAATCCATAATAGATTCAAGACCTCGCATTTCAAGTGGGCTTGACTGCCCACTGACTGGCAGTAATACAGTGCGAAGTGTGAAATAACTTATTTCTGATTTGATGGGGATATATTCAAAAGGAAAATCGCATTGTGGAAGGTACACATTCTGTCAAGAAACACAATTCATTTCTCTAAGCTCACTGGCGTCAAAGGAAGCGGTGAGTGTTGAAGAATTTACTGTAGCCTTGAAAGAAACAGAGTTTTCTAGACATTTTGAGGACACTATCGAGCTTAAATCTCTTTTTCGAGCTGTTTCCGAGACCATTTGCCATTCCAGTTGAATGCGCCCCTGTGCATTTCCAGATGAGAAGGACTGATCTTCAGCGTAACTTCCCTTTAAAAGGCAAATTCTTTTACTTTCAAACTTCAAGGACGTCTACGTTGTATACCTTGGGAAGAGTTTTCGCATCTTCAAAATAATAAAATGTATATGCATGAAAGATTTTTTTCAGTTATGAAGTTAAATAAGTCACTGTTACATGGCAACCTGAGTACGATAATCTGTGAAATTGTCTGCATCAGCACATATGCAGACGATTTATATCAGATAAAAATATAGCTAAGGCCCTCAGCGCACCAAACATGATTAAATAATATTGAAAATTTCTTTTGTTTATGATCCATGTTGTTGAGAAATGTAAAATATGGAACAAAGCTGAACACAGAGCGACTACATTGAAATTTAAATGTGCCACCTTGACGGTTTCCCCCTCCTCCCACTCCTCACGCTCGGCGTGCCATGGCGGTAGGGGAAATGTGCGGCCTGCCAGGAGGACTACAGCACTCGTGTCAGGGCACGGCCTGCGTGCTGGTTTTGGCCATCACTGGTACAGAAAGCGCCGGGCCAGGGACTCTGTCCATCGAATTTTCATACGGTTCATCCATTCTACCACCATCTGCGGGTTAGCTGAGGTTTAGAACTGTAGCGTACTGGAATCTCTGATATGGATTCTGACAACGTTGAGACAGTGATATTGGCCACTTTAAGCTCTGGGTGTTGTCATTTGCGCCAATGATGCAATCAGAGATTATACTGGTAAGAGGACGATGTGGTAAATGAGGTCAAGACCAGCAAGATTTGGCAGGGCTAGTCTGGATGACTGGTTCAAGTGCACCCTCACTGGAGTAGCGCTTCAGGCTCAGGCAGTGTACTATCTGGGTAAGGTTGTGCCTCCAGCTGATTGTCACTCCAAATCACGTGCCCTCCCCCACCCGCGAAATCGTGCATCTGACGCATCCTATGGCCAGTGACAATACCTTGAGACCACCCTGCGTTGCATCCGAAAGTATGACCTCATACATTTTTTGTGCCCACGTTGTGTAAGTGAGGGCCCTGGAATTACAGTCTTGGATGCCAGATATCTAAGAGGATGCACCAGTGTAGCAGTTTTGCCACTGTCACGGACCCTCACCTACGCTTCAGAATTCCTGAATATCTTCTGAGTTATACATTAGATGGAGTGGGGCGCTGTTCATGCGCTGTACGCCTTTCCACCTACAGACATTTCTGAACGTATGATGTAGGACAGTCTCGATAGTAAAAATGGTTGCCAAAGCCAGGATTGTGTCGTAGATCGTGAATGTGGACATGACGACAATATGAGGGAAACTGAAAAGTGCATTTACTAGTAACAGCCACGTTACTTCTCCTAATGGACCAACGAACTCTTTATGCATTCTTACCCAGTGCTGCTCTGTTTTGAGGTAAAGTGATCTACACCGCAGAAGAAAAAGACGAAATCAAATGTATATCTAGCACCACATACACTGGCAATGTAGCCTAGGGGATTGCAAATATTTTCAAAAATCATGAAGTAAAAGTTGGGTTTTCTACATTAAATAAACAACTACTACTAACATAAAGTGTAATCATGATCCATAGTGAGACTCTCGAACATACAATGTAACATGCCAGGAGTGCTCCACATTCTTCCTAGGACAAAACACCTTTAGTTTATGTAAGTTATTCTCGATGTATATACTGTGCATTGAAAGTTGTATGTGATGTTTGACATGTGTGAGACTCTGCACAAATGGAACGATAAAAACTGTAAGTGCAAGTTCTTCCAAATTTCGCCTTTGACTACACACAAAAATCGATGACTAACTAAAATTGCGCGTCTTTTATATATTGCAGTACAGTCAACACAACAAAACAGAACCTCACACATCACACGTAAAAATGCCACAGCCGAAACCATAAACACTTGAGAATGGGACTCATTTCCCGAAACGTGTCGGATAAAATATGAATAAAAGAAAATCGTGACTGGTAGCAGAAAAGTTATTTATAAACAAACCCATTGTTTTCACAGCCTCAACCTTTAAAAGAAACATTTACAGTGGAAAAAATCGGAAGTACGGTACTAATGCCATAGAGATTCGATGGCTAGAGTAATATTCTTGCATGACATAACATTAATCAGACATCAAGTAGATTTTATAGTTTTAATGGGGATAGGACGTCAAACGGGCCGACTTGGAGCAGGAGAGGCACCACAGGACATTTTAATTTCCACTGTCTATAATTTTACAAATAAATCGATAAAAATTTGTCAGCATGACCAGGAAGGATTCAGGATTCACACTCATAGCAGCGGAAGTTCAAAAACGTAACAAAACATATTTTTTTTTACGTGTGAAATTTCATCATTTTTTTCTCTTGCTATTGGCTGCATTTGTTGCTATAGGTGCACCTTTCTTCATAGATAAGAGAGAGATTCTTTCATGAATTTTGCACAGCATACAAACCATACTTGTAGATGTATGAAACTTTAGAATTTATCTAATTTATCAAAAACTGAATGAGCTGTTACATTTTAAACTTCATGTTTAGAAAAAATTCAAAATTTATAGTTAATTATCTCAGTTTTACCACAGTTTTTAAAAGATTTGGAAAATTCTAGAGTTTCACACAATTGTAAGTATGATCTGTATTCTATGCAAAATCCATCGAAGAATCTCTCTTACTTATAAAGTGTAGCTATAGCAACAAATGCAGCCAATTGTAAGTGAAAAAATGATGAAATTTCGCATTAAAAAAAACTGTTATGATTTTGAACTTCCACTTCTATGAGTATGAATCCTGAATCCTTCCTGGTCGTAGTGACAAAGCTTTATGAATTTATTTGTAAAAGTATAGACAGTGGAAATTAAAATGTCCTGTGGTGCCTCTCCTGCACCAAGTCGGCCCGTTTGACGTCCTACCACCCTCAAATGTAAAATATCGTTTGTAATATAGTAAACGACTCAAATTTAGCCTTCTTCATCCTGATCTGATTTAAGTGGAAAGTTAGTAGAACCCAATGGACATAAACTTCCTGGAGCAAATGACATTGCCCAGAGAGGAATGTTGGCAAATTTTTTAGTGCTTTTACAAGAGACGAAATAGGCTTATGGGTTCTTTCATTTGTAATATGTTCTTATTAGAGCTGACTTTAATGCATAGACCGTCAGTTTCAAGTTGCACAAATAATCATACTAAAATACTTAATTGCTCTTCCCTCACTGATTTGTCACCATAATTACATCCATGTAAATCACGCCATACCGAATGCCCTAAATTAATTGTTTCCCATATCCCGGGAATATAGGAGAAGCACTGGCGACACTAATGCCACTATATTTGTACATCCTAAACGGTGTACTTAAAATATAAGCCAATGAACTGAACCACAGGTGCCACCACAGCGGAGGGATATATGTGGAGAGGCCAGACTAACAAGTGGTTCCAGAAGAGGGGCAAAGTCTTGACGGCTGACTTTCCTGCCCTTCTGCCATTAGCCATCATAGCCTTACTATAATAATATTCTGCGAACAGCTGAAAGTAAGTGTAAGGTACAGCCGTATTTTTCCCGAGGGGATTCAGCTTTATTGTATCGTTAGGTGACCTGCCTGCATCTGTATAGCACACTATATCGTATACTTTGGTATATTAATCATGAATGGATGTATTGCACAGTCATCTCTCTACATTTGCAATCTAGTATAAGGTACTCACAAAGTAGTGGAGCGGTGGTTTAGCGATGATATAGAAATTGGGAAGCATGTTGCCACGTCAGTGGTTAGTGTTGAAATTATGGAAAAGCGGTAAAATTCCTAAAATTATTCGGACTGTCAACAGTGCTGCTTATTATAGTACATCGTCCCATATCGATGGTGTCTTTTCCATCCCATCCGTCCACTGGTATGTTGTTGATTACCACATAATGGTTGACTGACACCACGTGTTTGAGATGGAGAGTGTCTTCGTAGGAGCAACATATACGAGGGATGGCCAGCACCAAAAGAGTGATGGAATCCATGGCTGCCGTATGAGGAACCAATGCTCTTGGTCTCTTCAGAATGGAACACCAAGTCATTTGCTACCCCATCACTGTGGAAGATGAGATTGAATGTGTAGAGGGCATCACTTTTGGACAGCAATTTGGAAATTCTCCACAAAGCCGCAAACACTCCCAGTTTCCATATGTTGCAATGTCTTCCACAATTTTGTCAATAACAAAAAACTCCATTTGTCTTTTGTTTCAACCATCCTGTGTGTTGTGAGAGCAGCATACTTTACACCATGTGGTGTCCAGCTTTCTGTAAGAGGCAATGGATCGGAACATGTTAATGTTGGTTTAGCACCTGACACATGCCTTGAAGTCACAGTAGAAAAACGAAAAGTATGGTTGTGTACATAGCTGTAGTCACACTGCTTCGATGCGCTACAGCAAGAAACAATGTACCAAACTGCTTATGAAACGACAACCGAGAACACTTTTCTTGGGACTGATAGTCGATATAGTCTTCCTCTAGTACAGGTGACTGTACTAGAGGAAGTACTATGTACTTTACATAGCTCCATGGAAGCTCCTTCGACCACTGGTCGCCTGCTCCAGTGGACCAATACATGTATGGTTGATGGGATCATCATATATTCTCAATGTCAACACGCAGACAGTATTTGTTTCCTTTTATACTGGAGGAGAGAGAAGCGACAAAATTTTACTGAGTTCTCTACCAGGTGATGTCGCAATGTTTTTATAATTCGTAGTTTTACGCCATTGGATGTTACAAAAATAATGTGGAGAGGGAGAGGCTGTGCTGACAGTGAAGACTCAGACACCAGTACACTGTCGTATTTCTTGTGTGGTAACCATAGGAACACTATAAAGGAGATAAGGACATGTACAGAGTGATATTTGTAGACTGTCATTCGATATCGATGAACTGCACGTGGTATGCTTCTGAATTTCTTTCTACAGTCCATGTGTACTTTGTATGGTTGTGACTTTTCTCCCTCATGTTAGTGTGCCATTTTTCTCATGGTGATAGCTCTCTACCTATCAGCCTTCTAACTAATGGAACAGTGCTTCGGAACATGACGGGATTTCGAGAGAATCAACAGAGGTCTGTGACTTGACGGGGACATCTGTTGCACGTGGAAATGAGGTGGATTTAAATGGTGTATATCAAAGACTGGAAGATTCGTCACAATACGGTAGGTAAGCGATAATCTGAGAAAAGGGGAGTTGAGCTCTATACCGCTTCTGCTAAATGTTGTGGGCAAACATATTACAATCTCTCACGATCGTCTCGCGAGGTGACTGCAATGAGAAAATCAGGAGCTAATTAAGATTTTTACCGAGAGCCAACCACCAGCAGAAGTTCTGGCTTTCGTCTCATCAATAAATAAGAGACAATGTTCTTCCTTAGTTTTGTGTGCCTATAAATTGATGGAATGAGACATGAATAGGTAGACTAAATCTACACTTACGTCTATGGACTTTCTTTGCGAACCATCGTACAGTGTGTGGCGGAGGGTACCCTGTACCAGTATTAGTCTTTCCCTTTCCTAGGCTGCTATATACCTAATGAGCACTGATTTCTGTTATCTTGTCTTCGCGGTCCTTACACAAAATGTATTTTGGTGGCAGTATAGCCCTTCTGTGCTGAGCTTCAAATGTCGGTTCTCAATAGTGTTCCTCGAGAAGAACATCATCCACCCTCAAGGGATTCCCATTAGAGCTACCTGGCAAACGTAAACCTACTGTAGAAGGAAAAAGATACTCGCGATGCAAAGTAACTCTCATGATTAATTTAGTTGATTAGCCTATCGATCCGATATCAAGGCGTACCGCATGCTAGGTGGAAGCGAGAGCTAGGGTACAAGGGATGTGATTCATAAGTTGGAGTGGTAGTCAGGCGTATTTTTCGTTGCGGTGATATCTTTCAACGAACTTTCAATCTCCCACCTACACAGGGACAGATGACCTTCGTAATAAAATCAGCTTTATTACCGAATTTACAAAGTGATACATAGTATAAATATTTACAACTCCTCTGTGCTGTTACCCTAAGAGACTTCATATGTGGTTACTTTGAGAGAGTTCGAAAGTGAAGAGATATCCTATGATAGAGGTAGATCTTGGCACTCTGTCATGAGCTAAAAATGAGTTTAATAATCTATTCGTATGATCCAAGACATAACAGACATTAAGCTATTTAGAACAGATTTTTTTTACTCGGAGGAAATATAGGCAATGTCATACTGTTTCAGGATTTTCAAATAAGTAAGTATGCTTTAGTGATGTGAAAACGCGTGTATGCCACGATTTTTTCTGTCTTCGAAAATAACTCGTATAGAAGGGAGAAATCTACACTTAGCGTGAGAAACTCGACGAGTAGGGTCCAACAACACCCCTTTCTCGCGTTGGATGAAATGTATTTTTTAAACTGTGGGGTCTATGTCAGGGACGGATTGATTAGAACTACTGTATACATCCAAGATAGTACCCGTGGTCTATGGGTAGCGTCTTTGATTCATAATCAAAACGTCTTCGGTCCCGGTTTCGATCCCCGCCACTGCCTAAATTTTGATACATAATCAGCACTGGTGGCCGAAGACTTCCGGCATAAGAAGTCAGCCTCATTCTGCCAATGGCCTTGTCAAAGAGGGTGGAGGAGCGGATAGAGGTTCAGGGCACTCTCTTGTCCTAGGGGTGGGAAATTGCCCCGAAAGGCGGAAGAATCAGCAATGATTAAAGACATGAGGATGCAAAAGGCAATGGAAACCACTGCATTAAAGACACATAACGTGTATCCACAGGACATGTGGCCTGTAATTGAAAAAGTGTCATGATGATCTCTCCATTGGCAAAAGATTCCGGAATAGTCCCCCATTCGGATCTCCGGGAGGGGACTGCCAAGGGGGAGGTTACCATGAGAAAAAGATTGAATAATCAACGAAAGGATAATGTTTTACGAGTCGGGGCGTGGAATGTCAGAAGCTTGAACGTGGCAGGGAAACTAGAAAATCTGAAAAGGGAAATGCAAAGGCTCAATCTAGATATAGTAGGGGTCAGTGAAGTGAAGTGGAAGGAAGACAAAGATTTCTGGTCAGATGAGTATCGGGTAATATCAACAGCAGCAGAAAATGGTATAACAGGTGTAGGATTCGTTATGAATAGGAAGGTAGGGCAGAGGGTGTGTTATTGTGAGCAATTCAGTGACCGGGTTGTTCTAATCAGAATCGACAGCTGACCAACACCGACAACGATAATTCAGGTATAGATGCCGACGTCGCAAGCTGAAGATGAACAGATAGAGAAAGTGTATGAGGATATTGAAAGGGTAATGCAGTATGTAAAGGGGGACGAAAATCTAATAGTCATGGGCGACTGGAATGCAGTTGTAGGGGAAGGAGTAGAAGAAAATGTTACAGGAGAATATGGGCATGGGACAAGGAATGAAAGGGCAGAAAGACTAATTGAGTTCTGTAACAAGTTTCTGCTAGTAATAGCGAATACCCTGTTCAAGAATCACAAGAGGAGGAGGTATACTTGGAAAAGGCCGGGAGATACGGGAAGATTTCAATTAGATTACACCATGGTCAGACAGAGATTCCGAAATCAGATACTGGATTGTAAGGCGTACCCAGGAGCAGATATAGACCCAGATCACAATATAGTAGTGATGAAGAGTAGGCTGAAGTTCAAGACATTAGTCAGGAAGAATCAATACGCAAAGAAGTGGGATACGGAAGTACTAAGGAATGACGAGATACGTTTGAAGTTCCCTAACGCTATAGATACAGCAATAAGGAATAGCACAGTAGGCAGTACAGTTGAAGAGGAATGGACATCTCTAAAAAGGGCCATCACAGAAGATGGGAAGGAAAACATAGGTACAAAGAAGGTAGCTGCGAAGAAACCATGGGTAACAGAAGAAATACTTCAGCTGATTGATGAAAGGAGGAAGTACAAACATGTTCCGGGAAAATCAGGAATACAGAAATACAAGTCGCTGAGGAATGAAATAAATAGGAAGTGCAGGGAAGCTAAGACAAAATGGCTGCAGGAAAAATGTGAAGACATCGAAAAAGATATGATTGTCGGAAGGACAGACTCAGCATACAGGAAAGTCAAATCAACCTTTGGTGACATTAAAAGCAAGGGTGGTAACATTAAGAATGCAACGGGAATTCCACTGTTAAATGCAGAGGAGAGAGCAGATAGGTGGAAAGAATGCATTGAAAGCCTCTATGAGGGTGAAGATTTGTCTGATGTGTTAGAAGAAGAAACAGGAGTCGATTTAGAAGAGATAGGGATCCAGTATTAGAATCGGAATTTAAAAGAGCTTTGGAGGACTTACGGTCAAATAAGGCAGAAGGGATAGATAACATTCCATCAGAATTTCTAAAATCATTGGGGGAAGTGGCAACAACACGACTATTCACGTTGGTGTGTAGAAATATATAAGTCTGGCGATATACCATCTGACTTTCGGAAAAGCATCATCCACACAATTCCGAAGACGGCAAGAGCTGACAAGTGTGAGAATTATCGCACAATCAGCTTAACAGCTCATGCATCGAAGCTGCTTACAAGAATAATATACAGAAGAATGGGAAAGAAAATTGAGAATGCGCTAGGTGACGATCAGTTTGGCTTTAGGAAAAGTAAAGGGACGAGAGAGGCAATTCTGACGTTACGGCTAATAATGGAAGCTAGGCTAAAGAAAAATGGTTGGTTCAAATGGCTCTGAGCACTATGCGACTTAACTTCTGAGGTCATCAGTCGCCTAGAACTTAGAACTAATTAAACCTAACTAACCTAAGGACATCACACACATCCATGCCCGAGGCAGGATTCGAACATGCGACCGTAGCTGTCCTGCGGTTCCAGACTGAGCGCCTAGAACCGCTAGACCACCGCGGCCGGCAAAGAAAAATCAAGACACTTTCATAGGATTTGTCGACCTGGAAAAAGCGTTCGACAATATAAAATGGGGCAAGCTGTTCGAGTTTCTGAAAAAAGTAGGGGTAAGCTATAGGGAGAGACGGGTCATATACAATATGCACAAAAACCAAGAGGGAATAATAAGAGTGGATGATCAAGAACGAAGTGCTCGTATTAAGAAGGGTGTAAGACAAGGCTGTAGCCTTTCGCCCCTAATCTTCAATCTGTACATCGAGGAAGCAATGATGGAAATAAAAGAAAGGTTCAGGAGTGGAATAAAAATACCAGGTGAAAGGATATCAATGGTACGATTCGCTGATGACATTGCTATCCTGAGTGAAAGTGAAGAAGAATTAAATGATCTGCTGAACGGAATGAACAGTCTTATGAGTACACAGTATGGATTGAGAGTAAATCGGAGAAAGACGAAGGTAATGAGAAATAGCAGATATGAGAACAGCGAGAAACTTAACATCAGGATTGATGGTCACGAAGTCAATGAAGTTAAGGAATTCTGCTACCTAGGCAGTAAAATAACCAATGACGGTCGGAGCAAGGAGGACATCAAAAGCAGACTCGCTATGGCAAAAAAGGCATTTCCGGCCAAGAGAAATCTACTAATATCAAATACCGGCCTTAATTTGAGGAAGAAATTTCTGAGGATGTACGTCTGGAGTACAGCATTGTATGGTAGTGAAACATGGACTGTGGGAAAACAGGAACAGAAGAGAATCGAAGCATTTGAGATGTGGTGCTATAGACGAATGTTGAAAATTAGGTGGACTGATAAGGTAAGGAATGAGGAGGTTCTACGCAGAATCGGAGAGGAAAGGAATATGTGGAAAACACTGATAAGGAAAAGGGACAGGATGATAGGACATCTGCTAAGACATGAGAGAATGACTTCCATGGTACTAGAGGGAGCTGTAGAGGGCAAAAACTGTAGAGGAAGACAGAGATTGGAATTCGTGGCGGGCCGCATCAAACCAGTCGGTAGACTGATGACCAAAACAAAGAAATACATCCAAGCGTCCGCTCTAAGACTCTCAGCGGCAGGAGTGGGCATGAGGAAGCGGCTACCGGACGTTGAGTTGTGGATTAGCTTAGCCTGTGAGGGTCAGTTAGGTGCAAAAAAATGCAGTGTTCTGTCTGCTCTTGCCCACGCCAATGGGGGCTAGCGAAGTGACTAGTGTAGTTAGTGAATGGACGTGTGTGTTGCTTGAGAAGATTCAATGTGATGTTTGTGTACGTGTATGATTATTCTCCCCATGTACATTGATCTTTTGACTGCTTAGTGACAGTCTCTCCGAACTCTGAGCATTCGGTAGGGCTGGAGTGTGGATGTCGGGGAATGAGGGTGCAGCTGCGGCATTGCCGATGCATGTGCGGGTCTCTTCCCTCCGGTGCAGGGGAGAAGAAGAGATTTCGTTGTCGGCGGCGGTCGAGCGACAGAGGCACGCGGTAGACGGCGCACGGTGCGCTCTTCGTGATCGCGAGAGTGTGTGTGATCGGTTGGATTTTTTTCATAAGTTTGGTGGAAACGTTGCGATGGAGCAGAGTGCTTGTGTTTTCAAACGTCGGTGCATACAAGACCTCAGATGCATTTAGCGTCACGATCTATGGCGGAAATTTAATTACTTGATTTGTGTAATGTTTGCATGTGATATTTGGATGTTGAAAATTTGTTTTTATTACGAAGAAGAATCATCGTAAGGTGGTGGTGAATGTGCGTTGTTCTTAGCATTAGTTAGTTTAAGTAGTGTGTAAGTCTAGGGACCGATGACCTCAGCAGTTTGGTTCCTTAGGAATTCACATACATTTGAATATTTGTCATGCGAAGTGGGGATGCCGGCCGGAGTGGCCGTGCTGTTCTGGGAGCTATAGTCTGCAGCCGAGCGACCGCTACGGTCACAGGTTCGAATCCTGCCTCGGGCATGGATGTGTGTGATGTCCTTAGGTTTAATTAGTTCCAAGTTCTAGGCGACTGATGACCTCAGAAGTTAAGTCACATAGTGCTCAGACCCATTTGAACCATTTTTTTGAAGTGGGGATGATGGGGTGAAGAGTTACGGACATGAGCTCTACCCAAGTGGGGGACCCCTGTCTCCCGCAAACTGATTACATAAAGAATATCTATCAGTATATTATTGATGCTGATTAGAATTTCGTGTCTTGAGATCCTTCCCCTCCAGCACCGATTGAGTCTTCCTCCTGTCAATTTTTCTCTGTGGGGTGGGGAGGAAGGCGCGAGGGGTGGAGCTGAGACCTCCTCTGGTCGTGACATTGTGCACTAGCTCAGTTGATATGTGAATGTCAAGGTCATCACACGCATGAAAATTTTCCGACAAGACAATACGTCCAGTCTATAACAGTAGGATTACATAATTAATTAGGACATGTAGTTGCTGGATGTGAATTCTTCCCGCCAAATAGAGAGATTCATCCACTGAAAACATGAATTTTATAAATAAAAAGGATGTCCTCTGCTATATAAATGACATTGATTTCAATTTCGTGTCATGAGATCCTGCCTCTCGAGCACAGATTGAGTCGTTTTCCTGCCAATTTCCGGATGGGGGAAGAGAGGTGAAGTGAGGGATTGGAGGGGAGGGCTGGGAGTTTCTCATAGAGGGTGGGGTTTATTAACTTATCGATTTAATTAATTAGTCAATTAATTTGATATAAAAGATTTGCTTGCATCAGCGAGTGGATATCCCAGACGGGTGGTGGAGGAGGAGGAGGAGGAGGAGGAGGAGGAGGAGGAGGCGTGGGGGAGTTTCTCAGAAGGACGGTTTACCTGCAGGAGGTCATAAACTACTTAAGCAAACAACACGTTAAGAGGTGGGGGAGAGTGTTGTATCCGCGGGGGCTGGTGCTGTGACTCTTCGACGACATGTGGGATGCTCATAGCTTATGTTGTCAGGTGCTATGTCAGTGGTAAATGCACATGAGCGTGTCGGCTTTGGTCACTACAAGGCTCAGTACTTCCCTGAATAACATCGATGAGGGTTTTTTGACGTAGGCCGACAAGAGCATATTTTAATCGGAAAGTGTACTGTTCGCGACTTAACACAGACATGACTTTCATTATTGCCACTGGTCTTTTTATCAATTGACGATGGTTTTTTTATCACCTGAGAAGGGCTGAAAACTTTACGTAGCCACGCCAATTGTTATTCTGTAACATGTCATAGCATTTGGATATGCACCGGGAGATACAACGTAAAAGTTGCGAAATCGTTTGTGTGGGTATATAAGTGACCTGAACAAATATAGATACAGCGGACCATTAGACGTTTTATTCCACCGGCCGTTGTGGCCGAGCGGTTCTAGGCGCTTCAGTTTGGAACCGCGCGACCGCTACGGTCGCAGGTTCGAATCTTGCCTCGGGCATGCGTGTGTGTGATGTCCTTAGGTTAGTTAGGTTTAAGTAGTTTTAAGTCCTAGGGGACTGATGACCTCAGATGTTAAGTCCCATAGTGCTCAGAGCCATTTGAACATTTTATTCAGTTCCATTTAATAGTTTTAACACCTGTATTTTATAAAGTTGTTCACTGTATGAATTGTCAAACAATCATGTATAATTTTTTTTAGCAGTGGTTGCCCCTGTTTCAAAATTACCAAAAATAACAAGCATTTTGGAAGAACACTACAGTAGACATGAACAGAAGCCAATGGCACAGAAGTTGATCCGGACAATTGTGCAAGTGCATCTGTATTCGAAAAACCCAAAAATAGAATAAGGAAGACCCGTAAAAATGAAGACGATGAACTCACTGCACTGTTGAAAAGAGATCGTCACAGAAGCACATTCGAAGGAGGAGGCAAATGATGAAGACAGGCACTTCCTTCTGTCAGAGATTCGCAAAGTGCCTCCTTTCAAAAAACCGTGATTACGTTCTGACATAATTTCAGTTATTGCAGAGGCACAAGCTTCAGATAACCAACAGTGGCCATATCATGTTGGGCCATATATGCCACATCAGTTTCATCACCACACACAATTTCCACCTTCCATTTCTCGTCAAGCATCCCAAGTGCCCCCACTAACACATTATCCGTTGGATACTAATGCATCACAAACAAGCGACTAATTCATTTTCAGTGAGATTGTTAGAGTAAATGTTTACTGTTTTTTGAACTATAAATTAATAGACATGTTAAAAGACGTAACTGTTTATCCCTGCCCACCTTTCCTACCAAAGGTTTGCTATTACTACTAGTCACAAAAAGTGTTTTTCAAAATTATAGCAAACTGCTGAAGGTATATTAATAGAAACAAAGTGACAACTAGAGCTTTACTTCACTAAGCTTGAGGATCAATTTCTCCTCTGTCAAGATACCGTTTACAGTCTCTTATGTAACCACGACGACGATTTCGACATTCTAAGATAACTGAAAATTTTGCTATGGTCTGCACTTAGATCGCCAAGCAGTGTATAATGCAAACTTCTGATCAATCGAGTAATTTACATTGGGTGATTTCTCATTTTCCTGCTCTTTCGGATTTTCTTTTTTTAGTAGGAGTTTGACTTGTAGTGGTTCTTCATACGACGTCATTCTCTCAACTGACTATTTCGCGATGAGAAGTGAGCTATTGTAAAAAAGTGAGGTCACGAGTTGCCGCCTCGGTGAGGCCTCCGGCAGCCGCCCTTGTCCCTCGGCTAGCAGCGGCCTGCCTTACACGCAGGCTGTACTTGTTCTCGCGTCGGTCGAGATACACCGACCTCACAACCTGCAAATTACCGGAAGGCGTGATTTCTCTTCCCTCATTCTCGTATCATTTTCTACAATTACTTATTATATAAACCCAATGCACTTATTGTTAATGTCTTTAGCATCTGTGAGTCTTTAGCGTCTGGGACTCTGTGTTCGACATTTTAGTGTCTGAATTTTTAGCGTTGGACTCCTGAATATTCGCATCTCTTACGTTCATGCGCCACTGTGTGAACTTCATTGGAAGCCGGGCTACTTAAAAGTAGATTTCTTTGACTTTCAATTATAGACACTGTTTGGACATTTATTATGGGGTTTAACTATTGTAACCTCCCCACAGAAAACAAAATGAACCAAGTGTAACCTCCCACGAAAATATTTAAAAATAAATATTAACCAAGTGTAACCTCCCCACGGAAATAATAATTAAATGAACTTTAAATATTGTAACCTCTAAACAAAATTGGCTCCCATTTATAATCTGTGTGCAGAAATGTATTCACATTTAATGTACCCACAAAATTCTTTTCTCATTTAATGTTAAGTTCGAAACAGAAAAATTCCTAAACACCAGAATAATAAAAAATTCAGTAACCTGGTAAATTTTATGACGACAGCAGCGCTGCGCCACGGCCCTGTGCTCTGAATAAAAAAAGCAAAAATTCTCACCTCAATAAAAACTGCGAATATATCTGCTCTTACCTAAAAAATTTTCGGCACAGCTCCGTGCAATGCTGGCCTATGCTTTATGATTCGTGAAAGGAGTAATTATCCTTTGGATAAAATCTTTAAATTGAAATGAATGCTTCCTTTTTCTTTTAAAAAATTACTTTGTATTATAAAAATTATTATTGGGGCATTTTTAAAAGAAATTGAATGACAGTTAAAATACATTATTAGATATGCGCAAGGCTGCTTCTTTACCTTCTACAATAATACTCATCTTCCAGAGTTCCGACCAGAGCAGACTGCACACAAGCGCAGACACGCGCCGACTACCGCCGACTACTGCAGACTAGCGACAAGCAACAAGTAACTACATACTGCTCTCTGGTCAGAGACTCTCCTAAGTCTTGCCTGTTGGAGTTCCATGAGCAACAAATTTTTCCTAATTAACTAAGTTTACAATCACAGAATATATACATATATATGTAAGTGCAGAACATGAAATAAAATATAGTGCACATGCACTGAGTACAGAACATGTCAAGCAATGACAAAATGTATACGCAATGAGTATAAATCATATTAACAAATGACAAAGTGCACACGCACTGTAGTACAGAACATATCAGGAAATCAAAATGTATAGGCAATGAGTACAAATCATATTAATAAATGACAAAAGTGCACATGCACTGTAGTTTTTTTTTTACTGTTTTACAAGAACTAGGATAGGAAAGGGAAGGATTGCATCATGGTTGTAGCACATTAGGTTGCACGCAGCTGCACTGAAAGTCCATATCTTTCTACAGAAGCACAACACCAAGTGAGACAATCTGAAGTTCTTTTCTCAGAAGTATTAATCAGTGTAGGCAAGACACTGAAATGTCATATTAATATTCCATGTTATTTTGGTAGTACATTAGGTACACCAAACAGTGGGACCATAATAACATCTCCATCGCTCAAGGTGGTGGACAGCATGTCGTGTCAACACCACGTTCTTGTAAGGTACATCAACGTAGAATTAGTGCAAAAATCAAATATAGTGGTCCATGAGCATGAGGATAGACAGGACAAACGGATATTACAGTAATTTCTGGTAATTAGATCAGAAGGTGAAAGACATTAAGTCTTATGCCTGTCATCATTGATAATTACTAGTCTATCAACTGATTTGATTAATTGGAGGCACTCATCGCCCAGTTACTGAACATTTCTGTACCATGTATGAAGTATTACAGAATAATGTTCGTAAGTTATCTATCCCACCCATGAACCATGGACCTTGCCGTTGGTGGGGAGGCTTGCGTGCCTCAGCGATACAGATAGCCGTACCGTAGGTGCAACCATAACGGAGGGGTATCTGTTGAGAGGCCAGACAAACGTGTGGTTCCTGAAGAGGGGCAGCAGCCTTTTCAGTAGTTGCAAGGGCAACAGTCTGGATGATTGACTGATCTGGCCTTGTAACAATAACCAAAACGGCCTTGCTGTGCTGGTACTGCGAACGGCTGAAAGCAAGGGGAATCTACAGCCGTAATTTTTCCCGAGGGCATGCAGCTTTACTGTATGATTACATGATGATGGCGTCCTCTTGGGTAAAATATTCCGGAGGTAAAATAGTCCCCCATTCGGATCTCCGGGCGGGGACTACTCAAGAGGATGTCGTTATCAGGAGAAAGAAAACTGGCGTTCTACGGATCGGAGCGTGGAATGTCAGATCCCTTAATCGGGCAGGTAGGTTAGAAAATTTAAAAAGGGAAATGGATAGGTTGAAGTTAGATATAGTGGGAATTAGTGAAGTTCGGTGGCAGGAGGAACAAGACTTCTGGTCAGGTGACTACAGGGTTATAAACACAAAATCAAATAGGGGTAATGCAGGAGTAGGTTTAATAATGAATAGGAAAATAGGAATGCGGGTAAGCTACTACAAACAGCATAGTGAACGCATTATTGTGGCCAAGATAGATACGAAGCCCACGCCTACTACAGTAGTACAAGTTTATATGCCAACTAGCTCTGCAGATGACGAAGAAATTGAAGAAATGTATGATGAAATAAAAGAAATTATTCAGATTGTGAAGGGAGACGAAAATTTAATAGTCATGGGTGACTGGAATTCGAGTGTAGGAAAAGGGAGAGAAGGAAACATAGTAGGTGAATATGGATTGGGGGACAGAAATGAAAGAGGAAGCCGCCTGGTCGAATTTTGCACAGAGCACAACATAATCATAACTAACACTTGGTTTAAGAATCATAAAGAAGGTTGTATACATGGAAGAACCCTGTAGATACTAAAAGTTATGATAGATTATATAATGGTAAGACAGATTTAGGAACCAGGTTTTAAATTGTAAGACATTTCCAGGGGCAGATGTCGACTCTGACCACAATCTATTGGTTATGACCTGTAGATTAAAACTGAAGAAACTGCAAGAAGGTGGGAATTTAATGACATGGGACCTGGATAAACTAAAAGAACCAGAGGTTGTACAGAGATTCAGGGAGAGCATAAGGGAGCAATTGACAGGAATGGGGGAAATAAATACAGTAGAAGAATGGGTAGCTTTGAGGGATGAAGTAGTGAAGGCAGCAGAGGATCAAGTAGGTAAAAAGACGAGGGCTAGTAGAAATCCTTGGGTAACAGAAGAAATATTGAATTTAATTGATGAAAGGAGAAAATATAAAAATGCAGTAAGTGAAACAGGCAAAAAGGAATACAAACGTCTCAAAAATGAGATCGTCAGGAAGTGCAAAATGGCTAAGCAGGGATGGCTAGAGGACAAATGTAAGGATGTAGAGGCCTATCTCACTAGGGGTAAGATAGATACCGCCTACAGGAAAACTAAAGAGACCTTTGGAGATAAGAGAACGACTTGTATGAATATCAAGAGCTCAGATGGAAACCCAGTTCTAAGCAAAGAAGGGAAAGCAGAAAGGTGGAAGGAGTATATAGAGGGTCTATACAAGGGCGATGTACTTGAGGACAATATTATGGAAATGGAAGAGGATGTAGATGAAGATCAAATGGGAGATATGATACTGCGTGAAGAGTTTGACAGAGCACTGAAAGACCTGAGTCGAAACAAGGCCCCTGGAGTAGACAATATTCCATTGGAACTACTGACGGCCGTGGGAGAGCCAGTCCTGACAAAACTCTACCATCTGGTGAGCATGATGTATGAGACAGGCGAAATTCCCTCAGACTTCAAGAAGAATATAATAATTCCAATCCCAAAGAAAGCAGGTGTTGACAGATGTGAAAATTACCGAACTATCAGCTTAATAATACTAACACGAATTCTTTACAGACGAATGGAAAAACTAGTAGAAGCCAACCTCGGGGAAGATCAGTTTGGATTCCGTAGAAACACTGGAACACGTGAGGCAATACTGACCTTACGACTTATCTTAGAAGAAAGATTAAGGAAAGGCAAACCTACGTTTCTAGCATTTGTAGACTTAGAGAAAGCTTTTGACAATGTTGACTGGAATACTCTCTTTCAAATTCTAAAGGTGGCAGGGGTAAAATACAGGGAGCGAAAAGATATTTACAATTTGTACAGAAACCAGATGGCAGTTATAAGAGTCGAGGGACATGAAAGGGAAGCAGTGGTTGGGAAGGGAGTAAGACAGGGTTGTAGCCTCTCCCCGATGTTGTTCAATCTGTATATTGAGCAAGCAGTAAAGGAAACAAAAGAAAAATTAGGAGTAGGTATTAAAATTCATGGAGAAGAAATAAAAACTTTGAGGTTCGCCGATGACATTGTAATTCTGTCAGAGACAGCAAAGGACTTGGAAGAGCAGTTGAACGGAATGGACAGTATCTTGAAAGGAGGATATATAGGATGAACATTAACAAAAGCAAAACAAGGATAATGGAATGTAGTCTAATTAAGTCGGGTGATGCTGAGGGAGTTAGATTAGGAAATGAGGCACTTAAAGTAGTAAAGGAGTTTTGCTATTTGGGGAGCAAAATAACTGATGATGGTCGAAGTAGAGAGGATATAAAATGTAGGCTGGCAATGGCAAGGAAAGCGTTTCTGAAGAAGAGAAATTTGTTAACATCCAGTATTGATTTAAGTGTCAGGAAGTCACTTCTGAAAGTATTCGTATGGAGTGTAGCCATGTATGGAAGTGAAACATGGACGATAAATAGTTTGGACAAGAAGAGAATAGAAGCTTTCGAAATGTGGTGCTACAGAAGAATGCTGAAGATTAGATGGGTAGATCACATAACTAATGAGGAAGTATTGAATGGGATTGGGGAGAAGAGAAGTTTGTGGCACAACTTGACCAGAAGAGGGGATCGGTTGGTAGGACATGTTCTGAGGCATCAAGGGGTCACCAATTTAGTACTGGAGGGCAGCGTGGAGGGTAAAAATCGTAGAGGGAGACCAAGAGATGAATACACTAAGCAGATTCAGAAGGATGTAGGTTGCAGTAGGTACTGGGAGATGAAATAGCTTGCACAGGATAGAGTAGCATGGAGAGCTGCATCAAACCAGTCTCAGGACTGAAGACCACAACAACAACAACAACAACAAGTTATCTATTTACAGAGAACATTGGCACTCACTGACCAGTTACAAACCATCAGAAGTCATCGTTCAAAAGAGGAGCTAATGAGTGTAGAGCATGCATGGATTATTACAAAATATCATTCACTATTACTCAGAACTCATCATTTAAGTGACATAAGACATAATTAAAATGTAACACTCCGTAACTATTACTCAAAGTCTATGATTAGAAAACATCATTCAGTGTTACTCATAACTCTCTTGGCATTATTTGGGACTGGTAATACTTTTTTTTTTGTGCTAGCAATGCATTGCGTTGGGATCGATAATTAATTGCTGATGCATAACAATATTTGCATTTGACTTATTGCTGCAAATGAAGATGTGTAACGTCATTCGTCATGAGTCAGCTGTAGCAAGGTTATGAAACAAGTAGAGTATATGTGATCACATTCATGAATGACACAGGTTTAATGACCAACTGCTTATAGCGCATTAATTTCATGAATAATTTCTCCTGCAAAAAATACAAAATGGATTATTAAGCTGAAAGAAGAAACGCATATTATGCTGAAAAGTAGTGAACTTCGAATTAACAGGTAATGAAATGTGTATTAAATATATGTTTTCTAGCTGTCCTTTCCAAAACCTTCAGTCATCATACCATGCAACATAAGACATACTGTCAAAACGAACTGCAACAAATACCTAAATAACTACATAGCATTTCTTAACTAACAGTAAATATATAAACTTCATCATTATTTTCATCTGCAAAGAAAAACTTCATTATCATTACTATTATCACCTACAAAGAAAAAACCTAATTATCCATATCAACATAATTCCATCATTATCATCACCTGTATAGAAAAACATTATCCATATTAGCATATTCTACATCACTATTCAGCTGCAAAAAAAGAGTCACTTCATTATACAACTATTCATAGTATAGAGTTCCTTATTTCTAGCATATTTCATCACTAAAACTAAGATGTGTAGTTCTGTCTGACAGCCTGCATCAATCGCCTCATATTCTGACAGAAAAAATTAGTAAAGACTATCATACGATGTGTATAGTATATTCTTGTTAATGCTTGTTAATTCTGATCCATTTACTCTTCGTGACGAGGTATTGCATCTTCTTTCGTTCATTCCGAAGGTGAAACTCCCATCTCTGTTTTATTTATTTTTTACACGTTATTTCTTTCTGAAAATGATGAACAATGATTAATGTCTTGCATTTAAATCATATACCCATTAAATAAAAGCTGGTTTCTAATGATATAATTGAGCATACAGCATAGCATGACAGAAAACGTAATATGTCAAAAAAAGACAGTGTTCAGATGTACACAGAGTATCACAATGTAGCAGCAAAAAAAAATAAAAATTGTAAGATAGTAACGATGTTGAGATATCATAAGGCAAAATGTCAAAGTCAACTAGTGTTTGTTACATCTTAAATATTTCATAGTGCATACAAACAAAACAAGAAAACAATCATACGTACATAAAAATGGAAAATGTGCACAGTCTGATGTGTAACGACAAGAAAAGCGACCTGCTAACATTACTTTGCCGGGCACTTGCCAATAAAAAATACGATAATCATCAGTAAGTGTTCATATAAATATAATTGCATAAGTGGTCATATAAAAATCAGGAAATGGCATTACAGTGCGATAAATCATAAAGTATGTTCATTCAATAAAGGGTTTAATATTGGAGACATGGTGATTGTCTTTACTTTTTCTGGTTCTCAGAGTTTCGACGTGTACTACATTGGGGTGAGGAATGCTGCGAATTCGATATGGACCTGCATATAGAAGCTCAAACTTACTACATCTACTTTTTCCTCTATTAGATAATGTGTGCGTACTAATATCTTCTGTCCAATGTGAAAGTCACGGCGTGTACAAACCTGTTTTTGCTGTCTTCTCCGGCGCTCTGCGGCACGTTTGATGTTGTTCAGCGCAATGTCAATTATTTCATGGTGTCGTAGTCGACGAGATGTAGGAAAGATTACTAATTCTTTAATTTTGTTAGATGGTTCAACATTTTTCAGTCGGAGATAGCATAGTAGATTCATTTGGTATGGAATTAATTACATCCTGGAATGAGAGTATGTGTGTGTCCCAATCAATATGTTTTTTATGGCAGTATATTCTACACAGTTTACCAAATTCTTTCATTAATCGTTCACAAGGGTTCGAAAAGCATGGTACCTGGATATATAGATCGGAGAAATGTTTCTAGCTCGTAACATACTTCTCCATATAGCAGATCGAATATGTGGTCTATTGTCGGAAATTACATGAAATAGAAAATGCTTTACAAATGCTTTCGAAACAGTTTTAGCAGTAGCTTTGCGTAACGGAGTGAAGGTAACAAATTTTGAAGTGAGTTCAACAGCGACAAAGATGTAGCAAAAACCTCTATTAGTTCTGGGAATCGGACCAAAAATGTCTACAGCGGCCATGTGTCTCAATTTAACAGGTACAATGGGATGTAATGGAGGAATATGTGAAGTCGTATCTGACTCAGCTTTCTGGCAGATTTTACATGACGCTAAAACTCGTCGAATACGTTTCTCCATGTTGGTAAAATAACAGTTCTGTCTCAGTATAAGAAAACATTTTCTGGCTCCGTAATGTGCGTAACTTAAATGAGTATACCAGATTAATTTGTTAACAAGCTCGTCAGGAATGCATAATAACCAATTGTTGCTGTCAGGGTGAGAGCGGCGAAACAATGTTATTGCGTACAGTGTAATGGTTTCTAATGGTAACATTATTCCTATCTTGCCAAAGGTGTTTAATTTCTTTCCACACGTTATCTTTACTCTCCTCTAGTGCTATGTCTTGTAATGACGACGAAATGAAATTCTCAAATGCAACTTGTTGAATGTACCTGACGCTGAAATTTGGTTGCGATGTCTTGCTGATTGTTGCTGAGAGAACGGGATAGTGCGTCTGCTACAATATTTTGTGTACCGGGAATGTGAACAATTGTAAAATTAAATTCCTGTAAATAAAGTTTCCGTCTACTTAATCTGTCGTGTGTAAATTTAGCCGAAAGTAAAAACTGTATCGCTCTATGATCTGTGTAAACGGTCTTCCACAAGGAAAATGTCGAAATCTCGTAAATGCCCATACAACACAGTGTTTCAAGTTCTGTAACAGAATAATTACGTTCAGCAGGTGACAGAATGCGACTCGCAAAGGCGATGTTTTTAATTACTGTACAACCATCTTCTTCAATTTCCTGAAAAAATGTGTAAGCCTAAAGTGGTGTTAGAACTGTCGGTGGCAATGGAAAAATTTCTAGTAAAATCTCGATGTGATAAGAGGTGCATTCAACAAGGCATGTTTCAAATAACATTTTCGTGAACAAGATTCTGTGTATCTGAAGTATTGCTTACGTTGCTGGAAGATGCAACCTGTACTGTGTCTAGTCAAATTCTTTCTGACGTGCTATTATTTGCGGGAGGATGCTGTGGCATTTCAACTATTTGTACTGTTCTGTTATTTCTTCCTGACGTATTACGTTCGGGGATGATATCTACTGTCTGGTTCATTCATAATAATTTGTTGTTGCGGATGAGTCTGCTGCTGATAAGACCGACCGTTATTAAACATACGCTGAAAATTGTGCTCATTACTTTTACGTCTATCACGATAGTCATTTCTATACGGTGCATTACGATAGGAATTGAAATAGTGTGTTTTCTGTACGTAGTTATTTCCTTGTTGCTGTGCGTTACTATTTGTTGGAGCTGATGCTGTACGTGCAGGCGGCGAAACATTAAAGCTTGGTTGACCTGGTAGACTGCATTGTTGGTTAGGTATGCTAACCGGCTGGTTTTGTTGCTGTTGCGGAGAAAAACCTCTATTGTTACCAAAATGTGTGTGCGACTGCTGAAAATTTTGTACATACTAATGATTAAAATTTTCTCTGATATTAACATTACGCTGGTAGTTCTTGTCATTTCGGGAATGTATAATGACAATTTTATCATTTTCGGTAAAACTTGTCTTATCGGGTTTTCTTTACACATTCTTACTCAGAGATAAATCGATAGTTGAAGAGCTGTTTTGATAGATATAAAGGATAGTAGAAGAGAAGGCAGCAGTGCAGAAAACTGAAGATGAAACAGCACTACTACGGCTCGGGGCACTGTGCACGCTACGGCACATATTCATTAAAACGTAATGAATCCCCTGAGGTCTATTACGCGCTGCAAATAAAATTTAGTTTCTGCATTGCAGGCGACTCCGGTGAAAATTCAAAAACAAATTGATGTATCCAGGCCAATTCTAGTTTCTGCATTACAGGCCAAGCTGGTGAAAGTACAAAAATAAATTGTATCCTGTTCAAAGCGTGTACCTGTGCTCTGTCATTTTTAAATACCTTAGATTTTTTACGGATAAAAATTGCTTATAATCAACGTTATCGTCTCTGAATGTGTGAACAGGTTCAGGATTGCATAAAAATCTGTTTGTGTCACTTCGTATTCTAAGTCACGTAGTCTCTGTAAATTACCTAAGTTACACTGGCTGTGTGAGTGTGACAAATGTTCGGATTGTGCCGTATGCTGTGACGTGTTAGAGGCTAAAACATTTGTCATTTCTGTTACTTTAATACGTTCGTCAATGTGGCTGATTTGTAGTTCAAATTTCTTATCGTCTTCCGTATTCAGAGTGCGTGAAAGTTCTGGTGACTTTAAATTAAACTCGTCGCCTGTTTGTGTTGCGTTTTCTGAACATTTATCAGTGACTGCACTACTTCCATCTCTAAGTAATTGCATTGTGGCTACACGTGTACTAAATTCTTGTACAACATATGTAATTTCTTCATTACTGTTCCTAGCATAAGCCTTACTTTCCTCACATAATTGTTCCTTCGTGTCGTCACGTTGCACGGAAACGGCTGTAATCTGTTCACTAAGTTCCAGAATGAAATTTTCACTCTGCAGCGGAGTGTGCGCTGATATGAAACTTCCTGGCAGATTAAAACTGTGTGCCCGACCGAGACTCGAACTCTGGACCTTTGCCTTTCGTGGGCAAGTGCTCTATCAACTGAGCTACCGAAGCACGACTCAGGAGAGCTTCTGTAAAGTTTGGAAGGTTGGAGACGAGATACTGGCAGAAGTAAAGCTGTGAGTACCGGGCGTGAGTCGTGCTTCGGTAGCTCAGTTGGTAGAGCACTTGCCCGCGAAAGGCAAAGGTCCAGAGTTCGAGTCTCGGTCGGGCACACAGTTTTAATCTGCCAGGAAGTTTCTGTTCACTAAGTTGTTCGTTCTGTTCATTAAGGTTGTCGTGTTTTTCGTTCGACTGTTTGAAACTTTCATTAAATTGTTTGCACGATTCATTAAGTTCGTCGTATTTTCATTAAGTTGTTTGTACGATTCCTTAAGTTGTTTGAAATGGTTATCTAGCATTTCATTCCGTTGTAACAATACTGCCATAATTTGATCCAAGCCAATATTACCTACTCTATTCTCTGTGCTGTTTGATGGCATACCAGCAATTGTCACGTTTTCTGTAACCATCTAGTCATTCTGTTCTTGAAAAGGTTTGCCAATCGGATGTGCACTGTCAGTCACTACCTCGGAATCAAATCTGTGGTATTTTGAGTACACTGTTCAATTTCGTTAGAAAAATTTATCTGTTCACAATTCAAATTTTGCAAATCGGGTGTGTTAAACTGGACAGCGTTCATTGTAACAGAACGTCCCGCGTTATCAATTGTCGTTAAATTAACAGAGGCCACAATTGAATTTATTTGTTCATCATTAGGATCAAAATCATTACTAGTGGTCGGTACGCACTGATTGTCTGTAAATGGAGGATTGTCATTACACTGAGTGTCGCAAATATTATCGGTCAAATTATTAGAGTCGGTTATTTCACTCATTGCACATCGCGATGTACTGTTAACATTTTTTCGCGGCATTTTTCACAAATCAAAATTAAGCACAAATGAAACAAGGACAATGCAAAAATGCAACAAACACAATTACAACAAAGAGCAACAAATTGCCGATGATCTGTGAAAGAAAGAGTGACAAATTAGTAAATGCGTTGCGCCAGATGCAAACTACATTTAAGTAAATAAGAGCAGATATATGACTACTTATCAGAAGATTCACAAAGAAATACGATCCTGGCCGGATGTCGCGAAGTGTAACGTCCCCACAATAATATTAAAATGAACCATGAACCAAGTGTAACCTCCTTCGGGAATAATAATTAAATGAATTTTAAATATTGTAACCTCTAAACAAAATTGGCTCCCATTTATAATCTGTGTGCAGAAATGTATTCACATTTAATGTACCCACAAAATTCTTTTCTCATTTAATGTTAAGTTCGAAACAAAAATTCCTAAACACCAGAATAATAAAAAATTCAGTAACCTGGTAAATTTTATGACGACAGCAGCGCTGCGCCACGGCCCTGTGCTCTGAATAAAAAAAGCAAAAATTCTTACCTCAATAAAAACTGCGAATATATCTGCTCTTACCTAAAAAAATTTCGGCACAGCTCCGTGCAATGCTGGCCTATGCTTTGTGATTCGTGAAAGGAATAATTATCCTTTGGATAAAATCTTTAAATTGAAATGAATGCTTCCTTTTTCTTTTAAAAAAATTACTTTGTATTATAAAAATTATTATTGGGGCATTTTTTAAAAGAAATTGAATGACAGTTAAAACACATTATTAGATATGCGCAAGGCTGCTTCTTTACCTTCTACAATAATACTCATCTTCCAGAGTCCCGACCAGAGCAGATTGCACACAAGCGCAGACACGCGCCGACTACCGCCGACTCACGCAGACTACTGCAGACTAGCGAGAAACAATAACTAACTACATACTGCTCTCTGGTGAGAGACTCTCCTAAGTCTTGCCTGTTGCAGGCAGCGCATACATCGCATACCTCTTACACTATGACTATTTATCGTAGCGAATCATATCAACGAAACTGTGTTAATAAAAACCGAGTTAAGAAAAAACTATGTCCTACGATTTCGAACAAAGTATCACTAGAAGTGAATCGTATATTGGTTTCTCTCTGGACAGTAGTAGTAGTAGTAGTAGTAGTAGTTGAAGTTGTTGTGACTTAGCACGACAGCCAAGTCACAACGAGAGGAAGCCAAGTCACAACAGCCAAGTCACAACGAGATGAAGCCGAAAGGCACGCGTTATGCTCACGTAGATTGGCGTGAGGTCTGGAACAGTTAAAAGGAAATGAGAACTTAGAAAATGGACGCAGTTGCTGTAATACTTAACTTTAATCCACATTTGTAGAACATCTCTCGTTACGGTACATGCTTCATAATATTAATTATCAATTGAATACGGCGCCTTGCTAGGTCGTAGCAAATGTAGCTGAAGGCTAGGCTAACTATCGTCTCGGCAAATGAGAGCGTATTTGTCAGTGAACCATTGCTATGAACGTCGGCTGTACAACTGGGGCGAGTGCCAGGACGTCTCTCTAGACCTGCCGTGTGGTGGCGCTCGGTCTGCAATTACTGACAGTGGCGACACGCGGGTCCGACGTATACTAACGGACCGCGGCCGATTTAAAGGCTACCACCTAGCAAGTGTGGTGTCTGGCGGTGACACCACAGAAGTAATAATAATAATAGTTTAATCCATATTAATATTAAAGGGTATAATTTTCAACTGACAAAATATTGTACTGTGTTGAATAAACGCTGTGACCTTTGAAGAAATTAAATCTGTGTACATGGGTTACGCAAATCAAAGATATCAGTTCATTTTGAAACGCGAATCGGCCGCCTAGTAACTGTTAATGAGCATCTTTGGGGGGAAATCGTTAAACAACGCAGCTAGCGATGGTAATAATTTGAATTTAAACTTATCAAACAACAAATATTGACTGCAATGGCAGTGTTGTGTCGCCTCGCTTTCACATATCTCGACGATGTGAAGAATACTGGCTGGACAAAGAAAAAGGACATTACACTTTCGCTGATCGTGGAAGTGCCAGTAGGCACCAATAGGAGGCGTCACATCGACCATACGTCGGACGAACAATGCACACTGTAAAACTACACAGGAAGAAGGATAAAAGGTTTATCGACAACAGTACCCCTAAAAATCCGCTTTAGCTGAATGGTAACCGGATAAAATTTGACGAGACCTCTGTCGTGGTTCGCGTTAACGGCTTCTTAGAGTGTGCAATCAAAGAAGCCACCGACAGAAAAATCACCGACTACAGCCGTAATAGAGACGGCAGCCTGCAGCTCCGCACGGCGTGAGATCCAGCGATTGCCAAGTTGAAGTGCGCGCATCGGACGCGGAGTCAACGTATGACCATATACAGGATGCCGTGAGCACCAGCGAGGTCACAGCCGGTAGCTGGTGTATGTAAGGGGCGTAACAGCGGCCCACTGGTAATCATGTCACTTGAGAACGGCCAAGGAGTGCTGGGTCGAAAGCCCACTGAATTTTAACCACTCGATATGGTTTAAGCCCAAGAATATTTCATTCATTGTTAACACTGCGAGACTCTACACAGTTTCTCTATCTCTATCTGAGTCATATTTGTTCTTTCGGACATGTCCGAAAGAACAGATATCAATCAAGCAAGATACATATGCGCCGTTAAGGCTAAAGGATCTTTCAGTGAGGGCACCCTTCACCCGACCTCGTGCGCGACTTTGCGTGATACGACGAGCAAACAAAGGAAAAATGTGACTCTATTTTCGAACTGTGCGGCAAATGGGAATTTGCTTTCAGGGGCGAGGCACGGTTGGGAAGTCCGTGCAGTTATGTCAAACCAATGTGTCAAGCTGGCGTAGATGGTTAACGCAACGGCCCGTGTACCTGAACTATCGTTGTCGGCGTTGGTTTGCAGGCGAATATTTCGAGAACAGCGCTATCAATTTACTGTTCATAGTACCTCACTCACTGCTCTACTTTCGTATTAAGAACGAATCCTACTCCTATTATACAATTTCCTGTTGCTGTTGATATTACGTCTGACCAGGAATCCATGTCTTCTTTCTGCCTGTATACAAAGAAAGGTTATGCCGCAGGTTCTGAATCAGAAATCGCACTTGAACGGTGGAGGTTTGTGATAAGATGAGTTATGCCTCGGGTAAGAAGTAGAAACATGTACCAGCACGTATCTGAATTAGACAGCAGCAAGATCGTGGCCTGCCGCGCGGGATTAGCCGAGCGGTCTTGGCGCTGCAGTCATGGACTATGCAGCTGGTACCTGCGGAGGTTTGAGTCCTCCCTCGGGTACGGATGTGTGTGTTTGTCCTTAGAATAATTTAGGTTAAGTAGTATGTAAGCTTAGGGACTGATTACCTTAACAGTTAAGTCCCATAAGATTTCACCCATGTTTAAACATTTTTTGATCGTGTCCTATCGAGGGAACAAACTGCTGAGGTCATCGGTCCCTAGGCTTATAACTTAAACTAACTTACGCTAAGGGCAACACACACACGCCTGCCCGAGGAAGGACGCGACGGTTCAATCCCGCGTCCGGCCATCTTGATTCAGGTTTTCCGTGATTTCCCTACAGCGCTCCAGGCAAATGCCGGGATGGTTCCTTTGAAAGGGCACGGCCGACTTCCTTTCCCATCCTTCCCTAATCCGATGAGACCGATGACCTCGACCTTTGCTCTCTTCCCCACAAACAACCAACAAGGACGCGAACCGTGGCAAGGCGCCTTATACCGTGCGGCTACCCCGCGATGCTCTAAGATTTATCATTCCTCAACAAGTTAGCCACATTGGTAGGGAGGCAACATCTGCCATGCTAATATGGGATCAGTGGCTTCAGAACGCCATGCGGAATCGCAACGCCCCCACGCAACTAGTACCCGAGAGGAGGGAAGACACATTGTTTGTTCGGACGTGCAGCGTCGTACAGCAGCTTCACGTATCTCTAGTCAGGTATTGCGCTTGTTTGTAGCAAGGCATGTATCCACACGGAGTGTGCCACGACGTCTGGAGCGCCACCAACTCCCAGAAAGGTGACCTTAATACATCTACCTTACATTCGAAAGTTATTCCAAGAACCTGTCTCTGTTTCGTACAAATTCGCTTATTCCCGAACGCAAGTTATTCAGTTTTAATCAGTTTTTTAAGTACTGAAAGGTAGCTACACTGAGTCACAGCGCCACAGCGCCAAAGAGTTTTATTCCGCCGCCTCCACTGGCAGTGCTTGTTCAGAAGTTGTGGTGGTTAGTGCTTTGCTGAGAGGATGTTGATAGCTGTACTTTTTGAGGCCATGTCGTGTGCAGTTGTTTTGATGGGCTAGACAGCAGATGTTGTTCGGATGGAGATGTTGTAATGATCAGAGTGTATTTTTAGTCAATATATATAAAGGTAAAAAACATTTTTGTTATTTTTTTTTAAATTTCCTAACTAACAATGCCTCTTGGTCACTGGTTCAGTCAACAAAGCATCTGGCTTGTGTTCATGTATTAGACTGTAATTCGGGTTTCTATGTGCAATTATAGTATTTCAGTTTTTTTTAATTAATTCAGTGTAAATGGTATTTAAAATATCTTGTCTTATTGAGGAAGAACTGTGCCAGATGTGTACGTTGAATCACACTTCCACACACAGAACAGTTACACTTGTGCTTTGTTGTTCGTAGTTTTTGTTTCGTAGCTTTTATAGTTGCTGGGGACTTAATTAATTGTGTCAGCAGAAATTTCCTTTCATTCTTCGTTGTTATTCTATGCAGTCAGATTGCGTATTAATACTAGTCAGGGCCAACCGGTTACGAGAGAGCGTAACCGAACAGACAGCTACTAAATCAAAAAATTAAAATTATTTGCATTATATTTAGTTAAGCCCCCATGCAGTACCTACATCTACATCTAAAGCAATACTCCGCAAACCTTCTAATTTCCCCGCCCCCTTCCCTGTTCCACCACTCGCGAATGACGGATGAGAAGAATAATTGTCGTAAGCCTCTGTAATAGCTGCAATATCTAGAATTTTGCGAACTTCCAGCATACTGGAATAATGGTAGGTCGGCAACTTCTGTTAACCAGTACAACGAAAAACCAGTTGCAAATTTCACTTTTTTATCCACTCGATTACTAGTTTCGGGCCGGGTCCCATTTCAAATCATCCTACAGGGCAGAAAAACAAATTTACACTCATGTGCAGTATAGATATTACCAAATTTTATAAGCTTCCTTGCCTTCTTACACTGGCCATACAAACCGCAGGCGGTCCTTGACTTCACTCATTCCAGACTTCCACACTTTTCTGTCAGCTGAATCTTCATCTCTCAGGCCCAATATCTGCTTGTCGCCCATGGTGTTATCAATCCACCTCGTTCTCAGCTCTCCTAGTGTTCTCGTTCCTTCGACTTCTCAATTCATCACTACCTTCATTACTGCGTTCTCCCGTGCCCTCTTCACATGTCCGTACCACCTGGGTCTTTTGGCTTTAACACTCGCTAAAGTGTCAGGTAATGTGTGTAATTGTCTGAATTCTCTTTTTCCTTACCCTCCTCTGTTAATTTTCTTTCACAGTACTTTATTTTCTCAGTACTTTACTTTCAAAAGTGATGATTTTCTCCTATGTTTTTCTTTTTTCCAGGGCCCATGTCTCGCTTGCGTAGCACACTGCTGGTTTGATGATGGTCTGATTGTAGGTAGTAACTTAGATCTTATGTTATGAATTGCTTACACCTCCTAGACATAATCCCCCACCTTGAATTCTCGTTATGATCTCTTGTTCTATAAGGTTTTGTTGGTTGGTGTTGACACCGACGAGGTAAGTGAAAGTGTCGTCTTCTGTATTGTTAGGTTCCTGATTGTTAGATTCTTTTGTTCTGAGCTTTTCTTCCTACTACCATGAACTCTGTTTTATTTTCATTTATACTTAGACCTACTTAGTTTCTTCCATCAGCACAGTTCCCATTTTCTCCAGGTCTTGCATGCTCTTCCCTGTCAACACGATATCCTCCACGAAAGCCAGAACATTTATCTTTTTCTCTATGGTGACTCTTGCACATTCTTGTGTTACTCTCCTCAGGTAGTTGTTGAGTGTTAAATTGAACAGGATTGGTGGTATAATATCTCCCTGTCTGACTCCTGTTTTTACCTCAAATGTTTTGAGAATTCCCTCTGTACTTTGTCTACACTGTGGTCAATCACAAACATATTAGTTAGCTTTATCAGCTTGTCCCGTGCCCCACATCTCCTCTCACTACCCTGTCACATGCAATGTTGAGGTCTATAAACATACAGAAGGTATCCTGATTGTGCTCCAAGTTCTTATCTAGTTTTTGTCTTAGTGTGAATATTTAATCGGTTGTTGACTTACCGTTTCCGAACGTCGCTTGTGTTGTGTTTAATATTTCTTCAGTGTATGGTTTGGGTATAATTCTTGATGTTATTTTATATTTTTGGAAATTTATGGTAAGTTCCTACAGCAGTTTTTCATTCCTCCAGCATTACTCTTTCCTCCACACCTCTTTTATCTGTTCGACTAATCATTCATATGTCTTGTCACACCCTCCTCCTTTTATGAGCTCTGCTTATACCATGTCTGTGCCTGGGGTCTCCCATTTTTCCGTGGTTTTCTTGCATCCTTCGTGTCCCTCAGAGTTGATTCTTCGGCTAATGGTTCTACATTCTGGTTGTTTTCTGTCCAGTTTTCGTTGTCGTAAATGGCTACCGCGTTGTTCAGCGGTTCTCTGAAGTACCTTCTCCAGTTCTCTAGGTTACCTTGATTAGTAGTGATGAGTTTTCCATCCTCATCCATCTTTATCCCAGGCAGCTCTGTACTCCTTTCTATAGTTTCTCATTGTCCAGTAAAACTGTTTACTATTGTTCTGGCTATAGCCTTCCTCTTCCTTCTCTATCTGTTTGTTTATGAATAGTATTTTCTCTAGCCTAATTATTCTCTTCATTTGTCTCGTAGCCGTCCTGTATTTTATTTGTTTTCCGTATTTGTTGTTGCTCATCATTACCTGCCTGGCTGCTTTCCTGGCCTGAACTGCTTTTTCACATGTTTCATTGAACCATGTTTTGCACTTGATATTGCTATTATTGTTATCTCCTAATAGCTCCTGTGTTCTCTTTTTTAAAGCTGTTGTTATCTTGTTCCATTTTGTATTGATATATTCATCTTCTTTCCTATTGATTTCGTTCTCTAATTCTGTGAATCTATTTATAAGCTTATTCTTAAACTGTTTATTCGCCTCCTCTTCCTGTAGCCTACTCTTTGAATACTTTTGCCACTGTTGCTCTAACTTGGTTGTTTCGGTAATGATTGTTCAAATGGTTCAAATGGCTCTGAGCACTATGGGACTCAACTGCTGAGGTCATTAGTCCCCTAGAACTCAGAACTAGTTAAACCTAACTAACCTAAGGACATCACAAACATCCACGCCCGAGGCAGGATTCGAACCTGCGACCGTAGCGGTCTCGCGGTTCCAGACTGCAGCGCCTTTAACCGCACGGCCACTTCGGCCGGCTAATGATTGTTCTATCTATATTAACCCAAGAGAATGGTCTGATCCTATCTCAGCCCTTCTTATTGTCCTAACATCTGTTACTATCCTTTTATGTTTTTTCTCTGTCAACACATGGTCTATTTGGTTCCTAGTTAGCCCATCCGGTGCTTTATGTACGTCTCTATGGGGAAAGGATGTACTGACTATTTTCATGTTCCCAGCAGTGGCGAAGTGGATAAGCCTTATACCATTATCACTCAATTCATTGTGCAAGCAACCTTTGGTGTTATTGTCCGGTTTTAGCATTAAGTCTCCGAGCAAAATTTTGATGTCGTACTGTGGTAATCTGGAGCACATCTGGTCTAACGTCAGTACACTGACATGTTAAAAAGAGAAAAACAATCACAACACAAACACTGTCAACAGAAGGCAAGCTCCTTCCACGAATCTGCCTATGCTGAAATCGAACAGGCTTATGGCGTAACGGGCGAGTGTGGCGCCCTGAAAATATTCTAAGTTGGAGTTGGCGTGGCCACACGGGCCGCTCGGCCAGCCGGGGCTCGGCAGGCCGGCCGCGTGGTGCCGGACATTGGCTGTTCCAAGAGGGGTAGCCCCAGCACGTGGTCCATCGGCCGCATGGTTGCGAATTCATGGTGACGCTGTGTCAGTGAAGGAGACACGCTGCGAGTGCCAAAGATGGCGGACTTTCTGAAACAATCATGGCAGACATTTCACAGTTCGTATAGAAATTAATAGTAGCCAGATGAATCATGATAGCTCAAAAAGAAACATGTACATTACTAGTATTTGCATGACTATTCTGATGGCGTAATCAATTTTCAATACCTTTATTAGTTTAAAGTTTAGTATCTGACGGTAAATTATACAAGTAACACCCAGAAATAAATTTCCAAAATTAAAACGCTTCCTCCGATTTCGTTAACAGACGTCTCTTTAGAAAGCTATTAGTGTAAACCTAAATTGGTATAAATTACGGGCATGTAACTTAAATTGTACATGAGTTATTGGAAGTCAAAGAGGCCGATTACTATCGATCGCGTCAGGCCATAAGTATTCCTCAGTTACATAAAAAAACGGTAGCAGCGTGCTTATAAATATATTTATTCATCTATGTCTTTGTTTATATCGATATATAGTATTCATGAAGAAATTGGTTAAATATTTACTGTATTTTAGAAAGCACAGAGACATTAGGCTACTGGCCTACCTTTTGTTGCTATTCCTTTGATATATGTTTGTTTAATTTGTTTATGTATTTAATAATGTATGTTAGAGCGTGTGTATGGTCCAGCTGTAGGAATATATACTTAACTTCAAGTTATTTAAATGTAAATCCAGTATTTCGAATGTGTTTCATTATATTTGTGAATGTGCGTAGGCTTGAAGACATGGCGGGAGCGCTCTAGTCAATCACAGCGCTCGTGAATGGGGAGACTGGATGGATGGAAGAGTACAGGAGAGGACAGGGGAGTTCTGGGCAGTGCAGCGCGAGGGACAGTCGCACAGGACACGGGAAGTGCTGGACGCGACGGCGCGACGGACACAGAGCCGCAGGAAAGACTTGGAGCAGTTAGCGTCGTAGCGCCATATAGAAATATTTCGCAGTGCCAACTTGTGCTCTTATGTGATTTCCGTCGCTTCTACAGTGAAGACGTAGTATGCGTTTAGAAGTGAATATCTCGCGAGCTATGTTGCTGGTCATAACTAATTATGTGTAGTAGGATTCTATTGCTTCCCTGTTATTCAACTTATATTTTATTTAATTGCCCGACCACCAACACCAATAAGTGTTTTGCAGATATATACCGCATTCTCAAAAATACTTCTACTATCGTACTCATTATTTAAAGTCGTTAAGATAGTACCTGCAGATTTTATTTAATTGCAATCTTTCATTTATAAATTTATACGTTACATTCATAATTCGCAATTGCCGAGTGATAGAAGGCTTCGACCATTCGATTCATGTGTGTATTCTTATCATACACTGTAGACTCAGCAGCATTTGGCCTGTAATGCGGCAACTACGTATCCCAGCCCCTAGACAACGAAACCAGCCAAAACTTTTAATATTTCAACACTGAGTCAGAGGGTACGTAGTTCAGGGCTACAACTCACATCCTTTCATCATTTTGATTTGAAAGCCCGCATGCTCCTAATGAATATTACTGATATCAATGAACTTATACATGACAAAATGACAAAGACTTATCTTCAGCAGACCACACTTAATACACTACTGGCCATTAAAATTGCTACACCAAGAAGAAATGCAGATGATAAACGGGTATTCATTGGACGAATATATTATACTAGAACTGACATGTGATAACACTTTCACGCAATTTGGGTGCATAGATCCTGAGAAATCAGTACCCAGAACAACCTCCTCAGGCCGTAATAACGGATTGATACGCCTGGACATTGAGTCAAACAGAGCTTGGATGGCGTGTACAGGTACAGCTGTCCATGCAGCTTCGACACGATACCACAGTTCATCAAGAGTAGTGACTGACGCATTGTAACGAGCCAGTTGCTCGGCCACCATTGACCAGACGTTTTCAATTGGTGAGAGATCTGGAGAATGTGCTGGCCAGGGCAGCAGAAGAATATTTTCTGTATCCAGAAAGGCCCGTAAAGGACCTGCAACATGCGGTTGTGCATTATCCTGCTGAAACGAAGGCTTTCGCAGGGATCGAATGAAGGGTAGAGACACGGGTCGTAACACACCTGAAATGTAGCGTCCACTGTTAAAAGTGTGCAAATGCGAACAAGAGGTGACCGAGACATGTAACCTATGGCACCCCATACCGTCACGCCGGGTGATACGCCAGTATGGCGATGACGAATACACTCTTCCAATGTGCGTTCACCACGATGTCACCAAATACGGATGCGACCATCATTATGCTGTAAACAAAACCTGGATTCATCCGAAAAAATGACATTTTGCCATTCGTGCACCCAGGTTCGTCGTTGAGTACATCATCGCAGGTGCTCCTGTCTGTGATGCAGCGTCAAGGGTAACCGCAGACATTGTCTATCGAGGTGATAGTCCATACTGCTGTAAACGTCGACGAACTGTTCGTGCAGATGGTTGTTGTCTTGCAAACGTCCCCATCTGTTTACTCAGGGATCGAGACGTGGATGCACGATCCGTTACAGCCATGCGGGTAAGATGCCTGTTGACTGGTAGTGATACGAGGCCGTTGGGATCCAGCACGGCGTTCCGTATTACCCTCCTGAACCCACCGATTCCATATTCTGCTAACAGTCATTGGATCTCGACCAACGCGAGCAGCAATGTCGCGATACGATAAACCGCAATCGCTATAGGCTACAATCCGACCTTTATCAAAGTCGGAAACGTGATGGTACGCATTTCTCCTCCTTACACGAGGCATCACAACAACATTTCACCAGGCAACGCCGGTCAACTGCTGTTTGTGTATGAGAAATCGGTTGGAAACTTTCCTCATGTCAGCACGTTGTAGGTGTCGCCAACGGTGCCAACCCTGTGTGAATGCTCTGAAAAGCTAATCATTTGCATATCACAGCATCTTCTTCCTGTGGGTTAAATTTCGCGTCTGTAGGACGTCATCTTCGTGGTGTAGCAATTTTAATGACCAGTAGTGTAGTTCCCAGGGTAATGGGTGCAGCACTTGAAACCACGTAAAGATGTAAAAAACACGTAGAGCAGCGCTAACCACAGCAAAACCCTTTAGTGACCAGTGGGAACTATAGTTCCCACTTATTTGTTTTCGCTGTAAGTTCAGTGGTAATCCATGTTCCCACTTCTAACTTGTGCTACCATCTCTGTTAGAGTGTGCTAACTATGTGTAGATTGTCAACAGTTAGGTGAAAGCTGTTGAATTTCTACCTTGTGAGTCAATCAATGCAGAAGCGCAGTTCCCGCGTGAAAACTGGCCACTGTTTCGACCGCTACACCGTTTTTTGGATAGTGTGCTTTCCTTTTGCGTGTGAAGTGACTAGTGTTCTATTTATCTACTTTTGTATTTATGAGGGAGACAGTATTCGTGTATATTTGCTGGATTTGACTGAAAATTACATAAATATTACAAGGTAAGTTAGTGGAAGCAGAAGTGAAGTATTCTGCCCATTGGCTGTGGCAGAGTGTAATAAAATAATGGGAGGCGTGGATAGTTGTGATCAGCTGTGTGAACGGTATGCTGTAGGCCGTCATTCATGGAAGTGGTGGCACAAACTGTTTTTCTTTCTTGTGGATTTGGCAGTTGTCAATTCCTACGTTATTTGGAAGCGACAGAAGCAGAGACCAGCTAACATTTAGATTGTTCTTGGCAAGGCAGCTTATCTCTGACTTCTCAAGTCGTAAGAGAAGATGAAGGCCTGTTCATTTTCAAGCACCAAAAAGCGTTGTGTCTCGAGTACCAGATGAAGTTTGTCTGAAGAAAGTTGGAACTCATTTCCCTACAAAAGGTACAACAAACAAAAGATGCCGCCAATGTAGCAAAAGAACAAAGAAAAGAGAACAAAGATAATGTGTAGCAACTGTCGTGTAGCTTAGTGCGTAGCACCATGCTTCTCTAAGTTACATAGTACATCACCTTAGTGAACTCAAATGGTTCAAATGGCTCTGAGCACTATGGGATTCAATTGCTGTGGTCATCAGTCCCCTAGAACTTAGAACTACTTAAACCTAACTAACCTAAGGACATCACACACATCCATGCCCGAGGCAGGATTCGAACCTGCGACCGTAGCGGGCGTGCGGTTCCAGACTGTAGCGCCTTTAACCGCTCGTCCACTCCGGCCGGCTTAGTGAACTCAAAGGACAGTATGAACTAATACAAACATAAATGTAATGTTTAACATGTTTTCGTACTAAAAAATAAAGGAAATATATTTTTTTTAAATTAGCAAGTGAAGTTACTCCAGAGTTCGGTGGGAACAATAGTTCCCACTAATTTTTTTATACTTGTAGGCAAACTCTCACTTTCAAGATTTAAACTATGATTTTATGAACGGTTTCTTAGCCCAATAAAGTGTTCATAAAAAGTCTACAACTTCCGGAAATAATTTGGTCACTAAAGGGTTAAGAAACGTCAAACGATTTCCTCTCAAGGAAAAGCACGCGAGCGCAATAAATATCACCAAGACTGACAAATTCTTAGACCCTGGTCGTATTCTCTTAACAGATGATGATAATGATGTCCCATACTTGGAGGAGCGTAGGGAACGATGCGGGAGACCCGCACAGCCGACTAGGCAAGGTCCTAGCGGAGATGGTTTGCCATTGCCAACAGAAGTTAACACAAGCAGAAAAACATATCACTGGACTTCCAAACATTGACGTCACGCCCAGAAGTTAATCGAGGTAATCAACGATCTGTAACTATGCAAGTCTTCAAAGGAAATAGACAAAAAAATATCAAAAAACAGAACCACTCACAACGTGCAGATGGCCCAGTGCACACCCAGAGCGAAGGCTCCATACACTCGCAGAGCCGCCGCCTACGCTACTCTGACAAGTGCTAGAGGGCATCGCCCGCTTACCCAGCACGCAACAGTTTGAAGCAATGGATCTTTTAAATTAATACTGTAGTCCATCATGGGCGAAGGTGAAAGAAAAAACCTCGGAAAAAAACCTCGCGGGAAGTGGCATACGGCGCACTGGTGACAGTATCCGACGGTCACTTTCCCGGTCTTCGGCTTCCCCATAGAAATTATTCTTACTCATAAGGTTGCCCCCTCTCTCGAATTTACTCGTCCTCAAATTCGAGGAAATAAGCAAGTTACTTTCGGATTATTGTCCTATGTGGCTGCATCGCGATCGAATTTCATTCATATTATACAACAACCAGGTCACTTGTATCACACGAGGGTGTCTGATTTACGTGGGTCTGAGCGGCGATGCGATTTCACTTGCCCGAAATCACCAAGCAGAATTTCTTATGCAGGCTTTTGAATCAGAAATGTAGTTGTCCCATTTGCTCTCGATCCAGAAGTCGATATCCCTCAGGTAGAAAACGAGCACCTCATAGGCCGACCGTAAGCAGCGACGATCCAGATACCGTATTGCCAACCAGGAAGTCGTAATACCAGTAAACCAGCTCCAAGGCATCATTGTCGTTGTCCATCATTATCAAATGTATTAATGGTCTCTTGAACAGTCAGTCACATTCCATAAGTGCACGCAGCAGGGACTTCGACTTCCGTCGTACCCAGACTTCTTCACAACACACCCGCATGTAGAGTAGCTCGATCGGTGAGCACACTGCACCCCTCGTGGAAAAGATGGGCATCTCGGAACAGTTTGCCGTAAACCATCAGGATGATGAAATCTAGTTCCCCGCATGTGCCAAGTGACAGTGATTGAGCTTAAGGTAATAGTTCCCGCATGTGATCCTTTAGGTAATATGCTACTTGTAATCCTTTCATTTGGGGACTAATGTGTACGTCTCCAGGTGGACTCGGAGACCACAGTTTCCTTAGCCTCATCGTCCCATAATTTCGCCGCGTATAGTGACAGTTCAATTGCCCTCTGAGGTTATTCACAATCGCTGCAGCCTACCAGGAGGTCATATGGCTGAGGACGTTCTGTGTGTGTTGTCGACAGTCACTAAGCTGAGAACATGTTTGGTCACGGTGCCTTCTTGTCGTTTGTATTTTCCATCAAAATCGAAGTTCAGAACGTCCATTCCAAAAACTTGACGACCACTGAGACGCATTATACACTTATAATCGAAACTGTCCTGGGGTGCGCCTCAGATTTCTAGGCTCGTATCTTGGAGCCAGAACCAGTGCCCCGTTTCTGCCAAGCGCGGCCCGTTCCAGTCTGCTTATGGACAGCCGTTAAGCAAGAACGCGGACTACTCTGAAGGGCTGAGTAATTGAACAAGTCAAAGTAAGCTTCTGGTAGCATCAAAGTAACCCAGTAGCTCCCTCCAGCTGTTCGAAGACTTTCAGCTAATAGTACATACCCAGAAACAAGTAGAAACCTACCTCACACCTCCTTGGAATACTTGTTGGAGGAGAATATTTTGTCTATGAGCCCCCTTGCCTACGCATATTTGCTATGCCGCTACATGAAAAGTCGCAAAACACCATAGTTGTCAACACTACCCTCAGTTTGTGCAAGTATAACCACTTGCCTTTGAGATCTCTTCTACTCGTGCAGTTTTCTAGAGGTACCTGGAACACTTAACCACAGTTAACCGTCTGCTGTGCTTGCACAAGCTATCTAGATGACTTAATTGTCACGAGAGGTAGGAGTCAGGAACGCTTATGAAACCTTTGCACACTATTTACTACATTACTCGACGCATGGCTTAAGTGCCACTTAGACAAGTACTAGTTTTTCCAGACACTTGCTAAACAACAAAGGCATCTACAGTAGTTCATTGACGGCATCGTAGCAGCTATCGACCCCTTCCCCCCTGCCCCCCCCCCCCAAAATTTACGAGACCTTGCAGCTTTCTTGGGGAAAGTGAATTGTTAATCAATGTTCCTCTCACAAGTGGTCCATGTCACGTAAGAATTCAACCAGTTGTGAAGTAAAAGTGCCTACTACCGACGGATGGCATCCTGTGAGCACGCCTTCACACAGCTGAAGCGTACGCTGCACTCGGCGTTCTGTCTTACATCATTTTCACTATCATGTCCACTGGTTCTGGCACCTATGGCACTGGCACACTTCTGGCACATAGGAACGGTGACGATACTGAACAACCCATCGCCTACAGGTCAAAGTTGCTGATGCCCACTTTAAACAACTAATTACTAATAGAGAAGGAGGCATTAGCAATAGTAATTCTGCAGGCTTTCGTGGCCGTTCTCACTGAAGTTAAAATCTTCTGGGTTATTAGGCCGCGTCATGTTTCTTCTAAAATGGTCGACATTTCGACCCCTCTGCTGGGATCTTCCTCAGGATTTTCTGGTGTCCACTACGGCTAGTCATTTTAGAAGAAATAACCCAGAAGATTTTAATTCATTAGCGATAGTATTTGTAATTAAAGAGTTCCATGCATACCTTCTCAGGACAATGTCCATTTTAACCATGGACCATAAATCGCTGGTAGCACTATTCAGGCCACTCTCTAGTCTTCCACAATGAATAGTACATTGCCTCCAACATTGGGCACTTTATCTGAGATCCTACAATTATGCTAACAACATAACACGCAAATGACGAAACTCTATCTGACATTCCTGTGGGACTGGACCCTGTCTTTGAGCAGCTTTCCACTAGGCGCACGGACGAGACAAACTTCGGAAGGATTTCCCGTAATGGCTGCACGAAAAACTGCAGACACTCATTGCGACCCAATCTTACCACGAGACATGCACTATGTGGTCCATGGATGAATCTCATAAATTTCGAAAAACAAAAATTAAGAGCTCTAGACCTACTGACACCTATCAGTCATCAAAGTTGTTCCCATAATAGACACTGAGGCATATACACACTGTGTCATCACAGTGGGCACATTGTGGCCACAGGTTTTCCAAATACTTCATAGTGGACGCTGGAGAATGTCACAGATGAAGCCAGTCGATAGTCTTACTGCCCACGCTTAAACAGGGACGTGGAAGCCATGGTGTCCAACTGTTGAGCTTGCACCTTGCGGCAGGCAGCAAGAACCTTGTCTTTTGCCTCATAGCCCATTTCCCACGTGCCTTGGGACCTTGTGAGCCCATTTCTGGTCTCTATGCCTACTACAAATACCCATAGGTGATGAGCATGGCGTCCACCACAACAGAAGGCACAATAAATATATAAGCCTAGATTCTAGCCACTAAAATGCTTCCCCAGACTATAATAACGAACAACAGGCTCCAGTTCACAGCAACTTTTTAGCTTTGAGACAATTTTGCACATCAAACGGCATCAGACACCTTTTCAACGTGCCATTTTACCCATCATGTAGTGACAAAGTAGGACTTATGGTGATGACACTTAAGCAGCAAATATTGAAAGCTGTGGGAACCACCACCAGAACAGCACGTACAGGACCATCACCATCCAAGTATATTGCCCACCTGAGCTGCTCCAGGGGAGGTAGCGGCAAACAGTCCTTCATCTCCTTGTTCCACAGCCCCAGAACTCCTGGCCCCAGCACTCAGGGTGCTACCCACCAGAAACAGCAGCGTGAACATGCTCATAATGTGCAAAACACATGTAGGCACGAGCAACAGAGGTGAACTCTCAAATGTGGCACATCATGTCAGTCAATACATTGAAGGGTATGAAGTGCCGACATACAGACCATCTCCATCCGTGCCAACTAGCCACACCACTACCACCGTTATCTGCGGCATACACTGAGCTAGAAATCCTACCATCGCCAGTGCTAAAACTAGACAGATTTAGTTTGCCCCTAAGGTAACCAGTGTCAATATCATTAGACACAGACACGGAGATGGATATCCCCATGAAGCCTCCACAGCCACAGCCAATTACACCCCCATTAGAACAACCCTGGATAATGCCAGGTGTTACCATTTCCTCCCAACAGCTGGTGGCTTAGGTGCTGGGACATGAAGCATGCCACCAGTTCACCATCCGAAACATTTTTCAGGACACTTCCAGCCATATGCGCCCGTTTCTGAGTCGATATATATAGTATCCCAGACTGGCTACTTTGAGAGCCCTCTGGATAGTTGAAGTTCAGACCTCAGCTGTTTGGCCAAGTAGTTACAGCGTCCGGAATTAGCTTCGCTAGCCGTGGTGTGACGCGTCTTACCGATAGCCAACTAGAGCTAGCAGCGGTCGTGTAAGTTCCACTGCAGCGGGACACAGCACTCATTGGTATATTCGTTTCATTATTATCTCGTTTCCGTGTCGCTCTGTTGGTTCTTGGTCTCCGCTTTCACTACGTCTAATGATTGCTCTCTCGAGGCTACTCGTAGGAGTTCGTTTATCTGTCCACTTGTCAGTGTCTTCGTTGTCTGTCTTTTCTTCTCTTTGGGCTCTGCTATGCTTTGTTAACGGCCCCAGGCCGGTCGTTCAAGTCTTATACACTGTACAGCCAAAGAAACTGGTACAGCTGCCTTACATCACGTAGGGCCCCGTGAGTATACAACACGACGTGGCATGGACTCGACTAATATCTGAAGTACTGCTGGAGGGAACTGACATCTTGAACCCTGCAGGGCTGTCCATAATCCGTAAGAGAACGAGGGATGAAGATCTCTTCTTAAGAGCGTGTTGCAAAGCGTCCCAGATACGCTCAATAATGTTCATGTCTGTGGAGTATGGTAGACGGCGGAACTGTTTAAACTCGGGAGTGTGTGTGTGGAACCTCTCTGTAGCAATTCTGGACGTGTGGGGTGTGGCATTGTCCGGTTGGAATTGCCCAAGTCCATCGGAATGTAGAATAGCCATGAAAGGATGCAGGTGATGAAACAAAGTGCTTACGTATGTGTCACCTGTCACAGTAGTATCTAGACGTATCAGGGGCCACATATCACTCCAACTGCACACATGCCACATCATTACAGAGCCTCCACCAGCTTGGACAGTTCCCTGCTGACATGCAGGGTCCATGGATTCATGAGATTGTCTCCATACCCGTACACGTTCGTCCATTCTATGCAATTTGAAACGAGACTCGTCCGACCAGGCAACATGTTTTCAGTCATCAACAGTCCAACGTAGGTGTCGACGGGCCAAGGCGAGGCGTGAAGCCTTGTGTCCTGCAGTCATCAAGGGTACACAGGTGGGTCTTTGGCTCCGAAATTCCCTGTCGATGGTGTTTCGTTGAACGGTTCGCACACTGACGTTTTGATGGCCCTGCATTAAAATCTGCAGCAATTTGCGGAAGGGTTGTAATTCTGTCACAGTGGACGATTTTCTTCAGTCGTCGTTGGTCTCGTTCTTGCAGGGTCTCTTTTCAGCCGCGGCGATGTCGCAGATTTGATGTTTTACCTGATTGCTTATATTCACGGTACACTCGTGAAATGGTCGTAGAGGAAAATCCCCATTTCATCGCTACCTCGGAGATGCTGTGTCCCATCTCTCGTGCGCCGACTATAACATCACGTTCTAACTTACTTAAACCTTGATAACCTGCCATTGTAGCAGTAATAACAGATCTTATAACTGCGCCAGACACTTGTTGTCTTATATAGGCGTTGCCGACCGCAGCGCCGTATTTTGCCTGTTCGCATATCTCTGTATTTGAATATGCATGCGTATACCAGTTTCTTTGGCGCTTCGGTGTGGATGTTTAGTCTTTTTTTAGTCGTTTCTCACGGTCGTATCTCGGTCATCAAATACCTTTCATATTTCGAAAAGCTGTCAAATCATCAGTTATTACGAATTTCCAGAAATACTTTTAATAAAAGTAACTGATTCTAGAGTCTCCCTCACTTCTGTAATCTCGTCTATAGCGAGCGAGAGAAAAGAATTAAATTCGTAGTACTTCCTCTACACACAGATTTCAATTATTCATGTATGTCATCTATGCTTCTTATCAAATATGGCAGAAAACCAACAACCTCAGTCGCAGAGCTTTTTTATCCCTCACATCAGTAATAGCGTCAACAAAGGTTTTCACGAACTGTGCATCACTGTACAAATTACCATCTAAATGGTGTCAGTGAAAAAATTTAATATAAAAATTAATATGTAAATGCCTTTACTTATGGCAGTGGACGTTGAATTCCACTTGAAATTGCCCATATTAAAGAAGCCCTCTTTACAAAATGAATAAAGCTTCAGCTATCATTATCACGAACACACATACTTCACACAAGGAATATTCTTTAGCATCTGAATTCATTTATTGTTGATCATTGATGAACTTTCTCACATCTGAACCAAAGTTTGGGATTCATAATGAACATCTGGATTTCACATAACCACCAGGATATATACTAAAAACGAGAATTCAGTCAGAAATCTGTAACACTTGGCTGTAGTGAGCTGGTGATGTAACATTATCACACAACATATTATCAGGATGACGAAGAAGCTACTGCCCTGAGCCGGCCGCGGTGGTCTAGCGGTTCTAGGCGCTCAGTCCGGAACCGCGCGACTGCTACGGTCGCAGGTTCGAATCCTGCCTCGGGCATGGATGTGTGTGATGTCCTTAGGTTAGTTAGGTTTAAGTAGTTCTAAGTTCTAGGGGACTGATGACCACAGATGTTAAGTCCCATAGTGCTCAGAGCCATTTGAACCTACTGCCCTGAAGTTCTCGAGGCAAACATACCTTTCGTGAACTGATAATGATTTACTAAGGCGAAAAATTTTCTGAAATGAGAAGATAAGTGGTTGTGATTTACCTATTGATTCAATTAAAGATACAAGACCAGGGATGGCCAAGAATTGGACCGTGGGCCGTGCCTTGGCACGAGTGCCATAGTGCTTAGCCTGGCTGGCCCGTTTTCCCCGCTGCCACACCACGCCGCCTGGGTGTGAGAAGGGGGAAACTGCAAACGCGCCGTATTTAAATGGCAATACATTCGCACAGCGTAAGATATGGTTTTCTGTTTCACATTTCGCAAGAACATAGATAAAAATTTTCTGTAGTATTTAATTATTTTTGGCGCGCTGAAGACATAATTTTTATTTGGTACAAGATGTCGGCATACAGACAGCTGCAAACAACTTCACAGCTTTTCGCACTCATTGCCAAGTGAGGGTGACTTATTTAGTTACATAATGGAAAAAAACTTTTTTCACACACACACATGTTGATGGAAATATTGTAACAGTTTTGAAACCTCATTATGGAGATGTAGGAACTTTGCCCGAGGAAAGCAACGTAAGCGTTCTGTACAGTGTTAACTTTAAAGGAATTTGTCTTTAAAACGGGAGTTACCATAGAGATCAGTCATTTACATTCGCATATGCGCAGGGGAGCTTTCAACTGAAACAGCAAACGGTTTCGAAAACAGCTCTAAAACAGATGTGAGAATGGCAGTTTACCCAAAGCGTGTAGGAAACCATCCTTGTAATTCTTTCATGGCCATAACGGATTCTTCAAACCTCGAGTTTTCTTCAATGCCAGTGAGCTTAATGACCGCAACTGACAGCAGAATAATACGCGCGACTTCAGAAATTTTACTATTCGTACCACCACTTTTCTCACGTGCTCCATGCCTGCAAATTTAGCACAAAGTGCTTCTTGATTAGAGAAGAATGACTCCTGTCTGGCGATCGTTATAATGTTTCGCTGTTTCATTGCCAACTGAACCTTTAAATTATTTCTGCATGGCATTGTAATGTTTCAAGCAAATTTGCAGTACCCGTCGTTTATGCGACAACATAATGTACATTGAGAATTCTCATTCCTCTCTTCTCTTATTACCAGTCGTTTGTAAAGGCTAGGGAGGTCCGTTAGAAGGCCTTTTTTTGTGGAAACTGCCGCTGGACTTTTGAACGTCTACCGTATCATGAACACAGCGAGGGAAAACAGCGCTGACACAACGATTCTGCCGATCTAGAGAAAAATTCGCCGACAGGAAAATGCGTCGACAGAAAAATGCCACTCCACAATAGCAAATTAAACGTCAGCTGTTCTGAGCAAAGCAGACACACCCTGCATGCTTGAAGTTCGGCACGCCGTGATCGGCCCTGTACAAGACCATTTCTTTCATTACTTCTGCATGAGGGATTGGTGGAAGATTTTATTATTGATCAGTGCCACCATCATATAAATATGTCTCATTTAATTAAAGTGATTAAGAAATAACAAAATAAGATATTCTTTAATTCTACAATTATTATTGTATCCCAGGAACACAAAGGTTTCACGCAGAACAATGTGATTGTTACATGACCTATGTAGCGCCTTTGACACTGTCACAGAAAGACCTCCATAATGGAGATCTGAAAAACATATAAGCTGCAAAAACCTTTGGTGAAATAAATATCGGCTTGCTAAACCCACTCACGAATGAGGTGCAGTACGTAGCCAGAACAGAATCTGACGATATTAACTGTAGCCGCAAACATAACTCTGCCATTCAATTGACGTCATTACTTAAGGAAACACATTATCCCTATGTGGCTCGTCAAGCATGTAGTTGTTGAAAAATATTGCTTTGTGTTTCAGAGTAAACACGAGGAGGAGAGGTTTCCATAATTCTAACTTCACCAACACAAAACGACAGCTGCTTTCATACATAGCTCTTTCTTCTCTCTCTCTCTCTCTCTCTAATATTTATATATATATATATATATATATATATATATATATATATATATCAGTATAATTCAATGGGCCTATATTCATTAGCGTACCATATGACATACAGGAAAAAGCACACATTCACTTAAGAACAGCTCCGTAAAGAGAAGACTCGAAAATGAAAGCTTTGTTCCCGTTTAAAACTCGCAAGCCGTGTGGAACGTCTCAAAGCCCTCGCTTTCATTGGCCGACGCCACACTCGCCTCAAAGATTTCACGCAGAGAAAATAGTGTAACAGATGCAGGAATGAATATATGTAAGTCGATCAGTTGGAGCAGATATGACAGCAAAGATTGCTCGTGAATAATAAACCCCTACCAAACATAATGAAGTTGGTAGACGAACGGACATTTTACACATTCCTGTCATCTCAGTAACAAGTAACAAGCTCACCATGCAGCAGCGTTTTCGTTTGATTTCTAAAGGGTTTGTTTTGCAACATCGCATTTCCCTTTTATGATAATTGTTCTTCAAATTCTTTCCTTCAAAATTTACACTCTTCCTTTAGGAATCAAAATGGTTCAAATGGCTCTGTGCACTATGGGACTTAACATCTGAGATCATCAGTCCCCTAGAACTTAGAACTACTTGAACCTAACTAACCTAAGGGCACACACATCCATGCCCGAGGCAGGATTCGAACCTGCGACCGTAGCGGTCGCGTGGTTACAGACTTAAGCGCCTAGAACCGCTCGGTTACTGCGGCCGGCTCTTTAGGAATCAAACAAAGTGTTTACGAAAGTGTATATCTCAGCTCCTTGTCTATTAAAGACACTGTAATGTCTTCTACTTATTTTCCTGATAGAATGCTTTGACAGAAAGATACTAATTATGCATAATCCAGAGCGACTGCTTCAACTTCAGCTATCTGCACTGAGTTTGTCACTGCTCATTGTAATGTTTCAAACACAATAGCAATAACGTTTTTGACTGCTGCAAACTAACTGATGAAGAAACATCACTACCTGAAGGATACACACATAGCCCCTATAGCTTCTAACACTGTACGCTGCGTGACAAACAGTTTTAAAATCGTACCACTGTGGTGGCCACGAAAGAAATGGGGAGGATAATATAAAAGCTGTAAAATTTTTAACAATGGCGTGGTGGAACTACTGACACCTGCTTTTAATTGGTTTGGACCGTTTTGTAGGAAAAACGTAAAATCTCTGGTAGTTTTGCTGTATCTGTAGTGATCAAAATATTTATAGCTTTGGGTCCAAAGGTCACGGATTGTCAACCACTGGCTCAGACCCAAACTCTACGTTAATAACGGTTCAAAATTTTAACTACACATCTAAGCAGAGAAAAAACAACATCCAGCTGATACTAGTACCGAAGTTGAACGACAGGCGATGCGGGTATATGCAGGTCATTTTACACAATCTCACATATACAGTATTGTTGTTTCGTAAATCGTTTGACTCATACAACGTCAACGAGTATTGACATGATTACGGTCAAAATGTGTACCAAACTAAATTTGTGATGGAATGAGAATATGTTGGTAGGGGAGATGCAACAAGTTATCTTGTATGGCGAGTAAACATTAGAAGTAAAAAATCAAGGTGTGTCCGAGGTAAGTGTGTTGGAACCCTTCGTGTTCATGCTGTATGTTAATAACGTAGCAGACGATACAAATAGAACTCCAAAATTTTTGCGTATATTGTAGTATTCTTTAATGAAGTACTATCTTCTTGAAACTTGCATAAATTTTCAATAAGATGTTGATAAAACTTGAAATGGGTGCGAATGCTGGACTCTTGCTTTAAGTGTAAGAAATGTAAATGTGTGCAATTTGCAAAACGTGGAAAATTAACGTCCTTTGACTATAATATCGATGAGACATTTTTGCAGTCTAATTTATGCAAATACCTGGGTGTAACAGTTTTAATGGACATGAAATGGGACGATCACATAGATGCAAAATTTTCCCGCAAGACCCTATTTACAGTGTTTCGACAACCAGTATTAAGTGACGGCTCTAAAAATATACTTCGCTCACATAGGCACTGCGAACAAAAGATTAGATTAGTTGCAGTGCGCGGAGAAGCATTGAAAAAGTCATTATGCACGCGCGCCATGCGAAACTGGGAGAAACCCTACTATGTGGTATTATACTAGTACCCCCTGCCATCCAGTTGACATGGCACAATGTGTATGTAGTTGCCGCCTCACTCTGGAAATTAACAGCAATTAGAATAGTGGATCGAATATGATAGAGCTGCACCAGAAAAGACCACGTCGTTTCATTTATGAGACAGTTAGTGGCCAGCATTCACTAGGATTTAATAGAGACTCATTTCTTATATCTTGATAAGCATGAAAAATAACTGTCCAATTTAGATAATTTTTCTGGATTATCTACATGAAACTATGCGTGAGAAGATGCTTGAATTCATAAAGAAAAATTTTATCTTTCGTCACGAAAAAAAATCAGTAGTTGATAAATGAAGTTTGGTCCATCCAGTAGTGTTGACGTCCCCAGTCTTTCACCTATTAACACTTTTGGTGAAATTTGTGGCTCAAAGATTTTTTTTTTATCCAAATGAAGAGGTTGAGGCACATGTAAGAGAGTATTAGCAAATTTTCGAGAATCACACATTAGGTATTTATTTTTGACTAGATGCATTGCCATTAGTCGAAATTTAAGTGCACTTCGAAAAAATTTACAGTCTTTCACTGCCAGGCGAAGATATTTGCATTCATAAACATTTACCAAGTGATAGAGATACAAAATAGACTTTTAAAACACTAAAAAATATAACTAATAAGGTTGGATGGGATAGCCGTACACCTGTCTCTTGCGCCTTCATGTCTCACACACATTATTAATTTTTTCGTTGCTTTTTCTTCCCACAGTAACCAGATGCCAGAAAGTATTGAAAAAAAAGAAAGAAAAACGGCGAGCCGCTTACACGACACTCGCAACATTCAGCGCAAACATTTACTCTCAGCAGGGCCAGTGTGGTTCTAAAAAGAAACACATACAACAAAGAGAAACGTTGGTCGCCATACCGAACATTTTCTGTATTGCTCTGTTCCCCCACCCACTGGGAACCGTACCCGTGCTTCTAGTAAACTTTCTCATCCAGAGAAATCTGTTACGTGGCGTTATTTTTGAAAAAACTTGACTCCTCCTTTATCTCTAATACATTACTTCAGGGAGTGCTATATGAACGTACTGTCTTAGGAAGCGTTAAACAAAATTTATATTGGAGACACAGTTTCGTCGCAGACTCTTATACACTGAAGGTACAAAACTTACGACACCGATATGCGCCGGCCGCAGTGGCCGAGAGGTTCTAGGCGCTACAGTCTGGAACCGTGCGACCGCTACGGTCTCAGGTTCGAATCCTGCCTCGGGCATGGATGTGTGTGATGTCCTTAGGTTAGTTAGGTTTAAGTAGTTCTGAGTTCTAGTGCTCAGAGCTATTTGAACACCGAGATGCACATACACAGGCAGCACTGCAATCAGGTACGCAGGGTATAAAAGGGCACTGCGTTGGCAATGGCAGAACTGTAATTTGTACTGAGATGAGTCAAGTAAAAAGGTTTTCGACGACATCATGGCCTCATGACGGAAAGTAAGACTTTTAACGCAGAATGGTAGCTGGAGCTAATCGCATGGGACATTCCATTTAGGAAATCATTAGGGAATTCAATATTCCGCGATCCACAGTGTCAAGAGTGTGCCGAGAATACCACATTTAAGGTATTACTTCTCACCACGAACAATGCAGTGGCCGACGGCCTTCACTTAACGACCGAGAGGAGCTGCGTTTGCGTAGAGCTGCCATTGCTAAGAGACAAGCAACACTGCTTGAAATAACCGCATAAATCAATGTGGGACGTACGGCGAACGCATCCGTTAGGACACTGCGGCGTTACTTGGCGTTAATGGGCCATAGCAGCAGACGAATGGCATGAGTGCCTTTGCTTACAGCACAGAGTCGCCTGTAGCGCCTTCATGGGCTCGTGTCTGATGGCTCACGATCTACCACCATAACCGAGTTCATTAACAGGAGGTAGCAAATACAGGGCTATTACAAATGATTGAAGCGATTTCATAAATTTACTGTAGCTCCATTCATTGACATATGGTCACGACACACTACAGATACGTAGAAAAACTCATGAAGTTTTGTTCGGCTGAAGTCGCACTTCAGGTTTCTGCCGCCAGAGCTCTCGAGAGCGCAGTGAGACAAAATGGCGACAGGAGCCGAGAAAGCGTATGTCGCGCTTGAAATGCACTCACATCAGTCAGTCCAGGACGAAGTTCAACAAAGATCCACCAACTGCTAACTCCATTCGGCGATGGTATGCGCTGTTTAAAGCTTCTGGATGCCTCACGGTTTAAAGTTTACGGCCCCTTTTTCTTCTGCGAAAAAAAACGTTACAGGACACGTGTATCTGGACATGCTGGAAAATTGGCGCATGCCACAACTGGAGACCGACAGCGCCGACTTCATCTTTCAACACGATGGTGCTCCACCGCACTTCCATCATGATGTTCGGCATTTCTTAAACAGGAGATTGGAAAATCGATGGATCGGTCGTGGTAGATATCATGATCAGCAATTCATGTCATGGCCTCCACGCTCTCCCGACTTAACCCCATGCGATTTCTTTCTGTGGGGTTATGTGAAAGATTCAGTGTTTAAACCTCCTCTACCAAGAAACGTGCTAGAACAGCGAGCTCGCATCAACGATGCTTTCGAACTCATTGCCGAATCACTAAAGCTGTTCGAGATTCTGAAAAAAGTAGGGGTAAGCTATAGGGAGAGACGGGTCATATACAATATGTACAACAACCAAGAGGGAATAATAAGAGTGGATGATCAAGAATGAAGTGCTCGTATTAAGAAGGGTGTAAGACAAGGCTGTAGCCTTTCGCCCCTACCCTTCAATCTGTACATCGAGGAAGCAATGATGGAAATAAAAGAAAGGTTCAGGAGTGGAATTAAAATAAAAGGTGAAAGGATATCAATGATACGATTCGCTGATGACATTGCTATCCTGAGTGAAAGTGAAGAAGAATTAAATGATCTGCTGAACGGAATGAACAGTCTAATGAGTACACAGTATGGTTTGAGAGTAAATCGGAGAAAGACGAAGGTAATGAGAAGTAGCAGATATGAGAACAGCGAGAAACTTAACATCAGGATTAATGGTCACGAAGTCAATGAAGTTAAGGAATTCTGCTACCTAGGTAGTAAAATAACCAATGACGGACGGAGCAAGGAGGACATCAAAAGCAGACTCGCTATGTCAAAAAAGGCATTTCTGGCCAAGAGAAGTCTACTAATATCAAATACCGGCCTTAACTTGAGGAAGAAATTTCTGAGGATGTACGTCTGGAGTACAGCATTGTATGGTAGTGAAACATGGACTGTGGGAAAACAGGAACAGAAGAGAATCGAAGCATTTGAGATGTGGTGCTATAGACGAATGTTGAAAATTAGGTGGACTGATAAGGTAAGGAATGAGGAGGTTCTACGCAGAATCGGAGAGGAAAGGAATATGTGGAAAACACTGATAAGGAGAAGGGACAGGATGGTAGGATATCTGCTAAGACATGAGGGAATGACTTCCATGGTACTAGAGGGAGCTGTAGAGGGCAAAAACTGTAGAGGAAGACAGAGATTGGAATACGTCAAGCAAATAATTGAGGACGTAGCTTGCAAGTGCTACTCTGAGATGAAGAGGTTAGCACAGGAAAGGAATTCGTGGCGGGCCGCATCAAACCAGTCGGTAGACTGGTGACAAAAAAAAAAAAAAAAAGACAAGCAGGGATCGCTAGAGGACAAATGTAAGGATGTAGAGGCATATTTCACTAGGGGTAAGATAGATACTTCCTACAGGAAAATTAAAGAGACTTTTGGAGAAAAGAGAACCACTTATATGAATATCAAGAGCCCATTTCTAAGCACAGAAGAGAAACCAGAAAGGTGGAAGGAGTATATAGAGGGTCTGTACAAGGGCGATGTTCTTGAGAACAATATTATAGAAATGGAGGAGGATGTAGATGAAGTAAAATGGGAGATATGATACTGCGTGAAGAGTTTGACAGAGCACTGAAAGACCTAAGCCGAAACAAGGCCCCGGTAATAGACAACATTCCATTAGAACTACTGATAGCCTTGGGAGAGCCAGTCCTGACAAAACTCCACCATCTGGTGAGCAAGATGTATGAGACAGGCGAAATACCCTCAGACTTCAACAAGAATATAATAATTCCAATCCCAAAAAAAGCAGGTATTGACAGATGTGAAAATTACCGAACTATCAGTTTAATAAGTCACAGCTGCAAAATACTAACGCGAAATCCTTACAGACGAATGGAAAAACTGGCAGAAGCTGAAGTCGGGGAAGATCAGTTTGGATTCCGTAGAAATGTTGGAACACTTGAGGCAATACCGGCACTAGGACGTATCTTAGAAAATAGATTAGGGAAAGGCAAACCTATGTTTCTAGCATTTGTAGACTTAGTTAATCTTTTGACAATGTTGACTGGAATACTCTCTTTCAAATTCGGAAGGTGGCAGGGGTAAAATACAGGAAGCGAAAGGCTATTTACAATTTGTATAGAAACCAGACGTCAGTTATAAGAGTCGAGGGACATGAAAGGGAAGCAGTGGTCGGGAAGGGAGTGAGACAGGGTTGTAGCCTATCCCCGATGTTATTCAATCTGTATATTGAGCAAGCAGTAAAGGAAACAAAAGAAAAATTCGGAGTAGGAATTAAAATTCATGGAGAAGAAATAAAAAACTTTGAGGTTCGCCGATGACATTGTAGTTCTGTCAGAGACAGCAAAGGACCTGGAAGAGCAGCTGAACGGAATGGAAAGTTTCTTGAAAGGAGGAAATAAGATGAACATCAACAAATGCAAAACGACGATAATAGAACGTAGTCGAATTAAATCGGGGGTTGCTGAGGGAATTAGATTAGGAAATGAGACGCTTCAAGTAGTAAATGAGTTTTGCTATTTGGGGAGCAAAATAACCGATGATGGTCGATGTAGAAAGGATATAAAATGTAGTCTGGCAATGGCAGGGAAAGCGTTTCTGAAGCAGAGAAATTTGTTAACATCGAGTATAGATTTAAGTGCCAAGAAGTCGTTTCTGAAAGTATTTGTATGGAGTGTAGCCATGTATGGAAGTGAAACGTGGACGATATATAGTTTAGACAAGAAGAGAATAGCAGCTTTCGAAACATGGTGCTACAGAAGATGCTGAAGATTAGATGTGCAGATCACATAACTAATGAGGAGGTATTGAATAGAATTAAGGAGAAAAGAAATTTGGGGCACACCTTGACTAGAATAAGAGATCGGTTGGTAGGACATGTTCTGAGGCATCAAGGGATCACCAATTTAGTACTGGAGGGCAGCGTGGAGGGTAAAAATCGTAGTGGGAGACCAAGAGATGAATACACTAAGCAGATTCAGAAGGATGTAGGTTGCAGTAGGTATTGGGAGATGAAGAAGCTTGCACAGCATAGAGTAGCATGGAGAGCTGCATCAAACCAGTCTTTGGACTGAAGACCACAACAACATAACAACTCCAAGTCTGTTACAGAGAGTGTACGCGCAAAGTAACGAGTTTTGATCCTTCTACGCAAGCCGCTGATCTTGAGGCTGTTGTTCGACTGGGTCGCGACCAGTCGGGCGCTGCCCTTATGTCCTCGTCACCTAGGGGCCGCTGCTGTCGCGTTGTCGTCTTGGAGGGGGGTCGGCCAGCGTGCTGTTGCCTGACCTCTTACCACAGCCATCTCTTCTCACAGCAACCTCTTCTCTCTCGTTCCCGACTGGCGTGCCGGTGCTTGACTTTAGACCGTAACATTCCTCCTCCCCCCCCCCCCCCCCTCCTTCCAAATCGACAGACCGTCGTCGCATAAGGAAGTTGGCAGCGGGAGGGAAGGCAGGTTGCAGGGGATGTCAGACTTCCAATCGTAACCGCCATCCGGCCTTCACTCTGGTGGAAACGTCCTCTGGAAAACGCCCAGAAGGGTCCACGTCCACCTCCTGAGACCCATAACCAGATGCAGACGGTGTCGGCTGCTTCGGCGTGGGCGGTTCCAGCTCCATAGGTAGGACGAGAGGAGGCGGAGAAGGTGAAGGCTACGACTCCATGGGGTAGTCCCGCGGTATCGTGGCGGCGTCCTCGGGCGGCTACTGTGACCGCTCTGTCCTCGGGATCCTTGAATCTGGGGAAAGAGATACAGGAGGAACACCGTGCACATGACAGTGGCGAAGTTGATTGTGATGTCAGCGCTGCAGTCCGTCGGGAGCTGAAATAAGATGCAAGCATGCGCCAAGTTGACGAAGGATCTCGCCTCGCACCCACCGTCTGCTGCCACTAAAAACCCTGTAAAACAATATCATGCGGCGCGAAGCGATACTTGCAGCCTTTCTTCGGCGCCGGATGGCGAGTAGTGTGGAGCAGGTGGAGCAGTGTTCGATGGCGGCGGCCGCGAAGTAATTCCGCCCGCGATGGTTCATCTCGTGCATGCAAACGATAGGTGGCGAGAAACAAAAGTGTTTCAAATGGCTCTGAACACTATGGGACTTAACTGCTGTGGTCATCAGCCCCCTAGAACTTAGAACTACTTAAACCCAACTAACCTAAGGACATCACACACATCCATGCCCGAGGCAGGATTCGAACCTGCGACCGTAGCGGTCACGCGGTTCCAGACTGTAGCGCCCAGAACGGCACGGCCACTCCGGCCGGGGCGAGAAACAGTTGCAGTGCGTGATCCCTGGTGTGTGTGGTGCGAAGACTGGCCATCTGCTGTTTGAAGATTCTGACAAAACGTTACTCTTCGTCGTTTAACTGGGGCTGGAACGGTGCCCTACGTAGATGCTGCATGCCATTGCGTTCACAGAATGTTACAAATTGATGTGACGTGAACTGAGTGCCATTGTCCGACACTATGACTTCAGGCAAACCTTCGAGGCAAAAACCGCCTGAAATGTGTTAAGTGATGTTGCTGAGTTCATGGGCACAGCAATGAACCAACGAGTGTTCCAAAAAGGTCCTTCAAAGTCTATGTGCAAACGTTGCCATTGTGATTGCGACTCAGGCTAAGCAGAGAATTTCTGTGGCGAAGTGGACTGATTTTCCACACATGCGTGACACTGTGAAGTCATCTGTTGTATTTGGGTGTCCCTACCCTGCCAAGTACAGTGTTGACGCGCTAACTACTTCGTACGAACAATCCCCCAGTGTCATTTTTTGCAAAACTTTGGGGATCAACACACGTGACTGTCCACTGTCATTACGGACAAGAATCACATCTTGCTGTCCAGTCAGGCTATGCCTAAGTGCAAAGTATCGGCGCACCAGACAGCTCGTTATGTTATGCAATGAGTGAGGCCAAGATGTGCGAATGTATTTTAGCAAAATGTTCAACTCTGGATCAGCTTCCGTGGCCCGTGCAATTTTCCTATAGTTCAGAGGAAACGGTTGAAGCAATTCAGAATCCTGAGCATCGACGTGACAACAAGACGCAGCAGAACCGTCGAAGTCTATATCAGGACCAATCGGAAGAGGTGAAAGAGCGTCCACAATACCATGTTGAGCTGTCGGACGATACACAATCTCGTACTGGTATTGAGACAACAACGAAGCCCATCTTTGCAGTTTTTAGGCAGATCGTACTGCAACCGGTTTCATCGGATGAATCAAGGCCTGCAGTGGCCTGTGATCCATTACTGAGTAAATTTTTCTGCCATACAAACAGTGGTAAAATTTGGTGACACAAAACACAGTAACCAATCCCTCTTGCTCTAGTTGTGAATAGTTACACTGAGCTTTGAATAACACTGGATGCGAAAGCAGTAGGCTTTGCTTTAGCACCAAATCTGTGCGAAAGCACTGCACCGATTCCGTAAGAAGAAGTGTCAACTTGCAACACAACTGGTTTGTCAGGATCAAAGTGAACCAAGCATCGATCACAGAGCAATGCATCTTTAAGAGTTTGAAAAGCTTCTTGGCACTCATCTGTCCAAACAAAGGGGACATTCTTGCAATGCAATCGATGGAATGGAGCTGCGATCTGTGACGCATTCGGTATGATCTGAAAATAATAATTCATTTTCCCTAAGACTGACTGCAATTATATGACATTACGAGGAACTGGCAGATCATGTGTGGCTAACAAATGTGACTGAAGCGGATGTACATCTTGACTGTTAATGACATGACCAAGATACTGTAACTCAGGTTTTAAAAAATCGTACTTGTCCTGTCTACACTTTAATCCTGCATCAGATAACACACGAAGCAAAGCACGCAAATTTGCAATGCGTTCCTCAGGTGCACCACCTGCAATGACAATATCGTCCAAATAGTTTGAACAGTTAGGTACTTGAGCAGTCAGCTGTTCCGTATACCGAAGGAAAATGGCGGGTGCGAAAGCGCTGCCAAAAAGCAAACGTAAATATTTAAACAAGCCCAAATAAGTGTTCACAACACACACTTTTTGAGATTCTTCGTCTCGTGGTATTTGAAGATATGTAACGCGCAAATCAATTTTTGAAAATTAACGACCAGCGGCTAATCTTTCCATGAGATCCTCTGGACGTGGCAATGGGTAAGTATCAATCTCAGTTTGTGGGTTGACTGTAAAGTCAACACAGAGGCGAGTGCGACCTGAAGTTTTGAGGAGCAAAACCAGTGGATTTGCCCATTGACTAGCTTGTATGGGCGCAATAGCTCCTCTATCTTGCAATTCTTTAAGTTCATCAGCGACTTTGTCCCGTAATGCAATAGGAACAGTTCTGGCCTGGCAAATATCGGTTGAACACTGTCTTTCACAATAATATGTGCAACAAAATTGTTAGCCTTGGCTAAACCTTCAGAAAAGAGTTCAGGGAATTCTTTAAGGAAGCTAGCTACACTGTCTTTAACATTGAATGCCGTCACTTACAACATGTTCTGAATTTTAAAGCCAAACAGATCAAACGAATCAAGGCCAAATATGTTCTCACAATCGTGTGAAACTCACATTTCACATATGCAAGTGATACATGGCACTCAAAGTAGAGGGTGATTTCAAAACGCTGTAGAAATAATACCAATGGTAAGAATGACATCAAATTGCAACGGAATATTATCAGAAAAGGGGGAAAACGTATGGCAAAAGAAAAATATATAGTTACTGTGGTGGCACCGCCAGACACCACACTTGCTAGGTGGTAGCCTTTTAAATCGGCCGCGGTCCATTAGTATACGCCGGACCCGCGTGTCGCCACTGTCAGTGATTGCAGACCGAGCGCCACCACACGGCCGGTCTAGAGAGACGTCCTGGCACTCGCCCCAGTTGTACAGCCGACTTAGTCAGAGATGGATCACTGACAACTACGCTCTCATTTGCCGAGACGATAGTTAGCATAGCCTTCAGCTACGTCATTTGCTACAACCTAGCAAGGCGCCATAGCATTTGATATTATTTTATATTGTGGTTATAACATGTACCGTCAAGAGAGATGTTCTACAATTGTGGATTAAAGTTAAGTATTACATCAACTACGTACTTTATTTGCTACTATTAATTCCTTTAACTGTTCCAGACCTCACGCCAATCTGCGTGAGCTTAACGCGTGCCTTTCGGCTACCCGTCCTAGTGGATTGGCTGTCGGGTCAGTCCACAACAGTTACAAAATGTAGCAAAAGATGGCGCTGTAAGCATCATACTTTAATAGTGGTCGTCTACAAATGACAAATGAATCATACAATAATGCCTAAGGTGTACGTTTGACGTTAAACAAACTGTACTATTCAGTGTTCATGGATGTACAAGTGTGATACTGTTAGTTACGTAATTCCATCCACCACAGCGAGGTCATATCACATCGGATGGTAAAAATCGGATTTTAATTGTCCTGAGGCCAAAAGCCGTATAAAAGGCATCAATCACATCAGTTTCTAATTTTCCTGAGGCCAAAAACCACATTTACGATTCAGCAATGTAATAGAGGCACCCGTGTCCAACTGAGATTTCACACGTTTTCCACTAATATGCAAATGAACAAAAAGTTTGTTGGACAGGCATGGCACTGAAGAAACTGTTTGGTTGCTAGTTTTGCTAATGCCCGCAGCAAGCTTGGAATACACTGCATTGATTACATGGGCCTTTTGACTAGATTTTTGTGAGAGGGCAGAACTATTTTGTTTGTTCCGTTGTAAATACACGGATCGTACGTGACCATTCTAGCCACAAGCGTAACACTGTGCTTATCTGGACGGGAAATCTTGGCGTTTGTGCTGTGAATAGCACCAAGCGCAGGATTTCATTCTGTTCACCTAATCAGAGAACTGTTTACGGAGCGTGGCGTGTGCGGGGTGTTTCTGTCTAATGGGCTGATCGCGAGCAAGGGACGACTCAACCTCACAAATTGGTGGCTGCTCAAATTTATCGACCGACACGGCACCGGAATCGTACTGATAGAGAATCTACACTACATGCTGAAATAATGGATCTGACTGTTTAAAAATATGTTCTCTAAGTTTGACATCAGTTACATTGTACAAGATCGCATCACGCAGCAAAACATCTGAATATAAACCACCACAAGACATTTGAATATGCATTTCCTTGTCATACCCTGCAAATCTGTTACTCACTCGCAGTAAGTTTGTTCTGGCCTTTCCTTGCAACAAACGAATTAGCACCTAGCTGTCACCACACTCACTTGTTGGCCATAATAGGTAGTTAGCGAATCTACAACCTAATCATAGGAAAGTTCCCTCGGAGTTGCTTTATGGAACAATTTCTGAATGAGGCGGAACACTGCACTTCCTGCCGTTGACTTTCTTGTCATCAAATATTAAATCCTGTCTACTCGTCAAATATGGGTTACCTAGAAAACATGCATTCTCGATTCGAAAGACAACATTCAAACAAATCGTATTAATGAGTTTTATTACAAAATGAGCGATTGCAATATTTAACGTTTTGTTACACAGATTTGTCGCAAACAAAGAAATCTCTTCAGTGTAACAACTCCAAGTCTGTTACATAGTGTACACGTGAAGTAATAGGCTTTGATGCTTCTATGCAAGTCGTTAGTCTTGAGGCTGCTGTTCCACTGTGGCGCGACCAGTCGGGTGCGGACGGCTGCTGCTGTCGTGTTGTCGGCTTGGAGAGGGGTCGGTCAGTGTGTTACTGGCTGACCTCTTCTCACAGCCATCTCTTCTCTCTCGTTTCCGACTGGCGTGCTGGCGCTCGACTTTATATTAGGAGGTATCCCATAACTTTCATCATCTCAGTATGCAGGGTGATCAGAAACAATGTGAAAAGCTTGTAAAGGTGTTGCAGGTTAGGTTTTACTGAGAAATAATTATTCAGCAAAAAATGCGATTCGTGGCACCATTTCCGAGTTAATTAGCATTGGAGTTAGCCGATCAGGCCGATGCATGTGTAGATTCCAGTTACCCACTAGATACGTGTCAGTTGTTCTCATAGCATAGATGAATGTGCATGAGATTACTCAATTTTTGGCTCAGGTTTGATTTTTACTAGTGTCCCATACCAAATTTTTGTATCGCACTCTTGTATGGTTTTGGAAAAACAACTGAAGAACATGTTTGGTGACAATGTCTGTGTTGGGAATGAATTCAACAAGTCCTTGGTCGGTTCTGGAGAAGCGTGGCATCATATATTTGCATGCAGGTCTCACAATCGCTGTGAGGTGTGTGCTGGATGTTTTCCGATGTGGAACTGGCTCCCAATAGCATCACAGATTTGTTACAACTGGTTCACTTGGTTGGCAAGACTTCAACGTGAGATCATTATCACGCTCCTAAGCACAATTCCAAGGACAGTTATCTTGATTGACGATTTCAACACCACCAGAAAAGACATCAAGCAAGTGAGGATGCAGGTGGCCCACAATGATGTTCACAAAGTCCATAACTGTTGTGGTGCCTTCTAATAATAATGCACATCCCATGGAAATTCATTGGCATAATATTGCCCCCAATGGCCTGTGTCTGTGGCACAGTGTTTGTTTTAAGCATCTGCTCTCCTGGATGACAGGGTATCTGCACATGGCTATCGACCTGGTGTATCAAGAAACATGGTTGATCCCACCAGGTTACATGTTTCCATTGGTCGGGTGTCGAATGTTTTTGATGCTGTATCCATTGCAATGATAATTGTCTTTGTTGTTGACTCACAATGGGAATATATGGTTGTCATCTGCTGAGGAGTCCAGTGCTCAACAATCTGCACGCACCTGTATTGAATTCTGTCATCAGATATGCAACAATTCGACGCCAATCCTACTTTATAGAGCAGGCAAGCCTCTGACCTCCATGTTCTGTGGTGAGGCATTGATGTTCAGTACCTTGTTCCTGGAACACAATGGCACACATATGAACTACAGTTGACTCTCGATCCCACGAAAGCACAAATGCAGCAAGTATGCTGGCTATCCATTAGTGTTGGGCGGCGGGGTATGCATATGACAACATGCATACCACTGGCTGCAGAGTGGAGTGTGTTCCAGTTGGAGTGTTTCGCGCAAATTGCTGGAGTGCTGAGGGGCGTGGGGATCTCACCTCTCCTTCCACTTCCATCCTTGGCCTTGGCTGGATGTAATGATTCCTGGAGTAGCCCTAGAGATAAGGAAGTGCTGAGGCTGCTGTCGGCGAAACATGGCATGCGCAATTCTCGCAGTTGTCTACGATAGTGATGGAAGCTGAAGAAATGAATTAAAATTTCTGCTACAGCTGGGATTATAATCCAGGTCTTCTTGCTTCCTAGGCAGAAATGCTAACCATTACACCACCACAGCAGGATTGTCGACAATGCTGCACGAACTACCCAAGTCGAATGCCCTTTTCGACACAAACTTCAATTCATATCTTCAACTTATTTTCCCCCTACATTGTCGGTATTGCCAGGGCTCTCCAGCATTGGAATAGCACACCACCGTTGTGTGTAATGGGGAAGTCCTCTTATTATTAAATTTTCCCCGAAGACATTTGAGTATCATCTTAATCTATGATAGTGATGGAAGCTGTAGAAATGAATTACAATTTGTGCCACGGCTTTGACTCGAACCCAGGTCTTCGTACTTACTAGGAGCTGCCTAGTAAACAATAAGACCCGGGTTCGAGTCCCAGCCATGGCACAAATTTTAATTCATTTCTTCAGCTCCCATCATTATCGTAGATAAAGGTGAGACCTAAAAGTCTCGGGTAAAACCTTAATTATAAGTGTCTCAGTTGCAATATGACACCACAGATAAGAAAGTGCTGATGTTGATGTGAGCAACACTGATGCCAGAACCGCTAGTGCTCTGCTACTGGTGTCTTTATAGAAGGAAGATGATCTCAGATTACAGCAGCCTCACAGGTACTTACCTGTTCGATATCCTCATATATTGTCTCTCTCTCTCTCTCTCTTTTCATCTTCGGCTTGCGACGTGGGCATATATACCTGAACTATCGTTATCGGTGTTGGTTTGTTGTCGATTCTTATGAGATCAACCCTATCACTAAACTGTTCACAGTAAGACATTCTCTGCCGTACCTTCCTATTCGTAACTTATCCTATTCCCGTTGTACCATTTACAGTCTCTGTTGATATTACCCTATATCCATCTGACCAGAAATCATTGTCTTTTTCCATTTAACTTCACTGACCCCAACTATAACTAGATTGAGCCTTAGCATTTTCCTTTTCAGATTTTCGAACTTCCCCATCCCGTTCAAACTTCTGACGTACCACATCCAGATTTGCAGAACGTTACCCTTTCGTTTGATATTCAGTCTTTTTATCGTGGTTATCTCACCCTTGGCAGTCCCCTTCTGGAGATTCGGGTCTAGTCCGGAATCTTTTGTCAATGGCGAGACCACTATGACACTTCTTCAATTACAGGTCAGTTTTCCTGTGGATACACATTATGAGTCTTTAATACAGTTGTTTTCATTGGCTACCGCATCCACATGGCGATTGATCATTGCTGATTCATCTCCCTTTCAGGGGTAGTTTTCCAGCCCAAGATCAAGAGAGTGCCCTGAACATCTCTCTGCTCCTCCGCACTCTTTGACGAGCCAGTTGGCTGAATGAGTGTGTCTTCTTATGTCGGAAGTCTTCGTCCGCCATTGCTGATGATTTTTATTCAAAATTTAAGCTGTGGTGGGTTTCGAACCAGAGACCGAGGACGTTTTGATTACTAATCAAAAAGGCTATCCTTAGATCAAGGCTAAAGAGAAAAATTTGGCAGAAAATTTTTAGCTGTGATAAAAGAATATCATCATCTACACTGACGCCACCACCAAAAGGATGGAATAGTGGCGGAAACCGAGATCTGTGGTTATCACTCTGTCAAATATCGCTAAATAATAAAACAGCCTTCCGTTTTTCTGACAAAATGACTGTTTTATGTGCGCTGCGGTACTGTAAACAAGCAAAGCATCTCTGTGTCCACAGTTGGGGTGGTAAACATGGTTCTTCCTACACTCCACAAAGGTGGATACGGCTAGTCAGCTGACAGTTTATAAGAGTACACGGCTGTTGGGCGAAATTGCGACACAATCATGGCTTGAAAAACAAACTGCTGCCCGAAACCTCTCAGGTGGGATGTTGGCAACCTCCCTCGCTATGCTCATCTTCAGACTCCAGCGTGTGTTAGTGTCCCGCTGACAAACACTATCCTTCAGGTAACCACACAGCCAGAAATCACATGGGTTCTAATCTGATGATCCTGGTAGACACGCAGTTCGGAACGGTCAGTCAGTGATTCGTTTTTCTCCTAATATGTTAATGAGTAACCGAGTGACTTCAAGTGATCAATAGCAGTTGAGGGAGGGGGGAGGTGGAGATCCACTGTGCATCAAAATAGCTGAATCCAAAGCACCTCTTCCACGTAGGTTAGGGATCACATGTTGGCGAAAGAAAAATAATCATGAATTGTACCGTTAAGCCACACCACAGAGTAACTACACACATCAAAAAAACTTTTGCATCACCTCAGTTCAGTGAGTTCCGGAACCTGTACAGAAAATTGGAATAAAGATCAACATTAACATCATTTCCGCTCTTTTTATTGCTCATGAAAACCACGTACTGCATGTTGTACCACCATACTGCGAGACCTTCAGAGGTGGGCCAAATTGCTGTACACACCGATACATACAATACCCAGTAGCATTGATGCATGCCTGTATTCGCGGTGGCATACTATCCACAAGTTCATCAAGGCACTGTTGGTCCAGATTGGCCCACTCCTCAACGGCAATTCGGCGTAGCTCCCTCAGATTGGTTGGTGGGTCACATCGTCCGTAAACAGACCTTTTCAATCTATCCCAGACATGTTCGCCGGCCTGGGTGGCCGAGCGGTTCTAGGCACTTCAGTCCGGAACCACGCGACTGCTACGGTAGCAGGTTCGAATCCTGCATCGGGCATGGATGTGTATGATGTCCCTAGGTTAGTTAGGTTTAAGTACTAAGTTCAAGGGGACTGATGACCCCAGAAGTTAAGTCCCATAGTGCTCAGAGCCATTTGACGCATTTTTACGTTGCCGACAATCTAGCACGTAGATGTAGATGTAGAACGCTGCCATAGGATCGTGGGTTACCCTGCCACGAGTTTCCACCGTCGTTTCCTCATTGATGTTATTGATATATACTCCGCGTCATGCAGTTTTCGAAAATCATACGTGTAAACACCAGCGGCAATGAAAGTTAGTGTCTGTCCTGTCAGGTTTGACACAAATTTTCAAATTTCCCGACACGTTCAATAATAAATAATGTATTGCTTAAGCTTACTAGTACTCTTTGTTGTCAGCTGTCTACTACAATTTGTGTGCATTAAACGTTACGTGGCAGTATTGTCACTGGGACACTTGTCTATTTTCAAATCCCGGAACCGAAAAATATTCGGCGCTACGAGTTGATTGAAAAAAGTAAGGAAGGGTTATCTGGCATATGAAAATCACAAGTCTGTGCATCTATGCCCTGGACGGAATTTCAAGTGTCTCCACAGTGGCTGGACTCTCCGTGGGGTTTTCACTTGTTGGACAAGATCGCAAACAGGAAACGCACGGTGACTTTATTAAACAGGAATTTCTATCGCTGGGGACGTGCAGCAGTTACACAGAGTGACATTCACTGCCGAGCGAAACGTGATGGCCATTGCTCACAGCGAGAATTAGTGCGTCCTGGTGGCGCTGGAACCACGTGACACGCTAAGGAAACGTAATCAACGGAACAGAGGCGAATGGGGCATCATTCTAGCGCTGATGCGGGCTGCAAATGGGCAACTTCGGCGAAGGGCATATTCTCAAGACTCGGCGCACTGGAAGGAGCATCCGCAAACGGCGTAGATAGCCTGCTGTTCGCGTGCTTCTGTAGTGAGCATCGACTGAAAGTGGTTGAAGGACGGGGAAATCACGAGCAGGTGACAATCTGCTGTCCATCCAGGCCTCATAACAGAACGTGGAGTTTGGAGGCTTGCCGATTCTGTAATGCAGGATAAGCTGCGGATCGCGGTGGAGCTGACAACAGAGCACAGTGCTGATGCAGCACAGGTGTTTCGGAGCCCACCGTTCACTACAGAGTGCTGAATATTGGGCTCCACAGCAGACTAGCACTACGCGTAGCCCGTGAATCAATGCAAACGTCTCAGCTAATGGGAAGAACCACGTTTTTTGTCACAACAGGTCGATGGCCATGTCCAGCAGACCATCGTTCATGCAAACAGACGCCCAAATCATGCACAGCACCGCGGGCACAGGCTGGGGCGGTAGTATTATGCAGTGGGGAACATTCAACAGCACTTCCACAGGACGTCCGTTTATACTCGCATGCGAGGGCAATGGGCACGGGATCGTAAAGACTGGGACGTCGAATAATGGAATCATGTTGCCTGGTCGTATGAATCAAGTTTCTTGTGTCCAGATATGCCAGTCATCCAATGAAATGCTACACGAAACACGCACCGCATCGCGGATACAGCCGCAGAGGAAAGAGTTTTGTTGAAGCGATATTCACCTGGCCTTGTGATGGCAATAAAAGGCACCGTGACATCTGTGGACCACGTGAATATTGCTGCAGGCCATCCGCAACCCGTCATGCTCGATGTCTTCCCCGGTAGCGAAGACATCTTCCAGCGGAATATCTGTCAGCTCCACAAGGTCAAAATCGTGCTACATTGGTTTGAGGCACGTGATCGCGAACCCGCGTTAATTTTTTCCTGGCCACCAGATTCCGCTTATCTGAACCTAATGGGCCACATACAGGAGCCTGTTCTGCACCCACAAACCGCTCTCCTGTAATTTACGGGATTCGTGTCACGTGTGCTTAGACATATGCTGTCACGTATCATCGGAAACATGCCAAGAACTAGTCAAATACATGTGAGGCACAGTCGCTGCTGTATTGCGGTCCAAAGATGGACTAACACGCTATTAAGCAGGTTGTGACTGTAAGTTACCTCTTAGCTCCAATTGTCTGTCTCTGACGTTTGTTTATTCTCAGCGAAGATGCTGGTGGTAGTGATAATTGTTGTTGTTATTATTATTACCAATATTATTATTGCCTGTCTTCCTCACAATATAATTACATTGCAAGATACAGTCATGTCTACAACAGGCTACTTACAGCTTCCTCGGATGTAGGCCTCGTGACTTAATTGGTTTTACAACTCGTAAGATGTGGCGGTTCTGAGAACTAACATACCTCGTATTTCACTGAAGGTGAATGGAAAAAATGCGCCTGTTGGAAAGCGCAGCAGGTCTATAAAGAAAATCGCATACAAGGCGCTAGTGTGACCAATTACACAGTATTATTCTAATCTTTGGAGTCATTATTAAGAAGGCATGATAGTGGTCATGGAACTAAATTAAACAGACGCTGCGAGAGTTGCAACATGTCGGTATAACCATTCGAAACCGTAAGGTAAATGGTGCGAGAACATATTTTGGAATCACTGCAAGAAAGACGAGGTGTTGCATAACTTTAGAGAACCTGACAGTCATCTCGCCCTTGCTTTGTAATTCAGTGGGATTGCACAAAAACCGATAGTATTGGTTCGATGTGTGGTGTCACCGCCAGACACCAGACTTGCTAGGTGGTAGCCTTTAAATCGGCCGCGGTCCGTTAGTATACGTCGGACCCGCGTGTCGCCACTGTCAGTGATTGCAGACCGAGCACCACCACACGGCAGGTCTAGAGAGACTTCCTAGCACTTGCCCCAGTTGTACAGCAGACTTTGCTAGCGATGCTACACTGACACATACGCTCTCATTTGCCGAGACGATAGTTAGCTTAGCCTTCAGCTACGTCATTTGCTACGACCTAGCAAGGCGCCATAGCATTTGATATTTATCTTGAAGCATGTACAGTCAAGAGAGATGTTCACCAATTGGGGATTAAAGTTAAGTATTCCAAGAACTACGTTCTTTTCTTTATAGGATAATTACTTTACCTTGTTCCAGACCTCACGCCAATCTGCGTGAGCTTAAAAGCGTGCATTTCGGCCTCCTCTAGCAACACGGTGTTGGCTCTTCTGCCAACACTTCACGATGTATGCTCTACCATGCGCTGTAGACTGGCTCGCAGCACCATCGCACCCATCTCCACTGCTGTCGCCACACTCGAAACTTTGACAGTAGTAATAACGCCACTCCTACCCGCACAGTTCGCTATTGCTCTAATCTTTCACGTAACCAGACGTAATATTGCGAGCGCCTCTCTACCATCTACACAAAATCGGAAATGATTCCCACAATTTAATATGTATCTCACACGTATTAACTCAGAGACGCCATTACCGCGCAAGTGGGCTGAACATCCACTTCTCTCTGACATGAACAAACAAGCACCCTCATTCCATTCTGAACCTTCACCAAATCTTCAATATCTCAGGCCTACGCCCTCAAAAATAAGAAAATCGTTAGAAACCATACTCATGCTGATTTTCTCCCAATGGGCACTCCTAATTTACAGCCTCTTTCTTTCTTTTCTTAAATGTAGTCATAACTCCCTCCCTCCTCAAACAGTCTACAACATAGTTGAACCCATTGCGAACTTTATACATGGAAAGCACTAAAATTCGATGTTCTACAGTTGTAATACATCCACGATTTTGTGCTTTTCGTCGATAAATGTGGACTTGTTCTGCCAAGTAGCGACAGTACCCTAATGCAGCTTCTTTAACCAGTCTCTCTCCACGCAACCCCAAACGAATGTCAATTTATTTGCCTATATCTGTCCCACTGATACATTTATTCTCTCCAATAACGTGCTGAGGCAGAGAACGACTCACTGTGAAAATACTCAAGTCTCGTCAGTACTGTTCTACTTACAAACCTCCGCCTCTGAGTATCTTCACACACTGCTCCTGATATCTTCGTTACATAACTGTCACCGCGCGACTGCTACGGTCGCAGGTTCGAATCCTGCCTCGGGCACGGATGTGTATGATGTCCTTAGGTTAGTTAGGTTTAAGTAGTTCTAAGTTCTAGGGGACTGATGACCACAGATGTTAAGTCCCATAGTGCTCAGAGCCATTTGAACCATAAATGTCAAAATCGGCATATATTCTGCGCTTCCACTTGCTGGGCACTGTTCTTTATCCACACTATGACTTTATTTCCTAGTCTCCTTTACTATTCACACGCGACACAAAAGCATTAAACACTAACAAAAGCGAATTGTCGCGGTGACAGGTCGTTCAAGTAGAAATGAAATTGCCTGTGTTTCGGAAAAATTATTTCTTATGTGTTATTCTTGTATTTGTTTTGTCCGACACAACTCTAACCATCACAAATATGTAGGTATTTAACGTGAGCACAATTCGCCTTAATGTCGGCCGTTGTAATGAAAAAGGGACATGGGCTGTTGTTTTCAGAAATGAAATTCGGCCTTCGCGAACTGTAACAGAAATATCAACTAAAAGCCTACGTAAAATTTTCTGCTGCATAAAAAACTATGTAGTATCACATGATCTCGGCTTGTAGTAACTAAATGATTTATGAGAACTCGTTCCTACTACGAAGGACATACTGAACGGGAATCTTATTACAGATACACTAGTTAACAACCTTGAAGTCTTTACTCAGACAAGTACACGTACAGAATTGACAGCGATGACTGTGTACCGGTTTGGACACACTGCCTGCCTCTTGTGGTAATTACCAGAAGAGAGAAGATACCTGAAAACGGGTACACATTGTTTCAATTAGTGCGACCAAGCGAAATGCCGTAGCACTTAAGACATTCATATTCTGGAGGAGTAGAGTTCACATTCCCGTTCCACTATACTTATTTAGGTTGTTCGTAGCTTTCTTAAAACACATCAAGCTAATGCCATGACAGTTCCTTCCGAAAATAATTAAAAGCATGCGTGGTAACATTCAGTCTGCAGTGGGAATTGCACCGTTTAATGCAGAGGAGAGAGCAGATAGGTTGAAACAGGACATCGGCTTCTGCCTCTGTGAGCCTCTAGCAGCAAGAAGACATGCATGATGATGTGGCAGAAGAAGAGATTGGAGTCAATAGAGAAGAGATAGGGAATCCAGTATTACAATCAGAATTTAAAAAAGCTTTGAACGGCTTAAAGCAGAGGGGGATAGATAACATTCCATCAGAATTTCAAAAATCATTGGAGCAAGTGGCAACAAAACGACTATTCACGTTGGTGTGTAGAATGTATGAGTCTAGGAACATACCATCTGACTTTCGGATAAATATCGTCCACACAATTCCAAAGACAGCAAACAGCCGAGAAGCGCAGGAATTGCAGCACAATGAGCTTAACACATCATGCATCCAAGTTGCTGCCGGCCGCGGTGGTCTAGCGGTTCTAGGCGCTCAGTCCGGAACCGTGCGACTGCTACGGTCGCAGGTTCGAATCCTGCCTCGGGCATGGATGTGTGTGATGTCCTTGGTTAGTTAGGTTTAAGTAGTTCTAAGTTCTAGGGGACTGATGACCACAGATGTTAAGTCCCATAGTGCTCAGAGCCATTTGAACCATCCAAGTTGCTGAGAAGAATAATATACAGAAGAATGGAAAAGAAAATCGAGGATCTGTTAGATGCTGACCACTCTGGCTTTAGGAAAGGCAAAGGCACTAAAGAAGCAATTCTGATGTTGTAGTTGATAATGGAACCAAGACTAAGGAAAAAGCAAGACACGTTCATAGGATCTGGAAAAAACGTTTGACATTGTAAAATGATGCGAGATGTTCGAATTTCTGAGAAAAATAGGGTAAGCTATAAGGAAAGATGGTTGATAGACAGGTACTGTATGTGTTTGAACCAAGAGGTTACAATAAGAGTGGAAGACCAAGAACGAAGTGCTCGGATTAAAAAGTCAGTAGGACAGGGATGTAGTCTTTCGCCCCTACTCTTCAGTCTCTACATCGAAGAAGCAATGGCGTAAATAAAAGAAAGGTTCACCAACGGGATTAAAATTCCAGGTGAAACGATATCAGTAATAAGATTCGCTGATGACGGTGCTATCCTCACTGAAAGTAAAGAATAATTACATGATCTGCTGAATGCAATGAACAGTCTAATAAGTACAGAATATGAATTGAGAGTAAATCAAAAAAGAGGAAAGTAATGAGAAGTAACAGAAATGAGAACAGCGAGAAACTTAGAATCGGGCTGGTGATCACAAAGTATATGAAATTAAGGAATTCTGCTACCTAGGCAGCAAAATAATCCATGGCGGGTGGAGAAAGGTGGGGGTAAAAAGCAGACTAGCACTGACAGAAAGGGCATTCATGGCCAAGAGAAGTCTGTCAGTATTGAACATAGCTCTTAACTTGAGGAAGAAATTTCTGAGAATGTAAGTTCGGAGCACAACACAGCATGATATTGAAACAGGGACTATGGGAAAAGCGGAAAAGAAGAGAATCGAAGCATTTGTGCTGTGGTGCTACAGGAGAAAGTTGAAAATTAGGTAAGATAAGGAATGAGGAGGTGTTCCTCAGAATCTGCGAGGAAAGCAGTGTATGGAAAATATTTGCAAGGAGAAGGAATAGGATGATAAGACGCCAGTTAAGATATCACGGAATAGTTTCCATGGTACTAGAGGGAACTGTAGCGATTAAAATCTGTAGTGGAAAACAATAATTGGAATACACCCTGCAAATAATTGAGGACGTATGTTGTAAATGCTACTCTGAGACGAAGAGTTTGGGAAAGGGGAGGAATTCGTGACGGCCCGCATCAAGTCGGTCAGAATACTGGTGACTCAAAAAAGAATACAAAGGCTTCTCCATATTATTTTGTTAGTTTTATTCTTAACTTTCTGTGGCAAAAGGAGGGGTAATTTTGATATAGGGTAAATTTACCAGCACCCATTATCCGACTTTAACCATTTCCGAGATTAATGTTACTATCTTTTGACAGTACAGTTCATTCCAACTCTAAAAGTAGTCGGCCCTAATCTTGCGCGAGGGAGGAGGTTATCATTTATCCGTACTTGTCACGCAAGGAAAGGAAAGGTGTTTGAAGAAAGTGCCTTATCGACAGACTACGCAATGTCGTGGATTAAAACCCCAACCTTTCAACAGTGTCTGACATTGTGGTCCGTTACATACTGCTGATGGTGATCCATACCTTACGTGAGGATGTTCTAGTCGGCAACCTCCTCAGTGGTCCTAGCTCTCCACGTCTTTCATTACACGTCCAGCCATAACCGCAGAAATATATCATACACGGTACAAATACTCGCTTGTCATATTATAATAGGTGAGATGAAGACAATTATTAACTATCCGCACTAGAAACATTCAAAAGATAGTGATTCAAGATTTCCACAACGTTTCCGATGCTTTGATTTTTACACTGGTTATCTAACTTTGCTTTTTATGCTTCATACCATCATTTATAACGTACCTGACAGAGGCATAATCGGTGTATGAAATGGGCAGGTATTAAGGTTTTTCAAATAATTTGCAACTAAACGTTTTGAGTGGATCTTATCAAATTGTTCTGAGCACTATGCGACTTAACTTCTCAGGTCATCAGTCGCCTAGAACTTAGAACTAATTAAACCTAACTAACCTAAGGACATCACACACATCCATGCCCGAGGCCGGATTCGAATCTGCGACCGTAGCGGTCGCTCGGTTCCAGACTGTAGGGCCTAGAACCGCACGGCCACTCCGGCCTGCCTGGATCTAATCGTTTGAGACTATAGTGTCACATAGAGTGCGAGTCTTCGACGGCTGCTCATTCCTGTTGCTACAAGTAAAAACTTGTGAAGTTCGTGGAACCTGTCTATTGTGTCTAGGAATCCTGCCTACTCGGTTCGCTATACAAACAGTCCAACAACTCGTTTTAATGAGTTTTATTACAAACAGACAGGATACAATTACAATACTTAAATTTGGTTGATGTGTCGCAAGCAAAGGGAGACATACAAAACCATCAGTCTTCAGAATAGAGAAACACAAGTCTGTGCTACGTAGACATTCCTACCGATGTTGCTAATGTTGACGCTGCTATTCAAGTCCCTAATCTTGAAACTGCTGTTGAAGTGGGCCCCACCAGTTGGACTCGGCCTTTATGTCCTCTTCACCTGGGGGTCGCTCCTGTCGCGTTGTCGTCCTGGAAGGGAGGTCTGTCATGATGCGATTGGCTGACCCCTTCTCACCGCCTTCTCTGCTCTGTCGTTCCCGACTGGCGTGCCGGAGCTTGGCTTTACGCCGTAATACTATCACTATTCTCTTTTTAGTTGTAGCATTGTTATTAAGAGATTCAAAAATGGTTCAAATGGCTCTGAGCACTATGGGACTTAACATCTGTGGTCATCAGTCCCCTAGAACTTAGAACTACTTAAACCTAACTAACCTAAGGACATCACACACATCCATGCCCGAGGCACGATTCGAACCTGCGACCGTAGCAGTATATTAAGAGATTCAATTCTTATCATCATACCTAGCTGTTTTCGAAGCTCGCGCCTAAGGACTCTTTACAGATCGTCTATTGACATTTGTTTCTGAGTTTGATGTCCTTTCTCTTTCAACAAAGTCGTTTAGCTACCTATCTGTAAATCTAATTATCTGTTATTAATATTTGCTGCCATTTTCCTCAGTTATTACTTCGCTATGCTTTATCGTGTAGGTAAGACAAAATTCCGTATTTTGTACCAAACATATCTCGCCTCTTCATGCTAGGCGTCTTCAGTAGCCGGCCGAAATGGCCGTGCGGTTAAAGGCGCTGCAGTCTGGAACCGCAAGACCGCTACGGTCGCAGGTTCGAATCCTGCCTCGGGCATGGATGTTTGTGATGTCCTTAGGTTAGTTAGGTTTAACTAGTTCTAAGTTCTAGGGGACTAATGACCTCAGCAGTTGAGTCCCATAGTGCTCAGAGCCATTTTTGAACCGTCTTCAGTAGTCTATCTAATTACATAATTTTCTTCGTATTATGTATTTTGATAGGAGATCTGTAGAGTTCCTTGGCAGCTCATTTAAATAATCTATTTACAGATATATAGCTTTTGACACTTACATTCTTTTTATGTACTTCCCATTTATCGACGTCTTCTTCTGTATGTACCAAGTACACATAGTACAAGTTTCGTCCAGCTGATAAGTCACATTTAAATATTTCACTGTACATAACCTGTAGTGTAGCACACTGCACGTGGTCTTCCTCACAAGTTTTAGGGCTGACTGAGGGATCATGAGATCTGTGGAGGATGAGAGCAGAGTGGCTTGGGGATGGAGGGAGATTGGGCAGTATGACTCTGTATGTGTGTGTAAATGTTTATTTATTGCTTTTTTTGTATAACTATCAGTCTGTTATGATAAACTGTGGATTAGTTTGAATGTTGTTCTTCTGTAATTGCTATTTTACCATTGAGTATGCTTTCATTTTTATTTATAACTATCAGTATGAAGTATTCTTCCTGAAGAGTGGGCATTCTCTTTGTTTTGATGTTATGGCATAATAGTGCCACATGTGCTTTTAACATAGAGTGGTGGTGATTTTATTTCATTAGATGTTCCGCATATTTGAAGTGGCTAAATTCTCCATTTGGTGCCTTTATACTCTGTATAAGGCACATATGCAGGACACCCAAAAAAAGAAAACCATCAAACACTAAAATAAAAATAGACATGCTAATCTTAAGCCATAAAAACCAAAGACAGCGAATACTCACTCTACAGGAAGAATATATCATACAGAAGACTATTAATAAAAATGAAGAAACGATGAACGCCGGAAAGAGCAGTAACAGAAGAATAATATTTGAACTAATTCAGAGTTTACCACGAAAATTAAAAGCAAAATAATAAATAAAAGTTTCACATACGTACACACAGTGTTCCTACAACCACCCAACCTCCACCCCTACTAAAACACTCACTCTATTCTCAACTTCTACAACTCCAGTGATCCCTCAGTCAGCCTTCAAGCACATGAGCAAGACCATGTACAGAGAGCCTCAGCATACATTATGTGCAGTGAAATTTTTAAATGCTACCTATCAACTGGAAGAAACCCATACTATGTGTTGCTAGTACATACAGCAGAATTCGTGGATGAATGAAAAGGACATTAAAATGAATGTAAATTCAAAAAATAACAAAATTATGTATTTGTAAAAAGCTAGATAATTTATATGAGCTATCAAGCATCACTAGAGGTCTCATATCAAAATATGTATAATAAAATGATTTTCTTTATGTTGAAGACCAATGGGTAGATCACATAATTAATGAGGAAGTATTGAATAGGATTGGGGAGAAGAGAAGTTTGTGGCACAACTTGACTAGAAGAAGGGCTCGGTTGGTAGGACATGTTCTGAGGCATCAAGGGATCACCAATTTAGTATTAGAGGGTAGCGTGGAGGGTAAAAATCGTAGAGGAAGACCAAGAGATGAATACGCCAAGCAGATTTAGAAGGATGTAGGTTGCAGTAGATACTGGGAGATTAAGAAGTTTGCACAGGATAGAGTAGCATGGAGAGCTGCATCAAACCAGTCTCTGGACTGAAGACCACAACAACAACAACATATTGAAGACCATAGGATATTTCTGGCATGAACAGGTGAAACAATTTCGTACACAAAAATAAAACATTCTGTTTCAAAGGACCGAATTTTTCTTTACTACATGATAAAGCAAAATCTAATTATCTGTGTTCTGTGTTATAGGTTTCTTTGTTAAGCATTACTTGTTTTTATCGTGATAACCAGCTTGGGGAGCTAATTTACATTAATTTGATTTTTTATTTCCAAGTAGTTAACCTACGTTTAACAAGCTGCAATCTGCAATCAGACTAATTAAAGCAACACACTTGAATGCAACATTTGCGGTTAATAAAACTGTATCTTTTGGTCTACTACCTGTTGGAATGTAAGTAAAGTACAGCATTGTTGTTTTTATTTTCACACAAATTACCCATTTGTTACCAAAGCTATATCGATGGTTGCCATCCTCTAGGAAAGTAGTTAACACATTTCTCTGAAGTGGCCAAACCCAAACAATAAATATCTTTCAGTAACAAAGATTTAAAAAAGGAACATTTGGTATTCTGACTCAGCCTACCTTTAGCAGGTAGTGGGTGAGATGTTGGTGTTTTGGAGAGATGTGTCCCTTTCCAATCTAAAGAAGTTTCTCTTGCATAGGTACATCATAATATGTGATCCATAAAAGGAGACCCGACTCGAAATTTTTGTAAATAGACGTGAAAAACCGCCTAAAATCCACCAATTGCTAACAGTTACACCACTTTTTTTAGTTTATTTCCTTTCTGACTGGTTAGATAAGAACCAGCATGATTTTCTCTCTTGTGACAATCTCTTCATCTGAGTAGCAGCTACTCCCAATGTCTTCTGTTATTTGTTGTATATGCATTAACATATCTGTCTACAACTTTTGCGGAGGGTCGAGTCCTCCCTCGGGCATCGCTGTGTGTGTTTGTCCTTAGGATAATTTAGATTAAGTAGTGTGTAAGCTTAGGGACTGATGACCTTAGCAGTTAAGCCCCATAAGATTTCACACACATTTGAACATTTTACAACTTTTGCCTTCTACGGCCCCCTATAGTACCATGCAAGTTGTTTCTCCCACAGTCCACGCTTCGTTTCCATACAGTGCTATACTCCAGACACTTTCTCAGAAACGTCTCTCTCAAGTTTGATACATACTTGGTTTGGAAATGACGCCATTTAGGTCATAGTAGAGGGCGTCAGTGAATGTTCAAATGCTTGTATTGAAAATAGTTTATTTTCCAGCACATTCACACAGAATTTCAATAAGGAATTACCAGTTTCGGCCGTGACCGACCATCTTCGGATCATATCGCTGATGCAGTAGTTCGCGCCAATCGTCGGGAAAACCATATTGTCAGCTCTTTCGACGAGGAATATACTTTTGGGCTGTCCTCCCTGATTTGCATAGCATATACTATTTTTCATCCATTGGAGCAGAATTCCTTGACTTAGGTCAACTACATGCCCCATAGTTTTCGTAGTACGTTTGTTGCTAATTTCATTATTAATCCAAGGAGAACATGGGAGTGATGTCTGACTCGCTTCTCTTCCTTGAAAGCTACAGGTATACCTACCATGTTATGTTATGTTATGTTAACCGGGGACCAAGAAACGACGGAGAGGCTCCGCTCCCGCCGCAGCCGCAGTGGTCCGCAACCCCACGACGACTACCGCAGTCCACTTCACCCCTCCGCCGTCCCACACCGAACCCAGGGTTATTGTGCAGTTCGGCCCCCGGTGCTGCCCCCAGGGAACGTCTCACACCAGACGAGTGTAACCCCTATGTTTGCGTGGTAGACTAATGGTGGTGTACACGTACGTGGAGAACTTGTTTGCGCAGCAATCGCCGACATAATGTAGCTGAGGCGGAATAAGGGGAACCAGCCCGCATTTGCTGAGGTAGATGGGTAACCACCTAAAACTATCCACAGACTGGCCGGCTCACCGGACCTCGACACAAGTCCGCCGGGCGGATTCGTGCCGGGGACCGGCGCTCCTTCCCGCCCGGAAAGCAGTGCGTTAGACCGCAAGGCCAACCGGGCGGGCTATACCTACCACACTAAACACTGAATTTTCTACCTTTTTTTAATGGTCACGTTGCATCCTGTGGTCTGCGTTTCTTAACTAGCCGTTGTAGATGAAGTTGTCCATCGAAAACTGTACGTGTTTTGGTACAGCTTCCACTGAATTACAGGCTCTATAACGGTAAATTTTCATTACAGCTTAGTTCGTTCCTTCAGTCACTTTTCCGCTGTAGTTAACTGTGGGACCTCTGCAAAACAAGTAAACAGTGTTTCAAAGCTTCCCATTCCACATAAGCAGATCACTTATTAATGAGACTTAGTTTGGATTTAGAGACTGTTGTTGAAATCATAAAGTCCTGTTATTTGTTACACCAGCCCATAAGTCGCTTAACGAACCACTGTTGTAAAACGATTTGCAAATTGTTGTTTATAGTTGTAAGAGAACCTTTTTGTGTGAGCTGGCTCCCCCACCGAGCTGCCCATATACTGCTCTCCCCTGCAGTCAAAGCAGACTCTTTCACTGTGCATGAATCAGCGGCTAGCTGTCTTTGAGAGAAGCGTCAAACGAGCTGGTTGGCAGAGACTTCTTGTCACGTGCCCTACGCTACAGACGTTAAGAACGTAGCAGTAGGGTCGTCATGTCATCTCGAGCAGTGGTTCAAATGGCTCTGATCACTATGGGACTTAATTGCTGAGGTCATCAGTCCCCTAGAACTTAGAACTACTTAAACCTAACTAACCTAAGGACATCACACACATCCATACCCGAGGCAGGATTCGAACCTGCGACGTAGCGGTCGCGCGGTTCCAGACTGTAGCGCCTAGAACCGCTCGGCCACTCCGGCCGGCCTCGAGCAGTGGATAGGAGACAGTTCTCTGACATACTGCTGTGATGAACTGTTTAGGTAAGCGACTCAGCATTCATTTCTGCCAGTTATTACGAACGCGATTGTGAACACTAATGATGGACTGTTACTGCCCGCATAATACTCTTTGCTTAGCACAATCACACAACTTACACAGTGCATCATAGAATCAAAGCACAGCTAGATACTACGTAAGGTACTGCAGATAATGTCTCAGCAACAGAAACCATCAATACACAACACGACAATTGAAAAAAAAAAGAAAACAGTTTTCATGTGTAAATAAAACAGATTTTTTTCTCTTCGCTTCATAGCAGAGTCGATTTAGTGTGCTATATTAGAGCAATCTTGGAATAGCACAGCTAGAATGAAGACGTACTGGCATTCTAAAAAAAATACAGGCAATATTTTCCCTCCTTTAAGTTTATTCACATTATACCAAATGAAGAACCATAATAACCAAATGATTAGCTTGAATATGTCTACATTTGGAACAGATAAAAGTAGGAATGCGGCTTCATAGATCAACTGATTAGTTTTTGTACTTCAGTCCAAAGTTTAGCTAGAAACTCTTGTCTGGTACTCTGTGTGATATGAACGTCCACAAACCCTCGTCTGTGTGCAAGAAGCCACCTTCGCGCTGCAGTTCGTATTCCACGACCAGCTCCAGGTCTCCCCATTAGTCGTGACGTGAGCTTGATTCGTAGTTCGAAAGAAAAAAGAGGAAACCACTTCCAATGTAACCAGGAACGCTGAACCACTGTCTCTCCTAAGGACAATAGTTTAAACGGTCCCCTTGTGGTACTGAGAGCTACGAGATTGCGTGCGGAAGTGAACATGAACAGTTCGGGCGGGCAACGTACGGAGAGTACAGTGCGGTTTGCGGAGTTCTTTTCTGTGGTGTCACCGCCAGACACCACACTTGCTAGGTGGTAGCCTTTAAATCGGCCGCGGTCCGTTGGTATACGTCGGACCCGCGTGTCGCCACTGTCAATGATTGCAGACCGAGCGCCGCCACACGGCAGGTCTAGAGAGACGTCCTAGCACTCGCCCAGTTGTACAGCCGACTTTGCTAGCGATGGTTCACTGACAAATTACGCTCTCATTTTCCGAGACGATAGTTAGCATAGCCTTCAGCTACGTCATTTGCTACGACCTAGCAAGGCGCCATTATCAATTGCTATTTATCTTGTGATGCATGTACCGTCAGACCGATGTTCACCAATTATGGATTAAAGTTAAGTATTCCAGAAGCTACGTACTTTTTTTACTAGACTCAACTCCTTTAACTGTTTGAGACCTCACGCCAGCCTGCGTGAGCTTAAACGCGTGCCTTTCGGCTATCTCATAGTGGCTTGGCTGTCTTGCCAAGTCACAACATTTTCCACTTCGTGTACGCAAACTGATTGCAATATTTTATGTCGATGTTAGTTGGCCACTCAAAGGGATTGAGGAACGAAGTGTTCAAATAACTGAGATGTCATAATCGGCGGTGTACTTCTGCTTCCAGTCAACGTGAGGATTCGTAATTACTTCGGAACCTCATAATTTGTGAAATGAGGGGTCACTAAACAGTATTTCAGGCTGTGATCTAACTCTTTGTTCAGTACAATTCCTTCGTGTTTTAACAGAAATTTGGCATCACGCTGCATAAATACAATTCGGGATTGGCCAGTGGTTTGCGGAAATGGTACATGAGGAATTGGCCACAGCTCGCAGTTCGGCAGGCGGAACCGCCAGTCCGCATTTATTCTCGAGTCACGATGCTGTGCTTAAGTCGCATGGCTGCAAGTATACGTCAGGAAATCCAGTCTGATAAAGTCGGATACCCTTCGGTGACCAGTTCTTCCAGTACTCTGAAAGTTGCAGCAACTCAAGGACTCTAGTATCACCAGTTGGAGAACTTGCCGTCCTCTGTCAAGGCTGAACGATGTCTAGAAATTTGTCGATCCTGCACAACCGGTCATACTCTTAGGTAACTAAGAAATAGTCTTATTTTGTTCTAGGGATTCATAGGTACGCAATATGTCTGTCTGTATTCAACTGAAAAAAAAGGAAGGGGTCTCCTTGATTCACTCACAATACCTCAATTGGCTTTCTTTTTCGGTTATGGTACAACTACCTGACAACAGCTATCTCAAATTTGTGGGTCAACCACAAGTTGCAATCAGTGTTATTTATTAGACAGTTTAGCTCAATTTAACAAGAACATCGTCAGAAAGAGCGAAATATATACTGTGCAATTTACAAAGTGTTACAATATGGAAACTTAAATCGACATAAAAGAACATATTCAATTTACAATATGATATCTTAGTTTCAAAGTTGCTGGCTGATTACAAGTTGTCTGTATTGAAAGTTTATATATATATATATATATATATATATATATATATATATATATATATATATATATATAGTTTGCTCAGAAACTGTCTGAAAACCTTGTAAAGCTGTTGCGTGGTAGGTTGTGCTGTGAAATAATTGTTAAGAAAAAACATTTGATACTTAGCGCCGTTAGTACTGAAGTTACTCAATCAGGCCCGTGCAATTTCAAGTGGCACGCCAGAAACAATTGGTGTCATAGCGTAGATGATAGCGCACTCCTGTGGCTCGGGTTCTGTCCTTACTACCGTCTAACTTCCGCATCGCTCTCGTGTTAGGTTTCAGGAAACCAAACGAAGAACCAGTTGGCGACAATGTGTCTGGCAGGCCTCTTGAATTTGCGAGTGCAGTGGCCTGATTGTCTTAACTTCAATGCTAATTTAACTCGGAAACGGTGCAACGTATGAATATTTTTCTTAACAGTTATTTCTCAGCACAACCTACCCTGAAACATCTGTACATCTGGCCACCCCGTATATAGTCATGGTGTTAGGGGTATAGCTGAAGATATTTTTATTGTGACTGAGTACAGTGTACTGAACAACATTACATCAGTAATTACTTGATTTGCAGACTAATAGTTATATCTATTATTAATAGTACGTTATAAGGCTTGTTAGTACGTTACCTGCAAGTACTTTTGCCAAGAGCAAGCCATTAATGTTTATATTTTCCGCCTTGCAGCACGTCAGGTGTTTAAGTATGGGTGCATGCACACAAAACTGTTAGTCTACACTGTGAGGCTTAATCCATGTAGTGGTGCAGTTACGACCGTGCAGGAAACACCAGATAGTTCAAAATGGTACAAATGGCTCTGAGCACTATGGGACTGAACTTCTGAGGTCATCAGTCCCCTAGAACTTAGAACTACTTAAACCTAACTAACCTAAGGACATCACACACATCCATGCCCGAGGCAGGATTCGAACCTGCGACCGTAGCGGTAGCGCGATTCCAGACTGTAGCGCCTAGAACCGCTCGGCCACTCCACTAAATTATGTGACGTGTTTGCGAGAAGACTGTTAGACGCACAAAGAAAAACAACGCACTGACTGGGGTACGTATTAATGTATCAGTGAACACAATATCTGTGCTTATACGCCCAGCGCCCTGTATATATAGAGGTTGTAACGGATACAAGTGCAGATATTCTCATATATGGAGCTTGGTGTTAATAGTACTCCGCGGTTGGCATAGTAACCGAACTAAGCTGATAGAATCTTTGATTCATTTCAAGTAATTAAACTTGGAAGATAATTTGTGAAGTAAAAGTATTACTCAGTGCCCACAATTCGAATGATAGAGTCAAATGAACCTGTCTAAATAATATTACTAATCTTCGGATACATGCGTGTGGTCAGTCGCGATCTCTGGAAAGAAGGTATCGGAATTTTGTTTTGCAAAACAAGCTACGTAAGATACGCTCGTCGACAAGCTTACGTAAACTACTACTACATAGGTTCCCTATAAAGAGATTGAAACGTGACCAACCCTGAGATAACATCTCAGTGGCGTCCAATGCGCCAAGACGTTAAAAAATTTCTCTCCTGATTCGCCTACATATACTGAAGTTAAATCTCTGCATAAGAAAGATGATGAAGACGAATAAACAAGCTTAACGTTTACCAGTATTCTACTAAAGTTCAGGACAGGTAGAATGCAAGCAGCTTCTTAACTATGTAACTAGAATTATATATTGTCGATATGAAGAAAGCTATTTTCACATACACTATGCTTAAGTCATAAGACAATAAATGCCAGGCTACTGGTATATGCCTCTATGACTTCAAGGTCACAAAATTATTCAAATCATGTCTCTCTGACAGAAAACAAAGGCGGTCAAAAGGAAAGAGTCTAGTATTAAGCTTCCAGTCGTCATCAAACTGGGATCAAATTATATGTGGTGTCTCAAAAGCTTCTGTCTTATGGCCTTCATGAATTTTTATGACCTTTCAATAATATTATTACGCGATGCCCCCTTCGTTTTGTTTGCAGATAATACGAACATTGAAATAAATAGCAAATCAATTTTGGTTTTAGAAGATGTGTTAATGAGAGTTAATAGACGTTAATAAATGGTCTATTAACCAATTTATTGTCACTAAACTTTGAAACTCTAAAATAAGATGATAAGCAAGTAGAAGAGGTGAGAGTGGTGAAATTCTCCGAAGTGAAACTTTGTAATAAATATAACTGGGATGTGCATACCATAGAAGTGTTGAAGTGGCTAAATCTATCTTTATTTGCAGCGTGATGCTGTCAGTCATAGGAGATATAAAAATGAAAAACCTAGCTACTTCAATTCCACTATGTCACACGCAATCAGTTTTTTAATGTAACTTAGCAAAGCATGTTAGAAGGCAAGTTAAATTTTGCAAGTTCAAAAGCGAGTCACTGTGGTGTGAACTCAAGAAATAATAAATACCTATATAAAAATTAATTTGTTTTGTGAATAAAAAGGTCTTTTCTTGCTACAGCTGTCCTACATATCACCGAAAATACCTTAGAGTAAAAAACAGGAAGTCGAAACGCGTCTGGGAGAAATAAATTACAGTTGTAACAAGAGATGGCTCTTTTATTTGCAAAACAAATATTTCTGTGCTAGCTACGGAGGATGGCCATACAAAGAAATTTGTTCTATATAGAGATTTTAAGAGCACTTACTTTGGTCAAAAAATATGTCCCTTACTCATGGAAAATACGTGTCAGTAACTTTCCAAAGGACATTAAATGCTTAGCTACTAACGAATTTCAGTAAAGAAGATACTAAAGGATATATCGGTGGTCAACTCCTCCTCCACTGATGTATCTCTTACTGGGACAAACTGATGACTGTTTAATTTATAACGTCAAATGAAGTGAGTATTATGTAAAATCTGGCTTCTACGCATCTACACTGCTGTCATGTGCGCACTTGGAAAAAATGTTATAAACTGCTTTGTCTGATGATGCATGGCTCGAATAGCTCAGAATTGTCTTGTGCTTTTCATTCTACATATGTTGACTTGGTTGAGGGAAGTTCAATATTGTCTTTTAAAGGAAACTATGTTTTAAACGTTTTATTTGCTCCACATCTTTAAGAATCTTTTCACATAGATTGTGTGGAACGAACATTAGCGTATCTCTCGTTTTATAAATATGTGTTAAATATTCTGGTTTTATTACCTGTTCTACATCCTCAAGGTCTCCTCACTGCGTTCTATGGGACTACAAAAAAGCACACCAAGTAACTTTTACTCAGCGCTGTACTGCACTTTAAAGTGACACAGATACATGATACCATTTTTGAACGTAGTTGTCCCTATAGACAACGTTGGAACGTTCTACCACTCTTTAACTGCTGGCCGCTCCTTGGTCACAGAGGCATTCGAGAGCAGTTACGTGAACGTCGTCATCGTTGAAAAGTCCCTTTCCCACAAGATGCTCTTTCATCTTTCCGAAAAGATGAAAATCGCATATTGCAAGATCTGGACTGTATAGGTGTCCTTCCAAACGTACGTCGCATCGAAAAGCTGAAGCAAAAGCTTGGGTTGTGCGCATCGTGTGGGATGTTGCACACCCAGATCATGCATAACTAATAGGAGGCGACCTACCAAGTATAGACTGTGATGTCTATGGATTCATTGCGCAAAGTCCCAAGAGACTGGAAAAAAGCGAAGGTGAATGCTATGTATAAGAAGGGCAAAATAACGGGCCTGAAAAATTACAGATCAATATCCCTAAAATCGGTTTTCTGCAGAATCCTTGAACTTATTCTCAATTCGAATATAATATGCTTTCTTGAGACAGTAACTTATATCCACGAATCATCATAGCTTCAGAAAGCATCGCTCGTGCGAAACTCAGCTTGCCCTTTTCTTATATGATGTACGGCGAATTGTGTATGAACGGCAACAGGCAGATTCCATAATTCTAGATTTCAGGAAAGCGTTTGACAGAGCACCCGTTGCAGGCTATTATAGAAGGTACGAGCATATGGAATAAGTTCACACATATGTTAGTGGGTGGAAGACTTCCTAAGTAATAGAACCCAGTATGCTGTCCTCGATGGCGAGTGTTCATCAGGGACAGGGATCTCGTCAGGGGTGCCTCAGGGAAGTGTGATAGGCTCGCTGTTATTCTCTATATACATAAATGATTTGGAGGACAAGGTGGGCAGCAATCTGCGGTTGTCCGTTGAAGATGCTGTGGTTACGGTAATGTATCGGAGTTGAGAGACTGCAGGAGAAGATGATTTAGACAAAATTTCTAGTTGGTGTGATGAATGGCAGCTGGCTTTAAATACAGAAAATTGTAGGTTAATGCAGATTAGTAGGAAAAACAAACCTATAATGTTCGGATACAGCATTTGCAGTGTCCCGCTTAACACAGTCACGTCGTTTAAATACTTGGGCGTAACGCTGCAAAGCAATATGAAATGCAACGAGCAAGTGAGAACAGTGGTAAGAAAGGCGAATGGTCGACTTCGGTGTATTGGAAGACTTCTAGGAAAGTGTAGTTCACCTGTGAAGGAGACCACATATAGGACACTAATGCGACCTATTGTTGACTACTGCTGGAGTGTTTGGGATCTATACCAGGTCGGATTAAAGGAAGACATCGAAGCAATTCAGAAGCGGGCAGCTAGATTTGTTCTGGCTGGTTCGAATAACACGCAAGTGTTACGGAGACGCTTCGGGAACTTAAATGAGAATCTTTGTAAGGAAGGCGAAGTTCTTTGCGAGGAACGATATTGAGAAAACCGGTATTTGAAGCTGACTGCCAAACGAGTCCACTGCCTCCAACATGTATTGTGCGTAAGGACCAAGGTTTGCGGAGTGTCGATGTAGATGTAGATGCATCGTCGTGGGATGTCGCATTTCCTTACTTTTCCAGATATCATTGTTGCACTGTACGCGTCATAAACACAAATCCTCTACAGTCGAAAAAAAAACGGTCGGCCATGACCTTCCCTGCTGGGGCGCTACTTCGCATTTCTTCCTCGGAGGTGAGAAGTGTGTTTTCACTCCATAGACGCTCTGTTTGTTGCAGGTATGAAATGCTGGCCCATGTCCCACCAAAAGTAATAACGCCGCTGAGGAAATCATTGCCTTTCACGGTGATAGCGGAACCCGGCCAGAGCACAGTTTCCGATACTGCAGACGATCTCGGACGACAGAATGAGCGCTGGCTACAGATGCGCGTCTACTGCGCAACGTCACATCCCCGATTGTCACTCTGTGACTGCTGCGAATCAGTTCATGGACTGCTTGGGTATTTTCGTCTGTGGTGGACGTCGGTGCCTTCCTTCTCGATCGACATCACCCACATCTGTGCTGCCTTGGTCAAATTGTTGGACGTGACATTGCATTTGGTTCATATACCGCCAGAATTTCACGGTTAATCTCTGTGCAATTTAGACTTTTTGTCCACAGTAATTGTACTGTCCGGAATACTTCAACTTTGGAATAAGTGTCCATCTGTCGCGCCATTTCACTCCCACACTGTGATGCATCTGTTATCCGTATCATAGCCGAACTGTGTTTGCAGGAAACCCGGAACAATGCGCCGTTCTTGTTGCGCATTGGTCTAAGCGTGCGACATGTGACGACGTCATGTGTAACTTACTTTTTGACGTCCCTACGAATCTGTCTGACGAAACGTATGTCATGCCTAGACACGGAGAACAAATTCGGATAGGGGGAGAGAGTAAATCGGATGTGGATCTTCTAAATTAGCGAAATCACGGTACATCTTACCTGATGAGATATGAACCACCGTCGTCCCTAAGACGAGTCCACAGCACCGTTGAACGGTTGAGACACATTACCACCTGCCCTGCCCCCAGTCTCGCACACGCGTGGACTCACAAAAGTGGTTCTCAGTATGAAGTACGATGCAACACCCAAAGGGCATCGACGCCTGTTAAAGTAATGAGCAGTAAACCGTTGTTCGAAAGTTAAGAAGAATAAAATTACCGTTTGTGCCAACGTCTATATATTTAGAAACTCAGCATACATTCAGTCGAACAGCAGTAGGGAAAAAATGGAATCTGAATTCAGCTTTAATTGATTTTTTTAGCAATGGTATAGTACACTGAAATGTTTTTCTTGAGCAACACGATATTTCTTCAAATAACTCGCTGCCATCTTCAGGTCGTTACTGATGACTGCTGCTCAGGTTTCTTTCCGCAGCGTGAAGAGGTGGGCGGTCTGCCTGAGGGGTTGCAATTTACCCTTTTCAGCCATTTGATATACAAGGACAAATTATTTATTTATTTATTACATATTTTTTGTGCATAAATGCAGTTTTTCGTATTTTACAAACAATAATTAAAAATTAATATTTCATAAAAATTAAATTTTCATATTTTACTTATTGATAAATTTACCTTATTTTCCGTTCTAACACACTGACGGAAAGAACCGCAACACCAACAAGGTGTTGTGCGATATAAACGGAAGTTAGTACGCATGTTTCTAGATGTGAAAAATGATAGCTATTCAAATTTCGCGCCACTGGCGTAGGATACACATCAGGTTTGCTTTAAATACGCGCTGTAACGGTCGTGGCGTTAGTTCCCTTTGAGATTCGAAGTAATCAGTTTATGTTAGTCAAGAATGCCTTTAGGGCGACAAAGACACCATTATCAGCACCTAACTAGGTTGAACGAGGTCGTGAAATAGGGCTACGAGAACGTGATTGTATTCTACGATATTGCAGAAAGACTTGACAGGAATGCAGCCACTGTACATGACTGCTAACAGTGGTGGACCCGAGTATATATGGTCGCAAGAAGTCCGGGTTCCGGACGGTCATGTGGCACTACGGAGAGGGAAGACCATCTGGTTTGGCATTTGGTTCTGGCGTCTGGTACTGCGTCTGCAACAGCAATTTAAGAAGTAGTTAACAGTACAGTGACGCAACCAACTGTTAAAAATCGGTTACTTCAAGGACATCTCCGAGCCACACACCGTGTAGCATCCTTTCCATTGACCCCAAACGAACACCGTTTGATACTTCAGTGGTGTCAAACGAGAGCTCATTGGAGGGCAGAGTGGATGTCTTGTGTTTTTGATGAAAGCCGGTTTCGTCTCGGTGCCATTGATGGCTGTGTCTTGGTTAAGAGGAGGTGAATTGAGGATCTGCAACCAACATTGGTCCTACACCTGGACTTATCGTCTAAGGTGCTATTTCGTGTGACAGCAGAAGCACTTTCGCGGTTATACCACTTACCCCGACTGTAAATATTTACGTCAGTCTGGCGATTCGACCCGCTCTGCCGCCATTCATGAACAGCATTCCAGGGGGTGTTTTACAACAGGATAACGCTCCCCACATACCCCTGTTGTAACGCAACATACTCTACAGTGTGTCGGCACGTTGTCTGGGCCTGATAGATCACCAGATCTGTGTTCAGTAGAACACATATGGAACAACATCGAACGACAACGTCAGCGTCATCCATAAATAACATTAACCTTCCCTGTATTGGCAGAGCAAATGCAACAGGCATGGAACTCCACTCCAGATACTGACATCCAGCACCTGTACAACACAATTAGATTAGATTAGATTTACTTTCATTCCAATTGATCCGTAGTGAGGAGGTCCTCCAGGATGTGGAACATGTCAGAAAGCCGGTCGGAGTGGTCGAGCGGTTCTAGGCGATTCAGTCTGGAACCGCGCGACCGCTACGGTCGCAGGTTCGAATCCTGCCTCGGGCATGGATGTGTGTGATGTCCTTAGGTTAGTTAGGTTTAAGTAGTTCTAAGTTCTAGGGGACTGATGACCTCAGAAGTTAAGTTCCATAGTGCTCAGAGCCATTTGAACCATTTGAACATACGGTCGCCGGTTCGAATCCTGCCTCGGGCATGGATGTGTGTGATGTCCTTAGGTTAGTTAGGTTTAATTAGTTCTAAGTTCTAGCCGACTGATGACCTCAGAAGTTAAGTCGCATAGTGCTCAGAGCCATTTGAACCATTTGAACATGTCAGAAAAACAACAATAGATGACAAATATTTATAACTAAAACAAATAAGCTAATGTTCCATTCCACAGGTCCCAAGTGGAATGATCGTCATTTTTAATGAACACTATACGAAAGAATGATTTTACAAATACTAATGCAATGAATTTAAAATTAAAAAGTTTTTTTATTTATTTATAAGGTAATAAACATGTAATACAACTACTATAATACTTATTTACAATGAACACATTACTGCACTGAAATTGTGCAGAAGTTATATTGTATAATATATATATACTTTTGCATGCTTGTATTCAACATTGTGGCGGTTACGTCGGTTATTAAAGTACCAACATCTCACATTTGCAACGGTTTATCTCGCGCTTACATTAACCTGTGATTTTGCTATGTTAATCACTTACATACGTTACCTACACAAATGCATTCACGAAATTTCACAACTCTATATTAATTATTTTTTGGCGTTTCGATTTTTTCCATCAATGTAATTTCACGTAAGTAAAACAAATAATATATAAATAAATAACACAAATAAGAATATAAGTGTATAATAAGTAAACAGAAAGATTTGTACAAATTAAGTAAAGAGAGTAAGTAAGGGGAGCAGCTGCAGGCACACCTGGTTATTAGTGCCTACTGGGAGAATACACTCTTGGTAGCATCGTCACTTGCTAAGTGGAGCTACCCCACCACTTTGTACACATTGCGCTAAGATTTTAACTGTCCGCCACTTCCCTTTTTTAACCATTTACGCTCCAGCTTGGGTTTGCCGTCTTGATTTATCAGCCGTTTTAGCGAATGACGCGCAGACTGTCGACCGCATTTTACTTTTTATCCGCCGAAGCAATATGGCGAAGGCCAATTAATTTTTAGTTTTGGACATCCGTTCCTGTATGGCGTCTTTTTTAACCCTTTTTCCACGTGGCTGTTTTTAGCTGGCTGTTTTTAGCTGTCTTCTATTCTGTCGATTGGGACTGACGTATAGTCGTTTAAATCCTCTCTGTGTTCGTGTTCCACAGTTTTGACTTGGCCGCGAGTGACCCCAGTTGTTTTTTGCGCCCTAAAGCAAAACAAAACAAAACAAACTCTTGATTGCTCAGACAGTGATGTTTTACAATAACTCTATAATGGTGTGAATTAAGCTGAGGATGAATTAATATTAGGTTGGTGCTTAAGGTTGTAGCTTTCCTGTTTAGCATGTTGATATTCTGGTTGCTGTGGGTTCATTTCTCGATTGTCAGTTTTATTTGTAGTTGCGGACGATGATGTATGGTTTATGGGGCGCAGTCATTAGCGCCCGTACAAAGTCCCAAGTGTTTCACAGTCCAATTTTTAACACAGTCCAATCTATCCACTGCCACGAATGATAACGATGAAATGACGAGGACAACACAAATACACAGTCCCCGGGCAGAGAAAATCCCCAACCCGGCCGGCAATCGAAAACCAGGACCCTGTGACCCAGAGGCAGCAACGCTAGCCACTAGACCACGAGCTACGGACACTGACACAGTCTTGCAGACACAATCCAAGAAAAACGACCAGGAAGATGGCGTGAAATGATGCTACTATGCTACTCCACGATGTAAAGCCCGCTCCGGCCGGCCGCAGTGGCCGAGCGGTTCTAGGTGCTTCAGTCTGGAACCGCGCAACCGCTACGGCCGCAGGTTCGAATCCTGTCTCGGGGTTGGGAAGTCATTCCGAACTCATTCACCTGATCTTCCGCCCTCATATTTTTAACTTTTCCGCTCTCTATCGAACTATCTTCAAAGAAGTGCCTTTCCCTATGAAAATGCGCTCCGAACATGGCTCGACGGTTTCTTCGCCTCAAAACCAAGTGATTTCTACAGTCGTGGAATCGAAAAGTTTTCCTAGCGTAGGCAGTTTAAAGTGAATAGACAGTTATTGTGCTACACAGTACGTTATACACTTGGGCTATCCTCGGTTATTCACTTTAGCTATCGGTTACCGTCGGAACGTAGCAGTATTGGAACATGTGTGTGTGTGTGTGTGTGTGTGTGTGTGTGTGTGTGTGTGCGTACGTGCAAGGGCCTGTGTCAGTATGGTTTTAGTTGCTCTGTCTTTGATCGACGTAAGGGGGTATGGGTACCTCTCTTGTTAGACGACGAATGGTTGGGCTAAGGTCGGGATATTCTTTAGTAGTGTTGTGGGCTACCGTACGTGCTGGCTGTATACATTATGAATATTGGTGGATTATCTGGTTCCTCGTGATTTTGTCAGAATTTCGTCCATCACAATTCGTTATTATATGTCTTCCGTAATTGGCTCGCATTTTAGTCAGTCTGATTTGCAGTGGCCCCCCTCCAGTGATGTCATGTATGTCATCACTGGGTGTCAATGTTGGAAGTTTGTTAAAGCTTCGTAGTACTCGTCTTTCAGTCGAGTAGTCTTTCTGTACTGATTTTGGTATGCCTCCTAGGGAGACTGTAGCGTCTTTTGATAATGGTCTTGAGTACGTCTTGTATGTATGTATGGCTGTTTGGCCAATTACAGCTGTGTAGTCCTTGAGCTCTTCTTATTAGGTTTTGTCTTTTCCTGGTCTTGCCGAGAAGGTATGTTAGGTGCGTCATTCATTTCAATTGTTAGTTTAGGAACATGCCAAGCTACCACGTAGTATCGTTAAGATTTAAGGGCGTGTCCCACAGCGCCAATTACACGTCGTTGTTCTGTTGTCGTGCGGTTGTTTTGTAAGACTTTGTCGGGGCAGGAGTTATTTGAGTGTTTTGTGCGTCTATAGGCGGTCAGTTAATTATCCGTACGTACGTCTTCCCTATAATGTCAAGCAGAGGTGCCGGCCCATAGGAGACTGAGTCCTCGGTTTTTCTGGTTTCGGTATCAAATTGTTATGCTTGCCTTCCAGCTGCTCGGTGCGGTCCCTTTTGCTAGGCAGTATTTGAAGACGAGGAAGAGAATAGCTATTATGAGACGTACTAGGGTTTGGTAAGTGGATTTGTTTTTTTGTCATTACCTCCAGGGGCGGAGTTTAGTCCAGAGTGCATTGCTTTTGTAGTTTCTGTTTCGCTATTTCTTTAATCTGGACGTATTCGTCTTCCGTGTCTATATTTGGCGTGATCAGTCTCTGCAATAATTTTGAGTTTTCGTCGAATTTGTTTCCTTGAGGGGAGCAGTACTTTCTCTGTTCGGGTCGACGTCCTGTATACGTTGACCGTTACTCCCTCTACCACTCCGCTCCTGTCGCTATTTGTGCAGCCGCCATGGGAAGGGGTGCCGTGAACGTGGGAGGGGCAGGGGTGGGGAGTGGGGGGGGGGGGGGGGGCGGGAGTGAGGATTGACAGTGACGGGATATGAACCGCTGTCCCTCAATCTCCATTCTGCTGCCCCTGCGTGTGAACCAGATTGTACGGGAACCCTTTGTTTTTTCTCGGCTCAGTTCAGGGTTCCAGTCCTGACTCACTTGCAGGCAGCTGTCTTTGTTAATTACACCGTTATATCCTAATGTCGATAATCTCATTCATCATGTAATCATAGGAGGAAGACTGCCCAAGTATCTTGTTTTTGGAAGGCCAAATTTTATACTGTTGTCGGCCACGGCTGATTTGATGGTCCGACGCAATTCGACTGTCTCCTGCCATGCATACAGTCTATGTTCACGGCTCCTATCTTCCACCACGCAAACAGTTCCCCCAATGGCTGCGGATTTGGTAGACCTCTCGTTTGTGAAGATCAAGATCATACTTCACTGAACCTAGTGATAAGGAGGTCATAGATGGTGTGCCAAATACACATTTGACACTGAATTGCTCCAAGATTCTGCTGACTTTCCTGGAGATATTGCCGACAAACGGTATGCTCGCTAGTGATTTGAGATCCTCTTTTTCCTGCCTGGTGTTGCCTAGGTACAACCTGTCTAAGAGCACGCCTTATCTGCTTTCTGCTCTACCCATTCCTTCGGAATGTTGTCTCCGCGAGACCGCTACGGTCGTAGGTTCGAATCCTGCCTCGGGCATGGATGTGTGAGATGTCCTTAGGTTAGTTAGGTTTAAGTAGTTCTAAGTTCTAGGGGATTGATGACCTCAGAAGTTAAGTCCCATAGTGCTCAGAGCCATTTGAACCATTTTGAATGTTGTCTCCAGGTGCTTCAGCTTAGTTTCTGACGGATCCTCTTGGACTAAAGTCAGTACATTATTTTAATACGCGAAGACATCGTAAAGATAACGGATTTCATCGATAAATTCTACTGAAAGGCCAGACCAACTACGAGTTGCGGGATGTATTATGCGTTAATATTTGTCACGATTTGTTGCAGAAGCTGTGTATGGTAACGAGCCACGTAGTATCAGCGTGTGCTACGGGAGGTAACAGTATCTGCTACGATACTGCGTGAGCAACGACAACACCGCGACAATACCAGCATGCCATGGTGTTGAATGAAAAACGTTAAAAAATGAACAGATTAATGTGGATCAGTCGTTTTGTGACAGGACAGTTCTAACTGCATTGATGTTAGACTAGATTTATTTGAAATACTTAAAAGATAGCTAGGGGTGTATGAGGCATTTGATTGTATTGTTTTAAGGAATAATACACCAGCTTGAATTACAGAAGTTTAGTGGCTTTTTTCTTCGTCGCTGGAAGTGATTGTGTGATGAATCAGAGCTGTGACTTGAATTCATTGGTTAGTGTCCTCCGAAGCAGCTGATTTGTCTTAAAATTAATCATGAACCCCAGTTTGTTCCTCCCTTGGAATTAATATTCATTCATGAAGATTACCAATTTGCAGATTTAAGCACAGACAAATAATTCGATTTTATGCAGTTAGATGATAATTTTAGTCAGGGAAAACAACTTATCTGATATTGCACATTAACTGGAGATTTATTTTAGGCCCCTGCCCTGGTAATCGCACCTGAACTGGACTTCATAATCTTTGAGCGGCCAGGATCGGGAAGAACGAATTTAGACGGATGTTGTAACACCGTTCAGTGAATCACCTCCCGGTAGGCAGACCTCCAAACGCTGGAAGGCTGTCTTCGTGAGCCGCGCGGAGTGGCTAAACGGCTTAGGGCGCCATGTCACGGATTGCGCGGCCCCTCCCACCGCATGTTCGAGTCCTCCCTCAGGCATGGGTGTGTGTGTGTGTGTGTGTGTGTGTGTGTGTGTGTGTGCTTAGCATAAGGTAGTTATTCGTTGTTTTATTATCCGCAAAATCGATTTTCGGTCACTTAGTGACCATCCTCAGTGCTGTAATATACAATTAAAATTTGTAGGCACGGGGACTGTACCCGTGGTCTAGGGGCGGTTGCAGAGGAACCCACTATGCACCACGTTGTGGCGGATAAGCGCCGACAACGTCAACATTTAATCACACAACTCAGGACACACGACGGTTGCTTATGTACGACCCAAGCAACCATAGTAAAGGCGGTGGAGGATCATTTTCGTCATCTTTACAAGGAAAGAACCGTCATTGACGAGGCCACTACTGAAGTGTTACAGCAGATAACACGTACTATCGACGAGGCTACCGTGAATGCACTAACAGAGGAAATCTCACTCGAAGAAGTCGAAGACGCCGTGGACAAAGGTGCGGCCAATAAATCTCCTGGACCTGATGGATTGCCCATCGAATTCTACCGGACTTTCCGTGGTTATAATGTTCCGCGAACTTATGTCTCCAGACTGTGTTGTGCCGCCAGCGTTTGTAGAAGGTCTCCTCATACCATTACACAAGCCAGGTGGAGGGCTATCGATTAACGACTATCGGCCGCTTACAATGTTGAACGCCGATTACAAGATTTTCACCAGGATTATGGCGAGCCGTATTAAGACGAATTTGCCGATGATCCTCGCTCCAGAACAGACGTCGCAGGGGTGAGAAGCCAACATACACATGGCCACCGGTGACTGCAGGGACTTAATAGCGATCGCTTCTGCGTGCCGTCTGAGAGCGGCGATCGTCTCCGTCGATTTCAACCGCGCCTTTGATAGAGTGCACCACAAATTCCTCCTACGAGTGATGGACTGTATGGGATTCCCCCCGGGCCTCATCGACACCCTACGGCGTCTTTGGACCGCAGCCAGCTCACACGTCCAGGTCAATGGAAGGACGGTAGGACCAGTACCCATTAAGAGGTCTCTACGACAGGGTTGTCCCCTTTCTACCTACCTTTATGCAATCGCACTCGAGCCACTCCTAGGGGGCCTTAACCACCGCCTATCTGGTATCACGCTGCGGGACGTCACCTTTCGCTATAGGACATACGCTGACGACCTGCTACTGCTGGTTCGTTCCAATGACGAAGTTCAAAGCGTACTTTCCTGGATTGAGCGATACGGACAGGCCGCAGGCAGTCTTCTGAACATCAACAAGTCGGCGGCGTTGGACATTGGGCGTGGTCTCGGACCGGAAGCCCTCGCTCCCCTCCCACCAGTTACTGATCTGCGATATTTGGGAATCACGTTCAAGAAAGATGTACGTAAAACAGCTGCAGCAAACTACCGACGGTTATTACAGATCATACGCGCAATGGTGCGACAGAACCTGCTCCGGGACTTGAATCAGCTACAACATGTTGAATACCTGAACCTCCACGTAGCATCCAAACTCAACCACGTGGCACAGGTCCTCCCACTACCGCTGCAGATAGGTCGCCGGCTTCAGGCGGCCTTCAGTTACTACGTTTCCGCAGGTCATATCTTTAAAGTACGATACGACACTCTTACCCTCTCAGTGCACAAAGGAGGGCTGGGATTGGTCAACGTCAGGGCGAGAGCAGCTGCCCTTTACATGAGCAACATGAGGAAACGATGGAAAAGTCAATATATCTCTCTCACGGGTCGTTTACTACAGGTTCTGATGCCAGCCTCTAACGTCCCGCCGGTGTCGGGTGCGCACGTCGCACCACAGCTCTCCCATGTGTCGACCTTCATTCTTGATTACAGTTATGTCAGCTTGAACCTCTCCGCCACACGTCCACCAAAGGCGAAAGATTTTCATACCAACCTTCTGCGGGCTGTTCACCATAACGTGGTGGAAAACAAGTACCCTACGGTTCACTGGCCAAGAGTGTGGAAAACGATACACCACCACTTTCTGTCATCCACGGTGCGTTCGAAGTGGTATCAGATCGCCAACAAAAAATATGCCACACGCCAGCGACTTCACGCTATTGGACTGGCAGACTCCCCTTATTGCCCAGATTGTCACCTTCTGGATACCGATGAACATCGTTTTACTTGCGCATCATCGTCCGGAGTTTGGCGACTAACACAGAAGATATTGGCTTGTTACCTCCGGGTCACACCTCATATGATTGACCCGCAGACCCTACTCTGTCCCAATGGAACTTACTTTCCGGCTGCAAAATATCATGCGCTTACATGGTTCAAAGGACTTACCTTCGCCTACATCTTTAGCGACGGAGAGAAAGAGCAGCTTGATTACTGGTGGTTCCTTCAAAATGCTCACAATGCCCTCGAATGCACACCGAAATACCGTAAGCTCTTCGCAAATTATTTACGCAGCGTTTTCGTTAACCCCCCACTCAGCTGAGTAGTGCCAGGCTGTGGTTAATGTGCTGTGCCGCATCACACTAACGGCTCAACGTTCTGCCTTGTCAGTCATGACCAAAGGAAGAGACAAGCTGCTGCAAGGATACTGTTTTCCTTGAGGCACTAGCGAAGCAGAATGCCTCCGTTGCAGATGCCCTTCAAAGGCGCTATTGGAGATTTCAGATAACGATGGCAAGGCTCCAAGTGGAACCAGTTACATTATTGAAGAACCTTTTAGTTAGAATTACATCAGTGGTTTATATTTTTATTTTTTTGATTACTCTTTTATGCCACCTTTGTTGTTGTAACACTTACTTGTAACACTTAGTTACTAGAATTCTCATTTGTACACGCTCCCTAAATGTAATCACATAAAAAAAAGAAAAGTGGCAACGGATAGCCCTAACCTTGATTCCCATACTTCCCTGGGCCTATAGGCAGCTCTCTGGGGTGGGTTTACTCAGGAGCCAACGCCTGAAGTGGATCAGATTTTTTTTGTTATAGGATGACAAGTGGCTGTGGCACTTAGGTTTTTTTATTTTTTTATTTTTTATTTATTTATTTTTTTGGTTCCATTTTCCTAAGGGGCTTTTTAAGGGGAAAAAAGTGCTCCAAAAAGGGGGTAGCGTCTAAAAAAATAAAAAAAGTGCTTAAAAAAAGCGGTTCAGGCGCTCAGTCCGGAACCGCGCGACTTCTACAGTCGTTAAATAAAAAAAAAAATAAAAAAAAGGGGTAGCGTTTAAAAAAAAAAAAGGGGGTAACGTCTTTGATTCATAATCAAAACGTCTTCGGTCCCGGTTTCGATCCCCGCTACTGCCTAAATTTTGATAAATAATCAGCATTGGCGGCCGAAGACTTCCGGCATAAGAAGTCAGCCTCATTCTGCCAACGGCCTTTTCAAAGAGGGCGGAGGAGCGGATAGAGGTTCAGGGCACTCTCTTGTCCTAGGGGTGGGAAATTGCCCGTAAAGGCAGAAGAATCAGCAATGATCAACGACATGAGGATTCAGAAGGCAATGGAAACCACTGCATTAAAGACACGTAACGTGTATCCACAGGACATGTGGCCTGTAATTTAAGAAGTGTCATGATGATCTCTCCATTGGCAAAAGATTCCGGAATAGTCCCCCATTCGGATCTCCGGGAGGGGACTGCCAAGGGGGAGGTTACCATGAGAAAAAGATTGAATAATCAACGAAAGGATAACGTTCTACGAGTTGGGGCGTGGAATGTCAGAAGCTTGAACGTGGTAGGGAAACTAGAAAATCTGAAAAGGGAAATGCAAAGGCTCAATCTAGATATAGTAGGGGTCACTGAAGTGAAGTGGAAGGAAGACAAGGATTTCTGGTCAGATGAGTATCGGGTAATATCAACAGCAGCAGAAAATGGTATAACAAATGGCTCTGAGCACTATGGGACTTAACATCTATGGTCATCAGTTCTATAGAACTTAGACCTACTTAAACCTAACTAACCTAAGGACATCACACACATCCATACCCGAGGCAGGATTCGAACCTGCGACCGTAGCAGTCGCGCGGCTCCGGACTGAGCGCCTAGAACCGCTAGACCACCGCGGCCGGCAAAATGGTATAACAGGTGTAGGATTCGTTATGAATAGGAAGATAGGGCAGAGGGTGTGTTACTGTGAGCAGTTCAGTGACCGGGTGTTTCTAATCAGAATCGACAGCAGACCAACACCGACAACGATAGTTCAGGTGTATATGCCGACGTCGCAAGCTGGAGATAAACAGATAGAGAAAGTGTATGAGGATATTGAAAGGGTAATGCAGTATGTAAAGGGGGACGAAAATCTAATAGTCATGGGCGACTGGAATGCAGTTGTAGGGGAAGGAGTAGAAGAAAAGGTTACAGGAGAATATGGGCTTGGGACAAGGAATGAAAGGGCAGAAAGACTGACCGAGTTCTGTAACAAGTTTCAGCTAGTAATAGCGAATACCCTGTTCAAGAATCACAAGAGGAGGAGGTATACTTGGAAAAGGCCCGGAGATACGGGAAGATTTCAATTAGATTACACCATGGTCAGACAGAGATTCCGAAATCAGATACTGGATTGTAAGGCGTACCTAGGAGCAGATATAGACTCAGATCACAATATAGTAGTGATGAAGAGTAGGCTGAAGTTCAAGACATTAGTCAGGAAGAATCAATACGCAAAGAAGTGGGATACGGAAGTACTAAGGAATGACGAGATACGTTTGAAGTTCCCTAACGCTATAGATACAGCAATAAGGAATAGCGCAGTAGGCAGTACAGTTGAAGAGGAATGGACATCTCTAAAAAGGGCCATCACAGAAGATGGGAAGGAAAACATAGGTACAAAGAAGGTAGCTGCGAAGAAACCATGGGTAACAGAAGAAATACTTCAGCTGATTGATGAAAGCAGGAAGTACAAACATGTTCCGGGAAAATCAGGAATACAGAAATACAAGTCGCTGAGGAATGAAATAAAATGGAAGTACAGGGAAGCTAAGACAAAATGGCTGCAGGAAAAATGTGAAGACATCGAAAAAGATATGATTGTCGGAAGGACAGACTCAGCATACAGGAAAGTCAAAACAACCTTTGGTGACATTAAAAGCAACGGTGGTAACATTAAGAGTGCAACGGGAATTCCACTCTTAAATGCAGAGGAGAGAGCAGATAGGTGGAAAGAATGCATTGAAAGCCTCTATGAGGGTGAAGATTTGTCTGATGTGATAGAAGAAGAAACAGGAGTCGATTTAGAATCGGAATTTAAAAGAGCTTTGGAGGACTTACTGTCAAATAAGGCAGAAGGGATAGATAACATTCCATCAGAATTTCTAAAATCATTGGGGGAAGTGGCAACAAAACGACTATTGAAGTTGGTGTGTAGAATATATGAGTCTGGCGATATACCATCTGACTTTCGGAAAAGCATCATCCACACAATTCCGAAGACGGCAAGAGCTGACAAGTGCGAGATTTATCGCACAATCAGCTTAACAGCTCATGCATCGAAGCTGCTTACTAGAATAATATACAGAAGAATGGAAAAGAAAATTGAGAATGCGCTAGGTGACGATCAGTTTGGCCTTAGGAAAAGTAAAGGGACGAGAGAGGCAATTCTGACGTTACGGCTAATAATGGAAGCAAGGCTAAAGAAAAATCAAGACACTTTCATAGGATTTGTCGACCTGGAAAAAGCGTTCGACAATATAAAATGGTGCAAGCTGTTCGAGATTCTGAAAAAAGTAGGGGTAAGCTATAGGGAGAGACGGGTCATATACAATATGTACAACAACCAAGAGGGAATAATAAGAGTGGATGATCAAGAACGAAGTGCTCGTATTAAGAAAGGTGTAAGACAAGGCTGTAGCCTTTCGCCCCTACTCTTCAATCTGTACATCGAGGAATCAATGATGGAAATAAAAGAAAGGTTCAGGAGTGGAATTAAAATACAAGGTGAAAGGATATCAACGATACGATTCGCTGATGACATTGCTATCCTGAGTGAAAGTGAAAAAGAATTAAATGATCTGCTGAACGGAATGAAGTCTAATGAGTACACAGTATGGTTTGAGAGTAAATCGGAGAAAGACGAAGGTAATGAGAAGTAGTAGAAATGAGAACAGCGAGAAACTTAACATCAGGATTGATGGTCACGAAGTCAATGAAGTTAAGGAATTGTGCTACCTAGGCAGTAAAATAACCAATGACGGACGGAGCAAGGAGGACATCAAAAGCAGACTCGCTATGGCACAGAAGGCATTTCTGGCCAAGAGAAATCTACTAATATCAAATACCGGCCTTAATTTGAGGAAGAAATTTCTGAGGATGTACGTCTCGAGTACAGCATTGTATGGTAGTGAAACATGGACTGTGGGAAAACCGGAACAGAAGAGAATCGAAGCATTTGAGATGTGGTGCTATAGACGAATGTTGAAAATTAGGTGGACTGATAAGGTAAGGAATGAGGAGGTTCTACGCAGAATCGGAGAGGAAAGGAATATGTGGAAAACACTGATAAGGAGGAGGGACAGGATGATAGGACATCTGCTAAGACATGAGGGAATGACTTCCATGGTACTAGAGGGAGCTGTAGAGGGCAAAAACTGTAGAGGAAGACAGAGATTGGAATACGTCAAGCAAATAATTGAGGACGTAGGTTGCAAGTGCTACTCTGAGATGTAGAGGTTAGCACAGGAAAGGAATTCGTGGCGGGCCGCATCAAACCAGTCGGTAGACTGATGACAAAAAAAAAAAAAGGGCACTGGTATCAACAAGTTTGTTGATACCAGTGCCTACAAATTTTAATTGTATTTTACAGCACTGAGAATGGTCACTAAGTGACCGAAAATCGATTTTGCGGTTAATAAAACAAAAAACAAAAAATACGACCAATGCTGTTTGTCCTTCCAATTATATCCATTATCTGGTCGTGGTGCACAGAACACTCCATGGAGTCGCCAATCAGTAGTTACGATAGTTTAAGAAGTGTGTAATCTAGAGACCGATGACATCAGCAGTTTGGTCCCTTAATGATTCACATAAATTTTGTCTTGGTGGCAAATGGATCGCTCTCTGTGACCAAGTGTCCGCAAATCGTCTTCACGCTGGGCGGAGGCGTGAAGATTCAGATTAGTGTTTGTATGTTTTCTATACATACTGTATCCCAGCTCACCATCTGGTTCCCGTTTCACCCGGACGTCAATAAATGGCAGGAGGCCACCGTGCTTAAGTATACGCTGGGGTGGAGCGAGTTGAGGTGCTGGAGAATTCACCTAAGCTGTCCTGCCCATGTGAGAAAAACGTGTCATTCATGTATAGATAGAATCAGGTTCGTTGTAGTTGGCCTTTCTCCAGAGCCTTCTTGAAATAAATCATGAAGAAATTAGCTACAGCCAGGAACAGAGTGTACCCCATGGCGTCGCCGTCCGTCTGTTCATAATACACTGACGTAAAAAAAATGTAACGGCAAGAAGATGAGCGACATAAACGAAAGTTGGTAGGTGTGTTTCTACATCCGAAAGATGATGTCTATTGAAATTTCGCGTATGTCGCATAAGAGTGGCGCTAGTAGCACCACTACGAGGATGGAAATCAGGTTTGCTTTAAACGCTGTAACAGTCGTGAGCGTGAGCCTTAGTTACCTTTGAGGTTGGATGTGGTGAGTTCATAGTCACGAATTCCTTTAGGGCGACAAAGACGCCGTCATTAACCCCGCACTGAGTTTGAACGAGGTCTTGTAATTGGGCTTCGAGGGGCTGGATGTTCCTAGTGCGATACTGCAGACAGACTTGGCAGGAATGTAGCCAGTGTACATGATTGTTGGTAGCGGTGGTCACGAGAATGTACGATCGCAAGAAGAAAGAGTTCCGGACGTCCACGTGGCACTATCGAGAGGTAAAACTATCGTAATTGGGCTTGTGGTTCTGGGGCACCGTACTGCATCTGCAGTAGCAATCTGAGGAGCAGTAGAAACTGCAGTGACGCAACGAACTGTTACAAATCGGTTACTTCCAGGACAGCTCCGAGTTAGGTGCCCTGGAGCGTGCATTCCACTGACCCCACACCACCCTCCAATTGGTGACTTCAGTGCTGTCAAGTGGAGGACAGGATAGAAGTCCGTTGTTTTTTTCTGAGAAAGTTGGTTCTGCCTCGGTGCCAGCGACTGGATGTGTCTCCAATCGAACACATATGGAACATCATCGATAGACAACTTCAGCCGTCATCCACAAACAGCATTAGCTGTCCCTGTGCTGCCCGACCAAGTGCAATAGGCATCGAACTCCATTCCACAAACTGACAACCGGCACATCCACAACCAATTGCTTGCACGTTTCTATGGTTGCATTAACATTCTCACAGTTACGTCGATTATTAATATGCCAGCATTTCACATTTCCAGTATCTTATCACATGTTTACAGTAATCTGTTATCTTGCAATATTTATTACTTAATTATGTTACATAGAAAAGTGAGCGCAATCTGGAAAAGTATCATCAGGTTGGTCTCGATTTTCTTGCTTATCATTTCCGTGAATTTATTTGGCAGTATCCTAGTGAAGAAGGGTGCTATATTAAAATTGACTAGCAGGTCGTTACCAATATGGCGAAGTTCCTCTAGATGTTGCACAGAGTGAATGGAATTACGGATGTGATCACGAGATTACATCTCGTTTTCCGGGAATACCTCTTGAAAAATGAGCAGAACCCCGGAGTGACACATTGTTTGTTACACGTGCATTTCGCACACCCCGTAAGGCAACTGACACCACTAGGTTCAGTAAAGGATGACCTAGTCCTCCACAAACCAGGGGTCTACCAAATTCACAGCCAATGAATTGGGGAAATTGTACGCACGGTAGAAGAGAGGTGTCGTGAACATAGCCGCCACACTGAATTAAACCAGATTACGAAATCAACCGTGCCAGGCCACGGTATAAAAACTGCCATGGGTACCCTACAATAGATTAGAAAAGGCGTCTAATCACACGCAATTTCCTTTACTCAGATGCATACAGACAGAGAGGAGCTTTGGCAAACTACATAGAAGCTCTCGTTTTGAGTATATAAGACTGAGAAAGACAATTTCATTGATACTGTTACACAGTGAACACTTGCTTTCCGGAAATGCACCCAAGCTTAGATAAACAAGCAGACATAGAAATGTGTGACGAGAAGATTTGAACAGCGCAAAATTTTACTGGCAGAGAATGCTGTACAGCTCGGAAGGAGGAAGCTTAAGAGTTCAAAACGTCGTCTAAAGCAGAGGAACAGCACAAGTTCAGACTCGACGAAGTTAGTGGAGGAGATCGGGCGCCACTTTATTTAAGATGCCATCCAGACACTCAGCTTAAGCGAATTCGGAGAAATCATCACTGAAAATTTAAATTTGTGTAGCTGGATGGGTACTTGAACCCTGCTTTTCTATTGTTATAAGCACTTTACTACGTGGTTCTGTCGTATCGAATCGAAGCACATTTTCGCGCGTTTTTCAGAAACTTCGATAATAACTGTGGTGTCACCGCCAGACACCACACTTGCTAGGTGGTAGCCTTTAAATCGGCCGCGGTCCAACGGACCGGCACTATCAGTGATTGCAGACCGAGCGCCGCCACACGGCAGGTCTAGTGTAGAGAGACTCCCTAGCACTCGCCCCAGTTGTACAGCCGACTTTGCTAGCGATGGTTCACTGTCTACATACTTTCTCATTTGCAGAGACGACAGTTTAGCATACCCTTCAGCTACGTCATTTGCTACGACCTAGCAAGGCGCCATATTCAGTAATTAGAATGAATTCTGAACATATTGTGAATCATGTATCGTCAAGAGCGACGTTCATCATTAATGGATTAAAGTTAAGTATCAAATTAATTTCGTCCGCTTTCTGAATTCTAATTCCTTGTCATGTTCCAGACCTCACGTCAGTATAGTTCTTCCCTCCTCACGCCAGCCTGCGTGAGCTAAAACGAGTGCATTTCGGCCTCCTCTAGTAACACGGTGTTGGCGCCTCTGCCAACACAACAATAACCATTTTGTGTTCCAGGCCCTCGACATATGATCAAAAATCGCGACAAATTTCGAAGAAACACCTTGCTTAAAATCAACTTGACGTACTTACAACCTGTGACCGATGTCTCACGCCGCGTAACCAGAGGAATTAAATGACGTGGTAGGATACGGGAAGAATGGAACCCAAGGCAGAATCAGTCGCCCGTTTAGTGCCCTTCCGTATCCACTCTAACGTCAAAGCTACTGCGTAGTATGGTCTGGCAGTACATGTCAAAGCTACTGCGTAATATGGTCTGGCAGTACACGACTGGTTTTGCGATCTTGCAGAAACCGGGTCAACGTCGACCTTCGCTAGCTGGCTCTGAATTATTCGACAACTTTCGGTTCGCGAGGAAGGACACTGATAATATAAAATTTGCAAGTTCACGCTAAGAGACAAAAAGTAATCCCTAATCATATATTCCCTCGATATATTCTAGCCGTTTGGTCATTTCTATTTCATGACGATTCATTAAAGTTCCTGGATCATACTTACTAATCGAAATTCGACCACCCGATATCGTAAGCGGTAGAAGTAAGGCTCAACTGCTATTATCAGTTCCCGCAAGGTCGAAGTAGCAATGTAAATAAAAAATCCTCTCCGACTGTCGCTTTGTTGCCCACCAGGTCTCTAACCCTGACATTGTATTCAGTAACGACGCTCTTATGAACCAGAGCACGCAGCTAAAATTCTGAATATCTCTCTGCCATTCCGTTAAACTCCCCGCCAGGCTAGAATCAAAACCGTCTCAATCATAGTTAATCTTACACTAGTAGTTGTAAAGCATAGATGCGCAAATCAAATAACTGAACAAATTGGATTTTGAACACTGAGAAAAGTATGAAATAATTCCCTCAGCATCACCCTACCTAATTCGACTACATTCCATTATCCTCGTTTTGCTTTTGTTGATGTTCATCTTATACCCTCCTTTCAAGCAACTGTCCATTCCGTTCAACTGCTCTTCCAGGTCCTATGCTGTCTCTGACAGAATTACAATGTCATCGGCGCACCTCAAAGTTTTTATTTCTTCTCCATGGATTTTAATACCTACTCCGAACTTTTCTTTTGTTTCCTTTATTGCTTGCTCAATATACAGATTGAATAACATCGGGGATAGGCTGCAACCCTGTCTCACTCCCTTCCCAACCACTGCTTCCCTTTCATGGCCCTCGACTGTTATAACTGTCATCTGATTTCTGTACAAATTGTAAATAGCCTTCCTGTATTTTACCCCTGCCACCTTTAGAATTTGAAAGAGAGTATTCCAATCAATATTGTCAAAAGCTTTCTCTAAGTCTACAAATGCTAGAAACGTGGGTTTGCCTTTCCTTAACCTTTCTTCTAAGATAAGTCGTAGGGTCAGTATTGCCTCACGTGTTCCAACATTTCTACGGAATCCAAACTGATCTTCCCCGAGGTCGGCTTCTATCAGTTTTTCCATTCGTCTGTAAAGAATTCGCGTTAGTATTATGCAGCTGTGACTTATTAAACTGATAGTTCGGTAATTGTCACATCTGTCAACACCTGCTTTCTTTGGGATTGGAATTATTATAGTCTTGTTGAAGTCTGAGGGTATTTCGCCGGTCTCATACATCTTGCTCACCAGATGTTAGAGTTTTGTCAGTACAGGCTCTCCCAAGGCTGTCAGTAGTTCTAATGGAATGTTGTCTACTCCGGGGGCCTTGTTTCGACTCAGGTCTTTCAGTGCACTGTCAAACTCTTCACCCAGTATCATATCTCCCATTTCATCTTCATCTACATCCTCTTACATTTCCATAATATTGTCCTCAAGTACATCGCCCTTGTATAGACTCTCTATATACTCCTTCCACGTTTCTGCTTTCCCTTCTTTGCTTAGAACTGGGTTTGCATCAAAGCTATTGATATTCATGCAAGTGGTTCTCCTTTTTCCAAAGCTCTCTTTAATTTTCCTTGTAGGCAGTATCTATCTTACCCCTAGTGAGATAAGCCTCTACATCCTTACATTTGTCCTCTAGCAATCCCTGCTTAGCCATTTTGCACTGCCTGTCGATATCATTTCTGAGACGTTTGTATCCCTTTTTGCCTGCTTCATTTACTGCATTTTTATATTTTCTCCTTTCATCAATTAAATTCAGTATTTCTTCTGTTACCCAAGGGTTTCTACTAGCCCTTGTCTTTTTACCTATTTGATCCTCTGCTGTCTTCACTATTTCATCCCTCAAAGCTACCCATTCTTCTTCTACTGTATTTCTTTCCCCCATTCCCGTCTTGTTCCCTTATGCTCTCCCCGAAACTCTGTACAACCTCTGGTTCTTTCAGTTTATCTAGGTCCCATCTCCTTAAATTCCCACCTTTTTGCAGTTTCTTCAGTTTTAATCTACAGTTCATAACCAATAAATTGTGGTCAGAGTCCACATCTGCCCCTGGAAATGTCTTACAATTTAAAACCTGGTTCCTAAATCTCTGTCTTGCCATTATATAATCTATCTGAAACCTGTCTGTATGTCCAGGGTTCTTCCATGTATACAACCTACTTTCATGATTCTTGAACCTAGTGTTAGCTATGATTAAGTTATGCTCTGCGCAAAATTCTACCAGGCGGCTTCCTCTTTCATTTCTTAGCCCCAATCCAGAGTCACCTACTATGTATCCTTCTCTCCTTTTTCCTACTGACGAATTCGAGTCACCCATGACTATTAAATTTTCGTCTCCCTTCACTACCTGAATAATTTCTTTTATCTCATCATACATTTCTTCAATTTCTTCGTCATCTGCAGAGCTAGTTGGCATATAAACTTGTACTACTGTAGTAGGCGTGGGCTTCGTGTCTATCTTGGCCACAATAATGCATTCACTATGCTGTTTGTAGTAGCTTACCCGGACAGCTATTTTTTTTATTCATTATTAAACCTACACCTGCATTACCCCTATTTGATTTTGTATTTATAACCCTGTATTCACCTGACCAGAAGTCTTGTTCCTCCTGCCACCGAACTTCACTAATTCCCACTATATCTAACTTTAATCTATCCATTTCCCTTTTTAAATTTTCTAACCTACCTGCCCGATTAAGGGATCTGACATTCCACGCTCCGATCCGTAGAACGCCAGTTTTTTCTCCTAATAACAATATCCTCTTGAGTAGTCCCCGCCCGGAGATCCGAATGGGGGACTATTTTACCTCCGGAATATTTTACCCAAGAGGACGCCATCATCATTTAATCATACAGTAAAGCTGCGCGCCCTCGGGAAAAATTACGGCCGTAGTTTCCCCTTGCTTTCAGCCGTTCGCAGTACCAGAACAGCAAGGCCATTTTGGTTAGTGTTACAAGGGCAGATCAGTCAATCATCCAGACTGTTGCCCCTGCAACTACTGAAAAGGCTGCTGCCCCTCTTCAGGAACCACACGTTTGTCTGGCCTCTCAACAGATACCCCTCCGTTGTGGTTGCACCTACGGTACGGCTATCTGTATCGTTGAGGCACGCAAGCCTCCACAGCAACGGCAAGGTCCATCGTTAGTAATAATTAAATCTCTACACTTCAACGTTTCAGTAGCTATGGATGCCGTAAAAAAAGCATATCGTTCAAGTTAAAAAGTCGCACTTGTTTCAAAATGTCGGTTGATGGAAGAGTGAAGAGTTTTAAACATGCACCAATAATACGCGCCCCTTTGCCTGCTATCATTTGCCGAAAACATCGTTTCGATATCATGAACCACTCACGAAATAAAAGCAATATTACTTATTACGCAACTCATCCTAAATATCTAAATGTAAATGAGAACTGTGCCTTTCAGGGCGACGCTAACAAGGGATAACCGTACTATTGTCCTCATGGCAGTACGGTCCGTACAGCATCACTGGCAGTGTTCGTCAAACATCGGGCACTGCAACGGTTGTAGGCTGAACTGGACTACACGCGTAATTGCGGCGGGTTCCATTGTCGAGAAAGCACAAACGCTTCAGGAACCAATGACCGAGCGAGGGGGTACTAGATTACCATTCTGGAAGAACAGGAATCGGATTGTCAATTTTTATGTTTTCAATAGTTCTCTTAAACCACTCGGTAAATTTCGGATTTGAGTTGCATCCATAAAGACCTGATCGATGTTGGGACGTTAAACCTCAAAAATTGTTGCCATTTCTTAACTATAGTGGTCCGATTTTAGATAGGATACGAACGTCCTAATCTAATCAGATTCAACAAATAAATTAAAAATAAGCTACCTATCACACATTCCCTTCCTTCGTTTGGACGGCAACGGACACGGGTGAAGGCCATCGCTGTTTTGCTGAGTGGCAATATATATATATATATATATATATATATATATATATATATAGCACGTTTTGATTCCAGGAAAATGACATTTAGAGGCTCCATTCCAAGTTCGTCAGGGTTTCATACCTTACTGAATTTCGAAAGTCAGATATTATGCTTCGTTCTCTGTTTGTAATAATCAGTAAAGTAAACCCGTATGGCACGAATGGCTGGGAGATCCCGAAGGGCAGATTCAGCCGCCTTGTTGGAAAAGTTTTCGCTATTCTCCGAGCCCGTAGGCACCTGTCCTTCGCCAAGTAAGAGTGCTGTCTGTGTAAGTGTATCTGTTGATTGTAGGTGACTGTAATGGTGTGTGTGTACTGTACTGTAGTGTTCGTGTTGAAGATAATAAGGGAGAGGGTGAATCCTGGTCTCGGCACATATTCTACCCCTCTCGAAAACCACCGCGGACGATGGACGGATCACCGTCAACAGTGTCGCGTGCCCTCAAACCATGAGATACTGAGGAGACGTTTGGAATTTAATCCAGGACATTGGCGCAAAGACTAGTGCTCATGGATGTGACGCCACCTCCCCATCTGTCACCTGTGCCGTAAAGCCAAAGGGAAAATTGTGAACGGAAAGCGGCGCACACGGAGGGTCACCCTTCAAAATACTGGCCACGCCAGGTGGTGCTTAACTTCGGAGATCTAACGGGAACCAAAGTATCAACCTCGACACGGCCGTTGACTTAGTAACCATTAGTCACAGCATACGGAAGGTTTTAGAACCCTAAGTATAGTTCTTTCACAAAGACACTACACTCTATCTGCGTAGAACAATATCTATGAACAGGTACAGGCAGAATGAGATTTTCACTCTGCAGCGGAGTGTGCGCTGATATGAAACTTCCTGGCAGATTAAAACTATGTGCCGGACCGAGACTCGAACGCTGGACTGGCAGAAGTAAAGCTGTGAGGACGGGGCGTGAGTCGTGCTTGTGGTAGAGCACTTGCCCGCGAAAGGCAAAGGTCCCGCGTTCGAGCTCGGTCCGGCACACAGTTTTAATCTGCCAGGAAGTTTCAGGTACAGGCAATTGGGCAAATGGACAAGCGTTCTTCAAAGAACGACAGGTACTACTACGTCCTCCATTAAGTGTTTGGCTACTTTGTCCTAATTTGGTGGGTCAAAAGGTACTGACATCCTAATGATAACTGAGAAATAAAAATAAATAATTAATCCACGATATTAATACTAGTTGATTCTAAAAGTCTGGTGGAAGAAGAAAGATGTGGAGAATAACACACGAACACGGTACGTCAATCTGCACATTTCGGTTAAAATTTACTTCTGATGCTGTACGTGATACTGTATGAGTATGTTCTATGTGCTGTTGCACCAGTTGTAAAGATATTCACAAGATCAAAAATTGCTATGGTAAGTAGTACACTGAGATGTTGGTGAGCTGAACATCTTTCTAGATTGTTAATGAAAGATGGTGAAGCAAAATTTGATCCTACAGTATATTTGTTTATGATCTGTCGATCCCTATACAAAGCGTGGAGAGAAAAATTCCGGAATTTGTCCTAACACAGGCCTTCCTTTATTCCCTACAATGACGTTTAGAGGCTTCTTTCTAGATTCGCTAGAGCTTCACACCTTACTGCATATTCGAAGTCAAAGATAAACAAGTATTCTGTAATAACTTGTCTGATTATCTACCTAATCCGTTACAAAAACAATCATAACCAGAGAAAAAGCTCTTTGTATAACACTTCATGAAGGCACAAGACATTTTGTTAATGGCTGGTAGAGAGTTCAGTATTATACGTACACTCTTATTGCTACTGATTAATATAGTTACAATATGTTGTCATACGGAATAGCGATCGACTAAAACAAATGTTAAATGATAGAGATGGATTTAAAAAAGAAAATAAATTATAGCAAAAGCTACTGAGATCCTAACGATAATTGAGAAACAAAAATAAATTATTACTCCACGATGGTAATACTGCTTGTGTCTGAGTTCGGGAAGTTTGGTGGAAGAAGAAAGACGTAGAAAATAGTGCGTGAAGAAGAAACATCAATGTGTAAATTTCGGTTAATATTGAGTGCTGCTGCTGTATGTAAAACTGTATGAGTGCGATTTTTATGCTTGTGCACTACTTGTAGCGATATTCACAAGAACATAAAATTACTGTTTTGAGCAGTACTTTGAGAGGTTGATGAGTTGAGCGTCTTTGTAGATTTATAATAAAAGACAGCGAAGCGAAATTCGATGATGATTGTGACGCAGTTAAAAAACAATGTAGTTTCAATATTAGACTAACACTCGTTTGAGGAATTATGGGCAGGAAAATTGTCAACACAAATTTATTTGCAAGGAAATTAACGCTTGAGAGCACATGAATATATTTGCTAATTAATTGGCATAGTTTATGACACTGGATGCCGTAACATATGACGCGATGTGATGTGTCACTCTTTTACAATTGTCTCTTATGAGTGCAGTTTTACTTCTTTGTTCCTTGGTACAATATAGGAATCAAAATTTGGATAATCAGATTTTTTCATTTCTCGTTGCCCCATTGTATTCGATTTTGAATATTGATGTAAACTGTCTAATTTTGCTTTTTGTGTTTAAAAAGGTATTGATCTGTACGAGATCATAAGTAAGAGAAGTTTTGTTAAAGATGAAGCTATTAATGGAGCTGCATAAAATTTTTCTTAACCCTCTATTTCTTTTGAATTCTATGTAAATTTAGGTAGAATGAGTATCTGTATGCTAATTATGACTGGTGAGGCGCTACACATGACGTTTAGCAGCTTACTTCCTTGTTTCTCTTTCTTTAAAATTATCTGTTTCACTTGTGGCAACTGGAGAGCTACAAACAATTTGTTAGAGGTTGAGGGAATCCTAAATGCAATCTTACTGCTTTTCCTTGGAAAATTTTAATTTACGATGTAGAAGAAAAAGTAAAAGTGATTACTTTTAATATCAGATAAAGCGATTTGCGAAGCCATTTAAAATTTTCGTTCTATTTTATGAATTTTAACTGCTCCTAGGTCTCTTAACTTCTGTGATTTCAACAAATCGCAACGACAGTGATACGCAAACATAAAATCGAGTGCATAACGATAGAAAGAAGTGAATCTTTCTAAGGAAACATCGAAGCCGAAAGATGTAGTCCGGAAGTCCGTAAAACAAGTATCGTCATTTTTAACAAATGTATTTTTTATTGTTGGACTGTTGAAAGAAGACAACACTATAATAGTACCTATGACTTTCCTTTTCAGACACAGAGTGTGATTAGCACGGAGACAATGGCTACATTATTCGTAAGGTCATTGAAATTAATTTATCTCGCGTCTTCACATCCAGTAAAAACTGACTTCTCGGATTCTTGGAATACCATTGCTGTATTCTGAACTTAAACTGAATGTGTGTTGCAAAAATCTATACATTCACATTATTATGACCAGTAACGGAGGTATTCCTTCCTCGTGCCTAGCCTCATAAAGTATGCAAGGTCCGCATAGTGGTAACGTTTTAATTTCCCACAGGTTTCAACACTTCTTGTCTGGGGTCACTTTCAGAAGAAATCTCCCATTTGGCGTAGGGTTTGACTACTTCTGGAATACCAGTTACTGGTCAGGCTGTTGGTTCACTGAACTAAGAACTTCCGCAAACCTGTTATATTACAGTTACCGACGTCAGCTCTATTTACGTGTGAGAATCTTCTTATGTTACGGTGCTACGCTGAGAAAACATTAAACGGCGATAAAATCTGCCCTGTTCCAGTACTGACATAAGAGAATGGTGTTTAGAGTTTTGCATACCAAAGAGCAGTCCGTGAGTTTCCGTTTAAGCTCGGCTAGCAACACTAGGTATAAAAGACTTATGTAAATAAATCTCTTGTACACAAAACCGTAGCAACGTTGAACATAAAGTGATTGTAGTAAATGTGAGATGATGAATGTATGTGGAGGACCTGAGGCATATTTTGCTATGTGAAGTAACGTAAACGATGCAGGGAATAGTGGATAGTGGATTTAGTACACCATGCTCCGAAAGTACCCTCCTTCTTTTATCCGGAATGTACTGTAAGGAGTGTGTCAGAACTTTCCATTACGTTGATTAAACATTACATTGAGTATCGAAAACAATATAGCCAACTTAAGGCTATTCTTTGCATTGTGTAAGATTCTGCGATTCTCTATGGAAATAAATAAGCACTAGATATCGATAGTAACAATCTGAGGACGAAACATGGGAGCGCGATTCTAAGCATTGTTGTGAGACGAGGTCTGTCTGCAAGAGTAAAATTTCGGTAGCAGAAATGGGCAAACTGAAACACGTAACTGTTTCGAAACAATTGAAACAGTACAATGTAATGTTTCGATACGCTGTTTCGAAACAGTGAAACAGTTTGTGTTTTGTAATCGAATAGATCTACACATTTTATCATCTTGAATGGCTACTGTATAAGTATGTCCATATAAACACAAATGAGGTGCGAGAGCGCTAATCATATCGCAGAAAGTATGAAACTTTCACTTAGGTGTCTTGGCAGTTTCGTATTTCCTGCAGCAAGTGCACTGCTTTCGTGTCGTGTGACTTCCATACTTTTCAATTGGCTGAGGACAGAGTTTGTATGTTTGACATAATAGATTTTGCCAAACTCGTTTCCCTGTATTCTAGCTCTTAATTTTGATAGGTTGCATGAGTGAAAATCCGTATGTGCTCTTGAAAAGGCATATCATGAGATGTAATTTATTGAGATAGCGTTCTGGGAAGGAAGGCACTGAATTAACATTCATGAGTGAGCCACTCACACTTTTCTTAGTCAAATTTTCCGTTTTTTGTCTCATAGAGCAGGCCTGCAAAGTGACTGATGCACGCAGATAAAAAAATTATCATAACAGACTGGAGCATATAACGCAATGGTAAAGTGTAGTGGACTGGCCCGACAGCCAATTCACTATGACGGGTAGCCGAAAGGCACGCTTTTAAACTCACGCAGGCTGGCGTGAGGTCTGGAACAGGTCAGAGAAATAAGACTAGCAAAACAGGACGTAACTGGTAGAATACTTAACTTTAATTCATAATTGATGAACATCGGTCTGACGGTACAGGCATCATAAGATAAATATCTATTGATAATGGCGCCTTGCTAGGTCGTAGCAAATGACGTAGCTGAAGGCTATGCTAACTATCGTCTCGGCAAATGAGAGCGTATTTGTCAGTTAACCGTCGCTAGCAAAGTCGGCTGTACAACTGGGGCGAGTGCTAGGAAGTCTCTCTAGACCTGCCGTGTGGCGGCGCTTGGTCTGTAATCACTGACAGTGGCGACACGCGGGTCCGACGTATACTAACGGACCGCGGCCGATTTAAAGGCTACCACCTAGCAAGTGTGGTGTCTGGCGGTGACACCACAGTAAAGTATGGCAGTTTTTCATCAAACATTCACAAGTCAGCTGAATACAGCTCTTAATATGTACACTTGATAGAACTGGAAAACATGTTAAAATATTTCAAGGTAACTGAAATGCAGAGATCGGTATGTTGCCTTGTAGTATAAAATCCAGATTAAAATTTAAAACAGTTCATACAGTGCAATGCCCTTGTGACACCTACATCATGGCAGATCTGGCGCTACACCACTTACAATTCTTGCTAAAGAAGTTTGTCTGATGTACAGTCTTATGGAGATCACTCAAGTACTCACAGCAAGCAGATATATTTTCATTTTATTGTAAACTTCGTCAGGAAATCAGAGATGAAGTTAAGTTCCTGTTGGAATGCAATTTTTATCACAGTATCCGAAGGACAAAAACAAAAGTATCAAAGTACCATTGTTGAACTGCATGAGAATTATTTATGATACACAAGTATTAAGACGCCTATATTGCGCAATAACCAAACATGGTGTATTTACAAAAATAAACATACAAACATGTACATACATAAATCAGATGATTGTTCTCAAACACACAAATAAACATACTGGTGAACAAAAACGTGTCTCCTGTGTGCAACAAATTTCAGAAGTATGTTCCTGTAAGGTAGCTACATGCAGGATTTAGTGGACTAAACAAAATACAGTCGGATACAAATTCAATGCACATTCTCCAGAGAAAAACAATATCAATTGAAATTTTACTGTTTAATTTCTGAGTAGATCTACTGTACCTATTCTCAGTTTTAGTTTAGAAATATCATTTTTGATACTTTTCCACTTGAAGGACGGGATAGTCTGTCTTTTATTGTTTGCTCTTGCTTTTAAAATATGCGCTCACATAGAACAGAGGTGGCCATAATACAAAGACATCGTTTCATTATTTCAAACAGCGGAGGAAACAACACATGGTGTTCTTTCCACGACAGCAATGGATAATGTGATCTGACATCTTCATATATTTATCAAGCTATACTTGCAGCACGTGGATTGCCTACACTTTGGATCAACTCTCCTACAGCTTGGTCAAAATCCTGCCAAATGTTGCCAGTGCTAGAGTTGAATGACCTCACCTTAAATGGTTTTGCCGGTGGTGGATTGTCTGTAGAACACCTTGTGGGTTTCTGTCGTATTAAACAGCACTTGTTAATTATGGCATCTTTTGTTTCTTTTAATCGATGCCCAGTTTTTATGAACCCATGCTCCGTGAAGCGAGGATCCAGTAATGTTGCTCCGCAAGCAATTGCTTTATCTGCAAACTTTTGAACGAGGAGGGTAGAGATTCCATTATCAAGTTTAGCAGTTACTATATTAATGGCTTCATTGCTGTAATCTGAGTTTTTCAGTCTCAGACATTGACTTTGTAAACCTATGCTTAATAAGACAACTTTTGACAGTTGCATTTCTTTTGTTGCTAATTTCTGTTGTGACTTGCTTAAAGGGAGATAGTATTTCACAAGATTTTTCAATAACTGATCAGTCTTCATTGGACAGTTTTGTCTGTGAATCCAAACTGAGGATGGTGAGGGTGCAAAGGCTATATGATACATGGAATTCCATCTTGTAGGGAAATCTTGTTTTGGCGTTAAAATACGGAAGCCCATTTGCTTCTAAATATTGTGTAATTTCTCAAATACTTGAGGACTTCTTTTGAAAAATTTCACTATTGACTTCACTTTTGTCCTTGTATGTGTAATTGGTTCAGGGCTTACTTTCACAATTAAATTCAGTGTATGTGCAAAGCAAGGTATATGCCACCATTTGCATCATCACTGCCTTCACCATATTAGGTGTATTATCTGTAGTACAAGCTATAATTTTATTGGTAATACCCTCAGTTGAAGTCACATTTTGTAATTCAATGGAAATGTTTTCAGCTGTATGCTTGTTATGGAATTTAAAACTAGATAACAAATATGACTTCAGATTGAAGTTTTCATCAATGAAGTGAGCAGTCATTGCAATATAATTCTCATTTTTCACAGATGTCTATCAAGCAGTCGTAATGCAGATGGAGGATGCAGCTTACACTGCAGATCTTTCTCATATTAGTGTGTTGTCGAACACTTGAGAGATTAAGCTTTTGGTGACGGTTTTTCTACAGGGATGTACACAGTTTTCATTTAATAAATAAGTCATTTTTCTAATCTCTACACTCTCATCTACATTAAACGGAAGATATTCTTTAACAACAAGTCATAAAATCTGTTTGTTTATTATGGTTCACTTGGATGAAGGCACTGATCTTGGTGCAAATCCAGTAATCTTTGTTTGTCTACCACATCTACCCAGAACTGAACCAGCAGATTCCTGAACAGTTGCTGTAGTCGTTGAACTGACTTCGTCACTGCCCAGATTCATAAAAACTGGTTTCGAACGAGTTTCACTTAAATTAACTGTTGGATGCTTATGTCGCAAATGTCTGTTTAAGCAAGAGGTTGAACTACTATTAAACGACAACACTGCCGATCACAAGTTACACTTAATTTCCTCAGGATTCGTCTTCATAAAATAATCCCACACCATGCTTCATAAAATAATCCCACACCGTGCTTCTTAACGCCATAGCTGAAGACAGAAGAACCACCACGAGTGGATCTGGAGGTGGGAGCAAACTGCAGAAACAACAGATACGCCACTGGGATTCCCACATTCCATTAGTATGGGTAAGATACCCATCCTGCTAATTTCCATGCACACAAAAGGAATCTTTGTGGATAATAGACTCACAAATAACACCAAGTAATTCGAATAAATAACAAAATATAACAGAAAAAATTTTTGTCTTTCAAGATGTTTCGAACCATTACTATAAATTCACCATGCTTCCTAGACCTTCCCGTTCACCATTATACTATCAGTGACACGTCAAAAAGATTGCGTGCAATCATACCTACATCAATTTTATGTATGTGTCTAATAACTGTCACTCTACGCCTTTTTTTTATTCAAAATGTTGTAGGCTTATTTGCGTTTCTTAATATGATTACTGTACATGAACAGAGAAGCGTATGTTTTAAAAAATGTCTAATTTAACTGAATGATTTTCACACATTTATTATTTTGAATGTGAATAGTGTGCGTTGTTTTATTATTTGGTTAATGTTTATAAAGCAGATGTTACGCCATTTCGGAATAGGGCAGTCAGCTAGAAACGAAGCTGTATTTTCGGAAACCTTAAGCTTTATGCTATTGCTTGCCAAAAAGATTTCGAGAGTCTTGAAAGTGTTTCATGAAGTGGTATGTTAAATGTGTTTCAGTACCTGAGCCGAGCCCGAATCTCGTCCGACACAGAGCGGAATGAAACATCACTGTTTCGATACAGTTAGTCCGTTCCAAGCACAGACGGACTGAAACAGCGTTATTTTGAAACAACGATACAGTTTCTGTGTCTGGCTCGAGATCGCATCTGGTTCGGTTATCCGAGACAGGGGCGGAATGAAACACCACTGTTTCGAAACAGTGAACCATAGCTGTTCCGAAACACTGAAACAGTTCCACGTATCGATACACTGTATCGAAACATAGAAACAGTGGCCAAGTCTATTCGGTAGTGATGTTCGAGAGCTCAGTGACAGAAGACCGTGTCACGCTGCCCTCAAGTCGCTGATGACACATCTTACCACACTCAAGGCCTGATTTCATTTATACGGCTAGGAGAGATTTAGATGGCTTACCTACGCTTGAGGATGAAATTCAATATAAAATTCGCAATCATAGCGTAAAGATCGATTGCAGGGTTAGGCTCGTGATTATTAGTCTGAGTTAGCAATAATCTCATGTTTTACTTCTCAGTAAAAGAAGCGTCCTTATTCTCCAAAAAATAATTCTCCACATCTAATTTATAAACATGCTGTGGTTATTGAATGTTAATGTAACTTTGAAATTGAAATAATTTGTTAATCTGGTCCTCAGCCATTATTGGTACTTATAAGGTCATTGTCCGGCATTTCGCCATTATTAATATTTGTCGAGCTACAACTTGTATTATTGGTCCTGATGATTTCTGAAGTTTTCAAATAGACTTAATTTATGAAATCCCTTCTTACAAGTTATTTAGTAGTTAACAAGACCGAACCAAACTCCTTTTTATTAAATTCATTTTTAATAACAATAAGCTTTAGTCGTTGCTGCTGCAATCTGCTGCGAATTCCTGTAAACCACCTGGATAAAGCAGTCATCTAAAGAGGCGAATGCAAAACTTAGGGCCAAAACAGAGACACTGACACACCACACTATGTCATGTACTCTAATCCAGTAAATTCCATTGCACAAGCCAGATTCTGTATCACTTGTAAATTCTTATTGAAATACGCAGCCAGATAGCTTAGGTATTCATTGTTAAAGGTTCATTTGTTCCTGTAGTTTTTCATATACAAATATGCAGTCAGATAGCTTTTCCAAATGTCAGTTTTAAATTTTTCACGTAACGATCTGTTGAGGGCTTAAATGACAGTTAAACTGACATACAACACGCACACAGTGTTATACTGGTTAGATTGCGATTACTGATAGCTCAGGTTGCTTGTCGAGTCAATTTTCACAGACGAACATAGGCTTTATTTGTTGTAGGTACACTACAAACCGTAAACAAGAATAGGCTTAGGACTGAGTGTCCATCAAGAGTGACTTGAATGTTATCTCTGAGTCAGTAGGGAAACACCTTTGATCTGTCCGAAGAAACTTCACGTCGTACAGTGAAACTTCTATTTACCTGTCCTTAGATGTATGAAACTCAACACAGGCTCCTTCATTAATTTCAGCTAGAAGCATTTTTTTTTAAGAATGTTACCTGTACGATGACGAAGGGGAGCATGTGTTAGTACAGACTCCTTAGCCAGATCTCGTTTTGCTGGACACTGTCCTGGTGGACGTCTCCGACTTACTGACGGCTCCAATCGGCCATCTCGTGTATTTTTGGTGAATCGGTATCAGGTATAGTGTGGTGCATATTTGAAAGTGTTGTGCCTTAAGCAAGTTCAATTACGGTCTGTTTACAGTGAATCAGTTAAGTTTTCAAGAAAATTTCGTCTAGGTATTCTGGCACCAAACTATCTCCATTAGTCCAGAACACGGTACTTGCATCGTCAGTAAAACGTTTTCAGTTTACTGAATATACGATTGAAGAAAATTTTCGCGTAAAACCAGAAGTGATTCAATTATTGACATCTGCGCCTTATCACTAGTGACTGCTCCTCATACTGTTCTTTCGATCCACTGTGCCTGTTTGTGTTAAATACTACCGGATTCATCTTTGCGGGCATCTGAAACCTACAGGATATTAAGAGAATATAAGTGGTCGGCACCCGTCCAGAGGTCAAATAGGAAACACGTGTAGCGACATCACAATAGACACACGGAACACTGAGAATAAAAAAATAACGAGGGAATACACTGTTCTACACTTCCATCGAAGGACGCCATATGAAATAGGTTTGCACATTTGGCCATTAAAATAAGTTTCCCAGTTTACGTTCCTTTCTTGAAGAATCTGAATATTTACTTTTACTTTTGTATGTAACACAGTTCACTGATGCAGTTATTGACGCCCATCTCGCTGGAACGGACTCAGACTTCACAGAAACACTTTTTTATGTTCTACTACACTAGAGTTTCTGGTAGGAAGAATATGATGTATAATGACGTAGATACAGTTTGGAGGGTAGGGGAGAGGCTGTGTTAGACTAACGCTTTGAGCTAGCTCAAGAGGCGTGCTATGGTGGCTCAGGAAGACAATGGTCTTGGTTCGATTTCCGGTCCGTCGCACAATTTTAATCTGTTTTGAAGATTCACTGACATATTTATTCATAAAACTTACCTGCAATATTCGTGATGGTTATAGAGAGAGGTGGCACAGGGGTTAAGAAAGAGGAAGAAGACCAGGGTTCAAATCCCCGTCAAGACAACCAGATTAAAGTTTTCCTTGGTTTTTCAGATACTTAAGTAAGGCAAATAGCCCTATGTTTACTTTAAAAGGACCCGGCTTTTCCTTCTCCATCTTTTCTCTGCCGCGGTTTGCACTCTGCTGATGTTGTCACTGGCGGGCATTTAACAACTATTTTCCTTCCTGCCTTCCTTTTTCCCTTCATCACAGACGCTTACAAGAGTGGCGTATTTCTACAGCGAAGCTACTGCAGAGAAACACTGTTTGGTTAGAGGAGGAACGTTATCCGTCGTTAACGTGGTTTTCTGAATGTTCGTAGCGTGAGAAGCTCTCCAGAGCGTAAAGATGTCGCGTGGTGCGGTCGCGTGCTGGAATTCGAGCCACGAATACAGGATCGATAAACCGCTAAATTGCAGGGCTTCACTCTCCTTAAGTCTCTGGTCACACGACGGCTCTATTTACTTTCTGTCGCTTGGGAAGCACTCGAACCAAAATAGACATTTCACGTTTTTAGAGATATGTAGCGCCCAAACGTGACTATATCTCTCGCTTATTAATCGTGCAACATGTTTTATTGGGATACCGAAGAATTTTACACTCATAATAATAATATAGAAAATCTCGAAGACATCAACTAAGCAACATGTCACTGCTCAGGCGCCAGTACTGATTAATAAATTTACTCAACTGGGTTTAATAAAAACGCGGTTTGTTACAGGTGGCCCGAAGCGCAGTATCCTGAGAGAATCTCTTTGAACTTTCTATAACTGCTGTCTGCAGACATGGGATTCACTATGTAAAATCGTACAGTGCAACAGATTCTCAGTTTATTTCACAAGCGACACATTACACTTTGCAAGGATTGAACATTAATTACTAACACTTTCAATTCAAACAGTACATCGATGGTTACATTAATGACTAGTTGCTGGCTAGGTTTGGAGATCGACGGTGACGGCGATTTGATTTTGACGATAGCGACTATACGAACAGAATTATGCATGTGTTCTCTTTGTTGCTCCCTGGACGAGACCAGCATATGCAGCTTCAAGGTTAAATGATTAACGAATGGTTAATAGAGCAGGTAAAACCTGTTGCTTCCACCAAATAATTGTTCATTCAATAGCACTTAAGCCGCCACAAGCATCAGCACGAATAATAAATTGTAATGCAAGAAGAATACTGCTGGTACTGCCCCCGTAATGCATGGTAGGATATCTTACGTCATGAATACGTCATCCTCCAGTGTCTAACCGATGTATATAATGCAATAACTCTAAAGAAATTCAGTCAGAAGTTCAGTACCTGGAGACAGGAATTTGCTGTGGAATAATGTTCACTACTCACAGCATTTATAAATTTTAACAAACTGAGTTTCAAAAAATAAAGTACGCTTATCACAGTTAACAATCGTACATTTCTGCGCTACTAACCACCTTCGTGGGGGATTAAATAAACTGAACAGTATCATACATTGGCGAAAACATACGAAAATTCACGAAAAAAAGTTCCTTTACCATCCTTTACCATAAGTCTCAAGTTTAAGTTCTGTAACTGAATTCTGAGTGCAGATATCTCTCAAAATTAACTACAGAAAAGTTTTTAAAGTTCAGAGTAAATCGCCTAACACGGGATATTAAAGCTCATACGTGGAAATTATTTTAGAGTATTCGTTATGGAAACGTCCACACTGCAACCAGCTCCCCTATCGCGAAATCTAACTCTCCACCAGTTGAAAATATTTCAGTGCTCCATATCGACACAGTGAAAATGAGAAGTTCACTGCCAAATACTTATTCCAGTTCACTCACGAGGCGACCTACTACCGCACATCCATCCTGCCTGTCCCAGATCTCAGCCCTGACTGACAAGCGAATGGAAATACAAAAAAAAAGGGCTAAAATGGCTGCAGCTATTTAAACCCTCACATTCACGTTATAACGTTTCCATAAATAGGAGGATGCGGAAACAGAATTTTCTTTGACTAACGTTTGTCTCTGTATTTAAGGTATGAGAGGGCGGGAACGTTATAACTAGCAGTCCAGTTACGTAGGTTCAAAGTACCTAATTTGGCTTCAGTTAGACACATAACGGTTAAAACTTAAAGTGATTCCTCAACCGACTATTTTCATTTAATGTTATAAAAAAAATCCCGTATAATTTATATCCAGCTATTCCTACCCGGGCGCAAAATATATCGTTAGCAGTACGTCAATAATTGGCTACTCACCGGAAATTTAAACTGCCGCGCTGAAGGAACATAGACTTAGAAAAGATCTGATTATTATCTGTTGCATAAAACTCAAATTTATTTTTAGAACAAGATTAATAATTTAAGAAGATTCGATCTACGGCTGTTAGCGTCTGATCGAATGTTCTAGTCAACGCTATGTCACCGAGTTTGATGAGCTACAAAAGTTCTTGTCAACGTTCTTCAATAGGATACAGTGTCAAACTCCTTGAAATACAACAATTTACTATCGGAATTAATTATTATTCAACTAATGAAATTACACAAGTAGATTAAAGCAGATGCTTATGTGCTCGGCTGAAGGTTCTGAAGGGGACAGAACAATAGTTGGTAGTAGCTTTTTATCGTCCATCAAAGATATTATAGAGCTGGCTTATAGCAGATCAATCACATCCTTCCTTTGATTTTTATAGAATTACAATTCATTTTTGGAAAAAAAACGATAAGCTAATTATCGCTGCCCAATGCAATATTCATAAATCATGATTTTGTGGAGAAATTGTAAGTCCATTTGGAGGCGTTACAACACGAGTCAAGAGAAAACATGTCTGACTTCCGAAAACTGCTTAGAACTATAAACATACCTGATATACATTTACTATACATGAAACGGCCCGTGAATTTACTCTGCTTTCTAATGCTGTTTGTATTTTACCTGTAAATCAAATACAGTAGTTTCATCAGAAATAATGGTTCTGTGCATTTAAAAGCTACTTTGGGTTGTTATGTTACCAATAAAAAAAAATCGAGTAAAACTAATTACAATCATACATCCCTAATTACATCTAGCTGGTAATGCTGCTGCTACTATCAATGTTTCATACCGTGCTCATGAGAAAATTCGGTTTTTGTGTTCGGAATGTACATTCCAGCCTGCAATCCAAAATAGACAATATTTATAAAACATCTACTCCGGGACTTTGGTAATGTTCAATGAGACCTATCCACAGACACTCCATTTGTAAGAATCGCTTAAGGCGTTATCGAGATATAAAATTTTAAATATCATTAGACACATAAAAAATTTGACATTAAATAACATGAAACCTATACATCCTGTCGAGGATGTGTCATCACCCATGTACTCGTCCTAATTTTGTCTTTCTAACGATGTTACTGGCTTCTCTGTCAATAGCTGTTGGACCATGGCGGTTGCCCATCATTTGTTCATGCTGATGGCCGGGTTTTTCAGCTCACGCAGCCAGAGCTGCCAACTTGTGTTCTAAAATTCTCATACTCTGAGCATCTGGCTGTCACTGCCTCAGTGGTTACCGCTCTCTAGTGATCAGAGCGCAAGACTGGTGCGGCCATTGGATCCTGCCTGCCTCGGCCGACCCGTCTCCTCAGCTGCCAAAACACGCGCCTGGTTCAGCAGCGCCTGTTCCTAGCGTCACAACATTACACATACACACACACACACACACACACACACGGCCATGTCTGTTTTTATACTTTCTGCTAACTATTTCCGGGATGCACAGTCTCATGACTCACTATCTCCATTATTGAGTCACGAAGTCATATGGTAGGTACGCAGTGATTGCAAGGCGTGATGTTGGCAGCGAATAAATAAATGAATGAATGAATGAATAAAGTGAGGGGAAAAGGGGTACATATTTTGTTCTTGCCACCTCATAAAAAAGACGAAAACAGAGTATACATATATGACAGTTATTCAGTACCACCTGTGGGATACACCCTGTATGTGTGTGTGTGTGTGTGTGTGTGTGTGTGTGTGTGTGTGTGTGCGCGCGCTGTAGCGCGCGCGTGTGTGCATGTTTGTTTGATTGTATCTATCAATGACGCAGCAGTTCTGCCTTTCGGTGAGTCATTTTCTTTATTCCTAAATAACCCTTATTAGTTTCTCTAGGTCTCTTTGTCTAGGTTAATTTTCATCTGTTGAAATCATAGATTAGAAGAAAATACTATCACCCATCCCAAGTCACTTTCTGATGCCAAGCTTGCTGTTCTCCTATGTGTGAGTCTCCACACTTTCCCCTTTTTCTTTTCATCCCATCAAACATCCCATCATCCCTGTCTTATCTTCAATACCTTACATGGGACGGTCCCCTCTCTCATGTCGTTCTTCTGGTGCATCTACTTTGTTCCTGCAAACGTCTTCAAATTCATCCACAATACTCCTCTATCGCCTTATTTTCCTGAGTAAAGCTAATTTTTTATCTTATTCTTGTGCTTCAACATCCCACGATTTATGGTCGCCGTTTTGTAGAAAGAAACAAATGGGCCACTCTTGTAGCCATCTCGTAGTGGGAGTTTGTCACTTGTACACAGACACCAGGGCATGTCGCCTGATGCTGCTGCTTGTAGCTCGAATGTCGCGCATCGTAATGTCACGTGCTGTCATTCACTTGTGTCGCTCATGTAAAATGGTGCCTTAAAGAGGTCACTTCCATCCCAACTAACAAGTTATTTCACCTATTCCTCACTATCATAGTGCTGCAATAGTCGTTATCGAACTTTAGTGGCGTAACCTCCCTATCTCCCAGTCAGGAATTTGTTCCTCTGAGTCTATCTATTTCTGCATCTTCAGATCCGAACTCTGATTCCGAAAATGTTCAGTAAAGAAAGCCAGGACATTAAACCTCTTACTAGAAAGCCAAAACCAAATGTCTAAAAAGCGCACTCCTCCAAACCTGGTGACAGTTTCTCATTCGCTTAACTTATCCTTGCCAGTCACCCAATTTTCCGGCGACATTGACCAATGTCGTAATTGTGTGATGTCTTTCATCCTCCCACTATCGGCTTCATTAAACTACACTGCCGATTAACTTCTTTACCGCCCTTCCCTTTACAAAAAGCGGAACTGAAGGATAACATTCAAGTTTGCCTTTCAGTGACAATTCTTTTTTCTGCAGCAGTTTCGCCTCTGTGGGGAAACAAAAAGGAAAAAACAGGTGCTACTCTCTCAGCATCATCTTGGCAGCCACTAGCCACGTAATAAAGTCATAGTCACTGATGTTTTTGGTGTGCTTCCTAAAGATGTTATCTGTGGCTGGAGCCTACCTTTTGCGCTCCCTGAGTATCGTCTCTCTGTAATCCCTCAAACCACTGGCGACTACTGTCCTTCCGCACAGAGCCCGTTCTTCCGCTTTCTCTCTTCCATGAGTTTACTGTCCAGCTTTTGGAAGGACATCGCTGTGTGCATCCCAAGGGAATGACCCCTATGATGCTCCCTTACTCTGTAGTGCTCATCTGCCCGGGACAGATCAGTGCCTGTCACTGCACTCATGATGTGGCATGCATGGAAGCCCAACAGAAAAGAAAAAGCACAGAAAGTTAACACTGGCCCTACAATCATTGTCAGATCCATCCTTACAAATTCTCAGTATAATTGTCCTGTTATACGTACATGTCATTGGTATACTACTGAATTCCTTCTATACTTACATGTATGACATGTGGCTAGCCACAAAGGTAACCCACTTCTCATCCCACACACCGTGTATTGCACAGGCTCAGAGAACCTCCATTTTTTCGCGCTTCTTTCAAGGGAACGATACCCTAGACCGTCCCCTTTGCTGTTCGATGTATTATCAAAGGTACTGCAAAATCTACTAAATGCTAAGAAGAAACTACAATGCTACATGTAACCATTAAAGTACTTGAACAATGTAGAAGACTTTGTACTCAGAGCAGCCACAGTCTAGATATGTCATTTTGAAGATAAAAGCCTTACAGGCAAACTGTAAGTATTTTATTTAGAAGCACGACAAGGTTCACACCACTATAACTGCAACATCAGGGGCAATGAAATCAGGTCATGTTCTCATCGGAAAAGATAATGGGATGACACAGCATTCATAGTCAGCAAGTTTTAGCAATGTGCCGGAAGTCAATTATAAAATGGCATAAAACAACAGAGAACACTCCACAATATCCTAACATTCAATAAATTCAGTGGCCACACTTAAGGAGCTAGTAACTACTAAAATCTCTAAAACCAGTTTCGTTACAACAATCATTACAGTAGGCTAGGAACTGCATCTTCCATGATGACAATGCCTCATAAGCAGAGCTGTAAATGCCGAATACAACATTAATAAGGTGCTGGAGAAGTAATTTGTCTTTATTGGCCTCTAGAACCACCGAATATAATCATTATCGAGCCATTGTAATTAATAATATCAAAGCATTGATAACTCTCTGCCTTTCTGAAATATATTTCAGGAGAAAAGTGCAGTTCCTTTGCAATGAACAGTATAAAATTACAGTAGCGGCCATTCGGGAACCATATGTATAATTCGTCACGAAATTTCAGGCTGTTTTGGAAGTTAAGAGTGAACTTGCAACATATTACACGGTGTTCCAGTGCCTGTGTTGTTGAAAATTACGATGCAATGTTCCTTTAGACATGCATTACACAGGCAATATAGTATTCCTTCCCCCCGCCCCCCCCCCCCCCCCCCCCCCGCCACCGCCCACACACACACACCCCGAGTAAACGAGTTTCAAATAAAATGTCTGCCCTGTACGGGAATATACATAACGGATGTACGAATATAAGTTGCAGATACATTACTGGTGACTTATGGAAGTTTGCGTCTGGCGGTGAGTCATGCTCGGGTAGCCTAATGGCAAGGTGACTGCTCGAAATAAGCGGGAAATCCGGTTCGTGTACCGGTCAAGCCCAAATTCTCATTGTCATTCCATTATACATCTGATGGTTGTCCGTAGTCGCAATTGCGAATACATTTCATGTGTTGCAAAATATTAAATGGATTTTTCCTACAGATCAGCGTTACGTACACCACTGACAGACACCACTGTATCTTTACCACATTATGAAATCATAATGTCAGTAGCAATAAACAGAGGAAACGTCCCAATACCTTCCCAGTCGTCCTGAATCTACATACTTCGGATTTCAAAATAGAGAATTACTACAGTAATCGAAATATTCCTTATCAGTCGGAGAAGCGTTTACTACACTTTTTTCAACACCAGTACGAATTGTATTATAACCACCATCGTGACCTGTCGCCAGAAACAGGTGGCGATCTGACATTCGTCGCCTTCATAGCACATTGTGATTAAACTACTCAGTCCGCATAGTTACGTAAGAGGCATAGAATTGTTGACATTTGCATAAGCCATTTGTGTCCTTCATCAGTAATGAGCATTGAGTTTATGAAGAAGCGTTTCAGATTATCGTAATTTTCCATTCAATAAAGTTCCAGCTTTCTTCTTCTCATTCACTGTCGGTGGAACTACAAGATTTTTACAGTCTTACATTGGTGAGCTGATTCCTTCATGGCATACTAAAACAATGTCATTTTTCTCCTGTTTATTACAATATACTCTTGGTGCCAATAGACTGTAAATTATCATTTGAATTCATACTGAATTTGTACACCAAATTTCATTTTGACGAGAACTATACCTTCAGTAGAATGAATTCTTCGGTGAAATTATCACAAACTTAGGAAACTTCAAATCGTGAACAATGGTTAAAATCAAATCGAAACAAAAGGCATACTTACGCAGCAAGCTAGAAACAACCTGACCAACATCTGACATTAAGGCAGAATAATATTGAAGTAAAATCGCAGGGTAAGGTAAAGATAATGTCTGTGGCGCAAGCTCGTGGCCGGGCTATTGCCTGACTACAGTCAGAGCACAGCCTTTCTTTGCCATGGTACTGGGAGGGAGCCTAGCTCCCTGGCCACCTTTTACCTCCGGGACAGACGCCAGGTACTCGTTTACAGCAAGCTGAGTGGCCCTGGAGCAACTCTGAAGGGATTAGAACGTAGGAAAAATCCACGTCCTTATCGGGAAGGAAGGAAGGGAGATTAGGTTTCAACGTCCCGTCGACACCGTGCTCATTAGACACGGAGATGGATTGATTCAAGAATGGGAAGGAGATCGGCTGTGCCCTTTCAGAGGAACCGAACCAGCATTTGCCTGAAGCGATTGAGGGAAAATCAAAGAAAACCTAAATCTGGACTCGGATTTAAGACGTCGTACTCCCAAATGCGAGTTGAGTATGCTAAGAAAGCGCCACCCCACTCGGTTTCTTATCCTAGGGCCTCTGAGGCGAGCTTTTAGTGCTCTAACCGCTACACATTGCATGTTGTACCACCGTTCAGCGAGACCTTCAGAGGTGGTGGTCTAGACTGCTGTACGCATTTACACACCGGTACCTCTAATACCCAGCAGAACGTGCTCTTGTATTGATGCATGCCTGTATTCGTCGTGGCATACTGTCAACAAGTTTATTAAGGCACTGTTGGTCCATAATTTCCGACTCCTCAACGGTGATTCGGCGTAGATCCCTCAGAGCGGTTGGTGGATCGCGTCGTCCATAAACAGCCCTTTTCAGTCTATCCCAGGCATGTTCGATAGGGTTCATGTCTGGAGAACATACTGGCCACTCCAGTCGAGCGATGTCGTTAACCTGAAGGAAGTCATTCACAAGATATGGACGATGGGGGCGTGAATTGTCGTCCATGAAGATAAATTCTTCGCCATTGTGCTGTTGATATGATTGCACTATCGGTCGGAGGATAGTATTCAGGTATCGTACAGTCGTTACGGCGCCTTCCATGACCACCAGTGGCGTACCTCGGCCCCACGTAATGCCATCTCAAAACAGCAGGGAACCTCCACCTTGCTACACTAGCTGGACAGTGTGTCTAAGGCGTTCAGCTTGACCGGGCTGCCTCCAAACACGTCTCCGACGATTGTCTGGTTGAACGCATATACGACACTCATCGGTGAAGAGAACGTGATGCCAATCCTGAGCGGTCCATTCGGTATGTTGTTGGGCTCATCTGTACCGCGTGGAACGGTGTCGTGGTTGCAAAGATGGACCTCGCCTTGGACGTCGGGAGTGAAGCTGCGCATCATGCAGCCTACTGCGCACAGTTTGAGTCGTAACGCAATGTCCTGTGGCTGCACGAAAAGCATTATTCAACATGGTGGCATTGTTGTCAGGGTTGCTTCAAGCCATAATCCGTAGGTAGTGGTCATCCACTGCAGAAGTAGTCCTTGGGCGGCCTGAGGGAGGCATTGCATTGACAGTTCTTGTCTCTCTGTATCTCCTCCATGCCCGAACAACATCGTTTTGCTTCACTCCGAGATGCCTGGACTCTTCCCTTGTTGAGAGTCCTGCCTGGCACAAAGTAACAATGCGGACGCAATAGAACCGGGGTATTGACTGCGTAGCCAAGGTTGAACTACACACAAGAACCGTGTACCTCCTTCCTGGTGGAATGACTGGAATTGATCGGTTGTCGGACCCCCTCCCGTCTTATTGGCGCTCCTCATGCACGGCTGTTTACATATTTGGTCTGATTTAGTGACATCCTGAATAGTCAAAGGGACTGTGTCTGTGGTACAATATCCCAGTCAACGTCTATCTTCAGGGGTTCTAGAAACTGGGGGGCGACGCAAATCTCTTTTTGATGTGTGTATTTGTCAGCTATTGATTTCTAATAGCTACCTTCTGTAAGGCTGCCAATCGCCAGAGATCTATGTTGATGTGGATATCAGCGGACATTCACAGTATTTTTGACTTGGAGGATAAATGCCTCAGCTGGTGTTAACATCCACGGCTGTATCTGCGGACATCCTCATTAGTAATTACTTTACTGCTAAACCCTCAAGGATAGTGTCACTGATTCGATTTTCATGGATATTTGTATTATAAACGATGAATAATAATTATTGTCATTCTTTCCGTTTTGCGTCGTTCCTTAGTTGCTTCAAAATTCACGGAGGTCTTTGCAACTAAATGAAAGGCAGTTTGTAGTATCGGTGGCTTTCTTACGTCTGAGTGATTACCGTTTCTTTGACGTCAACAGTGATTAGTTACATAATTACCGAAAGCCATTGCAAAGTGAAGTGAAAACTGTTCTAGCACATTTCATCCTTTGGAATCATGGTTTCATGTCTGACTCCTGTTTGTGTATCACATAGAGCGTAAATAAATTCTATGTTGTCAAAGCCTAACTCCGAAAGCTAGAAAGTTATTTTTTTTTCTTTTGTGTGTGCCTATCGACAACTCAACGCTTATACTTTCCGGTGAGTGGTGTCCTTTAATCCAAAAAGCATTTACATTCGACAAAAACTTTCTTACAACGGAAATAATTTTCGATATAAAATCAGTGAATTTGTCAATGTTTCTCCGTAATATATTCATAAGTACACAATGCAACGTTTAATATACTGATACGTGTAGTACGTTAAAATGAAGTAATATGATGATAATTTAACGCAAATTTGATGAACGAACTGTGACTAATATTTAATAGCAGGCATTGAGTTGTCTCCTTTAACACGAATGTATTTACATTCTACAAGAACTTTCCTACAACTTAAATAATATTCGGTATAAAATGAGTGAATCTACAAAATTTTCTCTGAAGTATATTCATAAGTGCACAAAGTAACGCTTGATAAACTGCGAAGTACAGCATCTTTTATGAAGTAACATTATGGTAAATTAACGTAAATTTGACAAACGAACTATGGATGTGACGACAACTTTTACCACGATTTCATTTGGGCTCCTAATAGTGCGAAAGTAGATTTTGGAATATTTGTTACAGTAATTAGGACAAAAAGTTGTAAGATAGGGAACATATCAAGAATATGAATGACTAAGTTCCAGTGAAATTCAGTCCTGGTCGGTGCCTTAGTGTGTTGAATGTAAGTTAGGAGATGCGACTCCAGCAGACGAAGCTTCAGGCTAGGACAGTGATTACCGTCAGAGCTCCAACATAACCGAACGGGTAGAACTGCTTTCAATATTTTAATATCCACAGATGTAGGTAAAAGAATTGTGGATGTGGTGCGGATTCGGATACAAAATTTCTTATCTGCGTAAACCTCTATGAGTGAACCAATCGCTAAAGGAGGCTGCATTCCGCAGGAATTTCTAAAATATCTGACAGTGAAGATCCGAAATATACCTTTTCACCTACAAAAATTATTTTCCATGAAACTGCTCTAGACTGCAGCACGCATGAACCAAAGTTTTGGACATTATCGCAAGTGCCCACTTACAATGTGATAAGTGGTGCTACAGAAGAATGCTGAAGATTAGATGGGTAGATCAGATAACTAATGAGGAGGTATTGAATAGAATTGGGGAGAAGAGGAGTTTGTGGCACAACTTGACTAGAAGAAGGGATCGATTGGTAGGGCATATTCTGAGGCATCAAGGGATCACCAATTTAGTATTGGAGGGCAGCGTGGAGGGTAAAAATCGTATAGGGAGACTAAGAGAGGAATAGACTAAACAGATTGAAAACGATGTAGGTTGCAGTAGGTACTGGGAGATGAAGAAGCTTGCACAGGATAGAGTAGCATGGAGAGCTGCATCAAACCAGTCTCTGGACTGAAGACCACAACAACAACAACAACAACAACAACAACAACGCTCTACAGCGCGGAATAATTTTATGGAAACACAAAGAAATGTTATCTAAAGTGCAGTAATAGCTTCTGCCCCTTTAGTCGCCTATGGCGACACGCCTACATCTGTGGGGCTTCGCCTTCGACCTCAATCGGGTGTCGACGGCGCCGCGCGGCCGGCGAGCTGCAGTCTGTGGGCAGCGGCTGTGATCGGAGGACTCTTTGCCACACAGGTACGTCGCACGTCACTGAAGCTTTCTTTCTGTCAGAAGGTAGCTGATATCGAAGTTCCTCATATCTAATTTGTGGCCTTCCGTGCTTCGCGTGCAGGTACGGTGAAAACACGAACTCGAAAGCCCAAACATGAAGGTGAATAGAAAACTCACAATTCAACGCGGGAGGCATGTCTCCATCCAAAATACTGCTCTCGTTGCTGTTTTCTCTGTCTAGCAATTTCAGTTTCTTATGAGTCGCTGAGTAAATAATCGTATGATCAGTGCTACAGGAAATCATCTTTCGTAACTTTGCGTGCTGTACTCGTAGCATCTTGGGAACAAGAAGCAAGATAAGCCTCAAATTTTAACGTGTGGTGTGGTCTGTTTCTTACAATTTAACACAAAACAAATGTGGATCATGAATTATGAGTTTTTCAGTAGTAAAAAGATCTGTTGTAATTTATTCCGGGCGGTCTTGCTTATTTTATCATCAAAGAAAACACGAAGGAGTTGTAAGGAACCAAAAAAAACTCCAATGAACTGTTCAGCCATCTAACTGCGCCTGAAAGATGTTTAATTACGGATGACCAACTGCAGATGTTAAAGTTCAACGTTCTGGTATAGCACGCGCCACATGAGAAGGATTATTTTTTCGTATGGGATCCAGGTTAGTAAATTCTAAATTTATGATGTCCAGATATAGATTAATAATTGACATGCATTCACGATTATTTCTGGTGTGCATTTTCTAAACGCATTTATATGATAGGCACTCACCTGTTAAGTAAAGAATAACGGAATCTAAGTAACATTCTGTTTACCTAGTCAAAAATTACGACAGATACGCGAAACGTGCCCGTGAAGGTAGCAATCTGTTCCGTGATTCACGACACCTACACGTTCCGTAATCCAAAATTACTTCAACTTTGTTTACAGCAAGAAGTGATTTTGATCTCTCCAGGTGACTACGCTGAGAAAACCAACATTTTTTTCCATTACGTAAGTTTTGGTTAGTTTACATGAAACGAAATTTCGTTTGTTAATGGATTTAAATGGTTAAGAATTTAGTATGATATCTATGCACAGACTTACAATGATGAGCCACAGATATTATGACCATCTACTGAACAGCTGTTGCCGGCCGGGTTGGCCGAGCGGTTCTAGGCGCTTCAGTCTGGAACCGCGCAGGTTCGAATCCTGCCTCGGGCATGGACGTGTGTGACGTCCATAGGTTACTTAGGTTTAAGTAGTTCTAAGTTCTAGGGGACTGATGACATCAGAAGCTAAGTCCGATAGTGCTCAGAGCCATTTGAACCATTTGAACAGCTGTTGATCATTTCTTGAATCGTAATTAGGCAGCGAATCTTTGTGGCATAGATTCGACAATTCCTTAGTAGGTTTCGGGATATACATAGCACCAGGTATCTACACAGGGTTACCCAATCCCCGTAAATTACCGAATGGCGGTTTGTAGGCGCGGAGGTGGCACCCAGATTTGTCCCCGATATGGTCCTTCGGGCTCCGATGGGGCCAATATTATGGTCAAAACATCAACGTTTCATTATAATGCTCCTCAAGTCACTGAAGTACGAATCTGGCCTTGTGACACACACAATTAACCTACTAGAAGACGTCACAACCATCTTGGAACACCTTAAGCTCGAAGGGACGCAGGTGGTCCGCAACAATGTTCGCCTAGTTCACACCTGTCGTGGTGCCTTCGATTACTACCACAGGTCCCTTGGAAGCCCAGGTGAATGTCCCCTACAGCACGATACTGCCCTATAGGCCTGTGTCCTCAGTGCAGAGCATGTTTCGAGCGGCCATTCCCCTGCATAACGGCGTATCCGGACACGATCATCGAGAGACTGTACCAGGAAAAGTGACTCATCCGACCAGGCGACACGTTTTCATCAATCCTGATACCAGTCTCTATGATCCCGTGCCTAACTGATGATGCGGTTGGGTCAACTTGCAAACACATGGCGGTCGTCTGCTGCGGAGCTCAGTATTCAACACTTTGCTTTGATCGGTGTGTTCTGAAACACTGGTGCCTGTGGAAGCATTGTACTCTCTTGTCACAGTTCTAGCGGCTCCCCACTTTGGAGATTCGAGTCCTCCCTCGGGCATGGGTGTGTGTGTGTTGTCCTTAGCGTAAGTTAGTTTAAGTTGCATTAATTAGTGTATAAGTGTAGGGACCGATGACCTCAGCAGTTTGCTCCCATATAACCTTACCACAAATTTCCAAAATTTTCCATGTTCTGTGGTGAGGCGTGCACGTCGAACACCTTATCGTTTGCATGTGATTTCACGATGCTATAACCATTTTCCACTAATGATCACGACAGTATCACGTGGACAGTCGACCAGCTTCGCCGTTTCCGAGATGATCGTTCCATGCGACGGACCATAACAATCTACCCTTTGTCAAAGTCTGCTTCATCTGTGGATTTCCCCCTTTGCAAAGCCGGCCGGGGTGTCCGAGCGGTTCTAGGCGCTGCAGTCTGGAACCGCGCGACCGCTACGGTCGCAGATTAGAATTCTGCCTCGGGCATGGGTGAGTGTGATGTCCTTAGGTTAGTTCGGTTTAAGTAGTTCTAAGTTCTAGGGGAGTGATGACCTCAGAAGTTAAGTGCCATAGTGCTCAGAGCCATTTGAACCCCTTTGCAAACATAGTTCAGATGGCTCTAAATCCTATGGGACTTGGCATCTGCGGTCGTCAGTCCCCTAGACTTAGAACTACCTAAACCCAACTAACCTAAGGCCATCGCATACATCCATGCCTGAGGCAGGAATCGAACCTGAGACCTTAGCAGCAGGCCGGTTCCGGAGTGAAGCGCCTAGAAGCGCTCGGCCACAGCGGCCGGCTCCCTTTGCATCCAGTTTCTTCGCCAGAATAACTCCTTCGTCTCTCCTCCTATTATAAACATTTCTTTCCGCATCACGTGCCCGCATCTCCAGCAGACAGCATTCAGTCTCGTGATAGTGATTGCCATGTTTAGGCTCATCGGTGTATAACCTAATTTTAAGATCGGCGTTGCTTATAACATTTTAACAGTAGAAATGCTCTGAGCATAACTAAAGATTGCACTGTTGGTTAACGTAATAAACACAGTAACTAACTGTAAGCAAAATAATTGTGTCCGATTGATGTGAACTACACCCTAAGGGAAGAAAAAACGACGCAGCATGAATTATCCGAATGGGATGAAAATCGATAGATGTGACATTAATGTCAAACAGATGGTTACAATTTCAAAAAAATGGTATGCTTTATTCAAGAGAAAGAGCTTCACAAATTGAGAAAGTCGACTCATAGAGTTGTTGGATGTCCTGATGAGGGATATAGTGCCAAATTCTGTCCAACTGGCGCTGAGATCACCAAAATCCCTCGCTGATTGGATCACCCTGTCCAAAATGCTTCAAATGCTCGGTATTGGGGAGAGATCCGGGGAGCTTGCTGGCCAAGGTACGGACTGGCAAGAAAAGCAGTAGAAACTCTCGCCATGTTCGGATGGGAACTGTCTTTCTGAAATCTAAGGACAGGATGTCTTGCCATGAAGGGCAACAAAACGGGGCGTATAATGCCGTCGACGAACAAGTGTGCTGTAAGGGTGGCAAGGATGACAACCAAAGCCGTTCTAATATGAAAGGAAATGGCACGCCAGATCATCACGCGTGGTTGTCGCACAATATGGCGGACACAGTTAGGATGGTGTTCCACCGCTGTCCTTGGCGTCTCCAGCCAAGTCTTCGCTGATCGTCGGGGCTCAATTCGAAGTGGGACTCATCACTGAACACTATTCAGTCAATGAGATTCCAGGTCGAAGACGTATTTGGAGTAGTGACGGACGGTGGTGGGAGACCAATCTGTCACCCGCCATACGGCCCGACAACCGTGAGTGATGGTCTCGGGTTCCATTTCATTTCATAGAAGGACCCCTCTGGTTGTCACCCGCAGCACCTTTAGCGCACAGCGGTAAGCCGATGATACTTTATGCCTCGTTTCTCTTCCCATCTGAGGACATTTGGAGCATTATTGACAGGACCATCCAAAAATCTCGGAATCTGACGATCTAAAGCACCAGTTGCACATAATTTGGCACGATATCCCTTAGGAAGACATCCAACAACTTTATCAAGGGCCAGAGGCGGACCAATCGATAGTGACTTGCTCAATTTGTGGAGCACTTTCTCTTAAAAAATCATCCAATTATTTTGAAATTTTAATCCTTTTTTGTCTGTACATGTACATCGCATCTACAGATTTCTGCCCCATTTTGATAAGTCGTTCGGGATGCGTTGTTCTCTCTCTCTCTCTCTCTCTCTCTCTCTCTCTCTCTCTCTTTCTCTTTCTCTCTCTCTCTCACACACACACACACTGTCTTAGCGTGGTTTTTTTTAGATGCCATGTAAGCATGTGAAGAAGTGTGATAGCGCTCTATTGAAATGAATGTCCGAGCGGATGGAAGAACAATGGAAGCCGTAAGAAATAGGGCCATTGTGTGTGCTGCAAGTGTTCAATACATGGTGCCTTATGAAACACTAAGCCACCGTATGATCCGCGTTAGAGAGAACAAGACAACGCGAAATATAGTAAAACAAACTGTTTCTACAAACGAGCTTGAAGCTGCTCTAGCAAAGACACTTCGAGACTTAGTGTAAACAGATTTTTCTATTACTCCCCATGATGTTCGCAAGACAGCCTTCGGTTACTCAGAACTCGTGGAAATTCGACATTATTTCAGCAAAAAAGATAAAATGACTAGGTACGACTAGTTCCACATGACGGCTACATTAAAGAAGAAGCATTATATTCATGTGTTTTACGAACTTCAGACCAGTGCTATCTGTAGTGCTTTTGATGTACAGCCACAAGGTGCTAACAAAATCGATCATCTCTCTTGAATGTTGTATGAAACATGACATTCTGGCTTTGTACTTTCGCTGCCATACAAGAAACGCACTCCAGCCTTTTGACATGGCAGTTTTCTAGCCACTGAACACCTTCTGCAAACAAGTGTGGCCGGCCGGGGTGGCCGAGCGGTTCTAGGCGCTACAGTCTGGAACCGCGCGACCGCTACGGTCGCTGGTTCGAATCCTGCCTCGGGCATGGATGTGTGTGATGTCCTTAGGTTAGTTAGGTTTAATTAGTTCTAAGTTCTAGGGGACTGATGGCCTCAGAAGTCCCATAGTGCTCAGAGCCATTTGAACCAAACAAGTGTGTTGTTAAAGGATGCTCAGCCACTCACAGCAGGCGCTAACAAAAAAGCGGTTTGGTTCGCTTTAGAGAGAAGCCTGGGAAATCGGCTACAGTCCAAAGTCCCGTAGGATGTTTCAGAGGAATAGGAATTTCCTCTACAAAGCGGCTGGCAATTCCAGAAGAAAAGTTGATTTCTGAAACAACACGGGGCATCTAAGAGACTGATTCCAGCACCCATTTATGGAAATTGAAAATAGAGATGTTGGGTGGAGCAAGATGCGTATTTTCGTCTCCCAAGAAGCCTAATTAGCGGACTAAGCGTCGAGGTGGGATTACGACGAAAGGGATGGAAATATTGACAGCTCTTTGAAGAATACGAAACATTAAGCTCACGGAAGAACTGTCTGTTTCTACTAAGCCACTGAAGAGAAAAAGACTGCTGAAAGAACGAATTTGGCTGGCTACAGAGCCGAAACTGCAAAAGTACTTTAAAGAAAATGAAAACACGAATCATATGGCGAAAGAATTATCATCATTTAGACAAAATAATGTACGAACGACGGGAAGGGGAAATGTCCGGTATGAACAATGACATATACCCGCAGAATAATACCAGCAGAGCTACCTATCCTAATGACATCCGACAGGTCAGCAATAACAGTGCCGCACGCCCGCACTCCATGATATACAGAGCGAGATGCAAAATTCAGAAAATTTTAGAAACCAGTAGTGAAAGCTAGCTCTACCACAGGGATACGAAGCAGTTACCTCTTGACTGATTGCCATCAGATACACGACTGGAAGGTGGTTTCCTAGATCTCAGTGCCAATCCTTCATCAGAAGCAAACTGAACGACAGAGAGACTTAAATGTTAAGTAATAAAATTGCTACGATTCGCACAACACAGAAATGAATTAGTAGATATAGTGGCAGTTCTCTGAAAGATTATGTGCAGTATACCGACATAGCTAGAAAATTGTTGTGAAATGCCCAGTCTCAAGGGAATATCTTCGTCAGCAGTATCAACTGACGTGGACAGTAATATGCTTATGACAATGTTCTTCAAGTGTTGTGGATCGTAGCAATGAATGCTGTTAATTCAGTGTCGAACAAAAATGAACAGTGACGTGAAGTTTAGCTAGACGATACAGAAACACCTTCTCGCTGTTTATTTATTTTGTTTATTGTTTTATCCTCCTCACGATTTGGACCATTAGGTCCTCTGTTACATTTAACCACGCATTCATTACGACGTATTTGCGAAAGTTCTTACATATCACACGCATTTCAAAACTTATAAAAAGCTATTACATAAATAATGGAATCAGCAACAGCGCTATTACGAAAAAAAACAAAGTTTATATTCCATTCTGCAAAACAGCGTAATAAAGACAAATTAAGGGCACCTAGATTAAACTGTGGGTAGTGGCAGCAAAGGACACGAGGAGAGGTAAGGGGAGCGAAGGAAAAAGGCGCTGCTAGGTGATGAATAGAAAGATAAAGCTCCGTAAATGGAAGACTATGTGAGCATTTGTTATACTATCTGACACAGAAAAAATGGTTGTTTGGTTGATTTGGGGGAAGGGGCCAAACAGCGAGGAACCATCCCGGAATTCGCCTGAAGCGGTTTAGGGAAATCACGGAAAACTTATTTAGGATGGCCGGACGTGGGTTAGAACCATCGTCCTCCAGAATGCGATTCCAGTGTACTAACCACTTCGCTCGGTGAAAAACGGCCATAGATGTTAGTTTTTAAGTAAAGTTATGAGATGACAAAAGTAAATACTTAAGCTTTTCCTTAATGCATCATAGCAATGAATTGCGCACAACGTGCAGGTGACTGATCCAGGTGTAGACAAAAGCACTGGAGAAGGAATTAGTATTTTCGATTCATGGATGCGCACAGCTAAGATACTAGATAAGTAGGACCTTGTGCTACATAACACTGAGAAGTGAATGGTGTGACATAGCGTATGGTAGTCGTGCAACTTTTGTGTCATGCTTTCACAAAAGTTTAGAACGCATGATGAAACACCAACTAAGATATTTCTAGAATGAAATGTTCACTCTACAGCGGAGTGTGCGCTGATATGAAACTTCCTGGCAGATTAAAACTGTGTGCCGGACCGAGACTCGAACTCTGGACCTTTGCCTTTCGCGGGAAAGTGCTCTACCAACTGAGCTACCCAAGCACGACTCACGCCTCGTCCTCACAGCCTTAATTCCGCCAGTACCTTGTCTCCTACCTTCCAAATTTCACAGAAGCTCTCCTGCGAACCTTGCAGAACTACCACTCCTGGAACAAAGGATATTGCGGCGACATGGCTTAGCGGCCATTCAACGAAACATAATCGATATGGGCTTTCGGAGCCTAAGGCCCACTCGTGTGCCCTTGATGACTGCGCGACACAAAGCTTTATTTTATTTATTTATTTAACCTGATCAGATTAGGGCCATCAGCCCCTCTCTTACATCGGACCAGTGTTCCACACATGCAGCATTTCACACATCAGAGTAACATCATGAACATAGTTTAAATGAGAAAATTAGCTTACTCTAGTGACAATATGAATAAAGACTAGTGACTAAGACCTAATAAAGTAAATGCGGAAGTATTTTTACAACAGTTGCTATACATACAGATTATGATAAGAGCAATAATAATAACAGTAAAACAAAAAATCAAATAATAATGATAAACATGACTAAGACCTAATAAAGTAAATGCCGGCAGTATTTTTACATCAGGTGCTATACATACAGATTATGGTGAAAGCAATAATAATAACAGTAAAAAAAATCAAATAATAATGACAAACATGAGAAAGATTCGCAATAGTAATGAAGGTTTGTGCAGATGTACATTAATATTTTGGTGTGTAAAGTAGATGTTTACTAGTATAGCGAGTTTTGGGTAAGGGAGGTTTAAGGAGGGGGAGAGAGGGAAGTAATGAGGTGAAGTGCACTCATGTACAGAGGAAGGCATTACTGTTGCTTAAGTAGATACGTCATTAACTGTATTTTGAAGCCGGTCATGTTTTTAAGTTCTCTAACATAACGAGGGAGGTTATTCCAGAGTCGGGTTCCCGCTACTGTAAAGGACTTGGAGAAGGTGACTGAGCGATGCAGTGGAACGGAGAGGATTTTATTATGATGGGAACGTGTGTTTCTGTCAAGTTGTTCCGACATGAGTGTTAGGGACGAGGAGAGATATGAGGGACAGTGTACATTTATAAGGCAGTAGATGAGACAGAGTGTATGGAAATCTCTGCGTTTGTCTGCACGCAGCCAGGACAATTTTGCATATGCTGGTGAAATGTGATCAAAAAGTCGAACGTCACAGATATATCGGACGCAGGCATTCGTGACCAGTTCTAGACGTCGGGAATTTTCCTGAGAGAGGCCTTGTAGGATAATATCGCTGTAGTCAATGATTGGGAGTATAAGCGTTTGTACTAATTTCTTTTTCAGATCGAAAGGGAAGAGTTTATTATATTTTTGTAGGACATGAAGGGATGCTGATGCTTTTTTGCACACTGCAGTTATGTGCTCTGTCCAATTTAGATTTTCATCTATTATTACTCCCAAACTCTTTGCTGAGGGCGAGAAGTTAATAATTGTTCCATTTAGGATAAGAGGTGGTACGGATTCCCGATGTTTTGGGCTAATGAGCTTAGAGTGACCAACAAGTACCGCTTGGGTTTTAGATGGGTTTAGTTTTAGACCTATGTCCTGTGCCCATTTTGACAGTGCGTCGAGGTCAGTATTGAAATTTTCAATAGCTTTCTTGAGATTGCTTGGTTTCGCACTTAGATACAACTGAAGGTCATCAGCATACGTATGGTATTTGCAATAGGTCAGGACCGATGACACATCATTGACATAAAGAGAGAAGAGTATAGGACCTAATACTGAGCCTTGGGGAACGCCTGACACTACCTGCCGCCCATCAATACCGACATTAGACTGTTGATGACTGGAAACATGTTGCCTGGTCAGAAGAGTCTCGTTTCTAATTATATCGAGCGGATGGACGTGAACGGGTGTGGAGACAACCTCATGAATTCATGGACCCTGCATGTCAGCATGGGACTGTTGAAGCTGGTGGAGGCTCTGTAATGGTGTGGGGTGTGTGCAGTTGGAGTGCTATGGGACCCCTGATGAGTCTAGATACGACTCTGACAGGTAACACGTACATAAGCATCCTGTCTGATAATCTGCATCCAATCATGTCCACTGTGCATTCCGAAGGAGTTGGCCAATTCAAGCAGGACAATGCGACACCTCACATGTCGAGAATTGCTACAGAGTGACTCCAGGAACACTGTTCTGAGTTTAAACACTTCCGCTGACTACCAGACTCCTCAGACATGAACTTTATTGAGCGTATCTGGGATGCCTTGCAACGTGCTGTTCACAAGAGGTCTCCACCCGCCTTACTTTTACGCACTTATGGACAGCCCTGCTGGATTCATGGTGTTGGTTCCCTCCAGCATTACTTCAGACATTAGTCGAGTCCATGCCACGTCGTGTTGCAACCCTTCTGCGTGCTCGCCGGGGCCTGCACGATAATAGGCAGGTGTACCAGTTTCTTTGGCTCTTCAATGTATATCCATTTAGTTGTAGGCAGATCAAGAACAAAGAAATGCGCTGTCTCTGTTTCTATTATTATAACAAACTTATGCAGTAATTAAACCAAACTAGAGTAAAGTTATACATAGTCCTGCAATACTTACAACGATTCTATAAGAGAAACATGAGAAAGAGAACCAGAAAAATTTCTACTTTATTTGACTGAAGAATGTGGCGGTAGTGTGTGTCTTCAAAGAAGTGAGAAAAGTCTTTCCTCCATAGAAGGCTAGAAAGACCACCTGACTGGAAGACAAACTGAAAACAATACAAGGAATGCATGGCAGACTCATGTGTAATCTTGGGGAACATTTTTCAGAAAAATGATGATGGAATATAAATTTTTAATGTTACGTTTAGCATGATATTCGAAAAATGAACTGTGTTCGATTACCTTTTGCATTAAATTTCAAAAGGAAAGCTTAAAATCTGCGACACAGGATTATCTGAATTTTGAAATCGCTTGGATTCGTGAGTCCAGTCAGGGTTGAGCACTCAGACACGTTGGCTTCAGAGTAGGAAAATAATATGGAGCTGATACTAGTTTCTTGTTCCTTCCTGTTTTAATTAATAACCTTGAATTCACTATTGGTGCTATTGAAAGATGGGATATTTCCTTGTCGACAGAGAGGATCTTTGTAACGTTTGAGCAGTGGCCTCTAGTCATGAAAAGTACCCATGCTGTTCCTCCACGGAGCCGAACAGGAACACACTGGAAGGAGATCCAACTGAATAACAACTTAGTTCTGTACTATTACTCACCAAGCAGCCCTCTTTAGTTATTTCCGTCCACTCATAACTGAAATTTGAAAGACAGAGCCTTTCAGATACAAACTTTCCAAAATGAATCTTTTTTTTGTGGCAGTTCAATAACTTCGACAGTGGACAAGTAAAGTTGTTGTGTACTTATACTCGCTTGTCTGAAGAGATTAACTGCAAGCTACTGATTTCCCGCAAACCATTACTACGAATCTTAAATAATATTCAAATGTTATAGCCCAGAAATCAGTGAAACTTGAATGAAGTATCTTGACAGGAGAAAAATTTGGTTGCACAAATGAAAATACCGTAGGCATAACATTCTTATTTACTTTTAATTTTTATTTTTAATAGTTGAAAATTGATAAGTCCGATTCGAAAGTACTTACCTTATATTTATGTACTGTATGAAATCATTGACTAAAATCTATAACGAAATTTCTGGAACCCAATAGACGAAGGGTACTCCATCTGATCCTTAATCATGCACAGACATTTGGGAATAATCTTTGCAAGAAATGCGCTATTAAAAAGTTAGGTTTAGGTTCTGATGTGTATTAAGTCAATAAATGAGTTTTATGGTGCACCCTCTTAGTCGCATTTTTTGGAATGTTGTTTAATGTCTATAATTGTGCAACTTCTTTGGAGTGAAAATTTCACCGAAAAACAACTATGATAATAAATAAACATTAGCCTATGTATACAACAACATTGTATGTCAATATTCTCCTAGTGTTTACTGTGGAACATGCGTTAAATCTGTCGTGTTTTATCAGAAGAAAAATAAATAGTTACAAAATGTAGCAAAAGATGGCGCTGTAAGCATGATAATTCAATAGTAATCGACTACAAATGACAAATGAATCATACAACAATGCCTAAAGTGTACGTTTGACGTTAAACAAACTGTACCACTCAGTGTGCATGGGTGTACATGTTTGATACTGTTAGTTACGTAAGCCCGTCCACCACAGCCATGTCGTATCGCATCGGATGGGAAAAATTGGTTTTTAATTGTCCTGAAGCGAAAACCCTCATAAAAAGCATCAGTCAAAATCCAATCGGATTATTAATTTCCGTGTGACCGGCGCAAAACATGTTCAATATGCTTTCCACCGTTTTCTTCAGTAAGTTGAAATCGAGAAACAGCGTCTTCCACAACCGATCGAAGTGTTCCTGGGGTCACATTCAGAATGTGTTGCGCAATGCATGCCTTCATGCAGCTAAGTTTGCAATCGGAACACTGAACACAACATCTTTCAGATAGCCCCACAGCCGGAAGTCACACGGATTTTATCAGGTGATCGGGAAGGCCAGGCTGTTGGGAAATGGCGGCTGACAATTCTAATGTCCACTTCCATGCGAGCAAGAAATGCTAAAGCGAAGGTCTAACTTGCTGGCAGGTCAACGGAAGCAACTTGTGCACATGCGTAATTTTGAATGGATATAATCATATTGTGATGTTGCAGTTCTTCTTATTATGTCCGTGCTTGTAAGAAATGGGAAGAAGAATTCCACCTTATGCAAGACACCTTTTTTCTGTTTTGTTACACCCAGACATGTTTCAGCACATTTTGTGCTATCATCAGTGGGTTATTTTTTATTTTTTAACTGTAAAATTGTTGTTACATATTTACAGTTGTAAATATTATATACCAAAAGTTTCGCTAAATGTTAATATGTAACAACAGTTTTACAGTTAGAAAATAAAAAATAACCCACTGAAAATAGCACAAAATGTGCTGAAACATGTCTGGGCGAAACAAAACAGAAAAAACGTGTCTTGCATAAGGCGGAATTCCTGTTCGCATTTGAATGGATAGCAAAGAAGGGTGCCCGTGCTCACGGGTATGTCCAATGTTCTGGCAGTTCTCCGTTTGCACACCACCATTCGTCTCCTCCTGCATTGCTGTGGCCACTGCTTCCACTGACATCGAATCAATTCGTTTCCTCCCTCTACCTAGTTGCACCCTCCCCCCATGAACCATGGACCTTGCCGTGGGTGGGGAGGCTTGCGTGTCTCAGTGATACAGATAGCCGTACCGTAGGTGCAACCACAACGGAGGGGTATCTGTTGAGAGGCCAGACAAACGTGTGGTTCCTGAAGAGGGGCAGCAGCCTTTTCAGTAGTTGCAGGGGCAACAGTGTGGATGATTGACTGATCTGGCCTTGTAACAATAACCAAAACGGCCTTGCTGTGCTGGTACTGCGAACGGTTGAAAGCAAGGGGAAACTACGGCCGTAATTTTTCTCGAGGGCATGCAGCTTTACTGTATGATTAAATGATGATGGCGTCCTCTTGGGTAAAATATTCCGGAGGTAAAATAGTCCCCCATTCGGATATCCGGGCGGGGACTACTCAAGAGGATGTCATTATCAGGAAAAAGAAAACTGGCGTTCTACCGATCGGAGCGTGGAATGACAGATCACTTAATCGGGCAGGTAGGTTAGAAAATTTAAAGAGGGAAATGGATAGGTTAAAGTTAGATATAGTGGGAATTAGTGAAGTTCGGTGGCAGGAGGAACAAGACTTCTGGTCAGGTGACTACAGGGTTATAAACACAAAATCAAATAGGGGTAATGCAAGAGTAGGTTTAATAATGAACAGGAAAATAGGAATGCGGGTAAGCTACTACAAACAGTATAGTGAACGCACTATTGTGGCCAAGTACGAGGCCCACGCCTACTACAGTAGTACAAGTTTATATGCCAACTAGCTCTGCAGATGACGAAGAAATTGAAGAAATGTATGATGAAATAAAAGAAATTATTCAGATAGTGAAGGGTGACGAAAATTTAATAGTCATGGGTGACTGGAATTCGGTAGTAGGAAAAGGGAGAGAAGGAAACGTAGTAGGTGAATATGGATTGGGGGGAAGATATGAAAGAGGAAGCCGCCTGTTAGAATTTTGCACAGAACACAACTTAATCATAGCTAACACTTGGCTTAAGAATCATGAAAGAAGGTTGTATACATGGAAGAACCCTGGAGATACTAAAAGGTATCAGATAGATTATATAATGGTAAGACAGAGATTTAGGAACCAGGTTTTAAATTGTAAGACATTTCCAGGGGTAGATGTGGACTCTGACTACAATCTATTGGTTATGGCCTGTAGATTAAAACTGAAGAAACTGCAAAAAGGTGGGAATTTAAGGAGATGGGACCTGGATAAACTGAAAGAACCAGAGGTTGTACAGAGTTTCAGGGAGAGCATAAGGGAACAATTGACAGGAATGGGTGGTGGTGGTGGTTAGTGTTTAACGTCCCGTCGACAACGAGGTCATTAGAGACGGAGCGCAAGCTCGGGTTAGGGAAGGATTGGAAAGGAAATCGGCCGTGCCCTTTCAAAGAAACCATTTCGGCATTCGCCTGAAACGATTTAGGGAAATCACGGAAAACCTAAATCAGGATGGACGGAGACGGGATTGAACCGTCGTCCTCCCGAATGCGAGTCCAGTGTGCTAGACAGGAATGGGGGAAAGAAATACAGTAGAAGAAGAATGGGTAGCTTTGAGGGATGAAATAGTGAAGGCAGCAGAGGATCAAGTAGGTAAAAAGACCAGGGCTAGTAGAAATCCTTGGGTAACAGAAGAAACATGGAATTTAATTGATGAAAGAAGAAAATATAAAAATGCAGTACATGAAGCAGGCAAAAAGGAATACAAACGTCTCAAAAATGAGATTGACAGGAAGCGCAAAATGGCTAAGCAGGGATGGTTAGAGGACAAATGTAAGGATGTAGAGGCTTTTTTCACTAGGTGTAAGATAGATACTGCCTACAGGAAAATTAAAGAGACCTTTGGAGAAAAGAGAACCACTTGCATGAATATCAAGAGCTCAGATGGAAACCCAGTTCTAAGCAAAGAAGGGAAAGCACAAAGGTGGAAGGAGTATATAGAGGGTCTATACAAGGGCGATGTACTTGAGGACAATATTATGGAAATGGAAGGGGATGTAGATGAAGATGAAATGGGAGATACAATACTGCGTGAAGAGTTTGACAGAGCACTGAAAGACCTGAGTCGAAACAAGGCCCCCGGAGTAGACAACATTCCATTGGAACTACTGACGGCCTTGGGAGAGCCAGTCCTGACAAAACTCTACCATTTGGTGAGCAAGATGTATGAAACAGGCGAAATACCCTCAGACTTCAAGAAGAATATAATAATTCCAATCCCAAAGAAAGCAGGTGTTGACAGATGTGAAAATTACCGAACAATCAGTTTAATAAGCCACAGCTGCAAAATACTAACACAAATTCTTTACAGACGAATGGAAAAACTAGTAGAAGCCGACATCGGGGAAGATCAGTTTGGATTCCGTAGAAATACTGGAACACGTGAGGCAATACTCACCTTACGACGTATCTTAGAAGAAAGATTAAGTAAAGGCAAACCAACGTTTCTAGCATTTGTAGACTTAGAGAAAGCTTTTGACAATGTTGACTGGAATACTCTCTTTCAAATTCTAAAGGTGGCAGGGGTAAAATACAGGGAGCGAAAGGCTATTTACAATTTGTCCAGAAACCAGATGGCAGTTATAAGAGTCGAGGGACATGAAAGGGAAGCAGTGGTTGGGAAGGGAGTAAGACGGGGCTGTAGCCTCACACCGATGTTATTCAATCTGTATATTGAGCAAGCAGTAAAGGAAACAAAAGAAAAGTTCGGAGTAGGTATTAAAATCCATGGAGAAGAAATAAAAACTTTGAGGTTCGCCGATGACATTGTAATTCTGTCAGAGACATCAAAGGACTTGAAAGAGCAGTTGAATGAAATGGACAGTGTCTTGAAAGGAGGATATAAGATGAACATCAACAAAAGCAAAACGAGGATAGTGGAATGTAGTCGAATTAAGTCGGGTGATGCTGAGGGAATTAGATTAGGAAATGAGACACTTAAAGTAGTAAAGGAGTTTTGCTATTTGGGGAGCAAAATAACTGATGATGGTCGAAGTAGAGAGGATATAAAATGTAAACTGGCAATGGGAAGGAAAGCGTTTCTGAAGAAGAGAAATTTGTTAACATCGAGTATAGATTTAAGTCTCAGGAAGTCATTTCTGAAAGTATTTGTATGGAGCGTAGCCATGTATGGAAGTGAAACATGGACGTTAAATAGTTTGGACAAGAAGAGAATAGGAGCTTTCGAAATGTGGTGCTACAGAAGAATGCTGAAGATTAGATGGGTAGATCACATAACTAATGAGGAAGTATTGAATAGGATTGTGGAGAAGAGAAGTTTGTGGCACAACTTGACCAGAAGAAGGGATCGGTTGGTAGGACATGTTCTGAGGCATCAAGGGATCACCAATTTAGTATTGGAGGGCCACGTGGAGGGTAGGAATCGTAGAGATGAATACACTAAGCAGATTCAGAAGGATGTAGGTTGCAGTAGATACTGGGAGATGAAGAAGCTTGCACAGGATAGAGTAGCATGGAGAGCTGCATCAAACCAGTCTCAGGACTGAAGACCACAACAACACAACAACCTAGTTGCACACCAAAAGAACCCCTGTTTTCGAATTTCCGAATCATTTTCTCCAGAACCACGGCAATCACTAGACCAAAGCCTTTATTCAAATCCTTCAGTGTCCGGAATTTCTGCAGAACGACGTGTGCACAGTCATCACTCGCGTAATACAGCTTTACAAGCAGAGCGCGATCCTGCATTGAGATAGTCATGGCGAATCACTGACGCGAAAGGAGGAAAAGCCGTACCTTGTATTTATTGTCGTGCAAGCGATGTACGAACCAGAAGAGTGCACGGACTGTCGCGAATGCCAGTTCTCTCTTTATCCAACGATGTTTTCCGAGAGTGAAGTCTTTCAAAGATTCGGTAAGTTCGCTGACTGTAAGTATCTCCGTTACACTTTCGTATGTCGTGTTCTGATCTTATTATAGTTCTAATAGCTCTTATCTGAATTCGATGTCTGATGTCGTCCCTACTGTAAAACTCGAACTAAAGACTCCAGAACTTGTCAAACTAGCGTTTTTTATGCATTTTTTGTTATCAGATACAGCTCAATTTCCCAGAAGCCTTCCAACGAATCTATGTCTTTCGTACCGCAGTTTATACACGTTTGTCCCCATTTCGCATTGCTCTGCAGTGCTACTCGTAGTTATTTAGAGATGTCACAAGTTCTAGTAGCTTGCCTCTAATCTTGTGTTCGGACGCTATCGGGCTGTTTCGCTTCACAGTGACTGCCATAAATTACCAAATGTGCGGAAAAGATTCTCAACAGATTCTAATGTTCCGGAGTTTACGTCTGTAAAATTAGTATGGTCTATAGTGGCATGTGCCTTAAAGGGACACTTCCTCGGATAGCCACTACCCAGTCTTTTTTAAGTTAAAAATACAAAACATCTAAAATATGATGCTTTACTCCATGGCTTATACGGCGTAATTCTGTTCCGAAGAACATCTAAAAATACTCTGGGCTTACACGGCAAACTGATAATCCGTGTACACTCAGAGACTAAGGTAAAGAAATACTAGGTAAATAAGGCGGGCATCCAAGTTCCGAATGCATATTGAAAGTGGTCAATTTAAGTTGCAGATTGTTCAGTAAAGTTTTAACTTATATTTTGTCTTCCTTTGCGGTGGGTTATCTTATATGCCTACCGCATGGCACTTATTTGTAAATGTCCGTCTCGATAACACAAATTTTTAATTCATGGTAACTGGTTTCGGCTACTTCCATCTTCAGATCATAAAAGATTCTGATTTAGGTGTCAACGTCAAAATCTATATATGTAGATACATATTAAGTAAATATGAGTAGGTTGATATCCAAATCAGAATATTTTATGATCTGAAGATGGCAGTAGCCGAAACCAGTAATCCTGACTCTTAAAATTCTTGTGACCAAGAAGGACCCTCACAAATAAGTGCATAACATCAGTCGGGTCTCATTTACAAACTTAATGTCTTCAGTTAATACAACATGACATCTGTCAATTTCTTTTTGGCAACAGTCGAAAGAGACTGCAATTTTTGTGTGGAAATTGTACTGTACCACTAAGAAACTATACGTGAATACATCTCGACATTATGTGGTCGGTATGTTACTGAACTGAAAAGAGATACCTATTGTTTCCGAGTAGGCACTCAGATCAAACAGAATTCAGAAACTTCACTGTCAAAATTATAGTCAGATCTTGTCTGAGTGTCTTGAGATGAGGGAGCAATGACAGGGAATGCAAATTTCATGTGATGCGATTTTCTCAACGAGTAATCCGTGAAAAGTGTTTCATAACGAACAGCTGACTTTCGCAATAAAGTTGGTAGAGCTACCTTGAATGACAATACACAATCGCCTTTTATGTGCCCCCATACCTAAGAAAGCATCTACTATGGACTGTGAAAACCATCGAACACTCAGTCTTCTTTCACACGCATCAAAAATTCTAATAAGAATAATTTTGAAAAGAGTTGAAAACCAATTGAATAGCACTCTAAGTGAAGACCAATTCGGTTTTAGAAGCGGTGTAGGGACGAGGGAAGCAATCTTATCTTTAAGACTAATAATTGAGAAACAAATTTCCAAAAACAAACAAGTATTTATAGCCTTCGTAGACCTCGAAAAGGCATTTGACAATGTTGTATGGCCAGAAATGTTTAGAATTCTGAAGAAGGCTGGTCTGAAATATAATGATAGAAGGATAATCTTTAAAATATACCAAAATGAAACAGCCTTAGTTAAGAAGGAAAACAAAGAAGAAACAGCAAGAATAAGGAAAGGAGTGAGACAGGGATGCCCACTATCTCCAGTAATTTTCAACGCATATATCCAAGAAGCAATAGACAAAATAAGAGAGAATATTGAAGTAGGAATAAAACTTAACGGAATGAAAATAGATATGTTGCGATATGCAGATGATATCGCCATAATTACAGAAAGGAAAGAAGATTTAGAAGCCGCACTCAATGAAATGGAAAACACCTTAAAAGAACAGTATGGAATGAAAATAAATAAGAAAAAGACTAAAGTGATGGTGAGTGGCGCCCTGAACTACAATGAACCCATACGAATAACAATAAAGGGAGAGAAACTAGGGCAGGTTACAGAATTTAACTACTTAGGTAGCAAAATAACAGCAGATGGAAGGAGCAAAAGTGACATTAAAAACAGAATACAACTTGCCAAAATAGCATTCAATGGAAAAAGAAACTTACTGACGAGTAGAAATGTTAGTTTAGACGTAAGAAAGAGAGTCATGAAAACCTATGTGTGGAGTACAGCCCTTTACGGATGTGAAACTTGGACTAGTGGAAAAGAAGAAAAGAGAAGATTAGAGGCATTCGAAATGTGGTGCTACCGGAGAATGGAAAAAATCAGCTGGCGAGACAAGGCTACAAACGAAGATGTCCTCAGAAGAGTGAAAGAAAACAGATCTCTTTGGCGAAATATACAGAAAAGAAGAATAACCTTCATAGGTCACATTTTACGGCATAACAATTTCATTAAGAGAATATTAGAAGGAATCATTGAAGGAAGAACTCGCCGAGGACGACCTAGATTAAGCTACATTCAACAAGTAATAAATGACATCGGGTGCCAGACCTATGCAGATATGAAGAAGAAAGTTGACAAAAGAACGGAATGGCGTGCTGCTGCCAACCAACCTGTGGGTTGATAACCGAAGAAGAAGAAGAAGAAGATATCGTTTATAGTTCATGACTGGGAGGCGATAATGAAAGTTTAATCTTTAAAGGGAGTCACAGACATCAGTTTAATTTTAGGTCTAGCCGGATGTAACGCCCAGGAACCAGAACGAATGGAAAAAGGAAAAAATCGAGAATAATGTCAACCAAACTGCAAGAAATGTATCGTCGTGTGTAGAAACATAGGAAAAACCACGTCATTCAGGCCACAGAGAGCTGGCCGAGATTTTCAACAATTAATTGTTCACCCTGTCGAATTTGAAGTAATGGGTTTGTATCGTGTGGGAGAATATTCATCAATAAGCAGTTGTTAGCTTGCACATGAAATGCATACTTCGAACAGTAGTGGGTGTACATCACTGGTGGGGCAACGGTTACCAAAAAAGAATGGGGACAAGGAATGGGTCCAAATAACTTTGAACCCAGAATTCAGTTCTGTGAAGAGATTAAACAGCGAAATACTCTTCTGTAGAACTTTCTAAAGTTGCTCAACAGTAATAGTGCTTTCATGTGTGACAAAAACTATCCCACTCTCATTATCAAATGACTAGGAACAATTCTCTGTCAACGTGTGTGCTACAATGGTAAAAATAAATTTAAAGGCTATTATATGCAACACCCTCTGGACGCTACTTGGTGTTCATTCTAGATGTTCAGGCACAGTTGTCCACTAGAGGATGTGGTTTCTACATGATGATGCATTATCCCACTTAAATAGCGATGATCGTGAAAACCTGAACAACAGATATCCTCATCGATGGACTGGAAGAGGAGAGCCATGTCAGTCGCGAACGAAGCATCTCACTTTTACGGACTGTTTTCCTTAAGGGGTCGTATGAAGTTGTTAGATAAAACATTAGTAGAAAATAAAGAGAATATATTTCCCTCATTGCACAACAGCAGCAGGGATATTTGAGAACGTAGTTTTTCACGGCAGCTTTCTAGAATAAATGTTTCACGGAGTTCTTGTCTCGTCAGATTTGCCAGTCTCCAGGGTTCGACGACTTTCCCGTCGTCATCATTTGGTGATATTACAGCAGACCATGAGGACCTCTAGTTGGTCGAATTATGTCATCGAGACGTCACACAGTCACGGATTTTCCGTATGTTACCAGACATTATGATGATGTACGTGACTGAAGAACAATGCTAGCGATGCTGGTTGCGTTAGATGGTGTGTTCATCTGCCCGAAAAACTACTGTCTATTGTTATAAGGCCCGTTGCATTCGGCTACTGGTTCTCCGACTTCTTAGGTCAGCCAAAGCGATTCATTGATAGCAAACACACTGAATACTAGCGTACACTTTTTGAATCGACGTAAGGTACGTTTTCGCCAGGTGCACGGGACTTGGTTGTTGTCCTTTTCCAATCAAGTTTAAGCTAGAAAAGTCCTAGGCGACTTTCACCGTCCGCCTGTGTGACGAGTTCTGCCAGTCGTCCTGCTCATTACATCAGCGGCCGCTTAGAATGGCCTCTTTCCGCCTTTGCCGGAAGCGTCGTACAGCCCCAGAGCAGATGTGTAGTCCATTTTTTGTCCGTGCTGCTTTATAATGCACAGTTCTCAGCTTGCCCCTCAAAGCAATGATATCTCTTTTTATATACGAAACAAGTTGTCAAGGAAGATCCGGTACATGGGAAAACATGGCTAACGACCCATTAAAAAAACTGAACTTTGCTATTTTCTAAGACATTTTTGAGTCAATAACTTTGAGGTGTGTCTTTTCTAAGCAGTAATACCTACGAGAGGCAGGAGAAAAGTTTCAGACATTCAGTGAAACGCTGTATTGTCAAAATGAAAGTATCTATTTTTCACCGTGATCGCCTTTTAGGTTGGTTCAGTCTGTCTGCAGTTTCTTCCATTGAATCAGTTGCATAGCTGATAATTGATTCTCGAAGATCTGCAAAATATCTATATGCAGCTGTCATACAAATTCATTGGATTCATAAGATTTTACAACTACAAATATTGTTCAAATGTGTAAATAGGTGGATGTGACGAAGATAGTACTAAACTTCTTCTAGCTAGTGGAATAGCCACTAGATCTTATAAAATATGCTCAACGTGTGTTTTATAAACTTATAAAACACTTACATAAAAGCAGTTTTGTTCGTTTAAGGTTCACTATACCAGTGTTTTGTAGTGTTAATATAATAGCTGTCCCTGTTACTTACATTATACATAAATAATATATTTTGTAAAAGCACATAATGTACTTTTGTGTGATGTAAGTTACTGAGGAATTTAATGTTTTGTTTCTTGTTTGTGTAAAGCTGCTCGTAACTTTTGTTGTTCTTTTTATCACCACGTTGCTTTATGATGCCCAAGGGGACGAAATTAGGTATATGATGATGATGACGATGAGGTCCCATATTCCGAGGAGCATAGGGGGACGATGCGGTACACTCGCACCGCCGTATTAGGCAAGGTCCTAGCGGAGGTGGTCTGCCATTGCCTTCCTCCAATGAAATATTGTTTGTTAGATGTAAAAGACAACTTAGGATGGTAAATGACTTTTTTAAAGAAATTTAATGCACCTGTCGCACCAAGCATAAAAAAGACTAATTCTTTCATGTTGTTTTCTTTTTCACGTGCTTTATTGATTACAACCCAATAAAATACCGCTTATTGGAAAAATGTGAAGCACAATTGCATCACTTATCTACCATAGAAGGTAAACGAACTCTTCCTGTGCGCAGACGCATCTCGAAAATAAAGAAAATGATACAAGAAGTAACCTTACAATAAAACACTTATTTGTTATTTTTTGATGATAATTTCATAAACCTTCGTGAAACATCAAGTATGCACTGTCACAGTATAGTGAAGCTGTAAGCGTCATTAAACCTATCGATAATAGAGGCTGCGAAAACATACGCTCGATATGACCAAAAGCAATTGAAGACACTATTGAGATAAAAATTTGATTTGATCAGTTATGCAGAAACTGTACTGGTACAAACACATAACTGGATGACTTGCCCACGAGGACGCTACTAGTGACTACCTCCTCGTTTCCATTAAGAAATATGCGGGTCTTTGCTCTGGCAAGGGGGAGAGAATGGTAATAGGCTTGAAACCTCACTAAGAGCTGCTTCCTATCACCTGCTACAATTACAAACTCTATTGATAAACGAAACAAAAGAACAGGGCAATGCACCTCGCATGTTCTCCATGAACATAAAAAATTATCTATTATTCTGTTTCTCTGATGTATCATTTTTCTCGTCGCCAGGAAAACCTTTAGATCTCTCATCCGAATCCGACAAACGTCTTTGAGAAACTGTACAGCGGAATGGAGAAGAACGGTTTGCAATAACTGTAAGATTTAATAAACTGGAAAGAGAACATGGTTAAGCTAAAAATATCTTCACTAAGTAGTACAGCTCTTGAAATGCAAAACTAAAACACTATACCACATGGGTAGTACCAGTATGTTTCTACGCATGTGAATCGTTAACAATGAAATACAAATTGACAGAATAGAGGTATCTGAAAGAAGAATCATCAAAAAAGTGATTGCAACGTAAACAACTGGAAAATGAGAAGTAATGAGAATATCTACTGAAATGTGTGACGGATATCAGAAGTAATTGCTAAAGGAATGTTGACATTCTTTGAACATCACTATCATATTAACATGAACAGGCTAACAAAACAAGTATTTCTTTATTTCTGGTAAAAGAACTCAACAGTAGTAGGGATTACAAAAATAAGAAAAAAAACTAGAAATATCAGAGGATCGGAACTGGCAGAAAGAAACTGTTTTAAGAATGAAACATTAAATTTAGTATGCTTTCAAGGCATAAAAAATAAGATATGAGCGACAACATGGATGGAAGAAAATAAAGGCAACATCCAGAGAAGATGAAATGTTATGGATATATATCTTATGGCAACTTCTATTTGTGCTGATGAGTATGATATCATTTTATCAGTTCTGAATGGCGTAAATTAGTAATTTGTTTCTCAAGGGCCACTTCCCGTGTCATGTGAATCCTGTGGAGATTCTCTGGGATATGAAAAAAGGTTGATTGTACATTTTCTTCAAGTTCAATACAATGTAACGTTTAACATTATGAACCGTATTACAGCCAACCAATAAATACCTTAAAATATTAATTTCAAGTGTTTCTCTGAAGATACTCTTCAACAGACCAGAATACGTTGTCCAGCGTAATGTCCTTAATTCCATATATGAAGATGGTACCTGTTCCCGAAAGAACAGATACCATTGATGACCGTGCAGCTTCCCTAGAAAGAAATGATAATTAAATCGAAACCCTTAGATGCCGACAAGTGTTGTTGATATACATCAATGGGGACAGGTGAAAATGTGCACCCCGACCGGGTCTCAAACCCGGGATCTCCTGCTTACATGACAGACGCTCTATCCATGTGAGCCACCGAGGCCGATCGTGGTGGCCGAGCGGTTCTAGGCGCTTCAGTATGGAACCGCGCGACCGCTACGGTCGCAGGTTCGAATCCTGCCTCGGGCATGGATGTGTGTGATGTCCCTAGGTTAGTTAGGTTTAAGTAGTTCTAAGTTCTAGGGGACTGATGACCTCAGATGTTAAGTCCCATAGTGCTCAGAGCCATTTGAACCATTTTTTTTGAGCCACCGAGGGCACAGAGGATACTGCGACTGCAGGGACTTACCCTTGCACGCTTCCCATGAGACCCACATTCCCAACTGTCCACAACCTACATTCGTAGTGTTTCTAATAGATATTTACCCATTCACTCGTTACGAATGCGCACGCTTTGCCCGAACTCTTACGGAACTCGTTAGCTTAGTCTGGCGCGAGTAATGAGTGAATGGGCAACTATCTATTAAGGACACTACGAATGTGGGTTGTGGACAGTTGGGAATGTGGGTCTCACGGGAAGCGTGCAAGGGTAAGTCCCTGCAGTCGCAGTATCCTCTGCGGCCTCGGTGGCTCAAATGGAGCCGGCACGGTAGCTCAGCGTGTTTGGTCAGAGAGGCGATGGACCTCTGTAATAAAAAATCTGAGCAACGATCAAATTGAACGGATGTCATGTGACATCCGCCCAGACCAAACGCAACGAACAACACCGAACAAAAAAAAAACTAAAAAAAAGGATGGATAGAGTCTCTGCCATGTAAGCAGGAGATCCCGGGTTCGAGTCCCGGTCGGGGCGCATATTTTCAGCTGTCCCCATTGATGTATATCAACAACACCTGTCGGCAGCTAAGGTTTTCGATTTAATTATCCTTAAATTCCATCACATTACCCATAAGGTACTGTTATGCCCTGCTAGACTGTTTCCAAGTGTATCTTTAGTCCTTTTGGTGCCGTATTTGACCACCGTAGTTTATGTAGAGGTTGTCTTTGTTCCTAATATTATATTCATGATGTTGCCTACCAAGCGGGAGGTACTCAACAAATACAGTGATAGGCCGCCGCAATAAGGGCACAGCCACCCACCTGGCGTCTCTCAGCTCTGTGCAGCAGCCTCCAGATGGCGCTCACAAGCCTGGACCTCTTCCTGCTTCTGCATCACTACTCCAGCTCGTCATATACGACCACCGATAGTGTGGACAGATGCCATAGGGGGCACTGACAACCGTTGACTACATTGCTTCCGCCTCGTACTGACGAACATTGAAATTTTTCAGCCAACAGACGTTACACACGACGTGCCACAGACACTTGGGCAGTCAAAAACCAATAATAAAACGGTTCAGTTCAGTGCCTGCAGTCGCTCTTTATGGAGGACAAGGATCATTAACTGATTGTCTGCACAATTACAATCAGTTACAGCGACAATACTACAGACTACCAAGTGACACCAAAGTTCTTTAGATTTCACTGTGTTAGATTTCAAACATAAAGTGCCATGCGTCAAATTGCGACAAAGGTAAGAACCATTTGGTAACATACTCTTATTAAGAGTTATTTGTTACTTCTTACAGTGATGCCTCATTTCTGTTATAGTGCCACCTGTCAGACAAGTGCTTGCTAATCATAGTGTGCTGCCTTTAAGGAACCATAGAAACTGGTTCAAATGGCTCTAATCACTATGGGACTTAACTTCTGAGGTCATCAGTCCCCTAGAACTTAGAACTACTTAAACTTAACTAACCCAAGGACATCACACACATCCATGCTCGAGGCAGGATTCGAACCTGCGATCGTAGCGGTAGCGCGGTTCCAGACAGTAGCGCCTAGAACCGCTCGGCCACTCCGGCCGGCTAAGGAACCATAGCAGGGAAACATTTTTCTGCTAACACAGAAGTTTGGGTTGAGTTAATAGCAGCATTCAGTTATTACTTTCACAATACGTATTTTGCACAAATTTTTAAAAAAAAGTCCTAGGACATTAATGAACATACAAGGTATTTCAGGGCGAATAGCAAATATTTTAGGGGTTGGTAGCGTAAATTCGAACAAAACATTCTGCATAACGTGTGTTCACTTTTTGTTGGCTAGAGAAGAGATTCAGCTGTAACTAGAGTCGTAGAACTACCGTTGTTTAGACTATCATAAGTAAGTGTAGACTGTGGTAGTTTTCCTAACAGCCTTGGTCAGTTAAGATCGTACCGGCATTACCTGAATATAAGGTGTGTTGCATATCTGTCTGGTGACTAATCAAATCGATGGCTTTGTTTATGTATGCAGTCAGTGTCTTCCTAGATTCCCTGAGAAACTGGAAGTAGTGTACCATTTAGAGCACGAGTGAGGGTATGTAAAGGGTCGCTTCGACATGTTTCTGTTATTCATAAACAACATTTATCAACAGTAACAGGAAACTCTTGCCTTTGATCATGATGACATACATTCTAATGAGTACGAAATAAGAATAATAATTATATACATTTTTATGTATGTGCTTGCAAACTGCGTTTGCATCACAAGTAATTGCTTTGGTTACATAAAAGCGAGGAATGTGATCTATTAATTAACTTTCATTACTTATAAAATGCAGTTTACGAGTAGTGGGTAAGGATATAAAATTCGCAGTGGAATAACACAGAATGATGTGCGGTTCTGATTACGTGGGGAAAAAAACGACAGACAGACAAACTGCAACTGTTGACAGAATCGTTAATAACCGCTTTAAACAAGGAGAAGTTGTCGCTTCCCAGTTCCTCTTTTACACATTCATTTATGTTTATTTCCCTACCAATGCTACCAAAACTGCAGGTTACTACATCATTTACATACTGTACAAAACTAACGAACTTTAGTTTTCGTTGACCGTAACTCTAGTTCTAACCCAAACAAATACTCACAGGATGTGTTAAGTAAACGCAAATCATTAAGCTCAAATTTGATAATCATAATTTCTACCTTCGACTTCAGTGCACTGTAGACTTCTCTTCGCAACACCACGTGAAGCTCCACTAGGAGATCCTTTATGAAGGCAGCACTGTTCGTAATCCGAAGGATCTGTTAATGTCTTGTGTTTGCATTTTCTTTGTACACACTAATTTCAACCACCCCCGCAGCCAAAAATCTAAAGGGGTAAATCCGGGGATCTTGGCGGTCAAGAAATGTGCTCATTTCTGCCGCTCCATCTTCTGGGGACTATAGAAGTGAATGTCGTATAGCACTGTTGGCCGGGATATCCCACGGGGTGGATTCAGCCGCCGGTAAGAAAGAGCGTTCTTCCTCCGCGTTCATTGGCCCCTTTCCTTGCGGATTTTTGACACTTGTGTCATATGTGTATTTGTAATGTGTAGGTGAGAGTAATGGATGTGTATATTGGAAGAGCATACTCATCGCTGTAGCGAAAGGAGCCTCTTCCAATAATGCTGGCAGCTCCTTTCCATGAAATTCTAGATAATGTGGCCCCGTAAGAAGACGCTAAAACGATACAGTAGAACAGGCTAAAAGATCTTGATTACAATTATGTAATCTCAAGCACAACACCTCAGCCTTAACTTCAATCGAAAACTGACAATCAATAAACAAAGCAATAGCAATTGGAGTACCATCAAGCACAATGAAACAGTTGCCAATTTGAGATGCGGTACGAAAGAATAGTTGCTGTGTTTGAAGCGGTGTAACACAACATGTACACACACACACACACACACACACACACACACACACACACACACACACACACACATAGTGAATTGCATAGTAGTGGTGTAGACGTATACATATGTGATGATTTTTTCAAACAATTTATGTATCGCTGCTAATTTAGGTCTGCGTGTTCTGCGTGTTAGTGGCACCAATGTTAGCACTGAATAGGGGATCATGGAGGAACTGTATAAGGGGGGCTATGCTCCAGACTGAACGCTGAAAGGCATAATCAGTCTTAAATTATGATGATGATGATGGTGTTAGTGGTAAGTGTTTACGGTTGTGGGTTTCCGACATTATTCGTACTTTAGCTATGTCATGGTGCTAAAGTGAAAACGTCGTAATCCATGTGTTTGGCCCCGATAACAGGCTCTTTCGCGTTTACAGACGTCTTTCAGCTGCCTACTGAAACTTATATACATATTGCTAGTCTTTGTGCCATACTGATCTTAACGACACGCTTGCCAGTGCTGTGTTTGTCTTAACCCATGTGGACAAAGTGGAGGCTGCATACAGTAAATAGTTGGAAGGCACAAGAAGCATATTAAATTGTTACAAAACACATAGGAAAATATTCAATGTATACATTTATTTTTTATTATGATACTGCTAAGCTGATTATTAGACCCCTGTGCCTGATGATTGTCAAGTTACCATGTATGCAATGTGTTTAGAAAATTCGACTAAGTAAAACATGCGATATGGAGGAATCAATTGAAAAAATAAAATGAATAAAGTACTCTGTTTAATTCTTCCCAGTCCGTAGCAATCTGCTACTCAGCGTACTGGGCGATGTGGGTGCCCCTAAACATCAAAAATGAATTCCAATATGCCACGTTTACAGCGAAACACCCCTCAACGATTTGAGACCAAAGTAGCACTCTACCATCAGATAATTTAGTGCATCAACGAACTATTTGCCGCAAGCTTAAAGAGATAAAAATTCATAGAGCTTCGATTTGCTCATAATGGAAGAGTCAGAGATGATGAAAGGAGAAAAGCTGAAATTGATTCATTTCGCTCTATTCTGCACACAAAACATCCAGACCTGTCAGATTCCTCAAAAACAGGTATCAGCTTCTAAGAAAGCTCTTAGAGCATACTTGAGGTATCCTGCTTAACTGCAAAATCCAAACCACACACAGTATTGGGGAGAAATTACTTCTTCCTGCAGCTACCAAAATGTGCGTTGAGTCTGAAGTCGAAGATGATACAGTGGCTCGTCATATTGATGCAAAAGCCATTGACATGAAAAATCAGTTGTTACCAAGTCCTCATGATAGCCCAACTGTAGCACTGTATCAGAGGGGAAGAGCGAACATCAAAGGGAACTCCGGGAATCGATTACTATCTCGAAAGGACATCAGGAGGCAAGATTCTTGTCCTCGACGAGCAAGTGAAAAAGTCCATTAAAAATTACTCCGAATACTAAGGTCGTCACGACCAAGAATTTCGCAATGTCTCGAAAGTCTGTACATAAGGCGATTCCTGAGTGGCTCCTCGGCCGGTGGCGAATCATGGGTCTGAATTTTGGAGAGGCCAGAAAACACATTAGAAACTCTCCTTTCTTTCTAATGCACACATATCTAACGTTCCTAACGACGACGACTACCACCACAACCACTAAGATGACGCTGACGACGACTACCACTGCTACCGCTATAGCTAATAACAGCAGTAATAGTAATATTAATAATAATGTCAGTTGCTTTTATTGACAAAGGAACTGATAGATTGGGCTTTTGAGCATTGTTACTTGTAAAACAAAGTTCTTCTTTTAAATCTTTCGACATCATCGTCGTAACATGTATCTCGGATTTAAAGTATTTGCAGTACTGGTTTATCAATTGAGGTATACGCAAGAAGTGATAAGTGACCCTGGGCCCAACTGTTCTCCAAATAAGTTTTTATGCGTTTAAGACAAGAGAAACTCCTTTCATCTGAAGAAATTGTTGCAGAAGTCGTAGAAATTACACAGTGTTTGAAAGTTTCTGGAAGAATTTGGTCCTTTTCATTCTCAATCATTCTTTTGCTAAAGTCTCCCAAACTGATAGTGTGAAATGTATCTTTATACTCGGCAGAAAGTACAGTATCCAATTCTACACCCAAGTGCGAGCGACTGAAGGACACGCTATACGTTTGTAACGACGAATTCACACCGTCTACAGGAAATGCTGACCGTAAGTGGCAAACTGAGTGTTATCGCTTAGTTTAAGGAGTAGCGCTTTATCACAATGTGAAAATCTTTTCTCCAGTTGAGTTCCAATATTATCCAGTATCTCGAAGTACATCTGTTTGTATTTTAACATCTATCGATTTCCAGCGTATTCATCTATCATTCCAGCTATATTCATCGAAACTTCAGCTTTCAGATAAGTCAGTCGTTACGTGGGATTTAAAAAGTCGATGATATTTTTAAGTTTCTGTGTAAGCTATGCATACTGAGACAGCACTGTTGCAAAACTGTGTAGCATTTATTTTTTTCTGAAGAATGTTGAAAAGCAGTTCAGTCTTTAAGAATATGCTTTGAAAAACAGAGGGAGAAAAACAAAATCTGGGAGAGTATATTTGAAAGCACAAGCTTTTTTTAGTTGCACTAGAGCGTGGGCTGTCAGTTATTTCATTTGAAACCGCTATTAGGCGTGGACGGTTTTCGTGAATGGTAGGCATTACTCTAGCTTTATGGTTCTATCTAGTTTCGCAATTCAAAGCAATGTGTTTACCAACAATACTGTCGAGAATTGTTGTGTGTTCAGAAAACCGGTGTAAGAAAGTAGGAATACCCTGAAGTGTGGAGAAAAAATCCTTCATGATTTTATACAAGAACAGCTCTACTGCAAAACTAAATCTAAACGATGTGCAATACAGCGAGAAAAAAGAGCTTGGGGCATTTCATGGCTCTTATCTTGCAGGCTATGTAATTTTCCTGCCAGAACGGAAGCACCATCACAAGTTTGGGCCACTAGTTTGTTCTTCATATCGCAATTTCGACACACGTCGCTTAGCACAGTGGACAAAGCAGTAGTCGTTCTAGTTTGGCTAACATCATGGAAACCAGAAAATGTTTGTGAATGCCGCCGCTGGAGTCCACTAGTCTCGCAACAGTAAAGCATCTGGAACGTCTGTTGCTTCGTCCACAATGCAGGAATAAAGTGAGGTTCTATCCACACCTGAATGTATATCTTCATATATCTCCTAATTTATACGTTCAATCAGTTCATTCTGTATAGCTTTCTCTGGAAATAACCCATTTTCCTCCAGTGTGGTTTCAACTCTTCGTTTCTGTTTAGCACAGATTTAAAAATGGCTCTGAAATTTCCAGTACACTTGCAATCATCATGACCTATGAGAGCTATCTCCTGATTATTAAAAAGATTTGTGATGTCGGCTAGAATTTTCATTATATCTCTGTTTTTCACTTCATTGTTGTGTATGATATTCATCAGTTTGTGCTGTTCATTTGTTTGGATGGTTCTTTACACAAAATAAAAGTACTTGGATGATCTTCAGAAGAAGCACGCCATGCTATACATCTAACCCTGTTCTTCAGATCGTCGAAACTCTCAACGGACAATTAAGTTTTTTTTGTTCTTAAGAGCCGACATGCCCAGCACAATAAGTCTCCTTTTTTAGATCTAGCACATAACCACTTGTGCTGCTCATACCATTAACTTTGGAACGTACATGTTTTGAACTTATATTCCTGAAGAAGGTGTAGTGCCCGTGTTGAACGTCCTGTCCTCAAAATTTAATGTCTTTCAGTTTCACATCTCCTTGATAACGAAAGCTCCTGCAAGGAAGTAACGATGTCCTCACTTGAAAGCGTTGCACCATTTATGGTACAACATGGCTATTACAGCCTATACCCCCTCTTCTTCTAGTCAAGTTGTGCCACAAACTTCTCTTCTCCCCAATCCTATTCAATGCCTCCTCATTAGTTACGTGATCTACCCACCCTATCTTCAGCATTCTTCTGTAGCACCATATTTCGAAAGCTTCTATTCTCTTCTTGTCCAAACTGGTTATCGTCCATGTTTCACTTCCATACATGGCTACACTCCATACAAATACTTTCAGAAACGACTTCCTGACACTTAAATCTATACTCGATGTTAACAAATTTCTCTTCTTCAGAAACGATTTCCTTGCCATTGCCAGTCTACATTTTATATCCTCTCTACTTCGACCATCATCAGTTAGTTTACTCCCTAAATAGCAAAACTCCTTTACTACTTTAAGTGTCTCATTTCCTAATCTAATCCCCTCAGCATCACCCGATTTAATTTGACTACATTCCATTATCCTCGTTTTGCTTTTGTTGATGTTCATGTTATATCCTCCTTTCAAGACACTGTCCATTCCGTTCAACTGCTCTTCCAAGTCCTTTGCTGTCCCTGACAGAATTACAATGTCATCGGCGAACCTCAAAGTTTTTACTTCTTCTCCATGAATTTTAATACCTACTCCGAATTTTTCTTTTGTTTCCTTTACTGCTTGCTCAATATACAGATTGAATAACATCGGGGAGAGGCTACAACCCTGTCTCACTCCTTTCCCAACCACTGCTTCCCTTTCATGCCCCTCGACTCTTATAACTGCCATCTGGTTTCTGGACAAATTGTAAATAGCCTTTCGCTCCCTGTATTTTACCCCTGCCACCTTCAGAATTTGAAAGAGAGTATTCCAGTTAACGTTGTCAAAAGCTTTCTCTAAGTCTACAAATGCTAGAAACGTAGGTTTGCCTTTTCTTAATCTTTCTTCTAAGATACGTCGTAAGGTTAGTATTGCCTCACGTGTTCCAACATTTCTACGGAATCCAAACCTTCCCCGAGGTCCGCTTCTACCAGTTTTTCCATTCGTCTGTAAAGAATTCGCGTTAGTATTTTGCATCCGTGACTTATTAAACTGATTGTTCGGCAATTTTCACATATGTCAGCACCTGCTTTCTTTGGGATTGGAATTATTAAATTCTTCTTGAAGTCTGAGGGTATTTCGCCAGTCTCATACGTCTTGCTCACCAGATGGTAGAGTTTTGTCAGGATTGGCTCTCCCAAAGCCGTCACTAGTTCTAATGGAATGTTTTCTACTCCAGGGGCCTTGTTGCGACTCAGATCTTTCAGTGCTCTGTCAAACTCTTCACGCAGTATCGTATCTCCCATTTCATCTCCATCTACATCCTCTTCCATTTCCATAATATTGTCCTCAAGTACATCGCCCTTGTATAGACCCTCTGTATACTCCTTCCACCTTTGTGCTTTCCCTTCTTTGCTTAGAACTGGGTTTCCATCTGAGCTCTTGATATTCATGCAAGTCGTTCTCTTATCTCCAAAGGTCTCTTTAATTTTCCTGTAGGCGGTATCTATCTTACCCCTAGTGAGATAAGCCTCTACATGCTTACATTTGTCCTCTAGCAGTCCCTGCATAGCCATTTTGCACTTCCTGTTGATCTCATTTTTGAGACGTTTGTATTCCTTTTTGCCTTCTTCATTTACTGCATTTTTATATTTTCTTCTTTCATCTATTAAATTCCATATTTCTTCTGTCACCCCAGGATTTCTACTAGCCCTCGTGTTTTTAGCTACTAGATCCTCTGCTGCTTTCACTACTTCATCTCTCAAAGCTACCCATTCTTCTTCTACTCTATTTCTTTCCCCCATTGCTGTCAATTGTTCCCTTATGCTCTCCCTGAAACTCTGTACAACCTCTGGTTCTTCCAGTTTATCTAGGTCCCATCTCCTTAAATTCCCACCTTTTTGCAGTTTCTTCAGTTTTAATCTACAGGTCATAACCAATAGTTACTATTAAAAACAGTCTTGACCACAATTTATTTAATAAGGTGACCGGTTTCGACCACTACTGTGGTCATCTTCAGACCATTGAGTAGGAACCTCTTTGTTGGAGAATCACTAGTGATTCTCCAACAAAGAGGTTCCTACTCGATGGTCTGAAGATAAACACAGTAGTGGTCGAAACCGGTCACCTTATTAAATAAATTGTGGTCAAGATTGTTTTTAATAGTAATTATTTATAAGACATTGATCACTGCTGTTCCCATAATGCATTCAAACATAACCAATAGATTGTGGTCAGAGTCGACATCTGCCCCTGGAAATGTCTTACAATTTAAAACCTGGTTCCTAAATCTCTGTCTTCCCATTATATAATCTATCTGTAACCTGTCAGTATCTCCAGGCTTCTTCCATGTATACAACCTTCTTTTATGATTCTTGAACCAAGTGTTAGCTATGACTAAGTTGTGCTCTGTGTAAAATTCTATAAGGCGGCTTCCTCTTTCATTTCTTAGCCCCAATCCATATTCACCTTCTCTCCCTTTTCCTACTACCGAATTCCAGTCACCCATGACTATTAAATTTTCATCTCCCTTAACTATCTGAATAATTTCTTTTATTTCATCATACATTTCTTCAATTTCTTCGTCATCTGCAGAGCTAGTTGGTATATAAACTTGTATTACTGTAGTAGGTGTGGGCTTCGTGTCTATCTTGGCCACAATTAAGCGTTCACTATGCTGTTTGTAGCAGCTTATCCGCACTCCTATTTTTTTATTCATTATTAAACCTACTCCTGAATTACGCCTATTTGATTTTGTTTTTATAACCCTGTAGTCACCTGACCAAAAGTCTTGTTCCTCCTGCCATCGAACTTCACTAATTCCTACTATATCTAACTTCAACCTATCCATTTCCCTTTTTAAATTTTCTAACCTACATGCTCGATTAAGGGATCTGACATTCTACGCTCCGATCCGTAGAATGCCAGTTTTCTTTCTCCGATAACGACGTCCTCCTGAGTAGTCCCCACCCGGAGATGCGAATGGGGGACCATTTTACCTCCGGACTATTTTACCCAAGCGGACGCCATCATCATTTAACCATACAGTAAAGCTGCATGTAAATTATTGTTCTAAATTGTTGATATTATTGTTAAAAATTTAATTTAGCTTAGCAAATTTAAATGTACAGTATAAGCCTTATGTTTAGACATTTTAAAACCTGGCGAGCAAACTAAATGTAACGTAACATGGTTTTTCATTCCCTTGTGGGTTGATTTCTGTGAGTCTCCTCTAATCTCACTATCAAGGTGCTGATTTCGATGTGTTCTTCCGTCCACTGAACTAACAATTATCTGTCACTAATCTACTGTATTTTATTAGCATTAATATTAGCTATAAATGAATTAAATAAAATTAATAAGAATTTCACCAATTTAGTAAAAAAGATTGCATATTTCCCGATATACTAATAATTCGGTGAGTTTTCTCCCATTTTCCTATTACTTATGTGTTGCCTAGTTATCATGTAGCAATAATTACCTATACGTTTCAAGAATATATCCGATGAATAATTTGCTAGGCATATTGCTATAGCATACGTCTAGACTCTTAACACAAGTTTACTAACAATTTACAGAAAGAGTAGTTTATAATATGTATTTTAATCGCTTTTTGAACGCCTACAGGATGTCACAATTCCCAGCTCCATATCTATGAACAGGATTTGATATATCTTTGCGTCAGAATACACAGATCATTGAGAAGAAAGCATATGCACATAGATATCAATTTTGTCACTAATGTTGTCGTTATGGAAACAACATCTTGAGTTAATTGAATGTTATTGGTGTTATATACCATTAAGGAATAAACGTCTGCATAAGATCATCAAGATCACTGAAGAAGGGTCTGGAACATGAACATTTTATAGTTCACACGATATTCACATTACTTGATTTTGCAGAAGACTTAGTTTGTTAGCTTTAGCCATTACAGTTAAACCCAGAATTAATTTGTCAGTACCTAAGAAATGGTTACTGCGGTTTCAGTGAGCAGAGGCGGTACTTTTTGTCAATAAAACTGTATTTTTATGGAAACTCGTTTACATTTGCTTGTGACTTCCTGATTCTTGCTTGTAAGTATTGCTTTGTAAATATACTGTCAATATTAAGTACAGGTGAATAAAGTACTTTATCATAGCTCTGTACACTACTAATGGAAAGAATCACATCGAAATTCGTGCAAAGAAAATTGTATGTTGGTGTAGGACTCGAATAGCGACACCTATCTCGAAACTTTGTGTCAGTCCAGCAGACATACTCGGAGGTTCGGTAGGGAAGAGCACTGCCGGTGAAACACACATAATTTCGTTGGAATACTGAATAACAGACACAACTTCGAAATTTATTAAAAACCTAACTCATCACACACTGCCATCCGTAACACCTCTTGTCATCCCACAGCTAATAAAGCGCCAGAATTCCAGTATATGGTCTACAGAGCAATCCAACTGCCAATCTCTGAAGATAAATGTACGCAGGAAATTGAAATAATAAAACAAACACCCATTTCAAATGGCTACAACAGCTCCATAGTAGATGCGTTGAAATTCTCGATGATGGCAAAACAATAAAGAACAAAGAACACACAGAAAATAACATATTTCACATAATACCATTTCTGGGTAGTATTTCATATCAGACTGTCAATGTCTTTAAACCAAAAAGCCATAAACATGTCTTTCACCATTGACAACAAAATTGGATGGAAGACACCTCATAACAACGATACATGAAACGCTCTGCACCATATGGGTGTGTATGAAATTGAATGTTGGGACCATGATCGTTTCTACTTAGGCAAGACACGTAGATCATTTGAAATTAGATTCAATGAACAGAGGCAAAAAATACCACATATCGGCAATAGTCATCCACCTGCTTAAAACAAAACACCATGCTAGTAACACAATTATCAGCATCCTACATTTCCAAACTAAAGGCAAAAACTAGTCATCCTTGACACACTACAACTATACAAACACACAAACAAAACATCGAGAATCCATTCTAAACGACAAAAATGGCAACATCTATAACAGTGACGTCTCTGTTTTTAATAATGGAAAACAATATAACACTTGTAATGCGTGTACACACACACACACACACACACACACACACACACACACACAGCCCCCATCCTCTCCTTCATATTTCCTATGAATTATTTAGTTATTTGCATGTTTCTTGGATACTTTCTGTGTGAACAGTTGACTTGCATAGTTGACAAACCTCAATAGATCCATCCAAAAACCAACAATCTGTGCACCATGTCAGCCTGATATTACTGTTTGTATAATAAAGAGTAAGTCTATATGAACATCTTTAATGCCTTGTTAGCGTATTACTTAATCATTTACTTAGTTATAACACGTAACAAATGTAGGCCTAAGAAACCCACAGGTCTGGCATAACCATAACTTTTGACATATCCAAAGTATTTGAGTGTGTGAAGCATGACATTATGTTACAGAAATTACAATTCTATGGTATAAATGGAATAGCATATGAGTGGTTTGTCATATCTACAGAACATGAAGCAAAACGTTTCTTTATATGGTTTAAGTGATTTAAGAAGTTTCTCACTTCATCTGACTGGGCTGACATTACATTAGGTGATCCACAGTGTTCGATCATGGGCCCCGTTCTGTTCGTGATATATGTGAATGTGCAAGCATTATTATTAACCCAGTAAAAGAAACTCCAATAGAAAGTAACAGAAATAATGTCTTTGGAAAAGGTATTGATTGGTTTTTTGCAAATGGGCTTGCTCTGAACTTTGAAAAAAAACAGTACATCCAATTCTTTACTGCAAGGAATATGTTACCTCCTACAAATATATAACATATCAACAGACGTCAGTACCCAGGGTAGAGCATACTATGCTTTTGGGTGTACATATACACTACTGGCCACTAAAATTGCTACACCAAGAAGAAATGCATATGATAAACGGGTATTCATTGGACAAACATATTATACTAGAACTGACATGTGATTACATTTTCACGCAATTTGGGTGCATAGATCCTGAGAAATCAGTACCCAGAACAACCACCTCTGGCCGTAATAACGGCCTTGATACGCCTGGGCATTGAGTCAGAGCTTGGATGGCGTGTTCAGGTACAGCTGCCCATGCTGCTTCTACACGATACTACAGTTCATCAAGAGTAGTGATAGGCGTATTGTGACGAGCCAGTTGCTCGGCCACCATTGACCAGACGTTTTCAATTGGCGAGAGATCTGGAGAATGTGCTGGCCAGGGCAGCAGTCGAACATTTTCTGTATCCAGAAAGGCCCGTACAGGACCTGCAATATGCGGTCGTGCATTATCCTGCTGAAATGTAGGGTTTCGCAGGTATCGAATGAAGGGGAGAGCGACAGGTCGTAACACATCTGAAATGTAACGTCCACTGTTCAAAGTGCCGTCAATGAGAACAAGAGGTGACCGAGACGTGTAACCAATGGCACCCCCTACCATCACGCCGGGTGATACGCCAGTATGGCGATGACGAATACAAGTCTCCAATGTGCGTTCACTGCGATGTCGCCAAACACGGATGCGACCACCATGATGCTGTAAACAGAACATGGATTCATCCGAAAAAATGACGTTTTGCCATTCGTGCACCCAGGTTCGTCGTTGAGTACACTATCGCAGGCGCTCCTGTCTGTGATGCAGCGTCAAGGGTAACCGCAGCCATGGTCTCCGAGCTGATAGCCCATGCTGCCGCAAACGTCGTCGAACTGTTCGTGCAGAGGGGTTGTCTTGCAAACGTCCCCATCTGTTGACTCAGGGATCGAGACGTGGCTGCACGATCCGTTACAGCCATGCGGATAAGATGCCTGTCATCTCGATTGCTAGTGATACGAGGCCGTTGGGATGCAGCACGGCGTTCCGTATTACCCTTCTCAAGCCACCGATTCCATATTCTGCTAACAGTCATTGGATCTCGACCAACGCGAGCAGCAATGTGGCGATACGATAAACCGCAATCGCGATAGGCTACTATCCGACCTTTATCAAAGTCGGAAACGTGATGGTACGCATTTCTCCTCCTTACACGGGACATCATAACAACGTTTCACCCGGCAACACCGGTCAACTGCTGTTTGTGTATGAGAAATCGGTTGGTAACTTTCCTCATGTCAGCACGTTGTAGGTGTCGCCAACGGCGCGTAATCATTTGCATATCACAGCACCTTCTTCCTGTCGGTTAAATTTCGCGTCTGTAGCACGTCATCTTCGTGGTGTAGCAATTTTAATGGCCAGTATTGTATATGAGAATCTTAATTGGAAAATTCATACTTTGAATCTCCTAAAGTTAGGTTCAGCAACTTTTGGAATTAGAATAATTGCTAATTTTGGGGATATATAAATTAGCAAGCAAACTTACTTTGCATACTTTCACTCTGTGATGTCACACAGAATAATATTTCGGGGTAATTCAACACTTAGGCAAAATTTATTCACTGCTCCAAAGAAAGTGGTTAGAATAATGTGTAGGGCTCATAGTCGTACATCTTGTAGGCATCTGTTTAAAGGGTTAGGAATTACTGCAAGAGCCTCACAGTACATTTACTCAGTTATGAAATTTGTTCTCAACAACATGGACCAGTTTAAAAACAACAGTGACATTCATGATTATAATGCCATAAGAGAGAAAGACTTACAGTATCCTCTACTTTACCTATCCTTGGCACAGAAATGGGTAAAATGTGCTACTGTAAAACTTTTTGATAAATTACCGCATGGAATAAAATGTCTAATAGACAACAGTAATAGTTTTAAAAATAAACTGAAATCCTGTCTCCTTGACAACTCCTTCTATATCATAGATGAATTCTTTAATAGGAATAAATAAGTCTATAGGTATAATATTTGCATTTTGTGCTATTTAAGGGAATGGGGTAGGTAGTAAAATTTTTAAGCTTAAAAAAAAAGAAAAACCCTTGATTAATGTGTGCATTTCTTATCCACTTGACACATTCATAACGGTTAATGTGAGATTGATCAATGGAACATGTAATTAACTAAACTTTGCTCTCCTTCCATCCCTCCTTTCATCCTATGTCTCTGAATCCCAACGCAAATTGTTATTTATGTATAATTTTGCCCCTGCTGGTAAGATAATTATTACAATTATTGTTTTAAAATATCAGCTGATTACATGAATGAGTACATAGTTTAAGCTATACAAACTTGACAGAAAAGGATTCATGTAGCACTTGAAATATTTAATGTAACGTTGCTTTCATCTTCTCAACCAAAGATTTCCACAATGCTTTAAGACTAACTCCGAAATAATTGTTTTGTTTTGCTACATTTTCTTTCTATTTTGAAATGGTACTTCCGTTTTTTGCTGTATGTTCTATGCACCGATCTTTTTGTAAGCATCATGTTTGTTTACAAGGTTTATCTGTGACGAATTACGATTGAGAAAGGAGTCTGTGACCACTGGAGGTATTCTATTTTAGTTCTTTATTTGCATATTTACACTTACGTTCAGTTTCAGTTAAAGACCCTCACATAGACATTTTCTGAAATAGTGTTTCGTTTCTCTACTAGACAGTGCCACAAGTTATACCAAAGTCGTAATACAACACACGGAAGTCGTATTATACAGTTGGATCCACACAATGGTGGAGGTTTAAGCCTTTGGAATGTGTTGTGAAAATAACAGTGACTGGTAACAGGAAGCTTGTTTTTTCATTCGACATAATTTTTCTCAAATTAATAACGCTGTGAGCACTCCGCCAAGTTAAAAGCAGACACCATCCTATCCTATCCGCTCTAACAGTTGCTGTCTAACTAGTTTTGAAATAGAAATTCTGTCTGTATAGTGGATTACTTCAATTGTTCACCGTCATTTCTTACGCTGTGTAATCGATAGTCTTAAGTTTTTAGTCCTAAAAGAAGTCGACAAAAAATATACGGACAGCGCAGTATAATGAAGTTTGCAAAATAAAAAATTATTACTTCTAACGTTGCAGTACTGGATCTTTTATGGTATTTCCCGAACGAATGCAAACTTGATTGTGTCATTAAAAATCGATACAGTAAACACAGCATCTTATAACAGATTGTTAGAAGCTTTTTTTTATCAGTAGCTTCATTAAATAGTCGTTTAAACTAACAAGCGTATCCACTGTAATATGTGGGTAACAGTAATCACAGATTTACCTTTACTTCAAGGACAGCCGTTTCGTCGAATTGTTTACGTATTCACCACTAGTGCACAGAAAATGTATTCCATTCCACTCCATCCTGAATCAAATTACAATTTCTGCCAGCCTTCAGGCATTCGTGGCTAATTAATTTCCTCATAGCTGCACAAAAAGCTGTTAGAGACGGAAGATTTTCACGTAGCTGCTGCTTCCTTATACTCTCCGACTAACTACCTCAGCAGTACACACTGTAGAATTTCTCTAGTCGAGATAACATCGCACAGAGACTGGAATATCTATAACGGAAAACTACTGGAGTTTCCTTATCCCATTTTAAACCGTACAGCTGTTTTTCTCTTTTCTCATCATTACTGAAGAACGCTTAGTTGAAACAGTAACGAGGAAAGTACTACCAAGGAAAGGTATAATGACAAGGAAAAGTCGTGAGACATATAGTATATGGTCCCCAAACATCAATAATCCCTATATATATAACAATACATCCTATAGAAACGTAACTTTACCTTCTACTGTTCTTTCCCATTCCAATCATGTATAGCGCGAGGTAAACGTAACATTCAGCTTCACTTCGTAATCACGTTATTTTGTCGTTTTGGTTCTTAAACGAAATATATAATAAGGTTTGTCTGTCTCAAAAACCGTTTCTCTAAATGTATCCCAGCAGAGTATCCAAAGAAGAATGTCTTCTATTTTGTAATTGCTCGCTTTAAAGTTTCTGAATAATCGTCTCCGAAAGACATTTGTAATACTAAAGGAGTCATTTACGATCCTACCAACACGTTTCTAAGTTGCTAATGCCTTTTCTTCAGATCGTCTCTACGAGAATACCAAAAGATCCAGTAGTATTTAAAAATAGGTAACTCAGTTGACTTGTGTATGCTCTTCTTTACACTGGCATACAGTAGGTTAGATTTTTCGCAACAGATTCCACAATAACATTTTGATGTTCCTTGCACATGAGTTTGTAATTACTACGATCGATTTCTGAGCACAAACAAACACACACACACACACGCAAAAACACACACACACACGCGCGCGCGCGCGCGCGCGCGCACGGTTTTTCCAGTGTCTCTGACGCTTTCTTAATAAGTAGGATCTACGTCTGCTAGATTACCACCCGTTGCAAATGTGGCACGCGTTTACATGGAAGCATACTCATCCAATAACTGTAACTTTATTTCCAAACTGACGAGAAGCATGTTGGGTACGTCATGCGTCTGTAAACTCATGTTTGCCTTACAAAGATGGAGAAAGAAGAAATCATTTTGGCATTTGTCTAAACACACTTTAGCAACCTCCAAAACATACACACTCAGGTGGGTTGTCGAAATATGGAGTTTAAAATTAATTCTCTTATACGCCGGACGCTTCACGTTCGACAAACATCAACGGCAAAGGCAGTGTTGAGTATGATTTCCTTTTTTTCCCTTCTTCATGAGGTACAGATCTATATTTACCGAGGCAACCTAATAAAATACTTGATTGTCTTCGGAATATCCAAGCAACTCTTTGCCCTAGTCAGATTATGCTTGAGAAAGGTAAAAACTGAAGAAAACAATCACAAGGATTCGATGCAATCACAAAGTTAAGAAAAGTTGATGAGTTATTATAGAAGAGCAGAATTGATCTAGGAAGTAATAAACTTAACAAATGAAACTATATGGTTCTATTGAACGTTTCAGCTCTCAAACATCTATGATGTATGTAAGCACAGAGAAGCGATGAATGAAAATTTGCACCAAGGACAGGATTTAAACCCAGGTCTCCTGCTCACTATGCAGATGCGCTAACCACTGCCCCTCCCTCGCACAGTGGCTTTGCACTGCTGCAAGGACTACCACATCACTCCTCCCTCCTCACTCCGAATTCCCATTCATTCTTCAGGCCACTTGGTGTTTCTTCAAAACTCGAACAGCATTGCAGAGGCTCTCTAACTAGGCTGAGGCACGAATGGGAATTTGGACTATGGAGTGAAGTCTGCTGGGGTAGTCCTTGCAGTTAAGTAAAGCCACTGTGCTTGGGTGACTTAGTGGTCAGCGCATCTGTTTAGTGAGCCGGAGATCCAGGTTCGATTCCCAGGCTTAGTACAAATTTTCATTTGTCGCTTCTACCTATATATATACATCATAGATGTTTGAGACTTGAAAATGTCTCTGGGACGGTATAGTTTCACTTGAGTAAAGCACCTGTGCCTGAGTTTCAGGCAGGATCCCCATTTCATTCAACGCTGAGATGCTATTCCAATACAGTTGTAGAGCCTCTGCAACGCTATTCGAGTGTAGAGGGAATACCAAGTGGGGTGAGGTGCGAATAGAGTGAGGAGGGAGGGGTGCTAGGGCAGTCCGTGTAGTTGTGGAAAGCCACTGTGGCTTTGCTATAAATTTCTATTTGTTACTTCAGTCTGCGTATATGCGTTGTAAACTTAACATTTATCAGTAACACAGAATAAATTTTTAAAAATTATGTAAGGAAGATAACGGTTCAAAAGCATGTCAACGAGGACGTCGTTGACATGTGAAATTCAAGTAGATGATAAGTACATTGCTCACCTGCAATATGTTTGCAATGTGGCTATATTGTACAGATTCAGAAAAGGAGTGTTAAGAGAGAGCGGTGCCATGGAATCTGCGAGGAGCAATAACGGTATCTTTGTACGTGAGTCAAAAACAGAATATCTCGTTATTACCAGCGATCAAGCAGTAGAGATCAGTCCGATCCAAGAGCTAAGCTCCAGCTACAGACAATAGCAAAGTGATCCTAAGAAAGGGTAAGAGTACGTAGTAGCCCTTTTCATAAAGAATGTGTCATACAAAACAGAGAGAAACACATGGATCCAATCCGAAAACCGGTGATATTACCTGAGTCACAATTATCTAACTAAGTCAGGTAGTCTCAGTGTATGGATGTGAGGCGTGTGGTAGCTGCAAACAAGACTTTTGTATTCTCTCTACTCTTGAGCAAAAAATCTTAGTGGAAATTATTGATTCAGATGTAGGTGAAGCACTGGAGACTGGCGGACGCGGTATCCTCGAGAAGGAATGTCTTGCGTGGGCAGCTAAAGGCATTCTAACGGACACCCATTGATGGGTTGTAAAACCGTGCGATTTTATTCTCGCTGGAAAAAGAAAACCACGAATCAGACACAGGAAACAATGGACAACTGGACTATGTGAATGACGGCTACAATTAGGCATAAAGATGGTTGACGTTACAGAGCAACAAATAGAACACAATGAGAGAGGAAGCTTGCAGTTAATAAGAGGTCCACATAATGATCGCAGTACGGGAGATGGAAAAGCTTGCACAGGATAGAGTAGCATGGAGAGCTGCATCAAACCAGTCTCAGGACTGAAGACCACAACAACAACAACATACAATAGGATGGTCATGGGTATTATGCAAGAGAGGCGGTTTCAAGTTTATTGTGGGTCTGGTTGTGTCTAGAGATGAAAACTAAGCTGACCAATCGTAACAACATATCAAGATCAAGCCAGCCGCTGTACGCCATATATATTGTATTGTATTGAACTGGGGACCTAAAAACGATGGAAAGGCTTCGTCCCTACCGTAGCCGCAGTGGTACACAACAGGCTACAGCAGTCCACTCACCCCTCCGCCGCCCCACACCGAACTCATTGTTATTGTACGGTTCAGCCCCCACTGGACCCCCCCCCCCCCCCTTGGGAACGTCTCACACCAGACTACTGTAACCCCTATGTTTGTATGGTAGAGTAACAATGGTGTACGCGTGCGTGGAGAAGGTGTTCGCGCAGCAATCGCCGACATTGTGTAACTGAGGCGGAATAAGGGGAACCAGCCCGCATTCGCCGAGGCAGATGGAAAACCGCCTAAAAACCATCCACAGACTGGCCGGCACACCGGACCTCGACACTAATCTGCCGGCAGGATTCATCACGGGGACCGACGCTCCTTCCCGGCCAGAAAGCAGTGTGTTAGACAGCACGGCTAACTGGGCGGGCGTACGCCATATGTACAACGAAAATAACTGTATATGAGAGTTAAAATTTCACGTGCCGCATTAGTTTAATTTCTTTGTTATCGATTACACATATATTTTTATATAATCATGTTCCATACAGCTCAGCAACGTCGTTTAGTGAACTAAATACAAGCTTTCCGAGCATCAGAACAGATTTGTGACTGGATTCGAGACTTTGTAAGAGATAGAAATCGTTTCGTTATTCTATCAGAAGATATCGTCGGATGTAAAACTATTTTTTGTAGTACACCAAGGGCGTTTTACATGGTCTTCGTTGTTTACGATATACATACGAGTTGAAGGGGCATTTTTTTTGAAACCCCGTCACAATACCCCTCTGGCACGTAGAAGTACGAAATTTGGCTCAAAGGCTTTCCTCTGCAATGATGCAAAAGCGTGGCGCCGTGCGACGTCAACTATGGAATCGGCGAGGCTTCAAACACCAAGGCGCTGACACATCCGAAAAGAATGCCAGCAGAGCTCATTAGTTCATGTCAGGTGTAATGTGGATTAACGGTGTCACGTTGACATCAAATTTCACCACAGTTCTCCACAAGGGATCCGTGGCTGTGTCGCAAGATGGCAAGGTCGTAATACACTCCGCCGCTTCCCATCACGCATAAACTGCATATCACCTCCTCTCCTGGTATTTTTGTGATTGAGAAGATATCTGTAACGCCAAAAGTTGAAAACAAGCTAATTTGTTACGCATGACTGAGGAAAACGTTTCAGACCAACCGCCGCTCAGAATCTACACGAAAAGGTCTCAGGAGGTGGCATAAACGGGTCAATGAAACTACTTCTTCTCTCATGATGTTCATGTAGGCACATTTCACGGTCAGAAATGAGAGTTTACAGTGCAACGTGCAAAAGAACGACGTTGTCGACAATCTTTGGTACTGCTGATACGTCACTAACGATTCAACACTTCTCTAACGACATTTGTTGGCCGGCAACCCCATTGAACGTGATGCGACCCGTCGGAGTATAGTGCAACTGCAAGTTTTGCCCTGGTATACGTGGTGGAACCGCTACGTACGCTTAAAATCCATGCGACAAAATTAGATCGCGATCTGAAGGAGCAAAGGATCTTTGTGCTTTTCCAGCCCTACTGTTTCTGACACCCTTGCGGCGTGACCACGGGTTGGAGGGTTTGGGGGGGGGGGGAGGTTTTATGCCATTGAAATATGCTTAAATAAAACCCTCCCGCCCCCCCCCCCCCCTGCCCCCCCTCGCCGACTCATAGTTTGGCAATACCTTCTACGCCACGCTTGCACATTGTTGCATTTCAAAATGTAGCTGTACAGAGACAACTCTTAACTAATTCCTAGATGCCTGCAGGCAGGCACCACTTCAACGCCTTCAGGTCAGTAGCACTACGCTGCTGTTCTGCTTGCGAGCGTATGGAATCTGGGTAGTTTTGAAGGGGTTGCCTGCCCACAGTTGCTTAGGAATCGGTAAAGGGCTGTCTCTGTACAGGTACCTTTTTAAAGTGCTTGACGAAGGCGTGCAGGTGGCACTGAGCATGTTGCTGAACTGGGGGAGGGAGGGGGTCTCGGTGGGACACTTTTGCAATTTATCCGTGCATGTCTCAATGTCGCCATCCCTCCTCCCTCACTGATCACGCCACAGGAGGGCGTGAAACAGTTCAGAAAGTATAAACACCTTTTGCTGCTTCAGATCAAGTTCATATTTCATCGCATGGCTTTTTTCCGTCCCTGGTGTATCCACCCTGTGCACTGGAGCGGAACTTGGAGTCGCACAAAACTCCAAAGAGCTCAGATCCCGTTTAGTCGGGTTGCAGATGCGAGGTGTCCTTAGAGAAGGGTTGAATCGTCCGGTAGGTGTTAGCAATAGCAAAGATTGCCAAGAACTTCGTTCTGTTGTGCATCGCACTGTAAACTGTCGTTCCTAAATGCGAGATGTGCGTAAATGGACGCCACAAGGGAAGCTGTGGTTCTATTGTCACCCTTTACGCCAGTTACTGAGGGCTTTTTGTACATCTACATATATACTCCGCTAGCTACAAAGCGGTGTGTGGCGGAAAGCGCAATTCGCGCCAAAGTCAGATTCCACCCCCCCCCCCCCGCCCCCCTCTGTTCCACTCGCAGATCGCGCGAGCGACGAACGACTGTCTGAACACTTCAGTACGAGCTCTAATTTCCCTTATCTTTAAATGTTAAATGGTGATCATTGCTCGATTTGAAAGTTGGTGGTAATAATATATGCTCTACATCCTCGGTGAAGATCGGATTTCGGAATTTAGTGAGCAGCCCCTTCCGTTTAGCGCCCCGTCTATCTGCAGGTGTATCCCACTTCAAATTCTCTACGAGATTTGGTAACGCTCTCACGATGGCTAAATGTACCAGTCACGAATCTTGCCGCTCTTCTTTGGACCTTCTCAATCTCCTGAATCAGACCCAAGCGGTAAGGGTGGACGAACAATACTCTAAGACTGGACGAACTAACGTATTGTTGAAGGACTGCATAGCTTCAGGAATCTACCAATAAACCGCAATCTTGAGTTCGCCTTACCCGTTACTTGTGTAAACTGATCTTTCCATTTGAGATCATTTCGAATAGTCACACCCAGATACTTGGCGGATGTTACCGCTTCCAAAGACTGGGCATTTATTTTGTACTCGTACATTAATGGGGATTTTCGCCTTGTTATACGTAGTGGGTTACACGTACTAATATTGAGAGATAACTGCCAGTCATTACACTACGCATTTATTTTCTGCAAACCTCATTGATTTGTTCACAACTTTCGTGCGATACTACTTCTACAGCATCATCGGCCAACAGTCTATTGCCGTTGTCAGTACCATCAACCAGATTGTTTATGTAAATCGTAAAAAGCAGCGGACCTATTACGCTGCCCTGGGGCACACCTAAAGCTACGCTTGTCTCTGTTGAGGTCACCCCGATCAGGACGACATACTGCTCCCCGTCAGTTAGAAAACTTCCTATCCAACCGCATGTGTCATCGGATAGACTGTATGCGCGCACTTTTTGGAGCAAGCGACAGTGCGGAACTGAGTCGAACGCCTTTCGAAAGTCGAGCAATATGGCATCAACCTGGGAGCCGGTATCTAGAACCTATTGTATATCATGCACATAGAGGGCCAGCTGTGTCTCTCACGACCGTTGTTTCCTAAAACCGTGCTGGTTTCTGCATATGAGACTAGAAAGGTCATTATGTCTGAACACAAAATATGTTCCATGACTCCACGACAAATCGATGTCAGTGAAATTGGTCAGTAGTTATGTGCATCCTATTTTCTACCCCTTTTATAGGCTGCTATGACCTGGGCCTCCTTCCAGCCCCCTGGAACTTTCCGCTGTTCTCAGACAGATGATGGATAAGAATATCTGTAGCATATTCAACATATAATCTTACGGGGATACCGTCTGGGCCAGATGCCTTCTTGGCGTCTAAGGATCTTAACTGTTTTACAATCCCAGATACACTAAACACCATGGCAGCCATCCTTGCGTTTATTCGATAATTGAAAGGGGCAATGGTGCCGCAGTCCTCTACCGTAAACGAGTTTTTGAAAGCTAGGTTTAGAATTTCGGCCTTCTGTTTCATGAATGTCTCTGAGCACTACTGTCCTCTAGCCGAAGGAAATTAGAACTACGTCCTCGACTGAACCCGCTTCATACCATCTTGCACTGTGCATGCATGAGTCATTCTACCGCTATACAGGCTCTAGACAGGAGCGACAAGTTTCGCCAAGGGGTCTTTCAGTAAGTGTGAGGCTACGGCCATACTTGCGTTTTTTGAAGCTGGACGCTAGAAGACCGGTAGTGGCCACTCACAGTGTCTTTTTCTGCCAACGTCCGACGGGAAGGCGCATCCTCAAGGTCAGACGCTAGTCAGATGGGCCGGGGCCCATTCCCTGCGTCAAAAGACACTTCTCACATTGCGTTCCCACGTGAACTCAGTAGTAACTCTGCAGTGTGTCAACACAAAGTAGTGTGTGTAGCCAGGTGTTTCATTACAGTTTTTTCGAAGTGTGAGATGTAAAAAATTGAACTTGATAGCGAAGTATCATTTTAGAAGTTCAAGCTCGACCTTTTTTATACGACATTCAAAATGCGGATTATAAAAACAGACAAAAAAGAAGAGACGGTTGGCCAGCTGTAACATCTAATGTTGTTGGTGAAGGTTGGGACAACGTGGACAAAGAAACAAAAGAAGCCTTAGGTAATTGTAGTAAAAACATTTAATTTGGGTAGTATAAAAGATCAAAAATACAATAAAATATTTAAATTTTATGAAAGACATCTGGTGAATTACATTTGTTAAATTAAGTAAGTACAACAAGTCACAATATATGAACTTTATTGTAGAATATTAAAGGTGTCTTGTTTTGCCAGCAGTCATTTTCACTCAGCAATGTTTGCGTATCGGTTTTGCCAGGGTACAGAACCTGCGGTAGAACAGAAATATTCAGCAAACTGATCTCTTGTGTGTGTACCTTTCACGGTCCCTCTTGTCCACTGGGCCGGAATGCTGTCCAAAGGACACGATAACGTGACCTCAAAGTTGTACCCATCGTTTTCCCTCACAAAGTCGTGCCGTACACAAGTGGCTTTAAGAATGATGTCAACCAAATCGATATCGACGTCAATCGGACGGTGGAATATACCCCATTTATTAGCTAAAATACCTAATGCACATTCCACGTACCACCCAACACTCGATTAACGGTAGTTAAAAATTCTTTTAATGTTGGCCATGATCTTACTGGGGTATGGTCTCAAAAGATTTTCACACAGAGAAAAGGCTTCATCTGCCAGAAACACATATGCCAGTAATCAACCAGATGTATCGTTTGGTAAGGGGGCTGGTGATGATAATGGTAAATTATTGGAATAGAGTTTCTTGCCAAAATTAGTACTTTTCAGGATGTTTGAATCTCCCTCATGTCCAATGCCCCCAACATATATATATCTGAAGCAGTAACTTGCGTCAGCTACTGCCGTTATAACTATTAAAAAATACTTCTTGTAGTTAAAGTATTCACTACTCGATCCCCATGGAAGTATTCACTACTCGATCCCCATGGATTGATCACTCTAATATGCTTACCATCAATACATCTCACGCAATGTGGAAAACTGGATTTTTTTTTCAACTGTAAACTAATAGTCAACCAATCTTCAGCAGTTAATCGTTTCATATATTGGCCTTGCATTGTTTCCCAGATACCTGAGCATGTCTCTCGAATAATCTTTGAAACTGTTGAACGTCCAAGTAAAAACTGGAAGTGTAGAGATCTGATGGAATTGCCAGTTGCGAGATATCTACAATGAAACATTGATAATGGGTTAAAAGTAGAACCAATATTTATATTAAGTGTTTTTTAGGGAGGGATGTGCAAAAAAGTGGAAGAGCATTAAGGACTGCTACTACAAAAATGTGAGAATGCACGATGGCAGAAGTGGAGAGTCATCAACACCAAGGAAACATTACATTAATCACAAACAGTTGTCATTTCCACCATTTTTATGTGTAGGAAGAGAGTGAGTATTCCATATTTATAATGTTCGTGCATTTTTAAGTTCCAGACTCAGCCATTCATGGCCACAAATTATAAAATTTTACTGTGGACAATTACAGTTTTCTCTTTTTACCACAGGACATCTGGGAATATGGATGTCGATCTAGCAGAAAGTTCGCAAGACGGTGACAACAACACTGCGCAACAAGAAGCAAACACGACACCTGAAATACAACATACTACATCCAAAGCCTCTCCCCCTGCTCGCACAGCGCAAAGGGAGAAAGGAAGTCCATTTCTGAAGAAACGAAAACAGGACGTGTTTGAAAAAAAGTTGTTGGGCATTTCGGAAACGAGTTTGTAACAATCACATGCAAAGGAACCTAGAACTAACGATACAAATGAAATGTTCTTACTTTCGCAAATGCCCCTTATTAAGAACTTTAACCCAGCTGACAAGATGGATTTTCAATTGAAATGTTTACAATTGGTTCAGTCCTACACACATGCACAGCCGTCTAGAATTACAGCTGAAAGTGACCAACAATCATCTCAGTCCACAAGCAGCACACCTACAATGATCTTCGAGGAAAAATCAGAAGATTCAATCCTGTCCTTTTATGCATTCCCTAGTTTCAAAGGATTCCAAACCTGCTCTTCCTGCATTGTTACAAGCAACGAAAGCTACAGTTATCCATCCGTTACCCAAACTGGAAGAAGAAGAAACTTTCATTAAAGAAAAATTTAACTTCGCACCACAAAATAAAGTAGGTCCGTGAATAAGAACAAATTGAGTAGTTTTACCTACTCCTCTTACTTCATTCTTTTTACCCTTCGCAGAAGATGTCGAAGCACCAAGAGTGCCGTCCACATTGACAAGTGATTCGGCACATTGGACAGTAGAGTTTCGTATGACTTAATAGACATCCTGTAGTACTCAAAAGACTTTTCAGGGTTTTCTTTAAGTTTGTTGTGTAGCAGATTGAATGTTCCCTTCTCTGATCTGTCCTCGATTATTGGATGAATTTAAAAACGTCTTTTTTGTCTACGTTGTCTCTGTCGAATCAGTAACAATGCAGCACATATTATTGTTGCAGATGGTTTACTTAATACGTTCATTTCTCAACGCTGCGATGTCAACAAGGCAAGTCGGAAACGCTACTGGCAACATTCACGTCTTTGGTCGCAAGGACGCGTTGTGCTGAAAGAAACTATATACACGGTCGAATGTGGCCACCACCAGGCGACTTCTGAAGCTGCTTCTTTAGACGCTGAGCCTCCAGCTTCAAAAAAACGCAAGTGTGGCCGTAGCCTAAGAGCGCTAGAGATGCTCATGAAACTCCAGCGGTCATCGCTACAAAAGAGGCGTTGTGTATCACGGACGGGTTACTGTTGAAATTCTGAGACTGAATGTTCAACTAAGAGTCACGCAACACATTACCACCTACCACATATGTCTCGTGAAATAACCACGATGAAAAAATTAGAGTAATTAGAGGTCATACGGAAAATTATCGACAGTCGATCTTACCTCACACCATTGTCCAATGGAACAGTGAAGGCAAGAAATGATATATATCTACATCTCCATCAATAATGCACAAGACACCTGGCGATGTGTGATGGAGAGTACTTCTGGTACCACAAACTGATCTCTTGGTCCCTGTTCCATTCGCGAATGGCGCATGGGAAGAATAACTGTCGGTAAACCACTTTATTAGCTCTAATTTCTAGAATTTTCTCCTTGTGGTCGTTCCGCGAGACGAATGTGAGAGAAAGTAATATGTGGTCCTAATCTTCCTGAAACCTACTCTCTCAGGATTTGAATAGTAAACCTATCTATGATGCAACCCCTACTTCCAATGGCTGACCCTGTAGTTGTTGAGCATCTCCGTAGCACTCTCGCGACCACTAAAATCCCTACTTCGTAAGGTTCCCAGGGTCATGAGGAATATTCAAGAAGATAACAAATGCCCTTCAGGAAGACGAGGCTCGAGGTCACCGTTCCGAGGCGCCTCTCCTGCTAATGGCGCGGGCAAAAGGGGGAAGGAAATGTAGGAACAAATAGTACTGTCATGCGTGGGCACCACGCCTAGATGGTCAATACCGCGGTTAGATCGGGTCCGCATTGATACTTTGTGCCAGGAAGGGCTCTCAACAAGGGAAGTGTCCAAGCGTCTCGGATTGAACCAAAGCCATGTTGTTCGGACATGGAGAAGACACAGAAAGACGGGAACTGTCGATGACATGCCTCGCTCAGGCCGCCCAAGGGCTACTACTACTACAGTGGATTACCGCTACCTACGGATTATGGCTCGGAGGAACCCTGACAGCAACGCAACGTCACCATGTTGAATAGTGCTTTTCGTACAGCCACAGGACGTCGTGTTATGACTCAAACTGTGCGCTATAGGCTGCATTATGCGCAACTCCACACCCGACATCCATGGCGAGGTTCGTTTTTGCAACCACGACACCATGCAGCGCGGTATAGATGGGCCCAAGAACATGCCGAATGGACCACACAGAATTAGCATCATGTTCTCTTCACCGATGAGTGTCGCATATGCCTTCAACCATACAATCGTCGGAGACGTGTTTGGAGGCAACCCGGCCAGGCTGCACACCTTAGACACAGTCGAACGAGTGCATCAAGGTGGAGGTTCCCTGCTGTTTTGGGGTGGCATTATGTGGGGCCGACGTACGCCGCTGGTGGTCAAGAAAGCCGCCGTAACGACCGTACGGTAGGTGAATGCCATCCCCCGACCGATAGTGCAACAATATCGGCAGCCTGCTGGCGAGGCATTCGTCTTCATGGACGAAAATTCTCAACCCCATCGTGCACATCTTGTGAATGACTTCCTTCAGGATAACGACATCAATCGACAAGAATGGCTAGCTTGTTCTCCAGACATGAACCCTATCGAACATGCCTGGGACACATTGAAAAGGACTTCATGGACGTTGTGATCCACCAATCATTCTGAGGGATCTACGGCGAATCGCCGTTGAGGAGTGGGACACTGGACCAACAGTGCCTTGATGAACATGTGGATAGTGTGCCACGAGGAGTACAGGCATGCATCAATGCAAGAGGACATGCACTGGGTATTAGAGGTACCGGTGCGTACAGCAATCTGGACCTGCACCTCTGAAGGTCTCGCAACGTGTGGTTTTCATGAGCAATAAAAAGGGCGGAAATGATATTTACCTCTGAAGGTTCAAATGGTTCAAATGGGTCTGAGTACCATGGGAGGTCATCAGTCCCCTAGAACTTAGAACTACTTAAACCTAACTAACATAAGGACACCACACACATCCATGCCCGAGGCAGGATTCGAACCTGCGACCGTAGCAGTCGCGCGGTTCCCGACTGAATGGCCTAGAACCGCTTGGCCACCGCGGCCGGCCCTCTGAAGGTGTCGCAACGTGTGGTTTTCATGAGCAATAAAAGGGGCGGAAATGATATTTAGCCGGCCGCGGTCGCAGGTTCGAATCCTGTCTCGGACGTGGATGTGTGTGATGTCCTTAGGTTAATTAGGTTTAAGTAGTTCTAAGTTCTAGGGGACTGATGACCACAACAGTTAAGTCCCATAGTGCTCAGAGCCATTTTTAGGGGACTCATGATCTCAGATGTAAAGTCCCATAGTGCATAGAGTTAGAGTTATTTGAACCGTTTGAAATGATGATTATGTTGATCTCTACTCCAATTTTCTGTACATGTTTCGGAACTCTCGGAACCGAGGTGATGTAAAACTTTTTTTGATGTATGCGGTAGTAACCATAGTAGAATATAATATGCTAATACAGTAGAGACAGATCTTCCACTAGAAATAGCCAAATAGAGAGACCTCTTTTATGATATAAATCTTTCCTTTCATCTGTCACTTTCTTCTTAAGAATATAGTACAATTTGTTTTCCTTTCCGAAATCAACTTAGTTACCAAGCTGGTAGATCACCCTGTGTTGGTGTTGTTGTTGTTGTTGTTGTGGTCCTCAGTCCAGAGACTGGTATGATGCAACTCTCCAAGCTACACTCTACTGTGCAAGCTTCTTCATCTCCCAGTACCTACTGTAACCAACATCCTTCTGAATCTATTAAGTGTATTTATCTCGTGGTCTCCCTCTACGATTTTTACCCTCCACGCTGCCCTCCGATACTAAATTGGTGATCCCTTGATGCCTCGGAACGTGTCCTAACAACTGACCCTTTCTTATAGTCAAGTAGTCCCACAAATTTCTCTTCTCCCCAATTCTATTCAGTACCTCCTCAGTAGTTATGTGATCTACCCATCTAATCTTCAGCATTCTTCTGTAGCACCACCTTTCGAAAGATTCTCTAATCTATTTATCGTCCACGTTTCACTTCCATACATGGTTACACTCCATACAGATACATTCAGAAACGACTTCCTGACACTTAAATCTATACTCGATGTTAAAAAATTTCTCTTCTTCAGAAACGCTTTCCTTGCCATTGCCAGTCTACATTTTATATCCCCTCTACTTCGACCATCATCAGTTACTTAGCTACCCAAATAGCAAAACTCCTTTACTACTTTAAGCGTCTCATTTCCCAATAACTCCTTCAGCATCACCCGATGTAATTCGATTACATTCCATTATCCTCGTTTTGCTTTTGTTGATGTTCATCTTAAATCCTTCTTTCAAGATACTGTCCATTCCGTTCAGCTGCTCTTCCAAGTCCTTTGCTGTCTCTGACAGAATTACAATGTCATCGGCGAACCTCAAAGATTTTATTTCTTCTCCATGGATTTTAATTCCTACTCCGAATATTTTTTTTGTTTCCTTTACTGCTAGCTCAATATAGAGATTGAATAACATCGGGGATAGGCTACAACCCTGTCTCACTCCCTTCCCAACCACTGCTTCCCTTTCATGCCCCTCGACTCTTATAACTGCCATCCGGCGTCGGTACAAATTGTAAATAGCCTTTCGCTCCCTGTATTTTACCCCTACCACCTTCAGAATTTGAAAGAGAGTATTCCAGCCAGCATTGTGAAAAGCTTTCTCGAAGTCTACAAATGCTAGAAATGTAGGTTTGCCTTTCCTTAATCTATCTTCTAAGATAAATCGTAGGGTCAGTATTGCCTGACGTGTTCCAACATTTCTACGGAATCCAAACTATCTTCCCAGAAGTCGGCTTCTACCAGATTTTCCATTCGTCTGTAAAGAACTGGTGTTAGTATTTTGCAGCTGTGGCTTATTAAATTGATAGTTCGGTAATTTTCACATCTGTCAACACCTGCTTTCTTTGGGATTGGAATTATTACATTCTTCTAGAAGTCTGAAGGTATTTCGCATGTCTCATGCATCTTGCTCACCAGATGGTAGAGTTTTGTCAGGACTGGCTCTCCCAATGCTATCAGTAGTTCTAATGGAATGTTGTCGACTCCCGGGGCCTTGTTGCGACTTAGGACTTTCAGTGCTCTGTCAAACCCTTCACGCAGTATCATATCTCCTATTTCATCTTCATCTACATGCTCTTCTATTTCCATGATATTGTCCTCAAAGTACATCGCCCCTGTATAGACCCTCTACATACTCCTTCCACCTTTCTGCTTTCCCTTCTTTGTTTAGAACTGGGTTTCCATCTGAGCTCTTGACATTCATGAAAGTTGTTCCCTTTTCTCCAAAGGTCTCTTTAATTTGCCTGTAGGCAGTATCTATCTTACCCCTAGTAATATACGCCTCTACGTCCTTACATTTGTCGTCTAGCCATCCCTGCTTAGCCATTTTGCACTTCCTGTAGATCTCACTTTTTGAGATGTTCGTATTCCGTTGTGCCTACTTCATTTACTGCATTTTTGTATTTTCTCCTTTCATCAATTAAATTCAATATCTGTTCTGTTACCCAAGGATTTCTATTAGCCCTCGTCTTTCTACCTACTTGATCCTATGATGCCTTCACTATTTCATCTCTCAAAGCTACCCATTCTTCATCTACTGTATTTCTTTCCCCCATTCTTGTAAAATCTTTCCCAATGTTCTCCTGAAACTCTCTACAAACTCTGGTTCTGTCAGTCTATCCAGGTCACTTCTCCTCAAAATCCCACCTTTTTTGCAGTTTCTTCAGTTTTAATCTACAGATCATAACCAATAGATTGTGATCAGAGTCCACATCTGCACCTGGAAATGTCTTACAATTTAAAACCTCGTTCCTAAATCTCTGTCTTACCATAATATAATCTATCTGAAACCTTCCAGTATCTCCAGGCTTCGTTCATGATTCTTGAGCCAGGTACTAGCTATCATTAAGTTATGCTCTGTGCAAAATTCTACCAGGCGGCTTCCTCTTTCATTCCTTATCCCCATTCCATATTCACCTACTACGTTTCCTTCTCTTTTTTTTTCCTACTATCTAATTCCAGTCACCTCTGACTATTGAATTTTCGTCTCCCTTCACTATCTGAATAATTTCTTTTATCTCATCATACATTTCATCAATCTCTTCGTCATCTGCGGAGCTAGTTGGCACATAAACTTGTACTACTGTGGTAGGCGTGGTCTTCGTATCTATCTTCGCCACAGTAATGCTGTTTGTAGTAGCTTACCCGCATTCCTATTTTTTTTTTTTCGTGATTAAACCTACACCTGCATTACCCCTATTTGATTTTGTATTTATACCCCTGTAATCACATGACCAGAAGTCTTGTGCCTCCTGCTACTGAACTTCACTAATTCCCACTACAGCGAACTTTAACCTATCCATTTCCCTTTTTAAATTTTCTAACCTACTTGCCCGATTAAGGGATCTGAAATTCCACGCTCCGACCCGTAGAACGCCAGTTTTCTTTCTACTGATAACAACGTCCTCCTGAGTCTGAATATCCGAATGGGGGACTATTTTACCTCCGGAATATTTTACTCAAGATGGCGCCTTCATCATTTAACCATACAGTACAGCTGCATGCCCTCGGGAAAAATTACGGCTGTAGTTTCCCCTTGCTTTCAGCCATCCGTAGCGCCAGCACAGCAAGGCCGTTTTGGTTAGTGCTACAAGGCCAGATCAGTAAATCATCCAGACTGTTGTCCCTGCAACTACTGAAAAGGCTGCTGCCCCTCTTCAGGAACCACACGTTTGTCTGGCCTCTCAACAGATACCCCTGTGTTATCGTTTCACCTGCGGTACGGCTCTCTGTATCGCTGAGGCACGCAAGCATCCCCACTAACGGGATCGTCCGTGGTTCATGGTTCATGTGAAAAAATAAACAATAAATAATATTCAAGAACCGCTCGAACAAGTGTTTTGTAAGCCACTTCTTTCGTTGATGAGTTGCATTTTATTAATATTCGTGCTATGAATCTCAGTCTGGAATCTGCTTTCCTTACTATTTGTTTTATGTCGTCATCCACTTAACGTCGCTCCTGATGGTTACTCTTATAACCAGAAGTACCCTCAACCACACACCGTAACGTGATTTGCAGAGTCTAAATGTAACCACAGTATGTCAGCTTTAAAAGAAATGCGGCGTCATGTCGTGAAATGCAGAGTGTTTAGGCCGACATGTAGTGTTAATTTGCTCAGAATAGCATCACTCTGAAGAATACTTTTGCGGGTTCTTTTCAGTAAATTATAAACGAATAATTTTATCCAGAAGCAATCGTTGTCCACAGAGGTGACGTATTTTGTATGCGTGTTTCAGGTGCGGCAGTGATGGGGCGGCTGGTGGTGGTGGTGGCTGTGTTGGTGGTGTGCGGCGGAGGGTTGGCTGCAGCCTCTGGCGGGTGCGAGACGTCGCAGGCCCTGCTGACGCTGCCGGGCCGCGCCTATGTCGCAGGTGAGGAGTGGCGTGGCTGTCTTATGTAAAGTCCGCCTTCACCGCGCCACACTTGCATAACGGCCGCAGCGTGCGTCACCTCATCTGCTCCGGCACTTTCTCCCAGGTCCCCGCTGGCCGCTGAATACCTTGCGGTTTGTCCGGGGGTGTCACTACCCGTGGGCAGGAAGCTATGGCTTACAACATAGGTCGCTGCGGAGGTGGCAGGAATTTTCTCCCAGGTCCCCGCTGGCCGCTGAATGCCTTGCGGTTTGTCCCGGGGTGTCGCTATCCGTGGGCAGGAAGCTATGGCTTACAACACAGGTCGCTGCGGAGGTGGCAGGAACGATAAAGGTTGCTTTTCGACAACTGACAGCTAACTTGAATGTTTTCTGGGTGTGGTACAGCGTCATACCTTAAATAACTATCATTGATATACCGTAGGACGCGGTACAGTACCCAGGAAACTTTCATGTTAACAGATTCTGGCGTCGAATCTTACGCGATTAAATTTTTGTTGCGACATGAAGTTGCGCAGCAGGCCTGCAACCGTGACGTAAACTCGAGGGAACTTAATGCCACTGATGCATAGCTCGCTAGGATAACTGATAACTTGCTGTTCAAAAATTACTAGTTAGTGACGTGTTTTGGATGCAGCCCTTCGTCAGAAAATCTGCCGACGAAAAGAATAGAGCCATAAACACAAATATAGCTGAAGAGTCTTCATACCAGATTGGAGTCACATGTTCAGTCGTCAGCATCAGTACTCAACTGATAGAAAGACGACACTACAAAATTTAACTACGACAACTTTCCACTAGGTGGTGTGAATGCATAAGAACAGTGGAGCTATATTGTGCCCCTAGAAATAACTGAACAACATGATATTGAAATCAAAAGGTGCATAATAGGAACAAAGACCTGAATATGAGCATAAAAACATTATAAAAATAGGAGTATACACAACAGTGCACAAAGCAATCAAGATTCAACTAACACCGTTACAAAACTTAACTGGCAGATACTACCGCCAGGAGGGGACAATGAGTTGGTGCAGTGGCGCTGTTTGCGGGCGCATAAGTAAATGTGTAACTTCATAATGAGGCAAAAAGTATACAGAATTATGAACGGAGATCTAACGCTGAACCTAAATATACATAATAAAAACAATAATGTAACAAGAATGCAGAAACCATAAATGGTACAATCAGGACCGGTAAGGAAAGAGATGAAAGGGTATCAGGAAGGGAAAGAGGGGCAGGAACAAAAATTGTTAAAATTACAGACGACTCATGAATCAATATGTATTGTATGTTTCTATGGTTTTTTTGTTTCAGTATCAGACTGTTCTGTTGTTTCTGTATGCATACTTTTTCATTCATTCCACCTGATGCCAAGTTCTGCTGGTTAAACTTTGTCGCGCCGTCTTTCTAATAACTGAGTACTGCTGCTCACTGACAACACATGTGACTCTATATTTTTAATGGAGACTGTTTTTGGTATGTCTTCTTTCTGAGAATTCTGTGTAACAACATTTATAAATTCACTGTTAGTGACTTCTGTCAATTAAGCTTGTGTCATTGGTGCTGTACTTTTCTTTGGCAGACGTCCTGATGAAGGGCTGTGCCAGAAACAGCAATTTTGAACAGCAAGTAACCCGTTGTTCTAGCCACCTACCTAGCTGTGGCATAAGTCTCCTCAAGTTGACGCAATCAAACCTTTTGTTACTTTGACTCAACTAAATAGCGTTCTCGTGATGGTTTCATTGAGGACAAAGCTGAACTTCTTCCGTGTTGTAGTGGTCTACATTCCAAGGACTGGCTAGTTACAGCTCTCCATGGTTGTCTGTCCTCCGCAAATCTTTCCACTTTTGCATCATTACCGTGACCTACATCCATCTGAACTGCTACTCTATTCCACTCTTGTCGCCTCTCCCTACCCACGGAAGCACATACACACTTTTCTCCATAACCAAGCTGATGATTCCTTATTTTTTCAGAATGTGTTCTATCAACATATCCCTTCATTAAGTGACATTGTGCCATAAATGTCTTTTTTCCCATTTCGCTTCAGTATCTCCTCATTAGTTACCTCACATACTGGCCTAATCTTCAGCATTCTTCTGTAGCACCACGTTTCAAAAGCTTCTACTGTCTCCTTGTCTGAATTGTTTACAGTCCACTTTTCACTTACATACAACGCAAAAATCCAGACAAAGACCTTCACAATAGAATTCCTGAGATCTGAATCATATTCGAGATCAATACATTTCTATTTTCCAGAAACACTTTTCTTGCGATTGCCGCCGGCCGGAGTGGCCGTGCGGTTCTGGGCGCTACAGTCTGGAACCGTGAGACCGCTACGGTCGCAGGTTCGAATCCTGCCTAGGGCATGGATGTGAGTGATGTCCTTAGGTTAGTTAGGTTTAAGTAGTTCTAAGTTCTAGGGGACTGATGACCTTAGAACTTTAGTCCCATAGTGCTCAGAGCCATTTGAACCATTTTGCGATTGCCAGTTTGCTGTTTATTTCCTCTCTACTTTGGTGATCGTCACTTATTTCGATATGCCCAAACAGCATACCTCACCTAGGACTTTTAATGCCTCGTTTCCCTATGTAATTCCCTCAGTAACGCCTGATTCAATTCGAATACATTTCGTTACATGTAGTTCACATTTACTGATATTCATCTTGCAACCTGTTTTCTAGACACTATGCATCCCGAACCCCTTTGCTTTCTGTGTCAGAATTACAATGACATCAGCGAGCTCCAATGTTTTAAATTCTTCCGTCCCCTATCGTTCCCCAAGTCTGTAGCAGAGTGGGATGCGCACTACAATGTATGGTCCATCGACGGAATCCTCACCTCTCCTATCCACCTCTCTCGCAACAAAAAAAAAGAAAAAAAGAAATGATATGTGATATTCACGAGCCAATCTCGCATCCTGCCCGCAAAACAGACAAACGAATAAATTCAGTGTCGGTTTGAAGAAAGGGGGAACAAGTCATGTATACTGAATAGCAGCAGCCCTGCTCAGAATCATTTGTTGCGAACTGACAAAACTGCTTCGGCACTAACGGCAAAAGAAATATGAGATCCCCGTTTCGCCACTGCCTACCAGATCAGTTGCTGCGTACAATCTTTTTTTCCTTCCTTCTTTTCTACGGTATACTGCTCCACTGGCCAAGAAGCGTGCCTCCGTGCGCACTCTAGCGTTTCTCATGTTATCGCACATGCTCTGTTAAACCAAAAACACTATACCCGTTTGCTTAATACCGTGTTGCTCTGCCTTTGTAACGCAGTACATCAGCGTTTCTGCGTGGCATGAATTCGACAAGTCGTTGATACCTTTCCGGGGCACCACGTGTCTATGCACAGGTCACGCGCGTCGCCTAAATTACGGGCTGGTGGTTTGTGGGCATGGATCTGACATCTGATAGCGTCCCAGCTGTGTTCCATCAGGTTCAGATCCGGCAAATTTGGTGACTAAAGCATCAACATGACCTCATTGTCATTCTCTTCAAACCAGTGTAGCACGACTTTGGCCTAGTGACACGGTATACCGTGACGTCCATAGTGTTGTTGTATTGTAAGGCGCCACGTATAACGTTTGTATATGTATACGTGTATGTCGTCGTTGTCGTCTCTTCTTTCCCTCGTCGATGTCAGAGCATGAGAAATGTTTATGTTAGTGTTTACGTATTTGTTGTCGACAACACACAACTACACGGCCACAGTATCACCTGATTCCGGAATAGCTAGCTTAATATAGTATAAAGACAGTGGGTTTCGATGCTGCGTTATTTAAGTGTGATATTATTCTTCACTTAACCTTTGAGACTTTAAGAACCAGCTACTCTTAACCAGGCCCAAAACTCGACTTGTAACGAGACCTCTTGCGATCAGTCTGTCACAATAGTAATAACACGTAAGGCTCTACACCACTATAAGAAAATATCACTGTTCATGAAATAACAAAATATACGAATAAACTTCTTTTTTTATTTTTCCTTTTTAATTTAATCAAATGCTTTCAAATGTTTATTTCGCGCCCACAAATCATCCACACCCCGATGTAGAGTGTAAACGTGTGCATGAAAAATAGTACACTGTTTCTACTGATAACCACGTATGAGCTTTTGGGTTGCTAGGCTAGTTCGGTCAACAGGATTTATATTGGATTTTGAAAATGATCTTTCTATCCAAACTTACGTCCTTCATAATGGCTCCTAAGATATTCTACCCTTTCGCGATAGTTAAGAATTTGCGTAAATTGTATTTTCGCGAGTTTAAAGCAAACCATATTTTAGTTTAGTTTCTTCAGGCCACGAGTGGCCTACCGGGACCATCCGACCGCCGCGTCATCCTCAGTGGAGGATGCGGATAGGAGGCGCGTGGGGTCAGCACACTGCTCTCCCAGTCGTTATGATGGTATTCTTGACCGAAGCCGCTACTATTCGGTCGAGTAGCTCCTCACTTGGCATCACGAGGCTGAGTGCACACCGAAAAATGGCAACAGCGCATGGTGGCCTGGATGGTCACCCATTCAAGTGCCGACCCCGCCCGACAGCGCCTAACTTCGGTGATCTCACGGGAACCGGTGTATCCACTGCGGCAAGGCCGTTGCCCAAAGCAAACCATCGGCGGCGCGGAAGCAGTCTTGACATCTACAACCAAACGGCGGCGCGGAAGCAGTCTTGACATCTACAACCAATTTCAAGATCATAATTCGCCCTACACGATTGTGTGCAATTGAACTTCGTCCAATCAATTATTTCTGGAATCGTAATCACTGATTCCGACACTGACTGCCCATGAACGCACAATTACCGCTCTTTTTTTCTCTAAGAGTAAACGAATGATGTCACGTCATCTACATAGTTATTAAAATATTATTCCAAATGATCTCTAATATTTATCGTCATTATATTTTAATGGTAATCAGAAAAAATATGAGTTATTATCGGAAAGTAACACATAACAGATCTAAAATCGCACGTAACTAAATGACAGCTTTGCATAGCGTTGGTACTTAATCACGCAAAACTATATAAAGAAATCCCCCAAATCTCAATTTCTCCATTTCTCCATACCTACTGACAGATACAAATAAGATATTCAAGACCTCATAGATCAATCCCGACCTGTATGTTATAACGGATAGTTGTCCTGCTGGAAGATGCCATCACCATACGTCAAGTATGAAGGGATGCTGATGGTCCGCAATGATGTTCACATAGTTGACAGATGTCCTGGTGTCTTCAACTGCTACCTGGAAGCACAGATGAATGTCCCCACTAGTCTACGTCCGTGGCATGGTATGTTTGGAGCAGCAGTATACGGACACGACCGTCGAACTGGTGTAAGAATCGTGATTCATCAGAGCAGAATACACGTTTCCATTGACCCATGATACAATCTCGAGGATACCGTGTTCACTATAATCGTAGTCGTAATTAACGATGTTGGTGAGTCAACGTGGGAACACGTATAATCTTCAACAAGGTGCTCTGAACGGTGTGATCCATAACACTTGTGGCTGCACCAGCGCTGAATTCTGTCGTCAGATCTGCCGTAGTTCGCCGCCTACGCTGGTTTGCAGAGTGGGCAAGCTTCCGATCTCCACGTTTTGTGACGACGGGTGCATGTTCAACACCTTGTCGCCTACTTGTGGTCTCACTGCTCTTCAGACACTTTCCATAAATGCCGAAGACAGTATTACGTGAACAGACGACCATCTTCACCATTGCTGAGGTGCTCTTTCCTAATCTTCTGGCATTTTTTCTTTATTGTTATTTAACACCTTACATAAGGTGGGCTGGCAGCAGCATACTACGTTGCTCTTCAGCCACAAGTTTTACAAAGAAAATACAATGGAGACACAGAAGATACAGTACAAAGTGGGTGGCAAAAAACAGTAGACACAGAAACAAATAACATGTAGCCATTCACACGCAAAGACACCTAAAGAAACTGTTGGCACTGCACACAGACACTGATGACGGAGACGACACGTGAACGATGGAGCGTGGGCGGCGAAAAACACTGAGGCACAAACACGACGGCACACACAGTAAAACGATGGCGATGGTCTCCGGCGCGCGAATGTCCACTTAACGTGTGCAAGCCCGGGGACCTGCCAAGAGGGGAAGAAGGTGGTGGGGGAGGGAGAGGGGAGAGCAGATATGCCAATGGCAGAGGAGATGGTGGGAGGAATGAAGGTATGGGGGTAGGGGAAGCCCGGGGGAGGAGGAGGGAGAAAGGGAGGAGGGAGGGAAGGGGGAGAGAAGGGAGAGAGGGTGGCCATAGGAACAAACACAGGAAGAGGGAGGGAGTATCGAAGTTGATAGGAGGGGTAGATGGAGGGGGGGAGGGCATCATCAGGGAGGAGGAGCTGGCGGAAGCCACCTTGGGAGAGGGTATGGAGAGTGGAGAGATGGAGAGCAGGTGGGACGTGGAAATACAGGTGCGGCAGTGGACGGGGGCAGGAGAGGATGGGAGAGACAAGCAGCTGAGGAGGATCGAGTTTACGGGAGGTGTAGAGGATCCATATCCATTCGAGGAAAAGGAGGAGTTGGGGGAACGGAATAAGGTCGTACAGGATCCGCATGGGGGATGGAAGATGGATGCGGTAGGTGAGGCAAAGAGCATGGGGTTCAAGGATCTGAAGGGATTTGTAAAAGGTAGGAGGAGTGGAGATCCAGGCAGCGTGGGCGTAGCAGAGGATAGGGTGGATGAGAGATTTTCTTCTGGTTGTAACAGTCACCTCTTTATATAAATAAATTAGAGGGGAAGAAAGGAAAGGAAAGGGAAGGAATTATTTATGTCAACTGCATCGGGACTTCGAAATTAGCGGTGACAATTGGAAATGTGTGCAGGACCGGGAATCGAATTAACCACTGCTCCATCCGTATGTAGTGTTTATCCCACTTGCGTGGACTATCCCGAGCCACACTCCACCGAGCGCCACCTATCCGCAGCCCCTGTCCATATCCTCCACGCTCGCTACTTTGAGGTTGCCACAGGAGGTCGAACGTAATTGTGTAACCACACTGAAGGTGGTGGATTCACGCCCCATCGAGGCGAATCAATTACATGAATGTGTGATGTCTGTTCTTTCGAACATGTCCGAAAGAACAGACACCACGCGTTCACGTGATCTCCTCTTTGTCAAGGACACTTACGTCACTATCTGCAGTCACCTGCAGCCCGTATCGTCTCTAGACTGATTCCCCTTTGGTCTCTGCACCCCTTGTACACTCTCCTTACCGCGTCACGTGCCCGCAGCGCCTGCTGTTAGTATTCAATGACACGATGGGCAGTGCTCAGAGCGTTTTGGCTCATCAGTGTATGACGTACTAAAATAGGTTACCACTTCGTCTCGAGTATTTACTCTATGAAATTTGGCAATGTCTCTGGAGAAGAATGCTGTACTACTTCGAAAGCGACCTACGTAATGCTCCTAACGATGTCCATAACACTACAGTGTGTACTGAATCTGCAGCTTACAATATGCTTCTGAATTACTTCAACTTCCTCCATTACACTGTAGTGGTGAGACTGCCAAACACTGCAGCAGTTTAAGAAAACCTTATTACACAAGAATCGTTGTGCTAAAATCTCCCAGAGAAAAGTCGTCTATTTCGTCTTCCCTTCATTTCATTTTACGGTTCGTTCCTTTCCATATAACCTTGTAACGTTACACATAAACAGTTAAGCGCTGTGATACAAGCCCTGGAGCACGCCACTACAACTGTACTCAATAGCTGTTGGATATTTATTCTTACTTATGTCTTAATCATTTTTTAATGTGAACGTTATACATTAGGCCTAACCGTTCCTGCTAGGAAGATCAATAAGAAATATCAAATTACCGCCCACTACTGTAACAAAATAGCGTAAACTTAAAATGAAACTGGATGGATAAGGATATTTCTGCATTTCAGTTGTTATCTGTGATTTATACTTATTGAATACATGTCTTTAATGGAAATTGTTATACACCATTCTGATCTTATGTCAGATTCATACGAGTAGCGTTTTCTGTAGACAACAAAATTTTCATCAAAAACTGCATTCTGCTGACCACACCGTAAAGCTTTTCTTGGGGTGGCCCCAAACCTTTTTGTAAACATTAACCACCGCAAATAACATGCGGTTGTGTTAGTCAAGCGGAATATCGGTGTATCACAGATTTGTGAGGAATCTCCCTATGTTTGCATCTTTGTAATCAATCAACAAGTCCAGCTTGAATGTGCGAGCAACGTAAGGCTCAGGAGGAGGAGAAAAAAAAGAAAGTTCATGATTTCCCACAACGAAGATATATGTACGGTGACTTTATCGATACCTTAGATTTGACGAGGAAATAGTACACTACTGGTCATTAAAATTGCAACACCACGAAGATGACGTGCTACAGACGCGAAATTTAACCGACAGGAAGAAGATGCTGTGATATGCAAATGATTAGCTTTTCAGAGCATTCACACAAGGTTGGCACCGGTGGTGACACCTACAACGTGCTGACATGAGGAAAGTTTCCAACCGATTTCTCATACACAAACAGCAGTTGACCAGCGTTGCCTCGTGAAACGTTGTTGTGATGCCTCGTGTAAGGAGGAGAAATGCGTACCATCACGTTTCCGACTTTGATAAAGGTCGGATCGTAGCCTATCGCGATTGCGGTTTATCGTATCGCGACATTGCTGCTCCCGTTGGTCGAGATCCAATGACTGTTAGTAGAATATGGTATCAGTGGGTTCAGGAGGTTAATACGGAACGCCGTGCTGAATCCCAACGGCCTCGTATCAGTAGCAGTCGAGATGACAGGCATCTTATTCGCATGGATGTAACGGATCGTGCAGCCACGTCTCGATCCGTGAGTCAACAGATGGGGACGTTTGCAAGACAACAACCATCTGCACGAACAGTTCGACGACGTTTGCAGCCGCGTGGACTATCAGCTCGGATACTATGGCTGCGGTTACCCTTGACGCTGCATCACAGACAGTAGCGCCTGCGATGTTGTACTCAATGACGAACCTGGGTGCACGAATCTCAAAACGTCATTTTTTCGGATGAATCCAGGTTCTGTTTACAGCATCATGATAGTCGCATCCGTGTTTGGCGACATCGTGGTGAACGCACATTGGAAGCGTGTATTCGTCATCGACATACTGGCGTATCACCCACTGTGATGGTATGGGGTGCCATTGGTTACACGTCTCGGCCACCTCTTGTTTTCATTGACAGCACTTTGAACAGTGGACGTTACATTTCAGATGTGTTACGACCCGTAGCCGTACCCTTCATTCGATCCCTGCGAAACCCTACATTTCAGCAGGATAATGCACGACCACTTGTTGCAGGTCCTGTATGGGCCTTTCTGGATACGGAAAATGTTCGACTGCTGCCCTGGCCAGCACATTCTCCAGATCTCTCGCCAATTGAAAACGTCTGTTGAATGGTGGTCGAGCAATGGGTCGTCTCAATACGCCAGTCACTACTCTTGATGAACTGTGGTATCGTGTTGAAGCTGCATGGGCAGCTGTACCTGTACACGCCATCCAAGCTCTGTTTGGCTCAAGGCCCAGGCGTATCAAGGCAGTTATTACGGCCAGAGGAGGTTGTTCTGGGTACTGATTTCTCAGGATCTTTGCACCCAAATTGCGTGAAAATGTAATCACATGTCAGTTCTGGTATAATATATTTGTCCAATAAATACCGTTTATCATCTGCATTTCTTCTTGGTGTAGCAATTTTAATGGCCAATAGTGTACCTACCACGTCCACTATTTTTCTATGTTTGGCATTGATGTAGGAATCATACATCCATCTTACACGTCATTCAGTTAGTATAACAGTTCACAGTATTCTGTCGGAACAGACCTCCGGAGGCTCAACGGTACCAACCAGCCGCCTTGTCGACCTCAGCCGATAGGCGTCACTGGATATGGATGTCAGCACGCCGCTCTCCCGGCCGTTGTCAGTGTTCGTGACCGGAGCCGCTACTTCTCACACAGTTGGCCTCACAGGGGCTGAGAGCACCCTGCTTGCCAACAGAGCTCAACAGACTCAGCCGGTCACCCATATAAGTGCCACCCAAGCCCGACAGCGCTTAACTTCGGTGATCTGACGGGAAGTGGTGTTACCTCTGCGGCGAGGCCGTTGGCCGTTTACAGTACAAGTCATAAAAGCTTTCGTCCCAGGACCACACTTTTCCCAAATGCTCTGACATCACATTTCTTAATTTTCTTTTACTTAAATGCGTCGCCCATATTCACGCTCTCGGCAGCGAGGAGTCAGAGAAGAGCTGTGATGCTGTAAGATCCCCTGGGTCCCAAGTTCAGCTGCTGACGACGTAGGGTGTCCGTCGGGCGTTTGCGCTGGTAGGGGAGCACCATGTGGTTAGTGTTTTCAGCCTCTTCGTACTGTCGGTGTCTTGGTCCGCCTTTCCAGTTAGGTTTAGATGGTGTTCAGAGGGGCCCATGATTGAATTTTAGGCGTGCCATTGTTACGTAAAAATTGCATGGAACGATTCGTTTAGTCTCCTTCGAAAAATGGGTGTTTGCCGTCCTGCAGGTGGAGACAGTAGAGAGGTATACCAATTCAGGCTGCACATGCTTCAAGACCTCTCGGTGTGATGGTTATGCCGACTTCACTAAACATAATGTCACTGCGAATGAGTAATGCTGTTCCGCCAAATCTATCTTCTCTACCCTATCTTAATAATTATTAGCCTGGAAAGATCAAATTACAGTCTGGTTTTAACCTTGTTTCCCCTACTGCGTGCACAAATACTTTTTTCATTTTTTATGAGGTATGGAGTGTTGTTCTGTTACTGACTAATGAATTCCCGTTCCGCAGTTACATAATATGAGCTATGTCTTATTGGTGAGGAAAAGTTGGCTGAATTGGTTGTCTTAATTGTTCTACTATAATGTGCCACATATATCGCACGTTTGCTCTGTCTCCCACTACGCTCTGTGATTTTTGTTAACAATTTCACCAACTGTTAAGCCATGTAGCTTTCTTAACTTTGTGTGACACTGTGAAGGTTAGCCGAGATAACAGTCCAACATAAACTTCTAGTATCATTTAGAAGCCCCGCAGTGTGCGCATTTTTATCCCAGCGTCGTGTGTTTTCATTTCTTTCAACAATCTTGTGGTCCGCATGGTACCTTCGCGTTGGTGGTTGTGTTGACTCTCTGTGGTTCGGCACTGACCTCGGCTGCGGTGACGTTTCACTCTCGGTTCGACTTTCCGCATAGGAAATGTACGTTCTTGTTCGGTTCTGAACTGTAAGCTGAAAAAATTCTTTCTGATCTGCTGTATTCAGCCTGTTATCTTGTGCTTGCACCCATGTCGACATCGGTTCTGTATCAACATTTTACCAGAAACATTATAGTTTATGTAATGTTTAGTTCCTTCTTCGGTCGGGACATTATGCCATGCCGCACAACCATGTATCTGTCCCTGTTATACGTATGTTTGTCCCCAACTTTTATTTTTGCGTTACGAGGTAGGCTAACATTAGGATAACGTATTATCTCCGAAGTGCAAGATGCTGTAGAGTGATCATCACAACACATATCGCATCACTGTTTTCCCCAGCAGTTTTAGATTAGGTCTCCCGAATCTCAAACAATCTTGACATATTCTTACCAGCAGTACATATGGTGTTACCTCACGCACTGTTCCATAGATGTATACATATTGTGAGAGTTTGTGTCTGTCGAATGTCAAAATACCACTTTATAAGTTTACTTCGCTTCTGACATCATCGCGGATGGCGGATTTAGTGTCTTCGTGCCCGTGATTCTATTTCCTCTAATAATTGCTCCGTTTCCATGGCTGTGTCCACGTACCGTATTAAGGCGTGCATGTGGGTTATATGGCTCGGGGTGTGAACACATTTCTGTCTTCCAAGTTTCGATAACACAACGTCGGTTGCTAATGCCACAGAACTGGTTAAAATTTTAATTTTGCTGCTTCCTTTCTGCTCTATGTCGGTGCATGGTGAACAGTACCAATCTGTTCCCAGAAGCAGCTCACAAAAATTGCAATTTTTCAGGGAGTGATATCTCTGACTCTACTGATTACGCTCTACCAAACACTTAAGTGTGGTTCGCAGAGTATCCATGTAGATCACAGAAATTAGAGGTCAAGTGTTTTGGATATCCCTTTGCCTACTGCCCATTTGTATACCTGTCGCAAGAAAGGGAGTACGGTAGCTATCCTACAGTTATAGTACAGGGTCAAAATTTAAACATTACACACTTCCTCCAACCCAGGAAAATGGAGAAAATCAGTTGGTTCTTTTGCATTCGGTGCGGTGTAAGGTAGACCTCAGGGGACTTATAAAATCACAATTTGGTGATGGGCTTTTTCTGAGAAAAAATCGAAAAACCATTATTGTTTGCTACGAAAAGTACCATTTATGGAGTAACACTTCTATAATTTATGTTCATGGCAGATCGTCGGAATTTTTATCACATGTTCTTAAGATGATATTGTCGGGGAACTTCAAAACTTTTTTCAATATTATTATCCATTGCCGAGGTCCAGAGATTCTTTTTGCGGTACATATGCATCTAAAATATGTCATAATATCCGGTCTGAGGTGTAACTGTATTTTGTGCTAACGTAGTGAACACATGGAAAGCGTTCTAGGATCATCGCAAGGGTTCTGAGATAACCAAACCATGTTCTTAGTCAGCATTTTTTCACCAATAAAGCTTTATGACACGCTGTCTCTATATAATGGGTAATTCACGGCAGGACATACGTACCACAGTGCCAAAAACTGGGCTATAAAGGGTCTTAACATGCCTGTAAAGAAGTTAAACTAACTGTCAAAAATTACATAAAGCTGCAACGACAGCAAATTCAGTAAAGTATTTCTAATATCTTTATTTCTCTTTTAAGATATAAATCGGAAGCCGGGTTTTTTCGATGAATTGCGATCGTTCACCAAAGAGTCCAGAAAAAATGCAGTGCAAACGATTTTATGTTAACCTTATATTATATTTGTTGTTTATATGTCTCAAAGTACATAAATGTATCGAAGTATTAAATAAACTATCAGAACTTCACTGACCTATTGAATTACTTTTGTATAAGGAGCACACCCCTCTGCAGCAGGGAAAAGAAGGGGACCAGCCGAGAAATGCTCCTGTCGAAGCGCAAGAAAGCGGATGGGGCGCTCTTTAAAAGGTTAATTTAGGAGAAGCAAAGGTGCCGGCCGGGGTAGCCGAGCGGTTCTAGGCGCTGCAGTCTGGAACTGCGCGACCGCTGCGGTCGCAGGTTCGAATCCTGCCTCGGGCATGGATGTGTGTGATGTCCTTAGGTTAGTTAGGTTTAAGTAGTTGTAAGTTCTACGGGACTGATGACCTCAGAAGTTAAGTCCCATAGTGCTCAGAGCCATTTGAACCATTTTTTTCAGCAAAGGTTTCGACATGCAAACACATTCGCCCTCTTTTTCTGCTGAAGGGAGTAGCAGAGAGACAATGACGGTGGAAGTGAGAGTAGGCTGTGCCGGTGGCAGAGGAAGGGAGAGGAGGCAGTAACGGTGGGGAGAAAAAGTGGTAGGGAAAGTGAAGAACAGATGGACGGAGACAACAGCAGTGGGAGCCAAAGTGAGAGAGAGCAGAAAGTGATGGTCAGCGACAGACAGTGGCAGTAAAAGAGAGATACGCATTGAGACAGAAGCAGTGGGAGCAAAACAGAGAGGAGACAGTGGAAATGGTAAGTGCAGATAAATGGAGACCATACATAGGCTTGGGAGGTCTGCATCCTCCCCAGCAAGGAGTTATAGATGTGAGCGCATTTTGAACCGAAATTTTAAGCACGTGAGTATAACGGAAAAAATAAGTTGGACCTACCAAAATTTTTGAGCTGCCAAGGTATGGTGAAGACAGTGGCAGTGAGAAATCAAGACAAAGGGAGACCGTGTAAGAGAGAGAGGAGGCGGGATATACCGTAAATAAGTGGGAGAAAAAAGATACAGTGGGAGAGAGACATACATAGAAAGCGATGTTGATTACGAAGACTTAACTACAAAGAGAGACTGTAAGAAAGGATTTAGAAACTTCTTTCTTGAAAGAGAGCGAATACGTTTGCATGCCAAAATTTTTAGTGAGATGGTGGAATGAGGGTTGAGGCATCCGGTTCCTCACTTTTCTTCAGAGTATTTTAAAGAGGAACGTACTCGAATTTAGTGCTTCGACAGGAGCATTTTCCCGCTAGTTAAATGTCTATACGCGGATTTCGGCGTATTTAGATGTATTCTGAAGCGTTCTCGGGTGTAGATGTATTCTGAAGCGTTCTCGGATGCTTATCAGGACGATGCCGCCCGGTTGAATACCGGGGAACATCTGAAGACCATAATACACTGGGAAAGCCTAAAGTCATATTTATATGTACCAGTGTTCCAACTATCATCAGTTGTACCTTACCGACATCCGTGTCTTTTTTTCCTACGGAGAAAGCGTCGTCCTGCTGCCTGTTATTTTATGTAGCCGCTTGAGTCTTCCACATTCATCTATAACAGAATTCATCATTATACGCCGAGACAGACAAAATATCTTCAGGCTTTAGGAAGAATGTTCTGATTCCAATTACGAAGAAGGTGTGTGCCGACAGCTGTGAATACCACCTCACCATCAGTTTAGTAAGGTGTGGTTGCAAAATATTGACCTGAATTATTTACAGAAGAATAAATAAACATGTAGAAGCCGACATTTTGGATTCCGGAGAAATGCAGAAACAGGCGTGGCAAAACAGACCCTAAACTTAAATGCTAGAAGACAGATTGAAAAAAGACTAACATTTAACCATCTGGTCATCTACGTTTTATCTTTCTCCAATCTGCCAATGGCCCTCCACCGCAGTTCCGGTGTTTCACGCTTCGATGCAGCCCAACCAAGTTGTCTATCCCAGCTGCCTCTTTCCGGTATTAGGACGTCAGCTGTCATCCTACCCAAGAACATACAGTTGTCTTCTATTCACAGATGATGCAAGTAGATTACAAACCCACAGCGTTGTAGTTGATTTTATCTAGCATTACTGTGGTATCATCATGCTCACCTTCATCGTATATTACTTTGTATTTTCTGAGTAAATTCTGCTTTCCTGGTGTTCCCGTGTTCATGTAATGCGTAATGTATAGGGGATCGTGTAATATATGTCTTGCAATTTTAAGTTTTTGCGGAAACTTCAGCATTTGAAACATCTTTTTAACATTCTAGACGACTCGCTGGAGCATCTCGCTTGATGCTGCGATATATCCCCCCCCCCTCCCCCCGCCCCCAACTCATAAAGGTTTTTACCTTATACGTTTCCTCCTGACATTTTCAAAGGAAGGGATCAAATGGGGTTGTATTACACCTCTCGTTGCCCAGTCAGTAATCGGAAACGTCCAGTAACCAGAAATATAAAAAACGCGTTGTCGTACTCTTTGCCTGAAATGGGGAGCATGAAGTACCGCACTCAGACGGTAAGTTATTTTGCATATACAGCTCTGCTTTCACCGTTTCACGAAATACGTATTAAACTAAGCGAGTGTGGTAGTCGCGATACCACATCGTACAATCACAAACTGATACGAATGACAGTTATCAATTACAGATTCCGTATTTTAGTACATGAGGAGCTCATTAACGACTATTGCGGCAACTGACGAGCAAACCGATATGAATTTCCGCTTAATCTGAGCATAAAATGTCACTCAAAATATTACGTAATTTCTTATTCCCCAACCATTTTATTACAGACACAGGGAAGTTCACTCTGGCATCGACGTTTCTCGAGACAAAGCTTGGAAAAAGCGCAGTTTTCATGTTTATCGATTTATCTCCTCCTTTTTTTGCGCCACGCGGGATTAGCCGAGCGGTCTGAGGCGCTGCAGTCTTGCACTGTGCGGCTGATCCCGGGGGAGGTTCGAGTCCTCCCTCGAGCATGGGTGTGTGTGTTTGTACTTAGGATAATTTAAGTTAAGTATTGTGTAAGCTTAGGAACTGATGACCTTAGCAGTTAAGTCCCATAAGATTTCACACACATTTGAACATTTTTCATTTTTTGCGTATAAAGTCACCCTCTCGTTGGTAGCATGAGTTTGGATGTGGATTACGATGTCCAGGTTAATGAAACATATATATATTTATTATTTCTTAAGTTTATTTTGACAGCAGTGACTTTGAGATTTACTTTGAAGTTAACTAACGTCGATTCTGCGCTCAGGTGGAATCTAACATTACAATTGCACCACCTGCTATGTTTAAACAACGTGGAATAGTAGCAATAGTAGTAGTAGTAGTAGTAGTAGTAGTACTGGCAGAATTTACGTGCCTACTTCACACCAACACAAGAAAAAAGACATATTAATATACGTTTGAAAAGCCTTCGTTTTAGTTATCAATGAACGTTTCAGTGAACGCTTTTCGAAGAGAAATAGAGTAATTGTAGTTTAAGGAGGATAGCTTAAATTAATTTAGTTAGATAATAGGATGATATTATTGTTACAAAACATTCTGCGCATGTAATCTTCGTAAGAACGTTTATAATGAATACTATTCGAAGGCCATTTTAATGACTGAAGTTTGTGAACGATATTAAAAGCAATGTACTTAACAATACGAATGATATTATCGTGACGAATCAACCTGGTGATGCACTCGTTGTACCCATTGCGGCTATGCATTGTCGTGGAGACATTTTAATTCGACGTTAGTATACATTAGATATCTGTGTGTCACGCTTCACGTAAGCAGTAGTAGATAACAATTAGGCTCATAATCTTCGGATGTACAAATCATACGAAAGCGGTGTCTTAAATGGTTCAAATGGCTCTGAGTACTATGGGACTCAACATCTGAGGTCATCAGTCCCTTAGAACTTAGAACTACTTAAACCTAACTAACCTAAGGACATCACACACATCCATGCCCGAGTCAGGATTCGAACCTGCGACCGTAGCGGTCTCGCGGTTCCAGACTGTAGCGCCTAGAACCGCTCGGCCACCCCGGCCGGCAGCGGTGTCTTTTCTGAGACATATTCTCAGGGACCGCTGAACGACTGCAGGGTAGCCAGAGTCATATACATTCCCGAACGGCCTCTCTAGTCTTTCAACAGTAAGTGGTGCTTCTCTCCCTTTAAGCTCCTCTGTCATCACTGTTACCACGAAAGCATTACGCTACTGTTGACTGAAACAGAGCAAATAAATGCAGTAGAAAATTAACTAGTAGTTTTGAGAGGTGAAATAATGAAGGAGGCAAGGAACAAACAGGTTAAAAGACAAGACCCAGCAGAAATCATTTGACGATACACCAGACAGTAAATTTAATTGATAACGGAATGAAGTGTAAGCATGAAAAAAATGAATTAGGCACAAAGGAATACAGACTTGACAGAAAGTGTAAAATGGCATACTAGGATGAATTGAGGATAAATGCAAAAAGTTGTAAAACAGTGTGTAACTACGTGAAAGGTAGATGCCCTCCAAACGAAAATTAAAGAAACCTTTGGAGAAAAGAGAGTCAGGTCTCATGGCAAGACTGAACTACAGATAATGAAGGCTGAAAGGTGGAAGGAGTGTAAAGAAAGGACATACAAAGAAAAGATATTTAAGACAATATTTCAGAAGATGAGATGGAAGACGTGATACTGCGAGATGTATTTAAGACCCAAGTCGAAACAAGCCATCTGGAGTAGACGACACTCCCTCAGAATTAATGAGAACCTCGGATGAGACAGCCATGACAAAACTATCTCACCTATTGTGCAAGATGTATGAGAAAGACAAAACACGCTCAAACTTAAAGAAGAATGAAATAATTCCAATTCCAAAGAAGCCACGTGCTGATAAATGTGAATATTACGAGACCATTACTTTAATAAATCGTAGCTGCATACTACTAACACAAATTATTTACAGAAGAATGGAGAGAATGGTAGAAGGCGAACTATGAAAAGAGCGGCGAGACGATACCTACATTTATAGCATTTATAGATTTAGAGAAAGCTTTTGACAATTTTGGCTGGAATACACTCCTCGAAGCTCGGAAAGTGGAAGGGATAAAACACAAGGAGCGAAAGGTTATGTACAGTACAACTTGTATTGCAAGCAAATTGCAGTAATAAGGGTCGAATGACATTGAAACGAGGTAGTGAGAAGTTAGTGTACGCAGGAAGAGAGCAGGTTATTTTGGAATGTGATGCTACAAAAGATTAGACAGGTAGATCGAATATTCAGAGAAGTGATACTGCTGTATCTACTCGGCAAGGAGAAAGCTTTATGACGCAACTTGACGATCAGAGGGATTGACAGTAAACATTCTGAGGCATCAAGGAATACTCGATTTGGTTATGGGTGTGGTATGTGAATGAAAATTTTAGAGGGAGAACAAGACTAGATAACAGTAACCAGGTTCAAGGGGATGTAGACTGCACAGAGGAAGAGGCCTGCAAAGGATAAACTAACGTGGTAAGTTGTATCAAAACTCTTTTCACTCTGAGCACAACGGCTTCATCACTGTGTCACTGAGACTTCTATTGACACGTCTATGTTTAGCATGGGAGGTTTTGTTTATTATGTTCATTGCCCTAAATAATACGAATTTTAATGCATTAATATCGGTTACTACAACAACAAGTTTTTGACACAGTATATTTTTCAATTATATAACATAACAAGAAACAACATCTCTTCGCTATAATGAGCTAGATAAGCATTTACATTCAAATATTATGTGACTGATTTTTATTTAGCCATTCTGCTGTGTATAGAGGTTTTTATGCGATAAAGATATGACAGAGTAAGGAAACATTTCCATCAATGAACCACGTCTCGATGCCTAAAGAAAAACACGACTTTAGCAAGAGACTGAATACAGTAGCTCTATCAGAAAAAAATGGCTCTGAGCACTATGGGACTTAACATCTGAGGTCATCAGTCCCCTAGACTTAGAACTACTTAAACCTAACTAACCTAAGGACATCACACACATCCATGCCCGAGGCAGGATTCTAACCTGCAAAAATGGTTCAAATGGCTCTGAGCACTATGGGACTCAACTTCTGTCATTAGTCCCCTAGAACTTAGAACTAGTTAAATCTAACTAACCTAAGGACATCACAAACATCCATGCCCGACGCAGGATTCGAACCTGCGACCGTAGCGGTCTTGCGGTTCCAGACTGCAGCACCTTTAACCGCACGGCCACTTCAGCCGGCGATTCTAACCTGCGACCGTAGCAGCAGCGCGGTGGCTCTATCAGATTTTTACGCTAGTTTTCAGTTGTTTTCGGAAGCTGCTACAAACCGCTGACATTTGCAGATAAACTATGAAATGTTCTAAACATATTTGTTCATCGACTTTCATTACTTTGAGAAAACCATGAATTTGTTTTTGCATCCAAATGTTGATCACAGATGAACCTGGAAGTTCTGTTTTTCTGGAAACATCTCCTTAAAATGTGTACGAGAGGTTTTGTGACGCACGCCTTGCTGCCGGCTGCAAGGCGAGGAAAGTTACTGGATTGCGGCAGCCTCTGCTATCCTCGTTAATGGCTTCTCCATTCACGCACACTCGGTGACCTTCCTTCAACAGATTCCTTCAGAGAACTTCCGTCCAGTACCATTTCAGCGTTTCGTCGTAATCCATCTTGCTCTGAAACAGGACGGAATCAATAAGCTTCGCGAATTAAGTTACCGAAAAGAAAGTTTACACACCAATACGTCCTTTAATTTGTGAAGTACAAGAGGACTTTAAATGGCATTCTGACATTTAAACGGAGAACCTCAAAATTTTGCTTCGTCACAATTACTCTCTTCTTGTATAATTCAGAATGAAGTAAAAATTTTTGAAAATTTGGATCATATTTTGGCCTACATTATTATGGATGTTGTGAAATTTTTCACTGTCACGTAGAAAATAGATGTACTGTAATTTTTGAAAAATTACGTTAGCAAAAGTTGAAGAGCGCAAACATCCAGTCACCATAAAAGGGTGAAACCCATAGAAATCGCGTGACATAAAAGGTCTCTTATTCTTTCAATTAGTCGGTAAGCGAGCATCCACCGACTCACTATTTCATTATTATTTTGAAATGAAGTGCTTAAATTGGTAATATCTCTAAACCAAAGGCTTTGACAATAGACGAAAAGTGTGTATTTAGTATGTGAAAGACTATTACTCTCTCCAGACGTTTGATTTTATCTAGGTTCCACAAAATATCAGAAAGTACGCTAACTAGCAAAAATTGGAACGCCGTGCAGATACATGTGGCTTATATACACTTTATGCCGAAGATAAGGTGTCTGTCTATACGCAAATGGCTTAGATAAAATAACTGTACTTGGTAATATACTGAATAGCTACTGTGCTACGAAGCCACCACGTGCCGTAATCACAGTCTCTAAGCCATTTACCGCGGAATCACGGGTGGTTCTTCCCTCCGTACTGTCTTCGTGTGAATTCTCAAAGCTTCAAAAGAGGTTTCTGAAGTCTGACGAACAAGTTCCCGACCAACCAGACATTATCGATGGTCGAAATTTCAGACGAACGTACTAAGCAGAGAAGCGCTCCTCTTGTCGTTATTTCAAGTAGGCTTGCTCAATACGCATTCATCCCTCGCCGTTTATCGCCGGGGATTTTCTTCCCGTCTTACTGTAATGTGGAATGCAAAGTCTTCAGAGGGAAGGGCAGTTCGTCAAGCTATAAATCACCTGTGCTGCAACAGTCAGTGTTCAAATTTTTCTCTAAACCTATGGGCTGAGATCGCGTCTTGTATCCACACTGTCACACCTAGCGTTTGTCAGCCACCGTACTGTACAATATAGGACATCAGACTGCCGGGCATCACAACCGCGTCTAACGAATGTGTGGCTGACACTATCGCACGGGTTGCAGCGGCACTCGTCTGGAAACACTACCTGTTGTTACTGAGTACAGAAGCAACAGCGCTCACGTTTATGCTGCACTCAGGGTCGTTAGTGCTTTGAGGACAGTGGAAACCATGGCAGTTTTTGGAAGACACCATTCCTAGACATCAGTCATCAGCCTATTACGATCCGAAATCTCATTGTATGACGAAACAGCTCCCCCAGACAGATACTTCTGGTTCGACCTAACTAACGTTTCGATACACCACCGCGCCCTTCACATTAAAAAGTGGATACTGACCCAATAAAGGGCGTATCCAGCTAGAGACAGGAGATGGCAGATAATATCATATAAGTTCCAAAACGTGACGTAGTTTCAAGTACTGAAAAGTTCAAATTAGCAGTAAATTTTCACAGAGCGTATGAAGAATTCCTTCACAAGAAATTTAATAAAAATGGCTCGTTATTCCATTTTTTAGCTTTAATTAGCCAATTAAACAAGATTATTGTAAATTTCTAGAACAGCTAGTCACTTCACTAAATTTCCCTATTCCTAACTTCATATCATTAAGTGTAATATTAATTGTCTACGTTAACAGTAATTTTCCTGCTAAAGCATCAAAGAATCGTCAATTTACTAATGGAGAGAAGTGTGAAGGATAAAAAGTGTAGAGGGATAGCAAGGCTAGAATACAGAACGCAGGTTGAAATGTGTGTAGGTTAAAAGCAACAAACCGAAATTTTGCAAGGTTGCGTTTATCTTGCCACAAAACATTATAATCAGGCGTTAGTAAAGTAGAAACAATATAAAGTATACAGAACATAAAAAAACTGCAACATGCAAAACGGTAGACAAAAATGTTCTTCGTTTTTTTTCCAACTTAGAGGATTTACACACACATTCCCACAAATGGTTAATGCGCTCAATATGAGGTGTGACCACCTCTAGCAGCAATACAGGGCTGAAAAAAGAAGGAGCACGCCGTGAATGATGTCATCAGTCTCACGTATTGGCAATAACGCCTATTCTTCTTGCAGCGCTGCTCGCAAGTCTTTGAGAGTGCTTGGTGGATGCTGACGTGGTGCAATCCGTCTCCCTAGTGAATCCCAGACGTGCTCTATGGGATTCAAATCGGGAGAGCGAGCAGCCCACGATATGGTTGCAAGTCTGGGCTCACAGCACCGCGCGGCAACCGCACGTAACGTCCAAAGATCTCGTCACGGTAACTGACAGCAGATAAATCTTGCCGATTTAAATTTGGAAACTTGTGGTGAGGTCTTATGGGACCAAACTACTTAGGTCATCGGTCCCTAAGCCTGCACACTACTTAATCTAACTTTAACTTACGCTATGGACAACATATACACCCATGCCCGATGGAGGACTCGAACCTCCGACGGAGGGAGCAGCACGGACCATGACAAGGCGCCTCAGACCGAGCGGCTACCCCACGCGGCTTGCCGATTTAACCGTACAGTTTCATGAAGAGGGGTTCAAGTGGTCAGTAACATCCCTGCCCACACATTTGGAATCGTCCTCGATATCAGTCTCTTTCCACAACGTTTGGATCCCAGAATCGTGTTCCACGTACCCTGCAGATGCGAATCCGTCGAGACTTACTGTCCAAACCAAATCGGGACTCATCTGTGAAAAGAACATTGGCCCACTGTTCGACCGTCCACTGACAAGTTGACGGCTGCACTCAAGACGTTCCCTTCTGTGAAGACGCGTCAGAGGTAAACATACAGCAGGTCTCCGACAATAAAATCCACTCTGTCGAAGCCTTCTCTATACAGTTTACCTCGATACAACACGTCCAATGGATGCTACAAGCTCAGAGGCCAGTAGCCGTGTAGTACTAAGGCGGTAATGTCGTGCCCTTAGAGGCAAATAACGGTTCTCTATTTCTGAAGTCACACGTGGTCGGCCCGGCACTGGTCTTCGGGATACAGTTTCGATCTCTATAAACTGTCGCCACATCCGAAAAACAAAACGATTCAGATTAATCCATCGGGCCACATCACTCTGCGACTGTCCTGTTTCCATTCTGCCAATGGCCCTCCAACGCAGAGAGCCTGGTAGGCGTCTTTTCTGCGCCATACTGCACCGTCTGTAACTGTGTATACAGTGATTGTGGATGTGGGACAAACCAGCAAACACTATCGAGTTTGATGGTTGCCCTGACGACATCATTGACGTGGTTGTCCGTTGACCAGAATGGCGTTTCCGTGCAGGAAACGATCCTACGGACATCTGTTGACAGTTTGTATGATTATATGATGAATTAGACAGAGGACGGGGAAATAGTGGTTTGTTGCTTTAATTTTGGACACCAGTGTATTTATGCAGAGACGAAGAGATTTGCACAGGACTAGCGATGAGAGCCGCACCAATCAGTCTTCGAACTGAAGACCTCATCAACAACAGTAATTTTACTGAGAATTTATAAGTCTTGATGCCATAAAAAGGCGCTAATTTGACCTGTAAGGCGTAGAAGTAACGAATTTCCCGACATTGAGAGCATAGCACCTACGGGGCGTCTGCAACTTTTTGCACTAATTGCGTCTTGCAAACAGTGGAAAATGTTGGCCCTTGGCTTGTGTAGGATAACAGTCAGCGATGTTTACTTCGTAGCTCCCCCGCTTTAGTTCACGGCCGGAGCCAGATGGTAAGTGACGCACTCAAATCACAGATTTGAACGGCGAAACTATCGAGCCGCCATTGTCACGTTGTTCAGAAAATTGTTGCTCCGTCGTTCAGCCTGTATCAGTCATCGTGACTAGAAGTTCATCGAGAGCAGCACCTACACGTGAGTAGGTTTTCCGTATGAGGTGAGCCGAATTCGTCATTGCCGCCCTTGTTAAATGCTTCACTCTTTCGATTCCTATTAGAGCCCGTTAAGTTTCTCTGTAAGTAACTAGCTATTAAATATCAATGGTCTGTCTGCGTATTCCTTAAAGACAGGGAGGGAGTGTGTGTATGTGTGTGTGTGTGTGTGTGTGTGTGTGTGTGTGTGCACGCGCAGCGCGTAATGGCAGCGCTGTTTGAGGCGCCTTGTCCCGCACTGCGCGGCCCCTCCCGCCATAGGTTCGAGTCCTCCCTGCATGGATGTGTGTTGTTGTTAGCATAAGTTAATTAGTCTAGGGACCGATGACCCCAGCAGTTTGGTTGCTTAGGAATTCACACACAAATGACCGCAAAAAATGTGTGTGTGTGTGTGTGTGTGTGTGTGTGTGTGTGTGTGCGCGCCAGCGCATGAATAAAATGCATTCATGCACCCACGTATTGTTTTGTTTAAGTTTAAAACAGCGTTTTCCCATAGCTAGATTATTTAATTAATCTATATTACTGAAGCACATATTCATTGCGCTCTCGCTGATGAAGGCGTTGATAAATTCCTTTCTAAATCTCATACATTTTTGTGTTGAGTGGTTGCGGAAGGAAGGAGATAATTATCCCGTGCACACCATGGTCGGTATTATAGCCATTGTCATCAAATGTACAGGACACACACCTTTCGTGCAAGTACATAAAGACCTCCGTATTGCTGGTACAAGGAGTAATCAAGAATGTCATTTCGACCAGGCAGCAAAACAGCCTACAGTTATTCTCGCCGCTGTCTGGATTTAATTCATATGCGCACAACACCTCCCGCAGGTCACCCACCACCTCCTTGCTATCTCCCATCGCTTTACCACAAGCTGTCCAGCCATCCCCATCCGTTGAAAATGTTTATCTGCATAATACTGAACTCGCATCCTGACCCAACGCACAGGTTGACATATCAGTTGAGAATCACTTTGAAGGATTCCAGAACGTGTTGTAGATATTGACCGTGTGCCGTGGAACCTCAACAATTATTTCACCGTTAGCCGTTATTCTTCCTGCAACTGAAAAAGCAAAATGGCGCCGAGATTGAAAGTTTTTCAGTAATTTTGAGTTTTATTTTGTAAGAAACTGTGTTTCGCTTCCTACACTCCTCCCCCTTTCACGAAACTAGTATAAGATGCTACCTCTCCTCTCCCCCCCCCCCCCCCCCCCCATCACCCCCACCTCAGGCCAGGTCCTAGGTACGCTTCAGTGCACTTAACTTTCAGTTTCCACTGCATTCGTTGATTCTTCAGTACCTGTAAGTGACGTAGCACTTTCATTTCCAGTCACAACGGAGAGGACACAGAAGATCCTACACAAATAGCTTTCTTGTTCTGTCCGCATCACTGTTTCTGGTACACTACTTTACACAGGACTCATACAAGCCAACGTTTTTGCTTCAGTTTTCACAAAGTAATGGGCTTAAACGAAAAGTGATAAGCAGTTGAAACGTAGCAAACTGAAGTCGCTCTGCTTGCTACTGTAACTCCTTTAAATATCTAATTATTTCCTTGCCTGTGAACTAATTACACTTACACACGTAACGTATGTAGCATGTGCACACCGAGTTTTTATTTAAGCAATATTTTATGTAATGTTGTTATTTAAGTCATAAGTTACCAACTGCTAACTGCCATGGCATAGTTAGTTTTCCATAAAACAACTTTACTTAACATAAATCTGTAATTGAAAATTGGAGGCGACGGACACAGCTAGTTAGAAAGCCCTACTTTCACTCTCTGAAGTAACCTGACTAACCTTTTCATCAAGAAATTATCTGCATCTAACATTTGGACATACACTAAAACACTTCCGTTGCTTGAGGCCTTAAGTTTATTTATTCACTGCAGTTTTGCTGCCTTTTCTAACTAAGATAATGAATTTGACTTTGACTAAATTAAGGAAATTGTAAACCTGGAAATTTACATGGAGCTAGGTAACCCACCGCAGAGGTGTACAGTGTATCACTCAAATACTGCCTTGAATTTTAATATATTTCTCGTTGTCTATCACACAGTTAAACAAAATTATTATTGAACAGAACGTGTTGTCATCACTCATAGGTATGACCATTGCATTATTATAAGCTATAACATAATTCACAAAATATCCATATGCAAGTATTTAAATACCTCCTTCAGACAGCAAATCTTCAGTCCATGGGCAGAATTCATTACGAGCACATCGGATACTTGAAAACTGCACCCAGTTAAATTTGCACCCAACCAGAAATTTGCACAGAGTATAGCTGGAAACTAGCTGCCTACCACATCACGGCCTATCTGCGCTTCGAGTTCTCCCTCAACCACTCCTAACGCACGCAGGGGTGCTGTGTGACCCTGTCAGACCAGCGTCGACGCCGTCTTGCAAATGAACAACGTAAACAAAACATCGTACTGGCGAAAGAAGAACCATGGTATACGAGTACTTAACGTTCGACGATATTACCTCTTGCATACGCTGTGACACTGGTTCTATTCGTTGCCTAGTTTATATCCTACTTTTCCATCTTCTACGATGCATATCCACATCTACGTCTAAATGATTGCATATGTCCCAAAGAACACACACATTTTTATCTCGCACCCAATATGAATCAAAACATGAAGGAATTAATGGCGCTGGCTGCTAGTGGGCACTGACCTAAATCAACGGGGAAGACTGAAAATTTGTGCCGGCCTGGGTTTCGAACCTCTTGTCTCCTGCTTATTAGCCAGACGCACTGACCAATGCGCCATCCGGACACAGTGCTCATCGCAACTGCATGCAGTACCCAAGCACGCCCTCCGTCAAACTCAAATTTTCAACCTATCCACATGCTACTGATGTAGTGATCCTTGCCTATTATCCTCTGTACTCGCAACATTTCGCCCATACCCGTAAGAGTTGAAGCGTGGTGTACATCTGCGCTGAAGTGATCAATTAGTTGTCCTCACCTTAATTAGACACGTGCTAAAGAACAGACACCACATATCTAATTAAGGTGTGGACGACTAATTGATCACTTCTGTGCAGATGAACACCATGCTTGAACTCTTACGGGTACCTGAGAAATGCCGCGAGTAACGGTCAACGCATCTGGCTAGTGAGCACGAGATACGGGATCAGATCACGGTCGGGCACAAATTTTCAACTTTCCCCACTGATTTAAATCAATGTCAACTAGAAACTAATGTCATTAATTCCTTTGTGTTAAGTGCCTGGCGGAGACCTCATTGAACAACCTTCAAGCTATTTCTCTACCGCTCCACTCTCGAAGAGCGCTCAGGAATAACAAACACGTTTGCTTGACAGCGACGATTTCTCTTATTTTATTACGACTATTATTTCTTCCTATGTATGTGGCCGCAAACAAAATATTTGCGCGCTCGCGGGAGAAGGTTGAAGACTGGAATTTCGTGACAAGATCTCGCCGCAGCGAAGAACGCCTTTGTTGTTTTAATTATTGACATCCGTCACACTCTCTCCACTATTTCACTATTATACAAGACGAGCTACCCTTCTCTGAATCTCCTTCATCAATCCTGTCTGGTAAGTATACCAAACCACGCATCAGTACTCTGGCAGAGAATGCACATGCCTAGTGTAATCATTTGCATCTATTAAGCGTTCTGTCACTAAAACGTAGTCTTTGGTTCGGCTTCTCCATAACATTAGCTATGCCGGCCGAGCGGTTCTAGGCGCTTCAGTCTGAAACCGCGCGACCGCTACGGTCGCAGGTTCGAATCCTGCCTCGGGCATGGATGTGTGTAATGTCCTTGGGTTAGTTAGGTTTAAGTAGTTCTAAGTTCTAGGGAACTGATAACCTTAGAAGTTAAGTCCCATAGTGCTCAGAGCTATGTGAACCATTTTGAACATTAGCTATGTGATCGTTCCAATTAAAGTTGTTCGTAACTCTTTGCCCTTGATATTTAGTCGAATGGATAGCCTTTAGATTTGTGTTATGTAGCGTGTAACAGATATTTAATTGATTTCTTTTAGTACTCATGTGGACGAGCTTACACTTCCTATTAATTAGGTGAAAATTGCCACTTCGCATCATACATACATTTCGTCTATATCATTTTGCAGTTGGTTTTGATATTCTCATGACTTTGCTAGGCGGTAAATGATAGCATCATCTCCAAACAATTTAAGGTGGGTGTTTAGATTCAGATGGTTCAAATGGCTCTGTGCACTATGGGACTTAACTACTGTGGTCATCAGTCCCCTAGAACTTAGAACTACTTAAACCTAACTAACCTAAGGACATCACACACATCCATGCCCGAGGCAGGATTCGAACCTGCGACCGTAGCAGTCGCGCGGTTCCGGACTGCGCGCCTAGAACCGCTAGACCACCGCGGCCGGCGGTGTTTAGACAATCTCGTAAATAATTCATATAGATTCGAAACAGCAGAAGGCCTGTAACACTTTCCTGGGGAAACGCCAGATATCGCGTCTGTTTTACTACGAACTATGACCTTCTGACAGGAAATCACGGGACCTGTCGCACAACTGAGATAATGCTCCATAGGCGCGCAATTTCATGAGACGTCGCTTGTGGGATCGGTATCAAAAGCCCTCTGGATGTCTAGTAATGTGGAAGCAATTTTAAATCCCCTGTCGATAGCACTGATTACTTCATGATAATAAAGAGCTACTTGTGTCTCGCAAGAACGATTATTCTGAATCTCTGCTGACTATTTATCAGTAGATCGTTTTCTTGGAGGTAATTCAAAATGTTTGAACACAGTATATGCTCCAGCATCCTACTGAAAATCGACTTCTATTATATACACACATCAAAAAGAGTTTTGAATCTCCCCAGTTCCCATAACTACTGAAGACAGACATTGACTCTGGATATTGTTATTACAGACATAGTCCCTGTGATTGTTCAGAGATGTCACTAAACCCGCCCGAAGATGTAAACAATCATGCATGAGCAGCGCCTATTAGACGAACGGGGCGGATCAGTTCCAGTCGTTCCACCAGAAGGGAAGAATGCGGCTCGTGTTGTCCGTAGTTAAACCATGCCTAGACGGTCAATACGGCGCTTCGATCGCGTCCGCAATGTTACTTTGTGCCAAAAAGGGCTCTCAACAAGGGAAGTGTCCAGGCGTCTCGGGGTGAACCAAAGCGATGCTGTTTGGACATGGAGAAGATACAGAGAGACACGAACTGTTGATGACATGCCTCGCTCAGGCCGCCCAAGGGCTACTACTGTCGTGGATGACCGCTACCTACGGATTATGGCTCGAAGGAACCTTGACAGTAACTCAATCATGTTGAATAATGCTTTTTGTGCAGCCACAGGATGTCGTGTTAGACTGTGCGCAATAGGCTGCATGATGCGCAATTTCACTCCCGACGTCCATGGCGAGATCCATCTCTCAACCACGAAACCATGCAGCGCTGTACAGATGGGCCCAAGAATGGACCGCCCAGGATTGTCATCCTCTTCACCGATGAGTGTCGCATATGCCTTCAACCAGACAATCGTCGCAGACGAGTTTAAGGCGTTCAGTCTGACCACCTCCAGACACACTGCCCAGCGAGTGCAGCAAGGTGGAGGTTCCCTGCTGTTTTGGGGTGGCATTATGTGAGGCCAACGTACGCCGCTGGTGGTCATGGAAGGTGCCGTAACGGCTGTACGATACGTGAATGCTATCCTCCGACCTATAGTGCAACCATATCGGCATCATATTGGGGAGACAGTCGTCTTCATGGACGAAAATTCGCGCCCCCATCCTGCACATCTTGTCAATGACTTCCTTCAGGGCAATGACATCGCTCGACTAGAGTGGCCAGCATTTTCTCGAGACATGAACCCTATAGAACATGCCTGGGATAGATTTAAAAGGACTGTTTATGGACGACGTGACCCACTAACCACTCTGCCGGCCGCTGTGGCCGTGCGGTTCTAAGCGCTGCAGTCCGGAACCGCAGGACTGCTACGGTCCCAGGTTCGAATCCTGCCTCGGGCATGGATGTGTGTGATGTCCTTAGGTTAGTTAGATTTAAGTAGTTCTACGTTCTAGGGGACTGATGACCCAAGATATTAAGTGCCATAGTGCTCAGAGCCACTAACCACTCTGAGGGATCTACTCCGAATCGCCGTTGAGGAGTGGGTCAGTCTGGACCAACATTGCCTTGATCAACTTGTGGATAGTATGCCACGACGAATCGACGAATACAGGCATGCATCAATGCAAGAGGACGTGCTACTGAATATTAGAGGTACCGGTGTGTACAGCAATCTCGACCACCACCTCTGAAGGTCTCGCTGTATGGTGGTACAACATGCAACGTGTGGTTTTCATGAGCAATAAAAAGGGGGGGAAATGATGTTTACGTTGATCTCTATTCCAGTTTTCTGTACGGGTTCCGGAACTCTCGGAACCCAGATGATACAGAACTTTTTTTGATGTGTTTAGTTCTGCAATTCAGCAATTACTCATATTGCATATTGGTATTACCTTTGCAATTTTCCAATCTTTAAGTACGGATCTTTCGGCGAGCAAGCGGTTGTATAGGGTTGCTAAATATGGAGATATTACATCAGTATACTTTGAAACGAACTGAACTGATATATAATGTGTATCGAAAATATTCTCTTTATTAAGTGATTTCAGTGGTTTCACTATGCCGTGGATTTCTACTTCTAAGTCACTCTTGTTGGCGGCAGATCTTGATTCGAATTCTACAATATTTACTTCGTCTTTCTTGGGGAAGGAATTTCGGAAAACCGTATTTAGTAACTCCAGTTTAGTGGAACTGTTAACGGTAACATTACCATGCATATTCTGTCATAGGAAAAACCGTTATGCTCTGTCTCCTAAAACATTTTTTTATGTTGTTACATATACTGTTGATATTACTTGAGTTGTGATGAATACTCTGTCCTTTTAAAGAGTATCACACTTAATAGAGAGTTTTACAATACTCATATGTCTTCCACTTCGTGATAACAGGAATGAATGGCGGAATTATCCAGGAATACTGCTCGTACATTATTCTCGCACCACACGAAAGACACGTGATACATGTATTAGTGTCAGTGATGTTGAGAAACAGCTGAAGTTGCTAAAGTTTAGCAAAGCTGCAGCACCCGATCGAATCCCTATCAGATTCTTTACCAGTTTTCCGTCAGAGGTAGTCCCATTTTAACCATAATCTATCCTAGATACCTAAAAAAAAAGCGGTGCCCACTGGTTGGATGAAAGCACAGGCCACACCCTCTACAAGAAGCGCATCAGAAGTAAAGCACGAAATTAACGTCCCATATCCTTGAGATCCATCCGTCATAAAGTCTTAGAACGTGTTCTGAGTTCAACTCGTTTGAAATATTCAGAAATGTAAAATTGTGCGCTTCACAAAACGGAAACGTGCAGTTCTATGACTACAATAGAATCACAATTTGATTCTGTCAACTCGTCAAATACGTAGGCGTAACAGTTTGTAGGGGTATGAAATGTAATGATCATTTAACTAAGTTATGTACAAACCAGGTGGCAGAGTTCGGTTCGTTGGTAGGATATGAGGGAAATGCAATCGGTCAACACAGTGGTTACAAAACAGTCGTGCGACCCGTCCTAGAATACTGCTCAAGTTTGTGGGACCTGTAGCAAATAGCACTAACCCGGGATACTAGTGGTCACAGCTTTGTTTGACCAATGACGGAGTGCCACGAAGATGCTGATGAAATGAACTGGCAGACGAAGACGGAAGCAAACTATCTAGAGAAAGTCTAGTAAGATTTCGAGACCAAGCTTTAAATGATGTATCTAGAAATATGGTACAACCACCTACCTATCAGTGCCGGCAGGGATCAAGAAGGCGAGTTTAGACTAATTACAGCTGTCACTGAGGCGTTTAAGGTGTCATTCTTCCCGCGCTCCACATGTGACTGGAACAGGTAGGATCCCTAATTACTTGTACAATGGGAAGTACCCTTTGCCATGCACTTCACAATGGTTTGCACAGTCTGGATGTATATGCAGAATTTTTGTTATAAATAAAATTATATTCTTGTTTTTAAGTCACACATAGGGGAAGCACACACTTAGCACTACGACTGGAAGAAGTAGCTACCGTATGTACATCTATCACCTGTACGGGATGAACCAGAACTCCACTGATGAAATTTCTTGATTTTCTGAGTATTTTGGTATACGAAAACGTTGTCTCCAAAAATTGTTCAAAAGGCTCTGAGCACTATGGGACTTAACATCTGAGGTCATCGGTCCCCTAGAACTTAGAACTACTTAAACCTAACTAACCTAAGGACATCACACACATCCATGCCCGAGGCAGGATGCGAACCTGCGACCGTAGCGGTCACGCGGTTCCAGACTGAAGTGCCTAGAACCGCACGGCCACACCGGCCGGCCGTGGTCTCCGGTGGTGCGTTTTGAAGTAATAACGTAATTATAACTTAATTTGTTTTGTTACCATAATTATCTTTGTTATGTGAAAATAGTTTCACAACAGTGAAAAAAGCCTGTAATATACAATCAGTAAAATGTTATAACATGAAAGGATCCAGCTATTCGTGGGCGCGAATGTACAAATGCAAAACTACTGTCATGTGGTTGCCATCCCTGCGTGAACAGTTGAGCATGTCGTCGTCGTGGTGTTTTTCCATTGCATTCAGTGACGAGATGCATATCGGCGGATTTGTCATCAGTAAATCTATACATATTGCTGTGTATCACTGCTAACACTGCCGAGAAAACCAACCCGAGACTGGACGTAGTAGCACTGAATGCGAGGTGGAGGACCAAGAGTCAAGTAGCCCCCACTGTTGTCAACAGCAGGTACCGTGAGTGAATGGAACAACTTGTTTCCAAATAAAACACACAGCGCATACCGTCAACACATTACTGTTGTGCAGATATTTCCAATACAATACCGATAGGAGAGGTAAGACATGAAACGAAATGGAATTACTCTGTAATGAGCCACCGAAGACACGTCCTTCATACCAAAGGACACTGGAAATATCCCTAAATAACATCAGAAATTTTGTCGGTGAAATTCTGGTTCATCTACATCTCTGCAAGTCACCTATTGGTGTGTGGTGGAGTGTACTTTCGGTACCACTATCTAATCCCTTCAACCCTGTTCCACTCGCGAATAGTGCGTAGAAGAATGATTGTCGGCTCACCCTGTATACAAGCAAAACAGCCTTACGTTAGAATGACAACGCATCTCATTTATATTACATGTAACAGATGCTGATCCACGGATATAGTCCACAATTTATTTTAAACTATGCTTCGTCGTAGAAGAGATACGATCCGGCCGTAAAAAAAAGTCTACTTCATCAGCACAACTCTGTTACAGGCGACCGTGGTACAGCACGCGAGGGCTGGCCGGTGCGGGCCCTCAGTTCTTCTACACCACTGGCCATTAAAATTGCTACACCAAGAAGAAATGCAGATTATAAACGGGTATTCATTGGACAAATTTATTACACTAGAACTGACATATAATTACATTTTCACGCAATTTGGGTGCATAGATCCTGAGAAATCAGTACCCAGAACAACCACCTCTGGCCGTAATAACGGCCTTGATACGCCTGGGCATTGAGTCAAACAGAGCTTGGATGGCGTGTACAGGTACAGCTGCCCATGCAGCTTCAACACGATACCACAGTTCATCAAGAGTAGTGACTGGCGTATTGTGACAAGCCAGTTTCTCGGCCACTTTTGACAAGACGTTTTCAATTGGTGAGAGATCTGGAGAATGTGCTGGCCAGGGCAGCAGTCGAACATTTTCTGAATTCAGAAAGGCCCGTACAGGACCTGCAACATGCGGTCGTGCATTATCCTGCTGAAATGTAGGGTTTCGCAGGGATCGAATGAAGGGTAGAGCCGGGTCGTAACACATCCGAAATGTAACGTCCACTGTTCAAAGTGCCGTCAATGCGAACAAGAGGTGACCGAGACGTGTAACCAATGGCACCCCATACCATCACGCCCGGTGATACGCCAGTATGGCCATGACGAATACAAGCTTCCAATGTGCGTTCACCGCGATGTCACCAAACACGGATGCGATCATCATGATGCTGTAAACAGAACCAGGATTCATCCGAAAAAATGGACGTTTTGCCATTCGTGCACCCAGGTTCGTCGTTGAGTACACCATCGCAGGCGCTCCTGTCTGTGATGCAGCGTCAAGGGTAACCGCAGCCATGGTCTCCGAGCTGATAGTCCATGCTTCTGCAAACGTCGTCGAACTGTTCGTGGAGATATTTGTTGTCTTGCAAACGTCCTCATCTGTTGACTCAGGGATCGAGACGTGGCTGCACGATCCGTTAGAACCATGCGGATAAGATTCCTGTCATCTCGACTGATAGTGGTACGAGGCCGTTGGGATGTAGCACATCGTTCCGTATTACCCTCCCACCGATTCCATATTCTGCTAACAGTCATTGGATCTCGACCAACGCGAGCAGCAGTGTCGCGATACGATAAACCGCATCGCGATAGGCTACAATCCGACCTTTATCAAAGTCGGAAACGTGATGGTACGCATTTCTCCTCCTTACACGAGGCATCACAACAACGTTTCACCAGGCAACGCCGGTCAACTGATGTTTGTGTATGAGAAATCGGTTGGAAACCTTCCTCATGTCAGCACGTTGTAGGTGTCGCCACCGGCGCCAGCCTTGTGTGAATGCTCTGAAAAGCTAATCATTTGCATATCACAGAATCTTCTTCCTGTAGGTTAAATTTCGCGTCTGTAGCACGTCATCTTCGTGGTGTAGCAATTTTAATGGCCAGTAGTGTACCTGCCGGGCAAGTCGTGGAATTGTGGCGAGGGATGGGGGGGCGGAGACCACTGGACCCTTTCTCTACTCGGACGCTAATTTCACTGGCTGGAGATTCTACTGGGTGCAATTTACAGGATACCCAGCACATCATGTAGTAACGCGTGTGGAAGTCCGCGCTCAGATCGGAACACGCAAACAGCTACGTGCAAGAACGCGCGATTTTTTTTTTCCATCAGTCTTCTGACTAGTAATCCTCTCCTGTGCCAACCTTTTTATCTCAGCAGTCCCTGCAACCAATATGCTCAATTATTTGCTGGATGTATTCCAATCTCTGTCTTTCCCTACAGTTTGTCCATTCTACAGCAACCGTTATTATCGTGAAGATATTCCTTGATGTGTTAAGACATGTACCGTCTGTTAAATGGCTCTGAGCACTATGGGACTCAACTGCTGTGGTCATCAGTCCCCTAGAACTGAGAACTACTTAAACCTAACTAACCTAAGGACATCACACACATCCATGCCCGAGGCAGGATTCGAACCTGCGACCGCAGCAGTCGCACGGCTCCGGACGGCGCGCCTAGAACCGCGAGACCACCGCGGCCGGCCGTCTGTTAAATCTAGCCTAGTCGTCATATATGGGGTGTCTGGGAAATCTGCTTTCTCGGATCACTAGACAACATTCAAACTAAGAGCATGAATGAGTTGTATTAAGAAAGGAAAAGATTACGGTACCTAACTTTGGCTACTACACGGAAGTGTCGCAAGCAAAGGGCGACATGCACCAAATAAGCAATGTTCTTCAGTATAAGCTACTACTACTACTACTATTACTACATAACAATTGTAAGTCCATATTACATAGATTGTACAAGCAAAGTAACTAGTGTCGATGCTGCTGTAGGACTCGCTAATCTTGAAGCTACTCTTCAACTAGGCCGCGACCAGTCGGGCGCTGCACCTATGTTCTCTTCGCATAGGGGCCGCTTCTGTCGCGTTGTCGTCCAGGAGAGGCTTCGGTCAGCGTGCAATTGGCTGACGTCTTCTCTCAGCATTCTCTTATCTCTCGTTCCTGACTGGCATGCCGGCGCTTGACTTGACGCCCTAACACTATCACGCTGCACCTTTTCTTGTCAAATGTTTTTGATGTGTTCCTTTCTCCACCGATCCGGCGAAGAACCTCCTCCTTCCTTACTTTATCAGTCGACCTAATTTTCAGCAGTCTTCTGTGGCACCACATCTCGAACGCCTCCATTGTCATCTTCTCCAAGTTTCCTACTGCCCATGATTCACTACCATATAATGCTGTGCTTCAAACGTGCATTCTCAGAATTTCTTTCTAATATTTACGCCTGTGTTTGATACCAGCAACTTCTTCCCGCCAGGAGCGCCTGCTCTGCGTGTGCTAGGCTGCTTTTTATGTCCTCCTTGCTTCGTCCGTCAAGGGTCATTTTGCGTCCAAGGTAGCATAATTCCTTAACTTTTCTGCTACTTCTCGTTACTTTCGTCTTTCTTAGCTTTACCCTCAACCATATTGTGTATTCATTAGACTGTTCATTCCACTCAACAGATCCTGTAATTCTTCTTCACATTCACTGAGGATAGCAGTACCGTTACCTATCACTGATATCCTTTAATCCTGAATTGTAACCCCTCATGAACCTATTATTATTATTATTATTATTATTATTATTATTATTTCCGTCACTGCTTCCTTTACGTATAGACCATACAGTAGGACCGAAACACTGCATCCCTGTCTTTCACCCATTTTAATCCGAACACTTTGTCTTTTAATTTCACTGTTCCCTCCTGGTTCTTGTGCATATCGCATAGTACCCTTCATTCCCTATAGCTTACTCCTGTTTTTCTCAGGATTTCGATCTTGCACGCTTTTTCCAGGTCGACAAATCCTGTGAACATGTCTTGATTTTTCTTCAGTCTTGCTTCCATTATCAAGCGCAACGTCAACACCGTCACTCTGGAGGCGTGATCTTTCCAAATGCGACTGTAAAAAGTTATCTGTGTAAAAGTAGGGGCTATCACTCAGTGTATCACCAACATCTAGACTCTTATGTTATATCTTTGTGAAATTCTTTCTCAAAAGACAATCTGTGCCTAGTTATCATCGGATCTACTCCTCAATGTTAAGGCTTGTCATATTTATTTTCATTTATTGCTCCATGTCAACAACTTAAACGTATGTGTATTGCTGTCAGGTATCAGAAGATCGATTATGTCCAATGTCAGTGTAATAAAAACCAACTTTGTGATATTTATCAGTCAGAACTCGTCTGTGAAAGTGCACTGTAAACCTCTTACCACTAACAGACTGTTTCGTAGATTATTGGAAATGTCTACCAGTTCAAAAAAATGGCTCTTAGCATTATGGGACTTAACATCTGAGGTCATCAGTCCCCTAGAACTTAGAACTACTTAAACCTAACTAACCTAAGGACAGCACACAGATCCATGCCCGAGGCAGGATTCGAACCTGCGACCGTAACGGTCGCGCGTTTCCAGACTGAAGCGCCTAGAACCGCTCCGCCACACCGACCGGCTGTCTACCACTAATTAACATTGTTTCACACCTTATCAACAACTTGGCCGTATTGTGTTCATGCATGAGTGATAACAAATGCGAATAGCAGACAACCGTGTTACGTCCCGTATTCAAAATCTTGTTATGAAACAAGATTACAGCAAAATGATGGACATGAGACGACGTGCCACCGAGAGCAGTCGATAAATTACACGCAAGATACGTCGCACACTCAGTATTGCAGAATTCTAAAGGTCCAAATTGAAAAATGCAGTAACCCTCATAGCCACCGGTGAATGGTGTCTAAAACTTTTGTTGTAGCTTGACCGATGGCCAAATTCCAACATTTTGAAAGAAAAGGTACACTTTTGACAAGTCGACGGTATATTTATCAGAAACCTGATAATTTATGTAGCAAATTCCTGCCTTTGTGTGTTGCAATAAACGGATGTGGTTGGGACGCAGCGCTTCAGTACGCTACCACAGATGAAACAACATGGTGTTCAAGGATCCGTTAACGCTTCACTCACGCATCCTTCGATGACGTACAGGCCATTCAGTAATGCATGGACATTCCGTTTATGCCCACAGTACTACAGTATTTTGCCCAGAACGTGACGTACTTAATACCATGACTGTTGGTTGACTATGCCGTTGAAGGATGGTGCGCAAGGAAAATAAATAACTCTCTGCCTCCATTTAAGCTCCTCTCTTGATCTGTGGTAACTTCTTACACAGGAATAATGCAGTCTTGCAATTCTTCCTGCATTCAGTGTCTGTGGAATAGTAAGAGTAACCCTTCAAGTGGTGTATAAAGTATATTTTGTAGAACCTCCCGTTTTACCTATTTGAGCACCTCTGTAAATTTGTTTTACTGAATAAATTTGCAAATATTCGAGCAACTCTTCTTTGAGCTATTTCACCAATTCAGTCATTTTGGATTTATGAGAATTCTTGACAAGTGAGTAGTATACGTCGACAAGTAACACGACTTATTGAACAACACTGTTTCTTAGCGAAACTACTTGTTTTAAGAGCCCTCTTTCTCCCATATGTTTTTATTTACTATTCTTCTTCAATATTTCAGAAATTGTCAAGACAAACCACTCCCGTACAAACAAGAACGACCTTCGGTGAATAATCCCGAAGAGAGATTGATACTAAACCGTTATATACAAAGTGTCGAATTAGATAAGACATAAGTCGCAAGCACGTCACAAGCACAAAACGAGAAACACGCAAATAAGGTTCGTATTCCGGCTGTTTTTCGATTTGCCATCACTATTCCAGAACTATGAAAGTGTACTTGTTCTGCACATCATAGTTTAGTTCATCTGCTTGTTGATTTTTTTACGTTTACCGTTTCCCATCAGATGCTTCATGGTTTTATGCTTGCGTTTTTTCGATCTTCGCATTCAAGGTTATTTTTTCCTTGATCCTAGAATAAGACGAAGGAAGACCTACTTATGCATATTTCAGCGGTTATTGCTCATGCTCTCTTCTTATTTAGGGGAGATTAGGGTTAACTGAATCTCGGGGACTATTGAATTATCACATTAATTAACAAATAAAAAGAGAAAATCTTTTTTTTTCGTGCCATAAACTCGTTTCCTTAGGCTGGATGTACTGCTTTACGTTAGCTAAATTCGCAGATATGTATAAAAATGTGAAATCCACTGGCAAGAGTAATTTTTTCTCGTATCTAACAAATTCTCCTATAATTTTAATTGGTAGTAGTATACAATTTTGTTTGAGTTAAATTCAGTGTTTATTGCATTATGATACTCCAGAAATATAAGCTGTGCATATAGAGGTTTTCCCGCTATTTTGAAGATTTTTGAAAATGTGAAGGTGGGGTTAACTGGGCCAATAAACTTTGGCGTTAGGTGGACTGGTTCAGCTAATCGCATAATGATGCTGATGAATGAATATAATGAGTGATTTCAAGGCAAGACCTGCCAGTACCTTAAGAACTACCGCAGAAGATATTGCAGCCAATAGGGGCAGCCTGTTTTTTGGCTTTTATTGTCTACAACATTTTGAAAGGCTATGTTGTCAGTGGTACTGAACCTTTCAAATCAAACATGTTCACCGACCAAAATTTTTTGTCATCATATACAAGAGACAGATCTCTACCAATTCTGCGATGAATAACCGATGACTCACTGGCATAAAACCCAAGCAAATCTGCAGACGACAATGTAGACAATCTTGGACATCAGACAAGATCAGCAAATAGAATTTACACATCCCGTGCACGTTTGGCCGTATTCTGAGACTAGCGCAAAGAAAATAATGAGGGGTACAAGGAAAGGATCAAATGAACTGTCCTTACCAGCGAAAGACAGAAGACCAAAACAGTTACCAAAAAAGCATACACTCAATGAAGTAAAGCCTTCAGTCAAACGCCAGACATTGGAAGAAAGCAGCAGCAACTCCCAAGATACTGATCATGTCCAGAATATTGATTCCTCGGATACTGAGTCGAGTTTGTGTTCTGCCTTACGGCAGGTCTTGTCATGGGGGAAGCCTCGTCAGAGACGTCCTCTGCATGAGCGTCTATGGAAGATTCCAGTGGTGGTTTCCCGTTGCCTTCCACTGATGATGATGAAATGATAATGAGGACAACACAACAGTCAGTCCTTGAGCGGAGAAAATCTCCGACCCAGCCGGGAATCGAACCCGGGCCCTTTGGCGTGACAGACCGCCGCATTGACCATTCATCTATCGGGCGGACAGTTGTACACAAGTGGTGGTGAAAATGTTGGTACAGTGAAGAAGGGGACTTCATTGTAGTCAAAGTAGAAGGGAATACTGCCGCAAGTGGTAACTATTATGACTCTCAAACAATTAAAATGCACGATGATGGCTACGAAGCAAAAACTTTTTAGAAAATTGCTTCTACTACTAAATCTGAAGCTGCAGAAGAAGATGATATCTTTGTTGCTTCAAATGAAAAAATTGCGAAACTACCCACTCCAATACATGGCACTAGGTGTCGCTATGAGAACGTACTCTGGTTCTAGACTGATGCTGCTAAATTCATTGTGCATTAGTTTTGTTATTTCCACGAGTTTTTCATTGATATATTAGTAAATGTGTGTTTAGCATTGTTACTAATTTTTGCAACAAATTTTTGTATTTTGGTCATGTAATTTATTAATTTACCCAAGAGGTCCAATGAACCCATCCACTGGTGTGTCAAAGGTCTTCTCCAGTTCCGTAAAATCTGTGTGAAATACTACAAGAATGTAAGTTCCTGTCGTTTTTGTTTATATTTTTCTCCATATTCATAATTTTTTTTAAAAAAACCCATTATTTACGAACATCTCAAGGTTAGAAAAAAATAGGTCCAGTTATCCCCAGCTTCCCCTACCATCATTCACTGAGTTCTATTCTGCCCCTTTCACGCTTCTGTTTCCATTTAAAATTGCTGTTTCATCAGTTCGCCGTCGTAAGTGTGAAGCGTAACGTTCAGCTGCTTGGTTCACCTTTTCTTGTTTATTTTTATTTGGAAAAAAAAGGCCAGCTGTCCCAACTTAAAATTTTCACCGCGCAGAGCGTAAAGGATTTCTTTTCCATCTCTATTACCTTTATGAGCAGGTGTAACCGATATCTTAACTGAAAGGTTGTTAGGTGAGAATACGGGAACTAATGAGCACGTTGGATGATGTACCTAGGGGACCAGGTACCAGGAGTATTTACTAGCGCTGCGGCATTCACTTTGACATATTAGACTGCACGTTTAGTGCACGACTGCCGCTCATTTCCTAGAGTGGAGATACTGGAGTGGTTAACGTGGAACGGAAAGCGAAGGAAGACAATGAAGAGTTGCAAGTGATTTAAGAAGTGGAAAAGGAAAAGATTTATTGTCCACACAGTGTCGTCTTCTGTTGACATGTTACATATTTTGGAGATTGAATGAATATCAGCTCTAATTATACAAAATATATATTTGTGTTGCAGGACTTCTGGCCGTTCTCAAATAACGCAAAACGTATTTCGTGCAAATAGAGTTGTGCGTACAGATTACTAACAATATTTTCAGTTACCTTGTGTCCAGTGTGGGGAACATACTTGGCAAAAAATGAAAATTTTGTGATGGCACGGTGTAGGTGCTGTTTATTGTGGAGCTGATGACACTGTGCCAGGTTGTTACGTCCCCGCGCAGATGTGCATTTTTCGAGGTGTATGGGCCAAGGCAAACTCATCTGTTGATATAGAAGCATAATGTGACCCTTTCAATTAAAAAATTTTTTACTCCAGACCTGCTGCAACAGTTGAAACGTATGTAACAAATACCTTGTTCAGTCTTCCTGGTAGTTGTCAATAGAGAACTGTCCCGGTGAGTCTCAATACATACGACGAATTTTCGTAAATGCTAAGCTGCAGCCATTCGGGTGCCAAAGCAAACCACACAAGAGACAGGCATAGAAACTATACTAAGAGAATGAGGGGGATGATAATAACAAAGAATTACTCTGCTTTCTGTATTTCAGAAGAATCATGTGTCTCTGTACTGTTTGCTGCTTACTTTTTACAATGTTAGTTCTTTGCGAAACGGCTACAGAGTACAAATCCTACACAGCGCTCCCTCTCGTGATAATTACGACTGGGCGCTGATTTGTTTCCTGTTACTGGAAGGAAAAAGATACGAAAGAAATCCATAATGATATACGTCCCTAACATACGATACTGTGGTTAAGAAATTATTGCAATTCTAACGTGGAAAAATTAACCTGAAAGCTGAACTAACCAGTGGCGGCCAATCTTTTGTGGGGTGCCGGGAAATGCCACCATCTGGAGGCCTGTGTCTTGAAGACTGTTTCCTTTCGGTGGTGTCAATAGTGGAGAACGTATGCACCAGCTGCGGGTCAGTGACAAACTGCTGACACGAGTTTGTGAACATCCCATACCGTACTTCTCCACCCAGTCGTTTTCTTGATCAAAAACAGCGCTGCAAGATAGCAGCTGCCAAAACGTTGCAGCATAGCCAAACTGGCACTGACAAATTGTTCGTGCACGTGTTCACCACGGATGAACATTGTGTGTGTTACTATGTCATACTAAACCAAGTGAGAGAGAAAGCCGTGGAACGTTCAGCATCGCTACCTTCAAAAGATAACGGAGTCAAAGACATAGTCGAGGATAGCCAAGTTGAGTCTTTTTGGCATCGTTACGGTGCACTGTGGGCACATCATACTTGTGAGGTCCAGACAGTTACCGCAAAAGAGTACTGTAATCTCCTGATGAGCGTTGACTGTCAAGTAAAAACGCAGCAGAAAGTTGTCTAGTATGCCGCCCACCAAAGCGTCAGTGGATACTTCACAACACACAGTGACAGCCGCGCTCTTTTGAGATGCGAATTAAGCCCCAGCCTCCATATTTACACTACTTGGCGAACAGAGACTTCTTCCTCTTCCATCACTTAAGAATCCAGCTACGTGGGAGGCATCTGTACGTCAACAGTGAGGTCCTAGAAAAGCTGGACAAGCTTTTAAGATTCCAAAGAATCTTCACCAGTCAGGAAATCTGCCAGCCCTTTCACCATTGGAAGAAAAGTGTTACATCATGTGTTTAATATGTGTAGAGAAACTAATTCCGCAGCCGTAAGTACTTTGATTTCTGATGACAGCACCAAAATCATGATAATCCTTCGTCGAGTTCGCTCGTAACAGAAGTGGTAAGTCGTTCTTCAACTCAGTGAAACTAAGGGACATGCAACCTCCAACCACCATTCGTAACATGAGAGTGGCTTTTCCACAGTCTGAGGGATGTTTCCAGAATGAAATTTTCACTCTGCAGCGGAGTGTGCGCTGATATGAAACTTCCTCGCAGATTAATACTGTGTGCCGGACCGAGACTCGAACTCGGGACCTTTTCAAAGGTCCCAGGCTGTAGCAAAGCCATGTCTACGCAATATCCTTTCTTCCAGGAGTGCTAGTTCTGCAAGTTTCGCAGGAGAGCTTCTGTGACGTTTGGAAGGTAGGAGACGAGGTACTGGCGGAAGTAAACCTGTGAGGACGGGGCGTGAGTCGTGCTTGGGTAGCTCAGTTTGATGCCGGCACGGTAGCTCAGCGTGTTCTGCCGTCTGTAATAAAAAACTGAGTGAAAGAATCAATAACGAACTGCAACGGATGTCATGTGACGTCCGCTACGACGAAACATAACGAATAAAATGCCAAAAAAAAGACAAAGGTCCTACGTTCGAGTCTCGGTCAGGCACCCCGTTTTAATCTGCCAGGAAGTTACATATCAGCGCACACTCCGCTGCAGAGTGAAAATTTTAATCTTATTTTCGGTAGATGACTACAGTACGATCATATTTTACTCTTAAGAGAAGGAACGGTAATGCCAAAATTAATTCAAGGTACAAGATAACAGAATTCGACACACAAGCACTGAACATTCTAAAATTCTGACACCAAGATGAAACCTTTTCGGAATGCAGGGAATAACCGGTCAATAATTATGTATATTTTATACGTAGTCTTCTTTTAGATCAAAGCATTTTGCCCAAATTTTTCGGCAGAGTAGTTTTCGGTACGAAGTGTGCTACGGGATAGTCTATAAAAGACCAATCAAGAGCTTCAGGAGGCTGCAATAGTCTTCTTATTGGACTTCAAGAATTTTTAAAAGACAAATTTCCTTACATACGGGACTAAGTGCACCTTAGGATGAGTCAAATCAGTTGAACCTCGTGGTAGTTCCGACAATTCATGCTCAGTTACCTTATTTCCAAAGATCTTTTTTCGCAAGTGTGTTCTCTTTCCCATGTACTTTTTTTCTAACAGCCAGTCCAGAATACTTGCGCGCTATTGTAATGATAAAAAAGGAACTTCACTTCTTTTATTGTTGTTCAGTTTTTGGCGTGAAGTGGTGCACCCTTGCGTATTACGTTGTAATGAATCGATGCAGTATATTAGCTAGAGTCTTTTTTAAATGGTTCAAATATTGTTGATTTTCACATTCATTTTTGGACAGAGTTCAACGAACGACGCATTAGTATAACGCGGAGCAACTTTATAGTTAATTCTTCACGAAAAATATTCTGTACTATTCTTTTGATACGCCTAAGTGCTTCGTGATTTCAGATGTCTTTAATCACCTGTCGTTCTTTCTCCTGCGGTGCTATTTCTCGATGTTTTCATCTGTGATCGAATTTTGAGACTTGTTTAATGTTGATGATTTTAAACAGAAGTACGGTACATTTGATTTCATCCGACAATTTCTTAAATGTTGAAATCAACCCCAGGTTAATTTTCATTGGCAATGAACAGAATTTGTAAGAACACGGTATCGCTGTTAATCCATATAAATAAAAGTATTTTGTAAAAGTGTTTTGCAGATTAAGTGGACACAAACTACTGTGTATCATGCAACAACATAACAAACAAAATTTCATGCTATCAACACCATCTGTACAACCTGGAGAATTTCGGCTTACTCTCGTGATTTCTTGTAAATGTGAAGCATGGCATGCAGTGAACTTGCAGCTGCGCTCCCTTGCAGTCACTACGGAAACACTCAGAGGGGCAAAGAGGCTTAAACTGCAATCCGGTTTGGAAGGAAGCCACAGTGGCGGCCAGCTAAAAGCGGGCGGGCGCCTTAAGAACCTCTGCGGGATTACAGCGATGGGGGAATAAGGCATTCTGGTCCTACTTCCAACCTGACCAGTTATCAGTGGTCTAATAACGCCTCTCATTTTTGAATTGCTAGCATTTTTTTCATTTTTTTCTCTCTTTAATGAAGACAACCGTCACTGTTCTGATTCGTGTTCTGTTTCAATTCTGAAACGGCATTCGTCTCGATGTTAATTATCCGTAAGTTTACATAGCATAACAATCTGCACACATCAGTTCTCGTAATCTACGTTGCCTTCTCGGAGGAAAGTAAGGCATTATGCTTATCCATTAAGGATATTTTAGAACCGTGACTGTATATTGAATGTAAATAAGTTATACAGAACTGCAACCAGTCACTTTTTTGAATAATTATGTTTTATTCCATGAACTGGTTTTCGAACCTTTTCAGGTTCATCTTCAGATGGTTTCAGAAAGTTTCATAATTACTGCTAGGATAATGCTGGGTACTGGCTTGCGGCAGTATAGGCGGCTTTTTTCGGTTAGTGTCCATCTGTCTGCCTCCATTTTGATGTCCAGTAGTTATATCAGTACACACAACTCCACACAAACTATATTAATTTACGTAAATTAATGTAGTTTGTGTGAAGATATTCCTGTTCTGTCTGTGTCACGCCGGACCGAAGAGCAGGCGGTGCGCTTTGTTGGTCTTATAGCGGAGCTCGACTGCCCTGTGGAAACCAAGTTCAGGCAGATCATCCATTATCATGGTGGCCTGTCGAAAGGTAGCTCCGATGATCCACCGTTATCGTAGTTTTTTGATGCGATCGGAAACTTTGGCTGGAGTAGCTCGCCTGTAGTTCTTCTGCAGAGCTGTAGTGTGCCTCTCATTCGAACCGGAACGACAGGAAACTGCCACTGCCAACCGAGTGGTCTATCATGTTGCCGCTGGCATTTGCAGCTATGAAGGTGCCGCCGGACGCTCCAGTGATTAAAAGCTAAATTCATCCTCAAGTCAAATAGCGGAAGTTTTTCTTAACCCCATGTTAATCTAATGGCGGATTCCAGGAAGTGCTCACTTGAAATCCACATCCTTGTTGTTAAGACGCCTACCGTATGGACATGTGTAGCCTCTTTAACAAAGCAGTTCCAAAATGATGATCCTGAAAATAACACTTCAGTCTTGTCATAAGACATTCGATGCCCTGTGTTCACACAATGCTCCGCTGCAGCCGACTTCCCACGTTGGTCCTGGTATGTATGTCGATGGTGTTCAACACAACGTTTGTGTACTGTCTGGCCAACATGTGGTTTCCCAAACTGGCGTGGGATGTTATGTATGCTATGTTTCACATTACACTTTTACATTACATTGCCTGTAATGTCTGCTTCTTTCAGTATTGTAATTTTATCTTTGAATTGTATTATGATCTGTTTACTATATATCGATGGAGTAGTGTTTCCTTGTTTGGATCTTGTTCTGACTGAACCTGTATTAGTTATTTTATGCTAAAATTAAGTGCGCATATTACCACACCTTGATTGTGTAAATCTACAACAATGGAAATTCATTGAAACAATTCTACTGATAATTAGTCACATTTTATTTTATTATGTGGTAAGTTCTATGGGACCAAACTGCTGAGGTCATCGGTCCCTAGGCTTACACACTACTTAATTTAACTTAAACTAGCTTACACTAACGACAAAACACTCACCCATGCCCAAGGGAGCACTCGAACCTCCGACGGGTGGAGCCATCGAACTGTGGCAAGGTGCCATAGACCGCACAGCTACCCCGCGCGGCCTCATATTTTATACGTTATGCTACCATATCTTGGCAATTTTGACCAGGTGATGTACAGTATTATCTCCTGTGAAGATGACAGCCAGTACCGAAATCGGTATAGAATAAATAGAGCTTTACAGGTATTGACACGAAAGTGATTTATTCCAAAAATTTCTCAGCTACAGATAACCACTCAAACAAAGCTCTTTGTGTACACTCATATCCCTGTCATCGGTGGTGTGGTTATATGACCAGTAATAATATTTATAGTCTGGAATCATTAAAAAACCACGGTTCTGAAAACAGTTTAGTAAGAGTGCTAAAACCAAAAAAATAATTTATATATATAAACAATACAAAAACGCAAAACTACGAGAAAAACAAAAAGATAATGGTCTTAATCTAAGTCCTAATCTGCACTTGCAATCAAAATCTACTTGAAAGTAAAAGAAATTGTCTCCAAATACTATTTAATGATGATTTATTTTGAATGAAACTACTTCCCTTAGGACTATAATACGTTTGTATTTCAGATCTGGTCCGATGAACCATGTTACTTGTAGTGTGGTAACAATCCCACTTTCTCTGCTTGAGAGGGGCCCCCATGACAAACGAGCGGGCGTAGGACAGTGAAACTTAGTGAAACATTTGTAAGGACATGCAGAAGAGAAATGACGTACAAACCACCGAAAGAAATATATTTTAATTTATATATTTACTCATTAAAGTTTGTTAATTTATACCATGTTTACGTCCCAGCTTACAAACGTTGCTCAATATGACGATCATCCGCATCTACGACAGTCTCGAAGAGCATTAGACGTACCGTTTCACATTTGTTAGCAGCACTTTTCGAATTGTGGAGAGTGGAATGTTCAGCTGTCGTGTTACAGGTCGTGCATTGCTTGAAGATCACACATTTCGTCCAGCAATCTCATTCATGGAAACACAACCTTCTTCAACAATTTGTGGCGCAACTGGCCATCGGCCTCTCCCAGGAGGGACTTCCATATCGCCAGTTAGTTCAAACTTGCGAATCACGTTCTTCAACGCCTGTACGGAGTAGGGCTTCTCCCTATTCCTTTAAAGTGTCGATACTCCCGAAGAGCAGCAGCAGTATTGTTGTTGTCCTGATAGAACGGTTTTAAGAGTAAAGTTCCGCACACCTTGTCCAGACCCATGTTGACTGTCTGCAACTGTGATCCAACTACGTCGCAGTACTAGCATCCATGCCTAGCTACAAGTCATGAGACTAACACTACAAACAACGCAAATCCTGCAGCGCACGGTCTGAACATCATTCCTACAAACTTGTGTACCCATACGGTAAGTAATTTTCCATATAAGATAGACATCCACGCAGTCGCAGCCACCCACCTCCCACCCATTTCCCCCCCCCCCCCCCCACACACACACACAAAATTTTGACTGCCTTACATCCTTCTTGATTTCCCATTTGTCTCTTTGTAGCACAAAGTCAACATCGCTCCATAATGTACGAAATGTTGAGATTGGACATGAAAGGAATGTACTTCAAGCATTTCGGATCTTCAGCGAAAGACTTTATATTAATATTTGTTACACTGTGAAAGTTTATTGTGGAATGGCAGTGGTATTTTATGATTAATGTATGTTAGATTTTACAATCAAATCATGTGTTGTCTAAATAATTCTTGACTTTATAATACAAATGTGAAGGGGTCGGTGGCAGTTCTAATCCACAAGAGCATCTTTTGAGTTATTGTGTTTTACATGTTTGGTTAAAGTGAAAGACAAGCCTATAATAGCGTGAGACAACATTTCTAAAGAAGACAGTTCCTGGCTGTACATGTGGTATTACTTATTACCAGTTTCTTGTGCTTTCTAATATACAACAGATAACATTGGAACATCTCAGTAGAGCCTCATGTGACCTTGAGTCACCTACTTTTGCACACCACAGAAATCCGGTTTAGTTTTTTAACTATCCCGGGAGGATCGAGCAATGTTTTATGTGAATCTGTGAGAGCTGCCATGTTCAGTGGAGAACCACGTGTACCGTAAAACCTTTCTCGATATTCATTTCTGCAAGGTTAGCTCCCTCAATCCGCCCAGAAAACTGAGTGGTTTAGCCGTCACGGTAGTTCGGCGTGTTCGGCCAGAGGGCTGCTCGCCTTCTGTAATAAAAAACTGAGTTAACGAATCAACGATCAACTTGAACGGATGTCTTGTGACTTCCGCCCAGACCAAACGCAACGAACAATACTGAACAAAATGAAATACAAGAAAAGTTGTTAGCGCGGCGGTCTGTCACGCCAAGGGACCTGGGTTCGATTCCCGGCTGAGTCGGAGATTTTCTCCGCTCAGGAACTGAGTGTTGTGTTGTCCTCATTATCATTTCATCATCATCAGTGGAAGGCAACGGGAAACCACCACTGTAATCACTACCCCAGACGTTCATGCGGTGGACCTCTCTGACGTGGCTTCCCCCATGACAAGACCTGCCGTCAGGCAGAACACAAAGTCTTAGTTCCCTCATGTGTGGTTCACGTTCATTTAATCTTCTTGTGGTTTTAGTCAACTCTCCGATATTCTTGGTGTTTCTATTTTCTTGGAAGCGTTTTAATTCGTGTAAATGTGTATGGTAACTTGCCACGTGGAGAGGTCAGCTCTCGGTTGTCGGGCGCGTTCCATTATGCTTTGACATTATTTTTGTAACCTATTCTAAACGGGTTAGACCTCTTTGCGGCTTCATGCATGCATTTAATGGTGGTAAGTTGAGTCTTGATCTATTTTATCGTGTAACTGAATGAATGTCTCCCACACTTTGTTCAAATAGTGCAAATGGCTCTGAGCACTATGCGACTTAACTTCTCAGGTCATTAGTCGGCTAGAACTTAGAACTAATTAAACATAACTAATCTAAGGACATCACACACATCTATGCCCGAGGCAGGATTCGAACCTGCGACCGTAGCGGTCGCTCGGCTCCAGACTGTAGCGCCTAGAACCGCACGGCCACTCCGGCCGGCTCCCACACTTTGTCCTCTCGCTCCAAGATACAGCCTGAAGCCATCTTAATGCTATAGTGTTCAGGCGCCAGGTTAGACAGTTACCTGAATATGTCCTAATTTTAACTTGTTCTTTCAATGAATAAACCTGATTCATGAGAATTAATCTCTTCTGTCCTATTGGCTTATTTACAATTGTTTAAGTGTCTTTTCCCATTTTTAAAAATTGCGACTTTATGCTCCTCTTATGTTTCCTGGGAAGGTCTGTAACCAGATAAATTCATGAGACCTGTATGTTCAGCTAAAGAGAAATGAGTAATATATCAAGCCACTGGCATATCAGTTACGTTCATCAATTTTCCCAATTAATTTAAATGAAATTAACATTGCCCATTGGATTAATTATTCAGCTGATGTTCCTGTTCAGTCATTCTTGATACGTAGGAAGGACTAGGGCTGGTGGCGACCCTGCTTTTTTTATCATAACTTTGTCTCTGATTGTAGTTTCACTGCACAAAAGTACAGATGTTCACGAAGCTTGTACGTGGTAACAATAAAAGGCAGCAACTTATAACATGAACAGCTTAATATTTGCTAAATTGCAGATTGGCACTTTCTTCTGCCTACCCACTCAAATTAAAACAGTTGTCTGTGCCAATCAGTTTTATTCTCTATCACAGCGCGATTCGAGACCTTAGGCCCTCAGCCACAGGTCGCTCAGTGGATTACATGGAAATTTCACAGCCGGTTCTATACGGTTGTCTACTTTGCACTTCATTTCGAAGGTGTTCCAGTAAAAGTACACTGACCATATAAACACATTTGCATCACTGAATTGCTCGAAAAAGCAAAAACTTGATTTTGTCGTTCAGTGATCTTCTCTTCCCTTTTTTCCGGGCTGAGGGCACTACGCAATGGTACAAATACGTATTTAAAACGATCCGACGAGCTATTTTCAGCACTCTGAATTATGTACTCACATTTCTTCCATTTGATCACCTAATAGAAGATACTATAATTTATAATTCATGGTCAGCCATATAACATCCACTGTTGGACAGAAGCCGCTTCCAGACACATCCACACACTATGTTATTTACATGTATTCACCCATTTGGCCTCTGCATGTTTTTCTAAAGCCGTTTACCACCCTTTTAATTAGGTTGCCGTATGATCTCTTCTCATTTCTTGAAATGTTGCGAAGTACCTCCTGTGCCCTTCCTCGTATTGTTATTAAAATCCCAGGCAACTATGTCACTTTAAATGTAATGGGGGAAAAGGGTGGGGAAGGTAGGGAGGCAGTAAAAGACTAACTTCTCCCGCTTCACCCCCAAAAGAATCCAGAACCGAACACTATCAAAGATAAGATACAGCCATTGTGGGAGAAACTTTTCGACTATCCATCCTACAGTTCCGACCTCACGCCTAGGCCTTCAACAAATAATGCAACACATTTTTTTCTCGGCCAGTTTCCGTTGAAAGAATGCAGAATTTTTTGTGGGATATAGTGGAATGTCCCCGCTTCAGTCCCTATGGTTTCATGGAGTGCCGACAGGTTGCAGCACTATATGTAACCTTCAAAATGGCATCTGTAACAGAGGTGCGTTTCAAGCAGAAGAATGACACTGAGTATCTTTCGGCGGAAAACCAGAGAATCACAGATATTCTTAGAGGCTTGCGGAATGTCTACGGATACCTAGCAGTGAACAAAATCATGGAGGGTCGTTGGGCGAGGCATCTGTCGTCATCACAACAAGATGTCACAGACCCAAACCATCTCCCCCGTGCTATCCTCGGGAAATTGAACAAACGGGTTCAGCGTGTTCGTCACCACAAAAATGCAAAGAACTTCCAATTCTCCATTACAAAACAAGACGTCACACTACTCTGCGCACCTAAGAGAAGCTCACAGAATTTCACTGCACTGTTCTTCCTCATCCAGCCGAAGGCCCGGATCTCGCACCTTCAATTTGTTTGGCGCAATGAAGGATGCACTAGGTGAGAAGCGGCACGGGGATGATGGGGAGGTTATTGATGCAGCAAGACGTTGGCTCTCACGTCGACTAGTAAAGTGGTAGCATGCGGGCACATAGGCCCTCCCAGTAAGGTGGCATTGAACGGAGATTGTGTTGAAAAATATTTTGCAGCCAAAAGAGTGTGGTATAATATGCTGTATTGGAATCCTCAACAAAACCAACCTCTTTTCAGACAAAAAATGTTGTATTACTTACTGAATGGTCCTCGTATATTGGCTCTTCTTGCATTGGAAACTATGGCTTCATGGACAAAAATTGGAAGATGATAAGCAATGCAAGACAGTCATTGTAAAAGGTTCAGTTCCCGGCAGGGAACGCGTGATGCAGGTGGGTTAAAGAAGCTACAGTTCTTTCAGAGTCGAACTAAACGCAGGCGCAGAGTGGCGATAAAAACTACCGAAAGAAAATAGCAGAGATACGTGGTTTAAGAATTAACCAGCAGAAGTGCGTAAGTTCTCCTGTCCTCACGTTCCTGTAATAGGAAGCCTTTCCCTCGGCGCGCGATGTTAATTGCTCGCTTTCGACACCATGTCATTTCTTCTAAACGTCACCATAAGGAAACGATTACTTGCGAACAGAGAGGTTTATCGCTGAAATGATTTATGTGACAATCCTGCGCTTGGCTCACACAGTTGCCGCGCACACAGCTCGATCTTGTTTAACGATGGAGTTGCTGCTACCACCTCGCTACTGTATGGTTGGATCTCAAAGATGGGCAAGCGGGCGTTGAAGCAAATCTGCAACCACGTGGTTGAAGGCGCAGGCGGCCGAATTTTACGACGAAGGAATTTCCAAGCTCGTCCATCGCTACGATAAGTGCCTTAATTTAAATAGCAACTATGTAGAAAAGTAGTATTTAAGTGTGGCTTTTATCTGTATATAATTTAAAAAAATTTCCAATACTTTATTTATTTTTAATTCCAAAACGTAATGTACTTTGTGGATAGCCCTCGTATAGAAAGTGTATTAGGTACACATTGTTTTGAATGAACAGGTTAAAAAACTGAAGACTTTCTTTCCTATGTATGAAATTGTCATGGTGTATGGGTATTCTAACCGCCATTTGTTGTTGGTATAACTATGATCTTTAGTTATTACCTACCCATCCCATCACTCATCCATTTCCTCCTTCCCACACTCTCCCTCTCCTTCCCCCAAGCACATACCCCTCCCGCTACCACTCTACCTCCTTTCTTCACCCTCCCCTTAGGGCATTTCTAGCAAAGAAAAGGGTAGATGACCAATGCACTCAAATATATTTTAAAGTTATATGGTTACCTCTAACTTTTCTGTTATTTTATTTACGTTTAAATAAATTTTGTTAGTGTTTTAATGCTGTTATTCACTTGTACTTTAAATGGCATTATTGGTTTTAAGGTATTGTTGCATATAATGTACCTATGTTTTCTTAATATACCCTCTATTACATTTATTGTTCCTCTCCCCTGATAATCATTATCACAATCTGACCACTGACATTTCTGTAGTTATTCACTGTACATATGCCATGTAGAAACAAAGAAGTTTCCTTGTTTCTCTTCATATAAATGTTTTAGATGTTGGCCAACTATATACCATATGACAAAATAATTAACTTCTCATCCAGTGTACTAGCTTCATTATGCCTATACAGATTATCCAATGTCGTTGACGCCTTATTTTATAGTTGTAGTTAACGGAATTGCTCTTGTTCTGCTTGGATGGCACTGGTTATCAGAATGCATGTAGCATGGCACCAGCATCTGACTACGCTGTTGTACCTCTTTGTACTCGCAATCTCAATTCTCCAGAATGAATTTTCACTCTGCAGCAGAGAGTGCGCTGATATGAAACTTTCTGGTAGATTAAAACTGTGTGCCAGATCGAGACTCGAATTTGGGACCTTTGCCCTTCACAGGCAGGTACTCTACCGACTGAGCTACCTAACAAGGGAACCTCCCCATCGCACCCCCCTCAGATTTAGTTATAAGTTGGCTCAGTGGATAGACCTCGAAAAACTGAACACAGATCAATCGGGAAAACAGGAAGAAGTTGTGTGGAACTGTGCAAAAAATTAGTAAAATATACAAACTGAGTAGTCCATGTGCAAGATAGGCAACATCAAGGCAGTTTTGAGGTTAGGAGCGCCGTGGTCCCGTGGTTAACGTGAGTAGCAAGCGAACGAGAGGTCCTTGGTTCAAGTCCTCCCTCAACTGAAAATTTTACTTTCTTTATTTTCGCAAAGTTATGATCTGTCCGCTCGTTCTTTGACGTCTCTGTTCACTGCAATACGTTTAGTGTCTGTGTTTTGCGACCGCACCGCAAAACCGTGCGATTAGTAGACGAAAGGACGTGCCTCTCCAATGGGAACCGAAAACATTTGATCGCAAGGTCGTAGGTCAACCGATTCCTCCACGGGAAAACACGTCTGATATATTCTATACGACACTGGTGGCGGCATGTGCGTCACATGACAGGAATATGTTGTCGACCCACCTAACTTGTACACTTGGCGAATGGGTAAAAAGATTCTTCTACCTTGCCCGATTTTGGTTTTCTTGTGGATGTGGTAATCACTCCCAAAAAGTGATGAAAACCTAAGAGTTTGTCACATAAACTGAAAATAAAAAATTAAAGTTTTTACTTGAGGGAAGACTTGAACCAAGGACCTCTCGTTCCACAGCTGATCACGCTAACCACAGGACTACTGCGCTGCTGAGATAAGATTGTCCTTAATGTTACCTATCTTGCACATGGACTACTCAGTTTGTATATTTTGCTTATTTTTTCATAGTTCCACACAACTTCTTCCTGTTTTCTCGATTGATCTGTGTTCAGTTTTTCAAGGCCTATCCACTGCGCCAACGTATAACTAAATCTGAGGGGGTTGCGATGGGGAGGTTCCCCTGTAAGCATGATTCACGACCCATCCTCAAAGCTATACATCTGCCAGTAACTCATCTCCTACCCTCCTAACTTCAAAGAAGCTCTCTTGCGAACCTTGGAAGACTAGCACTCCTGGAAGAAAGGATATTGCTAAGATAATCTGCCAGGAAGTTTTGTATCAGCGTATATTCTGCTACAGAGTGAAAATTCATTCTGGAAACAATCCCCCACGCTGAGACTAAGCTATGTCTCTGCAATATCCTTTCTTCCAGGAGTGCTAGTCTTGCGAAGTTCGCAAGAGGGCTTCTGTGAAGTTTGTAACGCAGGAGATGAGGTACTTGCGGACGTACAGCTGTAAGAATGGGTCATGAGTTGTGCTTGGGGGGCTCATTTGGTAGAGCACTTGCCTGCAAAAGGTAAAGGTCCCGAGTCTGAGTCTCGGGTTCGGCGTACAGTTTTAATCTACCAGGAAGTTTCAATCTGAATTCTGTCAGTCTGCTAGTGTTCGCTGTTAGTCAACCAATGAACTACGTAATGCTCTTTTTTTCAACTGAATCAGAATAGGTGTTCTTTAGTAAAATTATAGATGTTTCAGTCTTCACGTATAGTATGGCTCCATTTTGCTAAATGAGTTATCTGTAATATATGACATACGTTCTGTTTGCTGTATGCTAGCCCTAAGTGCCTCCATACATTTGTATTAAAGTTTTATATACTGATTCTGATGATGGCCATTGTCAACGTGCGTAAATATGGATTCAGAAATGAAAGAGTACCGTTTCTAGTTTTCTCTGCATTACAGTTCCTTCTTCTGCGAACAGTTCAGTAAATTGCAGACTACACAAATTATTCACCATTGTTGCCTCCCTCCTGGGGTGCCTTTATGCGCACCTACGTTGACTGCGGAGGTGCATATACGAATCAGCACTCTTTTCATCTATGTTGAACCCTCTTGCAAACAAACTAATGCTCTGCCAATGGTCATCGGCTGCATTACCCAAACCTCTGGTGTTGTAAAATCATTGGAAGAAGGCCTTACTAATTCATTAGGTGGTATGTTATTATTCCAGTGCAATTCAAAGCAACGAAGGTCGTTAAATTTCTGTAATAATCATTTTGTTAGAAGTTTATCAAATCTCAATGGACAGTGTTTTTTGCAGTGCTTTGTTTTTATTAGATCTACTTTCAGAATTACAAAATTTGCTAAATCTAAGTAAAATGCAGACTTCCGGAAAAAGGGGTGGGGGCATCTAATGGCAGTCCAGACAAGAGCTCATGATGACTTCGATATGCTCCCGAGTGCATGGACCAATTACATTCTTGCAAGCGTCACTTTTTTTCGCTTCTGTAGATTTCAGTAATGACAGAGGTCTTTCCTGCTTATTTGTCAGACTACAGTGAACTCTTGGCCTTACAAAAAAAAATTAAAATAACGTTTTGTATTTCAGGAATCTTCGACATACACGAAGGCGAGAACTGCTCTGTAGAGATTTCTTCCGGCAGACAGAAGATGGCAGCAGCTGCCTGGGTCGTCAGCGCCCTCAACTGGCAGCTAACAGAACCCGACGTGCAGCTCGGTAACTCTCTCGTTTGGCTTCAAGGTTCTTCGCTTGCTTATCTGTAACCGATGTCTTGCTGCAGAGAATGTTGTCCGAAACAAGGACTGATTTTAGATTATATTTATGGCTGATCAGAATTCCTGTAGTTACTTGAGACAAACAGCTGGACTTTTCTATTGGTTGCTATTTGTCATAAATTGTCTATTTGTCTTTAAAATCATATATCTGGGCCAATCTATCGCACGACCAGTCACAATGAACTGCATATATAACAGGTTTAAAATTACCCATTACTGTAGTCGAGGTTAGGGGAACATTTTTGTCCTTGATAATGTCTCAGTGCAAATGCTTCAGTATTGTTCCATCCAGCAAGGCCCATATCTAGGGGAAAGGGGGGGGGGTGGAAGCGACGCCAAATTCATATTCTTGAAGGGAAAAACCTTGTTTCACAAAGCGCCCAGCGTCCAACGCACGTTGGTCTATCGATTATTCATATGATTTTGAAACGCATCCCTGATGGTTTTTGAATACATTCTAAGTTGATTTATAAACGAATCCTAAGTTGATTTTTGAATGCGTGCATTGTGTACGTGATGTCTCTGCCAGTACAATCCCCGTCGCGCCAAGAAATAAAAAACTTTTCCGCACACAAACGGAGCCCGGGCTACACAAGCTGAGCCGAACAAACCCGAAAGGTGAATGCCAATCGCTGTTTGTTTATGTGGCTGTTTGGGTGTGCGAATGATCAGCTCCTATTCTCGGAATAGCACGAAAAACTCGTTATACGAAAACCTAATAGCACCTAACCGTAGAATAAACGCGAAATGAGTCAACCGGTGTTTCTGGCAGGGTTAGCGAAGTTTTTTTCCGGTCAAGTTTTGACAGTGACAGAAATAGTTACGGAATTACTGTTGACAGGATTGTTTGTTCGAACGAGAAAGGAAAGGGAACGGAGTTTTGCTTGTAGTAGGCGATATAGGCATTTGATACTGGTATTTCGTCAATTGTATTCTGTCGTTATTTTTATGCAAATGAGGTAGATAAAAACGACCATTTGGGCCAAAACAGTCTCGCCTACTTGGCATGTGTTACAATTGCTGCAATATTGGTAAGACCTATTTCGTTTTTCTAGCAGATAGTGACAAAATAGACGTAATCAAATGGAAACCACACCAGGAACTATTTGTATTAAATACTCAGTAAATGTCTGAAGATGTCCTTGTAAGCCGAAAACCGGTTAACAATAAAAGCAAACTGGTGCTTTTCATTTATTATGATGTTGTTCTACCAAGAACTGACGGAAGATTCTTTTAACATTGTATTAACATGTTTTCAGTATTAGACAACGTCCTTTTTTTAATGTAGCAAAACGTTTGACGAACTTTGGTGAGCTCTTAGATCCTTTTGCAGAAAAGAAAGCACGAAAGTGTAAAGCTCTAACAAGATTAGAGAGAAAAAATGTTGGGATCTAAGGACTGAACAAGTGTGTACTCTCTTATTTGTCTCTTGCCTACTGGTTTTATGTTTCCTATATTTAATTTTATATCAAGCAAAAGAGAAAGTTATCAATTAATAAGCAACAAAGAGAGCAAATTTTCTTAAAAGTTCTTATTCTCTCAGTCGCAAATGATCCCATCCAGTATTAATTGTGAGTTTTTTAAAGGTATGTAGGATGTCAAACTGGCCATCTGAAAGCAGGAGAGGCACCACAGGACATCCTAATTTTCACTGTCCTGATTGTAGGCTTGATGGCTTTCCTTTTAAATAAAAATACGTGCTCGAATTCCACAGAGTGAAATACGGTGACGTGCGATAGAAGAATGCTGTGTGAAGAGGCGTGGCACTGCACCTTGGCACACCTATGACCACATAACATGCCTTACATTTCCTCGTACATATATGCTTCATACATCAACCTCTTCAGGAAGACGTGCGCCACAAAATGAACATATCTGTGAAAAATCGATTTAAAAAGAAACCCTCGAGTGGGAGAGGCGGCGCCACTATCAAGTTTTTGTCCCGGTTCGGAATTATTGTAGATCAGAGATTGCATCCAACCAACGCGGTTGGTGGCCTCACATGGAAAGAACAGAGCTCCAATGGATCTAGAAAATAGGGGCAATGGATGGTTTCTTTGTCACTATTCAACTTCTGCTGCCATCATTGCGACAGCATAGACTGATAGGAACCCAGCTACAGGAGTTGACAAGAGTGGTGTAACCAATACTGATCATACTATACATTCACCAGCCAGACAACATCGGTTCCAGTCAGTCGCGGTGTCGGTAGAATACAAAGCAGAAGAATCCCATCATCGTGAAAATCCGCGGGAGGCAACAAAAAATTAAAAGACACGCAATTCTTGACAGGCGTCAAATAGAACTGCACTTTACAGCGCTGGCCACACACTGAACACTGTGAAGCCGAGCACGCGCCAACCCATCGCGGGTTGAAAATTGCGACATGTAGCGGTAGAAACCTAATTAAAGGACACGCAGACCGAGCCTTGGAAATCTCAGTAACGAAATGAAGACAGAAAATATTAACAATTACACTTGTGAGAAATAAGGTACACTTAAAATTACATACAGTTAAGGAAATTGAACTACCTGGTTACATCCACAACAAGGTAACAGAATCCAACTGAAGACTTAGCCCTTGATGGGAAAGTATATTAAAGAAATAACAATTTAAAAAATTTACATAAAAATATAAGAATTATATACATATAAAACGATGCTAAGTAATGCTAGACCGAGTTCACGTAAAAAACCTATCATTATTTAAAACAGTCCAAATTAAGATGGACAATATGATGGGTGTTAGTAATGGCAGACCAGAGCTGACAAAGACACATTCATAGACTAAAACCCTCATACATACATAAATACATTAATCCTTGTTTCATAGATCATGAATACGACATTTCATAATGATGTGGAACGTGTCACTTTAACATAAGTTTTCTGTACACAAAATAATCTTTCAAAACCGACCGAACCTCCGTTGGCGGGGTGGGGGTGGAGATGGTTGGGAATACAAGGTGCGTCTGTGAAGTTCAGTGAATGGTGTCGGAAAATAAATGAAACAAGAGTTACTAACAAAACACCATCACTGGGCTTCAGAATAATCATCATTAGCCACAACACACTTGCGACGCCTGATGTAAAGCTTTCGGAAACTATCAGTAAACGCTTCTTACGGAATATCTCGATGCGCCGCGGTCACACGTTGTTGAATAGCCACATCATTACAGGAAATGAGTCAGGGTTCTACCAGTACGATACGGAGACCAAGCAACAGTCAGTGGCATGATGTTCATCGTCCTCCACGCCTCCCTCGAGTAAAAATTGGATCGACCCCACGCAGCCGAAAAAGGCGATTGACATCGTCTTAAACTTGGATTTTGTCAGTCGACTTTTTTTTGGGAGGCGGGGAAAACGAACACCATACCATTGACTGTCTCTTGGTCTCCATAACGTACTGGTATCGTCACGTCTCATAGCCTCTAATGATGCGAATATCCAACAACGCGTGACTACGGTGCTTCGAGCGATTCCACAAGAAGCGTTTGATGACAGTTTCCAACTGCTTTACAACCAACATCAGAAGTGTATTGCAATTAATCGTGATTATTTTAGTGAACAGTAAAAATTTTTTGTTTGTATCTCTTATTTTCTTTATTTTCTGAGACCATTCACCGAACTTTTCAGACGCACCTTGTAGAGAAGGGACATAGGAGAACTGCATCTAGGCGACAGGAACAATTATTTATTCAGGATGAATGGAAACACACGTGGACCCTGTCAGTAGTGAGGAGAGTATAAGTAGTTGTGCTGTGCGTAGTGTAAGACCTTCGGTACACACACCATCAGATCGTTTGACTTGTCGCTCTAACGAATTAGGCGCGTGTCAGCAATATGTCTCATGGTCTTATCGTGGCGTGTTTATCTTCTGCCGTTAGGTCAGACGATGGAAATGCCACTTGCACGCTTAGAGTAGCAGATTGACGGTGACCAACTTTAAAGAGAACTTGATTAATTTTCACACATATTTATTAAAATAATAAAAAACATAGATATTACGTAACTTGATTCTGGATGCTGTTTACAATTGACACTCTGAAGTTCCTTTGGTCTTGGTACGTTAATCTTATTCTCACATATCTCTGATACTTGACAAAGTGTCTATTCATTTCTCTTCATGGCTATGTACAGGAATATGGTAACCTTATTAGGCGCAGACTGAAACTTGACTATAGACTGGTGCAGACTGACTGATCGGAGGTCTGTACACTCGTTATAATACCTCGCGCGTTCAGGTATCACTGCGCGAGTGTGATCCGCGAGGAGAAAAGGTTCTACGTTAGCAGCAATCTCATTGGCTGCGTTACATATTAATAGCGGATCGGCGGAAGCAGAATTTGGTCCGTCTCTCAGGCGGCGCCATCTCGTAGTGCGGAGACGGACGAGCGCTGCGCCTGCGCTGTTGTGCTTAGCGGGGCGCGCTCTAGTGGGAAAGTTGTGTACGCGCTGACTACGCGGAACTATGTACACAACAGTAGTCGAGATTCAATAATAGATCCCGATGTCTGAGGTCCGTCTGGCTGTTCAGTATCTGTGAACGTGACTCCTTGATAGCCCTAAAAATGTACATTTCTTCAAAATATCTAGCGCTGTACCTTTATTCACAATGCATATAATGTCAAGGTTGTTTTCCACACTCGTTACTAAAAGTTCCGTTTCCCTCAGATGTACAAGCCGACCTTGGTTTGTAGACATTGAGCTGTTCCTTACACCGCGTACTAAAACCTCTACCTGTTTGACCTGTATATGTGCCCTGACAATCATTACACTTTATGGCAAAAAATCCCAGCGCTTGTACAAACTGGTGTCACATGATTCTCTATGTCTTTATCTGATCCCGACATTACGAGGAATAAAAAATAAATCTGTAAGGTTATTTGTATTTCCCAAAGTTTCCTATAATTTCGTAGACCTTGCTAATGTCTTACTTTACACCGCATGATGAAAGACCACTGTGTCTCCACACTGTGTCTACTGTGTTTTATTGCCTGGTGTTACGTAAGGAAAACGATTGGCAGCATGTTTGTGAAAGTGCCCTAATACCCTTACTGTAATGTGATATTTATGTGGAGACAAACACTTTCTTAGAGTGCACGCTCAACACTTGTCATTTCCATTACCCTTTACACTCTGGTGCCGAGCAACTAATTCCGTCCAACACTGTACAGCATTTCCTTCAATTTCTTTTCAGATTATGGACTCATCTGATTTTACTAATTATTTGAGTACTACACGATACGTCAAATGAATGTTTGGTAGGGTACAAAGAATGAAAGTGTTTCCAGAATCGCCCCACCGAACAACAGGCACTTGTGGTCCCAGCTACATACAAAGTCTGAAACCTATTGTGAAGTGCATGACAGAGGGTACTTAATATGAATATATTGGAGTTTCTTCCTGTTCCAAACGCGAATGGAGTTCGAGAAGAATGATTTCTTGAATGCGTCTGTGCTTGCCGTAGTTAGTCTAATCCTGTCTGTAAACGTCCCTACGCGAGCAATACGTAGGGAATGAAGATTGTCTGTGGATTCCTCATTTAATACTATAGTCAGAAATATCGTCGCATCGCAGTCTCTGTGAACGTACACTCCCAAAGTATTTGAAAGGTTTCAGTGACGTTATTACGTACCAATAGGAGATTAACTCGTATTTTGACTGCCTATCAACATTACTTTGCTTTGCTGCTAATCACGGCTTGGAACATTATTTTTTTAATTCTTCCAGACTTTCACAACTGCTCTTGCCGCATACCACGCCTCAATAAACGACAGAATACTCCACCACCGCCAACAACGTAAAAGAGCGACTGACACCAATTAACAAGTGCTCATGAGCAATTTATTTAAAAATGCATACAAAGGCACCTTTGGTAGTTGAGAGTAGCATTCTCTTTCTTCATGATGATGGCGGCGACACATCGTAACATTGGAGCCTTGAGATATCGCCTTGTTATGTGAAATTGCATACCGACCCTCACACCTATGAAATTCTTATACATCTGTGTAGTTCTTTCATTTCCTGCAGACCAGGCACAAACTGCCTAGTCATTGCCCCTCATTTCCACTCCCAGAAACCTGTCACGCTTACAGCAGCACTTCCGTCCTGTCTCAAACCTACAGTCTCTTCATATCCTTTACCGAAGAACCTCTTAAAAGAGAGAGAGAGAGAGAGAGAGAGAGAGAGAGAGAGAGAGAGAGATTAACCTTTAGCTTACACCATAGAGTACGCTTTTGTTGCATAAAATACAAAGCCTCTAGTGACAGGATGAAGCGGAGGCTGCAGCATGGACCAATCAACTCTCCCAGGTGCAAGAAGAATAAGACTGTTAGATCTGAAAGTAAGTATCCAACAATAATATAATTATTAATATTGTTATTTACAAATATGCATTTGATTGTACTTATGGTTTGTTATTGTTCCTGCAGCGCAACACACCCCTAATCCAGTAGTAGTGTAACACTGTTATCGATATTATATGTAATTATGTTATCTAACTTCTTTTAACAGTGCTATCGGTATTACCCTTAATAATGTTATCTAACTTCTTTGTCTGTTTTCACTTAATTTGACCTGTATAATCATGCTCTTTGACATAACATCTATGTAAGTGTTTTATCTATTATTTATGATCATTTATGTAATTGTAGTTAGTCTATGGATGTAATTGCAGAAGTAATACACTGCAAAAGAATGGAAATGTTAAAACTTAACTTGTAGTACCACTTCGCGAATAGTGAAAGTAGTTTTGTAATCATCTAAAACAAGGAGCTAAGCCCCTTTGCAACGAAACAAACTTAGCTGGAATAGAAAAGGTGGAATTGGCGGTCAAGCTGCAAGGTTCTTTTGTGACAAGAGTCAATCAGTAGCTAGCAGGTAAAGTATTCGCTTCTTGTAAACTGAATGAAACGAGAAGAACTGCAAGATTGTGTAATATGGCTAGCTCTGTGCTACGAAAATCCGATGCTAAGAAGAGAATTTTGAGAGCTTGTTACACAGCAAGAGACATAAATACTTTTTTAATAGCCACACCAGATCGCTACTGCCTTCGACTACACCTCAAAGTATCAGTTGAGTACTGTATAATTGCTTGGGCCAGTGACTCAATTTCTTTTTCAATAATAAGTTTGTATTCTTTTAACTTTGTGATGGGCAACTGTGATTTATCTTTTGTCATCTTCTTAACTAGGTTCCATCCCAAGTACTACGGTATTTCCTAGTATCTTATTTTGTTGAGCTGAAAAGTAATTTCAATAAACTTTCACTACAGTTAATAAACTTTCAGGAGTAGTAAATTTCAAAATTATTCAGTGGGCATGAGTTTTGAACTATTCCACGTATTTTTCGTAAAGAGAGAGTTACAGTTTCACCAGAATTGCCAAAAAAGATTTATACTATTCAGCTTAAAGATTGCTCTTACTGAAATGTCTGTAAATTATTACATTTTCATGCAGAATCGGTGCTGATTCATACTACAATGACTGTTTAAATGCAATTATAAAATTATCTTTAAAAGTATTTGACTTATGTGCAAACATTAATAGGTTTAAAACAGAGATAAAAACGACAAAACATAGAACAGACTTTAGCCAGGAAGGCTCAAAAGGATCAATACTCGGTTTCTCAAGGAGTCAAGTTTTGGCTAAAAATACGGAGGAAACTTACGAGTCGGATCAACCAGTGGATATTCTATTTGTTAACATGATCTGTATCAAGTGCAATATCGCAACAAATTCATACATCATTGACGGATTAGAACATACCATCTACAGGTTTTTCCTTACGGTAGGACCAGGATACAAACTCGCTGACGTACTAGTAGTCCAATATATATCCTAGTGACTTTTCAGACACTAGACCATCTGGAGTTGAGCATTGATGACCAGGACAGCTAACTGATTGATTTTTGAGGAGGGGAAATCATAGTACGTCTTCATTTGAAGCAGCAACACTATGGGCATAAGGTATAAGACCAGCTCCCGCACTGGTCAGTACTCCACTCTGCGGAAGGACAGGGTGATAACACGTCAGAATTACAAGTTCCTCAAGTCAGTGGGATTGAAACCTCACAATGAAGTCACTTGAAATAACAACTCCAGTTGATGAACATACTTCTCGTCAGAAATATATCTCCCGCAAACCTTTTGCTTTGGCGATGGTCAATAATAAAGATGAGATAACAATTCTGATATGGCATTAAGATGATTTAATAACTCGGAGCAGCAGTTTCCTTTGCTAGGAAGGCAGATTTATGAAGAATGATTGGGCTATTCCAGCAGAAACATCGCAACCTATACATAATGCATTCAATTTTCTGCTTCAAGAAACACGATACAAACTTAATTGTACTGAAGTCGACAACACAAGAAACATTGGAATCACATCAACACCCAAAACTTGAGCATCCACATCAAATTTGGACCCTAATATACTGCAAAATGAGGGGTAGTTCACTGCTGGATCAATAAGTAATCTCTTTAGTATGTGCACACCTCTCAAAATGCTTGCAGGGTTCTTAAAATATAACAAGCAAGTCATTATGAGCGCTAAGCAGAAACTGATTGTCGTTAAAAGTGCTACAGATAATAATGAGTACATTCAACACGCGCAAGCAACACGAAATTGTTTGGACAAATCAATGTGGAAAGTGCTGCACATTTCCATATCAGATGAGGCTCACCTGAAATTTTTGTGTGTGCTAAACCCTGGAGTTCAGCTGCCATTAAGTTTCCGTTCATGGGAATTCTAAGAGTATCCAGTTCTACTGAAAACTTCAAGACACAGCTGGTCGATTCTGACATCTGTTCAACTAAAAACAACTTGATTCACTGTTTTGGGGTTACAGGTAGAGTGACTAGAGAATGTGGCTAAGGTTTCCAGTGTATTTGACAACGGTAGCCTTACTAAAGCAAACGTGTTCCTGAATTCAGTATATCACCCATCCGATAATATACAACTTCACTGGAACAATGACAATATCGATCTGCTGTATGAAATGTATTGGAGATTGCAATCTTCTTACTATGAGGGTGATGAATTTGTATGTATTTCCAACCCAAAGAAGATTTAAAAATTTGAACCTGTTGTGATGATTGATTTCTCATAGCAAATCGAAAGTATCAGGACAGGCCTCACAGACATTCGCACTGAACTTGAATCATCATGCAATTATCCTCAAAACATAGTGGCGTGTGCATTATTGTTGCATGATCATTTTATTAATTACTTACCTCTCACAGGAGCTGTGCAGTGATTAGTATAATGTGGCTGTGCTGCATCACAACAGAGGCACTCTATGGTGGCACCTCGAAGTGTGAACATCGTCGCGGATATGCAGGGGTTTTACGTCAAGTGTGGACACTTGCGTTCAAAGATGTTGCATTCCTTGCATTAGAAAACACTGGACGCACACTGACAAGTTTTCAGCAATCGGCGTTTCACCAACGTTTATAACAGTACACAGCGCCAAGATTCGACAGACGGCAACCTCATTAACTCACAGTTACCAGGGAGAGTGGTGGGATGAAGATGGATTGCAGTATGAAAAAATTGTGACATCGCTCTGAATCTCCGATCATAGCGAAAAAACTGTTTATGTCACAAGCACTGAAAAAAAAATGTGGCTTCAGGAAGTTTTCAATAACGCAAAAGGGACCTTGAAGATTAGGCATAAATGCACAGTTATTCGGAGACTAAGGAAAAACGTGATGGTGAACACGTTAGCGATTACATTTGTGCTTCAGAAGAATATACAGATACTTCCTAATTCGGATTAATAATAAATGATTTGTCTTGTTTTTAAAGAACAAAGGTATGTATTTTATTTATTCACAACCTCCTCTTCCTCCTCCACTTACAGCGTTCAGGTAAGTATTCATTATACGCTACCTCAGTGGTTTTGCTACCTACTGGTGTTGTAATTCTAGAATCCACCTCAGTATACTTCTGGAAACGCCACCTGCCCACAGCTGCCTACATCCAAGGACCGACATGTGCCTCTTACGCAACTTTTTCAGAAAATGTGCGCTCTTCACGTTGGTGTGTAGAATGTATGTGAGTGACGATATACCATCAGACTTTTGGAAAAACATCATCCACACAATTCCCAAAGTCCAAAAATTATCGCACAGTCCGCTTATCAGCTCATACATACAAGTTGTTGACAAGAATAATATACAGAAGAATGGAAAAGAAAACTGAGGATCTGTTGGATGGCGATCAGTTTGGCTTTAGGAAAGGAAAAGGCAGCAGAGAGGCAGTTCCTATACTGCAGTTGATAATGGAAGCAAGACTAAGGAAACATCTAGATACATTCATAGGATTTGTCGACTTGAAAAAAGCGTTCGACAGTGTCAAGTGGTACAAAATATTCGAAATTCTGAGGAAAATAGACACAAGCAACGGGGAAAGATGGATAATATAGACACGTATGGCAGCCAAGAGAGAATACTGTTCAATCTGTACATCGAAGAAGCAATGAGGGAAATAAAAGAAATATTCTAGAGTGGAATAAAAGTTCAGTGACCCAACTCACTAACGAAATTGCTATCTTCAATGAAACTGAATAAGAGTTACAGGAACTGTTGAATGGAATGAACAATTTCATGAGTGTAAATCGAAGAAAGACGAAGGTACTGTAATTAGAAGTAGCAGAAATGAGAACCGTGAAAAACTTAACATCAGGACTGATGATCATGGAGTAGATGAAGTTAGGAATCCTGCTACCTAGGCAGTAAAATAACCTAGACGGGCGAAGCAAGGAGACATCAAGAACAGACTAACACGGGCAGAAAAGGCTTTCCTGGCCAAGAGAAGTATTCTCGTATCAATCTGAGGACGCAATTTCTGAGAATGTACACTCGGAGCACAGCATTATATGGTAGTGAAACATGGACTGTTGGGAAACCTGAACAGAGGAGAACCGAAGCATCTGAGATCTGGTGCTACAGAAGAATGTTAAAAATTAGATGGAGTTATAAGGTTAGGAATGAGGAGGTTTCCGCAGATCGACGAGGGAATGAATATATGAAAAACACTGACAATAAGAAGGGACAGGATGGTAGGACATCTGTTAAGACATCACGGAGTACATTCCATGGAATTAGAGGGAACTGTTGAGGGTAAAAATGTTGAGGAAGGCAGAGATTGGAATTCATCCAGCAAATAATTCAGGTCAGAGGATGCAAGTGCTACTCTGAGATGAAGAGGTTAGCACAGGAGAGGAATTTGTGGCGGGCTGCATCAAACCAGTCAGAAGACCGAGGACTCAAAAACAAAACGAAAAATTTCTTCATTGCGACGTCTGTTTCACAACTCTTTTTTATATACAGACACATGTGAGCACAGCACATCGGGGCCAGAGCTTAGAGCCTCAGCCAGCCAGGCCCAGACCAGCAGCAGCACAAGCTGCTGGCAATACTGCAGCAGTGTCGGAAGTACTCTTCAGATAATGGAAGCTGGTGAATGCCTGCGATTGCCTGCACTTGAACGAGTAGGTAGCAAATCTACCGTTAATAGAGAAGTCCTGCAGACAATTGAAAAAATATTCTCTGGTTGTGCTTTGGCCCAGTCAGGCTCGTAAACGATATAGTACATTGAAAGATTATAAGATCAGCATGATAGTGCTGCTGCAAGGCGGCAAGAAAATATTTTTCTTTTCATCACAAGATGCCATGTCATGATAGTGGACAGGCACTGACTCACTCGTCCCTATGCTTGCAGAAATTCACTTGGCTAGGCAGCGATTGGCGCTCTTGTTTCCTATTGGCTTAAATATGCTGCTTTCGCCTGTAAAAAGGGTGTGGACGGTCATTCTGCACCGATTGCTGACAGGAGTCCCCTCTCTTTTTGCTGCTAGTGAGTAGACTGCCCAGAGTGACTCTCTGGTGGTTCTCAGTAGGTATCCCAGTATTCATTACCTTTGAGTAGACTGACAGGCCGACTTCCTAGTGTTTCTCAGTAGTAACCATCCCAGCGTTTCCCTTCGTTCCCAATTGAGTAGACTGGCAGGAGCAGCTCTGTAGTAACCATCCCAGCATTCCCTACATTCCCACTGCTATCAGCCCTGTACTTTTTTCCCTTCTGTGGTGTGCGTACTGTAAGACTTCAGTACACACACCATCAGATTATTTGACTTGTCGCTCTAACGAAGTAGTCGAGTGTCAGCAATATGTCTCGTGGTCTTATCGTGGCGTGTTTATCTTCTGCCGTTAGGTCAGACGATAGAAATGCCACTTGCACGCTTAGAGTAGCAGATTGACGGTGACCAACTTTAAACAGAACTTGATCAATTTTCACACACATTTATTAAAATAATAACAAGCATAAAAATTACTTAACTTGGTTCTGGATGCTATTTACAATTGACAATCTGAAGTTCCTTTGGTATTGGTACGTTAATCTTATTCTCACATACATCTCTGATACTTGACAAAGTGCCTATACATTTATCTTCATGGCTATGTACAGGAATATGGTAATCTTATTGGGCGCAGACTGAAACTTGACTATAGACTGGTACAGACAAATGTAGACTGGTACAGACTGGTGCAGACAAATGTAGAACTCGTACAGACTGGTACAGACTAATGCAGACTGGCTAATCGGAGGTCTGTACACTCGTTATAATACCTCGCGCGTTCATGTATCACTGCGCGAGTGTGATCCACGAGGAGAAAAGGTTCTACGTTAGCAGCAATCTCATTAGCTGCGTTACATATTAATACGCGGATCTGCGGAAGCAGAATTTGGTCCGTCTCTATAGCAGCGCCATCTCGTAGTGCGGAGACGGACGAGCGCTGTGCCTGCGCTGTTGTGCTTAGCGGGACGTGCTCTAGTGGGAAAGTTGTGTATGCGCTGACTACGCGGAATTATGTACACAACACCTTCATACCTAAACACTGTCAGTGTTTTGTGCACAATGAATCGTAGTGTTACAGCTGCTGACGACGAACGTGCCTCTCACAAGTGACCCAGTTTGGCCCCTGGCGATGATTCTACAGGTATATGGAGGTGATTTGTGTTCATGTTTTCTGTGTGTGTATTTCTTTTTTTTTTAGCTGCAGTCTGATGAATAATTTCTTTTCTTCCTTCTTCTTCTATTGCAGTTGGGAGCTTACAGTCACCCCTGTTGAGCGACAGTGCTCTCTACGGTCTTGCAAGGCAACTTGATGTTCCATAGTGTGGTGGCTGGATAAATCGATTTACGTGAAAATAAGTACCTATCTCTCTTTCTCTCTCCCTTTCCATACATGTGAATAACGCAATTATGGAACGTTACGGTTTTTTCTGTCTGTTGTAGGAGTCTTCCACAAGATAGTGGTCATGACTATGGATTTGGTCTGCAGACCACAGACACCATAGTAATTACCTATGATGATGAAGATGATGATGGTGTTCATGACGATGACGATTTCCAGATCTCTGTAAATATGCCTACATATATCTTTATTTTTAAAAACTAGGCATTATATTTAATATTTTTCCGTATTTCTGTGCAGCTGATATGGTGGAGGTAGTAGGTGGTGAACTTGCATGCAGAGCAGCTGACCCAAGAATGGTGTACCCACAGCTGGATGTACAGCAACCCAGCGTGCCATCTCTGATGATCTACCTCCAGATCGGCCCATCATCGTGATGTATCCATGGCTGGACAGGCAGCAGTCCAGTTCGTCATCTGCTATTTTGTACACAAGGCCAGATATGCAGCAGGTTGATCCATCATCTGCAATGACATACCTGTGACCAGTTTGCAGCACCAGTCTGATATGTCATCCACGATGTGCACGTGGCCAGCTGTGCAGCAGCAGTCCTTCCTGTCATCCGCAACACAGCCAGACTGTCGATGCACCAGGTCAATCCGTCATCGTGGCGATGCATCACAACTATGGCTGGTTTCATTTGATCTGAACCACACTCGCTGCGCACTGTACTGTCTCGTGTGTCACCACCACCATGAGAGAACATTGCGACATCACTTTGGATCTAGCAGCAACAGCACTCCACCCACACTGTTACAGATCACCCTCTAGGTTCTGCAGCTGCACTGGACTAATCAGTGGTTGCTGGCACATCTGATCACAGGATCTCACTTGCCCACATTGATAACTCGAATGTGGGCTACCAAAATTGTTGCAACCGCGACAGGAATCGGTGGGGCGGGTTATGATATTTTTCGTTCGTCTTACTGCTCAGCATCGAATGTCCACCTGCCTCAGTACGGCGTCCGCTCGCTGTCCCTTTTCTCTGCAAGCGTAGTTACTTACTAGATGACGAAAAAGCAGCGTTGAAGAAAGACGTCGCCTAATATCTATCCTGCAAAGGTCGCATAAACTCTAGTAGTATTTTAGGTCAAGCAATCTCTCATTCATCGGGATATAATGCGGTAATATGGTGCATTTGAATGAAATGAACATCCTACAATTTTCAGAGTAGCAAAGTTTATTGCTGAGTAACATGAGTTTATGCACTACCAAGTCCGCCTTTAGTGAAAAAGTATTCTATCATTCTTAATGTTCAGTCAAACAACAAACTTACATGCAAAGCAGCCAGAATTTTACACAAGTCCGACCCAACTGAAGATGCGATCTCACAGCCAAATATCCGCTTCTATAAATGAGGTTCCCATTCGGTCCTTTTCAGTGGGTTTCTTTAAAAGAAACTGCCCGCCAAATGCTCCATAAATGATTACAGAATACGCCATGCGGAATGTCCACAAAGGCTGAAAGTTCACACAGTCATAACATTCCAACAAAACAATCCAAAAAGTCCAAAATTTCATCAAACTGTCCGTAATTGCAACGTCTTTCATTACGACTCGTTTCAAACGCGCGGCACTCAATAATTCATCATCTTACACATACATAATGAACACTGAGGCATTACCTTTGCGCGTCCGAAGCTGGCGAGCGACTCTCTCGATACTGCCTCGCTCACAGCATATCTAACTGGCTGTGCGTTGGAACTACTTAATTCTGATTGGCTGATCAGTCTGACGGACCAATGAGAATGATCCTTCGAGTTCATTCTCGCAGCAGAATTCGCCTAAACCAATCACTGTTCAGAAAGTAATTTACATCATCCCAAAATGTAAATACTAACACAATGTTTAATAAAACAAAACGAAATAAAATTAATCTTGAAAATAATTTAGAAAACAATTGCACTTTAAGCTAATTTTATGGCTGCCTTCTTACAAAAGCAATCACCCCTAGACATACGTAATCAGCAGTGTTGGTAAATTACATCTTTCCCACGTTCCAATTACGTAATGATGTAAATAATGTAACATTGAATTTTTTCGTATGTCCCACATACACACTCTCACTCATTGTCATTTATTCACACAACAACATAATAAACAGATACTAATTTTTTCTGAATTTTTATACTACAAAATGAAGAATAATTAAAGTTTTGGAAATAAAGCCAAACTAACTGATTTGATATATTGAGAACTGTGGAAATGATTTCAAATGCTAACAAAAGACAAACTGTAATTGTTCCTAACTGAATTTATCACCTTAAGTGTCGGTTTGGGGGGTTTTAGCTAATTTTCAGAATCTCCGAAACTATTATATGTACAGCTTTGAAATTTGGAGATCTTCTACTGAATAACAAATAACATTATACCAAGTATGAACATAATCAGTTAATGTTTAGTACGTTTTATTTAGATTTGTAGGGGGTATGAATATACGGCCATCCTAAGCAACACAGGAGCGCGTTCTGACGCTGGCTAGTAGCGACAGATGTCCTTATGAGTCATGGCTAAGGCACAAGTTTCCAGTCTCCTGTACTTTGGCCGGGCTCCACGTCTAGGTATCTTACTGCAATAAATGTTATCCCATAATAACTTGCAACGTCACAAGCAGCCCGCGAACAAACAAGACGGACGGACGGGAATGGAAGAACAAGCACGACGACAGACAACCAAGCAAGATACCAACATCAACAACAAAGTATTAAGCAATGAGATCACAAAAGATAACCTCACGAAATCAATACAATGTTCACTCGTAAACGGGAAGTAAGCGTACGCAACGTAAACACGATGTCTGTAAGCGAGATATCAACCGACTCCATGTGAATACCAGACTGCCTTACTGAGTGAGAAGCAGCCGCCTAGATACACGACAGGGTATGTCTCTATTGGCCACTGGGACCACGTGCTCCACAGTGGCGCCCTCACGTTAGACTCGGGGCCAGGAGCGCCCACAGCTACGGCGTACGGCGCAACTGCTGCAAAGACCTCAAGTGGTCATCGTGTTCCGTGCCGTCTGGCACAGATTCGAAACCCACAGCGCTCGGCACCAGATCCCTGCCCCCTTAAACTTGCACGTAGTGGCGAAAACGCCCTGGACGGTGCTGTGGTGGGCAGAAAATGGAAGAAAGCTCAGGCTCGTCAACTGCCATTGTCGGGGAAGAAGGGGATGCCCGAGATGTCCATGATGGCTGACACAGAAGCCAGGGTGTCAGAGGGAGCCTCCAATCAAACTGGGGGTGGGGAGGGCTGGCAGCAGGGTCGCAAGGAGGCAGCAACTGGGGGCAGTGGCGATGACTCGAGGACCACATCTGTACCCGAAGGAGGAAGTATATGAGGAGGCGGCAGTGGGAGTCCCGTGGGGGTACGAGGGTTGTGCTGGTTATGATGGTGGCACTCCACCCCTTAGATGTCTGCACTGACGTCACACGCTGAACATGGGCCGCGACGACTGTGGTGGGCGTCCAATCCGCCTTTCTACCATACACACAGGCCCACATGGTCGCGCCGGGGGCGTAACACTGAGAGGGCCAGGAGCAGGGATGGGGTGGGGGGGGACGGCATCAGCAAATGCAGCAGGAACTACGGCTGTCGCCATTGGAGGAGCTCCGCTGGACTATGTACGCAAATTGGCGTGGTGCGATATGTGCTCAAGAACAGGGTGAGGGCCGATGTGGTTGGAGATATTAAACCGCCTTTGTCAACTGTTGTTTAAATGTGCAGACAAGCCTCTCTGCTGCACCATTGGAGGAAGGGAGAAGAGGCAGGCTATGGATATGTTTGATGATACCGTCGGCCTGACAGAAGTCATGGAAGGAGGATGCTGTGAATTGGGGGCCATTATCGGAGACCAATGTGTGAGGCAGGCTCTCAATGACAAGAACCTGGGCCAGGACCATGAGTGTGGCCTCTGTGGTGGTGAATGCCATGTGGACAACGTATGGGTATTTGGAGCAGACATCAGTGATAAGTAACCACATGGACCCAAAAAACTGGCCCACAAAATCGAGATGGATGTGATCCCAGGGCCAGCAAGGCATAGGCCAGGGTGCGAATGACTGAGGGGGATCTTGCCTGCTGACGCGCACACACAGTGCACCCGCAGACCAGGCAGTCAATATCGCCATTGATACTGGTCCAGTAGATGCATCGGCGAGCCAAAACTTTCATGCAGGACATACCCCAGTGCCTGCGGTGTAACAAACTGAGCACGTTATGTCGAAAATCCGGAGGAATGACCACCCAATGGGCATCCAACTCTGTGGCCAACGGAAGGACATCACCGAGCACGGAGAGCCTGTGGGACAGGTGGCGCCACGGTCTGAAGTTAGTCCACATCCGATGAGTATTATAGGAGGGCCAACTGTGGACCACATATCAGAACCTACTGCAAGATAGGGTCTTGGTGCATAGCCATGGCAATGTGGGCAACCCTAAGAGGCAGACTGTCCAGCGCTTCCCAGCAGGCGGATTCAACATGAAAGCAGAGGCCTGCTGGGAGATGTGACAAAGTGTCTGTGTTAGCATGGTGGGTGGTGGGCTTATACCAGATGGTGTAATTCCGTAAAAATAGCGTCCAGCGCCGAAGACGTTGAGCCATCCTCTCTGGAAGATGAGAGTGGGGTCCAAAAAGCGTAACTAAGGGTTTATGGTCCATCAGGAGAATGAACTTTCCCCTGAAGAGATAGATGTAAAATTTTTGGACGGCGAACACTATCGCCAGGGCCTCCTTTTCAACCTGGGAATAGTTTCATTGTGTAAGGGTTAACGTCTTAGATGCATAAGCGATGGGCTGTTCTGAGCCATCGGTATTGCGATGTGTGAGGACTGCCCCAATGCTGTATGCCAACGCATCAGTGGTCACAACCAAGGGGCGGTCCAGAGAGAAGGGAGTAAGACAAGGGGCAGACTTCAGCGTTGTCTTTAAATGGAGAAAAGCCTGGTCACAGGCAGGAGTCCAATCAAAAGTCATCCCTTTGTGACGCAAGTGAATGAGTGGCTGAGCAAAGGAGGTAGCTTGGGGTAAATACTTTAAGCAATAACACCTGGAGTTCATATAAGTCCTTGGGATGAGGAAGGGCCTCAATGGCCGCGACATTGCGATACAAAGTGCGAATGCCATCTTTGTTAAGCCAGTGACCTAAGTATTCCACTTCTGGTTGATAAAAACAACACTTGTCCAGTCGACAGCATAAGCCTGTAGCTTGCAGAGCGTGAAATAAGGCGCTGAGGTTGTCCAAATGTTTCTGGCGGGAATGCCCGGTGACCAAGATGTCATCCAGATAATTCACACAGGCTGGGATAGGATGTGTAAGCTGCTGGAAATTGCCGGCGCTGAAGAGACACCAAATTGAAGGCGCTTGTACTTGTATAATCCGAAAGGTGTGTTGATAACCATGATGCTCTGGGAATCGGCATCCAAGGATAACTGGTGGTATGCTTCAGCCAGGTTGATCTTAGAAAAGTACTCTCCCCCCACATGCTTGGCGAGAAGGTCTCCGTGTTGGGGAAGGGTTAAGTGTCTCCTAGGGACTGAGCATTGACAGTAGCGCTGAAGGCCCCACACAGCCGAAGGGACCCATTGGGTTTCCGTACGATCACCAATGCTGTCGCCCAAGCACTGTATGTCACAGGCTCTAGAACGCCAGCAGCCTGAAGCCAATCAAGTTCCTGCTTGACTGCTGGCCGTAAGGCACCAGAATGGGTCTGGCCCGGAAAAAGCGAGGCTGTGCATCCGGCTGAAGTGTGATGAGCGTCTGAAACCGTGAAGCACACCCGAGATCCATTTGCAAACAATGATGCAAAAGCCGAGCACAGATCCTGAAAAGGAACAGCTGTGGAAACGACCTTAACTTCATCAGAAATTGAAAAGCCAAACAGCTGAAACGCATCCAGGCCAAAAATATTCGAATCCGACGGAAGATCGACGAAAAAAAGGGTAAGGAGCCAGGGAACATGTTTGTATGTCGCCAGGACGACGAACTGCCCACGAACGGTAATGAAACCGTCGCTATAGGCGACCAAACGCCGAAAGGGAGGTGACAATGCAGGGGAGCCCAGGCGGGAATATGTGGCAATATTTATCAGGGAGACGGTGGCCCCAGTGTCGACCTGATAACTGGCATCCTCAGCAAAAACGTGGAGCATGAGGAATAGCTTCTGTGCTGATGGGTCCTCCAGCAGGACGACTGATTGCTTAGCATGTACTGTCTCCTGAGGCCCAGTAGGGGCAGGACGAGAGCAAGTCAGGTCACTACGACAAACAGATCTGATGTGGCCCTCCTTCTCACACAGCGTGCACGTTTTCCAGTGGTGGGGGCAATCAGCTCGAGAGTGTGTGGTAAAGCACTGTCGGCAAAATGGAAGTGGGCCGCACGACCCGCGACAAGGTGCGACCAGAGGCTCTGATGCCAAAGAGACGTCAGACAAAGAGGAGTCCCGACAGCACTGGCCTCTGTCGCAGGGCCACGTCTACATCGCGAGGGCGGAACCTGCAGACATGCATCGATCGCCGCAACTTGGGCCGCGCCATGAGACGCTCATTAGCCGCCTGAGCAATTTCAAATGAGTGGGCAATGTGGAGAATCTCTTCCAATGAGGGATTATCGAGTTTCAACGCCGCAGTGCGGACCTCAGGATCGGGAGCAAGCTGAACCACCACATCCCGGGAGACCACATACAACAAAGCTTTACACTGCTGATTGGTGCATATAAAATCGCATCGATGGCTGAGACCCTGCACGTCTGTGACCCAGGAACGATTATGATTGACCATGCTATTTATGGCAGTGGTGGAACTCCAGCCGAGAGGCGACCACATGGTAACACTGCAAATAATAGTTTGTCAGCAAGAGTCATATGTCCTGGGTCGCACAAGGGTGCCAACATGCGGAGAAGAAAGAATGTATCTGGGGAGGCCCAAGACAAAAACAACGACTGCTGCAAGGCGTCATCTATGACTTGAAAAGCCGTAAAACGTTGTTTCAGCCTATGTAAGTATGTTTCCCAGTCCTCTTTGGCGTCATTAAATGGTGGGAACGACGGCGGACGTGGGAAAGCATCGGACACCGGAGGACTCGGAAGCTGTTGTGGTAATGCATCCCGGGCATCAACTTTGTCCTTTAGCAACCGCATTAACTGTTGTAAGATGTCTAACTGGAGCTGCTGCTGCTGCATGAGCTGCTGCTGTTGCTCCAGAAGACAGACCAACTTAGCCTCCATGCTATCAAGTAATACCGTTTACCTCGTCGCCGCGCAGCATTAGCCGCACGGTCTAAGGTGCTGCAGTCATGGACTGTGCAGGTGGTCCCGGCGGAGGTTCGAGTCCTCCCTCGGGCATGGTTGTATGTGTTTGTCCTTAGGATAATTTAGGTTAAGGAGTGTGTAAGTTTAGGGACTGATGACCTAAGCAGTTAAGTCCCATAAGTTTTCACACACATCTGAACTTTTTTTTTACCTCGTCGCCCGTGAACAAACAAGATGGATAAACGGGAATGGAAGGACATGCACAACAACGGCCAACCAACCAAGACACCAACATCAACAACAAAGTATTAAGCAACGGGATCACAAGAGATAACCTCACGAAATCAAAACACTGTCCACTCGTAAACGGGAAGTAAGCACACGCAACGTAAACACGATGTTTGTAAGCGAGATATCAACCGACTCAATGCGAATACCAGACTGCCTCACTGAGTGAGAGGCAGCCGCCTAAATACACGACAGGATATGTCTTCTAACATTCTGCGTGGTGTCTGTTGTTCTACGTCGTATCTCCCTACCACTTTCGCGCAACGACGCTCTGAGCGTGTTTTTTAGGGAACTGACTAGTTTGAACCTGGGACCTGTTGCTGGTAAGGAGACGCCAGACCACACATGACATGTAGATTTCAGAAGAGTTCAGTGAGACTAGCGATGATATAATCAAATCCTTAATTATTTCAGCGTCAGCTCCACTGCACTCCCTGTAAAAGAATCTTAATACTAACTAAATTTAGTGGAAGGGGTTCAAGGCTTTCCTATTTTTAGTTAGCTGGTAAAATAACGTCGAAAAAGCAGTTAAGTTTACCATTGGAATTTTTATTCTACTCACAAAACATTGTTTATAAATTGCACTATTGATGAAAGGAAATATTTTAATACAGGATGATAAAAACCAACTGCGTTCAACAAAAATGTGAACAAATATTCCCTGAGTGGGTTTCCAAGTTCCACAATGGATCGAAGGATGACCTATGCCCTATCACATCTATAATCTAGGTTTAAATTAAGTTTCACAAAAGAGAAAACTATCAAAATGGTCTACAGTGCCCCTCAATTATCTTTAATTACTTATCTAACTTGTCGTAAATTACAGTGGTTGATGTGGCTTCTCAATGATTATATAACAGAAAAATCATCGTGTTTCAGATTTTAACTTAACGTAGCAAATGTGAATACCATGAGCTTCAATTGATGATCGACACTAGTATTACGTAAAAAGGGGATGTAACAGATGAGACTTCTGCAGTCCTGAGTGAAGCCTTATGCGTTCAGAAATGTGGCATTGCGTGCGTTCATTACCTTGTCGATGTTCGTCAGGGGGCGGCGGCCGGCGCAGCTCCATCCAGCTAACCGTCTTGGAAGCTACTCTCTCCTAACTTCTCCTTACTACAATTTACCGAAGTTGGTTTAAGAAAAGAAACTATCTGGCTGTGTTTTCATCTGACCAATCAGGGTCTCAATGTTAACCTTAAGCTCCTCCTACGAAAATTCTGTCTATCCAATGAGCAACGTTATACTTTTCGTGGTGGGGTAATGTTTTTAACGTTTACAACGTGACAGAGATGCGAAGAAGTCTCACACTAAAACTTGCAGCTGGTGTGGCCCTTTTAGTGTTATCGTAAGATCTATACTGTTCTTCTGGAGGGCTCTAGCTTTTAACATGGGCTGGGGGGTGGTCCTGGTGGTTTGCTGGCAACATGGGTGTCCATCCCTTATCGTAGGGCCTTCTAGCTTAACACGGTTCTGCTCTCGGCTTCTGTTCTCGTTTCTCCCCTCGGAACTGCGTCTGTCTCACGGTGGTAAGGTATGACATGCATTTAGGCATTCTTGTGTTAGTCTATGGTATTCCATTTGCTCACTCGTTACTCATATTACTTTGGTTAATTTAATGTCACGATTTATTCGGAGCTATGTGACATACTACTGGATTTGCTTATCATGTCAGGGTTTTCATGGAAGGTGGTTGATTTGCCTGACACCTTACATGTCACCACCCTTCGAACTTAATTTTTGTACTGAATTTAGGCAATGATTGAATCGTTGTCTAAGTCAGTCAAAAATTATTCCTTTATCTAAATTTTGTTGCCTACTGTTCAGCCACGTTATTCTGGTTCTATGCTAGTTTGTATTACTAATTTATATTTTTATATTCTTTCACATTATTCTCAAAAATATGTTTATATTGACAAGAGAAGAATATTTTTATTCTATTATAATTATTATTTTTTAATTATTTTCTCTTTTTATTTAAGTGTGAAGTTTGTTTTTTAAGAAGTTTGTTATCAAAAGTGAGGAGTCTTTCACATCGATTTTCTTAGAAATATTTTTTTTATAAATGTAGTTATTAAGTAAAATCTACTCCTAACACATTTTCTAAATATCATGTACAAGTAAAATGTTTTTGTTTCTAGACACTCATTTTAACATTGTTACACTAACAAATAAGAATTATTTCCAAGAATTGCTTTGACAAAGAAATATACATACACAAGTATTGAGATATTATCCTAACAAATGGTACAAATGTTAAAAAAAGGGAAAACATCCAACAAAATAATTTTTTATTCTTTGTTTTTATAAGGAGAAAATAAGTGAAATATAGTTATTCCTTTATTTTTATGAGGAGAAAATAAGTGGCATATAATTTTAGTGTTTATTACGCCTTACTTTTGTTCTTTATATACTGTCCATTTCAGAACTAATGACTTATTTTTATCGATAGTCTATTTTTTTACTTAAGTCCATAGTCAATGACTGTTATTTTGTAGTTTATTAGCTGTCTGGTGTGCTTAACTTATTTAGTTTTTCACACGTTTCTTTTGCACAATTCCTACATCACGTAATTTGATTTCATATATTCACACAATCCTATGAATGTTTAAGCATGAGGTGGGCAAATGTTTTTGCACCGAAGGTGATGGACTTGAGCGAGATGGATGTGATCAAGTATTTGATGTACAGTTTCGTTCGTCGTTCCTTGTTGGCTTTGCAAGTGTGTGTTGCTGTTGTGGAGGTCCCATAATGGACTGGAGCTGTGAGTGCAGAATCTCGTGGTTTACTGGCTTTGTATGCATGAAAGTCATCGTTATGTGTCGCTGAAAGCGGTCGTTTTTTGTAGTAATACTTTGCAGATGGCTAGTTTACAATAGGATAGGGATTTGGGAAGGTATGTCGTCTATTCTTCACCCATCTTCTTTCTTGGTCTCAATCTTGCGAATCTTCAACTTCTGTTCGTCCTGCTGTTTCTCTGCTTCTTACTTGCTTCTTGGTTCTTCTCTGGGCAGGATATGGAAATATTTATTGATAACTAGTCGCTTTGAAGTTCTTCTCTTAGTAACAGTTTGATAAATTGTTTGGGCGTATCATTTTTACTTTGTGGAAGTTTTCTTCAGTTTCGTGCATCAGCGTGCTGTTTACTAGCAGTAGCGTGACTTTTACACATATTTTTTGCCAGTGGTGGCTTGCCCAAGCGGACTTCTCATCGGGCCGTTTTTTGCTCGCTCCGCTGAGTCTGGGCGTCCCAAGACCCTCTTGGCTTTCCGCGTTCTGTCACAGCAGGGTTCCGCTTAGTGGGCAGATTTACTGCCCACTTCTGATACAAGAGCCCTCTGTTGGTCTCGCTGTCCTTTCCCTTCTCTTGACGCTTCTGCCTTGTAGGAATCGTGTCTTGCTAATTACATCCTTTTCTTTCTTGATACTTCTCGCATTGCAACTTGTGGGTCGTTGCATCTGGTCTTTGCTGGAGTTTTTACAATGGTTCTTACAAAAAGTTTTACTTATAATCATCTAACATATGTCTAGTACCTACATTGTTTTACGCCTTCTTAAAAAGCTTTACAAATTTCCACGCCCTTTCCATGTTACAATTCTAAGATATTTTGAGTCTTAACTTCTACAAGAATCCTGAAATACGTTTTTTATTTTTGTTTAGTGTTGTGGTGTACAGCATTTTAGTATTTCATGCTGTTAGACTACCTACGTTTTATCCCTTCACCTTAGTCTATGGTACTATTGGTGTTATTTTTGTTCTTGTTTTTATTGAAACTACTTTCTTTTTCCCACCTTCCTCTCTCTTCATTCTTCTTTCTCCTGACGATCTTATCTTCAACATAAACTTGAAATATTTTGCTAATTATTTACTTGAACTTCTTGCAATTTTTCGTCGATTTCTTTATGGGTTTCTAACATGAGTTGAGGCGATTCCCCCTTTTGTGAATACCATTCTAATTCTTCATCCTCTTTATCTCGTATCATTCTTAATTGTTTGTTTATACCTGGTATTTCTTCTAATTTTAGCTTTTGCTCAAAGAGAAGTGTGACATTCCCGAATGTTACGCTACCTTTCCCCATATCTATTATCGCTCATCTCTCATTTAAAAAATCTGCACCTATAATCAAATCTACAGTTAGTTTAGGTATAATCACGAAGTTGGCGTCGATCTTTTGACCTTGACACGAAAGAGTTAACCTTGTTTGTCTCGTAACTTCTGCAGAATTGTTTCTAATAGGATCTCTTACTTTAATCTTACGTGTTTTCAGAACTGGCAATTCCTCATTGGCATTACACTGCATGAATAAATTTTCTGAGATCGCAGTCAGTTCACTTCTGCTATCAATTACAATATTGACTGGGATATGCTTTACCATGGCCTTCACAATTGCTTGAATTTGAAAGGGTTGGTTCTCTTCTTCTTCTTCTTGTACCAACGAATCCTCCACTGAATCATACATGAGTCTTTTCAGGAATTTCCCTTGTGAATTCGAACTTTCTGTAGGATAAGCTTCGACTGCTACTTCTCTCTCTTTTATTTCCTCTTCTCTATTTCTTCCTTCATTTACGCTTTCTTCAACATCCTCTACTTTTTCCTCATCCTTGTCTATCTTCTCCTTCTTCGTCGCTACTTCCACATAATCGCATCTAAATGCTCTAATTATCGCTTCATAACTTCCTTCATTATATACATTGGGTTGTGTGCCCACTAGTAACTTATTTTCAACTTCTGTCGACTACGCATTATCCTCATTGAATTCGCTTTCCCTGGTTTCCATCTCAAATAGCTCTGCAATACTCATTACTTCGTCTTTTCCTTCTACATTCATTGTGCACGCCTCTGGTAATTCATCTTCCTCGTCAGTATTCTCCCAATTAATTTCATCCCAACACGATATTGTTATTTTCCTGTCTTCGTTTTCATCTGGTCTTTGCGGATTTGTTTCTTCCTTCTTCTCTTCTCGTGATAAGGTATTTACTTCTCTGTTCAAGGTGCCCAATTGTCCTGAGTCGGTGCGTCATTCTCTTTGGCATGGGCGCTTAGCTGTCAATTCGAACGTTTATCAGGGTTTGGTGGTCTTACCTCCACCTCGTCTATCTGTATTCTCTTTTCTTGTTGAGCTTGTTGATATTGGTTTCTTTGTTGATAATTTGTCGGTCTATTGGCGCTCCAGTACCCGTTCCGGTTGTCGTTATTCTCTCTGTAATAGTTGTTGCCGTTCCTGGGTGAATTATAGTTATTGCCATATTCTCTTCTAAACCCATAACCGGTTCTTTGTTGAAATCTATTGTCGTTTCTTGGTTCGAAGTTATCACGTGGTTCGTAATTATTGTTTCTTCGTACTGTGTCTTGTGGATTCCACTGTTTTTTGCATTCGTTTTCACGTGCGCTTCGTCTTTTTCTTGCGTCATCTTCCGAAAATATAAACTCTAGTTCCCTTAGAATACCTTTAAATGCTTCGACGTCATTGCCTCCGCGACCTACTAATGATTGCTGGTATTTCAATGGTAACTTCATCGCACACAATTTAATCAACTCTCCGTCACTGTATGGTACATCTAAGCATTGATTTTTCTTTGCCATTAATTCGAAAAATTTCACGGGACTCTTCTCTCCTGAATTTTCACAATATGGGTTCTGTAATAATTCGCACTTCACTCTGTTCTGTGCTTCGCTGGACCAATATCGTGAGAGAAACTTCTCTCTGAAATCTTCGTACGATCGGCATGTCGCTGCAACATTCTGCATGGTTTCTGCGACTGTTCCTGACATGTGTGCACATATAAAGTCTAATTTGTTTGCTAGCGTCCAGTGTTCTGGTAATCCTCCTCGGAATTGATCAATAAAAGTTCGTGGACGTGGATCAATAAAAGTTTCCTTCTCGAAAGTGTTGAAATTTTCTGACTGTGAGGAAATGATCGTTGTCGTACTTCGTCATAGTTCCATATGAAATTCGCGATTCTTCGCCACTTTTGTTTCTGATCATTTCTCCCGTCGTTCTTTCCGGTTGTGGTAGATCCATTGGATATTGTCCACTGTAACTTTCGCCTACCCTTGCGTAGTATCGTTGGAGTGGTACGCAATAATTTTCTTCCATCGGTTGTGAACGTGTAGCTGAATGCATTGCACTGTACTCTTCGCGACCTGGCTTTCCATTGTCAGATATTGGTTCGGTATCTTGTCTGGCTAACCTTGCTGCTTCATTGCACGATCCAAACTGTCTTGAAATATACATTTGTGGTTCCGCATGTGTTTGTGATGCCGTTTGTTCATCAAGAATTTCGAAACGTGTTTGTTGCTGTGCAGGCTGTCTGATTTCACGTATGTTACTTTCCGCCTGCGATTGGAACCGCAAATGCGTAATATCTTCGTTAATTGCTTGTTTTTCCGGTCCTGTTACAGATACGGATGTGGTTACAGACTCGGTGCTTGTGCGATCCAGTTCACTACGCTCTTCAATGGTTTGCAACAACTCTGTTCCCAATTTCTGAAGTTGTTGCTTCGTTTGCGCTTCTATTTTGACTATGCGGTGATCATATCTTTTCAGCGCTGCTTTTGTGATACGTTTGCGTAACACACTGTTTTCAACAATTTCACGCGCTGTACCTCCTGCTTGTCTAGTAATTACGTTTATTTGTTTCTCTAGTTTCTTGACTTCTCCCTGGGTGTTGTTACGTAATGTTTTGATCTCTCCCTGAGTGTCATTACGCAATGTTTGTACGTCCGTTTGTACCTTGTCAATGATTGTGACCTGTTATTAAGTTTCGTATTACTTCTCGAGATTCTTTTGCCTCGTCTTCAATATGACTTAGGTGTTACTGAATTTTTTTGTTTTGTTTTTTAATCTCACGCATTTGTCTCGTGGTTTCTGCAATTTGTTTCGTCGTTGCTGCATTCTGAATTTTAATTTGGTTCGCAATTTCTTTATTTTGTCTTGTCATGGTTTCCGTCATTAATTGTGTTTTCGCCAAAGTGTTGGTTTGCAACCGATTGCATTGAACTGTGCGGTGACACGTTTCTGCTCGAATTCCTTGTACTCTGTGGTGAGGGAGCTCTGATTACTTGTACTATGGGTTCTACGTATTCAAGACGCAAGTTAGAATCTTCAACGGCTGTCTCTCTACTTTCCTGCTCCTCTGTCGTATGCTGACCTAGGTTTTCTGTGCCTTGGCGTACATTATCCTCGTTATGGTGCGTTATCTGTCCTATTTCTCGCGATACTGCATCGTTTGTTGTACTGTCCTCTATTTTCTGTCCATCTTCATGTTGGGTCTCTACCTCAATTCGGTCAAGGTCTCGATCTGCCATTGCTAATCTTTCCGAATCCTTTATTTTCTGTTTTAAAAGCAATTCACGCGCCCTACTTCGCGTCAACATGCGCTCATACGATCTCACGCGTTTCATAACCTTTTTGCATACACGACTTGACAATCCATTCACTTACTTGTTGGGTCAGAACCAACTTGTCAACGATGTATCCGCCACCTGTGCGCTTGCATTGGAGAGAAAACTTAATTCTAACAATATTAAAATTCATAACTTTATTATGCTAGTGTCTCTACTAGAATGTCTCACTTTCTATTGAATACTTTCTTACTATCTATCGCTGCAGCTACTGTTTTCGACTATTTATAACTTTAAGAAAAAATTTTTTACTACGAAAATTTTTCAATAGGATATTTTTCTGACCTAGTTAGGCATGTGGTCGCCCTTAAATGATGTTATTTTACCATCCTGGGAGGGTCGCCATTCTCTAATATTCTGCGTGGTGTCTGTTGTTCTACGTCGTGTCTCCCTACCACTTTCGCGCAATGACGCTCTGAGTGTGTTTTTTAGGGAATTGACTAGTTTGAACCTGGGACCTGTTGCTGGTAAGGAGACGCCAGACCACACATGACATGTAGAGTTCAGAAGAGTTCAGTGAGACTAGCGATGATATAACCAAATACTTAATGATTTCAGCGTCAGCTCCACTGCACTCCCTGTAAAAGAATCTTAATACTAACTAAATTTAGTGGAAAGGGTTCAAGGCTTTCCTATTTTTAGTTAGCTGGTAAAATAACGTCGAAAAACAGTTAAGTTTACCATTGGAATTTTTATTCTACTCACAAAACATTGTTTATAAATTGCACTATTGATAAAAGGAAATATTTTAATACAGGGTGATAAAAACCACCTGCGTTCAACAAAAATGTGAACGAATATTCCCTGAGTGGGTTTCCAAGTTCTACAATGGATCGAAGGATGACCTATTCCATATCTCTATTGGCCGCTGGGACCACGTGCTCCACAGTGGCGCCCTCACGTTAGACACGGGGCCAGGAGTGCACACAGCCACGGTGTACGGCGCGACTGCTGCAAAGACCTCTAGTGGTTATCGAGTTCCATGCCGTCTGGCGCGGATTCGAAACCCACGGCGCTCAGTATCAGAAAAATCTTTCGTTAATGATTGTCTAGGAGTTATGTTAAGGGAGCTCCCCAGATACATCAATGAATGTGGTATCCTGCCGTTAAGTGCAAAATTTATCGTTATACAAACCAATGCATCCACCAAAAGAGGACAATGTTGCTAGTACTGAGAAGAAGAGCGTGACATTGTGGGGCAAGTCAATCACATAGTAGTTCAGCACTTTTAAGAAAATTTTTATAATGGACCATTTTCCGAAATTCAGCAAAAAGGACCCTTAACACACTCAGTCGTGTACTCCCTTCGATAATACTCGCATGTCTTTCGTACACCTATTGGGGGTCAATTTCATCCATATTCCGAAAGATAGAGCTGTTAGAGAAGCAGACATTAATGTCCTGAATACTGCTGGGAGGAATTTATTTTGCACTGCATGGTCACTTTTAGCTAGCAATAGAAATTATCTTAAAATCTTTCACTCAAAAGATGCCTCTGAAGTCTGCATGCATTACAATTTCGAAGACATCACATTCCCCGTGCACTCCAGGACCTTTCAAAATTCGAGAGGCAGAACCCTAATTATTCAATTTACATGTACACCCTGTATGGTGATAAGCCAGAAGATGGAGATGACCTTGAGCACACTGTGCAGAACAGAGAAGTCAAGCACAAAGTAAATGGATTGCTTTACTTTTCCAAATTAACTGGTTGGCACCCAAAACACATAGAACTGTGGCTAATCTCTCAGGGCGAGCGGCAAGATTATGTGTGGATCAGAAAAATGTACCACCTACTTTCACCCAAAACCTCAGAACGGAACTACACAAGCTATTTTTTTGCGATAGATGCCTCCACTCTTTTAGTGAGAGTGAATTTCTAGAAAGGCACCTCATTGACTGCTTGACCCAGGAACCAGTATAGTGTAAATGTCTAGTGCTGATAAAAAGTTCTTGAAGTTTAAGGAGGCTCACCACCAGGAGCAAAGTGTCTTCATCACTAGTGGGGACTCTGAATGCCTTGTAGCGCCTATGGTTCATTGTAAAGGTTACCCTCTGCCTCTCATACTACATTCACAGAACGACATGTACCATATGTGGTAGATATCAAGTAGGATGTTCATGTTACTCCAATCACAACAAATTCAAATCTCATATTGGGGATAATTCTATGAGATGGTTGCTTGCTGAACTCGAAAAACTTGTGTGGGAAGCTAATGTGATCTATACAACATGTCTTCATGACTGACTTGGAGGAGAATTGTGCATTGCATGAGCAGGCATTTGAGTGTTATATTTGTGAGCTGCTGTTACATAGAGAAGCAGAAACTCCACATCGAGATCATTGTCATCTAATGGGAGAGTTATGTAGTGCAGCCCACAATGCATACAACTTGAAGTACCAACTGCCACAGCACATACTCATCTTTTTCCACAGTTTGATCGAGCATGACGCCCATTTTCCCGTTCATTATTTAGGCAATTTTGGTTGAAGGGTGATAAGGTCAGTGTCATCCCTTACATCATTGGGAAGTGCATTACATTTTACAACAGAATCACGCCAAGACTAACGCTCTGATTCTTAGATTCAGTTGTATTCATGCAGACGTCCCTTCAGAAGCTTGCTGAGAGATGCATCATCAGGGTATGTATATCACCAGAGCTGCATATACCGATGATGCATAGTTTCCACTTGTGACAAAGAAATGGTCTTTCCATACAAATACCTGGATTCTATTGAGAGACTTTACGAAAGCAAATTGCCCGACATAGCCACGTTCTTCAGTAAACCAACAGACACTGCCGAAACAGATGCAGAGTATGAGCACACAGCGAATGTTTGGAAGGAGTTTGGCATCCATGCTTTAGAAGAATATGCTAGATTATAGATGAATACAGATGCACACTTCCACTTGGACATCTTCAAGAGTTCCAGAGACCATACCTGCACTTATACATCTGGATCCTACCTTCTGTTTCACCACACCTGTGCTATCGGTGGTACAAAACTTTTACAGAAGATGCACATCAGCATTGAACTGTTAACCAGTGTTGATATGCTGCTCTTCTTTGAACACAGGGAACATTGGTAGTGTGTTCACAGGTCCATGAAGGTGAATAACACACGAATGAGTGAGGAGGCATACTGGCTATCTGACGATTTAAATTACATCCTTTGCATGGATGTAAACAACCTCTACTGGTACACTTTGCAAAAAACACTACCGTTTGGTGGGTTCTGAAGGTTGCCTGCAGATGTCATCACTTTCAAGGAAAGGGTCCATGATCAGGCTGAGGATGCTGAACAAGGATATGTCCTGGAGGCAGAATGGAATATCCCATCCATTTACATTATGAGGACAGCGACTTGCCCCTATGTCCTGAGCACCTAGTTCCGCAAAATTGTTCTATCCCGAAGCTGTTGACAGTGCTGAGGAACAAACAATGCTATATTCTACAACACAGAAATCTCCAGCTATGTCTCAGGCTGAGGATGGAACTTGTTAGTATCACCTACAGAATTTCCTTCATCCAGAATTTCTGGTTGTAGGAGTATATTGACGTTAACACCGAACAGAGGGTTCTCATGATGTGTGATTTTGAAAAAGATTTTTATAAGTTAGTGAACAATTCAGTTTCAGTAAAAAGTTTTGAAAATGTTAGAGAATACTGCATATTACATTAAGTTTACTGGTGGGATGGGGGAGGGATCATTATGGCGCAAGAGATTACGTCGCCAGACCAAATTTCAAGCAGGTCACCACATTCAATGATGGGTTAGTCACTGCAGAGATGGCCAAGGATCCATTGTAATCCATGAAGCCTGCCAATATTGGTATGAGTGTTCTGGATCTCTCCAAACACCACATATACGGATTGCACTAGTAGTTTGAATGGAGAACCTTGCTGATCCCGAGTTACTTTATATGGATAAAGGCAGTTTCCTCTACTGGATGAAAAGCTGTGATCTGTATGAAGTAATTTGGTACGATCCCCAAACATTCGGCACATCTTGATATGCGGCCGATAATCCTCTTGCAATAACGACTCAAAACAAAGCTATCAGCCTGATGAAAGACGAAGCGAATGGATCTCAGATTGTGAGTTTGTGGCACAGATCTAAGATATATGCATACCATACAGATGCAGATTTCACCCAGAGCAGGTTAAGGGTGTGCACTGTAGGGCCTCAAAAGGCCCTCACAACTGCAGATTGCAGTAGATGTCTCCTTGAGTGATTGGCAAAGCTCCACATATGTTGTACCAGGTAATATTTCTTTTGAGAGGCTGTGAGACATGTAATGCATTGCAGGTGCAAGTAGGGCTGTCCCATCATGGCGACGGGATGAGCATCTTACCATTTCTTTTTTTTTTTATCATCAGTCTACTGACTGGTTTGATGCGGCCCGCCACGAATTCCTTTCCTGTGCTAACCTCTTCATCTCAGAGTAGCACATGCAACCTACGTCCTCAATTATTTGCTTGACGTATTCCAATCTCTGTCTTCCTCTACAGTTTTTGCCCTCTACAGCTCCCTCTAGTACAATGGAAGTCATTCCCTCATGTCTTAGCAGATGTCCTATCATCCTGTCCCTTCTCCTTATCAGTGTTTTCCACATATTCCTTTCCTCTCCGATTCTGCGTAGAACCTCCTCATTCCTTACCTTATCAGTCCACCTAATTTTCAACATCCGTCTATAGCACCACATCTCAAATGCTTCGATTCTCTTCTGTTCCGGTTTTCCCACAGTCCATGTTTCACTACCATACAATGCTGTACTCCAGACGTACATCCTCAGAAATTTCTTCCTCAAATTAAGGCCGGTATTTGATATTAGTAGACTTCTCTTGGCCAGAAATGCCTTTTTTGCCATAGCGAGTCTGCTTTTCATGTCCTCCTTGCTCCGTCCGTCATTGGTTATTTTATTGCCTAGGTAGCAGAATTCCTAAACTTCATTGACTTCGTGACCATCAATCCTGATGTTAAGTTTCTCGCTGTTCTCATTTCTACTACTTCTCATTACCTTCGTCTTTCTCCGATTTACTCTCATACCATACTGTGTACTCATTAGACTGTTCATTCCGTTCAGCAGATCATTTAATTCTTCTTCACTTCCACTCAGGATAGCAATGTCATCAGCGAATCGTATCATTGATATCCTTTCACCTTGTATTTTTATTCCACTCCTGAACCTTTCTTTTATTTCCACCATTGCTTCCTCGATGTACAGACTGAAGAGTAGGGGCGAAAGGCTACAGCCTTATCTTACACCCTTCTTAATACGAGCACTTCGTTCTTGATCGTCCACTCTTATTATTCCCTCTTGGTTGTTGTACATATTGTATATGACCCGTCTCTCCCTATAGCTTACCCCTACTTTTTTCAGAATCTCGAACAGCTTGCACCATTTTATATTGTCGAACGCTTTTTCCAGGTCGACAAATCCTATGAAAGTGTCTTGATTTTTCTTTAGCCTTGCTTCCATTATTAGCCGTAACGCCAGAATTGCCTCTCTCGTCCCTTTACTTTTCCTAAAGCCAAACTGATCGTCACCTAGCGCGTTCTCAATTTTCTTTTCCATTCTTCTGTATATTATTCTTGTAAGCAGCTTCGATGCATGAGCTGTTAAGCTGATTGTGCGATAATTCTCGCACTTGTCAGCTCTTGCCGTCTTCGGAATTGTGTGGATGATGCTTTTCCGAAAGTCAGATGGTATATCGCCAGACTCATATATTGTACACACCAACGTGAATACTCGTTTTGTTGCCACTTCCCCCAATGATTTTAGAAATTCTGGTGGAATGTTATCTATCCCTTCTGCCTTATTGACCGTAAGTCCTCCAAAGCTCTTTTAAATTCCGACTCTAATACAGGATCCCCTATCTCTTCTAAATCGACTCCTGTTTCTTCTTCTATCACATCAGACAAATCTTCACCCTCATAGAGGCTTTCAATGAATTCTTTCCACCTATCTGCTCTCTCCTCTGCATTTAACAGTGGAATTCCCGTTGCACTCTTAATGTTACCACCGTTGCTTTTTATGTCACCAAAGGTTGTTTTGACTTTCCTGTATGCTGAGTCTGTCCTTCCGACAATCATATCTTTTTCGATGTCTTCATATTTTTCCTGCAGCCATTTCGTCTTAGCTTCCCTGCACTTCCTATTTATTTCATTCCTCAGCGACTTGTATATCTGTATTCCTGATTTTCCCGGAACGTGTTTGTACTTCCTCCTTTCATCAATCAACTGAAGTATTTCTTCTGTTACCCACGGTTTCTTCGCAGCTACCTTCTTTGTACCTATGTTTTCCTTCCCAACTTCTGTGATGGCCCTTTTTAGAGATGTCCATTCCACTTCAACTGTACTGCCTACTGCGCTATTCCTTATTGCTGTATCTATAGCGTTAGAGAACTTCAAACGTATCTCGTCATTCCTTAGTACTTCCGTATCCCACTTCTTTGCGTATTGATTCTTCCTGACTAATGTCTTCTACTTCAGCCTACTCTTCATCACTACTATATTGTGATCTGAGTCTATATCTGCTCCTGGGTACGCCTTACAATCCAGTATCAGATTTCGGAATCTCTGTCTGAGCATGATGTAATCTAATTGAAATCTTCCAGTATCTCCCGGCCTTTTCCAAGTATACCTCCTCCTCATGTGATTCTTGAACAGGGTATTCGCTATTACTAGCTGAAACTTGTTACAGAACTCAAGTAGTCTTTCTCCTCTTTCATTCCTAGTCCCAAGCCCATATTCTCCTGTAACCTTTTCTTCTACTCCTTCCCCTACAACTGCATTCCAGTCGCCCATGACTATTAGATTTTCGTCCCCCTTTACATACTGCATTACCCTTTCAATATCCTCATACACTTTCTCTATCTGTTCATCTTCAGCTTGCGACGTCGGCATATACACCTCAACTATCGTTGTCGGTGTTGGTCTGCTGTCGATTCTGATTAGAACAACCTGGTCATTGAACTGTTCACAGTAACACACCCTCTGCCCTACCTTTCTATTCATAACGAATCCTACACCTGTTATACCATTTTCTGCTGCTGTTGATATTACCTGATGCTCATCTGACCAGAAATCCTTGTCTTCCTTCCACTTCACTTCACTGACCCCTACTATATCTAGATTGAGCCTTTGCATTTCCCTTTTCAGATTTTCTAGTTTCCCTACCACGTTCAAGCTTCTGACATTCCACGCCCCGACTCGTAGAACGTTATCCTTTCGTTGATTATTCAATCTTTTTCTCATGGTAACCTCTCCCTTGGCAGTCCCCTCCTACCATACTCACACTATTCATTGGAGTGACTGAGTGTGTAACTGTGTATTTATTTGTAAATAGTTGATGTGTATGTGTGATAGCGTGCAGAACAGTTGGATGAACTGCTTTCATAGTTGTGTGTGTGTGTGTGAGAGTGAGTGAGTGTGAATGTGAATGGTTCTTTCTTCACCTGACTCTTGTAGTCCCTGTTTCCATGTATGTACATAGAAGAGAAGTGATTGAAACATAAATAGAAAGAAATGATCGTTAATGTGAATTCTGTGTATACTGAAGACAAATGTATGCTGTATATACAGGGTGATTCAAAAAGAATACCACAACTTTAGGAATTTAAAACTCTGCAACGACAAAAGGCAGAGCTAAGCACTATCTGTCGGCGAATTAAGGGAGCTATAAAGTTTCATTTAGTTGTATATTTGTTCGCTTGAGGCGCTGTTGACTAGGCGTCAGCGTCAGTTGATGCTAAGATGGCGACCGCTCAACAAAAAGCTTTTTGTGTTATTGAGTACGGCAGAAGTGAATCGACGACAGTTGTTCAGCGTGCATTTCGAACGAAGTATGGTGTTAAACCTCCTGATAGGTGGTGTATTAAACGTTGGTATAAACAGTTTACAGAGAATGGGTGTTTGTGCAAAGGGAAAAGTTCTGGACGGCCGAGAACGAGTGATGAAAATGTAGCACGCATCCAGCAAGCATTTGTTCGCAGCCCAGGAAAATCGACTCGCAGAGCTAGCAGAGAGCTGCAAATTCCACAATCAACTGTATGGAGAGTCCTAGGAAAAAGGTTGGTTATGAAACCTGAACGTCAACTACCCGAGGCGATGGATCGGCCGCCAGGCAGCCCGTGACAGAGCACTTCATCACTGGCTTCCAAGAAGCCCTGATCTTACCCCCTGCGATTTTTTCTTATGGGGGTATGTTAAGGATATGGTGTTTCGGCCACCTCTCCCAGCCACCATTGATGATTTGAAACGAGAAATAACAGCAGCTATCCAAACTTTTACGCCTGACATGCTACAGAGAGTGTGGAACGAGTTGGAGTATTGGATTGATATTGCTCGAGTGTCTGGAGGGGGCCATATTGAACATCTCTGAACTTGTTTTTGAGTGAAAAAAAAATCTTTTTAAATACTCTTTGTAATGATGTACAACAGAAGGTTATATTATGTTTCTTTCATTAAATACACATTTTTAAAGTTGTGGTATTCTTTTTGAATCACCCTGTATATTTAATGTTGATGTAACCAGTCAGAAGGAACGTGTAAATAGACAAATGATGGGAAATGTAGTTTTTAATTCCTTTTCTTTTTGTACCTAATAGTCATAGGTTAGAAAAAAGTTAAAATTACTTTTAAATAAACCTTATGCTTATGCATATGCATGAACTGAAAATTATTGTGCAGAAAAACACTGTATTAATAACAGATGATTGTAAATAAAAAAAATTGTGTAACAAACAGATTTCTAAAAATAAAAAATACATATGTAAATAATAACAATATAAGTATATATATATAATACATTTAAAAATGAACTTGTTTATAAGAAATTATTAGTTAATTTGTTATATCACTGTTATTATCTGTAAACTCTGTCACTATAGAATTATTGTTAATTTGTTTGTAACAAGCCTGAACCTTTCTCCCATTATGCTCAGACATCCAACGAAGAGGCCCACACCTTTGAGTTAGTTATAAAGGACAATAAGGGGGAGGGGAGGTAGTTCAAATCTTATTTTTCCAGGGGTTTCCCACTATTTTTAATGTGCTCCCATTGGCCCAGGGGCTTCCTGTCAATTTTATATCTTGTGACCAGTACTGAGTTATGACATTACCTTGAATATAACTCGCACAACTGCCTAAGGTGTGTGGGAGCTTTCATGTGTGACCTTGACGAATTCCTCGGGGTGACGTGGGCAGATGGGGGTGTCCTTGAGTACAAGTTGCCCAAATGTGTAACCTGACACTGGCAGTCCTTATCAGTGACCCTGAAATAAGAAACGAGTTATTTGTGATCCTGAGCTAGTACTCTCGCTAATAACCTACTGGTATGTAGTATGTACTTTCAACAGAGTCACTGGTTTTGAAGTTGTCATTACAGATATAACTGCCACCAGACGGTGTCTGAAAAACTGATGTAGACACTGAACAGGAGACATGAAAAACGGATCGTTGCAGCAACCCCATATTCGTGATTCTTACACCTACTGTATGTCCAGGTTGGTTGGTTGTTTGGGGGAAGAGACCAAACAGCGAGGGTATCGGTCTCATAGGGTCAGGGAAGGATGGGGAAGGAAGTCGGCCGTGCCCTTTCAAAGGAACCATCCCGGCATTTGCCTGGAGCGATGTGGGGAAATCACAGAAAACCTAAATCAGGATGGCCGGGCGCGGGATTGAACCGTCGTCCTTCCGAATGCGAGTCTAGTGTGCTAACCATTGCACCAACTCGCTCGGTACTGTATGTCCAAGTAGCAACTGATCAGAGAGAAGCGATGACAGGTGGTCCGCAAATGTGTGGGGTGGTTAGTTGCTCCTTAGCTTTGTACCGTACTAAATTGTCGTAAGCGCTACATGGATCCAGATGAAGAGCCACTATATAAGTGTTTCTGCTGGAAAAGAGCTGTATGTCACTGACCAAACGCATAAGAATATCTTCCCCTTTACGGAAACCCGCCTTATGGCTTCACACTTGGTATTAGTATTGGCTCTGAGCACTATGGGACTTAACATCTATGGTCATCAGTCCCCTAGAACTTAGAACTACTTAAACCTAACTAACCTAAGGACATCACACAACACCCAGTCATCACGAGGCAGGGAAAATCCCCGACCCCGCCGGGAATCGAACCCGGGAACCCGGGCGAGGGAAGCGAGAACGCTACCGCACGACCACGAGTTGCGGACGGTATTAGTATTCAAGCCATCATGATAACCAGCATTTGTTCATTCTTTCCAACACCTTGTAAGGGCGTTGTAGCAATGTTGCACGTAGTTGTGATGCCATCACATGAGTTTTCTCTGGTTTGGCTGCAGGTGTTATCCTTCCTTTCTTCAGAGAGTTAATATTGTAATGTTCAGTCCATATTTTATTTTTGAATGCGGAGTAGGTATTACTGTCCTTCATATTGCAGAAATGGTGAAGCAACTTCAAGCACCTCCTGTTACCTAATAATGCAGTCCGTACAGAGCTGTAAGCATCCTTCCACATGTAATGGAATCCTCTTTTCTCTCTCTACATCGAGGTTGCGCCCCTACACGCTCCTGCTCAGCCCGCTGTCCCTTGCCTTTCCTTTTCCAAACAATTCATTAAATAAAATAATCTCAAAATTCATTTTCAGAATCAATAAAATCCCACTCCTCAACCATCTCGATTCACTGGTAGCCCCAAAAATCTTATACTGTTATCATTAAAAACTAATTGAAAAGCAATGGAAAATTTGTATTTATAGTTTAATTATAAACAACCTGGCTTTATATCTATTAAAAAACCTAAAGCGAATCATCCCTATTTTTACTTAAAAAGTGCACGAATTTTAATACTTTAATTACTTACAACATCTGTACACTTTTTGATATACTGCAGTTAAAGAACAGATGTCGATGTTGGCGCTGACCGTACGCCCATGTGATCAGAGCGTTGCGCAACAACGACAAATAAACACATCTGTATCAGAATGTCCCTGGGATCTTACGTGTGATCACGGACAGAGATCGACGGACAGCTTAACTGCAAAAGCAGCATCCAACCGCTAAAGCACTCTAAGCCAGAAGGTAGATACTTATGACGTCTCCAGCGGAGCCACTAGCACCACTGGTTAGCAAGCTGTAAGCACTCCGTCTAACATTATGCCTTATTGAGGTGTGTTCATGAGTACCCCTCGAGTTTCAGAAGACGAATGCGCAAGCGTACGAGACGTGCAGGAAAATGACACATGTCAGTGGACTGAGCATCTCTCGAAATTTAGATTCGGTTTTGGCGTAATAAGACTAGGGGGCAGGCAAGCCAGAACATGTAGCCAAGTCATCCACCCCGTATTGCCACATCGAATTAGGTCGGACCTGCAGGTCGGCAATCCAATGAACAGGTTTCGAAAGCAGGCTGCTGTTGTGCCTTCCTGGAAAATTCTTGTCAGTGACTTCAATGAAATGTATGCAAATATTGACATTTGTCGCGTCGAACGGTGTCTGTATTGAGCATGTGCAATGCAAGTAATAATCTTGGAAGGATTTTCTATCTACTGATAGAGTCCGTTAAGTAAGATCGTGGTCCTGTTACTCAGCAGATAAATGCATCTGACAAGAAACTAAAACATGTACATACATAACATATAAACAACAGAAAAATGCAGTTACAATTAATAATACGTCCAGTCACCCAATAATTGGTTGACATCTCCAAGGCATTCTTGGAACAAAGTTTTCCAAGTATTCACGTGGAAGAAACCTCCAAATGCGTCGAATAAGCGTTGGCAGCGGTTTGAAAGTGAATTTTGTTTACACTTGACGCAATGTTAAGAATGTGTTTCCCGAACAAAGATCAATAATAATTTTTTCCACTCTTGGAAAGTGACTGAGCCACGTTCTTCAAAATCATCCAAGTTTCAGCCAATTTACAGCGCGTTATCAACTTTTGAATAAAGTACTTGATTTCCTCATATATTTAGACGCCGCAGCATGACTCATTTTCGGGCCTTTGGGATGGCAGCAGAGAAACACAGCGTCAGAACGCGACGTCGAGCTGCACTAATGTCTCTTCTTGTGTCGCTCGGTCGAGAATTCAAAGTAAATTAATGCTTTACGGACATTCACGAAGGACAAAGGTTCCTTCAATTGGGCTGTGAAAGAACTAAGGCGATATCTTTTACCATCTATGTATAGTGTGAATCACCGTCTTACTTAAAAGACTGTATGTGTCTCATTTCTGCATGTCACAGTTTTCTCACAGCCGTCTTTTGAAACACTGTAGGTGCTTACGAATAACACTGTATTTCCTCTCTTAAAATCTGTATGCCCATGAAGGAATAACGAAACAATCAGACATAGAAGCTGTCGACGTAGATGCTCCATTCCCTCTCTAAGCCCTCCGACAAATGTGACAGTGGGAAGTGTTAAGTGACTCCAGGAGCGTAGTACATTACTTCTAGTAGTACGAGACAGAAACACTTTTACCCTGTTTGACGTAATCAGGATACCCTATGATTTGGTGTCCTGTTTCAAGCTTAATCGTTGCGTGACTTCGTAGATGGAATATCAGATGAGTCTGATTCCTATGATGACCAGGATCAAATCCGCCGTAACATTCCTAGCATGATTGATGAACGACCTGGAGCAAAATCTGATCACAGGAATGACAGAAATGAAACTACCCTTGTTTGTAGAGATGAAGTAAAAACCTTGTGGAGAATACTGAAAGAAAGGAAATAGTTGCCTGCCAATGAAGAAATAAAAGAAAAAGCAGGAGCAAATTTTCTGATAATTAGGACGAAGAGGCAACAGGAGGCAGTTCGCAGAAGGCGTGGTGATATGATCAAACTACCCGTGTTCCAGCCGTATTGTATATTTATGTGTTATCAATCTACAGTTGTAAGCCGGCCGAAGTGGCCGTGCGGTTAAAGGCGCTGCAGTCTGGAACCGCATGACCGCTGCGGTTGCAGGTTCGAATCCTGCCTCGGGCATGGATGTTTGTGATGTCCTTAGGTTAGTTAGGTTTAACTAGTTCTAAGTTCTAGGGGACTAATGACCTCAGCAGTTGAGTCCCATAGTGCTCAGAGCCATTTGAACCATTTTTTACAGTTGTAAATAAATGTATATGCAAGTCACAGATCGGTTCTCTGACCAATAATCGTGTCGCAGGTTGCGGATGCCATTACATGCCAGGATGGTCGTCCCAGGACGGCGTGCGCAGGATTTGGAATGGGTATTACCAGTTCCTCGGCAGTCGTGGAATCAGAAATGCTCCATTAGCAACGTAATTCTTCATTAGTGAGCCTCCCGTACAGAGTCTAATGGCAGCAAATCGATAGCGTGCGATGACCCCCAGGCAGCAATGACTGCCTTGCCGTGGTAAAGCACACGACGGCGTGCTCGGCTCGTGGCAGGGTGAAGACGCAAAGGCGGCTGAAAGCTGCCTGAGCGAAGTAGTAGTGGGTGGTGGCCTTGGTGATGCAAGACTGACGTCAGGCGCCTGGCAGACTGCAGAACACCCGGCCATAGCAGAGGGCGATCGTTCACGCGTGAGACACGCTGACGTGCACGCGCGGAACCCAGGACCTCTTGGTGGCGCCCAGTGACCGTATGATGTCGCAGGCGTAGTCCCCTCTTGACAGCACCGGGTCGAGAGTCGTCCTAGCGAGGTCTGGGAGCGGCTCGTAGACCAATGGCTAGCAGATGATCGGCTAGATGACAGACTAAAGGCCGAAATACTAAATGTCTTTTTCCAAAGCTGTTTCACAGAGGAAGACTGCACTGTAGTTCCTTCTCTAGATTGTCGCACAGATGACAAAATGGTAGATATAGAAATAGACGACAGAGGGATAGAGAAACAATTAAAATCGCTTAGAAGAGGAAAGTCCGCTGGACCTGATGGGATACCAGTCCGATTTTACACAGAGTACGCGAAGGAACTTGCCTCCCTTCTTGCAGCGGTGTACCGTAGGTCTCTAGAAGAGCGTAGCGTTCCAAAGGATTGGAAAAGAGCACAGGTCATCCCCGTTTTCAAGAAGGGACGTCGGACAGATGTGCAGAACTATAGACGTATATCTCTAACGTCGATCAGTTGTAGAATTTTGGAACACGTATTACGTTCGAGTATAATGACTTTTCTGGAGACTAGAAATCTACTCTGTAGGAATCAGCATGGGCTTCGAAAAAGACGATCCTGTGAAACCCAGCTCGCGCTATTCGTCCACGAGACTCAGAGGGCCATAGACACGTGTTCCCAGGTAGATGCCGTGTTTCTTGACTTCCGCAAGGCGTTCGATACAGTTCCCCACAGTCGTTTAATGAACAAAGTAAGAGCATATGGACTATCAGACCAATTGTGTGATTGGACTGAAGAGTTCCTAGATAACAGAACGCAGCATGTCATTCTCAATGGAGAGAAGTCTTCCGAAGTAAGAGTGATTTCAGGTGTGCGGCAGGGGAGTGTAGTAGGACCGTTGCTATTCACAATATACGTAAATGACTTTGTGGATGACATCGGAAGTTCACTGAGGCTTTTTGCGGATGATGCTGTGGTATATCGAGAGGTTGTAACAATGGACAATTGTACTGAAATGCAGGAGGATCTGCAGCGAATTGACGCATGGTGTAGGGAATGACAATTGAATCTCAATGTAGACAAGTGTAATGTGCTGCGAATACATAGAAAGAAAGATCCCTTATCATTTAGCTACAATATAGCAGGTCAGCAACTGGAAGAAGTTAATGCCATAAATTATCTGGTAGTACGCTTTAGAAGTGATTTAAAATGGAATGATCATATAAAGTTGATCATCGGTAAAGCAGATGCCAGACTGAGAGCCCGCATCTCGTGGTCGTGCGGTAGCGTTCTCGCTTCCCACGCCCGGGTTCCCGGGTTCGATTCCCGGCGGGGTCAGGGATTTTCTCTGCCTCGTGATGGCTGGGTGTTGTGTGCTGTCCTTAGGTTAGTTAGGTTTAAGTAGTTCTAAGTTCTAGGGGACTAACGACCATCGATGTTAAGTCCCATAGTGCTCAGAGCCATTTGAGAGAGCCAGACTGAGATTCATTGGAAGAATCCTAAGGAAATGCAATCCGAAAACAATGGAAGTAGGTTACACTACGCTTGTTCGCCTGCTGCTTGAATACTGCTCAGAATTTTCAGAATTGAGCTCTGAGCACTATGGGACTTAACATCTATGGTCATCAGTCCCCTAGAACTTAGAACTACTTAACCCTAACTAACCTAAAGGCATCACACAACACCCAGTCATCACGAGGCAGAGAAAATCCCTGACCCCGCTGAATACTGCTCAGCAGTGTGGGATCCGTACCAGATAGGGTCGATAGAAGAGATAGAGAAGATCCAACGGAGAGAAGCGCGCTTCGTTACAAGATCATTTAGTAATCGCGAAAGCGTTACGGAGATGATAGATAAACTCCAGTGGAAGACTCTGCAGGAGAGACGCTCAGCAGCTCGGTACGGGCTTTTGTTGAAGTTTCGAGAACATACCTTCACCGAGGAGTCAAGCAGTATATTGCTCCCTCCTACGTATATCTCGCGAAGAGACCATGAAAATAAAATCAGAGAGATTAGAACCCACACAGAGGCATACCGACAATCCTTTCCACGGACAATACGAGACTGGAATAGAAGGGAGAACCGACAGAGGTACTCAAGGTACCCTCCGCCACACACCGTCAGGTGGCTTGCGGAGTATGGATGTAGATGTAGAGATGTAGATGTAGACGTAGTCAAAGCTGATTGGCCCACATGGGACGGACGGCTGGCCTGGAATATGTCACGGCGTCGACTGCAGTAGCAGAAAAGATGCTGTTATTGCTCAACGAACCTTACACGAGTGGGTCATCACACCCCTAAATATCCGGACGAAAATTGAGACATCTAATAACACTGTTGTAGACCCATTGGTCTCGATTGTTTTTGTGCGACGTAAGAGATGGAACGGTGGCTGAAAAAGATATGGTTGGGGCAGTAACTGACAGCGGAAACACAAGGGGGAGGAGAGCTTTGAGACACTCTGTGGATAGAGTAGTGAGAAAGGTGGTAATAACCAATGAGGTTAGGTATAAGGAGCTGAAAAATTCTTTGCTACACTTCGCCGGAAAATAAGAGAGCCAACAAATATAAAGAGAGACAAGGCCATGTTGGCGACGAAATACTTCGAGTTTCATAACTGCCTCGCTGAAGATGATAGGCGGTGAGGGACAGCGTCACGAATGTCGACAGACTATGGCGGCACGAAGACTAACGAGATGATGACGGTGATATGAAAACTGCGAAAATATTAGGCACTGACTGTGGTGACACGAAAACTTTGGAGATTACAGGCGATGACGGCGACTGAACGAAGACAGAGACCCCGGCAGGCGAGGAACACGAATTTCAGCAACGGTAGCAGCAGCGGGCGATGATGAGGGAGACGACCCGGAGCATGCCGATAAGGACGCTATCGTTGAAGGAGCTTATTCCGAGTAGTGAATGCAAATTGCATAGTAGCCGAGACGTTTTCTTTCCCAATAAGAGGAATTCCAACCCCCAGATGGTGAAAATAAAGAATCCGAGGTTTTGATTACCTGGGTATTAACTGTTACGTTTGATCAGTTATGAATCTCTGTTTTAAATAGTTTCTGGGTATGCCTTACATTTTATGCATGTATGTGTGTACACAGTACACCAGTATTAGTTAGTGACTCAAAAAAATTAACACTTCTTCCTCATTTGCAGGTTTACGAGTCTATGACGCTTGTAGTTCAGAGCTCAGCTCCCAGATGGCATTCATGGCTGCAGCAGTGGACGCCGACTGTAAGGAGACATACTCTTTGGGTAAGGTCTTTGCTCACTCCATGAAATTCTGAAAACCATGCGCATACTGAACCCAAGAATTTCCTGCTCAGTTGAAAGATCCAACTTGACGTTTTTAATTAGTGAAGTACTATAAATGTGTTTGCGATGTGGGTGTCACACAGTTATTTGCAAAGATATCGTTCGAGGTTGCGAAGTTGCACCAATATTTATTATTTTAGCTTGGAGTACACCATAATGTTTAGTAGACATGTAATCATTTTGTTTATTTATTGCATTGGTTTTGAAGAGGATGTAATCAAAAATTTGCAGTATGATGCGAACTGAATTAATATCATTTTTAAGGGTAAATTAGCCGCAGTCATTTCATTTCCCGAAGTTAACAATGGTAGTTATAACAGATGAACATCGTCTACAATTTAAGTATACATATCTTCTCGAAAAATGTGTTCTTATCAAAGTTTCCAAAAGTGAGTCAAAACTTTTCCTATTTACTGATGTAGAGGTTATCTGAAAGGTTAGTTATCGCTGGTGCAGTAAACATCTGATACCATCCGGACGCGAGTACACAAACACTGCATGCACATAGAACACCACTGAAACGTAGGTCACAACACTACGAAAAAGGAAGTGCAAACCTAAATAGATTTTCGCTCATTTGCCAAAGTTAATATTTTGTTAGGTCCCCAGAGCAATTTTTTCCAGTACAGTAAGCCGAAACTAATGTGTTCGCACATTCACACATGCCGTGAAAGAACATGCTTCATCAATGACTGCTTATAATACTTAGTCCTACGCTCATCAACATTGTTTACTGAGTATGTGTTTTAGATGATCAGAATTTCAGCATTCGTTAAGAAAATGTTATTTCAGATCTTCGAAACTGCAAGAATGGAATTCAAAAAAACACATATGAGGAACAAAGGTTGGATTAAACCGTATTTTTAAAGACGATAATTTACTCTCTTTACTTTATTATGCATTATGAAACGCTTAAGATCAGCCAATAACATGTTTTAACACATCCATTCGACCCTGACGTAGAGCTGGCGAACACTACATTTTACAAAAAGGAAGGACGGGAGATAAGCGATTAATTTTTCGTCGACACAGAGGCAACTGTAGAAGGGGTACTAATGGAACTTCACAAGGATGGGACTGGAAATCTATCGTGGACTAGATGAAGCTACTAGTATAGCATTCAAGAAGAATGAATTAAAGAAATCGTGAGACAGCTAAATTAGGAGGTACAGGCCGTTATATGAAACACACTCTCCCGGATAGTATCTGAACCAGTGCCTCATTGTCCTAAGCCTGTATTGCACTATAGAACATCTATGACTGTAAATTTACAAAAGGTAGGACCATGCTCAAAATTACGTCAAGTATTCCATAAAATTACCCCATTACAGTGTCAAAGATATTATAAACTGCCTTTTCCAGAAGTTTATTAACACAGATTTATAGTGCAATGTGGGCATTAGTCTATATCTGGAATTACTGCGTATTACATGATCCGTAACAGCATTACCACAGAGGATGGGCAAGTAACGAAATCAATATATATAAAAACGGATGTACAAGGTAGGACAAATATATGGAAACGCATCGAGAAATGCGTATTCAGACATAAATGCAGATGTTAGTCAAGCCTGCAGGCTGCGCTGTTATAGGTGTACACGAACAGCAGCTGTACAAAGCCCTCGATACGTTGCAAGTGTCAGTCGTGAGAACAGTTTTGTCTGTAGTTACAGGGCAACAGTTAATGAACTATTTGAAATAAAATCGTCATAACTTCTCAACGGTTTGCGCTAGGACGTTCAAACTGCACGGTTGGCCACGGGGCATGATGGGAATAAGTATACGAAAGCGCACGCGCCTTATTGTTGTTGCCTATTTGCAACACGATGGTACAGCGCGCCTGAGCGTATAGCGCTTGTGAACGCCTACTAAGCGAGCAATATTATCCCAACAGCGACTCAAAGAAAGTTTTGCGACCGGGTTCAAGCTGAAGATAACCTGTCCAAGTGTGCTAAAGACCAAGAATTTGATTCGCAAGAGTGAGAGATCGGGTAGCGTTCGTGATGACAGTGTTGGTCATGTCTGTCATCCAAAAAGGGTGCAAACGCCTGAAAACCTCGAGAAGACCCGCACTGTACTTCACACTAGCCCCAGGAAATTGATCAGACGAGCTGCACAACAGGTAGGAATCAACCGGGAGACATTGCGACAAATTGTTGTTCAAGACCTGCATTTCTTCCCATACAGAATTCAAACCCATCAGCCATTAAGCCCCAGGGCCATGGATGGAATAGCGGTTGCTTTTCACCAAGCCGGCCGCTGTGACCGAGCGGTTCTAGGCGCTTCAGTCTGGAACCGCGCGACCTTTACGGTCGCAGGTTCGAATCCTGCCTCGGGCATGGATGTGTGTGATGTCCTTAGGTTAGTTAGGTTTAAGTAGTTCTAAGTACTAGGGGACTGATGGCCTCAGATGTTAAGTCCCATAGTGCTCAAAGCCATTTTTGAGCTTTTCACCAACAACTATTGTCCAAAGAACTGACGAACAGGTCTTTGATGTGATTATGGTTTGGTTTAGCGAAGAGCCTTCTTTTCATTCGGAAGGGTTCCTCAATAAGCAAAATTGGCGCATTTGCGGGACTGAGAATCCGCACTTGGCAATCGACAAGTCTCTTCACCCTCAATGGGTAACTGTGGTGTGTAATGTCCAGTCATTGAATAATCGGTGCGATATTCCTTGCTGGTAAGGTGACTACCAAACGGTTCGTGAAGGTTTGGGAAGATGATTTCATGCCCATTATCCAAAGTGACCCTGCTTTCAACAAGATGTGGTTCATGCAAGACGGAGCTCGACCCCATCGAAGCAGGGGAGTGTTTGATGTCCTGGAGAAGAGCTTTGGAGACCACATTCTGGCTCTGGGGTACCCGTAGGCCACTGGCATGGGCCTCGATTGGCCGCCATATTCTCCGGATCTGAACACATTCGACTCCTTTTTGTGGGGTTATATTAAAGACAAGGTGTACAGCAATAACCCCAAAACTATTGCTAAGCTGGAAACAGGCATTCAGGAGGCCATCGACAGCATCGATGTTTCGATTCTTCAGCGGGCCTTGCGAAATTTCGCTATTCGTCTGCGCCACATCATCGCCAGTGACGGCAGGCATATCGAACATGTCAGAACCTAAATCCGAATATTGTAGTGATGCTTACACGTTTAATAAAATATGTTCATGCCGTAGTTTATAACTAGTTTACGATTTCTTTTCATATAGTCCAGTACCTGTAATCCTTTATTAGTGCATTGTGTCGGAGATAAGTGAGTTCGAACGTGGGCAGAACGTTGGTTCTCGTATGGTGACGCTTCCGTAACTATGGTAACCGAAGAGTTTGGTGTTTCAGGAGGCACCATATCGAATATTTACACACTGAACATTTACACCGCATACAAGGAAAGTGGGGAAACAGTATCCGCTAAGTCACAACGGAACGAATATGTTATGGTGCCAGGCGATCATCGTATACGTGACGAAATTTAAGAGGATAAAACTGCAGAAGTTACTGCATTACTGACTATCGCACTAGCGAGCCCTAACAGCATAAAAACAGTACTAATGAAGCTCCATAAGCAGGACTAGCAGGGCGAGATGGAATTCCAAAACCACTCATCAGTGACGCACTTGCCTGTCGGAGGAAAACTTGATGCCGAAGCCATAATACCTGGAGCAGTGGAAGAAAGTCATTCCGTCGGGTGAGTGCTGTTTCACTCTGTTTCCAACTTCTGGTCGAATTTACGTCCCAAGAATGAAACATGGTGGGGATTCGGTGATGATTTGGGCAGTCATATCATAATATTTGGTCCCCTTGGGTACGCCTCAAGGTCGCATTACTACGAAGGATATGTGACCATTTTGGTTTAACAGGTCCACCCCATGATACAGTGTTGTCCCCCAAGGACGATACTACGTTCGAACACGACAGGGCTCCTGTCCCCACGCTTCGCACCATCCAGGACTGGTTTTGTGAGCACGACGATAAACTGTCGCATCTTCCCTGGCCTCCACTGTTTCAGATCTCAGCGTTACTGGTCTACTTCGGAAAGAACGGTGCATGATCGCTATCCATGTCTATAATTGTTGAGTATTTTGCAGGGGTATGGTATAAGTTTCCTCTCATGTTTTTATCCATTCTGAGTCGATTGGAGGCTCTTTTGAATGCCAACGGCTTTCCTACACAGTATCATGCATGATAATGTGTTGTGTTTTTGGTGTTTCCATATATTTGTCCACCTACTGTATGTGTTTATCTATATATGTTCCACATCTCTTTCTAAATCACTGTATCGATTTCAATCAAATACGGTACACATCCTACTTATTGTCTGTAACGAATTACCAAGGGGCTAGATGGAATAGGGGTGCGGGTGAAAAAGTATTGGTGATGCCCCACATCTAGACTATACATCACAGCTGGTGCGTTGTATGGAGTAGTATAGCAATGAATTGTAGGGGGTATACGTACATATGGGCACGATGAGAAGAAAGAGCGGGGGGGGGGGGGGGGGGGCGGGAGAAGGAGATGGGTAGTCAGAGGAGGGAATATGAGATGGACAAAGAAACGGAGGAGGAGGAGGCGATAGGCAGATAGACGTGGGAGTACGAGAATGGCAGAGAGACAGGAGGAGCAGGAGATGGACAGAAAGAGAGGGAGAGGAGGAGATGGACAAACTGTGGAGGAGGTGAATAGAGGGGAGGGATTAGGTGGACAGAAGGGAGGGGAAGGGGGAGATGGTTAGACAGAGGGGGAGGAGGCTGTGGAAAGAGAGTACTGGACAGAGAGGGGAGGAGTATGTGGACAAAAGGAGCGAGAGGGAGCAGATGGACAAAGAGAATGATGAGGAAGAGATGGACAAAGAATGGAGACAAGAGGAGATGGACAGATAGGAGAAAGCAGTACATGGACTGAGAGAGGGGCGAGGAGGAGATGGACAATGAGATGGCGCAGGAGAAGGACAGCTAGTGGGGGAGGAGGAAATGGAGAGGTTGGGAGGAGGGGATGGACACAGAAAGATGGGAGGGAGGATTTGGACAGGGGGGAGAGAAAATCGAGAGCGGAGCGGAGAGGAGAGGAGGAGGATATGTAAAAGAGAGAAGAAGGAGCTACTCAGAGAGAGAGGGAAGGAGGAGGCAGGTGCAATGTATGTGGGCGAAGTCATGGCTAAAAGGCTAGTTTAAATTCTAATTCCTTGTTTTCCTTTATTTGTGGATTGCAGCCTGCAAAAAAAGGGGACATCAAACTAATCGCAAAGCTCGAAGTACCCTCGAGCTCTCTTTAGTCTTAACTTCCATGATACACTGATAGCGACGATGCACACTGTCTGGTATCTCACAGTCTGTTCGAATCTCTTAACCACCAGTTTGGAAACTGCTATCATTACCAGCATTAAAAAGGATATAACAACCAGTCTTAGTAAACAAAATTATGTGTTTTTACCGGCATGTTGTAATCCAAATTTGTCTTCAGCTATATTTTTAAATAAATGTAAAGTAGATGGATGTGGACTTTACATTATACTCGTAATTTTAACTGAAATGTCGTCTCGTTCCATTCACGGATGACATCTGAAAAAACCAAAAATAGGAGCCTTGGAAGTTTACAAAATATTTCGCAAAATAATCCCAACATCTTGTTTCTTCGGTCACCCATCTGTTCAGATTTTCCTGTCTGTTCTCGAGAACAAATTTGACACCATCTATATGTTACTGTTGGCGGCTCTTCTTGGAGCAACCTGACAGGTGTCATGCTCTCCAATTTTTACCGCAGAACAGATCACTCAGTCCTTTATAAGCAAACTAAGTCGTATGTACCAACCAACTCCTAAAGTTTCGTTTCCCGATTGTACCTGTATGGTTATTCAGTTTCATTATCTAGCGCCTTGTTACTCTTGAGAGTTATCTCACTTCCTTCCCCTATTGTCCACTGATTCAGTAGTTAATGGTTCAATCATTTCTCCAATGAAGTGGAACCTCAGCACATTGTCTGTTTCTCTGCAGAGTGTGAGTGTTGCTCATGACAGTTGTTAATAAGTAACAGGACAAAACTGTTGCCGGCATATTGCCCGCACCTTTCAAACAACACCCAGAGTTTTATGCCCTCATCCAACGAGAGGGTCACTATCAACAGAAGTCACTGTTCCTTAAGACAGTGGTGAGCAATTTCGAATTTAATCGGGAGGACCGGAGTACAGTTCGGCGTTCATAAAGTTTATGTTAGCACATTTCTTTCCTTTTCCGTCCAGATACTGGAAGCGAAAGTTTATAAGCCACTTGGATACAACCAGTAACTTCTGGGTCGAGCGCCATTGTACCATCGTGCGTTAGTTACTTTTACTAATTGCTGAAGCGGTTGTAGTTTTGTATCGTAACACTTCTCGGCAGATAATATGCGTAAACGATCACCTAAAAAACAAATATCGATTGGTGTCGAGCGAGCATGGCGTACTTGCCCTTCTGCATTATTTCCACGGCTGCCAGTGAGCAGGAAGACAGCGTGACAAAACAAGCAAACTTCAGTTTTCAGAAAAATCACTTTACTTTCTTAATCACGACCTTCGGAACGTCGCAACTCCCATACGGTCTAGGAGAGGTCAAAGTTGAAGACGCAAGTCACCTGTCCGGAGACAAATGCCTATATAGGAAGATTCAAAATACCACAATATTTCATGGCCTGTACAGGCTTTTAAGAAAGAGAAACTTTTTCACCAAAGGATAATCTTTTGTAAGAAAGAAGCCCGAAAACCAGTTAATGTGTGAAATGTTGAGGGACTGTCACAAGTAGCAAAGGAAGATCTGCGACAAGCATTTGAAACAGTTGTTCATTTGGTTATTTTAGCCACGTAACTGTAAATAACGTTCAGTGACACATGGTGTCAGTTTCAGTATTCCATTGTTATTATAGATATGTTTGTTATCGCGTTAGCAAACAATGTAACCTACCAAAATCTATGTCAGTTGCAACAGAGTTAATAATTGGAGCGCCGAGCCGGATTAGCCGAGCGGTCTGGGGGGCTGCAGTCATGGACTGTGCGGCTGGTCCCGGCGGAGGTTCGAGTCCTCCCTCGGGCATGGGTGTGTGTGTGTGTCTGTCCTTAGGATAATTTAGGTTAAGTAATGTGTAAGCTTAGGGACTGATGACCTTAGCAGTTAAGTCCCATAACATAAAAAAAAATTGGAGCGTTCAACAACGCTTCTGAGATCATTTTACCAGAACAAGTAACAAACCACTTAAATACGTCTTTGGGTAATTATTACATTAACAAAGGTTTGAGAAGAAGAGCTGGCCGGAGTGGCCGAGAGGTTCTAGGTGCTTCAGTCTGGAACCGCGCGACCGCAACGGTCGCAGGTTCGAATCCTGCCCCGGGCATGGATGTGTGTGATGTCCTTAGGTTAGTTAGGTATAAGTAGTTGTAAGTTCTAGGGGAGTGATGACCTCAGAAGTTAAGTCCCATAGTGCTCAGAGCCACTTGAACCATTTGAGAAGTAGATGGCTTGATCTCTACAACCCCCGGAACTACACCAGTTAAACTGATCTTTATAGTATGTCGTGTAGATTTGAAGGTATTTTTCGAGAACGTCTGCTCTTCGTGAGGAGTTTGGAAGGACACAAGTAACAGAGTCGGAATATTTCCTTAAATGAATGGGTTTATGTATTATATTTGTTTTCTGTTGTCCAGGAGTGTAAATGTTTATTATCTTATGACGTGTTGGACGTGTACAGAAAAGATTATTCACATACATTCTACCTACCATATTACGCAATATTATTTGTTTCTTCTTCTTTCATTTTACCTTAGATCTACAGACTTGCATTTTGCGCTTCTGTGTGCATCGCTCCACTGTTGATGCATTCATCGTCGCTTATTGTTGACAGGAATCAGGAAGTTTAGCATTCGAGCGTGAGGTGTTTCTCCTAAAGACAGGCTTTTTGAGAAATTTGTTTCTAAAACGGAGATTTGGGAAAAACTACACAGTTAACCTTGGGCTAAAGAAAAATAAAGAAAAATTGCCAGTTCAAAACTGCACATTTCATTGATGAAGTTTCTGTTGTAATTTCAGGATGTGTAGTATCTGTGGTACCAGCACTAATTCGCTTTCCTGATGGACACACGAAGTTGCATGGGTGTCTCTCTATAGCTCTCTCGCCAAAGTATCGTGCGCGATTGTGTTTGTCAATACTAAAATGTAGACTTTCACGGCCGGAAATATCATGTCCATTATAATTATCCGGGCTGCTATGCCGTGGTCGGTTGACGAATTCTGTGTCGATTCCCAACGTTTCGTCTCCGACTGCGGGAGACATCTTCAAGGGGGTCCGTAGCTCAATGGAAGGTCCAACACACCCAGTAGCGAGCCAGTGGGTGTGTTGGACCTTCCATTGAGCTACGGACCCCCTTGAAGATGTCTCCCGCAGTCGGAGACGAAACGTTGGGAATCGACACAGAATTCGTCAACCGACCACAGCATAACAGCCCGGATAATTATAATGGACATGTGTTTGTCAAGAAATCCTCAGCATGGCCATAAAAGCGGTTAGGTATCCAGTGTAGGTCGCTTTTTGTCAGGAACCATTACTGCGACGCTACAAACAGTCGGGGTGCTTTCGTCTAGGCCGAACATACAGTATAGCAAGCACAGCAGACAAAAAGTTAGCCGACCTCAGGAGATGTCAGGCTAAAACAGTGTAATACCGCTCCACGGTCTTGACAATCCCCCAATTCGGCACGGAAGACACTCCACAGGTCTCTTTATGTGGGTCACATCCACTTAAAGTCTCCGGTTACTGATTAGATCCGCTTAGAGCTTCCCTAGTGTGGGGCTGTTGGTCTAGCACTCGGGCACTGAAAGTGTTGAAACAGACATTATATATCATATTGTCGGTAATTTGAATGAGTGGGCCAAATTCGTTGTAGAGAAAACACCCCTAAAACATCCCAGAACCGCCTCCAGCCTGAAGTAAGCACTCCACACTCTGCGGGATGATCATCTCATTCGGCCATTGGCGCACTGGACTCCTTACATAATTTGTAAAGGAACGAGACTGCGACTCACCGGCAAGAGTTCGACAGGGTGTCCCACCGCGAACTGTGTCTGAAGACCCGCTCATACAGAGTGTATGTGAGTGGCACGAAGACTTTTCCAACTACCGTATTTTACGGACTATAAGACGCTACGGACTATGAGACGCACTTAGTTTTTAAGCATTTTTTTAAATAACATTTTTACCATTTTTATTATTAGATTGCTAAGCCAAACTGAAAAAATTCTTAGTTTATAAAACCGAACTGACCTTTAAACCCCTGAAAATCATCCTCTGAACTTTCTTCTTCTTCTTCTTCGTCTTCGTCGTCATCGTTGTCCTCTTCAAATATAAAATGGTCTTCACAGCCATCGAGAGCGTTACTTATGCTACACTTCTGGAAAGTTTTAACAGTAATGTCTTCTGTTACACTAGACCAAGACAGTGTTATTCACTGACACACGTGTTTGATTTTAGGTCGTTTTAGAACTCCCTTCGACGTGAATTAATGTTAGATTTCATCCATCATCCGTTAGTTCCATTCCTTTCTCAAATAAACTTTAAATGGTTATTTATCGAGACATCAAGAGTTTGCAGTTGCGAGGTAAGTCCTCCCGGAATAACAGCAAGTTCCGTTGTTTACCTGTCTCAATTTCTCTATCAAGGAATTTTTCAAATGACTACTAAACTGATCTAGCACAAGAAGAGAATTCTTCCTCGGTAAAGCACCATTCCGTCTCTCCCACACTCTATTAATCCATAATTTCATACCAGCCTTGTCCACCCAACCCTTGTCATATACGTGAACAACAACGTTTGTCGTTATTTCAGAAGATTTTGGCATTGTTTTGTGCTTGAAAATAATCATTGGATTAAGTTTAGTGACGTTTTCTGAAATATTTTGGTTTTGGTTCGCATGCTAAGTCTATGACGCTTCATAAACCTGTAGCACCAACCAACTCTACCCTTAAAGTCTGTGAGGTCCCACTGTAGTGCTAGCTTACGAGCATGTATGTGAATCATTTTTGTATTAATTCCAGTGCCATTTTGCAGGTCTCCTTGAATCCATTTCAATACTTCGTCTTCTAGTTTTGGTCCTTTTGCATTCAGTGCTCTATTCGCGAATTTAGTCTTCCTGATAATCTTTTTTTTTTTTTTTTTTTTTTTTTTGTGGCCGAAATGTAGCTCAGCTGCTCTGTTTCCATGTTTTTCCGCATATGCTGTTACTTTCGATTTATTGTCCACATCATATATAAATACCTTTTTTCCATTACGAAACTAGCTACTAACGAAAGTATTGTACTGTTACAGATAACACGAATCACTTTCAATTCAAGTTCGCTGGCACCGTAGACTGCAATGACACATCATAGGCTAGACAGTGTTCTGGGTTTGTGATGGGGTGGGAGGGAGACAGTATTAGCAAGCTTGTGAATCCCGGAACTCATGTTCGTCGATTGGTGCTCTGTTGCTGCCAGTTGAATTCAATGTTGCAGATAGCGGCCCCGAATATATGGCCATTTTTAAGACTGGCGGGAATTTTAAATCAAACACCTGCCATTTATATATTAATTTCGAGCATAATACGCATCTGAACTTTGGAGGTAATTTTTCAAGAAAAAAGTGCGATTTGCAGTCCTTAAATTACGGCAACAACAACCATTGCATTGTCGTCGAACGTTCATCAGAAAAAAGGTGGTAGCGTCAGGATCTGACAGGGAGGAGGTAGCAGTGTGCGGCCCTTTGTTAATGACACTGCAGGGTACGCTAAAGTGACGTCATTGAGTGACTTGAGGAGGATACGGAATGATTTAGACAGAATTTCTATTTGCTGTGATGGATGGTAGCTTGCTCTAACAGCAGAAAACTGTAAGACAATGCAGATGAGGGGGGAAAACAATCCTTTAATGGTCGAGTACCTTGTTAAGGTGTGCTGCTTGACAGAGTCATTTCGACGAAATATCTAGAGCACCGTTGCGAAGCGACATAAAATGGAAGGAGCGCATAAGAACGGTAGCAGGGAATGCGAATGGTCGATTTCGGCTTTTTGAGAGAATACTAGGAAAGTATAGCTAATCCACAAAGGAGAGCGCACAAGGAGCATTTTTGCGACCATTCTTGAGTACTTCTCGATTGCTTTGGACGCCCATCGGATCAGATTAAAGGAAGACATCGAAGCAGCTCAGAGGCGTGCTACTAGATACCATGAGCACGCGAGTATTACGGAAATACTTCATAAACTCTGATACGAATCCCTGGAGAGATGACGACGACATTTTCGCAAAACCAAGGAGACAAGAGGAGAGAAATTAGGGCTCATACAGAGACATACACTGAAACATGGCAATGACCTGCTATCTCACTGACAACACACAGTTCCTACTGCTTAATTTGAGTAATCAAGTCATTACATTACACTAAGAAAGGATAGTGGAACATATGTAACGTCCCCTTAGAAAAATTATACATGACTGTTCTTAAACCGACACACAATATTTTTTAGCGCAACGCAATCTGACTTTCAATAATCCCTACAAGAGAATGGCCCTGACTAAATTAACCTATACGTTTCACAAATCACTTACCTCACAAAAATCTTCGTTACTCGAACTACTGCAATACAGCGAGCGCCACTACTGCCAGCTAAATAAGATTCAAATTACTGAAGGCACTAACTACTGATAGGCATAGTTAGGAAAAGAAAGATTTTGATAGAGAACAAACAATGTATTTACCTTAATGGTGTTCAAAAGTCATAATATATATATCAGTTCATGATATCCAATATTACAAATTTCCTTTTTCTGATGGACACACGTCCAGATCGTCCGCTCTCAAAATTCCGCCATCTCTCTCCCCACATCCACTACTGCTCGCGGCTCACCTCCAACTGCGCAACGCTATGCGCTGTTAACAGCCAACTGCCCAACACTACAATAGCCAACAACAATGCAAACCAGCCACAGACTGCACACAGCACAGCCACTGATTTTCATACAGAGCGCTACGTGGCGTTACCAATAAAAAAAACCTATACAACCTACTTACACATATGATTAGTGTACTGTATTTAATTTAATTTTGATTGCTGCGAACAGTATCGTAATCCGACCTCTGGATCGGTAGATAGTTAAATTTTAATTGAGCGGCATAAGAATTCGCTGGAGGTCACGACAGTCGCGTCCGACCATCGTAGTTCGGAGGGCCGCTGTGGAGGCGGAAAACTGCAATTCATCTATGACTGAATCGGAGCGTTGATGCAAAGATACTATCGGAAAAAAGTAAAAGTAAGACGCAGTCGTAGGAGCAGAAACCCCTAAGCAAGAATAGGCTGGATTCGTCCCAAGACCTGGCAGGTGGGAGAGAAAAACAAATAGTCCCACTCACAAAAATACGTTTTTAAGGAGTTATCATGGCCACAAAATTCTCAAGCAGTGTTATGAGAGACTGTAAATATTAGGAAAAGGGACATCTGACGTCATAGTCCCCAGGAATATTACAAAGACGGGTCGAGGACCATTGTTCGAAGGAGAATGCGTCGATTGCTAAGGCCTGACCCGTATCTGATGGCAGTTCCACAGCAGCGTCACAGTACGTTTTTTAATCATTTATAGTAAACTCCTCCCGAACAAGCCATGAAGGCCCGACGGTGACGACCGGCCGCCGTCTCGTCCTCTGCCCAGAGGCGTCACTGGATGTGGATATGGAGGGGCATGTGGTCAGCACACCGCTCTCCCGGCCGTATGTCAGTTTCCGAGACCAGAGCCGCTACTTCTCACTCAAGTAGCTCCTCAGTTTGCCTCACAAGGGCTGAGAGCACCAGTCTGGCCACCAGCGCTCGGCAGACCCATCCGAGTGCTAGCCCAGCCCAACAGCGCTTAACTTCGGTGATCTGACGGGAAGCGGTGTTACCACTGCGGCAAGGCGGTTGGCCCAATCATTTATAGTATATCGACAACGTCAAACTACGAAGAGACGTGTAGGTAAAGATTTTTTTGATGTTTTTAAGTATAACTTTGACTGTAACAATTTCTACAGACTTAAATATTGCTAGCGTAACTTAACAAAGCTTATGTCGTGTCATTATGTCCTCTGTGTCCTTTCTGATTGGTAAGTAAGCCTATGCTTATTATCTAGTTGTGAACTTTTTCACTGCTATATGAAATCGTCGCTGATCACGTTCTGGTCGCGTCTGTTAGGTCATTTTGGGTATCGTCTTGGAGAATATCGTGCATCTCCTTGACAAGCAGATTCAGAATTACCCTGGCATGCTGTTTCTCTAATTCGTGTGAGGCAGAGCAGTATTATGGTGATATTAAATGGGATTCATTAGTGAGTCAAATCTAAAAGTGACTCTTGCCAATCAGAATCAGCAACTACTGCCTAAGCCCTTGCAATCTGGTGTGCGACAATAGTATCTGTGCATGTCTCTCGTAACTAATGTACACCAAACTAATTGGATGACAAATGGCCTCAGCAGTATAATGTGTTTTTATCACAGAAGCGTGTTATTTATTTGGTGGCGTACGAACCTGTCGAAGTTCTGTTGAGTTATTGCAGAGATTAATCAGGTCACACTGGGTAGAGCGCAGCGTAAGACGACTGCAGGCCGGCCAGTGTGGCCGTGCGGTTATAGGCGCTACAGTCTGGAACCGAGCGACCGCTACGGTCGCAGGTTCGAATCCTGCCTCGGGCATGGATGTGTGTGATGTCCTTAGGTTAGTTAGGTTTAAATAGTTCTAAGTTCTAGGGGACTGATGACCTCAGCAGTTATGTCTCATAGTGCTCAGAGCCATTTGAACCATTTGAACGACTGCAGATCAGATAAGGTCAGAGTGGTTTAACAGGTCGATTAGGTGAGACTGTACTATGAGTACAAAGAGCTAACAAGGTTGGTCACTCTTACAACGCGATCATGCACACCTGTTGTTGCTCCGCTTTCAATAAATATCAGATTGTTCTAAAATACGGTGCGCGACTATGTTTGTGAGTATCCCTTCTGTCCGTTTATAGTGATGTACTGAATATTATTATTGGTTATACAGGCAGACAGTTTTCTGAGAAGTGCAGTTATGAAACTATATCTTCAGAATAGGAGGCGTGTTTTTTTTTTTTTTTTTTTTTTTAAGTAAGTACCGTTTTGAAATTGAAGAAAGACATGCTAAGATAGCTCAATAATTTTATTTACATGAAAGCCTGTACGTTAATCTACTTTTCTACATAATTTCCGTCAATATTGAGGCACTTGTCATAACGTCGTTCCAGTTTTTGACTACCCTCCTCATAGAAATCTGCTGCCAGACTTGTTAACCATTGCATCATGACTGTTTTGACTTCGTCATCGTCTTGAAGACGCTGACCGCCCAGGTGTTTCTTCAAGTGCAGGAACGGGTGGTAGGCACTGGAAAAGATGTGATGAGATCTTTGGTCTGATTCGCCACATGCGGACGGGCACTGTCTTGCAGCAAAGCGATGCCCTTGCTCAAGTTCCATGGACTGTTGCTTTGATTCTGGTGTGACGTAGGCCACCCATGTTTCACCGCCCCTAACAATTTGGCTTAAGAAATCAGCACCGTCGTTGTGGTACCGCTCAAGGAAAGTCAATGCACTGTCTAAACGTTTGGTTTTGTGCGCATCCGTCAACATTTTCGGTACCCCATGTGCACACAATTTTCGGTCATTCAAGTGCTCGGTCGCAGTGCCATACAAAACGCTACGAGAAACATTAGAAAAGTCATCCCGCAAGAAGGAAATCGTAAAGCGTCTGTTTTCTCCCACCTTATTGCCCACTTCCTGCAACAAACTTTCTTTAACCACCGAAGGACGGCCACTCCGTTGTTCATCATGCACATTTGTGCTGCCATCTTTAAATGCTCTCACCCACTTTCTTACCACTCCATCACTCATAATGTTTTCTCCGTAAACTGCACAGATCTCACGATGAATATCGAACGCTTTAGGCCTTTACCTTTAAGAAATCTTAAAACAGCTCGTACTTCACAGTCGACGGGACTCACGATTATCGGAGGCATCTTAAACACTCAGTACACAACTTATACAAGGAAGAATCAGACTGTAATGGCGTCAGTGCGTAGATTAAGGTACAGGCATTCATGTAAAAACAAAATTATTGAGATATTTTAGCCCGTCTTTCTTTAATTTCAATACGGTACTAACTTAAAAAAACACGCCTCGTAATTAATAATTAATAGTGCGGAAGTTCATTACATTACACCTTTGCGATTGGTTCATGTTTGGAACAGTGAAGCCTTACAGCTTTATGTCCGTTGTGGGGAATTGCCTTTGGCGAAGTTTCTGACTCCACGTGTCTTCGCAGTGTTGCCTAGAAAACTGCTTTAGATGGACTTGCAGACTCTCACAACATAACTTATTTTCCGGCCCCTATCAGTTTTTACACCATGCTTCACGGGTATTAGTGGTCCACCTTTCCTTGTAGACCCGTTGGACAGTCCGCGTTGATACGCCAACCGGGCAACTTCAGTCATAGTGTGGTCACGGACACGTCGAAACAACATAGTCCGTTTCGCTTTTATGTGGTATTCCAAGTCGACCGAGCTCACCGCGCCGGTTCCATACAACTTACTGGCTCATACACACCACTTTAATGCCACGAATTACGTGAGGGGCAGAGGATCACATGACGCATGGTGGTAATTCTGCACTATCTACACCGTTCTAAAGCGTGCAGTGTTCTCTATCAAGGGTACGAACGATATTTCGTCCGGTGAACATCTTTCTACATACTCGGTGAGCCCGTTTTGCACTGGCTCTTGTATCTACCCTGCTGGTGGGGCCGCGTGTGTTGACGCTTCCGCGGCTGGCACGCGATCTGCCGCAAGAAGCGGCCAGCTGTGAGTTTTTGCCTTGCGGCCTGCTGGTGCCTCACAGCTATTTCGGGAGGCGAGCCCGTCGTCGTCAACCGCCGCCGCCGCCGCCGCCGCCGCCGCCTAGACCAGAGGTCGCGCCGCGCGCGGCAGATGTTCTCGTAAACATATGCCTGCCGCGCCGCGCAGCGCCGTTACTCCGTTTACTTTGCTTCTGTAATCTGTGCGAGCTTTGAAATGCAGCGGGGTGAGGTTTTCGCTTAACGATGTCTTACTAGATGGTTGGTACGCCGGCTTATTGGAACGCCTGACACTTGAGGACGGCTGCGGCACGAATTTTCTTTCAGTGGCGGTTATCTTCATCTCTTTTCAAACAGTTTTCAGAGGCATTTATTACGTTCATTGCCCCACAATGCAACAGGCAATCAGATATTATAATAATAATAATTATTATTATTATTATTATGATTTACACAAATGATCTAGGTGATAATCTGAGCAGCCCCCTTAGATTGTTTGCAGATGAAGCTGTAGTTTACCGCCTAGTAAAATCATCAGACGATCAATTCCAATTACAAAACGATCCAGAGTGAATTTCTGTATGGTGCGAAAAGTGGCAATTGGCACTAAACAAGGAAAAGCGCGAGGTCATCTATATGGGTACTAAAATAAACCCGATAAATTTTGGGTATACGATAAATCGCACAAATCTAGGGGGCTGTCAGTTCATCTAAATACCAAGGAATTACATCTACGAGCAACTTTAATTGTAAAGACCACATAGATAATATTGTGGAGATGGAGAAACAAAGACTGCACTTTGTTGGCAGAACACTTAGAAGATGCGACAAACCCACTAAAGAGACACCCTACATCACACTTGTCCGACCTCTGCTGGAATATTGCTGCGCGGTGTGGGATCCTTATCAGGTAGGATTGACGGAGCACATCGAAAAAGTGCAAAGAAGGGCGGCCATTTCGTGTTATCGCGGAATAAGGGTGAGAGTGTCACTGATATGATACGCGAGTTGGGGTGGCAGTCATTGAAACAAACGCGGTTTTCTTTGCGGCGAGATCTATTTACGAAATTTCAATCACCAACTTTCTCTTCAGAATCCAAAAATATTTTGTTGACACCCACCTACACAGGTAGAAATGATAGTCATAATAAAATCAGAGAAATCAGAGTTCGAACGGAAAGATTTAGGTGTTCCTTTCTCCCGACGCGCCATGAGAGAGTGGAATGATAGAGAAGTAGTATGAAAATGGTTTGATGAACACTCTGCCAGGCACTTAAGTGTGAATTGCAGAGTAACCATGTAGATGTAGATATTTTCAAACTCGCAAACTCACTCATCGAAACCTATAGTTGAATTCTCTATACACATAACTAATTTTGTCCTCAGACCACTAATCCTACTAGCACTTGTCCATTTTTTATTTTTCTTGCTCTCTTTCGTCTAATCGTTGCAGAGGTTCTTCAGACATACTGCAGATTTCTTCAGTTGTTAGTACTGACCATACAGCAACCAATCGCTCCCTGCCACTCTCGCATTTAGTGTTCTTCATTCGTTTTTTTTATTATGAGATGTATCTTCTGCAATTATTTTCTCATCTGCTGGAGTCATATGGTGGTCAAGTGGAAATATATCGCAATACTGGAAAAACAGAGTCAGCCATTTCACAACAGTTTTTCATTCCGAAAAGCAGTGTGTAATAGTTTCCAAAATATTACATACATCTTCATGTGTATACGTTCCAACTTTGTTACTAATTTAACCCAAGAGGGTACATTATGCGCCTGCAGTATATGCGTTGCTTGGTTGAAAAACAAGAGAATGGGCAGCAGTTTCTCAAGGAAAAACCAATTTAATGATGTGTTGTTCATTCTTCAAAATAACTTCATCAATAAGGAAATCGACGGTTGTAGCACACAGAGATACGGAAAGAGCAACGACAGAGTGTAGTTTCACGACTGTGCATTCCCTTTCAGCAATGATACGTGCTACAGTATTATGACTCATCAACGAAATAGTCAACATCTGTTCCTCTCAGCCAGTTGAGATGAATATTTGGCACAGAGCAACGAGCGTTTCAAACGACAACAGGGCACAGAATATCACACAAAATTTTTTCAGATCGTCTCCATGATGATGTTGTTGTTGTTGTTGTGGTTTTCAGCCCTGAGACTGGTTTGATGCAGCTCCCCGCGCTACTCTATCCTGTGCAAGCTTCTTTATCTCCCAGTACCTACTGCAGCCTACATCCTTCTGAATCTGCTTAGTGTATTCATCTCTTGGTCTCCCTCTACGATTTTTACCCTCCACGCTACCCTCCAGTAGTAAATTGGTGATCCCTTGATGCCTCAGAACATGTCCTACCAACCGATCCCTTCTTCTAGTCAAGTTAAGCCACAAACTCCTCTTCTCCCCAATTCTATTCAATACCTCCACATTAGTTATGTGATCTACCCATCTAATCTTCAGTATTCTTCTGTAGCACCACATTTCGAAAGCTTCTATTCTCTTCTTGTGTAAACTATGTGTCGTCCATGTTTCACTTCCATACATGGCTACACTCCATACAAATACTTTCAGAAACGACCTCCTGACACTTAAATCAATACTCGATGTTAACAAATTTCTCTTCTTCAGAAACACTTTCCTTGCCATTGCCAGTCTACATTTTATATCCTCTCTACTTCGACCATCATCAGTTATATTGCTCCCCAAATAGCAAAACTCCTTTACTAGTTTAAGTGTCTCATTTCCTAATCTAATTCCCTCAGCATCACCCGACTTGATTCGACTACATTCCGTTATCCTCGTTTTGCTTTTGTTGATGTTCATCTTATACCCTCCTTTCAAGACACTGTCCACTCCGTTCAACTGCTCTTCCAAGTCCTTTGCTGTCTCTGACAGAATTACGATGTCATCGGCGAACCTCAAAGTTTTTCTTTCTTCTCCATGGATTTCAATACCTACTCCGAACTTTTCTTTTTTTCCTTTACTGCTTGCTCAATATACAGATTGAATAATATCAGGGATAGGCTAAAACCCTGTCTCACTCCCTTCCCAACCACTGCTTCCCTTTCATGCCCCTCGACTCTTATAACTGCCATCTGCTTTCTGTACAAATTGTAAATAACCTTTCCCTCCCTGTATTTTATCCCTGCCACCTTCAGAATTTGAAAGAGAGTATTCCAGTCAACATTGTCAAAAGCTTTCTCTAAGTCTACAAATGCTACAAACGTAGGTTTGCCTTTCCTTAATCTTTCTTCTAAGATAAGTCGTAGGGTCAGCATTGCCTCACGTATTCCACGTCTCCATGATAGGGGACCAATTTACGTGTGCACATTGTGTAAATCCTGATAAAAATACTGTGTCATAATGATTTTGATCGACGGCACCAAGTGGATATGGGCACACCAAATGGAGCCGACGTCCAGCCGAATAAAATCGTGACAAGCGACGTAGACCCTTATTTTTTCGTCTGATAAGCTGTGATTTTTCGATGTAATCTCACTATTGAAATGTATACATCTGGAAAAAACTATATACTGGTGATGGATTTATGATACGGACAGGAATGAACATTCGCGGACTATAGACCTCAGCGACATCCGCAGAGGTTCATTGGTGAATCGGACCACATTCTCGAACGTCCTCTGATGATATTAGAAATTATTTGCCTTATTATGAATGACACTATCCTTCCCCCGAAGAGAAGACGGTGGGCAACATAAGAGAACACGAAGACATTACTTAAATGTCCAGACCGAGTTGATTTAGTCAGGGAGACAGACTGGGTTCGCAAACTTCAATACTATTGAACACACCAGAGTGAATTTCCACTCTGCAGCGGAGTGTATGTTGAACTGAAGTTTCCTGACAGATTAAAACTGTATGTCGGACTGGGACTCGAATCTGGGACCGAGGGCTTTCGGAGGCAAATGCTCTACCGTTGAGTTATCGAAGCACGACTCACGGTCCGCCCTCACAGCAGGTAGGTAACACGAGGTACTGGCAGAAGCAAAGCTGTGAGGGCGGGTCGTGAGTTGTGGCTGGATAGTTCAGTCGGCAGAGCATTTGCCAACGAAAGGCAAAGGTCCAAGTTTCGAGTCATGATCTGGCACATAGTTCTAATCTTGCAGAAAAATTTCATTATTGACCGTGAATAGGAGTTGCTCGTAAAACGCATTAGCCAACACTATTATACTGAAAGCGAAAAATGGCTGGTAGATAACGTCAACGAATCCATAATAGGGTGGCGCGAAATAATATTCTTCTTGTGAATACATAACACTGCCACTAGTCACTTTTTTGAACAGTTATTTATTGTTCCGTGAACCGGTTTTCGAACTTTTTCAGGTTCATCTTCGGATGTTTTTATGGAAGTTACATCACTTTTTCTAGCATAAAGCTGGGTACTGGTTTGCGACAGTATGGACGGCTCTTTATGTTAGTGTCAATTTGTCTGCTTCCATTTTGATGGTCAGCTGGTACATAACTTCACACACTTTTACGCGATCAGTATCAATTTACAGTTTCGGCATCACTGTGTAAATGTATACAGATCGTGTAAAAGTGTGTGAAGTGATCCACCAACTGGCCATCAAAATGGAAGCAGATAGAAGGACACTAACAGAAAAAATCCGCCCATAATGTCGCAAGCCAGCACCCAGCATTATGCTAGAAAAAGTGATGTAACTTCCAGAAAACCATGTGAAGTGACTAGTTGCCGTTTTATGTATTTATATTCAAATAACACTTACGGGTTCTAAAATATCCGTAATGGATAAGTTTAATATTCTTCAATCTGCATACCAACCATAATACTAGACAACAGTAATTATCGCTGCTTTATCTGTTTGTGGTCTGTTCTAGAATTGGAAAAAATATCCTCTCTTGTCTTGTATCACTTGGAGAAAAAGTTAAGATCACCTACTTTCATATACAGTGTGGAACGTATGTCATCGTATCATCATAGTAAAATAAAAGCTTACTTTTACGTAATATATTATATCTCCACTTATTCCTTTCATTCAGTAGAGCCGCAGTTAACTTTCAGGGCAAAGTGTGCTGGTTATATGCACATATTTTTGTGCTGTGTCATATTATTATGAATACCCATTAGCATCCAGAGTTCCAGCCGTTTTAATCAATCACAACAATCAAAGAATGATAAATCCCTCAGTGATACCTATTTTCCTTACGGATATCTGGGATAACACTGTTTGCAAAGTGTTCAAAAACGGCTCTGAGCACTATGGGACTTAACTTCTGAGGTCATCAGTCTCCTAGAACTTAGAACTACTGAAACCTAATTAACCTAAGGACATCACACACATCCATGCCCGAGACAAGATTCGAACCTGCGACCGTAGCGGTCGCGTGGTTCCAGGCTGTAGCGCCTAGAACCGCTGAAAAGTGTATAGGTATGTATTCAGCCGAACACTTCCATAGAAGTGTTTCACAAGTTTTAAATTTCTTTAATATTCGGCGACTTGAAAGACCCGGAGGGTACACTGAAACCTTGGCCGCAGTCTTCCTGCTATTGTAGGACATTTTCAGTTGTGTGGCAGGGTGTATTAGCTTGCCTAAAAGTCCCAGCCCCCTCCCCGTCCTCCGCAACCATCATGTGTGGCCGAATCAATTGCCTAAAGATATCTTCTCATCAAATTAGGCAGGACAGACTTTCATAAGGTTGAATGGCATTACTGAATACAAAGTAAATATATTTTGGAAAATTACAGTACCCGTACGATCCTGGACCCAGCCGGTAATGGTACTCGTTATTCGCTGCAGACAGCTACCCTTCCTTGCTCACGGCAATTAAGGCTCGCCACTGTAGACCAGATGGGGAGAGAAGCGTTAGTAATAGTAAAAGGAGTATTGGTTCGCTTCACCAAGCAATATGAAGCAATGCCAGATCTTGTGGTAGACGAGAGCCCAGTTACCCCTTGGTCCGGTTGGATAATTAATTGTCAAGATATAGCTTGTCAGTCGGCCTTCACATACTTGCATAATCAATAGTTCACATCGTCAGTGGCATCAGTTCACTAAGAGGAAATATTCATAACAGAGCTACGCGAGCTGTTCACAAACTCACAATTTCAGAAACACTGGAGTCCAAGCCCTTCTTACATATGACAGTGATAGCTAAAGGCGACGATAAATTAATACAATTGTCAGTCTCTTTACTACCCAGACACAAACGTAATGTACAATTCGAAAATTGTATCCATTTCAGTGTCATACGATTCAATATTTAATACTCATATCTAAGTCTGATTACTTCCGTGCTCTACTGAAGGGACCGATAACAATTCGTCCCGATACCCAACACTTAGTGAATTATATTCATAGTCAGGAAAACAAAATTATTGTAATTATTAATTCAGGTAACGGCATTAACAGAATAACAGCTCTGTTGCAGAACCTTGCATACAATTGGAACTGCAATTAATAATTTCTGAAAGTACACATTTTCCATAATATGCCTAGTTGACGTTTCCGTTAATTTTTTAAAATTTTCTTCTCCATACAAAACATAATCTTTCGTTGGTTACCTTCTTCCACAAACTCCATGTCCCGTATTTTAACGCCGGCCGGAATGGCCGAGCGGTTCTAGGCGCTACAGTCAGGAACCGCGCGATCGCTACAGTCGCAGGTTCGAATTCTGCCTCGGGCATGGATGTGCGTGATGTCCTTAGGTTAGTTAGGTTTCAGTAGTTCTGAGTTCAAGAGAACTGATGAGCTTAGAAATTAAGTCCCATAGTGCTCAGAGCCATTTGAACTGTTTGAACCGTATTTTAATTAAAATGATATTGCCATTCTTATTATTGCCACAGTATATCATAGCTGAAACCGGTCTTGAGAGGCTGATTATGTTTACACCTTTCGTAAAGTGAAACGTTTTTCTTTAGGAATCGAGTGTGTTACGTAATCGAAACACTTGTGTTGACGGTGGGCGAGACTGGGATAAGGGTTCTTTGATAACTAACACACTGTTATACTATTGACTGCAATGGCAAACGTAAAATGCAAGAAAATTTATCTGGCATTATCTGTGCTCGCTGGCCGCGGACAATATTCTGTACATATTTTAGTCGCTGGCTGAAATCATACAGGATAATAAACAATGTAAAACGATTCCTACCCAAGTTACGTACACTACGAACTCGTCCATTTATGTTTGTTCCTTTCAGAATTGTCAGCGCCATGGACTGGATTTTGTTGCAACTCTCAAAATTTACGTCTTGAGTTAGGATCACTGCTCCACCATAAATTCATCTGACTATATTATTGGGTAAGTCTACTCAACGGCAGTGTGTACCACGAACATCTGTACCGTCATTTAACAGCCAATTTAACTTCAGCGATCTCCAGATAACCTAGCTGTCCTTTGTACCGCACCAAAGTATTCCCTTGCGTTATCCGCTTATCTTTTTCTCCTTCGGAAGCAATGCATAAAATTTTTATGAGTGCAAGCAGCCTCCGACTAGTATGCGATCAGTCAAAACCTGCAACCATACAATTTGATTTCAACCTAGTACTGGTCATAATTATTCTTTTTGAGAATGAAACGGCCAGATGTTAGATACCGGAATTACTCCCTTTGAAATCATTAGTATATTTTTATGAAAGGAATCATTTTATGCTCATAAAAGTTTCTGCATGGTATACTGAAGAAAAAAACACGATTGGGCGTAATTACGCTACCTATGTGTAATGTACGACTTCTTTACACCTAATTGTTAAGTAATACAAGATTTACCTTACCCTATTGAAGATTCCTAATTGCCATGTTAACACAGACTAGTTATTAGATCTTCCCTTTTAACATTAGAGAATGATCATTATGTAAATCAGGGACCTTCATAACAACTCTTTTCTTTCTTATTAAACTTAGTAATAATCCAGAGATATAATAACTCCCCAGTCACAGAAAACTGGCGCTAAAATAAAGATAAATTTCAAACTATATTCTTTTGATGCTTCACAACAAATAGATAATACTATTGATATTTCTCTCTTTCTATAGTCATTGTTTAATAAATCGTGATCTAACTGCGTGATCTGAGACCCATTTTTCTTTTAATATTAAAGTTCAGTTTCAGCCTGTAATTATCTGTCATCAGTGAGTAATGCACCTATATGTCTTCGTCTTTCATCGATCTGTAAGTGTTCTACTTATAACAATTATTTTACAGGGAGTTCATCCAATACTCTATTTCTTTATAATACAGTATGAGGTCAAACTAGCAAAACAAATATTTCACTAAAGTTTATGTTGTAATGAAGGTTAAAAATTTATTTCTTCTTCGAGAGTACAGTAACTGCATTCGGGATCCACCGTGTTCCCAGTGACTCTGACATTCCTAAAATGGTTCAAATGGCTCTAGGCACTATGGGAGTTAACATCTGAGGTCATCAATCCCCTAGACTTAGAACTACTTAAACCTAACTAACCTAAGGACATCACACGCACATCCATGCCCGAGGCAGGATTCGAACCTGCGACGGTAACAGCAGCCCGTTTCAGGACTGAAGCGCCTAGAACCGCTCGGACACAGAGGCCGGCTCTAACATTCCTTAAAAAAAGTAATTAAAAAGTAAGTAGTTCCACCCACCACTTTATCGCTATCAGTTAGCAATTTTCTTTAGTATAACAAAATTCAATCGCTTTATGTACTGGTTGCTATCGATCTCTTTACCCTCAAAGTTGTTACCCTAGGAATGAGTAAACTCGAAACAACACTTTCATTATGTGAAAAATGGCACTGTTCTTTTTCTCGTTCTGTACCATGGAATATAATTGGCGGTTTTACGATCTATAAGTTGAGTTGGGTACTAGTACTGTGATTCGAATTATCGGACACCACAACAGTATCCTACGTTTCTCCCTCAAACAAGGCATCTGAGTCTTTCCTAAGCTTTCAATGTAAACATATTACAATCCTTCCGCATAAAAGATCCAGAAACCTCTACCAATAGACAAGGCTCTGTTATGGATGAGCTGCTTCGCACTGACCAAACTTTTCTTCCATTTACACATCATTCAATCTTAACGGTTCGATGTGTTACCAACTTATTGATCAATTAATGATCCCTCCAAAGTTTCGTGAGCCCATAGCTCCTGTATGTGGACTACCCCATGCATGAGAGTAATAGTCAAAAAATGGCTCTGAGCACTATGCGACTTAAGTTCTGAGGTCACCAGTCGCCTAGAACTTAGAACTAATTAAACCTAACTAATCTAAGGACATCACACACATCCATGCCCGAGGCAGGATTCGAACCTGCGACCGTAGCGGTCGGCGGGCTCCAGACTGCACCGCCTAGAACCGCACGAATTAATAGTCAATTCCTATTTCGCGACTACTTAGTGATCGCGGGAAAACCCATACAATTGGAACTAAGCTAATGTTATGGCAGAAAGTACTCAGTTAACATGAATCAGATTGCATACCCGATACAACTACACGTGACTTTACGTCGTCGATTCATCATCCAGTTAACTCTCGTTCAAAATCTTAACCGCCTTAACAAAAACTTTTGAAACCCGCATCGTAACCATAAAAGGAACAATCGAGCAGCGTTATTAACACTGCTGGTAATGATTATATTTTAGGAGTTGGCTGTCGATGCTTCACATAGTAGACAGCTTCGTGGCAGTAAAAGTCATTTTGTTGCTACACAGTGTAAGCATTGCCGGCTTTCCTTTCGTCAGTATATGCGTTAACGAAGCCTCTGCTTTCCTCATATTCCTCTACAATATGACAATAATTTTTTTGCATTTAAATCAGAATAAATACAAGGAGTGAATATACTGAAATCCACAAACTGAAGTTTACTTGTGAGACTCTCATACTAGTGCGTTGGGATATTCACAGCACATTTTTTTTTTTTTACAGATATGCACATTATTTGTTATGTATAGGTGTCAGTACAGTACGACAGCAATACCAAAATAATCTGAAACAAAATAAATGGTAACTTTTTGACGAATATGGAAGTATCGCCTGAAAAAAATATAGATAGTATGCAGACCGAGATTCCTCTTCCACATTCTTGCTGGCCAACAATTTCTGCAACAATTTAAGTCGAAGTTTTTGTTTATAGGAAAGTCCCTCGAAGCTCGGCTGAGATCAGAGTAGGTAGCCAAGCACTAGCGTTGGAACAATCAGCCCTGCAGAAAAATTCCTATTTCGGCTGCCAATATGCAGTTGATACGCACAAGGAAAAGTGTGCCACATTAACATAGCGACATGTGGCAAGTACGTCTGCCAACTACGCACGGAAGAGTGTTGTGTTTCCTATGTTACAACTGTCTTTTGCTTTTTTCACTAATGAAGCTTTACGTGCATGTGTCGACCAACGCACTTTCTTTAGACGAAGCAAGTCTATGAAATCCTTACAGTGTGATACTTTTACATATTGTTTAGTTAGTTTTGTGTTACGTCTTGTCATTTGTAAACTGCAGTAAAAGAGTGATGACTATGTAAATATTGTTTTGTATGACAAATGGTTCAAAACATTTCAGTTCCTTTCAGCCGTAGCTGTACAAAGGATTATTTTATGTACACATCGAAAAGTCAGCCCACATATGTTAAACAAACTGTTATTATGTCAGATTATTTTACGTACAGATTGAAAAGTCATCCCACGTACCGGGTGATCAAAACGTCAGTATAAATTTGAAAACTTAATAAACCAGGGAATAATGTAGATAGAGAGGTAAAAATTGACACACATGCTTGGAATGACATGGGGTTTTATTAGAACAAAAAAAGTTCACAAAATGTCCGACAGATGGCGCTGGACAGCAAAACGTTAGTGACTGCGTATGACAATCGTGTATGAAAGGAGCTGTAATGAGAGAGAGAATCAGAGGCGCCAGCAGTCGCAGCATGTTTACGTTACCTGAAAAGGCGCTTTAGTGAAGCTGTATTATCAGAACGGGGAATGTGCTAGTTCAGCGTTACGATCCTATCGCCATAGGAGGGGGATTCGAACGGGTAAAGGTCCGTTGACAAATGCAGCTGTGGCGAGAACGATTTCGAAGTTCGAAGCCACAAGTTATTTAGACGATAGACCCCGTAGTGGCCGACCGAGCACAAGCAGTAATGCTGCTGAGACAGTTCAGGAAGAAATGGAGACTGTAGCGGGTTCGTCTATGCACGGGGAAGTCAGTGCTCGTGCAGTCGCACGTCGCACCGGCATTCCATACACTACTATTTGGTTGGCACTTAGGCGTACCCTCCGATACTATCCGTACAAAATCCATCGGCATCATTAACTGTTACCTGGCGATTTAGTGAAGCTGAGGGCATTTGTGGTGTGGGCGTTTCAAAAGATGGCGGAAGATGACGATTGGTTGAGTAACGTGTTGTGGATCGACGAAGCTCATTTCACGCTCCGAGGGTCTGTCAACGCCCACAACTGCAGAATTTGGGCTACCGAAAATCCTAGAACTATTGTGGAAACTCCATTGCATGACGAGAAAGTCACGGTATGGGTTGGATTTACCACATCTACCGTTATCGGGCCATTTTTCTTCGAGCAAATGCGTGATTCTGGTTTTGTAACTGCTGCCGTGACGGGTGAGAGGTACGTCGATATGTTACAGAATCGCATCATCCCCAGCCTGGCTGTAAACACCTGTTGGAACGTACGATGTTTATGCAGGATGGCGTTCCACCCCATTTGGTACCGTAGACGCGTGAAAGATCTCTTGCGCGCGTCGTTTGGTGATGATCGTGTGCTCAGCTGCCACTTTCGTCATGCTTGGCCTCCCAGGTCCCCAGACCTCAGTACCTGCGATTATTGGCTTTGGGGTTACCTGAAGTCGCAAGTGTATCGTGATCGACCGACATCTCTAGGGATGCTGAAAGACAACATCCGACGCCAATGCCTCACCATAACTCCGGACATGCTTTACAGTGCTGTTCACAACATTATTCCACGACTACAGCTATTGTTGAGGAATGATGGTGGACATATTGAGCATTTCCTGTAAAGAACATCATCTTTGCTTTGTCTTACTTTGTTATGCTAGTTATTGCTATTCTGATCAGATGAAGCGCCATCTGTCGGACATTTTTTGAACTTTTGTATTTTTTTGGTTCTAATAAAACCCCATGTCATTCCAAGCATGTGTGTCAATTTGTACCTCTCTATCTACATTATTCCGTGATTTATTCAGTTTTCAAATTTATACTGACTTTTTGGTCACCCAGTATATTAAACAAACTGTAGTAGCCATAATCTTAATTTATTAATTTATTTATTTTCGGCTTCATCAAGAGGTTTTTATTTTAATATACTGACGTTAGATAGCACTTCTGCATCAGAAATTAGTGAACACTTCGTCTGTTTCGAGAATTTGGTAGAAGGTGATGCTTATTGGCACTTTTGTTAAGACTTTTGTGCATCACTATACCTCGTCAAGACAGCGTTAATGTTATAATGTAATTCTTCATGCTTTACCGACGATCTGTTGACATCTTGGATATTCGGGAATCCAGCCGGATGTTCGCGTCGTTCTCCCACGATATTTCAAAAGCGTACCTCGCTGTCTTCTTCAGGTGCTACCTGATACTGGTCCTTGGGTCGATCGAGTCCAGTATTTATGCCTGGAAGGAGCTGGGCGTTTCGTCTTCGTTCCGCGCCGAGTCGAGTGTTCCCTCTGTGGTCCGCGCCCGCCAGACTGGGCTTCAATGGACCCCTCCAGTCACGGATGTTCCGACTGCCGTCCGCGCCCGTCGTCAACGGTTGTGGTCATTATCTGAGGTGTGTCAGACCCGATCTGAGATGTTGGGTACTCTGTCTCATGACTGTTACTGTGGGCGCTCCAGCTCGAAACAGAAGTGGAAATCATAGTAACAGTCATGAGACAGAGTACCCAACATCTCAGATCGGGACACACCTCAGATGACGACCACAACCGTTGAGGACGGGCGTGGACGGCAGTCGGAACATCCGCGACTGGAGGGGTCCATTGAAGCGAAGTCTGGCGGGCTGGCCAGTGTGGCCGTGCGGTCCTAGGCGCTACAGTCTGGAAACGCGTGACCGATACGGTCGCAGGTTCGAATCCTGCCTCGGGCATGGATGTGTGTGATGTCCTTAGGATAGTTAGGTTTAGTTCTAAGTTCTAGGGGACTGATGACCTTAGTAGTTAAATCTCATAGTGCTCAGAGCACTGTCACTGTCACTTATCCATTCGAGTCTGCCCTGACTCGTGTTGGGAGCAGGCTAAGCATATACTGCTATTCCTGCATAATCCTACATCTGTGGAGTGGCTTCCTCACGGTCCGAAATGGCCTGAGGTGTTTTCTGGGGTGGAGTTGTCCTCTCTCTGTCGCGAGATATTATTCTCGTAACAGGTCAGGCCAACGCGTGGTTGGCCTGTGGTGAATAGGATGGCCCAAGTCCCTAATGAGCCTACTGTCGGACTGTTCAGTCCGCTCATAGAAGACCCGCGCCGATTGTTTAAATTGGTCGCGGAGGAAGGGGATGCCGATTTGCCGGTGTGGCCGAACGGTCGAATAGAGCCTCGGTAGGCGCAGAGCGAGCTTGAGCGCCCTGTTCTGCACCCTCTGCAGCTTGTTGATGTGTGTGTCGGCCGCGTTACCCCACACCACGGCCGCATATTCCAGCACTGGACGAACCAGTGCCAGATGTAGCGTGATGCCGTGGTGGGGAGGCAAGGCAGATGACGGGTTGAGCAGAGGGTACAGAATGCATAGGCGCCCTATTGCTCTGCCCCTGACGTCCTCGATGTGGGATTTCCACGTTAGCTTCTGATCGAGAATGACTCCCAGGTAGCGGCCAGTCCTGCTCCATGGGACGGGGCTTCCCATGACGGTCACTGGTGGAAGATCTGGTGGCAGTGGTCTTCGCGTGAACACCACTGCCTGGCTCTTCGCCGCATGCTGCTTCAGGCGCCACTTTGTAGACCACGCACCAAGGGCCTCACATCCGCCCTGGAGCAGGCGGCGCATCTCGACTGCCTTCATACTCCACACGAATAGCGCCGTGTCGTCGGCGTAGAGTGCCAACTTCACCGGCGCCACGCGCGGAGCGTCGGCAGTGAATAAGGAGTAGAGCAGGGGGCCGAGAACGGACCCCTGCGGCACTCCAGCACGGATGGGTCGGTGCGTGGATGTCCCCTCGTCCAGGCGGATGTGGAAAGTCCTGTCGGCCAGATACGATCGGAGTAGGACCCCGTGCGACGTCGGGACCCCGTACACAAAAAGTTTGTACACGAGGCCGTCGTGCCACACAGAGTCGAATGCCCTGGAGACGTCGAGGAACACCGCCCCAAGGTATTCCCGCGTCTCCAGGGCGCGCATGGCCTCTTCCACCAGCCGCATCAGGTGATGGACCATGGAGTGACCCCTCCGGAAGCCGAACTGCTCGTCCGGTATCACTCCTTCTGCTGTCACGTGGCGAAGCAGGCGCCTGGCGTAGAGGCGCTCAAACACTTTGGAGAGGGCCGGTAGCAGACTGATGGGTCTGTAATTGGCGGCGTCACGCGGGTCCTTGTTCGCTTTGGGGATGGCCACCACCTCTGCATGTTTCCACACAGAGGGGTAGACACCCGAGCGAAGGACCTGATTGAAGATACCCGCCAGCAGCGGATGGGCCCCTGCTGGAAGGTTCCTCAGCAGGTGGTAGGTGACCCCATCAGCGCCTCCGACCTTCCTAGTACTGAGTGCCTTCAGCTGTGTGGCCACCTCCGCTTCGGAGATGGCTTCGATTACGTCCCCGTCGTCCCTTGCCTCCAGGAACAGCGGGAGTTGCTCGGCTACCCGCTGGATGTGGTCTTCATCCAGATTGTCCTCCACTGGGGTGAATGACGATTCTAATTGGTCCGCCAGGGCACCTGCTTTTCCTTCTGGGCTGCAGACGACGTCTTGCCCAACCAGCATTGGTGGTATGCGCTGTCGTCGGCGCAGGAACGACTTCACCGTGCGCCAGGTGCTGCCGTCCTCCGGGTTGAGGGAGGCGACGAAGGCCGACCACACGCTGTTCCTGTGCCCCTCAGCTACTGCTTTGATGTCTCTGCATGCGGTTGAGGCGTCGCTTCGTCGCGGGTTGGCGGGTGAGCTGCCACCCCCGGAACAACCTGTTCTTCTCCCTGATTGCTTCCCGTATCGGAGGCGGTAGGTTGCGGGATAAGTCCCTGGGCCCCTGTGGCTGGGGGAAGGGGGGGGGGGGGGAGTGGCTGCGTCGGCTGCGTGCAGTGGCGGGAGAGGACACGCAGAGCGGCGTCCGCGCCCACTGCGTCTGGATCGGGTGTGTCCGCGATCGATTCCAGGACTATCTCTTGGAAGCGCTCACAGTCCATGCGCCGGTACGTCTGTCGGTGTGGTGGCAGCGTGGCTCCGGCGACATCTATGGCGAAGACCACCGGCAGGTGGTCTGACGACAGTGCACACCGTGTGTAGGCGGTCGTGTGGTGCGCGATGCCTTTTATGACTGCGACATCGAGCACGTCCAGCCGTCCCCTGGCTGGGTAGATGGTGGGTTCCTGTGGGCCCAGGATCAGGGCGCCGTTCCTCGCGGCAGAGCGGGAAAGTCGGCGGCCACTGACATTCGTGAGGCGGGAGTTCCATTCCGGGTGCTTCGCATTGAAGTCACCCACAATGAATACCCTCCCCCCAACTGTCAGCAGCGCGTCGACGTCCGCCTCCTGGAGGTGTCCGCGTGGTGGCCTGTGTACTCCACGAACGTGATCTGCCCGGTTGTCGTGGTGACCGTCACCCCAGTGGCTTCCAGGGTTGCCAGTTCTGGGAGTTGCACCTCGTGGTGCCTGAGTGATGCACGTACATAGATGGCGGTGCCACCGCCGGCTGTTGGCCTGTCATTGTGGTAGCAAACATAGTTTGCTACACGCACGTGGACCCCAGGTTAAGGTGAGTTTCGCCGACCAGGCAGAGGTCAATGGCCTCGTCCTGCATGAACTGGCGAAACTCACCTTGTTGGGGGAACAGGTTGTTTGCGTTGAAGCCGCAAACGGTCAGTCTGTGGATGAGTGGATTATCCATGGTGCGGCTTCATGGTGACGGTAGCAGCCTGGAGGGCCTCCGTGACTGCCGTGACTAGCACAGGCAGTTGTTGGAGCAGGGCAGAGAGGGACCCCAGAAGGGCTCCGAGGTCTGCGGCTCCTGGTCCTGTTGACGGTGCGGGTGCAGCCGCAGCAGCGGGCGCGGGGGCGGCCGGGCGTGGCGTCGCCGTCGTGTCCGTTCGCTGGACCGCGCGCCCAGCAGCCTGCGGCGCGGGAATGTTGAGTGGACGGGCAGTGCGTCATCCGCCCTTGTGGTGGTCGGCCTGGGAGAGTCAGCCTGTGGGGCTGACGAGCCAGGCGCGGTGGATTGTGCGGTATCGTTCGAGTCCCATTGCGGAAGTGGCGGGAAGGCCACTTGTCTCGTGATGGCGTCAGTGGACTCCCCCTTGGTGGCGGAGGCGTAGCTGGTGCCAGGTTGCACCTTCCTGGCAGGTGCTGATCGTCCGACTTGCCTTGGGCGGCGTCGGAACGCAGCGCAGCCTCTGTAGCTCGCCACATGTGGCTCGCTACAGTTACAGCACTTTGGCGCCTCCTCTCTCTTCTTCGTGCAGTCCCGACTCTGGTGGGAGTCGGCGCACTTGACACAGCGGGCCGGCATGGAGCAGTAGCGCGCCACGTGGTCAAGGCCCTGGCAGGAGAAGCACTGGGCGCGCCTCCCCTTGGCCTTGAGCGGCTCCACTTCCACCCCAATCCGGGCCACTATCTGCAGCTGGAAGATTTTTCGGTTTTCGAAGTTGTCCGGGAGGACAACTAGGAAAAGAGGCATGTCTCGCCTCATCCTGGGCGATTTCATGATGGTCACGGAGCTGGCCATGTAGCCCAGCCCCGCCAGTTCGTCTTTGAGGTGCGAGGGCTCCATTTTCAGCGGGAGGCGGCGGAGAACCACCTTCAGCTGCTTCACGGGCTCCGCATTATGCGTAAAGCAGTGTAGCTTCTCGGTCTCAGTGATCTTCATGGCTGCTCGGTAGTCATCCATGGTGGCGGTCGAAACCCGGTAATAGGTCTCGCCCGACACATTTGACCTTGGCAGTGGACGCAACTGTCTCAAATTTATCAAGGAAGGACTTGTAAGTGTCCGTCCATGAGACAGTTATCGGTGGTAGGGCGGGTGCCCGCCTCTTGGGTGGCTCAGTGGCCTCCATGGCCTCCGGCTCCTCGACGTCGATGAATGAGTTCGTCGTGGGGAGCGGCTGCACTGTTTGGAGCCGCTTCGCCCGAGCAGTGTACCGCCGCTTCGGGACGGTGAACCCATCGTCTGGCGCCTGGTCTGCCTCAGTGGGGGCAGGGTCGTCTGCCATCTTCTGCTTCTGGATTCTCCTGCAAACAGACTGAGAGAATGTGGAGGAGTCGTCCTCCTCCGTTGCTGCCGGCCTCTTCCTGGAGGGCTGCGGTGTTGCCATGGCTTCCGCCTCGAGCAGGTCACCAAGGTTGGCCTCTATGATAGTGTCGTCACGTGGCAGGACGGTGACGTCTTCTCTCGTCACACCTAGCGGTACAGTTTCCGGTATATCTGTGGCCTCTTCACTGGAAGAGACTGGAGTGGCAGCCAGCAGTGCACCAGTTTCTTCTGTAACTGGGACTGGTGGCGCAACACTCATCGGGGCCGCCGCTGACAGAGCAGTGTCCTCTGTATTCAACACGCCTGTCAGGGCTCCCGACGGTACTCTCTCCTCTTCATTGACCACACAACCGAGTGACTTTAGGTACTGGTGGAACAAGTGGAGAGTTCGTTCGTCGGCTGCACGTTCCCGGTAATCAGTATCCCGTGACATTCGGTGCAGGATGAGGTATAATTGCGCCGCCGTAAGCGGGCCTGTTTCCCTAGAATATGCCGTCTCGTAGTCCATTGTCGTTTGCTGCGTCATCGTACGTGGGGGCCGGATGGGGCCGCAGACGGGGCGGACTCGGTCGCCCGAGCCCGTCCAGCCTGGCGGCGATCCGCCACACCCTTCGCTTGAGTAGCGTGGTCCTACTTGCACTGCATCGCTCACTCGAGTGCGTGCTCAGAGCATTTTTTTTTTTTTTTTCGAGTCTGGCGGGCGCGGACCATAGACGGAACACTCGACTCGGCCGATTAGGGAACGCCCATCTCCTTCCAGGCATAAATACTGGACTCGATCGACCCAAGGACCAGTCTCAGGTAGCACCTGAAGAAGACAGCGAGGCACGCTGTTGAAATATCGTGCGAGAACGACGCGAACAACCGGCTGGATTCCCGAATATCCAAGATGTCAGCGTTAATATTGTTTCATAGTGTCGGCAAGGGAATTTCCGCTACAGGTTCCTGTAACTACGACAGGGTTGTGTAAGACTGGTGAAGGTAGCCTACGGAGGCAATGAGGTATGCAGTGTAGACGGCATACGGAGGGAGGTGGCCGGGCAGGGTGTGGAGTTAACTGCAGAGCGTTGCGGGGTGCCGCAGGCGTGGTGACGTCGTCGGCGGTGTGGTCGCGGCTGGGGGAGCTGCGGTCTGCGCTGCCGGTGTCGCTGTCTGCGCGCCCGGCAGACGTGGAGGGCCGCGCGCTGCCGCTGCTGCTGGAGACGGCGGCCGGCCTGCTGCGCGCCGCGGGCTCCAGGGGCGCCGCCTGCCTGCTCGCCTCCAGCCGCCACCTGCTCACAGACTTCCAGCGCCGCGCCGCGCGCCAGGGGCTCTGTCTGCCGGGCCCCGACTCCACGCTGCTGCTCACCGATCTGCCCACGTAAGGAATCGGCGAGCAGCCGTGCATCCAACGGGGAACATTGAAACTAAAAGCATTTACACTTATAACTATGTTAATTTCCAAATAACCAACTTTCTGAGAGAGGCTTAGAAAATCGAGAGGAGTCCTAGAAATTACATGATGTTTTAAACAGAGGCTCGTAGATGGGCTTGGGCTTGGCCGGTAATATTCCAATCCCATTGCGTCGCACCATGAACCATGGACCTTGCCATTGGTGGGGAGGCTTGCGTGCCTCAGGGATACAGATGACCGTCCCGTAGGTGCAACCACAACGTAGGGGTATCTGTTGAGAGGCGAGACAAACGTGTGGTTCCTGAAGAGGGGCAGCAACATTTTCAGTAGTTGCAGGGGCAACAGTCTAGATGTTTGAGTGATCTGGCCTTGTAACACTAACCAAAACGGCCTTGCTGTGCTGGTACTGCGAACGGCTGAATGCAGGGGGAAACTACAACCGCAATTTTTCCCGAGGGCATGCAGCTTTACTGTATGGTTAAATGAGCAAAGAAGAAATAAAAACTTTGAGGTTCACCGATAACATTGTAATCCTGTCAAGGACATCAACGGACTTTAAAGAGCAGTTGAACGGAATGGACAGTGTCATGAAAGGAGGGTATAAGATGAACATCAACAAAAGCAAAACGAGGATAATGGAATGTAGTCGAATTAAGTCGGGTGATGCTGGTGGAATTAGATTAGGAAATGAGACACTTAAAGTAGTAAAGGAGTTTTGCTATTTGGGGAGCAAAATAACTGATGGTGGTCGAAGTAGAGAGGATATAAAATGTAGACTGGCAATGGCAAGGAAAGCGTTTCTGAAGAAGAGAAATTTGTTAACATCGAGTATTGATTTAAGTGTCAGAAGTCGTTTTTGAAAGTATTTGTATGGAGTGTAGCCCTGTATGGAAGTGAAACATGGACGATAAATAGTTTGGACAAGAAGAGAATAAAAGCTTTCGAAATGTGGTGCTAAAGAAGAATGCTGAAGATTAGATGGGTAGATCACATAACTACTGAGGAGGTATGGAATAGAATTGGGAGAATAGGAGTTTGTGGCACAACTTGACAAGAAGAAGGGACCAATTGGTAGGGCATGTTCTGAGGCATCAAGGGATCACAGATTTAGCATTGGAGGGCAGCGTGTAGGGTAAAAATCGTAGAGGGAGACCAAGAGATGAATACACTAAGCACATTCAGAAGGATGTAGGTTGCAGTAGGTACTGTGAGATGAAGAAGCTTGCACAGGATAGGGTAGCGTGGAGAGTTGCATCAAACCAGTCTCAGGACTGAAGACCACAACAACAACAGCGTCGCACGTTCACTGGCTGGCCGGTTCTGCTGTCACCACAGACCCGACACGGTTCGTGAGACTACAGGTAGAACTAGAAAACAACAGTAAACTGATCAAGACGAGACAGAAAGGCAAAGATTCACTTGTAAGAAAGAGAAAAAACAAAGACTAATGTCCAAACGGCTGAAAGAAACAGGATTGGCTATAATTTACATTCTTGCACGGCCGTAATGTGCACACCGGAGTTCATAACACTATGAAATGCTGCTAGTGAGTACACATTGGGATTTTATATCCTGTAACTTACGACATTGTTGCTACTTTATGGGAACTTAAATCAGTTGCGTAACACATAAATTTCAACTTTTCGGACAAATGTTTTTCCAACTACAAATTTCGAACTACATAATTTCTTGAAAGTTATTCAAAGCAGCGTACTAAACACTAACCTAAACACATTATTATATGAAACATTTTCTGTATTACCGTTATACACTGAAGAGCCAAAGAAACGTACACCTCTAATATCGCGTAAGACCCCCGCGAGCACGCAGAAGTGCCGCAGCACGACGTGGCATGAACTCGACTAATGTCTGAAGTAGTGCTGGAGGGAATTGACACCATGAACCGTGCAGGGCTGTCCATAAATCCATAAGAGTACGAGGGCGTGGAGATCTCTTCTGAACAGTACGTTGCAAGGCATCCCACATATGCTCAATAATGTTGACGTCTTGGGAGGTAGGTGGCCAGCGGAAGTTTTTAAACCCAGGAGAGTGTTCCTGGAGCCACTCCGTAGCAGTTCTTGACGTATGAGTTGTCGCATTGTTCTACTGGAATACACAATGGACATGAATGGATGCAGGTGATCAGACAGAGTCCTTACGTACGTGTCGCTTGTCAGAGTCGTGTCTAGACGTATCAAGGGTCCCATATCACTCCAACTGCACACGTCCCACACCATCACAGAGCCACCATCAGCTTGAAGAGTACTGCTGACATACAGGGTCCGTGGATTCATGAGGTTGTCTCCATACCCGTACACGTCCATCCGCTAGATACAATTTGAAACGGGACTCGTCCGACCAGGCAACATGTTTCCAGTCATCAACAGCCCAATGTCGGTCTTGACGGGCCCAGGCGAGGTGTAAAGCTTTGTGTCGTACAGTCATGAAGGATACGCGAGTGGGCATTCGGCTCCGAAAGCCCATGTCGATGATGTTTCGTTGAATGGTTCGCACTCTGACACTTGATGGCGCAGCGTTGAAATCTGCAGCAATTTGCGGAAGGGTTGCACTTCTGTCACGTTGAACGATTTTTTCCAGTCGTCGTTGGTCCCGTTCCTGCAGGATCTTTTTCCTGCCGCAGCGATGTCGGAGATCTGATGTCTTACTGGATTCCTGGAAATCACGGTACTCTAGTCAAATGGTCGTACGGGAAAATCGCCGCTTCGTCAGAACCTCGGATATGCTGTGTTCCATCGCTCATGCGTCGTCTGTAACACCACGTTCGAACTCACTTAAGTCATGATAACCTGGCATTGTAGTTGTAGTAACCGATCTAATAACTGCGCCAGACACTTGTCTTATATAGGCGTTGCCGATCGCAGCTCCGTATTCTGCCTGTTTACATACCTCTGTATTAGAATATGCATGCCTATACTAGTTTCTTTGGCGCTTCAGTGTATAATATACAGGGTGGTCCATTGATTGTGACCGGGCCAAATATCTCACGAAACAAGCGTCAAACGAAAAAACTACAAAGAACGAAACTTCTCTAGCCTGAAGGGGAAACCAGATGGCGCCATGGTTGACCCGCTAGATGTCGCTGCCATAGGTCAAACGGATATCAACTTTTTTTTTTTTTAATAGGAACCCCCATTTTTATTACATATTCGTGTAGTCCGTAAAGAAATATGAATGTTTCAGTTGGAACACTTTTTTCGCTTTGTGACAGATGGCGCTGTAATAGTCACAAACATATGGCTCACAATTTTAGACGGTCATTTGGTAACAGGTACGTTTTTTAAATTAAAATACAGAACGTAGGTACGTTTAAACATTTTATTTCGGTTGTTTTAATGTGATAATGCCTTGGTTGGGCGACCTAGATTTCTCTTGCATCCCTGCGCTGCTGTGGCTGCAGGCGCCTAACAGGTAGATCCAGGTAGGCAGTTTTTCCGCGTCTTCGGCCAAAAGCGTTGTCTGCATACCAGTGACATAAGTCCTTGGGACCAGCGTTTTGTCCCCAATACGTGCTTCGAGATGTCCCTTTCCTTAATACCTGCACGTGGGTTCCAAGCCCCAAATCTCCACTGGAAGATTTGTTGTTAAACGCCCGAACTGCATGCTTGTTCTCAACTCAGAAGGGAGCCACCATAAAAATCTTGCATGTGTTAACAATGTATATGCTCCCATCAATGCCTGCTCATATTGTTAACTTACTGTCGTCTCATAAAATGTCTTGGATGTAAAATCAGTGTTAAAGGTTAGCCTCGAATATGAAAAATTGTGAGAGAGAGAGACTCGTCATCTCTCAGCTGTTTTGAGTGACTTTGGCAAATGTTACCTGCTATGCTTGGACTGTACCTGTCATTTGCTTATGTGAGAATCAGCTGCACCAAGCGTCGATTATCTTCCAGTTTTTCTCTTCAATATTGTGGATGTCTGGTTTCTCAATGTACAGAAAAATCACCCACCAACATAATACGTCAGCTTCGTTATCCACTAGGTCACCAGTATATATTGTAAACAGTAATGGTCCTGTAACACACTCTTTAGGAAGTCTGGAGACTTTTCTCCATTAAGATAAGGAGTCTGTGTTCTACTTGCTACGAACTCTGGAATCCAACCTGTAAAATAAAACACACTGAAGAGTGGTGATCTCTATAAACTGGAGAGTAAGAACAATAGTCTCTGGTTAACTGGCCAGGGCTGTAATACCCCAACATAGAAGTTCATTTTTCAGTAGCCTGTGTTCTTCGAGAGCATTCTAGCCCCCCAGGGGAATCATATCGACACAACTCAATGTCGTATTTATAGGCTATGTTTTGAAAACAGTTTTTGTGTGAAGTTGAAGGTGCCAACAAGCAAAATTTTATAAAAAACAACTGGGCTGATGGTAATTTAACAAGGAGGGAGGGAGGGGATTTCGCTTTGATTTTATTTAATATTTCCTTCAGCACAACTTACGCTGACATTCAAGCGTAGCCTCTGTGGACTTCTGGCTTAAGACTTGGTCATAAATCCATATGCTTTGGCCAACAGTTATTCCTAAGGGAGTGTCTCAGTGCAGGGTGATCATGGGTCCAGTGCATGAGCCCCTGCAGCTGTCAAAAGCTCTTGCTCAGAGCCACACCTGCCCTGCGGAGGGCACATTAAGTCACTGCCGCTAGCAGTAGAAAATATGTTTGTTTTTTTTTCTGGACAGGTAGACAACAGTTTCCCACAAATAAATCAAACAGTTCCAATTCAAAAGTTTCGGTAAAGGTTTTTGAAAGGTTTCCCTTGCGTTTCAGGCGAATACCAAAAGTGGAACTGCTCTGCCAAACTTAGCAAATTGTAAACCCATCTATCCGACTTCCAGCCTCCTGAAAAGATCAAACTTCTATATCAGCCCATCCTAGTGTCATGGTTAGGAATTGAAAGATGTATATAAAAATAAGACCCATGCAGAAGCTAGAAATGGGAATCACCTCCCAATTGATTCCAATTAGGAATCCCTCGTCCTCAATCTTAGTCTACTCGATACTTGTCCACAAAAACATAACTGTACAGTTTCGCTCTGTTATTGAGAGAGGATTAGAGAACAAATTTATTTTAAATATAAAGTTAATATCAGCTAAACCTCACATTTACTGCATAATGGCCATAGCAATTTCGACTGACCAGTCATTATCAATAGTTCACAAATAATACTCGGCCTACGGCTCGGTCATAGCAGATTGAAGTCAACATTTTCATGACATTCGTGCCTCTGAATTGATTTCTATAATTTTCCCGTAACGGTCATTCGCGAGATGATTGTGGGAAAAGCGTGCTGTAATACCACTAGGAAGTGATAACTTACATGGTCACGCTTATACCGTGTAATACCCCTCCTCTTCCCCCCCCCCCCCTCCCCCTAATCTTGGAGATAGTAACAGTTCGGCGAGACAGAGAGCCCACAAGTTTTGTCAGATATCCCATATCCAGCCGAAGCCGTTAACTGAGAATCAGATCCCGCAGAACAACCAAGCTGCTGAGATGTTTGCCCCGTTTCGCCGACTGCTCGCAACCGTCTCAGACATTTTCTGTGACTAGGTGTTGTCCTTTCTTGTAGAGCTTCATGATGAGTATGCAATGGACTCTTCCGTCTTTCACGCTGGCAACAGCCGTGTACGTAGGCCCCAAGCATACCTTCCTGGTGTCACGAACACTCAAGGAGCTTGTCGGACATTTAGTCCGCTATAGGAAGTGATAACTTACATGGTCACGCTTATACCGTGTAATACCCCTCCCCTCCCCTCCCCCCCCCTCCCCCTAATCTTGGAGATAGTAACAGTTCGGCGAGACAGAGAGCCCACAAGTTTTGTCAGATATCCCATATCCAGCCGAACCCGTTAACTGAGAATCAGATCCCGCAGAACAACCAAGCTGCTGAGATGTTTGCCCCGTTTCGCCGACTGCTCGCAACCGTCTCAGACATTTTCTGTGGGATTAAGATCGGGTGTTATAGCGGACTAAATGTCCGACAAGCTCCTTGAGTGTTCATGACACCAGGAAGATATGCTTGGGGCCTACGTACACGGCTGTTGCCAGCGTGAAAGACGGAAGAATCCATTGCATACTCATCATGAAGCTCTACAAGAAAGGACAACACCTAGTCACCGAGAATCTACACTACCGTAATTAGCATTTAATGTTCAAATGCTGAAATAAACAATCTGGTTCATGTAAACGGTAATTAGTCATGATATGAAGAACGCCCACAAAACACACACAGCCCCCTCCAACCTAAAGGGCAACCTCTACATACTGTGAATTAAAAGCTTCGTTGGGTCGTTGGTGCTCTGGACACCTCGCATCATCTGAAAAACTGTGACTCGTCTGACCACACTACACCCATCCACTATCTTGCATCTGTGTTGCTTGTGCCATTGAGTACGTGCAGTTTTATGTGCCGCTGTGAGCAATAGCTTTTGTCTCGAAATGTCCACTACCCGGAGTTCTCTTCGCTATTTTCGCTCGGAAACTGGTTGAGAAGAAAAGAAGGAAAGACATTCACGTTCAGCAGCGATTCCTGTTATGTTTGAAACTAGTTGCTATTGTCAAGCGCGACACTGGTCTCAGGTCGCTATCAGTTAGGATCCTTTTGAGAACTCGTATCTTTGGCCGCGTTAATGGCTGCGAGTGGTCCACCGTTTCTTGTAGACAAATTGGGCAGTCGTTATTGACACACCAACAAGTCGGGCAAACCCCCCCTCCCCCCCCCACCCCCCCCCCAATGCTGTAGGAGCTGCCGAACCATAAACCACACTCCCATAGTCGATTCGGGATTGGACAAGGGCTCTGTAGAGATGCAGCAGCGTGCAGCGATCTGCACCCCAATCGGTGTTGCTCATGTAACGGAGGGCATTGAGGTGCCACCAGCACTTCTGCTTAACCTGACGAAGATGAGGGAGCGAAGTCAATAGAGTTTCGAAAACCAGTCCTAGGAATTTATATGTCTCCACTACAGTAAGTGGATCGTCATCAAGGTAAAGTGTGGGTTCCGGATGATCGGTACGACGCCGACAGAAGTGCATGAAACACGACTTTGCGGCTGAAAACTGGAAGCCGTGGGCTAGAGCCCATGACTGCGCCTTGTGGATGGCTCCCTAGAGGCGTCGCTCAGCAACAACGGTACTGGAGCAGCAGTACGAAACGCAGAAGTCGTCTGCACACAGAGAAGATGAGACGGAGGGCCCGACTGTTGCTGCCGCTAGACCGTTAATGGCCACTAAAAATAGAGAGACACTCAATATAGAGCCCTGCGGGACTCCATTCTCCTGGATATAGATGGAACTATTGGAGTCACCAACTTGGGCACGGAAAGTATGGAGCGACAGGAAGTTTTGGATAAGAATCGGGAGTGATCCCCGGAGACCCCACTCATACAATGTGGCAAGGATATGACGTCGCCAAGTCGTGTCGTAAGCTTTACGTAAGTCAACAAAGACGGGAATCAGGTGTTACTGTCTGGAATAGGCTCGATAGACACAAGATTATCATTGGTAGAGCGACCCTGGCGGAAGCCGCCCTGACATGGAGCCAGCAAGCCACGTGACCCCAGGACCCAACCCAACCGTCGATATACCATACGTTTCAGCAGCTTACAAAGGACGTTGGTGAGGCTGATGGGCCGATAGCTATCCACATCAAGCGGGTTTTTACCAGGTTTGAGCACCGGAATGATGGTGCTCTCCCGCACTGTCTTGGTACCAGTCATGCTATGGAATAGGACAACATGGGCATTCTGGCACGCACTTATAGCTAGTGGAACAGTGTTAATAGCTGCTGAAATGAAATTAGCATGTAACCATATAAATAGATATGTTGATTTTTCTTAAAATTCTGCTTGTAATCTACTCTCTGAGTTGTCAAAAAGCAGAGGGACAGAGTATGTGCTACTTCAGCCGTTGATACTTAATTTCACTATCGATAACTTTTAACGTCCCTCATCTTTCGTTTGTGATGGCGTTAGTGTTTGAAGAGTGTGTGTGTGGGGGGGGGGGGGGCGGGGGAAGTTATCTTTACGGAGTTTTTCTGTAACCCGAGGTTTTAAATTCACTCACACGGAGCTTACTTGCTGCATTTTTGCCTTGGAAATGGCATGGCGTGCTCCTGTCGAAATATCTGCGGTTATCGACGACGTCACCCGGCTCCATTCCCGTAAGTTATTTGAACATTATATACGGTGGGAGAAATCGAGGTCTCGCATATTTCCTTGCCGGCACGTCCCACGTTTCGTAATTACCGTCCAAAATCGGGTCATTCTTTTTGAAACGCTCTGTACATGATTTACAGCGTCCCTATGCGGCCAGTGCTGTCTTTTGAGGTGGTGACTAGTATTCTGTCCGGTCACCTTATCTGTTTGCCAACTGCCACAGGGAAGTGTGGTAGGTCCACTGTTGTTTTCTATCTACATAAATGATCTTTTGGATAGGGTGGATAGCAATGTGCGGCTGTTTGCTGATGATGCTGTGGTGTACGGGAAGGTGTCGTCGTTGAGTGACTGTAGGAGGATACAAGATGGCTTGGACAGGATTTGTGATTGCTGTAAAGAATGGCAGCTAACTATAAATATAGATAAATGTAAATTAATGCAGATGAATAGAAAAAAGAATCCCGTAATGTTTGAATACTCCATTAATAGTGTAGCGCTTGAGACAGTCAGGTCGATTAAATATTTGGGCGTAGCATTGCAGAGCGATATGAAGTGGGACAAGCATGTAATGGCTGTTGTGGGGAAGGCGGATAGTCGTCTTCGGTTCATTGGTAGAATTTTGGGAAGATGTGGCTCATCTGTAAAGGAGACCGCTTATAAAACACTAATGCCACCTATTCTTGAGTACTGAATTACGTAACCTCTCGATACCAGCAATATTCTACTGTATTTCTGTAAAGTAGTTAACATATTTCTGAGACAACATTCAGATTTGATTTCATTAATGTAGAGGTACTTTGATACTTCGTCATGTTTATGTTGCAATGATATTATTCTAATGTGTATTCTTTCTTTTGTCACTATGATCTATGACGTACTTGTAACTCTGATTTTTGGGCGCGTAAGCGATTATTAGTTGGTTAGTTAGAGTCGGACCTTCAGAAAGTCAAGTCTTGGACATCATGTCAAAAAGGCGCATATTGTAGCCAGTTTAATAAATGTGAACTTTAACAGTGAGGAAGATGTTCTCAAGTATGTTTTGTATTGCGAAGTGATGTTTTGTGTGTTATGTGATATTGCAGCAAAAGTAATAAAGAAGAAGTGTAACTTAAATTAGGAGTGCTGATTACTTTTTTACGTCACCATTGTCCTGCAAAAGTGTAATCTTCAAGAATGGTTTGTGAAACACATCTATAAAACTTTTGAATATAGCAGAATAAAACCTAGGCCTCTTTGCATCCGAGCTTGGAATCATCATCACCTAGATTTTCGACGATTGAGCCATAATTGTACAACGAGACCAGCGTCGGAAACACGAAAAGATGAGTGCCTAGTTTATTCATTATTACATGAAATGACTTTATTAACTGTGCTCTAATGACACCTGCCACATAATAACTTTGTTGTTGCCCGAAAATGCAGCATTTAGCAGCGTGAGCAACACCATAATCATTATTAAATTTTGACGTTTGTTGTGGTAGGTTTGTTAGATGCTCGAGCATTTGTGATCCCTATCAGGTCGGATTGAGGGAGGACATAGAAGCAATTCAGAGCGGGCTGCTAGATTTGTTACTGGTAGGTTTGATCATCACACGAGTGTTACGGAAATGCTTCAGGAACTCGGGTGGGAGTCTCTGGAGGAATCGTGAATCGCTACTGGAGAAATTTAGAGAACCAGCGTTTGAGGCTGACTGCAGTACAATTTTACTGTCGCCAATTTATATTTCGCGGAAAGTCCACAAAGATAAGAGATATTAGGGCTCGTACAGAGGCATATAGGCAGTCATTTTTCCCTCGTTCTGTTTGGGAGTGGAACAGGCAGAGAAGATGCTAGTTGTGGTACGAGGTACCCTCCGCTACGCACCGTATGGTGGATTGCGGAGTATGTATGTAGATGTAGATGCTGCCGTTAGATTGTGAACGTCGTCTTCACGGCGTCTGGTGACTACGCGCAGGGGCTGGTCGCCGCCGACGGACGGGACGTGCGTGGTGCTGGGCCCGTGGGCGCAGGTGTCGGCGGCGGTGTCGGCTCCCGGCAACGGCTCGGCCCCCGGCTGGCTGCTGGTGGCCACGGACGGCGTGCCGGAGGCCGCGGCGGCGCTGCAGGCCGTGCCGGAGGGCGCGCTGCTCGTGGAGCCGCGGCTCAGCCTCAGCCTGTCGGCGCCGGCGGGCAACGCCAGCGTCAGCTACGCCGCCTTCCTCGACGTCGCTGCCGCCGTCGCCAGCGCCGCCGCGCGCTACCACGCCGCCCTACGCGACCGCTGCGGCTTCGCCCCGGAGGACTACGTCCAGTGCCTCGCCCTCTTACCGCCTATACAGGTGCTGCCGTCTTTCTCGCAAACTCCCTGTAACCGTCAAAATGGAATTACTAAGGCTTCAGCAAAGGACTTGGAAGAGCAGTTGAACGGAATGGATAGTGTCTTGAAGGGTGGATATAAGATGAACATCAACAAAAGCAAAACGAGGATAAGGGAATGTAGTCGAATCAAGTCGGGTGATGCTGAGGGAATTAAATTAGGAAATGAGACACTTAAAGTAGTAAAGGAGTTTTGCTGTTTGGGGAGAAAAATAACTGATGATGGTCGAAGTAGAGAAGATATAAAATGTAGACTGGCAATGGGAAGGAAAGCGTTTCTGTAGAAGAGAAATTTGTTAACATCGAGTATTGATTTAAGTGTTAGTAAGTCGTTTTTGAAAGTATTCGTATGGAGCGTAGCCATGTATGGAAGTGAAACATGGACGATAAATAGTTTAGACAAGAAGAGAATAGAAGCATTCGAAATGTGGTGCTACAGAAGAATGCTGAAGATTAGATGGATAGATCACATAACTAATGAGGAGGTGTTGAATAGGATTGGGGAGAAGAGAAGTTTATGGCACAACTTGACCAGAAGAAGGGATCGGTTGGTAGGACATGTTCTGAGGCATCAAGGGATCACCAATTTAGTATTGGAGGGCAGCGTGGAGGGTAAAAATCGTATAGTGAGACCAAGAGATGAATACACCAAGCAAATTCGCAAGGATGTAGGTTGCAGTAGGTACTGGGAGATGAAGAAGCTTGCACAGGATAGAGTAGCATTGAGAGCTGCATCAAACCAGTCTCAGGACTGAAGACCACAACAACAACAACAAGGCTACATTCTCTTCATTCAATCTATTGACCCTTGAAGAGTACACCAGGGCCACTTTTTTTTATCTTATGGGACTTAACTGGTAAGGTCATCAGTCCCTAAGCTTACACACTACTTAACCTAAATTATGCTAAGGACAAACACACACACCCATGCCCGAGGGAGGACTCGAACCTCCGCCGGGACCAGCCGCACAGTCCATGACTGCAGCTCCTTAGACCGCTCGGCTAATCCCACGCGGCAGGGTACTCTGACCTGGAGTTTTTTGTTGACACTGTGCATGCATCACTACAGATACACGGCCCTCTGCCACCAACGTAAATTCAGCATTGACATCTAGAATAAATGATGACTAATTGAAACCCTCAGCTGCCGACAGATGTTATTGATATACCTCGATGTGGACAGCTGAAAATGTGTGCCCCGACCGGGACTCGAACCCGGGATCTCCTGCTTACATGGCAGACGCTCTATCCATCTGAGCCACCGAGGACACAGATGAATAGCGCGACTGCAGGGACTTATCCATTGCACGCTTCCCGTGAGACTCACATTCCCAACTGTCCACAATTCTACCTATGTAATCTACCTTATAGACATTTGCCCATTCACTCATTACTCGCGCACGCTTTGGCGATTCCCGTAAGAGTTTGGGCAACCTGTGCGCATTCGCTGGGTAGCGTTTAAATATATATGAAGACAGTAACTGTTCTCGAAAGAACAGATACTGTAGATGACCGGGCAGCTTTTCCCTGGAATAAATTATGATTAATTGAAACCCTCAGCTGCCGACAGGTGTTGTTGATATACCTCTATGTGGACACACATTTTCAGCTGTCCACATCGAGGTATATCAACATCGCCTGTCGGCAGCTGAGGGTTTCAATTAGTCATCATTTATTCCAGGGAAAAGCTGCACTGTCATCTACAGTATCTGTTCTTTCGAGAACAGTTACTGTCTTCATATATATTGACATCTAGTACTGGACGGACGTTCGAAGTTGTGAGCACTGTTTCATTAATTTGACAGAAATAATCTTTCAAGGATCATTGTGACCCTGGAGCACTCATCGTGTAACTATTCTGTCTCCGATTGTGAAGAACATTTATGTGAAAATGTCACGTAAGAATGACAGAAAATGGTTCAAATGGCTCCGAGCACTATGGGACTTAACTTCTGAGGTCATCAGTCCTCTAGGACTTAGAACTACTTAAACCTAACTAACCTAAGGACATCACACACATCCATGCCCAAGGCAGGATTCGAACCTACGACCGTAGCGGTCGCGCGGTTCCAGACTGTAGCGCCTAGGAATGACATTTCACTGATTGAAAGTGTTATATGAGAAGCATTGTTAGGTGAATTCAATCGTGAAAGTGACGGAAGTGGCTTTCGTGATGGAAGTGATTCTGAAGCTGATGCTCCTGCAGCAGTTATGGACAATGGTGAAACTTATCAGTCTGCCGAATTTAAGATAGCGATGAACAAAACAGCATGAGGCAAAAATCTGGATACGCCCCTATAAAAGTCGAACGGTCTCAGGATTGTTAATGGGGTCTCGGATGGGGTGTCTCTAGGTGGAGAGGCACCTTACAGGAGCTATGGCGACAGCGGTGGCCATCTTCAAATCCACCATTGGATTTGAGCTACTTGCTTCAGATGGGACGTGGGTCGTGTGACATTTTTAACTGTCTCTTTCTCAGGAATACACATGTGAAGTCTGTTTTAAGATATCTTTATTTGTTTAGGAGTTGTGACACGTTTAAGTTTGAAATTGCAGTGAAGTGATCAGTTCTGTTGATTATTGCACGTGATCCACAATGGCACACTGCAGGAACGCAAGAGAATTATGTCAATGATTGCTGAATGAGGTATTAGAGTTTTTGTTGCTGAGTGCAACGCCTGGCATCCTGTGACAAATGACGTTTCACTTATGTAGGTATACAAGTTACTGTACAAATTTTTTGCAACGGGTTCTGTGGAGGACGAAAACAGGCACCGACGAGAAGACTGCAACAGAAATTGTGCCTTCGTTCGTGAAAAGACCACATCACAGTACGCGCCGCTTATGAGCGATATCCGGTGTCGGACAGCGTTCAGTTGTCCTACCTGCCCCCCCCCCCTTACACACACACACACACACACACGCACACACACACACACACACCATTGACACCTGTACAAGTCGCAGTTGGAACGTCATCTCTCGAGGGATGAATCTAATTGGGGGGTGCAGATGCAGAATGTGCTCTGTATCAGTGAAACGAGGATCCAAACTTCACACGACAGGTGCTGTTCAGCGGCGAAGATAATTTTTAAGTGCAAGGAGAAATAAACAATCATCGTTACTGGTCAGATGCAACCTCGTGAGTGGATCCCTGTAAAGGTGCAGATGGTGAAAAAGTGATTGTTCTGTGTGGGATTTGGGACACGAGAACGTGGGTCCAGTGCCTATTGATGAAAGCTTGAATGTGGACAGGTATTTTAATATGGTCCGTCATTATGTGCTTCCAGCGCTTTGAATCCGCAGGATGATTCCTCAACCTTCTTCCAACAAGACGGTGCACCTCGCCACTATGCTACTGAAGTCAGTTTCTGGATAAACAGTGTAGAGGTCACTGGATACATATGAGAGGTCCTACCGAAAGGCCACCACGGTCCCTCGATATTGCACCTTTTCACTTTTATCTGTGGAGACATCTGAAATCAGCTGCGTATATGGTAAAAATCAATAATGTAGCCCATCTTTGACAGCGTATTGATGAGGGATGTGCCTCTGTTGACCTACATATCCTGTGCCGGGTGCAGTAGGACAGACAAAAAAGATTTCATTGTGAGTGCAGTGCAGTGGAGGTCATATTGAGCATATGCTGTAATGCCAACTGACTAGAGTCCTACCAAGTGAGTTGGCGCAGTGGTTAGCAGAATGGACTCCCGCATTCGGGAGGACGACGATTCAGATCCGCGTCTGGCCATTCTGATTTAGGTTTTCTGTGATTTCCCTAAATCGCTTCAGTCAAATGCCGGGATGGTTCCTTTGAAAGGGCACGGCCGATTTCCTTCCCTAATTCAATGGGACCGATGATCTCGCTGACTGGTCGTCCCCCCCGAACCAACCAACGAAGTGTTTTAAAATTTACAGTTCGTAACTCCTATACATATAAAGATATCTTAAAACAAACTTCACATGTGTGTTACTGAGGAAGAGGCAGTTCAAAACGATGTGTCACATGATCTCCTTCCCGTATGAAACACGTAACCCAAATCCAAGATGTCGGATATCAAGATGGCCGCCGCTGTCGCCACAGCTTCTATAAGTTGCACCCCCACCTACAGATACCCCATAACAGGCTCTATTATGATTCCTCACACCGTTCGACTTTTATAGGCGTGTATCCAGACTTTTAGTTTCCCTACCACGTTCAAGTTTCTGACATTCCACGCCACGACTCGTAGAACGTTATCCTTTCGTAGATTATTCAATCTTTTTCTCATGGTAACCTCCCCCTTGGCAGTCCCCTCCCGGAGATCCGAATGGGGGACTATTCCGGAATCTTTTGCCAATGGAGAGATCATCATGACACTTCTTCAATTACAAGCCACATGTCCTGTGGATACACGTTACGTGTCTTTAATGCAGTGGTTTCCATTGCCTTCTGCATCCTCATGTCGTTGATCATTGCTGATTCTTCCGCCTTTAGGGGCAATTTCCCACCCCTAGGACAAGAGAGTGCCATGAAACCTCTATCCGCTCCTCCGCCCTCTTTGACAAGGCCGTTGGCAGAATGAGGCTGACTTCTTATGCCGGAAGTCTTCGGCCGCCAATGCTGATTATTTATCAAAATTTAGGCATTGGCGGGGATTGAACCCGGGACCGAAGACGTTTTGATTATGAATCAAAGACGCTACCCGTTTTTTTTCTTTTTTTTCCGACGATTGCCACATTTTTTTTTTTTTTTTTTTTTTTTTACGAAGACTCCAATTATACTTGTTTCTCCTTCCAGGAAACAAAAATGAGTCTCCTTCGTTTTGTTGGCGAAGAAGCAATCTTTTGGGACAAAAAAGAAAAAAAAGTTTCTCAAAGCCAAAATCAAATTTCTTTTTCCTTTAAGCAAATTATGAGTAATAAATAAGGAAAAGTTTGTTTTTTTTTTCAAAAGAAAACAAAGACTCCAGTTATACTTGTTTCTCCTTCCAGGAAACAAAAATGAGTCTCCTTCATCTTGTTGGCGAAGAAGCAATCTTTGGGGACAAAAAAAGAAAAAAAAAGTTTCTCAAAGCCAAAATCAAATTTCTTTTTCCTTTAAGCAAATTATGAGGAATAAATAAGGAAAAGTGATTTTTTTTAAAATTAAAGTCGTCGTGCGACTTGTAGTTAAAGTCCAGTTCTTACAGGAGCTTCTGAAATGTATTCGCCTACAGCATGCCAGCTCGTCCAAACGTGTCTTCTCATGGCGTAGGCGTGGGTTCTGGGTAGCAGATCTATTCAGTTCGGTTCGGTTTATACAGTTTTCAGCTTCTCAGGGCTTGGACGTTCCAGCTACTAGGTGGGTCATCGAAAGTGCTCCGTAAGAAATTGGAAAAAATATTGTTTATAGCTTGGGTTGCGTATCAGGACGCAGTGTCGTTCGTTGAGATAAGTCCAATATCCTAGCGTAGACTTGTCGCCAGAAGTAAAAAGATAGCGGATCGTGTGGCCACAGATCCAATTCACAGAGTGAGTTTTGGCGGAGGGGTAGAAAGTCTTATCTGGGTACAAAAGCATGTCGACGTCGATCTGAGCCGGTGTCTGGCGAGTAAGAAACTACAAAATTCGCCGCGCAAGTGGCCAGACGTCGAATGCTGTGCCACAGTGGAACCGGTGGACATCCGTGTCATCCACCCCACAGTGGGTGCAGAGGGATGAATCGGCGAGATGGATGCGGTGCAGACGATCTCGGTTAACTTGTTTGCCATTCACGGTGATGTACCACGCTGATTGAACGTCTGATTCAAGAAAACGGGCATGGATCGCCTTCCATATGTGTCGCCACACGTACTGTGGATACTTACGTTCGATGGGGTTGGACGGGCGGCACTGTTGTAACAATTCGGAGACTGTTTTCGTGAGATACAAACGTGTAAGTGGTAAGGACCGGTAGATATAACTGAACTCCAGGAAAAATCGTTGGATGTAATAAAAGGGGGTTGGAATGGTCGATACCAGTACTGGGGCGGACAAGGAGGCCGGTGCAAAGTTGTGAAGCAGGAGGCTAGTAAGGCTCTGCGGGCAACGATGCCAAAGTTTTAGTTGGGAGCTGACGTATAGTGCCTTGCCACGAGTCGGCACGTGGATGAATCCCACCCTGCCACGATCTCGTGGCAGTGCAAAGGATTCATACTGCACCTTGAATAACATCCCCGAGCTGACGAAGGAGCCGAAAGCCATCGTCGCGCCAGGAGATTTGGGACTGGTAGTACTTGAGCCACGTGTGGAATACGGGAAGCATGATACATATTCACGTATTGCGCGCGTTGGATAACGTCGAGAGCTCGTAGCCGGTGATCTGCGAGATTTGCTCTGATTGTCTGTAGCAAGCGTCTACCATTGATAGTCGCTGAGCGGCGCAGGTCTGCTGTGAAATCAAGTCCAAGACACCGTATGGTGGCGGCGACACTAAGGGGAGCAACGCATCTCTCCGGCAAGCCCTCACCAATGAGCAGGACCTTGGATTTTGACACACTGAGGCAGCTCCCCGAAGTTTCGCCGTAAGTCGCCACCCATGTCAGTGCTGCTCGTACTTCATCTTCACTGCGCAGATATAGTACTATGTCGTCTGCGTAGGCTGTACAACAAAAACGGTGGCCTTGCACAGCCATGCCTTCCAAACGTTGGCGCATGCCCTGGAGTAGGGGTTCCAAGGCGAAAGCATGCAAAATCGTGGAAAGAGGATAACCTTGTCGTACAGATCGTGCGATGACCAAGGACGGTGTAAGGCGACCATTGTACATGATTTTAGAGGTTGCACTACTCAACAGGCGCATAACCACTGTGACAATACCGCCAGGAAAACCCATATGCTGAAGAACTGTTCGTAAATAGAAGTGGTCAACACGGTCGAAAGCCTGGCTAAAGTCCAGTGAAGCCAAGGCGCCAGGGAGACGCTGATAATGCGCTAATGCTATCATGTCTCTGTAAAGGCAAAGGGCCGTACGGATGTTGTTGTCGCCTACTAGGGAAGTCTGGTCGCAGGATGTGACGTAACGGGCGACCTTCTTGAGTCGCGATGCCAGTAGCCGTGTGAATATTTTCATGTCGCTGTTGAGCAAAGTAATTGGTCGATAGTCGTGGATCCTCGATAACCCGCGCGGTTTATGTACGGGGATAATAATGCCTTCTAGAAAGGCGCTCGGGACCACTGTCATCGGTGACATCAGCTCTTGTGCGATTGCCGTCCACGTGGAAGCCAACAAATAGTGAAAACTTTTATAAAATTCGATGGGTATACCGTCAGGTCCAGGAGATCTGTTATCGGAACCCGCCTTGATAGCATCTACCACTTCATCTGTGGTTACGTCGTCTTGGAGGTCATGCACTGCATCCTCCGGAAGAGTGTTCGTAGTAAGCTGAGCGACTTCTGTGATCAGTGCTGCAGAATGCGGTACTGCTGCGTATAGCCCGGCAAAATGAGCATGGAGAGTACGACCGATGCTTTGTTGGGTGTCGTGCCGGCGCCCTTCCACATCAGTGAGGACTTGGATCAGAGCTCGTCGTCGTCGTTGTCTTTCCTGAAGGAGGTGGAACATCGACGGACGTTCTTGAGGGATGCGATTAGAAGCTCGAGAACGGACTACAGTGCCTTCCAAGTTACGCCGCATGATCAAAGAGATCTGCGCCTTCGTGCGATGGACCATCGACTGCCGGGCTGTCGAGAAAGGCATTGTCGTACAGTCACGTAGAATGGTGTAGTAGAAGTGCAGGGTATTAGTTTGCCACGCCTTTAATTCCTTCCCATAACTCATCAGAGTCTTCCTGAGGGTCGGCTTTGCACAGGGGAGCCACCATGATAAGGTGGAGTCATAGGCTTCGCGACGACGGTGGCAGCGTGCCCACGCTTCTTCGACCATACGGCGACAGTCTGAGGAGGTCAGGTGAGCGACATTGAGTTTCCACAGACCACGACTATGCCACACTTGCTGTCGGACGAGAGTGACGTCACAGAGGTACGCATCATGGTCTGAAAAGGCCAAGGGCCAGACTTCCGCATGACGTGTGCCATCAGCAAGGGAGCGGGTAAAGTAGATGGGATCTACGCGGCTTGACGAGTGAGAGGTGTAGAATGTATAGCCCGGTTGAATTCCGTGGAGCTTCTTCCATGTGTCAACAAGTCGTAGACGGTCGATGACCACTGAGAGAGATGCACAAGGGGAATGTCGCGGTTCTTGTGTCGAGTTAAAATCTCCACCGAGTACCAAATCGTCCTGCGGACCGGTGAAGAGGGGTGTGACGCTTTCGGCAAAAAAAGTTTGTCGGTCATGACGGCGGCCAGTGCCGGACGGAGCGTAGATATTAATAATACGCACGCCGAACAGTGTGAGGGCCATACCTCGCGCAGTGGGGAGGTAGATGACGTCCTCTGCAGGGAGTCCGTCGCGTAGCAGGATGGCGACGCCGCTACCGGTATCGGATGCGGGGGAAACATGGGCGTTGTATCCGGCGGGAACTAGGAAGTCAGCCACAAACACCTCTTGTAAGAGTGCTATATCCACATCCGCAGAGTAAATAGTGTCTCTGAACATGGCCAGTTTATGAGGGGCACGAATGGTGGCAAGATTCATCGTGGCGATACGATATTGCTGTGTACGGCCATCCTCAGTATTTGCAGAACGTGCGGTAGAAGTAGCCGGCAGGTGGAGACCCGCCGGTGGTCCCGCAGTGATGATTATTACTGGCGAGGCGCCAGCCCCAGTGTCGCCGAGGTGGACTCCTGTGCAGACACGCTGGCAGTCTGTTCCACTTCTTCTTCAACGTCATGGGCCCAGGAAGCTGACGACGTGGACATGTGACGGTCACGTGCTTCCGGAACGGGTGTTGTGGATTCCGCAACATGAGTGGCAGGGGGACCGCTGACATCATTCGCTGAAAACAGCGAGGACACGTCCCTGGCTGGGAGAGTAGGCATCACTGGAGGGGCGCCTGCTGCTGCCACATCGCGTGACTGGACGCAATGTGGGAGATCACCGTCAGACATCAGGTCGACATCTCGCGGGGCCGTCTGAGAAAGGGCGCCATCGGAAGGCGTTCGTCGTCGTCTCCTGTGTTTGCGAGGCGACCGTTGTTTTCTGACGTGGCCTTCTGAATCAGAATGTGGTCGCCCGTCGTCGGACGCCGAACCCGTCTGGACAAAGGCAGACGTCGGCACGACACCGAGGTCGACGTCCATGGTTCCAACAGGAACATCGGTTTTGGTCTGCAACCCGGACGGTCCTGAAGCGAGCACGGGAGGCGACGCCGTGCTTGTGTCGTCGGCGCGTTGTGCTGCGGCGGGTGGCGTTGACGATGCTGCTGGCGCAATCGAGATTGGTACGACGGGGTCCTGTGCAACCTTGGCGTAGGTGATGGGTAAGGACGTGACCGTTGAAGCCTGGGTCTCTTCACGTAACGGCGTCTGTATTAAACGGCGGTGTAAGCATTCGGAACGTACATGTCCCTCCTGGCCACATCCTGCGCACGTTCGTGGCTGTCCATCGTACATGACGATGGCCCTCACACCGCCAATCAGCAGGTACGATGGGACATGTTTCGTCAGCTCAATTTTTATTTGCCGGACACCATTTAATACGGGGTAGGTCGTAAATGTTTGCCACTTCTCCGCGACGTGACCCAAGACGGTGCCATATGGTTGGAAAGCGGCACTGACCACATCCTGAAGCACCTCGAACGGGAGCTCAAACACCCGCAATGTCCGGAGACCGAATCCAGCATGGGCGACTGTGACAGCACCCATATGTCCATCAGAGTGTTTAAATTTCAGTCCGGTGGCATGACGGTGAATGATGTCATTGCAAATATCCTCCGTCGACATCTTGATGTAGACAACACTTCCAGTGATGGAAAAATGTATGCCGATTACGTCCTGGGGGTTCAAACGTAAATCCTCACGTATGAACTGTTCGACTTCGAAAGCTCTGGGTCGTGGATGTTCGGCCTGAAACGTTACTTTGATCGTTGCACGGCGGTACGAGTGCGCCGTGCTGTACGTTAGTACTGGAGATGATAGACACAAACACCGCGACACGGAAGTAAACACCGCCGAGAGCGGAGCGGCACACGGCGCGCGGAGCAGCTCCGCACGCTAGCACGGCTGCGAGCCGACTGACCCCTAGACCACAGGTAATGCAAAGGCTCAATCTATATATAGTAGGGGTCAGTGAAGTGAAGTGGAAGGAAGACAAGGATTTCTGGTCAGATGAGTATCGGATAATATCAACAGCAGCAGAAAATGGTATAACAGGTGTAGGATTCGTTATGAATAGGAAGGTAGGGCAGAGGGTGTGTTACAGTGAACAGTTCAGTGACCGGGTCGTTCTAATCAGAATCGACAGCAGACCAACACCGACAACGATAGTTCAGGTATACATGCCGACGTCGCAAGCTGAAGATGAACAGAAAGAGAAAGTGTATGAGGATATTGAAAGGGTAAAGCAGTATGTAACGGGGGACGAAAATCTAATAGTCATAGGCGACTGGAATGCAGTTGTAGGGGAAGGAGTAGCAGAAAAGGTTACAGGAGAATATGGGCTTGGGACAAGGAATGAAAGAAGAGAAAGACTAATTGAGTTCTGTAACAAGTTTCAGCTAGTAATAGCGAATACCCTGTTCAAGAATCGCAAGAGGAGGAGGTCTACTTGGAAAAGGCCGGGAGATACTGGAAGATTTCAATTAGATTACATCATGGTCAGACAGAGATTCCGAAATCAGATACTGGATTGTAAGGCGTACCCAGGAGCAGATATAGACTCAGATCACAATATAGTAGTGATGAAGAGTAGGCTGAAGTTCAAGACATTAGTCAGGAAGAATCAATACACAAAGAAGTGGGATACGGAAGTGCTAAGGAATGACGATATACGTTTGAAGTTCTCTAACGCTATAGATACAGCAATAAGGAATAGCGCAGTAGGCAGTACAGTCGAAGAGGAATGGACATCTCTAAAAAGGGCCATCACAGAAGTTGGGAAGGAAAACATAGGTACAAAGAAGGTAGCTGCGAAGAAACCATGGGTAACAGAAGAAATACTTCAGTTGATTGATGAAAGGAAGAAGTACAAACACGTTCCGGGAAAATCAGGAACACAGAAATACAAGTCGCTAAGGAATGAAATAAATAGGAAGTGCAGGGAAGCTAAGACGAAATGGCTGCAGGAAAAATGTGAAGACATCGAAAAAGATATGATTGTCGGAAGGACAGACTCAGCATACAGGAAAGTCAAAACAACCTTTGGTGACATTAAAAGCAACGGTGGTAACATTAAGAGTGCAACGGGAATTCCACTGTTAAATGCAGAGGGGAGAGCAGATAGGTGAAAAGAATACATTGAAAGCCTCTATGAGGGTGAAGATTTGTCTGATGTGATAGAAGAAGAAACAGGAGTCGATTTAGAAGAGATAGGGGATCCAGTATTAGAATCGGAATTTAAAAGAGCTTTGGAGGACTTATGGTCAAATAAGACAGAAGGGATAGATAACTTTCCATCAGTGTTTCTAAAATCATTGGGGGAAGTGGCAGCAAAACGACTATTCACGTTGGTGTGTGGAATATATGAGTCTGGCGATATACCATCTGACTTTCGGAAAAGCATCATCCACACAATTCCGAAGACGGCAAGAGCTGACAAGTGCGAGAATTATCGCACAATCAGCTTAACAGCTCATGCATCGAAGCTGCTTACAAGAATAATATACAGAAGAATGGAAAAGAAAATTGAGAATGCGCTAGGTGACGATGAGTTTGGCTTTAGGAAAAGTAAAGGGACGAGAGAGGCAATTCTGACGTTACGGCTAATAATGGAAGCAAGGCTAAAGAAAAATCAAGACACTTTCATAGGATTTGTCGACCTGGAAAAAGCGTTCGACAATATAAAATGGTGCAAGCTGTTCGAGATTCTGAAAAAAGTAGGGGTAAGCTATTGGGAGAGACGGGTCATATACAGTATGTACAACAACCAAGACGGAATAATAAGAGTGGACGATCAAGAACGAAGTGCTCGTATTAAGAAGGATGTAAGACAAGGCTGTAGCCTTTCGCCCCTACTCTTCAATCTGTACATCGAGGAAGCAATGATGGAAATAAAAGAAAGATTCAGGAGTGGAATAAAAATACAAGGTGAAAGGATATCAATGATACGATTCGCTGATGACATTGCTATCCTGAGTGAAAGTGAAGAAGAATTAAATGATCTGCTGAACGGAATGAACAGTCTAATGGGTACACAGTATGGTTTGAGAGTAAATCGGAGAAAGACGAAGGTAATGAGAAATAGTAGAAATGAGAACAGCGAGAAATTTAACATCAGGATTGATGGTCACGAAGTCAATGAAGTTAAGGAATTTTGCTACCCAGGCAGTAAAATAACCAATGACGGACGGAGCAAGGAGGACATCAAAAGCAGACTCGCTATGGCAAAAAAGGCATTTCTGGCCAAGAGAAGTTTACTAATATCAAATACCTGCCTTAATTTGAGGAAGAAATTTCTGAGGACATACGTCTGGAGCACAGCATTGTATGGTAGTGAAACATGGACTGTGGGAAAACCGGAACAGAAGAGAATCGAAGCATTTGAGATGTGGTGCTATTGACGAATGTTGAAAATTAGGTGGACTGATAAGGTAAGGAATGAGAAGTTCTACACAGAATCGGAGAGGAAAGGAATATGTGGAAAACACTGATAAGGAGAAGGGACAGGATGATAGGACATCTGCTAAGACATGAGGGAATGACTTCCATGGTACTAGAGGGAGCTGTAGAGGGCAAAAACTGTAGAGGAATTTTTTTTGTTTTTTTTGTTTTGGTTTTAGGGCGCAAAACTGCTATGGTCATTAGCGCTCGGAACTGTAGAGGAAGACAGAGATTGGAATACGTCAAGCAAATAACTGAAGACGTAGGTTGCAAGTGCTACTCTGAGATGAAGAGGTTAGCACAGGAAAGGAATTCGTGCGGGCCGCACCAAACCAGTCAGCAGACTGATGACCAAAAAAAAAAATCCAGACTTTTACCGCGCTCTGTACAGTCGTCCAGGATATGAATGGTCATTGTAGAAACACATCTGTCCCTAATAGAAAAGGTCTGCCTGTTACCTTGGACACTGTAGTCTATATTCGAAGAGTGTGGAAATAATGGATCAATCTATTTACAAACAGCTGAGACCACCTCAAAATATATTTATATTATGTGCATTTAATGAAATGAATAATATCTTCATCCAGCTAAACTGCAGTTAAAGTCTATGGGTCCGCATCACTTTCAAGTTTCATTAACAAAAAGTTTTCATGGCAGTTTTTACTGAGTTTCGAAATTAGAATGTATTAATACTACCCCTCGTACTTCTGACTGACTGAACCCTTGGTCTAGGACGCCGGCACGGTAGCTTAGAGTGTTCCGTCAGAGAGCTCATTGCTCTCTGTAGTAAAAAAAAAAAAAAAAACTGAGCGAAGGGATCAACAATGAATTTCAACGGATGTCATGTGACGTCCGCCACGACCAAATGCAAAAAGAAGGATGTGCAGTCTCTGATTAGTAATCAAAACGTCCTCGGCCCTGGGTTCTATGCCCTCCACGGCTTAGTTTTTGAATAAAAAATCAGCAGCGGCGCCAAAGACTTTCGACATTAGGAGTCACCTTCACTCAGCCAACGGCCTCGTCAAAGAGGGCGGAGGTGCGGACTGAAGTTCAGGGCACTCTCTTGACTTTGGGGTGGGAAACTTCCCCTGAATCAGCAGTGATCAACGGCTTGAGGAGCAGAGGGCAATGGAAACCACTGCATATCAGTATCCACAGGACATGCAACCTGAAATTGAAAAAAGGTATCATGACAATTTCTCCATTGGCAAAATATTCCGGAATAGTCCCCCATTTGGATCTCAAGGAGGGGGTCTGCCAAGGAAGAAGTGACCATAAGAAAAAGTTTGAATAACCAACGAAAAGATAAAGTTCTGCGAGTGAGGGTGCGAAATTTCAAAAGTTTGAACTTGGTAGGGAAGCTTAAAAAGCTGAAAACGTAAATGCTACATCTACATCGTTGCTTTGCAAATTACACCTAAGTTCCTGGCAGAGGGTTCATCGAACCACCATCACAATAATCCTCTATTATTCCTCTCTCGAAAGAGCGCGGAAAAAAAACAGCACCGTGCGAGCTCTGTTTCCCTTATCTTATTATGAACAGTTTTCACAAAAAAATATTTACGCTTTCGAAGGAGGCTCAGTCAAGATATAGTTGGGCTCAGTGAAGTGAAGCGGAAAGAAGGCAAGGATTTCTCGTCAAGATGAGTTCAGGGTAGTATCAACAGCGGCAGAAAATGATATACCGGGAATAGGATTCGTTGTGAATAGTAAGGTAGGGCAGAGAGTAAGTTACTGTGAACAGTCCAGTCATAGTTCAGGTATGCATACCGACGTCGCAAGCAATGAAAAGACAGATAAAATATATGAGGATATAGAACGGGTAATTCAGTATGTAAATGGAGATGAAAATAAATAATCATGGGATATTGGAATGCGGTTGTAGGAGAAGTAGTAGAAGTGTTACAGGAGAATATTGACTTGGAACTAGGAATAAGAGAAAAGAAAGAGTAATTGATTTCCGCACTAAATTTCTGGAAATAATAGTGGATACCCTGTTCCAAAATCACAAGAGGAGGAGGTATACTAGGAAAAGGCCGGGAGATACGGGAAGACTTCAGTTAGATTCCGAAATCAGATACTGGGTTCTAAGGCGTACCCAGTAGGAGATGTAGAATCAGATCACAATTTAGTAGTGACGAAGAGTAGGCTGAAGTTTAAGAGACTAGACAGGAAGAATCAACGCATAAAGAAGTGGCATACCGAAGTACTGAGGAATGAAGAAGTACGCTTGAAGTTCTCGGAGGCTATAGATACTGCAACAGGGAATAGCTCAGTAGGCAGTTCAGTGGGAGAGGAATGGACATTTCTAAAAAGGGCAATCACGGATGCTGGAAATAAAACCGTCGGTACAAGGAAGGTAACTGCGAAGAAACCATGGGTAACAGAAGAAATACTTCAGCTGATCGACGAAAGAAGTGCAAAAATGTTTAGGGAAATTCAGGAATACAAGTCACTTAAAAATGAAGTAAACAGAAAGTGCGGAAAATGGTTGCATGGAAAGTGTAAAGAAATCTAAAAAGAAATTACGGTCGGAAGGACTGACTTAGCACATAGAATAGTGAAAAGAACCTTCGGTTAAACTAAAAGAAAGGCGGTAACATTAAGAGTGCTGTGTGACTTTCTCTGTTCAATGCAGAGGAGAGAGTGGATAGGTGCAAAAAGTACATTGAAGGCGTCTATGAAGGAGAAGACCTGTCGGGTGACATGATAGAAGAAGAAACAGGTGTCGATATAGAAGATATAGGGGATCCAGTATCATAGTCGGGATTTAAAAGAGCTCTGGAAGACATAAAATTAAATATGGCAGAAGGGCTCGATATCATTACATTCCATCTGAATTTCTAAAATCGTTGGGGGAAGTGGCAACAAAACGACTATTCACGTTGGTGTGTGAGTGCTTGGGTCTGGCGATACACACATAATTCTGAAGACTGGAAGAGCCGACAAGTGTGTTGATTATCGCACAGTCTGTTTAACAACTCATGCATCCAAGTTGCTGACCAGAATAGCATACAGAAGAATGGAAAAGAAAATTGAGGATGTGTTACATGGCGATCAGTTTAGCTTTAGGAAAGGTAAAGGCACCAGAGAGGCAGTTCTGACGTTGCGTCTGATAATGGATGCAAGACTAAATTGAAATGAGCGTATGGCATCAGTGGCCAGGAGTACCCACTCGGGAAATTCGGCCGCCAAGTGCAAGTCTTACTGAGTGCGACGCCACATTGGGTGACTTGCGCCTCGACAATGGGGATGAATGATGAGGACAGCACAACACCCAGTCCCTGAGGGGAGAAAATCTCCCGCCCCACCCGGGAATCGAACCCAGGCCCCAGTACGTGGCATCCAAACGCGCTGACCATTCAGCTAATGGGGCAGACAGCAAAACTAAAGAAAAATTAACATACGTCATAACATTCGTCGACCTGAGAAAAGCGTTCGACAGTGTCAAATGGTGCACAATGTTCGAAATTCTGAGAAAAGTAGTGGTAAGCTATAGGGAAAGACGCGTAATATACAACTGCACAAGAATCGAGAAGGAACAGTGAGAGTGGAAAACCAAAAACGAAGTGCTCGGATTAAAAAAGGAAGGAAGGAGGGAGGGAAGATTGGGTTTACCGTCCACATCGAGGTCATTAGAGATGGAGCACAAGCTCGGATGGTGTCAACGATGGGTACGGAAATCGGCCGTTCCCTTTCGAAGGGACCATTCTGGCATTTGCCTGGAGCGATTTAGGGAAATCACCGAAAACCTAAAACTGGATGGCCGGACGCGGGTTTGAACCGTCGTCCTCCCAAGTGCGAGTCCAATACGTTAACCACTGCGCCACTTCGCTCGGTCGTATTAAAGAGTGTAAGACAGTGATGTAGTCTTTCGTCCCTACTGTTCAATCTGTATATCGAAGAAACAATGATGCAAATGAAAGAAGTTCAATACTGGAATTAAAATTTTACTTGAAAGGATATCGGTGGAATTAAAATTCAACGTGAAAGGATATCAGCGATCAGATTCGCTGATGACATTGCTATTCTCAGTGGAAGTGAAGAAGAATTATAGAATCTGCTAAATGGAATAAACAGTCTAATGCGTAAATGAGAGTAAATCGAAGAAAGACAAAATTAATGAGAAGGAGCAGAAATGAGAACAGCGAGAAATTTATCAGGACTGGTGATCACGAAGTAAATGAAGTTAAAGAATTCTGCTGCCTAGGCAGCAAATTAAACACATGATGGACGGAGCAAGGAGGACAAAGGCAGACTAGCACTGGCAAAAATAACACAGTTTTTTTTTTAAATTGGAAAAAATAAAATAAAATGGCACACGCTTGAAACAAAGAGGTAGTTTCGTCGTGTGTTTTTGTTGACGTTATTTGCAACAAGTAATGAGTAAATCGAAATAAAAAATTTGACTTACTTTTCAGACATACCCGAGGTGTAATTGAGTCAGATTTCAGACAGATACCTTTATTAGTGCGCCCGCAGTGTGAGATGTGGTGCTACGGAAGAATGTTGAAAGCTTGAATTACACTCACTCTCAAGCTGTGCTATTACTCGTATTTATAAGCATTTTTAAAATTTTTCATTTAAAATAAGGCTTACAGACTGCAAGAGTTCTGTCATGGGCACACCTCATTTTGGACAGAGCAATTCTTCGGATAGGTGGCTTAATCACTTTAAAAAAAAAAAAAAAAAAACAGAAAATATTGTCCAGTAATCAATAAATAATGTGCAGAAAGATTTACGTTGGTTGCTTCATTAGTTTTTCAAAAAATCGTAAAAATCGCTTTTTATTGGCTGACTAGGGAGGCTAGACCCTTAATACGAAGAAAAGACATCAATTTTAACTTTTCTCTCGAAAAAAATCAAGCTGCGACAACTAAACATAGGCTACCGAGCGAGGTCGCGCAGTGGTTAAGACATTGCACTCTTAATTCGGGAGGACGTCGGTTAAAACCCGCGTCCAGCCATCCTGATTTAGGTTTTCCTTCAGACAAAGGCCGAGATGGTTCCTCTGAACGGGCATGGCCCTCTTCCTTTGCCATTCTTCCCGAAACCGATGGTAGCGATTATAACACTAACATTTATCACTCTAACGTGAACACACCCTCAGAGAGGATTTCGAAGATTGACCGCGCATGTGTCTAATGGACAAAGGTATCGGACTGTAATTTTGAATTTGGTGAAATTAACGGAAAAACCAAACGGACTTTAACCTTGGGAATTACTGAAAGAGGTAAATTAATAAATGAATGCAAAGAATGAACGGTCGGCAGCCACATTAGGCACATTAATTTGGAAATACACGTTTAAGGAAATTTAATATTGGTTACTGAAGTTTCTTTCGTATAGATTTCCCTTTGAATAGCAAACAGGATACAAACTGATACAGTACACTCTGAAGTGTACATAGCAGCAGTTACCAATAACAACACCAGTAACTTATGGGAAGTAATTCTGCACCAAGCTCATACTAATGACAACTGCACTCAAGAGCATTACTTAATCAAATACTGAGATGTTACTGCATGAAGTGCAGAACTAAATTTGGAAATGAGGGGCTTTTATCTTAACTGACCTGAAAAAAAGCACAAATAAAGATGAAAAATCATAAATACACTGTTTAAACTCCTCTACATACATCAGTTTTCCTTAGCAACAGTAATAGTTCAATTTTTTCCTAATTGGTGGAGAACATGATGGGGACCCATAAACTAGTATAGTTTCACTAGTCAACGCTTCTTACAACAGTAAAGACTAATTCCGAAAGCTACACATTCACTTCACTTGGAGCAGTTCATAATTTACTTTGCAAGACAATAAAATACAACACTGGACTTAATTAACATCAGAAAAGGAACCATTCATTATAGAAATCATGAACCACACTATTTTTGAAAATGAGCATAACTTATTTGCCTTTTTAACACCTGTGAAGCTGGTATTCTACACAATAATATTTACACAATCTTGCACTGTAATCCTACAAAACTATATTTTGTAGTAAACTAAGGATACTTTAGTGAAAGTCTATGCAACTTCACTTTTGTGGTTTTAACTTTAACTAATCCTTTTACATTAGACAAAAAATCACTTTTAAACGCGTGAATGCAAGAATTGTTCGCTTAAATCAGGATACTCGGTTTTAGTAACACTTAGGTGAGGACCCTGCATAGGTTCGTGATCAGGATAGAAAACGTGGTTCCGGACACGAATTAGTTTTTTGTGATTATTATTGAAACAACACACAAATTAACTGGTCCATGCCCATATACATTACTGAATGTATGAAGTTAGTGAAGCAGTGGCGAAGATTGGTAGCAAGCGACATGGCGGCTAACTGTACTCACGGCTCTTGATGTTCGAATGCTCTATGAAATCTCTTCTTGGCGTCGGATTTTCAACACATTAGAGTCATTCCTGTACGCCGAGAATACCAAATAGCTAGATCCACATCCCAGGCAAATCCTTTATAAAGCAGCTTCCAGCTGGCTCCCTTAGCACCGTCGAAGTGTACCGTGCTACGGCTAGGCACATACTGCCTGCCATTCACACGAAGGAGCGGCTCAGTTCGATCGCCAAAACCACCTTTTACATCCCGCCATATCACTTCCGTTGCGGAAGGACTTCCCTGCAGAGGTTACACGTTACAAATACAAGTAGCCATGGTATGAACCAGCTTTCAATAAACATTTTCTTTTTATTAACATGCACATAATATAATTTATCATTTTAACGTAACCTTTTGTTTTTTTATATATATACGTTACAGAACAAATTTTCTTGCCACAGGTCAAGGAATTTAAATTACACAGAATACACACCTCATAATTACAGATACACACATAATATAAACCTACTTCTCATCGATATGAGTGTTACACGATGACTCCGCTGTTTGGTCCCCTCTCCCAAACTAAACAACCAACCACTACAACCACTGAACATATTCAGTCTGCAACGCGATGGGGTCTTCTCGACATCAGATGGTTGGCGAAGATCTTGGCTGTATTAGTCTGCATTTTGGCTATCGGGAAATGTTACACCTCGATAATAACTTCGTCTTCTCACCCGATAGACCTGCCACGGAACCGTTTCTTCACCCAGGAAGGGGGGAAGTAGTGACAGTTTCATCTCAGGAGAATAACGGGAGTGTGCCACAACTTAACAGTCCAAATAATCAGCATGTGTGACTGTGTCCAACGGAGAATGTGCTGGGATGAGATGCTGGAGCAGAAACCTCTCTTCAGACAGCTTCCCGAAACCTCGTCTGTAGCAAAGTCATGCAACGTTTCGCCCCTTACTAGAATGTCTTAGCACCACGCTATGACAGCACCAAACAACATTCGGCACCAGCTTCTATGCTATGACGTTGGGTCTTGCGCTTTTTAGTCAGTAGTTGGTACATGCATCCCCACTGCTTGTTCTGCTCCTTTGTCATAGGTCTTAGCACGCATCCATGGTGATTACGTGGTCAAAGAAGCTATGTAGATTGTCCTGATACAGCTTCAAGATTTCCGCCTTGGTTCGGCGGAGTGTTGCAATGGGTGCGAGCAGTCGCGGAATCCAGTGAGCTTCTACCTTTGGCATGTTCGTAATGTCGTGAAACATATTAAAAGTTATACCATGACTCATTTTAACTCTTTCCACTTTCGCCTAGTTTATGATACTCTGGTTTTGAAACCCCAGGGTCTCCACTTCTCTTGCATGTCCAGGTCATCCACAAAGAGATGGTGTGCCATTGCGCATTTCGTTACTCGGATTTACCTAACCACTGTATCATATGATGCTCCATCGTTGGCATACGCTTCCAACAACTCGGCGTGTATTGATTCAGTGTTGTTCCTCTTCAAACGGAGCGAAAGTAGTAACGTACGTTACTGCTCTTTATAAACGAGATCCGCCAGTTTGTTATGGTTCCTCTAGCGACATATGCGACAATGCGACACTGTGGGGCTACGTTTGATTGTGTACCAGGACAGTAAACGTGTACCTGCGAACCAACAAAAAGTGTGTCACGTAACTGCATTTTTTCGAGGTGAGGATTAAAACGTTATGGCTATTCACTCTATGTTTCTCTGAACATAGAATGGTCATATTCGAATGGTGAGATTTTGTTGTGTCAGTATTCCTAGGTCATTGATTAACTCTCGTATCCCTTGTGATCTCCGCAAGTTTGATGATCATTTATTTCACTAATCACTTCTGTGACAAGTTATGGTTAGTAGTGGATAGAATATTTTGCATTTGTTGTTTTTGTTATCGTCCTCAGCCCTGAGGTTGGTCTTACACAACTCGCCACGCTATTTTATTCAGTGCAGTTCTTCTCATTTCTGCAAAGTTTTATTGCCCACATCGGTTTGAACCTGATTACTGTATTGAAGCCATGGTATTCTTCTACAAAATGTTTACTCTCCCATTTCTCCAACCGCCAAATTGATCATTCGTTTGTGCAATAAGACATACCCTCTAGGCCTGTTTCTTTGTTAGTCTATTTGTGCTATAAAGCCTTTTTCCCCACTCAGTCGGTTAGTATCTAGCACTACTTTTCATAAACTTCTTATTTTGACCGTTCTGCTTATATTCCTCGTTTAGCGTCCGTTTAATGCTGCTTTCAGAGAAGACTTTGTAGTACTAAATGTATCCAAGTTTGTCTAAGCGGAAGGAAGTGTGTAATATTCACACTTTGGCCCTGTGCCAAAACATTTACTCCTATGCTTCTATCACGAATACAGCTCGGTGTATGGCAGCTGAATATAGTTGACAGAGGCAGAACAGTGCTAGGAAAAGAGCGAAGGGGACAGCGCCTGTGCGAGAGGAATAAAAAAGACTGAGAAAGTGAAAGTTGGTGAGAGCCAGTGATCATGAGATATATAATCTACGACAATGACAACGAGGAAGAGGGAGATCGTAAGAGTCAGAAGAGAAGCGGCAGTGAGAAGAAATGAATGAGATAGCAGCAATAAGAGAGCTACAGGAAGACTGTGACAGTGAGGAGACAGTAGTAGGAGGACAGAACGAAGGGTACTGTGGCTGTGAGACAGGAGGCAATGCCGGCTACAGAGACACAAAGATGTAATGACAATGAGTTGGTCTGAATGAATGAGTGAGAATGAGCAAGTGGGAGTGGATGAGTACGAGTGACTTACAGTGATGGACTAGTGGGTGTGAGCGAGATAGCATTCAGAGGTGAGTTGCGTGCCAAGAAGAGCGTGAATATATTCGCATGCTAAATATTTTGGGAAAATTTTTAAGGTTGCTGAGGAAGGTGGAATGAGCCAGCTGGTGCCCAACTTTTCAGTCAGAGTCTTTTAAACAGGACTGTATTCGTATTTTTTGTTCTCTGATAGGAGCATTATTCCGCCGGTTCAGGTTCAATCATAAGTACCTCTCGGGCTTCAGAAGACCTCAGCGCGATAAAGGCAGGACATACAGAAAAATTACGTTAGTGGACAGAGTCATGACTTAGTTGCAGAGCGCACCACTAGGAAAAGGGCGTGTTACAACATATCGACAAGTTACCCAACCCGTATTGCCACAGCGAATTAATTCGCACCTGCAGATAGGTAACCCATGAACAGTTTTCCAATGTGGACTGCTGTCTTTGCTGCCCAGAAAGGGTGAACGACAGGGACTTCAATGAATTGCAGGCATGTATTGACATTTTCCGTATCAAAACGATTCCTTTATTTAGCACCTGTGACTTGGGTTAGAAACTTGACAAGATACCCTAGCCACTGATTGTTTTTTGTATGTCTTGTAGTTTTAACACAGTCGGCTTCTGAAATCCCGTACGTACTTCCTAATAACCCTGCATCTTTTTGATTTCTAGCTAATAATAAAATTTAATCTTGTTTCCTCATTATTACTTGATTTAATTCGACTGCATTTCTGTCCCGTTGTTTTACTGTTGTTACTGTTTATTTTATAACATATTTACCAAGAACTATTGATTCAGCTGATCTAAGTCCTTTATGCCAGAATTACAGTATTCTCAGTATGTAGATTTTCTTTCTTCTCTCTGAGCACTAATTCCATTTCCAATTTCCTCACTGGATTCGTTTACTGCTCTCTGTATCTACAGACTGATGCGTTACTACCTTGATTCGCCTCCTTTGTCAACTACAGCCTCCCTTTCACGTCTGTTGAATTTTCTAACTCCGAGTTCGCCTCTGTATAAGTTGCAGAATACGGAACTTATATTTAGCTAATTAATACCATCTAGAGGTGCATGTCCTTAGGTTCTTTTTGCGTTTGAGAGTGCTTTTTTATGGGACAAATAAATGCTGTACACTTACATATATGCCGATGTATGTACTAAGAATGGTCAGGTGTGTTTCTCTGGTGTTCCAGCAGATATTTGCAGTTTTATTTTAGCGACGTGTTGCTGGAATGAACCCAGAACACTATTGCTCATGACATTATTTCGTGTGACGTCTAGCGTCAACGGAAAGCTTAGGTTATTTCCCGTTACAAACAAAAAAATTTTCAAAAGCGAAATTTGGTGTGCCTTTTCGATATTGAGGTCCCAAATTAGTCTATCCTATGATATTTTCACAATATTTATGTATGAGAAGTAAAACACGAAGAACAGTGGGTACTGCAGCACTAGTGCCTGCCCAGCTTGACCCGTCCCGTGCGCTATTCTGCCCCACGCTGTCTGCTACGCCACGCAGCTGCGCTATTAAGTCGTTGCTGGAGTATTCAGGAACATTTCTAGTCAGGAGAGAGAATGTCTGTGTTGGTCTGCGGCACTATATGAAAATGCAGAAGTAACATATTGTTCCAGCTTGCTATAAACATTGTCATGTATCATGCAGGAAACGAAGTGTGTCAGAAACGTGTCTGGAACGAATGCCGCAACAGTTATAATTCGATACGCCCTTTCACGGTAAAAATGCTTCGGTTAGTGTGAAATCTTTCATTTTCGCATGTGAGTACGGGCATTTAACTATCTGCACTTTATCAAGGTATCTTGTAGATCACAGTGGCCATTAGGCGTGTAAGAATTCTGAACACATGCAGGGTCGAACCACGTATCGATAAACTTGGAGCCTGTCTTTATGAAATAAAAGATCTTTTCCAGACACCAAACGAGTAATACAAATTGCGTTACCTAACATCACTATGTTTTTCGTTGTTTCAGAGGCCGTGGCAGGAGAAACTATCACTAACACTATAATAAGCAATTACAATAAATACCAAGTCTATCCCATGTCAGTTCAATCCATAATATAAAGAGTAATGTGTTGGATGCTATTGCTTTTACAAGAAAACATGTGACTCATTGTTCATGTTGCATCCTGTTAGATGTGTGTGATCATAAAGAAGTAACTCAGACAATAATTGTTAATTTAATGTTTTCCATACACAATAGTTTCGCTTAGTTCAGATATTGTTTTCTTCATAAACTAATTACTCATTAAGATGAACTCCTTTTTTATTGTTCGTTCTCATTGGTTTCTTAATATAGAAATTTCTCATCTAAGTAACAATTCTGTTCTCATTATTTCTAAAATTTATTAACTTTTTATTGATTATAAAGAATTGGTAGGGTTAGCAATTAAATATTATATATTTTATAATACAGCTTCTTTGTAGTAGTATATGGCTATTTGTAAATGTAATTCACAATATATCATTATTCCGGCTTAATTACAAAACTATTCTTTTGATTAAATAATGACTTGAAAGCCAACAGCAGAATGTCAACCTGGCTGGGAATTACAGCAAAAAAAGACAGTGATACGAAAGATTAAACCCACTCACTGAAGTTGGCTTACTCTCGTAAAATAACGCGAATGCGGCTGCAAAACTTAACGATTCATTCTACGGACTGAACATACTCAGCAGTGTGACGCACCGTCACTTCCCGTGACATTTCGGCGTCAGTCTGACAATCACTAAGTCTACGCATTCACGTTTCCTCACCTAGCTAGAACTGAGGATGAAATGTTGTACGTGGTCACATGCTATTTTATTAAAATCGGTAACTGGTTTAGGTTTTGCAGTCACCATCAGGTCTAAAAATTGACAGAAGGCGAAGCCGAAATTAGTTATCAGTTTGAAAGAAGTCGTATGAGACGAACACATTGACATTTATAATTTAATGTGAAACAAAGGTCATCGGTCTTCACCGCAGGTCAGAATTACCACCTCATGCAAAATGTTTTACTTGTCGCTGGCTTCGAAGCAGCTATCCCAGCAGTGGGAACAGTTTCTGTTTACAGTTTTCTGCCATCAGTCTTTCGACTGCTTTGATTCAATTTGGCACGATTTCATGTCTCGCACAAATCTCTTCATCTCAGAGTAAGGAGCAGCCATAGCCAACGTCCACAAGTATTTGTTGAATGTATTCCAGTCTCTGTCTCCCCCCAGCAACTTTTCCCTCTAGTTTGAACAAGAAGAGAATAGAAGCTTTCGAAATGTGGTGCTACAGAAGAATGCCGAAGATTAGATGAGGAAGTATTGAATACGATTGGGGAGAAGAGAAGTTTGTGGCACAACTTGACTAGAAGACGGGTTCGGTTGGTAGGCCATGTTCTGAGGCATCAAGGGATCACCAATTTAGTATTGGAGGGCAGCGTGGAGAGTAAAAATCGTAGAGGGAGACCAAGAGATGAATACACTAAGCAGATTCAGAAGGATGTAGGATGCAGTAGGTACTGGGAGATGAAGAAACTTGCACAGTATAGAGTAGCATGGAGAGCTGCATCAAACCAGTCTCAGGACTGAAGACCACAACAACCGTAGAAGTTACTTCAAGATGTCTTAGGGCGTTTTTATCTCCTTTACCTCCTCCTAAGGTGTTCCACACATTAAAATTCTCGTCGAGTGTGTGGAATAGCATACCGTATTATACTCTTTAATTTCCAGCATATTTCGAACGTTTGGTTGCTCTTCATTTCTGTTTTCACCATTGTCAATGATTCACTTCTGCACAATGCATTGCCCAACATATATATTCTTACAGTTTTTAACAAATTAAATCATATATTTGATAGGAGTAGACATGTCGTGAGGCATGCTTTCTTTGCCTGTCCTTGTATGCTTCTTATGGCCTTCCTGCTTCATCCAGCTTATACAGTATTATACGACCTAAAACACTGGAGCCAGAATAACTTTAATTAAGAAACTACTTGCTTGGAAATACATTAGTCAATTTGAAATTTGCTTAGGGCCAGTGTTCGCATGGCGTTACTCTTTACTCACTCTCCAGAGAATATAATGGACCGAACTATAAAAGGCTCTATTAATTGTGCCATTTATAATTTTCCTTGCTAATTGAACAGTTCAATCTGCACACTACTACAGTCTTAATGAAGCACTTACGTTATTCGGTCGCGCTATAGCTACAGTTAACCATTTTGCATTATGATTCACAATGTTTCATTCCTTCACTGATAGACACAAATGTGAGATGAGTATGAAGACGCTTTTGAAAACACGCACCACACAGATATCTTATCTAAATCATTTCGCAATTTATTTTGGTCAAAATGGTTCAAATGGCTCTGAGCACTATGGGACTTAACATCTGTGGTCATCAGTCCCCTAGAACTTATAACTACTTAAACCTAACTAACTTAAGGACATCACACACATCCATCTCCGAGGCAGGATTCGTACCTGCGACCGTAGCAGTCGCGCGGTTCCGGACTGAGCGCCTAGAACCGCGAGACCACCGCGGCCGGCCTATTTTGGTCATCTGATGACTTTACAAGACGGTAAATGACATCATCATCTGCAAATAATCTAAGAGGGCTACTGAGATCGTCTCCTACGTCGTTAATATAGATCAGGAACAATAGAGGGTCTCAAAAATGATCAAAATGTGTGTGAAATCTTATGGGACTTAACTGCTAAGGTCATTAGTCCCTAAGCTTACACACTACTTAACCTAAATTATCCTAAGGACGAACACACACACCCATGCCCGAGGGAGGACTCGAACCTTCGCCGAGACCAGCCACACAGTCCATGACTGCAGCGACTTAGACCGCTCGGTTAAAGCGCGGCAGTAGAGGGCCTATAACACTTCCTTGGGGAACGCTGTATGTTTTACTTGATGACTTTCCGTCTATTACTACGAACTAATCTTTATGACAGGAAATCAGGAATCCAATCGCACAACTGAGGCAATATTCCATAGGCACACAGTTTGGTTAGAAGGTGCTTGTGAGGAACGGTGTCGAAAGCCTCCTAAAAATCTAAAAATATGGAGTCAATTTGACATCCCCTGTCGATTCAGCGGGTTACTCCTATTTCCCTTTTTGGATATTGGTGTGACTTGAGCAACTTCCCAGTCTTTAGGTATGGATCTTTCTGTGAGCGAGCGGTTGTATATAATTGCTAAATATGGAGCTATTGCGTCTTCATAATCTGAAAGGAACCTGACTGGTATACCATCTCGACCGGAAGCCTTGCCTTTATTAAGTGATTTAAGCTGCTTTGCTACACCGAGGATATCTACTATGTTTCTCATCTTCGCAGTTGTCCTTGACTGAAATTCGGGAATATTTACCTCATCTTCTTTGCTGAAAGAGTTTCGGAAAATCGAGTTTAATAACTTTCAAATGGTTCAAATGACTCTGAGCACTATGGGACTTAACATCTTAGGTCATCAGTCCCCTAGAACTTAGAACTACTTAAACCTAACTAACCTAAGGACATCACACACATCCATGCCCGAGGTAGGATTCGAACCTGCGACCGTAGCAGTCCCGGACTGCAGCGCCTAGAACCGCATGGCTACCGCGGCCGGCTAATAACTCTCCTTTGGTGGCACTGTCATGAGTGACTTCACCGTTGTTATCGGCAGTGAAGGTATTGTTGCGTCTTGCCACTGGTGTGCTTCATATATGACCAGAATCTCTTTGGGTTTTCTGCCAGTTTCTTTTAAAAGGAGCTTTCTTACAGAACAATTGTGTGAACCATCCCAGAATCCAAAAACATCAATCTTGTGAAACCCAATTCACACTTTTCTCGCATGACATACTGAAAGCTTTGAATCAAGGCAGTCAGGTAGATGCCATACTTCTTGATTTTCGGAATGCATTTGACTCAGTACCACACCTACGCTTATTGTCAAAAGTGTGATAATATGGGGTACCAACCGAAATTTGTGATGGGTTGAGAACTTTTTGATATGGAGGACGCAGTACGCTATCTTGGATGGAGAGACTCAGGGAAGTGTGTTGAGACCCTTGCTCTTCACATTCTACGTCTACATCTACATCTACATTTAAACTCCGTAAGCCACCCAACGGCGTGTGGCGGAGGGCACTTTACGTGCCACTGTCATTACCTCCCTTTTCTGTTCCAGTCGCGTATGGTTCGCGGGAAGAACGACTGTCTGAAAGCCTCCGTGCGCGCTCGAATCTCTCTAATTTTACATTCGTGACCTCGGAAGGTATAAGTAGGGGGAAGCAATATATTCGATACCTCATCCAGAAACACACCCTCTCGAAACCTGGCGAGCAAGCTACACCGCGATGCAGAGCGCCTCTCTTGCAGAGTCTGCCACTTGAGCTTGCTAAACATCTCCGTAACGCTATCACGGTTACCAAATAACCCTGTGACGAAACACGCCGCTCTTCTTTGGATCTTCTCTATCTCCTCCGTCAACCCGATCTGGTACGGAACCCACACTGATGAGCAATACTCAAGTATAGGTCGAACGAGAGTTTTGTAAGCCACCTCCTTTGTTGATGGACTACATTTTCTAAGGACTCTCCCAATGAATCTCAACCTGGTGCCCGCCATACCAACAATTAATTTTATATGATCATTCCACTTCAAATCGTTCCGCACGCATACTCCCAGATTTTTTACAGAAGTAACAGCTACCAGTGTTTCTTCCGCTATCATATAATCATACAATAAAGGATCCTTCCTTCTATGTATTCGCAATACATTACATTTGTCTATGTTAAGGGTCAGTTGCCACTCCCTGCACCAAGTGCCTATCCGCTGCAGATCTTCCTGCATTTCGCTACAATTTTCTAATGCTGCAACTTCTCTGTATACTACAGCATCATCCGCGAAAAGCCGCATGGAACTTCCGACACTATCTACTAGGTCATTTATATATATTGTGAAAAGCAATGGTCCCATAACACTCCCCTGTGGTACGCCAGAGGTTACTTTAACGTCTGTAGACGTCTCTCCATTGATAACAACATGCTGTGTTCCGTTTGCTAAAAACTCTTCAATCCAGCCACACAGCTGGTCTGATATTCCGTAGGCTCTTACTTTGTTTATCAGGCGACAGTGCGGAACTGTATCGAACGCCTTCCGGAAGTCAAGGAAAATAGCACCTACCTGGGAGCCTGTATCTAGTATTTTCTGGGTCTCATGAACAAATAAAGCGAGCTGGGGCTCACACGATCGCTGTTTCCGGAATCCATGTTGATTCCTACAGAGTCGATTCTGGGTTTCCAAAAACGACATGATACTCGAGAAAATTAAAGATCTTGCGGACAATATTAATAGTAACCTCAGACTTTCTGCAGATGATGCAGTTATCTATAACGAAGTACTGTCTGAAAATGCTGCATAAATATTCAATCAGATCTTGATAATATTTGTGTGTGGTGGAAAAATTAGCAGCTTGCTTTACATGTTCAGGAATGTAAAATTGTGCACTTCACAAAACGAAAAAAAGATAGTATCCTATGACTGTATATCAAAGCGTCAAAGCTGGAATTGGCAAACTTATACAAATACCTTGGTTTACCACTTTGTAGATGGATGAAATGGAATGGAGTGATTACATAGTCTCAGTAGTATGTGAAACAGGTGGTACTTTGGTTTATTGATAGAATACTGGAGAAGTGCAGTCAGTCTATAAAGGAGATTGTTTACAGATCACTCGTGCGTCCCATTCTAGAATATTGCACAAACGTGTAGGGCCGCACCAAATAAGACTAACAGGGGATGTTGAACGTACATAGAGAAGGACAAGCACGAATAGTCACACGTTTGTTTGACCCGTTGGAGAGTGTCACAGAGATGCTAAAGAAACTGAACTGGCAGAATCTTGAAGACAGACTTAAACTACGCCGAGAAAGTCTAATAACAAAGTTTCAATAACCGGCTTTAAATTATGACTCTAGGAATGTACTATAACCCCTCACATGTGGCTGACATAGGAATCATGAGGACAGGATTATAATAAATACAACACTCACAGAGGCATTCAAACCATCCTTCTTCCAACGATCCATATGTGTATGGAACGGGGAGAAACCCTAAGAAGTGGTACAATGGGACGTACTCTCTGCCTTGCAGTTCACGGTGCTTTGCCGAGCATAGATGTAGATGTAGATACAGAATATTGGGAGCCATAGCAGACAGGATTGTCAAGGGATACTGAACACGTACGAGTACAAAGAAGGGCAGCGCGTAGGGGCAACGGTTTGTTTCACCAATGGGAGAACGTCGAGGAGATACTGAAAGAAGATAGCTGGTAGAAGTGTGGAGATGGTATAAAGTCTCCTGCGAAAGCTTACGTAAATGTTTCAAGAAGCGAGTATAAGTGAACAAAGTGGAAATATATTAAATCCTCTTATGAATTATCCAGTAATGAGTGAATAGAATATTAGACTAGTTACAGTTCGAAGTATTTCCACTCTCCGCCTATTTGGTGGTAGAATAGGAAGTATCCTCTGCCATGCATATCATACTGGTTTGCAGAGTAAAGATGTGAATGTAGTATGGTTGCGGGTAAATGATTTTATGTGCAGCAGCGCGTACTCTCTCTACACTGGAATTTCAATTGTGTACGTATACGCCGTAGTTGAGAGTAATGTGTCGTGGCAGGAGCTTGAGGTGACGTCCGGTGAGGACGGAGGCGCGACGCTGCGCGGCCTGCTGGAGGCGGCGGGGGCGGCGTGGCTGAGCCCCGCCGTCAGCCGGGTGACGTCAGACGAGGAAGCGGGCCGCCGCCTCGCGCCTGTGGCCGCCTACAGCAGCGTCGACGGCGAGGGCGACGTGCAGCTGGTGCTCACCGCGGACGTCTCGCTGCCCCCGGAAGGTCAGCCACTGCAGTACACGCTGTCAGGAGGTAGTTAGCTGGGTTACAACGATATCAAGGAAAATCTGACTCAAGGAAGGAAAGGGTCGATACCGAGGTCGCTAGAGTGACCTTTATTTGATAAGGACGACGATGGAACTTTCTCGGATTTAGGGGAACTCATGCAAACCTAAGTCATTGTCGCCAGTGAAAGACTTGTCTAGCGCTCCATCCGAATGAGACTTTGTTGCTTCAATCGCAACCCGTCCCATTCGACGAATACACATGTACAAGAAGCTGGTCGTCCAGAAAAATGACACTGTATATGAAAGACGGGAGGATGAGGTTATGACTAAGGACAAATTCCCTTGGCACCACATCGCAGCTGATACTACATATCATGATGTGTTAACAGTTACAATGCCTCAACAGTGATGACAGTTCTCCACACTTTGATCCTCCAACGGAGAAATTCCTGATTTAGTACCAAATTACGTGTTCTCTTTCAAGTCGTTAGAAGTCACAATCTTGTGTCTGCATTTTCTTTATGACGTGGAGCTTAAATTTTTCTGTACAGTCTGGTCACAGGCGACAGATGTGACCTATTGTTCTACGTCGTTTCACAACGCTATTATACTTCAAGTTAAGCGACGACGACTGGCGCGTTTCATACGTCGTTGAGGGTATCAGTGGGTAGTGGCGCAGCATATGAAGATGTACACAGACTCACCAAGGATATTAAGATATGGTTGGCTCTGTAAGTCCAGTGCACTACAATGTTCCTTGCCTCGCAGCCCTACAAAAATGGTTCAAATGGCTCTGAGCACTATGGGACTTAACATCTATGGTCATCAGTCCCCTAGAACTTAGAACTACTTAAACCTAACTAACCTAAGGACATCACACAACACCCAGCCATCACGAGGCAGAGAAAATCCCTGACCCCGCCGGGAAGCGAGAACGCTACCGCACGACCACGAGATTCGCAGCCCTACAATTACAGTTATATGAAACCAGTTTCTTTGAGTTATATTTTTATGAATATTCGACAAATGGCCCTTTACTCCGTCGTCAGATCTGCCACAGATAACCACTTATCCTGTTTTACAGAGTGAGAACGATCCGACCTCCGCATTCCGTGATAAGGCGTGACCGTCCAACACTTTTTCTCCTACTTGTGGTCACACCATTCTTCAACCACTTTCCATATTCACAACAGAAGCAGGCGAAGAGTCGGTCAGCTTCACCCTTTCCAGGATGCTCGTACCCGGACGATGGGCCATTACAATCTGTTCTTTGTGGAAGTCACTAATGTCGGTGGATTTCCTCATTCACTACCAGCATCGTTGCTAGAATCATTCCCCATTCGTCTATGCTCCACTTCGTCCTCACCGCATCACGATTCCGCATTGCTACCAGGCAGCATTTAATCCAGTAGATCTTATCTCCTGAGAGATTTTTAATGGAGCTGCTGAACATACATCGTTGTCCTCACACGGGGTGCACACAAAAAACACATATACTAAATTAACTTTTTGTCTGGACAATTGATGATATTTACTGTACAGATATGAATTGCAGCATTGTGACTATGATATGTTACGCAGTCGTGTCTGACATATACTGGTATTTTCCCAGTAGCCCTCGATAATGACCCAAAAGCCGAAATCGTTACAGTGGGAATATCTAAAAAAAATGTATGTATAGGGTCAATTGCGACAGTGTTATCACTTTAAAACTTCATTATGATTGCGATGTGCAATAGAGGAAACATTATTCTCAATTGGGATTGGCACTTCCTTTGGCCCAACCCGGGAGTCTTTAATGAGCCGGAGCTGAAAAAACCCACTCTGACCCTTGGAGTACAGAATGAGAAATACAAAAAGAACGTCCTTGACGTATTCGGTGTCCCACTTCGCACATGCGAAAATGTGGAACTGTAAGGCTACGTAGCGCCTCATTGCGTAGATTACCACTACGCTCGTTACCGAGTGTTTCTGGAAACTAAAGTTCACAGCCAGTGCTGCTGCGCCTGTCATCTACTGCCATGAAATTGGGATAGATTCCACGTTTTCGTAAACGTAATTGTCTAAAGCAGCTTGACGCATAGTTACGAGCGCCCAGCTGTCACCTGTCGCCCAAATATTATGAAATTATTCACCAGTCTGAATTGCTAATTACATTGCTCAACGGACCACAGGGCACCTGTGCCCACTTCTCGTAACAGGCATTAAGTGAGGTGAGGTTGTAGTGACATAACTCAAGTCTCACCCAAAAATGTCCTTCGTCTCCTTTAGTGATCCAGGTGTGTTTCATAACTCTGCTGTGGAATCAGAACAGTACCTGCAGAGAGCACACACACTTATAAGCGGTTCTAGCCAGTTTATGATTTAAACCGTCGTCCGCAACAACGTGAGCAATGAGAAACGTAGATTATGAATATCGAGGTCGACAGAAATATAATTTTAAAAAGCTACTTACATAATATTCAAACATAAACTACAGCTATCAGGAGGGTATCTTGTGTACAGTACACAGGCGAACGATCGTCTTTACTCTGGAACAAGATATGAGTAGACACAATGTCGCTCAGCTCATATCGTTCTTAGGCAATGGCAGATTTTGCGTGTTATTGAAGTTGTACAAGTGCTTTTTTTCTCTACTCTCTTATTTATACACCTCATTATGAAAGGTACCCCATGGTCATTAATATCACTTGGCTATTAAAAGTATGAGTGTCACTATGGATTAGACATGAGTATTTGAGCCAGCAAAAATATGTCGTTTGATAAATATTTGGATATCAGAATCATGGTGCAGTTACTCTTTTATTACGTATAAAAATCATTCCCAGAGGTACGGCTTACTAATTTCCAAAAAAAAAAAAAAAAAAAAATTGAGGCCCAATCGACAATGGACTGAATGCATATTTTCAGCCATAGAGTCATTATCTAGCATATGGTTTCAGCCTCGCAGTAGGATCCTCATGAAGATGTTCTGCAGTAATAAGTGGCAGATAAACGCAATAAAATTATTAAGTACAGCCAATCGTACTCTGTGGTCCGGAGTTGTGCTACAGAGCGGAAACAGAGTGCGCCCCCAGTATTACGTCCCTCTTCGATGAATAACAGAGAATGACGTACACTCCGCCATTTCCAGAATTCACATAAGCGAGAAAGATACTGTATAACAGGTACATAATGATTTCGGCGGTCATTCGTCTCCTGTTGAAGAAGTTCTAAACTTGGAAAACTAGAGTTCCGGTGACATGGCGTAAACAGCTAGTGAATTTTATACAAGGAAGATGCCACGGAAAACTTCTGTGGCATCTACCTTTAGGTGTTACATGGTTTTCTCCAATGAATTACTATGAATGGCAGAATTATTTCTTTTATTTTCACAGACCATATCAGATTGGAAGCGAAACATTATCCGATTGATTCCGAATGGACCAGAGTTCTCGCTTTCAGGCATATAGGGCCGTGAGAGCTGCACTGTACTGTATTATCCCAAGCACAAGTTTGACATTGTCTTACGAGAAGGGATTACACTAACTGCCTTCCCACGTCGTCAATAGCTGAAACAGATACTTATTGGGAACTAATTAACGACGAAGGATTGGTAGCGAGTGCTTTTCACTTTTAGTCTCATCGCAGACGAACTGTGGAGGAAGGCTAGGGTTGAGCACCCTGACAACGTTGAGATCAGAAATAAACCACACTCTCGGAATGAGAAACACTGGAAAATTTGTCTTATTTAAGTTCCGAAAGTCATGGGAATATAAATTCATTCGAAATGAATTTGTATTCCTACTCTCCCAATACGAATCCATTGTCTAATGCCATTCGTTTAGTATGGACAGGACTGCTCGCATGTCAACTGATCTCTAAAGCATATACTACCCGCAATTTTATCGATTTCAGTAACGTGCAGTGCTATTGCAATTCAAGAGTGGTTGCAGCAAAGACTAGACTGATCTATACTATACGAAACTATGTATTTATTTGTGCATTCCTTTAGAGAATCACTCAGATCATGAAACCATATGCAAATTCTTGTTACACCGAAAATATTTGTTGACACCTTCTCGAAAGTATTCTCTTTACAATGTTTGCAATACTGCTTTGTCTCTTAAAGAATTAGTTACTTAACTAAATGTGCTTCATTGCAACAGTCGTTCAGGAAAGCTCCATCGATAAACACTGCTGGTCTTAGCAAACCAGAAAAAACCTGGAGATGGATACTTTTGCTTTTGGGAAGTGAGAGAAATCACGTACAACCAGATGTAAAGTGTACACTTGAGGTTTCATAGTGAGATATGACATTGCGTAGGCCTATCTCTGGACACTTCTGAATTGTTTCGGGAGGTCGGCAACCTCCGACGCTACGGTCACCATCAGCAGGCACTTTCCTACCTTGTTCGCTTGTGAGTGACGTGGTGTATCACATGTGACTGTCATAAATACAACTTTGGCAGTTACGTGGTGCACAGCGTTAATCTGAATATCTATTAACAGAACTGTAGACACTGAACGTAATGATATGGAGTTGGATGCTGTACGAATATACATCGATTTTAGTTCTTCATAAGATTGAGATTCTCGTGTAAGATCTTACTGATGGTTCCCAAAAGTACATTGAATGTCTTGATAAATGCAGCAGAATTTCTGCCTAAATACGAAATTCGTTTGCAGGAGTAGGAAAAATGGTTTGGTTGGATGTTGTCCAAAGACAGACTTGAAGAATCCTTAGATTTAAATGCACCCTATCAAATTCCCTTGCAACAACTCCAGTCTGGCTGGGCATCGATTCCAACTGGGGTTGGATGAGAGATACGTGTACGCCATTCCACAATGCTTCAACTCCATGGCAGGGTTCATCGGCCATAGCTGATGGCGAATGGTGGCGTGACAGTCTCTTGGGAAGCCTTGACCAGGTGTTTTCAATGGGTGAGACATCTGAAACATGTACTAACCAAGACAACAGACGAACAACATCTGTATCGAGGTAGGCCACGTAGGGAACATATGGTCTTGCATTATACTGCTGGCTGATCTTGGTATCTTTATTCGTTTCCTAGATGTAGTAGTCCAAAGTTACGCTATTTATACACGTAAAATTCATCGTGAGACGAAAACGTAGGTTATAAAGACACGTAGCACAGAGAAATACGCTGTAAAGTTTCTCCGTTATCATCAGAATTCTTCTGGGAACCCCACGTTGTTGTAGTACTGAAGCACAAGCGAAATTTTTGTGCTCATAGAAATAAGACCAAGGTGTAAAATTATATGTTTTTGCGATATTCAGTTTCCCGTTACTGTACTCGTACTACCAAAATTTTACTTACCCATAAAGTACTTTTCATGTGAGTGACATGCCCTGTTGTAGTGAAGAAAAGAAGGGAGTCAGTGGAATAATGCTCCTACCAGAGCACAAAAAAGGCACCTCTTTATTAGAATACTCTGACTGAAAAGTTGGCTGTTAGCTGCCCCAGTCTACCTTCTTCAGCAACTTCAAAAGTTTTCCCATAAATTTTGGCATGTGAATATATTCACGCTTTTTATGCTGAAAGAGCTAATGACAGTGTGAACCACAGAGAGGGACACAGTGGCAGCGGAACATGTTGAGAGTGACAGAAGAGTGTTGGGAAAAGAGTTAAGGAGACGGTGCAATGGGAGAGGAATAAAGACAAGGAGAACGTGGAAGTGGGTGAGAGATACTGATAATAAAATACAGTCTATGACAATGACAATGAGAAACGGAGGGACGGTGACTGGGAGGGGACTGCAGCGGTGGAATGGAATGAATGAGATATTAGCAACAAAAGGGAGACAGTGACAGTGAAAGTAGACAGTAGTAGTAGGACAGAACGAGACAGACTGTGGCTGCGAGACTGGGGTCTGTGATATACAGGGTGGTCCATTGATCGTGACCGGGTCAAATATCTCACGAAATAAGCGTCAAACGAAAAAACTACAAAGAACAAAACTTGTATAGCTTGATGGGGGAAACCAGATGGCGCCATGGTTGGCCCACTATATTGCACTGCCATAGGTCAAACGGATATCAACAGCGTTTTTTTTTAATAGGAACCCCCATTTTTTATGACACATTCGTGTAGTACGTAAGGAAATATGAATGTTTTAGTTGGACCACTTTTTTCGCTATGTGATAGATGGCGCTGTAATAGTCACAAACATATGGCTCACAGTTTTAGACGAACAGCTGGTAACAGGTAGGTTTTTTAAATTAAAATAGAGAATGTAGGTACGTTTGAACATTTTATTTCGCTTGTTCCAATGTGATACATGTACCTTTGTGAACTTAGCGTTTCTGAGAACGCATGCTGTTATAGCGTAATTACCTGTAAATACCACATTGATGCAATAAATTCTCAAAATTATGTCCGTCAACCTCAATGCATTTGGCAATTCGTGTAACGACATTCCTCTCAAAAGCGAGTAGTTCGCCTTCCGTAATGTTCGCACATGCATTGACAATGCGCTGACGCATGTTGTCAGGCGCTGTCGGTGGATCACGATAGCAAATATCCTTCAACTTTCCCCACAGAAAGAAATCCGGCGACGTCAGATCCGGTGAACGTGCGGGCCATGGTATCCACCTGTCATGAAATATGCTGTTCAATACCGCTTCAACAGCACGCGAGCTATGTGCCGGACATCCATCATATTAGTATTACATCGCCATTCTGTCATGAAGTGAAATATCTTGTATTAGCATCGGTAGAACATTACGTAGGAAATCAGCATACATTGCACCATTTAGATTGCCATCGATAAAATGGGGGCCAGTTATCCTTCCTCCCATAATGCCGCACCATACATTAACCCCTTGAAGGTCGCTGATGTTCCACTTGTCGCGGCCAACGTGGACTTTCCGTTGCCCAATATTGCATATTATGCCGGTCTACGTTACCACTGTTGGTGAATGACGCTTCGTCGCTAAATAGAACGCGTGCAAAAAATCTGTCATCGTCCCGTAATTTCTCTTGTGCGCAGTGACAGAACTGTACACAACGTTCAAAGTCGTCGCCATGCAATTACTGGTGCATAGAAATACGGTACGGGTGCAATCGATGTTAATGTAGCATTCTCAACACCGACGTTTTTGAGATTCCCGATTCTCGCGCAATTTGTCTGCTTCTGATGTGCGGATTAGCAGCGACAGCAGCTAAAACACCTACTTGGGCATCATCATTTGTTGCAGGTCGTGGTTGACGTTTCACATGTGGCTGAACACTGCCTGTTTCCTTGAATAACGTAACTATCCGCCGAACGGCCGGCCGCGGTGGTCTAGCGGTTCTAGGCGCGCAGTCAGGAACCGCCCGACTGCTACGGTCGCAAGTTCGAATCCTGCCTCGGGCATGGATGTGTGTGATGTCCTTAGGTTAGTTAGGTTTAAGTAGTTCTAAGTTCTATGGGACTGATGACCACAGATGTTAAGTCCCATAGTGCTCAGAACCATTTGAACCATTTGAACCGCCGAACGGTCGGGACACTTGGATGATGTCCAGGATACCGAGCAGCATACATAGCACATGCCCGTTGGGCATTTTGATCACAATAGCCTTACATCAACACGATATCGACCTTTTCCGGAATTGGTAAACCGTCCATTTTAACACGGGTAATGTACCACGAAGCAAATACCGTCCGCACTGGCGAAATGTTACTTGATACCACGTACTTACACGTTTGTGAATATTACAGCGACATCTATGACAAAGTGAAAAAGTGGTCCAAGTAAAACATTCATATTTCTTTACGTACTACACGAATATGTAATAAAAAATGGGGGTTCCTATTTTTAAAAAATGCAGTTAATATCCGTTTGACCTATGGCAGCGCCATCTAGCGGGCCAACCATAGCGCCATCTGGTTTCCCCCTTCAAGCTAGACGAGTTTCGTTCTTTGTAGTTTTGTCGTTTGATGCTTATTTCGTGGGATATTTGGGCCGGTCACTATCAGTGGACCACCGTGTATACAGACACACAAAGAGATGACAGTCAGTTCGGCTGAATGAATGAGTGAGAATGGGTAAGTGGGAATGGATGGGTATGAGTGACTAGTGGGTGTCAGCGAGTTACACTTAGGGGAGCTTTTGGGAATGAGAGGTCAGTTGCATGTCAAAAAGAAGCGGTAGCACGCTCGCATGCCAAAATTTTCAGAACAAATTTTAAAGGTGTTGAGCAAGGTAGGGTGAGGCAGCTGTCAGCAATTTTTCAGGCAGAGAGTTTTAATAAACAGGAGCATAGTCGCGTTCTTTGCGCTCTGATAGGAGCATTTTCCTCCAGTCGTTTTCTATCTACATAAACGATCTTTTGGATAGGGCAGATAGGAATGTGCGGCTGTTTGCTGATGATGCCGTAGTGTACGGGAAGGTGTCGTCGTTGAGTGACTGTAGGAGGATACAAGATGACTTGGATAAGATTTGTGATTGGTGTAAAGAATGGGAGCTAATTCTAAATATAGATAAATGTAAATTAATGCAGATGAATAGGAAAAAGAATCCCGTAATCTTTGAATACTCCATTAGTAGTGTAGCGCTTGACACAGTCACGTCGATTAAATATTTGGGCGTAACATTGCAGAGCGATATGAAGTTGGCTCTGAGCACTATGGGACCTAACTACTGAGGTCATCAGTCCTCTAGAACTTAGAACTACTTAAACCTAACTAACCTAAGGACATCACACACATCCATGCCCGAGGCAGGCTTCAAACTTGCGACCGTAACGGTCGCGCGGTTCCAGACTGTAGCGCCTATGAAGTGGGACAAACATGTAATGGCAGTTGTGGGGAGGGTGGATAGTCGTCTCCGGTTCATTGGTAGAATTTTGGGAAAATGTGGTTCATCTGTAAAGGAGACCGTTTATAAAACACTAATACGACCTATTCTTGAGTACTGCTCGAGCGTTTGGGATCCCTATCAGGTCGGATTGAGGGAGGACATAGAAGCAATTCAGAGGCGGGCTGCTAGATTTGTTACTGGTAGGTTTGATCATCACGCGAGTGTTACGGAAATGCTTCAGGAACTCGGGTGGGAGTGTCTAGAGGAAAGGAGGCGTTCTTTTCGTGAATCGCTACTGAGGAACTTCCTGGCAGATTAAAACTGTGTGCCGGACCGAGACTCCAACTCGGGACCTTTGCCTTTCGCGGGCAAGTGCTCTACCAACTGAGCTACCCAAGCACGACTCAAGCCCCGTCCTCACAGCTTTACTTCTGCCAGTACCTCGCCTCCTACCTTCCAAACTTTACAGAAGCTCTCCTGCGAACCTTGCAGAACTAGCACTCCTGAAGGAAAGGATATTGCGGAGACATGGCTTAGCCACAGCCTGGGGGATGTTTCCAGAATGAGATTTTCACTCTGCAGCGGAGTGTGCGCTGATATGAAAGTTCCTGGCAGATTAAAACTGTGTGCCGGACCGAGACTCGAACTCGGGATCTTTGCCTTTCGCGGGCAAGTGCTCTACCAACGGAGATCATATCAGCGCACACTCCGCTGCAGAGTGAAAATCTCATTCTCGCTATTGAGGAAATTCAGAGAACCAGCATTTGAGGCTGACTGCAGTACAGTTTTACTGCAGCTAACTTATATTTCGCGGAAAGACCACAAAGATAAGATAAGAGAGATTAGGGCTCGTACAGAGGCATATAGGCAGTCATTTTTCCCCCGTTCTGTTTGGGAGTGGAACAGGGAGAGAAGATGCTAGTTGTGGTACGAGGTACCCTCTGCCACGCACCGTATGGTGGATTGCGGAGTATGTATGTAGATGTAGATGTAGAATATTTAACCGTGTAGTTCACTTAATCCTAATTCGACATTCATTGCTTGACGCCTTCTCGATGTAGAAGTCGTATATCACCTAAATTCGCTTCCAGGTAACGAGACGTGCTACACATTCGACGAGGAGGCGGCGGCACCCGCCGAGCCGGCGGAGGCAGCGTGGCCGCGGTGGGAGGTGGAGTTCCGGCCCGAGCCGTGGGCGGCGGCGGTGGCGGCGGTGGTGTCGCTGGGGCTGGCGGTGTGCGTGGCGGTGGGCGCGCACCTGGCGTGGCGCGTCGCGGCCGGCGACGTGCTGGAAGGCCGGCCGGCGCTCACGCTGCTGCTGCTGCTGGCCACGGCCGCCTCGCTCGCCACGGCCGCCGCCTTCCTGGTGCGCGCGCGCGACCCGCCGCTGCAGGCGCTGCTGTGCGCCGCCAGGGCCTCCGCGGCCGCCCTCTCCTACGCGCTGCTCTTCTCCCTCATGCTGGCGCGCGCTCTCATGCTCGCCGCCTGCGACGCTGACGGCGCCGTCGCCAGCAGTTTCCTCAGCCACGTCAACGGCTACCTCCAGGTACAACGCCTGTCACCTCTGGGCAGTCTCCGGAACAAAAACGTCTCTCACTTCTTTCCAGTGTTCTCGTTCCATTTCGACACTGTCGAGTTGTGCCACAATGACGCACTCTAAGCTACGATAGCTTCAGCACATATCACGTGGAAGCGATGTTTATTACTGTAGCACTGTACAGAATGCTGAATTTGTGAGCGGAATGGAGTACTTGCTTGCGTCAAGCGTGATTGACAGACATGAGTACGTTATCAGAAAGTCTCTAATTATTAACTTTCAGTTTACAGCAAGCCCCTCCGAGAAAATATGTAGTTGTACTAAATGTTAAACTACTGTACTAAATGTTATTCTCATAGACACTCGGATAATGTTGCGGAAGCTGCACAATATTTCGACGAGACAGCTACCCGTCATCTTCAGGTCCTTATTGACATGTTGCTCTTTTTTTCCTTTATTGTAATTTCATTCTCCTGCCCCTATGGGGCAGGGGATGGCTGGCAGCAGCACAGTCCACTGCTCTTCAGCCAAATGGCTTTAACAAAAATACAAAGGGAACTCTTACATAAAGGATGGGGATAAAAGGGGGACATAAAGTACAGTAAACGGAGATGATGGGAGTTAAAATATACACTAATATGGGGACATTCTTTTTTTCACTTTCTTTCTTTCACTGATGCCATGTCCCGCACTGACTCAGGGTCGACATTGTTAGGAACGGATTTGGCAATGTTAGTGAAAAGGGGTGGCCAGATGCCCTTCCTGCCACCACCCCGTATCCCCGGGACGGAATTAGTGTACCCCTACTGTCTGTGTCGACTGTAATTAATGGAATAGTGTGAGTGTGTTTAGATGTCTGCAAGTCTTGTAACTGAGGCGGGATGTGGGGACCAGCCCGGTATTCACCTAGTGGGATGTGGAAAACCGCCTAAAAACCACATCCAAGCTGGCCGGCACACTGGCCCTCGTCGTTAATCCGCCGGGCGGATTCGATCCGGGGCTGGCGCGCCTACCCGAGTCCAGTAAGCAGCACATTAGTGCTCTGAGCTACCCTGGTGGGTGGCACTATTACAGGGACATTGGGGGACATTTAAAAAGTCGACATAGAGTTAAAAGAAGACAGCTGGCAATGCGTTGTGTACTTAAAATCACTCGACTCAAACACAAGTTAAAAGGCAGCCACAGTATAAAAATCACACAGAGTGAGACACTTAAAGAACAAAACCACTGGAAACGACAGAACACTCACAAAGAATAAAAACCGCTGGTAGGGACCTGCCGGAGGACTGGAGGTCGGAGAGGAGGAAAAAAGAGGGGAGGAGGGATGGGGAGTGGGAGGAAGAGGAAAAGGGGGGACAGGGGGCACACCAAAAGGCAGGAGACGGGCAGAGCAGGGAAGACAAGGCAGGAGGGAGTGCAGAGACACTGAATGGGAGCACAGGAGTGGGAGGGGGCGTAGGAGGGGGAAAGCCACTCAGGAGAAGGGAGGGGCAGGAGAGGGAGCCCTGAGCAGGAGGCAGGAGGAAGGTGGGGTTAGAGTTGGTTGGAGGGGCAGACGTCAGGGCGAAGCTCATTATCTGGGACCGGTAGATGCTGCAAGTTGCGCTCGGAAAGGAGGTGGAGGGTGTGGAGAGGAGAGAGGGTGGGACACAATGGTAAAGGCATGACAATGGGCTGAGGGTGGAGAGGAAGGGAGACACCAGGGGGTGAGGGGGATCAAGTCGGCGGACAATATACAGGGTGCAAATGTGTTCAAGGAGAGGGAGAAGTTGGGGAAAGGGGATGAGGTTGTAGAGGATGCGCCTGGGGGGCGGAAGGTGCATGCAGAAGGCGAGGCGGAGTGCATGGCATTCGAGGATTTGGAGGGCTTTATAGAACGTGGGAGGGGTGGAAATCCAAGCAACGCTGGCATATCAAAGGATGGGGCGGAGCAAGGACTTGTAGTTGTGAAGGATGGTGGAAGGATGCAGTCCCCATGTCCAGCCACACAAGAGTTTCAGGAGGTGGAGTCTTTTGTGAGCATTGTTGCATTGTAAGGAGATGGAGAGTCCAGGTGAAGTGGCGGTCGGGGGAGAGGCCAAGGTATTTGAGGGTAGGAGTGAGGTGGATAGAACAGCCATAAATGGAGACGGGAGAAGCGGGTGGTGTGGCCTATGATGATCGCCTGAGTCTTGGAGGGCTGACGTGTTGCTGCAATGGATAGCCAATATATACGCTGACTCGCTAGAAGAGCGCAGGTGTCAAGGATTAAGACTATAACGTCATCGTAGACGAATAATAGAGCACGGTGACATCCAGTGCCCCCTGCCGTATAAACTGGCCACGGGCTTCTCATTCGCGACGCGGGAAAAGCGCGGCCGTAGTTAGCGGCCCAGCGCGCTTGCGTGCAGAGTGTTGGCGCCCCGTGTAAGTGTACGGACTTCGATTCTCCGTCCGTGTTGACTTGAATTCGTTCGACCTGCGGACGACGATGGCTTAGTACCATCAGTGCTGGTTCCCACCCCTTGCTGAGTTGAAATCTAGTGTCTCCATTGATCACGTCGTTATTTATGGGAATTTCTACTGCTTCTTTAATGATGGAGTCCCCGTACGCGGATCTTTGTCTCTCCGTAGTTCATGTTGTGTCCCGCGTCAAGACAGTGTTCAGCCACAACAGACTTTTCTGGCTGACGCAGTCTGGTGTGACGTCTGTGTTCCGCACATCTATTCTTACCAGTGCGGCAAGTCTGGCCAATGTATGATTTCCCATAATCGCACGGTATTTTACATATCCGTGGTCTCCTTAGACCTGAGCCGTCTTTAGCACAACCCAGCATAGTTTGCACACGAGCTGGAGAGCGGAAGACACATTTTATTTTATGTTTTTTCCAGCTTGTCAGTCCTAAAGGACACACCACCAACATATGATAGAAAAACTATCCTCTTGGATTTCTCAGTTCCAGGGCAGGGGGCACTGGATGTCGCCGATCTCTATGATCCGTTTACGATGACGTTATAGCCTTAACCCTTGGCGGCTGAGCTCTTCTAGAACCTGCGACCGTAGCGGTCACGCGGTTCCAGACTGCAGCGCCTTTAACCGCACGGCCACTTCGGCCGGCGTCAAATCGGATTGAGGTAGCGCCCTTGCGAAACAAGCTCTGTCATCCTGACAGACCAGCGGTCGGGTACAACGTCGTTTAACCATTATCGTACTGGTTTATGCCAGTTACGTGGCGCACCAACTTCCTACCAAATAAAGGTCTGTGGTTCAGCATCTTCCAGTTGAGGAAAGAGCCATAGCTGCAGCGCATCAAGATAAAAAAACACCGAGTAAGTGAGGATCATAAACTTTCGGGCAAGATGACACACAAAACAATTAATAAAGGGGAGTCTCGTTGCAACTGTACCGTCTCTTGGTGATTTACTGACCTAAAGATGTGCACAATATGTGTGTTCGCATTTCCACTTAGATGAAATGTCGATTCATCACTGAAGACGAGACGATCCAGTAAATCTTCATCGTATGCAGCAACATTTTGTTTGCAAAGCTGGCATATAAACTGTAGTCTGTAGACTTCAGAGCTCGTAACGACTGCATACTGTAAGGACATACGTTAAAGCATATCCTTAAAGATCTTCAGACAGACGTCAACTAGCCTTCCGAACAGATATATTGGGGATACATGTGAAAGACCTTCTCACTAGTTCAACACGCTCTTGTCACTGTTGGTCTTGCCTTACTATTCCTTTTGCAAAGACCGCCGGTATCTTCAAACTTATGATACCGTCTACGGATGTTATTATCATTTGGAGGATTACTATTGGACCTAATAGGAAACGCATACTGCATTGCAACAACGTATTCAGTCCTTGCAAACAGTAAAACACAAAACCTTTCTGTTCAATAGTCGCCATGTTTGCTACTAGCGCTTTCTAACAGAAGACTCAGCAAACAGTGCATACGCATATACAAACAAAACTGTTTGAGTTTGTCTTTCATTTGATGTATTACTTATAACTGTAAATTGAATGTAATACGTGCTACCGATACTCATTTTTAAACACCCGCCGGCCGCGGTGGTCACGCGGTTAAGGCGCTCAGTCCGGAACCGCGCGACTGCTACGGTCGCAGGTTCGAATCCTGCCTAGGGCATGGATGTGTGTGATGTCCTTAGGTTAGTTAGGTTTAAGTAGTTCTAAGTTCTAGGGGACTGATGACCACAGATGTTAAGTCCCATAGTGCTCAGAGCCATTTGAACCATTTTAAACACCCGGTATAACGAAAGCTTCATTGGAGCATCCCGATTTTACTATCATTTCTGTGGCACATTCCCCATCCATTATAACATACTGGGTTCTATTAGTCAAATATTCCTCAAATCAGTCACATATTTGTGAAGACACTCCAGACGATCGTGCCTTGGTTAACGGTCAACGGTGTACTGTGTCGAACGCCCCACGGAAATCTGGGAAGATGCAATCTGCATCTCTTGCTTGAACATTGTCGTGTATGAATAAAACAGTTTACGCTTGACACGGGTGGTTTCTCAGGAATCCGTGCTGTTTCTCTGAAAAAAATTTGTTTTCCTCTAGGAATGTCATAATGTTTGAGCTTGTAATTTTCTCTAGGATCGTGCAAGAGGCGGCCGTCAGCGATGTTGGTCTGTAGTTCTGAACAACCTGTTTATCACTCGTTTTGTAAAATCCAGCCCAGGTTGAGATCATGGCCTCAACTGACCCTATATTTCATCAACCAACGCCACTTCATTTACCTTTACCTCCTGCGTCTGGCTTAAAAATTATCACTGCCACCCAGCTCGTGTTTCTCTTCACAATAGCTGAAGACCATAGAAATGCCCTCACAGGAAACCCTTTCGTGCAGAACAGGGTGGCGGGAAACTTGCTGTTAGTGTCGGATGATTGTTTCTACGATAATAAACATGACTACATATTGCACCCTCAGCAAAGAAATATATCTTGGTAATCCATTTATTTACACGATGTTCTCATCTAATTTTCCAGCTTTTTTATTTTTCCGCGCATTTTCTAGTCGTATTTCATGTAGCGTTTTCGTTGACATTGGAACCTATTACAGGTATTACCATTAACTCGTCAACGGAGTAAAACAGGCACCATTTAGTGCTTCTTTGTTGAAGTTGGCACGTAACTCGAAAACTGATTCTCTCAACTGATCACGTACGGCAATCCCCTAGCAAAAAGAGCTACACGGAACTGTTCCGATGAATAACATTCAACGAAATTGCATCTGTCATTCTTAAATATGACATTACATGCAACACTTAGCAGTAATAACCGATAAAATACACTCCGTGGGCCGGCCGTAGTGGCCGAGCGGTTCTAGGCGCTTCAGTCTGGAACCGCGCAACCGCTCCGGTCGCAGGTTCGAATCCTGCCTCGGGCATGGACGTATGTGATGTCCTTAGGTTAGTTAGGTTCAAGTAGTTCTAAGTTCTAGGGGACTGATGACCTCAGCTGTTAAGTCCCATAGTGCTCAGAGCCATTTGAACCATTTACACTCCGTGGATAAATAAATGTAACACCCAGAGTCATAGGTCGCGAAACGGAAACAGCAGTGAAAATCAAGAACGTTTTATTTGCAACAGCTACCTACACCTTGCATCTATTTCTCTACATAACCGCCTCTCCAACTAAATGTACCAACTTTGCAGTACCGTCGTCGCAGAAAGCAGCCGCCTTTGCTTTCTGCCAATTCCGTACGCCGATCTGCATCTTATTGTCTGTGCCAAGAAGTTGTCTTCATACGCAGTGGTTCATGTAAACAGAGACGAAAATCGGAGGGAGCCAAGTCTGCTCTGTGTGGTGGGAGTTCAAACACTTCCCATCGAAAACACTGAAGGAGCGTCCTCATCGCCCTGCAGTGTGCGGCCGGGAGCTGTCATGAAGAAGGAACTGCACGACAGTTACACTACTGGCCATTAAAATTCCTACACAAGGAAGAAATGCAGATGATAAGCGGGTATTCATTGGACAGATATATTATACTAGAACTGACGTGTTACTACATTTTCACGCAATTTGGGTGCATAGATCCTGAGAAATCAGTACCCAGAACAATCACCTCTGGCCGTAATAACGGCCTTGATACGCCTGGGCATTGAGTCAAACAGAGCTTGGATGGCGTGTACAGGTACAGCTACCCATGCAGCTTCAACGCGATACCACAGTTCATAAAGAGTAGTGACTGGCGTATTGTGAAGACCCAGTTGTTTGGCCACCATTGAAGAGGCGTTTTCAGTTGTTGAGAGATCTGGAGAATGTGCTGGCCAGGGCAGCAGTCGAACATTTTCTGTATCCAGAAAGGCCCGTACAGGACCTGCAACATGCGGTCGTGCATTATCCTGCTGAAATGTAGGGTTTCGCAGGGATCGAATGAAGGGTAGAGCCACGGGCCGTAACACATCTGGAATGTAACGTCCACTGTTCAAGGGCCGTCAATGCCAACAAGAGGTGACCGAGACGTGTAACCAATGGCACCCCATACCATCACGCCGCGTGATACGCCAGTATGGCGATGACGAAAACACGCTTCCAATGTGCGTTCATTGCGATGTTACCAAACACGGATGCGACCATCATGATGTTGTAAACAGAACCTGGATTCATTCGAAAAAATGACGTTTTGCCATTCGTGCACCTAGGTTCGTCGTTGAGTACACCATCGCAAGCGCTCCCGTCTGTGATGCAGCGTCAAGGGTAACCGCAGCCCTGGTCTCCGAGCTGATAGTCCACGCTGCTGCAAACGTCGTCGAACTGTTCGTGCAGATGGTCGTTGTCTTGCAAACGTCCCCATCTGTTGACTCAGGGATCGAGACGTGGCTGCACGATCCGTTACAGCCACGCGCATAAGATGCCTGTCATCTCGACATGCTAGTGATACGAGGCCGTTGGGATCCACCACGGCGTTCCGTATTACCCTCCTGAACCCACCGATTCCGTATTCTGCTAACAGTCATTGGATCTCGACCAACGCGAGCAGCAATGTCGCGATACGATAAACCCCATTCGCGATAGGCTACAATCCGACCTTTATCAAAGTCGGAAACGTGATGGTATGCATTTCTCCTCCTTACACGAGGCATCACAACAACGTTTCACCAGGCAACGCCTGTCAACTGCTGTTTGTGTATGAGAAATCGGTTGGAAACTTTCCTCATGTCATCACGTTGTAGGTGTCGCCACCGGCGCCAACCTTGTGTGAATGTTCTGAAAAGCTAATCATTTGCATATCACAGCTTCTTCTTCCTGCGGTAAAATTTTGCGTCTGTAGGACGTCATGTTCATGGTGTAGCAATTTTAATGGCCAGTAGTGTACGTTGTGGGGGCTGCATAAAATGAGGCGAAATCTCTTACAAGCACTCACACAGGGTGACAATTACTGGACTATATGAAACGAAATCGTCATAACTTCTGAACTGCCCTCCTTCTCTGCTGACGACCAACTCCTCAACCTTGTTCACCTTCTGTCCCTCCAGCTCAACTCACGTCGCTCTGCCATTTTTGTTTCCCTTGACCTCCAAAATGCCTATGACCGTGTATGGCATCCCGGTCTCCTCTTTAAACTCCAAACCTACGCCCTGCCTATCAATTTTGTCCGTCTGGTCGCTTCCTTCCTCTCGCACCGTCCTTCCTATGTCACCCTCCACAACACCAACTCCCGTATCTTTTATCCCACGGCTGGCGTCCCCCAGGGTTCTGTCCTCTCCCCTCTCCTTTATCTCTTGTATACAGCTGATATGCCCAAGCCACCCCCACCAGTTCACCTTCTCCAATATGCTGATGACACCGCCTTCCTGGCTCTCTATCCTACCCTTCAACGGTCTCAACGTACCCTCCAAACCCACCTTAACCAGTTCACCACTTGGTGTAATCAGTGGCTCCTCCGTCTCAACCCCTCCAAAACCCAGGCAATCATCATAGGCCGTACCACTCGCTCCTTTCGCCTCCAAGATTTCTACCTCACCCTTTATGGTCGTCCTATCCAACTCACCCCCACCCTGAAATACCTTGGCCTCACCCTTGACCGACACCTCACCTGGACCCCTCATCTCCTGACCATCCAGCAGAAAGCCCATTCCCGCCTCCGCCTGCTGAAACTCCTGTCCGGCCGGACATGGGGATTGCATCCTTCTACCATCCTCCACACCTACAAATCCCTCATCCGTCCTATCCTCTGTTATGCCAGCGTCGCCTGGATCTCCGCCCCCACCCGCTTTTACAAGGCTCTCCAAATCCTTGAACGCCATGCGCTCCGCCTTGCCTTCCGTATCCGCCTTCCTTCCCCCACACGGCTCCTGTATGAACTGATCCCCTTCCCCCACCTCCTCTTGTTCCTCCAACATCTCCGCATCCTTTACATTGTTCGCAGGCTTGATCCCCCCCACCCTCTGGTTTCCTCCTTCCTCTCCACCCCCCGCCCGTTGCCGCGCCTCTATCGCTGTATCCCTCCCTCTCTCCACCTCCACACCCTCCATCTCCTTCATCAGGGCAATTTCCAACGCCTTCCCCTCCCGGATGACGAACTTCGCCGTGACATATACCCTTCCTTCCAACTATAACCCGGCCTTGTTCCCCCCCCCCCTCCCCAGGGCCCCCTTCTCCTCTTTCTTCCTTCTCCCAGAGCGGATTTTCCTCCATCCCCCCCCTCCCCTGAGACCCTGCCCCCCATACTTGCCTCTCTCCTTCCCACATCCCTCCCTACCTGGCCCTCTTCCGAGCGCCCCCCATTCCCCTCCCCCATCTCTTCCCCTCCCTCCCTTCTTCAGGTCTCCCTCATCTCCTTGAACCTGGCAGATCCTCTGTATTGCTCATCAACAGTGTGCCACGTCAGTGTTGTGTTTCGTGCTGTTTCCCGTGTGCGTCAAGAGGTGTGATTTTAATTGTGTACTGCCTTGAGGTTCGCCGTCAGTGTTACGCTGTGTGCTATGCCATCCGTCAACACCTTTATGCTCCAGTCATACTGTGCCTTGTGTTCTTTTAATCGTCGCAGTGTGTGGATTTTTTGTGTGTGCTACTTTTAAACAGTTTTTTATCTCCATTTTACAGTCACCCCGTTTTTTGTATATTGCCTTCCATGATGTTCTCCCTTTTTGTATCTATGTTCGCCTTCTTCTCTCCTTTGCTGTTTTTAAATGTCTTCTCTTGTTTTGTTCTATGTCTTTCGGCTGAAGAGCAGCGCATATGCTGCTGCCAGCCCGCCCCGATGGGGAATTGAAATACAATAAAGAAAAAAAAAAAAAAAAAAAAAAAAAACTTCTGAACTGGTTGGGTTAGGATATTCAAACTGCAGAGTTGGCTGCGGGACATGCTGGGAATTAGTATGCGGATGTATGGTTTGGTTTAGTAATGAAGCGCACTTTCATTTGCATGGGTTCGTCAGTAAGCAAAATTGGCGCATTTGGGGGCCTGAGAATCCGCATTTCGCAATCGAGCACTCTCAACGGGTGACTGCGTGATGTGGCCGGCCGTTGTGGCCAAGTGGTTCTAGGCGCTTCAGTCTGGAATCCTGCCTGGGGCATAGATGTGTGTGATGTCGTTAGGTTAGTTAGGTTTAAGTAGTTCTAAGTCCTAGGGGACTGATGACCTCAGATGCTCTGTTGCCTGTGTCTATGTGCCTGTGGTTCTGTCAGTGTGATCATGTGATGTATCTGACCCCAGGAATGTGTCAATAAAGTTTCCCCTTCCTGGGACAATGAATTCACGGTGTTCTTATTTCAATTTCCAGGAGTGTAGATCTCCTGGAACATTCTGTGTCATCCTGCGCCACTAGTCATAGACAAACAGCGGCCGTATTAGAGAATTACTGTTGCATCTGTAGGTTGTCCTTAACACCGCAATACAAACAGCTGCATTTGGAGCTTGACTGGGGAGGCACGAATGGCATTGCATTGTGTTCAGCGATGAAAGGGGGTTCTACATTACCCCTGACGACCGTCGTAGCCGAGCATTGTGGCGACGTGGGAGAGGTGCCATTCTTCCAATGTTTTGGTGAGTCACAGCAGCGTTATTTCAGGTGTCACGATGAGATGAGCCATTTGGTATGACTACGGCTAGTAGTGACTGAGGGAACTCGGACAGCACAGAGGTGCACCACAGACATAATGCGTCCTCCCTTGTCCCTTCTTATGCGGCTGTATCATGGTGCCATTTTTCAACAGGGCTATGCTATTCACAGCCAGCACCTTTATCTCTGAACTGTCTCCTTGATGCTGAGGTATTCCCATGGACAGGAAAATCTCCAGACCTGTCTCCAGTAAAAAACGTATGAGACCAGCTCACATATCAACTCCATCGCTGTGCCAGTGTCCGGGACATGAAACACTAGTTACAACTGTTGTAGGCCAAGGTTAATCACGAGAGTATTCAATGGCTTAGTGACATCCTTCCAAACAAATCAGTGCATGCATTCAAGCCAGAGTGAGTGGTACATCATACTGGTAACTCGGCTCATACTGCCGCATTCTTTGTAAATTTGATTCAAGTCTGTAATCACGGAAATCATATATCTTCTCAAAGCGTGAAGTTTCATTTCTTGGTACTTCATTTAGTCAGGATGTGTATTAACCATGTAATTGTAAGGAAGAAAATGAAAAAAAACTCACGAGGAACCCCTTGAGTGTGAGGTCGCAAAAGGCCAGTGATGTCTACAGCATTAGAAGCCCCACATATTGTCTACCATGCAACCATAGTATTGGCTGCCAATGGCATCAGGGGGCGGGACTGGAGGTATCCAACGGTGAGCGCAGCACAAGACTACAGAGCGTAGTTGAACTGCTTGGTCGATGAGAAACAGAAGTGCTACAGTGCTACTGTTGTTGATACAAAGCAGGGCAATGGCAACGACAAGGAAAGCAAAAACATCGGATTATAAATAGTAGAAGTTGACATTTCATCAGAAAGGAACCCCAAGAACTTCACAGAGTGAGAAAGAAGTGGCAGTTGAAATATTAGCATTTCTGCAACATGAATCAGAGGAATGTGTGGTGCCGTATACACTCGATCGTGCGGACAGTATTCATGAGGAGTACGATGATGGCGATACGTGCTTAAGAAGTGAAAGTGATGTTGACACACGTGTCGAGCCATGTAATTCATCACCCTTGTCGGACAAGGAGTCACAAATCCCGTCTCCATTGAGACGCAGTAAAGGATAATCGTTGTCCGAAGAGCGAGTGCTAAACATAATTACCTACATGGAAGATCATCCGCAGTGTGGTAAAGAAGCAATTGTGAACAAATTTCGAATGAGTCTGTAAGAATATGATCATATAGTGCATAAGAAAAACTACTGATATTCAAGGTAGGACAAGGCACATTCGTTAGAAAAACTGGTGCTTGCACGTTTCAAAGCTGCTCGATACAATTTACAGGATGTGCGTGGTAATGACGTACTACATTATCCACGTCAAATTGCGCGACATAGTTTACAATGATTTCCAGGGAAGCAGTGGATGATTGCGTAACTTCAAACATTGCCACAGAATTGGAACACGTAAGATAAATACATTACAAACAAAGCGCATTCGGCACGAAAATTTGTAGACGAGATACATAAACTTATCCCATCGTTCAGTAAGGAATTTGTTGTCAACTGTGACCAATCGAAATTTGAAGAGGAAAGGCAGACGAAAGGAACTCTGGAAATTAGAGGTATCAAAATAGTTCTATCAAGATCAACTAAGATCAGTGCCTTAATGCATTCGTTTCAATTATGCCGACTATTAATCTGGATGGTAAATTCTCTGGGAAGTTATTTATTGTGCTACCAGAAGTTGGAGATGCTCTGCCCCCTACGATTCTTTCTCGTGTGAGTGATCTTGAACGAACAGTATGAAATATTTACGTCACAGCACGCGAGAATGGGAAAATGGGCTAAGAGATAAGCTTCAGGACCGACTGCTTCGCATTCAGTTGCATACCATCATTAGTTCTCATCACTCGGTTGCGCCAATATGATTTTATATACATTGTAAAGAACGCATACCGAGCTCAATGTTCTGCACGGTTGTAACTCCCAAGGAGTTCGCCTTCGATCTTGATGGTGCCAACCTCTGTGATCACTGTGGCGCGCCATTTTTCACTCTATCCTGAGTCGTTTTTTTTGAACATTTCTTGAATGTCGATGACGTATATTTTGTGGAGTGTAATACATACATCCCACAGAAGGTTGATCTCTGCACCAACAGAACACTCATTTTCTGTCGCACTATGGATGTACACACATCAAAAAAGTTGTGCATCACTCCGGTTCCCAGACGTTGAGTGTGGATAGTGTATCACAGACACAGTCCCTTTAAGTGTTCAGAGATGTCACTAAGCCCACCCAAAGATGTAAACAACCATGCATGAGCAGCGCCTATTAGACGGCGGGGCTCCGACAGCCGATCAGTTGGTCATTCCACCAGGAAGGAGGTACACGGCTCGTATTGTCTGCAGTTCAACCACGTCTAGACGGTCAATACTGCGGTTCGATCGCGTCCGCATTGTTACTTGTGCCAGGAAGGGCTCTCAATAAGGGAAGTGTCCATGTGTCTCAGAGTGAACCACAGCGATGTCGTTCGGATATGGAGGTGATACAGAAAGACAGGAGCTGCCGATGACATGCCTCGCTCAGGTCGGCCAAGGGCTACTGCTGCAGTGGATGACCGCTACCTATGGATTATCGTTCGACGGAGCACTGACAGCAACGCCACCATGTTGAATAATGCTTTTCGTGCAGACGCAGGGAGTCGTGTTATGACTCAAACTGTGCGCAATAGGCTTCACGATGAGCAACTTCACTGCCGACGTCCATGCTGGGTCCATCTTTGCAACCACGACATCATGCCGCGTATGCCTTCAACCAGACAATCGTCGGAGACGTGTTTGGAGGCAACCTGGTCAGGATGAACGCCTTAGACACACTATCCAGCGAGTGCAGCAAGGTGGAGGGTCCCTGCTGTTTTTGGGTGGCATTATGGGGGGCCAACGTACGGCGCTGGTGGTCATGGAAGGCGCCGTAACGACTGTACGATACGTGAATGCCATCCTCCGACCACAGGGCAACCATATCGGCAGCATATTGGCGAGATATTCGTCTTCATGGGCGACAATTCGCGCCGCCATCGTGCACGTGTTGTGAATGACTTCCTTCAGGATAACGACATCGCTCGACTAGAGTGGCCAGCATGTTCTCCAGACATGAACCCTACCGAACATGCCTGGGATGCATTGAAAAGGGCTGTTTATGGACGACGTGACCCACCAACCACTCTGAGAGAATCTACGCCGAATGGCTGTTGAGGAGTGGGACAATCTGGTGCCTTGGTGAACTTGTGGATAGTATGCCACGACGAATACAGGCATGCATCAATACAAGAGCACGTGCTATTGGGTATTAGAGGTACCAGTGTGTACAGCAATCTGGACCACCAACTCTGAAGATCTCGCTGTATGGTGGTACAACATGCAATGTGTGGTTTTAATGAGCAATAAAAAGGGCCATCGAAATACTTAAACACCCTAACAACATGAACAGGGAGGATGGACTTAGGCTTGCCCCATCTTGGCTGCCAGCAATCAGAGCCCAACAGACCGCACTGTCAACACGAGGCACGAGCACTACCGGTGAGTAACTGCCGCCGCGCGGCCGACGTCCAGCAGTTGGTAAACATCAGCAAACTTCTCATTCGACGGTGGCCACCAATCATGGTACATAACACAAGAGCCATTAGACAACAGAGGTCACGTTCTCCCTCCACCGCAATAACCAATTAAAATAAATTTCCCTCTCCTTCTTCCTGAAGTGACCAATGAAACTAACTACCTTTTAAAATTATGACGTAATGGCATGCGCAGTGAACACTAACAACAAAATATAAAGGACAGTGCATAGCCAGAACACACCATTAGACCCAGATGAAGGCCGCAGCAATCGTGGCCGAAACGTTAGTTTTTCTATAGCAGCAGTAGTTTTTACATTATGACGCAGTACCAAACCCAGAAAACTTTTCAAATAGTTCAAATGGCTCTGAGCACTATGGGACTTCTGAGGTCATCAGTCCCCTAGAACTTAGAACTACTTAAACCTAACCTAAGGACATCACACACATCCATGCCCGAGGCAGGATTCGAACCTGCGACCGTAGTGGTCGCACGGTTCCAGACTGTAGCAGCTAAAACCGCTTGGCCACACCGGCCGGCTGAAAACTTTCATGTCGGCGAAAATGATGTTTATGTTGATCTCTATTTCAAATTTCTGCACAGGTTCCGGAACTCTCAGAACCGAGGTGAGTCATTATTAGCTAACATTTTTCCTGTCGTGATTGTTAACATAACATTTCCAGACAAGCCTTACTAAAGATTGAACTTACGGCCTCGCACTAAAGGGGTTCCTCGTCAGCTCGCATTAAATGATCCCACAGAACAGGTAGCTGTCCTAAACTGGAGCATAGTGCTAGCAGCAAGTGTTGTAGCTGCGTGGGTGAAGGTCTGTAACCGCTGGTGGCCGCTACGTCTGCAGGCCTCGTGGTATGGTCTAAATGTGTGCCTTTCTTTGCAAGCGGGCCTCACCACACCACTTCCTGCCCGAGGAGATTTCGACTAAGGGACCCGGCATGTCAGCCGAGAGCGCTAATGCGCTTCATCCTGGACTCAGGTAGGCGCGCCGGCCCTGGATCGAATCTGCCCGGTGTATTAACGACGTGGGCCGGTGTGTCGGCCAGCCTGGATGTGGTTTTTTGGCGGTTTTCCACCTCCTGCTAGGTGAATACCGGGCTGGTCCCCACATTTCGCCTCAGTTGCACGACACGCGGAAATCTGTAAAGGTTCCGCACTATTTCATAGCTTACACTAGACGCAGACAGCTGGGGTACACTGATTCCTTCCTGGCGGGTATGGGGTGGTAGCTGGAAGGGCATCTGGCCACGCCTTTAAATTAACCTTGCCAAAACCGTTGTAACCACGCCGACCCTGCTCACATTGCGGGACTCAGGCGCAAAGTGAAAGAAAGAAAGAAAGAAAAAGATTTCGACTGAGGGAGGCGGATACTGTGTCCGCAGAGCTCGCTGTGCTTCCTGATGGCGCTGACGCCGTCGACGCTGGTGCTGCAGTTCTGGCTGGAGTGGCCGTCGGGCGCAGGGCAGCGCGAGGCGTGCCGCGGCGGCGGCGTGGCGCTGTCGCTGCAGCTGGGCTGCGACGCGCTGCTGCTGCTGCTGCTGGTGTCGGTGTCGCCGCTGGCGGCGCGCTCTCGCCGCAACTACCGCGAGGGCGCCTGCTTCCTGGCGGCCGCGCTGCTCAGCGCCGCCGTCTGGGCCGGCTGGCTGGCCGCCTTCCTGCTGGCCGGCGACGCGTGGCGCGACGCGGCGCTCGCCTCGGGGCTCGCCGCCACCGCCTGCTGCGTCGTCGTCGCCGTCTTCGTGCCGCGCACCTACCTCATGCTGTCGTCGGCGGTGCGCTCGCACCTGGCCAGCGCGCTGCCCGGCTCGCTCGCCGCCTCCGCCTGCGCCCTCAACTCGGCGGCGGCGCTGGGCGGCGTCGCGGGCTCCCAGCAGGGGCTGTACGCCTCCGTCAACGCCGACCTGGGGGGCCCCGGCGCCGCCGCTGGCAACTTCTACTCGCCCGACGCCGGGCTGCCGTTCGGCGGGTCGCCGCGCGTCCACAGCAAGCTGTCGCACTTCTGACACGAGGAGTCGGCGGCCGGAGACTTTGAAGCCTCCGACCGCCACTGGGGACGGGGCCGGACCGCGTCCTCCTCCACCGCCGGCAGCTCGGCAGACAGCGACACGCGCATTGCCGACGACAAGTTCTCCGTCGTCTGCAGTCACCCCAGGGCGACCGACCCCACCACTGATCTCTAACTGCGGCGACTCTCAGTAGACTGGCTCTCCCAGTCACTGGTCAAAAACCCCTGACGTCTGCTGATATGACGCTCGTATCCTAGATGCCATGTCCCGATACGTTCCGGCATCCTTCTACAGCAGAGATATTCATGAAAACGAAATTTGACTTCATGAAATTGGAGCACCCCACCCGGTTTTTAAAAATGCTGTTTTGTTCACAGATGCCTTGATCGCGTTTGGTGTATTTATCACAATTAACCAGTTTCGCGTCCAACCAGTCACCTCAGGATTAGAATCTCCTTAATAAAGTAACATATCAAGTAATCATCTAGCGCACATCTCTTTTATTTAAAAGCTGGCTCAAAAAAGGAATTGAAACACCCTGTGTAAGTCAAGTCGTCTACAGTCAATTTATTTATCAAATATCAATGAAACTAGACGAGCCAATTAGCTTACCACTTTTCAGACACTTTCGATTTTGTCCTGCTTATCCACCATTTGCCTTAGTTACTCGCTTAATAGCAAAAGAGTAGTTTCAATAACTTTTTTCGGATCCAAATTTTCACTGCGATGTTATATTTCAGTGCGATGTTATCAGCGGGGCCTCACACAATATGAGACTACCCATAAATTCATATGGCTCCTACCTACCCATATGTAAACGCCAACACACCCTATGACCTGCGCTTGCAGTATCGGACGCACTATCTGATCAAAAGTATTCGGGCACTCCTACGTAATGCGGAATTGACCACTAGATGACATGAGAGGCGGACTCGTCAGTATAAAAGAATGTGGCAGGTATTACGTTCTCAGTAGAGAAGCAGTGACAGCAGAAGATCAATGACTTCTAACGTGGTCTAATCGCTGGATATAACCTGAGTAACGAGCCCATCAGGGACCTTTCAACCTCTCTAAAGCAGCCCGTTGACTGATGGTGAAGTGATTGTGAAGTGGAAACATGGACGTACAACCAAGAACGGGCAAACCTCGTGCACCGACGAACGGGGACCGTCGAGGATTGCAGAGGGTGCTAGATGACAACATCACGTGTTACGTTAGAAGACGCTCATACTGACGATGACTCACTAGTCAAAACCGGTACGCTGTCATAAATACATCCAAAGCGATCAAAAGATTTCTGAATAAGAAAGATTTGTGGAATTTCTAAGGTATATAACAACACCGTGGTACCTTCCACTGCAGGACATTGCAGTTTTATCAAACATTCTAATTTGTGAGGCGTTGCAGCAGTCATAATGCAATACCTTGGTGTTCAAGATACACCCAATATAGTTTCCTCCAGCGCGTTGACATCAGTGTCGACACTGCGAGACTTTAAGTCTACTACAGACCATAGATAAGGATCCGGAATGAATCTCACACTCTCCTGCTGAGTCTACATTCTAAATTACGTGATAAAACTGAATTGTGGTACCTCTCCAAAACACACAAGTCGCTCCCCGGTATACGTAACTGGGTAAGATCCTCGGAACCATAAAGAAATAGTAGACAAACGCTTACCCACAACCTAATGGTTGTTTTTGTAAGGAACGTTCTATCGTTCTAAGTGCGGCAATATGCAAAAACATACAGGGATAGTTTCTGAACAGTTTGCGAAGACGCTGAAAAGGGCTGACAGTCTGCGTCTGCATGTGCCGATCTGAGGCGTGTCGGGATGACTCATTCGGTAACAGCAATGTCCGCGGGAGTCGTGAACCAGCTTGCGGCCTCTAACTGGTGAAGATCTATCGACACTTTTCTCAATAGATCTGGCTCCACAATCACCGATCCTATAATTTGGAGCCAAAGGTAGATATTCCTTCTCCATCTTGACAGAATGCACACCAATGATAGCACCTCATAGTCCAGTGTCTTTCTCTAATAAATTTCTACTAGTGTTTTATAGGTATAAGCTGTTTTTGCCAGTTTGTAATTTAATTTTTCACATAGTTAGTTCATCACCGACATTCTTGAATGTAGATAATCATTTACACCCCAACGTTTACTTAATTCGTACCAAAACTGGTGAATATTACTCTACATGTGCTAAACTGACGCAGTCCAGATTGCAGGATACTTCGTCCAATGCTGGACACACATGTCCTTCTGGTAGAAATGCCTCTAGTTGGCTCTAGATACAGTCCCTGTTCTTCAAATTAGGTCTGCGGATCCCCTGGAGCTTTGAACTCCGGTCGTATAATAATGCTAGACCGCATCTATATAAGAGATTGCTGGGGCTCTTAGACCTCTGCTCATCACGCCACCGTCCAACTACTGCTCGTTCTGCTATTCCTGCATTCTAGTTTTAGATTGTTGTTGATTATTATTATCGGCAGTGCTGTAGTTCGCATAGTATCTACCACCCACGCACTTCCAGAACCGCTTCCGTTCGAACAGTCACTTGCTTGCTATTACCACCAACATCATTTGATTATTCCTTGTTATTTACTCCGACTATATACCTTATATATGAGATCTGTTGTAATTATTTCGTATCTCATTCTCTTTATATTATTCATCACCTCATTGTTGTGTCTTCCCCTGGCAGAAACGTTCTTTGCTTCTAATTCGACGTTTTCTCCATCAGAACGTCCTCTCAGCATGGTGCATTATGAACAACACTCAGAAACACCGATAGCTTAAGTTGTACCCCATTTTATCAACAACTCAACGTAACGAAATACTAATCTCCAGTGCCACTGCTATATTTGCCTACCAGTTATGCTCACAGAACGGAGTTTTCAGAGAAGCAAACATTCTGAAATAATACATATGAAAATTAATTCCCCTCACCTCGAGAGAAAGCAGTGACGGAGTTGCATCGAATGAAATTTTAATTTAATGTTCCATTAACCATACCCCGAAAGTCCGAACTCGACCGGCACATTTTTAGAGGATGATCGGAAATGTTTATAGAAGGGTTTTTATGTCAGGAACTCTTGGTCTCCCGCGGCTCTTTACGGAAAAATTCCTTAGGATTGTTAGCTCATTGAACTTCGTAACTGTGTTCGCTGAGAATACCAACATACCAGAGCAGATATGTATAATGTCGAATGAATGTTGTCTTTGTAGGGGAAACGTTTCCATCCGCTCGTGGTATTACGTCCTTTTCTCCCCTCGCCCTCAGGCTTTGATTAAGTTAGTTATTAGAGTTTCTTCCCAGTAGCAGTAGGTAAGCAATTGATAGATTTGTGATCATGTTAATACAGTTCATGATGACTGTTGTGGCTAATGTAGTCGACATTTTAAACAACTGTTGCTTCTTATTGCTATGTGCTGTGACTACAGTAACAAGACTGTTGCTTTACTCTTTGTACAGTAAGTGTTGGTTTCCTATTTTTATGATGTGGGATAGGTTTACAAGCCGAACTAATTACACTGTAATTAATCACTTTAGAATAACTATTCTTTACGCTCACCCAGATATCGTCATCAACCTGTAGCAGCTCGTTGGAGCTTCCAATCTTTAACCTGCTTAGTGACCGATTGAACTGATTCAGTTATGTTTCAGTTTCCGTTGAAATCGTCGTGACTGGAACTAATTCATAACGTCTACATTTCAAATACCTTGTCTTCCTACCACCGTGGCTTTGATCTATACGTGAATTTGCCAGAAGATAGTTCCCAACGTATCGAAGAAGGTGTCAACTTCCTAGAAAAATCGAAGGTATTAAGGAATCGTTATTTCCCAGCACAGAGCTGTCCTGTGTAACAAATAATAGCCAGATATGACGTTTTAATCAGCCAGTTGTTTTAATTATTAGCCGATGTGGTATCCATTAACAGACGATAGATCTCACTGCAAGATAAATGAAAATGTGGTCAAAAGCTTTAGGAATAATCCACGACTGCACCTTTGGCTAGAGTAGAAACAAATACAGAAAAATTCAAAACCTAATGCGCTCCCTTCAGACTATCGAAAATTTCCTAATTCATCTTATAGTATCCTTTCTGAACTTGTTTGTTTACTGCCGCCAATAAAAGCTGTACTTCAGTCACAATGGATGCTCGCTTCTCCAGATAAAATAAGGTTAACAGTATTACAATCGTTTGTGAACAATTCTTAACAATCGAACTAGAAGTAAGAACACACTGTATTCTCTACCATTAAATTCACGTAAGGATCAAAGCCACGGTGGTACCAGATAAATTTCTGGTATTTGGAATGTGGACGTTATGAATTAGTTTCAGTCTTGATGATTTCAACGGCAACTGAGACACAATTCAGCCAATTCAATCGATCACTACGCAAGTTAAAGACTAGAAGACGAGCGAATTGCCAGAGATTGATCACGGTATCTGGTTGAGCGTAAGGAATACTTATTCCAAAGTGATTAGTTACAGTGAAATTCGTTCGGCTTGTTATCCGAAATCAAATCAACTTCCTGGGTGCAATGCGATTAGGATAACTGCGCACCATTGCAGATACTTCTGGTACGAAACCTGTGTCGTGTTTTACCGACAAGTTACCATTCACTCTTGGTATTTGCTTCGTCGTTCACTGATTTGAACTACGAGTTTCAGAGTTATACAAATACGAAACCAACACATACTACACAAAGGGTAAAGCAACGCCATGTTGCTGTATTACACAGCATGTAGCATTAAGAAGCAACGGTTGTTCAAAATATCGACTACAGTAGCCACAACAGGTATCATGAACTGTATTAACATGATCACGGACGTATCACTGCTTACGTACAGTTACTGGGAATAAACCCTAATAAACCAATTTAATTAAAATCTGAAAGCGAAGAGAGAAAAGGACGCAACTGAGTTGTCAACAGTAAATACCATGAGCCGATGGAAACGTTTTCCATACTAACACAACATTAATTCGAACTTGCTCGCATCTGCAGTAGCGTGTTGGTGTTCTCAGCGTACCTTGTTTGCAAAGGTGAGTGAGTTCACAGAACTGAGGAATTACTCCGTAAAGAGTCACGGGAGACCAAGAGTCCTTCACATAAAAACCCTTCTCTAAACATTCCCCACCATCCTCTGAAAGTGTGCCGATGGTGTTCGAACTCACCTTGAACAGATATGAAGGGTTCCGGATTGAACACCTATTGAGCAAGCGCTAATTTTCCTCTAGTGTTGATCTGTGCGATGCAGTTCTGCAGAGTGTGCTCTTACTGCCAAAATGTGTTATGTGCACTGTACCCATTAAAAATCTGTACTACATAACTTTCAACGAGAACTAGTAGTTCTAAGTGTAAAAAATCCATCATTGAGTTATACCTACGGAAGTGACTGATGGTGGTACATAATTTATCTTCCTACTGAGCAGTAACTCCGCAAATCGTCGTACAGAATCCCATAGCCAGTTCACCTTTCCAGTGTATCACTTCTAACAATTTGTACTTTTAAACGCCAGTAACAGTAGGATATAGCTGCAGAAGATAGGTCAGATATTAAAAACATCGAGCATAAATAAGAACTACTGACAGAAAGCGCTAGTAGTATTACAACTTGAGGCACGCGTCCCCATTTCCCTATGTCGCTCTTATCTCGCTGCTCTATTCATTACGCTTTGATGAGAACACAGTCCGTTACAGTTCTCGTATTAGTCACTGACCCGTAGTTCGCCACGAAGATATAATTATACCGGCAGCTATTTTAAAGTTTTATCACCAAACGCTTTTTGCAAGCTTCTCTATAAATATAGCAGCACGGCCGACATTTTACTAACTAGATCGTTTAATTCGCTCCAATAAAATCCGTATCATGTTTTGAAGAAGCGACCTTCTCACTGTACTTTTTATATTTTTACTTTGCTTCATTGTTACATCATGCTCATGGCTTGTAGACTTTTAAAATTGTGTAACGAATTCATCAGTATGATAAAATTTTGATTACATTTTCAAAGTAAATAAAACTTCCTCATACGTATTGGATACAGGAGTTTTTACTGTAGTTTGATTTCGTCCTTAGAGAAACCGTGGTTGCTTTAACTTTCATTTTACTTTTAATTTTTAATGGCCCTGTAAGTTACGGTAAATAATTCAAATAAGTTGGTAATCTAATCTGCTATCGGAGAAATTACAAACAATGTTATGCAAAAATAGGCCTTGATCATCTACCCTTCCTTGCCACAGGTAAGTGATCTCCCATTGTGTTTGAAACAAGGGGCGTTACACGTGCTGGATGCTGACGATATTAACATTATTATTAGAAACTTGACAGAGTATGGTATTTTAAAGTGCCATATATTCAGTTTTGCGCAGTGGTTAGCGCACTGGACTCGCATTCGGGAGGACGACGGTTCAATCCCGCGTCCGGCCATCCTGATTTAGGTTTTCCGTGATTTCCCTAAATCCCTCGAGGGAAATGCCGGGATGGTTCCTTTGAAAGGGCACGGCCGACTTCCTTCCCCGTTCTTCCCTAATCCGATGAGACCGATGACCTCGCTGTCTGGTCTCCTCCCCCAAAACAACCCAACCCTATTCAGTTTTAGCATCAACAGAAAATTTGGAATGTCAGCAAGAATCGTCAAATGGGACACCAAATTTAGAATAATTACGTACTGAAACTGAAACAGGCAAAAATCGTATATCGAAGTATCTAAATCTTGTGACTCCAGCTAGTTTTACATACGAATAATTGAGAACGTATCAGAACGTCGGGATCTGTGAGGAAACATATTTTCCATAGTATCATTTGTTGTATTCATAGTTGTAATTTGTTGCTATGTTCGAAGGCTACAGTGACCTTATTAAAATATACGTGACATCTATACATGTAGAAGGCTACTGAAACAGTAAGGAGTATACAGAGTGTATCAAAAAGAATCATCCGACTTTAAAAAAAGTCATAACTGTTGTGTTATTTGAGATATGAGCGTGAACAACGTACTGCTGGAAAGACTGCCGACCTTTACCTGGTTCCCGCTAGGTAGCAGCAGTGTGCGCCCACTTCAGTTCTAGTAAAAATGGTGTCGGGACAGCAGATAGCGTTTTGTGTTATACGTTTTGCGCGATGCGGGCGAGTAAATAACTGTTAAGTGTCCTTTTCGTACTAGGTATGGTGTGGATCCTCCTAAAGAACAGAGCTTTAGACGATGCAATGAACAATTCCAAAAAACAGATTGTTTGTGTAAAGGGAAATCGCCAGCCGTCCCCGAGTGCGTGACACAGACGTCGAAGGAATCCGCCGTAGTTTCCCAAGGCGTCCGCAGAAATCCGTTAGCCGTGCAGCTCGACAGCTCAGCATGCCCCCGATGTCCGTCTGGAGTCGACGTTTACTCACGAAACCATACAAAATTCAGCTACTGCAAGCTCTTCGTGAATGTGAGAAACAACAACGTGGCAAGAAAGAGGATGATAGTTTTCTTCCACGCTCAATATTTAGTAACGAGGCAACATTCCACTTAAATGGAAAAATAAACCGTCGTAATGGGAGAATATGGGATACAGAACAACCACATTAAGTCGTACAACATTTAATGTGTTTAGGGCAGTTTGATGGGAAAAAGTGTATGGTCCATTTTTCTTTGCCGAGAACACTGTTACAGGAAGCACATATCTCGATATACTTAAGAACTTTCTTTCCATAGATGCAGACTGATTCGTACGAGTACATTTACCAAAAGGATGGGGCACCGCCCCACTAGGATCTGAAAAGGTGGGATTTTTAAACCAAAGGGTTACTGAAATATGGATCGGTTTCACTGTACCAAATGATTCAGCCTTACAGCACTGGCCTCCAAGGTCACTGGACCTCACTGTATGTGATTATCTCTTGTGCGGGTTTATAAAAGACTGCTTATGTGCCTCCGTTAGCAACAACAATGAATGAACTAAGACATCGCTTAACAGCTGCAGTGGAAGCTGTAACCCAACACATGCTCGCTGCAGCGTGGGAACAATTTGAATACCGCATTGACATATGCCGTGCATCACAAGGGAAGCATATTGAAGACCTAGGAAAAGGTATGTAAAAACTTTTTGAGTTTCTCGTTCATCAAAAAACAAAATTCATTGTATATGTTTATTAGTTTCAGAAACATAAACGTGCCAAATCGGATGATTCTTTTTGATAAACTCCGTGTTATCAGCAAACCACTACAATCTCAGAACAGCACTGACACTCGCCAATACATAACTAGAAGAAGAATAATCGCCAATGTTTCGAGCTGTACGTGTCTATAATTCAGAAAAAAAAAATGCAGTAGGAACAGTAGGAACATGTTTAAAGCACAAGACAAATGAATATCACACGAAGTATGCTTTATTCCGCACGCCTTCCTGAATAGGACTATTATATGTGCGATGCCTGTTCTTCCGGACTTGTAATAGTAATATCTAGTTCTGACGGCGATTCATGGTAAATCTTCATGTTGATGCACCCGGATTCCGGCGTCTTGTGGGAATCCAGCAAAAACGCGGTGAACATTGGGGATGGGGATGGTGGACAGTAGTCTCTAAATCTTGTGGATCCAGTTACTTTTACAAAAGAATGATTGAGAGCTTACCAGACTGTAGGAAACTGTAAGGAAATATATTTTCCATTGTATCATTTCTTGCATCCAGAATTGTAATTAGTTGTGATGTTCTAAGCATAGAGCTGACAGTATTAAAATATATGTGACATCTATACACGTACGCGGCTACTGAACAGTAAGGAATATATTGCAAGCAAACCACTACAATTTCAGAATAGCACTGATCTGTTGCAATCTGCTTGCTGTGAAAGAATAACTCACAGTTTTGATTATTTGAGGATATGTAAAAATGTATGCTTCATGTCCCATAAGACAAGTTGGTGCTTTGGGTAGGATGGAAGTCGTGCTCGGATAACCGAGGCCGTAAAGGCGACCGCCCGCCCTGTTAAATTACTTCAGTGCCCTCACGCGGCTGAGATCGGTGATTCACTTTCATCCTGAATAACAAAAAATGGTTCAAATGGCTCTGAGCACTACGCGACTTAACTTCTGAGGTCATCAGTAGCCTACAACTTAGAACTAATTAAACCTAACTAACCTAAGGACATCACACACAGCCATGCCCGTGGCGGGATTCGAACCTGTGACCGTAGTGGTCGCTCGGCTCCAGACTGTAGTGCCTAGAACCGCACAGCCACTCCAGCCGGCCCTGAATAACGGTAGGCAGTGTACACCCAGATGAGTGCAGTGGTTTTATGGGTGCCACTTCCCACCTTACAACATCAATTTTCAATCATTTTCTTTTGTGAATGTTTGATACGATGCTTATTTACCACCCGTTATAAATTTACTTTTGTCGAAGCGACGTACTTACAGGTAGGAAGCAGGCAGCGCCAATATAATTTCTAATTCTAAAATTCTGCATCAGCAAGAGTGTAGGAATTAAAAAGAAGTGAGTGTTCGTCGTCCTTTCCAATCATTGGCTACGCTCTAGATATGCACTGAAGTGCCAAAGAAACTGGTATTAGGCAAGCGTATTCAGATACAGAGATATGTAAACAGGCAGAATACGGCGCTGTTGTCGGCAACGCCTATATACGACAACAAGTGTCTGGCGCAGTTGGATCGGTCACTGCTGCTACAATGGCAGGTTATCGAGATTTAAGTGAGTTTGAATGTGGCGTTTTAGTCGGCGCACCAGCGGTGGTAAACATCATCTTCGAGTTAGCGATGAAGTGAGGATTGTCTTGTACGACCATTTCACGAATGTACCGTGAATATCAGAAATCCGGAAAAACATCAAATCTCCAACATCGCTGCGGCCGGAAAAAGACCCTGCAAGAACTTGATCGACGACGACTGAAGAGAATCGTTCAACGTGACAGAAGTGCAACCCTTCCGCAAATTTCTGCAGGTCTCAATGCTGTACCAACAAGTGTCAGCATGCGAACCATTCAAGGAAACATCATCGATATGGGCTTTCGGAGCTGAAGGCCCACTCGCTTACCCTTGATGATTGTACGACACAAAGCTTTACGCCTCGCCAGGGCCCGTCAGCACTGGATTGTCGATGACTAGAAACATGTTGCCTGTCGGAGGAGTCTCGTTTCAATTTGTATCGAGCGGATAAACGTGTATCGGTATGGAGACAACCTCATGAATCCATGTATCCTCTATGTCATCAGGGGACTGTTCAAGCTGGTGGAGGCTCTGTAATGGTGTGGGGCGTGTGTAGCTGGAGTGCTATGGGACCCCTGATGCGTCTAGATACGACTCTGACAAGTGATACGTACGTAAGCATCCTGCTTGATCACCTGCATCCATTCATGTCCCTTGTGTATTCTGACGGCTCTGCTAACGGTTTACTACGCGTTCCACATCGCTGTTAACAGGTTCTACACAACGATGGTGACTACTTTGAAGGACAGTACCAGGTGCAAACATGTGACTCTTTTGTATCAGTTGTGAATAAATAGTTGCCACTATTTAAGTTCCAACCCTCGTATTAATATGGTCTTATAGCGCGTTGTGTAGGACGGATATAAAATATGTAGAGGATGTATTTTAGATAGTTACAAGATGTCATTACACTAAACTCATCGGAAAATGATTCAAGGGGCTCTTGGAGGTTGTGGTTGCGCGCTAGGAAACTATTCCATGACCTCTGACATCTTTTCGCGGACGTCCGTGAAACGGATGACTGAAGATTTCCTTCTGTTTACTCCTGTCTGCAGTATATCTACAACTGCTGCTCGTCTAATAAGAGACAAGGCTATCCCTACCCATGGATACATTTTGTGGACTAGGGTCGGATTTAGTTAACACATCCAGTTATTGCATTCGCAGTCTTATTCAGCTACCTGTGAGAGCGCTGAATGATAGGAAACTTTGTGTCGGGAGCGTTTCGCAAATTTCGGTCTGACAGTCGTCTCTCATAGAGCAAAAACCATGTACGACATGTGTACATGCCTTCTTCAGCGTTTTCGCCAACGTAAGGACATAGTACCTAGGGATTTCAGAAAGGAAGTTAAACTTGTCGTCCTACGCTAAGACCCTTGCGCAACAAGAGAGGCACATTGTCAGGAAAGAGTTTATGATCCCAGTTTCCTGCAGGCGTACTGCTACGGCGATAAGGTTAGCAGCTGCATCACAGTGTGCGACTGAAACGGCGCAGCAACTGCAGACCTATCCAACAGTTGAAGTGCACGAGACAGTATGGTTCTTGTGGGCAAAATGTCTAAATTGCATATACACAATATGATCACAGGTATCCGGGCACCCCCAAAAAAAATGAGTTGTGCTGCCACCTACAGCCAGGTACTCCATATCAGCGACCTCAGTAGTCATTAGAGATCGTGAGAGAGCCGAATGGGGTGCTCTGCGGAACTCACGGACTTCGAATGTGGTCAGATGACTCGGCGTCACTTGTGTCCTACGTCTGTACGCGAGATTTCCACACTCCTAAATATCCCTAGTCCCACTGTATCCGATTTGATAGTGAAGTGGAGACTTGGAGCGACACTCACAGCACAAAGGTGTACAGGCCGACCTCGTCTGTTGACTGATAGAGGCCGCCGACAGTTGAGGAGGGTCGTAATGTGTAATAGGCAGTCATCTTTCCAGACCATTACACATGAATTCCAAACTGCATCAGGATCCACTGCGGCGGGAGGTAAGAAAACTTGGATTTCATGGTCGAGCGGCCTGTTCACAAGCCACACATCGCGCCGGTAAATGGCAAACGTTGTTGGCTTGGGTTGATTTGAGGGGAAGAGACCAAACTGTGAGGTCATCAGTCTCTTCAGATTAAGGAAGGATGGGGAAAGAAGTCGTCCGTGCCCTTTCAAAGGAACCATCCTGGCATTTACCTGAAGCGATTTAGGGAAATCACTGAAAACCTAAATCAGGATGGCCGGACGCGGGATTGAACAGTTGTCCTCCCGAATGCGAGTCCAGTGTGCTAACCACTGGGCCACCTCGCTCGGTCCAAACGACGTCTCGCTTGGTGTAAGGAGCGTAAATATTGGACGACTGAACAGTGGAAAAACGTTGTGTGGAGTGACGAATCACGGTACACAATGTGGCGATCCGATGGCAGGGTGTGGGTATGGCGAATGCCCGGTGAACGTCATCTGCCAGCTCGTGTAGTGCCAACAGTATAATTCGGAGGCGGTGGTGCTATGGTGTGGTCGTGTTTTTCATGGAGGGGCTTGCTCCCATTGTTTTACATGGCACTGTCACAGCACAGGCCTACATTGATGTTTTAAGCACCTTCCTGCTTCCCACTGTTGAAGATCAATTCAGGGAAGGCGATTGCATCTTTCAACACTATCGAGTACCTGTTCATATTGCACGGCCTGTGGCGGAGTGGTTACACGACAATAACATCCCTGTGATGGACTGGCCTGCACGGAGTCCTGATCTGAATCCTATGGAACATCTTTGGAATGTTTCGGAACGCGACTTGGTGTCAGGCCTCACCGACTGACTTTGATACCCCTCCTCAGTGCAGCACTCCGTGAAGAATGGGCTGCCATTCCCCAAGGAACCTTACAGCACCTCATTGAACGTATACCTGTGAGAGTGAAAGCTGTCATTAAGAATAAAGGTGGTCCAATACCATATTAAATTCCAGCATTACCGATGGAGGGCGCCACGAACTTGTAAGTCATTTCCAGTCAGGTGTTCGGATACTTTTGATCACGTTATGTAGATTCATCATGAAGTCCTGGTGGTATATGGTCCAAATCCAATGTTGTGTCCAGCCGTAATGAAATGGTGCCAGTAATCTGACTAAAGTTGTGGAGACGTGGGTGAAGGTGATCGGTAAGTCCAGATCTTGTTTCATTCTGCAAGCTGAAAGAACACCTGACGGAAAAGAGATTATCCAACGCCGATTACTTTCACACAGTGGTCTTCGAATGCCTCCGTGGGCAAGGAGTGGATGTCTATAGTCGAGGAACTGAACGATTGGCAGAACGTTCCGATTGTTGGTTATAGAGATTTGGAGACTGTGTTTAAAAATAGTTTTATGTATCTGTGGCACTGTGACGCGGAGTGCAGTATTCAATGAAAGCACATAATAATGTGAAATTTACATTCTAAAGGCCCTTCGAACTTTTAAATGCCTACCTTGGATCACAATATCGCGTAATGACCATTCGAGGTCAAGCATGGTTATGATGCCACCTCTCTTTACGTGAGTAATTGAATTGATGTCCGTCTTCAAATCAGACATCGTTACAGTAGTTTTTTTTAAAACAATAATAGAAATCACGAATGCTACGATGTTTCTGTATAGTCCAAAAAAAGAAAAACGGCAATAGGATTTTTCAAAAAGCGCCATATGCCTGTCTCAGTGCAACAAATAACTCATTGCCGCGCCTGATTACGTTAGAGTTTAATCCCTAGTCTGTATCATTTCCGATGATTCCACATTCATGGAACTCTTCTTATGATTATGTTGTGAATATAAACCTAACATGGCTATAGACAGTGACCACTGCAGCCCTGTAATTTTGATCATTTACACTGTACGTCTATTTTCATTGTAGTTTTCTAATTTTCAGCGAAGTTGTGAACCAATACGATTGTGGTAGACTATGATTCTTTTTGCAAGGAACTCAGTTCACAAAGTACGGTAGGTATCAATGAAACAGGAAAGCTTACATGCACATGACTCACATAACTTAATTCCTGAGGTGGAACCGTATCAGCTAACGATAATGAAGTACAATACAATTCACAGAAAGCTAATCAATACAATTCACAGAAAGCTAATAAGAAAATTTAAGTACTCAAACAGAAGACAATAAAATTTACAAAAGGAAAAATACAAAGACATTTACAATACTTGGAACTTCTGCACACAATAGAAGAAGTGAGCAACAAGAAAGGCCTACATCATAGACCAAATCTGTTGGAAGCCTACTGAAAAATGAACAATACTGCACAGTGAAACGATTAACGAAGTAACACCGCTGATCGTCCAGACTGCCTTTTCTCGGGTAAGAATATTCTTCATGAATGCACAGAGCTGCCCTAAAACATGCCAATAAACACACAACAGATCAAAAGTATGCAAAGTAAGACAGTTTTCGCGTTGCCCTTATGGGGGAGATTACGTCCTGTTATAAGTTTGGTTGCTCCTGAGTACGATATTTTCAAGATTGATTTTCTTCTACATACCGTCCTAATAGCCCGAAATATTCACTGAGAATTTCATCACTTTATGATAGTAAAATTACGCTTCTACAAGCTTTACAACTTTCTTACACATTACCTTCTCAAAACCTTTAGGAAACAGAGACAGCATAAGCATTAGTTGAGGACTTTTCTCAATAAAGTATTATTTACTCGTCTACTGTATTTTTTTATGTCTGTTAAATTTTTAATTCCTTATTTATAATTTTTCCTAATTATCAGTCTGCACTGATTCGTTTCGTGATCATGCAGGTTTAAAATAAATCTTATGGTATTAGAGTAAGCCGTAAACGATTAAAAGTGTAGGAGGTGAGAGCGATTAAAATATTTACAACAAATAAAAAAATAAGGACGTTGAATACAGTTGCTAGTTGCTGCTCCGAGATGAAGAGATAGCAAAAGCAGAGGATATCTCGATGGGCCGCTTCAAACCAGTCGGAAGACTAGTGACCCAGAATCATTAAGACGCCGACTGATGAGATATCTCTCCACGAACCTGTTTTGGAACATAACAGTAATGATCACTTTCGTATGTACGACACGTACAACATAGAAATGTTTCATTGCTAGTGAACTCAGTTTCTCTAGACGACTTGTTAGATTTGTTAATATTATAATGAAGCTCTAAGCAGCAAATGTTTTAATGGATAAGAGTTACGCTATTTTGTCGAAAACTGACATTATGAGCGCGTGGCTGTGTACAAAATACAGATGGACTCTTACAGAGAAGACAACAGCAACCAGCCACTTTTTACAATGCTATTTAACCAAAAAATATCCTTTAGAATAATTTGTTTACATCATCTAAAATTGTTGTGAGGTGCAATTACAGTTAAAGAGAAACTTCCTGGCAGATTAAAACTGTGTGCCGGACCGAGACTCGAACTCGGGACCTTTGCCTTCCGCGGGCAAGTGTTTGGATAGCTCAGACGTTAGAGCACTTGCCCGCGGCAGGGAAAGGTCCCGAGTTCGAGTCCCGATCCGGCACACAGTTTTAATCTGCCAGGAAGTTTCATATAAGCGCACACCCCGCTGCAGGGTGAAAATCTCATTCTGGCAGTTGTTTTGCTTGTAGTACACCACCACCCTAAGGAAATTTTATCGTTTGGGAAAACAAAAAGTGAGAAAAATGTAATATGTATCGTAACGTGACCTAACCGTCTATATGAACTTAAATAAATAGCGTTGTAAAAAGTGGCTGGTTGCTTTTATCTTGTCAGTAAGAGTCAATCTGGATTAGAATTAATCTCATGACTGCATCTTGTCAGTTTCTCAAATGGAATTTTCACCACTCTTCAGCAGCAAATGTTCGACGCTCTGTGACATGGATCGAGTCTCATTTTATTCGGTGCATCCCTTGGTACAAAATTCGATATTAGACTTCGTTTCGAAAATGAAAACTTTGAAAACAAGCATTTTTATTCTAATGTTTTCAAAGCTCCACACAAGTGCGAAATAATTCGTACCTTTTATAAGTTCCAGAGGAAAATTTCACTGTGCTAAGTCACTGTTTGCACGTACACGCATAATAATTTCGTTGATGATGTCAGCTCGGTTATAGTTGGTGAACACACTCATTTAGCTTGATGTCAAAAGTGACGTGTTTGGAGTGTGCAGCCTTTCCAAGGGCCGCATAAATAAGTATGTCATCGCAATCTGAGGTCATTTCTGTTCTCATATGGCTGTCATGCGTATGGAAGTAAATAAGAACGTGTCTTTTATCAAAATGCTCAAACGTTACGTCAGAAAAAACTAAGAAATAGAAGTTATCAAATGAGCTTACATAAGTATGCAGTTGCAGAAGTTTATAGAGAGTGTACGTAGGAACAAGTAGCAGGCGGTCCCATTAGACGACGTCACCGTTGTCAGCACTGTCTGGTTCTCTTTCTCAGTTCAGAACCACCACCTCTACTACATTTATGACACATTTCCCTGCTGCCCTTGACATCCATGAACAAGGAGGTCTGCAGGATGGAAGTGAAAGATTATTTTTTGCCACTCCGTCAACGACAAGGTCACTATAGATGAAAAACAAGCTGGGATTGATGTAGGATGCGGAAGGAAAACAGTCTTGGCAGTCGGACGCGGTTTCAAACAGCAACCTGGCGAAATCTAGTCCAGCGTCTTACTACTGCGCCATCTGACTATGTACTAAAGTCGTCAGCGGAAGAGAAACATTAGCTGCTTTGGACGAAAGACGGTGTAGATAGCTGAACTGGCACAGCAAAAGGAACCTGAGCAGCTGTGATTTAGGAAAGCCAAGAAAACCCTGCAGCACAATATACGAAACAAGATTTCAGTTGATTCCTTCAGAACCACATTCCGGCGTTTCAGTACGTAATCATCATGCTTGTGAGCTTTATTTTGACATTTTACGATCAATGATACCTTTGCTACGAGGGCTATTCGGAAAGTGAGGAACGATCGGTCACAAACTGGAAACCACTATGAAAATCCGATGAGGCTTTTTACAGACGTTTTGGGCAGTTTCTCTAGTATGCCCGTCGATCACATCAAGACGCTCTTTTCAGTTGTGAGCGAGTAAAGGTGCCTAGAACAACAATGTCTCCCGCCAAGTAGGAGGGCCCACGGAGAGGCTTCGCCTTAATGAATGCAGCCCACCTAACACAACTGCCAAGCACATCCTTCTTCATGGCAATTCTCAGGCGCCTTCTGCAGGGGCAGTGAAGACGCTCCTGCAGCCTTTTCGATGGGAAGTGTTCGATCACCCACAACACAGCCCAAATTGGCTCGTCCTGAGTCTCATCTCTGTTCACACTAAACGCTGGACACGAAGGCAACACTTGGGCGCAGGTTAGGCGCTATAGACCAGCGTAGAGATTTATCGGAAAGCGCAGGCGGCTGCCTTCCATGACGATGGTGTTGGAAATTTGGTATAACGCTCCGACAAATGTCTAAGTCGGAGCGGTGACTATGTATAGAAGTACCTGGAAGGTGTAGCTACATGTGCGAAGAAAACAGTTTTGATTTTCACTGTGGTTTCCATTTCGAGACCGATCGTTCCTTACTTTCCGAACAACCCTGAGCGTCACGGTATAAACTTCTTTATATAATTTGAAACAGCTTTCTGACGTTTAACGCACACAAAGCAATTCATTTCTGTGACAATCAAGAATATATGGTTTTTTTGTATTCTTTTAATCAGTTCATTTGCATTTCAACGAGAGACACAAAAGTTATACATAACACTAATCTGCAAAATATAGATGTAAAAAGTTATAATTTTCTCTGTAATACTTTTGTCAGTTTTCGACGCATTTTTATGTCTGAATCTCTCCGGAAACCGCCATAAGTGCAGAAATGTTCCTCAGTACACCAATGGAAAAACATATGTTTTGCTCGACAGCATTACTCAAAGCTGATTCTGCTCAAGATCACCGCTCGTAAAATTACTCGATTATTGGACGTTATGTCACTAATGCAAAGGAAATCAGTTTCAAATACACTTATTTCTTAAACAAAACAGCATCACCCGTGAACCAAAAGTCAACTCAGTTAACATCCTGCCAAATTAATAAATTACGAAAAAAAGCGTCTCCAGACGACAGTGTCACATACACGCCCGGTTCTCACGAGAGGCCAGTAACAAATACATTTAACTATGGTTGGCTTTCGGATACGGATATGATTTCTAGTTTTTTAGACTGAAGTAAACAGCAATGAGTATTTATTTTATTTTCTCAAAATAAGTGACCCAGATGTCAAACAACGAAACATTCAGTAGCCCTACCACCATTTCCGCGAATACAAAAGCGGCCTGATGGTGCGCACTAACAGATTGGCGGAAGTGTAAGTCATTTTCACCAAAAAAAAAGAAAAAAAGATGTAGTAGTAAACTCGACCAAATCGTCGGACACTCGGTACAAGAGAGTTGTCATCACTATTGATAGAGCAGGATGTAAAGTGCCTCTTACGTGAGGAAGACATTTTTACCAGTTTTAATAAATTATTGTCTCTTATTGACGTATTCACGATAGTTAGGAAGTGCTGTAGTCCGTAGCCGGCCATGAATCGGAGAGCATTTCCCACGTTTGCTGGCTAGGTGACGTAGCGACCATATGTCGCGCGTAGCGGGGTGGGGCTCGGCGCTGGATCGTAGCAACAAGGATTAGCCTGGGAAATATACGTGACGGGAAGTACCGCCATCTTGGCGCCAAAGTCACCGATTTTGTTTATTCATATTTAATAATTAAAGTCATTTATGACAACATGAGTACTAGGAGAAGCCTCTGGATATTTAAAACAATTTATCATAACTTTGCCTCGTTAAAATTCACACCCGTTTATTAACAAATGCATATCTTAGTAAGTACGAACTTGATCGGAAATCCACGAACTGTGACGAAACTACTAAGAGATACGGACTGCGCGCCAAAGTCGGCAGTCGGCGTTAAGAGCTCTTCCTGTCTTGTTCGATGGTAGCCATGCTCTCGGTTACGAGTAGTTTGTGACACGAGTGCTTCATTATTGATCTAATAGGAATAAAAGTGATATTACGGCATTCTGAATGTTAATTTCAAGTAAATAGATACCCCAAAGTTGATGGATAGCAATTTCAGATGATAAGCTTCCACCGACAGAGACATCCAATGCGCCAATGAACAATCTGCACGGGACGACATTTACGAGAGCTGCACCGCGCACAGGTAGGAGGAAATCCGACGACACGACCCACCAAGGCGGATCAAGGAAGGTCCGACTTACACTGGCAAATTCCGGGTGGAAATGCTGACCAGTCATACTGTACATCACATATACCACCCTCTACGGACTCGCGACTAAGCTGAGTAATAACAGTATCAGTTTAGAAGCGAGGGGATCTTGCAAGGACCAAAGTGCAGACGCGGGCAAAAACCACTCAGTGAAAGCGTACTGCCCCGACAGTACCGCCTCTTGTGCTACTAAATCTATGATTTCCTGTCGGCAAGGTCACAAATCATAGCAACCGACAGAAATTCATCGTGTGAAACAGAAGTGATATATGGCGTTCCCCAAGGAAGTGTTATATGGCGTCCCCTGTTCTAGATCTATATAAACGATATAGGAGACCATCTGAGCTGGTGTCTTAGGTTGTTTTTAGATGATGCTGTGGTTTATCGACTAGTAAAGTCATCAGAAAATCAAAACAAATTGCAAAGCGATTTAGATAAGATATCTGTATGGTTCAAAAATTGGCAATTGACACTAAATAACGAAAAGTGTGAGGTCATCCACATGAGTGCTAAACTTCGGCTACACGACAAATCAGCCAGATTTTAAGGCCATAAGTTCAACTAAGTATCTAGGAATTACAATTACGAACGACTTAAATTTGAACGGTCACATAGATAATGTTGTGACGATGGCAGAGCAGTTGGCAGAACACTTAGAAGATGCAACAGGTACTTTCTACTGTATGCTTTCCGTCCTCTGCTAGGGTACTGCTGTACTGCATGGGATTATTACCAGATAGGATTGATAGAGGACATCGAAAAAGTTCAAGGAGAGACAGTTCATTTTGTGTTATAGCGAGATAGGAGACAGCGCGTCGCGGACGTGATAATCGAGTTGCGATGGGAGTCATTAAAACAAAGGCGTTTTTCGTTGCGGAGAAATCTTTTCAAAAAATTACAACCTCCAACGTTCTCCTCCGAATGCGAAAATATTTTGTTGACACCCGCCTACGAAAGGAGAAATGATCACTGCAATGAAGTAATCAGAGCTCGCATGGAAGGACAGTGGCAGCCGGTAACTCGTTAATTTACTGTACGTTTCATTTAATTACAACAATAACAGAAAGCTTTCCTCCTGTCAGCGTATTTAATTGTCATTTTCCAAAAAATATTTATTGACATGTCAGCTGAGTTTCTTGACAACTCCATTAACACCAGTCTCATTCCTCTCCCGAAGGTCATCTGCATGCCTTAAGGTGACAAGCAGTCTGTCCTACGAAAATACAGTATAATATACTGGTGGAGATACATGAATGACAACTCCTGATTGACAGTAAAGTAGAAAGGAAGATAGAACAACTGCACAAACTAAACAAAAATCATAAAGTTCACTAGAGAAAGAACAAGCACGACAAACAAACTTCCTGGATACATCTATCACAAATAAAAATATCACTTACAATTTACGTTTAAACAAACACTCATTCAGTATTTGCACGGAAACCACCACGATACACACAAGCCTATATCAACCATGTAACCGCCCACAGTCTCAAAATTATGCGGCTCTGAAAAACAAGCTCTATAGATTACGCATTGCAGCGCTAGACAATCACAAATGGAATAAAGAGCAGCACATAATAACTCAGACAGCAAAAAACAACGGGTACCAAGAATCTCTAGCTAAAAAATTGCGTAATAATTTGTATAAAAACATAAAAATGAAATAATCTAAACAAGTAAAGCAAAACCCCACACAAAGCCGGGGCCACACAACACTTACCACAAACACACACACCAACAATACCATACATACTGAAGGTCAACAGACAAACTAGTACACACCCACATATGGAAACAAAATAACACACAGAGATGCTAACATCCTTAAGAAACAAGGAATAAAACTAGCCTACCGAAGTGATAAGTCAGTACATAAATGTTTAAAAAAGGAGGACGAGACAGATATATTTAGAAATGTGGCATTTGTCAACTTCATTACAACAGCTGTGAGTACTTACGACAGATCAGAAGAACATTAGAAATGAAATATAAAGAGCATAAAAGGGCATGGAAAAATAGCACCAGCCATTCAACATTCGTAAAACAGCTGCGACAAGAAAGAAAAAAACATCCTCTAACACAACAAGAAAATTTTCAAATTCAAAAGACAATCAAAGAAAAAAGGCACATAATAAACGACCAAACAAACATTAGCAAGGAAACGTTATTTACACTAATAAAACGTGCAGTAGATATGTAACAACCACTTTAGTGACCTTAGAAATAGTGTCGCATAATAGAGGCAACGTATCCACTCATGCTGATAAAAAAATCTTAGAAATGTTCAGCATGTAATCAAATGTACAAATTAATTTATGATGTGAATGTAAAACGATTAGTTCCACATTATTATGAGTTATCGTACAGAATAATCCATGAAACGAGAAACTAACTACCTAACTCACACACCGCCATACCATAATATACTAGCTATAAGAAGATAAGAATTTGCACACAGAGACATTAGGACATATCGTCAATCCTTTGTATACACATACACACACACACACACACACACACACACACACACACACACAAACACACATCAGTCTAATAATATAAACACAAACAAAGAGGAATAAAAGTTCCTTTCACAACCACAAAACCACAACAAAAGACAGGAGCAACCTGCAACATCAAAAGAAAAGTACACGAGTGCAAGTAGTTATACACAGCATGAAAATAAAAGTGAAGTGCAGTGCACTAAAATCAAGCACCTGGGAGTAGAAGAAAGTTAGGAATGTTGCAGAAAAAAACGTGAGTAATAATAATGATTTAATACTTTTTAATAACAGTAATTTAAAACATGGGAGCTGTTCTCGGCAAAACATATTTGTAAGAAAAACAATATTGTTATAACGACCACTGTTGCTGCTTTAAAATAAAAGGAAACCCGTATGGGCTAAAGAAAGACTTTTGTCACATTCGAAAAAGACGGTACACTAGTATAACCTATAAAGAAGCACTGGAACATTTATACCTACAAGGGTCACTCATTCGTTTACACACTCTAAATTCACATGGTGCAACTTATGTCCTAGAAGTGTGGAAACAGCGAGATCCCGTTTGTTACCAGATTTTGAAACATCTACTAGAAATAGCTGGTCCAGCGCGTATTAATGTCCTTCGAGAAACCTGCTATAGCGATGGGTGTATGGGAAGGTCCTCAACCACTAAATACCCAATGCAACGAAGTATCAGACTGAGATCTATATAGTGTATAGTGGGGCAACACTTCAACTACGACTACTGCAGAGAAGGGTCGCTGCCAGTCGTCACCACTCAGCGGTAACAACACTGCAGTCCCTGACAAACATCGACTTTGCGACTCCATGGCACTTGACTGCCGAACTCTCACTTTTTTTATTCGATCTTCATCCCCATCGCCGGCCGCGGTGGCCAAGCGGTTCTAGGCGCTTTCGGTCCGGAACCGCGCGACTGCTACGGTCGCAGGTTCGAATCCTGCCTCGGGCATGGATGTGTGTCATGTCGTTAGGTTTAAGTAGTTCTAAGTTCTAGAGGACTGATGACCTCAGATGTTAAGATCCATAGTGCTCAGAGCCATTTGAACCATTTTCCATCCGCATCCCCCACTTGCACTCCTCCTATACCTGCTTGTCCGCGTTCCTTAAATGAATGGATCAAGAAAGAAAAATCATGGTGTTTGTGCTTTTTAATACTTGTTTTAGGCAAGAATAATTTTAAGCCTGGAACTCTTTGGTTCTGGTTACGAGAAGAAGTCTGAAAAATTCACAGTTTCAAAATTCAAACAAAACAAGCCGTCTAAATTTGTAATTCGCAACAGAAACTCAATCAACTAATGTTTAAATATTTAGGAATAATTCAGTAGCAGCTGATTCTTCCGTCCGTCATTAATAGAACAGCTTCATACTTATAAATGAGCTCTATAAAGCACGTTTTTGTGCTTTTTCTTCGAGAATAATTAAGCACCATTATGGTTTGGCTAATTAAATGGCCAACTAGCTATTGAATTCATTGATTATTGGAAATCTTAAAATAAAACTGATGTTTCTACAGAAATGAGACAAGGTTAAATCCAGTTTTAAAGACCTGTCTGAATAATATTTTAACGAAACGAACATGCAGTGAATAATCAAAATTTGGATATATGTACGTACGTACGCGTATATGTACGTATATTCCACATCTCCTCCTAAACATTGGACTGAATTAAATCAAACTTGCACTTACTGTTCAGAACTAATTGCCGTGTGGGTAAGAACCACTTATCTATCAAAGGGTGGGGGTGATACAGTAGTGTAGCCATTGACGCGCAAATAGCCAGACTTTATTCATCCAGTATTTGAAAATGAGAGCAATCAAGGACTTGCATCAAACTTTACATATAATTTCAAACCATTAAGAAACATTTTCCCAGTGGTACCCCCACCAAATTAAAGAAAGAAAGAAATAATTTTTTTTTCATAATGTGGGGGTCACAGTCATAATATATTTCTTTAAAGTCAGTACCGCCACCAGATTGCTGTTTATTTACAGTGTTACATTTACACAATCATGATTTCGGCTCCAAAGTGCCATTATCAAGTGTTTAAGTGTTATAAATTGCCTAAGATGTGCGTAAGTGTAAATGTAACACTGTAAATAAACAACAGTCTAATGGTGGTACTGACTTTAAAGAAAGAAAGAAAGTTCATTGCTTAATATATTTTCTCCGGTCATGCAGTAAATTTGTTGCATGAGGCATACTAGCTGTATTTGTGACACATTTTTCAGACAGTATTCACATATACCATGAATATATCTGCAAAATTATATCATTATACCACGCATAGTTCAGGAGACAGGATGTCATAAACATTAAGATGCGTGCAAAACAGTCGCATCCTGCATGACTTCTTTGCTACAAACTCTATTCGTATCATATTTCGCGGACGCTATCTACATATGCCGCTAAACATACCTACAAAATTATACCACTGTACGAAACATAGTTCAGGAAAGGCGAAGTCATAAACATTAAGCTGCTTAAAAACGAAACTGCAAGGCGAGATTCGCTAGAGGCACAAGTGAACTACGTGCACAAATATGTATGAAATACAGTATGCTAAATATATGTGAAATGATGGTACACGAGCAAAGCCGTCCCTCAAAAATTACTCGATCGATTTCAACCGAACTTGGTACACATAATTTACTTTAGGGAAAGAAATACTATGGGGTCAAGAAACAGTAATCTTCTATTAGAGTGAGGATGATAACGTGGAGAGAGAAAGGGTTTGGAGGATATGGGTAGGAAGGGGCAAAGGAGGAGATGGACACAGATAGTGGGAGAGAAAATGAAGAGGGAGAGAGAGAGGAAGGGCAAATGCGCAGAAAGAGCTTAGGAGGAGATGGACAGAGAGAGGAGAGGAAGAAATGGACAGAGAGAGGGAGAGGAGAAGATGAACAGAGAGAGGGAAGGAGAAGATGAACAAAGAGAGGGGAAGGAGGAGATGGAGTGAGAGGGGGTGGAGAAGATAGACAGAGAGAGGAGAGGAGGAAACAGAAGACAGAGAAAGGGAGGAAGAGGAGATGGAGAGAGGGGAGAATGAACTGGACAGAGAGAGGGAGAGGAGATGATGAACGAACAGAGGGTAGGAGAAAATTAATGTTCAAAAAATGTGTATGAAATCGTATGGGACTTAACTGCTAAGGTCATCAGTCCCTAAGCTTAGACACTACTTAACCTAAATTATCCTAAGGACAAACACACACACCCATGCCCGAGGGAGGACTCGAACCTCCGCCGGGATCAGCCGCACAGTCCATGACTGCAGCGCCCTAGACCGCTCGGCTAATCCCGCGCGGCAGAAGATTAATAAAGAGAGGGGAAGAAGGAGATGGAGTGTGAGGGGGAGGAGGAACGGGACAGAGAGAGGGAGAAGAGTAGGGTAGGAGGATATGTACTTAGAGGAGGAGGAGGAGGAGGAGGAGGAGATGGACACAGGAAAAGGAGCAGATGTACAGAGAGTAGGGAGCAGATGGACAGAAAAAGGAAAATTGGGGGAGATGGACCAGAGAGAGATAAGAGAAGATGTTGGACAGAGAAAGGAAAGAAGAGGAGACAGATAGAGAGAGGGTAGAGAAGAAGATGGTCTAATATAAGATTAGAATAAATACATACCCAGGTAAATAAAACAGACTTTGCAGGAAAGTAAATAACTCCTTTTTATATGAAACAATTCAAGAAATAATGCAACACACTGCACAATGTCGCATGCAACAATAATGCGATTTCCTTTTCATTGTTTCATTGCCAGCCACTGATAAACAAAACCCAACTCTAATTGCACTCTTTACTCTTTCCTTGCATTGACTCATTAGGCACACCAAAAGTGGCTCCATTTAGTAGAAAACCAAGAAATACGCGGTCTGAGCAAAGGAGAAGTAGGTTTTATGGAACTATTGCTCAACAACACAGTTGAATTCCAATCTATTGACTTGCTTTCAATCATCTCCTCCTCTCCACCTTAGAGTTACTGCCCCTTCTTACTTCTATTCTATTGTTTTCCTCCTCCTCCGTTATCCGATCTCCCCTCGTAACTTCTCCCAGTCCTTTTTATTTCAGTCATTTCAAAACCATGTTCCCAGGAAAACAGCGCCCAGATCATGTGCCCTGGCACTCATACCCAACTTCGCCATTGATGATATCAGTTATGAAGAGCCAGTTGTATTTCGCCAATGGAAAGATATATGCTTAACCTCTCTTCAGAATACATTCAAGAACGAAGATGCCAGCAAATAGCCTAGCATAAAAAATATGCTGAGAGAATATAAAAGTATTAAACTGAAGAAAAACGAAGCAAAAACATTGGTGATCCAGACCACTATGACTACTGCACATCGAGAGACTGAAAGTGGACTAGCGGCTTTGTGGACACGCAAAGTGGTAAGGAAAGTGTATAAAAGGAACAGAGACGAGAGGGTAATCATTCTAACGACGAGCATACCGTTCAGCGCCCACTGTTGAACACAGTGCTGGTCAAATATTTAACTAAGTTGAAAACTCCGATGTAAACATCACATTAAAAATTCTCTGATAATGATCGAGAAAACTAAACAGATTAGAGGTGACCCAAACGATATTTTTGTCAGCCTGGATGTGGTCTCATAACTTACGAAAGTTCCTCTGGAGGACACATTAAAACTGTTGACAGAGCATTTTTCTCCTGCAGCGATAAAGTTGTTACTACATGCAATGACGACCATCTATTTCTTGTATGGTGGTAAATTTTATGAAATGACAGACGAAATGGGTACGGGTTCTCCGTTGCCTCCAGCATTGGCCAAGATTTTTATGGAATTAAATTTGGCTCCCCTTCACCAGTTTTTGTTTTATCCTTATGTTACGACACGTTTGTCGTCTGACCACATGGCGTAGAGGCTCTTGAGCACTTCCATGAAACTATGAACAGTATGAATTCAAACACTCGGTTCACTCAGCGGCGGGGCGGGGTCGGTCGTCTGCGTTTTTGTTGTTGTTGCCACTATCGTTCAGTCCACCTATCTCAACAGGATTCTTGCCGATCGCTCTGTGGTAGTAGATACGTGCTAGGCAGTGTAAGCAGCGTTGATGAAACCACCATCTAGTACCTACCACACAGAGGCCGCGTAACTCTAGTTGAAAGTCAGTTCCTGAAAGTTCATGATTAAAAAATCGGGCGTTCGGGATCTTCAGTCTACTTGCAGAAAAGCGTTTAAAATTAGGTTAACTCTGCCTTTTATTCATATTGAACATATGAAATTGCTATCAAGTCCGTATTTAATATGGTAAAACGTTATCATTCAAAGTTCACTGTCTGTACAACGAATATTCACTCGAAAAGCCGCCAGAAATTTAGTAAGTCCGACCCGACTAATTTTCACGTTCTACCAGTCACAGACCCACAACTATTCGTGAGTTAAGGATTCGGTCGTTTCACTGGTCTTATTCGTAAGACGTGCTCGCCGAACTATTCTGTACAGAGCACAAAACACGCCACGTCGAGTTCTTACTACGACCAGAAAGGTTACACGCTCATATCTCTCAAACGATTTAATTTAGAAGCATCAAACCTTCATTAAAATATTCGTAACTCCAGTCGCTTCCGTCACGATGTGTTCGAACCGAAATTAGCTCACTATTTCCTCATCTTACAGAGTATTTTCAAGGTGCGATCTGACATCGTGTTATCTGTAGACCGCCTAGCAAGCAACACCTCTCGAGGTACTCTCCTATATGCCCACTCCTCCTTTCGCGCTTTATTTCGCTTACGCCATAGTCCCGCAGCGATCGCAGGGTCGGCGTGGTTAGAACGTATTTGGCAAGGTTAGTTTTAGGAGTGGGCGGATGCCCTTCCTGCCGCCACCCCGTATCCCCAGAGATGGAATCGGTGTACCCCAGCCGTCTGCATCTAGTGGAAATCGTGAAATAGTGCGAACGTGTTTCAAATGTCTGCGACGCGTGTAACTGAGGCGGAACGTGGGGACCAGCCCAGTATTCACCAAGCGGGGTGTGGAAAACCGCCTAAAAACCACATACAGGCTGGGTTGCTCGTCGTTAATCCGCCGGGCGGATTCGAACTGGGGCCGGTGCGCCTACCCGAGTCCATGAAGTAGCGCGTTAGCGCTCTCGGCTACCCTGGCGGGTTCCTCTTTTCGCACGGGAACAGCTTAATTCTGATTGGCTGTTGATCTAAACGACCAGTCAGGACGTTTCATCCAATTAATTCTAGCGGCAAATCTTACTTTACTAATTTGATAGTAATTAATGTTAGCGAAACTTCAATTTCATGTATTTTGTTTATCAAAATAAACGATTTGCGAAATATACATCAAATTGATAAATAAACTTATTCCGCCTCTAACTTCCATTCTGGCTGGTTTTATACAAAAGCAAGCACACACCGATATACGTCACCTGAATCGTGGTTGCAACATAACTTTCCCACGGTTCGTTTGTACAACGTTTTACGAAAAATGACATATTACATTTTAACGTACGTACCACATAAACTCTCTCAATCATTCTCACGCACTCATACGGCAAAATATAATCAAATAATAATTTTGACCGATTTTTGTATTGCGTAATGTTCAGTGACTAAAGTTTTAAAAAGAAAATTCTAATTAATTGATTTTTATACACTGATAACTTTGGAATGGCTTCAAATGATAGTGAAAATCAATGTTATTGTTCCTAACCTGGTTTTAAAAAACTAGCGTAGGTTTTTGGACTTTTAGGTAATTCTCCAGAACTATAATAAATAAAAATCTGAAATTTTGACAGCATCATTACATTAATAACAAAAGCGTGTGTACCTAATTTGAACAACATCGGATAATAACTAATATGGATTATTTAGATTCGTAGAGGGTATAAATCTTCGTATCGACTGAATGTTACGCTATGTAGCTCTCACGGCAGGCTGTGTCAGCTGTGCTGTAAACCGAAAAAAAAAAAAGAAGAAGAAGAAGAAGAAGGAGATAGCCATCCTGCAGCCATCGTACTAGACGGCTGCGTGCCTAACTGCAACGATTATCATCTCGTAATCACTTGCTGTGTTACAACTGTCCAGACAGAGAAAGAGGGAAGGTTGCCATTGTTAGACCTCTGTCTTGGTACAACGAAAGTCGGTTGTGCGTCTAAGCTACTCAGTGTACCTCAAGCCGACGAACATTGATTTATGTTTTATCGCCCAGAGGTTTCACTGTCCAGTGCAGAAGAAAGCAGTTTTAAATACACTGGTACACAGAGTAAAAACTGTTTCTGACGAGGACCACTTGGATTCCGAAATTAATCATCTGAAGAATGTGTTTCGAAAGAACGGCATGGGTCACGTGACTTTAAGTCAGCTTTCTCCACTAAAAAGAAACTTGAAAATATTGAACATCGACGTAATGAGCCTTCCTGCGGCGCCACATCTAGCAAAATAGGCAGAGTCCTGCCAAGACGAGGTATCAGATATATTTTCCGACCTCCTAAGAAGGTAAAGGAGATACTACGCCCCGTTAAGAACAGTTTCACTTCAGGATCCCTGGGATTTACAACATCTGAGTGCGGAACCATTTACATCGGTCAGTCCATCCGCACTGTTTCCGACCGCTGTGCAGAACATCAATAGCAGAAAATAATTTTTTATCAGAGTTACGACAGGTTTTGAACAAATTGGGTTGCTTCAAACGTTGAAAAAACGTAGCTCAACCAGTTTTCGTACCATCAAAATGATTCTGCCTGTTAATGTAGTGTACCAACATAATATAGTAAACAGGTGTAGGCATCTCTTTAAGCCGCTGGAGACATCAAACACGTCCTCACAGTACATTTATTCACTTACGAAATGTGTTACCCCATTGGAGTCTGAGAGTAACAGGGATATTCACAACTACAACGCTAGGAAGAAAAACGGTCAGCAATTTTATGAATCTATATTTGGCACAGAAAGGGATGAAAAAAACTCTTTCACAATTTGCCCATGGAAGTAAAATGCCTGGCATACATCACAAGTGTTTCCAGAACTAAAGATATTTCTCCTTTACATCTTTACCATAGAGGAATTATTGAATGAAAACAGACATTTATGCAGAAAAGAGACATCGAAATAGCAACAAGTATTTTTCGTCTCTCTCTCTCTCTCTCTCTCTCTCAAAAAATGGTTCAAATTGCTCTGAACACTATGGGACTTAACGTCTGAGGTCATCAGTCCCCTAGAACTTAGAGCTACTTAAACGTAACTAACCTAAGGACGTCACACACATCCTTGCCCGAGGCAGGATTCGAACGTGCGACCGTAGCGGTCACGCGGTTCCAGACTGTAGTGCGTAGAACCACCCGGCCACCCCGACCGGCTTCTCTCTCTCTCTCTCTCTCTCTCTCTCTCTCTCTCTCTGTGTGTGTGTGTGTGTGTGTGTGTGTGTGTGTGTGTGTGTGTGTGTGTGTTCTTTGTTTCTTCTGTTGACACGTTCCACAGCACAACGTTTATCGCAAATATAATGTATGGAACATGTAACGAACTAACACTGCCCAAATACAAAGATTCGTGGCTGAGCTATAGAAGCTAGCGATCACATCTAAAACTTCTTTTCGTGGTATTGAGTTATCCGATTCTGTACCAGGCTATGAAAGGAGACAAAATCATTTTACAAACACAGAAATGTAGCCACGCACTCGACATGGACAAATTTTAAGGTACACTTTAGTTATCTTAAAACCTTCTCACAATTTGTCGCCTTTTCTGAGAAGTATCCTGGACTGCTGAGATAGTCCACATAATATTCGACATAATCCTGGTGCGTCTCTATATCTATGATAAAATTTATAAAAACTGTAGTTGTATGAGGCACAAAACATCTTTCCTTTCATTGAAATCACTTGATAAACATAAAATGTGCAGCCACAATTGAGTCAGTATCACAAAGCTGGGTCAAAGACACTTTCGGTCAGCGAAAATGAGAAGCAGACGACTTTGGCTCCTGGGAGAGGACGGGGGACTGGCCAGTACTCACTTAGGGCTGCAATCAGTGACTGCGAGTGGAGCGGCGCCGAGCCGAGTAATCGGAAATCCGGCGCCGCCACCTGCGCCTGCCGCCGCTGATAGCGGCAACCCGCAGCTCATCCCAGCCCGATCCTCCACGGTGTGGTTGCGCTCCCAGTGGTGCGTGGGACGCCATATGCTGCTGGCAATCTGCACAATCTGGTTGCCTGCACAATTCGTCGAATATTCGCTAGGAACTATCTACATCTACATCTACATCTACATTTATACTCAGCAAGCCACCCAACGGTGTGTGGAGGAGGGCACTTTACGTGCCACTGTCATTACCTCCCTTTCCTGTTCCAGTCGCATATGGTTCGCGGGAAGAATGACTGTTGGAAAGCCTCCGTGTGTGCTCGAATCTCTCTAATTTTACATTTTTGATCTCCTCGGAAGGTATAAGTAGGGGGAAGCAATATATTCGATACCTCATCCAGAAACGCACCCTCTCGAAACCTGGCGAGCAAGCTACACCGCGATGCAGAGCGCCTCTCTTGCAGAGTCTGCCACTTGAGTTTGTTAAACATCTCCGTAACGCTATCACGGTTACCAAATAACCCTGTGACGAAACACGCCGCTCTTCTTTGGATCTTCTCTATCTCCTCCGTCAACCCGATCTGGTACGGATCCCACACTGATGAGCAATACTCAAGTATAGGTCGAACGAGTGTTTTGTAAGCCACCTCCTTTGTTGATGGACTACATTTTCTAAGGACTCTCTCAATGAATCTCAACCTGGTACCCGCCTTACCAACAGTTAATTTTATATGATCATTCCACTTCAAATCGTTCCGCACGCATACTCCCAGATATTTTACAGAAGTAACTGCTACCAGTATTTGTTCCGCTATCATATAATCATAGAATAAAGGATCCTTCTTTCTATGTATTCGCAATACATTACATTTGTCTATGTTAAGGGTCAGTTGCCACTCCCTGCACCAAGTGCCTATCCGCTGCAGATCTTCCTGCATTTCGCTACAATTTTCTAATGCTGCAACTTCTCTGTATACTACAGCATCATCCGCGAAAAGCCGCATGGAACTTCCGACACTATCTACTAGGTCATTTATATATATTGTGAAAAGCAATGGTCTAACAGCCGTGTACCGCAAGTCTCTAGAGGAACGGAAGGTTCCAAATGATTGGAAAAGAGCACAGGTAGTCCCAGTCTTCAAGATGCGCAAAACTATAGACCTATATCTCTGACGTCGATCTCTTGTAGAATTTTAGAACATGTTTTTTGCTCGAGTATCATGTCGTTTTTGGAAACCCAGAATCTACTATGTAGGAATCAACATGGATTCCGGAAATAGCGATAGTGTGAGATCCAACTCGCTTTATTTGTTCATGAGACCCAGAAAATATTAGATACAGGCTCCCAGGTAGATGCTATTTTTCTTGACTTCCGGAAGGCGTTCGATACAGTTCCGCACTGTCGCCTGATAAACAAAGTAAGAGCCTACGGAATATCAGACCAGCTGTGTGGCTGGATTGAAGAGTTTTTAGCAAACAGAACACAGCATGTTGTTATCAATGGAGAGACGTCTACAGACGTTAAAGTAACCTCTGGCGTGCCACAGGGGAGTGTTATGGGAATGTCAGAGTTCTTAATCAGGCAGGCATTTCAGAGAATTTTAAAAGGGAAATAGACAAGTTTATCAACATAAAATCAAACTATGCGTCTAAAGTTGGTCGATGCATGTAAAAACGCGATACAGGTGATTTGCTCGTCGACTGAAGTAGAATCGTAAGTGTCTGTTCCACATCCTCCTGTGCGTGGTTTCCTCCCTTCCATGAGTAACTCCACCTCTGTCCTAGCCCATTGTTGCCCCTTCGATTTTGATGTCAGCGTTTCAGTTGGCTCACCACCCCTTTTTAGCGTCTCCTCTGGCTTCAGGACACGTTTTCCCCCCTTAGGGGATGCGATGTGCCATCCGAAGTGGTAACAAAGACTTACGTTGCAGAGCACGAAATCCCTTTCACATTAATACTAACTATTTTGTGAAGAAAATTAGTTTTCATCCATGGGCTTGAAATATATCGTTTAATTTCGTGTATTTTACTGCAATAGATTTTTTTGTTTTTTTTTTTTTCTATGTTTCGTCATGATTACAAAAGTTTCAGGTTTTGTTAAAACGAAAAATATCACGGTTTGTAAGAATTGTATTTTAGCATCGCTTTTAACCATTATAGTTAAAGGCAGTTGCTGATATCCAAGGTTGAACATTAATTTTCGTAGAAGCCTACAGGTAAAATATTTCGCAATCGCTTAGGACTCATGCATTTATAACATATAATTTCCTTTCTCTACTGCTTAAGTCCCTTCATGAATCATGGACCTTCCCAAAGTGTCGTGGTGTGCGGGTCTCAGTGATACAGACAGCCGTACCGAGATGCAATCACAACGGAGTGGTACCTGTGGAAAGACCAAAGTAACACTTGCTTCCAGAAGAGGGCAGCAGCCTTTTTATTAGTAGCAGGTGCGACAGTCTGTATGATTGTCTGATCTGGCTTTGTAACATGCACCAACATGGTTTTGCTGCGCTGATACTGCCAATGACCGAAAGCAAGTGGTAATTACAGCCCCGATTTTTCCCCCTAACGTCATGCAGCTCTACTGCGTGGATTAATGAGAACGGAATCCTCTTTGGTAAAGTATTCCGGAGGTATTCCATTCAGGCCCTCGATCGGGACTACTCAGGAGGATGTCATAATAGTTTATTTTTTTTAAACTGGCATTCTAAGGGGTGGGGGGGTGGAATGTCAGAGTTCTTAATCAGGCAGGCATTTCAGAGAATTTTAAAAGGGAAATAGACAAGTTTATCAACATAAAATCAAATAGCGCTAACGCACGCGTAGGCCTAATAATGAAACAGAAAATAGTAATTCGGGTAAGCTACTACGAACAGTATAAAGAATGCTTTATCGAAGCCAAGATAGAGGTGAAGCCAATACCCACCACATTACTAAGTTTATATGCTAACTAGCTCCACAGATGAAAATATTTAAAAAAAAGTGTGATGAGATATAAGGGAGACGAAAATTTAATTGTGATTGGGGACTAGAATTCTATAGAAGCTAAAAGAAGAGAAAGAAAAATAATAGAAGAACATGGACTATGGGAAAGGAATAAAAGATGAAGGCGTCTAGTAGAACTTTGCACAGAGCATAATCTAACCATCACTAACACTTGGTTCAAGAATTACATTAATAGTCTGTGTACTAGGAAGAGACCTGGAGACAGTGGGAAGTTTCAATTTGATTATGTAATGATAAAACAGAGTTTTATGGAACTAGGTTTTAAACTCTGAGCCATTTCCACTAATGGATTTAGTCTCCAGTCAGAATATATTGGTTATGAACTGCAGATTAAAACTGAAGAAACTGCTGAAAAGTAGGGAATTATGAAGATAGTACCTGAATAAATTGAAGGAACATGAAGTTGTTGAGGGCTTCAGAGGAAGCATTAGGCAAAGTTGGACTGAAACAGAGGAAAAGAATACAACAGGAGATGGATGGAAAGCTTTGTGAGTCGAATACTGAAGGACGCAGAGAATGACACAGGTTAAAATTCAAGGCCTAGTAGAAATCCTTTGATAACTCAGGAGATATTGAATTGACCAAAGGAGAAAACATAAAAATGCAGCAAATGAAGCAGGCGAAAGGGAATACATACGTCTAACAAATGAGACTGACGGAAAGTGGAATCTGGATGAGCAGGGATGACTAGAGACCACACACAAGACTGTAGACGCATGTGTAACTAGGGTAATGATATATGCTATCTATAAAACGATTAAAAAGACCTTTGAAGAAAAGAGAAGCAACTGCATGAATATCAAGTGCTCAGATCCCAAGCCAGTACCAAGCAAAGAAGATAAAACTGAAAGGTAGAAGGAACATGTAGAGGGTTTAAACAAGGGGAACAAACTTGAGGACAATATTATAAAAAGAGAAAATTCAAAAGGTAAATAGGTCAATAGTTAAACTAGAGATATGTTCTTGATAGATTTGATAGAATACTTTAAGAATTAAGCCGAAACAATGTCGCTGGAGCAGATAATTTCTCTCAGAATGATTCAGATCCTTGGGAGAGCCAGTCACGACAGAATTATTCCACATTGGGAGCCCAATATATATAACACAGGTGAAATACTGTCAGATTTCTGGAAGAATGTAATAATTCCAATTTCATACAAGGAAGATTCTGTTACGTATGAATACTAAGGAACCATCAGTTTAATAAGTCATGGCTGCAAAACACTGTCGCGAGTTATTTGCGGAAGAATGGTAAAACTGGTAGAGGTCGACTTTGTCGAAGATTATTTTGGTAATGTAGAAATGTAGGAATACGCATTGCAGTACTGGCCGTACAACTTATCTCAGTAGATAAGCTGATGAAGTGCAAATCTGTGTCTATAGTATTTGTAGAATTAAATAAATCTTTTGACAAGGTGAACTACGCTACATTCTTTGAAATTTTGAATGTAGCGGGGGTAAAACATAGGGAACGAAAGGTTATTTACAACTTTAGATGCCTGACATAGTAGGAAGACATGAAAGAAAAGCCGTAGTTGAGAAGGGAGTGAGACAGGGTTTTAGCCTACCTCCGATCTTATTCAATCCCCACATTGAGCAAGCTGTCAAGGAAACCAAGGTCAAATCTAGTAAAGGAATTGAAGTTCAGGGAGAAACTAATACACTCTTTTCTGCTTGTCGATGACAATGTAATTCTGTCAGAGACGGCTAAGGACTTAAAAGTTCTGTGGAACGGTATTGGTAGTACCTAGAAAATAGATTACAAGATAAACATAAATAAAAGTAAAACAATGGTAATGGAGTGTAGTAGAAGTAAATCAGGCGATGCTGAGGGAATTAGATTAGGAAATGAGATTATAAAAATTGTACATGTGTTTTGTTGTTTGGACAGGAAAAAAAGATTGTTAATGGCAGAAGTGGGGACTGTAAGCGCATCGAGGTAAATTATTCACAGTCATGGACATAACACCTCAACAATAAAATATAAAGGAGTAACTGTGTCACATGCTAATAACCATCACTGTTAGAGGATCTAAGCTTAGTCGCCAAGTAAGATTATAGGTGCTTCTTCCTTTTCGAACGTAGCAGTTTATTTAATAACGGGCCCGATATCATCAGATCATGACAGGCGACATCTTATTGGCTGTAACTTACTTCATAGCGGTGGAGGGGCCTAATCGCTTCCTTTGATGCTGAACGGCATGGTGACCGAAATTACGCTACGCAGCCACGTAAAGAAAGTGGCAGGCGAGAATGATAACAAACTGTTTCACGGCCTTCAATGACGGTTGCTATTTTGAGCATTAAAGTTACGTTTAGTAAGATATCCAAGGTTTTCATACTGTAGCAGTCAAATGGTGACCCTCATAATTTGGTAAAACTTTAGAATATATACGGAGTCCTTAAACCTGAGAGCCAGTAAACACTCTCTCTCAAATGGAGGATAATTGAAGCTTTATCTTCCTCAAATATTTAGTTATCTCGAATCTAGAAATGGCAATAATGATTGTTATTAATATGAGAGCAGATCTTTTCATGCTTGGCTGCTGGATAAGTATTAGGTACGGGATGTGCAATGCGTGTACTGTTTCACAACTTTTGGTCAGCGTCGAGATTTCTGTTTCTAAGTAACAGAAAACAATTAAAACAAACTCCGAAGCTGCAGGCTCTATTACAACTGGCCTTGAGCCGGAACCTAATATCATATCACACATGTCATCTCAGTTATCAGAAAAGGATAAATTTGCTTATTGATTAGTTACAGAAAATCAATAATTACATGGAACTGTCTCGCCTTATATAATATCTTCCATCCACATCAATACTACCATGTCAATATTAATGTTGCAGATACATCGAAAAAGCCTGAACAAAATGACTGATTCAGACAGTCTCATTTAGTACGTCTATCTCTTGCCAGAGACAAAAGCACAGTGCCCTATTTCCTCCTTTAGTAACAAATAGTGGAGCAGCTGAAGTGTAGCAGCGATGACAACACGTTAATAGCACCCATTACTGCCACCGCTGACACAATAGCTACTCTGGCATGCACATACCGTAAATCTCTATTGAGAAATCACGAAGCTCCCAATGGGAGCAGGAATCTTTAAGCATTACATGTTACTGCTACCATGTCCACAATTCCTTCGGCTAAAGGCCATAACTTTTATTAGGATATTACTTTTTATTTTTTGTATGTGATTTTCGTATGATTGAGTCTCTATACAAGGTTAGGATACGATTTACAGGATTTTTCATTAGCATGTATATACAGGGTGAGTCACTAACTATTGCCACCAATAATAACGCCGAAAGCATAATAGGGGCTGAAAAGTTTGTGGGACAAAATTTGCTTGGGACAACGAGGGCCATAATATAACGTTGGCTTTTTGTTACTAGGTGGGGTCCCGTCAGAGATATAAAGGTCAATTTTGTTTTTTTTAATTGGATGCTATAGTTTGGTACTTATTTTCTGATAGCAGCTATCGAGACGAATCCAATGATGTGCAATACTAAGGTCTGTGAAGGTCACAAAGGTGGCACGAACGTCCATTTACAGAAGGTGTTCGAAGTGGTGACCATTGGTATCAATGCAGTGCTGCAATCTTCTTATCACGGATTGAGTGGTATTGGATTCGTCTCGATAGCCGCTATCAGAAAATATGTACCGAACTATAGTACCCCATTTAAAAAACAAAGTTAACCTTCATGTCTCTGATGCGACCCCACCTAGCAACAAAACACCAAAGTCGTATTATATACATAAACAACAAGCAGTTAAATTATGTTGCTGTGTGATTAATGCCTTAATATTGCACAGTTCAAAAAATGGTTCAAATAGCTCTGAGCACTATGGGACTTAAAAAATGGCTCTGAGCACTATGGGACTTAACATCTGTGGTCATCAGTCCCCTAGAACTTAGAGCTACTGAAACCGAACTAACCTAAGGACATCACACAACACCCAGCCATCACGAGGCAGAGAAAATCCCTGACCCCGCCGGGAATCGAACCCGAGAACCCGGGCGTGGGAAGCGAGAACGCTACCGCCCGACCACGAGATGCGGGTTTATGGGACTTAACATCTAAGGTCATCAGTCCCCTAGAACTTAGAACTACTTAAACTTAACTAACCTAAGGACATCACACAACACCCAGTCATCACGAGGCAGAGAAAATCCCTGACCCCGCCGGGAATCAAACCCATTGCACAGTTCATTGACATTCTTTCTACTTTAGAAGTGGCAGTTTGGAATAGTACTTTTTGGTTGATTTTTGTTTTACAGTTAGATTACTGTAAGATTACTGTACTCAGATTACTATTGCACTCAAAATTGAACGATGAGTGCACCTTGGCATGACGTATGATTTATTTTAAATTTACAACATGTCGCTCCAGCTACAACTACTCTCAAGTTCGAATAATTCTTGCATCTATTGCGTCTTGGACTCATTAATCAAAATACTGTTCTTATTGTTAAAAACAGCTGAGATCATAAGTTTACTTTATAGAAAGAAGCCGTTATCTTTGAATTAGTTAAAGTTCAATCACAATACGTAACAAATTTGTTATATACGGAGTGAAGTAAGTTATTGTCCACATAATCTAAATTCACATTCACATGATAACTTCGTATATTGATCGATAATTGTTCTCTTAGTTATATGAATGGAGGAAAATCATGTACCATTAACAATGTTAGCAAGGTATAATAACGTGTTTTTGTGCAAAAAAAAAAACTCATTAACTGATCATAACATAGTAAAAGTGACGCTGCCATGACGTCAGTTAGGATGTCAGAGGGGATACTGATAAAGAAATCGATTGTGCGGTCGGTAAAACCCATTCTAGATACCTTCCATGTATTTCAGCAAGTACAGCAATAAATCAAGAAAAAAATTTCAGGAAAATAAAGCGTTAGAACACATCATGTACAAGGATAATAAAGCAAAGGTAACTGCTTCGTAATACTATTACTCTAACTACGCATGAATCGTAAGGGATTCGAGAGTTAGCAGCCTGAAATATAAACATCCCGAATGTTACATGACGATTTCTGGTATAGTTCACTGACGACACATCGTCAGAAGAAAATCATACGTTTTATCCTACCATTCCTCTGAAAATGTGTCCATGTATCTATAAGTACAGCCACTGAGCGTCTTTCAATACTCTCTTGCGCATTGTCAGGTTAGTTGAGCACAGTGGCTAACCAGTTCATAGTTCCTGCGTACATAAATGTTTAATGTTCTTCATGACACTTCGTTACCCACTGCGAATTATTCAACTTGATATCTCACACATGAGAGCGTTCAAGGTACGTGAACGTTCATGATTTTAAACTTGAGCAGGTGGATTCCTTTCCAGATCAGTTCATTTAGCTTACAACGTATGCATCACTGGTTCTCTCCGTAAGTACTAAGATGAATGTGATTATTTGTTTCGCATACGCATTTGAGTTCAAACTTACAGCTGTCTTTTATATTTGACAGATGAGTTCAGACTACCCCTGAATCATACATGAATTCAGCTCGTTTGTGTGAAATTTTAGTACTGCGGACATCTACTCTAGCACAAATCTCTATATAACATAACCTTTTCGTCTGTGGGTATGCTTGATATCCATATACAATCACGCTAGCTTTTCAAGAATGATAGGCGTTAGCATAATGCATTAATATGTCACTACTCATTTCCAATACACACCACCAGCACTTGTAGCAAGCTCAGTATAGATCCAGCAACTGTAATATCGCCCCCTGACATGTAAGTTACCAACACAAACTCACAAACACAAAAGATGAGAAACTGCCTCTCTGAACACAATTTGTGTGGTCTCATCATTCAAAATTAAGGTACACTGTCGTTGTTGCATTTTGTGGTGAGATTCAGTTCCACTGATTGCTAAACAGTCTTCTTTGCATACGTTCAGTGCAATGTAACTTGGCCCATTTGCAAGGAACAACATTTAATCTATTCGTAATACACTGTATCTGAGTCTTATAGGGAAATACATAATTACTTATATACAGAAAACATGTGGTTTCTACAGAAATGTTCAAGTTAATCAAATATAATGCAACCCACCTAGAAGTAATGCACAGAACACCATTCATCAAATTTCCAAAGTGTGCCCACAACTTACACTACTAAACGGTTTGGTCATCAATTTAAATGTTCTCTAAAATACTTATCATGGCTCATGAAGGACTTTTTCAATTTTTTTTGTTCATGTAAACCTCTACTCTTATGGCTACCAGGGTATAAGAGTAAATAAACTCCTGGATTAGGGATTCTAACAGCATTAAATGGACCAGTGTTTGCCGCACTCTATTCTTTGTATTTATTAAAGAGGAGCAAGGATGGTTTCTGTTTATAACTTTAGTGCCAAACTCAGAATTATGTATCCTAGATAGCATTTTGTCAAAATAATTTTTTCACTGACAGGCGTTGAATGTCGAAGTAATGAATGCTTGGAAAACCTGATCTCCAACTTATATGCATTTCTGGTACCTGTGGGAATACATTTTCACATTCATTTCGCTCATTCTTTCTTAATATTAATTCTGTGGGGACTGCAATTGGTCGACATATGTGAAAGGTTATGGACAGTCACCTAAAATGGTTTGACGTAGTCAGTCCATGTTATCTGCCTGTTATGGCAGTATGTTCTTATGTATCTATTCTGTCTTCTGAAAATTTTTCCACCAGGTTAGCCTCTGGATGATATCTTGACATTAGATACAGTTACAATTTGTTGTGGTTTGTCAGGTAAAATAGCATGCAGCTCTCCTGTACAACTCCAGTTCAACGCTTTTGCCTTCTGATAAATGGAACAACTTTATACCCTTTGATGTACGTTTGGAAAGTGTCAGTAGGTACTGTATTTATTCGCACATGCATCTCTGCTCAGTTCCAGTGTAGCAACGATGAAATAAAGCATTTACATATACATCTACATCAGTAATTCGCAAGCCATCTGATAGTATTTGGGGGGGTTGGGGGGGGGGGGGGGGGGGAAGTACTTCTTGTGGGACTCACTGCTCCCACCCTCCCTGTTCCACTAGCAAATCGCACGTGGGAAAAATGATTGTCGGTAAGCCTCTGTATTAGCTTTAATTTCTCGAATTTCCTTGTCGTGATCAATTACACAAGCTCTAAATTTAGCGTGGACTTCAATGCGAGATGCTTATAATAGTTTCCACTACGAAACTTTGTCTCGCAACCTGGCAGAAAATTCAAAGGGATTCTCGTCGTATGGTTCAAATGGCTCTGAGCACTATGGGACTCAACATCTGAGGTCATAAGTCCCCTAGAACTTAGAACTACTTAAACCTAACTAACCTAAGGACATCACACACACCCATGCCCGAGGAAGGATTCGAACCTGCGACCGTAGCAGTCCCGCGGTTCCGGACAGCAGCGCCAGAACCGCACGGCCACCGCGGCCGGCTCTCGTCGTATGTGAAGTATGCTAGCGGTAAGACACAATCTCTTCGCGATAGCAATGGAAATATTATCGACGATACTACTGTCAAAGCTGAGTTGCTAAACACAGCCTTCTGAAATTCTTGCACCAAAGAAGACGAAGTAAATATTCCAGAATCCGAATCAAGAACAGCCGCCAACATGAGTAACGTAGAAGTAGATATCCTCGGAGTAGTAAAGCAACTTAAATCACTAACAAATGCAAGACTTTCCGTCCAGACCGTATACCAGTTAGGTTCCTTTGAGAGTATGTTGATACAATATCTCCGTACTTAACAATCATATACCACCGTCCGCTCGACGAAAGATCCGTACCCAAAGACTGGAAAGTTGCAGATGTCACAGTAGTATTCAAAAAAAGGTAGTAGGAGTAGTCCACTAAATTACAGGCCCATATCATTAACGTCGGTATGCAGCAGAATTTTGGAAGATATATTGTGTTCGAACGTTATGAATTACCTCGAAGACAACAGTCTATTGACACACAGTCAACACGGATTTAGAAAACATTGTTCTTGTGAAACACAACTATCTCTTTACTCACACGAAGTGTTGGGTGCTATTGACAAGGAATTTCAAATTGATTCCTGCAAAATACTAACACGAAATCTTTACAGACGAATGGAAATACTGGTAGAAGCCGACCTCGGGGAAGATGGTTTGGAACCGGTAGAAATGTTGGAACACGTGAGGCAATACTGACCCTACGACGTATCTTAGAAAATAGATTAAGGAAAGGCAAACCTACGTTTCTATCATTCGTAGATTTAGAGAAAGCTTTTGACAATGTTGACTGGAATACTCTCTTTCAAATTCTAAAGGTGGCAGGGATAAAATACAGGGAGCGAAAGGCTATTTACAATTTGTACAGAAACCAGATGGCAGTTATAAGAGTCGAGGGGCATGAAAGGAAAGCAGTGGTTGGGAAGGGAGTGAGACAGGGTTGTAGCCTATCCCCAGTGTTATTCAATCTGTATATTGAGCAGGCAGTAAAGGAAACAAAAGAAAAATTCGGAGTAGGAATTAAAATCCATGGAGAAGAAATAAAAACTTTGAGGTTCGCCGATGACATTGTAATTCTGTCAGAGACAGCAAAGGACCTGGAAGAGCAGTTGAACGGAATGGACAGTGTCTTGAAAGGAGGATGTAAGATGAACATCGTTGTTGTTGTTGTTGTGGTCTTCAGTCCTGAGACTGATTTGATGCAGCTCTCCATGCTACTCTATCCTGTGCAAGCTTCTTCATCTCCCAGTACCTACTGCAACCTACATCCTTCTGAATCTGCTTAGTGTATTCATCTCTTGGTCTCCCCCTATGATTTTTACCCTCCACGCTGCCCTCCAATACTAAATTGGTGATCCCTTGATGCCTCAGAACATGTCCTACCAACCGATCCCTTCTTCTGGTCAAGTTGTGCCACAAACTTCTCTTCTCCCCAATCCTATTCAATACTTCCTCATTAGTTATGTGATCTACCCATCTAATCTTCAGCATTCTTCTGTAGCACCACATTTCAAAAGCTTCTATTCTCTTCTTGTCCAAACTATTTACCGTCCATGTTTCACTTCCATACATGGCTACACTCCATACGAATACTTTCAGAAATAACTTCCTGACACTTAAATCTATACTCGATGTTAACAAATTTCTCTTCTTCAGAAACGCTTTCCTTGCCATTGCCAGTCTACATTTTATATCCTCTCTACTTCGTCCATCATCAGTTATTTTGCTCCCCTAATAGCTAAACTCCTTTACTACTTTAAGTGTCTCATTTCCTAATCTAATACCCTCAGCATCACCCGACTTAACTCGACTACATTCCATTATCCTCGTTTTGCTTTTGTTGATGTTCATCTTATATCCTCCCTTCAAGACACCATCCATTCCGTTCAACTGCTCTTCCAAGTCCTTTGCTGTCTCTGACAGAATTACAATGTCATCGGCGAACCTCAAAGTTTTTATTTCTTCTCCATGGATTTTAATACCTACTCCAAATTTTTCTTTTGTTTCCTTTACTGCTTGCTCAATATAGAGATTGAATAACATCGGGGAGAGGCTACAACCCTGTCTTACTCCCTTCCCAACCACTTCTTCCCTTTCATGTACCTCAACTCTTATAACTGCCATCTGGTTTCTGTACAAGTTGTAAATAGCCTTTCGCTCCCTGTATTTTACCCCTGCCACCTTTAGAATTTGAAAGAGAGTATTCCAGTCAACGTTGTCAAAAGCTTTCTCTAAGTCTACAAATGCTAGAAACGTAGGTTTGCCTTTCCTTAATCTTTCTTCTAAGATAAGTCGTAAGGTCAGTATTGCCTCACGTGTTCCAGTATTTCTACGGAATCCAAACTGATCTTCCTCGAGGTCGGCTTCTACTAGTTTTTCCATTCGTCTGTAAAGAATTCGTGTTAGTACTTTGCAGCTGTGGCTTATTAAACTGATTGTTCGGTAATTTTCACATCTGTCAACACCTGCTTTCTTTGGGATTGGAATTATTATATTCTTCTTGAAGTCTGAGGGTATTTCGCCTGTTTCATACATCTTGCTCACCAGATGGTAGAGTTTTGTCAGGACTGGCTCTCCCAAGGCCGTCAGTAGTTCCAATGGAATGTTGTCTACTCCGGGGGCCTTGTTTCGACTCAGGTCCTTCAGTGCTCTGTCAAACTCTTCACGCAGTATCGTATCTCCCATTTCATCTTCATCTACATCCTCTTCCATTTCCATAATATTGTCCTCAAGTGCATCGCCCTTGTATAGACCCTCTATATACTCCTTCCACCTTTCTGCTTTCCCTTCTTTGCTTAGAACTGGGTTTCCATCTGAGCTCTTGATGTTCATACATGTGGTTCTCTTATCTCCAAAGGTCTCTTTAATTTTCCTGTAGGCAGTATCTATCTTACCCCTAGTGAGATAAGCCTCTACATCCTTACATTTGTCCTCTAGCCATCCCTGCTTAGCCATTTTGCACTTCCTGTCGATCTCATTTTTGAGACGTTTGTATTTCTTTTTGCCTGCTTCATTTACTGCATTTTTATATTTTCTCCTTTCATCAATTAAATTCAATATTTCTTCTGTTACCCAAGGATTTCTACTAAACCTCTTCTTTTTACTTACTTGATTGTCTGCTGCCTTCACTACTTCATCCCTCAGAGCTACCCATTCTTCTTCTACTGTATTTCTTTCCCCCATTCCTTTCAATTGTTCCCTTATGCTCTCCCTGAAACTCTGTACAACCTCTGGTTCTTTCAATTTATCCAGGTCCCATCTCCTTAAATTCCCACCTTTTTGCAGTTTCTTCAGTTTTAATCTACAGGTCATAACCAATAGATTGTGGTCAGAGTCCACATCTGCCCCTGGAAATGTCTTACAATTTAAAACCTGGTTCCTAAATCTCTGTCTTACCATTATATAATCTATCTGATACCTTTTAGTATCTCCAGGGTTCTTCCATGTATACAACCTTCTATCATGATTCTTAAACCAAGTGTTAGCTATGATTAAGTTGTGCTCTGTGCAAAATTCTATCAGGAGGCTTCCTCTTTCATTTCTTAGCCCCAATCCATATTCACCTACTACGTTTCCTTCTCTCCCTTTTCCTACACTCGAATTCCAGTCACCCATGACTATTAAATTTTCGTCTCCCTTCACTATCTGAATAATTTCTTTTATTTCATCATACATTTCTTCAATTTCTTCGTCATCTGCAGAGCTAGTTGGCATATAAACTTGTACTACTGTAGTAGGTGTGGGCTTCGTATCTATCTTGGCCACAATAATGCGTTCACTATGCTGTTTTTAGTAGCTTACCAGCATTCCTATTTTCCTATTCATTATTAAACCTACTCCTGCATTACCCCTATTTGACTTTGTGTTTATAACCCTGTAGTCACCTGACCAGAAGTCTTGTTCCTCCTGCCACCGAACTTCACTAATTCCCACTATATCTAACTTTAACCTATCCATTTCCCTTTTTAAATTTTCTAACCTACCTGCCCGATTAAGGGATCTGACATTCCACGCTCCGATCCGTAGAACGCCAGTTTTCTTTCTCCTGATAACGACATCCTCTTGAGTAGTCCCCGCCCGGAGATCCGAATGGGGGACTATTTTACCTCCGGAATATTTTACCCAAGAGGACGCCATCATCATTTAATCATACAGTAAAGCTGCATGCCCTCGGGAAAAATTACGGCCGTAGTTTCCCCTTGCTTTCAGCCGTTCGCAGTACCAGCACAGCAAGACCGTTTTGGTTATTGTTACAAGGCCAGATCAGTCAATCATCCAGACTGTTGCCCTTGCAACTACTGAAAAGGCTGCTGCCCCTCTTCAGGAACCACACGTTTGTCTGGCCTCTCAACAGATACCCCTCCGTTATGGTTGTACCTACGGTACGGCTATCTGTATCGCTGAGGCCCGCAAGCCTCCCCACCAACGGCAAGGTCCATGGTTCATGGGGGGGAGATGAACATCAATAAAAGCAAAACGAGGATGAACATCAACAAAAGCAAAACGAGGATAATCGAATGTAGCCGAATTAAATCGGATGATGCTGCGGAAATCAGACTAGGAAATGAGATGCTTAAAGTAGTAAATGAGTTTTGCTATTTGGAGAGAAAAATAACTGATGATGGTCGAAATAGAGGGGATATAAAATGTAGACTGGCAATGGCAAGGAAAGCGTTTCTGAAGAAGAGAAATTTAAGCGTCAGGAAGTCGTTTCTGAAAGTATTTGTATGGAGTGTAGCCATGTATGGAAGTGAAACGTGGACGATAAATAGTTTAGACAAGAAGAGAATAGAAGCTTTCGAAATGTGGTGCTACAGAAGAATGCTGAAGATTAGATGGGTAGATCACGTGACTAATGAGGAGGTATTGAATAGAATTGGAGAGAGCAGAAATTTGTGGCACAACTTGACTAGAAGAAGTGATCGGTTGGTAGGGCATATTCTGAGGCTTCACGGGATCACCAATTTGGTATTGGAGGGCAGCGTGGAGGGTAAAAATCGTAGAGGGAGACCAAGAGATGAATACACTAAGCAGATTCAGAAGGATGTAGGTTGCCGTAGGTACTGAGAGATGAAGAAGCTTACACAGGATAGAGTAGCATGGAGAGCTGCATCAAACCAGTGTCTGGACTGAAGACCACAACAACAACAACAGATTTCCAGAAGGCTTTTGACACTGTAGAACACTAACGGCTTGTAGTGAAATGCGTGCTTATTGAATGTCGTCTCAGTTCGTAGTAATTGACGGAAAGTCATCGAGTAAAACAGAAGTGATATCTGGCGTACCCCAAGGTAGTGCTATAGACCCTTCGCTGTTCCTCTTCTGTATAAACGATTTAGGAGACAATCTGAGCAGCCGTCTCAATAACGCTATCGTTTATCAATTAGTAAAGTCATCAGAAGACCAAAACAAATTGTAAAACGATTTAGAAAAGATATCTGTATGGTGCGAAAATTGGCAGTTGATCCTAAATAACGAAAAGAGTGAGGTCATCCACATGAGTGCTAAAAGGAATCCGTTAAACTTTGGTTACACAATCAATCAGTCAAATATAAAAGCCGTAAATTCAACTAAACACATAGGAATTGCAACTACGAATAACTTACATTGGAAGGATCACATAGAAAATGTTGTGGGGATGGCTAACCAGACTGCGTTTTATTGGCAGGACACAGGAAATGTAACAGATCTAATAAGGAGACTGTCTACACTACGCTTGGCCGTCCTCTATTAAAATACTGTTGTGCGGTATAAGATCCTTACCAGATACGATTCACGGAGTACATCGAGAAAGTTCAAAGACGGATAGCACATTTTGTATTATCACGAAATAGAGGAGAGAGTGTCACTGAAATGATACGGGGTTTGGGGTGGACACCATTGAAACAAAGGCGGTTTTCTCACGAAATTTCAATCACCAACTTTCTCCTTCAAATACGAAAATATTTTGTTGACGCCGACCTACGTACGGAGAAACGATCACCATAATAAAATAAGGGAAATCAGAGCTCGCACCGAAAGATATAGATGTTCATTTTTTCCGCGCTCTGTACGAGATTGGAATATTAAAGAATTATTGTAAAGGTGGTTCGATGAACTCTCTGCCGGGCACTTAAATGTGATTTGCAGAGTATCCTCGAAGATATGGATGTAGATTTCGCGAGATTAGTTTGGGAGGGAGTAATATGCTGTCTGACTCTTTCAGAAAAGCACTCTCTCGAAATGTCAACAGTAAACCTCTCTGTCATGCACAATTCCTGTCTTGTAGCGTCTGCCACCAGAGTTTCTTGAGCATCTCTGTAATGCTCTCACACTGACTAAACGATCCGTGACGAAGCACACAGCTCTTCACTGGATCTTCTCTATCGCTCCTAGCTATCTGTGGGGCAGCGGGTAAATTATCCAAACTTGCTGTTACTTTCACTACGTAGATGTGAAAAGACTATGAAATTGTCTGTGTGTGCTTTATACCTACCTTCACTGTTTACAAGAGTCTGAAAACTATTTTTGTGGTCAGACAGAAAGCGATGCAAAACATAGTCACCATAATTGTCAGTCTGCAAGGCCACATTACTCATTGTGCTCACTGAAAGAAAATTCGCCTACTTGCGACTCAATTAGCGGGATCAGGAACTATGACTATAAATAAAACTTTTGAGTTTTAACTGACTGATGTATTCAGTAAGAGTTCACATGCAGAAGATATAAGTCTTAGTATTCTCTCTAATATACCCATCGGGAAAAGCACTATTAACAGTTCACAGGCAACCTCTCCGGGAAGTTCCAGGTAAAATGGTCTATCGCCCTGACGTTTAATCACCAAAAGTTAATTGCTCGCTTTAAAAGTAGAAAATAATCTCGGCAGCACTTTTGACAAAATATTTCTTCAAGGTTATTAATATACAACATTAACAAATGACCCCAACACTCTTACCTGCAGCACACTCGAAGTTACTTCTACATCTGCTGCTGATAGTCGATCTGGAATAACATACTGCGTTCTTCCTATCAAAAAATCCTCAATCCAGTCACGACTTTCCCTTAATACTCCAAATGATCGTACTTTCGTTAATTATCATCGGTGTGGTACTGAGTCAAAAGGTTTCCGGAAATTAAGAAATACTGCATATGCCTGACTGGCTTGAGCCAGGCTTTTAGGACATCAAGTGAGAAAACTGCGAATCGGGTTTCACATGGTTGATGTTTTCGGATTTTATGCTGGTTGGCATGAAAGAGGTCATCGAGATATTTCATTACGTCTGAGCTCAGAATACCCTCTTAGACTCTAGAACTAATGGAAATCAAGGATATTGGACATTGTTTTTGTGATTCACTTCTGATACACTTGTCAAAATACACTATTGGCCATTAAAATTGCTACACCAAGAAGAAACGCAGATGATAAACGGGTATTCATTGGACAAATATATTGTGGTTACATTTTCACGCAATTTGGGTGCATAGATCCTGAGAAATCAGTACCCAGAACAACCAACTCTGGCCGTAATAACGGCCTTGACACGCCTGGGCAGTGAGTCAAACAGAGCTTGGATGACGCGTACAGGTACAGCCGCCCATACAGCTTCAACACAATACCACAGTTCGTCAAGAGTAGTGACTGGCGTATTGTGACGAGCCAGTGTCTCGGCCACCATTGACCAGACGTTTTCAATTGGTGAGAGATCTGGAGAATGTGCTGGCCAGGGCAGCAGTCGAACATTTTGTGTATCCAGAAAGGCCCGTACAGGACCTGCAACATGCGGTCGTGCATTATCTTGCTGAAATGTAGGGTTTCGCTGGGATCGAATGAAGGGTAGAGCAACGGGTCGTAACACATCTGAAATGTAACGTCCACTGTTCAAAGTGCCGTCAATGCGAACAAGAGGTGACCGAGACGTGTAACCGATGGCACCCCATACCATCACGCCGGGTGATATGCCAGTATGGCGATGACAAATGCACCCTTCCAATGTGCTTTCATTGCGATGTTACCAAACACGGATGCGACCATCATGATGTTGTAAACAGAACCTGGATTCATTCGAAAAAATGACGTTTTGCCATTCGTGCACCCAGGTTCGTCGCTGAGTACACCATCGCAAGCGCTCCTGTCTGTGATGCAGCATCAAGGGTAACCGCAGCCATGGTCTCCGAGCTGATAGTCCTTGCTGCTGCAAACGTCGTCGAACTGTTCGTGCAGGTGATTGTTGTCTTGCAAACGTCCCCATCTGTTGACTCAGGAACCGCGACGTGGTTACACGATCCGTTACAGCCATGCGGATAAGATACCTGTCATCTCGACTGCTACCTATACGATGCCGTTGGGGTCCACCACGGCGTTCATTATTACCCTCCTGAACCCACCGATTCCGTATTCTGCTAACAGTCATTGGATCCCGACCAACGCGAGCAGCTATGTCGCGATACGGTAACCGCAATCGCGATAGGCTACAATCCGACCTTTATCAAAGCCGAAAACGTGATGGTACGCATTTCTCCTCCTTACACGAGGCACCACAAGAACGTTTCACAAGGAAACGCCGGTCAACTGCTGTTTGTGTCTGAGAAATCGGTTGGAAACTTTCCTCATGTCAGCACGTTGTGGGTGTCAACCACCGGCGCCAACCTTGTGTGAATGCTCTGAAAAGCTAATCATTTGCATATCACAGCATCTTCTTCCTGTCGGTTATATTTCGCATCTGTAGCACGTCATTTTCGTGGTGTAGCAATTTTAATGGCCAGTAGTGTAGGTTTAACCTACACTTTCTTCCAACGACTGGGCACAGGTATTTGTTCGAGGGGTCTACTGTAGATAATGATACAAAGAGTGGCTAACTAAGTCATAATTCTGGTATTGAATCTGTTAGGGGTTCTGTCGGGTCCTGAAGCCATGTGCAATTTTATCGACTCAACTATATCGCAGGACAACTGAGCCTATATCTATATTACTCATGTCTGCAGTGGCGTAGACTAAATAGGAGCAATACTCCTGGACAAAAAACATGTTACTGTCATTAGTGCCAAATGAAGAAACATGAGTATTATAAAATTGTATATCAAGTAACAGATACCTTTATAGGACAGAGTATTCATAACAAAATACGAGGGGCGTAGAATAAATAATGAACACACACTTTTTTTCTGAAAACAGGTTTTATTCAGGATTCCAATACAACATTTTATTACCGACTCTTTTGCCTACAAAGCTCTATTTTTCAACAAAATCTCCATTCAATTCGACGGCCTTACGCCACTTTATTGGCGGGGGGGGGGGGGGAGGGGGGGGAGAGGTTTTCGTGCCCGCATGGTCCCATCCTACTGGTCGACGCCGGAGCCAACGTCTTGCCGCATCAATGACCTCCCCATCATCCACGTACTGCATCCTTCTTTGTGACAAAAAGATGGAAGTCGGGAGGTGCGAGATCCGGATTGTAGAGTGAATGAGGAAGAACAGTCCAATAAAGATTTGTGAGTACCAGAAGCTTAAGGGCGCCCAACGCCCAGGTTATCAGAGCATTTTTGAGCTCTTCTCGGGTGCGCAGACTTGTGTGAGGCCTTGGTTCCTCATGGAGAAGAAGAAGCTAGTTTGCATTTACACGGCGACGAACAAGCTGAAGTCGGTTCTTCAATTTTCTGAGGGTTGCACAATACACTTCAAAGTTGATCGTTGCACTATGACGGAGAACATCAAACAGAATAACCCCTTCAGAGCCCACGAAGACCTGCTGAGGGTGCGGCTTTGAAATTTTTCTTCGGAGGAAAGGTAGTGTGATACCAATACACGGACTGCCGTTTTGTTTCCGGTTCGAAGTGACGAATCAATGTTTCATCGCCTGTGACGACGTTCGACAAAAAATTGTACGAGTAGCCTCGTAACGTCCAGTAATTTCCCACAGATTGTCCTTCGTTGCTCTTTGTGGTCTTTTGTTACGCGGCTAGGAACCGAGGGGACACATCGTTTGAGTGCCCCAAATGGTGGACAAGTGTGACAGCGTTACCAACAGACACGTCCAGTTGGGCAGCGAGATGTCAGAGTGTGAGCACCTCGAATGAGGTTCCAACACTGCAGGAGTGCAGCCGACCGGCATGCGGGAGATCGGGCAGGTTTGCGCGCACCTGTAGCGATGATGACAGACCCCTCACCCAACGACTCACCGTGCTTATGTTATTAATGTTTTTAAGTGTTAACTTCAGCTCCGCAATTAGGAGCGCAGCCATTAGCGCTAGTAACTTACAGCGGAGTTTACTAGTAGCTGGTATAAAAACTATGAAGTAATTTCACTTAAAATTATTAGTGAATAATTTTAAATACTAAGGAATAGAGATAAAAGGCTTAAAGAGTTTTATCTGAATATATGAACTTGATATAATAGGAACGGATATTAACAATAGACAAATTGACTATCGTCTGTCTGCCGCCATCTTAGCAAAAATATCTCCGCGGCAGTTTTGAATCGAGAATTTTAACAAACATAAATGTTGTTACATATACAGGGTGTTACAAAAAGGTACTGCCAAACTTTAAGGAAACATTCCTCACACACAAAGAAAGAAAATATGTTATGTGGACATGTGTCCGGAAACGCTTACTTTCCATGTTAGAGCTCAATTTATTACTTCTCTTCAAATCACATTAATCATGGAATGAAAACACACAGCAACAGAACGTACCAGCGTGACTTCAAACACTTTGTTACAGGAAATGTTCAAAATGTCCTCCGTTAGCGAGGATACATGCATCCACCCTCCGTCGCATGGAATCCCTGATGCGCTGATGCAGCCCTGGAGAATGGCGTATTGTATCACAGCCGTCCACAATACGAGCACGAAGAGTCTCTACATTTGGTACCGGGGTTGCGTAGACAAGATCTTTCAAATGCCCCCATAAATGAAAGTGAAGAGGGTTGAGGTCAGGAGAGCGCGGAGGCCATGGAATTGGTCCGCCTCTACCAATCCATCGGTCACCGAATCTGTTGTTGAGAAGCGTACGAACACTTCGACTGAAATGTGCAGGAGCTGCATCGCGCATGAACCACATGTTGTGTCGTACTTGAAAAGGCACATGTTCTAGCAGCACAGGTAGAGTATCCCGTATGAAATCATGATGACGTGCTCCATTGAGCGTAGGTGAACGAAACTAAAATGAGCTCTAGCATGGAAATTAAGCGTTTCAGGACACATGTCCACATAACATCTTTTCTTTATTTGTGTGTGAGGAATTTTTCCTGAAAGTTTGGCTGTACCTTTTTGTAACACCCTGTAAATGAATGGCAATAAATGTGCACCAGTGGTCCCGGATCTACTTTAAAGGACAGAATTCAACTCAGATTGAATCTTTAAAAATAGTGCTCACAGCACGTTACGTAATATCAATTTCTTATTTGTTGATGTATGAAGCCTAATTATTTCGGACGATTTACATGAAATATTTTAATAGGAGGCAAACGTCAGCGATGTGCGCGGGTAGTATTTTGTGACTAAATGTTCCTTTTTATAGAGAAACGTGCTTCCATCTTAAGTAACAGATGTGTAAAATCTGATAAATGATATGCAATTTAGTCCCACTTACACGACTTTACAGACAACATTTCTACACAATGTCAAGTGGAGTTTTCATTAGCGGAGTGACAAATATTAGCCGGGATAATCATTTTTGAGATCAAACGAATTGTTACGCTGCCAATAGCCAATATATATATATATATATATATATATATATATATATATATATATATATATACAGGGTGAGTCACCTAACATTACCGCTGGATATATTTCGTAAACCACATCAAATACTGACGAATCGATTCCACAGACCGAACGTCCTATGGGACACAGTTAAGGCGGAATTGGAGAGACTTGAGGATCTCGAAATGATTACGCCTGTCTCATCGAACCAATGGGCTTCTCCCGTCGTAATAGTGAAGAAATCGGATGGGTCTGTCCGATTACACTGAGGTGAAAAAAGTTATGGGACAGCGGTACGTACATACACAGTTGGCGGTAATACCACATACACAGTGTATAGAAGGACAGCTCATTGCCGGAGCTGTCATTTGTAAGTAGGTGATTCATGTTAACAGGTTTCCAACGTGATTTTGGCAGCAGGACGGTAATTAACAGGCTTTGAGCGCGGAATGTTAGTTGGAGCTAGACGCATGGGACATTCCATTTTGGAAATCGTTAGGAAATTGACTCTACCGAGATCCGTAGTGTTAATATTCTTCACTTAACAACCGAGAGCACAGGCGTTTGCATAGAGTTGTCAGTGTTAACAGGTAAGCACAACTGCTTGAAATAATCGCAACAAACAATATGGGACGCACGACAAACGTATCCATTAGGACTTTGCATCAATGCGTTATGGCAGCAGACGACCGACGCGAGTACCTTTTCTAACTGCACGACATCGCCCGCTGTGCTCAGGTAGGTTGAGTCCCAACATCAGTTGGTTGGAGCTGATCGTAGGTTCGGTGTGGCGCAGACTGCACCGAACTACGGACCCAAGTTGTCAACAAGGCGCTGTGCAAACTGGTCGTGGCTCCATAATCGCGTGGAGTGGACTGGATCGCCTGGTTATGTTCGGCTGCTTGGAGACCATCTGCAGCCGTTCATGGACTTCATGTTCCCAAACAACGGTGGAATTGTTATGGATAACAATACGCCATGTCACACGGCCGCAATTATTGGCGATTGCTTGAAAAACATTCTCGACAATTCTAGCGAATGGTTTGGCCACCCAGATCGCCCGACATGAATCTCATCAAACATTTATATGACGCAATCTAGATGTAAGTCGTGCACAAAATCCTGCACCGGCAACACTTCTGCAATTGTGGATGGCTATAAAGCAGCACGGCACAACATTTTTGTAGGGGACATCCAACGGCTTGATGAGTCCATGCTGCACTAGTTCGACATTATATAAGAGGTATTCCATGCCTTTTGTCACCTCAGTGTTGTTGTTGATTTTAAAGGCGTTAATGCCGAGATGGTCGCAGATATTTTTCCAATTCCACGCCAGGAAGACCTGGTTTCCATATTGCAAAACAGTAACTGTTATATTAAGGTTGATTTATCAGAGGCATACTTGCAGTTACCATTACACCCGGAATCTTGGGAACTGTTGGTGCCCATCACTTCTTTGGGCCAGTGTAACTGGCTCCTCTTTGGTATTTCCATGGCCCTGGCAGTATTCTAGTGTTATTTGGAACATCTGATCAGAACATCCCTTTGTGCTGCTGTTTTCTGGATGACACGATAGTAAGAGAGGAGACCACGAGTGGGCTCCTTCCGAACTTGCAATTTCTATTACCTCGATCAACCACTGCAAATCTAAAATGTAACTTCCAGAAGTGCAAATTTTTCAGCAATCCCGTGAATACATTGGATTTATAGTCATCTCTGTTTCTTCGATCAACCACTGCAAACCTAAAATGTAATTTCCAGAAGTGTAAATTTTTCAGCAATCCCGTGAATACATTGACTTTAACCGTCCTACAAAGCAGCACATCCGTGGCATAGAGGGCATGCCCGGGCACGAGAATCTCGACTAAGTGCAATCCTTTCTGGGAAAAACCAGCTACTACGGCGGTTTCATTCCCCATGATCTAAAGATATTCTACCCGCTCAACGCATTGCGACAGAAAACGGCTAAGCGAGTAGCCTCCAGAGTGTCACGCCGTTTTTCTCACGCTTAAATGAGCTCTACAATCGGCATCGCCTAGTCACGTTTTCACTGGAGAAGCCCCATCTTCTTGTCACATGTGCCTTGCAACTTGGGGAGACGCGGAGCTATCCCACTAGGAAGCTGATGGTTTCCAACATTCTACTGTGTTCGTTTCAAACACACTCAACATTGTGCAAGGGAGCTACTCCCAGAATGAAAAATACGTGTTGTTGTTTATAGGATTAAGACATTTCACACCTATCTTTACGTTGTAAAGTCCCAGCTGCTAACAGATTACAAGCCGTCGATAACATTGTTTGGTTCATATTCAAGCCTCACGGATAGAACAACATAAGTTAACAACGACGGCCATTGTTCCTATAGGCATATAAGTACATCACCGTGGTTCAGAGGTGGCATCTTTGATTAGTAACCAAAACGTCCCCGGTCTCAGGTTCTAACCCTGCCATTGCCTACGTTTTGAATACAAAGCTTCAGCAATAGCGAACTAAGACTTCCGCCATAAGAAGGCACCCTCATTCAGCCAACGGTCTTGTGAAAGAGGGCGGAGGAGCGGACAGAGATTCAGGGCACTCTCTTGCCCTTGGTGTAGGGATCTACCCCCAAAAGACAGAAAATTCATCAATGATCAACAGCATGAAGAAACCACTGAACTAAAGACATATAACGTGTACCAACATCATATGTGGCCAGTAACTGAAAAATCGTCATGATAATTTCTCCAAAAGATTCCGTAATCGTCCCCCATTCGGATCTCCAGCAGGGGACTACTATGGACGAGGTGCCCATCACAAAAAGACTGAATAACCAAAGAAAGGATGGCATTCTAAGAGTCGGCGCACGGGATGTCTGAAGTTTGAACGTGGTACGGAAATTAGAAAATCTGAAAAGGGAAATGCTAGGGCTCAGTCTAGACATGGTGGGTTTAAATGAAGTGAAACGGAAAGAAGAAAAGGGTAATATCAACAGTGGCAGAAAATGGTGTAACGGGAGTAGGATTCGTTTTGAATAGTGAGATAGATTAGAGAGTGAGTTACTGTGAACAGCCTACTGATAGGGTCGTTCTCATCATAATCGCTGCAAATCAACGCTAACAACAATAGTTGCCGGCCGGAGTGACCCTGCGGTTCTGGGCGCTACGGTCGCAGGTTCGAATCCTGCCTCGGGCATGGATGTTTGTGATGTCCTTAGGTTAGTTAGGTTTAACTAGTTCTAAGTTCTAGGGGACTAATGACCTCAGCAGTTGAGTCCCATAGTGCTCAGAGCCATTTGAACCATTTTTGAAGTTATGATGAAGAGTGGCATGAAGTTTAAGAGACTAGTCTGGAAGAATCAGTGCCCAAAAAGTGTGATACGGAAGTACTAAGAAATGAAGAGATAAGCTTAAAGACCTACGAGGCTATGAGTACTGTGACAAGGAACAGTTCAGTAGGAAGTTCAGTTGAAGAGGAATGGACATCTGTAAAGAGGGCAGTCACATTAGCTGGAGAGAAAAACACAGGTACAAGACAGGTAACTGTGAAGAAACCATGGATAACCGAACAAATACTTCAGTTGATCGAAGAAAGAAGGAAGTGCAAAAATGTGAATTCCGGAACACAGAAATATAAGTCACTTAGTAATGAACTAGCCGGCCGCGGTGGCCGAGCGGTTCTAGGCGCGTCAGTCCGGAACCACGCTGCTACTACGGTCACAGGTTCGAATCCTGCTTCGGGCATGGATGTGTGTGATTTCCTTAGGTTAGTTAGGTTTAAGTAGTTCTAAGTCTAGGGGACCGATGACCTCAGATGTTAAGTCCCATAGCGCTTGGAGCCATTTTTTTTTTTAGTAATGAAATAAAGAAGATGTGCAGGGAAGCAAAGGTGAAATAGCCGCATGAAGAACGTGAAGGAATCGAAAAAGAAATTATTGCCGGAAGGACTGACTCAGCTTGGAGAAAAGATAAAACAAACTTTGGTGAAATTGAAAGCAAGGGTGGTAACGTGCAGAGTGCAATAGGAATACCATCGATAAATACAGAGGAAAGAGCGAATAGGTTAAAGAGTACACTCAGGGCGTCTATGAGGGGGGAGTACTTATCTGGTGACGTGATAGAAGAAGAAACAGCAGTCGAAGGGGAAGAGATAGGGGATCGAGTGCTAGAATCAGAATTTAAAAGAGCTTTGGAAGACATACACTCAAGCAAGTCAAGAGGGATAGATGGCACTCCATCGGAATTTATAAAATCATTGGGGGAAGTGACAACAAAATGATTATTCACATTGATGTGTAGAACCTATGAGACTAGGTGCGTACCTACAGACTTTCGGCAAAGGTTCATCGAGCGGGGAAGCCGCGAGGTCTGGGGCACCTTGCCACTGTTCGCACGGCTTCCCTTGTCCGAGGTTCGAATCCTCCCTCGGGCATGGATGTGTGTGTTGTCCTTAGCATAAGTTAGTCTCAGTTACATTAAGTAGTGTGTAAGCCTAGGGACCGACGACCTAAGCAGTTTGATTCCATATTATCTTACTACAAATTTCTGAAAAAAGGATCCTCCACACAATTCCGAAGACAGTAAGGGCAGATAGGTGTAAAAACTATCGCACAATCAGTTTAATAGATCATACATCCAAACTGCCAACAAGAACAAGAACGGAAAAGAAAACTAAATATCTGTTTGTTGATGATCAGTTTGGCCTTAGGAAAGATAAAGGCACCTGAGAGGCAGTTATGACCATGCAACTGATAGTGGAAGCAAGACTGAAAAAAATCAGGACACGTTCGTAGGATTTGTCGACCTGGATAAAGCGTTCGACAATATAAAATGGTGCAAGATGTTTGAAATTCTGAGAAGAATAGGAGTAAGGTACAGGAAAAGACGGGTAACATAAAATTTGCACAAGAACCAAGGGGGAGACCACTTCGGTCTGATTAGAATGACAGAGATGTACTCTTCCGGCCCTACTGTTCAGTCCGTACACCCGAAGAACCAGTGATGGGAATAAAAGAAAGATTCATGGCTGGGATTATAATACAAGGTGAAAGTATATTAATGATGGAACTCGTTGATGACATTGCCATCCTCAGTGAAAGTGAAGGAGAATTACAAGATGCGTTGAATGGCATGAACAGTCTAATGACTGCAGAATATGAGTTTAAAGTGAATCGAAGAAAGATGAAAGTGATGGGAAGTAGCAGAAATGAGAACAGCGAGAAACTTAACATCATAATTGGTGATTACCTAGACAGCACAACTGCCCATGATGGACGAAGCAAGGAAGACATAAGACGCAGACTAGTACTGGGAAAAAGGACATTTCTGGCCAAGAGAAGTCTTCTAGCGTCAAGCATAGGTCTCAATTTCAAGAATAAATTTCTGAGAATGTATGTTTGGAGTACAGCATTGCATAATGGTGAGACATGGAGTGTGGAACAACTGGAACAGAAGAGAATAGACGCATTTGAGACGCAGTACTACAGAAGAAAGTCGAAACTAGGTGGACTGATAAGATAAAGAATGAGGAGGTTCTCCGCAGAATTGGCAAGTACAGGAATATTTGTAAAACATTGATAAGCAGAAGGGACACGACGATACGACATCCATTAAGACATGCCGAGATTTTGGCTTTGACACCAAGAAAGTCATATTTCAGATGGATTCCGATTTTTCGTTGACCATTAACGGTGTTTCTCTCAGGGCTACAATGGTAGCGGCCCCAGATGATGGCAGTTACCAAATGGATTAAGCGACGTTGGCTTCGTCGTTTATCCGTTGTGTCACACAGTCTACTCAGAATGTTCTTTGCCTTAAACAGCAGGCTCTGCCTGCAAGATGGTGTTTTTCTGAGAACGGACCACGATCGGCCTATGGTCGTTATTTCTCTGGTTCAGCACCCCAGAGTTCATGAACTCCACAAGTCATTGGGGTACATTATGCATGAAAGAGCTGACATGACGTCATGCATACTGGCAGCCAAAGACAAAGACTTCGGGACCAAGGTATGGTCTTGCTCCTTGTGTGCTAAACAGTAATCTGCACCACTCATGCGGTTTCTGCCCTGGTCCCAGCTGAGCCCTTGGGAGCGTCTCAGCATCAGCTTCAGTGAGCCTTTCTTGCAAAAGACGTAGATCTTTCTGGTGGACTTGTATTCTAAATCCGTACATCTGTTCCATGTACTCCACGATAACAGCGAATGGGCTCAGTGCTCTTCCCAAAATCTTCGCCATTGAGTGCTTTCCGAAGGCCATCGTCTCAGAAAATTGCCCCCACTTTGCCCCCCCTTAATTCTCCAGTTTCTGGGAGCACCAACTGATACAATACTTTTTGTGGCACTATTCCACCCCAATCCAATGTAGAGGTGAAACGGATGGCGCAGACCTTAAAAGAGAAGATGCCACGTATAGGGCCATGCCAGTTGCAGAGAATAGACTAGTCACATTGCTTCAAGGGATTCTTCTCACTCTGTTCTCGCCACCAGATCCACATATGTTCGTGCCTCCAGCCTGTCGCCAGTACCTGATCAGCGTTGACATGATTATACAGGTGCCACCCGCCTTGCGTTGCATCCATCATCTGGGATGTACAAGGTCTCCATAGAGGGCAACTCTCTAGGCATCACCAGAACCAGCTGCACCACAGGTCACATCCATCATGCCTACCTGGTCCGTACAACCTGTGGCCTTCCAGTTAATCACACTGGGCTCCCAACAACCAATGGATGGTGGATTAGGCACCAGCACTCACAACTTTCTCTGTTAAAATACCAGCATCTTCAGACTTGTCTTCATCGAGTGGCGCGGACCCCACTGTGTCGGCCCCTATGCAGCATGAGTTCGTAGAGGTTCAGATGCAGACCTTTCTGGAATCAATTCCAGCAGCGGCACCCACCAACTCGTCTCTAACAATGACATGATCGCTTCCGAAGTTGAGCTGGCACAAGCTGGGCTGATTCCGCCGCTATGCGCTGTCTGTTGGGGGGGGGGGGGGGGGGGGACGGTGGGGAGGGGGGGGGGAGGTATGCTGAAACCGGCTCCAGCAGTAACATGGAGCTATCGCCGTTGTCAGAGATCGAACTCTAGTTGCGGACCACAACATCGGTGATGCTGCAGTCTGCAAGCAGTCATAACTAGCAGTGCTCTTGGAAGAAACCACGGCCCGGAATGCACTCCGCGTCGTCTCACGGGACCTGTAACCACCGACTGTTTTTAAGTGTGCTCCTCAGGCCCAGAGCGACCATTCTCTCCTGTGATCGCTTGCATGAAACATTCAGTTATCTGGCCGCTTTCTGTTGACAGCTTTGGCTTTGACTCTGGAGATTGTATGGCTTTTGTTTTCTGGCCGACTGCATTCTATTCGTCTTGTGTAGAACTCGCAAGAGTTTGTATTAACAGTGTGTCTCTATCGTGTGTGTATTTCGCCCAATAAATTGTGCTCGTAAGTCTTAACTTCAACACTAACAAAAAATTAAACGTAGATCGAATCTCTACAGACTACATATTAAAGATAAAATTTATAGGAATGAATGTTGATTCCCAATGTAAGTGGTGTGAACGCACAATGATATTTCCAAACAGAATGCCATCAGTTTGTCATGCTGTTAGAGTCCTGCCACCAGGTGTAACTAACAGTGTCTCTTAGATACATATTATGCACAAGTACACTTGATCCTTAGTTGTGGAATTCTACTGTGGAGAAAAAATGCACAAAATATGGACACAGTTTTCAAACTATATATAAATGGCAAAAATAAAATAATTTTAGTCCAGGGGAAGAACCTGATAAGTCCAAAATCACAGATATTTTATTTTTTCATAATTCAATAAATCATCGAGTGTAGTTTCAGATGGTTTCGCAGAAGCAGGCAACAAACTGGCAAGTCGAGAGTCATTTCAATATCTTGAAAACGTATAAACGGTATAAATCATACAAACAAGGGAATATTTTGATATATCCGGGGAATGTAATATGGAAATTTGATGATGTAATGATTCCTAGTCTGTGTAGATATGTTACAGCTAACGTTATCATTGTTGTCACAGCCATGCCATGTTCAATTTGACCATTTTAGTTGTTTCGTAGATTTTGTGAAGGAAGTTTGGTATAGCATTGTGTTCTGCCGAGATAATATGAATAAAGAAGAGAAATACAGTACGTCTTTGGAAAAGACTAAAAAATGGAAAAAGTGTACTCGCATAAGTGACCCTTTAAAATGTTTAAGACTGCAATCGTTGAAACAGGAGAAACGTACAGGTGGAAACATAATTGGTTAGATACTGTCAGCGATCAAATTGAAAGGAATCTTACTAATAAGATAAACCAATTCTAAAGTCACGATGAAATAAACCTCTATTTAAACGGTTTAATCACGGATGTCCCAGAACAGAAGAGCGAGACGTACAGTTTCGAGATGCGTCTTATAAATTCAACGCTTGTATTACTCGCAATGGAACTGTCCAAGAAATATACGTGTGCTAACATGCATTCATGTGATTACTTGGAATGAAGAAGGGCATGGTAGATCATTTACTCAAGAAATTTAAATCTGAAGACTAATCCCTGCTAGAGGGCCGAGGAAACACAGGACCTACCAACAGGATTTAACAGATGAAACACATGAAACAATAAGAGGACACAATAGTTCTTTAAAGGTAGCAACAGACACTACAATTTGACGGAGCCAGAAAAAATCTACTTACCCGTCCTTAAATATAAAAAAATGTTCAGTATGTTAAAGCAGAAATTTAAAGGCAAGAATGTATTGTATGAAACATGCAGCACGATATTCAATTCAGATTCCGGTATAAGTCTGAGATATCAACGGTCTCATACTGTGGTTGCTGTTATGAGTACCTAACCAACAAGAAAAAATTTGAGAAGGAACTGACTTCAACATCATGTACTGAAAATAAATTACGGCTTCATTCTGAAGTTCGATCCAATGAAACAGATCATGAATTGTATCTTAAAAAAAAAGTTATTCCATGACAGGAAGAAAAAGCAAAGAAGAAATGTCGAAAGAATGACTGCAATAAACACTGAATACAGTAAAAATTTCTCTTGTCCAAACACAAAAAGTATAACATAAGTTTATTATAAATGACAGTTGTCTGTATTTTATTTTCAATCCATGTTTTGGCAACAGGGTACGGTTACTTTCATTCACTGATGAGCCAAAGCATTTGACCATCTCCAGAATGAGATTTTCACACTGCAGCGGAGTGGGCGCTGATATGAAACTTCCTGGCAGATTAAAACTTTGTGCCTGACCGAGACTCAAACTCGGGGCCTTTTCCTTTCGCGGGCAAGTGCTCTATCGACTGAGCTACCCAAGCACAACTCGGGACCCGTCCTCACAATTTCAATTCTGCGAGTACCTCGTCTCCTACTTTCTAAACTTCACAGAAGCTCTTCCGCGAACCTAGAGGAACTAGCACTCCTGGAAGAAAGGATATTGTGCTGACATGGCTTAGCCACAGCCTGTGGGATGTTTCCTGAATGAAATTTTCACGCTGCAGACTGCAGCTACGACAGAGCCTATGAGCAAACTTGATTACTTCTTCCTGAAACAAAAAGACGAGCTAGTAATGGAGAAACAGGGTGAGTTCAACCTCCCATTTGCTCCATACGACAGTACAGTAGTTCCTTTACAGCAATACGTTCTGAAGATTTTTTTTTCACAGAGTGAGTATTTATTTTTTTAAGTATTGTTACTATCTGTATGAAGTTATTCTGATTATTTTACAGACCCTCTTAAAATATCTGTTGAGAAATACTGAGATTTTTAGGACTTGAACAGATTTTGCCATAGTGAAGAACAAGTTTATTTCAAACGTCTTCCGCATTAGTGTCACTAACTGAAAGAGGACAGAATAACATTTCACAATATATTTTTATAAGCTTAGGTTAGAGCATTTATTGTAAACGGAATTTAAATAAGTGGTAAGAGTTAGAAATCCAGTAGCTAGTAGCAGTATGTTATTGACATGTCATATTTTTCGACCGTACAAGTTGTATTCGGGACAGTAAAGCATCGTATTTTTGCACTCCTGAATCAGTCGTATATAATTTCAGCAGTAATTTTTCTCAGGAATGTATATTATCACCTTAAACAAAGATAATAAATTGAGAAATTGAAATATTAAGAGTCTAAAACATTAAATTTTGCCTCCTCAATAAAATAAGAATTGTGACCTAAAACATATTTCCCTGGGACTCACTCTTCAAATGGTAATAAATCGGGCTCTTGTAAAGCTCTATTTAAAGCACTTGGGATCTTTTGACCACTCCGTGTGAACGCATTTACCAATCAGGTACGCACATCAAAAATTTCCTTCTTGATTACTGCACTAACAGTCTGCCTGTGACCGCGGAACAAGATATAGATCGAACTTCCGTTTACCAAAAACGGGTAAGTTAAAACAAGAAACAGCATCATCAGCCAAAGAATAAAATTATAGGCGTACACTAAATTACTCAAGGAGGTTACTAAAACGAACTTTTTAAAAATACAGTTAAGAAATACATTCGATGCAATGAAATGGTAAAGAAATGTTATGTGACTAAATAGCAATACGATTTCTCTGACATTTCAAATCACATTCCAAAGCTCTGCAATGGATAACACTAACACCTTAGCTTTATTCTGAGCTCACGTGTCAGTCATTATGAAGCTGATATTGTGTGCTATGTTTCATCACGAAATAATGTATGTATAATTTGTGTAGAAAGTGTAGTGATCGGTGTTGAGATATGAGTGAAGTTCTTTCCGTTATTGAAAACTTATCTATAATAATATATAAAGAAAGCAGTATCACACACTAGCAATAAACCGAACGAGATTTCGCTGTATTAAACAGGATGGCTTTTTATTCGGGAGGATGCCAAACTCCATCTGGCTTGTTTTAGGTTTTTCGTGATTCCCCAAAATTGCTCCAGACAAGTGCTGGGATGGTTCCTACGAGGGTTGTTTTTTAAGTAAGGGCCGTTCGCGCGTATAGTCCCGTAGTTCGCGCTGACGCCGCAACAAGCCACCGCGCCACTTGCCGGCATCCTTCCCGTTCACATTGATGCAAGTTGCAGCTCTGTAGCTGACGTGTACGCATCGCTGTGCTACTTTATAATGTTTACGATTATTGAATCGCGAGAAGGAGATTTTCTGATGAGGACGTTCAGTCCGCGATCATTAAATAGCTCCGTGACGAAGGAACGGATTTCTATGACCCAGGGATTCAATGATGGTAAAACGTCCCGAAAGTTGTTTGTAGAGAGTTGTTGACTATGTGGAAAAATAGTGTCATGTATCTGTGTCACCTTGAAGTGTACTTAAAAAAATTACTTGGCCTGACGTGTACGTGTAACTTGCTTTTTGAAGTCCACCTCGTTTTAGTTTTTAGGGTACCGTACCTAAATCGGTAAAAGCGGGAACCCTTGTAGGATCATTTCTGTCTATCCGTCTGTCCGACTTTTCAAAACCCTTTTTCTAAGGAACGGGCAGTGGTATCAAGTTTGAAATTTGTGTCACAAACTAAGGTTTATGGCACCTTGGTGATATAATAAGTGTTAGCTTCTAGGTCAATGCTGCCCAAAGATACGGCCGTTTGAGCCACATATTTTGATACTCGCAAACTCACTCACCGAGCGAGTTGGCGCAGTGGTTAGCACACTGGACTCGCATTCGGGAGGACGACGGTTCAATCCCGCGTCCGACCATCCTGATTTTGGATTCCCGTGATTTTCCTAAGTCACTTGAGGAAGCTGCCGGGATGGTTCCTTTGAGGAGGCACGGCTGACTTCCTTCCCCATCCTTCTCTAGTCCGACGAGACTGGTGACCTCGCAGTTTGGTCTCCTCCCCCAGATCAACCCCAACACAAACTCACTCATTAAAAACTTGTGGTTACTTCCCTTTGACGTAGACTCATGAAATTTGGAAAGAGGAAAGGCTTCACGGTACAGATAAAGGGAATAAAATGAGAAAATTGTTGATTTGGAACTATGTGTCATGAAAAAAATATTTCTTTTGTCATTTATTATCCGACTTCACACTCGAAATTACGACATTCTCGAAAGTCTTGGAATCTCTGGGACGGATAACTTGCCATTATCGATGTCGATAACAGGCAAAAATGGTCGAGATTCTCATTTTCCGTAATAGATTGACTGTCCTATATACTACTGGCCATTAAAATTACTACACCAAGAAGAAATGCAGGTGACAAACGGGTATTCATTGAACAAATATATTATACTAGAACTGGCATGTGATTACATTTTCACGCAATTTGGGTGCATAGAGCCTGAGAAATCAGTACCCAGAACAACCACTTCTGGCCGTTATAACGGCCTTCATACGCCTGGGCATTGAGTCAAACAGAGCTTGGATGGCGTGTACATGTACAGCTGCCCATGCAGCTTCAACACGATACCACAGTTCATCAACAGTAGTGAATGGCGTATTGTGACGAGCCAGTTGCTTGGCCATCATTGACCAAGCGTTTTCAGTTGGTGAGAGATCTGGAGAATGTGCTGGCCAGGGCAGCAGTCGAACATTTTCTGTATCCAGAAAGGCCCGTACATGACCTGCCACATTCGGTCTTGCATTATCCTGCTGAAATGTAGGGTTTCGCAGGGATCGAATGAAGGGTAGAGCCACGGGTCGTAACACATCTGAAATGTAACGTCCACTGTTCAAAGTGCCGTCAATGCGAACAAGAGGTGACCGAGACGTGTAACCAATGGCACCCCATACCATCACGCCGGGTGATATGCCAGTATGGCGATGACGAATACACGCTTCCAATGTGCGTTCATCGCGATGTGGCCAAACACGGATGCGACCATCATGATGCTGTAAACAGAACCTGGATTCATCCGAAAAAATGACCTTTTGCCATTCGTGCACCCAGGTTCGTCGTTGAGTACAGCATCGCAGGCGCTCCTGTCTGTGATGCAGCGTCAAGGGTAACCGCAGCCACTGTCTCCGAGCTGATAGTCCATGCTGCTGCAAATGTCGTCGAACTGTTCGTGCAGATGGTTGTTGTCTTGCAAACGTCCCCATCTGTTGACTCAGGGATCGAGACGTGGCTGCACGATCCGTTACAGCCATGCGGATAAGATGCCTGTCATCTCGAGTGCTAGTGACACGAGGCAGTTGGGATCCAGCACGGCGTTCCGTATTACGCTCTTGAACCCACTGATTCCATATTCTGCCGCCAACAGTCATTGGATGCCGAGCAACGCGAGCAGCAATGTCGCGATACGATAAACAGCAATCGCAATAGGCTACAATCCGACCTTTATCAAAGTCGGAAACGTGATGGCACGCATTTCTCCTCCTTACACGAGGCATCACAACAACGTTTCACCAGGTATGAGAAATCGGTTGGAAACCTTCCTCATGTCAGCATGTTGTAGGTGTCGCCACCGGCGCCAACCTTGTGTAAATGCTCTGAAAAGCTAATCATTTGCATATCACAGCATCATCTTCCTGTCGGTTAAATTCCTCGTCTGTAGCTCGTCATCTTCGTGGTGTAGCAATTTTAATGGCCAGTAGTGTAAAATTAAGTTTGTACAGAGCACACAGTGCAATGGCCATTTTTTTTTCTTTGCACTGTTACACTATGATGTATCCAACTTCTTTGCGAAAGTACACCACGGACGAGTAAAACCTACTACCACTCATACCGATTAGTGTAGGATGCCAGTAAGCCACAGCGAGTAACTCCGTTATTTTGTCAGTTCGGGGTAAATATACGTTACCGGGCGTTTAACACGGCTGCAGGAGGCTAACCTGGTGGCACCCTGTCAGCCACGCCTGGCCTCCTCCCCCTCCTCCTCCTCCGCATCCCCCAGTAGCAGCGGGGCGCCGGCGCAGAGCCGCCCCCGACCCTTGTCGGACGATCGCGTGTTCGCCAGTCTGGGGGCGGCAGCATCGGCGGCGGCGGCGGCGGCGGCGGCTTCGGCAGCGGTGTTAGCGGGAGCTGTAGAGGCAGGCACGGCCACGAGTGGCGGCATGCCGCCGCCTCCGCGCAAGGCGGCCTCCGCGGCGCTGGTGGTGGGCCTCGTCTACTGCTCGCTGCTGCTCGACAACGTCCTGCTCACCGCAGTCGGTAACCGCCGCATCTGGCACACCCGCTGCCCGTCTGCCCTACTCCTGTCTCCATCCTCATCCGCTTATTTTAGTTTATTCCTCTTTTCGTTCAACAGTGATCTGACTCGAGATGCAGCCCACCACGAATTCTTCTCCAGTGCCAACCTCTGTATCTCACAGTGGCACATCCAATGTCGACAGTTATTTGTTAGATATAATCTAATCTTAGAAGCTAGATTAAGGAAAGGCGAATGTACGTTTCTAGAATTTGTAGATTTAGAGAAAGCTTTTGACAATGTTGACTGGAATACTCTCTTTCAAATTCTGAAGGTGGCAGGGGTAAAATACAGGGAGCGAAAGGCTATTTACAATTTGTACAGAAACCAGATGGCAGTTATAAGAGTCGAGAGGCATGAAAGGGAAGCAGTGGTTGGGAAGGGAGTGAGACAGGGTTGTAGCCTCTCCCCGATGTTATTCAATCTGTATATTGAGCAAGCAGTAAAGGAAACAAAAGAAAAGTTCGGAGTAGGTATTAAAGTCCATAGAGAAGAAATAAAAACGTTGAGGTTCGCTGATGACATTGTAATTCTGTCAGAGACAGCAAAGGACCTGGAAGAGCAGTTGAACGGAATGGATAGTGTCTTGAAAGGAGGATATAAGATGAACATCAACAAAAGCAAAACTAGGATAATGGAATGTAGTTGAATGAAGTCGGGTGATGCTGAGGGAATTAGATTAGAAAATGTGTCACTTAAAGTAGTAAAGGAGTTTTGCTATTTGGGGAGCAAAATAACTAATGATGGTCGAAGTAGAGAGGATATAAAATGTAGACTGACAATGGCAAGGAAAGCGTTTCTGAAGAAATTTGTTAACATCGAGTACAGGCTTAAGTGTCAGGAAGTCCTTTCTGAAAGTATTTGTACGAAGTGTAGCCATGTATGGAAGTGAAACATGGACGATAAATAGTTTAGACAAGAAGAGAATAGAAGCTTTCGAAATGTGGTGCTACAGAAGAATGCTTAAGATTAGATGGGTAGATCACATAACTAATGAGGAGGTATTGAATAGGATTGGGAAGAAGAGAAGTTTGTGGCACAACTTGACTAGAAGAAGGGATCGGTTGGTAGGACATGTTCTGAGGCATCAAGGGAACACCAATTTAGTATTGGAGGGCAGCGTGGAGGGTAAAAATCGTAGAGGGAGACCAAGAGATGAATACACTAAACAGATTCAGGATGTAGATTGCAGTAGGTACTGGGAGATGAAGAAGCTTGCACAGGATAGAGTAGCATGGAGAGCTGCATCAAACCAATCTCAGGACTGAAGACCACAACAACAACAACAACATATTCCAATCTCGCGTTTTACCTTCTACAGCTCCCACTAGTACGAGGTGCGTTTGAAAGTGGCGTGCAAACATAAAAAACTACTTACGTGTTTGGGGTAAATCTTTTTTATTTTTCGACGCAGTCTCCTTTTAGACTTATACACTTCGTCCAACGCTGTTCTAATTTGTTGATCCCTTCCGAATAATAGGAATTGTCCAAGTCTGCAAAATAGCTATTAGTTTCTGCAATCACCTCCTCGTTTGAATAAAATCTTTGTCCCGCCAGCCATTTCTTCAAATTGGGGAACAAATAGTAGTCAGAGGGAGCCAAGTTTGGAGAAAAGGGGGCATGTGAAACGAGTTGTAATCCTGTTTCCATTAATTTTGGGACCACAACTGCTGAGATGTGTGCTGGTGCACTGTCGTGATGAAAAAGGACTTTTTTGCAGTCCAATCGTCGGCGTTTTTCCTTGCAGCTCGGTTTTCAAAGAGTCCAATAACGATGAATAATCTGCCCCTGTAATAGTTTTACCCTTTTCCAGATAGTTGACGAGGATTATCCCTTGCGAATTCCAAAAGACAGTCGCCATAACCTTTCCGGCCGAAGGAATGGTCTTCGCCTTTTTTGGTGCAGATTCTCCCTTGGTAACCCATTGTTTAGATTGTTGTTTGGTCTCAGGACAATGGTAATGTATCCATGTTTCATCCACAGTGACGAAACGACGCTTAGAGTCCTGCGGATTCTTCCTGAACAGCTGCAAAGCATCCTTGCAACACTTCACACGATTCCGTTTTTGGTCAAGCGTGATCAATCGCGGAACCATCTTTCGGATGGCTTTCTCATGTCCAAATGTTTATGCAAAATATTATCTATCTATTCATTCGACATGCCCACAGCACTTTCAATCTCACGCACCTTAACTCTTCTTTCATCCATCACCGTATCATGGATTTTATCAATCATTTCTGTAGACGTAATCTCCACGGGGCGTCCAGAACGTTCAGCGTCACTTGTGCCCATATGGCCATTCCAAAAATTTTGAAACCACTTATAAACTCTCCAAATCGAAGGTGCAGAGTAATCGTAATGTTTATTAAGCTTCTCTTTAGTGCCCTGAGGCGTTTTGCCTATCATAAAGTAATGATTAATCACCACATGAAATTCTTTTTCGTCCATTTTTTGACAATCATACGACTTCCTTGATTCATACGAATGCCAAACACATAGAAATAGACCAATATGGCTGAAACTTGGTGTGCGTTCTTTCCAAAGATGGTAGTAACTAAACATGACCTCCATACGCACCGGTCGTGCCATCTCTCGGACTTTGCACGGACTTTTCAAGCGCCCCTCGTACCATTGGAATTATTCGCTGATCTCTTAACAAAAATTCCGTCATGCTGTGACTTTTTCTTGTCATTGTTTTCCACATATACTTTTTGTCGGCGATTCTTTCGAGAACCTCATTTTTGCAGGTGGTGATGCCCCAGAGAGCTGATATATTTGAAAAATGTCATATTACCACCTTGAGCTGTTGGTAAAATTATTCATACAACCAGTTTCAGTCGTCTAACCATCATCAGAGTCTTAAGTGAAAGTATTCACGACATCATGTTATCGAAATATAAAATTATTGTCGTCAGGTGATAAAACCATGAATAATACGCTGTTATTATATCGTAATACAATAACTGAGGACGTAATTTGTAACTGACGACGTCATTTATATTACGATATGATAACAGTGTATTATTCATGATTTCATCTTTTATCATTTTATTTCGCTAACATTATGCTGTGAATACTTATGTGTGAGAACCTGATTATGGTCAGAAGACTGATATGGGTTGTATAAATAAAGTTCTGTACTAGCAGCTCAATGCGAAATATGACATTTTACAATTTTTCAACCTCATTTTTTATCAGTCCATCTTATCTTTAACATCCTTCTACAGCATCACGTTTCACATGCTGATACTCTCTCTGTCTCCCTCTCTGTTTTTCCCACAGTCCGTGACTGACTCCCAAACAATTCTATGCTCCAAAAGTATATTGTCAGAAAGTTCTTGCTCAAGCTGAAGACAATGTTTTATACAAGTAGACCTGTTTTTGTCAGGGATGACTCAGTGAATTTTTATTTCCGGTTAAGTGTTTGGCACAGTGCCCCACTGCAGACTGATAACGAAGGTACGAGCATACGGCAATAGTTCTCAGATGCGCGGGTGGCTCCAAGACTTCTCTAGAACTCAGTACGTAGTCAGACGTCAGGCCATGGTTATGAGTGACCCAGTAAAGTGTGACAGGACCGCTCCTGTTCTCTATATACAAAAGCGAGCAGACACTTGGGCTGAGCAGAATCTGCACAGCTCTATGACGGCGCTCTAAAATTGTCGTCGCTTGGTGACAGTAAGAGGATACATGATGACTTACAATTTCTATGTGTGCTGATGACTGGCAGCGTGCTTTAAACATTGGAAAAGATAATTTTATACAGATGAGTAGGAGAAACAACCGTCTAATTTTCGAATGTAGTATTAGTGCTGTACTCCTTGATACAGTCACGTCGGTATCTGAAAGAAGACCAGGCTGCAGTAGACAGTTACAATCGGGCTTTTGTATTAGGCCAAGTTTAATAGAACAGAGACAGTTTTAAAGAATAAGTATAACTTAACTAATTGAGAAATGTCAGAAAGTGACAGAATGGCGGACGATATATAAAATGTTATAGAAGTCAGTTTTACCTGTCGTATTACGCATGCTTTCTGGAAGCGACTAACTTATCGGGGTGAACACCTTGGCCACTTTTCCCGACGAGTAGTGTGGTCACTTATCCCTATTGGACGCCATGTCGGTATTCGTGGTCCACAGAACAAATAACAAGGATCTGCCAAAGGACGTTGTTTAAACATTTATATTGTGTAAATTTATTATTATGCTTTCACGTGAGGTAATGAGAATAATATAAATCACTTATCTGACATCAGAGGACACAAAAACAAAAGTTTTCACTAAAACGTAAAAGACCAAGCTTCCTCTGTCAGTCTCACTGACAACAGTGGCGATGTATGTTAGAAACTGACCATTTATTGGCAGGCAGGGAAAAATTATGCAATGGTCACCTTTCCCGTTCTGGCCACTTTACCACCCTTCGTCTACCGATCTTACTAGTAATGAGTAACCTACATGAATTGGGATGTTACTGTAATTAGTAATAGGAATTGCAACATGAGACACAATCACAAATGTTTACTAAATGTTTTGAGCGTCATATTTCTTTTACTCGTCGCATTGTATTATAAGAGGTGATAAAAAATTTCTGCTTGAGGGGGTTGCTGCAGCATACATGCAATCCAGCGCGACTCCGATGCGGGTGTATAAGCATCGAAACGTAGGTGAGAGTTCAGTCTGCGTAAACAGCCTCTTGAAGATGAATGTCTCTATAGTGCGCATTCACGAATCCATGTTACTTCTGTCTGACATTTACAACACATCAGCTTATCGGTGCTAGTTGCGCATGCTCGTAAGCTGTCAGCGTTGGAATACAAACAATAAAATAATCTGCCTCTCACTTCCATTAACCGTGCAGTGACCACAGTACATTCCACTCTGCCACTGAGGTAAGCGGCAAACTTTGCGTAGTTCACGGCCTAATTCACCAACTTTAGTTCAAATTAAGCACATATTACACTCTTAAGATGCTCTTAACGTTAGTTGATGTTTTTGGATTTGGCTGTTAGTTGCTAGAGGTATATTATAATAAAAATACAGCTGAGAACCGCCGACCGCACACCATGGTTCGTGCCGCAATCGGTTTTCCTCGCTCGATTTGCGAGTGAAACGCGGGATTTACTAAAGTGCGCATCATTTACGACGGCGGCCGAGTTTGGGTTCGTTCTGCGCATCTGACGTCACAAAACAGTGTCACCCAATGAACAGAGAACGACGTTGCCATAGCTCGACTGCAGTGCAGAGCACGGACGAGTGTCTTCAGTTTTAGAAACTTTCAGTCACAAATAAAGTAATTGAACAAAAGCAATGTCTTGATAGTAGAATTTCTTTTATAGAAAGTTTGGAAAAAGCATTCTTTATACCAATTGCTTCATATTCTGTTAATTAATTAAACCAAACAAGCAATAAGCCTCCTAATTCAGGCAATAGCAAGGAAAGGTGTTTATATCATTCTCGCTAACCGCTTTTCGCAATAAAGAACAATGGTAATTGTTTATTTCCTATTGTACTTCGACGAAACGTGAGTGATTCATAGTCATACCAACAGTGTTTGTCGGTATTTTGCGTGATGTTTTAGAGTCCTCCAGAAAATACGTTGAATGGCGACCTGCGTTAGCGTAATGGTTGAAGTGTTTGGCTGCTAAGTGAAAGGTTCTGAGTTCAAAACTTATTGGATGCTTAATATTTTCTTTATTTAAAAACAATATCGAAGTGTCTTACTTCATGAATTTTATTCGTTTTAATGTAATTTTTTGGAATTTCTAGTAGCAACTAAAATCGACCATACGGAAAATATACACTATGGACTTTTACCTCTGCAAACTCTTTAAAATTTCGTGCAATGGTTTACTACATTTAATGCTGCACAATAACTGCATTGAACATCGAAACAAATTTAAGTCATTTATAGGGGGAAGGTATCAGTCAAGAAGATATGTAAAAAATCAAATTTTTGTCCCAAATAGTTTTTGTGAAGTCCAATGATAAGTGTGTCAAAGCAGTCGGGACACCATGTGTCAGCGCAGGCGAGCAGTGCAGTGATGACAAAATCTCGCACAGCGCGGAATGCGGGAGCACGTCTCTGTAGCAGCGAAAGGGTTAATGCGGCCGTGGTGGCTTTACTTCATAAACTGCGCGACCCCCCCCCCCCCCCCCTAAACGTAAGTTTGCGAACTATACTACACTGTGGCGCTGCTTCTCTTGGCGTGTGCAACTGGCAACGCAGCAATCTCCCGCGTCTGGGCGGGCATGCGCGAACCGCCAAGATAAAAGAACTGAACCATAATAGTGGTAGGACGTACCCTCCGCTATACACTATCTGGAGGCTTGCGGAATATGCATGTAGATGTAGACTGTGTTTAGCTTCCCCCGTGTCGATTAGGTGACTGGAGGCGGAGCACAAGGTAAGACAGGAAGTCTACCGCGACTTTATTACCGCAGTGATCCTAGAATCGTTTTAAACGATTTCGGAAAAGGGAAGAATATTTAAATTAGAATTTCATGCGCGCACTTCCCCGTTACGTCTACTGCTCTACATACAATTCTTACCGAGATTGTTAGCACACACTTAGGCGGTGGTGCCCATCTAGGAGGTAGACAGAACTTTCGTCGCCAGTGTTTGGCCGGCACGGGTGGAGAAGTGGTGCAATTCGTTCCCGGTTCTATAGAAACTTCCCCAAAGTGTGCAATGAAGTGACGTCACGTAACACTATCGATACTGACCTGGCCTTGTGAAGTCAAGCTCGCCGCTCCCCATCGTGCGACCCAAGGGGAGTAAAGTACGTGCCGTCACTAAGTCCCACCCTCTTCCTGCTCCTGTCATAATCATCATCCACCATCTACACAAACTCGACACTACATCGTAGACTAATTCAGCACAATCACCTTCATGAAACAATAAGTTACAGTTGACACAATCCTGACGCCGCCCATATTCCGTCTGTTACACCGCTAATCATAAAACTGGAGCACCGTGAAGACTGCGTGCAACAAACGCCAAGTTGGCATGCTTGGATATACTTAGGAGTTCAGCACAATCACACTCCTCCATCATTCCGTATGTAAGGAAATCTATGCCTATCGAGACCGCTGTCTGCCGTTTCGCGTAACGGCTGCTGAGAGACGGACACGCCACTACACGCCAACCACGATCCATGATAAACTCTTCCATGGAATGACGTCACCATACCTGTCACTCTAACTCAGTTCGACTAAGTGTCTACCCACGATGGAGTTATTTTGCTGCCGGAGGTTTAATCTCAGCGTTCGCAGCCGATGTACCAAATCATCTACAAATTTAGTCGTATATTCTTCTTACTATCCCTGCATGAACCATGGGCCTTCCGATGGTGGGGTGGCTTATGTGCTTTTGCGATACAGATAGCCATACGGTAGGTGCAACCACAACGGAGGGGTATCTGTTGAGAACCCAGACAACAAGTGGTTCCTGAAGAGGATCGGCAGTCTGTTCAGTAGTTGCTGAGGCAGCAGTCTGGATGGCTGACTGACCTGGCCTCACAACATTAACCAAAATGGCCGTGCTGTGCTGGTACTGCGAACGGCTGAAAGCAAGGGGAAACTAATGACCGTATGGCATTGGTGGCCGGGAAACCCCTCGGCCGCCCCTCCACAAATTCTTTAACGCCACTGCGGCGACTTGAGAGTGAATGAGGATGAAATGATGATGAAAGACACACAACACCCAGTCATCTCGAGGCAGAGAAAATCCCTGACCCCGCCGGGAATCGAACCCGGGACCCCGTGCGCGGGAAGCGAGAACGCTAACGCAAGACCACGAGCCGCGGAGAAGGGGAAACTACAGCCATAATTTGCCCGAGGTTATGCAGCTCCGTTGTATCGTTAAATGATGAAGGCGCCCTCTTGAGTAAAATATTCCGAAGGTAAAATACGCCTCTATTCGGATCTCCTGGCGGGGACTACTTACGAGAGTGTCCTCACCATGAGAAACAAAAGTGACCTTCTACAGGTCGGAGCTCGGAATGTTAGATCTCTTAATTGGCCATGTAGGTTAGAAAATTCAAAAAGGGAAATGAAAAGATTAAATTTAGATAGAGTAGCAATTAGTACAGTTCGGTGACAGGACGAACAGGACTTCTGTTCAGCTGAATACAAAATCAAATAGAGATAATGCAGGCTTATGTTTAATAATGAATTAGAAAATAGGAATGCAAGAAAGCTACTACGAACAACAAGGCGAGCGCATTACTGTAGCCAAGAGAGACATAAAACCAACTCCTACAGCGCTAGTACATGTTTATATGCCAAACACCTCCGCAGACGACGGCGAGATCGAACAAATGCATGATGAGATAAAATAAATTATTCAGATAGTTCAAGGAGAAGAAAACCTGTGATGGGGGACTGTAATTCGATAGTAGGAAAAGGAAGAGAAGGAAAAATAGTAGGTGAATACGGACTGAGGTAATGAAATGAAAGAGGAAGCCGGCTGGTAGAATTTTGCATAAAACATAATTTAATAGTCGCTAACACTTTGCTTAAGAATCATAAAAGAAGCTTGTATACGTGGAAGAGACTTAGAGACAGTGGAAGGTTTCAGATTGATTATACTGTGGTAAAACCGAGGTTTCGGAATCAGATTTTAAACTGTATGCCATTTCTAGGGGCAGATGTGGATTTTGACCACAATCTTTGGTTATGAAATGTAGATTAAAACTGGAGAAGTTTCAAAAAGGTAGGAAATTAAGGAGATGGTACCTGGATAAGTTGAAAGAACGCATTAGATAACGGTTAACAAGAACACGGGAAAGGAATACAGTAAAAGACGAATGGATAGCATTAAGATGACGCAGTGAACGTAGCAGAGAATGAAATGGGTAGAAAGAGAGGCCTAACAGAAATCCGTGGATAAAACAGGAGCTTTAGAATTTAATTGATGAAAGGAAAAAATATAAAAATGCAGTAAATGAGAAACGGAAAAAGGAACAGAAATGTCTAAAAAAATAGGCTGACAGGAAGTGCAAAATGGCTAGGCAGGAATGGATAGAGGACAAATGTAAGGATTTAAAATCACCCTAACTAGGGGAAAGATAGATACCACCTAAAGGGAAATTAAAGAGGCCTTTGGAGCAAAGAAAAGCTACTGTATGAATATCAATAGCTCACATGGAAAACCAGTCTTAAGCAAGGAAGGGAAACCTGAAAGGTGGAAGGAGTATATAAAGGGTCTATGAAAGGGAGTGAAAGCACAATCATGAAAATGGAAGTGGACGTAGATGAAGGTAAGATGGGAGATAAGGTACTGAGAGAAAAATATTACAGAACTCTGAAAGATTTTAAGTCGAAACAAAGCCCTTTGAGTAGACGAACTACTGATAGCCTTGGAAGAGCCAGCGATGACAAAACTCTTCCATCTGGTGTGCAGAATGTAAGAGACAAGAGAAATACCCTCAGACTTCAAGAATAATGTAATAATTACAATTCCAAAGAAGGCAGTTGCTGACAGGTGTAAAAATTACCGGTCAGTTTAATAAGTCGCGGTTGCAAAATACTAACACGAATTCCTTACAGAAGAGTGGAAAAACTGGTAGAAGCCGACCTCGGGAAGATCAGTTTGAACTTCGGAGAAATGAAGGAAAACGCGAGGCAATGTCGACCGTACGACTCATCTTGGAAGATAGGTTAAGGAAAGGCAAATCTACGTTTATAGCATTTGTATAGAGGAAGTAGCTTTTACAATGTTGACAAGGATACACTCTTTGAAATTCTGAAGGTAGCAGGCGTAAAATACAGGGAGGGAAAGGCTATTTACAACTTACAAAGAAACCAGATGGTAGTTATAAAAGTCGACGGGACTTGTACAGAAACCAGACGGCAGTTATAAAAGTCGAGGTGCGTGAAAGGGAAGCAGTCGAAGCAGGAATGAGACAGGGCTGTAGCCTATCCCCGATGTTGTTCTATCTCTACATTGAGCAAGCAGTAAATGAAAAAGAAGAAAAAATTTGAGTGAGAATTCAAGTTCAAGGGAACAAAAAATAAAAACTTTAAGGTTTGCCGATGACATTGTAGTTCTGTCAGATAGCAAAGGACTTGGAAGAGCAGTGAACGGAAGGGACAGTGTCTTTGAATGGGCGGTATAAGATGAACATCAACAGACGCAAAACAAGGGTAATGTAATAAAGTCGAATTAAATCAGGTGATGGTGAGGAAATTAGATTAGAAAACGAGATACTGAAAGTAGTAGATGTGCTTTGGTATTTGCGCAGTAAAATAAATGATGACGGTCGAGGTAGACAGGACATAAAATGCAGGCTGGCAATGCCAAGAGAAGCGTTTCTGAAGAAGAGAAATTTGTTAACACTAAATATAGACTGAAGGGTTAGGAAGTATTATCTGAAGGTATTTGTCTGGAGCGTAGCCATGAGAGGAAGTGAAACTTGGACGATAACCAGTTTATACAAGAAGACAATAGAAGCTTATGAGATGTGTTGCTACAGAAGACTGCCGCAGATTAAATGGTTAGATCACGTAACGAACGACGAAGTACTGAATGGAAGGGGAGAAAAGAAATTTGTGGCTCAGCTTGACTAAAATAAGAGATCGGATAATAGAACACATTCTAAGGCATCAAGGGATCCCCAATGGGGGGTGTAAGAACCGTAGAGGGAGACAAAGAGATGAATACAGTAAGCACATTCAGAAGAGCGCAGGTTGCAGTAGTTACTCGCACAGGACAGGGTAGCATGGTGAGCTGCATCAAACCATTCTTCAGACTGAAGACCACAAGAGTGACTATGCTGTATACTCACGACAGGTAAAATTTAGTTATTTGCCGCCCTTCCTGTGTTATACGTTTATGACCAGCAATCTAGACAAGACTACACCAGTTAGTGAGCCACAGAAGTGAATAAAATGAACTATTGCAACACTTAGCCTGGTATTGATGAATATTTACGTGTTACAATTGTTCAGAATCTCTTTGACTGTACGTGCTGTAAAGACGTAGGAAATGAACAGAATGCAGTCACTGTATTCCATTTGCTTACTACTCCTTTAAACGCAGAGTTTTTTTAGATTTAATGGTAGTAGCTTCCACCTGTTACGTGTATCTCAGAATTTTGATAACGAAAGCCGAGGCTGCTCAGTAATTTGTACAGTCCGTTTGCAATACGTTTCGTCAAATTTCCTTTCCATCATGCACTTTGTACTTGTGAAATATAATGCCAGTTTTCAGGCATCTGACGAATTCGGATGAAGAATTATCAATTTTTAATTGAAATGTTTGCTAATTGTTCTAGTGATCATAATCGCCAATGGTAACTCCTACACTTCTTTCTGTTTTACGTTCTGTACAGGTCTCTCATGCTCGCAGATGGGACTGAAAAGATCTACTGTTACATAATCTCAAGAATTTAAATCTTATTTCCCTGAAATGGTCCCCTCTTCTGGTTTTCCTCACTCGTACGTGCTTCCGTATTGTTTACTGTGTGTTAGTATGTCAGTTACATTGGAGTTTTAATTAATGTAGAATGTAGTCTGCATCTCATTGCTTCCCATTTTCCGGTATTTATTTACTGGACATCGAAACGACGACTACAGCCATTCATGACTGTAATTAGGCAAGTGTTTACGGAACAACTCATCTAAACAAAACCATAGCCACCAAAACCACAAAGCCACAAGTATCATACGCGCATTAAGAGTGTAATACCTGCGAATATGTTCATTCACATTGACAAACAAATTATAACTATTAAGTATAGATGTAGTCGCTGGGTCGACATATACAAGCACCTGGGAAGGGGAGTTTCCAAACTCGAAGTGTAAAAATAAAACTTTTCGATGTGAATTCCACAAACTGCCAAGAAAGATGCAATGAGTTATACGTCACAGTCACGGCTGTGATGAACGGAAAGTCTTTGTGAGTTAAAATCATTTTACATTACCATTGTTCCATAACATTTTCCGCCGATATTTTCTGTCCTGCTCTGCGCCTCATAATTTTTTCATGTTGTAGATTCCACTCGTTTGCAGTAACTTTGAATTTTTGTGTGGTAGTTATGAATTCTAATGTCTGATTTTAATTTTATTTGACTTTTTTTATTATAGATATCTTCAATAAATCAATCAGCTATTTCACGACTTATTGCTGTACGAATCGTTTAAAACTAGACTGTATAAGATGCTTTCCATTTACCAGCCAACAACGTAACGAATTACATCGATGGAAACTAATTATATCCCTCTACTTGAAATCCAGTAAAACTCATACATTTTCAGAACATAATCTGAAGGAACATCTGGACTTTTATGAAGCGATACTATAGCGTTTGCTCCAAACAGAGATTGCAGCGACGAGTATTAACGACGAAAAGATGCCATAAATACAGATCTGCGTTGTAAAAAGTATAACAGAAAACATTATGTAACATGGGAAACGAGTTTCTTTTCCTATAACTTATCTGTTTCACAAAGAAGTTTCTACTGCACAAAATATACTTAAAACCTCTCTTATGTTAGTTTATTTTCTGTTTATCACGTAGACATTGGATGAAAATTGCTAGCAGCAGGCTTTTCAGTTTGTGATGTACGTTGACATTATGAAGTACAGCTCTATCAAGAAGCAAAAATTCTCTCTCTCTCTCTCTCTCTCTCTCTCTCTCTCTCTGTGTGTGTGTGTGTGTGTGTGTGTGTGTGTATGTGTGTGTGTGTGTGTGTGTGTGTGTGTGAGAAGGTGGGGACAGAGCCAGAAAAGGGGTCTCCCGGTTTCACTTTTGCGACTTATATAAATATCGTAAATAATTAACCCAACAGAGGTAGTATTACGGCATCCTTCAAAACTGCCCATACATTTCATTTAAAAATGTTTGAACTAATGCAGATGATTTGTTTTACGCAAATCACTCCTTGAAGACACTTCTTTTTGACTTGTATAAAAGTTGAATTTCCTTTGTGCAAAAAATTGCCTGTAATTTTTCGAATATATGCAGAATATCGATGGAGAGAATAGTAAAGAAAGAAAAATTCCAAAAGAAAAAGAAATAAAAACCAATGTGGTTTTGGTTTACACTTTCGCTCTACGTTAAAAGGAGTTACACAAGAAATAACACTGTACTGCATCTTATCTTCAAAGTCTTGCAGATATCTCGAGCACAAAGCTGTTGCTGACGATTGGATGCGAGCACAAGTCACGTAAATGTACCTGTAGAAAGATGCTGAAAAAGTAACCTCCTATGTCCTACTAACTTTTATTCAACCCCCTTTCTACCATAATTCTAGAAGACTTTGAACTAAATCATCATGAAATATGTGGAGGAAATGATTTTGTCCCTGGAAGTAGCATACATGTATGGACTTCGAAGGCGTCGATCATTGTTATATATAACAAGCGACTAAAAAGAACATGCATATTCCGTTACAGGATTCAGAGATCCAAATCCTTGCTGTGTGAACGTTACCGACAACATAAAACCGGTATCACCCACAAGCACTAAGTTTGATCCATACGTAGCGACATGGCTTTGACATATAATATGTGAACGAAAGGGAGAAAAAACCATCAGGTACTACAAATTATGTTTTATTCACCAAGCGTTCATGTATTAGCATATTACACTTGTAACATCGTGAACGCTGAATATGTGAGAGGCGTAGATGATGATCTGCACGTCCGCTGGAACATCACAATTTGTGTGAATGTGAAGCACGTGGTCATCAAATGTCAACTTCACAGCCCGCGCCAGCCAGTCAAGTTGGTTCTGGTTGTTGGCTGTCATTCCCTCCCACACTTGTTGGAGCACTCTCAAATGTCGGCCTCTTGATGACGACAGCTGTGCCAGAGTTTCCTCGATCCCCGTCCCCACGCGATTATCTGTTGACTTCAGTTGTTCCAGCTCTTGAAGGCTCAACATGTGCAGCTTTTTCGAAATCAAGACACATGATGATTTATATTCCTTCAACCACAGATAAATCTTAGGTCGTCAAAACAGTCGCTACCTTCTGACCGAAATATCCCAACTCTGTGGCGACGTGTTTGCGTGATAAAGCATCAAGTACTACATGGAAATAGACAGCTTCTACCATAAAGCATGAAATAACGTTGCTACTGCTATAAGTAGTGACACTACAGAGACCATGATTCTACCAGTCTGTTGTTTGTTTCAGTTCCCATTCTTCCGGATGTTTTGTACCGCAACGAGATCTGCTATGACAGCAACGTATCCATGGCAGCCAACTGTTCCAGGTAAGCAACATGTGCTGCAATTCTTAATATTGCGAGTGTGTGGGTTTTATTTTGTCAAGTTGCGCAATGGATTGATCCAACAAGTACCCTTTGGCTGTTGCAAGAAATAATTTCCACCTCACACTACTACAGAAGTCAGACAGACGCTCCTAATGTACCAACAAGAACTGCTTGAAAAACATTCAGCAACAAATAACTTCTGGGTCACCCACTGTAAGGAAAAGACACAAAAATATTCTATATTCTTACGTAACTAGTGGATTACTTGGGAACTGGAGTATTGCTAGTTAGTGTAAGAAAAACATTAAACGAACCAAAAATATTATTTATTGCAAAAAAATTCTGAGAAAGCAAGTGAAACTTTTTCTTATAAATTAATAAATTTCCGGGTTCTTTTTGGAAGAGTAGATTGCCTCTTATGGATAGGAATGCTATTAATTTACAAGGTGTGGAATGGTCCTTTTCGCCCTTTTCTTTAAGAATGTTATGTACCCAGCAGAATGGCTGAGAGCCGTGACTACACAACTTGAATAACTTTTCTAGGTATGGTCAAGGCTGTCGCGTGAGAAATGTAGTGGAGTGTACTGTTATGCAGGACAGCTGGGGCTCGCATACACTGTAGCGGACAATACCGTAAGCTGTGACAACTGCAGCCTGCGTCGCTCGTTGCTGACAAATAACACAACTATCTCTTTCTATCTGGATTGACCTTCGCCAGTCAAAGTCTCCCTGTGACTTGATGAAGTCAAGGACTCCTATCCACCCCTGGGCTAACTATTGGCGTGGTACACTGGTCAGATGACCAGTCCACCGCGATGCCACTCAATATTCGCTCGCAGGCGTTTAACTAGTACTCACACCACATAATAAGTGTGGCAGCCAAGACAGTGAACAACGCTTACTCGCGAGCGACTCAATATAGAGTATCACTCCAATTCACTAACGACAGAGGTGCCCTCCCAGTGAAGTACTGAGGAGAGACTTTGATCCTCACTCTTTGCGTACACGCACGAGCGCACGCTCTCGTTACGTGTTCCCACCCCAAAAGCGACAATGGAACGGCACTTTTTCTGGAAAAGTTGCAAGGATATATTATTCGCAGTCTTCCCTCACTCTTCTGGCTCTTTGCATCAGAAATATTCCGCCAATGAGTGTTGCTCTTTTAAACGGGAGAATGACGTTTCGTTTAAGTCGACCAATGTGGGAAGATGTAGCATCTCCGTTAGGCATATACAACCCTCCTGTGAGGATGTCCTTGAAAAAATGTGTCTTCTGGACGCTACCACACAATGTAGCGGAATTTGCTTTTAAGTCGAACACGGGGGTCGTTATCCCTACACTCTGGCAAAAGCTGTCCTCTCTCTGGGCGGTTGTTCCGGCCAAAGTTGGTGTACACTGACCCACCCCTCTGAAGGGACGGGCCTCCCAGAGGGCCGGCCGCCTCCCTAGAATGAAACTTCTGGTCGCCGTCATGTTGTGTACGCCAGCCTCGACTTTTTCAACCTTGGTGCGCACTTGCGATTTCCTTATCACATCTGCATATCGCTTACATGAATTCATACAAAATTGACTCTACCTTATCAAGTTTGGGTTCGAATGAAGCATCTTTATGTGCAGAATACGATTGTGAGGACGGAATATGTAAGAAATGAAGGTCAGGAGACCACGCCACCTTACATACCCCCCGCCCCCCCTCCCCCCCTTGTGACAAAATTTTTGTCTGGGGTTTGTCAATGCCAGGCAAAAATTGTTCTTTTAGATTTTCCAATAAACTTTCTCAGCCATTCTTAACAATTTTGTAATTATTTCTTTATAGCTATTGTTTCTAGTTTTTAATAATACAATTTGTGTTTTGTTGTTAGGCAAACATAGACTTTACAAAGGTTGATTTTCTTTGTCGTTGCCATTATGTGTCTGTTTTTCTAAACTTGTTAGTGTATAGTGCATCATGTCTTCGTGTGGTTACTTTTTGTCTTTAGTTAAGGTTTTCGTGAATGTTTGCAAAAGCTCTGTCGTGTCACTTTGTTTCATTTATTTATTTCTATTATGTGTCACTGTTTTTCTTTTTAAAGAATGAAGAAGCTTCTCTCTTAATTCTATCTGCGGTACTAATGTTAGGATTGCAACAAAAATGTACTTATGAACATTCTTTACAGAAGGAAAATACTACATAATTCTTTTTCTAATTCTACATATAAAGGAAATAAGAGATTGTATGACTATCCTAATTTAGTTTCTTTCTCAAAAATTTTGAGGTATGTGTAAATTAGGGACTTTACATATTTAATAAAATAATTATTTTTACAAATAACAAGAAGGTAAGTATTATTTGCATATATCTAATTTTTATAATCTACGCTGGTTGTATTTACACTGTCCATTTTCTTGTTCACAAATAAAACTTTATGCCGTGCTGTCTTTGTATATCGAACATCTCACGCATATACAGGCTGTCGGCCTGGAAATTATTCGATGGTACTACCAGGAAACATAATCAAACACCGCATTTTTTATATAATGTAGGTGTATCATAAAAACTGTCTACATTTTTATGTAACATAGTGTAAAGTGAACTCACGCTCAGTGAGAGACAATTTTGTGTTAATATTATGTTTTGCTAGGTATTTGTTGTTTGTGTGTTGAAATATGTAAGTGTGTCTAAGTATATAAATAAACTGTCAACAGTTTAGTGTACAATGAAAAAATAGTCCAAAATTGGAAATTCTACGTTTTTTCTTTACTCGATAACTAGTTTCTAGCCGAGACCCATTTTCATACCATTGTAACATAATCGAAAATGGTATTTCCGAAGTTGTAAAAATCATGCCAAAAAGATGCAGCGAACAGCCAACTGAGTTGTCTGTATGTGCTGTAACTGTTCGCTACATATTTTTGACATGATTTTCGTGTTTTAGGAAACACCATCTTTGATTATGTTACGATGGTTTGAAAATGGGTCTCGGCCAGGAACTATTCATCGATTGAATAAAAAACCAAAATTTGCAACTTTGGACTGGTTTTTCGTTGTACGATTGACAGGAGTTGCTGATCCACAGCTATTCCAGAGTGCTGGAAGTTCGTAAAACTTTACTGAAATACAAAATTCGTTTTATGTAAGCAGCACACACTACTGTAACAGTGAAAAGAAAGAGAACCAGCCGATAAATGCTCTTATCGGAACACAAAAAAGATACTGGAGTGTTTTTTTGGGTAAGGACGTTCAGTGTGAGGTGGGGTGTTACAGCGACAGGGTGGGCCACGTGCTGCGCACGGAGGGCGAGGAGGCGCCGTGGGTGGGGCTGCTGCTGTCGTCCAAGGCGCTGGTGCAGCTGGCGGCCAACCCGCTGCTGGCGCTGGCGACGCGCGCCCTCGGCTACCCGCTGCCGCTGCTCTTCGGCACCGCCGTTCTGCTCGTCGCCGCCCTCCGTGAGTTGCTAGGCAGCAGCACGCTGGTGCGGTGCGCCAGCCACGCATAAAACCCTCACCCTATGTCCGCATGCGTCTCGGCTGCCGTAGCACCTCTAGCGTCAGGCAGACACCGCTACTCATTTCACATGCCACACTTGTCAACGTTCTTTCTTACCTCAATTCAGGTGAAATGATTCGCTTTAGCGTCAGCTGCTGTAGGTGACTAAACGTGGCATATTACTGTAGGTGGTTTTAGCTCAGCTCAAAAAGCTAAATAAATAATCCACCATGGAACAATTTTGCATCCATATTGTCTTACACGAGCTAGTCTCCAACGCACATATGATAGGCGAAAGATCACTGCCGTCTCAGTTTAAATCACGGGTCCGAGCGACGTGATGCTGTATTTAAGACACTAGAATCTTTCCAGCTGTCTTAACGCGGGATTGATGTAAACCACGTCAGGGGAACACTTAATGGTAACTTGAAGAAGGACACATCCGTTTCCTAGTTCCATCCTTGTCCATTCCAACCTTCTGTGACGTGAAAAATGGTAGGACACGCAAATTTATCACCATGCATCTCAGTAAAAGTTCTCGGAAATGTGTGTAAGGCAATGCAGCGACGCTCATGGTACTGTTGAAGCAGATAGTGTTGTCCTAATACAGGAATAACTGTGTGGGATAAAATGAGATGCCTAGTACATCAGTCGATGTCGTTCAGAGTTGAACGAAACAATTATCTCCTGAGAAGCAATTCGACTCCCCCCCCCCCCCCCCCCCCCCCTGTAGAGCTACATTGGACGCCAGTACGTCCAGTACGTTCAGTATGTCAGTACAAAACCACATCTCACAAGAATTAAATTACAGTAGGTCGGTGAGCAGCCCATAGGCACGAGATCTTGTACGTGCAACCCAAGCTAACATTCGGCACGATGACTGATGGAAGCGATTGCAAATCGAAAATGCCTTCACGGTCGCCCCCGTCAGCCACCGTGCCGTGGGCCAGCTTGGACTGCGCAAATAGTACTCGTTACTCGTTCAATGTAACTTAGACGCCACTTGCTATATGGAACGTCTGCATTTCTGTACAAAGGAATTAGTGATACTTCAGCGCTACTGTACCTATGTTGAGCGGTGATAAATTGGCAAGGCTTCTCAACGTTTGTGGAGTTCATGTCAGCACGAATTACTATCATCATTAAGCCGAGTTGGCATCCTGTATGCTCGTAGGAAGGTGCCTCTAGTTGAGTAATTAGTGTATTCACAAACAATAATTGCTGCTAATTCTGATGAATGGGAGGGAAAACATTACCAGTAGCTCCTACCATTAGTAAGAACAATCGTATTCTGACTGCGGAAAAGACCAAACAGTGACACAAATAAGCACGATTATGTTATTCACTCACACTTTATTTGAAGGTAAAGTGGGAAATCTAGCAGCGTTTACTAATAACTTTACTCTATCCATCCCCAGAAGCTGTAATTGTTGAAAAAAATCAGCAAACAGCTCCACAAAAGAAATTTTACTTCTTGATCGGTTCAGGCACCTAGTGCCCCTCTTCAGAAGATTAGAATTACTGCATTTTTTGCAGCGCCAGACATAAAAAATCTGCAGCATACGACTGTTTGAAGCTCGCTAATAATGCGATAATTCTACTCTCCTGAAGGAAAGCACTAGGTGCCTGAAGCCAGTCAAGAAATGAAATTTCTTTTCTGCAAATGACTGTTGATTTTAACGACGACTATTAGTAGCGTAACTTCTTTAGAACTATTCATTTACTCGTTACTAACAGAAAGGTGATTAACTCAGCATAGTAAAATGTGGTGCTTTAACGAATACTAGTGGTACTGTGAGTGTACCCGAAAACTCAGTTTTGCAACGGATGCTGTAGATCATTCATCTGTGGAATTTCCTGGTATAGAATAGGTAAGTACTTACTGCTGGGCCGTGTTGCTACAAGTGCTGGCTCTACTGCCACTCTTAGCACCTCTAGTCTCCTATTTGTAAGCTTTTCCTGCTTTTTTTCAGTTCTTAAAAATTAAAGCTGACAACTGTCTTAAAACTTAATAATTCAAAATAAGTTAATACGCAAGAAATACTATTTTTTGCAACGAACGTTTTCTAAAGCCCTAGGAACACGCTGAAACTGCTGAACATCCTGTAGATAACTTATCTTCTGGTGTCTTGAATATGACAAGTTTTGAAAATTTTTGTAGACTAATTACAGATGCATACACTTCAGTGCCCTCAGTTTGCTGAAACGGTCCCGTTAATAACGATAAATGAGACCAACTGTAGACGCCACATAAAATTATTACTCTGAATTGTTGACACTTACAAATTGATTCTTGTTTGTTACTTGTCATCTTTATTCATCGTACAAACTTACCTGTATCAAGCAATCTGTATTTATTAACTTGGTATTAAAATCTCTGAAGTTTCCATACACAGTTAATGCTGTAATGGCTGTTGTTTATGGTGATGGAAAAAATTTTCAGAACTGCTGTTAAAATTTGTTTGTAAATGTGATGTAATCTTTCTTGCTTCTCTGAATATCTCTCTAAAAGAAGCTCCTATATCCAAAGAATTTCCCGAAGAGAACATTTTTCCCCTTGAGCACCGTGGGTAGCATTAACTGAAGGTAATCAAATGACTGTGACATGTTTGCACATTTTTAAGCAGTACTGTGCTATGTATGACCTATATAAAGATGGCTGAACGGCTATTTTAACCCAGCTCGTCCAGAGTATGGATTCAGTGTTCTAGCCACTGCTCCATTCCAAGATTCCTCCATCTTCACTTATATACACAACAGAAAACCTAAATCAGAACTACCAAACGAACTGCAGGATCCAGATCCTCCCAAATACAAGTCCAAAATAGTAAGCAAAACACCACTTAGCTGCGAATGCAACTGATCGTAACGATACGATATCATTTCCCCCCCCCCCCCCCCCATACACCTACATATTTCCGGCTCCCTTCCTGACACCAAGCGTGGCAAGGCAATGGTAACACACTGGACTCGTATTTCGGCGTATGACGGTTCAAATCCGTGTCCGACCACCCACATATAGGTTTTCCGTGATTTCCCTAAATTACTTAAGGCTACTGCCGAGTTGATTCCTCTGTAAAGAATAGGAATGGCTCACTGCCCCATTCTTCCCCAATCGGAGCTTGTGCTTCGTCTCTTACGACCGCGTCTACGAAGGCGTCTAAGACTCTGAAAACTATTTGTCACAATATTTGTTTTTGTACGCGTGTGTTCTACCCCCATGAACCATGGACCTTGCCGTTGGTGGGGAGGCTTGCGTGCCTCAGCGGTACAGATGGCGTACCGTAGGCGCAACCACAACGGAGGGGTATCTGTTGAGAGGCCAGACAAAAGTGTGGATCCTGAAGAGGGGCAGCAGCCTTTTCAGTAGTTGCAGGGGCAACAGTCTGGATGATTGACTGATCTGGCCTTGCAACACTAACCAAAACGGCCTTGCTGTGCTGGTACTGCGAACGGCTGAAAGCAATGGGAAACTACAGCCGTAATTTTTCCCGAGGGCATGCAGCTTTACTGTATGGTTAAATGATGATGGTGTCCTCTTGGGTAAAATATTCCGGAGGTAAAATAGTCCCCCATTCGGATCTCCGGGTGGGGACTACTCAAGAGGACGTCATTATCAGGAGAAAGAAAACGCGTTCTACGGATTGGAGCGTGGAATGTCAGATCTCTTAATCGGGCAGGTAGGTTAGAAAATTTAAAAAGGGAAATGGATAGGTTGAAGTTAGATATAGTGGGAATTAGTGAAGTTCGGTGGCAGGAGGAACAAGACTTTTGGTCAGGTGATTACAGGGTTATAAATACAAAATCAAATAGGGGTAATGCAGGAGTAGGTTTAATAATGAACAGAAAAATATGAGTGCGGGTAAGCTACTACCAACAGCATGGTGAACGCATTATTGTGGCCAAGATAGACACGAAGCCCATGCCTACTACAGTAGTACAAGTTTATATGCCAACTAGTTCTGCAGATGATGAAGAAATTGAAGAAATGTATGATGAGATAAAAGAAATTATTCAGGTAGTGAGGGGAGATGAAAATTTAATAGTCATGGGTGACTGGAATTCGCGAGTAGGAAAAGGGTGAGAAGGAAACATAGTGGGTGAATATGGATTGGGGGAGAGAAATGAAAGAGGAAGCCGTCTGGTAGAATTTTGCACAGAGCATAACTTAATCATAGCTAACAGTTCAAAAATCATAAAAGAAGGTTGTATACGTGGAAGAATCCTGGAGATACTAAAAGGTATCAGATAGATTATATAATGGTAAGACAGAGATTTAGGAACCAGGTTTTAAATTGTAAGACATTTCCAGGGGCGGATGTGGACTCTGACCGCAATCTATTGGTTATGAACTGAAGATTAAAACTGAAGAAACTGCAAAAAGGTGGGAATTTAAGGAGATGGGACCTGGATAAACTGAAAGAACCAGAGGTTGTACAGAGTTTCAGGGAGAGCATAAGGGAGCAATTGACAGGAACGGGGGAAAGAAATACTGTAGAAGAAGAATGGGTAGCTCTGAGGGATGAAGTAGTGAAGGCAGCAGAGGATCAAGTAGGTAAAAAGACGATGGCTAGCAGAAATCCTTGGGTAACAGAAGAAGTATTGAATTTAACTGATGAAAGGATAAAATATAAAAACGCAGTAAATGAAGCAGGCAAAAGGGGATACAAACGTCTCAAAAATGAGATCGGCAGGAAGTGCAGAATGGCTAAGCAGGGATGGCTAGAGGACAAATGTGAGGATGTAGAGGCTTATCTCACTAGGGGTAAGATACATACTGCCTACAGGAAAATTAAACAGACCTTTGGAGAAAAGAGAGCCACTTGTATGAATATCAAGAGCTCAGATGGAAACCCAGTTCTAAGCAAAGAAGGGAAAGCAGAAAGGTGGAAGGAGTATATAGAGGGTCTATACAAGGGCGATGTACTTGAGGACAATATTATGGAAATGGAAGAGAATGTAGATGAAGATGAAATGGGCGATACGATACTGCGTGAAGAGTTTGACAGAGCACTGAAATACCTGAGTCGAAACAAGGCCCGGGAGTAGACAACATTCAATTGGGACTACTGACGGCCTTGGGAGAGCCAGTCCTGACAAAACTCTACCATCTGGTGAGCAAGATCTGTGAGACAGGCGAAATTCCCTCAGACTTCAAGAAGAATATAATAATTCCAATCCCAAAGAAAGCAGGTGTTGACAGATGTGAAAATTACCGAACTATCAGTTTAATAAGTCACAGCTGCAAAATACTAACGCGAATTCTTTACAGACGAATGGAAAAACTGGTAGAAGCCGACCTCGGGGAAGATCAGTTTGGATTCCGCAGAAATGTTGGAAACGTGAGGCAATACTGACCCTACGACTTATCTTAGAAAATAGATTAAGGAAAAGCAAACCTACATTTCTAGCATTTGTAGACTTAGAGAAAGCTTTTGACAATGTTGACTGGACTACTATCTTTCAAATTCTAAAGGTGGCAGGGGTAAAATACAGGGAGCGAAAGGCTATTTACAATTTGTACAGAAACCAGATGGCAGTTATAAGAGTCGAGGGGCATGAAAGGGAAGCAGCGCTTGGGAAGGGAGTCAGACAGGGTTGTAGCCTCTCCCCGATGTTATTCAATCTGTATATTGAGCAAGCAGTAAAGGAAACAAAAGAAAAGTTCGGAGTAGGTATTAAAGTCCATGGAGAAGAAATAAAAACGTTGAGGTTCGCTGATGACATTGTAATTCTGTCAGAGACAGCAAAGGACCTGGAAGAGCAGTTGAACGGAATGGATAGTGTCTTGAAAGGTGGATATAAGATGAACATCAACAAAAGCAAAACGAGGATAATGGAGTGTAGTCGAATGAGGTCGGGTGATGCTGAGGGAATTAAATTAGGAAATGAGACACTTAAAGTAGTAAAGGAGTTTTGCAATTTGGGGAGCAAAATAACTGATGATGGTCGAAGTAGAGAAGATATAAAATGTAGGCTGGCAATGGCAAGGAAAGCGTTTCTGAAGAAGAGAAATTTGTTAACATCGAGTATAGATTTAAGTGTCAGGAAGTCGTTTCTGAAAGTATTTGTATGGAGTGTAGCCACGTATGGAAGTGAAACATGGACGATAAATAGTTTAGACAAGAAGAGTATTGAAGTTTTCGAAATGTGGTGCTGCAGAAGAATGCTGAAGATTAGATGGGTAGATCACATAACTACTGAGGAGGTATTGAATAGAATTGGGGAGAAGAGGAGTTTGTGGCACAACTTGACAAGAAGAAGGGACCGGTTGGTAGGACATATTCTGAGGCATCAAGGGATCACAAATTTAGCGTTGAAGGGCAGCGTGGAGGGTAAAAATCGTAGAGGGAGACCAAGAGATTAATACACTAAGCAGATTCAGAAGGGTGTAGGTAGCAGTAAGTACTGGTAGATGAAGAAGCTTGCACAGGATAGAGTAGCATGGAAAGCTGCATCAAACCATTGTCTGGACTGAAGACAACAACAACAACAACAACAACAACAACGCGTGTGTTCTGCTTCGCGCTGTCATTTTTACGGTGTTTATTTGTCTCTGTGATGGCCTAAGGACGACCTTCTTCTTCTTCTGCCTACAGTGTTTGCAACTGCTGAGAACTTCGCAGCGCTGATGGTCGCTCGCAGCTTGCAAGGTGTCGCCTCGTCCAGTATCGGCGTGTCAGGTAACTAAAGGAAATCGTCATTATAACAGAAATTAAATGCCTTTACTCCATACACTGAATATTAAAGATATGTAAAAAACTGGCCGCCTCCATAGCCGAAATTGCAACGCATCACGGCGCAGTGGTGTTTGGCGCGCAAGGCGACGAAAAGCAGTAGTGGAAAGTAACTGATCACTAGATTTTGTATCATTGCTTTTAGTTAAAGTTCTCAGTTTTTTAGGGTCATCCGTTCGTCGGAGCGTTCTTTATGCTTCTTGCTTCTGTTCAGAAGAGTTGCCTGTATGCTGATACCAGTTCATCCATAACAATGCTACACTGACGTTCATTCTAGTCATACACATGGTACTAACACTCATGGCCCTTCATAATAGGTCGGGCGTAAGCAACAGCATACCATTTGCTGAGTCTCTTATGTCTGATAACCGTTAGCGATGAATTCCCATGCGAGTTTCAAATATTTGTGCTGTGCGCTGTTTCTGACCTATATTCTTCTGAAACACGTGGGTAGACTTGTTATGTAATATTTGTCTTTCCTCCGATTCAGTTAAGACTGTGAATAATGTTTTGCAGGGAGTTCTGAAAATGCCGAGTGCCACTGATTTACTACTTTAATTAATTGTTGATCCGTGATTTTAATCAAATTAACAATATTGCCTCTGAAACTTTCTCCACAGTAATAACAAAAGAGCATTTTATGAATTATAGTTACTGTGTACTGTATTTGAAAAATCAGTAGATTAAGTGCCAGAAATAGCCTACATTTATCTTATTTACTACGTTTGACGATGAATTTTGAAAGCGAAATTTTCTTATATAATTGCTGTATGATGTATTAGCCAGAAAAAATAGGGCTACTAATTTGATAAGACATAACGAGAAAGGAGTCGTTCGTTATTTGAAATGTAACGTCACTTTCGTGTTTTAAGTGGGTGATAGAAGCTACTAACGAATGGATGTGCCCAGGGAGCCAGAAAACAAATCCGTTTATGCTAGAGAAGTCACTAACTCTGCCTGGTTTGTCCTTATAGGGTATTACTGGTCTTAATACCTGGACGTATTCCGTGGTTGATGCACTTGCGATGACTCAGCAGTCTGGATGCGGCGTGTGGATCAGTCGTGTCCGATTGGTGGACCATGGGCGGTCGCCATTACTGCAAGATCTGGAAGTGAAACTCTGATTCAAGAACCATATAGTGATCGGTTTTAACCCCAGAGAACAGCGAATTGTGAAATCCCTATGTCGACTGAATGGAGAGTGGCTGGGCATCATCCTATTAAGTCATCCAGTCGAAGGATACTGGGAAAGCATCGTGGTGGCATGTGCCTTGCGGAGGCGAGATAGTGCCGGTGATAGCAACGCTGCGCACAGTAAGTGTAGCGCCATATGGTACCGTAGTGTCTTCTGGATGTATCATCTCCCCAAGTTGTTTTGCCGGCATACTGGAAGGTCAACAATCTGCCGCAAATCACTGTGTGACTGTTGGGTGGACCATAGGCGACAACCGAGGCTTTTGCATCCCTTTTACCTAAAAAGCAGATAGCAAAGCCACCCTGCTGTATGGTCGTCAACTGTGATGTAAACGACAGCTGAAGATATGGTATCCCTCTTTCCTAGAAGTGGTGGAACAATATCGCTGCATGATTGGCAGCTGTGACATCAACGACAGCTGAGGATACAGCATCCCTTCTTCTGCGAGTGAGAGATGGCAGAGCCACAGTAGACAAGAAATGTCTCCTAAAAGAAGAAGGCGTTCTGGAATGGGTGTTAGTGGTGGTGGAGAACTGTACCCAGAAATTGGGGGCTGAAGGCCGGCGGACTAAGGGAGGCCTGGAGAAAGGGAAGTGCATTTGGCTGAGTATGGGGAGGAGTGAACCTGGGAAGAAAAAACGTACAGGGTCATGGTTGGAAAAGGGTGACCAGGCCGCCAAAGGTGCCGCGACCTGGTGTGGCCGTCTTGCTGCAAAATTTCCAAGACTGTTATTCTCAGGAAGTCGGATTGATGTCTGTAGAGGGTATCCAGACGTGAAAAGGCAGGAACTCGGCAAGTAGCGAAGGGCCCCTCAGGTCACAGGAGACAAACATGACCGGAATGTGCATGGGTGGCTACCAGGCTGAGGTGTGGCAGGCTGGGGTCTTGCAGAATAGTTAACACATGCTGGGAAGTCGTATATCAGAGAAGAAAGTAAGTAGATGAGGTGAGCGTGACCATATATGGACAGGAAGAAGTGTGAGAGAGGAAGGAGGGCACCAAGGAAATGGTCTGAGCGTTGGCGACAGGCAGAAGGAAAGTCAAGGGAGACCTGTCAACAAGGGACAAGCCGTATCATGGAAATCAGAAGAGAGCGGAGCAGCGCCATAATCAGACAGAGAGGGAGAGTTTACAGTGTGGACTGGAGCCACAGGTCCAGGAAGTGAAGAAGATGAACCGATCGAGGCCGGCTGGTGGCACGCGCTATAGAGGCACTTCTGGTGCTGGAGCCGGTGGCGGTGGAGCCAGTGTCGCTGGAACCTGTGTCACTAGAGCCAGTACCACTGGACCCGTTGGCTGTGTAGCTAGTGGTGCAGGGACCAGTGGTGAGGAAGCCAGAGGATCCTGTGGCGTTAAATGCTGGGATGTAGGAAGTGGGAGCATGGGAGCAGAGCTGGAGGGGGTGCTGTAGGTGGAGGAGTCATTGGAGCCTGAGGAGGCGACAGAGGCGGAGAAGGTGTGGAAGCCTGAGGCAGCGCTTGAATCTGAGGGCTGTTGGAGCCATAAGGGGCTTTGGAACCAGAGGCGAAGGCATGGAGAAACTCAGACCGACTTGAGAGCTGTGCTCGAAACTGAAGCAGTGCCAAGATGTCAGAGGTCTGTGATGCCTTATGAGAGTGTGTCAGAGGTATTCAGAGTATTGAAAGCATGTGAACGCAGGAGAGAGAGGCTACACTGGTTGACCAAAGACCCTGTGAAGTGGGCAGGGTGTGCTCCTGAAACTAGTTATCCTCATCGCCATCTTTAGTGTCTTAAGTGGGTGATAAACGCTTTTAAAGAGTGAATGTGTCCAGGTAGCAAAAGAAGAATGGAACGTTTTTAAAGTTCTGAACAAATACCATAACAATTTCTTATAACGTACATGCTCATTTAATCATCTGAACAAATGCTGTAACCATTTATTCGAATGTAAATGCCATCCCTGTTTATGCAAACGTACTAACTAACGTTGCAAGGTGCAGGCTAATAGGTTATCACCGCACAGCAGTAACTGTTCATATATGTAATTTGGACGTGACATACGAGGCAGTGGTCTCAGATTCGTGGACCACGAGTGGGAAAGTGTACTACGTGCTCAGCTAATGGAATTCTGATTGACAGAGCACCTAGTAGTCGACCTTAAGCCCAGAGAACAGTGAACTGTGAACTCCCAATGTAGACTAACTGGATAGCGGCCACAGGTTACAAAACTGTCCAGCAGAAGGATACCGCGAAAGAGAATCACGAAAGTCAGAATGTGTGTATTGTGGAAGCCTGTAATAGAATCTCTTCTTGTTTTATTTTAACGAATAGTATTCCTAAATTTGCATGAGAAAGTTGCATAAGAGAGAAAGAAAGCTAATCCAAAAATCGTGTTTCTTTATGCATTAAGTAATATATTGTCTAACAAATTGTATCGTGGAACAGGTAGACTATACCTCTGCTTCAATTTCATGACACTGTTTTCTGTAGAGGTGCTGCAGATACCAAGAAAGCTAATTTATTGACGCAGACACATGCACATTCAAGAACAGATCAGCTAGCAAAGTGCACTGTGGCGGTTGCGCACAGTGGCCGCAGCAGTACGACTATACTCGTCAGTGCTGCCGTTGTTCAGAGTCCCTTTTGGTCCCCGACTGCCGCGCAGGGCTGTGCGTGGTGGCGGCGCTGCAGCGGGAGGACGCGCGCCGCAGCCGGCTGCTGTGCTCCGTGCTGGGCAGCGTGGCGCTGGGCGTGCTGCTGGGATACCCGCTGGGCGGCCTGCTCTACGCCTTCGTCGGCAAGCCGGCGCCCTTCCTCTGCGTCTCCGCTCTCGTCATCGTCGACATCGGTGAGTCAGCCTCCTTTCCAATCTGCGGCTGCTCGAGACGAGCAAGTGTAGCCAACTTGCCGTGGACCAGGCCGAAATTTAATCACTGTGCAGATTGTAACCTCCCCCTCACTTATCGACCTCAACGACAGTGAAAAATTAAACCGCGTGTACCTAATGGAAATATGGGAAAAGCAATCGTCGCCGAAGTTAATCTGTCGGCAAAGAGGGAGGAAAGGGTTACATCTAAATGAAAGGAAAAATGCAAATGAAACTGGTGGAAATTAATTTTGAAAAGGGGTAAAGTTAATAAAGAAAGTAAACGTGCGGCCGTTACGTTAGCAATTAACTAGCGGTAATAGATATTTGAGATTTGGGGGAAATTACGATCGCCAGTCTTATGGACAATTACTATAGTAACTGAAAAAGAAAGGTTATTACACTTATAATTAGCACTAGAAGTGTGGCAACTGAAGGTTGACACGTGTAGCGTGAAAACTGAATGCTTGTCAGAAGTAATAAATTTCGCTACACTCTGACTTAATTTAGCAAAAGAATTAATAAAACCGGAAAATTGAAAGTTAAACTGAAATTAATAGTGAACTTTGTTTCTGAAGCATTACGAAATTCAATAATATACGGTTAGTCTTGGGCTACCTCAACAATCATTTCAAAAGCTATTTGAATCTACGCAATTTAGAAATATGAGATTTAATTTTGAACTTGAATTAAATGATTCTGAACAATTAACGATAGTAAAATTTAATACTTACCAAGCTCAGCTGCAGTCACAGGTAAGATAAAATACGGTAACAAAACTCGCACTCTTAATTTGTGCTTGTCTAATCTAAATATTGTAGCCAGCTATGAATACCTTAACTGAACTTTGAAATTAAAGCAGTGAAATGGAATGATATTACTTTAGTGCTGGCGTTTGAATTCCAACGACACTCGAGTTCATTTCGGAAAAGGAAGGGACCCTGGTTGGTAATGCGATTGGGACAATGAGCAACAAAGGTTCATGCTAAGTTGCTGTAATTTTGCCAGGCAAATGGAACAATTTTGAAAAGCTGAGGTCTGCCATACAGTTCTAAAACTTTACGTGCTTCTAGTCTTCCTTGTTGGTTGATTGAAGGTTTGAAGTCGTCGATCGAGGAGGTGGCGACGGTAACTCATTGTCGGCCATCGCTGTTGCAGAAGTTGGATGTTGGGGCGCCTTCTTCTCGGCATGGTCACCAGGCGAAACGGGCTCTTGGTGTGCGCCAGCTAATGCTTCCCGTCCGCGACGTGTCAGAAACTATTATCGCAAGCCGAGCACAATTACATGCTGCCAAAGCCCGAAAGTGCGGCAACTCGTGGGAGCGTCCCACAACATACCTGCTCCACTGCACTACTCCAGCCAGACTCTCTCTGCTCTGCCCGCGCTCCACGCGGCAGAGTTCACACTACCAAAGATCCTAAACACTTTGGTTCTCCAAACGACCTATCGATGTAATCGTTCGATAGCACACTTTTCCCTAGGCCAGACCCAGCGTAAAAATACAAATAATATTTACAAAACAAACCAATTATACACCGACATAAATGCATATATATATATATATATATATATATATATATATATATATATATATATACAAACAAATAGTAAAACAATTACAATATATAAAGACACAGAAATGTCATATCTTGAGGTAACAAAACAAGGAAAAAAAATTATAATACAATAGATGGAAATACACGTGCCCCACATTGTCTGAGGATGTTCGTGTCACCTAAACAGACTCAGAAAATGTCCCAAAAAGGTAAAAAAGCAACGGAAATGCGTATGCTCAAAATATCAAGAAAATTTAGCATTAATTAACCATAAACCAATTTTTAGACCATAGTAATTGAGTGGAGACACTGCTAACCTTATTCCACTCTGTCATCTTACACAAAAGAAAACAGGTTGACAACATATTAAAATTCATAGAAAACATAGAAAATGGTTTAGCTATTCTAAAATCATCAAAATTCATAACAGTATCAAGAAATGGAGTGCTATTTACAAAAATTAATCAGAGTGCATGGTCATAAAAACAGGTAGATCAAAATACGCAAATTAATAATTAATTACATAGAATACACATTTTTATATAACCTTTTCATAATTAATATTCTCGCCACGAGAGTTCACTTAACGCTAAACAAGAAAATAATATACAGCAGATCGACAAAAATATAAATATTGACAGCAGAATTCTTTCACATCAGCTGTACGGGAAGAAACACAACTCCGCCTTCCGTACTCGCAAGTACAAAGAATGCCGACAGCTTCACAAGAGCCGACAGCGGCTCCGCCTTGCCAGTATTGTTGCGCCCGCCTGTGCGGCACGCTTGATCTCACTCGCCTGTGTAACGGCATTTCCAGAACGTCCGTTTCACTGAATTCTTTCGGAAAAACTCACTCCCGAGTAATCTCAAGGAGTCCACTAATACTATCACAGTGGATAACTCAACACTGTCCATCATCACATGCATGTACTAGCCTGAAACTTAAAACAGCGTCTAAGTACATCGGCAATGACTATTAAACACATATTCATGAAATCTTACAGCTAGTTACAAAATCATATTTACATTCCTTAATCTACTGTGACTCAGTTGAAAACTTAAACTAACAGCTTGGATTTTTCAATTGATTAATAAGCAGTTACTCTTAAATCATTTAATCAAAATTAATTACTTATTAATTACAACTTCTTTAATGACCTCTTGGTCAGGCAAAAGTATGGCAACATGGCAAATCCTTAAATCTTACACTTTATATTTACATACTGTACAAATTACCCATTTTGTGGTGTTAATCAATCCTTGGTTGGTACAATTTCAAGTCTACAATGTTCCGTATACCTAATAGTTTTCCAGAGCTTGGATACTCTAAGCAATAAGCATTTGTGTGAGGTATACCAATGACTTTATATGGTCCATTATAAACAAACTTAAATTTAGAGATTTGATTGTCTATCTCGCTCGATTTCTCATGAGCTTTTACAAGTACTAAGTCTCCGATTGCAAACTTAGCAAAACGCGCTTTAGCGTCATGACGACGTATGCGAGCATCGCTTTTAGCTTCATTACTTCACACAAACGATATTTTTTCACACCAATGCTAATGTTAATCCGTGGAGGCAATTTGATTATCTCTTCCACTAAACTTTTCCTTCTGTCATCCAACAGGATTTCCTCTGGAGAAAATCCCGTAGATTCATGTCTTAAGGTGTTCATAATTCTCTCAAATACTGCTACATATTTGCCCCATGCCCTATGGTTGTGATGGCAATAGGTACGGCAATGTCGGCCTAGATCGCGCATATACCTCTCAGCGGGATTCCCAGCCGGACAATAAGCTGAAATATGGATCACTTTGACCCCATTACTTTCCATGCCTTCATTCCACAACTTAGAAGTAAATTGTGCCCCATTGTCTGATAGAATCGCCTTGGGCTTACCAATACGAACAAAATAATCCGCTTTGGCTGTAGCTTTCCTAATCGGGTATAGTTTGATGAACTTGGAAAAAGCTTCTAGCACTACTAAAATGTAGGCAAAGTTTCCTGATGACTTGGGCAGAGGTCCGTACAAGTCCACGCACAGTAATTCAAAGGTGTCGTTACGCCTTATACTTTGCATAGGACCACGACTCGTACAGTTGGTAACCTTCACCTTCTGACATAAATCGCAAGTTTTCACTCTGTCAGTAACGCGTTTTAAAATGTTGTTAAAATGCACTACTTCACTCAGCTTTTCCGTGCATTTCTTTGGTCCACAGTGACCATACGCCAAATGGTAGTAGTCTATTATTTCCGTGACGTATTTGGTGGGCCAGCGTACCTGCCAAATATTACTATCTTCACCCTTACGTATGTACAAGATATGATCGTATAGCTTGTAATACTTCCTTAATTTCTCTCCTTCTGGATTCCTTTCGTCATATCGGGTTTTCACCATACTTAAACAACCGTCCTCGTTCTGATGACGACGTAGATTCTTACAGATGTTCATTATTAATTTACGTCCCTCAACTTCTTTAAAATAGTATAATTTGACCACTCCATCTGACTCATCTTTCAATATCTCTTGATTAGACTCGGGCAAACGCGACAGCGCATCCGCTGCGCAATTGTCGGTCCCTTTTACGTAACAGATGTCATAGTTAAATTGCTGTAAATACAGCGATCACCTAGTCAGTCTTTCGTGAAGTAGTTTACAATCCTTCAGATAAGTGAGCGCCTTATGGTCCGTATGAATAATCACCTTACGGTCCCATAGGTAACCCTTGAACTTTTTGAATCCCCACACGATAGCGAGACACTCTTTCTCAGAAATCGTGTAGTTTCGCTCACTTTTTGATAAAGTTCGACTCGCGAACGCTATCGTCCGGTGTCACTTATCCTCTTCTTTACCAACTTCTTGGAACAGTTCTACCCCCACCCCGTAATTCGACGAATCCGTTCCCAGATGGAAGGGTAGCGATAAATCAGGATGGAATAGTATGATATATCTTAACAACTCGTCTTTTAATCTCTCGAAAGCGGCCTGACATCCGGCAGTCCACACAAACGGAACATTTTTGCGTAAGAGGTTATTCAAATTTTCATCATTAAACACTTGTCCTTTCACAAATTTACTGTAAAATCCTGTGAGCCCTAGAAAACTTTTTAACTGTTTCCTAGACTTGGGTGGAGGACAATTCCTTATTGCCTCTAGTTTCTCTGGGTCTTTCGTAATACCAGCAGTGGTAATTACATGCCCTAAAAATTTCATTTCCTGCTTCACAAATTCGCATTTCTTTAGCTTTAGAGTCATTCCGCCACGGCGCAATGCTCTAAAAACTTCATCTAACAGGTCACAATGGTCATGTCAAGTGGCATTGGTCAACAATAGGTCGTCAACATATACAGTTAATCTTAAACTCAAAGCCGGTCCTAGCACTTTATCTAGGGCCCTGATGAATACGGACACAGATATATTAAGTCCAAACGGCAGTACTCTATACTGATAACACCTGCCCGCAAACAAGAAGGCTGTGTATGGCCTAGATTCTTCTTCGAGTTCTATTTGCCAGTAACTAGCCGTCAGATCGAGGCTAGTCATGAACTTAACGTCATGAAAACGTTGCAAAATCTCCTCCATACTCTCTGGTCTGTCTGTTTCGCGTTTAACGACCCTATTCAACGTGCGTGCGTCAATCACAATACGCACACTACCATCCCGTTTTGCTACAATGACCAAACAGTTATTGTATGGACTCGTACTTCTTTCAATCACTCCCCATTCGATCATCTTATCTATCTCCCGTGGCACTGCTTCCTTTTTGGACAGCGGTATAGCATACGGTCTCACGAAGAATGTTTCGTGCAGAATTACATGCAACTTGCATTTATATCCTTCCACAAGTCCCGGTTCGTCTGAAAACACACTCTTATTCCTCATTATCACTTCATACAGGCCTCGTCTTTGTTCGTGTGTTACGTTTGACACACCGTCTACAATACTTTCCAATTCGCTTTCTACACTATTGTCAATGCCGAGATTCCTCACATTACAGTAGTTCAAATTCCTACCTACGTCAATACCACCCGGCCAGTTAACAATGTGTATAGGCTGGTACTGCCTATGCACACCGTCTCCTGCCTCGTCAAAACTAACTACTATTGTTTTATCTTGTGACGTACATGTCAAAGTTTTGCTTTCGCAATTAATCACTGCGTGGTACTTTAATAGCCAAGCTAGAATTTTAGAACATGTTTTTTGCTCGAGTATCACGTTTTTGGAAACCCAGAATCTACGATGTAGGAATCAACATGGATTCCGGAAACAGCGATCGTGTGAGACCCAACTCGCTTTATTTGTTCATGAGACCCAGAAAATATTAGATACAGGCTCCCAGGTAGATGCTATTTTTCTTGATTTCCGGAAGGCGTTCAATACAGTTCCGCACTGTCGCCTGATAAACAAAGTAAGAGCCTACGGAATATCAGACCAGCTGTGTGGCTGGATTGAAGAGTTTTTAGCAAACAGAACACAGCATGTTGTTATCAATGGAGAGACGTCTACAGACGTTAAAGTAACCTCTGGAGTGCCACAGGGGAGTGTTATGGGACCATTGCTTTTCACAATATATATAAATGACCTAGTAGATAGTGTCGGAAGTTCCATGCGGCTTTTCGCGGATGATGCTGTAGTATACAGAGAAGTTGCAGCATTAGAAAATTGTAGCGAAATGCAGGAAGATCTGCAGCGGATAGGCACTTGCTGCAGGGAGTGGCAACTGTCCCTTAACATAGACAAATGTAATGTATTGCGAATACATAGAAAGAAGGATCTTTTATTGTATGATTATATGATAGCGGAACAGACACTGGTAGCAGTTACTTCTGTAAAAAATCTGGGAGTATGCGTGCGGAACAATTTGAAGTGGAATGATCATATAAAATTAATTGTTGGTAAGGCGGGTACCAGGTTGAGATTCATTGGGAGAGTGCTTAGAAAATGTAGTCCATCAACAAAGGAGGTGGCTTACAAAACACTCTTTCGACCTATACTTGAGTATTGCTCATCAGTGTGGGATCCGTACCAGATCGGTTTGACGGAGGAGATAGAGAAGATCCAAAGAAGAGCGGCGCGTTTCGTCACAGGGTTATTTGGTAACCGTGATAGCGTTACGGAGATGTCTAATAAACTCAAGTGGCAGACTCTGCAAGAGAGGCGCTCTGCATCGCGGTGTAGCTTGCTCGCCAGGTTTCGAGAGGGTGCGTTTCTGGATGAGGTATCGAATATATTGCTTCCCCCTACTTATACCTCCCGAGGAGATCACGAATGTAAAATTAGAGAGATTAGAGCGCGCACGGAGGCTTTCAGACAGTCGTTCTTCCCGCGAACCATACGCGACTGGAACAGGAAAGGGAGGTAATGACAGTGGCACGTAAAGTGCCCTCCGCCACACACCGTTGGGTGGCTTGCTGAGTATAAATGTAGATGTAGATGAACCCGATAATTACTTCCGTAGTTAAGTCTGGCACGACGACAAACTCTTGTTCAAATCGTGCCCCACATATCTCGAAGTTGACAAAAATCTGTTTTGTGACTGGTTTACCGGCCTTCCCAGTAGCTCCGATAATTTTCACTCCTGTTACTGGCATAACTACGATGCCAGGTCTGTCTTTCAGTAACTCAAATATATTCCCAGACACAGCACTCAATTCTGCACCTGTGGGGCGGCGGTTAAGTTGTAAACTAAAATTTTATTAATTGCTGGATAAACGCTTGCATGTAGATCAGTTCCTGGCTTTTAGAATGTTGTTAATGCTGTCTTTCGCCGTTCTCAACACTAGCTCTCTATTTACTTCTTGGCACCCAGAAAGTGATTTAATAAAACATGTAGCCAGTATTTAGAGATCCTAGTGCCCACTTCAATTGAGATACCATTATAGCTGCAGCTTATAGCTCTGAGGAATTAGGAGATTGTCCGGGATTTCTAATCAAAAACGGTTTTCCAAAATAATTGAGTATATTCTGAAATTCACTGATCAAAAACACAAGTATCCCTACAACCTAACTAACAGAGCAGTTCAGAGTCTAATGCGCCGATGCAACTATAAATGTCCGAATTAAATGTTAAAAAAAATGCTCGCCAAAATTTGATGAAAATATTTCATCAAACGCCACGCTAAATATTTGGTAGAATGACTGTCCCGCGACGGCACGTGAAAATACGACAATACGCAAACTGAAGCTAGATAATGAAAATCATCCCAGAATTAACACTTCACATGAAATGTTTTCATGGTTCCGCGTATCTCTAGTAACTTAATACGGCACCCGAGGCTGTTTGTAGCAGATACACTGATGCGACTCGACTACCGACACAGATGGCGTGTCATTCAGCGTCTGGAGAGAACTGGGGCCTTGCTTCCTCGCGTAGCGTCCTTATATATAAAGCCGCGGTGCGGACGGCGAGGGGAACGCCTGACCTTATCCGCTCTCCCAACTAGCCGCTGGGCTAGTAACGCACCACTTCAAGTTACATAATAATTTATAGCTTCTTTTGCTGATGGCCGAGGAAGCTCTTAATTTAAACGTGCATTCAGCACGCAGGTAAGTATTGATAATAAAATTTTGACGTGGCTAAGTTAAATACTTTGGGCGAGAGAATTAATTAAATTACACTGCACGCAGCAGATGAGCTCTGAACTGTCCCTTTTGAGATCCGCTATCGCTATAATTTCATAGGTATTCAAAAGAAACTTTTCACATTTTCATAGTCATAGCGGACCTCCAACCTATTTAAATCTAAACATCCTAGCCTTATTTATTAACCTACTTAATCTATCTTGCTTCCTTCAGTTTTGAGACGAAAACCAGAAAATCGAATTTCCACTAAAGTCTTAATTTGTGAAATCCAAAGTACTGTTTTTATTAAATCATTATGAAAGATGAATCTAAATATAAATTTTGAAGTCTCTAGCTCTTTTCTGTTGCGCCAATGATTTTTTTAGAAAAACGTCCAAATTTCGAAAATGGCTGAAGTTATCGAACTGATATTTAACACACATTAATTTAGTATTACTTCTGACATGCCAGAAAAGTTTTAGGTCATTTGCTTGATTTTTAAGGTATTGCGCAACATTTATGACGTCAGAGCTAGTTACAGCAGACTGGCTGGCACACAATGGAAACTGATGAGAATTTACTACAGTGTGAGTAGGCTGCTTCCCTACATCACCCTCTACTTAATTTTTTTTGTTTATGAATGTTAATGAATAAAAAAAATTTAATTACAAAAAGGGAAGCAAGAGTACAGTTTAACTCCCTATGAAAAATCAAAATTGAAATATAAACCTGTAGAAACATTAAAGAAAATTGATTACCTACATTAATTATTTAAATTGTAGGCATGTTCACTGCCTTTTAAACAATGTCATTACTCAAAATTTTAAGCAAAGTCAATGAAATATTTTGGCATACATATTGCCTTAGACAAACAAACACATACAAACTGAAAAATTATGAAAATCTTAGATCCATTAAATACATGAAATACATTTTTACATGCACAAATTCAAAGAAAATAACATGATACATAAACAGATGATTATCTCTTAGCAGTCTTTTCTAAACCTGAAAGAAAAGTTCACAAATAATTTTTACACACGTGGTTGTAGCCGCTTTGGCTGGCGTCCTACACTTCCATTCACAAGGGTAGAGGAGGGGAAGTTGCTATGGTGTGCGTCCTTCACGTTCTCTCTAAATTACATGGGGGAAAGGGGAGGGGTCACTGTGAGTTGTGTCCAAGTCACTCCACGCTTTCACGCAGCTACCAGGCTGCCATTATCTGGTTTGTCCTGTAGAACAAACAAAAAGAGTGCCTCAGACTCTGTTCACTTAATATCTAAGGGTGGGTCACAATGAAATGGGGATATATACATTTTCTCTTCCAATATGTTACTGGAACGAAGTTAACAGAACTTTTTCAGTATTGCTCTCGCGGTTACTTAATTGTCATAAAATCGGTAAACAAATCTCTCAAAACGCCGTTAGTCACGTACTAGAGAAAATTTTATGCTTAAGGCATATAATCATAAATCCTATTTAATCTGAATTTCTTATTTCTGGGCCGGAACACTGAACCAATGCTCGGTACATTCCTGATACATTTATATTTTAAGCACTTAACTGACTCATCTTTGATTACCTTATTCTTAGAGATAGTATGAGTATGATTAGTGGTTGTTTTCTCAGCTTCTTTGTACATGTGAGTAACTTTTGGTAATAGTACAGTTGTCAGTGTTCAAAACACCCTACGTTTAGTTGACTACTAAATCCACTTATTGGTCCTCTGCTGTTGTGTCAGTTCCACATCTGCAATTATGTACTTACTTACTTTGAAGTGTATTTATGCTGAGCTGAAATTAATGTTTCACGTCTGTCAGTATGTTATTTATTTACTTTGCTAGTGTATGAACTTATTTAACACTCACTGTAGTAATATTTAAGGCATAGGATAGCACATTTATCTCATATTCATAGTGTACTGCAGCTGATTAGATTGCTCACGTGGCAATCCATTTCCACTCGATCGGACGCTGAAACCTCAGGTAGTCTCTCTCAGACCTACCACTAAAGTGCATCAAGTAATTATGGATGAGCGTAATGCTAAATTCCTTAAACCTATAGGACACCATGAGCTGCTCTGTCTCATCTAACATAAGGGTACCTATGGTCGCATTCACGCCTCCAACTCATAACCTCAATACGTGTAGGTGTATCCTGTCACACACTACACTAAAATAATGGCCAGCTCCAACCTTATAAATACTTCAGGGACGTGTCCTTCACGTCTCAACCACAAACACTGCTCAATTCTATTACACTGCCTTTCCTTGCTACACCAGGTGAGTTTAATCTTACAACTTATCTGCATATTTTTTATAACACTAAGCAATCTCTTTTACTATTTCTTAGTTAGCTCTAATGCATACACTAGGTTTCACTACCACTTCAGATCCTGCTTGTACATGAATTCATATATCCTTTTTAAATTGCTGTTGGTGGACTATTTCCAATAAAACAACACCTTGTACTTACTATATTACCAGGGTACTATACATAATTGTTACTCAAATACATTTGTATCTTAATTATGTCATACTTCTCTATTGTTTGTCACTATTAGGTTTGTCACATTAGGTATTTTTCTTCACTAATCGGTAGATAGAATGGTTACATAACTCATGGCTTGATAGCCATGACAGAAAATTTTCATGTCTGGAAAGAAGAGGTCGAAATTTTTGTGGATAGGAAAGAGGAAGAATGAGTGAGATCTGAAATGGGAAAGAAGATCTCACACAGCTGGGACTGCACACCTGCCACACTGTGTAGGGGTTACAGAACAACCTCCTCCCTACAGCATTCATTAGCTTAATGCTGGCTTGATAGTCATAACGGAAAATTTTAGTATTTGGAAAGAAAAGGTCGAAATTTTTGAGGACAGGAAAGAGGAAGAATGAGTGAGACCTGAAAGGGAAAGAAGATCTCACACAGCTGGGACTGCACAGCTGCCACACTGTGTAGAGGTTACAGAGCAACCTCCTCCCTACAGCATTCATTGGTTTATTATTGGTTTAATGCTGTAAAGAAGAGTTAGAAATTTTTGGTGGATAGAAAAGATGAAGAGTGAGCGAGACCTGAAAAGGAAAGAAGATCTCACACAGCTGGGACTGCACACCTGCCACACTGTGTAGAGGTTACAGAACAACCTCCTCCCTACAGCATTCATTGGTTTAATGCTGTAAAGAAGAGTTAGAAATTTTTGAGGACAGGAAAGAGGAAGAATGAGTGAGATCTGAAATGGGAAAGAAGATCTCACACAGCTGGGACTGCACAGCTGCCACACTGTGTAGAGGTTACAGAACAACCTCCTCCCTACAGCATTCATTGGTTTAATGCTGTAAAGAAGAGTTAGAAATTTTAGGTGGATAGAAAAGATGAAGAGTGAGTGAGACCTGAAAAGGAAAGAAGATCTCACACAGCTGGGACTGCACAGCTGCCACACTGTGTAGAGGTTACAGAACAACCTCCTCCCTACAGCATTCATTGGCTACCTATGAATCTGTCAGGTCGATCTGAAAATACCTTATGATGCCTTTTTAGAACCTGTCTCAGTTCTTCCTTCTGATTGGCTGAAATCCTATCGATTTCCTGCAATTTAGCTTCTGTTTTGTCTAAAATAATTGCTTCTTCTTCTGTGTTCAGCTTACTGTTACTAAGATTAACACCTTCGTCCCAATACCTCCTATTTTTCAGAACTCGAATAGGCAGCTCCCAAGTTTCATGATCAGTTACTACATGTGTATCACTAAAAGGTACTATAATTACTCCGGTTATTGGCAAGACCATTTTTAACTGGCTTCTTTCAAAGTCAACAACACTCTGATATTTCGACAAGAAATCTATGCCAATTAAAACCTCAATACTGAGATTGTTTACAATTAAACATGGATGATCAATTAAATTACCATTAATGTTAAAGTGTAGTAAAGCTTCTTGCTTTACCGTTTTTGAAACCTTGCCAGTAGCACCAATTATTCTTAGTTCTGATACCCTCATTACTGTAAGCTTGTCTTTACCAGGTAATGCATCAAAGAAGGACTGAGATATTGCACTCACCTCACTTCCACTATCTAAGAGACAACGTACATTGATACCCAACATATTCACTATTATTATAGGGTGGCTTATTCTAGGTTGTACAGGTGGTTCCTCACATTCATCTAGTAGTTCCTTTTGGATTTGTCTCCAACTAAAGTGATCGACATCTGTCTTCATTACATTTAGGTCACAGTGTGTAGGGGTTTCCTGAATTACATTCTCAGCTGCTTTTTCCAGTCGGTTTATTAATTTTAAATCGAAACACCGCACGACTTCATTACATTTAGTTTGCTGAACATAACCCAAATTACTGTAGTCTGAGCGATTCTGCGCCTCCAGACCGGGCATAATACTAGTTACAGCTAAACCACTTTTACCATTATCGTCGGTTTCCTTCTCAAGTGACAACTGGTCACAGCTACTGGGTTCATCGACCCTCAACAGCCTACCCTCTACATTCTCACTTACCTCCTGTCCTAAATCTATTAGTACATTATCAATATCCTGCACAGGCACTTTAGATAAGAGCACATCATCCTCATCGTAAATATAAGCATGAATTTCTTCTGCTTCTTCACCTGACAATTCAGTATTTTGTAGCTCGTCCCTATCGTTACACTGCTGCGCCTTCTCTTTCTCTTCCCACTTAGAAAGCGTCTCTAATACGGTATCTATCAAATACTGTGAGTGATCTAATATTTCTGTTGTATCCTTAGGTGCTACCGACTCTTCCTCCACATGTTCAGTCTGAGTATTCTGATCTGTCTTACCAATTCCCTTAACTACTGGCTTAGGAAAAGTAACCGCCTGGTGAGCGCCAGTGTCGCCATAGACGGGAACTAGTTTTCCTGCCTCGGCCTACTACTGTTTCCTTTAGTTTCATTATAGTTAGCTGGCATAGCGTTACTTTCCGTACTGTTGTTTACATGCATATTTCTGTTTGGAACAAAATTATTATCCCTTAGACGCCATTGTTGGTTCTGATAATTATTTCCCCAATTCCTACCTCTCTTAGGATGGTGAACACCTACTGTTCTGATGTTTACATTGCCATTTTGCTCGTTCCTAAAATTACTACTATTGTTATGGGCATTTCGGTTATTACGTGCTTGCTCCTCATTGGCAGCAACACGTTCTACACGTTCCAAATACTCAATGAAACGATCCAGATTGTCTCTAGGGGCTGATATAATTCTAGTTTGCCAATACCATGGCAGTTTGGCTTCAAGACCTAGTATAATCATTTCTGGTTTAAGCTTTTCCGCCAAATGTGACAAACGTGAAATCCATGACCTAGCAAACTCTTTAATTGATTCCTTGCCTGCATTGAAGCGTTTCCCACTCCAAAATTCTCTCAACACTTCATTTTGCTTATTGCTAGACCAATACTCATTAATAAAAGCTGTTTTAAATTCCGCTAATGTTTTACACTTTAACATAACATCAGCTGACCAACGCATGGCGTCACCTGCTAAATGGCTTCTAATAAACGAGATTTTCTCTCGTTCAGACCAATTTGGTGGAATCACATCTTCAAAATCGTTCCAGAAATCTAGCGGGTGGATATTTTTATCTGGATCAAACCGCAAGAACTGTCGACATTTGCAGCAGCTACAACTTGTTGTATACTACCATTACCAGAAGTTACTGAAGCTACTTTACTCTCAATGTTAGCAATGTTAGTACTGATATTTTCTACTTTCATTTCAACATTATCTACTCTTTGTACAATATGAGTAGTGCCAGTTTTGATGGCTGCTACTTCTGCTTGACATATGTTGACTTTAATATTAACATCTTTAAATCTATCTGAGCACAATTCAGATTCCGCCTCGATCTTTTCTGTTAACTTGTGCTCCAGCTTCGCATCTTCCATTTGGAAGTCTTTGCGAACCTCAGCAACTTCGGATTTAACTGTTTTATACATTTCAGAAAACTGTTGAGCAACCTTTTTCTTAATATCTTCATGATTGTAATCAATTTTATAATTCAAACTGTCTAGATCCTCTTTCAACTTATTGCAACCAGCCTTGAAGGTATCGTCCATTACCTCCAATCGTTTATTAAAATTTGTTTGGCTGGCCACAATTTCAGACTTTAATTCAGCATTCATTCTAGCATTACTGGCTGACATTTCAGCATTACTGCTTTTGACCTCAGTTATTTCAGACTTTAATTCAGCATTGCTGGCAGCTATTGCTTGTAATATAACATTTAAATCAACAGCCCCAGCATCTTTGGGTTGCTCACGAGCTGGCTTTTTATCACACTCAGGTGACAAAAAACTAGCTCCAATATCAGAATCATCAAAACTAAATGAAACTTCTGATTGATTAGTCATACCTAACTTCTCCTTCTTAAACTCTACCATCTCTGATGACTGCTTCATTTTTAATTCATCAGAGAAACTATCATCCAATAAATTTACAATTTCTACTTTCCGCTTTACTATCATTGCCCCTTCGCACACTACTGTCAGGAGACAATACTTCATATTTCACTTTAACATTACTACTTTCATGCATATTTACACTTGAACCGTTGTCTGGATTTACAGTTCCCTCAACAGACATAGGTTCTGATATAAGTTTAACTTCAGTTTCTTTTGGCGGTTCCATCGCCGACAGTCTTTTAGTGCAGGTTAGTAAAATTTTGAACAGCTTTTCACTTAACTTAGTCCCTTCTGCGCGACGTATGGCGTTGCCGGCGCGGCGTACCAGGATTCCTGATGGGACGTGGCACGTTGAACTCCAGACGACTCTCCGACGGCTGTTGTGTGTTTGCGTGGCCCGCGATTGCAGGCGCTGCGTCGGCTGCTCCAGCGGACGATTGCGGTGAGGCGAAACTGGCTTCTCGCGATGCCGGCAGCACCGCTAGACTCAGTGCCAGCTCCGTCAATCCAGATGCGTTGTTAATCCAATTGCGTCGTCCACATACACACGTAACACTTTCACTGTTTAATACTCAGTTGCGTGTCGCATTTCACTCGCGAATCCGAATAGTTAAAAATCACTTTCACTTAGTCGATTTCCCGGCCGATGCACCATATGTGGCGCGGCGGTTAAGTTGTAAACTAAAATTTTATTAATTGCTGGATAAACGCTTGCATGTAGATCAGTTTCTGGCTTTTAGAATGTTGTTAATGCTGTCTTTCGCCGTTCTCAACACTGGCTCTCTATTTACTTCTTGGCACCCAGAAAGTGATTTAATAAAACATGGAGCCAGTATTTAGAGATCCTAGTGCCCACTTCAATTGAGATACCATTATAGCTGCAGCTTATAGCTCTGAGGAATTAGGAGATTGTCCGGGATTTCTAATCAAAAACGGTTTTCCAAAATAATTGAGTATATTCTGAAATTCACTGATCAAAAACACAAGTATCCCTACAACCTAACTAACAGAGCAGTTCAGAGTCTAATGCGCCGATGCAACTATAAATGTCCGAATTAAATGTTAAAAAAAATGCTCGCCAAAATTTGATGAAAATATTTCATCAAACGCCACGCTAAATATTTGGTAGAATGACTGTCCCGCGACGGCACGTGAAAATACGACAATACGCAAACTGAAGCTAGATAATGAAAATCATCCCAGAATTAACACTTCACATGAAATGTTTTCATGGTTCCGTGTATCTCTAGTAACTTAATACGGCACCCGAGGCTGTTTGTAGCAGATACACTGATGCGACTCGACTACCGACACAGATGGCGTGTCATTCAGCGTCTGGAGAGAACTGGGGCCTTGCTTCCTCGCGTAGCGTCCTTATATATAAAGCCGCGGTGCGGACGGCGAAGGGAACGCCTGATCTTATCCGCTCTCCCAACTAGCCGCTGGGCTAGTAACGCACCACTTCAAGTTACATAATAATTTATAGCTTCTTTTGCTGATGGCCGAGGAAGCTCTTAATTTAAACGTGCATTCAGCACGCAGGTAAGTATTGATAATAAAATTTTGACGTGGCTAAGTTAAATACTTTGGGCGAGAGAATTAATTAAATTACACTGCACGCAGCAGATGAGCTCTGAACTGTCCCTTTTGAGATCCGCTATTGCTATAATTTCATAGGTATTCAAAAGAAACTTTTCACATTTTCATAGTCATAGCGGACCTCCAACCTATTTAAATCTAAACATCCTAGCCTTATTTATTAACCTACTTAATCTATCTTGCTTCCTTCAGTTTTGAGACGAAAACCAGAAAATCATGAATTTCCACTAAAGTCTTAATTTGTGAAATCCAAAGTACTGTTTTTATTAAATCATTATGAAAGATGAATCTAAATATAAATTTTGAAGTCTCTAGCTCTTTTCTGTTGCGCCAATGATTTTTTTAGAAAAACGTCCAAATTTCGAAAATGGCTGAAGTTATCGAACTGATATTTAACACACATTAATTTAGTATTACTTCTGACATGCCGGAAAAGTTTTAGGTCATTTGCTTTATTTTTAAGGTATTGCGCAACATTTATGACGTCAGAGCTAGTTACAGCAGACTGGCTGGCACACAATGGAAACTGATGAGAATTTACTACAGTGTGAGTAGGCTGCTTCCCTACACACCGGTGTCAATCAACACGTTTAGTTGTAGGTCGTGCATATTAACAGACACTTCTATCTGTCTACACTTGTCCTCGACTGTTTCTTTATTTTCCCACAGTAAATCCTCGTCTATATCCAGGTCATTCCAGAAAAAACCATCCGGCCTTGATCCTAAATCCGGCTTATCTGGCGACTTTTTCAGCCTCTGTTCACATACAGTGTTAATTTCACCACGTTTGTCCTGAGGCTTAGTCTGTAGCTTCGCCTCCAATACCGAAACCTTTTCCTGTAACTCGTCAACTAGTGAGTGTTGCTTTGCTATCAATTCACTAATTGTCACCTTCGTTGATTCCTCTTTGGCCAGATTGATCTCATCTGCCAATCTACCTGGAGGAATGTGCCCAGTAGTATCTGAAATTACTTCCTCTGGATCTACGCAACCCACACTGCTACCGTCTGACCGTATTACGTCAGCTCTAACCTCATACACGCTGTAATCTACGTGCTTTTCTACCAATCGCGTCCGGCTATCACTAAAATTTTCGTAATCTTTCTACTTAACACTCTCGCAATGTTTAATCTGGAGGTTTGCGTCGGATGGGTCGGCTACTTCTACCAAATGGAACAATTTTGAAAAGCTGAGGTCTGCCATACAGTTCTAAAACTTTACGTGCTTCTAGTCTTCCTTGTTGGTTGATTGAGGGTTTGCTAATGCTTCCCGTCCGCGACACCGTGTCAGAAACTATTATCGCAAGCCGAGCACAATTACATGCTGCCAAAGCCCGAAAGCGCGGGAACTCGCGGGAGCGTCCCACAACACACCTGCTCCACTGCACTACTCCAGCCAGACTCTCTCTGCTCTGCCCGCGCTCCACGCGGCAGAGTTCACACTACCAAAGATCCTAGACACTTTGGTTCTCCAAACGACCTATTGATGTAATCGTTCGATAGCATACTTTTCCCTAGGCCTGACCCAGCGTATATATATATATATATATACAAATAGTAAAACAATTACAATATAAAAAGACACAGAAATGTCATATCTTGAAGTAACAAAACAAGGAAAAAAATTATGGTACAATAGATGGAAATAGGAGGATATGCATTTCCGGCATTACAAGTTGGGAGCGCTCGTATTAGTTTGCGAGGCTCTCAGGCAGTCTTAGCTACTGACGTGAAGCCACAAACGATCTAGGAAGAGTACACCTCCTAGCTAGGTGAATGCAGACGCAAGGGAAAGCTTGCGATTTTCGCAGACGCTCCTCGTCGGTGGACAGCAGTCAACACGTGATAGGTGGCAGATTCATTATCAGCACTTCAGGGGAAGATACAGCGTCCTCTGAGAAGACGATCTTACTTGGCATACGGGCACAAGGCATTAAACTCAGACGAAAAAAATCATGCGTAGCGATATGCACATATACAGGTAGTATCGCTTCCACAAGCTACAAAAAGGCGTTGCGTTGGCGGAGATGTCAATTGTACCAGGATATTAATGTGAAAAGATTTGACCCGCCAGGGTGGCCGAGAGCGCTAATGCGCTACTTCCTGGACTCGGGTAGGCGCGGCGGCCCCGGATCGAATCCGCCCGCCAGATTAACGACGAGATCCGGTATGCCGGCCAGCCTGGATGTGGTTTATAGGCGGTTTTCCACATCCCGCTAGGTAAATACCGGGCTAGTCCCCACGTCCCACCTCAGTTACACGACACACAGACATTTGAACACGTTCGCACTATTTCATGACTTACACTACACGCAGACAGCTGGGGTACACTACTTCCGTTCCGACGGGTTCGGGGTGGCATCAGGAAGGGCATCCGGCCACCCTGTGCTATTAACACTGCCAAATCCGTCATAACAAAGTCGACCCACGTTGGAGCGGGGCACAGGTCCGAGAAAGAAAGAAAGAAATTAATGTGAAAAGGTTTCCGACGCGATTATGGCTGCACGACGTAATTAAGACTTTCAGTGGGAGTTGGAGCTAGACGCATGGAACATTCCGTTTCGAATATCTTTAGGGAGTTCAATATTCCGAGATCCACAGTGTCAAGTGTGTGCCGAGAATACCAGATTCCAGGAATTACCTCTCACCAACAACAACGCAGTGGCCGACGGCTTTCACTTAACGACCGAGAGCAGCAAAAAATGGTTCAAATGGCTCTGAGCACTATGGGACTCAACTGCTGAGGTCATTAGTCCCCTAGAACGTAGAACTAGTTAAACCTAACTAACCTAAGGACATCACAAACATCCATGCCCGAGGCAGGATTCGAACCTGCGACCGTAGCGGTCTTGCAGTTCCAGACTGCAGCGCCTTTAACCGCGCGGCCACTTCGGCCGGCCCGAGAGCAGCAGCGTTTGTGTAGAGTTGTCAGTGCTAACTGACAAGCAACACTGCGTGAAATAATCGCAGAAACCAATGTGGGACGTACGACGAATGTGTCCATTAGGACAGTGCAAAGAATTTGGCGTTAACGGGCTTTGGCAGCAGACGACAGACGCGAGTGCCTTTGCTAAGAGCACGACTACAGAGCCTCTCCTGGGCTCGTGACCATATTGGTTGGACGCTAGAAGACGGGAAAACCGCGGCCTGGTGGAGGAGTACCGATTTCAGTTGGTAAGAGCTCCAGTGACACATGATAATAGGGTTCGAGTGTGGCGCAGATCACACGGAGCCTTGGACCCAAGTTATCAGCAAGGCACTGTGCAAGCTGATGGTGGCTCCGCAGTGGTATGGGCTGCGTTTACGTGGAATTGACTGGGTCCTCAATCATGATCGGCTACTTGGAGACCGTCTGCAGCCACTCGTGAATTCCATGTTTCGAAACAACGATGAAATTTTATAAATGACAATGCACGATGTCACCCAGCCACCATTCTTCGCGATTGGTTTGAAGAACATTCTGGACAATTCAATATAATGGTTTTGCGTCCAATTCCCCCGACATGTACCCATTCAAAATATGTGGGACATAATCCAGAAGTCAGTTTGCGCACAAAATCCTGTGCCTGTATCAATTTCGCAACTATGAACGGCTATAGAGACAGAATGGCTTAATATTTCTGCAGGGAAATTCCAACGACCTTTTGAGTTCCTCCCACGCTTCGTCGATGCACTACACCGGGCAAAAGGAGATCCGATACCGCATTAGGAGGTATTCCATCATTTTTATCAACTCAGTGTGTAACTGACGAACACGTCATATTTTTTAATTGTGGTAATAAATATACAGACTATGTCACCAGTACACAACACATTCGGGACACATTATTCCGGTTTTTAGTATCTAGTGCAGTTAGCGAAATTCTTCCACAATTGTCTTAATAAGTGGTATATCACGTCGTTTTCAGTAACTATACAGCGGTTTGTATGTCTAAAACGCAAACACTCAGGCGTTGTAATGTTATCCAGGTGAAATTGCATACACTTGTAGCACTCTTTTTCTGTTTGTTATACTACTATTTTTAACCTGTTCAGTGAGATCTGTTTACTGGTTGCCTGTCTTCTTTTTATGTGTTATTAATTATAAAAGAGAACCACTATTAAGTGAAAAATTTAGAGATATTCAACATCCCCTGACTCGTCGTTCACGTAGAAAACAAGGTTACGCTAGTTGCAGAGGCACTGAAGCAGTCATTCTTCTCCCAGTCCATAAACGACTGCAGCAGGGAGAAATCCAGACATTGAGTAATGCGCTAAGTACCAACTGTCATATTCACACTGGTTTGTACAGCACTTATAAAAATGTATGTGTAGATAAAGAATCCAAACTTCGAATGCAAAATGAGGTAGCTGAAAGGACAAACAAATAAAGTACAGAGAAAGAAGCAGTATCTGAATTTTCATATGCATCTTGGTCATCGAGTGGACGGGAAAAGAAGAAAATTCTCAGAATGTCTGCGCATAAGAAGAACACTAATGTAGTGACCATGAAGGTGTTAGTGTCGTCTTTATTAAACTTAGGTCGCAACTACCTATTTTTTATGAAAATACTGAGGAAATAACAAAGTACGTACGTTTATGTTCTATAGTGAACCGGGAATATGACCAAATGTCCATACATAGGTAGCTGCTATTTGTGATGTTAGTTTCAATATCGACTGTCAGTCAAAAATGCGAAGTAAACTAGGATGTTTTCTATCGACAGCAAAATCAAGCAACTCAAATGTGTACTGACCATATACCAATAAAAAAACCTGAAAGGCAACTTCTAACTGAGGTTTCCATAAACAGATTAGCCTAGAGTGATGCAGCAAGGAATTTTGTTCAGGTGGCTTGGTAGCATGAGACGTCCCTACTTGTGCTTACGCCTCAATTACACATGCAGTTAAGGTTTAAAACGAAATTGTTCTATTGGCATATAATTTGTGATGAACTGAAATGAGGTGCCCCTAACCTTAACAAAACGGTTCAGATGTCTCTGACCAAAAATGGTTCAAATGGCTCTGAGCACTATGGGACTTAACTTCTGACGTCATCAGTCCCCTAGAACTTAGAACTACTTAGAACTACTAACACACATCCATGCCCGAGGCAGAATTCGAACCTGCGACCGTAGCGGTCGCGCGGTTCCAGAGTGAAGCGCCTAGAACCGCTCGGCCACTACGGCCGGCCCTAACCTTAAGTTTTGATCTGTAATAAGTTTTTTATCACATTATAAATTCCAAAGAAGATAGGAATATTCATTATGTAATAGCTATTAAATGTTTGCTTTGCTCGCAATAGCAGGAAGCTAGAAATATTAGTAAAACGTCCCAGAAATGCAGTTTTATTACTTGTTTTGTGTATTCTTTTCCTCGTCTTTTTCTTCCGCTAATTTAGAGCGCTGTTACGTTTGAGAAGGCACAAAAAACTTCAGCTACATTGTCTATCCCTTAAACGTAGTTTTACGCTTACAGAGAAGTCATGACTGCATTTTCTTCTTCTTTTTTCCACAAAACTTTTATTGCTAGTCTTACCGAGGCCTATCTGGGCATAACAATCAAAGACAAAAATAAAAAGTAAAAGCCTAGCTTCCAATTGAAACAAATTAACGATCCAATAACTCGAATCACTTTTCTTGTGGAGGTAGCGTACCACTTAATGTAGCCTGTTGACTGGATTTATGGCCGTAAGCTATGAAACCCGTGCGATCTCGCCAGTAAAAAACCTTTATTAGTTCTTCAGAGTTAATCGATTTATCGGCCTCAGCATTTTTCCCCGATCTTTCTCATGTTAGTTCCGGTATATTGCTTGCTCTTTATATATCCTGCTCACTAATGCGTACACTATTAACTAACGGACATCTAAGAGTTCGTTTATAGTCTAAGATCCTGGCCTAACTTAACCTTCCCTCATGGAGTTTCCTAATAAGATGTATATTTTATACAATGTAAGTTTATATAAACAAAAAGTGCCGTGGTTGCCGTCCCATATCCCTGCACAGCTATTTTTTGATTAAGAATTACTTAATGATATTTTTTTCGATAGTTACTTTCATGCAGTTTCCTAAAAATTTTAGCACCACTCAAAATTAAAAGACGTAAATAAAACGCCAAAGTAAGGTTGCCTACCTTTTTCCAGATTATAATGAAAGGATACCAGATGGAAACAGGTAGTATGTGTGAGTAGATTACCCTCATAAAGTTTCCTCGTATAATTATATATTAAATGCTGATAATTTTATTGGGAACACGATGGTACACGGCTGCCTTAGGAAAAGTTGGCAGATCTTAGGGTTGTCGCCATTTTATTTTTACACCAGCTCGTAAACTGCAGCACACTCACAGTATTATTAAAACACTTAAAAATATCATCAATCTATTTACTCATAGTAACTGTAAGTCTTTTATATCATATTTCTACTGCAAAATCAGTACTTTCAGATATTACTGATTTTCTGCTTACTGTTCAGGCAGTAAGAAAGCAACAAAAGTTAACTTTTGTTTCTGAATGCAGTTCTGTTTGCGGAAGATTTGAGAAACAGAGATCACGAAACAAAATTCTTAATTGTGCACCACAGAACACCTCCTAAGTTCATGTGAATAAACAAGCACTGCTAAAAATGGAACCAAATGCCTTTGACCGGCTGCTTGCAATTATCCTTGACATTTTCAGTAGAACCAATGCCGCCTGCTCTTTAGGGTGCACCGGTGAAATTTTAAAAGCAGACAAGTCCACATTAGCAGAGACACTGAAATCTCAAGTCCACGTGGTGCAGCCAACGCAAATCTACCTTGAAATAGTAGACGGATTTCACTTCTTACACCAGATCGTATTCTCCTTACCACAAAACTTTGATAACGCAATGAGGCGAATCTCATGAAACTTTGTTCAAGTAATGCTGGAGAGATACATATTATGTTCGATAGTAATTTAAGATCTTCAGTCAAGGATTCTGAACGACAAATTGACAGTTGTCTAACGTTCCACCGACTCTCCAGGGAGAATGACCGTCTGGTATCAACTTCGCAAACGAAGAAAGTCTTTATAATGGTTGGGAATAAGTGCTGGTCTTATTAACTAAAGACAAATCATGTAAGAACTGAAAAAATGATTTGTGTCTCGTGGTAGCAAAGCGCCACCAACTTTAAACGTTTTGGTAAAAGGCTCTTATAGTGATGTTTTAGTAATTTTGCTGATCAATATGCATAATGTTTCTGAATCTGAAATTTGGTTGCTAGGTTCAGCAATTAAGACAAAGAATGGTAAGACATTGAATGCATCAACTCCATATAATTAGCACTGAAGCAGGAATCCTTATTATGTCTATCAGAATTCTGCCCTTTCACAGGCAGCAATTACGCCGCTGCTTTTTGTAATAAAGGAAATGTCATACCTACTTTTTTTTCAAAAAACGAAACCTACGAAAACACTATTGCGTCACTAAGAGATGATGTAGACATTTTCATAGACGAAAAAACTGAAGAAGTTAAAGTTTGCTGCTCTGTACACAGCACAAATCAGTGCACACGTGTTCATGACGCAAGATTTATGTTTCAAACGAATGATTCAGCCGAGAAAGAAAATGAGCAGTTCGCGAAAAAAATTAGAGGGTTCGACTAAAGTACGATTCTACGATACTGGAAATCCTTAAAACAAAAAACGTTAAGCACAGTAAATGTAAATTCAATGTGGTTTAATGCTGCCGATTCTTATTGCGTAGAGCTACGGCCTGAATCTTGTGGATGGTAAGTGGATAGATATTTAAGCAAAGAGACTTCCTCAGTGACCCATTACCCTCAAAACTTGATGAAATTTCACGTGTTACAGACGAGGAAAATAATGATGACAATTCTTCAGTACTGGATTTCAGTACAGTAACTTCTGACGCAATAACTACTGAATAACTATAGTGCTGGAACGCCTTTCATTTTAAATTGTACGATAAATTAAATTGTCTCTGTTTAAAAAAACATATTACTCTGTTTTTAAACTATTGGTTTATTTCCTTTCACTTACATTTATTAGCCGTATTTTGTATATAAATTACGTAAAATTTGAAAGATAAGTTAATATCAATTATATATTACTCATAATGACTACAGGCCGAAGCAATGAATTAAAACTTGTACCAAAGCTGGGACTTAAACCCTGGTCTCCTGCTTAATACCAGGCAGATTCGCTAACCACTGCGTCACCCTGACACTGTGGTTAACACCTGCGCCGATTATCTTGGTATTTATAGTATCCTGGTATTTATAGTATTTGCTCCAAATCAGATTCTTGCCGGAATCGAGTTTACACAGAGTATGCGAAGGAACTTGCCCCCCTTCTTGCAACAATGTAACGTAGGTCTCTAAAAAAGCGAAGCGTTCCAAAGGATTGGAAAAGGGCACAGGTCATCCCCGTTTTCAAGAAGGGACGTCGAACAGACGTGCAGAACTATAGAACTATATCTCTAACGTCTATCAGTTGTAGAATTTTGGAACACGTATTATGTTCGAGTATAATGACTTCTCTGGAGACTAGAAATCTACTCTGTAGGAATCAGCATTGGTTTCGAAAAAGACCATCGTGTGAAACCCAGCTCGCGCTATTCGTCCAAGAGACTCAGAGGGCCATAGACACGGGTTCGCAGGTAGATGCCGTGTTTCTTGACTTCCGAAAGGGGTTCGATACAGTTCCCCACTGTCGTTTAATGAACAAAGTAAGAGCATATGGACTATCAGACCAATTGTGTGATTGGATTGAAGAGTTCCTAGATAACAGAACGCAGCATGTCATTCTCAATGGAGAGAAGTGTTCCGAAGTAAGAGTGATTTCAGGTGTGCCGCAGGGGAGTGTCGTAGGACCGTTGCTATTCACAATATACATAAATGACCTTGTGGATAACATCGGAAGTTCACTGAGGCTTTTTGCGGATGATGCTGTGGTATATCGAGAGGTTGTAACAATGGAAAATTGTACTGAAATGCAGGAGGATCTGCAACGAATTGACGCATGGTGCAGGGAATGGCAATTGAATCTCAACGTACACAAGGGTAAGGTGCTGCGAATACACAGAAAGAAAGATCCTTTATCATTTAGCTACAATATAGCAGGTCAGCAACTGGAAGGAGTTAATTCATAAATTATCTGGGAGTAGGCATTAGGAGTGATTTAAGATGGAATGATCACATAAATTTGATCGTCGGTAAAGCAGATGCCAGACTGAGATTCATTGGAAGAATCCTAAGGAAATGCAATCCGAAAACAAAGGAAGTACGTTACAGTACACTTGTTCACCCACTGCTTGAATATTGCTCACCAGTGAGGGATCCGTACCAGATAGGGTTGATAGAAGAGATAGAGAAGATCCAACGGAGAACAGCGCGCTTCGTTACATGATCATTTAGGAATCGCGAAAGCGTTACGGAGATGATAGATAAACTCCAGTGGAAGACTCTGCAGGAGGGACGCTCAGTAGCTCGGTACGAGCTTTTGTTGAAGTTTCGAGAACATACCTTCACCGAGGAGTCAAGCTGTATATTGCTCCCTCCTACGTATATCTCGCGAAGAGACCATGAGGATAAAATCAGAGAGATTAGAACCCACACAGAGGCATACCGACAATCTTTCTTTCTACGAACAAAACGAGATTGGAATAGAAGGAAGAACCGATAAAGGTACTCATAGTACACTCCGCCACACACCGTCAGGTGTCTTGTGGAGTATGGATGTAGATGTAGATGTAGATATGTCTCCCTCCCTAATACAAACTCCAATTTACGCCTCGTATCAGTATTTTAGAGGCACACCAACATTGGAATAGCACCTTAGCGTTGAATAAAAATGGGTAATTCTGACTGTCCCTCAGGCATAGGTGATATATTAATGAGGTAGGTTATATGTTGCTGATACCTATTAAGCTCAGCTTTGTCTATGATAATAAATACAGGCCGAAGCATTGCACAGATGGTATATGGAAATACTATGACTTCCTGGTGAATTTTTGAAGAACCATCTTGAAAATTGATCCTGATTCATGTGCATCTGCTTTGGAAAAGTAAATGTTACATACATCTGAAACATAATCGACCTACACATAGCATATCAAGATCAGTATCTTATAATTATGTTGTATCTTTTTTCACACTCGTAGCGTTTGAACTTTGTATTTTTGCATCATTCTAATATGGTTTATATTTGTTTTGTTTCAATGTTGTGTTGATCTTTTGTAAACAATGGCTTCACCACCATGAAATAATTCGTAACTTCGTTACTGGTGGGGGGAGTAGTGTAGAGATCACATCGACTCTGGAAGAAAGTTCAGAAAAGCTAATCGTTGTAATAACAGAATAAATAATTGAGGGTACTGAGTCATTCACCTGCTGTTTCATGGTATCCTGAAAACACCTTTGATTTGTATAAAAGCCCTGTACGATGACTTTTTTAAAAAAAAGGTGACATTTCGTAATGAGTACCGTATGTTGGAAACTGTTCAAGTAATATTGTTAAGCCACATTTTTTTGAGCTCCAGTAAATGTACCACACTACAGCAGTTATAAGTGAGGTTTCACCATTACTCACATGCTCTTTCATGATATACTGAAATACATTTGATTTTTACGAGACCTCTGTGTGACTCGTCTATACAAAAAAAACAGAAATTGACATTGTGTACGTGGGTAGGGAAACGAACTAGGGTAATTCGTGCAGTTGTCTTAACTACAGTGCCAGTATGACACAGTGATTAGTGCATCTGCCTAGCGAGAAGGAAACTTGGGTGCGATTCCTAGCCTTAATTCATTGCTTCAGCCTGTATTCATTATAATAGATGAATCTTGGATTTAATATATCTCTGGAACATATGATTTATCTGATTATTATATATTATTATCATACGCATATTTGAACAATGGAAATTATTGCATGCTTTAAAATACGAAATAATGAGTGTAGGTTTCAAACGCCACAAAAATCTTTTCCGTATTTATTAATAATGATATTCTTCTTCGTTGTCGTCGTCTCGGGGAAGTGCGTCTTTCTCCGAGCTCTAACTGCCGCCTAATGCTCATGCATTCTTCTCAGTATTGTTCTTTTCTCTCTTCTGTCCACACCTCCTCCGTCTTCAGCTTCGGCTTTTCATGGAACCGTTTATCAGTTCGTAATTTTTCCTTAAGGGGATCACGCTCCGGGATATCTTCAGGATAAATTTCAATTCTCGTAGACCTTTCTCGACTTCACTTCTGTGATCGATGCCCCTTTGGTTTTCTTATTTTGAAAGTAGCCCTTTCTGGGCACATTCTCCATGTGTTTGTATAGTTCATAGTTGTGACGCCTTCCCTGATGGCATTCAGGAATTTTTCTCAAATCTTCCTTTCTTTGGCCTCAAGTTTCTTCTATAGACCTTTGTTCATTGCAAAAGTCTCTGCCTCATGTACGACCTCCAGTATAATAGCAAGGCAAGTAGTGTCTAATTCTGGCACTTACGAACATCGATCTCTTGTGTAGACTCATTTAGTTAGTTGAAAGGCCATTTCTAGTTTGCTAATGTGTGATACGATGGCTTCCTTCTCGGGTAGGTTAGGTTGTATCCATTTATCTACGTGTAGAAATATTTCTGTCTGCTTAGTTTCTCCTTTTCTGACGTCTAATTCTTTTGGTTAAGTTGCTTCATTTACATATCAACGGAGTCTGAGAAAATCACTAGATCATCCGCAAAGGCTAGACAGTCGATTGCGAAATTTATGTACGTGTAGCCTAGCCATTTAATAATATTATTTATAGTATTTGCTCCAAATCAGATTCTTGCCGGAATGATTGTAGTTTCTATCACCCTTTATACAACATAATTATTTCTACATCTACATGGATACTCTGCAAATCACATTTAAGTGCCTGGCAGAGGGTTCATCGCACCACCTTCACAATTCTCTATTACTTCGAATCTCGTATAACGAGTCGAAAGAACGAACATCTACATCTTTCCGTACCAACTCTGATTTCCCTTATTTTATTGTGGTGATCGTTTCTCCCTAAGTAGATCGGTTTCAACAAAATATTTTCACATTCGGAGGAGAAAGTTCGTGATTGGAATTTCGTGAGAAGAATCCGTCGCAACGAAAAACGCCTTTCTTTTAATGATGTCCAGCCCAAATCTTCTATCATTTCAGTGACACTCTATCCCATATTTCGCAATAATACAAATCGTGCTGCCTTTCTTTGAACTTCTTCGATGCACTCCGTCAGTCCTATCTGGTAAGGATCCCACACCGCGCAGCAGTATTCTAAAAGAGGACGGCCAAGCATAGTGTAGGCTGCTCAGATTGTCTCCCAAATCGTTTATATAGATAAGGAACAGCAAAGGGCCTATAACACTACCTTGAGGAACGCCGGAAATCACTTCTGTTTTACTCGATGACTTTCCATCAGTTACTACAAACTGTGATCTCTCTGACAGGAAATCACAAATCCAGTCACATAACTGAGACGATATTCCGTAAGCACGCAATTTTACTACAAGCCGCTTATGTGTTACAGTGTCAAAAGCCTTCCGGAAAGCCAGAAATACAGAACTGATCTGAAATCCCCTGTCAGTAGCATTCAACATTTCATACGAATAAAGATCTAGTTGCGTTTCACAAGAACGATGTTTTCTAAACCCATGTTGACTGTGTGTCAATAGACCGTTTTCTTCGAGGTAATTCATAATGTTCGAGCACAATACATGTTACAAAATCCTGCTGCATATCGACATTAATGATATCGGCCTGTATTTAAGTGGATTACTCCTACTACCTTTCTTGAATATTGATGTGACCTGTGCAACTTTCCAGTCTTTAGGTACGGATCTTTCGTCGATCGATATATGATAATTAAGTATGGAGGTAATGCATCAGCATACTCTGAAAGGAACCTAATTGGTATACAGTCTGGACCAGAAGACTTGCTTTTATTAAGTGATTTAAGTTGCTTCACTAATCCGAGGATATTTATTTCTACGTTACTCATGTTGGCAGCTGTTCTCGATTCGAATTCTGGAATATTTACTTCGTCTTCTTTTGTGAAGGCATTTCGGAAGGCTGTGTTTAGTAACTCTGCTTTGGTAGCATTGTCTCGATAGTATCTCCAATTGTCTCGATAGTATCTCCATTGCTATCGCGCAGAGAAGGCATTGATTGTTTCTTGCCACTAACATACTTCGCGTACGACCAGACTCTCTTTGGAATTTCTGCCAGGTTTCGAAGCAAAGTTTAGTTGTGGAAACTGTTATAAGCATCTCCAATTGAAGTCCACGCTAAATTTCGAGCTTCTGTAAAAGATCGCCAATCTTGGGGGTTTTGCGTATGTTTAAATTTGGCATGTTGTTTCATTGTTTCTGCAACAGTGTTCTGACCCGTTTTGTGTACCAAGGAGGATCAGTTCCGTCGTTTGTTAATTTATTTGGTATAAATCTCTCAATTGCCGCCGATACTATTTCTCTGAATTCAAGAAACATCTTGCCTACATTTATATAGTTAATTTGGAAGGAATGGAGACAGTCTCTCAGGAAGGCGTCAAGTGAATTTTTGTCTGCTTTTTTGAATAGGTTTAATTTTCGTTTATTTTTGGAGGATTTGGGGGTTACAATATTCAATCTCGCTACGACAACTATGAGTTCACTAATCCCTATATCCATTTTGATGCTCGTTATTAACTCAGGATTATTTGTTGCTAAGAGGTCAAGTGTATTTTGACAACCGTTTACTATTCGCGTGGGCTCATGAAGTAACTGCTCGAAATAATTTTCAGAGCACAATTTCGGATGAGGTTTTATGCGTACCTCCGGAATTAAACATGTATTATCGCCAAATTATCGAGGGTAAATTAAAGTCACCACCAACTTTAATCGTATGAGTCGGGTACGTGTTTGAAATCAAACTCAAGTTTTCTTTTAACCTTTCAGCAACTGTACCATCTGAATTGGGAGGTCCGTAAAAGGATCCAATTACTATTTTATTCCGGTTGCCAACAATGATCTCTGTCCATACTAACTGACAGGAACTATCTACTTCAATTTGGCGACAAGATAAAGTGCTTCTAACAGCAACAAACACGCCACAGCTAACCGTGTTTAGCCTATCCTTTCGGAACACCGTTAGGTTCTTTGCAAAAATTTCGACTGAGCTAGTCTCCGGCTTTAGCCAGCTTTCAGTGCCTCTAATGATTTGAGCATCAGTGCTCTCTACTTGGAACTCTGGTACTTTCCCATCACAGCTTCGACAGTTTACAACTGTTATACCTATGGTTCCTGTATCTAAGTTCTTCCTGTGTTCAGCCTGCACCCTTTGCGACTGAACGCCTTCTTGTGTTTTCCTGAGAACCTCTAACCTAAAAAACCACCCTGTCCACGCCACACAGCCCCTGCTACCCGTATAGCCGCCTCTTGCGTCTAGTGGACACCTGATCTATTCAGCAGAACCCGAAACCCAACCACCCTTTGGCGCAAGTCGAGGAATCTGCAGCCTACACAGTTACAGAACCGTCTGAGCCTCTGATTCAGACCCTCCACTCGGCTCTGTACCAGAATTCCACAGTCGGTCCTGCCGACTATGCTGCATATGGTCAGCTCTGCTTTCATATTGCAAGCAAGACTGGCAGCCTTTACCACTTCTGTTAGCCGCTCGATATCATAGACACCCTCTTCTGATTCAATGTGGCACACATCATTGGTACCGACGTGAGCAACCACCTGCAGTTGACTGCACCCTGTGCTCTTCATGGCATCCAGTAGGACCAGTTCCACATCAGGAATGACTCCACCCGGTATCCACACGGAGTGCACAATGATTTTCTTTCCCTTCTTGGCAGCAATGTCCCTAAGGGGACCCATAACGCGCCTAACGTTGGAGCTCCCAACTATCAATAATCCCACCTTCTGTGATTGTCCGGATCTTGCAGGCTGAGAGGATTCCCCTGAAACACGACAGGCGACAGCATCTGGCTCAGCGACAGTGTCAGTCACAGAGGAGCACCTGGAACCTGTTTGTCAGACAAATCGAGGAAACCTTGCGTGCGGCCGCCTGGGAAATCTTTCGCCGCCTGCTACGGCCCGAGGCGACCTCCCACTCGACCACAGGTGAGGGGTCAACATCAGTGCGAGCGGTAACTGGGGTGGCCACCGGTGAGGACCGATCGGAGGACTCGGACGTGCTGGGCGTCCGTTGGATCCCCACGGCCGGCCACCAACAGTGGTGCCCATCCACTGCAGTCTCAAGCTGTGTAACCGAAGCCATCACAGCCTGATAATAATAATAGTTATTATTAGTAGTATTATTTAAATTATAATTGTTGCTGTAATCAATAAAGTAAAATTTACTCAAAAATGGATTCCCAGCAGTGTAGTAGATTTGTCTCTCTAATACAATGAGACATGAAAACTTTAACTGCTGCTCTGTATTTATCTATTATATAGGTTTCTATGAACAGCGTTTCTCTGCCACGCCACACGCTCGTATTCTATTGTCAAAACCTACAATTGCGACAACCCTACGATTTGCCTTATTTTCCATAGGCAACCCTTACCTGTTTCCATCTGAGAACTTTCCATTATTGCCTGTAAAAAGATAGGCTACCTTACTTTCGCGTTTCATTTACATCCTTTAGTCTTGATTGGTGCCAAAATTTTTGAGGAAATGCATTAGAGCAACTACCGAAAAAATTTCATTGAGTAATTTTTAACCAAAAGTAACTGTGCAGGGATGAGGGACGGCAAGTGGCACGTTTTGTTTATCTTAACATTACATTGTTTAAAATATACGAGTGTACTTCTACATCTACATCTACATGTCTACTCTGCAATTCACATTTAAGTGCTTGGCAGAGGGTTCATCGAACCACAATCATACTATCTCTCTACCATTCCACTCCCGAACAGCGCGCGGGAAAAACGAACATCTAAACCTTTCTGTTCGAGCTCTGATTTCTCTTATTTTCATGATCATTCCTGCCTATGTAGGTTGGGCTCAACAAAAATTTTCGCATTCGGAAGAGAAAGTTGGTGACTGAAACTTCGTAAATAGATCTCGCCGCGACGAAAAACATCTTTGCTTTAATGACTTCCATCCCAACTCTCGTATAATATCTGCCAAACTCTATCCCATATTACGTGATAATACAAAACGAGCTACCCTTTTTTGCACCCCTCCGATGTGCTCCGTCAATCCCACCTGGTAAGGATCCCACACCGCTCAGTAATATTCTAACAGAGGACGAACGAGTGTAGTGTAAGCTGTCTGTTTAGTAGACTTGTTGCATCTTCTAAGTGTCCTGCCAATGAAACGCAACCTTTGGCTCACCTTCCCCACAATATTATCTATGTGGTCTTTCCAACTGAAGTTGTTCGTAATTTTTACACCCAGGTGCTTAGTTGAATTGACAGCCTCGAGAATTGTACTATTTATCGAGTAATCGAATTCCAACGGATTTCTTTTGGGACTCATGTGGATCATCTCACACTTTTCGTTATTTAGCGTCAACTGCCACCTGCCACACCATACAGCAATCTTTTCTAAATCGCTTTGCAACTGATACTGGTCTTCGGATGACCTTACTAGACGGTAAATTACAGCATCATCTGCGAACAGCCCAAGAGAACCGCTCAGATTGTCACCCAGGTCATTTATATAGATCAGGAACAGCAGAGGTCCCAGAACGCTTTCCTCTGGAACACCTGATATCACTTCAGTTTTACTCGATGATTTGCCGTCTATTACTACGAACTGCGACCTTCCAGTCGCACAACTGAGACGATACCCCATAGGCTCGCAGCTTGGTTAGAAGTCGCTTGTGAGGAACGGTGTCAAAAGCTTTGCTGGAATCTAGAAATACCCTGTCGATAGCGGCCATTACTTTGTGCGAATAAAGAGCTAGCTGCGTTGCACAAGAACGATGTTTTCTGAAGCCATGCTGATTACGTATCAATAGATCGTTCCCTTCGAGGTGATTCATAATGTTTGAATACAGTATATGCTCCAAAACCCCACTGCAAACCGACGTCAATGATATAGGTCTGTAGTTCGATGGATTACTCGTACTACCCTTCTTAAACACTGGTGCGACCTGCACAATTTTCCAATCTGTAGGATTCAGATCTATCGGTGAGCGAGCGATTGTATATGATTGCTAAGTAGGGAGCTATTGTCTGAAAGGAACCTAATCGGTATACAATCTGGACCTGAATACTTGCCCGTATCAAGCGATTTGAGTTGCTTCGCAACCCCTAAGGTATCTACATCTAAGAAACTTACGCTAGATCTAAGAAACTTATGCTAGCAGCTGTTCGTATTTCAAATTCTGGAATATTCCATTCGTCTTCCCTGGTGAAGGAATTTCGGAAAACTGCGTTCAATAACACCGCTTTAGCGGCACAGTCGTCGGTAACAGTACCATCGGCACTGCGCAGCGAAGGTACTGACTGCGTCTTGCCGCTTGTGTACTTCACATACGACCAGAATTTCTTCGGATTTTCTACCAAATTTCGAGACAGTGTTTCGTTGTGGAACCTATTAAAGGCATCTCACATCGAAGTCCGTGCCAAATTTCGCGCGTCTGTAAATTTTAGCCAATCTTCGGGATTTCTCGTTCTTCTGAACTTCGCATGCTTTTCCCGTTGCCTCTTCATTAGGAAACATGGTGAGGGAAGGTTGAGTTACGTCGGTATCTTATCTATAACGATAATTTTTTGTTGAAGAAGATATTATGATAGTTTGTACCACAGTTTAGATTTACTTTACTTCATTTTATTCATTTCGTTTGACTTGCAAGAGAACAATCCCAAATTTTCATTTTTGCAGTCTCACGTCTAAGGGGTAAAACACACCCCAAAAACTAATGTGGCATATTATGTTCAAAGGGAATATCTTTGAACTGTGATACATAAAAAATGTGTTCCATGTAAAAGCTGAAATGAAATTAACGCTGAAAACTGTATAATAAACTTTTGTAATAATCTTATATTTTGAAAATGTTTTGAACATACAGAATTAAAATATATAAACGTTCATTATTATTCTAATTATTTGTCCGACTTATTTTTGTTTTAGATCCTAAATCTTTTTACGGTTTAAATTCAAGTTTCTTCTCTTTCTAGTTTATCATTTCACATGTGTGCTATTTGTTAATTGTAAAAATAAATAAGTCAGTAACATGATACAGAATCATTACAGTAATGATTATGTTTAAGGAAATGCTTAAAACATAACTTTTTTCACACCATGCACGTAAGATAAACGAAATTTCTTCACTTAGTACACCCAACAGAAAAAGATATTCAAAACAAAATTCAGCACAATTCTCAAATTATGGCTGGCGATCCTCTAAACAACTAGAATTGCATGAGGTTCATTTCAGTACACTGGCAAACCTTGGTGAAGAGAACTGTTATGTGCTAGTGACTGTAGCTGGATTATATAGTTTATTAAGTGGAGACTGACATCGTAATGATTCAGCCTAACTGAATCTGAAAATTTTCTCACCAAGTTCTTCTTACATCAAAAGTCGTATACGTCCTACGGCTCTACAGTCAGTGACATATTTAGCGAGACAGTTCGCCTCGTCGTTATGCTGAAATACGTTGCCTTACTGCTTGTTGAACCAGTATAATTTGCAAGAAGATAAACTCTACCAACGTATGGGCATGACCTCGGAAAACAATCCGAACACTGTCAGTTGCAAATCACATTTAAGTGCTTGGCAGAGGGTTCATGGAACCACCGTACTGCTTCTGATTTACTTATTGCTTAAGTTTATCTGCTGTGTTCAATAAACTTAGGAAAGTCACTGTTTAGTATGAACTGTACTAATACAAACGCATTACAACTTTGCGTAAAAGTTTTTTAATAAAATGGAATCCCCCAAACTGCCACACGTTAGTAGGATAATACGCCCTTTCAGCTTCGAAACGGTCTATCTATACGTTCAGCCCATGGTAATGCTGAAGTAGCGTCACAGGACTACCGCGAAAGTACGCAAACGTAGCAGTAGGAGCAGACATACAAAACAAAACCCAGTTAACAAATCATTCAGTGCCACAATTATGCCAACACAATTGACAAAAGCAAAAACAGGAGGCATTAATAAGTGTGCAATTGAGCAAGTTTTTCACCTTTAGATCTGCGAGGTACAGAATCAAAGTTGAGGAGAGAAGTTGTCTTAGGATTTCTTTACAGATTGTCGACCTGCCTGCTGCCAGCTCTTTCGCAGGAGAGGCAACAGTTTTGTCTCCAGGGAGACTAGAACTGAAAGATTGAAGGGCGACCACTTTACCGCTAAGTTAACGAAGTTGCTTTTCGTAATGATATTCACATTAAAGAATGTGGACGTCACATACGTACCATCACACATTGGTGGTGAGGTTGACATTTTTTATGGTTTGAACGCTTTTATGATAGCTGTCACCCTTCAGTATACACTGGGTCTCTTGACGCATAAAAGTAAAATTCAAAGCAGAAACTAATAAACTAGAATGTATGTTTTTCATATTCGATTACTGTTACTTACATAGGTTTATGTAACATTTGTTCAAAAATGGCTCTGAGCACTATGGGACTTAATTTCTGAGGTCATCAGTCCCCTAGAACTTAGAATTACTTAAACCTAACTGACGTAGGGACATCACACATCCATGAGCGAGGCAGGATTCGAACCTGCAACCGTAGCGGTCGCGCGATTCCAGACTGTAGTGCCTATAACCACTCGGCCATCCCGGCCGGCTGTAACATTTGTGATAATAACATCTAATTTTAACAATATCTGAAAATGATGATTGATTTTGTAATTAATTCGATTGTGTTTCTCGATTTCATAGAAATATTGATGTCATTAATCTCACATACTTCCATGACAACAATAAAAAAATCATAAAAAATCAATTTTAACATGGAGTACGAAAATTCGAAGCTATGCTGCTAGTCCCTGCCCTAGCAACTTGCTAGCTGAAAAGCCATGAGTGCCTACAGATGCAGTAGCGTCCAAACTTTGATTGACACTTTCCCGAAAACTATTGAATATTGGCACCTAATACGAAATAAGTGTACCTGTATTTCCGGCCTGCTTCACTAAGCGAAGTATCGACTGTGTCAAAGGGCGACCTATTGCGACTCCTCCTTGTACGATATAGTCTCGGGAAATGGCTTATGTAACCCGAAACCCATGCAGGAAACATGGTGTTCTAGCAATATTTCATTGCCAGAAACAGAGCACGGCCAGTTTGCTTAAGGGATAAAATAGAAAACGTACGGCAAACGATAAAAAAAAATTTCCCTGGTCTTTATTTATGATGTTCGTGTTGCAGTCGGTGCACCTAGATATTATTCGTAACTACGCTTGAGGCCCAAATCATAGTTACAGAAATACGAATAAAACTTATTGGCCTAGAGTATGTATTCACCCTTCCAGTCAATGCCGTGGCAGCTGACGATACTGCGTCTTTGATGGGTGGACCTCCCCTGTGACAGGCGGCTCAAGATTCACACTGGCTGAGTAAGCGTTTTATGCCTGTCGCTAGTCTGGTGGAGAATTGGCAACATTGTAGATCATGTGTGGCAAATATGTGACCGTCGATTTACTTCCTGGTTTGGTACAGAACTATCCTGGGAAATTCGTTCGATATTTTATTGTCATTTAGATGAAATAATCCGAATAATTCTCAGTTAATAGATTATATGAAGGGTTATTTCAATAGCGGTACAAGTCCATTTTTGTTCATTTTGAGATACAGTGTCCTAAAGTTAAATGAGCCCTGAAAAATCTGCAGTTGAGATACCAGAAATGTTCAAGCATATAGCTTCTTGCTAGAGATGAACCTTTCTTTCTGTTAGTTTGGATCATTAATTTCAGAAGCATTATAGCCAGGAAAGTGGAGATAATGGACTTGTACCAATATTGAAATAAGCCCTTCATATAGAGGTGGCAGATTTATGGATCTGAGTCCAGGAAGCTCTTTCCAACAGAAAATGCAGATTACTTCGCCATTTACTTACGCTGCGAATTCTGTCTCGGTCATCATTGTGACAACAAGGGAGCCTGTTTGACACAGTTGTATACTAATTTAACTGTAAAGGTTTCGCCCTTCAAGCGCAAGAGTGCGTTAATTTTAAGTTCTAACCTCGATGGAGACAAGATTTTAACCTCCTCTGTAAAAGTGTCACTAGCAGACATATCGACAGTCAGTAAAGAAATCCTAAGACAAGTTCTCTCCCGTACGTTTTCTCCCTACCTTGATCCTGTACCCCGCATGTCTAAAAGTGAAAAACTTACTTAGCTGAACATTTGTTTGTGCCTGCTTTTTCTGCTTCTGTCAATTGTACTGACGTAATTGTGGCACTGAATGATTTGTTAACTGGATTTTGTTTTAAGTATCTACGCTTACTGCTACGTTTGCATACTTTCGTGGTAGTCCTCTAACGCAACTTCGGTATTACTTTGGTCTGAATGTATAGACAGACCGTTTCCAAGCCGAAAGGGCTTATTATCCTGCTAATTCGTGACAATTTGGGATACTTCGTTTTGCTAAAATCTTTGTTCATGACGTTACAGTGATAAGTTGTAATTCATTTATATTAGTGCAATTCATACTAAATAACTATTTTTCATCAGTTTGTTGAACAAAGCAAATAAATGTAATTGATAAATAAATCAGCAGCAATATAGTCTCTGCATTACCTGAAACAGTGTTCGGATAGCTTTTCGACTTCACTTCTGTAGAGAATATTTGACAGCCTTGCATTTGCTTACATGTTATCAAAAAAAATGGTTCAAATGGCTCTGAGCACTATGGGACTTAACTTCTGAGGTCATCAGTCCCCTAGAACTCAGAACTACTTAAACCTAACTAACCTAAGGACATCACACACATCCATGCCCGAGGCAGGATTCGAACCTGCGACTGTAGCGGTCGCGCGGTTCCAGACTGTAGCGCCTAGAACCGCTCAGCCACTCCTGTTATCCTGTGTTAACATACAGTATAACTATGTAGTTCAGCATGACGATGAGGCGAGGGGTCTCGCAAATTCTGTCACCAACTATACCTAACCTGTCGATCCTTTTAGGATCACCAGCTTAATAAGTTCCTTATCCTCAGGTAAGAAACTCAAAACGCATTTTTTCTTACAGACCACCATCCTTTTCATGGTTTTAAAAAGTCTAATGGAGAGTTTGGACTGAGGGTTCAAGAATTTCTTTTTGAAGCCCCAAATTTTCTTGTGGCAGTATGAAAATCTGGCACTTTAACGTCTGACGACGGCAAAGGATACTTGACACTAGTTTTCTTTGCCAGCACGGGAGAAAAATCTGTGTTATCGTTAGACTCTTGGAGTGATGATTGTGAAAAACCGTTTTGAGCGTCCTATCTGAGGACAAGGAACTCTTTCATCTGGTCATCCCAAAAGACTCGACGGTAAAGGTTGGACATATAGATATCGATGCTGGGAGAACTTCGTGGGAAGATTTGTAGATCTAGTTCTGCTGAATGACTATGTTCGTCTCCACTTGAGAAGCAATATAATCAAGCTGCAGTCACTAGTACATAACATCTCGCTTCGTCAAGGTTTTCCTATTTCCCAAAATATGTCTTTTACAATTCAGGATATTTAGAGGATCGCTAGCCACAATTTGAGAAACCTGCTGAATTTTTTTTTATTATTGTGTTGCCCGTCTTGTGTATTATGTGAAGAAATTTTGTTTATTTTATGTACACGGTGTAAAAAGCTTTGCGTTTTAACCATTTCTTTGCAGATAATTATTGTAATGATTCTGTATCATATTAACGAGTAAATTGTTCTTTTCATTCAACAAAATACTCATATGTGAAATAGTAAACAAAAAAACGTGAATTAAAACGTAAAATAACAATTTAAAACATAAAACAAGGTAAGTAAGACAGATAACTAGAATAATAATGAACATTTAGATATTTGAATTGGGTGTGTCGAAAATACTCCGACAGCGCATGGTGCACAGATTATTTTCCCGAAATGATATTCTGAAAACCAGTTTTATTACACATGGATGGATGTGGCGTGGAAGCTTCTTGTTTTCATTTTTCAAAATTAATTAATGGCGCTGGGATGCTTTGCAATATTTCAATTTATTGCAGAAGCTGATTATACTGTTTTCAAGAACGTCAATTACATACCAACTTCTTTATGAAACACTTTTTTATATATCATTGTTCAGAAGAACGAAATAATATTTGCTGCACTGTTTCTACCTTCTGCATGTTCGCCGGGTTTTATTTAAGTCTCGTATTTACACGTGGGAATGTTCCCTTTGTTAGTGTTATCCTCTAAGCATAATGTTTTAACTTGCACTACGATAGAGGACACAAGTTAAGTGAGATGTTCTCGGAACTGCCACACACAAGCGTTATTACTGGTTCGGAAGGTAGGAAGATTAGTGTTTATCGTCCCGTTGACAACAACGTCATTAAAGAGAGAGAGTACAAGCTTGGAGAGTACGAGAATGAGGCAGTAAAACTGCCGTGACCTTTTCAAACGCAAACCAGTCCGCCATTCATCTTAATCTGTTTACAGACTGGAAACAGAAACCTGCATTGCAAGACGGGATTTGATCCTCGCTATTTCGGAAGGAGAGTACAATGTGCTAACCACTGTACCATCTCACCCGGCCAGCCTGAGCAGTGTCGTACACAGCCTTAGCATAAATAACTGAGTCCAGTGGAGCTATAGAACGAGAATGTGGGTGTTCGCAGTGTTATCTGGCGTGTGATGCGCTTGTGGATATTTGTGCGAAGCAGTTAGATACGATATTGTCAAGCAAGGCATACCTAGTGGAAATCATTTCATAAAAATAAGTCAGTAGTTACGCCTCAAGAAAGGTGGTCGAAAGCACACGATGTGTTTTGAAGCCAGCTGTAAGGCTTCTAGTTGAATCATGTAACTTCCGTACATTATCGAGCTTCGACACTAATGGTGTCCGGACTTGTAATAAAGGCGTGCTAGAAAGTATTACATTCTTTGCAAAAACTTATTTATAGGTACGCTTCAGTGTGTTTGTAGTTACTCTTTCCGTTAATATTTCGTCAAAACTTTTACTTAAAGCAATACCACCTACTCCACCAAGGCTCTAGAAGGAATAATAATATGGTGGCTGCCGTCTTTAAAATGATTACACACGGGTTACACACTAGAATACTATCGCCGATTGCCCCAGGACCTACAGCGGACAGTCAGTCACTGATACCAGTTTTTGCTGCGAGGATGTCCCTCAGCATCTCAATGTAACACGACGTCACAGTATGGACGACTGCTCACAACGTATGTCTGAGCTCCACTAAATTACAAATGGAATGACCACGTACTTGTCATTTATGCCTCCTAATATTGTGTCGGATTTCCTTTTGTCCTGCCCGGTATAGTGCAACAACTCAACGTAGCATGCACTCAACAAGTCGGTGGAAGTCCCCTACAGAGATATTGAGCCAGCCTGCCTCTACAGCCACATATAATTGCTAAAGCGTTGCCGGTGCAGAATTTTGTGCACTAGCCGACCTCTCGATTATGGGTTGGGGTTGGGGTTGTTTTTGGTGGAGGAGACCAGACTGCGAGGTTATCAGTCTCATTGGATTAGGGAAGGACGAGGAAGGAAGTCGGTCGTGCCGTTTCAAAGAAACCATCCCGGCATTTGCCTCGAGGAATTTAGGGAAATCACGGGAAAGCTAAATCAGGATGGCCGGACGCGGAATTGAACCGTCGTCCTCCCGAGTGCGAGTCCAGTGTGCTAACCACTGCGCCACCTCACTCGGTCTCTCGATTATGTATGGAAGTTCGATGGAATTCATGTCGGGCGATCTAGGTGGCCAATTCATTAGCTCGAATTGTCCAGAAAGTTCTTGTAAACCAATCGCGAACAACTGTGATTCGTTGACATGCCTCATTATCAACCATAAAATTTCCATCGTTGTCTGGGAACGTGAACTCCATGAATTGTTGCAAAGAGCCGAGCATAACCATTTTCAATCAATGATCCGTTCAGTTGGAGCAGAGGACCGAGTTCATTCCATGCAAACACAGTCCATGCCATTGTGGAGCTACCGCCAGCTTGCACAGTGCCTTGTTGTCAACTTCGGTCCATGGATTCGTGGAGTCTGCACCACACTCCAACCCTGCCATCAGCTTTTGCCAACTGAAATCGGGACTCATCTGACCAGCCCACTGTTTTCTAGCCGCCTAGGGTCCAACCGATATGGTGATCAGCCGAGGACAGGCGCAGCAGGCGATGTCTTGATAGTACTGACAACTCTACGCAAACGCCGTTGCTCTCCGTCGTTAAGTGAAAGCCGTCGGCCAATGTGATGTGCGTGGTGAGAGGTAATGCAATTTCGTACTCTCAACACATTCTTGACACTGTGGGTCTCGGAATATCAAATTCTCTAACGATTATAGGAACTGAATGTCTCACGCATCTAGTTACAACTACCATTCCGCATTCATAGTCTGTTAATTCCCATAGTGCGGCCCTAATCACTTCGTAAACCATTTCACGTGAATTTCCTGAGTACAAATGACAGCTTCGCCAATGCACTTCCCTTTTGTACCTTGTGTACGCGATAGTACCGCCATCTGTCTATGTGCATATCGCTATCCCATGACCTTTGCCACCTGAGTCTATAGTGAATTTGACTACCAGGTAGACTACTCAAGAGCGGTTCAAGGCAGCGCTAGAAATTTTCCCTAGCAAGAAGGCTAAAATGGAATATTATCAATGACAACTGACAAATTGTTTGAAGGACAAGTACTGGCTCTAACAGAGATAATACCTAACATAAGACCAGAATAGTGCGTAATGACAACCGTGATCGGCTAATAAATCCCGATAGGAGATTGTACAGGAATCTGATTTTAGCTAACAGCTCAAAAAAGTTCATCTATCTTACAGTGAGAAGAATCATGTTTCATTCGTGAGGTACTTCTAAAGTGCTTTATGGAAGATAATAGTATATATCCATTCAGATATCCTGTTTGTAACGTGATGCAAATCAATCCACCAGCCCATATGTTGAGTCACTTTCAATAAACACTAACGTGATTACTGAGAACTTATATTTCATCAATCAACATCAAAATTATCCTCTTTATATCACGTTGATGTTTATAACGTGGTCCACAACTGAGCTGGTGGATCGATTTGCATTCTATATGTGTTGTTATACACTCCTGGAAATGGAAAAAAGAACACATTGACACCTGTGTGTCAGACCCACCATACTTGCTCCGGACACTGCGAGAGGGCTGTACAAGCAATGATCACACGCACGGCACAGCGGACACACCAGGAACCGCGGTGTTGGCCGTCGAATGGCGCTAGCTGCGCAGCATTTGTGCACCGCCGCCGTCAGCGTCAGCCAGTTTGCCGTGGCATACGGAGCTCCATCGCAGTCTTTAACACTGGTAGCATGCCGCGACAGCGTGGACGTGAACCGTATGTGCAGTTGACGGACTTTGAGCGAGGGCGTATAGTGGGCATGCGGGAGGCCGGGTGGACGTACCGCCGAATTGCTCGACACGTGGGGCGTGAGGTCTCCACAGTACATCGATGTTGTCGCCAGTGGTCGGCGGAAGGTGCACGTGCCCGTCGACCTGGGACCGGACCGCAGCGACGCACGGATGCACGCCAAGACCGTAGGATCCTACGCAGTGCCGTAGGGGACCGCACCGCCACTTCCCAGCAAATTAGGGACACCGCTGCTCCTGGGGTATCGGCGAGGACCATTCGCAACCGTCTCCATGAAGTTGGGCTACGGTCCCGCACACCGTTAGGCCGTCTTCCGCTCACGCCCCAACATCGTGCAGCCCGCCTCCAGTGGTGTCGCGACAGGCGTGAATGGAGGGACGAATGGAGACGTGTCGTCTTCAGCGATGAGAGTCGCTTGTGCCTTGGTGCCAATGATGGTCGTATGCGTGTTTGGCGCCGTGCAGGTGAGCGCCACAATCAGGACTGCATACGACCGAGGCACACAGGGCCAACACCCGGCATCATGGTGTGGGGAGCGATCTCCTACACTGGCCGTACACCACTGGTGATCGTCGAGGGGACACTGAATAGTGCACGGTACATCCAAACCGTCATCGAACCCATCGTTCTACCATTCCTAGACCGGCAAGGGAACTTGCTGTTCCAACAGGACAATGCACGTCCGCATGTATCCCGTGCCACCCAACGTGCTCTAGAAGGTGTAAGTCAACTACCCTGGCCAGCAAGATCTCCGGATCTGTCCCCCATTGAGCATGTTTGGGACTGGATGAAGCGTCGTCTCACGCGGTCTGCACGTCCAGCACGAACGCTGGTCCAACTGAGGCGCCAGGTGGAAATGGCATGGCAAGCCGTTCCACAGGACTACATCCAGCATCTGTACGACCGTCTCCATGGGAGAATAGCAGCCTGCATTGCTGCGAAAGGTGGATATACACTGTACTAGTGCCGACATTGTGCATGCTCTGTTGCCTGTGTCTATGTGCCTGTGGTTCTGTCAGTGTGATCATGTGATGTATCTGACCCCAGGAATGTGTCAATAAAGTTTCCCCTTCCTGGGACAATGAATTCACGGTGTTCTTATTTCAATTTCCAGGAGTGTATGTTACGTCTGAATGTTGTTTGATAATGACTAAAACGTTGAAATCTGCCGATGGCACATAAGTCTGAAAACTGTACAGCCCATAACGTTCAATACACGGTCACATGAGGCCTACATAATGCAATGAAGTGTGAAGTCGCGCTGAGGCTACATTAGGAAGCCACACTACATTGGATACTCTACAGGTAGCAGAAATCACAAATGAGCGAACTCTAATATATAATACTTCGTCAATTATTGTGTGTTGATTGAATCAGGTTCTCTCTTAATGGTAATTACTTTGACAACTTTATACGAAAGAAAACAGTTGACGGCTATGGTACAGCTTTTGTCCAGTTTTCTGTTTAGTGTGAGCTTTAACCGCATCATTTTATTGATTCTTTTAGATTTCACGTTATGCTGACTCTCATGTCTTCGCAAGGCATGGTCTCATTCGTAGTGATGTCGGACCTGGAGGGTAGTGGTTAAGCGCATGCCTGGAAACCGAAAGGTTGCAGGATTGAATCTAGCTCGGACCATGAAATATTGAAGATTGGGTTTGTCCTTCACTTCTCAATGATGTGAAGATTTTTCAGGAACGGCTAGCAGTTCAGATTCCACATTAGAACGTAGTCTCATTTCCCGTGTACGATTATTGGGGTTGGTTTGAGACAGGGAAATGGACGACGTAGCGTCCAATTGGAAGACATGCATCAGACTTTTGAGCCACACTGAATTATTATTACTGGCAGCTATGTGACGTTACCTTCCTTCGCCAAGTGAACTTGCTTAATCGGGCTTTCATGGAAATGTGTAGTTGAATGCATTTCTGAAACACAGCGCACTTTTTTCTTTATCACATTCTCAGAAAGTGTCGTTTGAAGACACAGAAATTACAAATTGCCCGAAGTATGTGAATGTCACATAAAGAATCTGTACAAACTGAGGGCGAACCGATTCTAACGTCTAACACTTTTTTATTGGTTTATAGCCATCCGTATTCCGCCATTAATCGTACCTACGTGCTGAACCGTACATTTCGTAGTTTGCACCAGCCTAGATGGAAGAGGATTGGGAAAGGAAGTAAGCTATGCCTCATTCAATGAAACTCTCCCGGCTGTTGTATTTAGTGGTTTGGAGAAAGCACAGAAAATGTGGATTGCAGGACGGAAATTTGAATCCCCGTTCTCAAGACCAGGAGACCAGAGTCTTAACACTGCAGCGCCTCACCCTGCTTGCCAGACACCTGACCAGCTTATACACTCATGCTCATAAATTAAGGGGCCGTGCGGTTCTAGGCGCTACAGTCTGGAGCCGAGCGACCCCTACGGTCGCAGGTTCGAATCCTGCCTCGGGCATGGATGTATGTGATGTCCTTAGGTTAGTTAGGTTTAATTAGTTCAAATGGTTCAAATGGCTCTGAGCACTATGCGACTCAACTGCTGAGGTCATTAGTCCCCTTGAACTTAGAACTAGTTAAACCTAACTAACCTAAGGACATCACAAACATCCATGCCCGAGGCAGGATTCGAACCTGCGACCGTAGCGGTCTTGCGGTTCCAGACTGCAGCGCCTTTAACCGCACGGCCACTTCGGCCGGCTTTAATTAGTTCTAAGTTCTAGGCGACTGATGACCTCAGAAGTTAAGTCGCATAGTGCTCAGACCCATTTGAACCATCATAAATTAAGGATAATTGCGGAATATGGTGCCACACAACATGGCACTACACAAAACTGGCGCTAACAGCATAGGCACATAGGGAACACAGACGACACAGATTTGTAAGTCCACGGTATCAGTGATAAGTTGAGAAAACCGTCCCAAAACACATGTGCCACAAAACGCCACTGTTTCCTGCGCATGTACCCCGACATCAATATGTGATATGATCACCATGCACACGTACACAGGCCGCACAACGGGTTGGCATACTCTGGATCAGGTGGTCGAGCAGCTACTGGGGTATAGCCTCCCATTCTTGCTCCTGAAGTGTCCTAGGGGTTTGAAGACGTGCAGCGATACGTCGACCGAGAGCATCGATGGGGTTTAGGTCTGGACAACAGGCAGGCCACTCCATTCGCCTGATATCTTCTGTTTCAAGGTACTCCTTCACGATGACAGCTCGGTGGGGCCGTGCATTATCATCCATCAGGAGGAAGGTGGGACCCATTGCACCCCTGTAAAGGCGGACATACTGGTGCAAAATTACGTCCCGATACACCTTACCTGTTACAGTTCCTCTGTCAAAGACATGCAGGGGTGTACGTGCATCAATCATAATCCCACGCCACGCCATCAAACCACGACCTCCATACAGGTCCCTTTCAAGGACATTAAGGGGTTGGTATCTGGCTCCTGGTTCACGCTAGATAAAAACCCGGCGAGAATCACTGTTCAGACAATACCTGGAGTCGTCCGTGAACGTAACCTGGGACCACTGTTCCAATGACCATGTACTGTGTTCTTGACACCAGGCTTCACGGGCTCTCCTGTGAGCAGGGGTCAGTGGAACGCACCTTGCAAGTCTCCGGGCGAATAAACCATGTCTGTTCAGTCGTCTTTAGTCTGTGTGCCTGGAGATAACTGTTCCAGTGGCTGCGGTAAGGTACCGAACAAGGCTACCTGCAGTACTCCGTGGCCGTCTGCGAGCACTGATGGTGAGACATCGGTCTTCTTATGGTGTTGTACGCTGTGGACGTCCCGTACTGTAGCGCCTGGACACGTTTCCTATCTGCTGGAATCGTTGCCATAATCTTGAGATCACACTTTGTGGCACACGGATGGCCCATCCTGTGACCCGTTGTGTTTGACCAGCCTCCAGTCGCCCCAGAATTCTACCCCCCCCCCCCCACCCACCCACGTAACGTCATCAAAAAATGGCTCTGAGCACTATGGGACTCAACATCTTAGGTCATAAGTCCCCTAGAACTTAGAACTACTTAAACCTAACTAACCCAAGGACATCACACACACCCATGCCCGAGGCAGGATTCGAACCTGCGACCGTAGCAGTCCCGCGGTTCCGGACTGCAGCGCCAGAACCGCACGGCCACCTCGGCCGGCCGTAACGTCATCAATATGTGTTCTTTGAGCCATTTTCAACACATAATCACCATTAGCACGTCTGCACACTTACTCGCTGAACCGTACTCTGACATGCACCAACACACCTCTGCGTATGTGGATTGCTGCCAGCGCCACCGTGCGACGACCGCAGGTGAAATGCACCGCATGGTCATACCCCGAGGTGATTTAAACCCGCAAACCGCCCACTACAGCGTTGTTTCACCATGTATCAGCATTATCCTTAATTTATGAGCATGAGTGTTTATTTCATAATATTTCACTGATTTATTTAACCTGATAAGATTAGAGCCATCAGGATCTCTCTTACAGCTACACAGACATTCTCCTTAAGAACGAGTGATTGCACATCACGTCATACAAAATTCTTCTGTTCGTACTCTGGTCCAACGTCACACAGTTCGTACCATTATCTTTCCACCAAACCTTCAGTGCATTACCTTAAACGTAGTCTGTAGGCTATGTCTAACCCAAGGTTTTTTTCGATGTTCCAGTGTTGCAGCTCCTGTATATGGACCTCCGGGTATCTCCAGAGGTAAGTAAATTATATATACAGTAAAAGAGAACTCTATTCTCTACAGTAACAGCAATGATGATATTACTACGTGTAACGTTTTATTTTTTATTTTTTAAGACAGTAACACACGCACTAATGAGTGTACATTTTACTCAGATCTCGAACATAAGGCAGCTAGCAGTACCTTAAAACCAAGTACCATGGCACGTTCGGCAAGAAAATCTGTCGGCAAGCTAAAATAATGTTTTTCGTACTGTCTTTCATCAACGTCTGACTGCATGACATTCTTTGGTAAGTCATCATAGAAGACGAGTGTTTGTTCTGAAAGAATGAATAATATACGGTGCCTACCTGTGTAGATAGGCGTAGCAAAATCATGATCCCAGTTATTTTATTCAGTGAGAGAAGTTCCTGAATAAGGCAACAAAGTTTCGAAAGGTAGGTATTGCCTACAAGTAAAAGACTATAGCAAAACTTTTAACTTCACATCTGTTCAGTAAGCTTTCCTCGGTTTAGATGAAGGATTTGATATGAAAACCTTTGATCTTTTACCCAGTGTTACAAAATATCCGATAGCGTAACTACTAACAAGGAGACTAAATTCATTTCTCTTTTTATCTTCTTCTATTCCTCTAATAAATACTAACAAATGAATGGGATGTATTGTGGAAAAAATAAATTGTTTACCTGTCTTGATAATTTTATGTACATTTAATTTTTGTACATTTTATTTGTAAGGTGCCAGAGTATAACCAAATGGATCGCGTACAATATGTATATAGCATAATGATCCGTCAGGTAGAGAATATAGCTGCCTATGATGATTAGTTCGCGCTCCTAGAGCGACGTGCACAGAGTCTTTCACGCTGTTGCTCTTTTCTCTGTGTCTGGTGCTGACTTTGAACATATATGAAAATAAACAGTCCCATAGAGGGTGAATTAGGACCGCTGGCTCGATTTATCAGTGAAAATGTCATAAAGCGTGAGAAATTCCTCATAAACTCTGTGGCATTCATGGGCCTGCTCTTTTCTCTGTGTCTGGTAAAGACTTTGAACATCTATGAAAATAAACAGTCCCATAGAGGGTGAATTAGGACCGCTGGCTCGATTTATCAGTGAAAATGTCATAAAGCGTGAGAAATTCCTCATAAACTCTGTGGCATTCATGGGCCTGAAAAAATAAATTGGTCGTGCAATTGGTGAATATCGTACGGATGGGGTGGAGCAGGCTGTCGGTCATACACAAGACCTCGCTTAGGGGGTGAATTATTACGTCACCTTTCTGTGGGACTACCATAGGTGTCCCAGACAACCTTGCACTGAATTTTTAATGATGACCTCAGTTAGCTGAAACTGCCTGCATGACAAGTTTCAAAGTCATTGACAGAAACTAACAAATCACGGACAGTTCAATCTGCGCATGGAACCTTAGTCCGGTGCTGGATGGACTGAGAGGCTTTTTTTCTGACATCGTACCTGATGGATGGACATTAGATTTTTATATTAATTTAGAGACTCAGCATAAGTCCATAGGAATGGCATCGTTAAAATTTACCGAAACATTAAGACGTCACGTAAATTAATTTCAATGTAAAATTTTGGAAAAAGTAGTCTGTATTCAAGGAGATGTTTTGTTACCGGATTTGTTGAAACTAAACAAGTTGGTAATAACATTAGCTTACTGCCAAATACTTTCGAAACAGTAGTAATATCATTGGTTTAGTGCCAAATGCTTTCGAAACAGATGTGTCATTTTCAGAAAGTCGAACGTGGAAAGCTGAGATACGGAGTAGTCTTCATTCTAAGAAATTTTCTTAATAACCTCATTGCAGGCGTCATCTCACATCGATATACTTCCAGTCCCTGTTACATCTTAAAGGGCGACTTACAATGCTGAATTTTTGCGTTTTGGTTGGCTGAAACACCACGGCGGAATTGTAAGCATAGGGTTTCAAATTATTGCTCTGAAGTTGCAAAAGTACTTGGAATGTAAAGTGAAAATTTAATAAAATCAGTAAAGATCATGCTTTCAGCGGATGCTAATTCTGTTACTTTCATTTGTGTAATATACTTAAAATGTGTCAGTTTTTGCACAGTAGATGATTCATGTAATTTCAGGAAATCGACCACGTTAGTCACCTTACTCTGTTACTGGAGTTCTTACATCATCAGCTACAGAGGCCCCAAATTATAAATGAAACACGTTTGTTTCTTTATTGTTCTGCCATTCCCCTCCCGCTATTCCCCCGCCCTCCCCATGCGCGATTCTGGCGTGACGGTAAGCTGCAAGAGGTATAAACATCTCTCTTCCACCAAAACGTTTAAAAATACATTAACATAAAACAATTAAATTAAACAATGCAGCATTTACGTACGTTTCAAAAATTAATAAAAACATGAATTTTATTGGTGGTATTTACGTAAAATTAAGCTGTTCATTTTTAAAACTCAAAGACTAAAATGTAGAATAAAAAGATATTTATAAGGCTTTGCAGATAGTTGACGATCTTTGTAATACAACTCAAACTTCGATCCTCATGAAAATAACGTTTTTGAAGTAATTATAAGTTATGCCTAATGCCTAATGCATCGGATTATGACTGCACTCTGTATTACTAAGCCCTCACTAAATTAATGGTTTAGAGAATTTAGTTTAAGACTAGTCAGTGCATGAACACTTAATTGTAGTGTGTAGCACTAACAGCACTCCTTAAGTATTTACACAACACGAGTAATTAATGTGCAAGCATACTTAAGTGAAAGTATTTTTCGAAAGTATTATCACATAAATGTGTGTCCTCAAAGTCAAAAGAATCATTGGCAGTTTAAAGTTTCACGCAAAACTACTGACACTTGTTATTGGAACAAGTCTGACCAAATGTATCACAACACAGGAATGATTAAAACCTTAATGAACTGTACAAAAATCACAGGCAACAGATAACTGACTTGTAAAACACTGTTGCGTCTAGTCCACAGGTTCTAGTGCTGAATACAAACAATAAGCTGACAGCAAGTATAACACTTTGTAAAACAAATAGAGTTAGTATCTCACTTATTAAGCAGCTCTGTGTAGGACATTGAACAAACAAATATTTTTTGGAAGCAAGCTGGTAGATACGAGGAGTTAATTTCACCGCACTTCTATATCAGTTTTGAGAATATTAATTAGGCTATCCACATTTAACAGTTGTTTCAATAAGTTCAAAGTAATTATATTTCGTAAAAAAACAATACATTTTTTCCAGTACTTTCTCTTTCCCTCATGATTTGTCGTCCTTCCTTTTACAATGTGGTGGCCGAGCGCTTCGAGGCGCTTCAGTCTGGAACCGGGCGACCGCTACACTCGCAGGTTCGAATCCTGCCTCGGGCATGGATATGAGTGATGTCCTTAGGTTAGTTAGGTTTAAGTAGTTCTAAGTTCTGGGGGACTGATGACCTCAGATGTTAAGTTCCATAGTGCTCAGAGCCATTTGAACCATTTTTACATTGTTCCAGCAAACCGTATTAATTTTCAGAGGTACACTCAACAGTTACTGCCTTAGTGCCAAAGAAATGATAGAGTGAAGCTCCCTTTGGCTTTCTGAAAAAGTTTTGCATTAGTACAAAATGAAGTTTAATTTTCACCAAGAATATTTACTATAAATCTTCAAAGAAAATTCTTGAGAGAGCAAAAGTATATTGATTTACAGGCCATTACATGTAGTTCATATCACTATTTATTGCCATTTCCCAGAATAAAAGTCCCAAACTTACGACAATGTAACATACACATACCGCATTAAGATATATTTCCATTGACGTCTTTGAAGTTAAATGTCTGAGTTTTTGTGATTATAATCTTGATGTGAGATCTCAGTTCTCCTCCTTGAACCATTCACTCTTCACCCAAACCACAATAATATAGCTCAGATTTTACGGTTTTATATCGCTCGATCTCCATCCTCTTCGTACCTCTTATTCCATCTTCGTAGCTATTCTGTGCGTTTCCCCACAGAACACCCAAGTAGAAGAAGTGCACTGCCCATGTTACGATACGGAAGCAGAGAACGACAGCAGCATTCCTAGTGTCCTGGAAGTGAACTTCGAATACGGGAAAATACGACGCGAAATTCTGTATTCTTGCTTTTTGAAAGACGAGTAATAAATGATACCATTTCCCATTTATATTTCTCCTAGTGGCCTGGAACTAAACTTCAAATACTGGAAAATATAGCGAGAAAATCTGTATTCTTGCTTTTTGAAAGACGCGTATGGAATGACAGTATTTTCGATTCATATTTTTCGAGTTGTCTAGTAGTAAAAAGAATGCCTGGGACCATTCTTGTGACTTTTCAAATTAATGTATACAAGAAATCTGAAAAAAACCGAAGACTAATTTCTCATAGCTGGAGTTCATTGTCGTGTAAAATTTTGTAAATGATATCACGGTCGACTTTTGAGCGTAAAATTACTTAATTGTAAAACTGAATATTGCAGTTTCAACCATTTGTCAGTGGAAATAATTGCACTTTAGTACATGTCAAAACCTAAAAATCGTATATGACACTCACATATGTCAGGTGACTTCTAGGATTTTAGATTTACCAAAGCACAGTTACCTCCACTTGATAATGGCACACAGCCAAATTTGGGGAAGTGAGTTATACCAATAAATTCACTGATAAATCACGTCTTGTGGCACTACAGTTTCATTAAAATTTTAAGAACATGCATTCGGGAAATATATCTAAGGGAAGGAAACGTTGCAGTTCTGTAGGGTTGTAGGGAATGGATATAAACATAGAGGTCTGTTACATTGTAATTATGGAGATGAGGATAGGTACTGGGATGGACAGTGAGAAACAGAAATTGAGTAGAAGAGTAGTATTTGGACAAGGCCATAATGAGGAAAGGAATAGGGAAAGGCGAAGAGGGAAATGTGAAGGGGAAGTCCTGACATGGGGAAGATGGGTGGGGAAATGTTATAGTTGATATATGGATAAATATCGGGGCAGATTTCATTGTCTGGGAGAGGGAGGTGGCCGGTTTTGTAGGGAGAGAATAAGGAGTGTATGTGCGTACAGGTTTGGTGGGTTGAGTTGTTTTTAGCGTGAGAGTGGAATGGAAATTAGAGGAGAAACAATAGAGTTATTGGAGTCGAGTTTGCTGATGTATTGAGGTGTTCAGTGTGGATAAAGAGAGATAAGATCTTATATTGATGGTCAAGGACCCATGTGGGAGGAAGGAAAACATATCCAAAATACAAGATAGACGTGTAGTGTTCAAGAATTTGGAAGGAGTGACACAACTTTGGTGGAGCAGATATCCACACAACATTGGCATAGAGGATTTTTAGATTTGGCGGATAGTGAAAAATGATGAAATTCATTGACATAACAATATGATAATGGTATGATATGTTTCAGGTGCGATCTTTTCTAGTCAGTAGACCCCTACTTTCGAAAAGCGCCTTCAATATGTCGCACATGGAAGTAACACATTCAGCTTCATTACAATGAAGAGGACAGGGGGAAGTGCGAGGGATGGTGGAGAAACAAGTAGAGTAGGAGCAGCAAGAGTAGGGAGGGGAGGCAGCTGCAGCTGAAGCCGTGCCTTGTGGCCACAGGTGGCGGTGGCGACTCGGGGCGTGCGCCAGCTGCTGGGCGACGCGCGCATCACGGTGGCGGCCGGCGCCATCCTGGTGTCTACCACCGCCATGGCCGTGCTCGAGCCCTGCCTGCCCGCCTACCTCATCGACACCTTCCAGCCCGAGGTGAGCGCCACAGCCCTCTACGCGTTTTCGCTGACAAGTTGCTCTGAGAAGATCTCATCTGGGAAAACGACCTCCGTTTCACTGTCTTGGTTTAGGTTTTTCATGGTTTTCTTATATCAGCTCAAAAATTGCCAGGCTTTATCCCTGTCCGATGGAAACTAACACATTTTAATGTCTCAGAAGCCTACAAAATGAACCATATAACTAGAGGTCTGTACAAATAATAAAAGTACTAACCACATTTTCACCGACCATTATCCATATCTGCTTCCACAAATCTTTTATCCACATTTTTTGATGTTAAAATACAGTGAAACATTTTAATCAGTTCAGTACACTGGAGCTCAGATGTTAGCAATGCTCTGGTTTCAATTTAATTTTCTGAAGTCTGACCTTGAATTTTACACTCCATTCGCTATAAATATAATGTAGATCTTTTTATTTATTTATTTATTTATTTATCCATCTTTAAGCATTTACATGCAATCGATGTCGTCATGAGTAATGTACAATTTACATATTAAGAAATATAACTATTGTGAGGTATCACACAAAGCTAAAGTATACATTTTAAAAGAACATACATAATAAAGGAATACATTTGATACATAAAGATATCCCACGTAACTAAAGTGTGCATTTTATAGAATGTGCCTAATGAAAGAATACATTTCATACATTAGGATTTCTCCTCATGTTTAACAGTTAAACGTGGAACTACAGAGACAAAAAAGGTTAGGAAGACGTACAAACAGAGTTGCAAGTTGTTTCGTAAGTCATGTCTATTTTTGAAGAGTTTTCAAATTCTTTAACACTGTAAAGAGCTTTGTCTTTCAGCCATTTTTTAGTCTTACTTTTAAATATATTAAGAGAGACACAATGTGCCTGCACAGGTAATGTGTTGAAAAGCCTTATTCCCATGTATTCATAACTGTCTTGTGTTTTCTTGAGCCAAGTTGTTGGTATGTCAATCTTAAATGTTTGACGAGTGATATGACTATGAACGGACTGCCTAAGGTTGTAACTGTTAAAGTTTTCCTTTATGTACAAAAGGCAAATGTATATAAAAAGAGAAGGGACTGTCATTATCTGTAATTCTTTGAAGTATGACCTACATGATGTGTTATTTTTAGTAATCCCAGAGATGCTCCTGATGGCTTTCTTCTGCCAAATAAAAATTTTCCTGGACCATGGAGAATTACCCCATGGAAGAATACCATAGCTAATATGGCAATGAAAGAATGCATAATAGGAATTAATCAGCAGGCTTTCAGAAACACAGGTGTGTAATTTTTTCAGTAGATAGATAACTCGCGAAAGCTTTCGAGATATGTTGTCTATGTGACTCTGCCAGGTCAATTTCGTATCTAAGTATATGCCAAGAAGTTTGGTAGAAGTGTACCCAATATCAGCATTGGATAAGCTGAAGGATATATTTACAGTCTTTTCATAGTTAATAGCTAACTCATTGGCTTCGAACCACATATTGGATAATCTGAAAAAATCTTTACTTTGCTCCTTCAGTTTATTTGTGTCCTTCCCTGAATTGATGAAAGTTGTATCATCTGCGTAAAGCACAGATTTGCATGGCATATTGCTGGGCAGGTCATTTATAAATACACTCCTGGAAATTGAAATAAGAACACCGTGAATTCATTGTCCCAGGAAGGGGAAACTTTATTGACACATTCCTGGGGTCAGATACATCACATGATCACACTGACAGAACCACAGGCACATAGACACAGGCAACAGAGCATGCACAATGTCGGCACTAGTACAGTGTATATCCACCTTTCGCAGCAATGCAGGCTGCTATTCTCCCATGGAGACGATCGTAGAGATGCTGGATGTAGTCCTGTGGAACGGCTTGCCATGCCATTTCCACCTGGCGCCTCAGTTGGACCAGCGTTCGTGCTGGACGTGCAGACCGCGTGAGACGACGCTTCATCCAGTCCCAAACATGCTCAATGGGGGACAGATCCGGAGATCTTGCTGGCCAGGGTAGTTGACTTACACCTTCTAGAGCACGTTGGGTGGCACGGGATACATGCGGACGTGCATTGTCCCGTTGGAACAGCAAGTTCCCTTGCCGGTCTAGGAATGGTAGAACGATGGGTTCGATGACGGTTTGGATGTACTGTGCACTATTCAGTGTCCCATCGACGATCACCAGTGGTGTAGGGCCGGTGTAGGAGATCGCTCCCCACACCATGATGCCGGGTGTTGGCCCTGTGTGCCTCGGTCGTATGCAGTCCTGATTGTGGCGCTCACCTGCACGGCGCCAAACACGCATACGACCATCATTGGCACCAAGGCACAAGCGACTCTCATCGCTGAAGACGACACGTCTCCATTCGTCCCTCCATTCACGCCTGTCGCGACACCACTGGAGGCGGGCTGCACGATGTTGGGGCGTGAGCGGAAGACGGCCTAACGGTGTGCGGGACCGTAGCCCAACTTCATGGAGACGGTTGCGAATGGTCCTCGCCGATACCCCAGGAGCAACAGTGTCCCTAATTTTGCTGGGAAGTGGCGGTGCGGTCCCCTACGGCACTGCATAGGATCCTACGGTCTTGGCGTGCATCCGTGCGTCGCTGCGGTCCGGTCCCAGGTCGACGGGCACGTGCACCTTCCGCCGACCACTGGCGACAACATCGATGTACTGTGGAGACCTCACGCCCCACGTGTTGAGCAATTCGGCGGTACGTCCACCCGGCCTCCCGCATGCCCACTATACGCCCTCGCTCGAAGTCCGTCAACTGCACATACGGTTCACGTCCACGCTGTCGCGGCATGCTACCAGTGTTAAAGACTGCGATGGAGCTCCGTATGCCACGGCAAACTGGCTGACACTGACGGTGGCGGTGCACAAATGCTGCGCAGCTAGCGCCATTCGACGGTCAACACCGCGGTTCCTGGTGTGTCCGCTGTGCCGTGCGTGTGATCATTGCTTGTACAGCCCTCTCGCAGTGTCCGGAGCAAGTATGGTGGGTCTGACACACCGGTGTCAATGTGTTCTTTTTTCCATTTCCAGGAGTGTATTATAAACAGTAATGGCCCAAGCACTGATCCTTGGGGAACACCTCTAGTGACATTCAGTAAGTGTGACTTTTGACCATTGTAGCTTACAGTTTGCTTTCTGTTACTGAGATATGATTTAATGAGGGAGAGTTCCAGATCCCTAATGCCATAATTTTAATACAAAATAATGTCATAATCTTGATATGTTCCTTAAATTGTAACATTCTGTCGCAATTACTGAAAGTGTAATTTGCTGCAGAATATTCCCTCAACATTGGGAAGTCAAATGAATTCATTTTGCAAGTCATCATCACATCTTGCATACTGCAAATGTTAGCCCTTCTCATATCCCAGTCATATTAATGTGATGACCGCCGACGTTCGACGTCAACGTGCAATAAACCCCTCCCAGGCGACAGGTGGTAGCACTAACAGTGGAGGGCATGTAAAGCATGTCGAGGACGTGGAAGACAGTGCAGTCGTTGTGATAACGTGGAAAGGATCGATTTATCTTACGTCCAAAACGGTACGATCGCTGGTTTTTGAACCAAGGCTGGAAGCATTTCCGAAACGGCCAAGTCGGGGTTGAAGTATATTGTACGTGGCAAATTGCCACTGTCAAAAATTGCAGTGCACCAAGGGCCAGCGATGACAGGGGTGAACAACGGCTGCGGAGATTTGTACAGGTGGACCGACGTGCAACTGTTGAGCAACTGATTGGCCACATGCACCAAGGGGCCACCAACAGTGTCTCGTCAACAACCGTTCAGCGAACGTGGCTGCGTATGGGCATCCATGGCAGACTCCTGGATCTTGCACCCATAATGACTGCTGTTCATCTGAGGAAGGTTCCAATTTGCACACCAGAACCGTAACTGTAAGTCCACTGAGTGGCGACAGGTGGCTTTTTCAGATGAATCACGTTTTATCCTCCATTGGATAGGTATCTGTTGGAGTGCACAGCTTGAAAAACCAGAAAGCAAATCTTCGGAGGGGTCCAAGCCTGAGGGCATACCCTGGGTGATGTTGTCATTCTGGAAGACGCAACGGATCAACACACGTGTCCTCTATCATCGGGTGCCATGTTGACCCCTGCATACAGTTTGTTTTTCCTCAGCACGATGGCACCTACCAGGAGGACTCTGAAATGTGTCACACACCTCACAGAATACGTACGTGGTTCAAAGAGTACCAGGATGAATTTACCATGCTCTCCTGGCTACCAAACTCCACGGATTTAAAACCAATCGAGAACCTGGGGAACCATCTCGATCAGGCTGTTCGCACAGTGAATCCTCAACATCTTCCTACACGTCTCGCACTGCAAAAGATGGTTATTCAGGCTTCTGAGAGGTGCTCACGTTAATGTGACTGGACAGTGTAGTGCATTTGGCAAATATGCATTAATTCAACATAACATTAAATCATCTTAACGTGCAACATTTGTCAATGTTGTAAGTGTAGAATTTTGTAACTGTAAATATTTTAAGAGAAACATTGGTAATAGCACCGATTTCGTACTATTGTTTATATCGCATGGTGTACAAAAACATGAGTCACATCAGGAAGCGAAAATTGCAGTGGATGGCGTCTCATGTCATAACCTTCATGTCGGTCTATGACAGCATTCACTAATTATGTAAGTGTAAGGGCAAAACAAAACCTCCGCATTCTGGTTCTATGGGCCATTCCAGCCATACCAACCGCCGTGTTATCTTTTGCCAATGGGTTCATCGCAACAGTATGGAGAACCTGTGGTCAGCACACCGCTCCCCCTGTCGTTGTTGGGTGTCTTGACCTTGGAACCGCTACTAATCGGCCGAGGAGCTCCTCGGTTGGTCCCATGAGGCTGAGTGCACCCCGTACCAATCGTCCCACCATGGGAAAAAATCCGTGGCAATACCTGGAATCGAACCCTGGTCCCCGCCCCCTGCATAATGGCTGTCAGTCGGGATATTTTTCTCGCCATCAGCAAATAAACAGCAAACTGCGTGTCCACAAGTCCACTTCACGGAGCTCCTCTTCGCTTGATGGAAGTATCTCCCCTTCGGAAAGCAGCATGTGAGTAGGTATCTGATGAGGAGGTGTACGGGTAATTAGGGACAACGTCTGTCGCACCAAGGAGAGGACACCTCTCGCCGATCCGGACGCCAGGCGATGCTCGTCCGTGTCCGGAACATCACAGCCGACACACAACAGGATGTGTGCCGGCTGAATCCCGTGAAGGCGTGACCGACATACTTACTTCCCATTGACAGTAACGTTCCATGCAGACTGGACGTCAGTGTCAAGATAAGGAGCGCACACCGATTGCCAAACGGCACGCCAGTCGACGTGGGGTGCTTCCAACCATACACTTACAGAAGGTTGACGATTAACAGGACTGGCTGTCTCGTCTCCTGTTTGAGAATGTCCCAGACTGTTTTAATCTTATTACCTGCATTATTTATTTCTGTCAGGACGTGCGTACTTCTGAACATTTTAATGACTCTCCTTAAAATGTTATAGTAGTTTTTATAGTATGCAATTCATGTTGCATCTTGACTTACTCTGGACTTTGTATAAATTTCCCTCTTCCTCTTACATGAGATTTTAATTCCCTTAGTTATCCACAGCTTACTTGTTTTTTTAATGGATCTTCTGGATACCTTTTTAGAAAAACAACTTTCAAGTTCAACCATATTGTATCAGTCTTCTGTTGTATCGTATCTTATTTTGATGTTAACTTTGGCATTATTTTCTTTTTGGTACATTTTTTTATCCATAAGCCAAATTCTGGTACAACAAAAGCGGAATAGCTGACAACAGCAACAAAAAGCAGCCCTCTAGTTTCGGTATTATCGAGTAAACTTGTTTTTTTATCGATACGTCGTCTTTACCATGGCCCAATTGGTCTGCTTCACAGTGCTACCAAGGTTCGTGGAATCCTTTTCATCAGAACTGAGATTTAGATCCACGTGAATGTTCCGATAATTCCTTAAGCAGACCACCATTCTCCCCCCCCCCCCCCAGTCTTTTCGGTCGAATCCAACCACTACATCGTTAATGAACCTGACTCGAATAGACATTTAGTGTAACCTTCTTTCCATCCACCTCTCAATCCCGTGCGGAGCAGGATTCCTCCAACTACTGTGGTAGACATGAAGGACACTACTTGGTTTCTTTGTACAGTGAGCTACTAGACGGTAACATGTCAGCTGATCTTCACCCGGCGACTCTTAGTCAACATTCACCTCCCAAATTAGTGTCGCAGAGTGATCTGCAAATTACATGATGGCTTATCGCAATGGCGTCATTGGTGGCTCACGATACATTTACACTGCATAGCTAAGCCGACATACCATTACCTTCTCCACTTACGAAATTCTCACCGCGTCCCACACTTGTCAACGAAGTCGGTGACCATGATCCTTTGCTACCCAAATAAATTGTTTCATTCAAGAATGACAACACTCTGCGAAATGTATGCAATATTCCGTCATTTCCCCTATATGGCCACTTCACTACAGCACTTTATGTGATTTATGTAATGGACTACGCTCTGTAGAGGTGGACACAACACTGTGTAAAAGTTCGTCTCGAGGAACAGTAAACGGCCCTGTAGAGTATGAGAAACTGGGCGTACTGGAGAAATAATTGTCACCCCCAGGAGAAATCACGCCAATACCGCGTAACAACACTTATGGTTTTGAAAATCGCCTCAGTTTGACAAGGAAAAAGAGTCTACTTCTTCAGTTATGGTGCGCCAATCTGAAGCCATTCACAATTGTTGGCTTATCTGCAGCCTCCCAAATAGTCCCAAACATTTCCTACGGCATTAACAGCGCATAACTTAGCGGGGCAGTGGAGATATGATAGTGCCTTAGTTTTGGTCAAACAGGCAACGTATCTGTGCAGCCCCTTGAATGCAGCTGTTGTCATTGTGGAAGCTGGGAGTGTTCACAGGACACTCATCCTGCAGATGTGCAAGAAATGGCCGCACGTGGTCACTGACTATGCTTAAGAAAACATCCCAGTCCATGTTCACGGTAATCAGAATGAGTGGGTCCAGATAATGCTATGAGCAACACCCACAAAATATCAGAGAACCACCTCCAGTCTGAACTACACCCTCCACACACACTGGGTTGTGTGTGACTGGGATCAGCGCATTCGACGCCTAGCATCTTGCCGCACCACACCATAACCTGTCAGTCCACACAGTTTCGAGGCTAGATTAATAAAAAAGGTTAAGATGGTTATTATGGTTCAGGTGTTTTACATAGTCTCTCCTCACTTGGGTACAATGCACAAAATGTTCATACAATCATGTGAATCTGTCAGAAAAGCCCTCCTTTGAGACGTTGTTCAGCCCGTGCATCAGGTTGATTAGAATATCAACTGATCTTTTATGTGAATTTCAGCACTTCGACGTTTTGTCATAGGTTTGTATTGATAACGCTAAGTCTCGTTCCCCACGACGACTTTTTACACAAGAGAATTGTCCATGTTTTGCATTTCAACCAAGTCGCTGCAGGCGTCCACGCGTCGTTGTTGTTGCTCGGGAGTCAAGGTGTGCGACACAAACATTGCACACATTCATCTCTTCCTGAAAACATTCCGCAGAACGTCTTGAACACATGATTTAGAGATGTTGTGCCATTGCGATTTGTGATGTAACAATGCTGACACACGTCCACTACATAACACTTCCTGCTCACAACTGACTGGTTGAATGCACATCTGCAGTTTAAGCTGCCAACGCAGTTACCGCGCTGACATCTATATGCGAGGAATAAAATCAGTCTCGGAACGTTTTGATCGGACGGTGTAGTGCAGTTAGCTATTGCCCAGTTTAAGTGTTGTTATGGTGTTGAAGATCTGCAGCTATGTGCTTCTATGATTAGTTATCTTTTACGAGGTACCAGACTCCAAATGTCCATTGTATGCAGCTCTCTTTACATTGTTCACTAGAAAACTTGCTCAAATGCACCTTTATTAAGGGGAGGTTTACTATCTTTGGGATAAAAAATCGATTTTTTTGAATTGCATTTTTGGATCCATGAAAGTGTTTAGAATCCACCCCTGAAACGGTTTTTCCGAATACGGAACGGAAATGTTTGTTATTTGCGGTTGAACAAAAAAATGCACCTGCCTGAAATCGGCCTTTTTCACGCACCAGTTTTTTTCTTTCGGAGGACGAGTTGTTGAACCGGTGCTTGGGAGGAAACACAAAATTCAAATGAAAGTTTGAACACGCGTGTTTGGAAGTTAGCCCCCAACCATTTGCATTCTGGTGCGAAGACTGTGGAGATTGTGACTTTTCTGGCAGTGGGCAGCTTCAACGAAGGGTATTCAGCAATTCTGAAGACCATGACAACGATAGACGTAGCCCTGGGACTCGATTCGACGCAGTGCGCCAAACATTCGGACGACCACCGGATTCAAGCGGCCGAAAACCGCTTGTCACCGGCCGTACGAGCGGCTCTGGAGCAGCGCAGGATGGCCCAGATCGAGCAGAACGCCCTCTATGAGGAAGAGGAAGGACTTGTTTATGGACCCGGAATAGCAGATTGAACGTACGTTGCATAATATTGCATGCATATGTAGTCAAAACTTCAAACGAGTTTTTCTCTAAATGACGTTTTTTTTATCGCGTGGTATGCTAACTTCGAATCTAATGAACCGATTGGCATGATTCTTTGTTCCCGACGAAGCTAACTAAATTGTCTGGGAGTTGTACCACTTTTATTCCGATCCATCAACTATAAATATTTTTACTTTGCCGACTAAGTCGAAAAATCGATGAGAAAACCCTATTTTTTTTCAAATGACGGCCATTTTCTTCCCTATGGTCCAACTACCTTAAGCGAGGTACAACTCCTAAGGAATCTTATATACTTCGCTAACGTCAACTCAATTTTGATTTCAGACGAGCCGGCTGACCTGTGACATACCGCGCGTGGAGATCTACTTCTAAATTTTGTTTCGTTCCGACGGCACTTCCACCTTTGCTCTTCGACATTTCCGGTCGACAAAATTTCAGTTTGTAGAGAACATATCAATAAACATTTTGACCAATTTTGACATTGATGTCTATAACACATCCCGAGAAAAAAATTCTCAAAGAACATGCTTTTTGCGGCCCAAGGATAGTAAACCTCCCCTTGACTGACATCAATAGTCCCTGTTGGGTCTTGAACGATTGTCATTGACAGGGCATGGCACTCGCCTCTGATTCCTCCAGTCCCTATCGATTGCAACCTTTCTACGACCACCGATCTCACGTCGTGTTACATAGCTGTGACGTAAACCATTACTTGTAGACGCAGCGGACTGTCTACGTTGAAGGAGCAACAAATCGGACAACTTCATTGACTTTGTGGTAACGGACGCTCCCGAGCATCACAGATTCTATCCACCATTCTGTCAGGTCTGCACACAAACCCATCTTACTGCTCCAGTTCCACACAATCGACGGGCACCTACACACAACTTCACTATCATGATTTGCGTCGGCGGTGGATGGTCACCTGACCGCCTGTTACTAGTTCCGCACAATCTTAAGGTGTCAGGCAAATCCAACACCTTCCATGAAAACCCTGACATGATAAGCAAATCCAGTAGTATGTCACATAGCTCCGAATAAATCGTGACATTAAATTAACCAAAGCAATACGAGTAACGAGTGAGCAAATGGAATACCACAGACTAACACAAGAATGCCTAAATGCATGTCATACCTTCCCACCGTGAGACAGACGCAGTTCCGAGGGGAGAAACGAGAACAGAAGCCGAGAGCAGAACCGTGTTAAGCTGGATGGCCCTACGATAAGGGACGGACACCCACGTCGCCAGCTAACCGCTAGGACTACCCCCCAGCCCATGTTAAAAGATAAAGTATAGATCTTACGATAACACTAAAAGGACCACACCAGCTGCAAGTTTTAGCGTGAGACTTTTCCGCGTCTCTGTTACGTTGCAAACTTTAAAAACATTGCCCCACCACGAAAAGTATAACGTTTCTCACTGGATGGACAGAATTTTTGTATGCAGAGCTTAAGGTTAACATTGAGACCCTGATTGGTCAGATGAAAACACAGCCAGATAGTTTTTTTTAAACCAACTTCGGTAAATTGTAGTAAGGAGAAGTTAGGAGAGAGTTGCTTCCGAAACGGCGAGGTGAGCAGAGCTGTGCTGTCCGCCACCCCCTGACGAACACCGACAAGGTAATGAACGCACGCAATGCCGCATAACAGCGCATAAAGCTTCACTCAGAACTGCAAAAGTCTCATCTGTTACACCCCCTTTTTGCGTAATACTAGTGTCGATCGTCAATTAAAGCCCATGGTGTTCACATTTGCCACTTGAAGTAAAAATCTGAAACGCGATGATTTGTCTGTTATATAGTTATTGAGAAGCCACATCAGCCACTGTAATTTACAAGTTAGATAAGTAATTAAAGATAATTGAGGGTCACTGTAGACCATTTTGAGAGTTTTCTCTTTTGTGAAACTTAATTTAAATCTAGATTATAGATGTGATATGGCATAGGTCATCCTTCGATCCATTGTAGAACTTGGAAACCCATTCAGGGAATATTCGTTCACATTTTTTTGAACGCAGTTGGTTTTTATCATCCTGTATTAAAACATTTCCTTTTATCAATAGTGCAATTTATAAACAATGTTTTATGTGTGGAATAAGATTTCCAATGGTAAACTTGACTGCTTTTTCGACGTTATTTTACCAGCTAACTAAAATAGGAAAGTTTTGAACCCCTTCCACTAAATTTAGTTAGTATTAAGATTCTTTTACAGGGAGTGCAGTGGAGCTGACGCTGAAATCATTAAGTATTTGATTATATCATCGCTAGTCTCACTGAACTCTTCTCAACTCTACATGTGATGTGTGGTCTGGCGTCTCCTTATCAGCAACAGGTCCCAGGTTCAAACTAGTCAATTACCTTAAAAAAAAAATACGCGCTCAGAGCGTCGTTGCGCGAAAGTGGTAGGGAGACACGACTTAGAACAACAGACACCACGCAGAAAGTTTGAGAATGGCGACGTGGGTGTCCGTCCCTTATCGTAGGGCCTCCCAGCTTAACACGGTTCTGCTCTCGGCTTCTGTTCTCGTTTCTCCCCTCGGAACTGCGTCTGTCTCACGGTGGGAAGGTATGACATGCATTTGGGCATTCTTGTGTTAGTCTGTGGTATTCCATTTGCTCACTCGTTACTCGTATTACTTTGGTTAATTTAATGTCACGATTTATTCGGAGCTATGTGACATACTACTGGATTTGCTTATCATGTCAGGGTTTTCATGGAAGGTGTTGGATTTGCCTGACACCTTACAAATCTTTTTTTTTTGTTTGTTTTTGTTTTGAGGCATCAGTCTTCTGGCTGGTTTGATGTGGCCCACCACGAATTTCTCTCCTCTTCATCTCAGAGAAGCACTTGTAATGGTAATGTCAATTATCTGCTGGATGTATTCCAATCTATATCTTCCTCTGCAGTTTCTGCCCTCTACAGCTCCCTATAGTACCGTGGAAGTCAGGCTCGGATGTCTTAACAGGCGTCCTGTCATTGTGTCCCTTCTTCTTGTCAGTGTTTTCCTCATATTCCTTTCCTCTCCGATTCTGCGCAGAACCTCCTCATTCCTTACCTTATCACTCCACCCAATTTTCAACATTCATCTTTAGCACCACATCTCAAATGCTTCGATTCTCTTCTGCTCCGGTTTTGGTTCAAATGGTTAGTACCCCTTTTTCGAGAAATATATATTTTTTCATAGTTCTTGATGATGTGCCATAGTTATAGAGTTCTTTGTACAAAATTTCAATAGTTCTACAGAATTTAGCGAAAAAAACAACAATATTCGAAAAAATTATCGTATCGAAAAAATTCTTTGTCAATTTCCGCAAAATATAAATAAGTACAAGAGTTCTGAGCACAGTTCTGAACAGAGCTCCAAGAGTTCTATGGAAAATCTAAGTAACATTTTTTTGTGCAGCTAATAGTTTACGAGATAATTGCGTTTTAATGATAAAATCTTTTCACTTACTGTGAAGTTGGCAGCCTTTTTTTCAGAAATAGTAATTTTTTTCAGAGTTCTTGATAGATATGCCATAGTTCTAGAGTTCTTTGTACAAAATTTCAATAGTTCTGCAGAATTTAGCAAAGAAAACAACAATACTCGAAAAAATTTTCGTATCGAAAACATTCTTTGTCAATTTTCGCAAAAATTAAACTCGTAGAACAGTTCTGAGGACAGTTCTGAACAGAACCCCAAGAGCTCTACCGAAAATCCCAACATTATTTCTCTATGGCGATAATAGTTTATGAGATAAATTGATTTAACGTGGAACACACTTTCTCTACAGAAAATATAAATATATTCGTACAACAGTTCTGATGACAGTTCTGGACAACACGTGAAGAGTTCTATCGAAAATCCTAGTAGCATTTTTTTGTGCAGGTAATAGTTTAAGAGGTAATTGCAACTTAATTAAGAACTCCATAAGAGCTCGTACTGTGAAACTGGCACCCTTTTTTCAGAAATGTATATTTTTTTCAGAGTTCTTGATAGATATGGCATAGTTCTAGAGTTCTTTGTACAAAATTTGAATAGTTCTGCAGAATTTAAAGAAGAAAAAAACAATACTCGAAAAAAATTTCGTATCGAAAACATTCTTTGTCAATGTTGGCAAAAAGTAAATTCGTACAAAAGTTCTGAACAGAACACCAAGAGCTCTATCGAAAATCCAATAACATCTTTTTGTGGCGATGATAGTTTCTACGGTAACTGCTTTGATGTTAGACCCACTGTCTCCACAGAAAATAATTAATTCGTACAACAGCTTTGATGAACAGTTCTGGATAACAGCCCAAGACTTCTATCGATAATCATAATAACAATTTTTGTGGTTATAATAGTTTGTAAGATAATTGATTAATTGTGGGGCTCACTTGCTCTGCAAAAAATTATGTCTATTCGTACATTCTGGTGACAGCTCTGGACAGCATTGTAAGAGTTCTATCGAAAATACTAGTAACATATTCTGTGCAGGTAATTGTTTACGTAGTAACTGCATTTAATAAGGAATGTTTATGAGCCTTTCCCGTGAAGTTTGCACCCCTTTTACGAGAAATATACATTTTTTTCGTTCTTCATACGTATGCAATAGTTCTAGATTTCTCTGCTCAAAACACGAATAGTTTTCTAGAATTTCGGGAAGAAAACAATAACTCGGCAAAAGTTTGGTATGGTAAAAAATTGTCAGTTTGGGAAAAATAAATTTGTATAACTGTTCTGTTGGCAGTTCTGGATAGCACCCGAAGAGTTGTATTGAACATGATAAGAACATTTTTGTGGCGATAATAGTTTATACGATAATTGTTTTAATCTGATACTCACTTTCTCTACGAAAGCAAAATTCGTAGAATAGTTCTGATGACAGTTATGAATAGCACCCCAGAGTTCTACCAAAAACTATAATAACATTTTTTGTGACGATGACATTATATAATTAATGTGGGACTCACTTTTGTCATGTAAAAGTAATAAATTCGTACAAAAGGTCTGATGGCATTTCTTAATAGGACCCTAAGAGTTCTACCGAAAATTGTAATAACATTTTTTTGTGGGGATAACAGTTAATGAGATAATATCATTTACGAGAGACCCACTTGGTCTACATTATACCTCATAACATTTTTATGGTGCCAATAGATTATGAAATAGGTTGTGTGTTCACTCTGCAGTGGGTGTGCGCCGATGTGAAACTTCCTGGCAGATAAAAACTGTGTGCCGGGCCGGGTCTCTAACCCCAGGCTGTGACGAAGGAATATTGTCACAATATCCTTTCTTCCAGGAGTGCTACTTCTACAATTTTCGTAGGACAACTTCTGAGAAATTGGGAACGCAGGAGATGAGGTACTGCTGGAAGTACAGCTATGAGGAAGGATCGTAAATTCTCACTTTTATTTTGGAAAACCGAAAACAGAAAATCCGGATTTATATTCTACTAAATACAAAAAGTCTAAATGTTCAGCACTGTACAAATGCCAGTACACCTTCTTAAGACTGACTGTAGTAACTGTAGGTGGAAGTGTGGGATGCGCACGCTTAGATGATTCAAAGAGAGAAGGCTCGTCAGTGCAAAACAAACAGATGGCTGAGAGAGCAGATACATTCACACGCGCCGTTAACCAGATGGTGTCACACCTGTCGAGAAGCGCACCAGAGACAAAATGAGCTGTGGTGGAGTGCTGTTGGCGTGGTTACTATGCAACTTACTTGATCGGCACCAATACACCATTATATTAAGGTACAATATTTGAGAAACAATGTCATTCACACACACTGAGTTCCTTATCACTCAGTGCTAGACTAAATTACCGGCCTAGTGATAAGCAGCCTATGTACCTCACCGACTACATATATTCGTGTTACAAGAAAAAAAGAAAAAAATACCAAGGGACACAAAATATGAATCCGGATAAGCCGGAAATCCGGATTAGTGAAGACCAAATAAACGAGATTCTTGTTTACAAATTTCGAACTCCTTATTAACGTTAATACTTCAAAAATGGTTCAAATGGCTCTGAGCACTATGGGACTCAACTGCTGAGGTCATTAGTCCCCTAGAACTTAGAACTAGTTAAACCTAACTAACCTAAGGACATCACAAACATCCATGCCCGAGGCAGGATTCGAACCTGCGACCGTAGCGGTCTTGCGGTTCCAGACTGCAGCGCCTTTAACTGCTCGGCCACTTCGGCCGGCTAACGTTAATACTGTATCCCCTCAACATAATAACACCTCTATCAGTCATGTACTGAATTAGGATTTAAACATACTACTTAGTTCGTTTGTACAATATATTCATTTAAATATACTTACATTTCTATACATTGTAAAGACTTTTGACTCTCGCTGTAGCGTAACTCATCAAACTTCCACACTTCCTTTCTAACTAGAACAAATTTTGCAACAATATTGACAGAAATTTCAAATTTATTCGTTACACACAGCACATGTTTTTATGTATCCTAGCGTCTGGTGATGTTGCCACCTAACTTGCATCCATGAGGGTCCTGGGCAATTTTTAGCTGTTAGTGGATCCTGGATGTCATGAGAGCTCAAAACAATTACTGTTTTACGTAATAAAATTCATCTGGTTCTTCCTGATTCTAAAAATATACACTTCATGTACAGTACCTCGTCATTCTCGTGCTTAAATGTCACTTTTTAATTTGGGCGCGCCGCGCGGGATTAGCCGAGCGGTCTTGGCGCTGCAGTCATGGACGGTGCGGCTGGTCCCGGCGGAGGTTCGAGTCCTCCCTCGGGCATGGGTGTGTGTGTTTGTCCTTAGGATAATTTAGGTTAAGTAGTGTGTAAGCTTAGGGACTTATGACCTTAGCAGTTAAGTCCCATAAGATTTCACACACTTTTGAACATTTGAACATTTAATTTGGGCGCCGTAGTTTCCGTAGAACCTCGTTTATGTAATATCTTTGAAGAACCTGTCGACTGTTTTATGTGCAGGAAAAATGTTTACATGGCATAAAACAAAATCAGAATGCGTTTCAACAGTTGCAATATGTTTTAATGGTGGAGTAAAAATGGTTCAAATGCATCTGAGTACTACGGGACTTAACTTCTGAGGTCATCAGTCCCCAAGAACTTAGAACTATTTAAACCTAACTAACCTAAGGACACCACACTCATCCATGCCCGAGGCAGGATTCGAACCTGCGACCGAAGCGCTCGCGTGGTTCCAGACTGAAGCGCCTAGAACCGCTCGGTCACTCCGGCCGGCCTGATGGAGTAAAGATTAAAAACAATCAGCAGAAGAGGCATCAAAACTAAGAACAACATGAAAATTGTGCTGGTATGGGCGGACAGGCAACATGTCACATAAACTGAAAAAGCTGCTGAAAGCATGAAAAAGGAGGCCATAATAACAAAGAAAAGAAGCAAAACTAAAGAAAATGAAAAGGACATGAAAGATAACAAAAAGATTATGGAGCAGGAATGGTTTGCAATGTCGTCATTGAGAAGAAAATGACATACAAATCTTTAGTTTCAATTTTCTGTAATCAACGCGTTTGCATACAGAGATACTGTTACCAGTATCTCATCCACTATTAAAGCTACATAAACAAAGCTATGGATGAATAATAATAAAGTGCTTGCCTACACACTAAACCACATTATTCAACAATGGATGAAATATTTTAAGCTGCAGTATGTTATATTACGTTCTTAAATTATTAGGAGAAAAAATTGACTCTTAAAATACATTGTTTTTAAAATAATCAAAACATGAAACTGGTAAATATTACTGGTTTGCCGTTTCCACAAGGTAATAATTCAAAGAATAAAATTTGTTTTTTATCTTTTATTTGAAATAGTGTGTAAGTACATTGAACCTAAAATAACAATTACGTGTAATTCAATATGTAAGAAAAACATCAATATTCACTGCACAATGTATTCCACAGATTTGCAATGTGTTTCACCTAGAGCTCACTATATACCTATTCTTTGATAAAAGTTTCATTCCTGAATCTATTGACAGTCTTGCATTATTAAATTCAAAGTACCAGTAAAAACTACAGGTCGTGATGTACAGGTCCCCTTAACAGATCTTCTTCGGAATACACTAAAACCCAGAAGGAAATACATACACTCCTGGAAATGGAAAACAGAACACATTGACACCGGTGTGTCAGACCCACCATACTTGCTCCGGACACTGCGAGAGGGCTGTACAAGCAATGATCACACGCACGCCACAGCGGACACACCAGGAACCGCGGTGTTGGCCGTCGAATGGCGCTAGCTGCGCAGCATTTGTGCACCGCCGCCGTCAGTGTCAGCCAGTTTGCCGTGGCATACGGAGCTCCATCGCAGTCTTTAACACTGGTAGCATGCCGCGACAGCGTGGACGTGAACCGTATGTGCAGTTGACGGACTTTGAGCGAGGGCGTACAGTGGGCATGCGGGAGGCCGGGTGGACGTACCGCCGAATTGCTCAACACGTGGGGCGTGAGGTCTCCACAGTACATCGATGTTGTCGCCAGTGGTCGGCGGAAGGTGCACGTGCCCGTCGACCTGGGACCGGACCGCAGCGACGCACGGATGCACGCCAACACCGTAGGATCCTACGCAGTGCCGTAGGGGACCGCACCGCCACTTCCCAGCAAATTAGGGATACTGTTGCTCCTGGGGTATCGGCGAGGACCATTCGCAACCGTCTCCATGAAGCTGGGCTACGGTCCCGCACACCGTTAGGCCGTCTTCCGCTCACGCCCCAACATCGTGCAGCCCGCCTCCAGTGGTGTCGCGACAGGCGTGAATGGAGGGACGAATGGAGACGTGTCGTCTTCAGCGATGAGAGTCGCTTCTGCCTTGGTGCCAATGATGGTCATATGCGTGTTTGGCGCCGTGCAGGTGAGCGCCACAATCAGGACTGCATACGACCGAGGCACGCAGGGCCAACACCCGGCATCATGGTGTGGGGAGCGATCTCCTACACTGGCCGTACACCACTGGTGATCGTCGAGGGGACACTGAATAGTGCACGGTACATCCAAACCGTCATCGAACCCATCGTTCTACCATTCCTAGACCGGTAAGTGAACTTGCTGTTCCAACAGGACAATGCACGTCCGCATGTATCCCGTGCCACCCAACGTGCTCTAGAAGGTGTAAGTCAACTACCCTGGCCAGCAAGATCTCCGGATCTGTCCCCCATTGAGTATGTTTGAGACTGGACGAAGCGTCGTCTCACGCGGTCTGCACGTCCAGCACGAACGCTGGTCCAACTGAGGCGCCAGGTGGAAATGGCATGGCAAGCCGTTCCACAGGACTACATCCAGCATCTCTACGATCGTCTCCATGGGAGAACAGCAGCCTGCATTGCTGCGAAAGGTGGATATACACTGTACTAGTGCCGACATTGTGCATGCTCTGTTGCCTGTGTCTATGTGCCTGTGGTTCTGTCAGTGTGATCATGTGATGTATCTGACCCCAGGAATGTGTCAATAAAGTTTACCCTTCCTGGGACAATGAATTCACGGTGTTCTTATTTCAATTTCCAGGAGTGTATGTAGGGAATTCAGTTATAAATAAGCATAGAATTTATGAGGTGTGAAACAACTAAGAAAAATAAGTACAGAAAAATATATATGTGAAATTTAGGGCATAAAATGCTCTTATTCTAGTAACTAAAACAGGAGGGCTGTGGTTCCAGAAACAAAGATACTAAGAATTAACATAAGAGCTGTATTTGTAATATTTAGATATCGACTTTTAGCAATTGCTTACCTTATAAAGCAAAGTTCCTATGTAGGAACTACTTGTTTCGTCTCGTCGGTCTTGTAACTGCCATTTGAAAACTTTCCTGTCTTGACATACATGAACAGGTGTGGAGAAATTATCGTTTCTTTTGAAACTCTCTGTACATCTTTATACAAGTCATCTTACTGCTTCCAGTAGGTTCCTTCAAAGACATATGCCGTGTAGTGTTTGATGGAGCTATTATAATGAATGGCACCAACAAGATTTCTTTCGTGATCGTTTGCAACACACATTTCTTCCTTTGATTTGGAGGAAACTGATCTTCAGTTAGTGGGCAAGTTGTTGTACTAGTATCCATCATCAAGTAGCATCCAAATCTCTTTTCTTCGACTGCTTCTCCTTTACATTTCTTGCATTTTATGATAGTCTTTAGACCTCCATAACCAAGTCAAAGCCCATTGTCTTTAATTTTGAAAATTATCCTTCAGTCGCTGCTGACGAACGAATGGATAGAGGAATATGGAAAGAAGGATACATCACAGCTGTCCACAGTGGTATATAATACATCAACTCTTTCAGCATCTCTGCAGCATTAGGAATGTTGTACAGATTCACATCAAAGAGATTGTCATCCTTAGTCTGATTCGCAATGACTTCAGCTTCATTGTAGATACGTTTTGCCCTATCAATCCACGCGTTTGCAGTAGATACCTTAGAGTTCAAAATTGATTCCAAAAGACAGTCATCGTTGTTTTCAACATCATCAGTTTTCTTGTCATCATCTTTCTTTACTTCAATATATGAATGACGTGGACCACCTCTGATAATGTTATCAAGGTGGTACTGATGTTCCATTGATGAATATTCTTGACTGTACTCATCAGTACCAAGATGTTCACTCAACGCAACAGCCAAAAGTGAGCGCAAAGCACTTTCAATATCACGAAAATCTGTCACCATGTAAATATGGGCCAAAACTCAAAGATAAAGTTGTTTGACTTGAGATTTACCTCTTGAGAAGCATTTCCACCTCGAAATCATGACCATAAAATAGTTTAAATCTATCCTCAAACAACACGAGGGTAGAATTATTCTTTCATGCAAAACAATATGACTATATCACCTATACAAATTGCTCTAGAAATGGCAAGCAACAAAGCCTTACCAAAATCAGGTACCATGATTTTTGGTCTGGGAGCTCCAGATCTGATGAATTGCATAAAGAAAAATGACAAGAATGATGAGTCATGCCTAGAGGATATCATCTGATAAGTTGGGCAACTGATTGATGATCCATTGACGATATTTGGATCTTTACTAGTGACGTTTACTTCGCGGATGCACATGTACTGATACAGGTATATGTAGTTTGACTTAATTTCCACACAGTCAGCCCTGTTTGATAGATCCTCAAATCGTGAAATAACTCGAAATGCAACGCCACCTCTAGCATCTACTGAATCGTATACACTGCTATTGATTTGATGACAGTATTTGTGCAACTGACTTTGATCTTTCAGCCAATATATACAGAAAAATGGGTCCAATCCGATTGCATAAATTTCGTTCCGATGGGTTGTATATTTTGCGATTTGCAAGTTTTCAATAGGCATACTAGTTATTATACCAAATCGTTTGTCCCTTTCCTATTCTTTAGCCTATCTCAAGAGATCAGCATTTGGTAAATTTGGAGGAATCATGTCACCGAAAGACATATTTTTCGCTTAATTTCGCCAAAGAGCTGCAGGAATCCTGTTATCAACCAATTTATCAGCTACCTGTTGTCTTCTCGTGCCACGAAGTTGTCTTCTTTTCAGGTGATTTCTATCGTCTGAAAAGTTTGAAAGTCTGCACTTCAGAATAATGTCGTTGTCCTTTTTTTTTTTTTTTTGCATCTTCAGAGCAATCCCTTCGAAAGTGGCTCCGCGTTCTGTACATCTTCCTTTGATCTTCAAGAAGTACTTTGAACTTGAACTTTCACACACTTTCGCGTATTTGAAAGAAAAGGCAGATGGAATTTTGTGATGTTCATAAATTTTGTCAGCCATCAAATCGGTCCATTTCCCTATTTCCAGTTTTAAGGCTTTCCAAGTTTCCTCTTTTTTGGTTTTATGGTAGACCATTTTTCTGCTGACAGTAGTAAGTCGAATTCCTTCGTCATGTCCTTGTAGCACGAAAAACGAAAAACATTCCACGACTCATCTTTGCTGTCGTCGTCTTTTTCTTCAACGAAACATTCCAGTCTGAAAGTGTTTCTAACAAAAGTAAGCAGATCATGACGATCTTCTTTAATTGTTTTGTAAATATGTTTGAAGACATTTTCGAGCCGATGTCGGTCATGGCATCGGACAGTTTTTGGAAGGTCGGATGAGACGGAGTTAACTGAATGTCTCTATCATCGATTACTTTAAATTCCTCCATGCTGAGAAGACGTTACAATTCTGGTAGATTGTACATTTTTATGGGTATTACGGTTCATAAATATCACTTACACAACAGCACCGACTGCACAACAAGCACCGACTGCACAAGAGCTCTGACTGAACGAGCACAATTATTATTCCCATGAGTGTGAGTAGTATTGTTACGTTTAGTCATTAGGGGCAGATCAAGGAGCGAAAAGCAGCGCCGGCGGGCGGCTTCACACGACGCATGGCACCCAAAAAGTGCAGCTGTTGTTGTCATTAGCTTTGATGCTACCGCGAGAAGCTTTGATGCTACCTCTATTGTAACTGCTACGCTTACGTAACTTGCTGATTGTTTAAAAGACGCAGTTCAAGTGTTCATTGTTTCTAGATGTAGTGCCACGACTTTTGCATTGTTGCTGTGCTTTGTTTATTATTTTTTGGTCTTGAGAGGTCTCAGGGACTATCATAGTTTTCATTATCCTTCCAACGGCCCCATCTGTTCAAATTGATACATGTCGAAATTTTCTGTAAATTACTTTTCAACAATTTGCAGTATTGGCGCCTTCTCGTTAACAGCTTCCCTTCTCCGTATGCCTTCCATTGTTGTGTGATTCTGTAAATTACTTGTCAACAACTGGTAGCACTGGCGCCCTCTCGTTACAGCTTCCTTTCTCTGTATGCCTTTCATTGTTGTATGATTCAGTATCGACGCTAATCCTCTCTTGATGAGATATGAGCTGATTGCTCGTTTTTATCCACTGTGCCCTTTCGTATTTCATTTCAGCAATTAATTTATTTGTTTATCAACGTAGTAAGTAGTACAAAGCTAATCCAGAATGTAAAATGCACTTAAATTCTGTTTGAACTGTTTAACCGTTAGTGTCCGCTGTCTGAACGTCAAATATCAAATTAATACACTGTACCAGGTTGCGTTATTTTATAGGAATTTTATTAATTTGTATTTTATTAATTTAAGTGGGATGTACTTGATCATGCTGAAGAAATCCAAAGCATATAGTTCGAAGAGGATAATATTATTCGAAATTTACTTGGACCAATAGGCGCAGCCAAAGTAGCCTTTGTGATGCTGTAATTGCCTCATAGATGATATTTGTCTATTGTAGTTTTGTACTTCAATCAGCATTTTGAGAGCATTAAAGCTTCATTTCAGCGTAAGAGACGGGTAAAATCAATAGATGTTATTGAACTGAAAGCCTTAATCAGTCTCTTGTATTTAATTCTTGTTAACAAAAGCAACAGATAAAGCCTGGAATATCTGTGTGGAACTGACGGGGATGGCACTGAAAAATTTCACCTCGCAAATGAACATAAAACGTTTCAAATTTATTGTGGAGTGCCTTAGATTTTACAGTCGCGCTATTCGTAATGAAAGGAGACAATTAGACAAGCTAACAGCAATTCGGGAAATATTTACTGTGTTTGTACGCAACTACCAGAAATCTTATACCCTTGGAGAAAATGTTACAGTAGACAAGAAGCTGGAAGGATTCTGTGGAAGGTACAGTTTTTGCCAGTATGTACCTATCAAAACAAACAAGTATGGATTTAAAATCTATGCTTTTGTGGATTCTTAAGACTTTTACCTGTACAATTTGGAAATATACGCTGTGTTGCAACCAGAAGGATTTACCAACTGAGCAATAAACATTTTGATGTTGTTCTGTGACTGTGAAAACCTACATATCAGTCAGGTCGAAATGTGAAAGCGGACAACTGGTTTACTAGTACTGGAATGATAATAGAGCTACGAAGGGAGAATTTTTCTTTTGTTGGCACGATGAAGAAAACAACCGTGAGATTTCTCTAGAGTTTGCTATCAGTAAAAGAAGGGCTGCCCACAGTTCCTTATTTGGCTTCCATAAGACTGAGCTCTAGTTTCCTCCATACCTAAAAAGGGGGAGTGTGTGATCCTGGCATCACGTTTGCATGAAGATAATTCGATAGATGCTGACACTAGATAAATGGAAGCCATCCATCGAAAATGTTACAATAGCGTTAAGTGCCGTATTTTCACAGCGGATAAGCTGAATGCTTTGTACAACGCTGCAAGAAATGTGCGCCGCTGGTCAATGGTTATATTTTTGTAATGATCAATGCGGTTGGAATCTATTCATAAGTCATTTTTTGTGGCAACAGTAAGAATTGTATCAGAAGGAAAGGGTTCCTGAATCAGCTATGTTATACATTGTTGTTTTCTTCGCTATATTCTGCAGAACTATTGAAATTTTGTACAAAGAACTCTAGAACTATGCCATATCTATCAAGAACTCTGAAAAAAATATACATTTCTGAAAAAAGGGTGCCAACTTCACAGTAAGTGAAAAGATTTTCTCCTTAAATTACAATTATCTCGCAAACTATTAGCTGCACAAAAAAATGTTATTTGGATTTTCGATAGAACTATTCGGGCTCTGTTCAGAACTGTCTTCAGAACTGTTGCACGAATTTACTTTTTGCGAAAATCGACAAAAAATGGTTTCCACGAGTACTGTTGTTTTCTTCGCTAAATTCTACAGAACTATTGAAATTTTGTTCAAAGAACTCCAGAACTATGACTTATCTATCAAGAACCCTGAAAAAAATATATATTTCTGAAAAAAGGGGTGCCAGCTTCACAGTAGGATCTCTGATGGAGTTCTTAATTTAGTTGCAATTACCACTTAATCTATTACCTGTACAAAAAAATGCTACTAGGATTTTCGATAGAACTGTCATCAGAACTGTTGTACGAGTATATTTATATTTTCTGTAGAGAAAGTGTGTCCCACATTAAATCAATTTATCTCAGACTATTATCGCCATAGAAAAATGTTATTCGGGTCTTCGATAGAACTCTTGGGGTTCTGTTCAGAACTGTCCTCAGAACTGTTGTACAAGTTTAATTTCTGCGAAAATTGACAAAGAATGTTTTCGATACGAAAATGTTTTCGAGTATTGTTGCTTTCTTCTCTAAATTCTGCAGAAATATTGAAATTTTGTACAAAGAACTCTAGAACTATGGCATATCTATCAAGAACTCTGAAAAAAATATACATTTCTGAAAAAAAGGGTGCCAACTTCACAGTAAGTGAAAAGATTTTCTCCGTAAATTGCAATTATCTCGTAAACTACTAGCTGCACAAAAAATGTTATTTGGATTTTCGATAGAACTCTTGGAGTTCTGTTCAGAACTGTGCTCAGAACTGTTGTACTTACTTACAATTTGTGAAAATTGGCAAAGAATGTTTTCGATACGAAAATTTTTTCGAAAATCGTTGTTTTCTTCGCAAAATTCTGCAGAACTATTCAAGTTTTGTACAAAGAACTCTAGAACTATTTCATATCAATCAAGAACTCTGAAAAAATATACATTTCTGAAAAATGGGTGCCAACTTCACAGTAAGTGAAAAGATTTTCTCCTTAAATTGCAGTTATCTCGTAAACCATTAGCTGCACAAAAAAATGTTACTGGGATTTTCCATAGAACTCATGGAGTTCTGTTCAGAACTGTGCTCAGAACTCTTGTACTTATTTATACTTTGCGGAAATTGACAAAGAATGTTTTCGATACGAAATTTTTTCGAGTATTGTTGTTTTCTTCGTTACATTCTGCAGAACTATTGAAATTTTGTGCAAAGAACTCTAGAACTATGGCACATCTAGCAAGAACTGTGAAAAAAATGCATATTTCTCGAAAAAGGGGTGCTAACTTCACACGACTCGCGCGCCCCGGGCTGTTGCAGAAGTGGCAGCTGGGCACGGTGTTCGTGCCGGACAGCCTGGGCTACCTGCTGGCCACCAACCTGTGCGGCGAGCTGGCGCTGCGGGTGGGCCGCAGCCGCGTCGCGCTCGCCGCGCTCTTCCTGGTCGGCGTCTCCTGCGTCATGGTGAGTGCCACGCGGCCGACCGGGAAGCGCCACTGCGAACCCGCACGCCGTACAGCTAGCTGGTCTCTTCCTGGCACCCGCACTTTGAGAGCGCAAATTGAGACGCATGTAGCGCGTGTGGCGCGGCGCAGCGCAGTCCGCATTACTGTTAACTCAGCAGGGTCAAATGCGACCGGCAAATTGGGACGTGACGCGATGGTGACGCTGCACGCACGTGCGACAGGTTGTAACCTCCCCCTCACTTATCGACCTCAATGACAGTAAAAATTGAACTGCGTGTACCTAATGGAAAAGTTAATCTCTCGGTAAAGAGGGAGGAAGGGTTACATCTAAATGAAAGGAAAAATGCGAATGAAACTGGTGGAAATTAATTTTGAAAAGGGGTTAAGTTAATAAAGAAAGTAAATGTGCGGTCGTTACGTTAACAATTAACTGGTGTTAATTAGATACTTGAGATTTGGGAAAAATTACAGTCGCCAGTCCTATGGACAACTACTATAATAACTGAAAAGAAAGGCTATTGCACATACAATTAGCACTAAAAGCGTGGCAACTGAAGGTTGACACGTGTTGTGTTAAAACTGAACGTTTGTAAGAAGTAATAAATTTCGCTACACTCTGACTTAATTTAGTAAAAGAATTAATAAAACCGGAAAATTGAAAATTAATTTAGTGACTGCAATTAATCGTGAACTTTGTTTCTGAAGCACTACGAAATTCAATAAAATAAGGTTAGTCTTGGGCTACCACAACAATCATTTCAAAAGCTACTTCAATCTACGCATTTTAGAAATAAGAGATTTAACTTTGAAGTCGAATCAAATAATTTTGAACAATTAACACTAGAAAAATTTAGTACGTACCAAGCTGAGCTACAGTCACAGGTAAGCTAAAATATGGTAACAAAACTCGCACTCTTAATTTGTGCTTGTGTAATCTAAATATTGTAGCCAGTTACGAATACTTTAACTGAACTTTGAAATTAAAGCAGTGAAATGGAATGATATTACTTTAATGTTGGCGTTTGAATTTCAACGACACTCGGGTTCATTCCGGAAAAGGAAGGGACCCTGCTTGGTAATGCAATTGGGACAATGAGCAACAAAGGTTCATGCTAAGTTGCTGTAATTTTGTGAGGCAAATGGAACAGTTTGAAAAGCTGATGTCTGCCATACAGTGCTAAAACTTTACGTGTTTCCAGACTTCCTTGTTGGTTGACTGAAGCTTTGAAGTCGTCGGTCGAGGAGGTGGCGACAGTCACTCATTGTCGGCCGTCACTGTTGCAGAAGCTGGATGTTAGCGCGCCTTCTTCTCGACACGGTCACCAGGCGAAACGCGCTCTTGATGTGCGCCAGCTAATGCTTCCCGTCCGCGACACCGTGTCAGAAACTATCACAGCAAGTCGAGCGCAATTACATCCTGCCAAAGCCCGAAAGTGTGGCAACTCGCGGCAGCGTCACTCATCACACCTGCTCCACCGCCCTACTCCTGCCAGACTCCATCTGCCCGCGCTCCACGCGGCAGAGTTAACACTACCAAAGATCCGAAACACTTTGGTTCCCCACATGACCTATTGATGTAATCGTTCGATAGCATAGTTTTCCCTAGGCAAGACCCAGCATAAAAATACAAATACACTCCTGGAAATTGAAATAAGAACACCGTGAATTCATTGTCCCAGGAAGGGGAAACTTTATTGACACATTCCTGGAGTCAGATACATCACATGATCACACTGACAGAACCACAGGCACATAGACACAGGCAACAGAGCATGCACAATGTCGGCACTAGTACAGTGTATATCCACCTTTCGCAGCAATGCAGGCTGCTATTCTCCCATGGAGACGATCGTAGAGATGCTGGATGTAGTCCTGTGGAACGTCTTGCCATGCCATTTCCACCTGGCGCCTCAGTCGGACCAGCGTTCGTGCTGGACGTGCAGACCGCGTGAGACGACGCTTCATCCAGTCCCAAACATGCTCAATCGGGGACAGATCCGGAGATCTTGCTGGCCAGGGTAGTTGACTTACACCTTCTAGAGCACGTTGGGTGGCACGGGATACATGCGGACGTGCGTTGTCCTGTTGGAACAGCAAGTTCCCTTGCCGGTCTAGGAATGGTAGAACGATGGGTTCGATGACGGTTTGGATGTACCGTGCACTATTCAGTGTCCCCTCGACGATCACCAGTGGTGTACGGCCAGTGTAGCAGATCGCTCCCCACACCATGATGCCGGGTGTTGGCCCTGTGTGCCTCGGTCGTATGCAGTCCTGATTGTGGCGCTCACCTGCACGGCGCCAAACACGCATACGACCATCATTGGCACCAAGGCAGAAGCGACTCTCATCGCTGAAGACGACACGTCTCCATTCGTCCCTCCATTCACGCCTGTCGCGACACCACTGGAGGCGGGCTGCACGATGTTGGGGCGTGAGCGGAAGACGGCCTAACGGTGTGCGGGACCGTAGCCCAGCTTCATGGAGACGGTTGCGAATGGTCCTCGCCGATACCCCAGGAGCAACAGTATCCCTAATTTGCTGGGAAGTGGCGGTGCGGTCCCCTACGGTACTGCGTAGGATCCTACGGTGTTGGCGTGCATCCGTGCGTCGCTGCGGTCCGGTCCCAGGTCGACGGGCACGTGCACCTTCCGCCGACCACTGGCGACAACATCGATGTACTGTGGAGACCTCACGCCCCACGTGTTGAGCAGTTCGGCGGTACGTCCACCCGGCCTCCCGCATGCCCACTATACCCCTCGCTCAAAGTCCGTCAACTGCACATACGGTTCACGTCCACGCTGTCGCGGCATGCTACCGGTGTAAAGACTGCGATGGAGCTCCGTATGCCACGGCAAACTGGCTGACACTGACGGCGGCGGTGCACAAATGCTGCGCAGCTAGCGCCATTCGACGGCCAACACCGCGGTTCCTGGTGTGTCCGCTGTGGCGTGCGTGTGATCATTGCTTGTACAGCCCTCTCGCAGTGTCCGGAGCAAGTATGGTGGGTCTGACACACCGGTGTCAATGTGCTCTGTTTTCCATTTCCAGGAGTGTAGTATTTTCAAAACAAACCAAATATACATCGACATATATATATATATATATATATATATATATATATATATATATATATATATATAGGGTGTTTCAAAAATGAACGGTATATTTGAAACGGCACTAAAAACTAAACGAGCAGCGATAGAAATACACCGTTTGTTGCAATATGCTTCGGACAACAGTACATTTTCAGGCGGACAACCTTTCGAAATTACAGTAGTTACAATTTTCAACAACAGATGGCGCTGCAAGTGATGTGAAAGATATAGAAGACAACGCAGTCTGTGGGTGCGCCATTCTGTATGTCGTCTTTCTTCTGTAAGCGTGTGCTGTTCACAACGTGCAAGTGTGCTGTAGACAACATGGTTTATTCCTTAGAACAGAGGATTTTTCTGGTGTTGGAATTCCACCGCCTAGAACACAGTGTTGTTGCAACAAGACGAAGTTTTCAACGGAGGTTTAATGTAGCCGAAGGACTGAAAAGCGATACAATAAAGGATCTGTTTGAAAAATTTCAATGGACTGGGAACGTGACGGATGAACATGCTGGAAAGGTAGGGCGACCGTATACGGTAACCACAGAGGGCAACGCGCAGCTAGTGCAGCAGATGATCCAACAGCGGCCTCGGGTTTCCGTTCGCTGTGTTGCAGCTGCGGTCCAAATGACGCCAACGTCCACGTATCATCTCATGCGCCAGAGTTTACACCTCTATCCATACAAAATTCAAACGCGGCAACCCCTCAGCGCCGCTACCATTGCTGCACGAGAGACATTCGCTAACGATATAGTGCACAGGATTGATGACGGCGATATGCATGTGGGCAGCATTTGGTTTACTGACGAAGCTTATTTTTACCTGGACGGCTTCGTCAATAAACAGAACTGGCGCATATGGGGAACCGAAAAGCCCCATGTTGCAGTCCCATCGTCCCTGCGTCCTCAAAAAGTACTGGTCTGGGCCGTCATTTCTTTCAAAGGAATCATTGGCCCATTTTTCAGATCCGAAACGATTACTGCATCACGCTATCTGGACATTCTTCGTGAATTTGTGGCGGTACAAACTGCCTTAGACGACACTGCAAACACCTCGTGGTTTATGCAAGATGGTGCCCGGCCACATCGCACGGCTGACGTCTTTAATTTCCTGAATGAATATTTCGATGACCGTGTGATTGCTTTGGGCTATCCCAAACATACAGGAGGCGGCGTGGATTGGGCAGACATGAGTATTCGCCAGACATGAACCCCTGTGACTTCTTTCTGTGGGGACACTTGAAAGACCAGGTGTACCGCCAGAATCCAGAAACAATTTAACAGCTGAAGCAGTACATCTCATCTGCATGTGAAGCCATTCCGCCAGACACGTTGTCAAAGGTTTCGGGTAATTTCATTCAGAGACTACGCCATATTATTGCTACGCATGGTGGATATGTGGAAAATATCGTACTATAGAGTTTCCCAGACCGCAGCGCCATCTGTTGTTGAAAATTGTAACTACTGTAATTTCGAAAGTTTGTCTGCCTGAAAATCTACTGTTGTCCCAAGCATATTGCAACAAACGGTGTATTTCTATCGCTGCTCGTTTAGTTGTTATTGCCGTTTCAAATATACCGGTCATTTTTGAAACACCCTGTATACATATATAGTAAAACAATTACAATATATAGACACAGAAATGTCATATCTTCAGGTAACAACATAAGGAAAAAATTTATAGTACAATAGATGGAAATAGGAGGATATGCACTTCCGGCGTTAGAAGGTCGCGCGGCGTTGTGGTTGCGGCACAGTTCCTCGCACCACGCGTCACACTAGCACAACCGGAGGGGGTGAGGCGGGTAGCGGGAAACCAGTCCTTGCGTATGCTCCCTCAGACAATCCCCACATGGCCATTGGTAGTTTTGGCTGCCCAAAAACTATTGTCTTATTACTGAACTTTATTGTCAATTGAGTAGTGTTTCGTTTTTCGCCATTTAACCTCTCGATCTTTTTTCATTGATTCATTATATTTTTCAGTTATTTATATCTACATAGCTTTTCTGTTTAATTCTGTTACTATTTTCCTTTTATCAAGAACAATGCACAATTCAATTACTGGTAAGCTATTTGCCGCTGAGATTGTATCTTCTGCCTACACAATGTCTTCAAATTGCAAGAAGGGACAGTCAATCCATCGTGAGGGTAGTGAAATAGGAGTGAAATAGTGTTATAAAATCACGCGATCAAGAAGTAAGACCCGAGACTTAAAATATTATACAGTGAAACAAGGTAGTCTACGTGCTGCTTATGCTGCCATTTCTGTGCGAACAGATACAAAAATTCGAAAAGTGAAAATTTCCATAGATGTATAGCCTTTGTGACCCTGCTAAAAGTCGTCAAAGATCTGAAGTACACTACTGGCCGTTCAAATTGCTACACCACGAAGATGAGATGCTACAGACGCGAAATTTAACCGACAGGAAGAAGATGCTGTGATATACAGATGATTAGCTTTTCAGAGCAGTCACACAAGGTTGGCGCCGGTGGCGACACCTACAACGTGCTGACATGAGGAAAGTTTCCAACCGATTTCTCATACACAAACAGCAGCTGACCCGCGTTGCCTAGTGAAACGTTGTTGTGATGCCTCGTCTGTGGAGGAGAAATGCGTACGATCACGATTCCGACTATGATAAAGGTCGGATTGTAGCCTATCGCGATTGCGGTTTATCGTATCGCGACGTTGCTGCTCGCGTTGGTCGAGATCCAATGACTGTTAGCAGAATATGGAATCGGTGGGTTCAGGAGCGTAATACGGAACGCCGTGCTGGATCCCAACGGCCTCGTATCACTAGCAGTCGAGATGGCAGGCATCTTATCCGCATGGCTGTAAAGGATCGTGCAGCCACGTCTCGATCCCCGAGCCAACAGATGGGGACGTTTGCAAGACAACAACCATCTGCACGAATAGTTCGACGACGTTTGCAGCAGCATGGACTATCAGCTCGGAGACCATGGCTGCGGTTACCCGTGACGCTGCATCAGAGACAGGAGCGCCTGCATTGGTGTACTCAAAGACGAACCTGGGTGCACGAATGGCAAAACGTCATTTTTCGGATGAATCCAGGTTCTGTTTACAGCACCATGATGGTCGCATCCGTGTTTGGCGACATCGGGGTGAACGCACATTGGAAGCGTGTATTCGTCATTGCCATACTGGCGTATCACCCAGCGTGATGGTATGGGGTGCCATCGGTTACACGTCTCGGCCACCTCTTGTTCGCACTGACGGCACTTTGAACAGTGGACGTTACATTTCAGATGTGTTACGGCCCATGGCTCTACCCTTCATTCGATCCCTGCGAAACCCTACATTTCAGCAGGACAATGTATGAACGCATGTTGCAGGTCCTGTACGGGCCTTTCTGGATACAGAAAATGTTCGACTGCTACCCTGGCCAGCACATTCTCCAGATCTCTCACCAAATGAAAACGAGTGGTCAATGGTGGCCGAGCAACTGGCTCTTCACAATACACCAGTCACTACTCTTGATGAAATGTGGTATCGTGTTGAAGCTGCATAGGCAGCTGTATCTGTACACGCCATCCAAGCTCTGTTTGACTCAATGCCCAGCCGTGTCAAGGCCGTTATTACGGCCGGAGGTGGTTGTTCTGGGTACTGATTTCTCGGGATCTATGCACCCAAATTGCGTGGAAATGTAATCACACGTCAGTTCTAGCATAATATATTTGTCGAATGAATACCCGTTTATCATCTGCATTTCTTCTTGGTGTAGCAATTTTAATGGCCAGTAGTGTATATGAGTGACACTGTGATTACTTGGATATGAATGTAATAAGAGATTTTATACTACATGCATGCAAACATCACATTTTCACTGTAAGCTAGAAATGGCCGCCCCACTATCTGAGCGGTCTAACGCACTGCTTCCCGAGCGGGAAGGCGTGCCGGTCCTAAGGATTAGTGTCGAGGTCCGGTGTGCCGGCCAGCCTGTGGATGGTTTTTATGCCGGTTTTCCATCTACCTCGGCGAATGCGGGCTGGTTCTCGTTATTCCGCCTCAGTTATGCCGTACGCGTACGCCATCATTATTCTGCCATACAAACATATGGGGTTACACTCGTCTGGTATGTGGCGTTCCCCGGGTGTGGGAGGGGGGGAGGGGGGTGTTGACTGCTGTGGCCTGTTGTGGGGCTGTGAATCACTGAGGGGTACGGCGGGACGATGCCTCTCCGAGGTTTCTATGTTCCCGGTTTAATACACAATACATACAAGCTAGAAAGTGTCGAGGAGCCCCCCTGAATCACAATATTTTAATAGGTGCACAGCGTAGAGAGAAAGCGTTCAATGATTGCATACATGGTACCGTTATCGATGAACTAATTGCTTAACAGGCTACGCAAATGAAGAATGCGGTCGGTATCATTCGAAAAGTATGAGTATTCTGGAATAGTCTGCTGATATGACATATTTAACTTACTGAATGTATAGCTGACAATGCAGGCCTATATTCATGATTATGCTTTGTCAAACTATGTGAAATCTTTCCAACACAAGCACACCTGGCTAGCTTCCATATTTCTGTTGCGCGCATTATTGTCAGCTGCTGACAGTACACTGCCCATCGTTGTTTACTTTCCGCAGAAACAACTATTCTATTCGCGAATCACAAATTTCCAATTTGGCAAGCGTAGGTGAGTAACCATAATCACGCACGTGCGCGTCACTTCGCCTAAACGGTACGCTCATCATTTTTTAAATATTGTTCAGATGAAGAACACGAATAAAACCCTTTAGTAGTAGGTTTCCACTCCAGTCGTTCGACGTTAAAAATATGATGGGTTGTTCAACCAAAATAGCAACAGACTTGACCATTTTTGTGTGAATTGTTAACCTTTCCTCATTCGAAGAACGATCATCATTTACGGCTACATTTCTATTGTTGACAGGTTTAATTGTTCCTCTTTTACCAAAACACAGTATAATTTGCACAAACTCATCTTGCAGCAGCTATTGCTTGCAGGGTGTCTCATCAATCAAGCAGTAGGCGACCAGGCTGATCAATAGCTTACAGAAAACATAATTATGTCGGTTTGCAGTAACATAAGAGGAGAAATTTCATGTTTATTTTCATAGTAGGAAATTCTCTTTCCAGTAGCTATCGGTGACTCTTAAAAAATGCTCTCACTAGAGTGAAGAAAAACTATATATCGCTATACATAAGAAAGTTCTGTGTGCTAACAATATGGCAGAATGCTCTCCTTCTTGGGTACTATCATACGCCAAAATCTCGTTTCGATGTCTCAAGCGGTTTAGGAGATATGAGGGATGTTATGAAAATTTCATTCTCGCGGGCGTGGGATCTGGAGTGAACGTGCCACGTACAGTCCTTTTTCTTGACATCGGATGTAGACAGAGCCCTCCTCCCAAGTCTAAAGAAAAATTCAATATCTTGGTTAAATTTCGTAGACAGCAACATATTGTGTAATACACACTAAACAAGAAAAATCATAACGAGCACTATTTTTCGTTACAAACTTTTCAAATTTTTTGCAGTGTCTTACTTAAATGGATATATCACAATAAGTATGACCATTAGCGAGATGATGGGCACTTCACCACGAAGCTGACATATAACGCCACAAGTAAGCAACAATCAAATATTTTTACTGGTTTCTGTAAAATCGTTTGAGAAAGATTACAGGGTGGGCGCGCTTCGATTCTGTCAGCGTAGAGCGTCGCCAACTGGCACGTGTAAAGAATGTGTGCGTGTCTCAATAAGCACAGGACCTGAATGGCACGTGCGGATCGTGTGTATTGCGCGGTAGTGCCATATCATGTCATGTCATGTCACGTACACGTGCTATATGCATCTCAATTTGCGCTTAGGCCGGTATTACACTATCAAATTTCTTTGTCAAAGATTTAATCAAAGATGTGATCAAATATTCCGTCAAATATATTTGACAAAGATCTTTGACGTAGCGCTAGAAGGGGTATTACACTGTCATATTTTTCGTCAAAGTTCAAGATGGCTGACAACAACAACTTGTTATTAAACGCAGCAGTTGCATGTACCACAATTGCACTGTGTGCACATGCGGTAGAGAAGCGGGGAAAAAAAGGTAACATACCTGCGTGACGCCGTGGGTTTTACGACGACACGATAAAAGCATTCAACGAAACTTGTTAAGTGAGCTTACAGTGGAGGACGTCAAGTCGTACATCAATTACTTAAGAATGGATGAGCATACATTTCTGTATGTGCTCAGTGAAGTGTATCCTCATATCACAAAGCACAATATTCACTTAAGAACTGCTACATCTGCAGAAGACAGGCTCATTGTAACACTCCGATTCCTTGCTACAGGAGAGGATTAGGTTAGGTTAGGTTATGTCAGGTCAGGTCAGGTCAGGTCTCGTCTCCAATCTTCTTAATCTATTTTTGTATTCAGGGTGCCTCACGTTGTAAATCGCCTCATCAGCTTCATTCATCTCTATTAATTTTGTAGTTGTCGGCACACAGCAATTGTATTTACCGTCAATGTTTATAAAAGCACTACAGACTGCAGAACGCTGCAGCGATGCTAGCGCTCCATGTGGTAACATGTGACATTGCAGTGAACAGAAGACAAGCGACTTCTTTGATCAAATCTACAGCGAGGCCCTAGATTTGATCAAGCATTGGACGACATTTGACAAAGTTCCCTATTACACCATCAAATATCTTTGACAGAGATTTTTGACAAAGAAATTTGATAGTGTAATACCGGCCTTAGCCGGGCACGGTGAGTGGTGCGCGCCGTACAGCCAGCTAGTGCGGTCTCTCTCTGCCTGGCACCCGCAGGTGGCGAGCGCGCGCAGCCTGCTGCAGCTGCTGGCGCCGCACCTGGGCCTGGGGCTCGGCATCGGCGCCGTCGACGCCGCGCTGGTGCCGCTGCTGGCGCGCCTCGCCGGCGACCGCTTCGGCTCCGTCTACGCCCTGCAGCAGTCCGCCGTCAGCCTCGCCTACGCTCTAGGTGAGGACCGGCCCAGAAAGCAGGGCCTGGGCGACTTTCCTGTAGGAGCGCAGTTTTGTAATGGGCAGATAAAACGAGGAGCAGAAAAGGGTAAGGCAGAAGAGGTAAAGGGGAAGGCGAGAGAAGAAATGCTGAAATTATTAGGAAATTCTTTTTGTTCAATAAAGCACACGAAAAGTTGCGAGACCTTAACATTTTGCGGCGAACTGAATGTTCAAATAACTTACGGGTTTGCTGCCGTGCAAGCCAGAACAACAACACGGAGATTCTGGCTTGTACGTCCAGCTATTGGGATAGTGTTATTAAGGAAGCTGTTGAAATCAGACTATCAAGCAACCTTATTAACAGAGATGGTGGATTTTGTTTAAATGCTGCTTGGAATCAGGCACTGTCTCTCATCAAAAAACAGAGGGACAGAATTAGTGCTACCTCACCTCCTGATTAATAGTCACTATCGATATTTCTGATGTTGGTTATCTTTGGTTGTGTTGACACTTGTTCTGTGTGTGGTGTCTTCCTTGTTTCGCTGTGAATCGAGGTGTTAAATTTGCTTGCACACTTCTTCTTCCTTGCATTTGTGCCTTAAGAATGGCAGGGTGTGCTCCTGTCGAAATATCGGCGGTGTTCGACGACGTCATCCGGCAGCAAACCCGTAAGTTATTTGAACACGAAGAGTTCTTCTCTACACAACACATCTGTCCTTTGAAACAATTACTGAACAGATTGTCCTTTAATCCAATTGACTGCGTTTCTCTTCAAGTCCGGGAAAAAAGTCTCATCCACCAGCAGAAGCAACTGTGGCGGAACAGTGTGTAGAGCAACACCAAACAGAAAAGTAAGTATTTTCATTATCACGACACATCTCTACAGAAGGGGCACACACCAATGGACGTTCATCTGCGTCAAATGCGTGACACTGTGCGCAAAGCGGAGATTCTGCCATACTAATGGCATGTAGATGGAATTGTATCACATGTTTCTGTCTGACAGCCAGAGACCAGTTCGCACAAGCCTCCGTGGCGAGAATGCTATGGTGCACAGAATGCCACACAAGGGGCCAGTTCCGCGGTGGTCTCGCGGTTCTAGGCGCGCAGTCCGGAACCGTGCGACTGCTACGGTCGCAGGTTCGAATCCTGCCTCGGGCATGGATGTGTGTGGTGTCCTTAGGTAGTTAGGTTTAAGTAGTTCTAAGTTCTAGGGGACTGATGACCACAGCAGTTGAGTCCCATAGTGCTCAGAGCCATTTGATTTTAACCAAGTGGCCAGTTGGTCTCAGGATATCAGATCTCCACCATGTTCTGGATTATGACCCCTCATCATTAGGCGATAAGTGACACATGCAGTAGGAGTCCTGGTACGAGGCAAGTTGCATGGACATAACTGCATTCAATGAAAAAATTCTTGAAGTGCGAGAGGGAAGTAGAAATGTACGATATTGTAATGGGCGGCACTCGGGAGAGAGGAGCAAGTTCATCAGTCGTGGCTCCTGAGAAACCACTCAAATAGTGGGACCACAACTTAAGCATCGTGCAGACATAGAGGGCAGCTACTCTAACACATACGTTGGCAAGATCAAGGCGTCCTTCCAGAGGGAGAAGAGTAAGTGTATCATAATACACTTTATGGATAAGATCCATACTCACGAAATAGCCAAATCCTTTGGCCATCGCCTTCGGCACTCGTGAGATGTGGGCCATATGTGGTATCCTAGACGCCAGATGAGAGTTGTCAAATCAACCCATTCTACCATGTCCAAAGCTAACAACAGATTACTACAGACACTCGTGTGGATCACTTGAAGGAGGGGTTGATAGCAGCCACTGGGTCGGATGTGAAGGTAATTTTCAAACACTGGAGGGTCTCCATAGACTGCAACTGAACCACACTTCCTTCCAGAACACCCCTGCCAATGTTCAAAGCAGTAGATATCGTCAAATTCAATACGACTGCCTGCAGAATTTTCAGTTCCAGTAATTCACTCCAGTGCCACATACATCTCATCCCTCGACTGAGCCAAAAGACCAGATCATCTGCATAGCCTCAACAGATAGAAGTATTTCCCCTCATGGTGATTCTAGTTAACCAGTTCTGCATGAGTGTAATAGTGGCTCAAGAGCAATGGAAAAAAGGATCATCGACAATGGACATCCCTGCCAGACTGATTGAATAATAATAAAGGGGTCTGCTGCATGTCCACTGATAAACACCCACAATGAGGCATCTTAGAGGATTTGCATGATGCAACGTATAATTTCATGGTGGAAGGCCATCCATTTCGTCACTTTCACAAGGTAACCATGTTCCCCTTTCAGCGGTGTGGCAAAGTCCATCAAAACAAAGGCATCTCAAAAGCGGCAAGTCGCTGGTAGGCTGATAACATCAAGATAGTTGCTCAGCACCATCTACATGTTCAATTCAAAGGTGTGACTTGAGGCAGGACACGCCTGAGACAGGCAGGTGAAAATCTTGAAGTCTCAATTAAGCATCATCAACAGCTGGTAATTCTCAACCCCCCAAGCCCCATATGGCTTGACCAGAATAATCATTCCTTCTACAAAGGTAGGGAGGAGTGGAAAGTGAGGGGACATTAGCATATAGCAATCCAAGAAGGAGACAAAATATCGTGGAAGGCACACTAAAACTCCAGCAGGAAACCTTCTGTGCCTGGGAACTTGTTTACCACTCCCTTGCGAAGAGCATCATCAAAGCCATCAGCTGTAACAGCAAGCCTAAAAACCTCCACAGCACCCCTGTCAACAGCATAAAACAAAGACTGGTAGCCTTCATACATTGCTGCAGCATCCTGGTTCTACTTCTGCATAGAAATGTTGATAGTGACCCACAAACGCGCTTGCAATACCTTTCTGCGGCATCAATCGACGACCATCTGGCACGTCAAGGGCATACACTGATACTCTCTAACACCATTGCTTCTCTCTGACAATGTGGTGCATTGGCATCCCGTATATATCATTGCTCCATCTAGGCAGTGACGTGTAAGTGAAATAATCTTCGCCATTACTCTCTGAACTTCAGCTTGCCGATCAAGAGATGCTGCTTGGCCAGAGAGCTCCCAGAATAAAGTGAAATAAAATTAAGACGTATTTCGGTGCCAGTACTTCTTGTCGTGACCATATTGTATCAATGTGGGTTGCAAAGCAGGCTTATCACGTTCAAGCCATCACTGTTCGCATTGAAGGGAACGTCTGAAGGCGTCTTTCACAAGGGATCCACGTCCTCTCCATTAACTGCCTGTACTCCAGATCCAGGAGATGTGCGACACTCAACTTAAACATGCCTCGACCAGCCACACTTTTTTTCCATCAGAGAGAGACAGTCCATATGTAGACAGTGTTGTCAGAGAAGACGTTATGCCATAACTTAGCAGCTGTAAGACTGTGAGAAGCATAGATACGATCAAGACGACTCGCAGAATGGCTCAGAACATATTTATATCCGTTTCGATTACCATACACACAATCCCACGTGTCATGGAGATTTAAATCCTACATCAGCAGTTGTAATTTCTCGCATGGGGTATAATGAGGAAATTGATCCTTCTGGGATGTCACACAATCGAAGTCTCCACCAAGAGTAACACAGCATAGCAGCTCACAAACAATGGTGGACCTCTTCCGAATAAGACCGCCACCACTCCTGTCACTTTTCGGGCTCAGAGGGACCATAAACTTTGATGATTCAGACACTATGGAAGATCGCTGTGAGACCTTTGGCCAATGGCAGATAAAACAGATCTTCAACCACAATCCCTTCCCGTAGGTATGTGCCATCCCACTACTCCCTTCAGCACACAGTGTGGCATAAACATTGTATCCATAAAAATGCCAGTACGTTATCGAGACGAACTTCTTTCATGAGGGCAAAATCGATTTCTGACACCTGCACCCTCAGAGCCAGTGAAGTTTTACCTGCATCCTAATCGTGTTGACAGTTATAGAGCCAATCCTATAAGCCTGCCATGTACTGTGGTCATGGGGATTCTCATTGAAGCAAAAGGACCAGCTGTGTGCTTAAGAGCCTCTTTAACAGGCAGTGCGACTTCATCCAAATCCCCAGTCGATTAACAGTAATGAGTAGCTGCAGCAACAACCGCAGGTACTTCAACATTTGTTGGTCCGCCTTAAAGAGCATCGGACCATGCAGTAGTGCATGTGTCCGGATCAGCATAGCCTCTGAAGCATCTGAGAGTGACGATATGGACTGCTCTCCGTCAACAGGATGCACAGCACCAAATGCGTGTGATGATTGTTCTGTATCCAATGGGAGACGGACGTGATGTTCTGCCATCAAATCATCCAACAGGAGGAGGTCTTGGCAGTGACGGTTATTATCGTCCAAGATTGTGGCAGGCAGGTATCTGACAGAATCTCTTTGGCAGCTGCTGCTTGTGCATGTCTCCTTCAGTATCCAAAGACGCCCGTTGGTCCTGATGGCCAGGCACAAAGCAGGCAGTAGGCACTACCATGAAGTCGACTTCATCTCCCCCACCAGAACCATCTCACCACGTGGCAGTACGCCCACAGCAGGAGAGGGCACTTGAATAGACAACGTTCCCTCCTCATTTCTGAAATGTACAAAGGTTCAGAAGTGGGAGGCAGCGCAGGCAGTAGGCTGGAGTCATTCTGGAGAACCTCGACATACATCAGCGGAAATATCATCGGTGTATTCAAAGCCAGTGCATCCTCAGGTGGCAATTGCATGTGATCCTCCCATGCATGTACTCTGAGTAAACATGCCTTTCTCGGTCATAGTCTGTGACGTCCTTGGCTGCCCACCATAAATTACAATGGCGTGGCACCCAAGCATATATATGTGATGGCACATGTTTTGTCAGTTCGATATAGATCTGTCACATTCCACTGATGACTGGGTATGTAGTAAAGTGATGCCACTTTTCATTTTCGCATACGGGTTGGATGCAGAAATTACCATCTCCAAAGGTACACTGAACAGGAGTTAAAAAACTCGCATAGTCCACAATCCCAGCACCAATTGTCTACAGACACATCACCAATATTGCCATCTGAATGACGGAACTTGAGACCACTCGTAGTGTCATTTAAAATACGGTCACATACTGCGTCAATAATTAGCTGCACGTATACCACACTGTTCACTACGGATAGGTGTATGCCAAAAGGATCGTTATAGTCAATAATCTCAGAGAAAGTGCCTCCAGCCGTGCCTATTCACTTGAAAATATGACCTTTAATCTCGATTTACGATAAGAATAGGACACTCTTCTTCGAAAGAACTCCATGCAAAGACGCAAACTTATACTTCCATGCTGCTACACTGCCGTAGGCAAACTAACCATGAATCGAACCCGGATTTCCCGCCTAACGCAGGTGGTCGCCTTAACATCTTCAGCTATCCATCCACAGCTCCTGGAACAATCCAGATTTCCATGTCACACTTTCTACATCCCTACACCATAATCTCCTAAATTCATCATGTAATGCTCGTAGCTTTATCCTGTAGCCCCACGTCAGTGAGAATGAGACTACGAGAAATGGATATCCATGATATTACTGTCTTGTTCCCGCTTGTGCGGGAATGCAGAGTAAAACTGTGGTGACTGTAGGAGACTATGATACAGTGATGTAGACAGTGTAAAACATAGTTTGGGGCAGTCTGCGAAGCGCGGATGGTAGCCAAAGTGGTTAAGGTGACATCTCGTGATAAGAAGGAAGTCCATGGGCGAGTCCCACTCTGGAACAAAATTTTCACATGTCACTGAAGTATTTATCTATTCCTAACACAGCTGATGACAAAATACTCGCAGTCAGCAAATTCACTTCGATTTTGATTTTTATTGTATCTTAATAGCAGCCACATTTATTGTGTATAAGGGAACTGTATCTATATTGCAATTTCGTTTTTGTAATAAAACTGTGTTACCTAGGAAAAGATACTTATGCCCCCACAACTCCCAGCCCTTCCACTTCACATCCTGAAGGCTGCTGTAAACCTATCGGAAGAAGAGAACAGGGAGACAACACAACGAGTGTAATATGCAGAAATTTGCTGTCATAATTGAGCACGACTAACTTAAATCTGGCAGGCGTGACGTAAACTTGTATTCCACTATCTCGAATACAAATCCAATACCTTAATCAATAGGCCATCTCACTCTGTGTTTTCCAAGCAGGAATGCTTTACCGTGTTTGCTACAGTTTGCTATTTCAGTCATCTACAGTATTTTGTGGAGTGATGTTAAATAGTTCTCAAATAGATTCTCGGATTTTGGCAAGCCACTGTCCAAGTGGCTTGCCAAAATCCGAGAATCTATTTATCATCACTCCACAAACTACTGTAGATAATTGAAATAGCAAACTGCAGGAAACACGGTAAAGCATTTGGCCAACTCGAACGAGGTTGCGCAAAGGTTAGCACACTCGACTCGCATTCAGGATGATGGCTGTACAAATTGCGTTTGGCCATACAGATTTAGGTTTTTGTGGCTTCTCTAACTCGTTCCAGTCAAAGGCTGGGATGTTTTCTTTGAAGAGGCGCGGACGATTTACTTCCACATTCTTAATACAACCCGACCTCGTGCTTCGTCTCTAATGACTTCGAAGTCCTTCCTTTTTCATACAAGCGCGCGCTTAAGGGATCAACTGACGACACATGTGACTCTGTCACTTTACTGATGCTGTCTTGACTGTGCCATCATTTCACAGTACAGCGCTCACAGCTTCCATGTAAAGAAGTCTTTGTTGCTTTAACTGTTTTACGTATACTGTACTTACAGGCTCTTCCAAAATATCTCAGTGACGCTTACGTTAATAGTAAAAATTTTCGGAAGGACAATCAAATGTTCTAGTGTGGTGAGAAATGGCTCATCGCCGATGGAGTTTTTGTATTAAGTATGAATTTTGTATTTGATACACGGATAGTAAATTTTACATTAAAAAAATAATACACTACATAACTGACGTCGTTAGTTGTAACTTACTTATTATATACACGTCAACAAGAGTGTTCCATCACCCCGCGATGTCGCGGAGGTGTGTCGTTATTGTGACTGTTCCTCTACTGATCGGTAGATCACCCTTGACGTTGGTTGTAAACACACGTACTGTTACTATATGAGCTGTCTACGGGTAGAACGTGGCAGTCGAATGGACTGCAGGATTTCAGTTGAAAGTACAGAAACAGTAGGGACGTATTACAGACGTTTGTGGAACAGCAGAGTGGACATAAATCGCGTCATGAAGGATAACTGCGACCAATGATTGGATTGACATCATCTCGTTACGCGCAGGAGGCTTGTAACTAGAAAAGCTGCTCGATATGTGCACCAGAGTTAAAAAGGTGTGGTCAGGGCATGCAATCGGATCTAAGTGACAGTTTGTACTGAGGACTATTCCGCACAGGCCGTCCACGTTCGACAAGTGCACAGTATGATCGGTATCTACGACTATGGATTCGAAGGAGCCGTGGGATGAGCACTCCAGAACTGAATTCGGCATTCGAAGAGGCTCCAGGATGTTATGTATCGCATCAAACTGTTAGGAGACAATTGCATGATGCAAATTCCATTCCTGACGAACGTGCCGAGTACTACATCGTACGCAACAACACCATGGACACCGTTACAGATGGGCATGAAATCATGCTGAATGGACGCCCCAGGATTGTCATCGGGTGTCGTTTATGGATGAAACTCGGACATGTTTGTGCTCTGATAATCGCAGACAACGTGTTTGGAGAGCACTAACATCTAATACATCCAACACTGTGTCCCGATTGTTTAACAAGGTGTTGGTTAAGTGATGTTCAGAGGTGGCTCTAGCGCTGGGGCCACCACACACATTTCGTGGTTCTTGAGGATAATCTCATTGCTCCGCGCTAGCCGGACGAATTCTGCAACCAATAGTGGGGTCGTATCGCTAGCAGTTTGCTGACAATGTCATCCTGATGAACCACAGCTCGCGTGCTCATCGTGCTGTTCTAGTGAACACGTATCTACAGCATGGTAGGTTCAAATGGCTCTAAGCACTATGGGACTTAACATCTTAGGTCATCAGTCCCCTAGAACTTAGAACTACTTAAACCTAACTAACCGAAGGACATCACACACATCCATGCCCGAGGCAGGATTCGAACCTGCGACCGTAGCACAAGCGCGGTTCCGGACTGAAGCGCCTAGAACCGCTCGGCCACAGGGGCCAGCTAGCATGCTAGGATCGCCAGAATGGAGTGGCCTGTCTACTCCCCAGACACGAACCTGTGTCGGATCGGTTGGAAAGAACTGTTTTTGGACATCACAACGACCATTTATTCCGTTCGACTTACTCAAAATTGCCATTGAGGGGTGTGACAATTTTTACCAAGGCTGGCTTGATGATCTCACCGATGGTATGCCACAACGGATTCAATCCTGCATCCGAGAAAGGGGACGTTCCACCTCGTTGCTCAGGAGTGCTGTGAAAACCCCCTCAGGAGGTCTGGGGTCGTTAGACAAACATTTGGTTTTCCTTTTTTTTTATTTGTTGATCTGGACACATTGGAAGTGAATGTACAGGATGTTCAAAATTAGTCGAGTACTTCGAGAGGTGGTATGACTCACCGAAACAAGAAAAATAAGTCCAATAAACATGCGTCCAGAAACGTGTACTTTCTGCATTGTAAATGTGTTTATAGGAGAAGTTTTACGTGGCGTCATTCATGACAATGCATCCATCTGATCCCTGCGTACGGAATGACGCACCCTTTGAGGCACCTGCTGGAAAGCATTGAAGCCGCGACGCTGTAGTGTCCGCACGTCGTTGATTGGCGTGGCGTACACCAGTTCCTTCAAGTCTCTCCATAAACAAAAATTTAGGGGACTGAGGTATGGGAGGGAACGATTAGGCTAAGGTATGCCCCTTCCCCACCCCTTCCCCGTCGACCAATCTAGAAGTCCTGAAACGCCTGCGACAGATGTCCGCGCGCATTGAGACGAAAGTGAGCTGGTGCGCCATCATGCATGACCACATTTGTATTCGTTGCTGCAGTGGCACATCCTCCAGCAAGGCAGGCGATACACTAGTGAAAAATTCCAAATAATGCGCCCAGTTAACATTTGTGGTAGCACGTATGGCCCTATTAATCTACGGCCCAGTACACCTGCCCATAAGTTGATTGATAATCGGTGTTCATGCTCTCTTTCCTTAATTTATGTGGATTTACATCTGTTCGTACATGCAGGTTATGGAAATTCACAACACCACTTCTTGTGAATCCTGCCTCATCGGTAAATAAAGTCTTGGATGTGAACAGTGGATCTGCGGTATACTTCTGCAACAGCTATTGGCAGAACGGCCGTCTGCCATGATGATCCTGTGGCCTTAGGGGCTGAACGCGCTGTAGATGATATGGGTACCCCCAGATTAAAGAGTGAGTCACGCTTTCTGCTCCTGCTAATTGTCGCAGACTGGTCCAGAGGTTTCTTCCACCGAACGTAGCACACGCCCTTCCACGTCAGACGTGTGGACGGTGGGGGGCTTTCCACTGTCAGTATTCCGAGGTGCAAGGGTAGCTGTGTCCCTCAGACACTGGAAAAGTCTGCTAATCAGAGAGCACTCTGCGCTGTGGATATTTTTCAGCGTAGAGGGTACAGTCTCATAGGCTACGTCCAGTTGCTAAACCATAGCAGAATATCATCTCACCTGTTTCATTTGTCAAGTAGTAGGCTTCCATTGCCAACAAGTGGTGGAAGGGAGAAAGTGTAAATGTACCACAGAATTTGTACGTACACAGACTGCAATGACAGTAAACAAATAAGTGAATCCGCGTTTGGAAGAAGGTAAAACACCATGATACGTATCCAGGGTTGACACCTACTGTACAATAAGGCACACAAACATGACGAAAACTAACGTAGCCTACAACACGACTCGAACCACACAACTGACTGCAGACCACCTAATGGTAGGTAGAGTACTGTGAGTAAGACATCATAATAGCCTGCCGACGCATTTGACGGGGCGCCAATGCAACGACTGTGATAATATCCGCAACCAAGCGTTGCACCGAGCGAGGTGGCGCAGTGGTTAGCACACTGGACTCGCTTTCGGGAGGACGACGGTTCAATCCCGCGTCCGGCCATCCTGATTTAGGTTTTCCGTGATTTCTCTAAATCGCTCCAGGCCAACGCCGGGATGGTTCCTCTGAAAGGGCACGGCTGAATTCCTTCCCCATCCTTCCCTAATCCGATGAGACCGATGACCTCGATATTTGGTCTCTTCCTCCAAACAACCAAGCAACCGAGCGTTGCGTAGTCCTCCCTATAAACCACAGAGTGAGCATAGCCTACTGCGCATGTTCTCAACATCAAACCGGGCTAATCACGTGGTACTGGGACGTCGCTGCTTGTCTGCAATTTGTGGTAACAGCGAAACGTTAATATTACAAGTATTCATACGTTTTTACATACATTTCTACAGGTTTTAGTAGTAATAATAGCCATGGTGGAGTATTGTTGTTGCTACGGATGTAAATAGAAGTACGTGAAAGGAGAACCAGTTACTTTTCTTAGGTACCTACAACAAATCTCTAATAGTGAATATCATATTGATGGGAGGCCCTTTATGTGTTTAATAGATCGAGACGCGGTATTATAATGTCTTGTATTGTAGAGCAAATTTCTATTTTTTTCCCATGTGTTTACGAGAGAAATGCTAGATAAATTTGCGAGTGTGTTTAAGCTGCCAGCCAGTGTTTACGCATTCGTGCTATGTTCATCTTCAGATAAAATTTATGCAATTTCCTCCAGTTTTTTCAGGTCCTCAAGCCCTTGTGTGTATGCAAGTACTTCTGCATGAGACAGTTTCCTACATTATATAATTTTTGTATTCTAGTTTCCCGAAAGATGAACAGAGAGTCAAAATATGGCTCCACAAAATAACAAGAAAGAATTTCGTCCCTACAAAATATTCAAAAGTATGCTCTAAGCAATTCGCTGAAGAATGCTTTGATAGGGAGAGGTTTGGAAACGCGTAGTTGAAGTCGGATGCTGTGCCAACAACTTTTGATTTCCCACACTACTACTCCTTTTCCCGCACCCGAAAAAAGGTAAGCGAAGTGAAACTGAGCTATGATAACTGTGGCGAAAAAGCACAGTAGCCTTGCTCTTCACAGCTTTAAAACTATTTCAGTTCCAGGTATGAAATTGTTAAGATGTCTATAAAACGGATATACAAAGTTTCAGGATACTTCTGAACGTGATCTATCAGTTCTAACGAAGTATTAACACTCAAATACGCCAAGCGCTGTACGGACTAACATGCGCCATCCCAATACCACGTGATTTGAGCAGCAGGAGATGTTGCAGGCAAATTTCTCGTTCTGCGCATCCGAATGCTCACTCCAGAGATATTTATACTCTATGCTATAAACACGCGTTTATCTCAGAAAGTATGTGTTTCCAGACCCAAAACAAATGGTTCAAATGGCTCTGAGCACTATGGGACTTAACTTCTGAGGTCATCAGTCCCCTAGAACTTAGAACTACTTATACCTAACCAACCTAAGGACATCACACATATCCATGTCCGAGGCAGTATTCGAAACTGCGACCGTAGCGGCGCGCAGTTCCAGACTGCAGCGCCTAGAACCGCACGGTCACACCGGCCGGCATTTTCTGGACCAATGTTTATCGGACTTATTTTTCTTTTTTCGGCAAGTACAACCACCTCTCGAAGTATTCGACCATTTTTTTTGAACATCTTGTATACACATGCCTCAAATCCAACTTTTGTTTTCTGTGAGATGAATTTAGAAATAAAAGGGTAATGTAAAACTTTCGTTGATGTGTGTTTATATAGCTATTCTATATAGCTATTATGAGTAAATAAACAAACCCATGAATGAAAGCCCTAAGAAGCCGTGGTGGGCTGCCGCAGGTCCGCTGGCGGGTGGTCAGCTCGTGCCGGCAGTGGGCTTCCCGTGGGTGATGCGCGTCGTGGGCGCCCTGAACCTGCTCTACTGCCCGCTGCTGCCCATCATTCTCACCTGGGCAGACGACGAGCCGGCGGAGGTACGCTCTCTCTCTCTCTCTCTCTCTCTCTCTCTCTCTTTCTCTACTGTCCGTGAGAAATATTATAAAAATACCAGTAACTCGGGAAATCATTAAACAACTGATATGAAAGATATGTAAGCTGACCCGCCAGGGTAGCCGAGAGCGCTAACGCGCTGCTTGCTGGACTCGGGTAGGCGCACCGGCCCCAGGTCGAATCCGCCCGGCGGATTACCGACGAGGGCCGATGTGCCGGCCAGCCTGGATGTGGTTTTAGGCGGTTTTCGACATCCCGCTAGGTGAATACCGGGCTGGTCCCCATGCTCCGCCTCAGTTACATCTGAACACTTTCGCACTATTCCTTAGATTACACTCGACGCAGACAGTGGGGGTACACTAATTCCATCCCGGGGGATGGGGGGGTACGGGGTGGCGGCAGGAAGGGCATGCGGCCACACCTTAACCATTAACATGCCAAATCCGATTAACGATAGCTGACACTACGGGACAAGGCTCAAGCGATAGAGAATGAAAGATGTGTAAGCTGTCAGAATAGTACTGTGTATAACAAACACATGTAGTCCAGCAAGGTCGTGTATATGTAGCAGACAAGTACAGTAGGAAGGCAGTAGACGGTGCTACATGAGCCTGACGGGTGAGGATGCGTAAACAATGCATAAGACAACTAGCGTCAAACGTAGGCCACTCCAGAATTTATTCTGCAGCGGAATGTGAGCTGTTCTGAAACATTCAGGCAGATAAAAAACGGTATCCGAACCGGTTTGGAACCCGTAACAGTCCATTTGCAGAGGTGCTTCTATGAAGTTTGGAAAGTAGGATACAGGTACTGACAAAAGGCTGTGAGACAGTGTCGTGAGTCACGCCTAGATAGCTCGGACGGTGGGATTATAGCCCGCGAAAGGCAAGATTCAAAGGCCGATCGGCCACACAGTTTCAGTCATATAGCTTGAATACTGAACATCCATTCATCACACTTATCTGCAATATACAATAGACGATCAATAAGTAATGCAACACATTTTATTCTGAAATCAGGTTGGTTTCATTCAAGTTTCCAGTACACCATATTATTCCCCATTCTTCTGGCAACAAACCCCCATTTTTCAACAAAACCCCATTCAATTCGACGGCCTTACACCACCTTCCTGGGAGACTCCAATGGCCGACGTAGGAGCCAGCGCCTCGCTGCATCAGTAACCTCCCCGGCATCCACGTACTGCTTACAGCGGAGTACATCCTTCACTGTGACAGACAGATGCAAGCTGGAAGATGTGAGATACGGGCTGTGGAGTGGGTGAGGAGGAACAGTTCAGTGAAGTTTTGTAAACTCCTCTCTGGTGCACAGACTTCTGCGAGATTTAGCGTTGTGATGGAGAAGGAGAAGCTCGATTGCAATTTTGTGGCGACGAACACGCTGAAGTCCAACACTGCAGGAGCCACAGCTGTCTGCAGCTGGCCGCCATGCGGGAAATCGGACAGGTTAGTGCGACCTTGTTGCGATGATGACAGACGTCTCGTCCAACTAGTCACCGTGCTTTTCTTGATTGCTAGGTCTGCGTAGACGTTCTGCAAGCGCCTTTCAATATGTGCGATACGCTGGTTTTGCACAGAAAGAAACTCAGTGACAGCTCTCTGCTTGGAACGCACCACCGTTACACACGCCATTTTGAAAGGCTACGTATAGCGCCGGCCCTATCGGACCTTCATGAAACTATAGGCACCGAAAGGGAAATATTCCATGATGTTTCACAACGAATTGCACATTTTTTCTACAGAAACTCGCCGAGAAAAAATACAAAAGTATACTCGTGCCCGTCTGACTCATATCTGAAACCAAAACCTATATTACGGCGTCAGAATTTAATGTTTAGTCAATGCCCATTATGTGGTGAACATGTCAAAAACGTTTGATTAATGTCGGATAGGTGCTTCATGGTGTAACACTTTCCTCTTCGCCAGTGTGTTTAGCCGCTCGTGCCTTCTTAGGTATTTCAATGGTATCTCTTTTACTGGCAATACTGTGTTAAGCAATGCGTTACAAAGACTTCTGACACTGCAGAAATATCTGCTCGTTCCCACATCTTGCATAGATTTTTAGAAAGGTCTACCATAAGCTTCTGCTGACTTGTAACTGTGTCAGATTCCGTTAATTTTTTTGAGTTCCGTAACTCAATGAGTAATAACGGAATCCTTAAATGATCACTTTGTTTTCCGTCCGTCCGTCAGTTTGTCTATCCGACTGTTCAAAGCTCTTGTTCTGAGTGACGGGTAGACATAACAATTTTAAATTTATGTCACACATAAAGCGAAGTAAAAAATTGAAGCTTGTAAGTGAATGGAGTCAAAAGATATGGCCATGTATGTCACATATTTTGCACTCTCAAACTCAGTCGACAAAAATATAGGGTACCTAGAACCATGAAATTTGGCAAGAAACAAGGTTTCACTCTAAAACCAAAGGAAATGCGGAAATTGTTAATTTGCAATTATATCACACGAAAAAGAATTTTTTGTCATTTGTTGGGTCTGTCTCTTACGATCCCTTTTTTCTCAAGAAAGGATTGAAATTTTTGCCATGTACTAAAGTCTATTGTCCCTTGGCGGCATAATGAACTTAACTGGCACAGAACCAAGAAATTTATTAAGAAGCAAGGTTTCACACTACAACAATGGAAGACATCCAAAAACTGTTGATCTGTAATTACATGACACTAAAAAATAAAATTTTGTCATTTTCTTCTCGATTGTCTCTCTGTGCCCCCCCCCCCCTCCCCCCGTCCGTTAAAACACCGCTGTAAACTTCTAGTTCAATGCAACAAAAAGATACGAGCATTTGTCAACTACTTTGATAATCGCAAACTTACTCGCTAAAACCTGCATTGTACTTTCACATGACGTAAAATGAAGAACTTTGACAAGAAGAAAGGTTTTCGCTTCCCGCGCCCGGGTTCCCGGGTTCGATTCCCGGCGGGGTCAGGGATTTTCTCTGCCTCGTGATGACTGGGTGTTGTGTGATGTCCTTAGGTTAGTTAGGTTTAAGTAGTTCTAAGTTCTAGGGGACTGATGACCATAGATATTAAGTCCCATAGTGCTCAGAACCATTTGAACCATTTTTGAAGAAGGGTTTCACAGTACAAGTAATAGAAAAATCTGAAAATTGTTAATTTTTAATTATATCACACGAAACAATTTTCTTTTGTCATTTGTTATCGAACTTCGAACTTGAAGTTAAAAAATTCTCGCATGTCTTGGAATCTCTGGGGCCGATATCTTGCCAGTATCGGTGTCGAAGATCTCGATAAGAGGAAAAAATAGTCGAACTCCTAGATTCCTGGAATGGATTAACTGCCCGTATACGTAATTAAATTTGTACAGAACCCTCCAGCGTGCGAGTCCTACTCGCGCCTGGTCAATGTTTTCATTCTGTGTGTACACAGGACAGATGTTACCCCTCCGTAACTACGTAAGGTGGCTATAATTTCGCACCTTACAAGCACTCATCCACATACTTTGCCGTGATCTATAAACACAATTAGGTATCATGTGATAGGTTGTACATCGTATATATGAATATATAAAGGAGACTGACATTGTCACGTACGTCTTGTAAATAATTGTTAACGCTTACTGCATAAAAGATGACGGAGTGTCTTTATTATAAAAAACGGCGTAATGAATGATTACCTATACTAGTAGAGGTTGGAACACCAGTGTAAATGAAACAGCTGGCGGAACTGAAGCCCTGGGTGGAAGCCCCACACAGGTGTGTTGGTCCTGCTTAAACACAGGAAAGAGCAAGACGGACGTCGTAGCATCTAAGTGCTGGAGCACAATAGAGTCGCGACTGGCCAGTATTGTAGCAGAACCAGAAGTATTATACTTCGGAAACTCTGAAAATCTTGGACACAGGTGAGAGGAACGAAGAAGCGGCACCTCGGAAACCACGCAGGCTGGGTTATTTCCAAGGCTTTTTACTCAGAAGCATACTATTGTACGAGTACAGTTTTTTCCTCGCAAACTTTCCGCGCTGGACGACAAAAGACTAAAATATGGTTGGTCGGCGTAAGGAAGAATCTGGAGAGAGGGAGAATATTCCATGGTTTCGGGAATATGATTCGTTTTTCGGAATTACGATGCTGGGGGGCCAAGCCTTGCTGGAGAGCCAGTGCTGGAGAGACGCGGTCTTCCGTTTTGAGCTCCCATGTGTGACGGTCGTACAGTATCAGCTTCTTGTTGGTAAGGAACGACTTGCTGTCTTTTCTCTCAGTAGAGTTTATAGTTAGAACGGTTAGGCACTGTATTGTTGTGTACTTATAAGATTCGGGACTTCGCCTCCAGGTTGGAAGTCGTCGTTGAGTAAGCAGCGTTCAGTGATTGAGAGCACTTCTTCTGCCTATACTTACGTTGAGACTTATCTGAACTCGGTCCTTGTGGCTGGGAGTTCGCGTTTCTCGTCGGTAGAACACAAAGAGGAAAAGACAGTATTGGAGTATAGTAGTCAGAGGTCCGCCTTCAGCCGTCCTACTCTTTGAAAGAGTTTATTTCGTGGCTGGAGTTCTTCCATCGTCGCAGACGTGTACGAGAACCATCACTCCGACGCACCGGACGCAGTACATACGGTGATATTGCTAATTGTTTTGACTTATTAGGGGCTATAAGGCTAAACAGCTGTGATCACGTAGGATTTATTCCACTGACGCTACACTCCATTGTAGATCATCTTTAAAGGTAGTGCCTTCTTGTGTTTGGTACATAGATAATGTCAGTCATTTCGCGTTATTTATATTAGATCGCGCAGTCATAATAAAAGGGCGGAGTTGTTCAATGGATCAGTAATTTTAGTTAGGAAAAATCAACATTTGTAATAAAGATTGTTTTTAATATACGACGAATGTATAAGCAGCAACAACGTTTATCATTTAGTATAATTAGTTTCCTTAATCATTCATTTCTGTTTAGGTTGGAATGTATACACTACTGGCCATTAAAACTGCTACACCACGATGATGATGTGCTACAGACGTGAAATTCAACCGACAGGAAGAAAATACTGTGATATGCAAATGATTAGCTTTTCAGAGCATTCACACAAGGTTGGCGCCGGTGGCGACACCTACAACGCGCTGACATGAGGAAAGTTTCCAACCGATTTCTCATACACAAACAGTAGTTGACCGCCGTTGCCTGGTGAAACGTTGTTGTGATGCCTCCTGTAAGGAGGAGAAATGCGTACCATCACGTTTCCGACTTTGATAAAGGTCGGATTGTAGCCTATCGCAATTGCGGTTTATCGTATCGCGACATTGCTGCTCGCGTTGGTCGAGATCCAATGACTGTTGGCAGAATATGGAACCGGTGGGTTCAGGAGGGTAATACGAAACGCCGTGCTGTATCCCAACGGCCTCGTATCACTAGCAGTCGAGATGACATGCATCTTATCCGCATGGCTGTAACGGATCGTGCAGCCACGTCTCGATCCCTGACTCAACAGATGGGGACGTTTGCAAGACAACAACCATCTGCACGAACAGTTCGACGACGTTTCCAGCAGCATGGACTATCAGGTCGGAGATCATGGCTGCGGTTACCCTTGACGCTGCATCACAGACAGGAGCGCCTGCGATGGTGTACTCAACGACGAACCTGGGTGCACGAATGGCAAAACGTCATTTTTTCGGATGAATCCAGGTTCTGTTTACAGCATCATGATGGTCGCATCCGTGTTTGGCCACATCGCGATGAACGCACATTGGAAGCGTGCATTCGTCATCGCCATACTGGGGTATCACCCGGCGTGATCGTATGGGGTGCCACTGGTTACATGTCTCGGTCACCTCTTGTTCGCATTGACGGCACTTTGAACAGTGGACGTTACATTTCAGATGTGTTACGACCCGTGGCTCTACCCTTCATTCGATCCCTGCGAAACCCTACATTTCAGCAGGATAATGTACGACCGCATGTTGCAGGTCCTGTACGGGCCTTTCTGGATACAGAAAGTGTTCGACTGCTGCCATGGCCAGCACATTCTCCAGATCTCTCACCAATGGAAAACGTCTGCTCAATGGTGGCCGAGCAACTGGCTCGTCACAACACGCCAGTCACTACTCTTGATGAACTGTGGTATCGTGTTGAAGCTGCATGGGCAACTGTACCTGTGCACACCATCCAAGCTCTGCTTGATTACGGCCAGAGGTGGTAGTTCTCGGTACTGATTTCTCAGGGTCTAAGCACCGAAATTGCTTGAAAAAGTAAACACATGTCAGTTCTAGTATAATATATTTGTCCAACGAATACCCGTTTATCGTATGCATTTCTTCTTGGTGTAGCAATTTTAATGGCCAATAGTGTATGTAAAAGAGCCCTACGAGATCCTATGATCTGCTTTAGAGGGGAGTCAGACAGGGCCAAATATTCATTGTAGCGTTTATTATTTTCCGTTGCGCGCAGTCGTTTAACACCCGCCTGCAGGAGGATCTTGGAACGAATGCATCTGCAATGACACCATTTACTTGGCAGTTTCAGCTTTTGATTTTCGTCTCATTTGCTCTGTCCGCAGGAGACCCCCTGCCTTCAGCAGGCAGCAGAGCACGTGGACTACAAGAGCCGCGGCACGGCCGCCTTCTCGTACCACCGTTTCGAGGACAGCGACTAGTCAGAGCGAGGGCGGGCCGGCCAGCGGACGGCAGGGGGACCGCACCGCACCAACTGCGGGGGAAGCGCCTCGGCTGACTGCGTGGCGGAGTCCCCACTCACTGACATGATTTACTGCAACGAGTACGAGTTCTCGTCTCATTCAACCTTCATGTCATGAACTTCTTCTGACAAAGTATATACTGCTTAACACGAAACATCAGGCACACACTAGGCACGAAACCCTCGCATAACCTCATTTTTACACTTTTAATGTCCAGTGCAACAGAAAAGAATGAACTCAAACGTGATTACACAACACAGAGTACGTCAAAATTTCCAAACATTTGTCTCTTATTCTGTATATTCGTCTTGATGTAAACATTCAATCGCTTTCTGCAGAACACCTCATTGTGAAAATAAAATACTGACTGTGATAAACAGAGTTCATTAAGTCCTCTAGCTTTCTACTGAAGTTACTTATTTGTGGATTGCTAATCATTTCTAAGAGTAAACATGGTATGCTTGAAAGGCACATCTATTAACTATACAGGGTGTTAGATACATAAGTGCAGATATTTCTAGTGATATCTGAGGACAATTTATTAAAAAACATTATATCAGTGTTTACTTCATTTGTAGACCAATAATTATTACTAAGCGCTATTACGCGTAGTATGTTTTTAGATTGATTAGCACAAGTGGAATTAGCAAGACGTTTATTTTCCCCTGGATAGCAGATCAGGTATTGAAGCGAGGATGCATGGAGGCTAGTGTAGTCTGTACTGACAAGCGTAGTTCACTTCTTGGTGCAGTTACGACCGTGCAGAAAATATCAGGTAATAAATTACCTGATGTGTCTGCAGGAAGTCTGTTAGACACAGAGAAAAAAAAACACACACACTGAAGTCGGTACATATTAAGGTACCAATGATCGCAATATCTGTAGCTATACTCCTAAAGTCCTGTATTTAGGCTGATTAAAAATATAGTCGTTTATTGTCCAATAAGAACTTACCATTTCTACTTCATAACTATTCAAAGCTAGGTAACGTAAGTGCTTATATGTATTTCTTCATAACGTCTATGGTTTATATCTGTGGTGTTTTCGTTAGCACTTCAGAAGCCATATGCAAAACTCGCTATCTCCAAATTTCACAGTGACTGACATTGTGTTGCGTCCTCAATAAATGTGCTAAGTTTCGGTTCATTCGCCGCTCAGTCTGTTCTGCAAGTTTTGATTCTACCTCACGTTCACTGCATTTCCTTTGTCCTAAATTCCTTCAGTTGGCTCATATGCGAACCTTTCAATCTTTCCTCAGATACATAATTCACTACTTACCCGTTTCTCCTGATTTTTTCACATTTCCATGGATCTAATTGTCTAACAATAAAGCTTTTTGTGATTCGCCGAAAGCTTTCTTGGCACTTCGCTTATCATGTTTTCTGGAGAATTTATGTCAACAATTTGCTCCAGATACCGTTGAACCGCATCATGCGACGTGATAATCTTTTAATTGCCGCCTCGTTATAAAATAATTTCTAGGCATGTTTGTTCTCTGTCATAGTCTGTTAACAGCTTGGTATGCGCTATGATATGAGTTGTGTGGTTTATCTACGCGCTTCCAGCAAACGAAGCAATGTACTTTATCATTTCCTTTTTGTAACGATATTGTTCCAAAACTAAGTACCCATTAAAATCTGCATCATACCGTCGACATATAAACTACCTCCTTACAATATACAGTCTGTTTTCTAATGTTCATATTTTTCAAGTATTTTTTGTAAAGAAAGGTGAATATGGGTACAGAATACATACTTCCTTTAAAAATTGATTAAATTTATATCCCGTAATTCGTGTGTTAGTTATTCGGGGATATATGTTGTGCATTTTTCCTCTTGATTCTGAATTAAAAACTTTGTAGTTTCTTTAAAACTATTGGAGCTAGCTTTTGCGAAATATAAATTCTACACTCCATATTTTTAATTTTTATAACCGTTTCCTGAAGTTATATATCATGGTGTACACTTCTATATTAAATCCTCTACATACCTCTCATGCTGCTGGCCGAAATCAATTAAGGTAGCCTATATTTTGTATTAAAACTTTCTACCTAGACTATCTTAATTCCAATCCGAAATTTAAGAAATTATGACAAATTTTACTTGCTTCGCTACGCTTTTTAAACGACATGGAATGTGTGTACGTCCAAACGATAACTGCAACATTTACCAGAACGAGTCTTTGAGTATGCAGTGGAGTGTGAGTCGAACTGAACTTCCTGAGGAATTAATGTCGGGGGTAGTGATGAAGTTCTCATTCAGGTCCTAGACGGATAAGACATCGTTGAAATGTGAACACAACGTATTAATAGCTGTATTTGATGATTTCACACTGTGGAACAGGTATATAAACATTCCTTTTTTGCCTGGGTACGACGCTATGATGTAGTACAAAGCTTCGTCCATACAGCCTGGGATCTCAGTCTTAGCCCTGCACGTTTTGTCAGAACTTATCGCAGAAAGAAACACAGATACGTTTTCAAAACTGATGAAATCTTTAGTCAAACCAAAGTAAGGTAAAACCATGTTATCGGCTTCACTGAGGAGAACAACGTTAATTTTTGTGAAAACTAAAACATCTAGAGAGATTGACATGAATAAATCAAAATTCTGAGGACGTGAAGAGCAGTTTGACAGTTATAAGTGAAGGAAGAAATAGCATCGAAAGGTGTTTTGGAAAAAGTGCCAGTGCTTGAAAAAGGTGTAAAATGGTTCAATAGAACTACTGTTACGAATGCTTAGTTCACAGTTTCTTTGCACGATAAGTATTAAACAAGCAATTAAATACAAAAAAATGTAAGATGGAGCGCCTAATAAAGCTAAGTGGAGGCATTAGGGAAATAACACAAGGTCTGGATGCGGAAGGAAACCGGCCGTGTCCTTTTCAGAGAACCATTCCAACATTTGCTTTGGCTGTTTAGGAAATCCTCTGCAGAACTAGACCTGGATGGGTGGACGAGGATGTGAGCCCCAGCACATCTGGCTGAGAGTCCAGAGCCCCATCCGATACGTCACCTCTCTCGGGAAAGGCAGGAGATGTCAATGAGGAGAGTTATAAACAGGGTCCGGATTTTAATGACCTAAAAAAACAGCGAAATATGTAAACATTTATGACGTAAAGCTTACACAAATATGATATTAAATAAAATATGGCTTTACCTAAGTTTCTTAAAAACGTTCTTGTTATTTTTTTTATACACTATGTAATACAAAATTAACTTCTGAACAAATTGTGCATATGGTACTTACTTTTCGAAGTCTTTGAAACTAGCTAGTACCTATTTTTCAATTGTCTGCATGTATCTGAAAAAATTTAAGTTCAGTGAAAAAAAATAACACCTATCCAAACAACAAAACCATGTTTTTACTACAGCACACCACCCGTTTAAAGTATTCTGCCAATTTTCAGTTTCCACAAAATTGCATTCGATTGCAAGGTGGAGTTTTTGGTTTTCCATTTCAGAAGTCTACGTTTGTCGCTGAGGATGGCTTTGTACCTGGAAAAGCTCACTTCCACATTACAGGACGTCACAGGGGCATATCTGAAGGCGGATAGGTCACTGTAGGCCCGCTGTAGTTAACTGTCTTCAAATTTTGTTGCAGTGCAAGGAAGATTACCACTAATTTTGCACATTGTAGAATAGGCTATCCAGGATTCCGTTTGGGAAGACTTCGCAATTTGTTGTTCATATAGTCAGCCACATGACCACGAATTCGACCCACGTCACACATGATGAACAATATCCAGGGCGTCACACAGTTGAGTACCTCCTCCACTTTTGATAGCACTTGATTCATCGTTATATAGCTCACGAAACATTGTCTTTATTCTGGTGTAGTTGGTGCAGTAATATAGCACCATAAGCCAAAAACCCCATCGTGTAAGAACAGGTTGAGGGTGGCAGGTCAGTGAAGGTAGACACCATGTAACTTATTTTGTATTCAAACTAAATAGTGTGACCACGTGTGCAATGTTTATTTCGTCGGAAGCCGCCTTTGTTGGCTTCGAGAGCGTTTTGTCGACCCCGCGTAGCAATCAATGTATTACGTCAGTGAACCGACTAGTGTGTTACACGGCTTGCCTGCTATAGTCCTGATAGATAAGCTTTGTGGTAATTGTTGTGTTTATTTGTGACAATATTACCTGAAATATTGTCATGTGAGCAACGTTTTCATGTTTTTATTTTTGTATCCTAAGAAATTCGTCAGATATATACATTTTTGGCAAAAGTTGACCGCAGTATGACCTATTAAGGCAAATGAAATTACAACTAAATCAATACCATTAGCTTCTGACGGGCGTTGATATACATCAACGGGAACAGTTGAAAATGTGTGCCCCGACCGGGACTCGAACCCACGATCTCCTGCTTACATGGCAGACGCTACATCCATCTGAGCCACCAAGGGCACAGAGGATAGTGCGACTGCAGGAATTTATCCCTTGTTCGCTCCTGGTGAGACCCACATTCTCAACTTATAGTCCACACACTACATTCAAAAAATGGTTCAAATGGCTCTGAACACTATGGGACTTAACATCTGTGGTCATCAGTCCCCTAGAACTTAGAACTACTTAAACCTAACTAACCTAAGGACATCACACACATCCATGCCCGAGGCAGGATTCGAACCTGCGACCGTAGCAGTCGCGCGGTTCCGGACTGAGCGCCTGAACCGCTAGACCACCGCGGCCGGCCACTGCATTCGTAGTGTCCCTGCCATTATACCCATTACTCGTGTCAGACAATCCACCAAGTCCCGTAAGAGTTCAGGCAAATCGTGTGCATCCACACCGAGGAAGGTCATTTGCCGGTTAGCCTTAACTATATGAAGATGGCATCTGTTCTTTCAAACATGTCCGAAAGAACAGATGCCATCTTTGTATTATGGCAAAAGTTGGCCGAAATATAACCTGTTACTAAAACATATGTAAATATGACCCTAGATGTACAATAAAAACACGTTTTTCTGTACTACAATACGTGCATTCGTGAATAAATTGTTATAGAATCCACTCTAAAGTTCGAAAAAGATGTGACTTGTCATTAAAATCCGGGCCCTAGTTATAAATCATCCACACTTAGCCATTAAATGAACGAAAGGAACAGAAGAACAACAATCGGTGCACTCAATGAAACACGTACTCGTAAACAGTTGTATCTGTTGTTTTGGTGAGCGCTCCTGTCGCCACGGCCGACTCGCTTGATTATGCTTGTACTGGGTGACACTGTGGTAGTCCGAGGAAGGACACCCAAGGTGCACCACATCAGCGCACTTGATGGCCACAGATCATGGACGCGCTCTGCATGAGACAGTCCATATTCGAGTCACCTTGTGAAGTTCTAACCTACACAATCATTCTTGTCAGTGAGTTTGACAGAGGTATCTTGCGTTATTTTTTAAAACTTATCTGATTGTTAGTCATCTAACGTAAGGTAAGTCGTTTCTATTGTTCTTGTTACCTTAATTACACAGTACTTGGCGTAATACTTTTTTACTATATCACTGTTTAAACAGGATCTTTTGGCCTACAAAAGTAGTACCCCGTTGTTTCCGTAAACCAGTAACGTTCAGCTGGAGCCGCTTAGTATTGTTTCTTTCTAGGTCATCAAGATGTCTAGAAAATATGTTCGAAAATCAGAACAACAAACACGGGTTCAAATGGCTCTGAGCACTATGGGACTTAACATCGGAGGTCATCAGTCCCCTAGAACTTAGAACTACTTAAACCTAACTAACCTAAGGACATCACACACATCCACGCCCGAGGCAGGATTCGAACCTGCGACCGTAGCAGTCACGCGGTTCCGGACTGAAGCGCCTAGAACCGCTCGGCCACCGCGGTCGCAACAAACACGGGATCCTGTTGCAAAGACACTGGCCATATTACCCCTTAGGCACGGAGAAGTGGTCCCCACATAAATCTTCATAAAATGTACATAGTTCCTATAAATATTTTTTTTTCAATTAAAAATATTTGATGTGATACCTTACAAAATGCAGATTCAAACTGAGTAAACGGTAAGCTTCTATCAGTAGCCCCGCTTTGTAGAACATTCGATTTCTATTAGAGTGGCCACTTTTCCCCACCTTCCCCTATAGGGCGCATTGCAGATAATCACTCGAAATTTTAGTACTGGACAGCCAGAACCTGTGAGTAGGCATACTATTGAGAACCACCTCCTCGCTACGGAATGTAGAAGGCATCATACAACATACGTATCTGTTCTGTTCACTTTACAGAGATTAGCGTGAATTGGGAAACAATGAATGAAGTAGGGAAAAAGGCCGGTTGTACTGAAACTTCGTTAGAAAGGATCGGTCGTGCGAAACTCAGCTTACCGTTTCCTCACGCGGTATCCTGTGAAATATGGATGAAGGGCAAAAGGCAGATTCCGCATTCCTAGATTTCCGGAAAGCTTTTGACACGGCGTTCCACTGGAAAAAATTAAGGAAGGTACGAGCATATGTAGTAGGTTCCCAGATATGTGAGTGGCTCGAAAACTTCTTAAGTAGTAGAACCCAGTATGTTGTCTTCGATTGCCAGTGTTCATCAGATGTAAGAGTATCGTCAGGATGCACCCAGGGAAGGGTTCTGGGACCGCTATTATTTTCTAGATACGTAAGTAATCTGGTGGACAGGGTGGGCAGTAATCTGCGGTTGTTTGCTCACGATGCTGTGGTGTACAGTAACTTGTCGAGGTTGGGTGACTGTAGGACCATATAAGATGATTCACACAAAAATTCTAGTTGATTTGATGAATGACGGCTTGCTCTAAATGTAGAAAAATATAAGATAGCGCGAATGAGTAAAGAAAACAAACCTGCAATGTTCGGATACAGCATTAGTAGCGTCGTGCTTGACACAGTCACGGCGCCTAAATACCTGGACGTAACGGTGCAAAGCGATATGAAATGGAACGAGCGTGTGAGGATTGCAGTGGGGAAGGCGAATGGTCAACTTCGGTTTACTGCGAGAATTCTGGGAAAGTGTGGTGCATCTGTATAGGAGACCGCATAAAGGACAGTAGTGCGGACTATTCTTGAGTACTGCTCCAGTGTTTGGAATGCGTTCCTGGTCGGATTATAGGAAGGTAGCGAAGAATTTCAGATGCAGGCTGCTAGATTTCTTACCGTTAGGCTCCAACAATATGCAAGTGTTACGGAGATACAGCGAGACCTCAAATAGGAACCCCAGAGAGAAAGGAACATTCTTTTCCAGGAACACTCCCGAGAAAATTTAGAGAACAGGCATTTGAAACTGACTGCAGTACGATTCTATTGCCGCCAACATAAAGGTCACGTAGATACGACAGGAGAAATTAGGTTTCGTACGGAGGCATATAGATAGTAGTTTTCCCCTCGCTATACAGGTAATCATTAACAAAACCGACAAACTGCAGGAACAGATTTCAGACTGGAAATGGAGGAAAAAAGGTCCTATGAACCTGTGTCCAGAGATGGACGGTGTGCGTGCAAGGACAAGAAGTCATCGTGGAATACAGTACACAAATGCATCGAATCCACGTCGCAACAGATGAACAGAGTGGCCTCCGTGGGATTGCAGGTGATAGAGACAGTAGCGCATGCCACGCAGGATACACGTAATCGTACTTTCGCTTGCATCATGTTAGCGGGCCACTTGGCTGGAGCTTGTACTAAGGGCTCGCCTCAATATCCTGTAGAATCCAGTCGTCCAAATCTAAGCACAGTACGCCGCCTCTCTGCACTTTCGCCTGTGTGAAAGGACCTATTACTGCACAAATGCCCAAAAAGGACTTGAAATGTTGTGTGATACGGTTGATGTCTGTGAGTGTACTTGTTTTGGTATAGTCTTGCTGCCTCTCAAACGTTTTCATCCCGGCTTGTTCCGACATGATTACCGTACGCTGCGTCAATCACACAGCCTGCAACACACAAGGAACACACGGCACGTGGTCAGAGGAACTGTCATTCGTCAGCGCCATCTATCATGGAAAACTGGCATTTCCGGACACTTATTCAGAGGACCTTTTATCTTCCATTTCCAGTCAGGAATCCGTCCCTGCAGTCCGTCGGTTTTATTAATGTTCACCCTGTATTTGCGAGTAGAACGGGAAGGAAATAACTACTAGCGGTACTCGGTACTGTCCACCACGTACCGTATGGTGGCTTGCGAAGTATATACACTAACGGCCATTAAAATTGCTACACCAAGAAGAAATGCAGATGATAAACGGGTATTCATTGGACAAATATATTATACTAGAACTGGCATGTGATTACTTTTTCACGCAATTTGGGTGCATAGATCCTGAGAAATCAGTACCCAGAACAACCACCTCTGGCCGTAATAACGGCCTTGATACGCCAGGGCATTGAGTCAAACAGAGCTTGAATGGCGTCTACAGGTACAGCTGCCCATGCAACTTCAACACGATACCACAGTTCATCAAGAGTAGTGACGGGCGTATTGTGACGAGCCAGTTGCTCGGCCACCATTGGCCAGACGTTTTCAGTTGGTGAGAGATCTGGAGAATGTGCTGGCCAGGGCAGCAGAAGACCATTTTCTATATCCAGAAAGGCACGTACAGGACCTGCAACATGCGGTCGTGCATTATCCTGCTGAAATGTAGGGTTTCGCAGGGATCGAATGACGGTGGGAGCCACGGGTCGTAACACATCTAAAATGTAACGTCCACTGTTCAAAGTGCCGTCAATGCGAACAAGAGGTGACCGAGACGGGTGATACCCCAGTATGGCGATGACGAATACCTACTTCCAACGTGCGTTCACCGCGATGTCACCAAACACGGATGCGACCATCATGATGCTGTAAACAGAACCTGGATTCATCCGAAAAAATGTTTTGCCATTCGTGCACCCAGGTTCTTCGTTAAGTACACCATCGCAGGCGGTCCTGTCTATGATGCAGCGTCAAGGGTAACCGCAGCCATGGTCTCCGAGCTGATAGTCCATGCTGCTGGAAACGTCGTCGAACTGTTCGTGCAGAAGGTTGTTGTCTTGCAAACCTCTCCATCTGTTGAGTCAGGGATCGAGACGTGGCTGCACGATCCGCTACAGCCATACGGATAAGATGCCTGTCATCTCGAGTGCTAGTGATACGAGGCCGTTGGGATCCAGCATGGCGTTCCGTATTACCCTCCTGAACCCACCAATTCCATATTCTGCTAACAGTCATTGGATCTCGACCAACGCGAGCAGCAATGTCGCGATACGATAAACCGCAATCGCGATAGGCTACAATCCGACCTTTATCAAAGTCGTAAACGTGATGGTACGCATTTCTCCTCCTTACACGAGGCAGCACAACAACATTTGACCAGGCAAGCCGGTTAACTACTGTTTGTGCATGAGAAATCGGTATGAAACTTTCCTCATGTCATCAAGTTGTAGGTGTCGCCACCGGCGCCTCATCTTCGTGATGTAGCAATTTTAATGGCCAGTAGTGTATGTAGATGTAGATACCTGCGGTATACTGGTACACTACGAAATACAAAAAAAAAAAAAAAAAATGAAATAGTAAATCCCGGATTGCGATTCATTTGCCATCATACAATCTGTGCCTCCAGATAATGTAAAACCTCATCGTCCTTGAACTGTATGAGAATCCTTTGAGGGACACTCCATGAACATCCTGATTCTTGTGTGTGGGCCATCATTAAAAACAGAACCGTTTAGCGCAATGGATAATTGCGAGGTCAACAGTAAATAACGGAAAAGGGATTTCAAGGGGTTGCTCTCAAGGATCACTTAATTATTCTTTAATTTGAAACTTGACTGAAACTTTCTGGCAGATTAAAACTGTGTGCCCGACCGAGACTCGAACTCGGGACCTTTGCCTCTCGCGGGCAAGTGCTCTACCACCTGAGCTACCGAAGCACGACTGTTTTCAGTGCACACACACATCTGTTAATCTTCTTGATCTGGGCATGCTGGATTGCACAGGGGATCAGTGTTATTTAGCTTTAAGGAATGTCTTATGAATGACAAAGTGGACACAATTTATTCTATAAATGTATGGTACAAAAAAGAAGAAAAACTGCGTATCGTAACTTGAATTAGATGTAGATCCCTTAATATGTATGATATAATGGTCTAAGGAAGGTAATCACTCCACTTGGAGTGAGGCTAGTCACGTGCTCATGAAGGCGCAATAACACACATGCACAGAGAGCGGAAACGTCTACCTCTTCTAACTTTTAAAACATTGAAATAACCATCAGAGTGAGAGAGGGAGTCAGCATCGTTACTAGGACTCAAGAATTCCTTTTAAAATCTGGAACTGGAGAACAAATTCCCCCTCTGCGCAAGCTAGCATCTACAACATGCTCAGCAGTATTAAACGACAGCTACTAAATTGCGGGCACATAGGGTGAATTACACTCACTGAGTATAAGTTGCAATAAACTATTATTTAAACAAAGATTCGTGCATGATATGCGGAAACACACGACTAACATGCAAATGATAATTACTGAAGGCATTTATACACCATACCTAACCGCTCTGTACCAGCACTGCAGGACAAAGGCTGAGACATCACACAACGATTCAGTATACGGACCATGAAAGATTCGAAATTAAATGAATGAATAAGCTGTTGGCGGGAATCTCGCACTGCCACCACACGTGGAGCTCGTCCTGACGGAACAAGGCGCACCCTATCACATCACACTCAACACTCGAAATTCAGAAAAAAGAACTACAACGAGATACTGCGGATTACTTCCCTAACAAAATGTAGCTGAAAGAGATTAAACACCCTTGCAAACTACATTAACTCATTCTGATACCTTCATATCCTGACCAAGCTGCTCACTAGAGCAGGTCTGTATTCTTACAGCTACGCTGTCGGAACAAGAATGAAGCGAGAAGTCGCGAAGTGGCCGCGCGCTTTAAGGCGCCATGTCCCGTATTGCGTCCCCTCCCGCCGGAGGTTCGAGTCCTCCCTCGGGCAATGGTGTGTGTGTGTGTGTGTGTGTGTGTGTGTGTGTGTGTGTTGTTCTTAGCATAATTCAGTTTAAGTAGTGTGTAAGTCTAGGGACCGATGACCTCAGCAGTTTGGTCCCTTAGGAAATCACACACAGTTGAACATTTTTGAAGCGAAAAGCGCGTGTCCGAACCTCCTCTCACTCGGATAGGTTGCGGGCAGAATCCCGTTAAGCAACATATAGCCAACAGAAATCCTGTACCACACTGAACTAGTAGCAATATTTGACACTGAGCACTGCTCGCTTCTCTTTGCTATCTCCTTCCACCAAGCTAAGTTGGCAAGACACACAACCGCTACATTACTTACTATACTTTGCCCGCAGTTACATTTGAACAGCACTCATTCTCTTGTTTAACCATCCATTCATTCTGGAAAGGAAAGTGAGTAGAAATAGGTCATAAACAAATTAAATATATGAAGAGGTGGGGTCATCCCTCCTCCACAGGCTTGTCATACAATTTGGTAGAATTAAATACAGTGCGAGCTGGAGATTATGAGCACATTTGTACTTGATACATGTCCGAAATTTATGAAACGATTCTAAAGAGACTAGTTGACTCGTTTCAGTGTGTGTGTGTGTGTGTGTGTGTGTGTGTGTGTGTGTGTGTGTGTGGCCTGCGTTGTGCACATGACGTAACCTCAGCCTTCGTGAGTGCATCTTGGACGGTACCGAGTGAGATGTATTATCCTTGGAACTAGCTGTCATAAATCTACTTGAATTATGGATGACGGCTGAGAGATTGTGAAACAGCGCAATATAGTGTTATCTCCAGTGCGTGGAAGTCCATACCACAACACAAACACGCTGCTACGCAAACGACTCTCATTCATTCGCTCATAATGCACACCGGTCGACTTTCCATGACACCAGCTGTACGAGACATGTAGATATTGGAGACAACATAGGAATACATGCGTAGACATCATCAGAAGTGTGTCTCGCAACATACATCTGATGTGCAAAATTTAAGGACGAAATTAACTTTCGCATGAAGTGTTACTGCCAAGTAACATAGTTCGGTGGAACTTGGACCATACACTCGATGAACTGCTACAGTACAGTACAGTACAGTACAGTAGAGAAGATAATTGAAAGAAATACGCAATGAGACGAACAGTAATGACACTTTTATTCAGACACAATAATTACACTAAAACAACGCGGTTTATGATAATTCCCTGGACAGTACAAAAGGCAGGACACGGTTCTCAACAGGGTATGTGATGTTCATGGAAAGCAGTGCACGTTCTGCAACGGGCATCCATGCTGGCCAGGAGGCTGGTAAGGAGATCTTGTGATAGAGCGTTCCATTTCTCCAGCAGCGCGGTTGACAGTTGCTGGAGGGCAGTTGGTGCATGTGGCCTTGCTATAATACGTTTCCCCAACGCGTTCCATACGTACTAAATAGGATTCATCGGAGTGGGCAGGCCAGTCCATTCGAGAAATAGCCTCTGATTCCAAGAGCTTGTCCACCTGCGCTCTTAGATGCGGCCGCGCATCGTCATCCATAAAAATGATGTCACGACCGAATGCACTGCAGAAACGACGCACGTGGTAGAGGAGTACAGTGACGCAATAAGGACGAACGGTGAGTGTATCGTGTTCAAAGATTTGGACGTCAGTACGCCCATGTAACATTATGCTTCCCCTCACTGTAACACCTGGAGCACCAAAACGATCATTCTCAACAACGTTCCTGGGCTCATTACGTGTTACCACCTCTCACCACATGAGGGTACGTCCAGAATCACTACTCGGACTGAATCTGATGTTATCCGAAAAGAACACGGCACCATCGCAAACGATGCCACCGATGAACGGATGTCAACGGAACACAACGTACTGGTCGTCGACCAAAGAGAATTCCAGCATTCAGTAGCCGTGCCGCTGTGGAGCGTGAGACTGCATTCATTGCAGTCCTGTGAAATGTGGTTGTAATTGCATCCGCTGTTATACGTGCGTGCCTTATTGCCTGTTACACAGTACAGCGGTCACCTGCTGCTGTAGCTGACCGTGGTCGACCATCTTCTCTCCTTCGGAGATCAGCGCCTGTGGATCGGAACGCTCCCCATGGCGTAAAACTATTCCATGAATATTAGAAAACTCTTGGGCTACACTTGTCACACTTCGTTCTTCTTCCAGTTTCCCAATGATTCTTTCCCACTTGAAGTCATCCAGACATTGTCTCAGAGATATTTTGTAATGGTCAATGCCACAGTGCACCGTAACTGCTCACTGATTGACGCACACTGTCTTTTCCCGTTCATGCAACTGCCTTGTGTTGCTGTTGGCATTACAATAACGCTCCCCTCAAGCCATATGATGTCCAACTTCCTGTGCACGACTGGAAGACGTCTGGCAATATGTTCCTCCACTTTCATTCATTTCCAAAAGGCAATTAACATGTTACGTTACTTTATCTGTCTCGTCCTCGCTTTTTGGAGAGCAGTGTTTTAAATATTAATCTACTCCAATTCGGTAAGCATTGAAACTAAACATTCACTGATATCAGCCAGTCGAAGTCGCCAACGATACCCCGTCAGTCCAAAAAGTTTCGATACTCGATTAATAGAACTGACAGAAAAGTTAAGATGGCGTTTGCAGTTCATCAGTTGCTGTTCACTGTCAACTTTAGTGCAACGCACAGAACGTTCATACAACGCGTGTCACTTGCGCAACCGTCTTGGTGAAAGAGCGGAGACCCATTTTAAACTTTGACGTTTTGTAGTAGGTTCGGTGCTGATAACGCAACTCTCGTCACCGGTAATGATTTTTTTCCCAGAAGAGAACTGTCCGCATTCTTCATTTCAATCAAGTGGATGCAACCGCCCACGCGTCGTTGTTTTTATTCGGGAGTAAAGGACTATGAGACACACTTCGTACACACTTGTCTCTTCTTCAAAACTTCCTGGATAATGTCTTGAACGCCGTAGTGGCCGAGCGGTTCTAGGCGCTTCAGTAGTTCCACGTTCTAGGGGACTGATGACCTCAGATGTTAAGTCCCATAGTGCTCAGAGCCATTTGAACCAATCTCTTGAACACTTGATTTACAGATGTTACTCCGTTGTCATCTGTAACACAATAGTGTTGACACACTACGACCGCCTGTCCGTAACGTAACACAGCCTGCTCCCCACTGAGAGATGGAATGCACATTTGTTGTTTACAGCAGTTAGTTCAAGCTGCCCCCGTAGTTACTGCGCTGAAGTCGCTCGTACGCCAGGAACAAAACCAGCGCCGCAACTTTTTGGACGGGCGCTGTATATTCCTTTTGGAGCCGGTATTTAAAACCAAGCTCAGACGGTTTAGAGGTCACTGTTGCACAACCACATATATAATGTCTTCTTCTTTGTGTAACCTAGCGTTCTAAATGTAGCATATCAACAAAATGGTTCAAATGACTCTGAGCACTATGGGACTTAACCTGAGGTCGTCAGTCCCCTAGAACTTAGAACTACTTAAACGTAACTAACCTAAGGACATCACACACATCCATGCCCGAGGCAGGATTCGAACCTGCGACCGTAGCAGTCGCGTGGTTCCAGACTGAAGTACCTAGAACCGCTCGGCCACACCGGCCGGCAGTATATCAACAGAAATTTCACACCCACAGTCACGTTTTCTTAGGATTGCTCCCTTCAATGTCTGTGTGGGGATGGACTGTAGACTGATCCACTGCGAAATATTTATTTCCATTCTCCTGCTAGCAGTCAGATTATACTAATGTTATGTTTGTATTGTGTTATTATTGCCCAGTAATTCGTCTCGCGTTTATATCGCTTATCATCTGCAGTTACATGCGTACGTACGAATATGAGGGGCCTTCTATAAGCAGGTTCTGAAAGCAGGTTGGTTTTGTCCAGGATTCCAATACATCATATTTTCCCCATTCTTTTGGCTACAAAACTTCTTTTTCAACATAATCTCCTTTCAGTGCGACGGACCGTATGACCACATGGTCGAAGCAAACGTCTTGCTGCATCAGTAACCTCCTCATCACCCACATAATGCTTCTCACGCTGTGCGTCCTCCACTGGGCCAAACAGAATGGAATAGAAGGATGCCAGACCCGGGCTGAACGTGGACGAGGAAGAACAGTCCAGTGAAGTTTTGTGAGGTCCTCTGCAGTGCACAGGCTTGTATGAGACCTTGCGTTGTCACGGAGAAGGAGAAGTTCGTTTGTATTTTTGTGGCGATGAACATGTTGAAGTCGATTCTTCAATTTCCTAAAGGTAGCACAGTACACTTGAGAGTTGATCGTTGCAACTTGAGGGTGTACATCAAACAGAATAGCCCTTCAGAGTCCCAGAAGACCGTCGCCATTACTTCACCACCTGAAGATGCCGTTTTGTTTCCGGGTCGAAGTGGTGAAACGGTGTATCATCGCCTGTGACGATGTTTGACAAAAAATTGTCACCATCAGCCTCGTAACGCACAAGCAATTCCACAAAGGTGGTCCTCTATAAGCAGGTTCTGAAAGCAGGTTGGTTTTGTCCAGGATTCCAATACATCATAGTTTCCCCATTCTTTTGGCTACAAAAACTTCTTTTTCAACATAATCTCTTTGTGGCCTTCTGTTAGGCTGCGAGGAACCCAGCCTACACACACCTTTGAGTACCCCAACTGGTGAACGAATGTGTCAGCACTACCAACAGGTGATCCGTCGATCACCTCGAATGACAGTGTCCACAACTTCCAACACTGCAGGAGTCGCAGCTGTGTGCCGCCCGCCAGCACGGCGGAGATCAGACAAGTTTGCGCGAAATTGTTGGATGATGACAGACGCCTCGACTTACCGTGCTTTTGTTTACTGCCACGTCTCCGTAGACATTCTTTCAACGCTTATGAATATCTGCTATGCTTTGGTTCTCCGCAAAAGAAACTCAGTGACAGCTCTCTGCTTGCAAAACACCTCCGTTACAGACACTATTTTGAACGCTACGTATAGTGCCGTCACCTCTTGAAACTTCATGAAAATGTAGGGACTGAAGTGTGAATTTTCCACTTTGTCCCAGAAAAAATTGCGCAATTTTTCAACTGAAATTGGCAGAGAAAAAGTGTGTTGCTTTACTAATTGAAGGCCCCTCGTGATACAAGGTACACAAAAATAAGAGATGCTATATATTCCGTAATTTCATAACCAGATGTAGTTGACGCTACTTGAATTTTCATGACTTATACTATCTACTCATAAAGGGAATGATGATGTTAGTTCAGAATGCGTAGCTATAAAACATAGCATTAAAATATTGTGGCAGTGAATATTCAAAAAATAGATACTAATGAATTTTACATTGCGACCGCACCACTGTCGGGAATTGAAGAAGTCTGATTCAGTTCAGGAGATACCAGGTGTACTGATATGAAATGAGCGTTTTTTTGTGAAAATGAAACACTAATTTTGAACTGAAAAGTAAAAACGTTTTATTTAAACTACTGACCATTGCTTTCTATACATTTGACCACCTTTCTGGCAATTTGTGGACACCACGCCAATAGAAATGTTCGTCTTTTGAAGCAAACCAATCAGACAACCAATTTTCGACGTCTTCGTAGGAATCGAAGTGTTCCTCAGCCAGTGCGTGTCCCACAGATGAAAACAAATGGTAGTCGGAAGGGGCCAAGTCTGGTGAAAACGGTGGGTGGGGTAGCAGCTCCCAGCCATGTGTTTTGATTGTATCCTGAACAAGTTTTGCTTTGTGTGCAGTGCATTGTCGGGTAAAAAAATTACTTTTCTATGTCTTCTGGCCCATTCAGGTCTTTTTTCGATCAATGCATAGTTCAAATTGATCATTTGTTGTCTGTACCGATTAGTATTCACAGTTTCGCCGTGTTTTGGAAGCTCATGATACACCAGACCTTTCTGATCCCACCAAACACAGAGCATTGTCTTCTTGCCGAATCGATCTGGTTTTGCAGTCGATGTTGATGGTTGTCTCCGATTAACCCATGATTTTTCCCGTTTAGGATTCTCAAAATAAATCAATTTTTCATCGCCAGTAACAATTCGATGCATAATTGATTTTCTTTCACGTCTTTGAAGCAAAATTTGACAAATGGTTTTTCGGTTTTCCAGCTGTCTTTCATTCAATTCATGTGGCACCCATTTTCCACACTTTTCGATCTTTCCCATAGCTTTCAAACGGTCAGAAATTGTTTGTTGTGCAACATTTACCATTGCTGCCATTTGCTTCTGACTCAAAGTCTCATCTTCATCCAATATTGCTTGCAATTCGGCGTCTTTGAACTTTTTTGGTGGTTTTCCACGTTCTTTATTTCTTACATCAAAATCATTATTTCTGAACCGTTGAAACCATCTTTTGCATGTTGCTTCTGATAGAGCATGATCACCATATGCCTCGACAAGCATTCGGTGCGACTCTGCAGCACTTTTTTTTCAAATGGAAACAAAAAATTAATGCTTTCCGCAAATCATCACTTTCTGGTACAAAATTCGACATTGTTAACACGATGAAAACATATGATGTTGTTTGTTCTATGACTTGATGTATACTAAATATCTTTAAGAGATTTTATACCAACAAAACAAACAAAAAATTAAGGCTCGTTCACAACAAATGTTCCCTATCGACACATTTGTATCTTAACGCTCATTTCATACCGGTACACCCGGTAGATTTATGGGTGCAGGGGTTCCACAAAGAAATGACTGCAGCAGAGAACGTGAGGTGGTTGTCTGTGAAATTGGTCAGTGCCAGTCGAACGCGAGCCACGTTCTATTTGGAGCAGTTGCGTAAGCCGTGAACTAGATCGGGCCGCATCTTATTTTTCCACTACGCCGGCTGAGGGGAGGACAGATGACATGGCCGTGGCCGCGCCGAGACTCGTGCTGACGTCACAGACGTTGTCACCGCTGCAAGCACGCGGAGCCGCGACGGAGTTCACACCCGCTGCAGCCGCCACGCCGTCCTCGAGCCGCTCCGCTCCGGAACGACAAGCACGTGCATTGGCAAGCAGAAGGTTCAAAAATGGTTCCAGTGGCTCTGAGCACTATGGAACTTAACTTCTGAGGTCATCAGTCCCCTAGAACTTAGAACTACTTAAACTTGACTAACCTAAGGACATCATACACCTCCATGCCCGAGGCAGGATTCGAACCTGCGACCGTAGCGGTCACGTGGTTCCAGACTGTAGCGCCTAGAACCGCTCGGCCACCTCGGCCGGCCAAGCAGAAGGGACAGGGTGGTTTGACGTGTGTTAAGACATAAGGGAATGGAACTTGAGCGAGATGTAGAGAGTACAAACTGTAGAGGAAGAGAGACATTGAAATACAGGGTGATTATAATTACAGTTAAACTTTCAAACCACTGTTGTAATAACATCACTGGTCAGAATGATGTCAAATTGCAATGGAATATTATCGGAGAAGCGGAAAAACGTATGGCAGAAGAAAAATAAATAGTTACAAAATGTAGTAATAGATGGCGCTGTAAGTATCATATTTTAATAGTGGTCGACTACAAATGACAAATGAATCATACAACAATGCCTAAGGTGTACGTTTGACGTTAAACAAACTATACTACTCAGTGTGCATGGGTGTACAGGTGTGATACTGTTAGTTACGTAATCCCATTCTCCAGGGCAAGGTCATATCACATCGGATGGGAAAAATCGGTTTTTTACTGTTCTGAGGCCATAAAAAACATAAAAAGCGTCACTCACGTCGGTTTTTAATGTCCCGAGGCCAAAAGCCGCTTAAAAAGCATCAATGGAAATCAAATCGGATTATTAAATTCCGAGTGACTGGCGCAAAACGTGTTCGAGATACTGTCCACCGTTTTCTGCAATAAGTTGAATTCGAGAAACAGCATGTTCAAGAACTGATCGAAGTGTTACCGGGGTCGTGTTCAGAATGTGTTGCGCAATGCCTGCTTTCGATACAGCTAAATTTGCAATCGGAACAGTGAACACAACATCTTTCAGATAGTCCCACAGCCAGAAGTCACACGGATTAAAATCAGGTGATCGGGACGACCAGGCTGTAGGGAAATGGCGGCTGATAATGCTAACATTTCCGAAATGGCACCTCAGCAGCTGCTTAACAGCATTTTCAATGTGCGGAGCAGCGCCATCTTGCATAAAAATGATCCCATCCACAAGTCCACGCTGTTGGAGAGCTGGAATGACGTGGTTGCGCAAAAGATACTTATAGCGCTTTCCATTGATTGTACAGGTAACAGGACTGGAAGCATCTGTCTCTTCGAAAAAATATTGCCTTATGATGAATGATGCCTTAAACCCGCACAACACAGTGACCTTTTCAGAATTAAATGGTGCTGATTTCCATGTGGATTTTCCGTTGCCCATATTCATCAATTCTGTGTATTGACGTATCCTGTCAGATGGAAGTGGGCTTCGTCTGTGCACAAAATCTTCCACGACCAATCATTGCCCACTTCCATACGACCAAGAATATTCTAAAGGGACTGTCTCTCTTGTTGGCAAGTCAACAGGAAGCAACTCGTGCACAAGGGTAATTTTGAATGGATAGCAAAGAAGGATGTTTCGTGGGATTTTACGCACCATACTCACGGGTATGTCCAATGTTCGGGCATTTCTCCGTGCACTATAAGTTTGCACACCACCACTCGTCTCCTCCTGCATTGCTGTGCCCACTGCTTCCACTGACGTCGAATCAACTAGTTTCCTCCCTCTATTAGGTTGCACACCAAAAGAACCCGTCTTTTTAAATTTCCGAATGATTTCCTCCAGATCGACGGCAGTCATCAGACCAACGCCTTTTGTCAAACCCTTCAGTGTCCGGAACTTCTGCAGAGCGACGTGTACAGTCATCATTCTTGTAATACAGCTTTACAAGCAAAGCGCGATCCTGCATTGAGACAGTCATGGCGAACGTCGCAGATGCGAAAAGAGGAAAAATTGTGTACCCGGCTTGTTTATAGCAACTTCAATGGGTCGTGCGCATGACAGGTGTTTTCATTTAAGGGTTCTGACACATACAGCGCCATCTACTGATACATTTTCACACTATTTTTTGTCTTCTTCTACCATACGTTTTACCCCTTCGCCGATAATATTCCGTTGCAATTTGACGTCATTCTGACCAGTGGTGTTATTTCTACAGCGTTTTGAAAGTTTAACTTTAATTATAATCACCCTGTACATCCAACAAATAACTGAGGACGTCGAATATAAGTTCTACCCTAGGATGAAGAGGTTGGCACAGGAGAGGAGTTTGTGGCGAGCTGCATCAAACCAGCCAAAAACCTGATGACGAAAACAGAAAAAGGAAACAGCTTTCTCTTACTTCCGCTGTGCAATGTTACTCGTCGAGACACTGACTCTCACCCATCTTAAAGAAGCTGGCTTCCAAGCGTAGAGCGTCTCAGCAAGGAGGCGACAAGGGAATGGGATTCATGTATGATGTTAACACAAATCACATGACAAAATTTTCATATCTTTCTCTTTGAATAATGCGCATACATTTCGTTAACGGCAGATTTTCGGATGTCAAAAAACAAGATTCCTACTTATACATTCATTGAGAATAGGACAAAATATTAAAATTATGAAATTGAGCAGTTGTGATTCTGAATGACATATCTAAAGCATTTGATGGTAGCAATTATGGAATTCCCTGAGAAGTAAATTATTTTGCTTGAGAGCTTGTGGTAAATTTTAGCTGTTATTTAGGGAAAAGAGTTTTTCTTCGTAATTCAGTTGATTTTCTGAGGGAGTCAGCAGAATGAAAATGGCGAGCAATGACAAAAGCTGCCCCAGGACGTTTACTTCCGCCCAACATTTCATTTTTTAAAGATAACGTTTTTTGTCGAGCCGGAAGACAAACGTAAACGCGAGAGCGTTCTGTAAATATTTGGGAAGCCATAGCAATGACATTTTAAAATTACAAGTATAATATTACTGATCTTCGATAACTAATACTTTTCGCTAAAATCACCATAGAAGTAGTTCCAAATTTGTGACAAAGAGCGTAGTAAATAAATACATCGCGAATATTAACAGTTACGGACGTCTGCTGACACGTATTTGAGCATTTCTTGACATTGAAGTGACAGAAGCTATGAAACATCCGTATTCACAAACACAGTTAGCGGCATTATCACAAGCTATAAAAGGGCAGGGCACTGGTGAAGCTATCATTTATACTCGGGTGATTCATGTGGAAAGGTTCCCGACGGAATTATGGGTGCACGACGGAAATTAGCAGATTCTGAACGCGGAATAGTAGTTGGAGCTATAAGTATGGCATATTTCATTCCGGAAACAGTTTGGGAGTTCAACATTCTGAGATCTACAGTGTCAAGAGAGTGTCGATAGCACCAAATTTCAGGCATTACCTCTCACCACGGACAATGTAGTGGCCGACGGCGTTCACTTAACGACCGAGAGCAGCGGCGTTTTGGTAGAGTGCTCAGTGTTAATACACAAGCAACACTGCGTGAAATAGCCCCAGAAATCAATGTGGGACGTACGGCCTACATATCTGTCAGGATTGTGCTGAGAAATTTGGCGTTAATGAGCTACGGCAGCAGACGGACGCAAGTGCCTTCGCTAACAGCACGACATAGTCTGCAGTGCCTCTCCTGGCCTCGTGACCCTAACTGTTGGACCCCGGAAGACTGGAATACCGCGGCCTGGTCAGACGAGTCACGATTTCAGTCGGTAAGAGCTGATGGTAGGGTTGGGGTGAGCTGCAGACCCGACGAAGCCATGGACCCATGTTGTCAACAAGGAACTGTGCAAGATGGTAGTGACTCCATAATGGTGTGGGCTGTGTTTACATGGAATGGACTGAGTGCTCTGGTCCAACTTAGCCGATCACTGACTGGAGATTGTTACGTTCCGCTACTTGGAGAATATTTGCAGCCATTCATGGGCTTCATGTTCCCAAACAAGGATGGAATTTTTATGGATGGCAATGCGCTCTGTCGTTGGGCCACAATTGTTCGCGATTGGCTTGAAGAACATTCTCGACAATTCGAGTGATTGATATGGGGAACACGATCTTCCGACATGAATCCCAGCGAACTTTTTTTTTCGCAGTTACGGGCGGCTATAGAGGCAGCATGGCTCAATATTTCTGCAGGGGACTCCCAACGACTTGTGGAGCCCATCACACGACGAGTTGCGGCACTACGCCGGAGAAAAGGAGTTCCGACACGATATTAGAAGATATCCGATGACTTTTGTCACCTCAGTGTGTCTTCTCACATTTCTAAAACAAAATAAAGTAATTAGAATTCTGCAAGACGTTTACATACTTACTTCTAGTAGATATATATTTATAGAATATGAATATCATTTACTGCTCCAAAACAGATTATTCTTTTACAAAAAAAAAAAAAAAAGGTTCAAATGGCTCTGAGCACTATGAGACTTAACTTCTGAGGTCATCAGTCCCCTAGAACTTAGAACTACTTAAACCTAACTAACCTAAGGACATCACACACATCCATGCCCGAGGCAGGATTCGAACCTGCGACTGTAGCGGTCGCGCGGTTGCAGACTATAGCGCCTAGAACCGCTCAGCCACTCCGGCCGGCTATTCTTTTACAATATTTACTAAACCCTCCCATCAACAGTGACAAAGGAGGATTTCATTAATGTACATAAAAAAATACTGATTACCATTTACAAACTTCTGAAGTGAGACGCATTACATGTAACGTGTGGATGTAAAATTAAAAACAAATATCCCACTGTCTTTGTGATAAAGCATCATAATCGACATCTTCTGATATTACGTTTGAGATTATATTAATGTTATCCTTTAGTATAGAAGATTTGTTTAGTAATAGTTGAGGATATGTTACAGAATTTGCGTGACCTAGAACTTGTCTTAAAGGGAAAATTTGCACCAAACAGTTTTAATTGTTATTTGTAATAGATATTTAGACGAATATTAGCACGGATCGCAATTTCAGTACGATTACAAGTCCTGTAAGACAAGTATTGAAAAACAAGAGAGTGGTATAGACCGCAGAGCTTATGATATTTAAGAGCACACGAGTACGTCACAATCTGCGTTAATACGTGTTAAGTTATAGTAAGTTCACAGGCATCTATCTAGTGAGAAGGTAATTGTTTAGTACCGCGCAATAAGCGAAAACCATGGCACTCGAAGGATCTTCAGTAAATCTGTAGTGAGCAATCTGGACTTAATCACAGAATAGCCCAGCGAGAACGGTTTGTGTTACACGCTGAAATGAGCAGTATCTGAGAGAATACGTCATCCACTAGACATTCTGAATGAGCGCATCAGTCGACTCGTGAAGAAATCACCAGGAATTTACTATCATTTAAAACATTAAGTTTTCCCCAGAATGTAGCAATACTTCTCGCAGCTGAGACAGATAACCCACATTCTTTCTTGTTTCCCCTCTTTGATAACTAAGAAGAAAAAACCCGAAATGAAAAAGCAACCTTCTCTTTCACAATATCTGGGACAGCTCTCGTGACAAACTCAGTATCTATTATGTACACTCCGTATTACCAAACATTAGCGGCAGCTCTTTGGGTTTTGGGTTAACGCTTATTCCGTTGATAAAATCGATGAGTAGTCGTAAAGACTTAATTACGTATCAATCTACTGGTGCGGACACAGCGCCGGGTATGAGAAAGGAAACGCTGTGTCACTACTTTCTTCAGTCGCCTTTCAGAGATCGTTTCCCGTAACAGCAGCACTGTTGATAAGCCAAAGGTCGTTCATGAAGTTGGCGACAATTGCAGTGTTCATTTCGGATATGAGCGACGAACGTCTCTCTTTTGAAAGCAAAATAATATACAATTGCTCATCATATCTTGAAAAGAAGGTCACTGTGACTTCGAATAAAAATCGAGCGCCTGTGATATCACGCCCGTATCTCTAAGAACTGTTGTGTGGAGTACCATAAAGACGGGTTTTAGAATTTGAGAATCAGCAAATGCATCAACGCAAATTGAACTAATAAGTTGGCAATGTTAGATATCTATTGGTGCAGACAGTGCTCGTCTAGATAAACTTTCCACTTTACTTTTTTTTTAGTTACTGCAATGCGGAACGCCGGCCAAAGAAGTGAAACATGAAACGGGCCAAAAGTTTGATTGCGGTACTTCATTCAAATATTTATTCATTCATTCATGTTCGGCTGCAAACTCGATTCTTCTCGATTGTTTCCCCTTTCTCAATATACTTTTAGTTTTCCAGTATGACGAATTTATGAGAATGTCATTTGTTAGCCTGTATCTTCTCTGTACTTTCCTTTACAATGCCTTCAAAAGTTCCTTTATTATAAAACCTGTTCTCATCTAATGACCTAAACAACTTCTTTACCATACTTTTTATCGTCCTTAGTAAGTGCCTTTCCTGTTTCATCTTTTTCAGTATGTCATATTTCCAAATTTTATCCATCTCCACACCGTCTATCTTCCTCAGCGCCCACATTTAGATGGATTCCAAACACTGCCCTTCACCTCTACGCATTGTTTTTCTTACATTACTAAAGAACTTGTGCACAACTCGTTTAGCCTTTGTTTTTTTTATTTTTCACTTCTTCTTCGCTGCCGTTCACTCTGCATACCACACTCCGTTGGCTGTCTTTCTGATTAAGCATTTCTCTTCCATTTTTCACACCTGCCTTCTTCCCCCTTGACAATCACCATTCCCTCATTCCTCTCAAAAATGTTGTCTTCAATGTTTAAGTGTTTTTCTTCCTCCATTTTCAGTGCTTACACGCGATTTTTGTTTCATACAGATCTTCCACTCATTAAGTATTCCCTTATGGCCCGAAATGCTCATTACCGTCCTCAGCATCGACTTGTTTTTAATTATACCGCTTAATCTCGTTGTCTCCTTTATAGACCTTTTAAGATTTCCCTTTTTGTCGTCACAAGGCTACTTTCTCTTTACCCGTTTCTTTTCTTAATTCCTTGTTGAGATTATTTTAATTTCTGCGCTCCTTCCTAATGTTTATGTTTTTCAGTGATCTTCCTTTATCTGCATTTTTCCACATTATCACATTAGCACATGACTTTTTAATTCTATTCTCTCTTTAAATCTAGTTGTTTCTTCTGCTGCTTTCAGTATGCACCATTTTCATTTAACCCACTAGTTATTACAGTATTCTACCAAGTCCTGTAAACTGACCCATTTCCTTATACCTTGTAACGCCGGAAATGCATATCCTCCTATTTCCATCTATTGTACTACAAATTTTTTTCCTTATTTTGTTAACTGAAGATATGACATTTCTGTGTCTTTATATATTGTAATTATTCTACTATATATATATATATATATATATATATATATATATATATATATATATATATATATGCATTTATGTCGACGTATAATTGGTTTGTTTTGTAAATATTATTTGTATTTTTACGATGAGTCTGGCCTAGGGAAAACTATGCTATCGAACGATTACATCGATAGGTCGTATGGGGAACCAATTGTTTAGGATCTTTGGTAGTGGGAACTCTGTCGCGTGGAGCGCGGGCAGAGCAGAGTCTGGCTGGGGTAGGGCGGTGGAGGAGGTGTGTTGTGTGACGCTCCCGCGAGTTGCCGCGCTTTCGGGGTTTTGCACCATGTAATTGCGCTCGACTTGCTATGATAGTTTCTGACACGGTGTCGCGGACGGGAAGCATTAGCTGGCGCACATCAAGAGCCCGTTTCGCCTGGTGACCGTGTCGAGAAGGAGGTGCGCCAATATCCAGCTTCTGCAACAGCGACGGCCGACAGTGAGTGACTGTCGCCACCTCCTCGATCGACGGCTTCAAACCTTCAATCAACCAACAAGGAAGACTGGAAGCACGTAAAGTTTTAGAACTGTATGGCAGACCTCAGCTTTTAAAACTGTTGCATCACAAAAATACAGCAACTTAGCATGAACCTTTGTTGCTCATTGTCCCAATTGCATTACCAAGCAGGGTCCCTTCCTTTTCTGGAATGAACCCGAGTGTCGTTGAAATTCATACTCCAGCATTAAAGTAATATCATTCCATTTCACTGCTTTAATTTCAAAGTTCAGTTAAAGTATTCATAGCTGGCTACAATATTTAGATTACCCAAGCAGAAATTAAGAGTGAGAGTTTTGTTACCATATTTTAGCTTACCTGTGACTGCAGCTCGGCTTGGTACGTACTAAATGTTACTATTGTTAATTGTTCAGAATTATTTAATTCAAGTTCAAAATTAAATCTCATATTTCTAAATTGTGTAGATTCAAGTAGCTTTTGAAATGATTGTTGAGGTAGCCAAAGACTAACCGTATACTATTGAATTTCGTAATGCTTCAGAAACAAAGTTCACTATTAATTTCAGTCACTAAATTAACCTTCAATTTTCCGGTTTTATTAATTCTTTTGCTAAATTAAGTCAGAGTGTAGCGAAATTTATTACTTCTTACAAACGTTCAGCTTTAACACAACACGTGTCAACCTTCAGTTGCCACGCTTTTAGTGCTAATTATATGTGCAATAACCTTTCTTTTTCAGTTATTATAGTAGTTGTCCATGGGACTGACGACCGTAATTTTCCCCAAATTTCAAATATCTAATTAACGCCAATGAATTGTTAACGTGACGACCGCACATTTACTTTCTTTATTAATTTCACACTTTTCTCAAAATTAATTTCCACCAATTTCATTTGCATTTTTCCTTTCATTTAGATGTAACCCTTTCCTCCCTCTTTACCGACAGATTAACTTTGGTGACGATTGCTTTTCCCAAATTTCCATTAGGTACACACGGTTTAATTTTTCAGTGTAATTAAGGTCACCTCTTCTACATGGAAGAAACCTGAAACCATTTGAAAGTTTTAGTTTGATTGTATAATGGTAATACAGAGATTTCGAAACCAGATTTTAAATTCTAAGACAATTCCAGGAGCAGATGCAACTCTCGACATAATTTATAAATCGCAGATTAAACCTGAAGAAATTCCAAAAAAGTAGGTCATTAAGGAGATAGGACCTGGATAATTTAAAAGAACCAGAAGTTGTAGAAAATGTAAAAAGAAGGGTTAGGCTTCAATTGATGAACAGTCTAAAGGAATAAAATGAGTGAGGAATGGGTGACTTGGACGGATGAAATAGTGTGCACAGCAGAGAAACAGACTGGCACAAAGAGAAGGTCTTGGATAACACACAAGATAATAAATTTAACTGACGAAACAGGCAAATATATAAGCGCCGTAAATGAGGTAAGCACAAAACAATACAATCTAAAATATGAAATATACAGAAAGTACAAAATTGCAAAGCAGGATTGGCTAGAGAACAAATGCAAAACTGTAGAAACGTGCACAGTTATGGGAAAGGTAGATGCCGCCCATAGCAAAATTGAAGAGACTTTTGGAAAAAAGAGAAGCACCTGTATGATGATCAAGAGCTCACACAACAAGGAAGTTGGAAGTTGGAAGGAATATGTATCTGTAAGGACTATAGAAGGGCAATGAACTTGAAGGCAATATTATAGAAACATAAAAGCAAGTAAATGAAGATGTATACGAAGACACGATACTGTGAGAATAATTTGACATAGCACGGAAAGATTTAAGTCGAACCAAGCCCCCCGGTGTATACGACATTCTGTCAGAATTTCTGAGATCCTTGACAAGTGCAGTCATGACATAATTACTCCACCTTATATGCAATATACAGGGTGATCAAAAAGTCAGTATACATTTGAAAACTGAATAAATCACGGAATAATGTAGATAGAGAGGTACAAAGTGACACACATGCTTGGAATGACATGGGGTTTTATTAGATCAAAAAAAATACAAAAGTTCAAAAAATATCCGACAGATGGCGCTTCATTTGATCAGAATAGCAATAATTAGCATAACAAAGTAAGACAAAGCAAAGATGATGTTCTTTACAGGAAATGCTCAATATGTCCACCATCATTCCTCAACAATAGCTGTAGTCGAGGAATAATGTTGTGAACAGTACTGTAAAGCATGTCCGGAGTTGTGGTGAGGCATTGGCCTCGGAATTGTCTTTCAGCATCCCTAGAGATGTTGGTCGATCACGATACACTTGCGACTTCAGGTAACCCCAAAGACAATCATCGCACGGACTGAGGTCTGGAGACCTGGGAGGCCAAGCTTGACGAAAGTGGCGGCTGAGCATACGATCATCACCAAACGACGCGCGCAAGAGATCTTTCACGCGTCTAGCAATACTTTTTTTTTTGGTTGTAATAAAACCCCATGTCATTCCAAGCATGTGTGTCAATTTTTACCTCTCTATCTACATTATTCCGTGGTTCATTAAGTTTTCAAATTTATACTGACTTTTTGATCACCCGATATATGTTACCGAAACATCAGTTCAATAAGAAGAATGAAATAACTGGTAGAAGCCGATTTGGGTTCCGGAGCAATGTAGGAGCACGTGACGCTATACTGACCCTACGACTGATTTTAGAAGGTAGGTTAATGATTGACTAACGTACTTTTATATAGTACTTCTGGATCTATAAAAAATATTTGACAGTTTTTACTGAAGTACACTCTTCGAAATTTTGAAAGTGGCAGTGACAAAATACTACGACTGAAAGGTTATTTATAACTTGTACAGATATCAGACTACAGTTCCAAGAGTGGAAGACATGGGAGGGAAGCACAGGTTGAGCAGGGAGTGAGACAGAGGTTACTCGATCTGTGCATTGAGTAAGCAGTAAAGGACAGCAAGGAGAAATTGGCTTATCGTAGGCACCTTCAGTGCCGGGAGGGAGGGTTTGCGCGCTCTGACGAAGTCGAGAGCTGTGCCGACGGTAGCGTAGCTACTGGCAGGTTCACCCAAGCCGGATTGGTCTCGATGGAGGAGCCAGACAAAGTGTGTCCCACAAAGTAGGGCAGGGGGAGGGGGCTCTATAGGCGTAGGGAAGCCAACCCTCCTAGGGGAGTTAACCCTAAAAAAATCCAGGTCCTCCAAGTCGGGGGTTTGGCGTGAGGCTAACAACCCTACCCCGGAAAAAAGTGCTGTTGCGGATACTATACACATGCCTCGGAACGGTAAGGATTGCCTGTTGACGACCCGGAGAGAAAAACGGTTAAAGAGAAGGAACACGGATATTCGGATAGCCACCTGGAATATGAGGACACTCAAGAGGCCTGGCAAGTTACAAGAAATGATGGGAATGAACTAAGTAAGTATCAAGTGAAAATAGCAGCAGTACAAGAAACTAGATGGAAAGGGCAAGGAAAGATAACGTCGAGGGAACATTTATGATGTATAGCGGTGGATATCTAGGCCTTTATGGCACTGGTTTCCTTCTACATAGGTCTATGAAGGCTAATGAAATTGGTTTTACATCAATAAGTGGCAGAATGTATTCTCTAAGGATAAGGGCAAAATTTTTTAATGTTACAATAGTGAATGTCTAGGCCCCTACGGAGGAGGCAGATGAAGATGCAAAGGATATATTTTATGAGAAATTGGAAGAAGAAATTGGTAAAATTCAAAGGCACGATGTGAAAATAATATTTGGAGACCAAAATGCAAAAAAAGGGAAAGAAGAGGTATACAGAAGTATAGTAGGAAAGGAAAGCCTACACAGTGACAGTAATGATAATGGGCTCAGACTGATAGACTTCGCCAGTGGGAAGAACATGATAATAAAAAGTACTTATCACCCAAGGAAAGATATTAAGAAATGTACATGGGTATCACCATATGGAAACACAAGAAACCAGATCACGTACTCATAGACAAAAGGCATGCATCGGATATTATGGAAGTTAGCAGCTGCAGAGGGCCATATGGAGACACAGACCACTACTTAGTACGCATTAGATGTATGCAGAAGATAGATTTGGTAAGAAACCAAAGGAATAAGGTAAGAATGAAACACAATATATAAAGACTCCAAACGAAGGAAACACAGGAAGAAATTAGTTGGAAGCAGGGAGAAACACAGGGAATGAAGATAATGTGGAAACTAAGTGGGAGTCGTTGAAAACTGCCGTTAGCTTAGCTACAGAAAAAATACTGTGGAGAGAACAACGAAAAAGGGTGGTTAAGTGGTTCGACGAGGAATGCTTAACGGTAATACACGAGAGAAATGAAGCAAGACGGAGAATGTTGCAAAGGAACACGATGTTAGCGGCAGAAGAATACAGAGAAAAGAGAAAAAGAGCGATTTAGTTTTGTAGGGTAAAGAAAAGCCAGGATGAAAGGAGATGGATAGAGCAGCGGGACGAAATGGGAGACAATAAAGAAATCGGAAGGTTCTATGAAAGAACAGGAGATTTGAAGAAAGGTTTCCAACCTCGAGCAGTTTTTTATAAGGACGGAATTCTAATTGGAGATAAAAGCAAAGTCCTAGAAAGGTGGCAAAAGTATTTTACTGAACTGCTTGACGGGAAAGAAGAAGGAACCGTGATTGAGAATGAAAGGGAACATGACTCAGAATTGGGATCAGAGTTAGATGTAGAGGATCAGGAAGAGGAAGTAGTACCAGAGCTAGAGGAAGTAAAGAATGCTACCAAGAGTCTAAAAAATAATAAAGCAGCAGGAGAAGACGGCTTAGAGGCCGAATTATTAAAATATGGGAGAAATAAAATGGAGGAGGCAGTCCATGAATTGATAAAGGAAATACGGATAAAGGAGGTAATGCCTAAGGACTGGAACATGGGAATTATCTGTCCGTTACGTAAAAAGGGCGACAAGTCAGAATGTAGTAATTATCGTGGAATCACTCTCTTGGACGTAACATATAAGATATCAAGTAAAATTTTAGCCTCCACACTTGAAGGGATGATAGAAGGGACTATCAGGCTGGATTGAGGAGGAACAGATCCACGATGGATCAGATATTTTTATTAAGACAAGTGCTAGAGAAGTTTTATGAATATGACAAGCAACTACAGCAGTTGTACATTGATTTTAAGCAAGCGTACGACAGCCTACACAGGAAGAAAATTATACAGATCGTGAAAGAATTTAGAAGCCCACTAAAATTGATCAATTTAACGGAAATGACAATGAAAGCAACATTGTGTAAAGTAAGAATAGAGCAAGAACTGTCTGGTGAATTCCAATTACAGAGGGGGCTAAGACAGCGAGATGTGATCTCTACAATGCTATTTAATTTAATTTTAGAAACGGTGATGCGGCAAATGCCGATAAACCCAGGAGGAGCAATAATTAATCGGCAAGTTCCAGTGATAGCATATGCGGACGACGTAGCATTAATGGCAAGGAATGTAAGAGCACTAAAGGGGAACTATGATACGTTAGAGGAAGCAGAAAGTGAAGTAAGTTTAGAAGTAAACACAAACAAAACAAAGTATATGGTGATATAAACGGATTAAAGAATTCAGTAGTAATGAATGGGAAAGAATATAAAAGAGTGAAAACATTTAAATATTTAGGTTCTGTAATAACGGAGGACAATAAAGTAGCGGTACTAATTCAGCAAAGGATAACGAGTGGAAATCGTTGCTATTTTGCCTTGCAGAATGTATTTAATTCCAGGAATGTTAGTAGGAATACTAAAATCAAAATATACACGACCATATTAACACCTATAGTAATATATGGATCAGAAGGATGGGTATTGACATTAAAGGAGGAGAACTGGTTACTGAGATGGGAAAGAAAGATACTGAGGAGGATTTTTGGTGCAGTGAGAGAGGAAGATGGCTGGAGAGCAAGGACAAATGTAGAACTACAAACACTTTTTGGACAGATGGATATCGTTGTTAAAATTAAGCAGGGAAGAATAAGATGGTCAGGACATGTACAGAGAATGCCAGAAACTCGGTGTGTCAAGAAAGTTTTCATGGGAAAACTTGACGGGAGAAGGAGAAGAGGTAGACCCAGAAAAAAGTGGCTGGTCGATTTGGAAGAAGATCTAAAGGCGACGGAAATAAGAAATTAGAGAAGGAAGGCGATGGACAGAGAAGAATGGAGGCAGGTGATACAGGAGGCCTAGGTTCTTCAACGACTGTAGAGCCAACCTAGAAGAAGTTAAAATTGGAAAAGGAGAAGAAATAAGAACTTAGAGGTTTGCCGATGACGTTGTTATTCTGTCAGAGCAACGAAGAACTTGTTAGAGCAATTCACCGAGAAGGATAACGCCTTGAAAATATGTTATAATATCAACAACAACAAAAATAAAACAAAGATAATGGAATGTCCTCGACTTAAATCAGGTTATTCTGAGGGAATCAGATTAGGAAATAAGATATTAAAAGTAGCAAAAATGTTTTATTATTTGGGCAACAAAATTATGGTCAGAGTTGAAATAATATGAAATGCAGAGTGGCTATAACGACCAAAGCATTTCTGAAAAAGATAAATTTGTTAATACCGAATGTAAATTTAGATGTTCACAGCTCTTTCCTGAAGATACGAGTATTTGTCTAGAGTATAGCCGTGTACGGAAGTGGAACGTGCACTACAAACACTTCAGAAAAGAAAATAAAAGCTTTTGAAATGAAAATGGTGTGGATTAGATGGGTAGATCGAGTAACAAATGAGTAGGTATTAAATAGAATTCGGGAATAATTATATTTATGGCACAGCTTGACTAAACGAAGGGATCAGTTAATAGGACACATCCGAAAACATCAAGGATACGGACAAGTGTAGGGAGCAAAAATTTTAGGGGGACACCAAGGGATGAATAAAGTAAGCAGATTCAACCGGACGTACGTTGCAGTAATTATCTAAAGGTGAAGATTACTACCTCCATGGTCGTTGTCAGGGGTAAAACTAACTGTCTAAAACTATTTTTTTTCTTTTTTTTCCTTTATTGAGTTTCGTTTCCCCCCGAAGGGGGCGGGCTGGCAGCAGCTTAGTATGCCACTCTTCAGCCTACATAATTTGTTTTAAAAAGAGGAAGATAACAAACAATAAAAACAGGCGATAAAATCGGAGACTTAAATGATAACATGGCGGAAAAAATCGTGGAACTTAAAACATAGAAACAAAGGGATGATGATGCCAATAAAATACATATGAAGCAGACAGGTAAAATAATAGACAGACAATTAAAAAACATTGAGACAGTCTGGTTTCTGTTCGCAAGAGACATAAAATTCACACCCAGCGACAGCATGATTTCTGTTCGCAACACTTTGACGAACAACATTGAACATTCACTTGAACACTGCACTAAAAAGTTGGCAAATATTACATACCACAGCCGAGGGCAGGTGGGGGGGGGGGGGGGGGGGGAAACCTGGACAGATGATGGGAAAATAAAAAGGGGGAAGGAGAGGAAAAACGAAGGGGGGGGGGGGAAGGAGCCGATGGAGGACGAGGACCCATAAGAGGAGGGGGGGTTCTGGGCAGATGCGACAGGGAGTGGGGAAGGCAGAGGAGGGGAATACAAAAGGACTCGGGGGGGGGGGAGAAGGGAGGTATGGAGAGGGTAGGCAGGTAGAAAACAGGATGGAGGGAGGGGGAGAGGGAGCCCAGGGAAAGGATGGAGGAAAGAAGGGGGTGAGGGTCAGGGTTGATAGGAGGGATGAATAGAGGGAGAGAGGGCATCATCTGAGAGGGGAAGTTGATGGAAGCCACCTTGGGAAAGGAGATGAAGGGTGTAGAGATGGAGGGTAGGGGGGACACAACAGTGAAGGTGTGGCAGGTGGCAGGGACGGGAGAGGAGCAACCAGGGGGTGAGGGGGATCAAGGCGGTGGGTGGTGTAGAGTATGTGGAGATGTTCGAGGAATAGGAGCAGAGGGGGGAAAGGAATGAGGTCATAGAGGATCCGCATGGGGGATGGGAGGCATATATGGAAGGCGAAGTGGAGTGCATGACACTCAAGGACCTGGAGGGACTTATAGAATTTGAGGGGGGGGGGGCAGATATCCAGGTGGGACTGACATAACAGATGATGGGACGGATTAAGGGTTTGTAGTGTGGGTGTGGAGGATGGTAGAGGGGTGCAACCCCCATGTCCGGCAAGTGAGGAGTTTGAGGAGTCAGAGGTGGTTGTGGGCTTTGGATTGTATGGAGCAGAGATGGGGGATCCAGGTGAGGTGATGGTCAATGCTGAGGCCAAGGTAGGTGAGGGTGGGGGAGAGGCGGACAGGACAGGCGCAGATGGTAAGGGAGAAATCCAGGAGCCGGAAGTAGTGAGTGGTACGACCTACGATGATTGCCTGGGTCTTGGAGGAATTGATTTTCAGGAGCCACTGGTTACACCATGCGGCAAAAAGATCAAGGTGATTCTGGAGAAGGCGTTGGGACCGTTGGAGGGTAGGAGCGATGGCGAGGAATGCGGTGTCATTGGCATACTGCAAGAGGTGTACTGGAAGGGGGGGGGGGAGTTGGGGCAAATCTGCCATGTACAGGAGGTAGAGGAGAGGGGAGAGGACAAGCCTTGGGGCACACCTGCAGAGGGGTAGAAGGTGTGGGAATTGGCATTATGGATGGTAACATAGGAGGGGGTCGTAAACTAGTGAGGCGCCCACTTTTATATGCAAAGGACAGCTTCTGATTGGCTGGAATACGTCATAGCAACAGCGATATGGCGTGTAGTGAAGTTGTGCCCTCTACTTCCATAGATGTAGTTTCTATCTCGTGTTGCTTGCAGTGCCATCCCTTGAGTCAGGAGGTAAAGTGCGGGAAGTTTTCCTCTGTGATTTTTCTTTATCCAGTGTACTCTTCCAGGTGTTGCTAAGTGCAGAGCCGTTGTCTTAGTTAAAGTTATTATAGCTAAGTCTAATTTCGACTGCTTCCCGGATCACACAGTCCCAATAATTCGATGTGTGGGCTATTACTCTCGTTTCTTCAAATAAAATCTTAAGCTTGTTAAGCAGGCTATGTTCAGCCACTGCTGATTTTTCCAAATGCCTGTATTTCAGGTGTCCTGTCAAATCCTGATCCTAAGTTCCTTGATGCCCATACCCTCACCATGGAGATACGAAAATATTTACCTGGTGCTCCCATCTCCCACTCATTCCTCGCAGGGACTCAGTCCTTATCAAGTCCCCGTCCCCCTCCTTTCACATGGACCTCCTCTGTAAACTTCCACGAGTTACGTTTGGCCCCCATGCATCTCTGACACCCTTCCTTTCCTCTTCCACTCCTCGTCAGTCCCAGCCTCCCCATCAACCCCCCCATCCCACCTACACCGCTGTGATCACCAAGTTCAGTCCGGTGATCATGGAGGATGAGGTGTTGGCAGGACTAAACTCCCACCTAGATCTGGAAATCCGCTCTGCCCTCCGTATCCACAATGCCTCTGGTCCCACCTACCTCATGCAGGTCTTCTCTGAGTCCGCCCCCTCCATTGACCATCTCCTCACCCAGGGTGCCCTGATTTACCACTGTCGCCACCCTGTTGAATCCTCCAAATCCCATCCCCAATCCTACCGCTGCCAGCGGTGCCTGATGTACAATGACCACCTGACCCCCAACTGCAAACCCCCCCCCACCAGTCCCCATTGCAAGGCCTCTTACTTTCTTAAGAACTGCCCCAACGTCGCTGCTCCTTCTTCCTGTAACACCTGCAATGGCCCCCACCCACGTACTCCCACAAGTGTAAAGCCAAACCCCCTCCAGCCACCCCTGAGCTTACAGTCCCTGTCCATCCCGTTGATACCCCTGTCCACCCAAACAATTCCCTCTGCCCACCTCCCACGGCCGAAGACATCATCCGGTTCTTTACCGTTGTACTCCAAAACATTCATACTTTTCAGCATCCCCACACCTTCCAACAAATCTCGCTTGCCGCTCGCTCTGTTTTCCACCTGAACACCTTTGCCACTTACTTCCACAACCAAGCCCACTTCACCTTCACCACCCTCGACACCCTAGTTTAAGCCTCTTCCCTTCCCTCTCTTCCCCCCCCCCCCCTCTTCCCGCCATGGCGTGGTATGAGTATTGCATCCTCTTCCAGAACATTCGCTCCTTCTGCGCCAACAAATATCTACTCATGCACACCCTCTCCCACCACCAGGTCGACACCTTTCTCTTGAACGAAACCTTTCTCCAGTCCCACCATTCTATCCACTCCTCTCTCTGTATCCTCCACCACACTGATGCTCCTGGTCCTCGTGCGCAGGGTGGAGTCGCGATTGGCCACTTTAAGCATATCCCCGTCCGGCCACAACCTCTCCTCAATGACCCCACTGAACACCTTATCCTCAGCATCTTCTTCCCCTCCCTCACAATTACCTGTGCCACCATCTATGTCCTCCACTGCTCCTCTTCCTTATGACTTCAACTCGCACACTGACCACACCTTCTCCACCTGTGTGATTGCCGCCGACCTCAACATCCATAGCCACACTCCTGCCACCCTTCGGCGGTGGCATCAATTCCTCTCCACAATCCAAGGTGACCTTGTTCCCCTTCCCCAGCACACCCGACCCGAAGTGACACCACCCCAGATGTTGTCATTGCCTCCTTGGGCGTATCGCCGTCGCCATCCTTCACCCCACAGGTAGTGATCACCTCCCCGTCCTTCTCAACATAATGTCTGCTCACTGCCCCCCTCCTGCGCCCCACCCTTCACCCCCTCCCAACGTCCTCCATGACTACCACCGTGCCAACTGGGATGCCTAGCGGGAATCCATCACACCCCGGGCCAAAAGCCACCCTCTTACCTATCACCAGCCTGACGACATCATATATTCCTCGTCCTTCCTTCAGAAGGTAATTACTGACGCTGTGGAGGCCCATGTTCCTCCTAAAACCATCCACCCCCACCATCCCACTCTCCCTCCCTGGCTATTCTCCTCCTCCGTGAATCCTGCCACCTCTATCGCTCCTTCCTGCACACTCGTGACAGGGATACACTCCAACGCCACCGGCAAATACAGCGACACGTACAGAACCTTAATACAGCAACGAAACGCCGAGACTGGCGCCAGACCTGCACATGACTTAGCGCCACCCTCCCTATCAACTCCTCCAAGTACTGGTCCACCTCCCATGTCCTTACTGATTCCCTTTCCACTCCCCACTACCCCCTTCTCCATAACGATCGCCCACTTCTTGACAACCTCAGTAAGGCCAACCACTTTGCTTCCCACCCTTCCGAGGTCTTCTCCATTCCAGATGATCCCCAGTTTGATTAATCTCTATTCCCCACCATCAAGAAATGTGCTGATACCTCGGTCACTCCACTTGTTCCTAGTCTCCAGAACTTGGGGCAGTTGCCCCCCTCTGACATAAACACTCCCATCACAACACAAGACATTAAACTTATCCTCCGATCCAAACGCAACACACACCCTTGGTCACGACTGTGTCACCTACCGCCACCTTCAAGAAAGCCCCTATTCCTTCCTGACTTTCCTCGCCCATCTCTATAATGTCATCCTCTTTACTGGCTTCTACCCTGACCTGTGGAAGATCTCCCGCATCCTCTTATTCCCCAAACGCAACAAACCCCCTTCTGGTGCCTCTTCCTATCGTCCCATCTGCCTCACCCCCTTCTTCAGTAAGGTCTTCGAATCCATCTTCTCCCACCGTATCCATCAGCACCTTACTCAACACCACCTCCTCCCCCTTACCCAGTGTGGCTTGCAACCCTCCTTCTCCACTGAAGACCAACTCCTTAACCTTGTTCACCTTATCTCCCTCCAGCTCAGCTCCCGTTGCTCTGGCATTTTCGTTTCCCTTTACCTCCAAAATGCCTATGACTGTGTATGGCATCCCTGTCTCCTCTTTAAACTCCAAACCTACGCCTTGCCTATCAATTTTGTCCATCTGGTCGCTTCCTTCCTCTTGCACCGTCCTTCCTATGTCACCCTCCACAACACCAACTCCCGTATCTTTTATCCCACTGCTGGTGTCCCCCAGGGCTCTCCCCTCTCCTTTATCTCTTGTATACAGCTCATATTCCCAAGCCACCCGCACCTGTCCACCTTCTCCAGTATGCTGATGACACCGCCTTCCTGCCTCTCTATCCTACCCTTCAATGGTCCCAATGTACCCTCCAAACCCACCTTAACCAGTTCACCACTTGGTGTGACCAGTGGTTCCTCCATCTCAACCCCTCCAAAACCCAGGAAATCATCATAGGCTGCACCACCCGCTCCTTTTGTCTCCATGATTTCTACCTCACCCTTTATGGTCATCCCATCCAGCTCACCCCCACCCTGATATAACTTGGCCTCACCCTTGACCGACACCTCACCTGGACCCCCAACCTCCAGACCATCCAGCAGAAAGCCCATTCCTGCCTCCGTCTCCTGAAACTCCTGTCTGGCCGGACATGGGGATTGCATCCTTCTACCATCCTCCACACCTACAAATCCCTCATCTGTCCTATCCTCTGTTATGATAGCGTTGCCTGGATCTCCGCACCCACCTGCTTTTACAAGGCCCTCCAAATCCTCAAACGCCATGCACTCCGCCTTGCCTTCCGTATCTGCCTTCCTTCCCCCACACGGCTCCTGTATGAACTCATCCCCTTCCCCCACCTCCTCTTGCTCCCCCAACATCTCCGCAACCTTTACATTGTCCGCAGTCTTGATCCCCCCCCCCCACCTCTGGTTTCCTCCATCCTCTCCACCCCCCACCCATTGCCGCGCCTCTATCGATGTATCCCTCCCTCTCTCCACCTCCACATCCTCTGTCTCCTTCATCAGGGCAATTTCCAGCTCCTCCCGCTCCTGGATGATGAACTTTGCCGTGACATCTACCCTTCCTTCCAACTATAACCTGGTCTTGTCCACCCCCCCTCCCCAGGGCCCCCTTTTTCCTCTCCCCTCCTTCTCCCAGAGTGGATTTTCCTCCTTCCCCCTGAGACCCTGCACCCAATCCTTGCCTCTTTCCTTCCCACATCCCTCCCTACCTGGCACTCTTCAGTGCGCCCCCCGCCCATCTCCCCCCTCTCTTCCCCTCCCTCCCTCCCTTCTTCCGGTCTCTCTCATCTCCTTGCGCCTGGCACATCCTCCATTTTCATCATCGTCAGTGTGCCACGTCAGTGGTGTTTAGTGCTGTTTCTCCTGTGCGTCGAGAGGTGTGATTTTAATTGTGTGCTGGCCTTGTACCTAGTTTCACTATCAGTGTTTGTTTTATTTTATAGTCGCCCCTTTTTTTGTCTATTGTCTTCCATGATGTTCCCCCTTTTTTTATATCTATGTTCACCATGTTTTCTCCTTTCTGTATTTTTAAATGTCTTCTATTGTTTGTTCTATGTCTTTCTGCTGAAGAGCAGCACATATGCTGCTGCCAGCCTGCCCCGATGGGGAATTGAAATACAATAGTTATCGCAGTCAGTTTTAGCCCTGACGACGACCATGGAGGTAGTAGTCGAAAGCTTGGAGTTTTATCCTGAATTGACGCGGCATGTACACCGAGAGATTTTTATTCAAGAAATACGTCGCGAAAGACTTCGTAGCCATACTAGAGATGAAGATGCATGCACAGAACAGACTATCGTGGAGACCCATAACAAAACTTTATGTGAACTGGAAACCAGAACTGCCAAGAGCAATGTGTATTCTTTGGAAATGTGGCCTGTAGTTGAAAGTGTCATGACGATCTCTCCATAGGTAACAGAGTCCGGGTTAGTTCCCCATTCTGATATTCAGAAGGAACATTCAAGAGGGAAGGGACCATAAGAAAAAAGTAAAATTACTAAATGTGTAAGGGTCTACGAGCGAAGCTTCGACTGTTGGAGTTATGAATGTGGCAGCGACGAATTTTCTCGATGACACGGTAACATCAGCAGCATCACCTCAGCAAATTTAAGACAGTACGCTTAGTTACTAGTAGGAAGGCAGGACTAAGAGTGACTTATTGCGAAAAGTATATTGTTTTCATCAGAATCGAAACGAAACCACGCTCAACATGCCATCATCAGAAACGGAAATATAAAGAGAGTGTCTGATTGAACTGAGCGGGTAATTTATTATAGGAGTCGAAAGTCTAATGAAAGAACGCTATAGTAGAGACAAGAACAGATGGCAGAATTACGGAAAAATTAGGAATCTGTAATAGAAAAGACAGAGGAGAAACACTCGGTGAATTCTGCAATAAATTTCAGTTGCTAATAGTAAACACACAGTTCAAAAATCACAAGATAATAACTTTTACACGCGAAAGGGCAGAAAACACGGGGAAATACTAGCTGCGTTACATCATGGTGAAACACAGATTTCGACCCAAGATCAGTTTACAGTAAACGAAGCTTGGCGCAGCGACTGGCTATCTTCAAACCCAGACAGATCTGGACCTCGGGCCCAACCAAGCAACCCCCTGGTTTCAACCAACCCAGGAAAAATCTGGACATCACTTAACCGGATAATAACCCAACACGGCAGATGTCAGTTTTGGAAGATTGCTAATAGCCCTTTCTGCGACTGTGCTGACGTGCCTCAGACCATCAGCCACATCGTTATGGACTGCCCACTTCGAAGGTTCAGTGGTTCAATGGAGGAGATCCATCACGCCAGTGAGGAAGCTGTGGAGTGGTTAAGGACACTGGACATACATTTGTAATAATACTGGTGTTACTCATAGATCGAGGTCTAAACCTGTATATGTTTGTAAATATGCAAATAATTGTACATTGTATTTTGTATCAACACACTGTATCTTCAAGCCATACGAAATATACATATACAGATTTTGATATCAGATACTGAATTGTAAGGCGTATTCAGGAGAAGATAGAGACTCTTATTACAGTTTTGTTAACTGAATCGTACGGAAGGTTCAATGTAGAAATAAATGGAATACTGAAGTAATGAGAAATGATGATCTCTGAGAATGTAGCCAAATGTTACAAAAGGTAATTAAGTGTCCTGAACCACCCACTGAAGATGGCTCAAAAATGGTTCAAATGGCTCTGAGCACTATGGAACTTATCATCTATGGTCATCAGTCCCCTAGAACTTAGAACTACTTAAACCTAACTAACCTAAGGACATCACACAACACCCAGTCATCACGAGGCAGAGAAAATCCCTGACCCCGCCGGGAATCGAACCCGGGAACCCGGGCGTGGGAAACGAGAACGCTACCACTGAAGATGCCTTGTAAAAAAGGCGAAACGCGTCTTTATATAACCTAGATGTGAAACCATAACCTATGTGTAAAAATAGACAAATCATGTAATATTTCAGGACACCCACTCAAGATGCCTTGTAAAAAAGGTGAAATGCGTCTGGGTGCATAAATAAAAATAAAAATTTCGATGTGCAGCATGCAAAAAAGGCATTTTCTTTGAAACAACTGCAATTTATATACAGCTGCTGCGAAAATGGGCACTACAAGAAACGTGTTACAACCTACAATTACAGTTACAATCTACAATTTACATTTTCGGGTATTTACATTATTTCCATTTTCACAGGTACTTACAATCAAGACAATCTTCATATTTTTTTCATGCCAAGCCAATGTATTTACCTTATCTACAAGTATCAAATATCTGTCACCCCGTGCAGATAAACATAGTGTGAGTTGTTTAACAGTAGAAACAACATGTTGCTTTAACTGAACGAAAAACAACCCACTAGTGTTAACTTCCCAGTTCAGTACACATTGTCTATAACTGTTAATGGTTGACCCATTAACAGAAGATTGTTTTATACGTTTTGCTGTTTGCATTAGGCGTCCAGACTCTAACTCGAGTACATACATTTTTGCTGTTAGACCGAAAAATGCTGTAATACGTTTATCATTAAGTTTGTCATTCATATCTGTTATTTGCAGGGGATTCTTAGGTATTCGAATCATGTGTGCACAATACTCCTGATGTCCTGAGGGGTATTTAGTGTTTTAATGCGACAGATTAAGCTAACAGTGTCTGAGTAGCATAGTTTTTCATGATTTGATGGAAACTTGTTTAACGTGTATCCATAGCGAAAGTCGATAAGAAATGTTTTTGAAACAACCAGAATGGCTACATCAAGTATGCTCAGCTCAATGATGACTAAATTTTCGTTAAAAATTACACTTCTTCGTAAATTTCGTTGAGTAACTATTGTAGCAGCCCCAAATATACTTTCCACGATGCCGCTATTCTTATATCCTGCATCTGTTGCACATTTTGCACGGTTTTTCCAAAACATGCCATTATTCAGCAGTGTGAAGTACTTCTCAGACTCATTGCTTGCACTTGCCTGAATGATAAAAGATGGATCAAAATGGTTCAAATGGCTTTGAGCACTATGGGACTCAACTGCTGAGGTCATTAGTCCCCTAGAACTTAGAACTAGTTAAACCTAACTAACCTAAGGACATCACAAACATCCATGCCCGAGGCAGGATTCGAACCTGCGACCGTAGCGGGATAAAAGATGGATCTTTATTTTTACTAGCGAATAAAGACGAAAATAATTTCTTTGGTTTCTTACTATTGTATGGTAGCAAAAGAGTTTCTTTGGTTTCTTATTATCGGATGGTGGCGACATTTTTCCAGATATAAAGGCAAATCCGAAAAAAAATGTAAAAATGCATCATCTGGTACGTTCTGAAGAAAGCCGTCTGAAATTGGACATCAGAATGTATTGCAATATCGCCCAGCTGTATAGGCTATTCACACCAAGATAAATGGTGAAATATTCGTCACTTTTGTCATAACATTTGGCCATGAAACTGTTGCTGGCAGCGGGATGACTCTGAAAACAACGGATAATGCCGCCTCTAATGCCTCCTTCGACAAACTAGAGTTGTTCAACATTGGTAAGAAGCTCCAATTTAGCTTTAGTAATTTTCAGCAGAGCAAAAAATTTTGTCTGACGCTATTTCAATGACGAAACTGTCAGTCTAAAGTAATGTTGTAATTAGTAATGGAAACTGGGTCAACCACGTGAACAGCTTTAACGGCTACCCTTTAGCTACGGAGAGGGATGTTATGTTTGTGACATAACTGAAGTTCATATAATCAGTTAATATGACCTCAGGACATTTTGATTAATAAATTGGTCTTCATGGCAAACTACCGAGCGCTTCGCCAGTGCTCAGTGATGAGGAGTTCACCGCTTACGGACTCAAACTCACGCTCCCTAGCCGGCTGCGGCACCTCCCTCCTAGGCTTGCCATCACTTAAATTCCCGATCCCGAACAAAGACTTCGAAAACCCCGGACACATGGATCAAACCGTATTATTTTCCCGGACATATACAACCTGTCGGCGATAAGTTGGCCGATAACCACAGTGTACTTACGGGGAGCGGGGACATGAGAGGGGCAATTTTCCCTCGTTTGCCTATCAGTGCTGACAATGCCGCAGGGTGCGAGCCCCTCGTGCGGACTAGCAGCTACGACACAAATAAAACGACGACGAATTAAAAAAACCTTAACGAATATAAATGATACGAACTTATGTAAGCCGTTGTACTGCAGTATTGAAATATTATGTACACGGTAGGGAAGTGTGGAGAGAAATATATAATTTCAAGATTGGTTTGCAAGAGCGTATGGGGTGGTGGCGCGGAGCATGCTATCGTCGATTGTCAGCGGCTTCTCATTGTTCTCAACAAAGAAGTATGTAAAATTTGTTAGAAGGGAGCGTCTAAGCGTGCTTGTCGGTGGATTTTTAATTTAAAACGAACGAAACTACCTACAGACTAGTCCTCATGTGGTGAATATAAATTAAGATTTATTAAAATCTATTAATTTGCAATCAATCGAATTTTTATAGACACAGAAAAAGGTTCAGGTTTACCCCGAATGGTTGTATAACCCCCTCCCCCCCCAGGACGCCATCACACGGTCTCAAAATTAGGACAAACCCGAAAATATTGGCAGCGCTACTCCCTAATCTCCTTCCGCACTGTATATGGTAGACGGAAGTGAATTACAAATGATATGGTAGCAAAACTTGGTTCCAAACAGCAGTATTCATACTGATTCTTGTTCTGTTTCCACTTGTCCGGCACTTTTGGAAGTTATTATGTATTTTTACTGTCTTCACAACGTTGAAGAACTGACGAAAATGTCTGAGTAAAATAAACATTCTCGCGCATATTCTCACTCAATAAAATCAAAAGGAAGAAAATGAAAAACAAGCTAAGGGCACGAAAGCTTCTTTTTACATCGTCTTCTATATGCAGCAGAAAATCATGTAAAGATTCCCAAAATAGAAATACTACGAACTTAGATGATGGTCTGCAATTCTTTCTTCAAGAGTTGAACTGGTGCGGGTAATGGCTTCGTGTGCTTACTTGTTGCCAAAACTTAGTTCCTTATTTGTAAATCATTACGAATTTTATATTGACAAATAAAAGTTTATTAGTGTAATCTTTCGTTGTTACAATCAGCAGCTAGCTTTGCAATCAAAGAAGTTATAAATGATAATTAACTGAAATCCTCAGCTGCCGACAGGTGTTGTTGATATACCTCGATGGGGCAGCTGAAAATGCTTGCCCCGACCGGGACTCGAATCCGTGATCTCCTGCTTACATGGCAGACGCTCTATCCATCTGAGCCACCGAGGACACAGATGAATAGCGTGTGTCCTCGGTGGCTCAGATGGATAGAGCGTCTGCCATGTGAGCAGGAGATCCCGAGTTAAAGTCCTGGTCGGGGCACACATTTTCAGCTGTCCCCATCGAGGTATATCAACAACACCTGTCGGCAGATGATGGTTTCAATTAATTATCATTTATTCTAGAGAAGCTGCACGGTCATCACTGGTATCTGTTCTTTCGAGAGCAGTTACTATCTTCACATATATAGAAGTTGTAACTGATGAACACAGTTAACTCTCGACTACCTGCCTCGTGACTAACCAGCTCTCCATACTATAAGGATTTTGCAAGCACTTGTATTTCTGAACGCATTGTACTTGGACGTCAGGCTCGATCTCACTAAGCAGCATGAGAAAATCTCTGTCTGAGGGGAAAGGGGAAGCTGGGCCATGCGGCCCATGCGGCAAAATTTTCTCTAACTGACCCTGAATACTACAATACTTCTTGTAAAAGATTTATACATTTCCATATTACACTGCGCATCGCAAGTAAAGAGTCACTTTTTTGAATCACTATAACTATCTCCCATTGTGACTTAGAAATTTGAAATTTGGCTCAAGGGTGCCTACAGCCATCCTCTGTAACGGTGAAAGGCGTGCCACACTGCAACGTCATCCTCGATCTCGACGTCGCTTCAAACAACTGCTTCAGTGCACGTGGAATCCAAGGGCTGTCCAATAGGTTGCCTGCCTTCAGTTGCTAGAGCATCAGTGAAGCGTGGGTGTAGAAGCTACATTTCTGAAGTTCTCAGCAAAGTTGTGCGGGTGACTCCGAGGGTGCTGACGAACGGGGAGTCATAGGGAGGCCCTTCACCGTTTCACTCGCGCACGCTTCGATGTTGTAACCCCCACGATTACACCACAGGGGGGATGAAAAAGCACAAACACGTTTTGCTGCTTCGGATCACATTTAAATTTCGTCGAATGATTTTGAACGAGCCCTAGTGATCCACGCAGTACAGCAGACCAAACTTGCAGTAGTGTTACACTACAAATAAGTCAGATCACGTTCGGTGGGGCTGCAGCCCTACGATATCTGTACACCACGGTGGCGTTGAGCAGAATTTTGGTGGAAAGTGGTGCCAATGTGACATCCTTAACCCCCCTAACAACTCAAGTGAACTTCCGAGGTCTGGCCTTTTTCTCGCACGTGTCGACTCCTTGCTGTTTGAAGCGTTGCCGTCCTCGAGGAAGACGTTGCAGGGCGCCACGCATTTTTGCTATTTTGCTATTTCAAACTTCTGCGTCGCAATGGAAGACAGTTACGGTGTTTCAAAGAAATGGCCATTCAACTGCGTTGTACAGAGTACATGCAAAGGACGAGTGTGACCTGGATTTAATTTAACGTCTTTGTCACCATCTGCTGTCTTTCGTTCGCAGATGATTGTGACCAATAAATTCTCATCGTAATTTCTCAGATTGTGGAACACGGTGGGCACCATACAGCAGGAAATGTAATTCTCATTACGACTGATTTATGCTGCGCCTCAGTACGGTCAAATGACAACGGTCTCTGTGTTGCTCATGACAAGAGGCCGTCTAGTATTCCAGTAGCTTGGTTGCCGTTCACCTGAGTGGCTGTGATACATTCTCGTACCATGGCAGCCAGATAGCTAAATAAGTAGAAGATGACCAGCATATACGAGGTGTTTGAGAAAAGCGATGATACTGACTTCTTATCTACCAAAGACCTCATTCTTTCTTTTTTTTTCAAATAACAATATCGTATACTCCAAATCAGTTTCCTTCGGCAACTATGCGTCACCGGACTCGTTGTTCCCAGTCTTGGTAGCAGCACTGAAGGCTTCAACTGGTAGGGCCTTTAACATGTCGGTCGCATTCTTTTGCACGTTCTGCAGAGTCCCAACATGACGCTCTTTTAAGACATTTTTCAATATCTGGAAAAGAAAAATGTCACAAGAACTAAAATCAGGTGCTGTGGAACAACGAATGCCTTTTGAGGTCAAAATTCTGTGATGAAAGTGGCCGTGTGACATGGGGCGTTGACGTGATGCAGCATCCACTTGTCTGCAGTGTCCGGTCTCTCTCGATTCACCCTTTTCCTGAGTCCTTCAAAAAAATCTTTGTAAAGCACTGGGTTACAGTTTTTCCTGGAGGAACAAGTTCTTTATCCACCATCCACTACTGCCAAATAGCAAATCAGCATTATTTTAATCTCTGATTTCCTCGTTCGAGCTTTTATGTGCCGAGGTGATGTCTCAGCATGCCACGCCTCATTTTCTCTTTGTCTCAGGATCGTACTCAGAAATGGACTTAGCAATCCATTAGCCTCCACTTCCGAGTCACGTAGCTCTTCTCTTGGAATCACCAGTCCATATCTACCCCGATCATTTTCGCCTACCAAGGAAAATTCTTCGCAATACCAGGAATGGAACCCAGGTCCTCCGCTTAGCAGCCAAACGTGCTACGGAGGTGGACGCATTACAAGTATTTTATGTTTCAGATTACACTAAGGTAATTTCAGAATTCGCTTTTTGCTGAGATCAACGATTAATGTATATTGTTTGAAAATTATCTGGCGAGTATAAATAGCGATTTTAATCATGAATTCACGAAAGAGCTCATTGAACGAAAGAAGAGAGAAGTTCTCCAGTGGAAATGATCATATTTTATATAACATTTTACTTCGAAACAGCACTGGCTTATGTCGTCTCGAATCGCATCCTCGATTGGGCAGTTTGCCTATAAAGGTGAACGTTAGTGATACATCTTTTCCGCATTCACTTAGTTTAACAAAATGCTGCAGGCTAGTACCGTTGCAGAGCTCTTATTGATGTTAAATACTTGGGTAATGCCTGTGCGACAACTTATCAGCGCTTCCAGCGAATCCTACTGCCACGTGCACGCCAATGCTGCTGGCTAATGCACACTGGAGCTCGTGAAAGGCAAATGCCTTAAAAGTTGACCTTGTCGGTTGAGGGAAGAAAAGAAAAACAAGCAGTTTGGTATGCCTCAAGATGGCAGCACCATCAGCTAATTACACCAGCCACGGAGTGGTACTGCATATAGAGGGAAATCATCTTCATAAAGTAAAGATAGATGGAATTACAGAAAAAAAACGAACTAGACGTGACAAGGAAAAACTACTTGGTATAAAAGACGGAACTGTGATACGTACATGGAATATTATAGGATTAAAAGCCGGTCGGAGTGGCCGAGCGTTTAAAGGCGCTACACTCTGGAACCGCACGACCGCTACGGTCGCAGGTTCGAATCCTGCCTCGGGCATGGATGTGTGTGATGTCCTTAGGTTAGTTAGGTTTAAGTAGTTCTAAGTTCTAGGGGATTTATGACCACAGCAGTTGAGTCCCATAGTGCTCAGAGCCATTTGAACCATTTATAGGATTAAAAATAAAAAAATTGATCTTAATACGGTTTTGAGGAAACAAAAGATAGACATCAGTGTGATAACTTACAGAAAGAAAACATGAATGTGACTATAGATCTAAAAGACTACACAGTTATTTACAGTCGAGTACCACTGAACAGAAGATCCTGTTGCAGAATGCCTGTAATAATAAATAACATATGGAAAAACCAAATAATGAGCCCTGCATAAAATTAATGAAAGAATAACAGCAGCGTTATTTAAAATGGACGGGGAGGGCGGGGGCGTCTATCATATATGTATAAGCACAAGAATAGGGAAGCAAAGAACAAATGGCTGCATTCTATCACAAATTCAAGGAAGCAATCAACAAAAGCAACAAAATTGACCATGTCTTAATTTTTCGAAAATTTTTATGGCAGAGTTGAAAATCTGTCAGTAACGGGAGTGAAGGATTTTTCTGGGTAAAATAAAATGATTAAAAATGGAAAAGAACTCTTACAGGTCGCAATATTCAGCAAATTAGAATTAACTAATATTTTCCTCTGCAAAAATATAACCTTAAATACGCATGTGGCGTAAGCAGGTATAGTTTACTTGTAAATTATATCACCACAAACAAAAAAAGAAAACCCTAATTCAAGATGGACAGATTTATAGAGGCTGTGACATATATTCAGATTCTATTGGTATCTGTCGTTGTATCACAAGCTTGATAGAAAAGCATAAAATAAAAAAAGCTCAAGAAGTATGCAAAATTCACTATCTCCAACATGATAGTGCTAGGATACTATACCGAAATATATTAAATCCACATCTACCAGAAGTAACAACCAGCCGTGGTACTGGTGAATAGTAGCGCAATGTAAGAATCTGAATAGAAAATGCCCAGAAGAAAGCGTGGGGAAAACAAAGGAGCATAAAAAGGAGGTAAATTAAGAATATGGAACAATTGGAATCATCTACATAACAGAAATATAATGCAGGTGAAGTGCTCCTGCAGAAGAACACAAAAAACTAAAACCTCCGCCCGATCAGGCCATGAAGTCCCAACGGTACCGAGCGGCCGCCGTGTCATCATCAGCCCACAAGAGTCATTGGATGCGGATATGGAGGGGCATGTGGTCAGCACACTGCCCTCCCAGCCGTACGTCAGTTCACGAGACCTGAGCCGGTACTTCTCAATCAAGTAGCTCATCTATTTGCGTCACAAGGGCTGAGTGCATCCAGTTTGCCAACATCACTTGACAGACTGGATGGTCACCCATCCAAGTGCGAGCCCAGTACGACAGCGCTTAGCTCCGGTGATCTGACGGGAACCGGTGTGCCCATTGCGGTAGGGCCGTTGGTAGAATAACACATAAGAGGTATAGAAACATTACATTATTGTAAACAACTTCTATGACATGCCCATCAAGAGTATTGGCAAAGAGTCATCACCAACATCTAACGCGATAGCCGTGGAAGACAAATACTATCGTACAAGGTAATGATAAAAACCATTCGGAAAAATATACTTCACAAGTGAATATAATTAGAACAGATGGATTCGAAGGTATCAAGAATTATGTTGCAAAGACAAGAGGAAAAGGAACTTACAAATATATATTGACATTAAAGTAATGGATGAGCTACAAAACACGCTAAAAATAGGAAAGTTGTAGTAATAAATGAAATTAATGCAGATTCAGTCAAATAAGTAGGAACCTTCTTACATCTCAGATTCCTAGCTATTATCAAGATTTGCTAGCAGATGTGTGAAATCCCATACTCGTGATAGAAGGTGTAAAATGTCTCCCTGTTCAAAAAGGGCAATAGAAATGAAGGCGTTAGCCTGTTGACTGCTGCATACGAGATATACCAGAGAGTCACGAACAACAAAATAAGAGTTATAGCCGAGTAAGAAGATGAAAGTGGATTTACAAAGTGACGTTCGTGTATTGACAGTAACATACAATAAAACCATTCATAGAAAAACAAAGAGAGTTTAAACTTGATATCAATACCGATTTTTGTAGAACTGTAGAAATGTTTCGATCGAATTGATTGAAATAAATAATCAATATTAATGAGCGGCTGAGGCTATCCACAAACTCACATGGCCAATTAAAAGTCTGTATCGTGAAATGAAAATAGTAGTAAATAGAAAAGGACAAATGAGATAAAAATCAATTGCAGAGTGAGTGTGACAAGAGTGTTCTCTTCCGCAATATCTTTATCATTTATATTGACAAGATGTTAAAAAATAGGAAATAAAATAATTATCCAGGAATTAAATTAGATAAACACACTAATTTAAATGAACTACTATTTGCATACGACATTACAGTACAGAGAAACTAATGATGACCTTCAGCTATAAGTAAATCAGCTGATCCAAATATGTACCGAATACAGTTTTAAAATCTCATTACATAAGATCTAAGTCATGGCCTTTTAAGGTAAATACCTTATACAGCCGTAGATAATAATCAACAATGAAATAATTGAAAGGATGCTACATTTTAAATATCTTACCTCCGAGCCGAGCTATAATGATAATGTGGATGAAATATGTCCAAATTTCAAGCAATATGCGGTGTTGTGAAACCACAAACAGAACACGTAACTAAAACCCTAAACATATAACAGTCAAATTTTATAATACTGCGGTGTTATTACTGCTGTTGTATCGAAGCGACCGTTGGATAAATAAAAAAAATCTGATATCAAAATCCAAGCAAGACAGATGAGATTCTTGAGGAGAGTGGCAAGGCAATGCAAGAAGAGACTTAATTGAAAATGAATATATTAGCAATGAATTGAATGTATGTGCTATTAATGAGAAGATAGTTGAATCAGATATAAATGCGAATAACACCTGAATAGAATGACAAGAAAATTCTGAACTACAACCCGGAAAGAAGGAGAGACAAAGGTCTACTGAGCAAACGGTGGACATAAACGTTGTGAAGTCGAAACAGGCAGACGTCTAACGCCTGTACGAAAGACGACGACATGCACCATTATGCTCGACGGTTTGTTGAATTAAAGACTTCTCTTCCAGACAGGACAATTGGTCTCAGAATGCGTGCAGAAATTGGGTTGAAGCACACTGACCATAGATTTCATTTCGCATCGCTCTGGGAACATATGTTCAACAGGTATATGTAGGAGATTCACAGCACTACTTCAGAACCCGAAAAATAATTACAAATCGTGCGCAAACAGCTGTTAAATATCTAAATTAGCTTAGAAAGTCCGCAGCTCGTGGTCTCGCAGTCGCGTCCTCGCTTCCCGAGCACGGGGTCCTGGGTTCGATTCCCGGCGGGGGTCAAGGATTTTCACCTGCCTCGAGAAGACTGGGCGTTTGTGTTGTACTCATCATTATTCATGAAAGTGGCGAGTTTGGACTGAGCAAAGGTTGGGACTGTACGTGCGCTGATAACCGCGCAGCTGAGCGTCCCACAAACCAAACATCATCATCATCAGCTTAGACACATATTTTGAGAGAAAATATTTATGAATCGTAGTACCAGAATTCAAGATCTTCAGTTTTGTGCTTCGGTAACAGGTTCTTTGCATCTCTATTTCTAGCGGTCCATAGCTACCTTCCTAATGCGGCTGCGTGTACTGCCGTCCAGTACATCTCTGTCTCAGGGCTATGCTGAAGTCCTGCCCCCCACCCTGGAATTTGCGGGATTTTCAAAATGCCGGTGCTCTTTCTGGGACTCGAACCCTGGTCCTTCTGGATGGAAAGCCCAAGTGCAGCCCCCAACATAATGCTACCACCAGAGGCACTTGAAATTGGTATTAGCCAATAGGAATGCAGCATCCTATTCCACTGGTGATATAAGAAGGGCTCAGTAGCTCTGCAGCCTCACATGAAGCGCCAGCCAAGATCGTCCAGTGCTGCCCAACCCCAGCAGCAGAATAGGAAGAAGCCGCAAAAGAGTAAGTAGCCCTTGCTTAATGTCTGTGTTTACTGTCGTGTGTGGAAAATGAAGTCTTTGTGCTGCTATTATCGCTTGTAACGGGTTCTCTTCTTTGCTCATCAGTGGATGCAGCGTCCCCAGCCCGTCAGCGTTTGCAGCAGCAAAGTGTCCCAGTCCGTCTGGAACCGTAGCAGCGGCAGCACTCTGGAATCCTGTGGCTCACTTGGTCAGCTTGATAGAGCAGGATAATGGGCTATTATTGTCGGCTGAACACACCCATCCAGCCCCTGACTCCCTGAGGCGCACAAGGGGCTCTAATCATGACGCATGTCGGTACTGGAACCCATTATAAGTGCCATAGCAGAATATTCCAGTGACACTGCGTGAACAAGGATGTAATGAATGATAATATATCAATTAAGCCCTGTGCACCACTACTGTTCACTTCGTGTATAATTTAAACGGGAGTGGTTCGCAGTGTTTACAGATTGGTAAAGAAGCAACCGCATAGAGACTGGCGTGTTGTGATAAAGATCGAGAACCCAGCTAAAAGTGTTAAAGTTCGGTTTACGAAGGTGAAATGGGCTGAACTGCGTCGTGCATAAGCCTACATCAAGCAGCAGTTGACCGCCGAGTATCATCCGAGCCTACCTCCTCTGGACATTTACTGCACTGCTCTAACTCTATCCATTACAGCAATGTTCAACGACTCTGCACTCCATGTGAAATCGAGTGACACATTCATTTATCTACGACACTCCACAATTAAAAACCTGTCCAGTCTACAGATGGCGCTATCCATTGTGTTGTAAAGACTGGACAGATGGCTTCCTTGTGCTAAAGCTGTGTATAGGGACATTGCAGAATACCTAAGCACGAACAGATGTAGTCTACTTCAAGCAATGGGTCAATATGGTGCCAACGAAATCTAATGTACTGCGAATAAATTTGAGAGAAATAGATGCAGAATTCTGTGCCTACAAGAAAGCTTTATTTTCTGTATTCCGTACTGGTGTTAAGATAAAGAAATAACCTCCTGATGTAGGGCATCCCATGTATGATTACTGAATAAAAATGTATATATAAGCATGCATGTGTTTTTATTTCTTACCTCTCATTGTATTGCAAGTGCTAAAGCTATTGCCTCCAGTATTTTCACTGCAAACATGCAGGAGCAGAAAATTACATCAGTTAACTAAAGTCTCTGTAAAATACCAGTACCTGACATAGTCGGTACCATGGCAGGACACAGTGTTCATTATTTTCTATAACAGCTCATTGCACGCCGGTACCTGACATAGGTATCGTGACAGGATGGATGATGCATCAAGACGTTGTTGTAAGCGACTGAGCTGTGTGCAAGAAGACCAAAGAAGAATGGCGCACTCCTTCCCGGCAACATGCGTGCAATAAATGTAGGTTGTAGTGTTGAAGATATAATGATATTTTGTGTGTAACTTGGCGACAGAATCAGAAATTGATTGAATTATCTTATGGTAACAAGTCACTAAATACCTGACATTCTTTGGACATGGAGCAGCAGATTAATTTATTTGAGATTGGTAGGAAGCAACATCATCATTTCCGCGCGTTTTCATGACCGCGATGCAGTCATACCCGGATCGACACTAAGGGACCAAAAGATTACTGACTTTAAAAGAAATCAACACTACACAATTGAAAAGGATTGTTGGAGAAATGATAGGCAAACGATATTGTTCCTCCTGCCTCGATGCTGCGTTCGGTCCATAAACGTGATCTTAATTTCTGGAGATAAGTTGATACAAAATGATTAATATTCAAGTAATGAGGAGATGGGGATACTTAAGGATAATTTATCTAAATATGCACACTTCATACATAACACACATTTTTTAATGCTATATACTCTTTTTATATTACAGTTACAATAGCTGGTGCGTATTAACAAAAGCTTTGCACATCACAGGCAACACTTGATGGTGCCTGCTCTTAATTAATTACATAAGAGAGAAGACAATTAGCACATTTACAGACTATTTTGCACAAATTATAAAGTACAGATTGCGGAACGCAACAAGTCCGCGTCCGCCTTTCATGGAATAGAAACAGTAAAAGGTGAAGCGCCCAAGGCCTCATTTGTCTTGAAAAAACAGAATTCTTTTTACATCATTAATCGATACGTATACAGGGAGTCACACCTAGTGATACGTGGCTGGCGACCACAGGGCCCCGAGCTGAGTCCTGGCATTGCTTCCACTTACTTATGCCAGGCTCCTCACTCTTATCTTTCCTATCTGGCCACCCTCGGCCAGCTCTTGTTCTTTTCCGACCCTGACGCTATTAGGTTTCGAGGGCTAGGGGTCTTTCATTTTCCAACCTATACTTCTCATGCAGCGTCTGACCCGGAGCGGGCGGCTGCAAAAGGCGTCTGTATCCCATGTTAGGGGCGGCCTCCAGAACTGCGGAAGGCAACGGAATACCACCGCAGATTATCTTCCCTGCATAATGCAGTCTCCATTTTATGCACAAAAAATGGCTTCCTCTCATGTTAAATCAGTGTCCGGAGGTAAAATAGTCCCCCATTCGGATCTCCGGGCGGGACAACTTGAAAGGAGGCAAAAAATCAAAGCGAGAATTGGTACCTGGAATGTCAGAACTCTGCTACAAGCAGGAAAACTAGAAAACCTTAAAAGAGAGATGGAAAAGAATCATATGGACCTCGTAGGAGTTGCTGAAGTAAGATGGAATGGACATGGAGAGTTGCAGTCAGATGAATATGTATTCTACTACTCAGGAGGAGAAGTAAAAGGAATTAATGGAGTAGGAACGATTATGACAAAGGAATTGGCTAAATGTGTGGAATATGTAGACTATGCAAATGACCGGGTTATTGGTGTAAGGCTGAAAGGAGCACAAAAAGATTTACTGATTGTCCAGGTGTATATGCCAACTTCAGAACATGATGACCAAATTGTAGAGGAAACGTACAATGTAATAGAGAGAATAATGGACAAAAATAAAAAATGCTGCAAAATAGTAATGGGAGACTGGAACGCCATTGTGGGAGAAGGGAAAGAGGGAAACATAGTAGGCAGTCATGGTCTTGGAAAGAGAAATGACAGAGGTGAATGGTTAATTGACTTCTGCAGGGAAAGACAGCTGATAGTGGCAAACACATGGTTCAAGAACCATAAGAGGAGGCTCTACACTTGGAAATCACCAGGGGATAAATATAGAAACCAAATCGATTTTATACTGGTAGAAGAAAGATACAGGAATGGAATCAAGAAGGTGCACACATTACCAGGTGCAGATATTAATAGTGACCACAACTTACTTATGGCAGAAATAGAAATAAGAATGAAAAAACTGAAAAAGGCGACAATGGTGAAGAAATGGGATCTAGAGAAGATAAGGTCCAACAAAGAACAAATTACAGAAATGCTGTCTCGAGACTTTCTAAACACATTACGAGACAAAGAAGCACCTGATAATGCCAACGAGTACTGGAATATGCTGAAAGAAGGAATCATTAAAGCAGGACAGCAAAATATAGGATATGTAAAAGGGAAAAGGTCAAAAAAACCATGGGTCACACAAGAAATGATTTCCAAGATGGAGGAGAGAAGAAAATTGAAAAACAAGAACACTGAAGATGCAAGAAAGATATACCGAAGGTTAAATAACGAACTGCGAAGAGAAACAGAGCAGGCTAGGAAAAAATGGCTAAAAGAGGAATGTGATGAAATTGAAGAACTGGACAGGAAAGGAAGATACGACTTACTATACAACAGAGTAAAGACTATGACATGGGAACAAAACAGAGCAGGAAGTGCTACTATGGAAATTTTGAGTAAAGACGAAGAGGTAGTGTATAAAGATCGTGACGATGTCCTCCAGAGATGGGAAGAATATATAAAAGAGCTATATGACACAAATAGCAAACCAGAAACTCTGGAACTTGAATCACACAACAGTGTAAGTGATGAAGAGAAAGGACCGACCTTCATAATGGAAGAAGTAAAGTCTGCTATTGCTGCAATGAAAAATGGCAAAGCAGTAGGTACAGATACAATACCGGGAGAAATACTAAAATGCCTGAACCACAATGGAATAAGAGAAATATTGAGGTTATGTAATAAAATATATGACAGTGGTGAATGGCCTGAGGACTTTTTGACAACAGTAATGATTCCACTGCCGAAAAAACAAGGAACCAAGAAATGCAGCGAGCACAGGACAATCAGCCTCATTTCACATGCAGCCAAAGTGATGTTAAGAATAATTAATAAAAGACTTGAAAAAGTAATAGAGGAGAATCTCGGCGAGGAGCAGTTTGGCTTTAGACGGAATACGGGCACCAGAGATGCAATAGGGCTCCTACGAATCTTAGGAGAAAGGTTTATTGAAAAACGAAGAGACCTATATATGTGCTTCATCGATTTAGAAAAGGCATTTGACAATGTGGTTTGGGACAAGCTGGCGACTATTATGAGGGAAAAGAGAGTGGACTGGAAAACCAGAAGACTTATAAACTCATTGTACCTTAATCAAAAAGTTTCAGTTAAAGTGAGAGGAGAAAGTACGAACTGGATCAGACTAGGGAAAGGAGTAAGACAAGGATGCTGTTTATCATCTACTCTTTTCAACCTGTACTTGGAAAATATGATTGACCAATGCTCATTAGATGACAAAGGAGTAGAAATTGGAGGAAGAAGAGTAGGGTGCTTGAGATTTGCTGATGACATGGTCCTTCTAGCCACAGGGGAAAAAGAATTACAGGATTTGGTGGACACCATTGCAACTAACGGAAAAAAATATGGAATGAAAATTAACACAAATAAAACAAAAGCATTGGCAATAGGAGGAAATAAAGAACTAAAAATTGTGCTGAATGGAGAAAAACTAGAACAGGTGCAAAATTTTAAGTATCTTGGAAGCAGGATAGACACCGACTGGAAGTGCACCACAGAAATTAAAACAAGGATAGCAACGGCAAAAGAGGCGTTTTATAAGAAAAGGAGAATCTTCTGCAGCGGTATGGACAGAGAACTCAGAAAGAGACTCATAAAATGTCTTGTATGGAGTGTTCTTCTATATGGCGCTGAAACATGGACTATGAGGAAAAGAGACAGAGAAAGGCTGGAGGCTTTTGAGATCTGGACATGGCGGAAGATGGAAGGAATAAGTTGGATGGACAGAGTAAAAAATGAAGAGGTACTGAGAAGAGTGGGAGAGAAAAGGCAGTTACTAGATGTAATAAAGAGAAGAAAAATAAATTGGATTGGGCATATATTAAGAAAGAATGACGGACTGATAAAAACAGTTTTAGAAGGTTATGTAGAAGGGAAAAGAAAGCGAGGAAGGAAGAGATTCCAGATACTGGATGACATAATGGACGGTACAACATACAGCAGCCTTAAGAAGGAAGCAATGGATCGCAGAAAATGGAGAGGCAAAGGACCTGCTAATATAGCAGATAACTGATGATGACGATGATACATCGAGATTTACAGCCGCCGCTCAGGAGCGGCAAAGATAAAGAATGATAGATTCTGTCTTTGCTATGCGATGGTTCGTTTCTTTTACATTACAATTGTTTGATAACTTCAGGCCATCAGGCTTTTACTACTGAGCGTATACTAATGTTTGTGAGGCGAAAATTACCAATATTACAAGGTCCATCCAACTGCGGCAAGACATATATTCTCATGTCGCTGCTAACACATACGGATGGAGCCCGCATGTATGCATATTATCAAAAACACTGTTTCAGCCCAAATAGCAACTATTACAAGAGATTCTGCAGGGTGTGTAGATGGTGTGACATTCAGTGAGAGCAGTGGTATCCCTCCACCGGAAAAAGTAAAGCCAAGCACAGTGTTCATATTTGACGATGTTGCTGCGGAAAACCAAAATCAAATTCTAAGATATTTCAGTCTCGGTCGCCATATATATTTTATCTGAGTCAGACATATTTCAGAATCCCAAAACAACTGGTAAGGGATAATGCAAGTCTTATTATAGAATTCAAACACGACAACCTGAATTTAAAACACATTTGCCAGGCTCATGTAGGAACCGATATGTCGTTCAATGATTTTGGGAAAATATGTACAGATTGCTGGAATCACTCACAGTGTGAGTTTCTCTTTATTGACAAAACAAGAAAACTGAATGATGGCAGGTACAGACGGAACTTTCAGGCGTTCCTATATATATAGCCATGGAAAGAGGTAACTACATCAGATACGCATCAGCGTGGATAAATTCGCACCCATGCCGGGAACTCAGTCTAATAGGAAGGGTGTGCATAGGCAAAACATTCGCTTGTACATGCACGGGAAAATTCAAACTCACGAACGTAAAGTTGGAGGCGTATGCAAGGAACTAGAGGCGTATTGTCATACCCTTCTGAGACTGAACTGTACACTGAATGACAGGGTTATGCAATCTAGAAGAAAGTAAACGACTTAAATGAATGGGAAATATCTGTTATTGAGAAGGGGACACTGTATGAAAGGGTTAACGCAATCGAAAAGAAAGTAAGCGACTTAACTGAAGGGAAAATAGCTCTTACCGGGAAGGGTGAACAGCATAAGAAGAAAAAAATTGGATACATAATACCTTATGCTGCACAGAAGTCCGGTTAGTGTACGACGGGATGTCGACTAAGTATAAAGTCATCGAGGCATGGAAGGCCGTTCGAGAGAAGTTACGGTTGCTGAGGTTAGGGCATTTGAAGTGAGAGCAGTCACTGCGAAAAACTTTTAAACCAGTCACTGAATCACTAGATGAACATTGAGCAAAATTCCACAACTAAGACGATGACGCTATTGCCGATTTCATTAACTGTCAGAGCGACGCTAAGACAGACAAAACATTCGGTGTCAGTGGTGAAAAACCATGCATGTTGGGCACGCAGCCTATAATTTTAAATGAAAAAAACAATTCAGATCGGTGATAGACCACCGAATTTACTGAACCTTATTTTGCTATGAAGACACAAAAACTATTCGCCGAAAGATCTGCAAATGTAACGTGAAATATTGCTTTTGCCTGACCATAAGAATGAAAAAAAGCTGAAGTAATGTGAAATACAAATCCATTACAAAACCTATATTGGATGGCGAAAGAAATAACAGTGGTGATGGTACTAACATTCAGCATAAAAGAGTGAACAATCAACTCCCGCAGTATTTATATTACGACGACCCAAATGATTTAATAGACCGGCTACCAGTAATCATGACATCAGCTGCCACTGATAATTAAGTTCATTCGAATGAAGTTGTTTGAAAAATTTCTGAGCTTAGAGAGAAAGGTATCATCGAATAAGTATGGAGACTGTAGTTCGTGAATGGAACAAACCAGCAAGCAAAACATACCCTCGATAATACACTATGTGATCAGAAGTATCCGGACACCTCCAAAAAAATACGTTTTTCATATAGGTGCATTGTACTGCCACCTACTGCCAGGTACTCCATATCAGCGACCTCAGTAGTAATTAGACATCGTGAGAGAGCAGAATGGGGCGCTCCGCGGAACTCACAGACTTCGAACATGGTTAGGTGGTTGGGTGTCACTTGTGTCATACGTCTGTACGCGAGATTTCCACACTCCTAAACATCCCTAGGTCCACTGTTTCCGATGTGATAGTGAAGTGGAAACGTGAAGGGACACGTACAGCACAAAAGCGTACAGGCCGACCTCGTCTGTTGACTGACAGAGACCGCCGACAGTTGAAGATGGTTGTAATGTGTAATAGGCAGACATCTATCCAGACCATCACACAGGAACTCCAAACTGCACCAGGATCCACTGCAACTACTGTGACATTTAGGCGGGAGGTGAGAAAACTTGAATTTCATGGTCGAGCAGCTGCCCATAAGCCACACATCACGCCGGTAAATGCCAAACGACGCCTCGCTTGGTGTAAGGAGCGTAAACATTGGACGATTGAACAGTGGAAATACGTTGTGTGGAGTGACAAACATCCGGCCGCTGGGGCTGTGGCTCTGGCGATCCGATGGCAGGGTGTGGGTACGGGGAATGCCAGGTGAACGTCATCTGCCAGCGTGTGTAGTGCCAACAGTAAAATTCGGAGACGGTGGTGTTATGGTGTGGTCGTGTTTTTCATGGAGGGGACTTGCATCCCTTGTTGTTTTGCTTGGCACTATCACATCACAGGCCTACATTGATCTTTTAAGCGCCTTCGTGCTTCCCGCTGTTAAAGAGCAATCAGGGGATGGCGATTGCAACTTTCAACACGATCGAGCACATGTTCATAACGCACGGCCTGTGACGTAGTGGTTACACGACAATAACATCCCTGTAATGGACTGGCCTTCACAGAGTCTTTACCTGAATCCTATAGAACCCCTTTGGAATGTTATGGAACGCCGACTTCGTGCCAGGTCTCACCGACTGACATCGATACCTCTCCTCAGTGAAGCACTCCGTGAAGAATGGGATGCCATTCCCCAAAAAACCTTCCAGCACCTGATTGAACGTATGCCTGCGAGAGTGGAAGCTGTCATCAAGGCTAGGGGTGGGTCAACACTATACTGAATTCCAGCATTACCGATGGAGGGCGCCACGAACTTGTAAGTCATTTTTAGCCAGGTGTCCGGATACTTTTGATCACATAGTGTATGTAATGATTAGAGGTTTTGACGACCTGTGGCAGGCAGAGTTGGTCAACATGAGAGACTATCACGTGTGAATACGGATTAAAATCTGTTTTATCGGTCATTGGTACTTATTCTAAATATGCCTGTGCATTACCCATGAAAGCAAAAACAGAGAAGGATGTCGCGCATGTGTATGAGCGATTGCTGCAGACGTGGATGAATGGAAGCCCAGACAACCTTCAAACAGATCATGGAGACAAGCTGGCAGCGGCTTCATTATGCTCTAGAGAACATTCACGTGGTCATCCATGGGCCCAGTGAAGCTTGTGCAAGGCACCATGACGGCCAGCAAGTACTGGTTACAGACCACGTACACCACTTCATGACGATCATGTTTCCCAACAGCAGCGCCATTTTTCAACAGGATAATGCGCAATTTCACAAGGCCAGGAGTGTGATGGAGTGTTCAAGGTACACTTTGGCGAGGTTCAGTTGATATACTGGCCTCCAAATCGCCAGATCTGAACCCTGTCGAACATTTCTAAAATATCATTGAACGTCACGTCGGAGCTCTTCGCCACCCTCACCAAAATTTTCGTGAATTAGATGACGGTGGTCATATTGTTCTGGCTGATCAGTGTAACAGCAAATCATCTCATCGTCTCCCAATGAACGCAAAGAGTTAGCCAACGCAACCTTTGTGCAAAATTTCACTCACCTACTTTCCGGTTTAAAACGTAAATAAACACTACTCCTTTTGACAACAACACGATGTCAGTAATCCAGAAACCACTACACTAAAATTTAGCAGCCTGTTCAGTCGGACATTAATACAGTTATTGTTAAATTCGTTTACACTTTCAACTAGTCATTACATCTTAATATAATTTCTACTGTCATAATATTTATTTATTTATTTCTCGCCACTTATGTTGTTCGCTGTATGTACCACAATACATACAAATCATCATTTAGATAACAGTCCCTAACAAACTGGTTGTTATATTTGTTGACTTTATTTGTTCACTGAATGTTAAATGCACTTAATGTAATATTTATTCTGTGTAAACTTTTTATTGTCAAATCAATATATATATATATATATATATATATATATATATATATATATATATATATATATATATATATATATATATATATATAGTAATGTCTCTGAGAAATAATTTCTTTTGCACTATTCTATGTGTGATATCGCCATCTTTGTGTATTTTCCCATGTGCTAAAAAGTTTTTGGTGCGTGTGTGTGTGTGGTGTTTTGCGTAATGTGGTTATATACAAATCATGTAAGTGCTGAATGTACTCTACAGTATTTCATAAATACAAGCCTACAACATTTCAACAAAATTAAACGGGATTTTCGACGTAAGTATTACTACTACTCAGTTTTAATATTTTTTTTTTTACATTGTGTTAGATCGTTATGATGGATAGTTACGTTTAAATAGGTCGTTTGTAACATCGGCTTTTTACAATAGCGCACCAACAACCCAAGAATCTTTCACCACAAGGGGGAATAAAGGGCAAAAATCTTATGTAAACTTCAAACAAATGCGAATCTTGTGAACAGCCGTCTGAAGATGGAACTATCGGTTCGAACCCGTTTACGATTTACTTAAATAAATAGCATTATTAGTAGTAGTTATTACTTTTGCTTTTTCATATCGATTTTCATTCAATATCCCTCCTTTTGCTTCAGTGGTGTCCACTATTTCCCACAATTATTTTTCATTATTTGCTAGAAAAACCATGTGATCTGCAAATCTCAAACATTACATTATTCGCCTCCAATTTTCGCCCCTCTTTGTATCTAGTGGAAATAGCCCAGCCATATTTCCTAATTACAGATTTAAAAGTTTTGGAGACTACAGCAGCCTTGCTTTATTTCCTGTCGTTCGCTTTTTCTTGCTAGTTTGTCTCAAGTCACATATTGTCAAATACCCTATCCAGATCTGTGAAACATGTAAGTCTGTTCACCACTCAGCAACCCCCCCCCCCCCCCCAAACACACACACACAAATTGAAAGTGTCCTATTGCATCCCTTATGCTTGTATTTCTTTAAAATTAAACAATTCCTCAACGAAATTTCCCTCCATTGTCTCAATTAAAACCAGTGTTTGTATCTGAAATCACTTACGTTCGTACCAACTTAGAACACTTTAATGACAATCCTACAATGAATAAAGTCTTTATAAGCCTTAATGGATGAATACAGCCCATCAACTCGACAGTTTCCTGTCGTATCTGTTGTCATCTTTTACTTGCGAACGACAGAATAACCAGTTGTCACATTAAGTGCACTATCCATCGCTTCACCTACACCGACACGCTGAACTTCTGTGCCATCAGCAACATAGTACATAATTCCATAACTCTCGTGCTGTGGTCGTGCGACTCCATGAACGTTGGGTACACCTGTAGAACGCCGAGGTCAGCTGACCTCAATCACGTGGAACACATCTGGGACGAAGACTGTAGAGAATGTCTTAGACCACGAATGGTGGCCAGACGTTGTTACTAACTTCGTTCTACTTTTCCGCGAGTAGTGGCATGGCTGATAAAAGCGTTGTATTCTTGGCGATTTTTCATAACTATTAAATCAACTTGGCGACGCCCACATAATAAATTTTAACCTGTCCTGTATTTATTACCGAGACACAAACCCGTTCTAATCGACTCTCCAATATCGCGCTCCACGCACGTAATCGAGAATACTTTATGGGGCAGGCTGCAACCTCCTTGGAAAGCGACCTGCTGTACTAAGCGTGGGTGGAAACTACTGGCTGCTCTGGCGTCCCAAGAGCTCGAGTTTTTCGGCTCCATGTCTTGTGGATGCATTCCTGGAACCAATAACAAATGTCTGCAGGTAATATCGTAACACATTTTACAACACAAAAATCACTTAGGGTGAAACGAAGCATTTTAATACTAGTTGCAGCTATGGCGATTACACACGTGTTTATTGAGTGTTCACTTTTTTCCATAACTAAACGATAGTGGCACGTTCGCAGAATATGTTGTTTTTTTTTTTTTTTTACCGAGGAATCAGCCCAGACTCACAATCACTAATATACGAACGAACCGATCCATTCAGACCTTATTCATAACTTCCAATCTTCACTACATAAGTTGATTCGGAGTTCGATGCTCGGTAAATGGAATGAGGCTTTTTGACAAGGGTCTGAGTAACTTCTACCAGTGCTTTGCGTTTGTAAACTCTTGATAACGGTATCGTGTTTCCGATTTCTTGTTGACTGTTCCTCAAATGGTTCAAATGGCTCTAAGCACTATGGGACTTAACATCTGATGTCATCAGTACCCTAGACATAGAACTACTTAAACCTAACTAACTTAAGGACATCACACACACTCATGCCCGAGGCAGGATTCGAACCTGCGACCGTAGCAGCCGCGTGGTTCCGGACTGAAGGGACTAGAACCGCTCGACCACAGCGGCCGGCACTGTTCCTCAAAGTCAATACTATCTGGACCTTGATCCAGTGCAAAAGTTGGCACAGTTTCCTTCGGGTTGATGTTACTTGGACGTTGATTAACGCTATTTTCAAAAGTAGGAAACAGTCTCTGTTTGACAGTGAGATATCCATGCCCTCTATTGTCTGCGGAAATTTCACCAAAATTTTGTCTGTTATAACAGGTTTCCGAATTTGTATTTTTATCCGCCGGAACGACTTTGCCTGAACCACATTAACGAAAAGTAATTGGTAAACTACCCTACTAGCCATTACAATTGCTACACCACGAAGATGACGTGCTACAGACGCGAAATTTAACCGACTGGAAGAAGATGCTGTGATATGCAAATGGTTAGCTTTTCAGAGCATTCACACAAGGTTGGCGCCGGTGGCGACACCTACAACGTGCTGACATGAGGAAAGTTTCCAACCGATTTCTCATACACAAACAACAGTTGACAGGCGTTGCCTGGTGAAACGTTGTTGTGATGCCTCGTGTAAGGAGGAGAAATGTGTACCATCACGTTTCCGACTTTGATAAAGGTCGGATTGTAGTCTATCGAAATTGCGACTTATCGTATCGCGACATTGCTGCTCCCGTTGGTCGAGATCCAATGACTGTTAGCAGAATATGGAATCGGTGGGTTCAGAAGGGTAATACGGAACGCCGTGCTGGATCCCAACGGCCTCGTATCACTAGCAGTCGAGATGACAGGCATCTTATCCGCATGGCTGTAACGGATCGTGCAGCCATGTCTCGATCCCTGAGTCAACAGATGGGGACGTTTGCAAGACAACAACCATCTGCACGAACAGTTTGATGACGTTTGCAGCAGCATGGACTATCAGCTCGGAGACCATGGCTGCGGTCACCCTTGACGCTGCATCACAAACAGGAGCGCCTGCGATGAGGAACTCAACGCCGAACCTGGGTGCACGAATGGCAAAACGTCATTTTTTCGGATGAATCCAGGTTCTGTTTACAGCATCATGATGGTGGCATCCGTGTTTGGTGACATCGCGGTGAACGCGCATTGGAAGCGTGTATTCGTCATCGCCATACTGGCGTATCACCCAGCGTGATGGTATGGGGTGCCATTAGTTACACGGCTCGGTCACCTCTTGCTCGCACTGACGGCACTTTGAACAGTGGACGTTACATTTCAGATGTGTTACGACCCGTGGCTCTACCCTTCATTCGTTCCCTGCGAAACCCTACATTTCAGCAGGAAAATGCACGACCGCATGTTGCAGGTCCTGTACGGGCCTTCCTGGATACAGAAAATGTTCGACTGCTGCCCTGGCCAGCACATTCGCCAGATCTCTCACCAATTGAAAATGGTGGCCGAGCAACTGGCTCGTCACAATACACCAGTCACTACTCTTAATGAACTGTGGTATCGCGTTGAAGCTGCATGGGCAGTTGTACCTGTACACGCCATCCAAGCTCTGTTTGACTCAATGCCCAGGCGTATCAAAGCCGTTATTACGGCCAGAGGTGGTTGTTCTGGGTACTGATTTCGCAGGATCTATGCACCCAAATTGCGTGAAAATGTAATCACATGTCAGTTCTAGTATAATATATTTGTCCGATGAATATCCGTTTATCATTTGCATTTCTTCTTGGTGTAGCAATTTTAATGGCCAGTAGTGTATATTGCTGGCCAATAAAATTGCACGCCAGGAAGTACAGCAAATAACGAAATTTAGATGCCGTCTATTCAAAATTTCGCCCCAGTCACATAAGAATGGTCCTAGTAGCGCCATTATGAGAATGCAAATCAGCTTTGCTTTAAGTATAAGCTGTAACGGTCGTGAGCTTTAGTTACCTTTGAGATTGAACGTGGCGAGTTGGTGTTAGTCAAAACGCCTTTAAGGCGACAAAGGCGTCATTATCAATACCTCACTGACTTTGAATGGGATCGTGTAAAATGGCTACAAGAAGCCGGAAGTTCCTTCTGTGATACTGCAGAAAGACTTGGCAGAAATGTAACCACTGTACGTGATGGCTGGTAGCCGTGGTCATGAGAATGTAGCCGTCGCAAGAAGACCGGACTCCTGACGGCCACGTGGCACTGCGAAGAGGGAAGACCATCGTATTCGGCCTATGGCTCTGGCGCATCGTACTGCATTTGCAGCAGCAATCTGAGCAGCAGTTGGCACCACAATGACACAACGAACTGTTACAAATCCGTTACTTCAAGGACAGCTCCGAGCCAGACGTCCTGTGGTATACATCCCACCGACCCCAAAGCACCGCTATTTGCGACTTCAGTGGTTCAATCGAGGGCTCATTGGAGGGCAGGGTGGATATATGTTGCGTTTTCTGATGAAAACTGGCTCTGCTCGGTGCCAGTGATGGCCGTTAGAAGGAGACCGTTGAGGGCCTGCAACCCATCTGTCTGCATGCTTGACACACTGGGCCTATACCTGGAGTTCTGGTCTGCGGTGCGATTTTGTATAACAACAGGAGCACTCTCGAGGCTATCCCTCTCACCCTAACAACAAAATTGTACGTCACTTTGGTGATTCGACCTGTTATGCAGCCATCCATGATCAGCATTCCAGGGGTGTCTTCCGACAGGATAGTGCTCGACGTCATACTGCAGTTGTTACCCAACATGCTCTACATAGTGTCAACTTGTCCCCTTGGCCTGCTCTATCAGAAGGGGAAGAGTAGTGTCTAACGTCCCGTCGACAACAAGGTTATATGAGACGGGGCACAAGCTCGGTTTAAAGAAAGGATGGGGAAGGAAATCGGACGAGCCCTTTGAACGGAATCATCCCGGCATTTGCGTGAAGCGATTTAGGGAAATCGCGGAAAATCTAAATCAGGATGGTCGGACGCGGGTTTGAACCATCCTCCTCACGAATACGAGTCTAGTGTGATAACGACCGCCCCACGTCGCTCGTTGCCTGCTCGATCACCATATTTCTCCAATCAAGGACATGTGGGATGTCATCGAACGACAACTTCAGCGTCATCCACAAACAGCGTTAACTGTCACCGTATTGACAGACTAAATGCAACAGGTATGAAACTCCATCCCACAAACTGACATCCGGACCTGTACAACACATTGCATGCACACGTTTGCGTGCTTGCATTCAACATTCTGACAGCTCCACCGGTTATTAACTTACTAGCATTTCTCATTTTCAGCGGCTTATCCCGCGCTTCTATTAACCTGTGATCTTGCAATGTTGTCTACTTAAATATGTTATCTAGACAAATGTATTCCCGAAAGTTAATTATTCTACATTAATTATTTTTGGTGTTGCGATTTTTTTTCGTCAGTGCACTTTGTGTACACAGTATACTAGTAGCAAGAACTCAATTTAATTCGGGGGTTATGCAGTACAAGAGGAGGAGCTGAATTTGTATGTGATTTGAGGTTTATACCTGGTAGGAAATTTAGTATGCAGAGATTCCAACTTTGGCAGCAACAGTGACTCATTGCGCGCTGGGCGTCGACTCGAAATGATTTTGGTTGACATAATGGATACATCTTTCCATGCTGCAACTCCATGCCAGAGATCATCAATCGTGGAAGGTAACGAGGGGAGAGGTGCAAGTCTCTCGGTAACCCATCATCAGCCAGAAAGTTCTTGCCCCTTTGATAAGAAAACCAACTTGTTTATATAGGACTAGCAAGCTTGTAGTTGGCCATTGTGCACAGGGACAACTCCAACGCAGTGAAGTGCAACTATAGGCTAAATACTTTTTAATGGGTCTCCTAACTACGGCAAGTTAGGAGAAGTCAAAGGATCTTGAAATCTAAGTCAATACTGAGATTAACTGTTATTTCTTTACTCTAATGACTGACGTCAATCACAATGAAATTAACATAGAGCAATGCAAATTAGAGAATGACGCCAACGCCGTGAGGAGGTACCAGAAAGTGTGGAAGACTGTAAGGTGTAAGCACAACAAGATCTGCTTGCGTGGACAGCTCCCGAAATCAAAGTAAATAATTTTAAAATAAAATAATAATTTTAAAATAAAATAATAAAAAGGTTAAACTACATGACAAAGTTCATGATAAGGTGGAAGTGAAGGGATGTGCAATCCTTTCATTATGAGGATGATATGACAGAATCTGCTGGACAGAGCTATGATGTGAAAAATAGTGGAGAGGATGATACGAAAAAGGATGGGGATTATGGGGGAGAGAAGTGATAGGTGGGATGTATGTGTTAGGAGATAAGTGGGTCGACAACTGGGCAAGGAAACGGTGGGTTGGAACCTTCATATTGGATGGATGGGACAAATTATGGTTGGAAGAATGCCGATTTCATGGTATGAGAGGGGAAGGCGGCAGAAATTACGTTGGGCTCTTTTTTTGTAATTGTTATTTCATCCCCCTCGCCCCATATAGGCGGAGGGTGAGCTATCAGCGAATACAATTTGCCACTCTTCAGCCACATGAGAGTAAAAATTTTAAAATCATAGGATAAAAACTGGACATACCGGTTGGCAAAAAAGAATATTTAGCACAATAAAAAGACTGATCGTCAGTTATATAAGTTAAAATATAAATTGTTGATTTATTGATTAATTAAAATATAGACACAGATAAATAGAAAATGAGTGTTGCACACGAATATATAAATGCAGATAGAGAGGTGCATAAGATAAAACGTAAAAGGCCGCTGTGTTGACTGATTAAAATAGATGCATAGATGAGTGAAGTGATGAATGGATGTAGACTACCAGGGATAAGAGTATAATGGTGGTTTTTGAGTGGATGGGTGTGTGGGGGAAGGTTTTGGGAAGGTTGAAGAGGGATGCGTTTCTGAACCAAGACTTAGGAAGCGGGTGGAGACGAGTGAGGGGAAGGGGACCCTGACAAGGGGAGGATGGTAGTAATCTCCTAGATCTGGTATGATGGGTGTATACCAAGCTGTATTTCAAGGTAACTGGGAAGGCGATTAAAGTTTCGCTGGGAGATGACATGGAGGGTGTGGAGGTGTAGTGTTGAGGCAATGTAGTGTTCGAGGTGCAGAAGAATATCAGGATCAGTGAGCAGAGGGCAACTAGAGAATGATTAGTGTCGATTTTATGGGCAATGTAGAATATTCAGAGATGTTCAAGATGGAAGAGTAGGATGGAGAATTTTATAAGTTATTAGAGGGTAAGGAATCGAAAGGCTAGGTCGAGTCCATAGCGTCAGAGGATCTGTAAGGTTTGATAAAAGTAGAGAGGAGAGGAAGTTCATGGTGCATAGTAAAAGATGGGTCAGATAAGGGCGTTGTAGGTGTGGAGGACTGTGGAAGGGTAAAATCCCCATGTTCAGCCAGTTAATAGTTTTAGTAAGTTTAGTCTATTGTGGGGGCTTTCTGTTGAATGTTAGTCAGCGATCAAGTATTCGTCTCTGCTATTTTAATGTGTTAGTTAACTGGATAGGATGTTCGTAGAGGAGAGAGAACAGAACCTTGGGTACACCTGCTGTGGGATAGAAGATACAGGACTTGGTGTTGTTGATGGTGACATAAGACGTACGATTAGAGAGAAAGGATGCAGTGAGGCGAACATATTTATGGGAAATCCGTTGGTCTAGAGCTTAAAGGGAAGTTCGGAATGTCATACAGGCTCATATACTTTCACGAGTCAAGAGGGAGAAAAATGGAGGATTTGTGGGCGTTGATTTGGTGGGATAGGAGATGCGTAAGTACAGGAGTTGGTCGTTGGAAGAGATATTGGGATGGAAACCACACAGATGGACGGGAATGGGTAAGTTTTGTTGTTGGCCTTTATGGATCCGTCGGGACAGGATTGACTCAAAAACATTGCTGAACACAGAGGTAAGGCTGATGGGACGGGAAAAAGGAGGTGTCAGGAGAGGTTTTTCACGGCTCATGATAGAAATCGGTATAAAGGATCATATAAAGGGTGGCCAGGATTTCTTGGAAGGAGGGGGTCATTTTTTCAGGTGTCTATGGGTCATGCAGTCGCGACTGGGAACGGTGCTGCGTTTGATATGGGCTGTCTGTTGAATGTCCTGTTTTGTTATTGGAGTACTGAGTTCAGTCTGTGGGCTGTTGCCGAGGTACTGGAAGCTAGGAGCAAGGAGTGGAAGAGGGGTATTGATACTCCCGTGGACTATAGGGAATAAGGAGAATCTAGGATGGTGAAGGTTTCAGTGAGATAATATGCAAAGGTTGGTTTTGCTTAGAAAGTCGGGGACGGGGTGATCATCGTCCAGAAGGGGTAGGAGGAAGCAGAGGCATTGCCAGTAAGACGGTGAAATGTCTTCCAGTAACTGGAAGACTTTATGGGCAGTGTATCTTTGCGGTTTGGGCATGTTAGGAGCCAAACGTGGTGTTTCGCTGCGATCAGCAGATTTCGGATGTGTCGTTGCAGTTGTCAGAGGCATGGAAATGAGACTCGATCATGGGTGTGCGGGAAGCATCAGTAAAGGCGACGGATTCACGGAGGAGTGGAAGAGCACATGGAGGGAGTATGGAACAGTGCGTAAAGATGGGCTTCGTCGGAATGTGGTGAGTTGTGACATTTGACAAGGTTTTTTGTATCAAGGTGGCAGCATGGTTGATGTCATTGGTAGGATAAGGGAAGGCTTCCGAGTTGGATAGCACGAATTCCTTGTAGGCACCCCAGTTGGTATGGGAGTAGCATGTGGTCGGGAGAGGCAGAGGGAGTCGGTGCACAGGTTGGATACGTGTTGCGGGGGATAGTGAGTAGGACAGGGTGATGGTCGCTTCCAGTGAGAGGAATTTAGGAGAGGTGAGGATAACATCAGGAGTGAAATTGCTTTCAGGGCGAGTATGCAATGGGAGAGGGACTATATCATCGTAGAGGGCGCCAGTAAACCAACACTACGGATTTTCTATGGATTTTAAGGTCAGCAGAAATAATATAGGTCGAAAAAGTATGGTCCATGTGGATAAGGAAGTCATATGGAACGGGATGATGTGGTTGGATATTTTTGGTTTTGAGGAAGAGAGTGAGAATAAGGAGTTCAGTAGGAGTACTGTAGAGGAGTTGTGGCTGAACAGGTATGTTCTTGTGGTGGTCAATAGCAACTCTGCCTCAGGGCATGGGGAGTGGATTATCTGCCTTGTGGAGGGTGTATGGCGAATTGTAGATAGTATGACGAGGTTGAGGGAAAGTTTCATTTAGGAGGAAAGCATCAATATAGGATTTGCGTGAAGAGGTGTTCGTTGGCTCAAAAGGAGCGGATATTCTGGAATAGATATTATACCTCTTTTACGACATGGTTTAGGGGAAGAAGGGATGGCGTGGATGGGTGGTTGGGGTTGATTTAAACGAAGGTGTAGAGATGGGTGAAAAGAAAGTTGATCTAGTTTTGGCAATAGGTGGCTTGTGTATTGAAGTGGAAGACAGAGTGGGCAGGAAGGGAAATCTGGTGTAGGGCGAGTAGCCTCTATAAAGGGTGGATGCTTTGAAGAACGATGGTCACTAAAAGGATGATGTTTTCAGCTGTGGGAGGTGGGCGGATGGAGCTGTTGGCGTCGGGAGTGTTGATGGGAACTACCAGCACAGGCTTGGAAGGTGGATGTTGATCCTCGCACTTGCAACAAAAGGTCGAGTGGGGAAGGTTAAAGGAATTACTCGAGGTTGGAAAAGCGAGGTCAGGATATTATTTGAGGAAAGGGTGGGATTTACAATGGGGGCCGGTGGGAGGTTCAAATGGTTCAAATGCCTCTGAGCGCTATAGGACTCAACATATGAGGTCATCAGTCCCCTAGAACTTAGAACTACTTAAACCTAACTAACCTAAGGACATCACACACATCCATGCCCGAGGCATGATTCGTACCCGCGACCATAGCGGTCACACGGTTCCAGACTGAAGCGCCTAGAACCGCACGGCCACCCTGGCTGGCCCGGTGGGAGGGTTTGTACAGTCACTGATTATTTGGTCGTTATATATAAGGCATCTTTGATAGTTGTAGGATTCATGGCAGGATTTGGATGGTTCAATAGGGTGTCGCCATTTGTTGATCGGAGCCCCATGGTTGAGAAGGTAGTCGATTGTGGATGGAAAATGGTTCAAATGGCTGTAAGCACTATGGTCCTTAACATCTGAGGTCATCAATCCCCTAGACTTAGAACTACTTAAACCTAACTAACCTAAGGACATCACACATATCCATGCCCGAGGCAGGATTCGAACCTGCGACCGTAGCAGCCGCTTGGTTCCGGACTGAAGTGCCTTGAACCGCTCGGCCACAGCGGCCGGCTTTGTGGATGGAGATTCAGTGAAGATGTGGACTTTTAAAGTTGAGCCAGAGACGTCAATTGGACTGTAGGCTGACGCATTTAATTCACGGATCTACTTTATTTTGCAGTGATAGGTGTAAGGATGTACAGCTGCTCCTAAGTGTCCCTCCTCCTTACTCCGTCTACGAAGTGTAGCAAGAGTGATGTCATATACATGAACAGTCTTTTGCAAGCTGTTTGCGCGACAAGGCGACCGCTCCTGCGGCGAGTGTTGACGGGCGGCGCGCCCTCCTTTTTGCTGGCCCGGCGGCGCGTGCAGAGCGCCGCAGGAGGTCGCCGCGGGGTGACGTCAGGCGCGTCGGCTGCAGCGGCCATAAAGAGCGCTGGGCAGGCGCGGGTCTGCACAGTGACCGGCAGACCGCGGCAGTCGTCACCACAGCGTCCGCTCATGGGATAGGCCACTGCCGACCGCACCTGCGTGACCGACCCGGCTTCTGGCCGGTACCTGCCGCATGCTCTCCAGGTGAACGTCGCTCCAGGGCGCTGAATCTGCAGCAGCTGGACCTCACCGCTACTTGGCTGGCTCAGGTGGCGAACCTAGCGATACCAGTATTCCGAGACGCTGGAGACGTGACTCTCACTGCGTTTGTTTACCGTTTATTCTTGCGTTGCTACACGACGTATGTGGTGCTGACAGTGGATTCCGGACCCTTTTTAGTGAGCTTTTAGTGTCTGTTTTGTCGCAGCGGGGGTTTAGTGTTGCCCGAAACGTGGCAGCTGTTGACGTTCGTCCTTCGTATAGCAGTTTTTTTTTGTGACTTTTGAGCGGTAGCGGTCGTCAGCCCGTAGCGCAGGAAGAGAGAAGACGCCCGCGATGCGGCTGCTGAGATACTGCGCGCTGGCGTGCGCGCTGCACCTGGCCGCGGCGGCGGCCAACAACGAGACGGCGACCGGGGCGGTGCGCCAGCAGAAGGCGCTCCAGCTACGCAAGCAGATGCGCCGGCTGCGGAAGCACGAGGGCGCCGTCAGGCTCGTCAACGGCGACGACGAGCACGAAGGTAATCTGCTGCTGCAATGTGTGCGAGATCCTAAGACACGTTTTAAGCTCGAACATCGCTACCTTCCTGGAGGAGAAATCCAGATTCAGCAGAGATCAACTGTGTGGAACCCAGATTCCTTTATTCACGCCCGATATCTTGCAAACAGACGATACACGCGTAAAGGTAAGCGTTGCTCCTAGACCTCCGTTAGGCGTACCACATCCTCCACAGTGCCGATGGTACTGTTCCCGACGACTGTGCCGCTAAAGCGGAGTTATTGAACGCAGTTTTCCGAAATTCCTTCACCAGAGAAGACGAATGGAATATTCCAGAATTTGAAACACGAACAGCTGCTAGCATGAGTTTCTTACAAGTAGATACCTTAGGGGTTGCGAAGCAACTCAAATCGCTTGATACGGGCAAGTCTTCAGGTCCAGATTGTACACCGATGAGGTTCCTTTCAGATTACGCTGATACAATAGCTCCCTACTTAGCAATCATATACAACCGCTCGCTCACCGACAGATCTGTACCTACAGATTGGAAAATTGCGCAGGTCGCACCAGTGTTTAAAAAGGGTAGTAGGAGGAATCCATCGAACTACAGACCTATATTATTGACGTCGGTTTGCAGTAGGGTTTTGGAGCATATACTGTATTCAAACATTATGAATCACCTCGAAGGGAACGATCGATTGATAAGCAATCAGCATGGTTTCAGAAAACATAGTTCCTGTGCGACGCAGCTAGCTCTTTATTCGCACGAAGTAATGGCCGCTATCGACAGGGGATCTCAAGTTGATTCTGTATTTCTAGATTTCCGGAAAGCTTTTGACACCGTTCCTCACAAGCGACTTCTAATCAAGTTGCGGGCCTATGGTGTATCTACATCTACATTTATACTCCGCAAGCCACCCAACGGTGTGTGGCGGAGGGCACTTTACGTGCCACTGTCATTACCTCCCTTTTCTGTTCCAGTCGCGTATGGTTCGCGCGAAGAACGACTGTCTGAAAGCCTCCGTGCGCGCTCGAATCTCTCTAATTTTACATTCGTGATCTCCTCGGGAGGTATAAGTAGAGGGAAGCAATATATTCGATACCTCATCCAGAAACGCACCCTCTCGAAACCTGGCGAGGAAGCTACACCGCGATGCAGAGCGCCTCTCTTGCAGAGTCTGCCACTTGAGTTTGCTAAACGTCTCCGTAACGCTATCACGGTTACCAAATAACCCTGTGACGAAACGCGCCGCTCTTCTTTGGATCTTCTCTATCTCCTCCATCAACCCGATCTGGTACGGATCCCACACTGATGAGCAATACTCAAGTATAGGTCGAACGAGTGTTTTGTAAGCCACCTCCTTTGTTGATGGACTATATTTTCTCAGTTGTGCGACTGGATTCGTGATTTCCTGTCAGGAAGGTCGCAGTTCGTAGTAATAGACGGCAAATCATCGAGTAAAACTGAAGTGATATCAGGTGTTCCCCAGGGAAGCGTCCTGGGACCTCTGCTGTTCATGATCTATATAAATGACCTGGGTGATCCACATGAGTTCCAAAAGAAATCCTTTGGAATTCGATTACTCGATAAATAGTACAATTCTGAAGGCTGTCAATTCAACTACACTCCTGGAAATTGAAATGAGAACACCGTGAATTCATTGTCCCAGGAAGGGGAAACTTTATTGACACATTCCTGGGGTCAGATACATCACATGATCACACTGACAGAACCACAGGCACATAGACACAGGCAACAGAGCATGCACAATGTCGGCACTAGTACAGTGTATATCCACCTTTCGCAGCAATGCAGGCTGCTATTCTCCCATGGAGACGATCGTAGAGATGCTGGATGTAGTCCTGTGGAACGGCTTGCCATGCCATTTCCACCTGGCGCCTCAGTTGGACCAGCGTTCGTGCTGGACGTGCAGACCGCGTGAGACGACGCTTCATCCAGTCTCAAACATGCTCAATGGGGGACAGATCCGGAGATCTTGCTGGCCAGGGTAGTTGACTTACACCTTCTAGAGCACGTTGGGTGGCACGGGATACATGCGGACGTGCATTGTCCTGTTGGAACAGCAAGTTCCCTTGCCGGTCTAGGAATGGTAGAACGATGGGTTCGATGACGGTTTGGATGTATCGTGCACTATTCAGTGTCCCCTCGACGATCACCAGTGGTGTACGGCCAGTGTAGGAGATCGCTCCCCACACCATGATGCCGCGTGTTGGCCCTGTGTGCCTCGGTCGTATGCAGTCCTGATTGTGGCGCTCACCTGCACGGCGCCAAACACGCATACGACCATCATTGGCACCAAGGCAGAAGCGACTCTCATCGCTGAAGACGACACGTCACCATTCGTCCCTCCATTCACGCCTGTCGCGACACCACTGGAGGCGGGCTGCACGATGTTGGGGCGTGAGCGGAAGACGGCCTAACGGTGTGCGGGACCGTAGCCCAGCTTCATGGAGACGGTTGCGAATGGTCCTCGCCGATACCCCAGGAGCAACAGTGTCCCTAATTTTCTGGGAAGTGGCGGTGCGGTCCCCTACGGCACTGCGTAGGATCCTACGGTCTTGGCGTGCATCCGTGCGTCGCTGCGGTCCGGTCCCAGGTCGACGGGCACGTGCACCTTCCGCCGACCACTGGCGACAACATCGATGTACTGTGGAGACCTCACGCCCCACGTGTTGAGCAATTCGGCGGTACGTCCACCCGGCCTCCCGCATGCCCACTATACGCCCTCGCTCAAAGTCCGTCAACTGCACATACGGTTCACGTCCACGCTGTCGCGGCATGCTACCAGTGTTAAAGACTGCGATGGAGCTCCGTATGCCACGGCAAACTGGCTGACACTGACGGCGGCGGTGCACAAATGCTGCGCAGCTAGCGCCATTCGACGGCCAACACCGCGGTTCCTTGTGTATCCGCTGTGCCGTGCGTGTGATCATTGCTTGTACAGCCCTCTCGCAGTGTCCGGAGCGAGTATGGTGGGTCTGACACACCGGTGTCAATGTGTTCTTTTTTCCATTTCCAGGAGTGTATGTACCTGGGTGTTAAAATTACGAACAACTTCAGTTGGAAAGACCACATAGATAATATTGTGGGGAAGGTGGGCCAAAGGTTGCGTTTCATTGGCAGGACACTTAGAAGATGCAACAAGCCCACTAAAGAGACAGCTTACACAACACTCGTTCGTCCTCTGTTAGAATATTGCTGCGCGGTGTGGGATCCTTACCAGGTGGGATTGACGGAGGACATCGAAAGGGTGCAAAAAAGGGCAGCTCGTTTTGTATTATCACGTAAAAAGGGAGAGAGTGTGGCAGATACGATACGCGAGTTGGGATGGAAGTCATTAAAGCAAAGACGTTTTTCGTTGCGGCGAGATCTATTTACGAAATTTCAGTCACCAACTTTCTCCTCCGAATGCGAAAATATTTTGTTGAGCCCAGCCTACATAGGTAGGAATGATCATCAAAATAAAATAAGAGAAATCAGAGCTCGAACAGAAAGGTTTAGGTGTTCGTTTTTCCCGCGCTCTGTTCGGGAGTGGAATAGTAGAGAGATAATATGATTGTGGTTCGATGAACCCTCTGTCAAGCACTTAAATGTGATTGCAGAGTAATCATGTAGATGTAGACGTTACGTACGATCGCAGAGAGTGTATTCAAAGGTATACAATCGGTCCAAAGACTTTTTGACTAATAGAATCTATTATGTCCAACAGAAACAGAAAAAACAGTGTGTTTGCCGCAAGGCACTGCAGTAGGACCAAGGGTTTATCCAGTGAATGGCAGAGAGTGCACCTGACCCTAATCTTCGCAAACCAAATTCGTATCGTGTTGTCCCAGACAGATGTATCCGTTCAATAGGAGAGCTTCTTCGAAGCCTGGAAGGTAGGAAATGAGGTACTGGAGAAAGTAAAGCTGTGAGAATGGATCGTCAGCCGTGGTTGGGTAGCTCAGGCGACAGAGCACCTGCTGGCGCAGTGGTTAGACACTGGACTCGCATTCGGGAGGACGACGGATCAATCCCGCGTCCGGTTATTCTGATTTAGGTTTTCCGTGATTTCCCTAAATCGCTCCAGGCAAATGCCGAGATGTTTCCTTTCAAAGGGCACGGCCGACTTCCGGACCGTCCTTCCCTAATCCGATGAGACCGATAACCTCGCTGTCTGGTCTCCTTCCCCAAACAATCCAACCCAACAGAGCACCTGCCCATGGAAGGAAATATTCCTAGTCCCAGCTTCGGTCCGGCAGACAGTTTTAATCTCCCAGGAAGTTTCATATCAGCACACACTTCACTGCAGAGTGAAAATTTCCTTCCAATTCAGCATCAGTTTTAAGAACGCCAAAACGTGTAATAAATACTGACTAGTATCAAGTGCATCCAGGACCATTAGTTGAGCAATCTCAAAATTATTTCGTCATTCATAATGAAAGTACGGTAGCCCCCCCCCCTTCCACCCCCACCCTTGAGTAGTACAACAAATGCTCTCAGCATATACAAATAATTTATCAGATAGCATCAGCCACACTATCAGAGTGTTCGCCGACAGCACTTTCATCTACATGATTTTTTTTTCTTGCTGGATTATATGGAAATGTACAAAGAACTAGACAAAATTTTTGCTCGGTTTAATGAAAAGAAACTCTCTTAAATATGGGCAAATGGAAGATTATGCACATACCAAAGAGAAATGACCCGATACCACTCAGTTGTAAGATCGGGGGTAAAGGTTTCGAACCTGTCTCATTGTTTTAATATTTAGTGTAATTTTAAAAAGAGATAAAAAGTTTCTGCGTCTACATAAATACTCTCCAAATCACAGTGAAGTGCATGGCACGTTTGGAAACGTTCGCTCGCTGTGCTCTTTAGAGTTTTCTGTGCGTTGAAATCTTTTAGTAATTTTCGTGCTTTGGTTTTCAGCTGACATTGTTTATTGTTTCTAGTGAAATATTTCAGTAAAATTTTCATCCACTGTTTTAACTTCATTGAGTGTTCCAGTCGCCGCTTGAATTTTTGGTTTTAGCTAATTATTTTGTGAAGTTTTGATGGTATTGGTATTAGTTGTGGTTTAGTAGTATTAATAAAAGTAGTTGCTTTCTTAGTAGCGAGAGAAATTCGAGACCGCTTTTGTTAGTTCTATATATACACTCCTGGAAATTGAAATAAGAACACCGTGAATTCATTGTCCCAGGAAGGGGAAACTTTATTGACACATTCCTGGGGTCAGACACATCACATGATCACACTGACAGAACCACAGGCACATAGACACAGGCAACAGAGCATGCACAATGTCGGCACTAGTACAGTGTATATCCACCTTTCGCAGCAATGCAGGCTGCTATTCTCCCATGCAGACGATCGTAGAGATGCTGGATGTAGTCCTGTGGAACGGCTTGCCATGCCATTTCCACCTGGCGCCTCAGTTGGACCAGCGTTCGTGCTGGACGTGCAGACCGCGTGAGACGACGCTTCATCCAGTCTCAAACATGCTCAATGGGGGACAGATCCGGAGATCTTGCTGGCCAGGGTAGTTGACTTACACCTTCTAGAGCACGTTGGGTGGCACGGGATACATGCGGACGTGCATTGTCCTGTTGGAACAGCAAGTTCCCTTGCCGGTCTAGGAATGGTAGAACGATGGGTTCGATGACGGTTTGGATGTATCGTGCACTATTCAGTGTCCCCTCGACGATCACCAGTGGTGTACGGCCAGTGTAGGAGATCGCTCCCCACACCATGATGCCGCGTGTTGGCCCTGTGTGCCTCGGTCGTATGCAGTCCTGATTGTGGCGCTCACCTGCACGGCGCCAAACACGCATACGACCATCATTGGCACCAAGGCAGAAGCGACTCTCATCGCTGAAGACGACACGTCACCATTCGTCCCTCCATTCACGCCTGCCGCGACACCACTGGAGGCGGGCTGCACGATGTTGGGGCGTGAGCGGAAGACGGCCTAACGGTGTGCGGGACCGTAGCCCAGCTTCATGGAGACGGTTGCGAATGGTCCTCGCCGATACCCCAGGAGCAACAGTGTCCCTAATTTGCTGGGAAGTGGCGGTGCGGTCCCCTACGGCACTGCGTAGGATCCTACGGTCTTGGCGTGCATCCGTGCGTCGCTGCGGTCCGGTCCCAGGTCGACGGGCACGTGCACCTTCCGCCGACCACTGGCGACAACATCGATGTACTGTGGAGACCTCACGCCCCACGTGTTGAGCAATTCGGCGGTACGTCCACCCGGCCTCCCGCATGCCCACTATACGCCCTCGCTCAAAGTCCGTCAACTGCACATACGGTTCACGTCCACGCTGTCGCGGCATGCTACCAGTGTTAAAGACTGCGATGGAGCTCCGTATGCCACGGCAAACTGGCTGACACTGACGGCGGCGGTGCACAAATGCTGCGCAGCTAGCGCCATTCGACGGCCAACACCGCGGTTCCTTGTGTGTCCGCTGTGCCGTGCGTGTGATCATTGCTTGTACAGCCCTCTCGCAGTGTCCGGAGCAAGTATGGTGGGTCTGACACACCGGTGTCAATGTGTTCTTTTTTCCATTTCCAGGAGTGTAGTTCTACTGGTGTAACTGAACTTAGGTAACGTAGACGTATAGTTCTTTTTCAGTATCTGTAAAATTTCACCACGAGCGAGAAATGTGGGCTCTGTCGTAGGTTTGTAAGTATTTTCATTGGGGGTGAATGCAGTGGGGAAGCCAGTGGGCGTTGTGGCAAGATCCTCTCCTGGGAATGCAGAATCTCTATAGAAATAAGTTGATAGAGGAGCAGGGATGTAAGATCTGTGCCCTACGGGTACACTTAAACACCCAAAGGAGTAACTAGATAGGTTGAGGAGGATGAAGGGCGCTGGGGAATGGTAACTGGCATTTGGCAAGAAGGCAGCGAGGAGGAGGAGGTATTCAGACAGTTATACTTTGCGTACATACAACAGATTTGACCAACTGTCAGAGTTGAGTGGAGAGAAGACTCTTGTCGCTGTAGGTGTATAAAACCTGCAGCAGTCCGCAGCAGTTAGTGGGCCTAGGTCAGTTGCAAAGTCTAACAGAAAGAAGAAGGTTCTGCTGCTAGGTAGTTCACACGATAGAGGTGTGGGCCAGCAGTTGCCGGAAGCGTTGGGGAGTGTGTACCAGGTAACCAGCATTGTGAAGCCTAGTGCATGGTTGGCTCAGGTGACTGACAGCCTAGGAGAGTTATGTAGGAATTTTACAAAGGAGGGTCAGGGGTAGTGATAGAGGGTGGAGCAGGGAGTAGTCTTGATGGGGACAGAGAATATAATGTAGGTGGTGACCTGGTAAAGATAGTTACTCAAACTGGTGGCACTAATGTGCATTTCGTGCAACTATTTCAGTGTCATGATCGGTCTCATCTTAAAGCGGCTGTTAGGCGCGTTAACATAGTGCTGGAGAAGGTGCTGATGGCAGAGGGCATGGGTCACATTGCAGTGGTGCCAGTTGAGTCTGTCAGTAGATTTGCTTTCACTAGGCATGGCCTGCACCTTAATAGGTATGGGAAGAGGAGGCTGGCAAAGCTTATAGGTGACAGTCTAGTGGGTGGTGGTAGGATCACTCATGGAAAAATTCCTGTAGTAGTTGGTGACAGAGTTGCACCTTTTTTAGATAGAAGTCAGCTGACAGGTATACCTGCTAAAAGGAAGCCCCTCTAACTGAGGTTTCCCCTTCAGAGGAATTAGCATATTTCATCAAAATATAAGAGGTATTAGAGATAAAGTTAGTGAATTGCTTATAGATGTTCACTCTGAAATTATTGGTATATTCGAGCACGAATTAAATAATTTGGCAATTCGGAGGCTTCCTTTACCTGAATACGGATTAGCTTGCTGTTTTTCAAGGACTTCCTTGCGGGGTGGGGAGTGGCCATGTACGTAAAAAACAGTATTTCACTTGAGTCCATAGACATATCACGGCACTGCGCTGAACAGATATCAGAATGTTGTGCAGGGGCATTTGAATTGTGAAACTAAACTTCTAATTGTTGTTGTTTATAGGTCCCCTAACTCTGACTTTAGAGCTTTACTGCTCAAGCTAGAGAGGGTTCTTAATTCACTGTATAGGAAGTACCAGAAATTAGTTATATGTGGTGACTTCAATATTAATTTTGTATATGATGGTGCAGGAAAAAGGATGTTGGTAGGTCTCCTAAATTCATATGATCTGATGCAGACTGTGTTTTTTCCAACTAGGACGCAGGGGAACAGTAGCACAGCCATAGACAATATTTTTATTCATTCTTAATTACTAGATGGGCATTCTGTTAGTAAAAGGATAAATGGCCTTTCAGACCATGATGCACAAATTTTAACACTAAAAGGCTTCTGTGCTCAAACAAATGTCACATATAATTACAAACTGTGTATGGAAAGTTAATCCAACAGCAATAGAGAGTTTTTAAAACCTCGTCCTTGGAACAAGAGTGGCAGGATGTTTACAGTGCTAATAACAGAGATGACAAATATAGCACACAAATATAACATATTTCTCATGCTCTTTGAGAGTTGATTTCCATTAGAACGTTCTAAACGGGGTACTAGCAGTAAAAGGCAGCCTTGGTGGCTGACTAGTGCGATAAGGATATCATGTAGAACAAAGCGGAAATTATATCAAAATGTTAGTAGTCACAATCAAGCTACAGTAGCGCATTAAACAAGTACTCTAAAGTGCCTAAAAATGCCATTAGGAAGGCAAAGATTATGTGGTACGCAAATAGAACAGCTAATTCACAGGATAAAATTAAAACCATATGATCAGTTGTGAAGCAAGTCTCTGGTCAGCCGCACAAGGTCGACGATATAAAGTCAGCTCGTAGTAAAAATATTTTTGTTACTGATAGATCATATATATGCACAGTATTTAACAATCATTTTCTTAGCATTTCTGGTGAATTAAATAAAAATTTAGTTTCAACAGAGAGTCATGTAACTCTCTTGGCAAATGTCGTTCCGAGATTGATGTCTGAAATACTCCTCTGTGATACAGACAAGGGGGAGACTGAGTCAATAATTAAATCACTGAAGACTAAGGACTCTCATGAATATGATGGAGTGTCTAGCAGAATATTAAAGTACTGTGCTGCACTTGTTAGCCCTGTATTTAGCCATATTTGTAATTTTTCCTTTATGAATGGTCAGTTTCCTGAACGATTAAAGTACTCAATAGTAAAGCCGCTTCACAAAAAGGGAGAAAGGGATAATGTATACAATTTAAGACCTATCTCCATGCCATCAATGTTTGCTAAAGTTATTGAAAAGGCTGTGTTTGTAAGGATAATTGATCATTCTATACCACACGATTTGCATTCAAATGTATAGTTCGACTTTAGAAGTCTTTTAACAGCTGAAAATGCTTTATTGTCTTTTCTCTGTGAGGTATTGGATGGGTTAAACAAAAGGTTTCGAACGCTAGGCATAGTTTTTGATTTAACTAAGGCGTTTGATTGTGTTGATCACAAAATATTGCTCCATAAGTTGGACCATTACAGTATGCAGGGACTAGCTTACAATTGATTCATCTTTTGCTTGCAACAAATAGCAAAATATCATCATTCACAGTTTTGAGAATGGCTGTGATGCCGGCTCTGAGTGGAGACAGTCAAATGTGGGGTGCCCCAGGGATAAGTGATGGGGCCACTCCTGTTCCTTATTTATATAAATGATATGCCATCTAGTATTACAGGTAATTCTAAAATATTTCTGTTTGCTGTTGACACTAGCTTGGTAGTAAAGGATGTTGTGTGCAACATTGGCTCGGTTTCAAATAGTGCAGCACATGACGCAAGTTCATGGCTTGTAGAAAATTAACTAACGCTAAGTCGCAGTAAGACTCAGTTTTTACAGTTTCTAACACACAATTCAACAAAACCTGACGTTTTAATTTCACAGAATGGTTATATGACTAGTTTTACTGAACAGTTCAAATGTCTGGGTGTTCAGATAGATAGAAAACTGTCATGGAAACTCCTTGTTCAGGATTTTGTTCAAATACTTAATGCTGCTATTTTTACTATTCGAACGGTATTTTACTATTTGACACGAAAATTAGTCTTCTTTGCTTATTTTCATTCGCTTATGTAGTATGGTATTATATTTTGGGGTAACTCTTCCTATTCTAAAAAGATATTTTTGGCTCAGAAACGGGCGGTTCGGGCAATAAGTGGTGTAAGTTCACGAACCTCCTGTCGACCCCTGTTCATGAGTCTGGGTAGCGTTCTCGCTTCCCACGCCCGGGTTCGATTCCCGGCGGGGTCAGGGATTTTATCTGCCTCGTGATGGCTGGGTGCTGTGTGCTGTCCTTAGGTTAGTTAGATTTAATTAGTTCTAAGTTCTAGGCGACTGATGACCTCAGCAGTTGAGTCGCATAGTGCTCAGAGCCATTTGAACCATTTTGAACCATGAGTCTGGGTATTTTGGCATTGGCCTCTCAACATATATATTCTTTGCTGTCATTCTTGTTTACAACATTAGCTTATTCCCAAGAATAAGCAGATTTCACTCAGTTAATACCGAGCAGAAATCAAACGTGCATTTTGGATCGGACTTCATTAACACTTGTGCAGAAGGGTGTGTAATATATTGCGACATCCATTTTCAATAAGCTGCCACAAGAATTCAAAACTCATAGCAGGAATCCAAGTGCTTTCAAATCGAAACTGAAGAGTTTCCTCTTGGGTAACTCCTTCTGTTCTGCCGAGGAGTTCCTTGAAAAATTAAGCTGATTCTTGTTGAATTGTTGATTGCGTTTACTTAAACTTATAGCTTGATATTTTCCGGTTCATTTTTATCTGTTATTACTTTTATGTTGCAATTTCATGTACTGACACGTTCCATGACCTTAGAGATTTGCTCCTCAGTTTGATCCTACGGAACTTGAGGTGTATATAAATAAATAAAAAAACAGCGTACTTAGCATAGCATCACATGTGGTGCTTTCTTTTCTTTCCAATTGCGTGTGGGGCAAAGAATGACTACTGCCCAGATGCCTCTTTCGTGCTGTAATAGTCTAACCCTGTCTTTACGGTCCCTGTGGGAGCGGTATATAGAGCGCTGATGAATATCTCTGGAGTCTTCACTTAATGCTGGTTCCTGATTTTTTTTTTCTGCGTGGGCTTTAGAGGGATAATTGGCATCTACATTCAGTGGTCTGCCAAGTCATCTGTTTTGACATTTCCGTGACTCACTCTCGTGAGTCAGACAAACCGGTATGAACTAGATCCGACCTTCAATATATGCCTTGAATACGCTCTGTTGGTCCTATTTAGTGCGGATTATCCACAAATGATCAATAATTCTCCTTCGTAGACTGACTGCATTTTTCCAATATACTGCCAATGAACCAAAATCTGCCTTTTTCTTCACCTACGACCGAGCGTTTGAGATGATTCTGTTCCATATTCATACAAGCTGTTACACAGATATATTTTTATGAGTTGAATGATTCCGACTGCAGCTCATTGATGTTATATTCATGGAACAGTAACTGTCCGCGTTTTGTGAAGCGTATGGTTGAACACTTATCAGTATTTAAGCAAGTGCCAAATTTTGCACCACTTTGAAATCTTATCAATATGTGATTCGAAATTTGTACAGGTTTTGTCAGACAGAACTTCATCGAAGGTAATGGCATCATCTGCAAAATGTCTGAGGTTGGTATTAATTTTGTCTGTTAGGTTATTAATGCATAAGAATAACAATAGTCCCTAGAGTATACTTTAAGCTATAATATTCCTGAAGGATAGATACCTCTCCCAAGGAATCGGACCGAGGAAGGTGATACACTGACTGGATTCGCATTAGGGAGGGAGGTGGTTCAAATACCCGTCCGGTGGTCACCTAATTAACTCCCTCCCTCTCTCCACCCTTGCCTTCACCGTTCTCTCGTTCTCTCCAACCAATCCATTTCATCGACGGATAATATTTATCTAAATAAAACGAACGCCTGTTGCTTCCGTGTGCTCTCTAATTTTTACAATAGTCGTATTTACTTTATAGTGTTCGCAGAAATTTCTGTGTGGAATGATGTCTGTACTTTTAAACTCATCTTTTCACAATACGCTTGACGCCGTTGTATATGCCTCCTATTTTATTAAGAATATGACAACACTTTCGCATCTACAAATCATAAATCGCGCGGTCATCTTAACATTATGTGTTTCATTACACCCTTCAGTGTCCTAAAGATGTCTTTAATACTGAACGACGTATAGTAGTTATTAAACTATTTCCTTGTTGCCTTGATGAGCGCTAAAACAGCAGTGTACATTTTCATTTCTGCTAGTTAGTCGTGTTTCATCTCCGAATTTTCAAACGACCTTCTCATTAGACATTCTTTCCCAGTTCTGGCGTATCTGTCAGTTTCTATTGAAGAAGAGTCGCTCACAGCTCGCAGAAAATGGTCGCAGTTCGCTCGCAAATGCAATCGTCCTACTCAACAGCATCCCAAATGTCGCAAATAAGATTGTAAGCGGGAACAACGCCACCCAACTACGGTACTTCATATGCGTACAGCGTTCAACGACACCAGCGTGACACTGTTCAAAAATGACAGAACGGTGCACTAATTTTCCGAACCTACAAGTGTTGATTAACACTTTTTCAGGAAAATCAAGAGTTCTACATCATCTGCCAGTATTTCCCCTCATAGAAGATGCCAGAAGTACCGGTGATCCTGTTTAGGCCCTCATAATCGTTCCCTGTGGGCGCCACTACCAACCCGAACAACACCTGGTTGGTATGAAGGAATCACAACGTCCTGTAGTCTGCCATTAGCATGTACCGTGAGGTAGTCTGCGTCCTCATCTCAGGTTGTCGCGGTTGTCGCGTTCCATGGTTTCTGAAACCAATGGCAGCGATTCCACACCCGTGTTAATGTTTGGTATGACGATTTCTTTCACCCAAAACAGAGAAACGGTTGTGAATGTTAGGATGGTCCACCTGTTAACCAGCACTGAACTGCAAAGTGATATCATGCTCTGTGATCCGTCTATCCGCTGTTGCATGCCACGGCTTGCTGCCTTTCCTGGCCACTGCGTAGCGTCTGCTCGGCCTGGAATCTCACTGACCGAAGTGCAGTTGTCTTCAGTGATGAGTACCGGTTCGAACTGAGCCCCGATGAGCAGTGAAGACGCGTCTGAAGATGCCGTGGACAGCAGGGGGGTACCAACCTGACTGACGACCGCCACACAGCCCGACAACCAGGAGTGATGGTCTGGGATCCCACTTCTTTTCATAGCAGCACCCCTTTGGTTGTCATCCGCGACACGCTAACAGAACAGTGGTACGTCGAATATATTCTACGCCTCGTTTTGTTGCCCTTCATGGCAAGCCATCCTGGGCTTATATTTCATCAAGATAACCCCGTCCGCACATATGAGTATCCACTTCTCTTCGTGCTTGCCAAACCCTACCTTGGCCAGCAAGATCGCCGAATGCCTCCCCAATTATAGGCAGGACGCCGAAATATCTCGGGATTTTGACGATCTAACTCGCCAGTTGGTCAGAATTTGGCATGCCATCCCCCAGGACATTTAGAAACTCTGTTAATCAATGCCAAGCCAAATAACTGTTTGCGTAAGGCCAGAGGTGGACCAACGTGTTATTGACTTGCGCAATTAATGAAGCTCTTTCTCTTGACTAAATCATCCATTTTTTTCTGAAATTGTAATCATTTATTTGTCTGTACATGAACATCGCATCTACCGATTTCCGTCCCATTCGGATAATTCTTTTATGCTGAGTCGTTTTTTTTTCTTAGAGTGCACGTTCAGTTCCTTAAAAAACATGACGAAGGCTTCCAAAGAGAACTAATTACTTATCAGGGTGGCTAACTTACCAAGAGCTAGCAACAAAAAAAAATAGTTACTGACAGCCATTCTTTTCTCCAACCGTTGATGACCACGTAGTACTGTTCTAGTTAGTGTCGTGACAGGCGTGCTAACACCGCTGCCCAGTGTGGTGACACTATGGTTAAGGCAGTTCGCATTCGTGAGGAGAGCGGTCAAGATCCTCATGACAATAATATGATTTTAGTGTTCACAGTTTTTAAGAGATAATTAAAGCGAATTCTTGTATCTTTCTTGTAAACCTGCAGACTTTTTTTTTAAGACGACCGCTGAATTGTATCTCATTCACGTACAGGCAGTGCTCTATGCTATGGATACTCTGTTTCTCAATTTCACTCCATTTGGAACGGGGAAGGCTCATCGATTGTACTTATTTCGGTTTGTGATAGAAGGTACAGCAGTCAGTCGCAGATGTACAGCAGATTTCGGTCACTGAATGACTATCATCAGTGCAGCATATAAAGTTGACACATTTCAGTCGTTACTTGGCTTAGACCCTCTTGGACTATAAATGTCAAGAGTTCGAATTGTACTCAACAATTCAAACTGCAATTGCAATTCCAACTCTTGACGTATACAGTTCAAGAGGGACTATGCCAAATAACGACTGAAGTGTTTTAACTTTATCTGTGGCACTGAAGATGGTCACTCAGTGGCAGAAATCTAGATTTGCTACAATAAACACAAGTTGCAACTGATTGCCATATCTTCTTCCACCAATTGGCTCCATGTTTCTACAAAATCATTTGAACATGCTTTTTCCCGTTCTCTAGTAAGCATACCATGTAACTGAGTGATAGAGACATCGCTCTTTAACATATATGGCGGCATCAATATAAGAACTTTGTTTAGCTTTCTGTGAGCCAGACATTAAGTTATTAGAAGTGAGAACAATTGCGAACAGAATGTAAGTTTTTAAATAAGTATCGTTCTCAAAACGTAGGCGTCTAGATAGCCATGCTCAGGAGCTAGGTACACACTATTTGTAGCTCTTTTCTCCCAATAAAGAATCGTTACTGTGTTTCGGTGGCTCACTGCCTTACTATGGATGCAAATCATTGGGGTTCGGTACACGGTCAGTCCAACAATCTTTGTCTGTCACTTATCAATTCTTTCACCTTGTGCAATGTCTGTTAACGTGATAAAGGCTGAGTGACACCGTGCTTCAGAGTTCATCTGCAACTGGCTTGGAAAGTCATTTCGGAAGTCGAAGAAAGGCAGTAGGAGCTGCAATAGGGCCGTGTCGTATAAAGCACTGTGGTTTTCCAACCACCCTTCGGGTTGATAACAGCTTTGCTTTTAGGAATCATTATGATGAGATTATGTGGAGTAGAATCATAAGGAAGTAGGTTATCAGTACTAAAATCCATGTCCAAATCTGCAAAATATATTGGATTTAATTTACTGTTAAGCTGTCGATTGTATTTTACCGTCCACTGGAATAATATGCCGCACACACTGTCTTGCTCCTCCTGCTTAACCATCCAGTTGATGTGCATGTTTGATCTGATTATGTATTTTTCTGATAAACAGTCTAACAACCGGCGGTAGACAGATTTATGCGAGGACTCAAGTTTTGGCATTTATCAAGCAAAATCTGGTGTCACCACAAAACTATGCCGAACTTGTTTGTTTACGATTATCACCGTTCTGTGGCCTGCCAGAGTGAAATATTACGAGTCCACATTCAAGGACAGTTATCGGTCTCTCCACGAAACAGTGCCGAAAGGTCAAGTTAGTGTCCTAGAAAATGAACATCCTGCCCTACTTGCTTAATCTTTCTACGCGCTGTGACGGTTTTCAACAAGTCAAGTGTACACACAGTTGTCACATCACTATGGCCGCCTCCTGAATGATACGTCCATAGAGCGTAACTCACCAATAATTTCATGTGTGAAGCGCCGACTAAATAAGTGCATAAAGTTAGTGACAGGCTGTCCTCACGTACTTGTATTTCGCGCTGTGGTGTCGTTGACTAAGAATGCAATTTCTCAGACTGAAAACAGGAATTATAGGTTTTTGGGTCAAGGACAGCAAAATTTCTGTAACAGTGAACTTCATTAAGACTTCTTGTACCTTTATGTTGAAAATGTGTAGTGAATGGACAAATGGTATTACCTCGGAAATTGTAGAATTCCGTGTGTCAGTGAGGTCCAGAGTGAGCGTAAAATATGAATGCTCAGGAAGTCTGCACGACATGCTACTGTGGAATACGTCCCAATCTAAATTAGCAAGTAATGACACTAGTACCTATCACCTACATCAATCCAGCACATATACCACTGTGTATGAGTCTCCGAAGCGACCGAAATTATTATTTCTGCACCCCGTACCAAGAACAGTTAACAGATTGGCTACATGCAGCCTTCCCAGACAAGTCACAATCCCTGTATTATAAAACTTCGACATGTCTGGTGACAAATAATCGATAAGTAACACTCCAATCGTTGCTGGGACAGTAAGATACAGTGAGAACAGCTGAGGAATGTTTTCGTGAAACTCCAAGCAACAATTAAATCATGTAGAACTCAGCGTTGGCCGATCTGGCTGTAAATCCATCACGTTCGCTACACATGATAACTGTCTTTTTGGAGAGGATAGGATCTTTGAATACTGAAATGGCTACAACTATCCAGACATGGCTGGAAGAGCTTGACGAGCACTTCCGAGTGATTTCCTAGCCCCTAAATTTCTCGTTACTTCACCTACACTGTCGGAAATGGAGAAAATTACACTACACTAGTCTGATATTTATCAAACTTTGTAGACATGTTCATCAAATACCGGGTATTAAATTATTAAAGTATCATTCCATTCAGAACTAATCTTCATTATCGACAGCAGCGTAAAATATGACCACCAAAGACACGAATACACTTCTGTGACATGAAAACAGACAACAACTGAAATGCATCTTGAGGAATTTCTTGCCACGTCTGAAACATTTACTATGTCAGCACACGAAGACTACTGGTTGGAGGCTGGTATGAGAGTCTAAGTCTTCCCATCTCATCGCAGGCAAACTCTGTGGGAGGCATTCCAGTCAAGGATCTGTAAATTCCTCAAGGCGTCTGTGATGTGAACGTGAGAGTAGGGTTTTATATTGTCCTGATGGAATATGCTATTTGGTACCCCGGCCATGAAAGTTATGACAATAGGGTTAAGTATGCCTGCTGCATATTGGTGGGCACTCAGCCTTCCTTCAACAACCACCAAATCAATCCTTTTTATCACCTCAGACAGCTATTCACATCATGATTCCATGAGTTGGAAAGGAATGTGACTCACAAATCGTTGTTTCCAGTGATCTTTCACCAGGTTGTCTATTGACACTTTGTCTTCAATCTGACCACCACAAACAGAAACGTGACTCTGTGAACACCACAGAATGCCATTCAATGTCCCAGAAAACTCTGGCTCTAAGTGGTATGGTGTCAGCACTAAACGATGAATAGCAACCCGAGGTCTCAACCCAGTTTCCAGTAGTCTGTTTCCGACGGTCTGTGGTGGTGGTTCCCGTAATCCCTGGGCGGATACCAGCTATTGTCATTAGTCTATCTGTCACAGTCGAACAATCCTGTGATCTTCTGGTAGTGCAGTCCCTATGAAAGGGTGCATGCCTACTCCTTTTGCCATACGACTGCCTTGAGTTCATCTCACCACTACTCGTTCTGCTCACTGCACTGCAACCAACTGCCTGTACGATCGGCCGGTGGAATGCTCTCAAGTTCGTCATGTCTAAAATAATTCGACTTTCGTAACAGTAACAAAGATTGCGACGAGCTTCACGCGAACCCCGACAGTCCAGAAAGCCTGGAGACTGGATTAATATAAAACAGTGCTTTTAACCCTTCAGGCGTTCTACATAATCCCACCCCCCAGTTGAGTACTCGTACAGAAGTTCATACAACCACGCAAAACTGTCAGAAAAGTCCTTCTTTTGAATGTTGTTCCACTCGCGCCTCACGTTGGCTTGAATGTTGCCTGTGTCATCAAAGCCTTGACCCTTCAGGTGGATATCTGGACTATGGCGCTTTGTGATAGGTTCGTATTCGTAAGAATAAGTCTTGGCATCCAAGATGATTCATTCCAGAGAGAAATATCCAAGTTTTTCGTTTCAGTCAGTTCGGGGCAGACGTCCATCTGTTGCTGTTTCTGTTCGGGAGTCGAAGTGTATGGGAAAAACTTTGCACACATTTTTCTCTTTTTATTTTTTCTTGAGAATCTCTAAAACACTTGATTTAGAAATGTTGTTCCATTGTGATTTTTGACACACCAGCGTTGAAACACTACGGCCGCACGTCCACTACTTAACACGTCTGCTCGCAGCTGACTGGTAGAATGCACATCTGTTGTTTACAGTTGTTAGTTCAAGCTGCCACCGTAGTTACTGCGCTGGCGTCGCTCGTACGCCAGGAATAAAATCAGTCTTGGAACTTTTTGGACAGACAGTGCACGTCCTCTGGGCATAAGGTTGCCATAATCTCGGAATCCAAAACCAGGACAAAACTTGCGGTCACCGTAGCCGATCGAAAGAAATGAGAGGAATAGGGAGTCCTCATGCCTATAAGCTAAGGGAAATGTGAATTTAATTAATGATCCAGAGTTTAGGAAGGAATGCTTCATTAAGAAAGCATTTATTACAAAAAATAAGAATATGCATTACATTATTCAGTACACGAAGTTCTATTGTCATCATTTGAGCTTTTCTTATACCAATCGTATTTCTCAGAACCTTGAATAGATGAAAGGAACTTAATCTGGTTCTCAATCAGTTTATGAAATTCACTGCAACTTACATTTTTCATATTGTACTGTATTTGAATCATTGCATTAAATGATTTTACTGTTAACCTATTCCTTTCTTCTGTCCACTGAGAATTCATGAGGGAAAAGATTCTCTCTACATTGGCGTTATGACTGGGAATGGAGAAATAAAATTCCACAATTTTCAGCAACTCTGAATACTGCTCACTAGAAATACAATTATGAATGAAGAACACCCATTTCTTATGTGACATCATATTCTCAAAACTTTCATCTTTGACCTCCCCCAAAACACACTTTAATTTCAGTACTTGGTCAAAGAGAAGGGACTCATTCAATTTACAGCTTGTGTTTTCATGCATCCACTTGAATGTCTTTTCAACATTTTCCCATGAAGGTACAGTCTTTAGCAAAATCCAGTCAAAATGTTTAATATCAGACAAGGGCTTACTCCATTTTATCAAGTAATCAATAACAGTTTGATAGAAAAGAGAGACTTCCCCTAGAAATGTAGACTGCTGATACTGTGTGAGGTCAGACATTAATTCTTTAACTTTAGACGTAACAAAAACACACTGTTTTCTCTCTCCTAAAATTTGCAGTATATTTTCTAGCTCCAGTCTTACCTCATTCGCTGATATGTCTTCCCTCTCAATGCTGCTAACTGCCCTCTGGAAAGGATTCATTTGTGCATACAAGAAGAGCAGATACATTTCACCAACAGAATCAGAAAAGAATTTCTTGAGAAGGGAAGGACATGTATCGTATCAAGTGAAAGAAAGTAAGACTTAAGTGCCTTAAACATGTGGATGAACCTCTCTATAGCAGGAAACATGGTGAGCCACCTGGTTGTTACATGTCTAAGTAGGTCCTTATGTGTCACATCAACAAATTCTGAAAATTCTTTTAGTGATGCTACACGAACAGTATATATGGAGAAATAATTAAAAACCTTTATGATAATGCTCCCAATATCATAAGAGAGGACATCTGCACCAGTATGAATTGCATTATGCAAAATATGAGCTGGACAACCTACTCCTAAAATTTCCCTATTCAGTTTCTTCTGAAGTTTCTTGTACACATTGTTTTCTCCTTTTCTCGCAACACCCCCAAAGTTAGTATTTGTGTTATCTCCACCAAAGGCAGATACCTTATCACTAAGCCCATGTTGTAAAATGGCACTGTATACACACTCAGTTATTGTACTAGAATCCTCACTGTCACATTCATTTAAATTTAACAATCTACTTTGGACACCTTCGTCATAATCAAAATACTGCACAAGAACAGGAAATATTTTCAATTACTTGTGGTTGCTAGCATCAGTGCTAATACAAACAAACTGGCTTTCGATAGACTGTTCCTTGTTCTGTCTTCAATGAACGGTGATATCACTTTATTAACGATGGCTTCTGTTTTAGTTTTGCCGCTGTAGAAGTTTACTGCAACTTTCGAGTCACTAAAAACGTGAGAGATAATTTTTGATGTGCAAGAACTTGAGTTGTATGAATGATGGTGCATGACACAGTGAAATGCAAATGCAGCTTCTGCTGCAGCTACTTTATTACCATCTGTCTGTGTTTTGAAAAAGCTGGTGAGCTGTTTGGAAGATGATGAACCCAGTGCAGTCTTTTGCTTTTTCGATTGCACGTGGTCGTTAATATCACGTCTACCTCCATTACTGATTGAAATGTAGGAACTGTGAAGAGGAAAAACGTATAATAGAATAATTTTTCTAGGAAAACAACAATTTCAATGGGTCTGTGTATAATCGTAATGTTACTCACCCGCAAATTTTGCAGAAAGCTTCGTATTCAGTTCTTCCTCGCTTTATACTTGGAAACTGTTCAGTATATTCCTCCCTGTACTTAACCTTCCGTCTAGCCGACATTATTAAACCACCAGGCAAATAATAACAACTATTTAATACAATATAACACAACGAAATCGCAAGCACAACAAACCATGCGAACATTCAACAAGCTAATCAAAGAGGATAATACTCTTCATTGCCAGAGATGACTGACCGCCCACTGTATCGACAACTCGCAATCTCGCACATCGAAGAGGATGTACCGTACGCCTGAGCCTGACTGCCCATTGTTTCCATATCTCGAAAGCTGTTCTGTTCAGTTTGGATTTTATATAATGTGAAGGCAAAGAGATAACATATTGATGCTTCTTTGACAGCAATTTTTGAAATTACCGGAAGTTGACTTCAAATCCAGCAAATATCACGGACATTTGCCTTTTCGGTCCGGACGTTTTCATTTACCCTAAAATCGCGGACTGTCCGTAAAATCCGTGACGTATGGCAACCCTATCTGGGCACATTGTGTTGCGCCTCCGTCTAACAAGTTCCAGTAACATTATACATACCCAGTAGACATATAATGTAATCATATCATTTTTCATTTGTAGGAAAGGATTTTCTGTTCTGAAATTTTTTTAAATAAGTTCGCATAATGGTGAAATTAAAAGAGGTATGCTGTTTTGTGAAACTCGATAATCGTATGCATTGCCAAGTAAAAGCGGTCCCTACTCTCAAGAAAAAGTCTGTTGATCAAAAGAGGGCACGCTAAGAATGGGGGCATGTTTCTACAACTACATAACATAAGTTGGTGTGCTTCTTCACAACACCTCTTTCACCATAAGACATGGATTTTTGCTTAATCATTTCGATTTCTAACCGAATCGTCGCTCACTTTGTGTGCAATGTCTACGGAACTTGGCTAGTTTATAGACTGGACCCTGGTGAAATTATTGACACAAAGATTTTGGCGCGAAACGGATAGACTCTTTTATCCCTGTAAAATTACACAGTGGAGATCATTTCTTGGCGCATTTATATTTCATAATTGAACTCAGTACTGCTTAGAAATTGACCTGCTAGAAAAGCTTTTGGGGAATATTCAGCAATAAGTACGGAGAGTGCGCAGACTATAAATGAAAGCGGAAAGTGAGAGGGAATTAGATTAACTGATCTGCTAAAGGTGGATATTCATTACAATCAAATTCCACTACCGTACACGACACAGTGAATATATCCTGAACAACCATAGATTTTACGTGGTCGCTCATACAGCTGTGAAAGACATTTCCACACCTTACCAATCTGATGAACAGCAGAGTCCTCTTGGGGAGCAAATAGGATACGACGCATGGAAATCGTTGATCAATGACTAATTCCTAATGGCACGTATCAATCAATCATACAGAGGAGAAATCAAATGTAACGACTGCATGCTACGGCATTACAAGGAGAGTCTCCTGCTTACAACGCATCAGATACGACTGGCACCCGAATCCATTACACCGATAAAATAAAAATAATCTGGTAAAACTCGACATGTAGGAATATTGCCAAACATAGAGAGGTTCATCGACTCCGTAACGACAACACCATGGAATTAAAGAAAGTGATTAGAGACAAAAAACAGGATCAGAGCCTAAACGTAAATTTACAATAATTTCGATAAAATTTAGCAAGTGAAACTGTTAGCAATTGTACAGGAGTTTGTTTTACGCAGTGAACTGAGCTCTTTCTAACAGTAAGAATTACCAAACACAAATCACCGATTATCAAAGACGTGGTGGTCAGTATTACACAAAGAGTAAGTTCGACGTAACGAATATGTGGTATTAAGAACACAGTAAATGATGCAAATCCGATTGGATGAATATGGAGAGATCACTGAGGGTGATTAAATGATAGAGAGATTAGTGAAATTTAGGTTATTGGGAATTGTCACACGGGTCTGTCACTCACGAATTCTAGGATCCATTACACCTGATCAAATTAACTTATTTAAACTGCACACTGAAATTAACGAGTACTCCACAAACCGCGCGCATCAATTAATGAGGCCTCGGGAACACTGTATTAAACCAAAGCGACCGTGCCGATGGCAGGTGGTCTCACTTTAAGGACAAAGCACAATCACCATTTCACTCACTTCACGGAAATTTAACCGGAAACAAAACACTATTTTCACCAAAATACCAATGATTACTAATGTTGAATGTAAACACGTTGGTTGCTAAGGATCTGCCTGTAATCTAGCATACACAACGCAAACTGAACTTTCAACAGATCATGTTCCGAACGACAAACGTACGCACAAGACGACGACCCCCACAAGAATGTCTTAAAAAAGAAGCCTCCAGATGGCCGTTGGAGCCTCTCTTTTTACATGGACAGAGAAGATGTCGTTAAGCGAACCTAGCCAACAGGGCAGACCGAAAAAACGAGAAAAGTTCTGAATTAGCAGCGTGCTATGTTGATAGATATCTATAGAATAGATCCAGGGAGATTGGTATTGCTAGACTCTGAGGGCAAGAACTTCTGTGCCCCCACCACCACGTTTAAAAACATTCACCCACGCCTGTTCCCTATACAGAAATTGTTCAGGGCTTGGCAACGGTAAGGTAAAGGCTGCTGATCTTAAAAGAAATACGACAGTAGCACTCTGTCGCATGTTTTTCCCAAGTACCGATAAATGCTCGACAGGAGAGCTAAGAAAAATGGTTCAAATGGCTCTGAGCACTATGGGACTTAACATCTGTGGTCATCAGTCCCCTAGAACTTAGAACTACTTAAACCTAACTAACCTAAGGACATCACACACATCCATGCCCGAGGCAGGATTCGAACCTGCGACCGTAGCAGTCGCGCAGTTCGGGACTGAGCGCCTAGAGAGAGCCAAGACCAACATTCTTAAGACACTAGTAAAGCTTGAAAAAGAAGGAATATGAAAGGGGGCAAAAGACATACCCCTATCAAAATTTTAAGAAATATATCCCACAGGCATGGTGAGACTGCAGTTTAGTAGCATTCGATAAAGGTGTTAGTATAACACTTTCTATTTTTGTGACTGTATTTGACAGTCTGTTCGCCCATTTTGTAGGCTACGTTAACCCTCCGACATGGATCCTTCAGGAGCTGCGAGAAACACTGCAGATAGTATATTTAAAATCCATCTGTAAGTATGCACATTGAGGTGACAGAAGTAATGTGCCACGATATACACGTATACAGAGGAGGGTAGTGCCGCGTACACAAGGCATAAAAGGAAAGTGCATTGCGGAGCCGTCATTACTACTCAAGTGATTCATGAGAAAAGGTTTCCAGTACGCTTATGGCCGCACGACGGGAATTAACACTTTGAACGCGGAATGGTAATTCGAGCTAGACGCATGGCACATTCCATTTCACAAAGCGTTAGGGAATTCAATATTCCACGCTCCAATGTGTCATTAGTGTGGTGAGAATACCAAATTTCAGGTATCACTTCTCACCACGGACAATGCAGAGGCCGACAGCCTTCACTTAACGACCAAGAGCAGCAGCGTTTGTGTAGAGTAGTCAGTGATGACAGACAAGCAACACTTAATGAAACAACTGCAGAAATAAATGAGGGAGGTACGACGAACGTATCCGTTAGGACAGTACGGCGAAATTTAGCGTTAATGGGCTGTGACAGTAGACGATCTATGCGAGTGCCTTTGCTAACAGCACATTACTTGCAGCGCATCTCCTCGGCTCATGACCCCAGACGACTGGAAAACGGTGGCTTGGTCAGATGAGTCCGATTTCAGTCGGTAAGAGCTGATGGTAGGGTTCGAGTGTGGTGTAGACTTCACCGAGCCATGAACACAAGTTGTCAACAAGACACTGTGCAAGCTGGTGGTGGCTCCAAAATGGTTTGGGCTGTGTGTACATGGAGTGGACTGGGTCTTTTGGTCCAAGTGAACCGATCATTGACTGGAAATGGTTACAATGGGCTACGTGGAGACCATCTGCAGCCATTAATGGACTTCATGTTCCCAAACGAAAATGGAATTTTTTTAGAGGGCAATCCGCAATGACCTTGGACCGCAACTGTTCGCGACTGGAATGAAAAACATTCTGGACGATTCAGGCGAATGATTCGGCCACCCAGATCGCTCGACATGAATCCTACCAAACATTTATGGAACATAAGCGAGAGGTCAGTTTACGCATAAAATACTGCCCCGGCGACACTTCTGCAATTATGGACGGCTGTGCCGCGCGGGATTAGCCGAGCGGACTAAGGCGCTGCAGTCATAGACTGTGCGGCTGATCCCGGCGGAGGTTCGGGCATGGGTGTGCGTGTTTGTCCTTAGGATAATTTAGGTTAAGTAGTGTGTAAGCTTAGGGACTGATGAGCTTAGCAGTTAAGTCCCATAAGATTTCACACGCATTTGAACATTTTTGAACGTGGACGGCTATAGATGCAGCATGACTCAGTATTTTTGCAGGGGACTTCCGACTTGTTGAGTCCATGCCACGTCGAGTTGCTGCACTACGTCGGACAAATGGAGGTCCGACACGGTATTAGGAGGTATCCCATGACTTTTGTCACTTCAGTCAGTTTCCTGAAACACACTGTTGTAGCTATTTTTCCCCAATGAATTAAACTAAAAGCGAAATGGTTCTGGTTATAGGTACATTAACGTACATCGAACCACAAGGAAATAATAACCAACAGCATTCCTCCTACACAACGCATGTCATACTGATTTTCATCTGACGGAAGGCTAGTCAGGAGTACATATACGAGCCAGCACACTGTGTTTCACCTAGTTTTAACACTCCCACTAGCGGACATGAGTGACAGCGGATTGGAGGCACTACTATTAGACGCAATCAGGTGCCACCAGAGGCGCGACCGCCGCGCCAGTTCACATGGTCTCGGCCGATAGCAGCTCTGTTTTGGGCAAGTTGCCTTGCTCCAGTATAGTATAATGCGTCACATGAGTTCAATTAAATCCTGCCTGCGGATTTCGACCCTGCTTTGGACCTTGACCATCTGGCTTACATACTTGGAGTTTATGCAGTGCTCCATTCACAACAACCTTGGATTTGTTCAAAGATCACCCGTTCGTGTCAGGTGCGGACAATTTACCTGTGATATGATGTTTGACTTCTTCATTAGCCTGTGAAATTTTGGTATCCACTTGACTCCTCTAATGTGACGTACGGTAGAAAAGGTACAGCCCTGCTTCCTTGGCAACACTCCATTATGTAACTAAATAGTGAAGGTTCCGATGTCGCTGGTAAAGAATGGGAAAGTTTGGTGGCCTCTAAGATGCTGTTGAAAGGACTTAGGCCATGAGTTAGCATAGAACTTAATCCTGCCTCTCGTATCCCATGGTCATGAAGAAAACAAACACGAGACTTCACTATGGACGCAGCTGTCACAATGACTGAACTAAACAGTTAGATAACACACGCTTAATGGAGGGACGTGTTAATGCACACGAAAAATAAACCCTTTTTAATTAGGTGGCTGAACCAATTCTTTTGGGTGTAACATAGACAGTTTCATAGAGCTTTACTTTCTAATTGCGCTGTTATTATCCCACAATACACTTGACTGTAATTACAATAATAATTATAATAAATACGATTCATAGGACTCGCAGGGTATAAATAATAATAAATATACTGCTTGTTGTGGTCTTCAGTCCAGAGACTAGATGATGCAGCTCTCCATGCTTCTCTATCCTGTGCAAGCCTCATCATCTCTGAATAACTACTGCAACCTACATCCATCTAAATCTGCTTAGCGTATTCATCTCTTGGTCTCCCTCCCGATTTTTACCCTCCACACTTCCCTCTAGTACAAAATTGGTGATCCCTTAATGCCTCAGAACGCGTCCTACCAACCGATCCCTTCTTCTAGTCAAGTTGTGCCACGAATTCCTCTTCTCCACAATTCCATTCATTACCTCCTCACTAGTTACGTGATCTGCCCATCTAATCTTCAGCATTCTTCTGCAGCATCACATTTCGAAAGCTTCTATTCTCTTCTTGACTAAACTGTTTATTGTCCATGTTTCACTTCCATACATGACTACACTTCATGCAAATACTTACAGAAAAGACTTCTTGATACTTGAGTCTACACTCCCTGTCAACAAATTTCTCTTCTCCAGAAACGCTTTCCTTGCCATCGCCAGTCTACATTTTATATCCTCTCTACTTCGACCACCATCAGTTATTTTGCTCCCCAAATAGCAAAACCCATTTACTTCTTTAAGTGTGTCATTTCCTAATCTAATACCCTCAGCATCATCTGATTTAATTCGGCTACATTCAATTATCCTCCTTTTGCTTTTGTCGATGCTCATCTTACATCCTCCTTTCAAGACACTGTCCATTCCATTCAGCTGCTCTTCAATGTCCTTTGCTGTCTCTGACATAATTACAATGTCGTCGGTCAACCTCAAAGATTTTATTTCTTATCCATGGATTTTAATGCCTACTCCGGATTTTTGTTTCCTTTACTGCTAGCTCAATATACGGATTGAATAACATCGGGGACAGGCTAGAACCCTGTCTCACTCCCTTCCCAACCACTGCTTCCCTTTCATGCCCCTCGACTCTTATAACTGCAATCTGGTTTCTGTACAATTTGTAAATAGCATTTCGCTCCCTGTATTTTACCTCTGCCATCTTCAGAATTTCAAAGAGAGTAGTCCAGTCAAGATTGACAAAAGCTTTTCTGAGTCTACAAATGCTAGACACGCAGGTTTGCCTTTCCTTAAACTATCTTCTAAGATAAGTCGTAGGGTCAGTATTGCCTCGCGTGTTCCAACGTTTCTACGGAATCCAAACTGATCTTCCCCGAGGTTGGCTTCTATCAGTTTTTCCATTCGTCTGTAAAGAATTCGTGTTAGTATTTTGCGACCGTAACTTATTAAACTGGTAGTTCGGTAATTTTCACAGCTGTCAACACCTGCATTCTTTGGGATTGGAATTATTATATTCTTCTCGAAGTCTGAAGGTATTTCGCCTGTCTCATACATCTTGCCCACCAGATGGAAGAGTTTTTCCACAGCTGGCTCTCCCGAGGCTATCAGTAGTTCTAATGTAATGTTGTCTATTCCCGAGGCCGTTTTTCGCCTTAGGTCTTTCAGTGTTCTGTCAAATTCTTCAGTCAGTATCATATCTCCAATTTGATCTTCATCTATGTTCTCTTCCATTTCCGTAATATTGCCCTCAAGTACATCGCCCTTGTATAGACCCTCTGTATTCTCCTTCCACCTTTCTGCTTTCCTTTCATTTCTTAGGATCGGATTTCCATCTGAGCTCTTGACATTCATATAGATTGTTCTCTGTTCTCCAAAGGTCTCATCAATTTTCATGTAGGCATTATCTATCTTACCCCTAGTGATACATGCTTCTACATCCTTAAATTTGTCCTCTATTTTATACTCCCTGTCGATGTCATTTTTGAAACGTTGGTATTCCTTTTCGCGTGCTTCATTTGTTTCATTTTTATATTTTCTCCTTTCATCAGTTAAAATCAGGATCTCTTCTGTTACTCAAGGATTTCTACTAGCCCTTGTCATTCTACCTACTTGATCATCTGCTACCTTCACTATTTCGTCTCTCAAAGTTACCCATTCTTCTTCTTCTGTATTTCTTTCCTCTGTTCTTGTCAATCGCTCCCTGATACTCTTCCTGAAACTCTCTACAGTCTCTAGTTCTTTCAGTTTATCCAGGTCCCATGTCCTTAAATTCCTACCTTTTTGTAGTTTCTTCAGTTTCAATCTACAGTTGATAGCCAATAAATTGTGGTCAGAGTCCACATCTGCCCCTGGAAATGTCTTACAATTTAAAACCTGGTTCATAATCTCTGTCTGGCCATTACATAATCTATCTGAAACCCTCCAGTGTCTCCAGGCCTCCTCCATGCATACAACCTTCTTTCATGATTCTTAAACCAAGTGTTAGCTATGATAAAGTTATGGTCTGTGCAAAATTCTACTAGGCGGCTTCCCCTTTCATTCCTTAAACCTCAGTCCATATTCACCTACTACTTTTCCTTCTCTTCCTTTTCCTACTATCGAATTGCGTGCGAAGTCAGAAAACTGGAAGAATATCAGTGTTTGTTAACTGAGGTAGTTACTAGGGGATATACAATATTTTAGGTCCCATCGTGTGGAATCTCCTTGGTTCGAAGACACTACTGCTAGTGCAACCAACTCCCATAGACTGTTGGTGAACTGCAGACATACTCACCCCGCATAAATCAGAGCCATGTGCTCCACAAAAAGCAAAAAATAGGATATGAAATAGAATCACAATACAAGCTCTGTCATAGGTAAAGCAGGTGATAGAAGTTCGTTGGTAGGATGCTGGAAAAATGCTCTACTTAGGAGACTGCATACAAAACACTGGTGCGGTCCATCCTAGACTATTGCTCAATGTATGGAACATGTATCAAATAGTGTGCAGAATTATTATTTAATTTAGGGGCGACGAGATATTTCAGCAATAACAACAACAGGATTAGCGTTGCCACAACTTCCGTTCCCAACTGGCCATGGTTGATTGGCTAATGGAAATGGGGGCCTTTAATAACTGCTTACACAACATTCTTAATTTACGTAATTTATTAGTAATAGTTCACCAAAAACAACAAGTCTTAAAACACTTCATAAAAGACTGATTAAATAACTGTTTCTTTGGGTAATAAATTCTCAACCAATAACAGTAGCAAACAACATCACTTCCAAATAAAAACTTACAGAATCGTAATGGTAGAAAGGTACCTTTCAAACTTCAAAATTAACTTTCATGTAACACGCAGATATAAAAACATATACAAAACTCACAGTTAGCAGATATGGTAAATTCCAGTATTTATAAACCGCTGAACTACAGCGCAGAACTGAATTTCAAATCTATCCAATGAGTAATCCTGATAAAAATATGTTCACAAATAAGGAATATAATAACTTTATGACAACACCCATTCGGCATTGGCCACACTTTTACACACTCGTCAATTCCTTTGAAAAGTGACAGTTACTGCTCAATCTCCACACAGTTAAGCAAACTAGCACCCCAGAAGTCACTGAAGGTCAATACACGTACCGTATTCCACTGCTTTCTTCTCCAATATCATGACATCCTTATTGTGGGCGAACATGCTACAGCACAGCGTGTTCAGGTTGGGCCCACGCTGTCTTGTTTATCTGTCGTGGCGAAACACCCACAAATTAAATCGGACATGTTGTTGTTGTTGTTGTTATGGTCTTCATTCCTGAGACTGGTTTGATGCAGCTCTCCATGCTACTCTATCTTGTGTAAGCTTCTTCATCTCCCAGTACGTACTGCAGCCTACATCCTTCTGAATCTGCTTAGTGTATTCATCTCTTGGTCTCCTTCTACGATTTTTAAACCTCCACGCTGCCCTCCAATATTAAATTGGTAATCCCTTGATTTCTCGGAACATGTCCTACCATCCGATCCCTTCTTCTAGTCAAGCTGTGCCGCAAACTCCTTTTCTCCCCAATCCTATTCAGCACCTCCTCATTAGTTATGTGATCTACCCATCTAATCTTCAGCATTCTTCTGTAGCACCACATTTCGAAAGCTTCCATTCTCTTCTTGTCCAAACTATTTATCATCCATGTTTCACTTCCCTACATGGCTACACTCCATACAAATACTTTCAGAAACGAATTCCTGACACTTAAATCTATACTCAATGTTACGATGTTAACAAATTTCTCTTCTTCAGAAACGCTTTCCTTGCCACTCCCAGTCTACATTTTATATCCTCTCTACTTCGACCATCATCAGTTATTTTGCTCCCCAAATAGCAAAACTCCTTTACTGCTTTAAGTCTCTCATTTCCTAAACTAATTCCCTCAGCATCACCCGACTTAATTCGATTACATTCCATTATCCTCGTTTTGCTTTTGTTGATGTTCATCTTATATCCTCCTTTCAGGACACTGTCCATTCCGTTCATCTGCTCTTCCAAGTCCTTTGCTGTCTCTGACAGAATTACAATGCGATCGGCGAACCTTAAAGTTTTTATTTCTTCTCCATGGATTTTAATACCTACTCCGAATTTTTAAACCTCCACGCTGCCCCCCAATACTAAATTGGTGATCCCTTGATGCCTCAGAACATGTCCTACCATCCGATCCCTTCTTCTAGTCAAGTTGTGCCGCAAACTCCTCTTCTCCCCAATCCTATTCAGCACCTCCTCATTAGTTATGTGATCTACCCATCTAATCTTCAGCATTCTTCTGTAGCACCACATTGAACAACATCGGGGAGAGGCTACAACCCTGTCTCACACCCTTCCCAACCAATGCTTCCCTTTCATGTCCATCGAATCTTATAACTGCCATCTTATTTCTGTACAAATTGTAAATAGCCTTTCGCTCCCTGTGTTTTACCCCTGCCACCTTCAGAATTTGAAATAGAGTATTCCAGTCAACATTGTCAAAAGTTTTCTCTAAGTCTACAAATGCTAGAAACGTAGGTTTGCCTTTCCTTAATCTTTCTTCTAAGATAAGTCGTAAGGTCAGTATTGCCTCACGGGTTCCAACATTTCTACGGAATCCAAACTGATCTTCCCCGAGGTCGGCTTCTACCAGTTTTTCCATTCGTCTGTATAGAATTCGCGTTAGTATTTTGCAGCCGTGACTTATTAAACTGATAGTTCGGTAATTTTCACATCTGTCAACGCCTACTTTCTTTGGGATTGGAATTATTATATTCTTCTTCCCCCCCCCCCATGAATCATGGACCTTGCCGTTGGTGAGGAGACTTGCGTGCCTCAGCGATACAGATAGCCGTTCCGTAGGTGCAACCACAACGGAGGGGTATCTGTTGAGAGGCCAGACAAACGTGTGGTTCCTGAAGAGGGGCAGCAGCCTTTTCAGTAGTTGCAAGGGCAACAGTCTGGATGATTGACTGATCTGGCCTTGTAACAATAACCAAAACGGCCTTGCTGTGCTGGTACTGCGAACGGCTGAAAGCAAGGGGAAACTACAGCCGTAATTTTTCCCGAGGGCATGCAGCTTTACTGTATGCATGGAGAGCTGCATCAAACCAGTCTCAGGACTGAAGACCACAACAACAACAACAACAACAACATATTCTTCTTGAAGTCTGAGGGTATTTCGCCTGTCTCATACATTTTGCTCACCAGATGGTAGAGTTTTGTCAGGACTGGCTCTCCCAAGGCTGTCAGTAGTTCTAATAGCCATAGCTCGCCGTAATTGCGTCCAGACAATTGCAGAGTCCACGGCTTATCGTTCCACAGCAGCGTTGAATTCCCAAGCCACAGAGTGTCAAAATTATTAAATGCACAATTCGGACCATCCGGATCCCAACAGTCTGCCGTTCTGTCCTTCTCGCTCGGTACTGTCTAATCCTGTCTAATTCTCCACTCCTCGTCGCCGGGGGCCACTCGTCGCCAACTCGGCGTCCCAGTATCTCTGGCGAGACCAATATCGACCTTAACACTAGCGGCCGGAACACTATCGTGGCGAAAATCGGCACGATAGGGCTAACAGGGAATGCTGAACGTGTACAAAGAAGCGCAGCGCAAATGGTTCAGTCAAAAAAATTCTTTTGGCTATATGCAACAGTGGCCGAAACGTAGGAGAATTTTACACATTGATTATGGGGTCATGTACCCAGAAGAATAATTGATTGCAACAACGACCGTGGAAGCCTACAGTTGGACGGTCACTAGTTTGTTTGACCGTTAGCAGAGCGTGACAGAGATGCTGGAAAATTCGCACTACTTGAGAGCCTGCTTTCAGTGTTTCAATAACCAGTGTTATCTGATGAATCTAGGGATATCCTGGAATGGCCTACGTGTCGATACTGCAGGAACTGCGAAACTAGATGAGACTAATTACAAACGGTACAGAAGCTTTCAAGTAATCATTCTTCTCGCACTCAATACGCTAATGCAACGGGAAGATGCCCTAGTACATGGTACAGGAGGAAGTACTCTCTGCCATGATGTTTGCAGTTGTTTGCGGAGTATAGAAGTAGGAAAAGTCAGTTCAGCACTTGGAAAATGTTAGGACTCTCTAAGCAGATTTTTTCGAATAAGCAGTAGAAGTAGCGACACCAAGCAGACTCGAGGGCAGCGCCGCCGCTGGCGGCCTCGGGTTCAGTGACCTGTGGCTGGGGCGCCACTGGCTTATCGGGCGGCCGACGCCTGGCATCCCGCCGCGCCACGTCACCGCACGCTGCACCACTGGGACGCTGGCCGCCGACGTGATCCTCCACTCTTATCGTGTTGGTTTGCCAGTTATGTAATGTCCGCGCCGGTTCTGCGAAAGAGCTGAACGTTAGCTCGGGTCACTGGTTATGCACGACAGATGTCTGCTCCTGACACGTTTCTCTGCCCTCCTCATCGAATAGAATTTGAGCTGATAAAATCTGAACCCATTTGCTTCCGTTTTACGTAACACTCATTAATGGCAGTAACTGTGTGTAGCTTCGTTTCACGGCTTGGTCACGGTTAATAAAAGAAAACATGGCCCATAGTATGCTGTAATGTAGACGAACTTCATTTAAATCACGCGATTATCTAATTTAGACGACTTATCATTTACAAAAACATGTGTAATTTTACGTATGACGTATAATGCCATATTTTTCACTACACGTGAAACGTAGGAATTACAAGATGTAATACCTAATATTTCATAAATGCTTGAAAGTGACCAGTCGTCGAAATTAGCTTATGGCACGATGTAAGTAAAGGCCGTATACCTTACAGCCTACTACGGATCATGTTTTGTTTTATTAGACATTTAGAGGCTGCACATCCTCTCAAAAGCAAAATTTCAGTCACGATTGTTGATTCTCTGTTGTATTAAGATGACTTTTATTTTCTGACAAAATCATATTCATTATTATTATTATTTTCGATTATTCCCAATTAAGAGAGCGTTTGAACTTGAATTCCTTTATGATGATTGTTTATGTTTTTTCTGAGCCCAAATTTTCTTCATGTGTTCACTGTGTTGTTTCTTTCGCTCCACTGTCCATTTGCATCCTGGTCTCCTCTGTGTTGTGGTGTCAAATTTATGTTTTTTGATGATGTTCCTCAATTCAGTTCTATTTTCTGCATCGTTTACTGTTATGTGTGCTTGTCTGAGGTCCTCTTCAACTTCTTTTATCCATTTTGTTTTTCCCCTGCCTGAGTTGATGACTTTAAGAATTCACTTTGAAATTCTGTTTTCATTCATCCTGTGGATATGTCCGTAGAACTGCACTCTTCTTTTCTTTATTGTATCCGTAATCTTGTCTGTATTTATATAATTCTGATGTTGGTCTCTTCTTCCAGATTCCTTGCTCTTGTATCGGGCCAAATATTTTCCTGAGAATTTTCCTTTCTTGTTTCTCTATTTCTTTGATTTTAGTTTGCCCACCTATTTGTGTTGTCTCAGATGCATACAGTGCCTCCGGAAGTACGACAGTGTTGTAGTGCCTCAATTTTGCGTTAATGGATATGGACTTTTTGTTATAATAGTTCCACGTGAGTTTATATGCTTTCTGTAGTTTTTTTATTCTTTCCTCATTGGCCTTTAGGTTGATCCCTGATGGCTGGATGATTTCTCCCAGGTACTTAAAATGTGGTACTTGTACGATTTTCCCATTGGTTGTCACAATAGGCAATTTGTCTTGTGGCACTCTTTCTATGTACTGGGTTTTCTCATATGAGATTTGCAGGCCAGTTCTTTGTGCAATTTCGTGTAACTTCTCTATGGCGTTAGTGGCTTCTTTTCTATTATTTGTGAGGATTGCAAGGTCATCCGCAAAAGCTAAACACTTCACATTGAATCTATTATCTTTTATAATGCCAACTTGGATTCCTTTGACTTCTTTTTCCCATGTCCTGATAATTTTTTCAAGAATGATATTAAAGAGTAATGGTGAAAGTCTGTCACCCTGTCGCACTCCAGTTTGGATTTCAAATGGTTCCGAGATATCCCCCATAAATTTAACCTTGGAGACTGTGTCAGTTAATGTTTCCCGAATGATTGCTCTTGTCTTTCTGTCAATGCTGAATTCTTCCAGCGTCTTGCAGAGCGCTACTCTGTCTATTGAGTCGTAGGCCTTTCTAAAATCTACAAAAGTAACCACTGTGTTTCGGGTGTTTCTCATCTGGAGAATCATTTTCAGATTCCAGATCTGTTCTATGCATAATCGTCCCTTGCGAAAACCAGGCTGGTATTCTCCTATTTGTGGGTCAGCTTGTTCTTCTAATCTGTTCATGAGAACTTTTGATAGGATTTTATATGTGACCGGTACAAGTGAGATACCCCTGTAATTATTTGGTTCAGTTTTGTCCCCTTTTTTGTGGAGTGGATGGATGAGTGCGCATTTCCATTCAGAAGGGATCTGTTCTGTTGCCCAAATGTTTAATATGATTTTGTGAATTTTTCCTGTTAATCTTTCATCATTTAGTTTCCATAGTTCTGCAATAATTCCATCTTCTCCTGGGGCTCTATTGTTTTTCAGTGTCTTGATAATTTCTACTATTTCGTTGATGGTTGACGGTTTAGCGTCAGGATTTGATGTAGACGTCTCGTAGTGAATATCCTCTGTAGGTCTTTCGCAGTTGAGAAGTTTGTTGAAATAGTCTGCGAGGATTTGGCAGTTATTCTTCGTGTTAGTTTCTAGTGAACCATAATATTCATTATTATTATTATTATTATTATTATTATCCTCTATCCTCGTTTAGACCCTACTGGTACCACTTGTCGTACAACAAAGAGAACTTCAGGCTTTTCTTTTAGCCGTCCTTCATGTTCTTATTAGTATCATTCTCTCGGAATGATCTCTTTTCCTATTCTAAGACGAAGTAGTTCCAGTATTCTTGGGACTTCTGCCTGTAGCTGTGACTTTTCTGTCTTCATTCGATAAAAGGGTCGTTCTCTGTATTAATCTCTTGCAAAATGAAGGGATTGTGTTAATACCTTTATATCTACCACAAGAAAACTTACACAGAGTAACACAAACAAGCATGCCCGGTTAGCTGTGCGGTCTAACGCACTGCTTTCCGGGCGGGAATGGTTCCTTGTCCCCGGCACGAATCCGCCCGGTGGATTAGTGTCGAGGTCCGGTGTGCCGGTCAGCCTGTGGATGGTTTTTAAAGTGGTTTTCCATCTGCCTCGGCGAATGCGGGCTGGTTCCGCTTATTCCGCCTCAGTTACACTGTGTCGGCGATTGCTGCGCAAACACTTTCTCCACGTACGCGTACTCCATAATTACTCTACCACGCAAACATTTGGGGTTACACTCGTCTGGTGTGAGTCGTTCCCGGGGGAGGGGGGTCCACTGGGGGCCGAACCGCACAATAACCCCGAGTTCGGTGTGCGATGTGGGGCGGCGGTGGGGTGAGTGGACTGCTGTAGCCTGTTGTGGGGCTGTGAACCACTGCGGCCTACGGCGGGGACGAAGCCTCTCCGTCGTTTCTAGCACCCCAGTTCCATAAAATACAATACAAACAAATAATTAAGTAGCTACAACTTGTCGGAATAACTGAATTCCCAATATAGGTAACCCAGAAATTTTGTGTTCACTCCAAATTAAGAAAGACGATGAACAGTCAGGATTAGTGGGCACGAAAAATTTCTTCCGTTTCGTCCCTCGCGGCTGCGGCAAGAATCCACGCACTTTTAGCGATGTGCGACGTGCCGGGCAAATTACTCCTACTCCACGCATTGCTCCGCAAATGTGCTCATAAATGGTATTAGTGGACCAGAATTAATCCTGTGCTCTGCGACACTCCTGAAGTAGTCTAAATGAGGGACGCTAGCCTCTCTTTGGGCCGCAGTAAAAGGTCAAAACTGTCTCTGCTTCTATGCCACTAATAAATGTCCTGTATTTATCCAGTTACCGTCAGCAAGACTTCCACATCCGACCACCACAAAGGAAAACGTACCCTGCCACTACACTGTCTCTCCAGTTGGTTTCCCCCCAGCTTACGCCGAGAACCTCCTACAAAAACCAAACAGGATTAAGTTCAAAGTCAAAACGATATCAGACAAATAAAAACGCTACTATTTTTGAAGTATATGGGGTAACAAATGGCATTTACTGTAGTTTATTAAGCCTCGCCAAGATTGTCTCTTTTGTTAAACACCACCTCGACCTAACCAATGACTCCACGCTCCACTATGCAGCCAGTTTCTACCAGGAACCACTAAACCGCCTCATTCACATAGAAAACCAGCAGATTATGCTTTATTCCACCCCCGCACTCGGGAATGCAGAAACAAACAGTAAGAATAATATGTGGTCTTCATATGCAGTCGTCATGTTGGTATCTCTTCAAGGAATACTCATTTCAACTGTACCATCATATTACCTACAGGGTGCTCACAAACAATCTGAAAAGTTTATCAGGATATTGCACGGTGAGTTACGCTGAGAACTAAATGTTAAGAAAAAAAATTCGATACTCTTCACCATTTCCGCATTAACTAGAAGTGAATGTAGCTAATGAGGCCTCTGCGCACCCCCATTTCAAACAGCGCCCACACACAATTAGTGTCAATTGTTCTCACAGCGTGGATGATAGCATACTAGACTGCTCAGGGTTTGGTTTGGGTTCGATCCTTACTACTGCTCCTGGTTCAAGTTTTGAATCATTCACTAGTCACGAGTTTAGGAAATCAAACGAAGAACACGTTGGGTGATGACAACATCTCTGGCGGGGCGTTTGAAATTGCGCGCGCAACGGCCTGATTGGCTAACTTCAACATTACCTAACTCGAGAACAGCGCAACTTATCGAATTTTTTGCTTAATAATTATTTCTCAACACAAACTACCCTGCAACGCCCTTACAAGCTTTCCACACTGTCTGTGACCACCTTGTATATTTACTAATGAAAATCAAAATGAAAACTCAAAATGACTTAGACAAAATGTCTATTTGGTGTGATGAACGGCAGATTGCTCTAAATGTAGAAAAATGTAATTTTATGTAGATGAGTAGGAAAAACAAACCCGTAACCTTCGAATACGGCATTAGCTTGACACAGTCACGTCGATCAAATATCTAGACGTAACCTCGTAAACTGATATGAAATGGAACGAGCATGTAAGGATTACACTAGGGAAGGCGCATTGTCGACTTCGGTTAGCTGGTAGAATTTAGGAAATTGTGGTTAATCTGTAAAAGAGATCACATATAGTACATTAGTGCGTCCTATTCTTGGGTACTGCACTAGTTTTTGGGACCCCCACCAGGTTGGATTAAAGGAAGACATCCAAGTAGTTCAGAGGCGGGTTGCTAGATTTGTTGTCGGTATGTTCGAACAACACACATCTATTATGGACACATTTTGGGAACTCAAATGGGAATGCCTGGAGAGACGGCGACCTTCTTTTCGAGGAACACTCTTGAGAAATTTAGAGAACCGACATTTGAAGCTGACTGCAGAGCATTTCGACTGCCGCCAACTTTTATCTCATGTAAGGACCACAAAGATAAAAGAAAATAGGGCTCGTACAGTGGCCTATAGATAGTGACTTCTGCCTAGCTCTGTCTGCAAGTAAAACGGAAAAGGAAATGACTAGTAGTGGTTCAGGGTACCCTTCACCACCCATCGTGCAGTGGTTTGCGAAGTATGTGTGTAGATGAACGCTACTGGCCGTTAAAATTGCTACACCACGAAGATGACATGCTACAGACGCGAAATTTAACCGACAAGATGAAGATGCTGTGATATGCAAATGATTGGCTTTTCAAAGCATTCACACAAGGCAGGCGCCGGTGGTGACACCTAAAAAGTGCTGACATGAAGAAAGTTTCCAACCGATTTCTCATACACAAACAACAGTTGACCGGCGTTGCCTGGTGAAACGTTGTTGTGATGCCTCGTGTAAGGAGGAGAAATGCGTACCATCACGTTTCCGACTTTGATAAAGGTCGGATTGTAGCCTATCGCGATTGCGGTTTATCGTATCCCGACATTGCTGCTCGCGTTAGTCAAGATCCAATGACTGTTAGCAGAATATGCAATCGGTGGGTTCAGGAGGGTAATACGGAACGCCGTGCTGGATCCCAACGTCCTCGCATCACTAGCAGTCCAGATGACATGCATGTTATCCGCATGACTGTAACGGATCGTGCAGCCACGTCTCAATGATGGGGACGTTTGCAAGACAACAACCATCTGCATGAACCGTTCGACGACGTTTGCAGCAGCATGGACTATCAGCTCGGAGATCATGGCTACGGTTACCCTTGACGCTGCATCACAGACAGGAGCGCCCGCGGTGGTGTACTCAACGACGAACCCGGGTGCACGAATGGCAATATGTCATGTTTTCGGATGAATCCAGGTTCTGTTTACAGCATCATGATGGTCGTATCCGTGTTTGGCCACATCGCGATGAATGCACATTGGAAGCGTGTATTCGTCATCGCCATACTGGCGTATTACCCGGCGTGATGGTATGGGGTGCCACTGGTTACATGTCTCGGTCACCTCTTGTTCGCACTGACGGCACTTTGAACAGTGGACGTTACATTTCAGATGTGTTACGACCCGTGGCTCTACCCTTTATTCGATCCCTGCGAAACCCTACATTTCAGCAAGATAATTCACGACCGCATGTTGCAGGTCCTGTACGGGCCTTTCTGGATACAGAAAATGTTCGACTGCTACCCTGGCCAGCACATTCTCCAGGTCTCTCCCCAACTGAAAACGTCTGGTCAATAGTGGCCGAGCAACTGGCTCGTCACAATACGCCAGTCACTACTGTTGATGAACTGTGGTATCGTGTTGAAGCTGCATGGGCAGCTGTACCTGTACACGCCATCCACGCTCTGTTTGACTCAATGCCCAGGCGTACCAAGGCCGTTATTACGGCCAGAGGTGGTTGTTCTGGGTACTGATTTCTCAGGATCTATGTACCCAAATTGCGTGAAAATGTAATCACATGTCAGTTCTAGTATAATATATTTGTCCAATGAATACCCGTTTATCATATGCATTTCTTCTTGGTGTAGCAGTTTTATTGGCGAGTACTGTAGTTGTAAAATGTGCGGCTATCAATTTCCGTTCGTGCGTACGCACAACGAAAATGATGCAGTATTCTGGTTTGAGATTCATCAGTGCAGAAGATATTCCACTTTCGATGTTACTGAAATCACAATCCTTTCGCGCTCCCATCAGTTGGATCGGACACCACCTGGGGTCTGGCTAGCAGAAGGGCACCTCTGAGCATCCGACACACAGAGTCGGTAAACTGCGAAACCAGAGGCAGCTGTAGGCTGTTTGCCAAAAGTCTGCGCTGCCACCACATCAAAAAAGCAAACACGAGTGAGATTCCATGGGCCTAATACATTGCTTCTTATTTTCTTTTTACCATGCATCTAGTCGAAGCAGGGAACACACTTCTCATACATAGATGGTGGGACCTTCCCGTGGTATTGTCTGTCTACAAGGCAAGATAATAGCTGAACAGGAGGCAATAATTATGGCCTCTAAGTAGCGTAATGACAAATGAGCATATGGGGGAGGAGGATGAGTGTTTATATGTAATATGTAAACTAAGAATAAATATTAAAAATCAATTAAAAATTACGAATTTCACTGCACGTCAAAGATGCAGTATTTAAAGAATTGGGACATATATCATCGATAAGACAAACTACAACGCAACGAGGCTAAAGTTACCTTATATTACGTTCTTTAACGTCCTGCGGTGGGTTACCTCTGTGACAAAAGTCCATCGGCCGCTGTGACGGAGCGGTTCTAGGCGCTTCAGTCCGGAATCGCGCTGCTGCTACGGTCGCAGGTTCGAATCCTGCCTCGGGAATGGATGTGTGTGATGTTCTTAGGTTAGTTAGGTTTATTAAGTATTTCTAAGTGTGGGGGACTGATGACCTCAGATGTTAAGTCCCATAGTGCTTAGAGCCATTTGAACCATTTGAACACTTTTAAGCACAAATTCGAGAACTTCATGTAAGTCCTCAATGTTAGTGGAGATATCCCAGTACATATCCCTGTCTTGTGATTTTTGTTAGTAGCGTACGCTCTTTCGAAAGGAATCATTCGTTCAATGGAATAAAAAAGATAATAATCTACACATAGATACAGATCTTTAACTGTACAAGAGGTGTTATACAGAAACGTGTCTGATGCACTGCAGGTTCAATTTTCAATAGACTTACAAACATAAATTAAACATTTTTGTGAGAAAATTCAAATTTTATGGTATGAGTTGTGAGGTTTACTTCCCTGGCAGACTGCCTCTATTCTGTCCAGCATTTCCTCTCAGTATAATAGTATTTGCATGTATAAACTGCGATAAAATCTCTCTACTTTCCTGTTGTTCTTTATCAGCGCGATACGACGTGCCAGAGAGTAGTGCCGCTCACAATCCTCACTAAAATCCTGTGAAAACTAATGTGTTGACACGTATGCGTCTGGTTTAGATTACACAAAACACTACTTTTATTCGGTGAAGTATATGCGTGACTCATTTTAAGACCACATAGCTCTAGCCCAGATGATCCCCTGGAACCAGTATAAATAAACTGATTAATTTAAAAGACTTTATCTGCACATCAGTCATTTAACATCCATGGTCGCATACACGATTTCTGCAGACTACTCCATTCGTTACGACCTTCAGTTACACGTATGCTGCTCCTGAATATTTTCATAATCTGACCTACTCATCTTCCAGTAGGTCGTCTTTTAGGCTTTTGTTATCTGTTGGAACAAAGTAAAGACGTTCCTTTGCATTTACCATTCACTCGCCTAGCTATATATCCCGTTCACCATCATTTCATTTTCATTATAGTCACAATTACGTCTTCCACTCCAGTCTTTTCGCTGATCCATTTATTCTGAAAATTCTATTTAGTTTACCCAAAGCACTACAGGCTAGTTTTTGGTCTTCTGTTCTTTATTTTGCTGTTGATCCAGAGAGAAGAGCAGTCACAGTATACTGGTACGTGTGTGTGTGTGTGTGTGTGTGTGTGTGTGTGTGTATGTGTGTGTGTGTGTGTGTGTGTGTGTGTGTGTGTGTGTAATATTAGAGCTTTTTACGTTAATACAATACATATTTACACTTAACGACTCAAAAGTTGGTCTTCGGAAATCAGAACCAGATGTAAAACCCTATGCAGCGCTAACACGAATCAAATACAAGATGCCCATTTTTCTAACTATAATGGGAACACGCGAAACATAGTGTCAGTATTCTACACATAATCCAAAAAGATACAAATACTTTTCACCAAATCTGAATGCTTATATTTTCTATAGTTACAGCACATTGTAACACGAAACGTTCCATCGTTGATCTTTGTGCGTACAACGTGGTCGCAGTGCATTTCTGTGAGGAGCTGACATGCACCAAAGTTGCCGATTGCATCCGGCGACTGTTCTCAAATCTCCGATACCACTGAACGTCACTTCTTGTGTCGGGACCAGATCTTCATTTGGAACTCTACACGAAAATCTGATCGTCATCACCAGGACAGCACTTCACGCGAGTCACGATATCGCATTCATTACAGATGAAAGAGTAACTACAAAAAATGAAATAAAATATTGCCGCACACGTTAGCATACTCGCCCCAGGACTCAGAGAGGCACGCCAGCCCCGGATCGAATCCACCAGGCGTATTAACAAGGAGGGCCCGAGTGCCGGCCAGCCCGAATGCCGTTTTTAGGTAGTGCCCTATACCCGACCGGGCTGCATGAATTACACGATTCGCAAATATTTCGAATACGTTCTCACACTTTCACACGGGATAAAATTGGACGCAGATTCATATGGTACACAAATACTGTCCTGAGGAGGAAAAGTTGGCGTCAGAAATGGCGTCCGGCCACCCTCTACCACTAACGTTGCCAGATACAATAATTAACACACGTAAATACGGCATAAGGCCGAGAAGAAGAAACGACACCCGGACTAGGAATTCTTCCCACCCGCTAAGCTTTACAGCTACGTTTGGTTGACTGGGCCTAATAGAAGGCATACGGTGTGCTTGGAGACTTTGTCACTTACCTTTCAAATCGTCATTAGCATCTAACGTAGTGCCTGCGAACGAGACGCAAATACGCATCTTCACCCACAACTACAGGCTCCCGTGCCCCTTCGTTCCGATCACTCTTCCCCAGATCCCCCATCCCCCGTGTCTTACAAAACAGCATGTGTGGCTTTTTACATTTTGTGTCACGGTTAGTTCTGTTTGGTTATGTATTTGGGCTGTAAAACAGGTCAATGAGCTCAGCAGAAATCGTATACAATGCACATTTAACTTGCTTGAGTTGGACAAACTTCTTCAGGATTTGGGTCAAAAATTTGTGCAAATTTTATTTCAGTTTACTAGAACATTCCTTTGATTTCCACATCTCCAGGTATGAATTCCCTTCGACACTGCTGCAAAAGACGGACGACGGTGTTTTAATTTCTCACTGGCCAAGGAGATATTGCGTAAGAAAAATATTATTTCGCCTTAAAGGCTTGCGTCCTTGAACACGTTTAAGGCGAGTGTAGGACGGTACTAATGTAATGGAAGGAGGTGCCACAAAAAAACGATAGAAACAGTCAACGCCCAGCCTTCGTGTTCCGGGACGATTTTTCTATTTACTCCTGTAGCTCCCAGGGATCTTTGTCCCGGTTAACCGCTTCTTGTTAAGGTTTCATCATTCATTTTGGCCTGCTTTGTTAAGTAGTAGTATTGTCGGACTTTTTATGTAGTGAGTACACGTTTTATTAAAAAAGGAAATTAATTCTCTGTATGAGACAGCAATCATTGTGACTATTTCGTTAATAAATCCGTCTAGATGGCTTCTAAAATTTTCTTTATTTGCTACTCCGTTTCGGCTACTGCCTTCATGAGATATCAAATAGCTTAGAACTTGCGGAACAAGGTTCATTGTCAGTCTTAGACCTCGTTCTGCAAATTCAAAGTTTTTTTGGTACCTGATGATGGCAGTAGCCGAAACGGGGTAGTAAGTAAAGAAAATTTTAACAGCAATCCATACGATTTTATTCGCGAATAAAGGTTTGTCGCAGCACTAAACTTCCATAGGTAATTCATCTCCAACCGTCGACCGTCGTTGGCAGCTAATGATGGTGTGTGAATGTGCTGTTGGTAGCCCGCGATGGAGACGGGGGGCACACCTAAATTTTCTTAGGTAAGCAGAAGTGGAGTTGTACCGTTTCTGATTTTGAAAAACGTTAGCTGGTGAAGGTGAGCAGGCATCCTCTGACGAGGAGAGTGGGTTAATAGCTGCGTTTGCGTCCAATTGGAGAGACTGCGAAGTATTCGCAGGAAAATCAGATTGTCCCATGAGACAGCTACATATTGATTAAATTGACACACGCCATCAGCTGCTTCTGAAGCGTTGGTAGGGACGTCTTCTTCTGTCAACCCCTACATCACCAATAGCAGTTTCATCCTGGGCACTGCCGCGGGTTGAAGAGGGGAGGGCTCTAACATCCGACCAATCGAGCGATCTGGAAACAGACTAAGAGAGTGGCGGCGTGAATACCTGTGGAGGAGTTAGTGCTGCTTGCGTCGGCCGCGAACCCAGATGTCGTAGCAAACACTTCGCGTCTGATAACCAGTAATTTGCTACAGGACATACAGTGTTCCTTTAATAGCTGCAGTATTATGTACTAAAAGCCCGCTGGCTTTGTTTCCTGCTTGCATCAGGAAGACTTATGTCAAGTTTTGCGACGTGGTGGTCTGTACTCTTGGGAATCATCATGCGGTGCAGTTTTCTTGTATGCTTTTACAGGGTTCGTCCTTAAACTGAATATCAAAGAGCCTTTAGAGTCCCTATGAATGAAGAAGACAGAATGACTGAGCTGAACATCGTGAAACAACTAGCCAGAGCTAACGGATATCACCAAAATAATTAATACGACAGAAACAGCGCGCGAATGCAAGGAAGAATACCGCAAATAATATTACGAGAGTCACAATACCATACTTCGGTGATATTTCGCAAAAAGTGGCTAACATTTTCAAACCTTTTAAAGTTGATACCGCTTATCAGACCAATAATACGCTGTGATTTAAACTAAGAAATAATTTACAGCAGGAAAGCGATAAATATGAGACAGCTGGGGTCCATAAAATTCAGTGTAACACGTGCAAGACAAGCTATGTAGGCCAAACTGGTAGGTCCTTTAAAGTACGTTACAAAGAACATAGCGATGCTTTCCGGCTTAATAATTTCGAAAAGTCAGGTGTAGCCACGCATATTTGGGAAACGGGGCACCCCATGTTGGGAATAGATCAGGATCTCGTTATTTTACATAGACAGGACAAAGGCAAAAAGCTGGATCTATTAGAACAGCTGGAAATTAGGATACATAGCGTGGATAATCAGGACACACTGAATGAACAGCTAACCGGTGATACAAATAACTTTTTCAAACATTTCACTGGCTTCTTTTGGTAACTACATTTTTAGCAGTTGGCAGGATACCATCATTTCATGAGGTCCTTGGAACATGTATACGTTATCTGTTTGTATAGACATCTCTGTGACTTCCTTGTTTACTTGCACGTGAGCTCACTCGCGTTTCAGTGTCGTGTTTGGCTACGTGGTGTGTGGTATCAACGAAGACGCACGGGCATTTTACGACGATAGAGGAGAGCCATGTGGTTAAAGTTGAACAACATAGGCGACACCATTTTAGAGTTTATTATATTTTGACGACTACGTGGAGATGCACCTTGGAAGACGCGGCTGCAACAAGGGAAGTAGCCACGATGTTTTAATTTTATTATCAATTTTATTGTGCCTGGTGCTTGTTCCATTTTAGCGAGTTTTAACAGGTTCTTTTACTTTTTATTATTCTGATGATGGAAGCTTGACTTCCGAAACGCGTCAATCTTACTGTTTTACACTATAAACAAGTGGTTGAGCCGATATATTTTTAACATCAAAGTGTTAATCACTTAGACTAAGAATAACAACTGTTCGTTAGTTTTATCATCAGCACTACATTCCTTCCAGTAATTTTCGGGTTTACAGCCAGAACCCATCAACATTCTGCCACGATATTTCGGTCCAGAGACTTCCGGCCATCCTCAGGCGAGCAGACGAAGTACTGAAGAGACCTGATGCAGTCATGGAATTTATAGCGAATTCCGCGCATGCAAACCGTACTGGCGATTTACGGCGCATGCAGTAGGAGGTGGCATGCGCGAGGCAGCCAAGTTGTGTGTGCTGCCTTCAGTGGTGAAGTAAGAACAAACTAATCCCTGAGTATCGACTGAGCATGTCGATTCCGTTGTGACCGCATAATTTTAATAATAGGATCCCAATTTTTATCAAACTGAAAGCCATTATCACGATTCATTAAATTATCAGCAAGACGTATTTCCATGGATTCTTTAATTACAGAGTCCCAGAAGCTGGAAACCGGTGCTAAAATTTTGGTATTATTGTATTCCATTGAATGTCCCATGGAAATGCAATGTTCGGCCACTGCTGATTTTAAAGGTAGCCGCAGACGGATGTATCATTCGTGTTCTACACAGCGTTCCTGGACCGCTAGTGTAGTCTGACCTACAAATGCAGAGCCACACTCACAGGGAATCTTATAAACACCCGCCTTCCTCAAACGTAAATCATCTTTAACGGATCCGACTAAAGCCCTACTCATTTCTGGTGGACGGAAGATGACATTGATACTATTCTTCCGAATCAATCTGCCTATTTTAAAGACACGTCCCGGCGTATGGAACGAACGCAGTTGATTTATGGTCATCATCAGTCTCCTCAGAAAGTTGCTTCTTGTTATTATAATTGTGCATGGCCTTCCGTATTTGACGCGAAGTATAGCCATTCTCTTTAGCAAGCCTCTCCAGATGCACTCGAACGGTTCTATGCGCTTCAGTCCGGAACCGCGCTGCTGCTACGGTCGCAGGTTCGAATCCTGCCTCGGGCATGCTTGTGTGTGATGTCCTTTGGTTAGTTAGGTATAAGTAGTTCTAAATCTAGGCGACAGATGACCTCAGATGTTAAGTCCCATAGTGCTTAGAGTCATTTGAACAATTTTCCAGATGCACTAATTCTTAGTGAAGGCTATCCGCATCCGAAATTACATGCGCCCAATGTATTAAAGTTCTGAAAACAACGCGGGCTTGTGAGGGGTGATGGGAGCTGGATGTGTGGGTTTTACGTACACCGAATGTCCCAAAGACCCATCATTCTTACGGCGTACTAACACGTTTAGAAAGGGTAAAGTCCCATCTTTCTCAATCTCCATAGTAAACTTGATGTTCTCATGTAAAGAGTTTAAATGACAAAGGAATTTTTCCAGTTCTTGTCTGCCTTGAGGCCATACAACGAAAGTATCATCTACGTACCGCCAGAAAACCGTAGGCTTTAAGACGGCAGGCTCAAGAGCTTTCTTCTCAAAGTCTTTCATGGAAAGATTGGCCACCACAGCGGACAAGGGATTCCCCATGGCGACACCGTCAGTTTGTTCAAAAAATTCGTTATTAAATAAAAAATAAATTGAGGAGAGAGTATGTTCAAACAAAGCCGTCAAATCATCACTAATCAAGATACCAATAGATGTAGCGAGTCAAATAAAGGCACCTTGGTAAAACGTGAGACCACATCGAAGCTAACTAGTAAATCCCAGCTGCTCGGCTTAACAGTCTTCAAACGATTGATAAAATCCTTGGAATTACGTATATGGTGGCAGCACTTACCCACATACGGTGAGTAAGGAGGCCAGATGTTCTTCAGTCGAATAATTAGAAGCACCAATATTAATATCAATCACGATAAAGGATGACAGCCAAAAACAGTTGCAGGATACAAATTTATTAAAATTCTTGACCAAGGATTCGGTACATATAAATATACCTTCATCAGAAGTAAAAAATCTAAAATTACATCATGCAATGGAGATTAATAAAACAATTGTGCCAAAGGTGTCGTCAATAATTAAGACATATTCTCCATTTGTACAACATGACTATGGGCACAGGATCAAAGTGAACAGTTTAGCACCATTACTTCGCCTATGAACTATCGAAACAAGAGTATGAAAGCTCTAGGGCAATTTTTTTTTATTAAGCCCTAGTGCTTTCACACTCATGTTTCTATAGTTCACAGGCGAAGTAATGGTGCTTTGATCCAGTGCCAATAGTCATGTTGTACAAATGGAGAAGATGTCTTAATTATTGACGACGCCTTTGGCACAATTGTTTTATTAATCTCCATTGCATGATGTAATTTTAGATTTTTTACTTCTGATGAAGGTATATTTATATGTACCGAAACCTTGGTCAAGAATTTTAATAAATTTGTATCCTGCAACTGTTTTTGGCTGTCATCCTTTATCGTGAAGAATTTCAACAGTTGCTGCTGCAGCCATGTTTAAAATCTTACTATCAATCGTAGTGGAACGCCATCCTTGTGAATCTTGGGCAGCCCATACAGTCTTGGTGGAACAGCACTGTGTGGTCTGAGCCTCTTGATAACCTGTTCAGGTAAAGAACTCTCGTTCAAAAGAATAACAGCTTTTCTGGATGTACGGCTCGTTGGGTCCTTATGAATTTTGCGGTACACAGAATCACTTAGTTGACTATATATCTTCTCGTTGTAGGCTTTCCTTGTCAAAAGGACCGTAGCATTACCCTTATCAGCAGGGAGTACGACCGTACCAGTATCTTCACGGAGGTTGCGAAGAGCAGCTCTTTCCGCTGGAGAGATGTTACTCCGTTGCGGCGCACATTTCAGCAAGGTACGACACAATTCCCGACGAACTGCGTCTGCAGAATCCACAGGAAGAGGTCTAATAGCCTCCTCAATAGAACTGTTGAAATCCGTTAAAGGAGGTGAAGAAGGTGTAGGAGCAACGTTTAAACCTTTCACAAGCACTGAAATCGTCGCATCGTCAAACGGTTTCTCCGTGAGACTCACAGCGGCAAGAAACCCCTCCTGAACGATCCTTTGTGACAACCGTTAAGATTTTAAACAGGACACATCAGAATTAGTAGCGACTGCTTGTGGCGCCAAGTTTAGAATGGTGCCCAAGTACATGAGTTGTATACAGGGCGATTACAATTCGTAGCGAAAAATGACACAGATGATGTATGAGGGAAAAGGAGCAGGTGATAGGTCACTTGTGTGGAAAAATGTTCTCAAAGCAGCCCTGGATATAAATGTGCACTATACATGATCATTCAGCTTCCCCTACTGATGGGTTTTATACAATCCGCATCATCTTCAAAATTATTGGTCCTACAGAAAAAATTAACGGCACCTTTTTGCAGAAAAATTTAATCTAGTTAAATTTTGTACAGGGATACGTTTTCGCTGGAGCGCGTGGTTTCCGATTTATTCAAGAAAAACGCGCTTGAAGGTCACTTTTGTACGTTTTTCTTGAATAAATCGAAAACTACGCCATCTAGCGGAAACGTATCCCAGTACAAAATTAAATTACCCAAATTTCCTACAAAAAGGTTCAGTTCATTTTTTTCTGTTCAAAAAATAGTTCAAATGGCTCTGAGCACTATGGGACTTAACCTCTGTGGTCATCAGTCCCCTAGAACTTAGAACTACTTAAACCTAACTAACCTAAGGACATCACACACATCCATGCCCGAGGCAGGATTCGAACCTGCGACCGGAGCGGTCACGCAGTTCCAGACTGAAGCGCCTAGACCGCACGGCCACACCGGTCGGCGCTTTTTTTGTAGGGTCAACAAGTTTGCGTGTAGCGAGCGAGAGAATATGAAAATCTTGTGCCTGGTATTTGAAAGCGTTGCGGGTTGCATAAAACCAATCGGTAAGGGCAACTCAATCACTCTGTATAATATACTGGGTGATCAAAAAGTCAGTATAAATTTGAAAACTCAATAAATCACGGAATAATGTAGATAGAGAGGTGCAAATTGACACACATGCTTGGAATGACATGGGGTTTTATTAGAACGAAAAAATACAGAAGTTCAAAAAACGTCCGACAGATGGCGCTTCATCTGATCAGAATAGCAATAATCAGCACAACAAAGTAAGACAAAGCAAAGATGATGTTCTTTACAGGAAATGCTCAATATGTCCACCATCATTCCTCAACAATAGCTGTAGTCGAGGAATAATGTTGTGAACAGATGTCCGGAGTTAAGGTGAGGCAATGGCGTCGGATGTTGTCTTTCAGCATCGCTAGAGATGTCGGTCGATCACGATACACTTGCGACTTCAGGTAACCCCAAAGCCAATAATCGCACGGACTGAGGTCTGGGGACCTGGGAGGCCAAGTATGACGAAAGTGGCGGCTGAGCATACGATCATCACCAAACGACGTGCGCAAGAGGTCTTTCACGCGTCTAGCAATATGGGGTGGACCGCCATCCTGCATAAACATCGTACGTTCCAGCAGGTGTTTATCAGCCAGGCTGTGGATGATGCGATTCTGTAACATATCGGGGTACCTCTCACCCGTCACGGTAGCAGTTACAAAACCAGAATCACGCATTTACTCGAAGAAAAGAGGCCCGATAACGGTATGTGTGGTAAATCCAACCCATACCGTGACTTTCTCGTCGTGCAATGGAGTTTCCACGACAGTTCTAGGGGTAACCCAAATTTTGCAGTTGTGGGCGTTGACAGACGCTCGGAGCGCGGAATGAGCTTCGTCGGTCCACAACACGTTACTCAACCAATCGTCATCTTCCGTCATCTTTTGAAACGCCCACACCGCAAATGTCCTCCGCTTCACTAAATCGCCAGGTAACAGTTCATGATGCCGATGGATTTTGTACGGATAGCATCGTAGGGTACGCCTAAGTGCCAACCGAATAGTAGCGTATGGAACGCCGGTGCGACGTGCGACTGCACGAGCGCTGACTTCCCCGTTCATAGACGAACCCGCTACAGTCTCCATTTCTTCCTGAACTGTCTCAGCAGCATTACGCCTTGTGCTCGGTCGGCCACCACGGGGTCTATCGTCTAAACAACCCGTGGCTTCGAACTTCGGAATCACTCTCGCCACAGCTGCATTTGTCAACGGACCTTTACCCGTTCGAATCCCCTTCCTATGGCGATAGGATCGTAACGCTGAACTAGCACATTCCCCATTCTGATAATACAGCTTCAATAAAAGCGCCTTTTCAGGTAACGTCAACATGCTGCGACTGCTGGTGCATCTGATTCTCTCTCTCATTACAGCTCCTTTTTATACACGATTGTCATGCGCAGCCACTGACGCTTTGCTGTCTAGCACCATCTGTCGGACATTTTGTGAACTTTGGTTCTTTTTGGTTCTAATAAAACCCCATGTCATTCCAAGCATGTGTGTACTTTTTTATCACCCGGTACACTGAACGAAATTTTTGACGTCGAATAAAATGAAGCTAATATCTGTGTGTCAGTATAAAATTCATTTGTTAACGCGTCGAGGCGGCTGGCGGAGACTTGTGGCACGTTTGCGTTTGGTTGCAGGCAACGTGGAGGTGTTCCACTTCGGGCGGTGGGGCAGTGTCTGCGACGACGAGTGGGACGAGCGCGACGCGGCCGTCGTCTGCCGGCAGCTGGGCATGGCGGGCGCGGCGCGCGCCACGCACAACTCGCACTTCGGACAGGCCAGGCGTGAGTAACAGCACGCGGCGCCACGTGCCGCGCGGCTCTCCAAATGTTACAAATGTCCGGACGAGAAGTGTGGTTCCATCTCTCACGATAAAAGCTACTTTCCGAGCACATTTGATGAACCTAGAAGCCCACAGAGGTAAGTGCAACTTTTGGGTCATGGGATTGACTGCATTCCTGAATGAGCCTGTATGAGTGTCCTCTGGTGAGGTATCAAGGGACATAAGCTGAGAGTCGAGCAGGTACTGAGATCTAGTGCCAGATATAAGAACTAGATCCGAGCAGGTTTCCAGGATCACGTTTTTGGCGGGAATGTCCAGATTTATGCTGGAAACCCGACCCCCGATTAAATGCTTTCAGGATTCGCTCTAATTCTAATCACACCAAAATAGCCAATTTTCACACAACACAGTCTGTTTATAGAACTGGTGTTTAAACTAAATAAGTCGTACTTTGTAAATGTAACTGAAATTAAAAATTCATCCTTAAGTCGAAGACAGCTAAGTTGACAAAACTGCATTCAACGGCTGTTACGGCAGACTTACTCGCATTCAGTAGCGAGGCAGAAGTCACTTGTTACTGTGCGTTTTACACTTAGCGAAACATTCTTTGCAAATGGACTAGTCGTCAGATAGAGAAAGTAATGAAACGCCAGTGCCGAAAACGCATCAAAAGTTGAGACTGAAAATCAAATTTGATAATGAATGGTGTAAAGTTTGCAGGTAACCTAACAATGGTAAAGATTACTGTAATGTCCAATGTACTATCCGCCCCTTATATTTCGGTACATCTCACTCAGGCGTTAAAACATCTGTTAAAAATGGCGACTTTTTTAGGATTAGAAGTGACAGATTCATAAAAAAATTTCCTGATTTCTTTTATAAAAAAAACCTGGCCACCCTGATTTCAAATGTACACCCAGATACAAATAAAGCACCACGAGGAAATTATCCGAATGGGACCGAAATCTGTAGATGTGGTGGTCATATGCAGACAAACAAATGATTACAATTTCAGAATCATTGGATGATTTATTCAAGAGGGTAACTCTGCCTCTTATGCAAGCAGTATTGGCATTGATTGATGGAGTTGTTGGATATCTTCCTGGGGGATATCGTTCCGGATTATGACCAATTGGCGCTTTTCATCGTCAGAATCCCGAGCTGGATGAAGGGCACTGCCCATAATACTCCAAACGTTCTCACTTGGCGAGAAATCGGAAACCTTGCTCGCCGAGGCAGGGTTTGGCAAACACGAAGACAAGCGTCAAAAACTGTCGCCGTGTTAGGACGGGCATTATCTTGACGAAATGTAAGCCCAGGATAGCTTGCCATGAAAGGGAACAAAACGGGGCGTAGATTGTCATCGACATACTGCTGTGCTGTAAGAGTGTCGCAGGTGGCAACCAAAGGCGTCCAGCTATGACCAGAAATGGCACCCAGATCATCATTCCTGATTATCAGGGTGTATGGCGGGCGACATTCAGGTCGTTATCCCTCCTCTGTCCGGGACTTCTCCAGAGACGTCTTCACTGGTCCTCGGGCCTCATGTCGAAGTGGAACTCATCACTAAAGACAATTCTTCTCCAGTCAATGAGATTCTAGACCGAAAACGTATCTGGAGACGTTCTGGACATAGGTGGGATACCAACCTAAATGTCGCCTGCCATACTCCCTCATAATCTGGAATGATGATCTGGGTACCATCTCTTTTCATAGCAGGACCAATTTGGTTGTCATCTGCGGTACACTTAAGGCAAATAAAAAATATTCGCAGCCCTCTGCCAACGCATCAGCCCGTCTTTTCCCGCTCCTTTTTTGCTCTTTTTTTCCCCACCTTCCTGCCCCACAACCTCGTGACGGTGCGCCTGTTGGCATTCTAGTCCTTACACACTCCACCATACAGCGTTCGTCTCTCTGCTCACCCGCACACTACTATCCCTTTCCCTTCCCCGTCCCCTCCAAGACTGGTGCTTGCATCCCACGTGATAGTTGCACTCCGGCCCGAGATGTTCGACTTGGCGGTCGTGTGTGCCTGACGTGTGCTTGCTTGTGCGTATAAACGGCGTGTGTGTGTGTGTGTGTGTGTGTGTGTGTGTGTGTGTGTGTGTGTCTTTTACTGATGAAGGCTGTGGCCGAAAGCTTCATGTAAGTGTCTTTTAATTGTGCCTGTCTGGAACTTAATGTGTTTTCTTTGCGGTAAGTAGCTATCTGTCTTTTCCTATATTATTAAATAGTATCTCTCAAGCAAAATTATTCGAAATGCTACTTTTCTCCGTAATAATTTCATTAATAAATCATTCTTTATAGCAAAATTTCTTCAAATGTATACTCCGTTTGTGGTTCATAGTTAAAATTCCAAATATTTGGACATTATCTTCCTAAGTTTACTAGACGTGACCTCGGCTCTTGTGCTCCCTTCCTCTCCGACTTTTACGGAATTCCCAGACCTGTAAACCGCCAACTGACATTTGTTAAGGACATTGCTACCGCAAAAATCACTATTTTTTAATAATTTTCTGTGATATTCTGTACTATTCTGTACTATTCCACCCGTGGTCTAGGGGTAGCGTCCTTGATTCATAACCAAAACGTCTTCGGTCCCGGGTTCGATCCCCGCCACTGCCTAAATTTGGATAAATAATCAGCATTGGCGGCCGAAGACTTCCGGCATAAGAAGTCAACCTCATTCTGCCAACGGCCTTGTCAAAGAGGGCGGAGGAGCGGATAGAGGTTCAGGCCACTCTCTTGTCCTAGGGGTGGGAAATTGCCCCTAAAGGAGGAAGAATCAGCAATGATCAACGACATGAGGATGCAGAAGGCAATGGAAACCACTGCATTAAAGACACGTAACGTGTATCCACAGGACATGTGGCTTGTAATTGAAGAAGTGTCATGATGATCTCTCCATTGGCAAAAGATTCCGAAATAGTCCCCCATTCGGATCTCCAGGAGGGGACTGCCAAGGGGGAGGTTACCATGAGAAAAAGATTGAATAATCAACGAAAGGATAAAGTTCTACGAGTCGGGGCGTGGAATGTCAGAAGCTTGAACGTGATAGGGAAACTAGAAAATCTGAAAAGGGAAATGCAAAGGCTCAATCTAGATATAGTAGGGGTCAGTGAAGTGAAGTGGACGGAAGACAAGGATTTCTGGTCAGATGAGTATCGGGTAATATCAACAGCAGCAGAAAATGGTAATAACAGGTGTAGGATTCGTTATGAATAGGAAGGTAGGGCAGAGGGTGTGTTACTGTGGACAGTTCAGTGACCGGGTTGTTCTAATCAGAATCGACAGCAGACCAACACCGACAACGATAGTTCAGGTATACATGCCGACGTCGCAAGCTGAAGATGAACAGATAGAGAAAGTGTATGAGGATATTGAAAGGGGAATGCAGTATGTAAAGGGGGACGAAAATCTAATAGTCATGGGCGATTGGAATGCAGTTGTAGGGGAAGGAGTAGAAGAAAAGATTACAGGAGAAAATGGGCTTGGGACAAGGAATGAAAGGGGAGAAAGACTAATTGAGTTCTGTAACAAGTTTCAGCTAGTAATAGCGAATACCCTGTTCAAGAATCACAAGAGGAGGAGGTATACTTGAAAAAGGCCGGGAGATACGGGAAGATTTCAATTAGATTACATCATGGTCAGACAGAGATTCCGAAATCAGATACTGGATTGTAAGGCACACCCAAGAGCAGATATAGACTCAGATCACAATATAGTAGTGATGAAGTTCAAGACATTAGTCAGGAAGAATCAATACGCAAAGAAGTGGGATACGGAAGTACTAAGGAATGACGAGATACGTTTGAAGTTCTCTAACGCTATAGATACAGCAATAAGGAATAGCGCAGTAGGCAGTACAGTTGAAGAGGAATGGACATCTCTAAAAAGGGCCATCACAGAAGTTGGGAAGGAAAACATAGGTACAAAGAAGGTAGATGCGAAGAAACCATGGGTAACAGAAGAAATACTTCAGTTGATTGATGAAAGGAGGAAGTACAAACATGTTCCGGGAAAATCAGGATTACAGAAGTACAAGTCACTGAGGAATAAAATAAATAGGAAGTGCAGAGAAGCTAAGAAGAAATGTCTGCAGGAAAAATGTGAAGACATCGAAAAAGATATGATTGTAGGAAGGACAGACTCAGCATACAGGAAAGTCAAAACAACCTTTGGTGACATTAAAAGCAACGGTGGTAACACTAACAGTGCAACGGGAATTCCACTGTTAAATGCAGAGGAGAGAGCAGATAGGTGGAAAGAATACATTGAAAGCCTCTATGAGGGTGAAGATTTGTCTGATGTGATAGTAGAAGAAACAGGAGTCGATTTGGAAGAGATAGGGGATCCAGTATTAGAATCTGAATTTAAAAGAGCTTTGGAGGACTTACGGTCAAATAAGGCAGAAGGGATAGATAACATTCCATCAGAATTTCTAAAATCATTGGGGGAAGTGGCAACAAAACGACTATTCACGTTGGTGTGTAGAATATATGAGTCTGGCGACATACCATCTGACTTTCGGAAAAGCATCATCCACACAATTCCGAAGACGGCAAGAGCTGACAAGTGCGAGAATTATCGCACAATCAGCTTAACAGCTCATTCATCGAAGCTGCTTACAAGAATAATATACAGAAGAATGGAAAAGAAAATTGAGAATGCGCTAGGTGACGATCACTTTGGCTTTAGGAAAAGTAAAGGGACGAGAGAGGCAATTATGACGTTACGGCTAATAATGGAAGCAAGGCTAAAGAAAAATCAAGACACTTTCATAGGATCTGTCGACCTGGAAAAAGCATTCGACAATATGAAATGGTGCAAGCTGTTCGAGATTCTGAAAAAAGTAGGGGTAAGCTATAGGGAGAGACGGGTCATATACAATATGTACAACAACCAAGAGGGAATAATAAGAGTGGACGATCAAGAACGAAGTGCTCGTATTAAGAAGGGTGTAAGACAAGGCTGTAGCCTTTCGCCCCTACTCTTCAATCTGTACATCGAGGAAGCAATGATGGAAATAAAAGAAAGGTTCAGGAGCGGAATTAAAATACAAGGTGAAAGGATATCAATGATACGATTCGCTGATGGCATTGCTATCCTGGGTGAAAGTGAAGAAGAATTAAATGATCTGCTGAACGGAATGAACAGTCTAATGAGTACACAGTATGGTATGAGAGTAAATCGGAGAAAGACGAAGGTAATGAGAAGTAGTAGAAATGAGAACAGCGAGAAACTTAACATCAGGATTGATGGTCACGAAGTCAATGAAGTTAAGGAATTCTGCTACCTAGGCAGTAAAATAACCAATGACGGACGGAGCAAGGAGGACATCAAAAGCAGACTCGCTATGGCAAAAAAGACATTTCTGGCCAAAAGAAGTCTACTAATATCAAATACCGGCCTTAATTTGAGGAAGAAATTTCTGAGGATGTACGTCTGGAATACAGCATTGTATGGTAGTGAAACGTGGACTGTGGGAAAACCGGAACAGAAGAGAATCGAAGCATTTGAGATGTGGTGCTATAGACGAATGTTGAAAATTAGGTGGACTGATAAGGTAAAGAATGAGGAGGTTCTACGCAGAATCGGAGAGGAAAGGAATATGTGGAAAACACTGATAAGGAGAAGGGACACGATGATAGGACATCTGCTAAGACATGAGGGAATGACTTCCATGGTACTAGAGGGAGCTGTAGAGGGCAAAAACTGTAGAGGAAGACAGAGACTGGAATCCGTCAAGCAAATAATTGAGGACGTAGGTTGCAAGTGCTACTCTGAGATGAAGAGGTTAGCACAGGAAAGGAATTCGTGGCGGGCCGCATCAAACCAGTCAGTAGACTGATGACAAAAAAAAAAAAAAACGAAGTACATGGGCTGGATTTGAACCCCTACCGACAATGTGGTAGTTGTGGACCTTAGCCACTGACTGCCCTACGTTCGCTTAGTCAAATCATTCCCTGTGTTACAGGTATATAAGATATGTATAAAACTTCAACACCGATTTTCTCGGCAACTAGGGGCCGTCGCAGGAAAAGCTACTAGCCAAGTACTCGATACGGATCCCTCTACAAAACACCTAAGACTCATCAAAATGAGTGATAACAGGTCTCATAGACCCCTTTCAGACAGTGCTGTTTGATTCGGTAGTGATATATATGGATACTGATATGGACTCTGAAGTTGAAAACGTGTTATGAGGTAAGATTCTCAGGTATAATTTAGGGAGAAAATCGCAGACAAATTGGTTCAGGCAACGAGGAATAAGAGCATGAATCACCTTTATTAAGTTGCCAAATGATACATATAGCTTACTGAAGTTCCTGCGAGCATAACCTCCTGGTGTGAGGCACATTGATGCCTTTTGTGACAACCATGATGAACAATACAGTGGATGAAACAGTTACTCATCCATTCAACAACTGAATCCTAAAAATGGTACATGAAGAACATAACGGAAGGTACACACAGCGCCTTTCAGGAAAGGGTAACTAACGAAACTATTTTATAAGCAGCCAATGAAAGATTTTCAGAAAGTAGATTTTTTACCATACTCACTGGGGAAATAAGCTCTACTTCCAAAGAAGCCCGTTCGAAGCCCAGCTGAGAATAAAACACGTACAAAGTTGCATGAATGCATGGTCTCGCGGTGATATGAATTTATAAAATTTTCTCGGGCTTCCAGCCGCGTCGGGTGGTTAGAATCTCTCCAGCTTTCGACTGAGCTTTCCTCGACCATTGTCAATTGGTGATTGACTGCCGTGACGCCGTGGGCTAGCCGTTGTATAGCAGCGCTTATGACTGTGACGCCACTGGTGCTCTCTTCCTCGCGTCCGCGGCGCCCGCTTCAACCTCGCGATGGCCGCGTTCCAGGCTGTGGTGAGCTGCAAACCGGCGTCCTTACGACGAAAGTGGATCGTTATGTGCATCACATCAAGGATATCGACGATTTTAAAAACGTAAGTAAACATCTGCGTCTTAGGAAAGGTGAAGTTGTAGATTGTTTAAGCACATGTTGATATCGTATTTATTATATGGCGGCTAGTATTTCGACCAGTTGGACGGAGTGGCGATGGGGAGTCCTTTAGCTCAAGCCACAGCCAACCTTTTTATAGAGAAATTTGAAGACATCGCTTTGGACACGGATCCAGATAAGCCAAGTTGCTTTTATTGTTACGTCGACGACACTTTTATCATCTGGCCCTACGGACGTGAAAAACTGGGGGAATCCTTACAACACCTGATCGGCATTCACGATCGCATCACATTTACGATTGGAAGTAGGGATAGGTGGTCCATTGCCCTACCTTGACGTCCTCGTTCTCCAGAAAACCAATGGACACTTCAGCCACAGTGTGTACAGGAAATCTAAACACACGGATCGGTATCTGCACGCTCTTAGACACCTCCATCAAGCACAAAAAGGTGGCATTCCATCGTGCTAAAGTCATCTGAGACGCTGAAAATCTGCCACTAGAACTAATCCACTTCCGGAACATCTTCCACGGAAACGCTACAATTGCCGCCAGGTATCGCAAGCTATTTCTGGTGAGTCACGCAGGAGAATCACCAGCGAAGAAGAGAACAAGACACTTGCGCTTTTGCCTTTCTGTGGCACAGGACTTAAAACGCTTAGAGCGTACAAAAAAAAAAAAAAAAAAAAAAAAAAAAAAAAAAAAAAACTACGTCAGTGTGATCGCTACTATGTCGGCTAAACAGTACGCCGGACGGAACACGAGAAATGCTTATGCCTACACTATCCTGAAAAATCATCTATGGCAGAATACGCTTTAGAAAATCGACACCGAATTCTATTCGACGGAACATCTATCATTATGAGGACGAAGAGCTTTTGTGATAGCGTCGTAAAAGAAGCGGTAGAAATAAAAATATTTGAAAAGACCATCGTCAAGGACGGCGATTTGCAGCTCAGTACAGCCTGGGACTCGGCCATCGCGAAGATGAAGCAGGCGCGACGGACGCGGGACGAAAAAATTGCCACAGTTGGTGAGGAAGAGAGTACCAATGACGTCACAGCCAGCAGCGCGGCTACATAAGGGCGAGGCTACGGTGACACGGCAGTCAATCTTCACTTCACAATGGCCAAGGAGAGCTCGGTCGAAAGCTGGTGGGATTTTAACCACTTGACGCAGCTGCGAGCCCATAAACTTGCTTCTTGCTGTGCTACATCCCATTAGTGTACCATCCAGTTTGCGTAAAACTGCTTCAAGAAGAAGAGGACCGAAACGTTAATCACAGACGACTGCAGTGCTAGCAAGCGGAACCAGATGGACAGTCGTGTATGGCTTTTGAGACTGATTCTGAGTTAGGTAGACGCTTCGCGGACAGAAAGTTTCATACTATTGCACTAATTTTTGTGAGAATGTAAAAGAATTGTGTACCTACTTACTTCATTTTTATTGCCCAGTTATCGCTTCAAATACAGAAATCAAAGTTGATAAGTGCAACGTCGTATTTTAATGGTATCCTGAACATCGGCAAAGTGAGTCGCTGGTATGAATAGACAATGAAACTGCATCACACATCAGATTAAATACAACAAAGAGACTGTCACTAACTGAACTTTGCGCTCTATCTTCTCAAAAAGCGCTAAAGAGCAATTACTTGCTTTGGATCTAGGCGCCTCGTTTGTAAGCGATGTATGGTATGAAGGAGCAAAAGTGAATCTGTGAAGCATGTTAGCGATTTTCGAAGATGTGCGGACTATTGTTAGGACTCAACCGCATTTATTTGCGACTTCTTCAGTCAAGAGATGGGTGATGTTCTGCAATAAGATATTTATGAATTTCCAATGTTTATAAAATGCTTATTCTGAGCCCTTTCTGTTGAACCTGAAAATCAGTTCTTGTGTTATCAGTTTTGTGGCCTGCTTCGAGTAGAAGATCCGCTGTTGCTGTTGCTTATTTTAGGCGGAATGCCACGGTAACATCTCTCTGACTAACATAAAAGAATATCATTCCCCACTGCTACTGTTGGTAATATTCTTGGTCGAATTCTCTGCAACCGTTTATTGCCATAATTGTGGTGGTTGCAGACCTAGCTGAAGTGTAATCGACATGATATACATTGCTAACGAATACATAGACATCCAGGGAAGAGGAGCTTTACCTTTAAATAGCCTTCATAACGCTCGTTAAAACATCTGATTGCATTAAAAGAGAGTTGCTCTGGAGGATATTAGCTTTACCAAGATGCGTCTGATAATACATCCAGATTATCCTCTGCTATGCAGTACTGTTTCGTCAAAAAACGGGCCTGAGTAAAACTGCAATACCAAAACGGGGGTGAAAATGGAGTCTAACTGCTACCATTTTGTTCAGATATCTGCTAGACTTATACCACTCTTGCGGCATCAACAGCCCGACACTACACACGCTGACCACTAAACATCAATGTACGAGGGGCGTTGCAACACATTCTTTGCTGGAAGCAGGTTACTTTTATTCAGGATTCCAATACACCATATTATCCCCCTTTCTTTTGGCTCAAAACCGTGTTTTTCAACATTGCTTCCGTTCAGTGCTACGGCCTTACTAAACCTTACTGGGAGTGCCTGTATGCCCAGATGCTATCAATCTACTGGTCGACGTAGGAGCCAACATGTTGCTGCATCAGTAACCTCCCCATCATCCACGTACTTCTTCCCGCAGAGTGCATCCTTCATTGGGCCAAGCAGATGGAAGTCGGAAGGTGCGAGATCCGGGCTTTACGGTGGATGAGAAAAAACAGTCCAATGAAGTCTTCTGAGCTCCTCTCGGTGTGCAGACTCGTGTGTAGTCTTGATTTGTCATAGTGAAGGAGAAGTTCGTTTGCGTTTTTGTGGCGACAAACAGGCAGTAGCCGTTTTCTTCAATTTCCTAAGGGTAGCACAATACATTTCAGAATTGATCGGTACATCGTGAGGGAGGACATCAAACAGAGTCCCAGAAGACCGTCTTCATGAATTTATCAGCTGAGGGTGTGGCTCTGAAATTTTTCTTTGGAGGAGAGGTGGAGTGGCGCCACGCCATGGATTCCCGTTTTGTTTCCGGTTCGAAGTCTTGAACCCATGTTTCATCGCCTGTGACGATGTTCGTCAAAAATTACCAGCATCAGCCTCGTAACACGCAAGCAATTACTCATATATGGTCCTTCGTTGTTCTTTATGGCGTTCGGTTAACAAGCGAGAAACCCAGCGGGCACGCAGATTTGAATACCCCAACGGGTGGACGACTGTGTCAACATTACCAACGGGGACGTCCAGGTGAGCAGCGAGGTGTCTGATTGTGATCCGTCGATCACCTCGAATGAGAGTGACCACACGTTCCAACACTGTTGGAGTCACAACTGTGTCAGGCCGGCCAGCACACGGGAGTGGTGTACTGTAGGTCTATAGAAGAGCGTAGCGTTCCAAAAGAATGGAAAAGGTCACAGCTCATCCCCGTTTTCAAGAATGGACGTTGAACAGATGTGCAGAACTACAGACCTATATCTCTAACGTCGATCAGTTGTAGAATATTGGAACACGTATTATGTTCTAGTATAATGACTTTTCTGGAGACTACAAATCTAGCCTGTGGGAATCAGCATGGGTTTCGAAAAAGACGATCGTGTGAAACCCAGCTCGCGCTATTCGTCCACGAGACTCAGAGGGCCATAGACACGGGTTCCCAGGTAGATGCCATGTTTCTTGACTTGCGCAAGGCGTTTATACAGTTCGCCAAAGTCGTTTAATGAACAGAGTAAGAGCATATGGACCATCAGACCAATTGTGTGATTGGATTGAAGAGTTCCTAGATAACAGAAAGCAGCATGTCATTCTCGATGGAGAGAAGTCTTCCGAAGTAAGAGTGATTTCAGGTGTGCCGCAGGGGAGTGTTGTAGGACCGTTGCTGTTCACATATACCGGGTGATCAAAAAGTCAGCATAAATTTGAAAACTGAATAAATCACGTAATAATGTAGATAGAGAGGTGCAAATTGACACACATGCTTGGAATGACATGGGGTTTTATTAGAACCGAAAAAATACAAACGTTCAAAAAATGTCCGACAGATGGTGCTTCAAAGTAAGACAAAGCAAAGATGATGTTCTTTACAGGAAGTGCTCAATATGTCCACCATCATTCCTCAACAATAGCTGTAGTCGAGGAATAATGTTGTGAACAGCACTGTAAAGCATGTCCGGAGTTATGGTGAGGCATTGGCGTCGGATATTGTCTCCAGCATTCCTACAGATGTCGGTCGATCATGACACATTTGCGACTTCAGGTAACCCCAGAGCCAATAATCGCATGGACTGAGGTCTGGGGACCTGGGAGGCCAAGCATGACGAAAGTGGCGGCTGAGCATACGATCATCACCAAACGACGTGCGCAAGAGATCTTTCACGCGTCTAGCAATACTTTTTTTTGTTCTAATAAAACCCCATGTCATTCCAAGCATGTGTGTCAATTTTTACCCCTCTATCTACATTATTCCGTGGTTTACTAAGTTTTCAAATTTATACTGACTTTTTGATCACCCGGTATATAAATGACCTTGTGGATGACATCGGAAGTTCACTGAGGCTTTTTGCGGATGATGCTGTGGTATATCGAGAGGTTGTAACAATGGAAAATTGTACTGATATGCAGGAGGATATGCAACTAATTGACGCATGGTGCATGGAATGGCAATTGAATCTCAATGTAGACAAGCGTAATGTGCTGTGAATACATAGAAAGAAAAATCCTTTATCATTTAGCTACAATATAGCAGGTCAGCAACTGGAAGCAGTTAATTCCATAAATTATCTGGGAGTAGGCATTAGGAGTGATTTAAAATGGAATGACCATATAAAATTAATCGTCGGTAAAGCAGATGCCAGACTGAGATTCATTGGAAAAATCCTAAGGAAATGCAATCCGAAAACAAAGGAAGTAGGTTACAGTACACTTGTTCGCCCACTGCTTGAATACTGCTCACCGGTGAGGGATCCGTACCAGATAGGGTTGATAGAAGAGATAGAGAAGATCCAACGAAGAGCAGTGCGCTTCGTTACAGGAGCATTTAGTAATCGCGAAAGCGCTACGGAGATGATAGATAAACTCCAGTGGAAGACTCTGCAAGAGAGACGCTCAGTAGCTCGGTACGGGCTTTTGTTGAAGTTTCGAGAACATACCTTCACCGAGGAGTCAAGCAGTAGCTCCCTCCTACGTATATCTCGCGAAGAGACCATGGCCGCGCGGGGTTTTAGCCGAGCGGTCTGGGGCGCTGCAGTCATGGACTGTAGGGCTGGTCCCGGCGGAGGGTTGAGTCCTTCCTCGGGCATGGGTGTGTGTGTTTGTCCTTAGCATAATTTATGTTAACTAGTGTTTAAGCTTAGGGACTGATGACCTTAGCAGTTAAGTCCCATAGATTTCACACAGATTTTTGAAGAGACCATGAGGATAAAATCAGAGGGATTAGAGCCCACACAGAGGCATACCGACAATCTTTCTTTCCACGAACAACACGAGATTGGAATAGAAGGGAGGACCGATAGAGGTACTGAAAGTACCCTCCGCCACACACCGTCAGGTGGCTTGGGGAGTATGGATGTAGATGTAGATGTGGATCGGACAGGTTTGCGCGACATTGTTGCGATAATGACAGACGCCTCGCCTAACGACCCACCGTACTTTCGTTCACTGCTGGGTGTCTGTAGACAGTCTGCAAGAGCCTATCAATATCTGCGATGCCAATATTCCCGCTGATACAAACTCAATGACGGCCCTCTGCTTGGAACACACCTCCGTTGCAGACGCCATTTTGAAGGCCAAGTGGAGAGCCGCTAGCTATGGGAACCTCGTCAAACAATAGGGGCTCAAGCGAGAACATTCCACGAAGTCCTACAACAATTTACACTTTTTTTTTCAAACTAAATTGGCCGAGAAAAAAAACAGCGTTGCGTTAGTTGTTGAAGCCCCTCATACAAAGATTGCCTAAAGGATTTTGCCTCCACATCCAATAATTTACATTTGTACGTTACATGCAGAGGAGCGCTTCTGGATGGACAACCTGTACTGCACGGGGGAGGAGAGCCTGCTGTCGCAGTGCCGCTTCGACGGCTGGGGCAGCAGCGACTGCACCGTCGCGGAGTCGGCCGGCGTCGTCTGCCTCGGCGGCGCCGCCAGCACCACCAGCAGCAGCAGCGACGCGGCTGTCACGCCGCCGCCCGCAGACTCGCCGCGCCTCAAGATAAAGGTCAGTCTCGGGCGCACTGTCTGGGCCGGCGCTGGGGGCTACTGTTTGATGCAGGATGTTATCAGTGTGCACGTAGTGGCTCTGAGGTACTGATCAACATCCGGTTACGAACTTAAATCGACATACTGCTCGCCTTGGAGCGCTGTAGATCTGACCCCTACTGCAAGTGGTGACTATGTGCCAATCGGTTGTACGGAAACAGTGTAGTAGCATGAGTCTATGTGGGGACGTGACGTATTACACTACTGGCCATTAAAATTGCTGCACCACGAAGATGACGTGCTACAGACGCGAAATTTAACCGACAGGAAGAAGATGCTGTGATATGCAAATGATTAGCTTTTCAGAGCATTCACACAACTTGGTGCCGGTGGTGACACCTACAACGCGCTGACATGAGGAAAGTTTCCAACCGATTTCTCATACACAAACAGCAGTTGACCGGCGTTGCCTGGTGAAACGTTGTTGTGATGCCTCGTGTAAGGAGCAGAAATGCGTACCATCACGTTTCCGACTTTGATAAAGGTCGGATTGTAGCTTATCGCGAAGGCGGTTTATCGTATCGCGACATTCTTGCTTGTGTTGGTCGAGATCCAATGACTGTTAGCAGAATATGGAATCGGTGGGTTCAGGAGGGTAATACGGAACGCTGTGCTGGAGCCCAACGGCCTCGTATCACTAGCAGTCGAGTTGACAGCCATCTTATCCGCATGGTGGTAACGGATCGTGCAGCCACGTCTCGATCCCTGAGTCAACAGATGGGAACGTTTGCAAGACAACAACCATCTGCACGAACAGTTCGATTACGTTTGCAGCAGCATGGACTATCAGCTCAGTGACCATGGCTGCGGTTACCCTTGACGCTGCATCACAGACAGGAGCGCGTGCGATGGTGTACTCAACGACGAACCTGGGTGCACGAATGGCAAAACGTCATTTTTTCGGATGAATCCAGGTTCTGTTTACAGCATCATGATGGTCGCATCCGTGTTTGGCGACACCGCGGTGAACGCACATTGGAAGCGTGTATTCGTCATCACCATACTGGCGTATCAGCCGGCGTGATGGTATGGGGTGCCATTGGTTACACGTCTCGACCACCTCTTGTTCGCATTGACGGTACTTTCAACAGTGGACGTTACATTTCAGATGTGTTACGACCCATGGCTCTACCCTTCATTCGATCCCTGCGAAACCACACATTTCAGCAGGAGAATGCACGACCGCATGTTGCAGGTCCTGTGTGGGCCTTTCTGGATACAGAAAATGTTCGGCTGCTGCCCTGGCCAGCACATTCTCCAGATCTCTCACCAACTGAAAACATCTGGTCAATGGTGGCCGAGCAACTGGCCTGTCATAATACGCCAGTCACTACTGTTGATGAACTGTGGTATCGTGTTGAAGCTGTACGAGCAGCTGTACTGTACAAGCCATCCAAGCTCTGTTTGACTCAATGTCCAGGCGTATCAAGAGGTGATTGTTCTGGGTACTGATTTCTCAGGATCTACACACCCAAATTGCGTGAAAATGTACATGTCAGTTCTAGTATAATACATTTGTCTAATTTTAATATATTTTGTGTGGGATCTAAAATTTTAAAACCCCTCTCACACCGGCCTGATTTAGCTTCACTGATCAGGATAGTAAAAACATGCGTATGTTAAGGGAATTTTCATTCACAAAGCAGGCTTACCACATTCACACATTTCAGTACTGTTCTATCCTGATAAAATTGAGCTTAACTTAAATTCCATAAGGCAGTGAAGCCATTTCGAAGTCTCGGTGCGACGAAAATTGTCAGTCGATCTCCTGAAAACATTTGTAATAATTATTAACTTTCGGTGATCATATGGGGAAGACCGGAGATCTGCTGGTAAGACCGTGTTAACCTATTTATTTGAAGTAACTGGATATGTTGAGCATACAAAACGGCAGGTTCGTCCAGTGTAAATCAGACGTTCCCCACTGATCCCGTGCAACACAGCGTAGTAAGCAGACACTGTCAATAATAATCAGTTAAATAATACGCGAACACACTTACTTTAGTTTAGTTCGTGTATTAAATTCCTTCTCATACAGAATCTCATCAAAATGGCGACTAGCTCAACAATACATACATATACATCCTTCTTTCACGACTAATCGGCAAGAAGTCCGTATTCTTTTTCCTAAGAGAAAACATAGATAGCAGAGAAGCTATTCCATGGAGTAAATGGACGCTCCAAGGAATAATTGGGCTTGAAACTACTTTGCATTGATAATCGGTAAGATAAGAAGAGATATTTCGAGATATGTACTGAGTTATATAATTTATAAAATTTCTGAAAATATCGCGGAGAGACCGCTGCAAGAGACATTACACAATGAATACCCATTTATCATCTGCATTTCTTCTTGGTGTAGCAATTTTACTGACCAGTAGTGTAGCAGGTAGGAGTTATCGTCAAGATACAAAGGAATTAAAGACATTAGCAAGCTAAAAATTCGTGCCAGACCGGAGACCGGGATTCAAACCCAGGTCTCCTGCTTACTAAGTAAATGCGCTGACCATTACACCGTCCGGACACAGTGGTCATCACGATCACACGGACTATCCTATCACACCTCCCGTCAGATCCAAAGTCTCAACTTATACCAAACACCACTGATGTTGTGCCCCTGCTCATTAGCCTCATTACTTGCGACATCTCGTCGATTCTGTAAGACTTTGAGCTTGGTGTGCATTTGCACTGAAGGGATCATTTGCCGTCATCATCTGACTTATACAGTAAACTTATATGAATATGGTGTCTGTTTTTTCAGATATGTCTGAAAGATTGATGACCAGCAACCGTCTAAAACGAAATTAGAATTATATTAATGCCTTGAGCTGCTAACGGGCGTTGATATATGTCAACGGGGACAGGTGAAAATGTGTACCCCGACCGAGACTCGACCCCCGTGATCTCCTGCTTACATGGCAGACGCTCTGTCCATCTGAGCCACCGAAGGCGCAGAGGATAGTGCGAGTGCAGGGAGAATCTCGCGTACGCCTCCCGCGAGACCCACATTCTCACCTTATATGCACACATACCCGAACCCTTGCGGCACTTGGTAAGAATGTCTTCCTCGGGTAATGAGTGTGTTGGGGTGGGACACTACGAATGTAGTGTGTGGACATAATATGCGCGAGATAGTCCCTGCAGTAGCCCTATCCTCTCTGCCCACGGTGGCCCAGATGGATAGATCGTCTGGCATATAAGCAGGAGATCCCGGGTTCGAGTCCCGGTCGGGGCACACATTTTCACCTGTCCCCGTTGATATCTATCACCACCCGTTAGCAGCTGAAGGTATTAATATATAATTCTAATTTTGACTTATACAGGGTGAACATTGGTAAAACCTACAATCTGCAAGGACGGTTCAAATGGTTCAAATGGCTCTGAGCACTATGGGACTTAACTTCTGAGGTCATCAGTCCCCTAGAACTTAGAACTACTTAAACCTAACCAACCTAAGGACATCACACGCATCCATGCCCGAGGCAGGATTCGAACCTACGACCGTAGCGGTCGCGCGGTTCCAGACTGTAGCGCCTGGAACCGCTCGGCCATTCCAGCCGGCCTGGAAGGACGAATTTCCGACCGCAAGTGGGGAAAAAAGATCCTATGAACTTATGTCAGCCGGCCGCTGTGGTCGAGCGGGTCTAGGCGCTTCAGTCCGGAACCGCGCTGCTGCTATGGTCGCAGGTTCGAATCCTGCCTCGGGCGTGGATGTGTGTGATGTCCTTAGGTTAGTTAGGTTTAAGTAGTTCTAAGTTCTAGAGGATTGATGACTTCAGATGTGAAGTCTCATAGTGCTTAGAGCCATTTTTGAACATATGTCAGGAAATGCCATTGCCACGGTAGATGGCGCTAACGAATGACAGTTCCTCTGACCACGTGCCGTGTGTTCCTTGTGTGTTGCAGGCTGTGTGACTGACGCAGCGTACTGTAACCACCAGAATGGTCCGGTAATCGTGTCGGGGACAAGTCGAGATAGTGTTTGTGTACGAAAAGGTCGGGAGGCAGCACGGCTATACCAAAACAGGTACCTTCACAGACACAAAATGCATCACACAACATTTCAAGCCCTTTTTGAGAATTTGTGTACTTTCAGACGAACGTGTTTTGGGGGGGGGGGGGGGGGGGGGGGCACTTACCTGGAGCTTGCACTAGGCTTCGTCTCAATATCCTGTAGAACCCGTTTATCCGAATCTGGTGTACGCACAGTCCGCAGCCTCCCTGTACAGCCAGACATTCGGAAAAAGTACGGCCATCTTCATCAAAAAACCAGTCCAGCTCATTGAGAGCCTTTCGAACAGCATCACTGCTGTTTTATTTGAGCTTCTCACACTCTAAAGCATGTAGATATCGATAGATTTTCTAGCAGGATAAATACCAACTTGAAACACGTAAGGCATGTGTACTTAGAAATAAGCTTCTTGACATATATCATAGAGCGAAAAAACAATAGGCACTAACAGTATATAGTGGACAGGTTAAAATCAAACGAAAACCGAATTAAGATGGAAGTAAAATGCCACAACAACAATTGGTAAGCAATATGTAAAACATAAATAATAAAATACTAACAACAGATGTGCCAGTGGCATGGTACAGAGTCATAAATAATGTTGTTAGTAGTGATGAAAAATTTTTCCCAGTAGGGTTCAGTGCAACAGTTGTATGTCCTAAATGAACTACCCTCAACTCATTAAATCACCGCTTCATTTGTGATGAATATAAAGAAAGGCCTACATGGAAGGAAGTTGCAGTGCACGTTACTTTCTTCAAACAGGGTGGCGGAAAAGAAATAACACAGAACAATTTATTCTTTCCGGAAGAAGTTTATTAACAACAACAAAATTTAATATTTTTTTATGTTTGTAAATTACCTCAGTTATGTTATAAATAAAAACGGAGATGATAATGCATAAGAAAATAGAAAATATTTCAAAGATGTTTATTACAAAAAGTACAAGAAAAAAGACTAACAAAGAAACTTCGATAGTATGTTGAAAATTGTTCCAGAAACATGATGTAGACTAAAGGTATAATTACTACCCACATGACGAAATGAAGAAGCATTTTAAAGTAGGGGACTGTTGTTGGGGATGAAGTATGGAGAGGATTTCACGGTCCCCGTGCCCGTTACTGAAGCTGTGAAGTCCTTAACACAAGCCCGAAATAGCATTACCTACAGGGATACAATGCTACGGACTGAAGAACAGCTACAACGACTGCATCAACAAAGTACTGTTTACAAACGCAATGACATTATGTGTGGGTAGGCGCAGTTAACGTCCTTCGTTTCCTGATCCGCCGCAAAAGACGCAGACGCACCTTGCAGCCGCACCACAGCCAGTCTCCTGATCGTCCCGGCTTATCTTCGTGTATTAAAGAACTCTGTCGGTGAAAAAAGTGGTTAAGTGCCAGAATTCAAACCCAAATGTCTCATATTCGATCTCCATTCAATCCCAGAAGTCTTATCTGTCATTTAGGTCTTTTTTTTCTTTTTTTCGCCTCTGGCAATGTCTGTTGATGTGAAAAAGGCCGAGTTACACCGCGATTCGGTATCCACATTATATCACTATATCTGGCTGGTTAAATCAATACAAAAGGTGTGAAGAAGGCAACGACACGCTTTCTCCAACAGGACCATGACTAATAAAGCTTTGTGGTGTTCAAAACAACATTGGGATTGGTGACTGCTTTATTTACAGAGACGATGTACACAATTTTTCCGTCTAATCTTACCTTAAAGTGATGATGCTACGGTAGGAATGGAATTTGGTCGCTGAAATAAAGCAATACTAAAGCAGGGTCAAATGGTTCAAACGACTCTGAGCACTATGGGACTCAACTGCTGTGGTCATAAGTCCCCTAGAACTTAGAACTACTTAAACCTAACTAACCTAAGGACATCACACACATCCATGCCCGAGGCAGGATTCGAACCTGCGACCGTAGCGGTCGTGCGGTTCCAGACTGTAGCGCCTTTAACCGCTCGACCACTCCGGCCGGCTAAAGCAGGGTCAGAAAACCAAGTCCAGCACTATCGAGAAACTAACTTCTCGAAGGAAGGACCCTTGTCCTAAGACACAATAATAATTCCTCGTACATGGAACTGCGATGTCACAGTGTCTTCGCGTAACCACGAGTCGTTTAAGACGGCCGTCCGCCCAGGTAAGGACCCCGGCAGTGAGCACGGTAGTCGCGCCATACCATCGTAGAATCCACCGGCACGTACAATACCGTTGTCAGTCAGCCGTTGAAACCCTGACGTCGTTCGAAACAATCTCATTCTGATCAATGTGCCCCCCCTCCCCCCCCCACCCCCACCCCCCACCCCCCGGCAACTTTACTAACAGAGATCTCAGTCAGTTTGAACGAAAAAAAGAAAAGAAAAAACATGTGAGCTGGGTCACAAAGTCCCTTTCGCCACAAAGCCCCTTCCGCCAACTAGACACTGCCATTAGACATTCGTTTGTATTACAAACGAAGTATTTCTACAGATTGTCAACAATCAGACGTGTCTGTTGGGAGAGTCAGGCAAGAACGTGGGATGACTGACCGCAGTGTTTATATCGTTTTATTAGTTCTGCAGCGCTGATTAATATTAAATTATAGAGATGGACGGGGGACCGGGACCGCGGGAAATGGGGGTTGGGGGGGGGGGGGTGGTAGACGATTCTATATCTCATTCCCCCCTGCCCGTCACATCGGTATCGGTTGTACTAAAGCAGGGATAATAAAACTCCGAACGGTGCTGCTCTAAAGCAGCAGTCAGAGGTTCTTACCACCTCCCCCACCCCCCGCCACCCATCCCCCGGCTCACCATACTACTCACCTATTCATCGTCGCCACTGGCGTCTGAAGTTGAAATGCAGTCAAAATCTATCTTAAATACAAACACTATTATGGTTGGGAATGGAGTGAGACAGGGTTGTAGCCTATCCCCGATGTTATTCAATCTGTACATTGAGCAAGCAGTAAAGAAAACAAAAGAAAAATTCGGAGTAGGAATTAAAGCCCATGGAGAAGAAATAAAAACTTTGAGGTTCGCCGATGACCCTGTAATTCTGTCAGAGACAGCAAGGGACTTGGAAGAGCGGTTGAACGGAATGGACAGTGTCTTGAAAGGAGGATATAACATGAAAATCAACAAAAGCAAAACGAGGATAATGGAATGTAGTCGAATTAAATCGGGTGATGCTGAGGGAATTAGATTAGGGAATGAGACACTTAAAGTAGTAGAGGAGTTTTGCTGTTTGGGGAGCAAAATAACTGACGATGGTCGAAGTAGAGAGGATATAAAATGTAGACTGGCAATGGCAAGGAAAGCGTTTCTGAAGAAGACAAACTTGTTAACATCGAGTATAGATTTACGTGTCAGGAAGTCGTTTCTGAAAGTATTTGTATGGAGTGTAGCTATGTATGGGAGCGCAACAGGGACGATAAATAGTTTGGACAAGAAGAGAATAGAAGCTTTCGAAATGTGGTGCTACAGAAGAATACTGAAGATTAGATGGGTAGATCACATAACTAATGAGGAAGTATTGAATAGAATTAGGGAGAAGGGAAATTTGTGGCACACTAGAAGAAGGCATCGGTTGGTAGGACATGTTCTGAGGCATCAAGGGATCACCAATTTAGTATTGGAGGGCATCGTGGAGGGTAAAAATCGTAGAGGGAGACCAAGAGATGAATATACTAAACAGATTCAGAAGGATGTAGGCTGCAGCAGGTACTGCGAGATGAAGAAGTTTGCACAGGATAGAGTAGTATGGAGAGCTGCATCAAACCAGTCTCAGGACAGAAGAGCACAACAACAATAAGCGAAAAATAGCTTTTCTAGCTATTTCAATTATTTTTTCAAAATTTTCTTCATCCTGCACACTGTCAGTACGTTGTCTTCCTGTGTGCTGTGTCCACTTGCTTCAGTGGGCTGGTGTTTGTACAGCAGCTTGCGCTTTTCATTTTCTTTACTAGTATCGCCTTTAGCGCCGGCTAAATGACACCATTGTTAGGCAAGTGACAGAAGGAGCCCCTCCGGAAAATAACGAGCAGTTCGGGAAAGAAGGCCAGTGTCCAGTCTGTGCGCGGGATGAGTGGGCTGGGGGGGGGGGGGAGAGGGGGGAGGCAGGATCTTGGTAGGACTTGCGGAGGAGGCTCGGCCGGCAGCGATTGAGCGCTTTGGCTGCATACAGTTGCAAATCGTGCCTCGTGTAGGCACGAATGACGCCTGCCGCCTAAGTTCAGAGACCGTCCTCAGTTTCCACAGGTGGATGGCTTCCAGCGGGGTGGAAGTAGAGCTATCGCTTCGCAGCATCGTTCCACAAACTGATCGCAGTCCTCTGGTTTGGAGCAGTACGGAAGGTCTAAACCAGAGGCTCAGACGATTCTGCGACGGTATCGGATGCAAATTTTTCGACCTTCGCTACCCGTTTGAGAATTGTATGGTACTCCTTTAATAGGTCAAGCACGCATTACAAGAAGGAAGCGGCTTCCAGGGTAGAGGAGAACATGTGGCGTACACATTTGGGTTTTTTAGGTTAGAGAAATCCCTCCACAGACCCGATGAGATGCATTATGAGTCCGGACAGAGTAGCATTCGTCATAGCAGATCGGAGAAAGAAAATGTGAACATAGTATTAATTAAGTGCAGGTGTAGCTATCGAGAGGTCCCCACATAGTACTGGGGCAAGATAGCCGGCTGGAACCAGAGGATGATAGCAATGAAATTCTAAACTCTGATTGGAATACTTATCACAAAGATAGGTTGAACGCTGCTGGTGCAGGCGTGTTTATAGCAATGAAATGTACGATAATAACTAGTAACATTAGTATCAGAATGCGAAATAGTTTGATTGAACTGTTAAAGGTGGATCAGACTTAGCCATCGGATGCTTTATATACCCAACGCCTCGGCGGAACAGTTGAGGGAAATGTGGAGAATATTTCGCATAATTTACCTGATCATGTTATGCTTTAGGGAGACTCAAGTTATGAGGACGGGTAGTAGAGACAGACAATAATGAGAAATTGTTTCAAGTACGTTATCCGAAAAATACCTTCAGCAGTTAATCAGAGAACCGATTCGTGAAATAACATCTTAGACCTGCCGGCGACGGGCAAACCTGAACTTTTCGATTCAGTTAGCGTATAAAGTGGGAATCAGTGATCATAAGGTCTTTGCAGCATCACTGAATACGGGTAAAAGTATGAATACAAAGAAAGGCAGGAAGATCTTTCTGTTTAGCATGAGCGACCTAACAGGTCATCACGAAAATTTTGTGTCCAGCACTGACAACGCTGAGCATCGATGGATAAAGTTCAAGAGCATCATACGATACGCTTTAAGCAAGTATGTACCGAACAGAATTGTGAGGAATGGAAAAGACCCATCATGGTTTGACAACCATGTTAGGAAGCTGCTACGAAAGCAAAGAGAGCTTCACTGGAAATTTAAATGTAGACGAAGATTCACAGATAAACGGTACGTAACCGTAGCCAAAATTAGTGTAATGAGGACTATGCGTGAATCATTCAATGGACACGAAAGTAAAACTCTAGCTACCAGCTTGACAGGGCCGAAAAACTAAACGTCTTTTTCCAAAAGTGTTTCACAGAGGAAGCTCACACAGTAGTTTCTCCTTTAAATAGTCGCACGGACGACAAAGTAGTAGATATCGATTTAAGTGACCGAAGGACAGAAAAGCAACTCAAATCGCTCAACAGAGGAAGGGTCACTGGACCTAACTGGATACCAATTCGGTAACTGGATTCTTGACAGACCGTGCGAAAGAACTTGCTCCTCTTCTAGCGGCGGAGTACATGATTGGAGAAAAGCACAACCCGTTCCCGTTTTGAAGAAGCGTCGTCGAACGCAGACGCAAAACCATAGGCCTTTATCACTGACGTTCAGGCTGTTGTAAAATTTTGTAACATCAACGCTCGCACAGTATGACATGTCTGGTGACCGAAAATCTTCTCTACAGCAATCAACATGGCTTCCGAAAACACCGGTCGTGTGAAACCCCTCCTACTTTGTTCGTCCACGAGACGCAGAAAGCAGTAGATACAGGCGCCCGTGTTAGATACTATGTTCCTTGACTTTCGAGAGGCATTCGATACTGTTCGACACTGCCACGTAAGGAACAAAATATGAGCGCATAGATCATCACAGACTGTGTGACGGGATTGAAGAATTTCTAGCAAACAGAACACAGCATCTCATTATCAACGGAGAGAAGCCCTCAGGCGGAACTGACTTCGGAAATGTCCCAGGGGAGTGTTATAGAGCCATTACGTTTCACAATATATAAATAAATGACCTAGTAGATAACGTCGGAAATTCCATAAGGCTATTCGCGGATGATGCTGTTGTACACAGAGAAGTTGAGACGGTGGAAACGTATAGTGAAATGTAAGAAGACCAGACGATCGACAGATGGTGCAAGGAGCGCCAATTAACCTTCGACGTAAACAGATGTAAAGTACTGCGAATACATAAATTGAAGGATCCTTTATTTTATGATTACATAACTGTGCAACAGTCTCTGCATCAGTTACTTCCACAAGGTATGTAGGACTATGCGTAAGGAGCGTCTTGTAAAGTACTGCGAATACATAAATTGAAGAATCCTTTATTTTATGATTACATAACTGCGCAACAATCTCTGAATCAGTTACTTCCACAAGGTATGTAGGAGTATGCGTAAGGAGTGTCTGAAGTGGCACTACAACATAAAATTAATCGCAAGTAATGCAGATACCAGACTCAGATACACTGGAAATGTAGTGCAATAACAAAGGAAGTAGCATACAAAACACTCGTTCAACCCCTGATACTACAATATTGCTCGCCAGTGTGGGACCCGTACCGGACAGGAGTGATAGAGGAAAAAGAGAACATTCAAAGAAGGGACCACGTTTCGTTAAAGGTACATTTAGTAGGCGCGAAAGAGTGACAGAGGCGCTCCGCCAACTCAGTGGCAGACGCTGCAATAAAGGCATTTTGCACCATGTTCTACATCTACATCTACATCCATACTCCGCAAGCCACCTGACGGTGTGTGACGGAGGGTACCCTGAGTACCTCTATCGGTTCTCCCTTCTATTCCAGTCTCTTACTGTTCGTGGAAAGAAGGACTGTCGGTATGCTTCTGTGTGGGCTCTAATCTCTCTGATTTTATCATCATGGTCTCTTCGCGAGATATACGTAGGAGGGAGCAATATACTGCTTGACTCTTCGGTGAAGGTATGTCCTCGAAACTACAACAAAAGCCCGTACCGAGCTAATGAGCGTCTCTCTTGCAGAGTCTTCCACTGGAGTTTATCTATCATCTCCGTAACGCTTTCGCGATTACTAAATGACCCTGTAACGAAGGGCGCTGCTCTCCGTTGCATCTTCTCTATCTCTTCTATCAACCCTATCTGGTACGGATCCCACACTGCTGAGCAGTATTCAAGCAGTGGACGAACAAGCGTACTGTAACCTACTTCCTTTGTTTACGGATTGCATTTCCGTAGGATTCTTCCAATGAATCTCAGTCTGGCATCTGCTTTACCGACGATCAACTTTATATGATCATTCCATTTTAAATCACTCCTAATGCCTACTCCCAGATAATTTATGGAATTAACTGCTTCCAGTTGCTGACCTACTATTTTGTAGCTAAATGATAAGGGATCTATCTTTCTATGTATTCGCAGCACATTACACTTTTCTACATTGAGATTGAATTGCCATTCCCTGCACCATGCGTCAATTCGCTGCAGATCCTCCTGCATTTCAGTACAATTTTCCATTGTTGAAACCTCTCGAAATACCACAGCACCATCCGCAAAAAGCCTCAGTGAACTTCCGATGTCATCCACAAGGTCATTGAGAATGACATGCTGCGTTCTGTTAACTAGGAACTCTTCAATCCAGTCACACAATTGGTCTGATAGTCCATATGCTCTTACTTTGTTCATTAAACGACTGTGGGGAACTGTATCGAACGCCTTGCGGAAGTCAAGAAACACGGCATCTACCTGTGAACCCGTGTCTATGTCCCTCTGAGTCTCGTGGACGAATAGCGCGAGCTGGGTTTCACACGACCGTCTTTTTCGAAACCCATGCTGATTGCTACAGACTAGATTTCTAGTCTCCAGAAAAGTCATTATACTCGAACATAATACGTGTTCCAAAATTCTACAACTGATCGACGTTAGAGATATAGGTCTATAGTTCTGCACATCTGTTCGACGTCCCTTCTTGAAAACAGGGATGACCTGTGCTCTTTTCCAATCCTTTGGAACGCTACGCTCTTCTAGAGACCTACGGTACACCGCTGCAAGAAGGGCGGCAAGTTCCTTCGCGTACTCTGTGTAAAATCGAACTGGTATCCCATCAGGTCCAGCGGCCTTTCCTCTTTTGAGCGATTTTAATTGTTTCTCTATCCCTCTGTCGTCTATTTCGATATCTACCATTTTGTCATCTGTGCGACAATCTACAGAAGGAACTACAGTGCAGCCTTCCTCTGTGAAACTGCTTTGGAAAAAGACATTTAGTATTTCGGCCTTTAGTCTGTCATGCTCTGTTTCAGTACCATTTTGGTCACAGAGTGTCTGGACATTTTGTTTTGATCCACCTACCGCTTTGACATAAGACCAAAATTTCTTAGGATTTTCTGCCAAGTCAGTACATAGAACTTTACTTTCGAATTCATTGAACGCTTCTCGCATAGCCCTCCTCACACTACATTTCGCTTCGCGTAATTTTTGTTTGTCTGCAAGGCTTTGGCTATGTTTATGTTTGCTGTGAAGTTCCCTTTGCTTCCGCAGCAGTTTCCTAACTCGGTTGTTGTACCACGGTGGCTCTTTTCCATCTCTTACGATCTTGCTTGGCACATATTCATCTAACGCATATTGTACGATGGTTTTGAACTTTGTCCATTGTTCGTCAACACTATCTGTACTTGAGACAAAACTTTTGTGTTGAGCCGTCAGGTACTCTGTAATCTGCTTTTTGTCACTTTTGCTAAACATAAAAATCTTCCTACCTTTTTTAATATTTCTATTTATAGCCGAAATCATCGATGCAGTAACCGCTTTATGATCGCTGATTCCCTGTTCTGCGTTAACTGTTTCAAATAGTTCGGGGCTGTGTGTCACCAGAAGGTCTAATATGTTATCGCCACGAGTCGGTTCTCTGTTTTGCTCAAGGTAGTTTTCAGATAAAGCACTTTAAAAAATTTCACTGGATTCTTTGTCCCTGCCACCCGTTATGAACGTTTGAGTCTCCCAGTCTATATCCGGCAAATTAAAATCTCCACCCAGAACTATAACATGGTGGGGAAATCTACTCGAAATATTTTCCAAATTATCCTTCAGGTGTTCAGCCACAACCGCTGCTGAGCCAGGGGGCCTATAGAAACATCCAATTACCATGTCTGAGCCTGCTTTAACAGTGACCTTCACCCAAATTATTTCACATTTCGGATCTCCGTCAATTTCCTTCGATACTATTGCACTTCTTATCGTTATAAACATGCCTCTCCCTGCACTGTCCAGCCTGTCTCTGCGGTATACATTCCAATCTGAGTTTAGGATTTCGTTACTGTTTACGTCTGGTTTCAGCCAACTTTCTGTCTCTAGTACTATATGGGCGTTGTGACCGTTTATTAATGAGAGTAGTTCTGGGACATTTCTATAGACGCTCCTGCAGTTTACTATTAGCACATTAATATTGTTATTCCCTGTTGCATTTTGCCTGCTCCTACCTTGCCGCGTCTCAGGAGGCGTCTTGTCGGGCCTAGGGAGGGAATTCTCTAACCTAAAAAAACCCCATGTGCACTCCACACGTACTCCGCTACCCTTGTAGCCGCTTCCGGCGTGTAGTGCACGCCTGACCTATTCAGGGGGACTCTACATTTCTCCACCCGATAGCGGAGGTCGAGAAATTTGCACCCCAGATCTCCGCAGAATCGTCTGAGCCTCTGGTTTAAGCCTTCCACTCGGCTCCAAACCAGAGGACCGCGATCGGTTCTAGGAACGATACTACAAATATTTAGCTCTGATTCCACCCCGCTGAACCCGCCACTCCCCTTGGGGAGAGGGTGGCCCAACCGCGCCCGGTACCTGCGAAGATGTCTCGACAGCAGGGACCGTGGGTGAAGCACGTAACACCTGGGGTGTACCATGCGACGCACCAGACTCCCCACTGCCGCTACACTCCGAGGCAGCAGCCTGAAGACGGCTGACCGCGGCCATCAACACGCTCAGCTGTTCGCGAACAGTGGCCAGCTCCCCCTGCGTGGCCAGCAGTCACACATCATCACATGTTATGATGTACTGTTGAAGTTTCGAGAGCGTACATCCCTAGAAGAGTCAACCAGTGTATTTTTTCCTCCTACTTATCTCTCTCGAAAAGTTCATTAAGATAAAATTAGGGAGTCGAGTCCACGTGTAGGCTTACCAGCTGTCATTCTTCCAAGAGCCATACGCTACTGGAACAGAAAAAGGTGGAAATGACACCCAGTACACAAAATGCCCTCCGCCACAAACCGTAAGGTGGCATGCGGAGTACAGACCACCTTTCGTCCGGTGTATCGCAGCAACTCGACGTGGCATGGACTCAACAAGTCGTTGGAAGTCCCCTGCAGAAATAATGAACCATGCTGCCTCTATAGCCGTCCATAACAGCGAAAGTGTTTCGGTCCAGGATTTTGTGCACGAAATGACGTCTCGATCATGTCCCATAAATGTTCGATGGAATCCATATCGGGCGATCTGGGTGTCCATAACATTCACTCGAATGTCCAAAAAGTTCTTCAAACCAACAGCGAACGATGGTGGCACAGTGACATTGCACATTGTCATATATAAAAATTCCATCGTTGTTTTGGAACAAAAGGTCCATGAATGGCTGCAAATGGTGTCCAAGTAGACAAACATACCCATTTCCAGTCAATTATCGGTTCAGTTGGACCAGAGGACCCAGTCCATTCCATATAAACATAGCCCACACTATTATGGAGCCACCACCAACTTGCATAGTGCCTTGTTGACAATCTGTACCCATGGCTTCTTAGGGTCTGCGCCACACTCTAATCCTACCATCACCTCTTACCAACTGAAATCTGGACTAATGTGACAAGGTCACGGTTTTCCAACCGATGTGGTCACGAGCCCAGGAGAGACGATTCGAGAAACGTCGTGTTTTTAGCAAAGGTACTCTTGTCGGTCGTCTGCTGCCATAGCTCATTAACGACAAATTTTGCCGCACTGCTCTAGCAGATACGTTCGTCGTACGTTCTACATTTATTCTGCAGTTATTTCACGCAGTGTTGTTTGTCTCTTAGCACAAAAAGATCTACGCAAACGTTGCTGCTCTCGGTCGTTGAGTGAAGGACGTCGTCCACTGCGATGTCTGTGGTGTGAGGTTATGCCTGAAATTTATATTCTTGGCATAATCTTGACACTGCAGATCTCGGAATACTGAATTCTCTAACTATTTCCGAAATGGAATGTCCCATGCATCTAGTTCCAGTTATCAAAGTCTGTTAATTCCCGTCGTACGGCCAGAGCCTCTTCTGAATCCTTTTCACATGAATTACCTGAGTAAAAATCAAAGCTCCGCCAATGCATCGCCCTTATGTGCCTTGTGTACGCGATACTACCGCTATCCCATCACTTTTGTCACATCAGTGCGTAAGCGGAGCAGAGGCGAATGGGGGGTCATTGATGCTGCTGCACTTCTGTTTAGTATGTTCAACGATATTTTCAGAACCATACGCTATCGGTTAGCGTGGAAACATGAAGAGATAGTGGCCATACCGATCACTAGCAAAGACCTGCGACAAGCACAAAATTACAGGCTTAAACCTTGTTAGCAGGCCTGTCGAAAGTCTTCGAGACGGTGTATCTCAAGAGAAGGAGGCGTCGCGTCACTATCGAGGCGATAGTATCCGAGCAGTCTTTCGGGTTTTAGAAGGGTCATTCGACAGAGCAGCATTCAGATTTTAGAACGGTAATTCGACCGAGAATCAGCTCCTGCTATTAGTGAGGGAGGGTTTTGATTCTACGGACAGCCCCGGGTACATCTGGGCGGTGCTGCTCAACGTTTCCAGTGCGTTACCGCCTCTTGTTCACCCTGCTTGAGCATGGGAGCCGATGTCACGTGTCCGCCTCATCCGCTCCCATCTCGACGATAGGACATCCCTTGTCTGAGATGAAGCTGGAATGTCTACAGTTCGATCCTGTGCAAACTCTACACCGCTGACGCATGTAAAACACTCCAAGAATTTGTGTAGAGAAATTGCAGATTGGGGACTTAGTGTGGAATAGGTGTGGAAGGTTATAACTGCTAATCTGTGTAGATCTCAGGAGTGATTTGATGGTCTAGGACGGGAAGATGGTTTACATGATCCTAGGAAAGTAGGCAGAGTGTGCGGAGATTTAAAGAATGTGGGACGAGATGGCAGAGGCACTGCAGCAGGTGCGGGTTCTTTTGGATGGGAAATATAGTACGGTATTTTGATTCGATTTTGCGAGTGACAGGAATAGCGAAAGTACTCCAAGTCTTTCAGGAGCAGTGGGAACTTTAGAAGCTGGTATAGCATTCAACAAAGGGAGGGTAAACAGATAAGGAAAGTGAGGCAGATTTCAAGGTCCTTAAGGGTTTTGAGGGCATGCTAAAACTTTTAGCCTATTGTGGGCTTTCGTAAGGATAGTTAATAGGTGGGTGTTCGTCTTACACTGAGTGTTAGTCTAAAGTGTTTTAGTGCTTAGCTACGTGAATTTGAGGGCTATGGGTTGTGAGCATGAGCTTTTGAGGATAGAAAGCTCGTGTGCTTTTTTATAATTAATGTCGGATAGAGGGTGGTATGGACAGCAAGGAAAGTGGTATCGTCAGCGTATCCAAATAGTTACACAGAAGATAATGGTTAAAGAACGTCGGTTATGTCTAGAAGATAAAAGAGAGGTGACAGGATGGATCCTTGGAGCATGCCTGCAGTTAGATGGAAAATGTGTGAGTGAGTGTTGTTTATTGTTACATACAATGAACAGTTAGATAGAAAGGATGCAATTAGGTACGTTTAACAGTTGAGTTGGAACTAGACGCCACAATAACGTACACTGTTGTAGGGTCTTTCTTTGTTTATGGATAATAAGAAGGAAGGTCGACGTTGGTTGTGTTTTGGTTTAGAAGGTGGACCAGGTGTAGGATGGATTCAAGGACCAAGATTGTAGTAAGGTTGATACACTCCTGGAAATTGAAATAAGAACACCGTGAATTCATTGTCCCAGGAAGGGGAAACTTTATTGACACATTCCTGGGGTCAGATACATCACATGATCACACTGACAGAACCACAGGCACATAGCCACAGGCAACAGAGCATGCACAATGTCGGCACTAGTACAGTGTATATCCACCTTTCGCAGCAATGCAGGCTGCTATTCTCCCATGGAGACGATCGTAGAGATGCTGGATGTAGTCCTGTGGAACGGCTTGCCATGCCATTTCCACCTGGCGCCTCAGTTGGACCAGCGTTCGTGCTGGACGTGCAGACTGCGTGAGACGACGCTTCATCCAGTCCCAAACATACTCAATGGGGGACAGATCCGGAGATCTTGCTGGCCAGGGTAGTTGATTTACACCTTCTAGAGCACGTTGGGTGGCACGGGATACATGCGGACGTGCATTGTCCTGTTGGAACAGCAAGTTCCCTTGCCGGTCTAGGAATGGTAGAACGATGGGTTCGATGACGGTTTGGATGTACCGTGCACTATTCAGTGTCCCCTCGACGATCACCAGTGGTGTACGGCCAGTGTAGGAGATCGCTCCCCACACCATGATGCCGGGTGTTGGCCCTGTGTGCCTCGGTCGTATGCAGTCCTGATTGTGGCGCTCACCTGCACGGCGCCAAACACGCATACGACCATCATTGGCACCAAGGCAGAAGCGACTCTCATCGCTGAAGACGACACGTCTCCATTCGTCCCTCCATTCACGCCTGTCGCGACACCACTGGAGGCGGGCTGCACGATGTTGGGGCGTGAGCGGAAGACGGCCTAACGGTGTGCGGGACCGTAGCCCAGCTTCATGGAGACGGTTGCGAATGGTCCTCGCCGATACCCCAGGAGCAACAGTGTCCCTAATTTGCTGGGAAGTGGCGGTGCGGTCCCCTACGGCACTGCGTAGGATCCTACGGTCTTGGCGTGCATCCGTGCGTCGCTGCGGTTCGGTCCCAGGTCGACGGGCACGTGCACCTTCCGCCGACCACTGGCGACAACGTCGATGTACTGTGGAGACCTCACGCCCCACGTGTTGAGCAATTCGGCGGCACGTCCACCCGGCCTCCCGCATGCCCACTATACGCCCTTGCTCAAAGTCCGTCAACTGCACATACGGTTCACGTCCACGCTGTCGCGGCATGCTACCAGTGTTAAAGACTGCGATGGAGCTCCGTATGCCACGGCAAACTGGCTGACACCGACGGCGGCGGTGCACAAATGCTGCGCAGCTAGCGCCATTCGACGGCCAACACCGCGGTTCCTGGTGTGTCCACTGTGCCGTGCGTGTGATCATTGCTTGTACAGCCCTCTCGCAGTGTCCGGAGCAAGTATGGTGGGTCTGACACACCGGTGTCAATGTGTTCTTTTTTCCATTTCGAGGAGTGTAGATCAGTAGGAAGAAGTTCCACTAGGAGACTAGTTTGGTTTTAGGGAAAGGAGAAAGTTTGAGGTCTTCCATAGCTCATGATAGAAACCAATAAAGAAAACGGTGTTATGTGGGCTATCAAAGGTTTCTGGGACGGAGAAAGCACTTTCCTTAAGGTGGTGGTATGTGATGAAGCCGTGACCAGGCGCTGTGTCGTGTTTCTTTGCAACAGAGGCTTGTGCGATGTGTTGTGATCGTTGTGTTTCATTCTATTAATAATGTGGAGAGTTATTGGAAAGTAGGAGCAAGAGGAACAGCACCTCTATCAATGTCCTCGAGGATGTATGGGTCACGATGCGGTCAAAACTGGATTTGTAAGAAATGGTAAATGTGTCTTAAATACCAGTTAGTTGTGGTAGCCAAGCTGGCACACAACCAATGGACTTGACTACGTGACGTGGTGCTGTGCGAAGTTGAAGTTCTCTATGCTGGAGCCTCCTATAGACTGTTTACTCTTACTAATTGTAAGACCGTCCGGCGTCATCTTGAGCTTTGGGCGAGGGCACAACATTGCTGCCGCTCGTTCTTCTGCTTATTTAATATTAGTTTATGGGAACCTTGACACGTTTTCTTACAAAACTTGGGTGACCTTTTTGTGAGCTTTAACAATTACTCTGGCTTTTGCATCCATAAGCAATTGTAGTAGTGCTGCCCTCCAGAGATAGTAAATACATCAACTTTCTGTTGCAGGACGCTACGAAGCACAAGATGAAGGTGAGGCTGGTTGGCGGACGAGTTCCTACGGAAGGTCGCGTCGAGGTCAAGTTCGGGGATTCTGGTGAGTCCAGAGGCCGTTTCGGCCACCCATGGCTCCTCAAGTTTCATTGTTGTTCATATGGAGAACACTGTCACCTGTAATCACTATTCTTAACACAAATTCAGAAATATTATTCTGATCAATCTGGAAACAAAAGCGGTCGCAGTGTATCTTACAAAGAGCTACTGTCCAACTGTCGCGGATCGTGCTTCCAACCTGTCATTCCAAGCCACAGTTTTCGTAATTTATTGCTGATCCAGGTCACATTTTGTATCTATCAAATCAGTCTGCCCAGTCAATAATTCCTTACTACCACGTTCTTTATTATCCAGGCCCATATCCAACTACTCAAACCGCTTGTCGGTGCACGTCAGAGCGTATTTCGTATCGGGTTTAGTCTGTTTCTTTTCTGTTCCATTGTGGATGTTTGAAATATCTAAATGAACCGCAAGAAAGGTGTAGTTACCTGATGAAAAGTTCTTAGAAAAATTCGAAAACCCTTTATCTGCAAGAAATTTAGAAATATGCTACGATCCCTAAATCTCCCTCTCTACAAGAATAATTAAGGTGAGACTATTTCGAAAACCTTTCGGAATAGGACATATGTGCAAATGAAGTTTTCTGCCTCAAATGAACGTTCCTGTGATACTCTTGAATGTTGAACATTCCTCCTGGGATATCCTGTATAGAGATTTAAACAGATGAAAAGAAATTTTCGAAACACTTCTGTTAGTTGATAACACTGACGCGACACGCGGTGATTCGTGTGAGTACCTGACCGGCTGTTCACTTGACTGCGTCAATTTTCTTCCACTCAAGAGAGACCACAATGCGTATTATGGTTTCCCTTAACGAAATGGTGAAGTTTGTTCCACGTTCCTCTCCGACTGAAAATGGTAGATATTCCCCCGCTCTCATCAGTATTCTGCGAAAATACAGCGATTTCGGTAAACAAGTGCAAAAACAAATACAAAAAGAAATACAGATATCCACGATTAATGATGTAGCATGCAAACGTTCACGTTTCTGGTGTCAGGAATTAAATGCTTCACGCCTTTCCGCGAGTTTTATCACATATATTGAAACAGTTCATTGAGTTCATGTTGCAACGCTTCGACAACGTGTCTATGATATCACATCTCATGTCTGTCGTAAAGTGAACATGTACTGTACTATTGCAGAGTTTTGTTGGCTGAAAATCTGTAAATCCGATTGAGTATGAACATGACAGCTCGAAGATGAATCTGTAGTGCTGTCCGATGACTATTTGTACCAATGGATCGTTTTCTTTATAGAGTCTACTGACTTGTAAGACTTTACTAGATACACTGGAAAATTATATGTATCCATAGTTGCCATTGGGAATCGTTTTTCATTAGGGCAGTACCGCTCTACACTAAAGTCAAGAGCGTGCGTTGCATTCTTTAAGCCATCTCTCGTTACAGCTGGAAGGAGAAAATCGGATGTACAAAATGGCCGCCATAATCGCTGGATTTGGCCCATCAGATTCATTTCTGTGGTGATTTTTTAGTTAAAAAGAAGAAAGCGCCCGTATTGTTGACGTCACGTATATAGTGCATGATCAGTTCGTGTACTACCTTAACACTTTCACATCCATAATAAATATTTATTGGGCTTCCGAAGACACCACAATACAACTTCTTTAATTAAAATTACTGGCGACCTCAAAAACGCCATGGACGGGAAACGACCATTTTGCTGGTGCTTGATTTCAACTGATGCAGTTGATCCCGAAATTTTGCTATTACGAAAATATTAACTGAATATGTGAGAGTGTGCACTCATGTGGTTGATATCTAACTGTGAAACAGATATCGACGGGTCGCCGGTGTAATGGTGTACTAATCGTGAAAAAATATGCTCCCAGAACTTCGTCGGGGTTAGCCGGCCGTTGTGGCCGAGCGGTTCTAGGCGCTTCAGTTCGGAACCGCGTCGCTGCTACGGTCGCAGTGCCTCGAGTATGGATGTGTGTGCTGTTCTTACGTTAGTTAGGTTTAAGTAGTTCTAAGTCTAGGGGACTGATGACCTCAGATGTTAAGTCCCATAGTGCTCAGAGCCATTTGAACATTCGTCAGGGTTAATCCATCTGCCGTTGCGTTTGCCCTTGAATTACGTTGTATTTCTCGTATGTTTTTCCTGTAACATGTACGTTGATGGCGTCCAGTTGACAGTCCCAAGGGCATTGCTTCTCCGGTCTCAGGCATAAATGATGATCTTCATTCTAAGAAGATGGCAAAAATTGCGTCTGAAACTGATCTGTCAGCAGTCGTAATTGGGACATTCATATCTCACCAGAAGTTGATCAGCGATCCTTTTTGAAGAACATTTCTTCCCACTCTCCTTAAGGGTAACTTTTTACCTTAACAGAGAGGAGTTAAAGATCTTAGGAAGGTCCTGGATAAGCATCTAAAAGCCGCATCAATTGTCGTTTTATGCAAGAAATCATTCTCTTGCTTATTTGCATTTCAAAAGTTAAGAAGAATATTTTCGCTTTTAATAAGACTAAAATTAGCTCCGTCATTGGCGCTGACGAATCTTTACTGGTGTTACACAAGGACTGGACAAAAACATGGGAACCCCGCGAGATCTGCCCGCTTGCACAAAAATGCAGATGCCACCTCCGTTGCGCTGTTGTATTTGACCGCGAACCGCACCTGTGCACGACGTTGCTATGTCAGTCGCAGTTAGAACAGTGTTCTGCGTAGTTTTTGTGAGTGTATTATGCCGGAACCAAGTGAATTCGAATGTGGCTAATTGTTGGTGCTCGTGTGGTGGGTGCTTTCTTAACCAAGTTAGCCGATGTCTTTGGTGTTTCAAGAGGCACCGTACCGAAGATTTATACCGGACACAGGGAAAGCGGACTATACTTCCTTCTGAGCTATCGAGACCGTGAAGAAGACTGTGAAAAAAATTATAGGATGACAGCTGCAAAACTCACTGCAGAACTGAATGTCGCACTCTCCAACCGTGTCATCACAAAAAAAGGTCAGTGTGTGTGAAAATCACGTTGCATGTCTACTCGCATCCACTCAAACTGAGCATCTAGGGTTGCCATAATCCAAGGACGAAAATCAAGGACAAAATTCGGTTGTTATAAAGATGTGGTTGAAATACGGACCGATATGTTGTGCAAGTGACCATTGGTTCGCATTTCAGTTGAGTCTTCATCATTATTTTACAGTGGTAATTATGAAGATGTGGTTGAAACCTGGAATCACACAATGTCCTTCACCTTTCTGCACGTCAGCCTCATCTTCATAATTACCATAATTCAAACAGTAATTCCGTCACCAAAGAAGTTGTAATTATGGTCATCTTGTAAACCAAATTTGATGGCACGGTGAAAATATTTTTTTCATCAACTGAAAACTATCGGCAGAAAAAAAATTGCAGGAGACTTGGTTTTTAAACACGTACAGTTGAGTAATCTGAACAATTATAATACTCATTTGTATGCTTTCTACAAATGATAGGCATTGTTTACTGTTAAGTACTTATAATCCATTGTACTTACCCGCCGGTCGCGGTGGCCGAGCGGTTCTGGGCGCTTCAGTCCGGAGCCGCGCGACTGCTACGGTCGCAGGTTCGAATGCTGGTTAGTTAGGTTTACTTAGTTCTAAGTTCTAGGGGACTGATGACCTCAGATGTTAAGTTCCATAGTGCTCAGATCCATTTGAACCATTTTGTACTTACCCACACACTTTGCGAACAGCCTCATGTTCGTTTCTTCCACGTTTAATACTTGGAAACGCATCAATATATTCTTCTCGAAAATGTTCTTTCCGTTTCGACATTTTAAATTTCAAATTCTGTCAATAACAACACCAGAAGTACACTTCGTACAGCTGAATCTTAACTTTACACGACCAAAGTATATCAGGTACCGACAGCAGAGACGTTGTGAACCAACAGCGGAAAACTGAAACAATAGCAAAGAATCGATTATTGCACTGCTTCCACAATCTGTTCTGAAAATAGCCGAGCGATTATAAAGTGACACGGAATATCAACACAGGTTTCAATGGCTATCGTCAAGTTTGCAGGAGTTATGAAACACTTGACCGCCGGCCGGAGTGACCGAGCCGTTCTAGGCGCTTCAGTCTGGAACCGCGCTGCTGCTACGTTCGCAGGTTCGAATCCTGTGATGTCCTTAGGTTAGTTAGGTTTAAGTAGTTCTAAGTTCTAGGGGATTGATGACCTCAGAAGTTAAGTCCCATAGTGCTCAGAGCCATTTTGAAACAGTTTACCAGTGACCAGTCGCAAAACTTGCATAAAAAAAATTTTCTACTTACTAGCCACTTTTTTGGCGGACATTTTCCTCTTCGTCCAGGACACCAGTCTTCGAGCATAAAATCGCGGACTGTCCGCGAAATCCGCGACGTATGGCAACCCTACATACATATCTTACGAAAGCTCGAGTCGCCTGGAGTTTCACCTACTCGGACCATATCGAAATATACAGGAAGTGGACAAAAATATCGAAACTCCAAAACACATTACCACGCCCAGTACGGTGCAGGAAAACTTGCATTTGTAAGATATGTGTGTAGCATTCGACTGTTAGTCCTTGGGCTCGGTTTGCGTGGATGAGAGCAGACACAAAATGTGTTTCTTGGTCGGCTGGACTCATCAGTATCACAGCTCAAATAAAATTATCATTGTCATTCCATAATAGTAATACAAGATATGACACGTACCGCGCAACTCCTAATATTTGTCCTCCTCCCTCATCATTTCACCCATGCATCTGTGAAGCAAACTACCGAATAACCCGCGTCTATATAAAGGTCGTTGCATTACAGACGAAATAATCATCATTGACTTAGCCTCCTTCTCAGTCTTCCTCCTGTCCGACAACGAACAACTCTCTGATTCATTTCCTTAGCTTTCCTCACTTCTGTTTCCATCTATTGTTTTTTCCGTTTCTACCTCCACTGCTGTTTTTTGTTTCGTTTTACTATCTCCTAGGCAAACTTACCTGTAATTTTTCGCACTTCCTAGAGCCAGTTAACTTCTCGAGATTCATTCTTTCAGTACTGTTATCATGCATTGTCTCATTACTCCCATTTGACAGGAACGTTGTATTGTGAAACATTTACTAAATGTTAACGGGGCTGACATTACTGTAACATTATGTCATTTACTATAAAATAATAATTGTTATTATGTGTAACTCGTTTACAGCGCACAACGTAATACTGACTGTGAAAAGAAATCTCAAGAATGCGTAACTAAGTATAAGATAGCCTGAAAGCTCTTATCTTGTCAAGTAAAATAAATACATAAATAGCTAATAATCTCGACACCTAGGTCCTATACTCTCATATTCTTTTCAGTTCCGTAAGTTTACTCGCAACACTGCAATAGATAACAGCTTGTCAGACCTGTTTTATATTTGTTGATTCACTAAATATAAACGCTATAAAGACAACAGCATCAGAGATACGACCTCTTGCTTATCATTATTTTCATCCTACCCTCTGCACTTACAGGCTACATGTTATCGAAGGCAAATATTGTATCTGGTTATCAGGGAAACATGAAAATTTCACTTCGGGGCATAGAAATTTTGTTGTTTTCATGTTGTTGCATGTTAAACAACACCGTAACCCAAATGTTAACTTGTTACGAGAAATAGTTTTGTTCTTAACGACTCTTTGTTGTTACCCTGTATGAAACAGCGTGTCATGAGCAATTCTTTGTTTTGGACGCTAATTCCTGAAATTCATCAAAGGCTAATGAAGGTTCGTAAACTGAATACTGCGAAAGTTATATGCACCAAACAGATGAAAAATACAGGGTGGGGAAACCAAGCTGATAATAAGTTCAGAGCAGGACGTTAGCAAAATTTTCCAGATAACCACAGGTAGGAGATGTAGCGTTGTGGAACTATGGTCATAAGACGAGAGCCAATCAGCGACGATCGCACGAAATCTGTGCGGTAAACTAACGTGTTTGGTAGTGCCTAGCGCTGCGGTTTTGTCCAAGAACGAGCGCCCGTCATTTCTTCGACGATGTCAGTTTCGTAGCAAGGTTGGAGGCAGAAATTTCGAGAATTTTCTGTAAAAACTATGACTTCAGAAAAAATTATTTAAGGTAATTTCTTAGAAATTATAAGTTGTAACACGTGAAGTTGCTGTATAATTTATTTTTAATTGTACGAAAGTTTTCCGTCAGAGATCATTTTCCGGTATAAATTGTCGTTAATAGCAGGTGTTGTGGGAGGGGGAGGCTATTAAAAAAATTGTACTGGAAAATTATCTGTGGCCAAAACCGGTCGTAAAATTAAATTCTAACAATACATCAGCTTCACGTGTTACAGTATGTCATTTCTAATATCATCAAAGCTGTGGACCACTATCAACAAAAACTATTTTGAAAATTAATTTCTATAGTTTTTGTCATCATTGTCTTAGTTCACTCTTATGGATTTACTGTACATGTGATAACAGAAGTTCATTGGTGCTCTCTGTACATTAACATAAATTGAAACATTTGGCATTTACATTTCAATATCAATAACGTTGCGCCTTATAGTACCACACGTCGACAATCCGACAGCAGTGATGTTTCTGCAATGCAGCTTATCATCTGAACAAATTAATTTGGCGTAGTTAATTAATAGTCAAGCTTTACCCAGTAAACGTCACAGAAAATTAGTGTCTAACTTAACAAACCATGGACAGAAGCTTAAACTTTATCTAGCATTGATCCTTCAACGGAAACCAGCAACTTTTGCTAATTTAATGAATAACTATTGTCTTTAGCATAATACATATTACCAGGGTGAGGGGAGTTAATTTAAAATGTGCATACTTCCGAGTGCTCGTCAACAATCCGCTTCGTTTTACGGCTGCGATTTCATAACGGTTTATTTCCGACCTGCGGATCCGTGGAAAATTTTGCTTGATTCGACGTCCCCTTCACTACCCTAACCTCATTACTAGATTCAAAACAAAAAATCTGTTACCATACGAAATATATTTAATATATTTTTTATTCTAATAGCATCTTGCGGACCCCTATGGCATAGCTCGCGGACCCCTGGGGGGTCCGCGGACCACCTGTTGGGAACCACTGATCTACAGCATACATTGCGTTTGGCACTTCCTCCTATTCCCCACATCTAATTAAATCAGTGACTAGCAAACTTTTTAAACACGGAAAAGTGATGACAACAGTAGATGCACACCTTCTCCGAGGAAAAAGCACTAAACTAAACACATCAAACTGCAAACGGATTTTAACGAAAATTAAGATTCTTTGTTCATTAAAGGCACTTTTTTTCAAGTGGTAGAGCGAGAACTTTTGACATCGCACTCGTACATTCAGAATGTAGAAATATAAAGGTGCGTGCAGTATACACTTGCGAGGCGAGTTTCTCGTGAGCCTCTCGTTAGGACGCTGCTCGCAATGGTGACGGCTAGCGAGCGACTAGTGAGCTGCTCAGTGCGGCCTGCCTGCCGTTGGCATTCCCAACGCGCCCAGGCGTAATGGGACGGCACTGTCCCGTGTTCGCACACAGATGAGCCTAAAAACTATGGCCTCTGCCCACTGCGAGATTGAATGCCGTCTGGCAGCGCTGTGGGGGAGTGAAGCGGTAAGGAAAGTGTGCAAAGGCAGAAGAGGTGAATGGGGAATCATTGTTGTTGTTGTGGTCTTCAGTCCTGAGACCGGTTTGATGCAGCTCTCCATACTACTCTATCCTGTGCAAGCTTCTTCATCTCCCAGTACCTACTGCAGCCTACATCCTTCTGAATCTGCTTAGTGTATTCATCTCTTGGTCTCCCTCTACGATTTTTACCCACCAAGCTGCCCTCCAATGCTAAATTTGTGATCCCTTGATGCCTAAAAGACATGTCCTACCAACCGGTCCCTTCTTTTTGTCAAGTTGTGCCACAAACTCCTCTTCTCCCCAATTCTATTCAATATCTCCTCATTAGTTATGTGATCTACCCATCTAATCTTCAGCATTCTTCTGTAGCACCACATTTCGAAAGCTTCTATTCTCTTCCTGTCCAAAGTATTTATCGTCCATGTTTCACTTCCATACATGGCTACACTCCATACAAATACTTTCAGAAATGACCTCCTGACACTTAAATCTATACTCGATGTTAACAAATTTCTCTTCTTCAGAAACGCTTTCCTTGCCATTGCCAGTCTACATTTTATATCCTCTCTACTTCGACCATCATCAGTTATTTTGCTCCCCAAATAGCAAAACTCCTTTACTAGTTTAAGTGTCTCATTTCTTAATCTAATTCCCTCAGCATCACCCGACTTAATTCGACTACATTCCATTATCCTCGTTTTGCTATTGTTGATGTTCATCTTATATCCTCCCTTCAACACACTGACCATTCCGTTCAACTGCTCTTCCAATTCCTTTGCTGTCTCTGGCAGAATTACAATGTCATCGGCGAACCTCAAAGTTTTTATTTCTTCTCCATGGATTTTAATACCTACTCCGAATTTTTCTTTTGTTTCCTTTACTGCTTGCTCAATATACAGATTGAATAACATCGGGGAGAGGCTACAACCCTGTCTCACTCCCTTCCCAACCGCTGCTTCCCTTTCATGTCCCTCGGCTCTTATAACTGCCATCTGGTTTCTGTACAAATTGTAAATAGCCTTTCGCTCCCTGCAGTTTACCCCTGCCATCTTCAGGATTTGAAAGAGAGTATTCCAGTCAACATTGTCAAAAGCTTTCTCTAAGTCTACAAATGCTAGAAACGTAGGTTTGCCTTTTCTTAATCTAGCTTCTAAGATAAGTCGTAGGGTCAGTATTGCCTCACGTGATCCCATATTTCTACGGAATCCAGACTGATTTTCCCCGAGGTTGGCTTCTACCAGTTTTTCCATTCGTCTGTAAAGAATTCGCGTTAGTATTTTGCAGCTCTGACTTACGATTATTAAACTGATCGTTCGGTAATTTTCACTTCTGTCAACGCCTGCTTTCTTTGGGATTGGAATTATTATATTCTTCTTTAAATCTGAGGGTATTTCGCCTGTCTCATTCATTTTGCTCACCAGATCGTACAGTTTTTTCAGGACTGGCTCTCCCAAGGCTGTCAGTCACCTGAACAAAAGTGTTGTTCCTCCTGCCACCGAACTTCGATAATTCCCACTATATCTAACTTTAACCTATCCATTTCCCTTTTTAAATTTTCTAATCTACCAGCCCGGTTAAGGGATCTGACATTCCACGCTGGGACGATATCTGCTGCAAACGGGGAAGTTTACTGACATAAGCAACTTTGACGAAGGGCAAAATGTCATCGCGCGGCATCAGAGAATCAGTATCTCGGAAATGGCGGAGCAGGTCAGCTATTTGCATGCTATTGTCGTGAGCTTCTATCGAAAGTGGTCGAAGGACGGTGAAAACATTAAAAAAAAAAAACAATAGGCCAATAGGCGACAACTTACTAGACCTCTATGTCACGCCACACAACGTGATTCGAGGCTAACCGACTCTGTAGAGCAGTGCAGGCGGCGATTGTGGCAGACTTGACGCCACAGTATCAGGGTATTTCAGAAATTAAGTTACGCATTATTATGGCAAGCAAAGTAACTTTTATTCAATCCTGCATTACACTTCAAAGTGACACGGAAATAGGACACTATTTTCAGCACTGTCACCAGTTCTCTGTGTAGGATGCCAATTGTACTACCTGTCGTTCATTTCCTCGACCACAGAAATCTACTCCTCGGTCACAGAGCCAGTCGAGAACTGCTAATCTCAAACCCCCTATTCTCATGTTCTTTCAGTTTGCCGACTGGCTGGACTCTGCCGTCTGCGGCCTTAACCACATGCAGAAGTTTCATGATAACTAGGTCCACAGCCTTCATGAAATTTTTAAATGAGATCATTCCGCTTTTGGCAGTTCAAACAGCTAGACACGACACTGCATTTGGTCCCTACACCGCCAGAATTTAACAGTGAATCTATGTGCAGTTTACATGTTTTGCCCACAAGAATCGTACTGTCCCATATACATCAACTGTGGCGTACGTCTGCAACTGCCACAAAATTCCATCCACACATTGTGACGCACCTGATATTCGTATTGCAGCAGAATTGTCTGAGGAAACTTGTAACATGTAGCCTCTTCTGACAATGCGCCACTGTTGTGGTGCAATGGTCTTAGTGCGGGATGGCGTGTCTAGCTTACTTTATGAGATACTTACGTACAGTGCTGGTCCAGGCAAAAGCGTTGCACACCACATCATTCAAAGAGCGTAGCTGAACATGAGGCTCCACGTATTCCAGTTTTGACCGAACAACATAGTCAATTACGATTGCAGGGCGAGGGGGGGGGGGGGGGGTATAGGGTCATCATGGTTGGATCGTGGGCCAATGGAAACATGTCGCCTGGCCAGATTAACCAAGTTTCTTGTCAGGTCAATGGTGGTGTCTGGGCACGTCATCATCCAGGCGAGCAACTGCTCGAAACGTGGACTGCACGACAGATGCAGGCCAGTGTAGGCAGTATCGTGCTATGGGGGACATTCACCTGAGCTTTCGTGGGACCTGTGGTAGTAATTGAAGGCACCATGACAGCTGTAGAGTACCTGAACACTACTGTGAACCACCTACATCCCTTCATGCTTGATGTCTTCCCCAAATGCAATGATAACTTCCAGCAGGCCAACTGTCCGCGTCACAAGGCCAGAGCCGTGCTACAATGGTTTGAGCAGCGTGATAGAGAACTCACGCTGATGTCTTGGGCAACAAATTCACTTGATCTGAACCCGATGGGAGACATCTGGAAGGTTGCTGGATGCCATCTTCGCGCTCTTAATTTACAGGAATTACATGACTTGTGTGGACATCTGGTACCACATATATTCAGAAACCTACTCTACTGGCCATTAAAATTGCTACACCAAGAAGAAATGCAGATGATAAACGAGTATTCACTGGACAAATACATAATACTAGAACTGACATGTGATTACATTTTCACGCAATTTGGGTGCATAGATCCTGAGAAATCACTACCCACAACAACCAACCACCTCTGGCCGTAATAACGGCCTTGATACGCCTGGGCATTGGTCAAACAGAGCTTGGATGGCGTGTACAGGTACAGCTGCCCATGCAGCTTCAACACGGTACCACAGTTCATCAAGAGTAGTGACTGGCGTATTGTGACGAGCCAGTTGCTCGGTCACCATTGATCAGACTTTTTCAGTTGGTGAGAGATGTGGAGAATGTGCTGGCCAGGGCAGCAGTCGAACATTTTCTGTATCCAGAAAGGCCCGTACAGGACCTGCAACATGCGGTCGTGCATTATCCTGCTGAAATGTAGGGTTTCGCAGGGATCGAATGAAAGGTAGAGCCACGGGTCGTAACACATCTGAAATGTAGCGTCCACTGTTGAAAGTACCGTCAATGCGAACAAGAGGTGACCGAGACGCCGGCCGGTGTGGCCGTGCGGTTCTAGGCGCTTCAGTCTGGAACCGCGTGACCGCTACGGTCGCAGGTTCGAATCCTGCCTCGGGTATGAATGTGTGTGAAGTCCTTAGGTTAGTTAGGTTTAAGTAGTTCTAGGTTCTAGGGGACTGATGACCACAGATTTTAAGTCCCATAGTGCTCAGAGCCATTTGAACCATTTTTTTGACCGAGACGTGTAGCCAGTGGCACCCCATACCATCACGCCGGGTGATACGCCAGTATGGCGATGACGAATACACGCTTCCAATGTGCGTTCACCCCGATGTCGCCAAAGAGGGATGCGCCCATCATGACGCTGTAAACAGAACCTGGATTCATCAGAAAAAATGACGTTTTGCCATTCGTGCCGCCAGGTTCGTCTTTGAGTACACCATTGCAGGCGCATGGTGATGCAGCGTCAAGGGTAACCGCAGCCATGGTCTCCGAGCTGATAGTCCATGCTGCTGCAAACGTCGTCGGACTGTTCGTGGAGATGTTTGTTGTCTTTCAAACGTCCCCATCTGTTGACTCAGGGATCGAGACGTGGCTGCACGATCAGTTACAGCCAAGCGGATAAGATGCCGTTGGGATCCAGCACGGCGTTCCGTATTACCCTCCTGAACCCACCGATTCCATATTCTGCTAACAGTCATTGGATCTCGACCAACGCGAGCAGCAATGTCGCGATACGATAAACCGCAATCGCTGTAGGCTACAATCCGTCCTTTATCAAAGTCGGAAACGTGATGGTACGCATTTCTCCTCCTTACACGAGGCTTCACAACAACCAGGCAACTGCTGTTTGTGTATGAGAAATCGGTTGGAAACTTTTCTCGTGTCAGCACGTTGTAGGTGTCGCCACCGGCGCCAACCTTGTGTGAATGCTCTGAAAAACTAATCATTTGCATATCACAGCATCTTCTTCCTGTCGGTTAAATTTCGCGTCTGTAGCAGGTCATCTTCGTGGTGTGGCAATTTTAATGGCCAGTAGTGTATTAAGGACGTTTTGAATACATTTGACGCAGAATCACTGTTATATTGTGTTTCAAAGATAAGCCAAAAGGTTGTTAACCAGGGTATCATAATTTTTAGGCTCATCATTGTGTCTACGCACTCGCGAGAAATGTGGCTCACAGAACACTACGGGCGAGCTTTTTGCCTGAGGTTTTGATAAGAGATGCCCTGTGTGTCGTGTGCTCAGAGTGGGGGACGGTGTGCGGCGACGGGTGGGGCATGCTGGAGGCCGGCGTGGTGTGCCGGCAGCTGGGCCTGGGCTACGCGGCCGACGCGGCGCAGACCGACTTCTTCGGCGGCGCGGGCCGGCCCTCGTGGCTGGCGGGCGTCGCGTGCAGGGGCAACGAGGCGGCGCTGGACGAGTGCGTGCACGACGCCATGGCCACCGGCAGCGGCAGCGCCAAGGGCCACGTCGCCTGTCCGGGCAGACACGACAGCTTCGCCGCCGCCGTCTGCGTCGACGGTGAGTCGCAGCCGTGTCCGCTTCTGTTTTTGCTCTGCAACAGCGAAGGGAGGCTGCGTGCGCCGCCATCGCATACACATCCAACACCTGTCGATTCGCTACTTTACTCTACACACCTACCAACAGGATGCGACTGAGAGAAAATACCTTTCAAAAAGGGTCAGACCTCCCAAGAAAGAGATTCTTTAGCCAACGGCCAGCAGGTTCTGCAACCCACCAGCCAGAGTCCACGAGAAAGCAGGCACAGGATTGCTAGATACCAAACAGAGAAAGCATTGTCTTAGCTTCACACTTTTAAACGCGGCTATCGATTAAACTTGGCCAAGGTTTGTAAAAATCTCGATTACACCAAAATGGATAATTTGTAGTCTTACGAGGAACTCCTAGAGGGCTGATAGAATCCGTTCTATCCACCCATTTTAGAAGCTGAATTGTCCGCCAGCTTACCCTCGAGTGAAAAGTTTAAGGACAGACATTTTCCCGCCGCCAAATGTCACGCTATTACGTGGGTCAAAGGGTGGGCGGTCGCTTATCTCTTTCATGAGGGACCTAAATCCCGCCTCGACTTCTGGACCTATTTACGAACAGCCCATGCAGCTCTCGAAAACACGCCACGTTACCGAACATTATTTGCTAACTATCTTCGAGCGGTCTTTGTTAGACCTCCACTGAGTTAGGGGGTGCCTGGCTCAGAGGGCACCTACCCCTCCTCCCCCAGCGGTGTCTGAGTTTAAACCGCCTACGATCGATTCTACTTCTGACCTCCACGGATGGGAGAGCGCGTCCCAGATTGCGCGGATTTTATTTCTTTTTGCTTTTCCTTTTTCTTTTCTTTTTCTTTAACCAGAATTTATATTTCTTTTTCTCTTTCACCGATGTGTTCACATAATTTCATGATAATAGTGAATATTACAAAAACACATGCAAATAAATAAATAACAACAACGCCTTCCACTACTGTTGATTCCTGTCTCCCACTTCCCTAAGCACCACAGGCTCGGTGGTGGTGAGGGGGACACTGTGGCCAGGCCTCGGGTTTCGACCCCTGCCCACTTTGCCCCCCGAGCCCCCACCGGTCCACTACCACCCCAAAATCAAATTTTTAAAAAATAAAAAAGTGGTCAAAAAACAAAAAAAAACAAAAGAAAAAAGAAAAAATGGATACAGCGACTAAAAAAACAAAAAAAGCTGGGTGGTAACGTGCTTGCCTTCCATGCAAGCGGGCTCGGGTTCAATTCCCGGCCGGGTTGGAGATTTTCTCCGCTCGTGGACTGGGTGTTGTGTTCTCCTCATCATCATTTCATCCTCATCATCGATTCGCAAGTCGCCCAATGTGGCGTCGAATGAAATAAGAGTTGCACTTGGCGGCCGAACTTCCCCGAATAGGGGCCTCGCGGCCAACGATGCCATATTTTCATTTCCAGAAGCTAAATTAATGGTGAATATGAATTATTATTCATTTAGATGTCTGCAGTTTCGTCATTTTCTCAACAGCAGTGAAAGGAAGGTTCTAACAATAACGTTTCAAAAGATAACAGAAATATCTATACGGTAAAATGCAGTACTTTGCTTCAACTCAAACTTGTTCATACTGTGTTACCTGCGTTGTAACACCTTAAGCACTAAAAATAAAATGACCAGGATTTGTAGAACATATATTTGAATTTCAGATTTGTACGAGTAAATTCTAGCTTTAGAGGTGTCAAAAAAAATCTGACTGTTAAGTTTTGAATGGTCACGTTCATAAAAAATCCCATCTTGTTTACAAAATACTTGGCCACCACGATGGTACCCAGCTTTCAATAAACTACAGCATTTGTACAGTGATTTCAGCACATAGCGCCTAACACAGTCTATTTTATGCAGACTATGGGAAGTCACGGGCCCCAGTTGATCCACTAACTCATTGTCGAGCCGAGCTCCCCTACCGAAAATGACGCCCATGCAGCTAAGAGGTCTGAAGCTAGTGAAGGGGAGCAAAGCAACTGAGATCTAGTACTCCATCAACTCCTGCTCACGAGCAGTTTATTCAGGCATTAACAGATACTCTGTTTAACGGGTAGCCCTCAAGGCGCAAAAAAAAATAAAATAAAATAAAATAAATGTTCAAATGTGTGTGAAATCTTATGAGACTTAACTGCTAATCAGTCCCTAAGCTTGCATAATACTTAACCTAAATTATCCTAAGGACAAAAACACACACCCATGCCCGAGGGAGGACTCGAACCTCCGCCGGGACCAGCCGCACAACTCAAGGTGCGGACATGTTCACAATCTGCCATCTAAGACACACAAGTCATACAGGTAACACATCCCCACATTCCGAGATAAATTAGCCTGAGCCAGGACAGATGGGCTCTCGCAGGCCACACTGCCGCACTTTGGACTTGCACAGGAGTATCCAGGAACACCCAAAGCTCTGGCCGTCAACGAGCAACAAACACGGAGGTCCAGTATTTAACTTTACGGTACAATAGTGCCTAAGGAAGATAAACGTTGTACTGCAAACATCTATCATGCATCCCTCCGTGGTATACAGTGTAGTGGCATATTTTCTGGGCTCAAGACTAATTTTATTAGACATATTCAGTTTCTAATTGTGAAGTGCTGAACATTGGTCATGGATTTAGCATGTAACACAGGTTAATAAGTAAGATGTTCTTAGGTATACTCAGAGGGGGTGGGGAGGGCTGACGCGTCCCCCCACCCCCACCCCTCCTCCAGCATAACGAAAATTTCACAAACCGAACTCCAGTACTGCCCTGCCACACAAGCATGCGGATCAAATCACTTTCAAGAAGGGCGGAAAAAGTAATGGACACTGAGTAGTAGCACGTGTACCCAGGAACATCTGTCGTGAAATCTCAAACCTATTTCAACATTCACCATAAAACTAGTATCCACCATAGCCCTCTCCCCTCCCCCCGCATGGGCACTGCTCTTGAAGACGGGGTCTTGCAAGGTAACAGAAAAATCGCAGGCTAGAACTGTAGAAGCAGCTCAGCTCAGCCGCCTTCGCCAGTCTTGGGGAGAAACATGTCGTAAGCTAGTGTCACTTTCGTTCAGTAATGTCATTTGACGCTTAGTCGAGCGTGTCGGCTTCTAGCACTATTCTGGATTTTACGGGGTCGTTACCCAGGAAGCCCATAAATTTTATTATCCTTCTGGGTACAGATAGTGCAGTGTGCATGGGCTTGACAGAAAGGCTGCAATCTTTGCATCATTCTTTGCAAGGCATTTTCAGTTCCTTGTTTAAAAACCATACTATTGGCACATGAAAGGATTTAGGATTGTTCCAGAATTCGAGAATAGTAAGTTAACTTTAAACTATCAACTTGTGTCCGGGACTCAAGTCGATTACAAATTTAAAATTTTCGGTGTATATAACGTGTTAACATGACTGTGGGAAGAACTCGTGTTTTTAGCTCGCTGGTTTGGTGGCGTGGCATCGGAAACTACCAGTGCCATTCCTAGCCAGTGTGAGAATAATGTCTAATCAATAAATAAATTTAGACCTACCTCCTAGCTGAGGTGCCTGATGGGTGGCGCTCGACTCAGAAGTAGTCAGTCCGAATTCTGGTAGTCGAAGAGATTTCTGCAAGGGGAGGCGGTGGTGGTATTAAGTTCCTGATCAACAGACTTGCACTAATGTCCTGGATTAAATTCCAAACCTCTTTGCAGTGTCTCATGAAGTGAGAGCGTATTCAGACACAATCCCGTTCTCTTAGTAATATGGAAGGAAACAGAATTATGCAGTGCTTGTTGTAATAACAATACACTCAATTTCTGTATGAACTGCTTTGTTTTCACTATTAGGTGACTTTACCCAATTTGTGAAAAGCAGTGTCACATCGGCAACTCTGTGGTTCCAGTGATGGCGGACCTTGTGATTGACCACTTTGAGATAATGCGGACGGCGCACCTGGAGGACCGGCAGCTGTTCCTGCTGCAGTGCGCCATGGAGGAGAACTGCGTGGCGTCGGAGGCGTACCGCATCCAGCGCGACAACCCCTCTTGGCACCTGGAGACGCGCCGCCTGCTCAGGTTCACGGCGCGCATTCTCAACGCGGGCACCGCCGACTTCCGGCCCTTCATCCCCAAGCACCTCTGGGAGTTCCACCTCTGCCACATGTCAGTATCCATACGCTCACTACAATACACATAGATGTAGCCCACTCGGAATCGAAAAATCATAACTTCTGTAACGCCACGACTATTTTAAGTGAAAACATAGCATTTCAGTGTGTCCTTCAGTCGTCACCGCTACTCGTCAGAAGCTGAAAACGTATCCTGTAAAACAAAAAAAACCAGTGCCCCTCACATGCGTCAACTGACAAGGGAACCTCCCCATCGCACCCCCCTCAGATTTAGTTATAAGTTGGCACAGTGGATAGGCCTTGAAAAACTGAAAACAGATCAATTGAGAAAACAGGAAGAAGTTGTTTGGAACTGTGAAAAAATTAGCAAAATATACAAACTGGGTAGTTCATGGGAAGATATGCAATGTCAATGTCACTGGACCACAGGAGCGACGTGGTCTCGTGGTAACGTGAGCAGCTGCGGAACGAAAGGTCCTTGGTTCAAATCTTATATCGAGTGAAAAGTTTAATTTTTTATTTTCAGTTCATGTGACAAACTCTTACGTTCTCATCACTTTTTTGGGAGTGATTATCACATTCACAAGAAAACCTAAATCGGGCAAGGTAGAAGAATCTTTTTACCCATTCGCCAAGCGTACAAGTTAGGTGGGTCGACAACATATTCCTGTCATGTGACGCATATGCCGTCACCAGTGTCGTATAGAATATATCAGACGTGTTTTCCTGTGGAGGAATCGGTTGACCTATGACCTTGCGATCAAATGTTTTCGGTTCCCATTGGAGAGGCACGTCCTTTCGGCTACTAATCGCACGGTTTTGCGATGCGGTCGCAAAACACAGACACTAAACTTATTACAGTGAACAGAGACGTCAATGAACGAACGGACAGATAATAACTATGCAAAAATAAAGAAGGTAAAATTTTCACTCGAGGGAAGAATTGAACCAAGGACCTATCGTTCTGCAGCTGCTCACTCTACCACGGGACCACGGCGCTCCTGTGCTCACATTGTCCATGATGTTGCCTATGTAGCCCATGGACTACTCAGTTTGTATATTTTGCTTATTTTTTCACAGTTCCACACAACTTCTTCCTGTTTTCTCAGTTGATCTGTGTTCAGTTTATCAAGGCCTGTCCACTGTGCCAACTTACAACTTAAGCTGAGGGGGGTGCGATGGGGAGGTTCCCTTGTGAGAGTCATGCACAGCGATGCTCGGTTTCGAGACAACGGTCATTAAGCACTGGTGGTTTAGCTGGAGAACGTAGTGCTTACTATCAGAGTTCATACCTCCCCGGAGACTTGGAACGAGTGATTTCACAGGAGAAGTTGCGAACCAAGCATTCCATAACCAGAACAAAGTCCTTCAACAGCGGATTATCACCTGTCCAAAGATAAATCCAATACAAAATCCTAGTATACAGCGATGTCGTCAACGGTGGGCTATTAAGGCATATTTCCAACAGCTTCATATAACATACTGATTACCTCTAGCACGTACACTGACATGACAAAAGTTATGGAATAGCGATACGCACATATATAGATGGTAGTAGTATAGGGTACACAAGGTACAAAAGGGAAGTGCGTTGGCGGAGGTGTCACTTGTTCTCAGGTGATTCGTGCAAAAAGATTTCCGACCCGATTATGCAATTCCGACATTGCTGTTGATAACCGAAGCAAGACTGAAAAATCAAGACACGTCCGTTGGATTTGTCGACTTGAACAAAGCGTTCGACAGTGTAAACTGTTGTAAGATGTTCGAAATTCTGGGAAAAGTAGGGGTAAGCTACAGGGACAGAAGGGTAATATGCAATACGTGCAAGAACCAAGAGGGAACAATAAAACTAGAAGACCAAGAACGAAGTGCTCAGATTAAAAAGGGTGTAAGACAGGGGTGTAGTCTTTCGCCCCTATTTTCAATCTGTGTATCGAAGAAGGAATGATGGAAATAAAAGAAAGGTTCAGGAGTGTAATTAAAATTCATGGTGAAAGGATATCAATGATGCGATTCGCTGATAACATTGCTATCCTGAGTGAAAATGAAGAATTAGATTAGATTAGATTAGTACTTGTTCCATATATCATGAATACGACACTTCGTAATGATGTGGAACGTGTCAGATTAATAAAAGGTGTCTATACAAGATATTACATTACACAAAATATTACATGACACTTAATATTTTTAATTTTTTTTGTGGGGGTTGGGGAAATTACCCACTAACTATATCCAAAAATTCATCTATTGAGTAGAACGAGTTGCCATTAAGAAATTCTTTTAATTTCCTTTTAAATGCTATATGGCTATCTGTCAGACGTTTGATGCTATTAGGTAATTGACCAAAGACTTTTGTGGCAGCATAATTTAGCCCCTTCTGAGCCAAAGTTAGATTTAATCTTGAGTAGATTAGATCATCCTTTCTCCTAGTGTTGTAGCCATGTACACTGCTACTGCTTTTGAATTCGTTCGGATTGTTAATAACAAATTTCATAAGTGAATATATATATTGTGAGGCTACAGTGAAGATTTCTAGCTCTTTAAATAAGTGTCTGCAGGATGATCTTGGATGAGCTCCAGCAATTATTCTGATTACACGCTTTTGTGCAATGAACACTCTTTTACTCAATGATGAGTTACCCCAGAATATGATGCCATGTGAAAGCAGAGAATGAAAATAGACGTGGTAAGCTAATTTACTGAGATGTACATCGCCAAAATTTGCAATGACCCTAATAGGATAAGTAGCTGAACTCAAACGTTTCAGCAGATCTTCAGTGTGTTTTTTCCAGTTCAACCCGTCATCAATGCATACACCTAGAAATTTTGAATAGTCTACCTTAGCTACCAATTTCTGATCGAAGTCTATATTTATTAATGGTGTCATTCCATTTACTGTGTGGAACTGCATGTACTGTGTTTTGTCGAAGTTTAATGAGAGCCCATTTGCAGGGAACCACTTAATGATTTTCTGAAAAACATCGTTTACAATTTCACCAGTTAATTCTTGTCTGTTTGGTGTGATAGCTACACTTGTATCATCGGCAAGAGTACCAGGCTTGCATCTTCGTGAATATAGAATGGCAAGTCATTAACATATATATTAATGACTTACATGATCTGCTGAATGGAATAAACAGTCTAATAAGTACAGAATATGGATTGAGAGTAAATTGAAGAAAGACGAAAGTAATTAGAAGTAGCATAAATGAGGATAGCGAGAAACTTAAGATCAGGATTGATGGACACGAAGTAGATGAAGTTAAGGAATTCTGATACCTAGGCAGCAAAATAACCAATGACGAACGGAGCAAGGAGAACATCATAAGCAGACTAGCATGGCACAAAGGGCATTCCTGGCCAAGAGAAATCTACTTGTATCAAACATACGCCTTAATTTTAGGAAGTAATTTCTGAGAATGCACGTTGTGGCACAGCATTGTATGGTAGTGAAATGTGGACAGTGGAAAACCGGAACAAAAACTGGAACAGAGGAGAATCGAAGTATTTGAGGTGTGGTGCTACAGGTGAATGTTGAAAATTATATAGTGCGTTTAAAATAAGTTCCGACTTTTGACAGTTCAGCATGGAGCGAGTGGAGGGAAGCGTAGTTGCCAGCGTGTGTAGGGCGCGTCAATAGATAACTACAGTAAAATGTCAGTCCCATTCGGCGCGGAGCTTGGCAGGGTCGCTCCACTGCGTTAACAGCAAGCTGGCCGATCAGCGATCTTTCTGAAACGATTTTAAAGAAACTATTCCGTAATAAACTCTCATACTCACGCATCCTATCGTTTAAGTCGTCAGCTTCATGACGAACCACCTATCATTTCGTTAATGGTCATAGTTACTGTGATGTTTCGGCAGTAGGCAATACTACAAGAAATTCTTACTTTGCAGTGAAAAACAGGTGTCGCTATGAATATGTGTTTGATGCGTTTTAGGTTTCATATTGCTGTGTATTAAATGTATATAATATATTGAATTACTCTTCAAACTTGTCAGGATATCGTTGTCTATTTCCAGTCTTGAGAAAATTTAACGCACATAAAGCGCTCCGACACGAACTCGTGCGTCAGTCAAAAAACTAGCATGAAACATTCATAAATTCCTCGTATCTCATAAATGTTTTAAGGTATCGAAACACGATTATGGTAAATGATAACCATTACGAGACTGTTTCGCCATATGATTCATATGCGGGCCGCGCGTGATTAGCTGAGCGGTCTCCGACGCTGTAGTCATGGACTGTGAGGCTGGTCCCGGCGGAGGTTCGAGTCCTCCCTCGGGCATGGGTGTGTGTGTTTGTCCTTAGGATAATTTAGGTTAGGTAGTGTGTAAGCTTAGGGACTGATGACCTTAGCAGTTAAGTCCCATAAGATTTCACACATATTTGAACATTTTCATTAATATGCGGAATTTCCATATCTACAGCGATATTCAAGCGACTACAATTTTTTTCAATGATATAATGTAATTATTGAGGGTCATGGTGAAACGAGATCTGCTGTGGGTTTTGTAACAATATACGCGAAGAAGACATACGTTTATTTTTATACTGAGAATTTGCTGTTTCATATTCCATTGACCTGACTTGCAGTCATTTGCTAGTTTAATAGTACACTATGTCAGGATTCTGTCGCAATTTCAACTACAATATTGTTAGTAATGCTGTGTTTCAACAAGAGATGCAGATTGTAACGTGGCAGCAGAAGAAGTTACCGAATTTCTCAAAACTCGTAGGTCCTTCATGAATCAATGTCCCCTCAGCTACCTGCTTGATATCATGGCTGACAACTCAAGACCAGTCCTGTTGTGTAACATTTGCAGTGGCTTCTTTTATCAACATTTCAATCTCAGTTAACGTAAACTTCTTGCTGTTTTTTGCCACATTACTTTTCACCTAGGCCCATAGACTCTGTCGGATTTAGATGAGTATGATACAGATGAAGCCTGATTAAACTATGTCCTCTACCGTTAGCCAGTTCGTCGACACGGTAGCGTCAAGTTTTGGCTTGTACAACACTAAAAGATCCATCAATTTCGCCTTATACATGCTAAGTTAAAATTTATCTCATGGAACATTTCCTTGTACCCAGAGCAAAATTTCCCTTTCGTCCACTGTATAGTTGGAGCTGTATGCATCACAACAGAGTGGTATGGAGTTTTATCCAATACTATTGTCGAATTCTGAGGGATGTTTTGCAGCAGAACGTTATCTTCCCAGCCGGTGAACGTGTTCTTGGACGATTGCAAATCTCGATTCAGATGTGCTGCACTGTTGTCATTAACGCAACGTCAACACAAAGGACTTTTCACAGTACCTGACGACTACAAAACACTTCAACGCCAGAAAATATGACTCTACTGCGAGATCTGACAAACGTTGATGCATCTAATGGGTGACACCACGTGGTAGTGTTTACCCATGGTGTAGCAACAGGGGTGCTTTACCAGCCGAACCGCTGGTGGCGTAGTAGGGAAAGCTGGCTCGCCATTACCTGGGCAATGATGTCACGTCCCTCCGGTAGCCAAACGCCAAAAGTCGCAACTAATTTTAAACGCCCTATAGGTGGACCGATAAGGTAAGGAACGAAAAAGTACTGCGCAGAATCGAAGAGGAAAGGAATGTGTGAAAACACTGACAAGGAGAAGGGTCAGGATGATAAGACATCTAAGACATCAGGAAATGACTTCCATTGTACCAGAGGGAGCTGTAGGGAGGAAATGCTGTAGAGGAAGACAGAGATAGGAATATATCCAGCAAATAATTGAGGACGTAGGTTGCAGGTGCTACTCTGATATGAAGAGGTTAGCACAGGAGAGGAATTCGTGGTGGGCCACATCAAACCAGTCAGACGACTGACGACTCAAAAAAAAAAAAAAAAAATCTGATGGTAGGGTTTGAGTGTGGTGCAGATTCCACGACGCCATATGGCCGCAAGTTGTCAACAAGGTGCTATATTTATAAGGAATGGACTGGATTCTCTGGTCCAACTGAACCAATCATTGAGTGAAATGGTTTATGTTTGGCTACTTGGAGACCAAACAAGGATGGAATGTTTATGGATGACAATGCACCATGTCATTGGGCCACAATTGTTCGCAATTGGTAACCAGATTGCCCGACATGAATATCATTGAACATTTATGGGACATAATCGAGAGACCAGTTCGTGCACACAATTCTGCACTGGCAACACGTGGGAATTGTGGGTGGCTAGGCAGTATGGCTCAGTATTTCTGCAGGGGACTTCTGATGACTTGTTGAGTCCATGCCTCATCAAGTTGCTGCACTATGTCAGGCAGAAGGATGTGCAACACGATATTAGAAGATATCACACGACTTTTGTCACCTCAGTGTACTGCGAAGGGATTTATAGGCTGCTTGACGCCAGAGCGTTTCCTCAGTGCAGTCAGTATCTGCAGAGGCTTCTAGCATTGTACGCAGCTTCTATCGGACTCTTTGACTCCCGGCGATATGCCTATGCTTTTCGTATCCATATCTTCACCCATGATCGATCAAATGTCTCTGAGTCTTCATCACTGTCGAATAAGCTTACAATAGCAATGTTTCAGAGTTTTAGCAAAAATTAAAACGTACCAAACTTTAACTGTATACAGGAAACCTCACAAAGATCATCAACTTCAAGCAAATAACTTAACGAAATATTTTGTAAGTGAAAACCAGAGAAATATTTTTATACTGGATTTTTCTCTTCCAACTTCAATAAACTTTTCACCTCTCTTGGATATGCAATAAATAACTCTCCTGAGGGCCTCTTGTCATATTACTATTAAGGTAAAACACTGTCAAAATTTCAAGTGACTAATTTGTCCTATCTATCTACTTTTACACGAGATTATGAACTACATTTTTTGTCAACTCCATCAAGCAAACATCTAGCATAGTAAGAGCTGGAAACCTTAGCAGCAGCTTATGTTACTAGTTCAGCTGATCCAACGGTTAGAGTATATTACATTATATGGAATCTAATGAATAGATAAATATGGATTCTGATATTGTGAAAGAATATACCCATTCTTATAGCTGAGAATTGTGTATCGAGTGACAATTGCAACTCCTTTAACTTGTATCTTCCATATGTAAGACCATAAGCTAGTTTAGTAAGACTATAAGCCTAAGTGAAAGATTTTCGATTGAATGTACAAAGATGTTGTCTTGAAAATGTGTCCCCATAATAATACACGGATTTATCATACCATTGATGTTTTTTTTAGGACTTCTGTTGATATCATCACATGTCAATGTAGCTTGGTCAGTGAAAAATATGACTGTATTAATCAGAGATGAAAGGGTAGCTTTGAGAGATGAAACATTTAAGGAAGCAGAGGATCAAATATATAAAAAGACAAGACCCAGCAGAAATAATCAGACAACAAATGAGATACTGAATTTAACTAGGAAAAAGAGGAGATGTAAAAATGCAGCAAATGAAGTAGGCAAAAATGAATACAGATGGCTAAAAAATTAAATTAGCAAACATGCAAAAGAAAATAGCAGGAATGGCTACAAGAGAAATCAAAACTGTGGAGCATGTATAAGTACTGGCAACTGAAAATTAAGGAAACCTTTGTAAAAAGTGAAGGAGCTTTATGACCATAAAGAACTCAGACAGAAAGTCAGTAAAAATCAAAGAAGGGATGGAATCTACAGAAAGGCTACAGGAAACAAACCTGATGGCAGTATTATATAAATGGAAAGGGATGTAGATGAAGATGGGATAGGATATGTGATTCTGTAAGAATAATTGGACAGAGCACTGTATGACCTGTCAGAACAAGATATCTTGTGTAGACTACATTGCCTTAGTATAATCGAGATCTATAGTATCCCCACCAGTGGACAGACACATGGACGCAGATGAGGAGGTGTGGATCTCGCGGAAGAGTAATGCGAAAAGTTATCAAGGACAGCACGCATTGAGCATAGTATGGGCGAACCTCAGACCCATGTATTTACTTGCTGTTAGTGATAGGCTGGACCAGTCAGTTCTTATTCAATCAAAAATGATAATTGCATGCTTTTATAGACCACCTGCATCAGGAGCTGTAGTGATAGAGCACTTCAGAAAGAACCTGCAGAACTTCATGAACAAACTTCACGCCCATGCCATTGTAATAGGGGGTGTACCTCACCAGTTATAGAATGGGAGGGCCATGTGATAAAAACTGGTAAAGAAACAGGGATTCATGTGCCATTATTCTGAATGTCTTGTCCTAAACTGAGTTTGAGCAGGTAGTTAGAGAACCAACTCATGAAGTTAACTTTGTAGACCTCCTAGTAACAAATAGACATGAACTTTTCAAATTAGCCAACATCAAGGAGGGTATCTGTGATCATAAGGCTGTGATAGCATCTTTGACTATGGGTATTACAAAGAATGTTTAGAAAAGTGGGAAAATATTTTTACTTAGCAATGGGTGAAACAATACAAATTGCTGGGTATCAGAGTAGTCAACATCAAATATTCATTGCTAAGCACCAAGACCTGGTGCACTTTCAGAAAAAATTCAAAAGCATCATTCAATATGTCTTAGAAAAGTATGTTCCAAGTAAGGTCTTAAGGAATGGGAAATACCAAATGTTAGAAAACTGGTACATAATTAAAGAGAGCTTCATCACAGATTCCTATTACAAAATCTGCAGGTGGTTTGCAACACCATATGGTGAACAGCCTTCATCGCACATTGGGAAAATGTAGGTTTTTTTTTTTTTTTTTTGTTTTTTTTCCCCAAAGGTGCATTTTTTGAACATGTGCTTAGCAAAACTGGCCTTGTCCCTACAGCCGATTATGTCAAAGCCATCATTAACCTATCAGCATTCAAGAACTTGAGAGAGTCCCAGTCCTTCTTGGGCAAGATTTCTCTTTATACTAAGTTTATCTCCCAGGGTGCAGATCTCCACCATCATCTTAACCACCTTTTGCAAAAGGCCATCGAAATCATGTGGCCTGTGGACTGTCAAGAAATGATGGCACTCCACTTACTCTGGCCATCAGACTATCCCTCACAAAGTCAACAGAAAATATTAAAGCATTGTCACTCATTTTTGCTGTTACAGCTCCCCCAGAGCCTCATAACCAATAATGGTTCACAATTATTGTCATGTGAGTTGGAAAATTTTTGCATTAGCGGACTTATCCAGCATCTGACTACCATTTCATTTCTCCTGGATTCCTACTCAGAGAGGGAGCTTCCAAAACAGAAATGAAGAATGATTGAAGCAGAAGAAATGAATTAAAATTTGTTCTTCAATCATTATCATAGATGAAGGAGAGACTTAAATGTCTCAGGGAAAAATATAATTATGAAATGAAGAAGTCCCTGTCTGGCTGGTTCCACAATAATGCAGTGTCTAGTTTTTATTCCATAATGTCATATGGGATTATTTTTTGGGGTAATTCATCAAGCCAAGCTAAAGTTCTCCGGGCACAAAAACGTGCAGTAACAGTTATATGTGGTGTGAACTCAAGAACATCCTGCAGAAGCCTGTTTAGGGAACTAGGGATACTAACTGCTGCTTCCCAATATATTTATTCCTTAATGAAATTTGTCATTAAAAATATATCACTTTTTCAAACCAACAGCTCAATTCATGGAATCAATACTAGAAATAAAGTCACTTAGTCTTGTACAAAAAGGTGTGCATTATTCAGGAACATACATTTTCAATAACTTGCCAGCAGCCATAAAAAGCTTAACAGCCAATGAAATTCAGTTTAAAAGAAGCTTAAAGGATTTATTGGTGGCGAATTCCTTCTACTCCATTGATGAATTTCTCAGTAAAACAAACTAGTATAACTTCTGCACAATTTCAATGCAGTAATGTGTTCATTGTAAATATGTGTGTGTGTGTGTGTGTGTGTGTGTGTGTGTGTGTGTGTGTGTGTGTGTGTGTGTAAGCACAATCTAACTTCTGCACCATTTCTGTGCAGTAATGTGTTCATTGTATTATAGTAGCTGTATTACACATTTCTTACCTTATAAATAAATAAATAAACTTTTTTATTTTAAATTCAGTGCACTAGTATTTGTGAAATGACTCTTTCATTTAGCGTTCATTAAAAAATGACAATCATTCCACTTGGGATCTATGGAATGGTACATTAGCTTATTTGTTTTAGTTGTAAATATTTGTCATGTATTGTTGTTTTCCTGACATGTTCTACATCCTGGAGGACCTCCTCACTATGGATCAATTGGAATGAAAGTAAATCTAATCTAATCGAACCACATACTGGTTGATGCCAGTTAATGGATGCAGTCCAGTGGAATGTTTGCATGGGGACCAGCCATGAGCCTCCTGGATTTTTTATAACCTGAGTCACATGCCCCAGCCTATTGTGACCTGCCCTGTTTCCCTTGTGAGGCTGCCATTCAGACCCAGTCTTTTGGCCACCAACAGGGGTGGCTGCCACGTGTAGTAGTGCGGTACAAAGGTTGGCGTTTGTTTGTGGTGGATGTAGGTTCGAACCACCTGACCCATCATTCAGATCAGTTGCACATATGACTCCTTGGATCCATGACAGTACTGTCTCCACACCAACTGGATGATGGGGTTAGTCGAGCATTTTCCCAGTAGCAATCCACATCCACTGCTGCCCCTGCCATGTCCTCTGCTGTATTACTTTTACTTGGAAATAGGACCCAGTGGCAATTACTCCTGCAGCTCCTGCTGCTGAGCCCATAGACTTGGAACCTGCACCCTCCTTTCCCCATTCACCATGGATGGGTCCTCACCCCTGCTGATGAAGGTAGACCAGCCAATATGCCAGCTTCCAAAATCTGCTGCTACTCTGGCAGAATCAGCTGAGTTATCATTGCCTTTTCAGGAATAGACTCACTGCTAGGAAATCGCTTGCCCTCACTTGTTTTGCAATTGAGATCATGACAGAAAACAGGCCTTTTTTAGCCCTATATGGCCTTTTCAGGGCGGAAGTAATTTAGTATCTCTGCCAGTGGGTATACATGTGGATGCAGCATATGGGCTGGTTCAGGTTCATGGCAGAACAATGTCAAAAGCTATCACAGATAGTGTGCATGGTGTCTCATAAAAGCAGAACCAAGCCAGGTGTTACTGCTCTTGGTTCCAGGTGCTAGCTGTTTTGGTCATTCATACTGGTTGTGTTTCGTGCTTCCTTCCTTGCTATTCTCTACACAGTGTTTGGGCTCTCTGCTCCCCTGTAGACTGACTGGCATGTCAATCTTTTCCTGTTTTGGGGTCTTTCCCTCCAGCTTACAAGTCAAATAATCACCATCAGCTAGCATAGTGATGTTTGTGCTGGCAGGACGGTTTTATAGTGTTGTCATGTATATGCAGAAACAATGTGATTCCTGAGACAACTTACTATGATTAGACTGTATCACCCAGTATGCAAAATTTGTGACAGATGAAATACCTTCAGGTTTCAAGAAGAATGTAATAATCCCAGTCCCACAATAGGCAGGCGCTGACGGATGTGAACATTATCAAACTGTGTGTTTAAAATGCCATGATTGCAAAACATTAACACACATTATGAGCATAAGAATGCAAAGACTGATAGGAGCTAACCTTGGGGAAGATCACATTTCATTCCTTAGAAAGGTAGAAACATACCAATAGGCAATACTGACACTAGAAGATAGTTTGAAACAAAACAATAAAAAAACTACATTTATAGCATTTGTAGATTTAAAGGATGCTTCTGAAAATGTAGATTGTAATATAATATTTGACATTATAAAGGTAGAAAGCATAAAACACAAGGAGCAAAAATATATCTTTGACCTGTACAGGAACCAGACCGCAATTATAAGAGTCAAAGAACAGACAAGAGGCAATAGCTGAGGTAAGAATGAGACAGGATTGCAGTCAATCCCCAGTGTTGTTCAATCTCTACATTGACCAAACAATACAGGAAACCAAAAAATAGGGAAATGGGATTAAAGTTCAATGAGGAGAAACTTTTAGGTTAGTCGATAATATTGTCCCATAATTCTGTCAAGCAGTAAGAGGACTCAGAAGAGCAATTTAATAGACTGGACAGTATCTGGAAAGTATGCTATAATACAAATATCAAAAGAAAGTAAAAGAAATGTAATAGAATGTAATCAACTTAAATCAGGAGATGCTCAGAGAATTAGATTCGGAAATGAGATACTGACAGTATGAGTAGTAGATGAGTTTTGCTATTTAGATAGCAAAATAAGTTACAACGGCCAAAGGATAGAGGACAGAAAATGGAGACTGGCAATAGCAAAAAAAGCTTTCCTCAGAAAGAGAGGTGTTTCATCACCTTATATAAATTTAAGTTTTAGGAACTCTTTTATTACAATATTTGTTTGGAACTTGCAAGGGGAACATGGATGATAAATAGTACAGACTAAAAGACAACAGAAGTCAGAAGGTTTTGGTCCTTGGGAGAACTGTTGCAGCGAGACCAAGGGAGATAACAGTAAGCAGGTTCAGGAGGATGGAGATTGCAATGGTTACATAGGGAGGAGGAGACCTGAACAGAATAGACCCTCCACCACACACTGTAAGGTGTATTGTGGAGTATTGAGGTAGATGCAGCAGAGAGATGCATCAAACCAGTGTTTGGACTGAAGTCCACAACAATACTGTTTTAATATTCATACCAGGGAGAAACTCAGATGGTGCTCATGTATATCAGTAGTCTGATGTCTGAATGTTGTACCAATTTAAGGAGTAAATATCATTTCCATTCACTTGGACTTACTTACAAGCAACTTTACAAGGCAAAAAGAAAGATTCATTGCATATTTCACTAGTAAAAAAGGAAAAGAAACAGTGTTTAAAATATTGAATAAAGTGTCAGGAAGAAATATACTGGGGATGTAAGTGGTACAATCAGTAGTTCATAATGTGGCCTCTCTGCCAAGTTTTGAGTAGTAACTAATAGTGTTTATGAATGCATATTTTCTGAGTTCATAAAAACCATTGATAATTATTTAAAAATAATTGCAAGGCTACCTATTTATTTATTTATATAATAGAGGGAAACATTCCACGTGGGAAAAATATATCTAAAAACAAAGAAGATGTGACTTACCAAATGAGAGCGCTGGCAGGTTGGTAAGTCACATCTTCTTTGTTTTTAGCTAGATATATTTTTCCCACGTGGAATGTTTCCCTCTATTATATAAATAAATAAATAGGTAGCCTTGCAATTATTTTTAAATAATTATCAATGGTTTTTATGAACTCAGAAAATATGCATTCATAAACACTATTAGTTACTACTCAAAACTTGGTAGAGAGGCCACATTATGAACTACTGATTGTACCACTTACATCCCCAGTATATTTCTTCCTGACACTTTATTCAATATTTTAAACACTGTTTCTTTTCCTTTTTTACTAGTGAAATATGCAATGAATCTTTCTTTTTGCCCTGTAAAGCTGAGTTATCATTGCCTTTTCAGGAATAGACTCACTGCTAGGAAATCGCTTGCCCTCACTTGTTTTGCAATTGAGATCATGACAGAAAACAGGCCTTTTTTAGCCCTATATGGCCTTTTCAGGGCGGAAGTAATTTAGCATCTCTGCCAGTGGGTATACATGTGGATGCAGCATATGGGCAGCATATGAAACATTCCACGTGGGAAAAATATATCTAGCTAAAAACAAAGAAGATGTGACTTACCAAATGAGAGCGCTGGCAGGTTGGTAAGTCACATCTTCTTTGTTTTTAGACATATTTTTCCCACGTGGAATGTTTCCCTCTATTATATTCATATCATTAATTTGAACCCAACAATTACGTTTGTTATTGTCACTGTTGCATTTCGAAATCTTTTTCTGTCATCTTATTTTCTCTTTCTGTTTTTGCAAGTAGTTTCACTTTGTATTCGCCTTCTCCTTTTTACCGTAATCTACCATACAATTTTATCCCGCCTATATATACTCAATAATACGTAACCCACTTTCAAACCATAACCAAAAATTTTTTTTCTTCCGCTTTCAACACTACCGCTGCTATAAAATCCACAGTTTCCAGTTCACAAACAGTTCCTTTCACCTATTAAACAAGCATTTCGGCTAGTTCTAATAACTTTCGCTTTATGTCCATTTCCGTTTTGCCCACATCACTGATCATTTTTAGCCGCTTCCCACAGGTTTTAACGTCATTATTTCTTCGTCAGACAATTGTTAGCCTCATTTTCATAACCTGACACCCACAAAACCACTCCTTTTAATACATTTGCACGCAGTTTTTTCGAAATTTCTCCCGAATTTCTCCACCCTTTAACGTGTTTTGGAGGCAACACGACCACCTAACCTTTGTGCACATCGTTGTTTACCACCCCAAGTTCACCACAGGATCAACATAGCTCAGCTTTTACCAACACTTTTTCGCCTTTTTTCACACCAGATCTCCAGTTGCTTTCCAGTTCACCTTTATCTCTCCCCATAAATTTTTATTTTCATTTCTGCCTCAAGTCACACTTTCCACCTTCTAATACCATGTCACCCTCACAACATCCCCACAACGACCCCATTAAGTTTTATTTACATTCCCTCCGCAAAAATTGCTTGTGTGTCTATCAACCTGCCAGCGCTCTCGTTTGGTAAGTCACATCTTCTTTGTTTTTAGATATATTTATCTATTTATTTATTTACATTTTATGGCCTTCATTGGACCACTGTAACCAACTTTATATCAGGAATTTTTCAGTTTCCTGTCAGCCCAGTACTTCTTCATTCTCTTGGATCTCATCCTTCTTTCTTCATCAGAAATCACCCTTCCTATTGTCTGTTTGTTGATTCTCGTTTTCAGTCTGGTTCGTTTGTCTGTGAGTTTCCTGATTTTGTCAGTTTTGTTTCTTAGGTCTTCCAATGTAACCTGTAGCTCATCCATATCTTCCTTGATTTCTGTAATCCACTTAATGTTGCACTTACTATTCCACAATTTTTCTATTTTGCTCCTGATGATCCTGTTCTCTGGTGTTCTGATTATGAAATGTGTTTCTTCCTGATTGTACTCATTACCAGTTCTATTTCCTTGTAAGGCTACCTATTATGAATGAATTAATATTAGTTCCCATACTTGTAATTTCCTGTAGATCCAGAAGAAATTTGTTGCCATCATACTTTGGTAGCTGCCTTGCTAAGTGGTTCAAACCTGGGAGATACATCTGTGAGTTTTCCCGTATCAGTCAGTAATAATGTTTTATTTATGAATGCCACCAATATGAACACAGAGATTAACATGACACTTCTCATATCTTGTCCACAATATAATACCCAAAGAAAGATGGATGGACACTCCCTGCTACCAAGAATCCAATATTAATCAGAATTATGTCAACTAAGGAAAAATCCAATCTTAATAACCAAGAAAATATGTTGAACATGAACACACTTCATATGCTGTGATCACAGTGTACACTCTTTTATCTCTCCACAATGACCAGTTTCAACAGTCTTCTGCTGCCATCATCTGATCTAAGGGGAAACAAAGATAATATGGAGGGTGGAGGGAGACTACAACTCATGTGATGGACATATAAAAATATACAATATTCCATGCACCTTCTGGAACTCACTATAAAACTGCCATGTTACACTACATGAAGTCAAAGCATGAAAGGCACTCTCCACATATACATGCCTTGATAAAAATCCAGTTGATAAAATACACTCGGTCGGTAAAATGAACACAAATGATAAAAACCCCAGCTAAAATCCTTGTATCATCAATGCGGGCTGGAGGCAAACACGATTCTTACAATATAATTCTTCAGGCTTTCCCGGCAAAACATTGTCATGTTAATTAATTGGATTTCTGCCAGTTATTTGCATCTTTCCTGCATGATATTTCAACTGCATGACTCGTAGTCTTCTTCAGGTGCTAGAAGACTGCAAGTCACATAGTTAAAATATTGTGCAGGAAAGACATGAATAACTGGCAGAAACCTGATTAATCACCAAGATTCTTACAAGCTTGCCACACAGCACCATGCTGCCATCAGTGTTGACATAGGGTGGCACTTAATGATGACAATGTTTGGCTTATGGGGTGCTCAAATGCTCGGTCATCAGCACCCGTATAAAGTCCCAAGTTTTACTCAGCCCAATTTATTACACAGTCCAATCTAGCAATTGTCACAAATGATGCTGATGATGAAATGATGAGAACAACACAAACACCCAGTCCCTGGGCAGAGAAGATCCTCAACCCAGCCGAGAATCAAACCCAGGTCCCCACGATCCAGAGGCAGCAATGCTAGCCACTACACCACGAGCTGCAGATGAGGTAGCAGTTGCTACAAAGTTATCTATCTTGTTGCTGGATGGCATGTGTAGTACATGCTAAATGATCATGTACTGTGGTTACCAGCAATGAATAGTGATGCACCAAAAGAAAGTTTGATTTTTCAAAGTGCTGTATTGAACAATTAGGAATGCCACCTGGTGAAACATATAAAATTACTATGGGTGCACGCCCATATAAAATCTGTTGTAATTACATGCTGTGCCCTTATTGATAGTGTGAAAACAACAATAACAATCAAAAACTTAAAAAATCAATAACTTTAATTTACAAAGCAAAATGATGTGAAAAGAAGAAAACCGCACTGGTGCAAGCATGAATCCGAAACTGGCCAGACCTAGATGGGTCCCACAAAGTACCCACATAGAAAAAAGGGGCAACACACCCAAAAGCCATTTGGTGCTGAACTTTCTTCAAAAGTCATCTAATCAAGAGGCATATGCAAATCTTACTGGGTGTGATGTGTCTACTGCAGAATCAATCGAAATGACATATACCATAAAAAAATTATGTAGATGACTAAATAAAATTAAAAGTATGAACAGTTGATAATAGTGCTTGTGTGAGTATGTCATACAGCATGCAGAGGATGTCTGTAATCCATGCTGTGTGAAATATGCTCTACAAAGACTCATTCATGCTTTTAATTTGGTATGTACCATTTTAATTGATTCTGCAGTACACAACTCACTCCCACTAAGGTTTGCATCAGCCTTTGAATCAGACGACTTTTGAATGAAGTTCAGCACCTTGTGGCTTTTGCACACACCCCCCCCCCCCCTTTTTTCTGTGGGGACACTTTGCAGGACCCGTCTGGATATGGCCAGATTAGCATTTACACTCACACCAGTGCAGTTTTCTTCTTTTTACATCATATTGCTTTGTAAATCAAAGATATTGTTTTTTTTTAAGTTTTTGATTATTACTGTTGTTTTCACACTGTCAATAAGGCCACAGTATGTAATTACATAGGCCCATAGCAATTTTATATGTTTTGCCAGGTAGCATCCCTAAATGTTCTATTGAACACTGAAAAATCAAACATTTTTTCTAGTGCACCACCAATCGTTGCTGGTAATCACTGTACGTGATCATTTAACATGTACTACATATGCCATCCAGCAGTGACATAGATAACTTCGTAGCTGGTGCCACCTTTATGTCAACACTCTGCTGGCAGCATAGTGCTGTATGGCAAGCTTGTCAGAATCATGTTTGCCTCCAGATTGCGTGGTTTATACAATGATTTTAGCCGTGTGTTTTTTATCATTTGTGTGCATTTTACCAACTGTGTGAATTTTATTAATGGGATTTTTATCAACACATGTACCCTTGATGAAACTTGTCATCTTGGAGCAACAAAAGCATCTACAATGCAATTGTGGCATACAAAGTATGTTCATTTTCAACCATACCAATCACCCCACAGTCATGTGTACCTTACAATAAAGTCTGTGGATGACTTGTTTAGGGAGAGATATTTTTCTTTCCTTTTTATTTTACTTACTAGCTGAGTACTCGGAATTCCCTGGGTATGTATTTGTTCCAATCCTCTATTTGTTTGTCTCATCATCCCCCTCTCTATCCATCTCTACTCTGCCCTCTCTCTGTGTCCACATGCACCACACCTCACTTTCTGCCCATCTCCTCCCTCCCCTCTCTGTGTGTATTTGCTCCTCCACTCTCTCTCCACCCATCTGTCCATCCCCCCTCTCTCTGTCCATCTCCACCTTCCTGCCCCCTCTGTTCATCTACTCCTTCACCCTCTGTCCCTCTATTCCAAACCCCCTATCTTCTCCTCCTCTTCTCACTGTCCATCGTCTCCTCTTTCCTTTCTCTGCCCATCTCCTCCTTTCTCATCTCTCTATCCATCTCCTCTTGTCCCCCCCTCTCTCTCTATCAATCTCCTCCTCCCCCTCCTCTCCTCGTCCATCTCCTTCTCCGCCTCTCTCTGTCCACTTCCTCCTCCACCTCTCTCTGTCCACTTCCTCCTCCACTTCTCTCTGTCTGTCCCTCCTCTGCCCACCCTCCATCCATTTCCTCCTCTTCCCTTTATCTGTCCATTTCCTCCTCTCTCTCCCACTGTCCATCTCCTCCTGTCCCCTCTTCTCAGTACATCTCCTCTTCTTTCCCTCATATTACCATGTCTCCCTCTCTCCTATCTCTGTCCATCTCATCCTCTTCCCTTTCTGTTCTTTTCCCCCTCCCCTCTCTCTGCCCATCACCACCTACTCCACTCCATCTCCTTCTTCCCCCTCTGTCTCTGTCCATCTCTTCCTTTCTCCTCTCTGTCTATCCATCTCCGGCACCCCCTTCTCTCCCCATGCTATCATGACCTGACCACTGTAATAGGGGGTTGCTGGTTCTTACCACCACTGTATTTCTTCCCAGTAAGTAATGTGGGTACCAAGTCTTGTTGAAATCGATCCAGGGGTTTAGTAGCTGTATCTTACCCTTGGCTTTGCATGCATATGCACATATCACATATATTTCATGCATATTTAATATATTTCACACATATTTGCACCCATATTTCACATGTATTGCTAGCAAGTTTACCCAGCAGTTTCTTTTTCTCGCAGCTTATTGTTTACGTAGTGATACCTTCCGAATCATGTATTGCACAATGATATAGTGTCACAGGTATGTACAGTGGTATATGTGGCTACTGTCTGTAAAATGTGTTGTGAATAGAGTCAGCAGTAAAGAAATAATAAATTAAAATATCATGCATGATGTAACATTTTTACATACATCTCAGTGTTTATTGATGTATCTCCTGAACTATGTGTTGTACAATTATAAATTTTTGAGAGTACATTCAATGGTACATGTGAATACTTTCTGACAAATTTGTTGCAAACAGAGTTAGTAGCAAGGAAGTAATAAATTATGAAGTCATGTCTGATAAGGCAGTTGTACTGCATGAAAAGTGAAAATGTGGTACGCAATAAACTTCTTTCCTTTCAGCATTTCTGAAGTGGCAGGACCAGGGGGGAGGGGAAGGGGACAGTGATAAAATGTTTGAAATTAGGTGTAAAGTTGGTTGCAAGTCACTAGGTACACTAAGTACACTCATTTTCAAAAACCAGATGAAAATAGTCTGGCTATTTGCATGTCATGATCTACCCTACATTTTGATCCCCACGATCACCCCTTTGAGAGACAAATGCTTTTAGTTTTACAGTAGTTCTTTCCCAATGGTAAGTGATACATGTACCAACTTTGGTTGAAATTGATCCAGTGGTTTACGAGGACTTTTGGAACATACATATGTACATACATACATAGACTTTTATAACATGTATGGATTAATAAATATACAGCCAGTATTAAGTTATAAATGGTAGATCAACTTGTCTGGACAAATAGAGGGATGGAATCAGCAATAATTTTTATGAGATCCATCTTTAATGTCACCCAAAACTACTTCAAGAAACCACAAAAAAATTAAAGTTCTTTGAACCATGCTTGTCCCGTGTATGAAAATGGATTTATAACTTGGATAAAAAAAACTACAGAAGCTTAATGCAAAACAAAACATAATCTCAACATAATCTGTATAGAGCATTTTGTCCAATAAGATTCAATTTTTTACATCTTTTCAGTAAGGACATTTGTTTGAAACTCTGCTCTGCAGTCATTTTCAGGAAAGATAACCCCTTTAGCCCCCAAAATTATTTCCCTCCAAACCTTTATATGATTTTTTTTTTTAATTCACTTGGGACTTAAACTCAAAAATAGGATGAGTAGGGGATCTATTCTGAAGTCCAGCAAACACATATTTCCTATTAAATTGGGCACTTGCCCACAGGAAAGCAGGTACATTGTCCTGATGCAAGAGTACTTTGCAAATAGAGTTAGTAGCAAGGAAATAATAAATTATGAAGTCATGTCTGATGCGACAGTTGTACTGCATTAAAAGTGAAAATGTAGTAAGCAATAAACTTTTTTCCTTTCAACATTTTTGAAGTGACAAGGCCAGACACGCAAATAGCCAGATAGCCAGACTATTATCATCTGATTTTTGAGAATGAGAGTACTTAGTCACTTGCAACCAACTTTACACATAATTTCAAACTTTTTATCACTGCCCCCCCCCCCCCCCCCCCCCCCACACACACACACACACTGGCCCTGTCACTTCAAAAATGTTGAAAGGAAAAACATAATCGCTTACTACATTTTCCCTTTTTATGCAGTACAACTGTGAGTAATAAGAGCCAGAAACCTTTTTACTGCATCCGTGAACATTACTGGTCTGGGTCAACAAACATGTCCCCCCACTCAGAATCCATTTTTCCGTATGCAAAAATTCTTATAGTATATTATGTACCCATTTGTATGACATGTCTAGCATCTCAATAATCTCACAAATCATAATGTGATTGTCTCCTACCGTTATGTTTTCATACCAAAAGATTTCCAGTGAGCGTATTGGAAGTCTTTTGGTCCGAATACAGCTAGTTAATTTGTCTGTTTTTTCTTTTTACTTCTTTTGCGTGTCATGCAAAGTCATCTATTAACTTCTCATATCTTGTTTTTGCTAAATGTAAGTTCATATACTTGAGAGAAGAAGTCTACTGAATGATCGTGTGAAATACAAAGTGTAAATATAAAAATATTAGATATGAGGATGGAGGATTTATTTTCATAGAGTTAGGGAAATAATAATTTCTTCTTTCAACACAATATCCTATTTAATTTTCACAATCATTGTTAACTGATATTTGAAAAAAAACAATAATTTATGTGCCACTAGTGTTACTTGTCATCTGTCATTTCAATGTAAGGATGGGAGCTATAGCTTTGGTTTCTAAGATTAGGTGTCAAGCTGCTTTTGTTCTGCAATTTAATGTCACAACTTTCGCTGTGAATAAAACAATAAGAGCCATTGTTTGGACACCACAAGAAACTATACAGTCCACACACAGAAACTGGTTACATACAGTCACCCACAGAAATGTAGTCCCCTATAACCTGATGACACAACACTTCACATACAAAAGAACAGCGAGCAGACAGTTAAAACATTTATTTAACTAATTTTGAAGTGTTGGCAGAAGAGCCAACACCATGTTGCTAGAGGAGGCCGAAATGCACGCTGTTAAGCTCACGCAGATTGGCGTGAGGTCGGGAACAAGGTAAAGTAATTATCCTATAAAGAAAAAAACGTAGTTCTTGGAATACTTAACTTTAATCCACAATTGGAGAACATCTCTCTTGACTGTACATGCTTCAAGATAAATATCAAATGCTATGGCGCCTTGCTAGGTCGTAGCAAATGACGTAGCTGAAGGCTATGCTAACTATCGTCTCGGCAAATGAGAGCGTATTTGTCAGGGTTGCATCGCTAGCAAAGTTGGCTGTACAACTGGGGCGAGTGCTAGTTAGTCTCTCTAGACCTGCCGTGTGGTGGCGCTCGGTCTGCAATCACTGACAGTGGCGACACGCGGGTCCGACGTATACTAACAGACCGTTGCCGATTTAAAGGCTACCACCTAGCAAGAGTGGTGTCTGGCGGTGACACCACAAATTTTATGGTATATTGCTACAAGGTTTAAAAGAATATTCACTTCATTTCTTTTAGACATAAATTTTACAACGCTGCTGGAAGTTAACAGCATGCAATTTGAATAGCTAAATCAAGTTTTTATGCTATTGCTACACCAGCTGTAATGTAGAATAGGCATAAAGTGTGGCCTTAATGCAGTGTTGCATTAAATTGCATGCCTTTATTAAAATATTCCATTCTAATCTCTCCATAAACACTTTCCTTTCAGGCATTACCACAGTATGGAAGTATTTGCAACTTTTGATATTTTGGATTCAAAAGGAGTGAAAGTGGCAGAAGGCCATAAGGCATCATTCTGTCTAGAGGACAACCAATGCATGCCTGGGGTGCGTCCCTTCTACGCCTGTGCCAATTTTGGAGATCAAGGAATTTCTGTAAACTGTTCTGATATTTATAGGCATAATATTGATTGCCAGTGGGTGGATATATCAGAACTGAGTCCTGGAATGTACACATTCAAGGTATGATTTCAGGAAGCACCTTAAAAATAAATAGAATAGAAATGCTTTAAATATAAGAGATGAATTCCAAAATCTTATGATCAGATGTTACTTCTATGCATGATGCAAACAGAAAGGAAAGGTAGTTTTTTGATTAACATATGTTAAGATGTGCAAACACCATACGGCTTTCTGTTGACAACAAAATTCTGTGTATTAAGTACGGAAGTATTGCTGCTTGATTGAAAATTTAGATGGTTTTAATAGCAAAATTATAAATAGAAATGAGTGTACATATATCATGCATTGTATAGTAAAAGGATTAAGTGTTGAATACTCTGGTGATAAAAGCTCTAAAATAGACAAGCTTGAAATTTTTTGTCTGAGTTTAAAAATGTTAAAGTAATTTGTTTAAATGAACACTGGCTTAGTGAAGGTACAATAAAAATCTTAAGTAAAACTGAAAACTTTAAGATAGCTGCCAGCTTTTGTAGGAAAAGTAAGTAACTTGGAGGTTCATGCATACTTATTCATTCAGATTTAGATTACCATGTAAAAAGTGACTTTAACTTTTTAAATGAAGAGTGTAGTTTTGAGGGGTGCTGTGTCAAATTAAGGAACCTACGTGTTGGGAAGTGCCTGTGGTCTAGGGGTAGCGTCTTTGATTCATAATTGAAACATTTTCGGTCCCGGGTTCGATTCCCGCCACTGCCTAAATTTTGATAAATAATCAGCATTGGCGGCCAAAGACTTCCGGCATAAGAAGTCAGCCTCATTCTGCCAACGGCCTTGTCAAAGAGGGCGGAGGAGCGGATACAGGTTCAGGGCACTCTTTTGTCCTAGGGGTGGGAAATTGCTCCTAAAGGTGGAAGAATCAGCAATGATCAACGACATGAGGATGCAGAAGGCAATGGAAACCACTGCATTAAAGACACGTAATGTGTATCCACAGAACATGTGGCCTGTAATTGAAGAAATGTCATGATGATCTCTCCATTGGCAAAAGATTCCAGAATAGTCCCCCATTCGGATGTCTGGGAGGGGACTGCCAAGGGGAGGTTACCATGAGAAAAAGATTGAATAATCAACGAAAGGATAACGTTCTACGAGTCGGGGCGTGGAATGTCAGAAGCTTGAACGTGGTAGGGAAACTAGAAAATCTGAAAAGGGAAATACTAAGGCTCAATCTAGATATAGTAGGGGTCAGTGAAGTGAAGTGGAAGGGAGACAAGGATTTCTGGTCAGATGAGTATCGGGTAATATCAACAGTAGCAGAAAATGGTATAACAGGTGTAGGATTCGTTATGAATAGGAAGGTAGGGCAGAGGGTGTGTTACAGTGAACAGTTCAATGACCGGGCTGTTCTAATCAGAATCAACAGCAGACCAACACTGACAATGATAGTTCAGGTATACATGCCAACGTCACAAGCTGAAGATGAACAGATAGAGAAAGTGTATGAGGATATTGAAAGGGTAATGCAGTATGTAAAGGGGGACGAAAATCTAATAGTCATGGGCGACTGGAATGCAGTTGTAGGGGAAGGAGTAGAAGAAAAGGTTACAGGAGAATATGGGCTTGGGACAAGGAATGAAAGGGGAGAAAGACTAATTGAGTTCTGTAACAAGTTTCAGCTAGTAATAGCAAATACCCTGTTCAAGAATCACAAGAGGAGGAGGTATACTTGGAAAAGGCCGGGAGATACGGGAAGATTTCAATTAGATTACATCATGGTCAGACAGAGATTCTGAAATCAGATACTGGATTGTAAGGCACACCCAAGAGCAGATATAGACTCAGATCACAATATAGTAGTGATGAAGAGTAGGCTGAAGTTCAAGACATTAGTCAGGAAGAATCAATATGCAAAGAAGTGGGATACGGAAGTACTAAGGAATTACGAGATACGTTTGAAGTTCTCTAACGCTATAGACACAGCAATAAGGAATAGCGCAGTAGGCAGTACAGTTGAAGAGGAATGGACATCTCTAAAAAGGGCCATCACAGAAGTTGGGAAGGAAAACATAGGTACAAAGAAGGTAGCTGCGAAGAAACCGTGGGTAACAGAAGAAATACTTCAGTTGATTGTTGAAAGGAGGAAGTACAAACATGTTCTGGGAAAATCAGGAATACAGAAATACAAGTCGCTGAGGAATGAAATAAATAGGAGGTGCAGGGAAGCTAAGACAAAATGGCTGCAGGAAAAATGTGGAGACATCGGAAAAGATATGATTGTCGGAAGGACAGACTCAGCATACAGGAAAGTCAAAACAACCTTTGGTGACTTTAAAAGCAACGGTGGTAACATTAAGAGTGCAACGGGAATTCCACTGTTAAATGCAGAGGAGAGAGCAGATAGGTGGAAAGAATACATTGAAAGCCTCTATGAGGGTGAAGATTTGTCTGATGTGATAGAAGAAGAAACAGGAGTCGATTTAGAAGAGATAGGGGATCCAGTATTAGAATCGGAATTTAAAAGATCTTTGGAGGACTTACGGTCAAATAAGGCAGAAGGGATAGATAAAATTCCATCAGAATTTCTAAAATCATTGGGGGAAGTGGCAACAAAATGACTATTCACGTTGGTGTGTAGAATATATGAGTCTGGCGACATACCATCTGACTTTCGGGAAAGCATCATCCACACAATTCCGAAGATGGCAAGAGCTGACAAGTGCAAGAATTATCGCACAATCAGCTTAACAGCTCATGCATCGAAGCTGCTTACAAGAATAATATACAGAAGAATGGAAAAGAAAATTGAGAATGCTTTAGGAAAAGTAAAGGGACGAGAGAGGCAATTCTGACATTACGGTTAATAATGGAAGCAAGGCTAAAGAAAAATCAAGACACTTTCATAGGATTTGTCGACCTGGAAAAAGCGTTCTACAATATAAAATGGTGCAAGCTGTTAGAGATTCTGAAAAAAGTAGGGGTAAGCTGTAGGGAGAGATGGGTTATATACAATATGTAGAACAACCAAGAGGGAATAATAAGAGTGGATGATCAAGAACGAAGTGCTCGTATTAAGAAGGGTGTAAGACAAGGCTGTAGCCTTTCGCCCCTACTCTTCAATCTGTACATCGAAGAAGCAATGATGGAAATAAAAGAAAGGTTTAGGAGTGGAATAAAAATACAAGGTGAAAGGATATCAATGATACGATTCACTGATGACATTGCTATCCTGAGTGAAAGTGAAGAAGAATTAAATGATCTGCTGAACAGAATGAACGGTCTAATGAGTACACAGTATGGTTTGAGAGTAAATCGGAGAAAGATGAAGGTAATGAGAAGTAGTAGAAATGAGAACAGCGAGAAACTTAACATCAGGATTGATGGTCACGAAGTCAATGAAGTTTAGGAATTCTGCTACCTAGGCAGTAAAATAACCAATGACGGACGGAGCAAGGAGGACATCAAAAGCAGACTCGCTATGGCAAAAAAGGCATTTCTGGCCAAGAGAAGTCTACTAATATCAAATACTGGCCTTAATTTGAGGAAGAAATTTCTGAGGATGTACGTCTGGAGTACAGCATTGTATGGTAGTGAAACATGGACTGTGGGAAAACCGGAACAGAAGAGAGCATTTGAGATGTGGTGCTATAGACGAATGTTGGAAAATTATGTGGACTGATAAGGTAAGGAATGAGGAGGTTCTACGCAGAATCGAAGAGGAAAGGAATATGTGGAAAACACTGATAAGGAAAAGGGGCAGGACGATAGGACATCTGCTAAGACATGAGGGAATAAACTTCCATGGTACTAGAGGGAGCGGTAGAGGGCAAAAGCTGTAGAGGAAGACAGAGATTGGAATACGTCAAGCAAATAATTGAGGACGTAGGTTGCAAGTGCTACTCTGAGATGAAGAGGTTAGCACAGGAAAGGAATTCGTGGCGGGCCGCATCAAACCAGTCAGTAGACTGATGACCCCCCCACCCCCCAACCCCCCCCCCCCCAAAAAAAAAAAAGAGTTGATATAATCTCGATTTATACAGTCCCAGGGAAAGAGATAACTGAGCACTTCCTGCATAAATTCAGTTTTTTCTAGAACACCTTAGTAAAGAAAACAGAAGAAAATTGTAATTTCTGCTGATTTCAATATCAAAGTGTTGAGTGAAAATGATCAAGCATCAGAATTCACTGACTTATTAAAAAAATATATAATTTCAAATTAAATTTTTCAGAATCAACAAGGGAAAATGCTCAGTCAGCTATGTGTATTGACAATATTTTAACAAATTATTTTTCTGAAGATGTACATAAATTTTGTTTAGATTTGGGTATTCTGTTCATTCAGCACTATTAAGTGAGTTGCCCAGATCAAGTGAGGAAGTTCTGTGTAAAAAGGTCTATGTAAAACAAAACTTTAATCAGGAAAACATGATTTCATTTCATGACAAGCTGAATGAGACAGAATGGCACTTTGACAAAAATATTTCAAACATTGCAAATTTTGAAGCATTCTTAAGTAGTTTTTTAAATGTTTTCAATTAAATGGTTTCACCTACAACTTATTTTAATAAAGTGCTAAGAAAAGGCAGTTACATAATGAACTAAGATATAATAAAAATACTGATTTTGTTGAATGTGTTAGACAGTACAAAATTACGTTTAAGAAAGTTGTCAAGGCAGCAAAGCAAATGGCAAATAATAGTTTAATTTTAAGACATGGGAATAAATCAAAGGCAGTGTGGTCAGTTGTGAAATCTGAATTAGGTGTTAATGTGTCTGGTCATGAACTTTGTAAAGTCAAGCTTGAAGATAAGCTTATTGTGAAAACAGCTCAAATTTCAGAATACTTCAATGAATTCTTCATAAATGTAGCAAAATGAGATATCAGTGTTGCAGATTATGACAACAAAGTATGTCCCTTCGGACTTGATCAAATGTTGGAATGCTTCACAAAATTTAAAGTAGTGTCAGTGACAGAAGTAGAAAACATTATATTAACAATGAAAAACAAAAATTCTTCAGGTTAGGGTGGGATACCCATAATAGTTCTCAAATTTGTGTGTAAAATAATAGGACACCCACTATCTTTAATAATAAACCCGTCTTTTGAACATGGATGTTTCCCAGAGATGCTAAAGTGTGCTGTTCAAAAAAAGGTCAATAGAGGATATGGGAAATTATTGTCCCATATCTCTTCTCCCAGTCCTGTAAAAACTGTTCAAAAAAGCTACTGCCATCCAGATTCAAAATTTTATTGAAAAATATGAGATTATTTTGAAAACTCAGTTTGGCTTCCAATGTGGGAAAAGCACTACAGATGCAATACACAAGTTTGTGGATAGGAGTAGCACATCATTAGACAATAAAAATAAAGTCACAGGGATCTCTTGTGATTTCACAAAAGCTTTTAACTCAACAAATCATGCACTTCTTATCCACAAACTTGACATGTATGGAATTAGGGATAGTGTTTTACAGTGGCTTACTGCATACCTGTGCAATGGAAAACAAAGAGTGATTGTCTCTTCAAATGCAGCAAATTGCTTTTCCAGATGGAAGACAGTGACACAAGGTGCCCCTCAAGGTTCTATCCTTGGACCTATTTTGTTTCTATTCTACATTAATGACCTCTCTATCAACCAATATCAGTGCCCCATCGGTCTCATTTGCAGATGACATGACTGTATTAATTGAAGAACAGGAGCCAGAAACTATTCTTATCACCATCATCAATACAATAGATCATTTAGAAACTTGGTTTCATTTCAGTGGATTAACCCTAAACATCCCAGAAGCCCACATGGTCCAGTTCAGAACAAAACAGTCAACATCCCAGTAAATTAAAATAAATCACATAAATCAAGTTCTGGGAGAAGCGGATTCTGTGAAATTTTTAATATTAAACCTAAACAAGAATTTAAAGTGGAATAAATATGTTGAATATCTATTAAACAAACTATGTAGCATTGCACTTGCAATGCAAATATTAGCTAATACCACTGATGTGGACACAAGAAAAATTGCATGCCATAGCTACTTCCAGTCAGTTATACAGTATGGTATTGTTTTTTGGGGAAATTCAAGCAACTTAATGCACATACTGAAATTACAGAAAGGAATTGTTAGAAACATGTGCACTGTACATCCAAGAAAATATTGTTGCTCAGTATTTAAAAATCATAAATTATTAACAGTGGTCTCCCTATATATCTATGATATAATTTTTTAAATATCAATTTAGAATTATACCAGGAGAACTGCTTTGATCACACTTACAATACAAGAAATAAATAAAATTTTATGCTGCCTGCTTGTCGTTTAAAATGATATTCTCAAAGTCCGCAGTGTAAGGAAATGAAAATTTACAAAAAAACTAAAAGCCAAGGACATTCTGAGTGTGAAACTAGATTCACTGAAAAGAAATCTGCATGATATCCTACTTCAGTGATGCTACTATTCAGTTGAGGAATTCATGAATAATGAACTGAATACTTGAGCAGGATGTAATATATCAATTGTCTTTTTATGTAAATGTGTGAATGTATCTTTCTACAAAAAGTTACATTAACATTTCAATCATCTTATTAATCATAGATTTATATCAATGAAATTGTATAAACCATATTTTGATGTGTCTCCTGCACTCTAATCAAATGATTAGCTTTTGCATGTTATGAGACGAATAAATCACAATTCGCATAAGACAGCCCCAGCTCACTTAAGTCATGCTGCAAAGCATGTTTCTATAGCTAAAAATTGTCTGCACACGCAATTTTGTTATGGTTTTCTCAGCACAGAAAGCTGTTGGGTTCTTTGAAACCAATCAGTAAACAACATTAGACATTTCAAATGAGCACCTGATATTTCTGTGATATCCTTATTGAAAACAAAATCACAAAATTATTTCATTCTGTTCATGCCATATTTTCAATAATTACTTCAGCTGAGACACCACAGACACTATCTGAGGGAAGAAACTTCAGTGTTATGGTATAGATGAAGGTATAGAGTAACATATAGGAATAGCTGTTAGGAGCTACTCCTGTGTAATCTGTACATATTACCAGGCCAATTATAAAATTACTTAATGATGGGTTTTTTTCCCTTTTGAATCTCTTTTCTGTCACCCAGAGCTGTAACAAACATTTCAATAATAATTACTTCGAAATAACTTCAGAGTAGAGAAAAACTGACAGCAAGGGCATTGACATTATTTTTATTTTATTTACTAGCTTTACACATGCAACTTAGATCTCCCCATCACTCTGTCCACCTCCTCCTCCCTCCTCCCTCAGACCCTCTCCTGTGTCACCCTGTTTTCACCCCTCCCCAGTGGGAGGTGGTTCATACCACCACAGTATTTCATTCCAGTCAATAAGTGGCATATATACCAAGTTTGGTTGAAATCAGTCCATTGGTTTAGGAGGAATCGTAAAAGAAACATTTTATAATATATATGTAGATATAGACGGAGAACCTCTCTTACACTGGACCAAGGTTTGACATATACAGTATTTTCTACATCAAAATTTCTTAAAGTATGATGATGATTTTAATATGCCGCATGGTAATAAAATTATAGTCATCATATTAATTTTAAAACAAGATGCTGATGTATATAATGACACCTGAAATAACAATATTGATTAAAAAATAATAGCAATAATTCTAGTGATACTATTACTACTACTACCACCACCATCACTACTACTACTACTACTACTACTACTACTACTCCTGCTGCTAGTGATGGTACTACTGCTAATAATAATTATGACAACACTGACAACAGAAAATACAAAAGTAGAGGGTGTTTATAAAGTCACTAGCTGTTTTCCACATAACACATTCCCTGTCGAGGAAGATTTGATATCTCACCTGTATTTCATACCAGCCCACTGGTGATCTGATGAAAACTATGCTGAAGTATGGCTCAGGTCACCAGTGTGCCAAACACCACTAGTGTAATAATAATTCTGTATGATGTCACTACATGAGTGCTTGCTGGGCTGTCTATAGCAAACAGGACATATTGCTGCATAAACTGCTGCAGTAGTGGCCAGCTAGACCCTGCAGTGGCCCTGAAATAATGTTTTTTTGTTGGAAATTTCCACCATACTGCTTTATTTGGTAAATACATATCTTACAGGAAATAATAAAAATAAAGACATTTTCACATGAACTTTGCACTCTTTAACAACTGCAGTCTTAAAAATTCATTCTTGGTTTTATTGTTTTCATTGAAACAACTGATGCACATTTTAGGTTGTTCTGGACAGTCATTGCAGAAGGTTGTAACTTTCTTGATTTTGTTTTCTGCTGCTTTTTTTGTCTTCCTGAGTGAAAACCCTCTTGTAGCCCAATGTGAAGTGTCACTGAAATTTTCTTGCTAGTCTCTTAGTTTTTTGCAAAGTATGGGCTTTCTTTCTTGATGGAGGAGTGGCACAGGTCACATATTCACATAAATGCAAGGCAACAGACTTTTTGAAAATCCGAAGTTCTTCTCCTCAAAGTGCTGTTTTTACAATGCAGAATCCCAGCATTTACTATAGAAGTCCCTAGTAAAAGTTCCATTACTACTTTTCTCCACCATTTTGCCCCTTTCTCAATGGTAAATAATGCGAAGATGTCTGGTCACTCAGATCAATGCTTTTCTTTATTTTGTACTCCAGCATAGCCTTTTCCTTTCCCTGATGGTCTCTAAACCATCATTATGTTCAGGAACCACTGAAATCATTCTAAACCTCCTGTCATCCACCTAGTTAAAAATTTTGAGACTATTATTGTTCTCTGCTCCACATATTTCCCCCTTTTTAAGCTCCTTCTCCACAATATCCTTGAGCAGGCCTGCTCTATTTGGATTAATTGTTCCACTGAGAAGCATATTTATTATCTAAAAACTTATGCACTAGAAAAATGTTTGTATAGAAATTGTCAGCATACAGAATGCAACCTTTTCAAAAAGAGGCTCACATATTTTGTAGTGATAGCCTCAACATGACCTGTAAATTGCAGTTCATCATCTTTCTCTTGGTAGATACGCAGGGCAAAAGTGTAGCCTTCCTCTGTACAAATTTTGTACAGTTTTACACGATACTCACATAGCTTTCCTGTGTATAAATTTTGTACAGTTTTACATTTTACACATGAGACTTGTTGGGGATATTCTGCCTAAAATCAATCTTCCTCTCTAACGATTCATACATTCATCAATTACTACATCTCTTCCATTGGTCAGAGCATTTTGAAAGTTACTCTGCAGATATTCAGCTAACAACAGTACTTTGTAAGACTTGTCATTTATGTTTCTAGGGGCATCATTATCAATAAAATGCTAGCAAGATAATAATGCCATAAATAGATCATGAGGCATAGTGGCTTTTATAACTTTATTTTTGTACAGTGAATTCTTTAAACAATAAAATCAAATATCTGGGACCTCATTTAACCCCATAATTAGCATTATGGCAATAAACTTGTCTATTTCTTCCTCAGAAGTGTCAACCCAACTGGCTAGTTGGGATCGTTTTTTTGCCTGTCATGTTGTACACTTTCTGTACTGCATATCTGTTTGTTTCCAACACCATTTTGTTAAATATGTCTTGTGTTACCAGTATTTTGAAAACACTGGAAGGGGTGTCAAAATTTGTGGATATATTAACTGCTGAATCCCAATTAAAAATTACTCTTGTTATATTTTGTTCAGTTGGTTTCCAAATTGGGATATCATTTTCATTGCCATTATCAGTGTAGTAGCCACCAGAAAGATCGCGGGAGGCGCACATTGGCATGGCGCGTCACGGACGGTAGTTGCCTCAAATAGAGTCCCGTCCACCAGAGGGCACACGAGAATTCGGACGCGACCTCTGCCGGCATGACAACAACAACAACAACAACTCCGGCAGCACGGGCGGTGCCCAGTCAGTTAACATCGGGCATGCCTAGGACACAGTCCCGGTCTACGTTAAGTGAAGTGCGACGTAAACGTGAACAGTGTTACTACACAATTGGCGACGAGTAGGGTTGTTCTTTCGCGTGTTGCGTCGTTGTTCCGGTTTTGCAGCTTCTCCACGGCATGGAGGATTTGGTGCGAGTTTTGGTTGCGCAGCAGACAGAACTCATGGCCACCATGAAACAAGTGCTTCCGGCGTTGCTCTCCACGCCGTCTGCTCCGGCGCCGTTCCCTCCTCCCTTTCCCCCGTATGATGAGACGGTGGAGGATTGGGACGCATATGAACATCGCCTTCGGCAGCATTTCCAGGCGTTTCATGTTGCCGATGCGGAGGTATGTCGTGCTCTCTTCTTGTCTTGGATATCTCCCTTGCTGTATCAAGTTTTGCGGCAGCTAGCGCCGTTGCAGGAACCCTCGTCCTTGTCTTTTGACGCATTGTGTTCATTGCTGTCTTCATATTATCGCCGCCGCACGCATGTTGTGGCGGCTATGGTCGAGTTCTATCAATGCAAGAAACAGCCCCATCAGTCTTACCGGGCGTGGGCCGCTACCCTGCACGGTCTTAGTCGCAAGTGTCATTTTGTCACGGAGCAGTCGCGAGAGTCGTACGCCCACGTTATGGTACGCGACGTCATTGTTCGTTCAGCCCCTGATAGGGAGGTCCGGCAACGGGCCCTGCAGTTAGAAAACCCTTCCCTCGAGGAAGTCCTGTCCATTGCTCAATTGTATGAAGTCTCTCACACAGCAGGTCAACAGCTGGAAGTGTGGTGCGACGTCGCGGCGGTTCAGGGCGGCGCAGCCGCGTCCACTGTGTCAGGGGTGGACGACGTGCGAGCGGTACAATCCGGCCGTTGCGGCCGCTTCCGCACGGCGTGTAAACAGAATTCCGGCCGCCAGCCCCTGTTGCCGTCCTGTGTGTCGTGCTATATACATCATGATCGGTCAGAGTGCCCCCAGCGTTGGGCCGTTTGTCGCAAATGTAATAGAAAAGGTCACATTGCTAAAGTTTGCCGCTCAACCTCAAAAGAATCGAAGGAAGCAGGTACAGAGGACATGGACGTTGACATTCAGGAAGTTTCATCGGGCCAGGCTAGCGACGCATCGGCACGCAAACTCTTTATCGAGGTGTCGGTTCGGTCGCGCCGGTTACAACTGCAAGTCGATACGGGCGCGGCAGTTTCGTTGTTGAATGCACAAACTTATTCCGACCTTGGATCGCCCCCGTTGGCGCCAGTTTACCGGCGTCCACACGGTTATGGTAAACAGTTCATTCCCCTACTGGGTCAATTCACTACCGACGTGACTTACAAATCAGTCACTCGGCCTATTACTTTTATTGTTGTCAGTGATGCGAGCTCACTAACCTTTTTGGCCTGGATGCCTTTCAAGCTTTCGGTTTTTCTATCGCTGACACCATACAGTTGGTCTCCGAAGATGTTCCCTATCAATCATTGGAATCTTTGATCGCCGACTTTCCAGATATTTTTGAGGAGGGCCTGGGGCGTGTTTCAGATTTTGAAGCTCACTTAACGTTGAAGGTGTCGGCTCGCCCACGTTTTCTACGCGCGAGGCAGATCCCCTTGGCTCTCTGCCCTCAGGTAAAGGAAGAGCTAGACCGGCTGACAGCCCTAGGGGTCGTTCTTCCCATTTCTTCCAGTGAGTGGGCTTCGCCCCTCGTTATTGTAAAGAAGCCCTCGGGAAAATTACGTCTTTGTGGCGATTTCAAGGCCACCATTAATTCCCAATTGGTGGTGGACACCTATCCTTTGCCTCGTGCTGATGAATTGTTCTCCTCCATGGCGGAAGGCCAATATTTTTCGAAAATCAATCTGTCGGAGGCTTATCATCAGATACCACTTGATGAGGACTCCAAACGGTTGGCGGTCGTCAACACCCCGCTTGGCCTTTACCAATACCAGCGGTTGGCCTTTGGAATATCCAGTGCCCCGGCGATATTCCAGCGTTATCTTGAGCATGTCACGTCGACAATTCCTCATTGTATTAATTACCTGGATGACATAATTGTCACAGGCCGCAGCACGAAGGAACACTTGCACAACCTTCGCACCCTCTTTCTCAAATTCAGGTCTGTGGGCTTGCGTTGCAACCTGCATAAGTCAACCTTCTTTCAACCATCCATTGAGTATGTGGGCTACACCATCTCTCGGCACGGTATCCAGCCACTAGGCAGTTTGGTCCAAGGTATCGTCAACCTTCCTCGGCCCGCTTCGCTGAAAGAGTTACAAGCTTTTTTAGGCAAGATAGCCTATTACCACCGGTTCATGCCCAGGGCTTCCACTATAGCCCACCCCCTGTACTGCCTTCTGCACAAGGGTGTTCCTTTTGATTGGTCCCCTGCATGCGAGCGAGCGTTCACCTCGTTGAAGGGCCTCCTCACGTCAGCCCCTTGTTTGGCTACTTTTGATCCCCATAAGCCATTGGTCCTGGCTACAGATGCTTCACAGTATGGGGTGAGGGCGGTCCTGGCCCATCGCAATGCAGATGGTTCCGAGCAACCACTGGCGTTTGCGTCTAAAACGCTTAGTCCCGCGCAGGCCCATTACTCCCAGGTGGAAAAAGAGGCTTTGGCCATTGTCTACGCTGTTACCAAGTTTCACCCTTTCTTGTATGGCATAAGCCGTTAAAATCGTTATTTGGCCCCGCCTCTCAGATTCCGGGTAGGGCGGCCCACAGACTACAGCGCTGGGCCTTGTTCCTCTCTAAGTACCATTATGACATTCATTTTCGCCCTACAGGACAGCATGCCAACGCCGACGCTCTTTCCCGTCTTCCGGTGGGCCCGGATCCTACGTTCGATCGAGAGGAGATTATGTGTTTTCATTTGGATGAGGCGTCCCGCCAAGCAGTTGATGGCTTCCCAATCACTAGTTCTCGAGTCACCAGGGAAACAGCAGCTGACCCAGTTCTCTGGCAAGTCGTTCGCCTCATTCAGCAGGGGTGGTCATCCTGCCCTCTGGGCCGGGTCTCGGACCCTCTTCGTAATTATTTTCTTCTACGGGACCGCCTCTCGGTCTTGGAAGGCGTTCTCCTTCTGGCTACCGATGATACAGCTCCTCGCGTGGTTGTTCCTGCGAGTTTACGACGGGAGGTCCTCACGTTATTACATGCGGGGTACTGGGGTGTTTCCCATACTAAAACCTTGGCTCGCAGACATGTGTACAGGCCCGGTATTGACAGAGAAATTGAGCACTTGGTGGCTGCCTGTTCCCAGTGTGCGAGCCAACAAGCATCTCCCAGGGCAGTATTCTCTTCATGGCCGCCGGTAACCCAAGCTTGGGAACGTGTTCACATCGATTTTGCGGGCCCGTTTCTCAACGGTTTTTGGCTCATTGTCATTGATGCTTATTCCCGATTCCCATATGTGGTTCGCTGCTCCCCAACCACTTCAGAAGTTGCAATCCAGGCACTAGCAAAAATCTTTTCTGTGGAATGTCTGCCAATCACCCTGGTCTCGGACAATGGACCGCAGTTTATTTCGCAGACCTTCCAGGATTTTTGTAGGCGCTTCGGTATTTGGCACGTTTGCTCTCCCCCCTTCCATCAACAATCGAATGGGGAAGCCGAGCGCATGGTGCGCACATTTAAGACGCAGATGAAAAAGTAAGTGCACGAATTTCCTGCGGAGGAAGCATTGACAGTTTTCTTGACGGCATACCGGACCACACCAATGGGAGAACGCAGCCCCGCAGAGCTCCTCCATGGGCGTCAACCTAGGACTCTGCTGCACCTCCTCCGGCCTGGTCCTCGCCAGTCTTCACAAAACGGAGTACCTGGCTTTCCACTGGGTATGTCGGTCTGGGCCCGTGGGTTTGGTCGCAATCCACGTTGGATACCAGCGGTGGTCCTGCGCCGAAATGGCCGCCGGCTCTATACCTTGCAGGCGGGGGACCAGGTGGTACGTCGTCACCAAAATCAGCTACGTCCACGTTCGGGCACCCACCCTCCGCCCTCTAGGACACCGGCGTCCCCATTGCTGGCACCTGTGTTGGTTTCACAGGGGACGTTGCCTCCTCTCTCCGCTGTGCCTCTGCCGCACTGCGATGGTTCTCAGCCTTGGCAGCCTCCAGTAGCTCCAGCACCGGCATCGCCATCGTTCGAGATGCCCCAGCGAGAGCCAGCCCCCCTAGCAGGCCCGGTTTCTCAGGAGGTTGGTTCACCTGTGGTCGTTCCTTCCCCTTCGTCCCCGCCACTGGGTCTTGCCCCTCCTGGGGTGGAACAGGATCAGGAGTTCGACGGCTTGTCGCCCGTTCTATCCCGGGCTCCAGTTGTGGGATGACGGGGGCCTCTTCGTGTGGGTCACTTCCAGCCGTATTCGAAGGTTCCGGCTCGAGGGTTGGCAGATCCCCTCGACTCCGGCCATCCAATCGATGTGGAGGTCATCGCTCCTGCCCGACGCTCCACCTTCCGATGCAGTGGATCACAGTGGCTTCACCCCCCTGAAGGAGGAGGAGTGTAGTAGCCACCAGAAAGATCGCAGGAGGCGCACATTGGCACGGCGCCATGGACGGTAGTTGCCGCAAGTAGAGTCCCGTCCACCAGAGGGCACGCGAGAATTCGGACACGACCTTGGCCGGCATGACAACAACAAAAACAACAACTCCGGCAGCACGGGCCATGCGCAGTCAGTTAACATCGGGCATGCCTAGGACACAGTCCCGGTCTACGCTAAGTGAAGTGCGACGTAAACGTGAACAGTGTTACTACAATCAGAGTTACACATGGTATTATGAGCCTCATCAGGACAGGAGTCATTATCACTTACATTTAAATCCAGAGAGGATCTTGACTCTTGGGGATTGTAAGCTAGCTCATCGTCAGATGCAGGAGAGACATCATAATAACTGGAGTCACTTTTATTTAGGTAGTAGTTCAGATAGTAGCATAACTCTCCTCATCTGCTGGTGTAATACATCTCCACTTCCTTGTTACTGGCAGCCCAGAAGCAGTTGGATCCATTTCTAGCTAAATATGCAATGAAATGTCATTATATCTTGTGGCCAACCATAACTACTATAGAGCATAAACAATCATGTCATAACTTTCAAACATACCTTCAAGCAACTATTCTTGGCTGCTAGCACTAATACAATTTTAAAGCAGTTTTTCTTACCTGCAAACACTAACAAATTCCAGTTTTAATGTACAACAATATGTGACCTGTTTTCTGTAGCATTTGGTGCTAAAAGAGTGCAGCACAAACAATTGGGACACAGTAAAAAGTGTTATCAGGTCACCATTGGGCCAAATGGAAGCAATAACACATTTGAATTATTTATCTCATTGTAAAACAGAATATATACCTTTGAGCCTTTTCCAGCTTAAAATTTGATGTAACAATCGCTTCCACAATTTCAGGAAGTCACCAAAATTCATGTCAATTGGATGTAAATAATTGCATTGGGACACGTGGTGCGCAGAGCCACAGGGAACATGTTAAACACTTTATTATAGACTATAAACATGAACATACACTTCTTAACACAAATTCAGTGCATTTCATTGTGATGACCCTGCTAATGTAAGCACACTCCTGTGTAGCCCAAAACAAGCTCACTAACATATTTATTTGTTCCACAGCTACAAATATATGGCTTTCCAATTGTTGACAATTAGTGATTTTCACTTGATATTCTTCAGAGCTGGTAAATTTCCAGAAGATAAATCCAATGGGGTCAAATTGGGCAAGATAGGAGCCCTAAGTCTCAGTGATGTACGGCCAATCTGTCACCCAGGGAAAGTGGCATTCACCTGTAGTCCTAGACAGTTACAGAAAAATGTGGAGGTAGTCCATCTTCTTGTCAGATGATAGTATCTAGAATGTCATCCTGAATCAACTGAGGCTCCAGAAATTATTCCATTAGGTCAGGATAGGTGTGACCTGTTGCTATTATCTCAGCAAATATGAACAGTCCGTACACTATTGATCTTGTGATATTCCACACACTTATCCTTTGGCATTTCCTATTCCTATAATGCATATGGCTGTTCTTTTGCCAAATCCTATAGTTATATCAGTTCACACACCCACAGTGTGAAGTGTTGCCTCATCACTGAACTGACTGTGCTGCGTTACATATGCATTTATAACAGCATCCAATTATTCACAGAGCATAGTGCAAAGTTCATAGATAAGTGAGTGGCCCAAAGACTTCCTAAATGATAGAATCCAGTATGTTGTCCTCAATGGCAAGTGTTCACCAGAGACAAGAGTATCATCAGGAGTGCACTAGGGAAGTGTAATAAGACTGCTGTTGTTCTGTATATACATAAATGAACAAGAATGTGAGAACTGTGGTAGGGAAGGGAAATGGTTGACTTCAGTTTATTGGGAAAATTATAGGAAAGAACGGCTATAGAGAAAATCACATATAGGATGCTTGTGGGACTTATTCTTGAGTACTGAGTGTTTGGGATCCATAGCAGGTCAGATTGAAGGAATATGTCAAAGCAATTCAGAGACGGGCTGCTAGATTGTTACTGGTAGGTTCAAACAACATATCACTGTTACAGAGATGCTACAGGAACTCAAATTGGAATCCCTGGAGGGAAGGCAACATTCTTTTTGAGAAACACTATTGATAAAATTTAGAGAACTGGCATTTGAAGCTGACTGCCAAACGATTCTGCCACTGCCAATATACATTGCACGGACCATGAAGGTAGGATACGACAAATTAGGCCTCATATGGAGGCATATAGACATTCACTTTTCCCTTGCTCTATTTGTGAGTGGATCAGGAAGGGAAATGACAAATAATGGTACCGAGCACCCTCCACCATGCACTGCACAATGGCATGTGGAGTATCGATGTGGATGTAGATGTAGATGTGGATGTAGATGTAGATGTAGATAGCCTGTCTGGTGGCATAGTCCTCATATCCAAGTTCATGAACAATTTCAATGTGGTAAGCACCTTTTTTAAATGAGTCAGAGTTTTCCACATAAAGGTGTGTGCAATCCCAAGTTCCCTACTGAGCCTTCGTTGATGCTGAGGGGCTGGAAGTAACCACTTCCTAGATGATTCCACTGTTTCATCTGCTACCACTAGCCTTCCCAAATGCTGTTCATTAGTAACAAAATCAGTTTGCTTGAATTTTTTGACCATATTCTTAGTAGCATCTCTGGTAGGACGTGGTTTTTGAAATTTATGCATGAAATTATTCCATGCCTCCTTATATGACATTCCACATAGTCAGTCAGCAGCAACAACTGTTATTTCTTCTACTGTGTACATTCTTTTAAATTAGCTGCAAAAAAGTCAAAACTTAAACGTTAAGACAGAAATGGTTAGAGACTTTACAAACATCCCATATTTATGGCTGTGCAAAGAAGAGATTTTATGATATAGTGAGTTCCGAGGAAGAAGACTACAGCATCTACGAGTTTTGGGAAAAAAGGAAGATCTGATGGGAGAGACTTTTTTTAAATTATTACTAATGATAAAGGTGCAATCAGAAGATATGAAAGATAGCTACTTAGCTTTAATGGAGTAAGAGATGCATAGAGAGCAAAGGCAGGTATTATTGATGTTTTATGTGGTCCAGCCACATTAATCCGACCACCACCTATGTTCAGCATCAGAGTGCAATAACCACTCACAGATGTCAGGTGCCAGCACTAGCTGTGGATGATATATTAAGCATTTAGGAGGAGGGGGATGAAATGGAAAACAGTGCAGTCATTGCTGTAACGTGGAAATGGAGTAAAAAAAAGGGCATGATCATTGGCTTTCAGGCCAAGGGTGAAATCATTTCTGAAACCAGTAATTTTGTAAACTGTTCATGAGATGCAGTGGTCAAAGTATAATATGCATGGCAAAATCTATCTAAAACCATCAACAAGCAACTGTGATGGATCACGAGCCATAAATGAGGGGGTGAAAAACAGTGGCAGAGAGATGTGTGAGAGAACAGATTTGCAATGTTGAGCAACTGATGACCCAGATGAACCAAGAGGCTGCCAATTGTGTCTCCTCAATGATTGTTGAGAGAGTGTTGCTGCATATGTGCCTCCACAGCAAGACCTGGTTCATGCACCTATGCTGACTGCTGTTCATTGGCAACAAAGGCTGAAATTTTCTTAGCAGTACCGCAACTGGACATCTGCGGAGTGGTGACAGGTGGCTTTTTCAGATGAATCACATTTTATGCTCCATCGGACAGATTGCCAGTGGTGTGTATGGTGTAAAATCTCTGAAAACTAACACCCTGCAACAATCATTGGAAGACTCCAGGCTGGAGAAGGAGGCGTTACAGTCTGGGGAACGTTTTTATGGCATTCCATGGGTGATCTCATCATTTTGGGAGGCACAAAGGATCAACAGATGTATGCATCTGTCCTTGGGGACCACGTCCATCCATACATGCAGTTCGTTTTTCCTCAGCATTCTGGAATCTACCAACAAGACACAGCTTACAGTGTAAGTGCATGGTCTTAAGAGCATCAGAATGAGTTTGCCATACTTCCCTGGCCACCAAACTTGCTGCATTTAAACCCAATCAATAATCTGTGGAACCACCTCAATCAGGCAGTTCATGCCATGGATCCTCAACTGAGAAACATGGCACACCTGACTGTGGCACTGGATTGACATGACTTCACATCCCTGTTGGTACCATCCAGAACCTCATTGACTCTTTTCCTGCACATCTTGCATTGGTCCATACTGCAATAGGTGGTTATTCAGGCTTCGGACAGGTGGTCACTTTAATGTGATTGGACAGTTAGTGGGTATATTGTTAGCCATATTTTGAAGTTGGAAATGTCATTTGGTTTTCTGTGTAATGAGGGAGATCATTCCAGAGGCTGCTTTCTGCTACTGAAAAAGACTTAGAGAAAGTGGCCAAGTAATGAGAATGAGTGTTTCTGCTTTGTTGTTCAGACTAGAGAGTGAAGGTGGAGAAGAGATATAAGTAACTGTATACAGATAAAAAGGTAAAGGAGACAGGGTGCATAGAAATTTCTGTTTGTCTGTGTGTAGCCAGGATAGCAATGCATATTATGGTAAAATTATGATCAAAAAGTCAAATGTTGGATGTTATGCTGGGGTTACCTACGGCTATGAAAGAAGCTAAGTGTGTGAAAAATATTATTACTAAGGTGAACTCAACATTCTTATGTTCATACTTCACTGTTGTTGATCACTCATTTTAAATTATGTCATCAACTAGTAGTTTAATAACACACAGCATAAATAAAAACATTGAATTTTTTTTCAATATATGAACTTTTATGATTAATGAAAATGTCAACATCAAAATTACTTCTTTGTTTCAGGTATCAATAAATCCAGAGTTCAAAGTTGCTGAGATGACATATGAGAATAATGCTGCTGTTTGTTCTTTGTATTACTCAGAATCATTTGCACATGTATTCAACTGCACAATACAACGGCCATGAGCATATGAAGGATAATAGAAGATGAAGATATATGGTGATGAATGTTAAAAACACAACATATTTTCCTAACAAGAAGACAATTTTGTTCTTCAAGAACTGAGAAGTGTTGAACAATTAAGGACATGTTAACTTATAATGTAGCAAACTACCTACATAACTGCACATGCAACCATAAACTAAAAAGTGTGTATATATGTTGTTTTTTCTGTACATAGTGCACAAATATTTAAGAAGTTTGAACATTTTAAATATTTTTCAGTCTCAGTAATAAATTCATTTAACAATCAATTTGTACAAAAGTCTCAATAAATGTGCTTTTACAAACTGATGGCTTGCACAAACAATTCAACTACCTTCTTTTTGGACATTTCCTGTAATTATATTCACCTGACATTTGTATAAATCTACAGAAATATTGTATAGTGGATGGTGGAGAGTATTTCTATTGTTCATTGTTTACCCTTTCTTTCTCATATCACTTGTGAATTCCTGTGAATTTTCGAATACTTATAAAAAGTGTACCACTCCTTTAGGGTTAAAATTATGTGACTGTAAGAAGGTCCTAAATTGAATAATTTTAGAAAGGAAACTAATGGTCAAAAAAGAAAGTTTAGTTTTCTTTGACTTATTAACACAAATAGCTTACATAAAATAGTAATGAGTTAAACTCAACCACTATTACTCAGAAAGACAGCCACCTGTCACTATATAAAACAAAGATGCTGTAACTTACCAAATGAGAAAGGACTGGTAGATAGACACAATAAAAAAAACACACAAACACACACACAAATTTCAAGCTTTCGCAACCCAAGGTTGCTTCACCAGGAAAGAGGAAAGGAGAGGGAAACACGAAAGGATGTGGGTTTTAAGGGACAGGGTAAGGAGTCATTCCAATCCCGGGAGCAGAAAGACTTACCTTAGGGACGTTAATTTTTTAGACTAAAGTGAAAATAAAAATAAAGGTGAACTAGAAAGCAACTGGAGTTCTGGTGTGAAAAAAGTTGAAAAAGTGTTGGTTAAAGCTGAGCACAATCCCGGGATTGCAATGATCCTTACCCTCTCCCTTAAAACCCACATCCTTTCATCTTTCTCTCTCCTTCCCTCTTTCCTGATGAAGCAACCTTGGGTTGTGAAAGCTTGAAATTTTTTGTGTGTGTTTTTTTATTATGTCTATCTACCAGCACTTTCTCCTTTGGTAAGTCACAGCATTATTGTTTTTTGAATTTTGGATTTAAAGGCATTTGAACCCATTGCTTCTCCATCAATACTCTCCACATTGTGTTCTTTGAATTGAGTTGAAGGGTGCCTAATCGTAAAATCTTTTACCATCCAATCCAAAAGCAACTTCCCAATTACTACAGAGCAAGCAACCTATTCTTTGTGGCTTTAATAATCCAGTTTCTCATATGTTTCTAAGAATGGCAATAAACTTCCTGCAATTAGCTTTATGCCTGCAGGACAATTTTTCTAAGTGCATATGCTCAACTTTCTAGGCAATACATTTGCTCCACTGTACATTAAATGCTTGTCTGTAAGCTCCTCATATGCATTTTGAACTGCCAGTTAGTAAACGTAAACAGTGTTGAACTCCACCATGGATATATGAAAGGCAACTGCAAATTGGTTTTTAAGGTACAGCTTCCAACATTGTTGTTGCAGGCAGTGTACTGGTTGTTACCTATCTCGTTTCTTAGATAACTGAAGAATTGTGGAATCTTACGCAGTATATTGTGGTAGGACCACTCTCACCACGTGTTTTTGAATGAGAATAATACGACTAGTTCCAGCACAATTTCAGCAAGCCTTATTTTTTAGTAGCTGCTGAAAGATCACACACTGCAGATCTCGTTTGTCTAGGTGGTTCTCGAAGTTTTGTCTGCAAAATAATCATTCCAACAAGCATGGCCTGGGTCTTCTTCTTGTTTGAAATAAACAACACCAGATCTGAAATACTTTCAGCTAAAATTATATTTATTCGTACTTTTTGTTAGTAACTACACCATTTTCACTATGAACATTGATACTCTAAATCCATTACACTGCATTTGTCACATAAACATGTCCATCTCCCTCCAATACAGACAAAGAAGTGGCGGGCAAGCCAACATGTGCCCGAAAGTTGCAGACATTCCTGCATTCTAGATTCTTTGGTCTACTGACCTTAATAAACTCCAAAGATACATGTAAATAAATACATATAAATATACAGCATTTAACATCTTAAACGAATCCATTATTTATCATAAAAGAAAATATTCATAATTAAATAAATTAAACATATTTTCTGGCAACATAATGAAATTACCTTAACTCCTTACTGTGGGCATCGTACTTTTCGCATGAGATAAACATTATCTCTGACAGTTAATTACATTAAAGCAGTTAGGCAGTTGTATGTCATGCAATAAGTAGTTTAAGAAACTCACTTTATTATAGGCCTTTGCATATTCCCCAGTTCAGACTACAGATTTTTCTCTCCAGGCTTCACAGTGTGCTAGACTTGGTTCTTAAGAATGACGTGATGTGGGGCGGCGGGTGGAATAATTGTTATATAAATGTTCCTATTATTTATGCTGTTGTTTGCCGTTCTCAACACTGGCTCTCTAACTACAATATTGGCAACCAGAAAGTGATTAGCAAAATGTGAAGCCTGTAATTAGAATTCCTAGTGCCCACTTCATCTGAGAAATACATTTATAGCTACAGCTTATAGCTCTGAGGAATTAGGAGATCGTCTGGGATTCATAATCAAAAACCATTTTCTCTAAAATGTTCACTATATTCTAAAAGTCACAGACCAAAAAGAATACACACAATCCAACTACCAGAGCAGTTCAGAGTCTAATGCGCTGATGCAACTATAATTGTTCAAATTAAATGTTTAGGTGAATGCTCGCCATAATTTGATGATAATGTTCATCAAACGCCACGCTAAATAATGGTAGAATGTCTGTCCCGCGGCGGTACATGAAAATACAACATACACAATCTGAAGATAGATCATTGAAGTCATCCCAGAGTTAACACTTCATTCGAAAACCATTTCATGGTTACGCGTATCCTGAGTAACTTATTACGGCATCCGAGGCTGTTTATAGCAATGATACCGATACAACGTGACTCCCGGCACAGGTGGTGCGCTAATCAGCGTCTGGAGAGAACTGGGGCCTTTTTTCCTCGCGCAGCATTCTTATATATAAAGCTGCGGTGCGGACGACTAAGGGAACGCCTGATCAAATCCACTCTCCCGACTAGCCGCTGGGCTAGTAATGCACCACTTTAAGTTATCGAATAAATCATTGCTTCCTTTGCTGATGGCCGATGAAGCTCTCAATTTAAATGTGCAATCAGCACACAAGTAAGTAATCATAATAAAAGTCTGACGTGGCTAAGTCAAATATTTTGGGCGAGGGAATTAATTTAATTACACTACACGCAGTAGACAAGCTCTGAACTTGCCCTTTGGAGATACGCTATCGCTATAGTTTTATAGTTATTCCGTTGAAACGTCTCACATCTTTATGATTATAGCGGATCTCCCTTCTACTTAAATTTAACCATCCTAGCCTTATTTATTCGCCTACTTAATCTATCTTGCTTCCTTAATTTTTAAGACAAAAACCAGAAAATCATGAATTTCAAATAAAATTTTAATTTGTGAGATCCAGAATACTGTTTCTACTAAATTATTATGCAAAAGGAATCTAAATATAAATTTTTAAGTTTCTAGCTCTTTTCTGTTGCGCCAATGATTTTTACAGAAAAAGTCTAAATTTCGAAAATGGTTAAAGTTATTGAACTGATATTCAACACATATTGATTTAGTATTACTCCTGACATGCTAGAAACGTTTCAGGTTATTTACTTGATTTTTCAAGTATTGCGCAACATTTATGACGTCAGAGCTAGTTACAGCGGACTGGCTGGCACACAATGGAAAGACTGATGTGAATTTTATACGGCGTGAGTAGGCTGCTTCCCTACATCACCCTTTACTTATTTTTTTTATTTTTTTAAGGTAAATGCAGAAAAGAAAAAAAATTAATTACAAAAAGGGAAGCAAGAGTACAGCTTAACTCCCTATGAAAAATTAAAATTTAAATGTAAACATATACAAATATTAAAGGAAAACTTATTACCTACTTCAATTATTTAAATTTCTGGCATGTTCACTGCTTAATAAGCAACATTATCACTCAAAATTTAAGCAAAATCAACGAAACCCTTTGGCATACATATTGCCTTAGACAGACAAACACATAAAATATGTAAAATTATGAAAATCTTAAATCCATTAAATACATTTTTACATACACAAATTCAAAGAAAATAACACAGTTATTCATGATACATAAACAGATAATTATATCTTAGCAGTCTTTTCTAAACCTGAAACAAAATTTCACAAATCATGACAATTTCATTTTTACACACGTGGTTGTAGCCGCTTTGGCTGGCGTTCTACACTTCCATTCACAAGGGTAGAGGAGGGGAAGTTGCTATGGTGTGCGTCCTTCACGTTCACTCTAAATTACATGGGCTAAAGGTGAGGGGTCACTGTGAGTTGTGTCCAAGTCACTCCATGCTTTCACGCAGCTACCAGGCTGCCATTATCTGGTTTGTCCTGTAGAACAAACAAAAAGAGTTCCTCAGACTCTGTTCACTTAATATCTAAGGGTGGGTCACAATGAAATGGGGATATATACATTTTATCTTTGAATATGTTACTGGAACAGAGTTAACAGAACTTTTTCAATTTTACTCTCGCGGTTACTTAACTGTCATAAAATCAGTAAACAAATGGCTCAAAACACCGTTAGTCACGTACTAGAGAAAATCTATGCTCAAGGCATACAATCATAAATCCTATTTAATTTCAATTTACTATTTCTGGGCCGGAACACTGAACCAATGCTCGGTAGATTCCTGATACATTTGTATTTTATTTACTTAGCTGACTCATCTTCGATTACCTTATTCTTGGAGATAGTAAGAGTATATTTGATTAGCAGTTGTCTTCTCAGCCTCTTTGTACATGTGAGTAACTTGTGGTAATAGTACAGTTCTGAGTGTTCAAAACACACTATGTTTAGTTGACTACTAAATCCACGTATTGGTCCTCTGCTGCTGTGTCAGTTCCACATCTGCAGTTATGTACTTACTTCATCGAAGTGTATTTATGCTGAGCTATAAATAATGTTTCACCTCTGCCATTATGTTACTCAATTATGTTGCTATTGTATGTACTTATTTAACACTCACTCTATTAACATTTAACGCATAGGATAGCACATTTATTTCATATCTATAGTGTATTGCAGCTGATCAGTTTGCTCACGTGGCAATCCATTTCCACTCGATTGGACGCTGAAACCACAGGTAGTCTCTCTCGACCTACCACTAAAGTGCATTAAGTAATTATGGATGAGCATAATGCTAAATTCCTTAAACCTATAGGTCACCATGAGCTGCTCTGTCTCATCTAACATAAGGGTACCTATGGTTGCATTCACGCCTCCAACTCATAACCTCAATACGTGTAGGTGTGTCCTGTCACACACTACACCAAATAACGGCCAGCTCCAACCTTATAAATATTTCAAGGACATGTCCTTCACGTCTCAACCACAAACACTGTTCAATTCTATTACGCTGCCATTCCTTGCTACACAAGGTGAGTTCATATTTACAACTTATCTGCATATTTTTCATAACACTAAGCAATCTCTTTTACCATTAATTAGTTAGCTCTACAGCATACAATAGGTTTCACTGCCACTTCAGATCCTGCTTGTACACGAATTTGTATTTTTTTTTTTTTAATTACTGTTGGTGGACCATTTCCAATAAAACAACAACTTTGTACTTGTAATATTACCAAGGCTCTATACATAATTGTTACTCAAATACCTTTGTATCTTAATTACATCATACTTCTCTGTTGTTTATGTCACTGTTAGGTTTGTCACATTAGGCATTTTCTTCAATAATTGGTAGATAGAATGGTTACAGAACTCGTGGCTTGATAGCCATGACGGAAAATTTTTTTGTATTGCAAAGAAGGGGTCGAAACTTTGGTGGATAGGAAAGATGAAGAACGAGTGAGACCTGAAAAGGAAAGAAGATCTCACACAGCTGGGACTGCACAGCTGCCACACTGTGTAGAGGTTGCAGAACAACCTCCTCCCTACATAATTCATTAGTTTATTATTGGCTTGATAACTGTAATGGAAAATTTAATTTGTTGGAAAGAAGAGGTCGAAATTTTAGGTGGATAGAAAAGATGAAGAGAGAGTGAAATCTGAAATGGGAAAGAAGATCTCACACAGCTGGGACTGCACAGCTGCCACACTGTGTAGAGGTGACAAAACAACCTCCTCCCTACAGAATTCATTAGTTTAGGAAAAGTTTCGTATTGGGAAGAAGGGGTCAAAATTTTTGTAGATAGGAAAGATGAAGAATGAGTGAGACCCGAAATGGAAGGAAGATCTCACACAGCTGGGACTGCACAGCTGTGTAGAGGTTACAGAACAACCTCCTCCCTACAGAATTCATTCACTGCCAATGAACTTCTTTAGGTCGATCACGTTCCTGAGACCTAATAGCTTTTTACTCTTAGGGTACTCTGGCCTACATGCATTGGCATGTGGTTTTCTGAAAAACACTTGGCCAGGTTTCACCTTTAATTGACATTCATAACCTTTGACCACGCCAGGTTGATTTGAAAATACCTTATGATGCCTTTTTAAAACCTGTCTCAGTTCTTCCTTCTGATTAGCTGAAATTTTATCGATTTCCTGCAATTTATATTCTATCTTGTCCAAAATAATTGCTTCTTCTCATTCTTCTGTGTTTAGCTTACTTTTACTAAAATTAACACCTTCGTCCCAATATCTCCTATTTTTCAGAACTCATATAGGCAGCTCCCAAGTTTCATCATTAGTTACTACATGTTTATCAATAAAAGGTACCGTAATTACTCCGGTTATCGGCAAGACCAATTTTAACTGGCTTCTTTCAAAGTCAACAACACTCTGATATTTTGACAAGAAATCTATGCCAATTAAAACCTCAATACTGAGATTGTTTACAATTAAGCATGGATGATCAATTAAATTACCATTAATGTTAAAGGGCAGCAAAGCTTCTTGTTTTACCGTTTTTGACACCTTGCCAGTAGCACCAATTATTCTTAGTCCTGATACCCTCATTACTGTAAGCTTGTCTTTACCAGGTAATGCATCAAAGAAAGACTGAGATATCGCACTCACCTCACTTCCACTGTCTAAGAGACAACGTACATTGATACCCAACATATTCACTATTATTGTAGGATGGCTTGTTCTAGTTTGTACAGGTGGTTCCTCAAACTCATCCAATAGTTCCTTTTGGTTTGTCTCCAACTAAAGTGATCGACATCTGTCTTCATTACATTTAGGTCAAAGTGTGTAGGGGTTTCCTGAATTACATTTTCAGCTGCCTTTTCCAGTCGGTCTATTAATTTCAAATTGAAACACCGCACGACTTCATTACATTTAGTTTGCTGAACATGACCCAAATTACTGTAGTCTGAGCGATTCTGCGCCTCCAGACCGGGCATAACACTAGTTACAGCTAAACCACTTTCACTATTATCGTCGGGTTCCTTCTCAAGTGACAACTGGTCACAGCTACTGGGTTCATCGATCCCCAACAGGCTATCCTCTACATTCTCACTTACCTCTTGTCCTAAATCTATTAGTACAGTATCAACATCCTGCACAGGCACTTTAGATAAGAGCACATCATCCTCATCGTAAATATAAGCATGACTTTCTTCTGCTTCTTCACCTGACAATTCAGTATTTTGTAGCTCTTCCCTACCGTTACACTGCTGCACCTTCTCTTTCTCTTCCCACTTAGAAAGCGTCTCTAACATGGTATCTATCAAATACTGTGGGTGATCTAATATTTCTGCTGTATCCTTAGAGGCTATTGACCCCTCATCCACATGTTCAGTCTGAGTATTCTGATCTGCCTTACCAATTACTGTAGTTACTGGCTTAGGAAAAGTAACCGCCTGGTGAGTGCCAGTGTCCTCATAGACGGGAACTAGTTTTCCTGCCTCGGCCTACTACTGTTTCCTTTATTTCCATTATAGTTAACTGGCACAGCATTGCTTCCCGCACTGTTGTTTACCTGCATAATTTTGTTTGGAACAAAATTACTATCATTTGGATGCCATTGTTGGTTCTGATAATTATTTCTCCAATTCCTACCTCTCTTAGGGTGGCAAACACCTACTGTTCTGATGTTTACATTGCCATTCTGCTCGTTCTTAAAACTACTACTAGTGTTATTAGCATTTCTGTTATTACGTGCTTGCACGTTCCAAATATTCAATGAAACGATCCAGATTGTCTCTAGGGGCAGATATAATTCTAGTTTGCCAATACCACGGCAGTTTGGCTTCAAGACCTAGTATTATCATTTCAGGTTTTAGCTTTTCGGCCAAATGTGACAAACGTGAGATCCATGACCTGGCAAACTCTTTAATAGATTCCTTGCCTACATTGAAGCGTTTTCCACTGCAAAATTCTCTCAATACTTCATTTTGCTTATTACTAGACCAATACTCATTAATGAAAGCTGTTTTAAATTCCGCTAATGTTTTACACTTCAACATAACATCAGCTGACCAACGCATGGCGTCACCTGCTAAATGGCTCCTAATAAATGAGATTTTCTCTTGTTCAGACCAAGTTGGTGGAATCACATCTTCAAAATCGTTCCAGAAATCTAGCAGGTGGATATTTTTATCTGGATTGAACCGCAAGAACTGCCGACACCCGATAAAAGCAGCGTTTGCAGCTACAACTTGTTGTCTACTACCATTACCAGAAGTTACTGAAGCTACTTTACTCTCAATGTTAGTAATGCTAGTACTAATATTTTCTACTCTCATTTCAACATTATCTACTCTTTGCACAATATGAGTAGTATCAGCTTTGATTGCGTCTACTTCTGCTTGACATATGTTTACTTTTATATTAACATCTTTAAACCTATCTGAGCACAGTTCAGATTCCGCCTCAATCTTTTCTGTTAATTTGTGCTCCAGCTTCACATCTTCCATTTGGAAGTCTTTGCGAACCTCAGCAACTTTGGATTTTACTGTTTTATACATCTCAGATAACTGTTGAGCAACCTTTTTCTTAATATCCTCATGGTTGTAATCAATTTTATAATACAAACTGTCCAGATCCTCTTTCAACTTATTGCAACCAGCCTTGAAGGTATTGTCAATTACCTCCAATCGTTTATTAAAATTAGTTTGGCTGCCCACAATCCCATATTTTAATTCAGAATTATTGGATTCTAATTTATTGTTCATTGCCTCAAACCGTTTATTAAAATTAGTTTGGCTGACCACAATCTCATACTTTCATTCAGCATTACTGGCTGACAATTTTGCATTACTGGCAGCTATTGCTTGTAATATAACATTTAAATCAATAGCCCCAGTATCTTTGGGTTGCTCACTAGCTGGTTTTTTATCACACTCAGGTGATGAAAAACTAGCTCCAACACCAGAATCATCAAAACTAAATGAAACTTCTGATTGATCAGTCATATCTAACTTCTCCTTTTTAAGCTCTACCATCTCTGATGACTGTTTCATTTTTAATTCATCAGAGAAACTATCATCCAATAAATTAACAATTTCTGATTTCTGCTTTACTACAGGTGTCTCTATTATTGAATCATTGCCCCTTTTCACACTACTGTCAGGAGACAATACTTCATATTTCACTTTAACATTACTATTTTCATGCACATTTTCACTTCAACCGCTGTCTGGATTTACAGTTCCCTCAACAGACACAGGTTCTGATTTAAGTTTAACCAAGTAAAATTTTTAACAGCTTTTCACTTAACTTAGTTCCTTCTGCACGACGTATGGCGTTGCCGGCACGGCGTACCAGGACTACTGATGTGACGCGGCGCGTTGAACTGCAGACGGCACTTCGACGGCTGCTGTGTGTTTGCGTGGCCCGCAACTGCAGGCGCGGCTCCAGTTGCTCCAGCGGATGACTGCGGTGAGGCGAAACTGGCTTCTCGCGATGCCGGCAGCGCCGCTAGACACAGTGCCAGCTCCGTCAATCCAGACGCCTTGTTAATCCGGTTGCGTCGTCCACACGCACATGTAACACTATCACTGTTCTGTTACTCAGTTGTATGTCGCATTTCACTCCCGAATCCGAATATTTAAAAATCACTTTCACTTTTACTCAGTTTCTTTCCCGGCTGATGCACCATATGTGAGGCGGCGGGTGGAATAATTGTTATATAAATGTTCCCATTATTTCTGCTGTTGTTTGCCGTTCTCAACACTGGCTCTCTAACTACAATATTGGCAACCAGAAAGTGATTAGCAAAACGTGAAGCCTGTAATTAGAATTCCTAGTGCCCACTTCATCTGAGAAATACATTTATAGCTACAGCTTATAGCTCTGAGGAATTAGGAGATTGTCTGGGATTCATAATCAAAAACCATTTTCTCTAAAATGTTCACTGTATTCTAAAAGTCACAGACCAAAAAGAATACACACAATCCAACTACCAGAGCAGTTCAGAGTCTAATGCGCTGATGCAACTATAATTGTTCAAATTAAATGTTTAGGTGAATGCTCGCCATAATTTGATGATAATGTTCATCAAACGCCACGCTAAATAATGGTAGAATGTCTGTCCCGCGGCGGCACATGAAAATACAACATACGCAAACTGAAGATAGATCATTGAAGTCATCCCAGAATTAATACTTCACTCGAAAACCATTTCATGGTTATGCATATCCCGAGTAACTTATTACGGCATCCGAGGCTGTTTATAGCAATGATACCGACGCGACGTCACTCCCGGCACAGGTGGTGCGCTAATCAGCGTCTGGAGAGAACTGGGGCCTTTTTTCCTTGCTCAGCATTCTTATATATAAAGCCGCGGTGCGGACGACTAAGGGAACGCCTGATCAAATCCACTCTCCCGACTAGCCGCTGGGCTAGTAATGCACCACTTTAAGTTATCGAATAAATCATTGCTTCCTTTGCTGATGGCCGATGAAGCTCTCAATTTAAATGTGCAATCAGCACACAGGTAAGTAATCATAATAAAAGTCTGACGTCGCTAAGTCAAACATTTTGGGCGAGGGAATTAATTTAATTACACTACACGCAGTAGACGAGCTCTGAACTTGCCCTTTGGAGATACGCTATCGCTATAGTTTTATAGTTATTCAGTTGAAACTTCTCACATCTTTATGATTATGGCGGATCTCCCTTCTACTTAAATTTAAACATCCTAGCCTTATTTATTCACCTACTTAATCTATCTTGCTTCCTTAATTTTTAAGACAAAAACCAGAAAATCATGAATTTCAAATAAAATTTTAATTTGTGAGATCCAGAATACTGTTTCTACTAAATTATTATGCAAAAGGAATCTAAATATAAATTTTTAAGTTTCTAGCTCTTTTCTGTTGCGCCAATGATTTTTACAGAAAAAGTCTAAATTTCGAAAATGGTTAAAGTTATTGAACTGATATTCAACACATATTGATTTAGTATTACTCCTGACATGCTAGAAACGTTTCAGGTTATTTACTTGATTTTTCAAGTATTGTGCAACATTTATGACGTCAGAGCTAGTTACAGCGGACTGGCTGGCACACAATGGAAAGACTGATATAAATTTTATACGGCGTGAGTAGGCTGCTTCCCTACAGTGAGACCGATAAAAAAAAATGTCTTGTGACCAGGGCCTCCCATCAAGTAGACAGTTCGCCAGTTGCAAGTCTTTCAATTTGACACTTCAATGGCGATGAGATGAGATGAGATGATGATGATTATGACAACACAACATCCAGACCCTGAGTGGAGAAAATCTCCGACCTAGATGGGAATCGAACCCGGGCCCTTGGGATTGACATTCTGTCATGCTGACCACTCAACTACCAGGGCCGAACGTGAGACTGATTTTGTGTGGGGATTGCTGTACATGGTTTCTGGTTGAGTCCCCAGAGAAAAGAATGTTAAAGGATTTACTTGAATCTTACAACTTGGTACAGACATTATACTTTCCAACCACTGTTGAGGGAAACAGCAATATGACCACAGAAAATATCTTCATAAACTGTTCTCTAGTTGATGCGTGAGAAAACTTGGTTACTGCCTGTCAGCCCAAGATGCAGAGGTAGTAATACTGAAATGAATAAAGGCAGAGTCAGATCCCAAAGTAGTGAACAAAAGATTTAAAAATATGAGTTCACATGACACCATGTAGACATTTAAAGCCAATTTTGGAAGGCTAACTTGGTAGGTAGTCTACAATACAGACCACTTGAATGATGAACATAACAATTTTCTTCAAACCTTTATAAAGTTCTTTAATAGCACTTTCCTATTTAAAAAGTGCAGGCAAACATAGAATACTAATAACCAGATGATTTGGGTAACTAATAGCGTTAGAAAGTGAGCTTTCAGCCAACAAGGCCTTCGTTGGAAATAGACGACACACACACACACACACACACACACACACAAATGCAACTCACACATACATGACCAAAGTCTTTGGCTGCTGAGGCCAGACTCAATTTGTAGCCTCAGCAGCCAGAGACTGCAGCCATGTATGTGTGAGTTGTGTTTGCATAAGTGTGTGTGTGTGTGTGTGTGTGTTTTCTATTTCCAATGAAGGCCTTGTTGGCCAAAAGCTCACTTTCTGACAATCTTTTTGTTGTGCCTATGTGCGACTCAGCATCTCCACTATACGGTCAGTAGCACCTACCCTTTTCATAATATTGCTACATTCCACCCCAAATTTTCTATTGTTTAAAAGCATTAGAATATTATCTATGGGGAAATGGGAGCTGTATCAAAATGTGGAGCACAGTCAAAGCCTAGGAAAATAATTTCACTACAGATAGCATCAGTCCCGCAAAGTGCAGAGGAACATCATCAGACAATTTAAAACAATTAATTACATGAAGAGAAGAGAGAGCTTTCATGATAAAATTAAAGCTAGGTGAACAACTGTGAATGCAGTATTAGGGTAGGATGTGAGTGCTTAACATATTACATCTCTCTTGTGTGAGAATGAAACTGTTAGTGATCCATCAGAGTTGTGCAAGATATTTTATGATTACTTCTTGTCAATAGCCATTAAATATAATAAAATAACACAAATAAATATGAAGAGCTCTTAAAATCTGTTTTTTCTGAGATGACTGCATCACATGCAGTTACAGGAAACAAGCAAAGATGAAACTGAACCAATTGTTACATCATTAAAGTGTAAACACACACTTGGGTATGATGAAATTTCCACCAGGATTATGGAAATCATTGTACCATATACTAGTTCTGTACTCAGTCATCTGTGTAATTAGTCTTTCACATGTGGAAAATCTCCTGATAAATTGAAATACTCATTAGTGAAACCACTTTATAAAAAGGATGAAGAAAGAGATAATGTAGACAACTGCTATACAGTTTTTTGTTACCATTGTTTTCAGAAGTTTTTGAGAAAGCGGCGTATAGGAGAGTAGTGGCACATCTCAGTACCCATAATTTGCTTTCACACATGCAGTTTTGTTCCAGGAAAAGGGTACCTAAAATACATTTTTTTTATGTTAAGCACTATCAAGGCTAACCGAGGTACTGAGCACAAGAAGTATTTTCTTTGATTTGGCAAAAGCATCTGATTGTGTGAACTGTACTTCTGCAGCAGTTGGAGCATTATGGGTTTAAGGAAAAAACCTCAACAACTGTTCATTTAATATCTGGAAAGTAGTAGGCAGAAGATTGCCCATCAGTGTCAACAAAAGGTTTGAATCTCTGTGAGGTCATGTAACTCAGGGGTGCCAAAGGGTTCTGATCGAGCTCCATTGCTGGTCTTGATATACATCAATGATCCACCACTAAACATGACAGATGACTAACATTTTTTTTTTCCTCTTTGCAGATGAACCTAGTATTATTGTAAAATACATGGAATATATAAATGGAGTATCTAATATGGTAGTTAGTAACATCTGCACGTGGCTTTCAGGAAAAACCTTAACATGTAACAAAACACAATGCATATAGTATTTGATACAGTGCTTTTGTAAAAGCAAAATGTTACTGTCAGAAGCTAGTCAGTCAGTGAAATCTACCATTTTAAATTCTTTTGACTGAGGGTGGATTAAAGACATTCTTAGAAGTATCACTTTGAAGATCTCATGGAGAAACTGAATGCTGCCATCTTCACTATATGAATGATCACCACTGTCTCTGATTCTGAAACATGAAGGCATGTCTACTTTACTTACTTTCACTCTATTATCTTGCATGGTGTTATACAGGGTGAGGCAGCTAAGTCATAACATCCCTTGTATCTCCCCAACCGTAATAGATACAAAGATGCCGTTTGGAAAGTGAATTGCACGGACAGGGGCTACTTGAATACACCACATTTCATGTTTGTGCTACTTTTTATTACAGAGATATAAGACCATCTTTGGCTTTTTATATGGAATCCTATGTTATATGTTAGTGGAACATGATGGGCTTAAAAAGGTGGTTTCAAATATGTACATATCATAATATTTAGGTGAATAGTTTTTGAGACACAGATATGTTTTCATATCATGTTCGTCATTCGAAGTGGCTTTGTCCAATGCGACCTTTCCTGTTGACCACTGAGGAACTTAACAGGGAAGGCATTGTTTTTCTGCTTCTCGATAACGCTGCAAGGTGACGCACGAGTTAGCTGGAGAGAAGGGTATAAATGTGCTGCTGGGGTAATGAGACATCGCATTTCCGTCACAGTTTCTTGGAGCAGACATGTACACCAATGAAGAAAAGTTAGATATGCTTCTAGCGTACGGTGAAAGCAGAAGAAATGCTGTTAGAACAATAAAGTGATACGGAGAGCTGTATCCTGATCGTGAGCATCCTAGGCGCCAGCTTCTTGCATGTATTTGCAAGAAACTACTTGAATTGGGATCATGGAACACCATACTGAGGATAAGACAGAAAACTGCAACTGGCAAGGTACATGAAGAGGGCATTCTAGCATTGGTGCATTACGACCCTATTGTTTCATCGTGACATATAGCCTCGGAATGTGGTATAAGTCAGAGAAGTGTTCTACGCACATTGCACTGCATAGATTTCACCCATTTCATCTCTCATTACATCAGGCACTCTCCGGTGTGGATTTCGAATGACGCCAGGAAGTTTGCTGGTTTGCTCTGCAGCGCCTGCAAGATGATTCAACGTTTTTTCAATGTGTGCTTTGTACTGATGAAGCAACTTTCACCAACCACGGTAATGTGAATTTGCATAATATGCATTACTGGTCAATAGAGAACCCTCATTGACTTCAACATGTACAGCATCAGCAACCGTGGAGTGTTTACGTGTGGTGCGGCATCATCGGAAACATTGTGGGGCCGTACGTCATTCTGGGTATACAAAATGGCAATAACTGCGAAACGTTCTGCCCACTTTGCTGGAAGAAGTACCACTAACTACGCATCAGTGCATGTGGTTCCAACATGATGGCTGTCCTGCTGACTCTTCCCATGTGGCTACAGAGCTGTTAAATGAAAAGTTCCCGGATTGTTGGATAGGATGACATGCTGAAGTGAAGTGGCCAGACCGGTCTCCTGATCTGACCCCTCTTGATTTTTTTCTGTGGGGAGCAATCAAACATAAAGTGAATAAACTTGTTGTAGCTGGGATTCAGAGTCATAAAATGCCAGTGACTGTTATAAGTTTTTATTACACTACTGCAATTTTGGCCTTACGCCTTTGTCAAGTGCTGCTGAAAAATACGGAATGTTTAAAAAATTATTTTACAGATTCATCATGCATCTCGGTGTTGTGTCGATTATACAAGACGGGTCAATCCATATGAAGTGGTCCAGTGATGGTTGCTTGACCATTTTTAAATATTTTAATTTTTTTATATGTGATTGCCATATAATTGAGACGTCCAAAACAGTTTTTTAAAATAATTTATCTTGCACCTTTACTGGATGGCAGCCATTTTTATTTGTAGGCGCGCGACGATTTTTCAGACTGAAGACATTAGCGACAATTTGAATATCTCTGCACCGGGCTAGGTTACAACATTGCAATTGACACGATTGTTTTTAGAAAAGTGTCCTCTAAACACTGACTATTACACAAAATACCCTAAATTCAAAAATAACCAGTCAAAATGACCTGCAAAGTTTGGTATCCAAATTTTAAAAAATCCAATTTTTAGGCCCAAAAATAACAAACAAGGAGTGATTTATGAGAGTCTATTTTTTTCCTGTAGTTAGATATCATACACTACTAGCCACATATACAGCAAGAACGCTTACAAATGTTTTCTTAATTTTTGTATGAATATTTGAAATTTGAAGATTTTCATTTTTTGTTAAGTTTGGGGTTAGTTATCTCAGGTGGGACTGAATATAAAAATATGATTTTTGCACAGTTTGTACACCTATATGATAGCAACGCGCTGTAAAAATTTCAACATTGATATCTGATTGTGAACAAAGATATGAATTTTTGAAAATGAGGAAATAATTCACATTACCCTACAACTGATCTTATGGCTGTTGCCTATTTAAATGGTTTATTGTTTCACTGTAATAAAATTTAATTGTGACATGTATTTAGTTAACACTATCACCCAATTTTCATTTATTTTATTTATTTTTAATAATGCAATACTAAACAACAGATTTCGCTTTTGTTCTATGGTAATAAAAATGCCCATTTATGTTTAGCTTTACTGTCAATAAAGTAGTACATAATTGCTGTGTTCTGTTCTGAAACCTCTGTTAGAGTGAATGTACATACTTCATCAAGAGTGTAGAATGTGTTATGTGTTTTGTTCTGTGTGTAACTTGTAACTAATTGTGAGAGATTGACTGCAATGTAATAACATGGATAAACAGTGCTCTGTTGGACCGATAGCAAGTGAAGTGTGTCACAAAACAGTTTACGGTTCGGTTTCAAAAAACTTGAAAAAGTCAATGATTTTGATGAAGTTAGACAAACTTTGTTTAAATTTCGAGTAAATTCTTCTGTAACATCAGTGTGTGAGTATCATGAGAAGAAATATATTCTGAAGTACAACCACATTTTTGGAAGAAAGTGCTGTGATCAACTTAAAGTTCATAAAAAGCCTATTACTAAAGGTTTGAGGGAAATAAAACTTGAACATTTGTCCTTGTTATGTGAGAGTGAAACAGCTTCCCAAGTGATTCCTGGAAATTCCCTGTGCCCAAATTGTTACTCAAAAATATTTGTTGTGAACCCAGAACCAGAATCATGTAACCTTGTTAATGACATTTATATTCCTAATGAGGAAGCTGTTAGCATATTGGATTTTGTTTGTTCTAAGTTAGACATATCTCCTGCTATGAAAATAATAAAATTAAGTAGCAGAAAAAGAAAAGCAGCTATTGAAAGTTAGGTACAACAAATTTCAAACAAAATTAAAAAAGGCTTGGAATCATGCTGTGATAACACAGATACCAACATTATTTCTAAAAAAGAAGAAAACCTATCACGAGCATCATCTGACCCTGAATATTTGAGCTTAATAGAGAAATTAAAAATTAAATGTTCAGTGACATCTAAAGACGAAAAAGTTGAAATTTTAAGTTTACTTCCTGACTCATGATCAAGAGAAAAAATAGTTCATGAATTCAACGTTTCTCATCCTTTGGTTAAACTAACCCAAAAATTAGTGAAAGAGCAAGGCATTCTTCCAGTTTTAGGAAAGAAGAAAGGAGTAGGTATAAGTGAAGAAACAATTAAAAAGATCCAGCAGTTTTTTGAAGATGATGAAAACAGTAGGATGCGCCCAGGTTGCAAAGATAGCAAAACAGTAGTTATAAATGGAGTTAAAGTATCAAAGCAGAAATGACAAGTGCTGTCAAATTTAAATGAACTTTATGTAGCTTTCAAAAATTCTCATCCTGAATTTAAAATTGGAAGGTCAAAATTTTGTAACCTCCACCTTAAGTGGTGTATTTTGGCTGGATTCTCAGGAACACACTCCATATGTGTTTGTTTATATCATCAAAATGTCAAACTGATGATTGTGGGTGCAAAACTCAGTGATCTTAATTACAAAGAGTTAATAGATTTAATGGTCTGTGACACTAACAGTTATGACTGCATGATGAGTTTGTGTAATAAATACCCTGGTACGGAAACCCTTATTGAATTGTTTCATGAATATGACGAGAAAATGTCAGACAGTATTACCTTCACACAGTGGGTCAAAACTGACAGGGCAGAAATGATAACAGTGGTTAAATCTCAGGAAGAGTACCTGGAATCTTTAATTGATAACTTACAAAAACTCAAAAGTCACCACTATGTTTCTAAAATCCAAAGTAAGTTTTTGAAGAACAAAAAAGTGCAACTTCATGAAACTGAATGCATAGTGCTAGCTGATTTTGCAGAAAATTTTACATTTGCGTTGCAGGATGCAATACAAGAGTATCACTGGGGCAATGACCAGGCAACAGTGCATCCATTTATTCTATACTTTAAAGAAAGATGAAGTTTACAGTTCAATTTGCATTCTAAGTGACTACTTGGAGCACAACACTTTGGCTGTACATGTGTTTCGAAGGTATGTAATAAATTACATAAAAGAAAATTTTCCCAAGGTTGAGAGGCTGATATACTTTTCAGATGGAAGTGGTAGTCAGTATAAGAACAAAAAGAATTCTTCCAGTCTGTGCAACCACAAAGTAGACTTTGGGTTGGAGGCTGAATGGCACTTTTTTGCATCTTGCCATGGTAAAAATGCATGTGATGGAGTAGGAGGTACAACAAAACATGAAGTAAGTGAAGACCAACCACAGACCAAATTCTCACAATACAGGACATGTATGTCTTTTGCAAGGATAATATTAAAGGCATTACCTATTTTCTGATCAAGAAAGAAGTAGTGGTTCTGCATATGAAAACAACACTTCAAACCAGATTTGAAAATTGTATAGCAATAAAAGGAACAAGGCATTTCCACAAATTCCTTGGCATTGCAGAAAACTTAGTTTGATGCTATGTAACATCGGAAACCAAAATTTATGAGGATCATTGTGTCAGTAAAATTACATCTCTGTCTTTCATGTTGAATGACATAGTGGCATGTGTGTATGATGGACAGTGGTGGCTTGCAGAGGTTGAAAGAATAAGTTTGGAAAAGAATGATGTTTTTGTGCATTTTTACCACCCTGCTGGCCCAAGAACATTATTCAAGAAATCTACTAGTGACAAAGTTTGGATACCAATGAAAAATATTTTAAGGAAACTTTCAGTGCTTGAACTTACCACAGCAACTGGGAGGTCTTATTATATATCACAGAAGCTATCTGAAGAAATAAGTGTTCTTAACATTCACCACAAGGTTTAGGAACAGTCGCATCTCGAAGGATGTTAATTGAAAATATTTATTTTAAGTATGTCAAAATAATATAAATGTTAGTTTCAGTGATGTTTCCACTTTTTGTATATAATTCAGTACCTTACTTCAATAATAATTGATTATATCCCGCCAATATCACATGTGAATAGGCAACAGTCATAAGATCAGTTGTAGAGTAATGTGAATTATCTCCTCATTTTCAAAACTTCATATCTTTGTTCACAGTCAGATATCAATGTTGAAATTTTTACAGTACATTGCTATCATATAGGTGTTCAAACTGTGCAAAAATCATATTTTTATATTCAGTCCTACCTGAGATAACTAACCCCAAACTTTGCAAAAAACGAAAATTTTCAAATTTCAAAAATTCATAAAAAATTAAGGAAACATTTGTAAGTGTTCTTGCTCTAACATGAGGCTAGTAGTGTATGATATCTAACTATAGGGGAAAAATAGACTCTCATAAATCACTCTTTGTTTGTTATTTTTGGGCCTAAAAATTGGATTTTTTAAAATTTTGATACCAAACTTTGCAGGTCATTTTGACTGGTTATTTTTGAATTTATGGTATTTTGTGTAATAGACAACTTTGTAGAGGACACTTTTCTAAACACAATCATGTCAATTGCAATGTTGTAACTTAACCCAGTGCAGAGATATTCATATTTTTGCTAACATCTCTAAAACTGAAACATCGTCACGCACTTACAAATGAAAATGGCAGCCATTGAGTAAAGGTGAAAGGTAAAATTTTTTAAAAAACTGTTTTGAACTTCTCAATTATAGGGTAATCACATATAAAAAAATTAAAATATTTACAATGGTCAAGCAACAAACTTAATTTTTATTGGACCACTTCATTTGGATTGTCCCAAATGTTTTAACTATGTAGCCATGTTACTTACATATTATGGCTTTAAGCAGTAATGTAAGCTGACACATTTGTATGTCGTCATCAACACTGTTAAATACATTCGTGACAGTGACAATATTACACGCTGTACCTAAAGGAAGAACACGAGCATCCTTGAAGACATGGAAATATACAAGCATCCCAAAAATGATCCTGATAATCTTCTAAATGACCAAATTGACTTTATAAAAAAATGATTCTTAGATAATTTTTATTCGATCTTATGATGCACACGCTAATAGTAGCTCAGATTTAGGCTCAGATTAACGTATTAATTCAGTCTATAATGAATTTTATACAATGACGAATATTAAGGCAGTGTAGTACAAATTTTATAAAATGACGAGCTCCCATCAAAACGATATTGTACACTTTTTTACGATTTATTGCTTTACTCGTCAATGCTGGTAGCACATTTTATATGATTGTCACAGAGAAGACATACTATATTGTATTTTCATATTACTTTCGTTTGCTATGTCGATGATCAGTTTATGTACTGAAAATGTATGTAAAGCTGACAAAATGTTACGCCAGCTGTGTTGGATTTGAGTGAAAGTGGTTCCATGGGAGCGTGCTACTGATTCGGTAGCACATGAGGTACTGTATGACTTGTCACTGTCTCTCTCTTGTGTGTGTGTGTGTGTGTGTGTGTGTGTGTGTGTGTGTGTGTGTGTGTGATTTCATTCCCCTGCCATATATGGGCAGGGGAGGGCTGTCAGCGGCACAATCCGCCGCTCTTCAGCCGAGTGATATGACAACTAATACAAGAATAAAATGTTACATATAAGACGATAAAAAAGGGGGACATAAAACAGAGTAAGGGAGGTAAAAATACACTGACATGGAGACGTTCATGGGGGGACAATTAAAAAAGTCGACATAAAGTTAAAAAACACAGCTGGTGATTCGGAGAACACAAAAAAGACACTGAAGTCACAAGCACAGGTTAAAAGTTAGCCACAGTATTAAAAACACTCCAGAACAACACACTTTAAACCCACTTGGAGCACACATGATGAAGAATAGAACTGCCAGGTGGGACCTGCTGAGGGAGAGGCCTGAGAGGATGGAAAAGGAGGGAAGAGCAAGGTGCAGCAGGGGAGGGAGCAGGATGAAAGGAGTAAGGGGTGTCAGCGGGTGCACCAAGAGGCAGGAGACAGGTGAGGGAGGAGAGGAAGAGGGAAGACAAGGCAGGAGGGAGTGCAGAGACACCGAAGGGGAGCACGAGAGAGGGAGGGGGAGTAGAAGGGGAAAGCCGCTCAGGAGAAGGGAGGGGGAGGAGAGGGAGCCCTGAGGAGGAGGCAGGAGGAAGATGGGGTTAGAGTTGGTAGGAAGGGTAGATGTCAGGGTGAAGCTCATCATCCGGGAGGGGAGATGGTGGAAGTTACGTTGGGAAAGGAGGTGGAGGGTGTGGAGATGGAGAGAGGGTGGGATCTCACTGTCTCTGTCAGTTTGGTTATATAGTGTACTGCGTGACATCTCAGTGTCTCTGTCAGTTTGGTTATATAGTGTTAATACAATAAACCTATGATGTAATAATCTATATCCTGTACAAATTTAACAGGAAGAGTGGCTGAAAAAGAAAACCTAAAGTTATGTATAACGATGTTTAACGCTTACGTGTATAATTCGACATATAATTCTCACGTTTATTCATGATGTTTTAAAAATAAGTCATGTAAGATTTCATGTATAACAACGTATAACCGTCGTGTATGTAATTTGATAGTAATCCTCACATTTATCTATGATGGTTTAAGAATAGGTCACACAAGATTTTATAGCAGACTTCATAATTGTGTAACGAGGGTATACTCTTTGCTTCCTAGTACAATCATTGGACTGCAATGGCAGTCCTGCAAAGTGCAAACAGTAGTCTGCAGCTGTGGTCTAATGCGTTTGTGACTAGTGGTGGGTTAACGAACATGTGCACTTACAGATTATGTTGTTTTACGATTTTTAAATACGTGTGCTCACACTGTGTAGCAATGTCACGAATGTATTTAACAGTGTTGACAATGATAAACAAATCCTATATTGTGTGTTTGCATAGATTCTTCTTCTTCTCTCTCATTCATTTCTGCTACTTACTCTCAATCTAAAGTTGTCTCTCGCAAATATTTTATGGGGTGCTTGATGACACTAGTTTCTGTCGCATTCCCCATATCTAAAAATGTTTTGTTCCAAGTACTTTTGTAACTACTTAAAGTTATTTATATCCATTATCAATGATTACCAATCAATGGATTTTATTTATTGTAGGGTGTGTAGGCTTCCATGGCCGTTGTCACTGTCAGTAAAATTCTTCTCTGTTACTGACAGAATTGTCAATATATAGAATTATCTGACATTTTGGCCAATATTGCAAGTGGCCTCCCTCAGAGCTTTGTGCTGAGCTGACTAATGTATGAGAGAGACTTTAGGTCTTATACAGTAGTGGAAGAAGCTGTTGATAGGGTACTTGAGGATAGGAGCTCTCCCGCCCACATGTGTGATATGCTTTGCACGTGGTGGTCATACGAATACAGAGCGCAGGCGCACTTCAGCTTGCACATGGCAACAAGTAAACAGTGCTACATCACAGCTACCACCCATCTCTAGTCTGTCTGTTTCCACTAAGTGCAAGAAATAATGTAAACACCAATCAAGCACATCTTTAGCCACCAATGACAAGGAATAATATAAAGACCAACAAAGAATGCCTAACACCCCTCCTTCCTAGCCTCATATACACTATCAAATTACATATACAGCTTCCTCCACTAGATTTAAAGTCTCTTATGCAGCAGTCTGCTCAGCACAAAGCTCTGAGGAAGGCCGATTGCAATAGTGGCCAAAATGTCAGACAATTTTATACATTGACAATGTTGTCAACAGTCCAGAAGAATTTTATTGACATTATTTATTGTGTCTGATATTTGTTATTGTTTTGTCTATATGGCTCTATGACAACCATTTACTTAATAAGGCCTTTTTAATGTTGATGGAGTTGTTCTTGGATGATGCGTGAAGACCACTGGCAGGTGATAACCATTTATCATTGTGTAAGTAGTGTTCAAGTGTGATCCATGTTGAGGTGGATAAAAGGCAGCAGTTTATGTTTGAGCTCTGAATTACAAAAGCAGTAAAAAAAAAGATGGCAAGCAACAGTTCTTTGGGAATTGGAGATGCACGGATGATAATACAGGAACTGGGTTTAATGCACATAGCATGTAGGAGGTGCAATAATTACACACAAATCATAGCCCATCAATTTTTCCTATGGTGGACTGCTGCAAATTATAGCCATATTGGGAGAAACTCGGGATGACACTGAACAAATGAGGATGATATGGCTGGTATGCTAAATACAGGTGGACACTGCAGCAGTGTCAGAATGCTTAATCAGGAAATCTGCAAGGAACATGATGTTCAGAGTGTCACCAACAATCAGGAAGTTCTCAAGTAACCTTGAAAAGGTCCTGCACACCACCATACATTTGCAGGAAACAGAGACCCAACAGAATGATTTAATGATACCAGTAACAGGGATAGACTAAGTAACAACACATGTGCAGTAGGCAGAGAAACCCAATGCCACAATCTAGAGAACAAGGCTCAAACATTCAGAGAGGCAGATGACAGTAGAAGTAGGAAGCAAATCTGTGACCACTCAACACACATAAACACATGGCCACCTAAAAGAATTGTTGCCAAAGTGCAGTCATTACAGCAATGGCAGTCCTAAGGATTTTCCATATTCAGCCAGTGAAGATGCACCTATTCAATGTACAAGAACATGAGAACCAATTTTTTGATGAAAGTGAAGCATGTTCTAGACAATGCACATAGGAAGAATGAAATCATATCCTCTTCCACAAAAGCGAAACAAACAATGCTACGTCATACAAATGTTATAAAATGATCAGTGAGATTGAGGAAGAAAATGCACTGATATATATTTATTTAGGTCAACACCAGGGATGTGAACAGTGTCACATAGCTATGTAAAGGATTTTATGACCCAGGAAAGACAGGGATAAAAAATCCATCTAGGGTCAAAAATGACAAACTTCAAAATGCATGTAAGATGTGGGGACTGCTAAATCAATAGTGTCCAACAGTAATACACTTCTTGCCTCATCTATTTCTAAGGGTGTTATGAAAGAACACCCGTGGTAGAAGTGACTGAAGAAGATGAATGCAAGTGATACTCATCAATGATTAATACTACAGTCAGGCAACTCATTCCAACACTAAAATAACTGTAGTACTTTTCTCAGATTAGATGGGAATCTGTGTAAAGATCACGGTGCACTTGGATTATATTTTGTGCAGACACAGTGATAGTAAAGCTTGTTTGTTTTGTGCTGTGTGTTTTGTTCCCAGAAAAATAAGAATTCCTGGCACACTAGAGAGACAAAACGAGTTTCTCTCTCAGTTCATGACAACAAGGAGGCGGCTTTTACTTATGCTGAAAAACTGCTGCCAAATAACATGTCTCCAGCCAACCAAAGCTACCAAAGAAAAGAATATTTGAATTACTCACACCCTCAGGTATTCCTACAGATACATGACTGTACACATTCTCCAGTCTGGAAAGTGCTTTCCAGATGCAATAACGGAGGTAGAGATTGTATAGAAAGGGGCCTTACATTTCTGAATGCCAGAGGAAGGAACTCGCACAAGAGAATTGCCATTGCCACCTGTGATAAGCCACAGTTACCACTCATCACTCGGTGTCTACCATTTGTGTGCCTGGTAATGTAAACGTATGTTATATGTAATGTACTTATGTTGACACAGAGTTCCCCAAGATGGCCGCCGAGTAACTGACGCCAGAAACTATTTCCAGAAAGTTAAGTGATTTAGACAGGAATATAATTTAGTTTAACACCGACAACAAATTAAATATGTGCATTAGTGTATCGTTTAGTCTTGCCGTTAAAGGTTTCACTTTTCTTTGCGTATTTTTTCAGAAAACACGAAAAAGATCGTAACTTCGTGATGTCGCGTTTAGGCTTAAATTTTGTAAACATGTTTGTTTCTTGTTTCACGGTAATTTGACTAGTTTCTCGGTAACAAATAAGTAAACTACCATAAATAGTGTATAACTTCATTGTTTTAATACAGATTTCAGAAAAACAGCGTGGCTTTATATCAGAAACTTGCGTATATACATTTGTTTATAGGCCTAAGTAACGTTTTTGGAGAATCAAACTTAAAGTATCTCGTTTAATTGTCCTTTTTTCATTCCATCGAGTGAAATATATAATAAATAGCATATACTTTCATTGTTTTAATACAGATCTCAGAAAAAACAGCGGAATTTTAAATCAGAAACTTGCTTATATACATTTGTGAATAGGCTTAATTCTTGTAACGTCTTTTTTGATTTTCGGTAATTTAATTGATTTATTCTAGCTGAAGTACTATTTTTGCCATGATTGAGAAGTGCCTGACTTGCCGTAGAATTGTTAGTTCCGGGGTTTGGTGTGATGGATGCAGTAGTTTTTTTTTCATTGAGGGGACTGCAGTGGCATGGGTGTCGGGAAAGTGGATCAGGCTCATCAGTGGTTATGTAGGATTTGCAGCAGAGATAGGAAGATAGTGGAACAAGAGGGGAAAATTGCTGCCCTTCAGGCTAAGCTAGATCAGGCTAGGGAAGATCTGGACAGGTTAAGGAGGGAGAAGGGCAAAGAGAGGTGGGAAGTGGCAACAGGTAACAGAAGGAACAGGCCTAGAACTAAATCCGACAGTTTTGTGGTGAATGTGAAAAATAAGTTTGACCTGTTGCTTCAGTTAGAAACTGATGAGCCTCAAGCAGAGGTAGGTGTAGACAGGACACAACAAACTTTCAATAGGAAATTGAAAAAGAATGTAGGAAAGTCATCGAAAAGGAAGAAGTTTTGTTGTTAGGCAGTTCTCATGCCAGAGGTGTAGGCCAACTTCTGCAGGAGCAATTAGGACCAGAATACCAGGTCACAAATTTTTTCAAACCAAGTGCTAGTCTGGATCAGGTGACAGAGGATTTGGGTTCACTCTGTAAAAGGATTTACCAGGGAAGACACCGTGGTTATTGTGGGAGGACCAGGGAACAGTATTGACAGAGATCCTGGGTACAGTATAGAGTGTGACCTGGTAAAGATTGCGTCGGCATCAAGACACACCAATGTTGAGTTTGTATCTGTCCTGAGACGCCATGACTGGTCTCAATTGAACTCTTCTGTTGGGAGAGTTAATTTGGAGTTGGAACAGCTGCTTGGGTCGGGTTCGGGGGCTCATATTGGTGTGGTTCCTGTTGATTCTCTCAGTAGATGGGACTATACCAGGCACGGCCTACATCTCAACAGGAAAGGGAAGGGGAAACTGGCTGGGGTAATAGCAGGAAATTTAAAGGGGGGGGGGGGGGGGAGGCACTACCATGAATGGTAAAATACCAGTGGTTACAGGTGTTGGAGCAGCACCTTTTTTAGGATAGGTAAGACAGAAAGATGTCAAGTTCTACAAGAGGTCAGGATTGAAACAAATCTTCAGTTTAGGAAAGAAATTAAACAGCACAATTATAGCACATTTGATCACCAATCACAGCTGTCAATTATAAATTTTCACCAATCACCAGAAATTTTATCTCCACCAAGTTGTATCTCAGTCCTAGTTAATTGCATTGATGAATTAAAGTCATCCAACCCAGTTGACATAACCTGCCTCTCTGAACACCATGTGACCACTGGTATAGGAACTAGGCCTAAGCACAATGAGAAACTCAGACACGAGAGTACTGCAAATGTTAGAATAAGGAAAGGTTATCATAAAAGTATAATTAAAAATAATGTAAGTATATTTCATCAAAATATTGGGAGTTTAAAGAATAAAATAGATGAGCTTCTGGTTTGTTTAGAAGATTTAAAGCTGAGGATGAAATAGATATACTATGCCTGTCTGAGCATCACATTGTTACTGATATGTATAAGGTAAATGTAAGTGGATATAAGCTCTCTGCACATGTAATTAGAGAAAATATGGAGGAAGGAGGAGTTGCCATATATGTCAAAAGTTATCATTGTGCAAAAAGTATAAAAACAAAAACGTTTTGTGTAGAGAAACATATAGAAGCATGTGCCTGTGAGCTTAAATTAAATAAAGGCACATTTATAATTGTAACTGTATACAGGTCCCCACCGGGAAATTTTCATCTATTTCTGAAAAATTTGGACTCCTTGTTGTGCTATCTAATCTAAACCATAGCGCATGCATCAGAGCATAGAGATGTGCGTGTCCTCAAGAACAACCTCTGAAATCTATTTATCCAGTATATTTTCTATTCTGGTAACAGATCTCAGAATGTCTCACTTTAGTGCAGGGAAAAGTTGTAAATAATATTGTAACTGTTCTGTATGATTTGTCATTATTCATTAAATATTGTTCTTCACTATTTTAATTCACATAGGCATGTGCTTCTTGTGCCCAGTATGGCTTTTCATGGATAATAAATTTCCTTAAATTATTTTCGTTTCATTTCAGTTGATTAAAATAAAGTAATAACACACCCTGGCTCAGTTGTCTGCTACAACATTCACAAAGCTACTCTCTATGGTCAAAACTTTGTTATCAGTTGACAATAACACACAGTAGCAAAAACTTTTGAAAATTCAGGAGTGCGGAACCTTCCTGTTAAGTTGCATCTATAATTTGTGAGATGTTTGTGAAAAGTGCTTGATGTGTTTTATGCACATGATGCTTTCTGAATTCAAGCTCATTATTTTTGGAAATACATTTTCTTCCCTTACCTATGTCTGCCATTGTAAAGGGTTCTTCAAAAAGGAACAATGTAGTATATTTTTTTGATTTATTCACCACATTAGTGTGTGTGTGTGTGTGTGTGTGTGTGAGTGTGTGTGTGTGTGTGTGTGTGTATGTGTAACTGACTTAGCGACATGGTGCAGTAGTTAACACACTGACATCGCATTCGAGAGGATGATGGTTCAAACCTGCATTCAGCCATCCAAATTTAGGCTTTCTGTGGTTTCCCTAAATTGCTCCAGGCAAATGATGGGGTGGTTCCTTTGACACGGCACACTCAATTTTCTTGCCTGTCCTTGAAACATTCCGAGTGTATGCTCCGTCTCTAATGGCCCCAGGTGGACGGGACATTAAACCTTATTCTCCCTTCTTAAGCAATCCAACTGTTGCTTCAGTCTGAATTTCCACATTTCTTCATTGCATGTCTAGCCATGGAGCAGTTTACTATTGTAAAACCTATGTTAACACTGAAAATACAAGGGGGAGTTGGAAAATAAGTTTCCCCTGTTGACTGTGGGCAGAGTTGTGTGATATGGGCAAAAGACGACATGGCAGGTGAATGCACACGTGCAAGACACCGATACACCATTGGGTAGAGGTCAACCATGATCAAACAGATGGCGTTGTCGCAGTGCCTGCACAGAGCGGAGGCCAGCTGCTCGGTCTTTTCCCGGAGCTATGGAGAGAAGGTGCGTTCTGGAGTTGTGGTCAAAGGCAGAAGTGAGAGCTATTATCCGCTATGAATGGGCATGTCGAGTTTCAGATACAGACATTCATAACCACCTTGTTGAGGTGTATGGATCAGGTGTGATGTCGAGGCAAATGGTGTGGAGATGGTGCCAGCAATTCAGTGATGGACGTCAGCAAGTGCAGGACATACCGAGACTTGGACAGACACGCACTACCAATGCAAATGTCAGGAAGGTGGATGACATGATTAAAATGAACCGGCATATCACCATCAATGGAATAGTGACAGAACTTGGAATTGGACATGAGTGAGCTCACAAGATCATCCACAACATTCTTCGATACAGGAAGGTGTCAGCATGATGGGTGCCCCGCCAACTGACCCCAACACACACGGAACAACACATGGCGTTCAGCCTGGAACAGCTTGTGCATTACCATTTTCTGTTTCGGATTTTGATGGGGGATGAAACGTGGGTCCACCATTATATGCCCGAATCTAAGGCTGCATCCAAATATCCATCATCACCTGTCCGAAAGAAGTTCAAAAGTACTCCATCTGCAGGTAAAGTGCAACTCACCATTTTCTGGGATGCCAATGGAGTTTTGCTGCTGGACTTTCTGGAGCATGCAACTGTCAATGCTGCTCAGTACTGTGCCACTCGGTCGAAATTGAAAGAGGTGATTTGGAAAAAGCGGCCAGGCCTTCTCAGATCTGGCGTTCTGCTGTTGGATGATAATGTGAGACCACACACGGCAAAGGCGATGCAAAACCATATTGCAACTCTTGGTTGGGAGCACCTACACCATCTGCCTTACAGTCCGTATCTCGCACCAAGTGACTTCCATCTGTTTCCTGCTTTGAAGAAGACTCTTGGCGGAAGACGCTTTTGGCAGCAATGCTGACGTCAAACAAGCCACTGAACGCTTCTTCCGTATGCAATGCCCTGATTTTTTCCTTGAAGGCTTTTTGAAGTTTATAAAGCGGTATGACAAATGTCTCAATGTACTTCAAAATTATGTAGAAAAATAAAGATATGTCTTATCTTTAATGTCTCATTCCCTTCCCCCCCCCCCCCCCTTTCACATACAACTCTGACCACAGTCGACAGGGGAAATTTATTTTCCAACTCCCCCATGTATTTATCAGAATGGAGACAGCTATACAGAAACTGTGAGACTTTTTGTACAGTCCTAGGTGACCGTGAAGTACCAAATGAATTAACACTTCCATGAATGACCACCAACAAACTGTGGCCAAGAAACATCTGGACCACCCTGCTGCTGAGCATGCCGCCTAACACGACATTCTTCATTTCAATGGCTGCTTCACAGCATGTGACATCTGGATCCTACCCAACCAACCCCCTTTACTGAATTGCACAGGCAGGAAATCTCCATGCAACATATCCTTCATTCTTGTAACCCTCCTGCCTCAACCTTCATTGGTCATTCTCCTTACCCATCTAGCCTCTCCCCTGTTCCCATTCCAGCACTACACAGCCCTCTATTCCACCAATGCACCCAGTCTTTTTTACTTCTCTCCTTTTCCACTAACCCCGCCTCCTCTTCCCAACCCTCCGTTTAATGTCATGACTGCACCTAGCTGCCCTACCCTCTCTCCATCTTGCCTTGCTCACTCCCATATGCAGTGCTAACCCTGCTAACCCCTCCCCCCCTTCCCCACCCTGCTTCCTCCTTAACCCCCACCACCCAGTTGTTTCTCCCATCATGCGCTGCTGGTCACAGTCTGGCTTCAGCTGCCAGAGACTGTGGGCATGTATGAGTGAGTTGTGTTTGTGTGAGTATGTGTGTGTATGTTGTCTATCTTCGACAAAGGCCTTGTTGGCTGAAAACGCACTTTCCGACAGTCTTTTTGTTGTGCCTGTCTGCTACTCAGCAGCTCCACAATATGGTGAGTAGCAACTACCCTTTTCATAATATTGTTACATTCCATCCTAGATTTTCCACTGTTTGACAAATTTTTCAGTGAGTTGAGCAGTATGTTCCTGGTACCACCCAATAGTAGTTCTTTCGCAAGCACCACATGCTCACTGCTGTGCCAGTACATCAGGGTCTGTATCTTGGCAAAACTGGCCCTCACTACTATTTAGGTGCCTCTCTCTCTCTCTCTCTCTCTCTCGTCCCACCCCTCTTGCCTTCAGTTACAAATGTTGTTACAGTAACATTGTGGTTGCTGATGCCTCTCTCTTCATTAAAAGTATCTACAGGGCCATATAAATATTTTCCATTTGATACTTATACAGACAAGCAGAGAACTGAACCCATGTTCTTTCCTGTATATATGACACACAAAGATGAACAAATGAAACAATTGAGTCACACTTACCAAAATTCATAATCATCAGTCATCAACAAGGCAAGACTAGTCCCCAACTTTATTGATTTTGTTATAAATGATATTTTCCTCAGAATTTCAGATGAATAACAAACAAAAGCAACAACATGACACTGAGCAAAGAATAGGTTTTTTTACTATGATTTCTAATTTTTTACTTTTTACTGTCTTGCTGGAGCTTGTATATTCAAACTGTGTGGCAATTCAGAACTAATTGCTAATTTATGGCATTGTGAACAGCAGTTAGGGGTGAGGTAATATAAATGTGTGGAGGAGACTGTATAATACTCAAATGGATGTAGATGTTTCTGTCTCTACCTCAAGAAATGTCTCACAAGAAACAGAAAGACTTGGCAATTGTGATGTGAGTAAAGTAATGGAACATATTTAAAAATTAATATTCTCAACTGATTCCATCAACATTGCAGAAACAAATCAAGAGCTAAACGTATTGTCACAATAAATGGCTATTTTAATCTGAGACTTCAGAAAGGGAATAATGCACATTTGGTTTCAGTTTCTTCAGAATTTATTCAAATTAATCATGGAAAAATACTGGGTTACATCAAAGATATAAAATACATCATCGTGATGTCAGTGTAAATAAAATACAAAATTATTATGTAAAATATATATCAGAATAAACATTTGTACACATTTTATAATAATCTGCAAATATAATACAAATGGATAATGTAATTTTAGGAACATGCATTTGTTTTCTCTCTGTCAACACTATTTATAATAGTTACAATACTGTTTTTCATAATTACCATTAACTATTTCATAAAGCAATATGAATGAATAATTAATTTAAATCACATTCACTTGCTTCTTTTAAATTCTGTAAAGCATAATATGGACGGCACACATTATTTAGTGATTTCTTTTTTATTCTCTCTTCTTTTTTTCTATGGAGGAATTATTTCATTTGACTACAAAGAAAAATTTGTCTAGATATTCATTCTCAAAACTCACATTCTTTCTTTTTCTTTCTTGCAAGCAAGTAAAAGATTTGTTTACAAGCTTTAAATTTGAAATATATTATCAAGTTTCATCGTGTTTCAGTTTCCAAGTTAAATTGTAAGTTCTCTTATAACCTGAGGGGTAGTTATTTTAAAAGATGAAGGAAGGCAAGGGCATACCACTTTCAATAGAACCATGCCTAGCATACGACTGCAGTGTTCAAACTAATGACTATGACTACCCCAACAATAGTTTGGAAAAGAGAGAGAGAGATCATTTCACATTGAAGCTTTGATGGCATAGAACAAAAAAAATAGGTAGTGTACTACTAAGTGGAAGGCAGTACTCATAACAGTTTTAATTAGGCACACACACCCACTATGTATGTAACTTGGTAGTTATATAGTAACCAATGCATATAACATCAGATTTTTTGGGCTTCACAACGACTAAAATAAATCCTACTCGCAAAATTAGTACTTTCTTGAAGAAATACATACTAATAATGATAATGAATAAGTGGGTAAGAGTCAAACTCTAAATATGAAAGTTCAGTGTTCAATCCTCAGTTGGTACTTTAGGGCAACCTACTTTCAATTTTCAAGTGATCGCAGACTGGTAATATAAAGATTACAGATACATATAAATCCATAAAGAAGGAAAGTTGCTACTCACCGTAGAGCAGAGATGCTGAGTTGCGATAGGCACAACAAAAAGATTCACACAATTATAGCTTTTGGCCATTAAGGCCTTTGTTAGCAGTAGACACACACACACACACACACACACACACACACACACACACACACACACACACACACACACACACGTTTCAGTATTTCCGCTATATGATGAGTAGCAACTTTCCTTCTCTGGTATTGTTACATTCCATCCTAGATTTTCCATTGTTTAATCTATAAAGAAAGAATCTCATGAAAACTAAATCAAAAAAGTATACTGTGAAAATCATTTAAAAGTGGGGAAGTACTACAGATTAAATGAAGCAACAAGTTCAGCATCTTGGGAAATTGTTGTTGTTGTTGTTGTTGTTGTTGTTGTCTTCAGTCCTGAGACTGGTTTGATGCAGCTCTCCATGATACTCTATCCTGTGCAAGCTTCTTCATCTCCCAGTACTTACTGTAACCTACAGCCTTCTGAATCTGCTTAGTGTATTCATCTCTTGGTTTCCCTCTACGATTTTTACCCTCCATGCTGCCCTCCAATGCTAAATTTGTGATCCCCTCATGCCTCAGAACATGTCCTACCAACCGGTCCCTTCTTTTTGTCAAGTTGTGCCTCAAACTCCTCTTCTCCCATGGGAAATTAAGATTGCATAAAAATAGATAAAAAGGGTAGTTACCAAGGTGCTTGGGCAAACAACAAAAGATGATGCAGTTGCAAAGAAGACATCAGAGAAGAAATTCTGAAATGGTTGTTATTTGGAAAAGTCTCTGATAGTATGCGAGAAGATGTGATGAATATTTGGTAAAACATGCATCCTGTGTGTGTGTGTGTGTGTGTGTGTGTGTGTGTGTGTGTGTGGAGATTCACTAAATTATCAACAACCACATAAGAAAAAGAAACATTAGTTTTAGATCAAGCATATGAACCAGCTGCCTGTCAAAACAGATACAGCACAGTGGATCATTTGCAAGTCATGAATGAAACCACAGAATGGATCAATGAGTATTAATTACTCCTTTCTGGGGATTCCCAGAATTTGCTGAATTGTTGACTTGATTTCAACAAAATCTGTACAAAGAGCCAGTGAGGAAAGAGGTACTGATGTTAGTACACGAGTAGTACAAACATCAATGCTTCAGCTTTCATCAGACTTTATCAGCATAGTGAGAAATTCATAATTGAAAGTGGAGTTGCACATGGAGATCCACAACACTAAAATTGCCTCAGCAGCTTCAGAGGAAGTTACAAGATGCTTAAATTGTGAAAACAAAGGAGGAAAACACGTTAATCGATCATACTTCAGCCACCTTCATTTTAATGATGATATTGTATAATTTGCTCTTTGTGCAAATCAAATTTGACAATGTGTGGAAGAACTTAATAAAGGGATTTCAGAAGCAAGCCTGAAAATCACTTCCATTAAAGTTAAAATAATGTATAATTAACACATCTAAAATAAAAATACTAATTAACATTCAAACCATGAAACCAGTTGGTGAGATTTTGTATCTACAATATCTGAAGACAATGACTGGATGTGCTGGATCAGAGATAAAAACTGAAGACCTGAATTGTCCAGGAGTGCTTTTGATAAACTAAACATAGTTTTCTAATTCAGTTTTCAATTAATCTGAAACAGAAGGTATACAGTTGGTATGTCTTACAGTTTTGATTTATGGTAATGTGACACATACTTTCTGTACAAAAGCTATTCATAAACTGGGGTTTGCTCAGCAAGTACTAAAAGAGTCACGATGGGGATTACTGGGACGGACAAGAGTGCAAGCAAATGAAACAGAGAACAGGCTGGAATGGAAGATGTAATAATAACTGTATTGAAATTTAAGTGGAAGCAAGTGGGATATGTGACCCAACGAGCAGATGGTATATGGACCAAAGAAGTTCTTTGCTTGATGCTGGAACGACAATGTAAGAGTCATGTGTAGATGACATTGAAAAAATATGCAGAAGTAACACCCACACATTCTGCTGAGGGCCACAAAGTCTGGAAAAATCTATAAAGTAACTTAATGCAGTAGCATATGTCAGATGGCTGATGACAATTACAATATTTGAGAAATTGAATTTAACATTAAAAATCTTTCTAAAAAATTATAGTTTGCTTAACAGGAGACCTGGGACAGAAAATTGGAAAAAAAAAGAATTGATTTTCTTTTCCATTAAAATCTAAGGAATCCACTGAACATTCTGATACATTATTTACTGGGAGGAAACATTACCTTGTTCATCAGCATTGTCAATTTGCCTCCTCATGAGTTACACTGACTCAATTCAGTGGGCATATTTCCAAAATTGATGATTCCAGAAGACTGTTGTTTTTGTCATTTTGTTGTGGACAGCCCGCTCTATGTAAGGTTTTGTTCCCCCAGCTCTTTGTTTTAATAGCATAAAGTATTTTGATTTAGTATTTTTAGTTTGTACAGCAAGCAGACATTGAAGGAATTTCTGCAGAAGGAAAATGAGAAAACCAAGCAAAATATTTGAAGTGAAAAAACAAAGGTAACGATTTTTACCAGAAATGTGTAGCTGATATTAAAAATGCTTGTTTGTGCACAACACAAGACACTATAAGCAACAGCTGTGACAAGACAAGTGCAGTGCCAATTCCCTCTCTCCCCTGCACTTCAAAATGGAAAGTCAACTTAAGCATTTATGAAGAGCTCAGTGGATTCCAATATAATTATGGAGTTTGGTATTTTGGCTCATGTTCTAAGTTAAAACAGTGAGCTGTTCTCTTGGTGGTGGTGCAGTAACATTGTCTGAAGATGAATCAACAAGGAAAGGAATTGTGTGTCAACTACGTATTTTCTGTCAGACCTGCAAATACTCTAAATCAATCAAATGCAAAAAGAACCTTTATTCAAATAATGTGAGATCAGTGTATGGACTGAGGTGCACTGGGAAGATATTGTGCAGCATTATGAATTTGGCAGGCCCACCTACAGAGTACAAACACTACACCGATGCCATCGGTGATTGCATAAAGGAAGTGGCTACAGATTCCATGATAGCTGAAACCACAGATGCAGTGGAAGCAAATGATGGGAGAACTGATAGAAGTTTGTCTTTGATGGTTTCTGGCACAGACGAGGACACAAATCAAAGAATGGAGTTGCAACAACAACAAATGTCAACACCAGGAAAGTCCTGGATATTCAGATTTTGACTAATTATTGTCTTGGATGGACATTGCTGGTGTGGATAAAGAAAGAGGAGAAGCCCATAAGCCAAACTGCGGAAAAATTTATGGGGGACAAGTTGAGGAATGGATGTGGCTGCTGCACAAATTTTTTTCAGTGATCTGAGGAAGAAAGAGGAATTAGATACACCCAGTCTTTGGGAGATGGAGACAGCAAGTCTTTCAAAGCAGTAGTTGCAAGCAAACCGTATAGTGTGCCCATAACTAAATTTGAGTGTGTAGGCCACGTCAAAAAGAAAATGGAGGCATGCACATCTCAGACACCTAAAAATAAAACTCGGCAATGCAAAGATATCAGATGGTAAAACAATAAAAGGCACTGGTAGACTGACAGACACGATAATAGATCCGTTTCAACACTATTATGGCAAATCAGGGAAAACTCCAATGATTTGCACAAGATAGTGAGAGCAGTGTGGGCTATCTACTATCATAAAATTTCAACTGATAACAACCCCGTATATTGTTTGTATCCTCTCCCTCCTGAGGCATAGTGCAAGTATGGAAAATCTGAGGCTGAAGGATCTCTGGAAGATTTTTAGTATAAAAACACTGTGCCTCAAGCGGTAATGAAGGCCCTGAAGCCCATATTCAGAGATCTAGCCCATCCAAATCTGTTGAAAAGGTGTTTGCATGGCAAAACACAAAATATCAACGAATCATTCAATAATCTTCTTTGGACTCGTCTGCCAAAATGTATATTTGTTGGGATAAAAACCATACACTTAGGAACCTGAGACACTGTAATTAAATTAAATAGTGGAAGCAGCGGCAGATTGAGAGCACTCTAAAAACTAGGAGTGATTTTGGGAAAGCATACAGTAGAAGGACTTAACAAAGTGTATATGGCAAGAGTGAAAAAAGCTGAGGTTTCAGCAAAAAATATGAACAACAAGGCTAGAAAAAGAAGACAGCTGTTACTTGATAGCACTGGTGGTAAAGATGGCCTACAATATGGAGCAGGGTGTTTTTAATAACATCATGTAACAATAAAGGCAAGAAGTTTCATATGAAAACTTTAAATGTCCTTTCAGTTTGTACATTTTTCACTACAAATGCCCCATTTTCTCAGAAACAATTCATCTTATTGCAATGAAACTTAAACAAGTTCCTCCACAACCATCCAGTAAGCCATGAATCTACAATCATGAATATACATTCAGCTGAGTTAAATTTGTGTACATTTATTACACAATTTTAACAAAAATATAGGCATTGAGCAAAAAAATTATAAAACCTGTTGTATTGAAGAAAAAAGAAAAAAAAGACCTTCCACTGTACATCAATAGAATAAAGAAACTATTAGTAAACATATGATATCAATTTCAAATCTATATCTACAACAATCTCTGAGATAACGGGTGATTAACACTGTTGATTTACCGTGGGGGAGATTGGGCCCCAGGTCTCTCCTTAAAGATATAGTTTTGCTAAATGTTAGCATTATAAATCTCAGATATACTAAAATATCCATAAACCTAGCTATAGAGGTACCAGTTGGCAGACAGAGGTTTGCAGAAGAATGCTACGGAAACATATTTTGCCTGCAAAAGAGGCAACTTACAAAGTCTTCATTTGAACAGTTCTCAAATACCAATATTACGAAATTAACTATTTGGAAGAGAGGGAAAATACTTGAGAAAGAACAAGTCGTTTCACTACAAGTTTGCTTAGCAAGTATGAAATTCCCATATAACTCCAGTGGGAGACACAAACAAGAAATGTGTTTTACATCACTGAGACTCAAAATCCCAAGAAACCATATCCATACATGCATCAATAAATATATTACTTCCACCAACATACAGCTCTTAAAATGCAGGCAACAGTAAAATTAAAGAAAGTCAGACTTACACAGAAGAGTAATAACAATTGTTCTCCGCAGGCACCTCCTCAATTAATTAAAACAAGAGGTGGATGTCTATGGTACTCTGGGACCAATTGCAACATACTGTGGAGATGGCCTGCAGTACACAAACATGGAAAACAGTGAAAGAACTGTCAGTGCTTACTGAGTGTATAAATAATGAGATAGTAAGAATCCAACAATACAGCAGAACCTCAATTATCTGACCTTCGATTAACTAACTTCTTGGATTATCTGACCCTGTGTCTCACCATCTGTCAGCATGCTGCACCAGAGAATGCTATGTTATTGATCAATTTTACTCCTGTCACAACAGGTGTCCATCTGAGCCATACTCCACACGCATACTCAGCTGACTGCAGTTTTTGCTTTATAGTGCTCTTTAATCTTCTATTTTATCTGTGCACTTTTTAAGTTTATTATTGTATTTCTTTTAATTTTAAAGTTGCAATGTAACTTTATTCAGTTTATTAAGTTGTGGTTATGTTGTGTAATGGATTTTGAAAGTGTAAAAATGCTACAAATCCAAAAAGGAAACGTGTTGTGTGTACAATTGAACAGAAACTACATTTTCTGCAAAAACTTGACAACCATTAGTAAGTTATTAAATTAGCCTCTGAAATGGGTGTTGGAGTGGCAACCACTAAAGACTGGAAAAAGAACCGAAAAGACCTTGAAGTTTTTCATTAACTGTAGATAGTGAAAATACTTTAAAAACTGCAAAAACATTGAAAAACCAAAACTTGAGTTCTTGGATGGCACAGTATGGGTTTGGTTTTGTCTGGGAAAATGAAAAGGGGCCCCACATTGAGGCCCTATAAAAAAGAAAATGCTTTTCAGTGCAGGATGAGGGCGGAAGGGAGGGGGGAGGGTGAAGAAGAAAAATTCCAAGCAAGTGAAGACTGGCTTCACTGGTGGAAAAATCTTCACTGGTGGAAAAATCTTCTCAGTGTCAGGCTGCTATTTCAGAAGAAAAATTTTCTTCTGATGATGCTGCAGATAGGGAGCTTGCTGAAAATTTTGAAAAAATAGTCTAAGAAAATAAACAGATAGCAGATCAATTATACAACATCGTTGAGATGGGGCTGAACTATAAAATGCTCCCTCAAAGAGCCCCTGCCTCAAAGAACAAAACGGCCATAGGAACTAAACTAGCCAATACAGGGTGTCCATTGCAACATGCAGCAATAGAAGTGGTGACCATAAATTTCGTTTGGTATCGGCAAATGTAAGAAACCAAGAGCCTTCAAAAACATAAACATATCAGCACTTTCTGTTTACTACAAAGCTCAAAGCAGTTAATGGAAATTTATTTAAAGATTAGTTTTTGATGCATTTGCTCAGATGTTAAAAATTACTTGAAGTCAGAAAACCTACCACCCTGTGCAAGTGTACTGTTGGACAATGCTCCAAACCACCCTTCTCAAGACAGCCTTCCGAGTCTGAAAAACAACTAGGTGACATAAAAGGTAAGTTTTTGCTCACCTCCCTCCAGCCCCACCCCGTGTGACTTGATTAATCCAACCAGTGGACCAGGGGGTGAGTGAGTGGTTAAAACAACATTACAGGAAGGAACACATCAGTGTTTTGTTACAGGAAATGCAAGAATGTTATGATCTTTTTTGAGGTAATGAAAGGCCTGAACATAAAAGATGCAATTTACACAGTTGCTCAAGCTGAGGAAGAACTTCAGAAAAACACTCTACGAAAATCATGGAACACAAGCTTCCAGAAACTAATGAGTCAGACACTGCAGATTTGCAAACTCTTCAGATTCTGATATCCGACCTGCCGACACAGAGGAATGGCTAGCAGAAGGCGACGTTGCTACTAGTTATCAATTAAGGATATGAAAATGATCAGATGATGAGGAAAAGGAATACAATGAAAAGATCAGCCACTGTACAGCAAAGGATGCATTTGAAACTGCCCTCAATTATTTGCAACAACAGAAAACTGCTGCAGCTACAGATATATTGTGAGCAAAGAAGTGGTGTGATGCAGCTGCAAAATCAACGTTTAAGAAATTAAAACAAAAGAACATTTTACACTTTTCAAATACATTTTCCATGTCTAAAATTTTCTGTGTTTCTTTCTCTTAATTAGAAACGTAATTCTTCATTTAATTTTGATTTATTACATTGTTTTGAGCTCTGTGAATGACTTGTTTCATTCCCCTCTGATTAACTGCCCTTTTTAGCATTCTGACCACCCTAAGTCCCAACAGTGCCAGTTAATCGAGGTTCTACCGTATGTCATTACTGGCGCAAGGAAAACAAGTACATGGGCAATAGCTTTGTGGCATAGAGCAAAAATGACAATGATAATATCAAAATAAAGGCACAATATTCATTGCAAAAATGAAAAAGAATGATGAAGGCAACAAACACACAATCTATAAAACAATCAATGTTCCAAAAGTGAAAGAACATTAGATGATGATTCTGCAAATGGAGAAATAGATAAGGAACTATCTACAAGTTAAAAGAGCATAACTACCTGTTGCACTTTTCTTGGCTTCTAGCAGAAAGTGATGCAACAAGCAAACCAACAGAACAACATGGCTGCTACAGTACCACACAGAGTATTGTTATCATTAGATCTTTGAGGTAGGCAGCAGATGGACATAAAACACTTTTAGCCCAAAGACATTTGGGCACAAAACACAACTAGCCCAACAACATGCCACTTCGACAAGTTCACCATAAATTATGGGACAAAACAGCGATTACTTTTCCTGGCACTTTTTACTTTTCCTTGCACATTAAGTTTTATATTACACATGTGGCCAAGCATGGCACTTTGAGGAATGTAACATCACCACACTTAGGTAATAAAAATTAAACTCTCAAACACATTTACCATCAACTGAATAGTTGTAAAAAAAAAAAGTAAGAGAATTTTTTAAAAAAGTGTTCAGGAAATTGTCTGCTGTAGTAGGCCTACCTGTCCTTTCTTAAGTGGAAGTAGAAGGGAGGCATATGAAAATGGGTTGGATGCACTGTAAGGAAGGGAGTGTTGCAAATGTGAAAGAATATTTTTACTGAGATAATAATTATTAAACTCTTGAGCGCATCTTGAAGAAATAATAACGTAGTTACCAGCATAGTTGCTTGTCCGATAGAATCATTTTCAGAATTTTCTTGGATAGAATCCTGAAAAAAAAATAATGGAATTGGTTAGAATTCAGAATGGAAAATCAAAAATGCAAAATTCTAAGTATTGTCAATAGATACATGTAAAATCAGAAAAATCTGGCCTTGCTTTTGGAACTATTTGTCTGTCCACTGGAGAGGAAAGAGCTATAGGTTTGGCAGGGAAAGTTATAAAGGCAGGGCTGGTCACTCATAGCCTTGGTTGAGAGGGATGAACTTGTTGTAAAACTGAAAGGGAACAAAGTTATTGAGGAAAATGTCAGAGAGAGCAGTAGCTCATCATGCATTCCAACGGGTAGTGACTAACATTAAGAAAGCACAACCTTCTACACTGTAACATGAGGTTCTACATAGATAGGCCTTCGCTGTCCCATTTGTATTCTGGAGGCAAACAAACAAGCACAGACTTCACAAAAATTGCTTGCAATTCTGTCTTGCCCTTTCTTTGGTCCACAAAAATCACACAACTGTATGCTGTTCTCTTAGGGTACACACCAGTATTACATCTGTCATCTGGCTGCAGTTCACTAGATTACTGTATGTAGGCCATCTTACACCTGACCTCTGCTGTCACCATATAGAAACACAGTGGCATGAAATTAAAATGGTATACAATATTTTAGTGATTGTGACTTATTTATTGACTCATCACCATACAATAATAATTCAGACAATTCTCAACAGACATATTCTGTGTAGACAATTCTCAACAGACATATTCTGTGTGTGTGCGGGGTGGGAGAGTTGCAATCTCACCTCGAGGGAAGTCAATAGCACAAAAATGCACCAAAGTAATCTGGTCATACAACCATTCACATCTCAGCCAGATTTCTCGACATTGCCAACTACCCCCCACAATCACGTGATACAATGTATGTACACTTGAATCCCATCTGCTCAAAAGAATATTCCTGTCAATAAAATACCTAGTACATATATGTATGTATGTATGTATGTATGTAACCTAATCTCCCTTACAAATCAACAACACCTTTTGCAACCTCACGATGTCACTTAGCCATATGTTGATTATGCCTCAATCCTGTCTCACATGGAATAAGATTCGCTGTAAGCTCACTTGCTGGCTTGTGCAATGACTCCCTAGCAAGCTCTGTCGTCTGCTAGCCAGCTGTGCATACTTTCCGTCATTGCTCTCTCTGGTGCTGTTTCCCTTGTGAGGTTCCCTGAATGCTTAAAAAAATTTATTCTCACACACTTATAGCTTCATTAGTCATCTTCATGATGAACTTCCTATCATTTTGTTAAGGGTCACAGTTGTTGTGATATTTCGAGATTAAGTAAACTACTTGAGAAATGCATCAACAAACTGAAATAGTCTTTAAACTTTAAAGTCTGTACTATCTGCCTCCAGTCTTCAGAAAATGGACTGTACGTAGAGCACCCTGATCTGACTGCAAGCACCAATGAAAATGACACAATGAAATGAAGGGATGAGAACGATACAGTCCAAAGCCAAGCTTTTCTCAAAATACGTTTTTAGTGTTAGTTCAACACCTATTCAACAGAATATTTTAACTTTGACTCGCTACATGGCAGAGCAGTTTACACTTGTTGTTCTCATACGGTGAGGAAGTAGTCTTTTTTGTGTGTGTGACACAACCCAAAGCCACAGTAAAACTGTGCTGGCAAAGAAGAGGCTGTTTCCACGCATAACCAAAAAAGAAGATTCCAAGACCGAAATGGCCGGTTCTGAAGAAGATTATTCATCCAGTCATCCAGTAGTAGTAGTTATTGTCCCTCTGATGAATATTCATCTTTAAAAATGACATAGTAAATTGAAAATACTTACTTTTTTAAACATTTAAAACATTGAGGCTTAGGACTGTATCTGAATAAAATATTATTGCGTAATTATAACTATTATATACTCACTAATTAAAATGTGTATGTGTAAATCATGAACAAATTGTACTTCTCCTATTAATTACTACATTATTGGTAATAATTTTAATATTATAAGGCTATTTGTGTAACAAATTAAGGCATGTTATATGGGGTAAGCGGCTTTGGTCTTCCTCATCCTGAATACTTTGTTTGGCTTAGGATGCTGACGAATGTAAAAGGTCTCCCGATCTCCCGAAGTATCACCTACTAAAGAACCTGAAGGTAGGAAAAAAGAAAAGAAAAAAGAAATATGTGCAATTGGAAAAAAGAAAAATGTAAACATCATAGAAATTCTGTCAGAGAGTACATATCTGATAAAACAGGAGAAACAGTTGGTGCTAAAATTCGTGGTCCTGGATGTAAATGTAAAAACAAGTGTTGGAGCAAGATTTATGGATGTGTAGAGCAGATATTCCATTCTTTTTGCGATATGGGTGATTTCAACTGCCAAAATAATTACCTTCTGAGCAATATTAAGATGAAACAAGTACAAAGGAGGTAACTATGATTAATGAAAGTCTGAAATTAATTTTTATTTCATGTACTTTTTATAAATAAAATATTATTATTTTGATTAATATAGCTTACTTTTTTAGGTACCCAAAGAAAAGGAAAAGCACAGTTTCGTGGTGATTGGTTACTTTTTTGTACCAGGTTAATGTTAATGGCTGTAATATTTTGGTATGCGGAGAAGCAGTTTTAAATGTACATGGGCTTCAGAACAAGCAATGATGACTTAAGACCTTACAAAAACACTTGTGTGATGGGCACTCCATTTCTCCTAAAGACAGAAGAGGTATTAAAGCTTAAATTAATGTTGCTTCCCAGAAAAACCATAATTTTATTCTATTCTGCTTATTTGGAGGGGGTGTGACGGGGTGGAACAGTTGTAGAAGTAGAAGCAGGTGAAGGACAGCAACAAGGAAACTGAGGCCCGAGAGATTGTGGGAATGAATATAATTCACTGTCAGGTCTCATCAGCACAATTCACATTATCTGAATAGCCATGTTCCTTACATGGGTGCCACAGTTCAGCAATCACTATTCATCCAGATGGATAATTTATTAGCAGTCGTTAACATGTAGAATGCTGTGCAATGCTTGCGGAAAAGTGGGTAGATCATGATACAGCTTTCACAGGTAGTCTTGCCTCTGACATGGTTGAAAGTGCCAATGACAGAGCTGAAACAGGAAGTGGTGGTGGACAACTGCACTACACAATCATTAGCCACCCAGCTTACCATTAATCACATACACCCTGGGCACTCCACAGTGATATTACTCATGCCACCAAAGGTGGTGAGTGTAACTTCTTTTTCTACTCTCAACACTAGCATCAAATTCATACAGCAACTTAGTTTGTTTACTATTGAACAGCTGTTGTTGATTCTTATTCTTTTATATGCTTGTTCTAGTTACATTTATCATCTATCTATAATCCTTAGTACTTCACAAAGCTTTTGACTGGCAGTATGTATGTTCCTGCAGCAGTGTTGCTGTTCCATGTAATGGGTAAAATAATGCTACCAATTTGTTTACTGAGATAATAAGCCCATTTGCATTTATCCTCTATGTAATGCATTGAATCTTTCTGATACAGTTCTCCGGCAATAAGTCTTCTGCATACATGCCCAGATTATCAGCAAACTGTAGTATGTGAGTACTTCTATCAAATATACTGTATCATGAAGTTATAACAATGGAAAATCTAGGCTGGGATGTAACAATATACTGAAAAGGATAGTTGCTACTCACCATACAGCAGTGATTCTGAGACACAGAAAGACACAACAAAAAGACTGTCAGGAAGTTAGCTTTCGGCCAACAAGATCTTTTGACAAAGGCCTTGTTGGCTGAAAGCTAACTTACTGACATTCTTTTTGTTGTGCCTTTCTGCGACTATCATGAAAGTCTGTTGTACAAGTGATGAAAGGTAATAGGCTAAAATTGATTTATTGGTCATTCATGGTCTAAGAAGTATACCACAGAGCTAAATTATCAGCAACCTCTCAAATACTAACATCAGACCAGTGCTGAAGTCTTCTAAGATGGCATGTGGTTGTAGCTTCGGTCTAAAGGTGGCCAATGACACAGTGTTGCATGCTTTTTTAGTATTTACATATATTGCAAAGATGTACTTATTGTTCTCAAAGCTCATCAATTTCTGCTGCAAGTAAACAAGGATACTAACCATACTTTTGTATGGTATGACATGTAATATAAAGTGCATTTCTGGCAGTAAATTATTACTTTTGTACCACTGTTACAGTTTTTGCTTGATCATTCTTTTGAGAACTTTATGCAAATGTGCAAGCAATGTTCTTCCTCTGTATGTTTCAGTGTACATATCAATTCTTATTTGTTTTTTTTGTATGAGAACAATCTGACCCAGTTTCATATCTAAAGGACATAATGTTTTCCACTCACAGTTCAGGACTTTACATTTGAATATCATCAGATCCAGGCACAGTAATTTCATCAACTCTCTATGTATTCTTGTGCCATGAAAACTTTACAGAGGATAGGTTCCATTTTTGGTTACTTCCTCTATTTTTCTTGAACAACCTGTGGTTGTATCATACCCTGACGAACATACAGTAATACTTCAATTATTCACACTGGACTAGAAAAGTGTCTCCTCTGACCACTTTGAATCTTGTTTATTGTTTTCTTTCTCTAAGCAAATGAGATTTCTTTACTGATGTTAAAGCAAAACATTTTCCATTTGTGTCATAGGATTAGCTTACAGAAAACCAACTAACTATATCATATGTTTCATTGGTGATGTAATACCACTTTTGGAACATTGAAAGGAGAGTTGGAAAATCTGCTTCATTTCAGGGCACACTGAGCGGTAGTCAAAGCATTCTTGGAAAATGTTAGTCAGCTGGTCAAATTATATATGGCATTATGCAATGAAGAATCATTTTATTGTGGTTAGTCAGGAATGTGAGGTGCACTGAGTGCATATGATGATAGAACACGGAAGCTTTGTATGTAGACAAGTTATGGTCAGTCTGCATAGGTCTCTGCAACATCAGTATAATGGTAGAGAGACTGCTTGTCACTGTAAATGTGGCATCCATGGCCTTACAGGATGTATTGTTAATGTGAAGATATTGTTGCTGACTGATTACTCCAGGAATTCATTATGACTGTCCCCAAACTGTCAGATTGCACGAACAGGCATCCACTGTGCAGTTGCCAAACAAGATCTACAGTATAACTCCACGACTTTAAGGCCTGCTACACTGCAGGAGTTAATTGGATCCTCCCAGTCAGTATGATTTTGCGTAACTCCAGAAAAACGGGTTGGGGGTTGCTTTGTTTTCCATATAGTTTCACGATTTCAATATGGCATCCTGTCAGACACAATTCACCTTATTTTCTCCCCCACCACCCAAATATAGAAGTCTATTTTATTTCATCTGATTTACTTATTATTACTATGCTCTTTAGTGCCATCAATGTTTCTTTATTATTACCCCCACTCCCTGCCCTTTTCGTTTTTTTTTTTTTTTTTTTCTTTTTCTTTTGTTTCCTTCTAAGCTGACACTGGCTCAGTGCTTACTGACTTACTGATCTGCCATGTTTAGCCTTTCTAAAAGATAAAGGAAATCACCTCATGGGTTACCATAATCTTAGCCTGGGATGACCTGCTGTTCCCACCCCCATGCCCTTCCCCAAAACAAAAAAGTCTCCACAACTTGTCAAGTTCTCCTCTTTTCTCATCCTAAAGAGGGAAGTTAAGAGAACAGTTTCATTTGTATTCGTTTCTTGTACCTGCACTGGTAGTTGCACCTCCTGAAATTAAGTGCTGGCCTGACAGTGTGTTCCTATTAATTTAATAAATTTCTGAGTGGGATCTTCATTTTTACAGGTACATCTTTCTACCACCAGAGTGAACTGAAGGCTTATCTCTACACACTAGAAATTTTCACACAAAGTTATACTGTTGCAACAAGAAAAGCAAAATTAGTGAGACTGTCACGACAGAAATAAACTACTAACCTCATGGTGACATTTGGGACAGTTGCCGAGTACATAACACAAAGTAAGTTGTTACCAGATCGCAATGAGTGACATTTATGATATTCTGAACACCAGTAACTCTCCAAAGCATGAGAAACACTAGAGCTCACAGTATGCTGATAGAATGTACGCAGCATATCCATACGCTTCATTCCAGGTGTGCGATTCAACATGAACTTTCCCATTTCCAGATCAACTAATAGAACACTGTAACATATACAAAAGAAACAATTACACTGAGTATTGTAAATCTATACAAGGATAAAAACATTACGACAGAGAGTTAGACAATTTTGCTCAGAGGAGTTACATGAATAAAATACAAATAAAACCACAAATTTGGTAAGCAAACAACACTGAAATAATAACAATAATAATAATAATAATAATAATAAGACACCACTTAAGTGGCTTGTGTGACCTAACCTACCCTGAGGAAATGGGATTTAGTTTAACATGGAATCCAGAACATTAATCATCCCTCGTGAATCTTCACATCACATCACAAGGGGTGAAGGCTAGGTTAAAGGCAGACTGAAATATTCTGTGGTCCAATCAGATTTCGTTACCACAACCCAGTGCTCGATACGCATAAAAAGAGGTGCCATTACTGTGACTTCTTTGGGGGGGGGGACTATTTATTACATGTCTTAAAACATTATTTTAACACTTTTCTGTGCATTTTAAAAGTGTGAATGCAACAACTGTACTGGTAAAATATGAAGTTATATTGTACCACATCTCAGGATCTATGCTTCCGATTTTTTTTTTTTTTCCATCAGAGGAAACAACATGAAATATCAAGGCAATTGTCACAAATCAAGCACTGCTGCAACCTATCACTTTCCTATCATGTACTTTACCATAAGACCATCAGACCTGACAACAATCAAATTACAACCATAATATGGCATTGAGTTACAAAATTTGAATCCTCATTGTATTTCATCACTTGCATTTCATAGGGAAAGGAAGAAGAGATGGTGGAATAAAGGTCTTAAGTTAAATCCCAAATGTCTTTACAGTTCCTTGTGATATATTGGAATTTGACACTGGCCTATTTGTCAGATGGAGATGTTAAACTTGACTGCCTCACTGACACTATACGAAGGCTGTTCAAATAAGTAAGGTACATTCGATTATCGATCTTTTTTTTTTGTTGTTGTTTTGTTGGTACACATGTCCCAAACATATGCACGGTTTCAGGTGTACAGCATACTTCGTTTGTTTTTGACAGATAGAAAGGTTAGACGTGTTTTAGTGTGCTTGGTGATTGCATCAATTTTTTTGTGAAAAATGGTATCACAAGTGCTTAAAATGTTGACAGTGCCACATGGTGAGTCTGCTCTAAGTAAAAAAAATGTTTACAAGTTGTACAAGCTCTTCCAAGATGGCCAAGAAGATGCCAATGACGAACCTCAATCTGGCCACCACAGCACGTCAACAACAGATGATAACATCGAAGCTGTGAAGAAAATTGTTTTGGAAAATTGTCAAATTACCATAAGAGAAGTTGCTGAGGATGTTAGCATATCAGTCAGCTCGTGTCATGCAATTTTTTCAGATGTCTTGAGCATGAGACGTGTGTCAGCGAAGTTTGTTCCAAAACGTCTCAATTTTGATTAGAAGAACCGTCGCATGAGCATCGCTCAGGAGCTCTTGAATGACATCAATTATGATCCTGATTTGCTCAAAAGGGTCATAAGTAGTGACAAAACATGGGTTTATGGTTAAGATGTCAAAACCAAAGCCCAATGGAAGCATCCCTTAGAGTCAAGACCAAAAAAAGCATGCCAAGTTCGATCAAATGTCAAAATTTTGCTCCTTGTTTTTTAAATTACCATGGCATAGTGCATAATGAATTTATGCCTCAAAGTCGTACAGTCAATAAGGAGTATTACCTTAATGTTATGTGCCATTTGCGAGAAGCAATATGCAAAAAACGTCCGGAATTGTGGAAAAATAATTCATGGCTTTTGCATCACGACAATGCACCTGTTCATTCATCATTGCTCGTGAGAGTCCTTTTGGCCAAAAACAACACGACAATCATGCCTCAACCACTATATTCACCAGATTTGGTCCACTGAGACTTTTTCCTGTTCCCAAAACTGAAGAGACCTATGAAAGGACAAAGATTTTCAATGATTGAGGAAACAAAAACTGCATCGCTGGAAGTACTCAAGGCTGAACCAAAAAGTGCTTATGAGAAGTGCTTCGAGGATTGGAAGAAGTGTTGGCACAAGTGTATTGTATCTGACAGGGATTACTTTGAAGAGGACAACATGAATATTGATGAATAAATAACGATGCGGCATCTGGAAGAATTGCCGTAACTTCATTCATCTGTATTTCATTATCAGGTAAACATGATCATTTATATCACAGAGTGTGGGTAGTGCTACTTAGTGGCTTGTTCTTGATTTCGGGTAAAGAGCAGAGATTGTGCAAATATATTATGTAAGAAAGCTTTTTTGTCCTTGCATTGTACTTCTGCTTCCCAACTTAGGAGCGCTATTTCAATCTGTTTACTAAAGGAGAATTTTCTCCTTTGAAAAGTGTGGTGGTAGGAGAGAAATCTACATAAGTGAAACTAAGAGAAAGTTATGCATTTTTAGAGAGTCCTTTGGAGCTTAAAACTGCAACAACATTATTATGAAATATTCACATTCTTTATTTAAAGTGGATTACATCTGCCATGTATTCCCCACCCAAGGTCACTCATATCCGTTTTGTGACTGTGATTTTACCCACACTGAGCAGAAGAAAAGAAAAGATGATAGTGTCAACACACCAAACCAGCAGCTTACGAATATCCACAAAAGTGCTGGTAATATATGTCTCTGAAGTGCAATCCCCGATAAAAGATTACAAAACCACTTTCTCCAGCTTGAGAGAACCTGTTTCTCTGACAAACAACCAAGGCATGTGGAAACTGATGGCATATAAAATCACTGTGTGCCATAAAAATTATGTGATTGTAAGCAAATCTGCAAGTGGTCTGGCCACTGATACATTTCAGTTCCGACAGAAGCAGATTTTAATCATTGGCTGTTTAAATGTGCTTTTAAAGATGACATACTAATGAAAGCTCCTAGGGCAAAGGACATTAGGAAGTATGTAGCATCAACTTTGAATAACAGATATAGATATATGAAACGCAAAAAGAGAAACATGTTGACTCAGAAACTGAAGTCTGGGACACAGATTAAAAACATGAATGTATTATTCACACTATTTTAAACCATTTAAGTCAAAATAAACACTGTTTCTATCTTGCTAACTTAATTTGAGCTCTCTTATTGTAAAGGTGCACAAACTGGGATACAGTGACTTCCAAAACACCAAAAAACAACATTTTAAACATTTTCTCACACTTAAACCATTCACTGAATTTCACTGATGTGAAACAAGGTTATATATACATCTACTAGTTAGATGCACACAAAATATCAGTATAACAAACTAAATAGTTCTAGAATTTAATATAGTATGAAAACATAAAAAAAATTTGCTCACCAAACAGGAGCAGGAGAAAACACACATAAAAGATATGGAAATGTGCAAGCTGCAGAAGGGTTGAAGGAAAAGAAAGAAGGACAAAGAAAAAGGGCTTGTGAGGTTTAGGAAATATGGAGTGTCATGGAAAAGTTGCCAAGAACCCTGGGCCAGGAGACACTTGCTGTATGGAATGAGGAGGAAAAATTAATTGTTGTTACCTCCACCACACATTGAAAAACCTGAGAACTTATTGGTGGAAGATAGGGTAAAAGCAAGACAGAGATTACTGAAAAACAATCATGTGAAAGTCAGTAAGAATGGAAAGCTAAGTCCATTATATATGATAGGCAGGTAGAGGAGTGGGAGAAAAACAGACAGATCAGAAAATAAGAGAGATGGAATAAAGGGAGCGAAGAAAAATTATAGTTACTGAAAAGAAATGCTGAGGCCGCAGAAATTAATGTAAATTTAGGTCAAGAGGGTGGCAAGAAACAAGCACGTTGCAGTGACAGTTCTCACCTTTGGAGTTCTGAGAAATTGGTGTCAGGAGGGAGAATCCAGATGGCAAGTGTCATTGAACAGGCACTGAGCTCAGAACCATACTGTAGAGCATGCTCTGCGACAGGACATTTTGTTTTACCAGTACACACACTATCTATGTCTACTCATCCTAACTGATAACTTGGCAGTAGTCACACCAATATAAAAAGGCTGAACAGTGATTATAGTGAGTGTAATGGGTGTAAGTGTAGATATTTCTATTGGTGACTGAGGATAGTGTATTGAAAAATATTGCTTCAGTATTTATGTCATTTGCAGAATAATATTACAAGAGGTATTTTTTAGGATGAGTAGTACCTTCAAGTACACGTGACAAGAGCAAGGCATTAATGTTTATTTTCCCCTGGGCAGCAGATTAAGGGTTGAAGTGTGGACGCAAAATGGTCAATCTATACAGACAGGCACATTCCACTTAGAAGTGCAGCTATCGTCATGGTCGTAAAGTTTGTGAGCTGTTTGTGGGAACACTTTTCGGTGCAGGGAACAACATTCAACACACTGATGTGTACATATTACAGTACCACATATAAAAATATCTGCACTTACACCTGTCACACCCTGTATAACAACTGGTACATGACGTGTCATTTCACAGATGGCTCCCTCTTTGATAGCATATTTTTTGCCAGATATAAGGCCTGTCCCCCCCCCCCTCCCCCCCAAGAACCATGGACCTTGCCGCTGGTGGGGAGGCTTGCGTGCCTCAGTGATACAGATAGCTGTACCGTAGGTGCAGCCACAATGGAGGGGTATCTGTTGAGAGGCCAGACAAATGTGTGGTTCCTGAAGAGGGTCAGCAGGCTTTTCAATAGTTGCAGGGGCAACACTCTGGATGATTGACTGATCTGGCCTTGTAACACTAACCAAAATGGCCTTGCTGTACTGGTACTGCGAACGGCTGAAAGCAAGGGGAAACTACAGTCATAATTTTTCCCGAGGGCATGCAGCTTTACTGTATGGCATGGAGAACTGCATCAAACCAGTCTCAGGACTGAAGACCACAACAACAACAACAAAAGGCCTGTAGGAGTATGCATCCGCCTTACAGCTGGGACAGGGGTAGGAGCCATAGGATAGGGAAATGAATGTAGAAGGAGCATGTGGTCTGACTAGTATACTGAAAAGATTGGGGGGGGGGGGGGAGTTAGATAAGTATGGTGGGGAACGTGCCCCACAGAATAGACCCCACTTCAGGAAGTCATAGCCTTGCTGAAGTAGCTACTTAACACATTTCAGACAAGGTTACACCGAGTAACAATATGTGTACTCTGAAGTTGAGTTTTGTAGGGATCAACAGTACCAGTATTGGATGTTACTGCCTGGGAAATCTGCTTCCAAACTAGGTTAGTAGGATAATCTTGTACTGCAGAGGCTGAGGTGAGAATGGTGTACTGCTGTAAAGAGTCTGCATCTCAACAATACATTTGCATCAAATGACTAAGCTATATGGGAGGAAACGTTTGATATAAAAAGAATGGCAACTGTGAAACTGTAAGCACTGTTGTATGTTTGTAGCTTTAATATGAACAGAAGTGAGTAGCTGACCCTCAATGAGTATAGGGTCAGCATCATGAAAAGTGGCAAGAGTCAAAATAGGACCATGTGAAATTTAACTGGTAGACTGTGATTAGAGATTCCAAAATGAATCTCTAAATACAAAATGAATCTCTAAATACATTCTCTCAATTTAATTTAACACAGTCCTATTTCTGGGTATGCCACTTTCTTTGATGTTGAACTCATCCTCACTGAGGGTTTGTTACACAATTCTGTTCATATTAAAGTTAACACAACAACAATACTTACATTTTGACAGTTGCCATCCTTGAAACATTCCCTCCCATGCAGCCTTGGCATCCAAGCCCCCAGTGAACGTAATTATCCCACCCAACTTAGTTCAAAAGCAGATTTTTTGGGCCATCACATCCAATCCTGGTACTCCTGACCCCCCTTTTTTTTAAAAAACACTCCTTAGGAGTACACCTCTTGTCTCTCAATACTCCTAGTCCTGAATAGAGGTTCATTCTGTGTGACATTTTTCTCACCACATCTAGAACAGCTTTTCACCCCCCACCCCCACCCCCAGGCCCCTTCTCCCCCCTAATCTCTGCAATTTCGTGATGTTGCCCTTTACTCCTAATGCACTCATTTCCCTACCCATGAGTGTACTCATTTCCCTACCCATGATTCCTGTGCCTGTGACTTTCCCTGCTGCAAGACTTGCTAGATGGATCCTCCTACCACCACCTATATCAGCCCTGTAACTGTCAAAACATACACTATCAATGGGAGAGCAATCTGTGAAACGAAACATTGTGTACCAGCCGATATGTACACACTGTTTAGCCTTCTGATTGGTAGACTACCACCAAATTATCAGTTAGGATGAATGGGTGTAGATGGAGGGTATATGCTGGTAATACTCAGCTACATCTACATCTATACTCTGCAATGTACATTGTGAAGTGTGGTGGAGGGTACTTTGTGTACCAGTGTCACTTCCCCCATTTCCAATTCCAATCGTGGATGGTTCGCAGAGAGAACTATTGCTGGTAAGTGTCCATGTGGGCTCAAACCTCTCAAATTTTATCTTCAGGGTCTTTTTGAGATATATACTTAGGAGGAAGCAATATATTCATTGATTCTTCTAGGAATGACTCTCTCTCAGAACTTGAACTAACCACACTGTGATACAGAACAGCCATCTTGCAGAGTCTGCCACTGGAACTGGTTGATCATCTCTGTAGCACTTTTGTGTTTACTAAATGAATCTTTAATGAAATGCACTGCTCTTCTTTGGATCTTCTCTGATTTCTCATCAATCTTATCTGGTACAGACCCCATATAGGCAAGTAATATTCAAGTATCGGTGAAATGATGTTCTGTACTACCTCCTTTGTTGGCAAACAACATTTCCTGAGGATTCTTCCAACGAATCTCAGTCTGGCATCTGCCTTTCCAGCAGAATAGTTTTATGTGATCGTACACTTTAAATCAGTCTGTATGCATACCCCTAGACATTTTACCAAATTAAGTGCTTCCAGTGATTGTTCTGCAACCATGTAATCAGGCAATGATGGGACTTTCTGTCTATGTGCATGCAATGTGTTACATCTGTTTACATAGAAGATCAACTGCCACCTCCTGCACCAAGCATCAACCCTTTGAAGGTCTTCCAGCATTTCACTACAATTTTCTAGCATGCTCTGTAGCATGACAGTCGTAAACTCAGTGCCATCCGGATTCTCAGTCCTGACACCAGTCTCTCAGAACTCCACAGGTGGCAACTGGTGTTATAACATGTGCTCAGTTCCCGCCGCCCACCTAGCCTACATTTATGTCAACTTCTGTCGGTCTAAGCATTTCTTTTCAGCAACTACAATTTAGGGCATGAAGGGGGAGCAGTTGTTGGGAAGGGAGTGAGACAGGGTTGTAGCCTCTCCCCGATGTTATTCAATCTGTATATTGAGCAAGCAGTAAAGGAAACAAAAGAAAAATTCAGAGTAAGTGTTAAAATCCATGGAGAAGAAATAAAAACTTTGAGGCTCGCCGATGACATTGTAATTCTGTCAGAGACAGAAGAGCAGTTGAACGGAATGGACAGTGTCATGAAAGGAGGATATAAGATGAACATCAACAAAAGCAAAACGAGGATAATGGAATGTAGTCAAATTAAGTTGGGTGATGCTGTGGGATTTAGATTAGGAAACGAAACACTTAAAGTAGTTAAGGAGTTTTGCTATTTGGGGAGCAAAATAACTGATGGTCGAAGTAGAGAAGATATAAAATGTAGACTTGCAATGGCAAGGAAAGCGTATCTGAAGAAGACGAATTTGTTAACATCGAGTATAGATTTAAGTGTTAGGAAGTCCTTTCTGAAAGTATTTGTATGGAGTGTAGCCATGTATGGAAGTGAAACGTGGACAATAAATAGTTTAGACGAGAAGAGAATAGAAGCTTTCGAAATGTGGTGCTACAGAAGAATGCTGAAGATTAGATGGGTAGATCACATAACTAATGAGGCGGTATTGAATAGAATTGGGGAGAAGAGGAGTTTGTCGCACAACTTGACAAGAAGAAGGGATCGGTTGGCAGGACATGTTCTGAGGCATCAAGGGATCACCAATTTAGTATTGGAGGGCAGCGTGAAGGGTAAAAATTGCAGAGGGAGACCAAGAGATGAATAAACTAAAAAGATTCAGAAGGATGTAGGTTGCAGTAGGTACTGGGAGATGAAGAACCTTGCACAGGATAGAGTAGCATGGAGAGCTGCATCAAACCAGTCTCAGGTCTGAAGACCACAACAACAACAACTATTTTTTTCACTCTCTTTTATGTTTCTATATCTTTTATTTTCCAATCGGTTTACTTTTACCTTTCCCTCCCCCCCCCCCCCCTCCCCCCAAAAACCTACCTACCATGTACAATACACTTTGCTTTCCATCCTGACTGACTCTTGCAGGATGTATTTTTCAGTAATCACTATCTTGTTTATTACCCCGTCTTTCACCTTTCAAGTTCTTAGGTTTTCAGATCTCATTAGGTGCAGGCACAAATAGTCCATCTTTCCTTCTTATTCCGCCCAGTAAGTTTCTCCTGACCTGCTGGTCCGAGCAACTCTTCTGTAGCTCTCCCCATTTCTTAAACCTCACAGGCCCTTTTTCTTCACCCTCTTCCTTTCCCTTCAACCCTTCTGCTACAAGAAAGAGCAAGTGTCTCCAAAAGCTTGCACATTCCCACATCTTTTATACGTGTTCCTCCTGTTGCCACTAGGTGAGAAGACTTTTTTCTATCCACAATAAATAATGATGTAAGAAAATAACTGATTTCTTAAAAGGAAGGTTGGTAGACTTGTGCTGCTCTGAAAGTCATGGCTTCAATTTTTGCAGAATATTAGAAATCCGTTTCCTATTTAATATTATTATTATTTAGACATGTTTTATTTTATTGTGTACTGCTGTTTATTTCTTATGCTGCTGGACTTTCTTTACATTTTATGACATATTTCTCTACTTTCTGGGTGTAGACCACCTTCCAATTGTAATATTTTGTCACTGATTAACTTATTGGGCATAACTTCATGATCAGTTCTTTGAATTACCAAAAGTTCTGTGCTGGACAACAATGCCTCAAATATCAGTATTGTTTAACATGCAAACAAGCAACAGACAACTTCAGTAACTTCTAGCTTCATAAATGTTACCATTCATACTACTCCAAATCAGCTTTCACTTTCTTTGTTTCTTTCCTTCTGATTTATTATATATCCATGTCTCTCCCATCATAATTGCACTGATATTTTAGCTATTTTCCAGTTTCAGAATTCGAAAGGACGGTACATTAGGGTTTAACATTTCATCAATGACAGTGTCATTCAAGGCAATTTCACTACTCAAAGGTGCAGCAGTTACACTTTGGGGAGGGGGGGGGGGGGGGGGAAGGAGGGGGGGGGGGGGGGATTGGTTGGTTGGCTGATTTGAGGGAGGGCACCAAGCAGCTAGGCCATTAGTCTCATCACATGAGGGAAGGATGGGGAAGGAAATTGGCCACACCCTTCCAAAGGAACCATCCCAGCATTTGCCTGAAGCAATTTAGATAAATCACACAAAACCTAAATCAGGATGGCTGGACATTGGTTGGAACTGTCATCCTCCTGAATGCAAGGCCAGTGTGCTAACCACGGTGCCATCTTGCTCAGTGGGAGGAGGGGGGCAAGGTGGAAACATTATTTTGGTGTAGCAGCTTTTTCAATAACCATTACATAATTGACAACACATACTGAGATCAATTAATAAAGTTTTCCATGATAATGTCCTGCACTTTGACTGGGATTCATCTTACTTCTTTGATTTATTCAATAGTTCCAGGACAATGTAATACATCTTTACTTACAGTGTTAAGCAAATGAGCTTGAATTAGGTAAATGGGGAGGTCAAAGGTTGCTATCTTGCAAAGAGATTTGATGACAGGAAAATATTTCTCTAAAACTCAGAAACAGATTATCATTATTGTTATTATTATTCTCAAGTCAGAAACATACAAATTTGCAGTAGCTATGCACATAATTAGGGCACAAAGGGCCCTGAAGCATGTGGCTTGTGGTTTGCCCTTGTCCACAATCACAAGACATATCTTCTGTTATGAAGCCACATCTCTTCAGGTTGTCTCTGGATCATCCAACTCCTGATCGTAATCTATTTAAAGATTTCCACACCAGCCAGCTCTGGCATCCATCTGTGCAGGTGAGGCATCGACTTCTTCCATAACTCCAGCCTTGCCTTCTCTGGTGAAATGGTGAGCTTCTTGGATGTCCTCACGAAACTCTTTCGCGATCTCAGCTGTTGCTGTGGTAGATTATGTCGGTGCAGTTGAATTATGTCCGTGCAGTTGAATTATGTCCATGCAGTGGATGGGCACTGTTCTGTTCCACTTTCAGCCTCTCCTTGTTGGAACCCACCACTCTGCGTATCCATGGTGGCACTATTCCAGCCAGGTAGTACAGCTTAGCAGTTGGGGTAGGTCTTAAGCAACCTGTGATCAACCTGCAGGTTTCGTTGAGAGCAATCTCTACTTGTCCAGCATGAGATGACCTATACCAGACTGGGGAGGCATATTCAGCAGTAGAAAAGCACAGTGCCATTGCAGAAGAGTGAACAGTTTGTGGATGTGAGCCCCAATGTGTCGTCGCTAGTTTGCGAATTAGGTTGTTTCGAGTGGAGATTTTCATTTTGGTGTTCTTGCAGTGAGTTTTGAATGTCAGAGTTCTATCGAGAATGACTCCCAAGTATTTAGGGGTGTGATGATGCTGGAGATGGATGCCTGACCATTCAATATGTAGCTCACAATTAGCTTTTCTGTTCCCTAAATGAAAGGCACACATTTGTGTCTTTGAAGGGTTTGGGCTGAGTTGGTTCCAATTGTAGTAGCTTGACAGTGTTCTAAGTGCAGTTGTCAGGTTTCTTTCCACTGTTTAAAAACATTAGCTCTGCGTAACTAGGGCATATAAGAATCTCCTAGTGCCCAGGGTCAATAGCTGGTCTTTTAGAGAAATGGAGCCAAGACACTTCCCTGAGGTAGACCATTTTTCTGCACTCTCCAGCGACTGTGTAGTCCTTGAAATTCAACAAAAAACCTGCAGTTCTGGAGGAGGATGCTGATTAGTCTAATGAAGTGGGCATTCTTGATCATATTATATAATTTTGCATGGAGTAACTGATGACGGACAGTATCATACACTGCTGTGAGATCCACAAAAACCACGCCCGTTACTTGTCGGGTTTCAAAGCCACCCTCTATAAACTGAGTGAGATTAAAAAGTTGCCCTGTGCAACTTCTGTTTGGTCAAAATCGTGCTTGTTAGGGTATGAGAAGAGGGTCTATTACTGGTAGGATTCTATTCAGAATCATACGTTCGAATGGTTTACAAAGGTGACTCAAAAGGCTAACTGGTCTGAAATTCTTGGGATGATTTGCTTCCTTTCCAGGTTTCAGAAGAGCTATCACCCTGCTCTTTCGCCAGATCTTTGGTATTTGGCATTGGTTCATGCAGTTGTTGAAAAGCTCCATGATCCATTTTCTTGTTGCTGGGCCAAAATTCTTGATTTGCTTCATACAGATGTCATCGAAACAGGATGCTTTACCAGTTTCGCTCTCTTCAATAGCCTTGTTTAATTCAGATAACTTGAATGAGAGAGTCAGATCCCTCGTTTGCTCTTGGGCCTCTTGTACTTTTGGCACTTTGATTCTATGGCTTCCTTTCCCATTCACAAGCAGTTAGTGTGCTTTCTGATCTGCAGATATGTTGCAGTGTGCTGTGGAGCTGGTTGGGTCATCATTGAGGTGTCTCAATAAACTCCATGCTTTATGACTGTTTCTGATTAGATCAAGTTCTTTCCTAGTTTTAACCTAAGAATTCCTTTCGGATTCTTTCAGAGATGCAATAAGTTTATTCCCAGCCAACAGCATTGTCTCGCCAAATTGATCTTCTTCGAGTAGTATCTTATACTTTGTAAACTGAGCACTGAGTTCTGAAGTTAGACCAGGAATATATTATGTTTGGCAACCCCGAGGAATGGCAATTCTGGAGCATCTCATTACAGATGTTTGGCAACCCTGAGAAGTGGAAATTCTGGAGCATCTCTTTACAGCAAAAGTGTCATATGAATCAGGTGAAGGTTCAACATTGGGAACTGCAGCGTCCAGCATTTCTGTAAATTTTGGCCAGTTGGCTTTTCTGAAGTTAAATCTCCTTCTAAACGGAACTCTCTGTGATCTAACAGCTGCGTAAATTTTGCACACGAAAGGTCTGTGCTGTGTATTTTGAGTAAGGTTGCAGACAGTTTTTATGCACTGTTGTGAGGTGTTCTCATTGCAAAATATCAGATTGTGGTTGTATCCGCATTTCCATCTGCCACTGTTGAATTATGCAGGATACTTAGGGTCATGTATAAGGCTGATCCTTTCACACCTGAAACATCATCTTGGTCCTTTTCACGACCACTGTTGACCATCATATAGGTGAATATAGAATGTATATCATCACCAAAAGAAGAATTGTTACAAGAGCTGTGCAGTCAAACCAAGTGTGATGTACTCTGCATACACGAGACCCACAGAAGCTGTGAAATATGCAGAAAAAAAACACACACACACAGATTATGGGAAGTATAGACTGCAACCCCATACTGCTGAGACCATGAATACTCCTCTCTCGCTCATTCTAAATTTCTTGTGGGATGTTCACAATACTGCTTTCATGTCACAAATATTTTCAGATTTTCTTGTTCCAAGCACAGACTCCATGAGCATACTCATTCACAGCTCCCCAGACATTTCCACATGGGCTGCAAAAACAGTGTTTAGAAAATTCAGAGGAGTTTACCAGATGTGGAAGTATGAAACCGAAATTTCCTTATAGATGGTGCTACCCATCAGTGTAGGGCCCATGACACAACGCATGCAGCACCCTCAGCTTCCTGTAACAGCTGACGACAAATGTCAACACACAGTGACCCAAGTTCCATATATCGGTATCTGTTTCAAACCCATAAACATGTCGAGTTTTGTGTCTACAAACTATGATTTGTGGACAGCATTGGTGTTCTGTTATCATTTGAAGAAAACTGCTGCAGAATCGCATAAAATGCCTGTTGAAGCTTTCAGTAAACATGCTCTTGGGAAAACACAGTGTTTCGAGTGGTTAAAAAAATTCAAAAGTGGTGATTTTGACATGAGATACGACAAGTGCGGGAAACCAACAAAAAAAAAGGTCAAAGACAACAAATTGCAGGCCTTATTGGATGAAGATGATACTCAAACTCAACGGGAACTCGCGGAACAATTGAATGTGACACAGAGAGCCATTTCTCTTCGATTGAAAGCTGTGGGAAAGATGCAGAAAGTGGGAAAATGGGTTCCGGATGAACTGAATGAAAGACAGCAAGCAAATGGAAAAACCACTTGTGAAATGCTGCTCGCCAGATACAAAAATAAGTCATTTCTCCATCAAATAGTAACAGGTGATGAAACACAGATATATTTTGAGAATCCTAAGCATTGTAAATCATGGGTGAATCCAGGCAAACCATCGACATTCACTGAAAGACCAAATTGCTTTGGAAAGAACACAATGTTCTGTGTTCGATGGGATCATAAGGGTGTCATCTATTATGAGGCTGCTAAAACCTGGTGAAACCATTAACACTGATCATTACCAACAGCAAATGATCGATTTAAATAGAGCATTATGTGAAAAATGACCGGAATATGGAAAAAGACAACACAAAGTCATATTGATCTATGATAACGCCCCATCACACTTAGCAAAACAGGTCAGGGACACGATCGATGCATTCAGTTGGGAAATACTAGGACATGCGGCTTATTCTGCACACTTGGCTCCAGCCAATTATCATCTATCTGCACCACTGGGACACCCTCTCGCTGAACAATGCTTCAGTTTATATGAAAATGTGTGAAAATGACTCGCTGACTGGTCTGCTTCAATAGAAGAACTTTTTTTTTTTTTTTTTTTTTTTTTTTTTTTTTTTTTTTTTTTTTTTTTTTTTTTGGCATGGCGTTCATAGCCCGCCGCAGAGGTGGGAGAAATGTATAAATAGCAATGGAGATTATTTTGAATAAAATATTGTTTATCAGTTTCAAACAACAGATGTGTAATTATTGCAACCAAATTCTGGTTTCATACTTCTCCACCTGGTACCCCCTACCCAATACAGAAAGTTTATCCACTGCGAGATACTGAAAGTTTTATTAATTTATGATGCAAAGCTGAGACCAATATGTATCGTTGCTAAACAATGCAAAAACTGCATAGGCACAATAAAAGCTCTATTGCCTGATAAAAGGCCCAGCATGTTTGTTTGTGTTTTGCTCAGCTCTTGCCCTAATGTTGTGTTTTCAGAGATACATTTTAAAGCTGCACACAATATGTTTCTGAGATTTCAGTTGAAAATTCCAGGGGGACAGCTTGTTTCCTTCCAGAATGCTTTTAACACTGCTCAGTTAAACCCTCATTGACGGAACATTTTCAGACCTCGTAGTGCTCTGGCTTCAGTCAGGTTGTTTACATTCCAGTGCTGATCCAATAGCCCTAATTTTCTAATCAGTGTATCAATCATGTCAAAAGACAGATAATTCTCATTTATTCTTCCATCTCAGTTACATATTTTTAATTAGATTAAATGTTTCGATCCCTCCGAATGCCCTTCAGATCTAAAACAAAGTAAAACTAAGTAGTTGCATCAGTATGTAATAGATCTTGGAGATGTGCTACTTTCTACTGAATTTGTTGATACCAAATCTAATGAGGGAGGTTGTCAATGTTTTCTTATATTTTTGTCAGAATATTTTTTGTGAATTGTAATTTGCCTTATTTTATGCTAATTTGTTTATATGTTCGAGAGTGACAGCATATTGATTAATATTAGTAGAGGTGACGAATAATAAAGAGACTGGTTACAAGTGGAAGCTCGTGTGTTGTGTGAAATGACTTTGACGCTGGAGTCATTTTTGACCGTAGTCAGTCGGCAATGAACACTTGGTGTGTAACGGTGGAACAATGTACAGGTCCCCGTTATAATAATTTGCAAGTGACCAGCAAAAATGAGTTATTCTACTACTTTTTTTTATATAAACATCAAGAAGGAAGCACATTCGGATAAATGGTATTTGAAGCACCAAAAATGAGGCAAACGCATTGAACCAGGACATTTCAGCAGCTGACGAAACAGCATTGTGGAATCATACTTTCACTAGACGACTGAAGCCAACACAAAAAAGTCTTATAAAAATCTCATAAACATCCACGGAAAAGTGAGCACTGTCGCAAAATATGCTAAATTCAAGTATATAAAAATAGTGAGCATATTTCAAGTAACCTGTCTTGTCTTTTCCGAACCACGTCAGGATGCTAGTAGACAAGATTGGCTGCTGACACAACTACTTCATTTTACTTTGTTTTAGATCTAAAGATGATCCAGAGTAATAGAAACTGTAATCTAATTAAAAATATGCAACTGTGACAGAACAATAAATGAGAAATATATTAATTATCTACACAGTTGCCAAATCTCTCAAGACAATTATGTCTACTACAGCGAAACATGTCAGAAGTGCCTACAAAATACCCTTTATGCCACGCTCACAGTTTTATTGCTGTTGAAATACAAATCAAAAATCCGTCAGTCTCACAAAGGATTACACTGAAAATTCATAATGTAATTAGCAGTTAGCAGTGAGCCTTGTAACTTAGATTGATACAGACAGACAGAACCAATCATTTTTGTCAATTTGGTATGTGGTCATACACATTAAGAAACTCATGTTATTGTGCTCACTAATTGTGAATTGGGCACAAGAGATTGTGCAGTCACACATCAAAAACAGGCCCAAAGGCAGTGTATTGTGACCACCAATTGACAAAGAGGGCAGCGTCTCCCAGCCAGCAGCAAAGTTTGACCTCAATTTACTTCAAAACCAGTGCCTCAGATGATTACCGGGCAACAGCGGAAACTACACTTTGTGATCAAAAGTATCCGGACACCCCAAAAAACATATGTTTTTCATGTTAGGTGCATTATTCTGCCACCTACTGCCAGGTATTCCATATCAGCGACCTCAGTAGTCATTAGACATCATGACAGAGCAGAATGGGGCACTCCATGGAACTGACGGACTTCAAAAGTGGTCAGGTGATTGAGTGTCACTTGTGTCATACATCTCTATGTGAGAGTTACACACTCCTAAACATCCCTAGGCCCACTGTTTCCAATGTGATAGTGACGTGAAGGGACACGTGCTGCACAAAAGCGTGCAGGCCGACCTCATCTGTTGACTGACAGAGACTCCCAACATTTGAAGAGGGTTGTAATGTGTAATAGGTACATATGTATCCAGACCATCACACAGGAATTCCAAACTGCATAAGGATCCACTGCAAGTACTATGAAAGTTAGGCAGGAGGTGAAAAAACTTGGATTTCATGGTCAAGCGGCTGCTCATAAGCCACATATCACGCTGATAAATGCCAAACAACACCTCACTTGGTGTAAGGAGCGCAAACATTGGACGATTGAACAGTGGAAAAACATCATTGTGTGGAGTGAAGAATCAAGGTACACAATGTGGCGATCTAATGGCAGGGTGTGTGTACAGCGAATGCCTGGTGAACGTCATCTGCCAGCGTGTGTAGTGCCAACAGTAAAATTCGGAGGTGCTGTTGCTATGGTGTAATGTATTAATAAAGAAATCAGTCAATCAATCAGTCACTCATTCAGTCTATGTGACGAGCCATCTAAAATGTCTGCACCATCGTAAGACAACTTACTGTTTTGTCCACATAGTTGACTTGATGCTGGAACCCTGCAATGAGAGTGGACCTGCCTGGGGTCACAGGCATGACATCACTTGTTGCAAGCTGGGCTGGTGCCACTATTTCATTGTGCTAGCTTCCACTGCACAGAGGATAAAAGCACTTGTAATTGCAATGACACGTTAAACAGTACCCACTGGCATTTTGAATGTCAAAACGTATGGTTTTCAGACTACATAGTAATCACAATCTTGCAGTCTACACTGTTGAGCTGCATAATAGGCAAGTCCCAAGGCTGTAGTTTGCGATGCCATGTGATCCTGACTCATACACTTTGAGAGCACTGCGACCAGTAATCATTATGTTGCAAAGGTTCTAGAACCCAGGACACTGAACCTCCCTTGAGCAACCGTATTTACGTAATGAAGTATATAAACCCATGAAACATGGTCTGTGCAAGCCTTGTTAAAACAATGAATGTTGCCATTGCTTCCTTGCGGTATATACTTGTCTGACAATTTACCTAGTACAGATCTGAGATATAGTTGGTAAGCAACTTATTCCTCATGGTCCTCCAGCAACCACTGATGTTTTGAAAGCTTGCATTGCAACAACAGTACTCAAAAACATATCAAGACCTAGTTAGACTGGAGTGCCACAATATTTAGAGCTTGGCTGCAACATGTGGGAGCCTCACACCCTGGTGAATTCTCATAGTTAGAGATCATGCACAATCCTGCAATGCTGAACATTTGTGTATTGTCTGGCATACAATCTATGGTATAAAATTCATTTCAATCACATTTATCGTCCTTGGTGTTGCAGTTTTCACAAACATCAGTGTACATTTACAAATTACTTAAATCTACAGTTAAAGCTACAGAAGAAGTTCTGTTTATGCAACAAATTCTAAAGATTATGTTAGTGCAAACATTTTCTGAGCTATGGAGAAAACAAAGAAAAGAAACACAATTAAATTTCTGTTTCACAAACTTGTACAGATTTTTACAATAGAAGCTATTTAAATATTACTCCAATAAACAGGACCGCCATTTTCAAGCACTAACCCAGCAACTCCAGAATCAAAAGAAAAGGACTGTTGAGTATTGCGCAACAAGTCAATGGCACTCCTCCAGCACTGTGCAGCTGCGCGCTCAACCTCACTGAGGCCTGGAGTTGGTCCACACAGCACACACACCTCCACATCAGACGTCAAGAGACAGGACACAACACGATAGGCAACCTGCAGACATCCACTATGTGCTGTACTGGGTTTATGGAGCAAGTAACTATTCTTATGTAACATTAACAGCAGCATTAAACAAAAAATTTATGGACTGAAAAAAGTTGGGCTTAAGTTAAGAGTAAGGAAAATGTAAGCTGTGACTCAATTTACTTCTCCTTGTAGGGTGGCAGCAAGTGGCATGCAACCAGTGGGAGGATAGTTTTAGATAACCAATTAGAAGTGAGAAAATACAGTTTTCTTTTGTGCCAAAATTAAGATGTTAGAAATATTGAATACGTGAAGGTTAGTCATCAAGATTGAATTATTACCTTTAAAAATAAAGTTACATAAATATTTTTTTCCAGGTATGTGTCTGCAGTTCTGGTACACACTGAAACTCATGTGCTAGTTTTATAGCACACCATTAGATGATCCAAAATGTACATTGCTACCAAACATGTCCTCTACCTGGTACTCTCTCCTTGTCCACTTACGACCAAATGTCATCATACTATTTTGATTTCCCATCACACCTTATCCGAAGTTTTGTCAATATTGATCCATGAACCATAAGTATAACAGCATTAGCCCGGCTCTCAACATTTAATGAAAGTAAGGAATGCATGTACATCAACATGTTCACACACAAAAGACACAGGAAACAAAATTCAGAAAAATAATTATGAAAAGATAATCATCAAAAAATTAAATGTGTTATCTTTCTTTTTTTTTTTTTTTTTTTTTACTGCTTTACTATTTTACTTAATCATGAACCTCATAAATAACTGGATGACAATGAACTTTCAGATTTATTTTTAGCTGACATCTCATTAAAACATAAATAAATATTTACACTTAAGTGTCAGTACACAGAATAGCACAAACAGCCAACGGAACTGTACAAACAGGTTGAGGGGAAGTCAAATGTTATGTAAAACAAGTATGAGACAGGAATGAAATAACACATATCTAATATTTAGAGACTATGCTTAACCAAACATTTGAAACTAAATCCTGATTTTTGTCAAACTGACAAAGCATTCTGCAAGAATTTTTTACTGTAACATGCTAATCAAGTAGTTCTAGCCACTGTGAGTTAGTAATCCAAAAATCTTGACATCAACATCCATTAAAGGCATAGCTTAACAGACTATTGGGTTTCAACCTTAACAGTTAGTGTCAGTTTTTTTTCCATTATAGATGCATGTGTTTAAGTTTTCAGCAGTCTATGTTGTTACTCTGAGGCTGACAGAAAATATATTGCAGGACTTGCACCTGTAAAGTAGGGGGTTTTCTATGATGGAAGCAGTTGTGAGAAATCCAATAGTTTCATTAAATACGGTGTTACATCAGTTAACAAAACTGCTGATTCTAATCTTTTCCTTGACCAGCAAAACCAAACCAAGCAAAATATAAATAAATAAATAATCACATTATGAGCACCACAGTAACATAATATACTGATTACAATATAACTATTTTTTTAAAAATACTTATTTGCAGTCTTGTGAAACAATTAACAAGAAAAACAACCCTATTTCCAAAATAACAGAATGATGAAACTGATATCAACTGTTCCAAAGATATAAAAATACCACAATAACCTACAGGATAGATTCTAAAACCTAACCTCCTTTTTTCTTTCATTTTTCTCTTTTTTGTTACTCTCTGAGAAGAACTTAAACTTCTTAGTATCCTGAACCATTACATTTCCTACATCTACAACTACATCTACATCTACGCAGGTACTCTGCAAGCCACTGTATGGTATGAGGCAGAGGTTATCTTGCACCACAACTAGTAGTTTCCTTTCCCGCTTCAATCGTAAATAGAGCAAGGCAAAAATGACTACCTACAACCCTCCATACAAGCCCTAATCTTTCTTCGTCTTCTCTCTATGGTCCTTACATGAAATGTACAGTGGTGGCAGAAGAATCATTCTGCAGTTAGCTTTTAATGCCAGTTTTCTACATTTTTTCCACAAAAAGAACACTGCCCTCCCTCCAGGAATTCCCACCCGAGTTCATTAAGCATCAGTGTAATATTCACATGTTGATCATACCTGTGGGTAACAAATCTAGCAGCCCACCTCTGAATAGTTTCAATGTCTTCATTAGCCTGACATGTTGGGGATCCCAAACTCTCAAGCAGAACTCATGAATGGATTACATTAGTGTTCTATATGAGTCTCCTTCACAGATGAAAAACACTTAACTAAAATTCCCCCAATAAACTGAAGTTGACCATTTGACTTCCCTATTACCATCCTTAGACGTTCATTCCATTTCACATCGCTTTGCAGCAATATGTCCAGATATTTAATTAACATGGCAGTATCAAGCAGTAAACTACCAATGCTGTATTCACATACCCTTTTTTTGTGAGATTTAAAACCTTTTCCAGCGTACATATTGTTCCACAAAATTTCGGGAGAACTGCCGGATGTTTGTAACTTCCTGCCACAGTATTTCTGTGCAGAGTCTTCTGGCCATCTTCAGGTGATACTGGTGAAAGCGTACTGAACTCTGCTATTTAAGGCCTCGCCGGCACATGCGTGGATCCGTCAAAGATGACCTAGAACTGCGCAAGGCAGGTGTTTACAGGATTCCATGTGAATGTGGCAAATCTTATGTAGGGCAAATAATGCAAACTGCAGGATCGCATTGTGGAACATCAGCGGCACACTCGCCTTCTTCAGCCTTGTTAAGTCTGCCATCACTGAAATCTTTATTTCCACTGGTCATGTCATGAATTAGAGTGAGACAAAAATTGTGCCCCATGGGTTCCACCCCAACTTTTGGAGTTCTATTATTAATGAATCTGTGGAAATACGACTGTCTGACAGTGAGTCTCTTATTAATCGAGATGGCAGTTTTCAACTGAATTCGGCATGGAATCCAATCATCGAAAAACTTCGTGTCCTCCATAGCCAGCGTAGTTCTGTGATGGAACCACAGGAAGACAATCAAATTGATATAGATGCGGCAAATTTTCACCACAGAGGGCGTGCTGCACAGCAGAATCGAATACGCTCAATAGCACATGCGCAACGCCAAGTGAATCCACGATGCATGTGCTGGCTGAGCCTTAAATATCAGAGTTCAATGTGTTTTCACCAGTATCACCTGAAGATGGCCATAAGACTATGCGCCGAAATATTGTGGCAGGAAGTTACAAACATCTGGCAGCTCTCCTGGAATTTTGTGGAACACCCTTTAAAAAAATAAAAAAAAAAAAATAATAATAATAATCAGAGCAATCTGTCATCAATCATGCCAACTAGAAATTTTGTCTAAGTTATCTTGTATCCTCCTAGAGTCACTCAAAGAGAACACCTTCCCACCCACCACTGCATTATCAACAAACTGCTGCAGATTGTTGCTCACCCTGTCTGTCACACCATCTATACTACTATATAAAGACAAGTGGTAGTTAAAAGTTGTTACCAAAAATCTTGGAATATTCTTGACTGATTTACTTAAAACTTTTACACATATTCTATCAAACGTTTGGACGGACATGGGCTAAACATTTCTTTAATGTATATGGTATACAAGTACATATATACTATATAAATGGGAAAGGTTTTTAGCAAAAATGTCAGAAAATTTTTGGTCTATTTCCTTCAAATTTTTAAACAATACTCTAATAAATGTTCAGAAAGACACCAACTACACCTTTTCTCATCCATAGGGTACATACATCTTTACACAAACATCTATATATCTATTTGAAAGCAAGTCATACTTCAATATTGTTACGAACACTGTCAAAAAGTTCTTGACTGGCTTGCTTCAAAACAGAACAGGCTCTGCTAACGTAATACGCCTTCCACATCACTGGCAACGCTGGTGACTACTTTGAAGGAGAGTAACAAATGCAAACATGTAACTGTTTTGTATCAGTTGTGAATAAATAGTTGCCACTACTTAAGTTCCAACCCTCGTATATGGTATTTAAATATAAATATAATATACAAAGGGCAAACATTGCTACCAAAATTTTCAAAAAGCTCTTGACCATATCACTTCTATGCAAAACTGTACTAAACATTCAGGTGGACATAGGCTACATATTTCTTTAATATATAAATATATATGTAATATATGAAGAGGAAGCATTGTTAGCATAAATCTCAAAAAGTTCTTTAGCAAGTTACTTCAAATTTTCATACAACACTCTAACTCCATATATTTTCTCAGTACAAATAATATATGAATGAATATAAGTAATAAGTAACAGGCAAATTATGTTAGCAGAAATCTCAAAAAGTTCTTGATTGATTTACTTCAAATTTTTGCAATATACTCTAATGAAAGTTCAGACACGGATAGGCTTTATATAGTTTTAAAGAAGAATGAACAGGTTTTCTGTTAAAAGAAATTGCAGTGCTGTGCTGTGCTTTGGAAATGTACGGTTTAGTCTTCTTTCTTCCAGTCAATTTTAACTACAATACCAAGGCATTGAAACCAACAGACAGATTGTTTCTCCTGTATATATTCATTCCCCTTATGTACATTTTTAAACAAAATATGTATAAACAGCAATGTGCTGTTTTGTTTTATTCTCTGTAGTTGATTTCAACAGAAAACAGAAAAGCTGTCTTTATGGCTTATTGGCTTATGATTAGAATACTACTACAGAATATAAATCATCTGAAACTTTATAATCATACCCATTTACAGATTAATACTGTGCCAAATACTGTCACTGAAGGTACGATCCTCACAGATCTAGCACTTGGAGAAATCTCACTCGTACTCTGTATATCAATTATACCAATCAATCCTTTTTTAGTGATTTCAATTCCGGATCAAGGTTTCATTTGTAACACCAGTTACCAAGGCTCAAAGTGAGAGTGAGAGGGCAAAGGAAAGTAGCCAGAGAGGGGGGCGGGGGATGGACATAGAAAGTAGGAAACACAAGATGGACATAGAGAGGAGGAGGAGGAGGAGGAGGAGGAGATGGATAGAGAGAGAGAGAGAGAGAGAGAGAGAGAGAGAGAGAGAGAGAGAGAGACATTAGGATGTACACCCAATTTTCATACATTTTTAGCAATTGTGAAGCATTGCTGGGCTTACTAGTTTATGTACACAGAGAATAAGAGCAGTCCTGTCACGCTTCCTTGGGGCACACCTCTGATGAAATCTAGCTGTCGAGTACACATACTGGGTTATATTACTTAAGAAATCTTCAAGCCACTCACATATTTGGGAATCTATTTCATATGGTTGTTCCTTCGTTAACAGTCTTCAATAAGGCACCATGTCAAAAACTTTAAGGAAATCTAGGAACATGGAACCAGCCTGTTGCCCTTCATCCTTCACAGCTTATCATGTGAGAAAAGGGTAAGCTAAGTTTCACACCTTATCTAAGGAAGTACTAAAAAGAAATAAATTGAAATTATTGTGAGCCTATAGACATTTGAAGTAATTCAAGTGTAATACTTGCTCATCCTGATCCTTACCAAATTAGTGGGCTGTAGTATACTAATATAGGATAATCTTTCTTTTTGTTATTCCTTCGCCTAATAATACAGACATCAAAATCAATGTGAATGGATTGTGCACTGTGTGAGGAATCACCAAATGTATTCAACAAGCCATTAGATTTTTCAGTTTTCTTGTAAAGAACTAGTCTGACCAAAGAAATGCTCCAGTGAGACTAGATTCTCTCTTATATCTCACACTCCAGTCTCCAGAAGTTGTCAAGCTCTAGTTTGCCATACAGCTGGTAACAATAAATGCATATATCACTTAAAGGTGAAAGTACAGCTAACATGAACAGCCATTATGTATTTAATAGTCAGTGAATGGTAGCAGAATACCACCACGCATAGTGACAGATTGTGTGTAGAATGGGTGCATTCAGTACACAACTGAAGCATATACTTACATGTGGACTTTTAACTGGCAGGAAGACTGGAACATCATGAGCCACAGTATGTTCATTACCACACTGCAGCAGAAGAACCAGCAACTGCCTTTCTACTGGTGCCAATGACCACCAACTGGATGTGGCAACTGACACACAACCACGAATCATGAGAACTCCATAGGAGGAACCGACACACTCACAGAAGGCATCTAAAATTCCCTGAAATCAAAGCTGTTTATTAAGGTACAAAACTCACATAAGGTTAAAATACTGCTAGTAATCTTCACTATTTAAAATCTCTGTACACCATTCATAATACACGGATCTTTCAGGAACACCAGGATGAATGGCAACCACCAAACTGAGGCCAAGAGCAAAGTGTACCGCTCTGTGGCACTTAACATGTTTGATTTCAATGGCAGCTTCACAACCTGGGCCATCTCGATCCTCCCTGCCACCACTAGCTTTTCTGAACTGCACAGATAGGAGTCGTCCTTCCAACACATTCTTCGCACCATAAATCATCCTGGTCTCAACCTACAATAACCTACTGTCCCCTCTGCCTTCACCCAACAGTTTCTGCCCTCACTGCACTACCACCTCCTCCAAATTCACATCCCCACACCCTCATTGTGCACCGCTCTCTGCCAATTTACCCACTGGTCTTTTCCCCTTCTCTGATCCTCTCCTTTTCGACTCCCCTCCCCCCCCCCCCCCTCCCTTTCCCACAGCCTCCTGAAAATACAACTGGCAGCCTTGTCCTAACACCATCTAGTCGCTCTACAAACTGTCAGGCTGCATCGACTTCTCTCCCTCCACCAGTACCGTGTTATCGCTCCCCTTCCCCGGACCACTCTGGATCGCTGCTTCCATTTGACACAACACAGCTGCTTTCTGTCTGGAGCAGCCAGAGATAGTGGTCATGTGTGCATGATGTGTACTTGCTCGTGTGAATGTGTTCATATTTTCCTTTCTGAAGAAGGTTTTGGCTAAAAGCTCAAAGTGTGACAGTCTCCTAGTTGTGCTCATCTGCAACTCAACAGGTAATCTTTATGATGAGCAGCAATCTACCCTTTTCATAATATTGCTGATATTCCAACCTGGACTTTCCATTGCTGAATATACACTGAAGAGCCAAAGAAATTGGTACGCCTGCCTAATATCGTGTAGGGCCCCCGTGAGCACGCAGAAGTGCCGCAACATGACTTGGCATGGAGTTGACTAACGTCTGAAGTAGTGCTGGAGGGAATTCACACCGTGAATCCATAAATCCATAAGACTAAGAGGGGTGGAGATCTCTTCTGAACAGCACATTGCAAGTCATCCCAGATATGCTCAATAATGTTCATGCCTGGGGAGCTTGGTGGCCAGAGGAAGTGTTTCAACTCAGAAGAATGTTCCTGGAGCCACTGCAGCAATTCTAGACATTTGAGGTGTCTCATTGTCCTGCTGGAATTGCTGCAGTCTGTCGGAATGCACAACGGACATTAATGGATGCAGGTGATCAGATAGGATGCTTATGTATGTGTCACCTGTCAGAGTCATATCAAGGGTCCCATATCACCCCAACTGCACACATCCCACACCATTACAGACCCTCCACCAGCTCGAAAAGTCCCCTACTGACATGCAGGGTCCATATGTTCATGAGGTTGTCTCCATACCTATACATGTCCACGTCCACCCACATGATACAATTTGAAATGAGACTTATCCAACCAGGCAACACGTTTCCAGTCATCAACAGTGCAATGTCGGTGTTGATGGGCCCAGGTGAGGCGTTAAGCTTTGTGTCGTGCAGTCACCAAGCGTACATGAGTGGCCCTTCAGCTCCAAAAGCCCATATCCATGACGTTTCGTTGAATGGTTCGCACGCTGACACTTGTTGATGAAGTAGCACTGAAATCTGCAGCAGTTTGCGGAAGTGTTGCACTTCTGTCACCTTGAACGATTCTCTTCAGTAGTCGTTGGTCCTGTTCTTGCAGGATCTTTTTCCGGTCAAATGATGTTGGAGATTTGATGTTTTACCGGATTCCTGATATTCACAGTACACTTGTGTAATGGCCGTACAGGAAAATCCCCACTTCATCGCTACCTCGGAGATGCTGTGTCCCATCACTCGTACGCCAACTGTAACACCATGTTCAAACTTACTTAAATCTTGATAACCTGCCACTGTAGCAGCAGTAACCCAGCTAACAACTGAGCCAGACACTTGTCGTCTTCTATAGGTGTTGCAGACTGCACTGCCGTATTCTGCCAATTTTCATATCTCTGTATTTTAATATGCATGCCTGTGCAAGTTTCTTTGGTACTTCAGTGTATTATTCTCATTCATATCACATAACAATGCTAAATAACAACTGAAATACTCACTTCTGACTGCAGTCTGATTCTCTCTACAAAATGTGTATAAAATATATTACAGTATTCTGAAATGTAATCACCATATTTAGAGTATTTCCAGTTTTTAGTACAAATAAACACAAAATCTATTCTCAAAATGCACAGCTACATACAAAACTGACAATGTGCACAAATGTTTGTTTAAGAGACATTACACTCATGTGTAATTCCAAAGAAAAACTGAATAAACACTTGGAAAGCATGTGTTTACACATATACTCACTAATGGTGAATGGGTGAATTTTGTTGCTTAAATGAGGATAACAACTGCTGATATGAAAGTGAAAACACACAAATTTCTACTAATGAAGCCTATTCAGTTTTCTCCAATATCCACTCATTTTTAAGTGGAAATAATCACCACAAAAGATTGCAAGTATGCCTATGTCTGCAGCTACACAATGGTTAGTGAAGTCGCACACTGCCATAAAAGACTGAATAGTTAAGAAAGACAAATAAAAATTCACGCACATCTAACAATATGAGCAACCACAACTGAACTGCTAAACGCAGACAGGGCTTCAGTCACAAAATTTCCAAAATGAAATTTTGATGGAAATCATACCTTTATGGGGATTTCCATCATTCTGAGCAAAAAGGTATTTAGTCCACTGCTTGGAAATATACAAACTGAAGCTTTTTGTTTAGAGTTGTATGCAGAAAGGAATTCACTCCAGGACTGAAGCCCTTCTTTCTAAGAAACTGCATTTCAGCACAGAAATTGGACACTTTCAGGATAATTCTGTTAACTTTAATGTGCAAAATATACTGGCCAAACTGTACAATTTATATGTTGGAGGGCAAGAGCTGATACTGTACACTGTAGACATACACATTTCTTCTGTAGATAATATTTCCAGTTTTATTTCTGAAAGAGATGGAAGGCCCCATTGTATCCAGGCAAAAAGGGAAAAGCAATTCTTTAACAGGAAAGAGGAATATTTCAAAAACAGTGAAACTAAAAGTTCAAGAATGAATTGACTATAAAGTACAATGCATACCAGCTATTGGGTTCATGCATAAGTTCATAGCATTTTTCCATAAGATTAATAAACACAACAGATATATATAACAGAGACTTTAGTCATCAATACTGTATTCTATTTCACTATTTACAACAGTCTGCCAATGCTGCAATAACTTTTTGATTCTCCATCTGTAGAAATCATGTAATTCAGAAGTGAAGAACTTGTGAAGCCATGTTCGGTGCACATTTTCTCCCTTCTTGAATGTTGTTCGGTAGAGATCAGAAAAGAAGAAAATCTGAGGGTGCAAAATAAAGTAAATAAGCTGGGTGCAAATGACTTCCCAACCCAGCTCATGTATAGAGTTTTTGTCAGTCTACCAGAATGCGCACAGGTGTGATCATGGAGTCGCATCACTTCACGATGTCTTCCAGGTCGTTCTTGGCCTACATTTGCAAGATGTCTCAGTTGTTGACAATAAATGTCAGCAGTGATGGTTACATCCCAAGGAAGCAATTCATAGTACACCACACCACTGTTGTTCCACCAGGTACATGACATTATCTTCTGTGGATGCATGCAGGTCTTTGTAAGAGGAGTTGCTGCTTTGTTTGGGCTCAACCATTCCTTTCTTTTCCTTTTGTCAGCATAAAGACAACATTTCTCATTGCCAATAATTATACAGGATATGAATGGTCAGTGTTATTCACTAGCCAATTCATGACGAGCAAGCAGAGATGAACATATGGCCACCTGCTGATTTTTGTGTTTTTGCCTTACAGCATGCGGTGCCCATACACCCAATTTCTGAAACTTCCACATGGCATGCAAACATCACATCATGGTGTAATGATCACAGTTCATCACATTTGCCAGTTCTTGAGTACACTGATGTTGATAATTGTGGATTAAAGCGTTTGAATGATCTTAATCAAATGTCAAAGGTCTTCCTGAATGTGGAAAGTCTCTAATGTCAAAACAATCCTCATTAAAACAAGAAAACCATTTTCTTGCTGTGCTCTGTTCAATGGTATTATCCCCATACATAGAGCAAACGTTTCTGGCTGCCTCCACTACTGTCAACACTCTGCTGAAGTCAAACAGAAGAATATTTTGGAAATATTCCTATATCTCCACTTGGCACTCCATTTTATAGCACCCACAGCTCAACTCACTATCTCCAAATACCAAAATTATAATATGTAAAACTCACATAGCACCAAAGAGCTACAAATAAAAAATGACAATCCATAAATAAACCCACAGCAACCAACATATCAACATGCAAAACAAAAACACTATGAACTTATGCACCAAGCTAATAAAATTAAAGCATCTGACTGTAGGTAATTCATAACTATACTGAATGTTCCTGACAGTTTCTTGAACACTGTTACTAGTGTTTGTAGTATATGATATACTGTATTACAATCCTGTTAACTGCTTAAATAGGTTTCTAGACTGGATTATTTTATGTTCACAGTTGCAAAAGATTCAAGTGCTTTCAAGCCATTAGTGCTGATGAAAAGGAAGCTATTTTTGTATGCCAGAATGAGACTTTCACTCTGCAGCGGAGTGTGCGCTGATATGAAACTTCCTGACAGATTAAAACTGTATGCCCGACCGAGACTCGAACTCGAGACCTTTGCCTTTCACAGGCAAGTGCTCTACCATCTGAGCTACCGAAGCACGACTCACGCCCGGTACTCACAGCTTTACTTCTGCCAGTATCTCGTCTCCTACCTTCCAAACTTTACAGAAGCTCTCCTGGTTCGCAGGAGAGCTTCTGTAAAGTTTGGAAGGTAGGAGACGAGATACTGGCAGAAGTAAAGCTGTGAGTACCGGGCGTGAGTCGTGCTTCGGTAGCTCAGATGGTAGAGCACTTACCCGCGAAAGGCAAAGGTCCTGAGTTCGAGTCTCAGTCGGGCACACAGTTTTAATCTGCCAGGAAGTTTCATGTTTTTGTATGGCTTCATGACCTCCCCTACGAGGATGAACAAGGTATTCATATCCAGTCACTCACACACATATGTCCAGCGACACTGACACAGAAAAGAGGGTTCAATTCGACAAGTGACCAAAGTTTTTGCTGCCCATGTAATTCTGTGGAACAACAAAAGGAAGGTACATTACAAAGCATTTCTGGCTGTTCTACCTATAACTGACAAAAGAATGGAAAGACTGGGAAAGCTGTCTATATTAGATCACACTACACATGACTAAAGAGGGAAAGTCCCAGTGTAAAGGCTTTGTCACCCAAAATCTGATAACTTATCAAGGAACATATAAACAGCTAACCAGTAAAAGAAAGCCACTACTCTTGGAGGACAAGTACATATTTAGACACAAGACTCAACAGAAAATTGATTCATAAAATGCTCAAGGAGGAACTTATTGATGTTAAATGTAGCAACCAGACTTTTGCTTTGTTTTTCAATGAAAACTACTCCTTGTCATTTGGATCACCTCAGGTAGATGCATGCTGCTTGGGTGAAGAATTAAAAGTTAAGATTCAAAATCCCCTTTTTAAAGATGTGGCAAAAAGGTGTGCATTGGCTGAGATGATAGAGCACAAGGAAAAGGCTAAAAGAAGCTGAAACTCTAATGGAAGATCAACCCCACATATTGTCTCTGGCAACAGATTTTATGCACAACATTCAGTTACCAGTTTTCCCTGTCCACAAAACACTTTATTTGTGCCAGATGACTACTTATGTGTTTTGCACCGCAGGACATTCCTGTTGAAATTACAGGGCTATATTTGTTGCCCAACAATTGTGCAGGACAGAATAAGAACCATACTTTAGTAATGCTCCTTCTACTTTTAATATACACTAGCGAAGTTAAAGAAAAAAAAGAGCAATTCTTTGCTGTCACAGGTGATTCTTTTTTGTCCTGTTACTGGGGTTTTGCTACAACTACACTGCTGGCCACCGTAAATGCAACACCCTGAAGGAAGCATCCGAATCAAGTGAAATTTACACCATGGGTTTGCAGCGATGAGATATGCAACTGATTAGAATTTCAGCGCAGACGCACATCACGCGCGCCTGTGGCGACACCTCATAGCGCCACTTAAGGCTTGGCGATTTCGACGAGTGTACGTTCGGCACGTGTGTTTACCTTGTGGTTGTTTCACAAGACGATCAGTTATGCCTCGTAGACAACAGCGAACATCTTTTGATCAAGTATCCAAGTTTGACAGAGGAAGGATAGTGGCTTACCGAGAATGTGGATTATCATACAGAGAAATCGCTAGTCGTGTTGGACGAAACCAAACAACTGTAATGCGGATATGTGACCGTTGGATGCAGGAGGGTACGACGGACCGACGTGGTCGATCGCATTCACCTCGGTGTACCACTGCACATGCTGATAGGCAAATTGTGCGCATGGCAGTGACGGATCGCTCAGTGACATCCCGAACCGTAGCACAGCACATTGCGTCTGTAACGCATCGTCCAGTGTTTGCGCGTACCATTCGACGCCGTTTACAGCAGAGTGGTCTGTTCGCAAGACGTCCATTGCTTCGTCTACCATTGACGCAGAACCACAAACGCCTCCGTCGTCAATGGTGAGATGACAGACGGATGTGGACGGCAGAATGGAATGACATTGTCTTTACTGACGAGGCACGCTTCTGTCTGCAGCACCACGATGGTCGGATTCGAGTGTGGAGACACCGTGGACAGAGGATGCTGGACAGCTGCATTATGCGCCGCCACACTGGTCTTGCACCGGGTATTATGGTATGGGGCGGTATTGGATATTACTCTCGTACGCCTCTAGTACGCATTGCCAGTACTTTAAATAGCCGGCGCTACATATCCGAGGTGCTGGAGCCAGTTGTCCTTCCTTACCTTCAGGGCTCGGCCACAGCCATATTTCAACAGGATAATGTGCGACCACACGTGGCACGCATTGTCCAAAGGTTCTTCGTCAATAACCAGATTGAATTGCTTCCCTGGCCGGCTCGCCCTCCGGATCTTTCGCCGATAGAAAACATGTGGTCCATGGTTGCTCAACGAGTGACCCAGATTACATCCCCAGCTGCCACACCAGATGATCTTTGGCAACGTGTGGAAGCTGCTTGGGCTGCAGTACCCCAGGAACACATCCAACGTCTCTTTGACTCAAGGCCGAGACGTGTGGCAGCGGTGATCTCCAACAATGGCGGCTACTCTGGCTACTGATTCTGGCAGGAACCACATGTCACAGACGTCTGTAAACGTAATCATTTGATACTTGGTCAACATGTTATCTACAAAATAAATCTTGTTCTGCTACCTCTTGTATTTCTTGGTGTTGCATTTATGGTGGCCAGCAGTGTAAATGCACCCTTAGACGGTATGATTGACTGTACTCCACGCATGAAATAACCAAACTGGCCATAGAAAGCAGCACTTCCATGAAGTTTGAAGTATGAGAAGTGAAAACAGGAGATATTTTGGATTTCAAAAACTGGTGGCCAATGATTCATAAAAGAAACTGTATATCAGAAGAAACTGAACCAAGATCAGTACCATGAGACAAGAAAGCATATTTTGGCATCAGCATAATGATGCATTTTTCATACAGTATCTGATTCTGTGGTTGTCTAATAACATCCAGTTTACTGATGATATCATGAAACACACAGGCTTTCTCAACCTGGGTGTATTTCAAATTCTACTTTTCTAACAAACTGTGCATACATGGGGAAAAGTCCAGTACAAGCAACAAAAATAAAGGACATTACTAGATTACTCACTTATACACCTAATGAAAATTACATGTTGGCACAAAAGTGAAGCTGTTAATTCAAAAGAGTAAGATGACTAAAGAAACTCGAAACAGTATTGCATTTTTTCCTTCTCCATTATTTTCTTAATAAATATTGATTGAAAACCAATTGTTTTAGTTTCTGTAATTCTCATGATTCTTTCACATTCCTAAACTATAGCCATGCCCTCAAAGTAATATATGAATCAGTATCTATTCCCCAAGAAAATACTGAAAACATAAAAATCTATTTTGGTCCATACAAAAGGACTTAAAATACTTCAAATTCTTTGAATCTCTATAAGGACTTTTGTAATTGGTCAATAAACAACAGTGATCTTTCCCTTAGCTTTGCACTCATACTATAGAATCCAGAATTTTTTTTAAAGCCCTTTTGCATGGAGCAATTCAATTAATAAAATATCAACAACATCTCAGTGATGGGTATGATAATGCCCTATATAAAGTAACTGCAAACAACTGCAAATTGCCTGATGTAGAAGACAAAACAATTTCCACTTAATGCAAGGATTCGCCTTCTGCCATGAACAACACAAAGTGCAAACACCACAAAGTTATTTAATTGGATAGATAAAAAGCCTACTCAACAAGTGGCGGCAGAATACACACATAAAAGACTGTTGTAATTGGCAAGCTTTCAGAGTCTGTGGCTCCTTCTTCGGACATAAGAGGTTTGCTAATTGGGGAGCAAAATAACTGATCATGGTCAAAGTAGAAAGGATATAAAATGTAGACTGGCAATGACAAGGAATGCATTTCTGAAGAAGGGAAATTTGTTAACATTGAGTATAGATTTAAGTGTCAGGAAGTCTTTTCTGAAAGTATTTGTATGGAGTGTAGCCAAGTATTGAAGTGAAACATGGACAATGAATAGTTTGGACAAGAAGAGAATAGAAGCTTTCGAAATGTGGTGCTACAGAAGAATGCTGAAGATTAGATGGGTACATCGCATAACTAATGAGGAGGTACTGAATAGAATTGGGGAGAAGAGGAGTTTGTGGCACAACTTGACAAGAAGAAGGGATCGGTTGGTAGGACATGTTCTGAGGCATCAAGGGATCACCAATTTAGTACTGGAGGGCAGCGTGGAGGGTAAAAACCATAGAGGGAGACCAATAGATGAATACACTAAGCAGATTCAGATGGATGTAGGCTGCAGTACATACTGGGAGATGAAGCAGCTTGCACAGGATAGAGTAGCATGGAGAGCTGCATCAAACCAGTCTCAGGACTGAAGACCACAACAACAACAACAACAACAACAACATTATTTTTACATTATAAAGTTTCTAGCTTTACTATAGCTAAAAATATGGTAAGATAGCCATTTTTTCAGCAGAATTGTTACTTTTCAGGATGTAAAAAAAAACTATGGATTAAAAAAATTAGATAGATATGAAAGCTATATGATTCAATTATAAAAGCAGTAAACAGAATCCATTGTTGAGATACACCTCAGTCCTTTAAGAACATTTCCATTAAAACAAAAATAACTATGTCTTTGTATGTGGACAAAATCTCAAAAATGTGTCTGCAACACACACAAAAATCATCCACCCATCAAAGAAGACCAAGGAAAGACAAAAAGTACAACAACACAAAAACAACAAAACTGATTAGAAATAATGTATCCAAAGGTAGTGGCTTAGAGTCCTTTGGCAGTGTAAATTAAGTAATCACGTAATTATGGTATTATTTTACCTTCTGCCTGCTTCCAGTTTTAAATTTCTAAGCTGGCTGTAACAATGAGAAATAATGTGTTTCCATAATTCCAAAAGGGGCTTTGGTCATCATCTGGTTATTAAAAACATAATACCCACTAACTATTCAATGCAACAAGAAGCATTCAAGCATGACCTCCAAAACAGGGCTGAACCACAGTCTCACATAAGTTCTTTCAGGAAGTAAAGCAACCAGATGCACACATCACTTCTCTCTCTCATTTATTTATTTATTAATGTGTTAAATACCACTGACACACAACTATGAAACACATCATTACAACAACAACAAATAAAGGCTTAAAATCAATAATAACAGTAGTCCTGCAGAAATACTGATTTCAAAATTGGGCTGTAGAAGTTCATGGCAATCATATATCTCACCTATCTTAAGGATCCATTTTGGCATTCAGTTCAAATGTTCTGAGAAAACCCAGAGCTCTCATTATAAGGACAATAGTACCCAAAATCCTATTGTTTTATCAACAACCACAATTAAAAGGATCTAATGTTCATTAATCAACTAATTGATTTCATTTACCATAAATTCTATCATTAAACAGAGTCTTAACGGAGTTGGAACAGAAAATTATCTACTTCTTAAATTATCCAGGTGCTGTTTTCATCTAATAAGTCTTTTATCTAATGATTCCATTTAAGAATTTATGTAATTTTACACACAACATGTATTTATACTGGTAAAGTCAAAACCCGTTTTGTACTAACTTTAGCGTTAATAACAATATAGAGGAGATGTTAAGTTGCAGAGAGGCACAACAAAAAGACTACTAAACATGTGGGGTTTTGGCCACGAAAAGACCTTCATCTAAAGTAGACAAAATATACACACACACACACACACACACACACACACACAAACACACACACACACACACACAAACACACACACACACATGACCACTGTCTGTGGCCACTGAGGTCAGACTGCAACCAGCTGCACATGATGGGAGAAGTAATCTAGGTGATGGGGGTAAGGAGTCTGGGATAGGAAGGGGTAGGGATAGCTGAGTAAGGATGGGTGATAATAAAGTGCTGCTTGTGGGATCATGCAGAGACATGGTGGAGACAGGGTAGGGCAGTTTGCTGCAGTCAGGAAGTTAGATAGTGGAAAAGGAGAGAAGTAGATAAGGAGAAAAAAAGACTGTGGATGCGTTGGTGGAACAGAAGGCTGTGTAGTGCTGGTGTGGGAAGGGGATAGGTGGATGAAGTACAGGGACTAATGAAAGCTGAGGCCAGGGGGATTACAGAAATGTAGGGTATATTGCAGGAGGGATCCCCACCTGAGCAGTTCAGAAAAGCTGGTGTTGGTAGGAAGGATCGAGATGGGGTTTTCCAATTTCCTGCCCTGATATCTGTCAGCAATGTTAAAGACTTTTGTACCACAACAAAAAAACCCATTCTGAACCCAAGACAGGGATGCATAGTATATATCTAATCCATGAATACTTCTTATGTTTGTTGAGTAGTTTGTCCAACCTTGAATTTATTTATTTATTTATTTATTTACGTAACTGATAATTTTCTAAGATTTGTTTCTTTTTATATGAGATCAACACTAGTCTTCGTCTCACTACCATCTGTGAGCACTCTGAATTCAGCCAGACTGTTCCACATCTTCTATCAGTGACTAATATTTTCTGTCTTGGTATAGAGCTGCATGAACCATCATTAATTGCAATGAGTAGTTCTTTACAGTATTATCAAACAGAAACTTTTGGAGCTGTAGCTTTCACTTTTTCTCATATAATGCTACTGTGTTTCTCACAGTTGGCTTGTTTTATTTTCCAATAACGCTTTCTATAATATTTACAGAGTAATATCACTTCATCTGTAACTTCTACGACTATAGTGTAATGATCTCCCCCTCCAATTTTCCCGTTCCTTCAAAATTTTCCAAAGTGATTTTGAGAATGAGTGCATTTGGTCTTCTGCCAACAACTAGGCTCAAACTTAACTTCTTGTTTGCAGTGTTTATTGTTCCATTTTCATTCCATACAAGGCTACACCCCAACCAAATGCTTCAAGAATATTATCAATAAAAAACAATATGGTGGGTTGGGATACTAATTAAAGTAACCAAAACGGGTATAACATCTCAGCTTCTCCACTGTCTCTTATATTCAACCATCTTTTGAGATGGGAAGCTTGCTCAAAAAGTTGAAGTACACAGGAGTTAAATCTTTATTCAAGAAAGTGTCAAGGGAAGATATAGGTAAACGCCCAGAGTATTGGAGAAATTAGATCCAAGACATCCTCTGCCGATGGTGTCATTTGATGAAGTACGTAGGGGGATGGGGATCAGTACACCACTCTCCTGACCATTGTCCTTTTTCATAACCTGGAGCTGCTACTACTCAGTCATATAGCTCATCAGTTGGTATCATAACGCTGATGCACTCCATTCCAGTCCTCACACCAAGGAAAAATCTCTGGCAGTACCGGGAATCAAATCTGGGTCTTCTGCATGGAAGTCAGCAGCGCTAATCACTCAGCAATGGAGGCGGACAGGATTGTAAAATACTGACATGAATTATTTATTAGAAGCCAATCTCAGGGAAGACCAGTTTCGATTCTGGAGAACTTTAGGAACATGCAAAGCGATACTGATCCTAAGCCTTATCTAAAGAAAGGCAAATCTCCATTCATAGCACTTGCAAAGTTAGAGAAATCTTTTGACAATGCTGACAGGAATGCACTCTCTGGAATTCTGAGGGTAGTGGAGACAACATACTAGGAGTGAAAGGCTATCTGCGAGGATCACTCCAAAAGAAATGCACACTATTTTTGTAAAAATACAGTTTTCATTCTGCATGTGTGAAAGTTTTACAGTGTGTAGATACATTCTTCCCCACTTGTTTTCAAACTTAGTTCAACCTGTTCCCGTGAATGGCACTGTCACAGCACGTCTTTAAGATGGCTGCTACACTTGACGTTCGTCAGAAGCAACGTGCTGTCATAGAATTTCTGTGCTGTGAAAACGAGACAGTGGGAAACATCCACAAGAGGTTGAAAAAGGTGTTTGGAGTACAGTTAGTTGGTGGGCAAGCAGGTTACGTGATGAAAGTGGGCACGGCAATATTGAGGATTGTCCTCGCAGCAGTAGGCCTCATACTGCACACACTCCAGACAATGTGCAGAGGGTTAACAAATTGGTGACTGCTGACAGATGCATCAGAGTGAATGAATTGTCACGCTACATTGGGCTAGGGGAAGGAAGTGTTTGCAGAATATTGAAAGTGTTGGTGTTAAAAAAGGTTTGTGCTAGGTGGGTTCCCAGGATGTTGACAGTGGCTCACAAAGAAACAAGAAAAATGGTATGCAGCGAACTTTTGGAACAGTACGAGAATGGTGGAGATGAATTTCTTGGAAGAATTGTGACAGGTGATGAAACATGGCTCCATCATTTTTCGCCAGAGACGAAGAGGCAATCAATGGAGTGGCATCATGCAAATTCACCCAAGAAAAAAAAATTCAAAACCACACCTTCTGCTGGAAAAGTTATGGCTACGGTGTTTTTCGATTCCGAAGGACTCTTGCTTGTGGACATCATCCCAAGTGGAATCACGATAAACTTTGATGCATATGTGGCGACACTGAAGAAACTTCAAGCTCGACTGAGTTGTGTTTGACCACATTGGCAAAAGCAGGATGTTTTGCTGCTGCACGACAATGCACGGCCACATGTCAGTCAAAAAACCATGGAAGCCATCACAAAACTCAGATGGAAAACACTGAAACACCTGCCTTACAGTCCTGACCTGGCTCCATGTGATTATAATCTCTTTGGGAAACTGAAAGACTCTCTTCGTGGAACAAAGTTTGAAGATGATGACTCCCTTGTGCATGCTGCCAAACAGTGGCTCCAACAGGTTGGTCCAGAATTTTACCATGCAGGTATACAGGCGTTGGTTCCAAGACGGCGTCAGGCAGTTGATAGAGATGGAAATTGTGTGGAGAAATGAAAATATTGTTCCTAAAGGATGTACCTACACACTGTAAAACTTTCAAACATGTAGAATAAAAGATGGATTAAAAAAATAGTGTGCATTTCTTTTGGAGTTACCCTCATACCACTTGTACAGACAGCAGACTGCAGTTAAAGGACATAAGGATATGAAAAGGAAGCAGTGACTGAGAAGCGAGTGAGATAGGGTTGTAGCCTATCCCCGATGTTAATCTGCACATTGAGCAAGCAGTAAAAGAAACCAAGGAGAAATTTGGGAAGGAAATTAAATTTGAGGGAGAAGAAATAAAAAGCTTTGTGGTCTCCCAATGACATTGTAATCCTGCCTGAGGCAGTAAAGGACTTGAAAGGGCAGTTTAGCGGAATGGACACTGCCTTCAAAAGGTGGTTTAAGATGAATGTTAACAGAAGTAGAACAAAAGTAGTCAAATCTAGTTGATTTAAATCAAGTGACACTGAAGGAATTAGATTAGAAAATGAGACACAAAAAGTAGTTGATGAGTTTTGCTATTTGGGCAACAAAATAGCTGATGATGGTCAAAGTGGAGAATATGTAGACTGGTTATAGCAAGAAAATCCCTCCCGAAAAAGAAATTAATTAACATCCAATATGGGAATGATATGATAAGCCTGATAAAAAAAAGCAAGGAAAAATGCTTGTTTCATAAACAACTCACATTACTTCTCAAAATAGTCTCCTCTGATGGATATACTCTTGGGCCAGTGATCCTCCAGCTTTTTCATACATGCAGAAATACAGGTTTTGTCGAACTCTGCAAAATTCTCGTTGACTGCAACTACCACTTCCTCATGTGATGAAAATATCTTTCCAGCAATCCAAAGTTAGGGAACAGAAAGAAGTCACTTGGTGCTAATTCTGGTGAACAGGGAGGATGAGAAACCAATTCAAAGCCCAAGTCATGCACTTTCGCCATTGTTATCACTGATGTGGGTGATGGTGCATTATCCTGGCAAAAGAACACTAAAAAATTGTTCTTTCGCCAAGATAATCCCACACATCAGCCATAACAATGGCGAAAGTGCATGCCAATCACAATCTTTTTTCACCCAACTCAATATTCAAATGATCCAACAATGAAGCATTATAGGGTCCAGATATGGCTTTACCTTTTCAAGGTAATCTATGAGGATTATTCCTTGGAAACGCAAAAAAAACAGTGGCCATCATCTTACCACCTGACAAAACGATCTTTTCCTTCTTTGGTGCACGATCACCTGCCTTTGTCCACTGTTCTGTCTGCTGTTTTGACTCTGGTGCATAATGATGGATCCACGTTTCATCAACAGTTACAAACTGGTACAAAAAGTCTTGCAGATCATGATTAACATCACCACACATTGTGTTGAAATGTGCTGGATATGCTTTTGATCGACTGTGAGCTATCGTGGCACCCAGCTCTTACACAGCTTCTTCATAGCTAATTCTCCATGCAGGACATTATACGCTCACTCAGTTGAGACACCTACAGTCTCAGCAATCTCATAAATTTTTATTTGGCACCCTTACATTACTGTAGATTATATTTTGTCAATAATTTCCATTGTGGTGACTTCAGCGGGATGGTCAGAGCATGCTTTGTCTTTGGTGCTTGTCCAATCACTTTTAAATTCATTAACCCAAAAGTAAATGGTTTTCAATGATGCAGAGTCTGAATAAACTTCATACAATTCTGTTTTGATATGTGTGGCAGTCCAACCCTTCAAACCAACATGTTTAATGACAGCATAAAATTAGGTTTCCTCCATTTTGATACGCAGACAACACACTGACCAATTCAGATGACTGTCAACAATGAACTGTATGCTGCACACCGTTCAAATTCTTTATGCAATCCTTGGAATAACCAAGTTTACCAATCATGAAAGCACAACAAAATTGTTTCCATTCTTTTGTTACAATTTACCAGACTTACCAAACCACCCTTGTACAAATTTAAGTGTTAGGAAGTCTTTTTTGAAGATATTTCTCTGGTGTGTAGACTTCTATGAAAGTGAAACATGGACAATAAGCAGTTCTGAAAACAATAAAAACAGAAGGTTTTGAAATATGGTGCTCAAATAATGATGAAGATTAGATGGATATACCAAGTTACTAATTGAAGACATACTGAATCAAATTGGGGAAAAAAGGAGTTTAAGATGTAATCAGACTAAAAGAAGGGATAACTGATAGGATGTGTCTCAAGTCATCAACGAGTCATCAATTTGGTAATGGAAAGAAGTACAAGAGGAGGGGGATGGGGGGTGTAAAAACTGCAGAGAGAGACCAAATGATGAATACAGTAAGCAGGTTCAAATGAGAATTGGCTGCAGTAGTTATTCGGAGATGAAGAGGCTTGCACTCGGATGACTAGCATGGAGAGCTGCATCAAATCAATCTTCAGATTGAAAAGCACAACAGCAATAAGTTATCAGTACGAATGTTTTCTGGGTGTCCAAGCCTTTTGTGATTCCAAGTGCCATGTATGCCCAAGTGCCAGCTGAAGATGGCCGCCGAGTAAGTGACGCCAGAAACCATTTCCAGAAAGTTAAGTGATTTAGACAGGAATATAATTTAGTTTAACGCCGACAACAAATTAAATACGTGCATTAGTGTATCGTTTAGTCTTGCCATGAAAGGTTTGACTTTTCTTTGCGTATTTTTTCAGAAAACACAAAAAGATCGTAACTTCGCGAAGTCGCGCTTAGGCTTAAATTTTGTAAACGTGTTTGTTTCTTGTTTCACGGTAATTTAACTAGTTTCTCGGTAACAAATAAGTAAACTACCGTAAATAGCGTATAACTTCATTGTTTTAATACAGATTTCAGAAAAACAGCGTAACTTTATATCAGAAACTTGCCTATATACGTTTGTTTATAGGCCTAATTCTCGTAACGTTTTTGGAGAATCAAAGTTAAAGTATCTCGTTTAATTGTCCTTTTTTTCATTCCATCGAGTGAAATATATAATAAATAGCGTATACCTTCATTGTTTTAATACAGATCTCAGAAAAAACAGCGGAATTTTAAATCAGAAACTTGCTTATATACATTTGTGAATAGGCTTAATTCTTGTAACATCTTTTTTGATTTTCGGTAATTTAATTGATTTATTCTAGCTAAAGTATTATTTTTGCCATGAGTGAGAAGTGCCTGACTTGCCGTAGAATTGTTAGTTCCGGGGTTTGGTGTGATGGATGTAGTAGTTTCTTTCACTGGGGGGACTGCAGTGGCGTGGGTGTTGGGAAAGTGGATCAGGCTCATCAGTGGTTATGTACGATTTGCAGCAGAGATAGGAAGATAGTGGAACAGGAGGGGAAAATTGCTGCCCTTCAGGCTGAGCTAGATCAGACTAGGGAAGATCTGGACAGGTTAAGGAGGGAGAAGGGCAAAGAGAGGTGGGAAGTGGCAACAGGTAGCAGAAGGAACAGGCCTAGAACTAAGTCTGACAGTTTTGTGGTGAATGTCAAAAATAAGTTTGACCTGTTGCTTCAGTTAGAAACTGATGAGCCTCAAGCAGAGGTAGGTGTAGACAGGACACAACAAACTTTCAATAGGAAATTGAAAAAGAATGTAGGAAAGTCATCGAAAAGAAAGAAAGTTTTGTTGTTAGGCAGTTCTCATGCCAGAGGTGTAGGCCAACTTCTGCAGGAGGAATTAGGACCAGAACACCAGGTCACAAATTTTTTTCAAACCAAGTGCTAGTCTGGATCAGGTGACAGAGGATTTAGGTTCACTCTGTAAAGGATTTACCAGGGAAGACACCGTGGTTATTGTGGGAGGGCCAGGGAACAGCATCGACAGAGATCCTGGGTACAGTATAGAGTGTGACCTGGTAAAGATTGCGTCAGCATCGAGACACACCAATGTTGAATTTGTATCTGTCCTGAGACGCCATGACCGGCCTCATTTGAACTCTTCTGTTGGGAGAGTTAATTTGGAGTTGGAACAGCTGCTTGGGTCGGGTGCGGGGGCTCATATTGGTGTGGTTCCTGTTGATTATCTCAGTAGGTGGGACTATACCAGGCACGGCCTACATCTCAACAGGAAAGGGAAGGGGAAACTGGCTGGGGTAATAGCAGAAAATTTAAGGGGGGGGGAGGCACTGCCATGAATGGTAAAATACCAGTGGTTACAGGTGTTGGAGCAGCACCTTTTTTAGGATAGGTAAGACAGAAAGATGTCAAGTTAGGATTGAAACAAATCTTCAGTTTAGGAAAGAAATTAAACAGCACAATTCTAGCACATTTGATCACCAATCACAGCTGTCAATTATAAATTTTCACCAATCACCAGAAATTTTATCTCCACCAAGTTGTATCTCAGTCCTAGGTAATTGCATTGATGAATTAAAGTCACCCAACCCAGTTGACATAATCTGCCTCTCTGAACACCATGTGACCACTGGTATAGGAACTAGGCCTAAGCACAATGAGAAACTCAGACACGAGAGTACTGCAAATGTTAGAATAAGGAAAGGTTATCATAAAAGTATAATTAAAAATAATGTAAGTATATTTCATCAAAATATTGGGAGTTTAAAGAATAAAGTAGATGAGCTTCTGGTTTGTTCAGAAGATTTAGAAGCTGAGAATGAAATAGATATACTATGCCTGTCTGAGCATCACATTGTTACTGATATGGATAAGGTAAATGTAAGTGGATATAAGCTCTCTGCACATGTAATGAGAGAAAATATGGAGAAAGGAGGAGTTGCCATATATGTCAAAAGTTATCATTGTGCAAAAAGTATAGAAACAAAAAAGTTTTGTATAGAGAAACATATAGAAGCATGTGCCTGTGAGCTTAAATTAAATAAAGGCACATTTATAATTGTAACTGTATATAGGTCCCCATCAGGAAATTTTCATCTATTTCTGAAAAATTTGGACTCCTTGTTGTGCTATCTGTCAGACAAGGGGAAGCAAATTATTATTTGTGGGGACTTCAATGTAGATTCTCTGAAAGAGGGTAATAGGAAAAATGACCTTGAAGTATTACTCGGTTCTTTCAATTTGACACAGGTTATTGATTTTCCTACTCGGGTGGTAAAGGATAGCAGCTCACTGATAGATAACTTCTTTATAGACCAAGGTAAGTTTAACCAGATAAATGCTCAGCCTGTTGAGAATGGTCTTTCTGATCATGGTGCACAGCTAGTTACAATATATGACATAGCTCCATTCAGCAATACTAAACAGTCCTCCAAAGTAGTACGTTCAGTCAACGATTTAACAATTGCAAATTTCAGGGAAAGCCTACAGCAGTTAGACTGGGATGAGGTGTACCGTGAACCTGATGCCAATTTAAAATATAATTTATTTCATGACATTTTTGTAAATGCATTTGAAAACTGCTTCCCCAAGAAAATAGTTAAATATACTCGTAAGAAACCTTGTAACAAACCATGGCTTACTAAGGGTATAAAAATATCTTGTAACCGGAAAAGGGAAATGTATCTGACAGCAAGAAAGAGTAGTGACCCAGAAACTATCAAAAATTATAAAAACTACTGTGTTATATTAAAAAAAGTTATTCAAAAATCCAGGAGTATGTGTATCATGTCTGAAATCAGCAACTCTGATAATAAAATTAAAACAATTTGGAATATTATTAAAAGAGAAACAGGTCAACCAAGAGCAGAGGAAGACAGTATTACCATCAAATTGAACGAAAATTTTACGAACAAAAAGTCAGAAGTTGAAAATATTTTTAATAATCATTTTCTAAATGTTGTGGATATAGTAGGATCCAGGTGTTCATTAGAAGATGCTAGGCTGTTAATGGAAGAGGCCATACCTATGCAATTTGATACAATTGAAATCTCACCCACTTCTCCCTCTGAAATTAGGAAAATAATAAACTTGCTTAAAAGCAAAAACTCACATGGAATTGATGGCATTTCCAGCAAAATACTAAAAGCTTGTTCTCAACAGATAAGTAAGATTCTCAGCCACCTGTGTAATAGCTCTCTGGAACAGGGCATTTTCCCTGATAGACTGAAATATGCTATTGTTATACCTTTGCATAAAAAGGGGGATAGATCTGATGTCAACAATCACCGTCCAATCTCCCTTCTAACAGCTTTATCCAAAATTTTTGAGAAAGTAATGTATTCAAGAGTAGCTTCACATATCTGTAAAAATGAAGTACTAACAAAATGTCAGTTTGGTTTCCAGAAAGGTTTTTCAACAGAAAATGCCATATATGCTTTCACCAGTCAAATTTTGAATGATCAGAATAACCGAACACCACCCATTGGGATTTTTTGTGATCTCTCAAAGGCTTTTGATTGTGTAAATCATGAAATTCTGCTAGACAATCTCAAGTATTGTGGCATGAGTGGGACAGTGCACAAATGGTTTAATTCGTACCTAACTGGAAGAGTGCAGAAAGTTGAAATAAGTAGTTCTCGTAACATGCAAAGATCGGCACATTCCTCAAACTGGGGAACTATCAAGAATGGGGTTCCACAAGGGTCAGTCTTGGGTCCTTTGTTGTTCTTATTATATATTAATGACTTGCCATTCTATATTCATGAAGAGGCAAAGTTAGTTCTCTTTGCTGATGATACAAGTATAGTAATCACACCTGACAAACAAGAATTAACTGATGAAATTGTCAATACTGTCTTTCAGAAAATTACTAAGTGGTTCCTTGTAAACGGACTCTCACTGAATTTTGATAAGACACAGTACATACAGTTCCGTACAGGGAATGGTATGACGCCATTAATAAATATAGACCTTAATCAGAAGCATATAGCTAAGGTAGAATATTCCAAATTTTTAGGTGTGTCCATTGATGAGAGATTAAATTGGAAGAAACACATTGATGATCTGCTGAAACGTTTGAGTTCAGCTACTTATGCAATAAGGGTCATTGCAAATTTTGGTGATAAACATCTTAGAAAGTTAGCTTACTACGCCTATTTTCACTCATTGCTTTCATATGGCATCATATTTTGAGGGAATTCATCACTGAGGAATAACTTATTTATTGCACAAAAGCGTGTAATCAGAATAATAGCTGGAGTCCACACAAGATCATCCTGCAGACATTTATTTAAGGATCTAGGGATATTCACAGTAGCTTCTCAGTATATATACTCTCTTATGAAATTTGTTATTAACAACCAAACCCAATTCAAAAGTAATAGCAGTGTGCATAACTACAATACTAGGAGAAAGGATGATCTTCACTATTCAAGATTAAATCTAACTTTGGCACAGAAAGGGGTGAATTATACTGGCACTAAAGTCTTTGGTCACTTACCAAATAGTATCAAACGTCTGACAGATAACCAACAAGTATTTAAGAAGAAATTAAAAGAATTTCTGAATGACAACTCCTTCTACTCCATAGAGGAATTTTTAGATATAAATTAAGAAAAAAAATAAAAAAAATATTTAAAAAATAAAAAAAATAAAAATAAAAAATAAAGAAAAACAAAAAACACAAAAAAATAAAGTTGTTATATTAACTTAAGTATGTTGTTAAATTAACCTAATTATGTCATGTATTAGAAAATTCGACTCGTTCCACATCATTACGAAATATCGTATTCATGATCCATGGAACTTGTATTAATCTAATCTAATCTAATCTAATCTAATCTGACATTTCAGAGTAGCAAGCTCAAGTTTCCATGAGCTTCATCCCTACTTTCTTTGCTACCACACACGATTAAACATGTTGTCTGTTATCCTTTGATGTTTTTCAATTGGGTTATATGATCTAAAAGATACACAAACCAATATCGCTACTCATGCTCCATTTATTCTTATGCTTTCTTTCACTATGCCTTGCTGTTTTTTCGCAAAGACTGTAGAGTTCGGGTTGTATTCAAAAACAACCACGAAAGACAATCTGACAGATCAAACAATGGAAAATCCAGGATGGAATGTAACAATATTATGAAAAGGATAGTTGCTGCTCAACATATAGCAGAGTTGCTGAGTCTGGCTTGAGCTGCCAGAGACTGTGGTTATGTGTATGTTTGTACGTATGTGTAGGTGTAGGTGTGTGTGTGTGTGTGTGTGTGTGTGTGTGTGTGTGTGTGTTTTGTCTATTTTCAATAAAGACCTTGTTGGCCGAAAGCTCATTTTGTGACAGTCTTTTTATTGTGCCTATTCTGACTCAGCATCTCCACTATATTGTGAGTAGCAACTGTTCTTTTAATAATAGTGTTATAATCTGATAGATGTTTTTCTCCAAGGGTTATTAAAATAACCTACAAAAATGATGAGAGTTTAATGCAATACAAAATAAGAAAATACAACAATATTTGAAAAAATGTACTGGGGCATGAAGCAGAGCTGTTGTGCACATGAGGTTGGGATATTTGAATGTATAACATGGAAAAAAAAAACATGTTTAAAGTCAACATTGCCTCATTACAAAGGTTGCTTTGAACATTGTACGGCATTACTAAGCATAGACCAAACTGATATGGTATACTCTCGGCTTCAACTGACTTAGTCCAGCTGAAGGAGGGCCTACAGTTTAATGTAGAATCCAAATCATGGTACAATTTGGCTTTTTCTCACATGCACTAATCATTGCCAGAGGTGAAAGGAATGACGTGTGAAAGGAAAAAAACATAAAATCAAACTGGGATTGGACTTCAGGTATTTAGATTTGTAGTCTGCCTCTCATTCAGCCACTGAGCCACATTTGTTACAAATCTAAATTTGAGCACAGAAGATGCTAACCTAGTTCTTGGTCACTTACAGACAGAATAAAAAATGTTAATTCATTAACAAAATGGGACCCATATTCAAACAGATTTTTCTGTTTGTTTTAATGTCTCCTATTTGCCTGCAATGTAGGTTCTATTATGATTCTATCTGTATAGTACAAATACAGTGTTTACCAACAATTAACACTGAATACATTTGCTTCAAGTCATTAAAATTTTTCTTTCGTTATACATTCAACTTCTTGGATTTTGCAAGCAGTTAATTTCCTTTCCTTAAGCAAACAATGGAAAATCCAGTATGGAATGTAACAATATTACGAACAAGATAGTTGCTACTCACCATATAGTGGAGATGCTGAGTTGCAGATAGGCACAACAAAAAGACTGTTACAAACTGAGCTTTCGATCAACAAGGCCTTTGTTGGAAATACACACACACACACACACACACACACACACACACAAGCAGTGTCTCGGGCTGCTGAAGCCAGACTGTGATCAGCAGCACATGATGGGAGAAGCAAATGGGTGATGGGGTTGAGGAGGAGGCTGGAGCAGGGAGGGGGAGGGATAACGGGGTAGGGGTGGGGGATGACAAGGTTCTGCTTGTGGGAGCAAACAGGGATGAGGTGGAGAGAGGGTAGGGCAGCTAGGTGCAGTCGGTAGATTAGACAGAGGGCGGGGGATAGCAGAAAATGAGAGAAGTAAAAATACTGTGGATGCACTGGTGGAATAAAGAGCTGTTTAGTGCTGGAATGGGAACAGGGAAGGGGCTAGATGGGTAAGGACAATGATTAACAAAGGTCGAGGCCAGGAGGGTGCCTGGAATGTAGGATATACGGCAGGGACAGTTCCCACCTGCGAATTCAGAAAGGGTGGTGTTGGTGGCAAAGACCAAGATGGCACAGGCTGTGAAGCAGTCATTGAAATGAAGAACGTCATGTTGGACGGCATGCTCACCAACATGGTGGTCCAGGTGTTTCTTGGCCACAGTTTGTCAGTGGCCCTTCATGTGCACAGACAACTTACTCCTTGTCATGCCCATGTAGAATGCAGCACAGTGGTTGTAGCTTAGCTTATAGATTACATGATTTGTTTCACTCTGCCTATGATGGGATAGGTGGTGCTTGTAACGGGACTGAAGTAGGTGGTTGTGGGAGGATGTGTGGGTCAGGTCTTGCATCTAGGTCTATTACAGGGATATGAGCCATGAGGCAAGGGGTTGGGAGCAGGGATTGTGTGTGGATGGACAAAGATACTGTGTAGGTTCAGTTGGAAGTGGAATACCACTGTGGGTGGGGTGGGAAGGATAGTAGGTAGGACATTCCTCATTTCAGGGCATGACAAGAGGTAGTTGAAACTCTGGCAGAGAATGTGAATCAGTTGCTTTAGTCCTGGGTGGTACTGACACCAAGACCTCCAGATGTCAGACACTCAGATCAGAACTAAACTCTGTTTGTCATAGAGTTTTAACCAAAACTCTGATTTAGTTCATAGTATGCGCTGTCATCCTAGAGAAAGGGTGTAAACATTTATTAAAAGCACCACCAGATTTACGGATCACAGGGAAAGCATAACTGTGTGTAACAAATTTATACAGCTTCCATGGGAAGTTGATTGAGCACTGGACCTTCGTACAAAGGGTCCTGTGTTCAAACCCCGATGACGACGACGACTTCTTCTTCTTCTTCTTCTTCTCCTTCTTCTTCTTCTTCTTCTTCTTCTTTATTGCGTTATGCATGATAGCGTTATAGGTGACACCTTGTTTATGACGTGTAAAAGGGCTGTTTGGAGTTAACAGCAAGTTTCTCTACGCAGTCAGCTTAAGTTTCACTTCTTTGAAAGTACTAGACCTGTAGAGTACACTTGTAGTGTCAAAGGATATAAAATCAGAAGATAAAAATAAAGGAACAACTGCATCACATGTGCCAAAGTAGTAATAATAATAATAATAATAATAAAACTAATAGTAATAATAATAAACAAAATAATAAGATCAATAATAAGTACACAATGTTCAACTAACGAAGCAAAAGCAGACTGCCAATAGAACACTGTTACAAACTCCAAAAAGTCCTTTTACATGTCAGGAAAATGTTCTCCCATATAACAGTTTCTTGCATAAACAGGTACAAAAAGTTGTCACCAGTGGAGTTTGAATGTGATCTTTGGCACGACAACTGCACACTCTACCAATTCACCCATGGGACTGATGAAACAATTACCGACAGATACGGTTTTCCGGTGCTCTGTAGTTCTGGTGTTACTTTTAATTACCATTTGTGCACATTCTACTGGGCGATAGCACATAACACAAACTAAATTGGTGTTTTGGTTTATAATCTATCGACGAACAACATTTGATACCATCTGAGTGTTTGACATCTGGAGGTTTGGGTGTGTCATAAGGGGAATGCTCCTCTGTGGCCAAATGGTGGGATTTTGGGAGGTGGTGGGTGACTGGAGAGATAAGGCACAGGAGATCTGTTTTTGTACAAGGTTGGCAAAGTAATTATTGTATTTTTACCCATTTTTACCTACCACCATCAATCCTTGCTCCTTCCATCTGTGTCAGTACACAAAAATTTGCTCATCCTAGTCAGAACCGAGTCCCAAATATTGTTCCTGCATTGTTGCTTGGCTCATAGAATCCCCCCAAATTGGTTTACCATCAAATTACACATCTCTGGCTGCCACCCTTCCTTCCACAATAACCTCCATCTGTTTAGATTCCACCAGTCCTTAACCCTCACCAACATAGTCCTGTAAAACCATATCAATCAGGTCCAGGCCTCCTTGGCAACACCTCCTCTTGATCTGCAAAAATTTTCTGCTATGCCATTGCAAATTCCTGGGTCCCATATCACACACTGAAACTCTGTCCCTCCAGGAATTAGAGCAACATACACAACACCACCTCAAAAAACTCTCCACCCTGTTTACTTCCTACTCCTGCCAAAAAAGCACATAATTTCAATACCATTGATAATTCCACAAATAAGTGCAAAGCTGCATGGAAATTAATAAATGGTGTTGCTAAAGATGTAAGAAGCAAAAAAATTAATGTAAGTCCCCAAAAATTCAATGAGTTCTTTATTAAATCTGTTGAAAATGTAGGAAATACTATAATCAAACCTGATATCAGTTCATCAGAGTTACTTTCTAAAAATGTTTGCAGAATACCAACAGACACAGGTACGTTTATGTTCTCCGAGGTCTCACCTAGTCATGTCCTAAGCATTGTAAAACGGATGAAATCTTCAGACAGTGTAGATATATATGACATATCCTGTAATTTACTAAAGAAAGTAATAGACTATATTGTGTACCCCTTAACATTCTGTATAAATAAATGCATATCTGAAGGATATTTTCCCGAAGAACTCAAAGTGGCTAGGGTAATTCCAATATATAAAAAGGGAGATATGGACTCACCTTGCAGTTACAGACCAATCTCCATAGTCCCAGCTTTTTCTAAAATACTGGAATGTGTAATTTACCAACAGCTATCTGTCTATTTTGAAAAATTAGCAATAATTAGTGAATCTCAGTATGGTTTTAGGAAAAAGTTGTCTACTGTGGATGCTTTAGACTTTGTAGTCAAATACTTACATCAAGTGTTTGAGGATAAGGGCTACGCTCAACTCACATTTTGTGATCTAAGCAAAGCTTTTGACTGTGTAAAGCATAAGCCACTCCTACAAAAACTGGAATTCTATGGCATTAGACATAATAGCCTTAAATTAATAAAATCATATCTTCAGAATCTTAAACAAGTTGTTTGTGTAGGGAGAGAAATGTCGAGTACAGAGCAAGTCAAGGTAGGTGTTCTGCAGGGATCTGTGCTGGGCCCCTTTTTGTTCCTGATAATGATAAATGATCTGCCGTCATTTATCAAGTCCACCACTGTGTTGTATGCAGATGATACAACATTTCTTCATGCTAGTGAGGATTTCAATAGCCTTAAAACTTGTGCAGCAAAGACAATTGACCAAGCATCCTATTGGTTCAAGGCAAATGGATTCCTGCTGAATGAAAACAAAACACAGCAGATGGTCTGTAGTCTTGGAGACAAGCTTCTGTCAGATGATCCAAGTTATGTCAAATTTTTGGGGGTATACATTGATGATAAATTATCTTGGGGTCAACATGTACAATATATTAGTGGTAAATTGTCAAGAGTTATTTACCTGTTAAGGCGACTTATGGATTGTGTTCCTGAAAAATATGTTAGAACATCCTATTTTTCATTCTTTCAGAGTATAATATCATATGGAATTATTTTGTGGGGGAACTCTAGCTGTGTACGTGACATATTAATACTGCAAAAAAAAAGCTATTAGGATAATTACTGGTTCTGCATATAAGGCACACTGTAAACCATTGTTCTGTGAACAGAAAATCATGACTGTTATAAACTTGTACATATACTATGTTCTAATTTATACGAAGAAGAAATTTCCAGAGAAAATGTACACAGCCACAATACAAGAAGGAATAGGTGCCTCTATATTCCTTACCACAGGTTGTCAAAGTCACTCAACGCTACGAAATCATGGGGTACAAATTATTTAATAATCTTCCTCAATCTATTCAAGAATTACCTGAACAATTATTCAAACAAACAATTCATGACTGGCTAGTCCTCCACCCATTCTATGACATAAGAGAATTTATCAACTGTAATATAATACTATAATGTTAACAAGAAACCTGTTGTTTCTTTCAAACTATTAATTGTATTTTAGTATGTATATGACGTTGTCTATTGCTGTAATGGCCGAATGACAATAAAATTATTATTATTATTATTATTATTATTATTATTATTATTACTATCCTCCACCACCTCAACAATAACCTCCAAACCTCCCTCACATCTCCTCACAGCTGACAAACCCTGTCTCACAAACCTACTACATTTACCCCATCCTCAAAAACTCCCTCCCACCACCATTCAGAATCCAGAACCAAAACATACACATGAACCTTTCCTCCAAAAGCCTTAGCCCTGCAGAAGTATCAGTCCTTTCCAAAGGCCTCACCTTCTGTCCCACCCCCAAATGTAGATATGAAGCACTTGTTAAAGACCTTCATTCCTTCTCCCAGTCCCTGCAGTGGAAACACTTTTTAGCCACCCACCCTATCAATCAGACTCAACCAAAGGCCAATGTTAAACCCTTCCTGACTCAGTTCATACCTCCATCCAACCCCGATCCATCCCCACTCCCTGCATATCACCTCCTGTTAACCTTCCAGAATTGCTTAACCTCGAACCTTGCTCACCATCATTCCCCAAATCCCTCAACATGCAAACTAACCTTACATCTGCAAAAAGAACAGCAATCCGCCACCTAAAAACTGATCCCAACCTTATATGAGGTGCGACTGGAAAGTTTTAAGAATGGGCTGGTAATTGTGCAATGGTGGTACTTAAATGCTACTGTGATGCATCTCTTTCAAAATAGTCCCCTTCTGACAGAACACATCAACTCCAATCATGTTTCCACTTTTGGAAACATACATGGAAATTTTTTTCCTGAAGTGTGTTAAGCACACTCTCCGTATTTGCCTGGATGTCTTCAATCGAGTCAAATCACTTTCCTTTCAGTGAAAATTTCAGTTTAGGAAACAGGTAGAAGACCGCAGGGGCCAAATCAGGGGAATATGGTGATTGTCGAAGCACAGGAATTTTGTTACTTGGTCAAAAATTCAATGAGGGAGAAGGCACAATGAGCCGGAGCATTGTCATGGTGTAGCACCCAACCCCTGTCTTTCCACAATGCAGGACTTTTCTTCTGCACCTTTTTGCACAAATGCTCAAGGACACATTTGTAGTATTCCTGGTTAATTGTCTGTCCTCCAGGGGTTAATTCATGATGCACAATACCAGTAGAATCAGAAAAAAACCACCAAGATGGTCTTCACCTTAGACTGACTTTGGGTTGGGTTGTTTGGGGAAGACCAGACAGCAAGGTCATCGATCTCATCGGATTAGGGAAGGACGGGGAAGGAAGTTGGCCATGCCCTTTCAAAGGAACCATCTCAGTATTTGCCTGGAGAGATTTAGGGAAATCACGGAAAACCTAAATCAGGATGGCGGGACGCGGGATTGAACCGTCGTCTTCCCGAATGCGAGTCCAGTGTGCTAGCCACTGCGCCACCTCGCTCGGTTAGACTGACTTTGCTGTGCTTTTTTCAGTCATGGTGAACGTGGAGTCTTCGACTGCGAAGACTGCACTTTGGTTTCAGGATCATGTACCACAATTTTCCACCTGAAATTACCATATTTAACAAATCTGGGTCATTTTTAGTCAGATCAATCAGTTCTTGGCACACTTCAAGTCAGTATTGTCTCTGATCACTTGAAAACACTTTCGGAATGAATTTTGCGGACACTCGATGCATGTTCAGTTTTCAGTTAAAACTGACTGAACTGCATAGAAACTCAAATTAAGTTCATCAGCCATCTCCCTAATTGTAAGTCTTCGATCAGAGTGCACTAAGTCGTGAACTTTCACAACATTTTCATTAGTTTTTGAGGTGGAAGGATGGCCAGACCGTAGTTAATCTACAAGTGATATGCGGCCAATTTCAAATCTGATGAACCAGACAAAAACATTTGACTGGCTCATACAATTATCTAAAAAATCTGTTTTTAATAGTTTGTAAGTCTCAGAAGTTGATTTCCCGGTTTTAAAACAAAATTTCACGCAAACTCATTGGTCTGTTTTTACGTCCATTTTCATGCAGGCAGAATCTGGCAACAAGCCCTAAGAGACCCACCCTCAACCAGCTACCACAACGATCTGAACAAAGAAAACACAGTTTCCTGTCAGAGGGCATTCAAGGACAAGGCAATGACTCACTCCTCACCCTCCGTGTACCTCCCACCAAACCAGTAAGCAGCAGCGGATTCATTCTTAAAACTTTCCAATCACACCTCATATCCTACCAGCTGACAAAGGTTCCACACTGTTGTTTTAAACTACAAGGATTACCTGGCAGAAGACTCCATCAGCTGTCAGATTCATCCACCTGCACACCCTGCCATGGTGACCGCATTCGAGAAATCCAGCAGAATCTCCAGTCTCTCTTCAAATCCTTAGGCCCATCCCAATAACCCTCCCCAGTCTCCCTCTCTCCTCACCCCTATCACTCCCTGCACTCCTACCTGCTACATGCTTCCTAAAGTCCATAAACCCAAACTCCCAGGACACCTCACTGTGGCCTGTTACTGTAACCCTACTGAGAGAATCTCCACTCTCATAGATGAACACCTTCGGCCTACTACCCACGAACTACCCTCCTATATAAAAGTTACCAACCATTTCCTCCACTGATTCTCCACAGTTCCTATTCCATTACTACATGGTGCCCTGCTCGTCACTACTGATGCCACCTCCCTTTTCACTAACATCCCCAATGTTCATGGCCTTACCGCTATTGAGCACTATCTTTCCCAAAGCCTGACAGATTCAAAACCTGCAGCCTTCTTACTTGTCACCATGACCAACTAAATCCTCACCCACAATTACTTCTTCTTTGAAGGCACTACACACAAACAATTCTGTGGTATGGCTACAAGCACCTGCATGACACCATCCTCTGCCAACCTATTCATGGACCATCTAGGGGAATCCTCCCTAAATACCCAGAATCCCAAACCTCTCATCTGATTCAGATTCACTAATGACATCTTTGCTATCTGGATAGAAGGTGAGGACACCCTACCCACATTCATCCACAACTTCAACAACTTCTCACACAGTCACTTCAGCTGGTCTTAGTCAACCCAACAAGCCACTTTCCTCAATGATGACTTCTGCCTCAAAGATGGCTACATCAGTATCTCTGTCCATATCAAACCTACCAACCACCAGCAATACCTCCACGTCGACAACTGCCATCCATTCCATATCAAGAAGTCCCTTTTGTACAGTCTAGCTACCCCTGAGGGTCCCCCACCCTCAAAAATCCCACCATACGGCTACAGGGGATCATTCCCCTCATGACTCAGTACTACCCAGGACTGGAGCAACTGACTCACATTCTCCGCCTGGGTTTCGAATGTCTCTCATCGTACCGTGATATGAGATATGTCCAACACACTATCCTTCCCACCCCTCCCACAGTGGTATTTAACCGCCTACCGAATGTGCACAATATCCTAGTTCATCCCCACACAACCTTGCTCTCAGTCCTCTGTCTCATGGCTCATATCCCTGTAATAGTCCCAGATGCAAGACCTGTCTCATACATCCTCCCACCATCACCTACTCCAGTTTGGCCACAAGCATCACCTATCCCATCAAAAGCAGAGCTACTGGTAAAACAAGTCATGTGATCTACAAGCTAAGCTGCAACCACTGTGCTGCTTTCTATGTGGGCATAACAACCAGTAAGCTGTCTGTCCATGAATGGTCACCTACAAACTGTGGCCAAGAAACAGCTGGACCACCATGTTGGTGAGCATGCCATCCAACACGACATTCTTCATTTCAATGACTGCTTCACAGCCTGTGCCATCTTGGTCTTTGCCACCAACACCACCTTTTCTGAAATTGCAGGTGGGAACTGTCCCTGCAATATATCCTACATTCCAGTCACCCTCTTGGCCACAACCTTTGTTAATCATTGTCCTTACCCACCTAGCCCCTTCCCTGTTCCCATTCCAGCACTAAATAGCTCTCTATTCCACCAATGCACCCACAGTATTTTTACTTCTCTCATTTTCTGCTATCTCCTGCCCTCCTGTATAACCTCCCAACTGTACCTAGCTGCCCCACCCAGTCTCCACCTCATCCCTGTATGCTCCCATAAGCAGCATCTTGTCACCCCCCACCCCTACACCATTATCACTCCCCCTCCCTGCTCCAGCCTCCTCCTTAACCCCATCACCTGTTTGCTTCTCCCATCATGTGCTGCTGCTCACAGTCTGGCCTCAGCAGCCCGAGACTCTGGTCATATATATATATATATATATATATATGTGTGTGTGTGTGTGTGTGTGTGTGTGTGTGTGTGTGTGTGTGTGTTTGTTTCCAACGAAGGCCTTGTTGATCAAAAGCTCACTTTCTGACAGTCTTTTTGTTGTGCCTACCTGCAACTCAGCATCTCCACTATATGGCGAGTAGCTCCTATCCTTTCCATAATATTGTTACTGATCTAGTACAATGTCAGCTCTCTGCTCATAATTTAAATAACTCTAAGAATTTTAAAATTTTATACATATATGTTAACTAAATAACAATTAACATTTTTACTGGTTCAACAAAGTGAAATTAGTTACTTTAATTGTTTAATTCACTATCTAAGTAAAATCAAATTTGCCCAAATAGACAAGCATGTATGAACATCAGCTTCTGATTTGTAAATATTAACCTTTAATAGTTAATTACTGATTAATGGTAACAACCACTTAAGTTTACCTGGAGTAGTTGATTCTCTGGACAAAGAATAACCTCATGGAGGCCTAATAAATCAGCCCCACCCTCCAATCCATTCAGTAATTTGTCCAGAATGGGGTAGCATACCTGAAGCCATATAAGAAATACATACCTTTAAAAAAATTTACAAAAAATTAGAAAAAAATAACCTAAACGTTCAGAATATAATAAAAAAGTGTGACTCATTATTGACACAAGCTGCAACCATGACAAAGACATATGGACCACATGAGGTGGATATTTACAACAATTACCATACAATTTCACTGTGATGGAGCCACAAAATGCTGCGTATTTATCATCTGGTGCTGGAAAACTTTTAAAGAAACTCAGCAGTTCTTTTGCTTCTGCAAAACTATGGTACTGGATGACATGAAGGATCTCACTGGTTTTCGTTGTCAAAAAATCATAACATTACTTCATCAACTTTAGAAAGTTGGCAACTGTGAGAACAAAAAAATCTTGACAGCAAGGCAGTGGGAATCCAACGTTCAGTAACTTCCCACAGTTCTGCTCAATACATTTCTCACTAGATGACAAGCAGAATTTTACCTTAGGATCTAAATCCCTGTTCCCACTAAAAACGCTGACAGCTCATTACATGGATTGCACAGAGGAGGAAAACAAAATTTTTCAGGTACCTCTGTATGATGCAAATTTTCCACACAAGAACAATTCAAACACAAGCCACAAAAAAGGTTTACTTTTTGTATAAGCATTAACTTCAAACATATGATGGAACTGAGCAATATGGATAAATTTTGAGTAACTGGCTAACTTTTACCAGAAATAAGTTTTTACAGTTACTGCATCCAGTGACATTTCTTCAGTATCAGAATTATCTTCTCCCATCTCTTCCCAACTTCTTTGTTCCATTCACAGGAGCTTTAAAAAATAACAACAATAAAAAGAAATCTCCTCCCTATTTTCTTTTTCCATACACAGTAACTTAAAAAAGGGCCATAATAGTCTCCAAATGATACATACAGAAATGGAAGCAGTTCTTAACATCCAGTGCAACGATAAATTCTTTAAATTCTAGGAGCAGCCCTTCATACACTGTAGACATTTTTGGTCAAATACCTACCAAAATTTTCTGTACCATTTTAAATATAACATTTTTATAACACACTTTGATACACACACAAAAATACACTCTCTCTCTCTCTCTCTCTCACACACACACACACACACACACACACACAAATAAAACCTGAAATCGAGAATCCTGGCAATTTTAGTCTATTATTGATGTCAATACTGGCAAGAGATCAGTCCTGGGAATTCCATACCCGATCAAAATCTCTACAGTTATTCCTGAGACTGATCCAGACAGATGAAATGAAGCAAGCAGGTAACTTCAGTTTATGTATGTAGAAAGAGAAGATTCAGTAGAATATTTTTATTTACTTACTAGAATATGACTACAATTTACATTTTATGTTTGCATGTAGTAATATTTTTCTATCACACTTCTGACAGATGACAAATGCTATGTAAGTTCTAATAGCAAAAAAGATACTTTTTATGTAATACAATTACAGGATAACAGATTTGGATTTCTTTCCTTTACTTATACTGTGAAACCTTGCTTCTTGACAAATTTTGTTGTTCTACACCAATAAGACATTCCCTATAAATGAGACTGAGAGTATCAAAATACATAAGTGGTGATATCTTTTGACTGCATTGACTTAGAAGCTTAAATGTTGCAAACTGCCAAGGACCTGTTGACCTTCACATATGACAAATTTGAACTTGATACACCCACCCTTTCCTGGGAAAAAGGCTTCTTGACAGTCAGAGACAAGAGAGACAGATGGATGGACAATATAGTGATCCTATAAGGGTTCAGATTTTATCCTGAAAAATGAAAAAAAGGAAGACATTTAAAAGAGAAAATCAAATTAGAAACAAAATTAACTGATTTTTATCCAACATCTAAGAAACTTTGAAGGATCTGGTAGAACTGAACCAAATCAAAATCTTCCACAAACACAAAATAGGAAGATGTAGACTAAGACTCAAAAGCGTTTTCTGTTTGGTTAGTAATGGTACATCCACATACACACATTTCAAAAAAATGTCAGTAGAAAAAAGGAGGAAGTAAGAAAGTGGTATAGAACATAAATGGCATGGATCAAGGTACTATTAAGAACAAGTTAAGGGTGAATACCAATTACATGTTTGTGAGTGAATTCTTGGTTCCTACATTTGGGTAGACTGATGTTGAGAAGAAAGACCTCGATGACATGACTGATGAACAGTTACTCAGGTTCATATGGCTCCACCCATGTGAGTAGTCACACTTTAAAGCCTGTCCTATACTCACTGTTATTGCAATATACTCGAAACTCAGCACTAGCACTAGAGATATGCTGAGTAAAACCCATTTGGCTGTTAAGAGGGCAGTATGTGAAGCCGTCAATGAATATTGTAGCAGAATATTATCGAAAGATTTTCCACAAAACTTGAAGAAATTCTGTAGATGTGTTAATGCTGTTAGTGCACCAAAGTTGTCCAGACACCCACAAATGAGATAGAAAACTGAAACTGAGTGTAGCAAAGTAAAAGCAGAAATGCTTAACTCATTTTTCAAATGTTCTTTTACAATGAAAGATCCATGGGTAATCCCCTAATTTGATTCTTGTGCAATTGCAAAGCTGAGTGAAATAGATATTAGTGTCAGTGGTATTGCGATGCAGCTGAAATTGTTAAAACTTGACAAAGCTCCATGGCTTCATGAAATCCCTATCTATACCAAATTTGCAGCGGAGTTAGTCTGTGTTTTAACCATAATACATCAATGATCTCTCGAACAAAATAACTGCACACAGCAGTTGAAAGAAAGCACAAATCACATCCATTTAGGAGAAGCACAGCAGAAGTGATCACAAAACTGCCATGCACTATCATTGACATCCATCTCTTGTAAAATCTTAGAACATATTCTGAGTTCAAACATAATGAGGTGTCTAGTTCCATACATGAATGGAATGGGACAAAGATATATCTGGTGTGATGGAAACTGCCCTCTGCTATGCACTTCACAGTTGTCTGCAGAGAATGGATGTAGGTGTAGGTGTAGGTGTAGATGTAGATATAGACATATACATTTATTATCAAAAGTACCATCGTAAGTGGTACACATTCATTCACAGAAGTACTCTGCAAGCCACTACATGGTGCACGGTAGAGGCTACCTTGTACACTACCATTCATTCCCTTTCTTGTTTCACTCGCAAACAGAGTGATGAAGAAACAACTCTCTATATGTGTCGATTATGAGCCCTAATTTCTCTTATATTACCTTTTTGACCTTTACGCAAAATGTACATTGGCAGCAGTAGAATCATTCCGCAGTCAGCTTCAAATACCAGTTCTCAATAGTGTTCCACAAAAAAAAGTCACCTTCCCTCCAGGGATTCCGATTTGATTTCCCGAAGTATCTCCATAAAACTTGTGCATTGCTAGAACCTACCTTGCAGCCTCACTTTGTATAACCGACCAGTAACAAATCTAGCAGCCTGACTCTGGACTGCTTCAATGTCTTCCTTCAATTGACCTGGTAGGGATACCAAACATTTGTGCAATCCTCAAGAATGGATCGTACTAGCATTCTACTTGTGATCTCCTTTACAGATGAACCACACTCAGCACACTTCTAATTCTGTATTAAAACATTACGGGATGCTTTTCCATTCATCTGCATTAACTTACATTTTTCTACATTTATAGCTAGTTGCCATTCACTCACCAAATAGAAATTTTGTCCAAGTCATCTCTTATCCTCCTACAAGTCACTAAACAATGACACCTTCTCGAACACCATAACATCATCAGCAAATAGCTGCAGATTGCTGCTCATCCTGCCATCAGATCATTTTTGGAGATAGAGAATAATAGTGATCTTATTACAACTTCCCTGCGGAACTCCTGGAAACACCCTTGTCTCTGACTGATTAGAGACTAAACTGAGTATCTTTTGGTGAGCAGGACATAGCTTGTTGTCTCGGATTGATAGTCATTGACAAATGTAGAAGTAGCTTCAGATGTGCCCCAGGAATGTGCATTGGGACTCTCAGTTCATGCTAAGTGTTTATTAATGACTTTTCAGACAATATTAATAGGAACCTTAGATGCAGAGAATGTAATTATCTATAATGACATATCATTTGAAAAAAGCTGCACAAATATTCATTCTGATCTTGATAAGTTTTCAAAGTGGTACAAAGATTAGCAACTTGGATGAAATGTTCCAAATTTAAAATTGTTCAGAAAATAGTACAATGTATTATCTTCTGGTTACAATACCAATAAATCACAGTTGGAATTGGTTAACTCAGACAATATCTGAGTGTAACAATTTGTTGAGAAATGGAATGGAGTGATAACACAATGTCAGTGGCATGTAAGGCAGGCGACTGCAGTTCACTGATACAGTCCTAGGGAAATGCAATCTACCTACAAAGGAGATTGCATACAAATCACTTTTGGTACACATCTAGAATACTGCTCAAATGTGTGGGATCCATACCAAACAGGACTAATAGTGGATATTGAGTGGATACAAAGAACGATAGCACAATTGGCCACTGGTCTGTCAGCTCCATGGAAGAGTGTCATAAGATGATGAAAGAACTGAACTGGCAGATGCTTGAATACAGACCCAGCTATGCAGTGAAAGCCTAAGAAAATTTCTAGGACCAAATTCAAGAGATGAATGTAGGAATACTACAACCCCCCAGGCATCAATCCCAATGGATTGCAAAGACAAGGTGAGACTAATCACAATATGCACAGAGGTGTTTAAGCAATCATTTTTCCTGGGCTCCATACTTGAATGGAATGGGGAAAAGCTCTAATAACTGTAAAATGGGATGTACCCCCTGCCACGCACATCACAGTGTTTGAGAGTAGGGATATAGCTGTAAAAGTAATCATAATTTACACTTGACGGTCTGTCATGACAGTAAATTGTATGGTTACCCAACAACTAAAATTTTCATACAGAATCTTTGAAACTGCAGCAGCTCTACTGGAATGTCAGGCAAAAAAATTTCTGCAATGGAGCAGGTCATTAAAATTACTTATTATTATTAATAGTAGTAGCAGTGGTGGTGGTGGTGGTGGTAGTAGTAGTACACTCCTGGAAATGGAAAAAAGAACACATTGACACTGGTGTGTCAGACCCACCATACTTGCTCCGGACACTGCGAGAGGGCTGTACAAGCAATGATCACACGCACGGCACAGTGGACACACCAGGAACCGCGGTGTTGGCCGTCGAATGGCGCTAGCTGCGCAGCATTTGTGCACAGCCGCCGTCAGTGTCTGCCAGTTTGCCGTGGCATACGGAGCTCCATCGCAGTCTTTAACACTGGTAGCATGCCGCGACAGCGTGGACGTGAACGGTATGTGCAGTTGACGGACTTTGAGCGAGGGCGTATAGTGGGCATGCGGGAGGCCGGGTGGACGTACCGCCGAATTGCTCAACACGTGGGGCGTGAGGTCTCCACAGTACATCGATGTTGTCGCGAGTGGTCGGCGGAAGGTGCACGTGCCCGTCGACCTGGGACCGGACCGCAGCGACGCACGGATGCACGCCAAGACGGTAGGATCCTACGCAGCGCCGTAGGGGACCGCACCGCCACTTCCCAGCAAATTAGGGACACTGTTGCTCCTGGGGTATCGGTGAGGACCATTCGCAACCGTCTCCATGAAGCTGGGCTACGGTCCCGCACACCGTTAGGCCGTCTTCCGCCCATGCCCCAACATCGTGCAGCCCGCCTCCAGTGGTGTCGCGACAGGCATGAATGGAGGGACAAATGGAGACGTGTCGTCTTCAGCGACGAGAGTCGCTTCTGCCTTGGTGCCAATGATGGTCGTATGCGTGTTTGGCGCCGTGCAGGTGAGCGCCACAATCAGGACTGCATACGACCGAGGCACACAGGGCCAACACCCGGCATCATGGTGTGGGGAGCGATCTCCTACACTGGCCGTACACCACTGGTGATCGTCGAGGGGACACTGAATAGTGCACGGTACATCCAAACCGTCATCGAACCCATCGTTCTACCATTCCTAGACCGGCAAGGGAACTTGCTGTTCCAACAGGACAATGCACGTTCTCATGTATCCCGTGCCACCCAACGTGCTCTAGAAGGTGTAAGTCAACTACCCTGGCCAGCAAGATCTCCGGATCTGTCCCCCATTGAGCATGTTTGGGACTGGATGAAGCGTCGTCTCACGCGGTCTGCACGTCCAGCACGAACGCTGGTCCAACTGGGTCGCCAGGTGGAAATGGCATGGCAAGCCGTTCCACAGGACTACATCCAGCATCTCTACGATCGTCTCCATGGGAGAATAGCAGCGTGCATTGCTGCGAAAGGTGGATATACACTGTACTAGTGCCGACATTGTGCATGCTCTGTTGCCTGTGTCTATGTGCCTGTGGTTCTGTCAGTGTGATCATGTGATGTATCTGACCCCAGGAATGTGTCAATAAAGTTTCCCCATCCTGGGACAATGAATTCACGGTGTTCTTATTTCAATTTCCAGGAGTGTATTTTGTGAATCGAGTACAATAATAAAATTGTAATACACTATGCCTACAAAGTATCACTTTTTTGAAACCCTGTAATTGTCTCCCAATGTGATGCATAAGTTTGACATTTGGCTCAAAGCTGCCTACAGCCTTTCTCTGTAAAGGTGCAAAAGCATGGAGCCCTGTGGCATAACCTTCGGGCTTGTTAACACATCAAACAGCAAGGTGGTGACACATGCAGGAAACAGGCCACAGAACATAAGTGCATGTGAGATGTAAGGTGAGTTAATGATGTCACATTGGCACCAAATTTCACCATAATTCTACCCAATGACATCGTAGATGTGTCATACAACATACAGGTTGTCATACTCTCACCCATATCTCGCATCTTCTTATGATAACTCTGTGATGGAGGTCATAATCATGACACCCAGCATCAAAATCAAGCGGTTTCCTTATGGGTGATACAGGAAAAACATTCCTGGCACACTGCCACTCAGAACCAACACAAAAAGCCCGCAGGGGGTGGCATATAGAGCGTCAATGAAAACACCTCTTCCCTTGGGGCATTGATTTCCACACATTTTGCTGTCAAAAACGACAGCTCGCAGAGCGATAAGCAACATGACAATGTTCGACAACATTCGGTACTGCTGACACCTGCTGGATGATTCAACCTTACTCTAAGGACATTGTGGGGCTCCAACAACACTGAACATGACCTGACCCCTTTGGGGTGCAGTGCAACCACAATTTTTGCTTTTGTATACAGAGTGGAACAACCAGGTACCATTCAAAATCATTCAATGAAATTTGATTGTGATCCCAAGCAACAAAGTGTGATCACAGAGGGGTTCAACACAGACATGCTTTCATAAAACAAAACCACTGCAGCATTATGTACTTTTGATATAAATTTATTGAATTTTAGGCCTATTTTTGCTTGTCACTTACAACTATAATCTGTTTTAGGCATTATGAGTCCATGGAAGTTTAGTGATGTGAAACTGTGTCAAGGAAAAATGTGTAACAGCTTTAAAATATCTGTCATGAAATGATGGATGGTAGAAAACTGTATGTCCCAGCAGTTACAAAGTGAAGCCACCTCTTTAAAACAACTGATTGTTTACTTTTTGTCAATTTCTCCTTATATTTGTTGCTTACTACGATAATAAGGATTATTTTTGTGAAAAAAAATTAAAATTATATTCAAAAGTGAAACCACCTCCTTAAAATAGTTGACTGATTAGTTTTTGGCAATTTCTTCTCGTATTCATTGCTTCCTATAATGATAAAGGTCAATTTTGTGAAAAATTTAAATTTTTTATGCTGTTGTGTTGTGTTAGATTAATTCAAGCAATATATTGGGTATGGATAAGACAATGATTTAAAAAAAAAATAAGTTTATGATATTTTATCTTATTTGACCCTGGGCAGATCTACTCCTCTACAAACAGTACTTATTTACATTACTCTGATAAATTACTGGCATAAATAATTATTATCATAGCATTTTCTTTGCATTGTGGGAGTGGAATCCCACTGTTTCTCTTGTTTGTGTGTGAATGAATTAATCACTTAATTCACACTTTTAATGCAGTTTTCTACTAGTTATTAATTTAAAAGCAATTACTAACATCATTAAAAGGTCTACAAAAATAGTTCATTATAAACATAGAGGAATATATAAAGTCCAGTTAAATAGGTCTGTCACTTAACCAACGGCTACAGAAGTAGGAGTAGGAAGAAGAGTAGGAGGAGGATGACAAAGCGATTGTGCTTAACCAATGGATGCTGGCATGACAGTTGGTTTAGTCCAGGCCAAATATTTGCTACACTATTCTAGCATGGACGAAAAATCTGTAACTTGAACTGTGCTTCACACTTTCAATCAAATTTTCTTGGCATTAAAGGAAACTGTTAAAGATTCTTTTAGCTTCAAATAATGAAAATTAACAACTGTAAAGAATGTACAGAAATTAGGGTGGCATCCATTCACATATTAAAAGTAGCGCATAGGCAAATTCATTCTCTCTCTCTCTCTCTCTCTCTCTCTCTCTCTCTCTCTCTCTCTCTCATACGTACAGATAAGCTTATTGCCAAAGTTAGGTGGGTAGCAAAACTTCTCCGTGCAGAGAGGGGGGAGAGGCAAGCTTCTTGATATGATGTTCTTTACCTAGGGACACAATGGGAGGTATTTAGAACCCTACCTCTGTGAAAGGCTGTGAAATAAGACTACTTCTCAATAAAAATGTGATAAGCATCAAGCATACCCTCAGGTCCTTCTTCAGTCTTTCAATATTACGTGGTGACTTTATCTCCTCTGCGCCAACTGTAAAAATCATTGTACTATGCACCAGGGAAAGCAATTTCTGTAAGAGATCTTCAGTTGCACCATGTGCTGCTGCTATGAGGATGACACTGAAATAAAAATGCAGATACTCTTTCATTTTTCAGTGAGATAATGAAGTACTTAGATCAATATTTCTAAAATCTTACTCCATATTCACCAAAAATAGTATCATAAAGGAAATTACATTAATACACCATTTTAAAAAGTCATTTCATAAAATCACTTAACAGATGAAAGTCACTGAATATCTCAGGGTATCTGTCACATTATACCATTAATTCTGTGCACAGACCACCCCCTCTTCTACCAACAATGTACTGTGGCTGTGGGGCTCTGGAGGAATGGAGGAACGCATCCAAATGGAGAAATGACAGGTTGTCCCAGATTTTTAAGAAGGTAAAAGAGGGCAATGTACAGAACTATTGACCACTTATTCAAGTTTACTGTAGAATTATGGAACATGAAACTGGGGCTTTAACCCTGTTCATGAATTACATTTTGGAGACATGAACCAACACAGATTCTATAAACATCACTCTTGCGTAACTCAAGCTCACAGTCTTTGTTCATGTGACCACTAAGCCTCCAATACTTCATGCCATGTCATTCATTTTCCAGACAGCATTAAATACGGTTCCACACCTTTGGCTGGTAAATAAAATGCTTGCTTCTACGTCTACATCGATACTCCGCAAGCCACCATACAGTGTGTGGCGGACAGTACCCTGTACCACTACTTGTCATTTCCTTTCCTGTTCCACTCGCAAATAGTACAATGGAAAAACAGCTGTCTATATGCATCCATATGAGCCCCAATTTCTCAAATTTTATCTTCACAATGAATGTTGGTGGCAACAGAATTGTTTGGCAATCAGCTTCAAATGCCAGTTCTCTAAATTTTCTCAATAGTGTTTATTGAAAAGAACATAGTCTTCCCTCCAGGGATTCCCATTTTGAGTTGCAGAAGCATCTCCATAACACTTACATTTTGCTCCAACCTACTGCTAACGAATCTAGCAGCCCACCCATGAACAGCTTCAATGTCTTCCTTCAATCTAAACTGGTAAGGATCCCAAACACTTGTGCAGTACTAAAGAATAGGTCACACTAGTGTCCTATATGTGGTTTCCTTTACAGGCGAACCACTCTTTCCTAAAATTCTCTCAATAAACTGAAGTCGACCATTTGCCTTCGCTACCACAGTTTTCACATGCTTGTTCCCATTTCATATTGGTCTGCAACGTTACACCCAAATATATAAACAACTTGACTGTGTCAAGCAAGACACTAGTAACCGAACATTACAGGTTTGTTCTTTCTACTCATCCACATTAACTTACAGTTTCCTACATTTAAAGCTAGCTGCCATCAATCACACCAACTAGAAATTTTGTTTAAGTCATCTTACATCTTTCTACAGTCACTCAACTTCAGTATCTCACCATACACCACAGCAACATCAGCAAACAACCACAGATTGCTGCCCACTCTGTCCACCAAATCATTTCATCAGCGGTCCTATCACACTTCCCTGGGGCACTCCTGGCGATAATCTTATCTCTGATGAACACTTGCCATTGAGGACAACGTTCTGGGTTCTATTACTTAAGAAGTCTTTGAGCCACTCACATATCTGTGAACTTATTCCACATGCTTGTACCTTTGTTAACAGCCTGCAATGGAGCACCATGTCAAATGCTTTCTGCACATCTAGAAATATGGAATCTGCCGGTTCCCCTTCACCCATACTTCTAAGTATATCATGTGACAAAAGGGCAAGTTGAGCTTTGCACCAGTGATGCTTTCTGAAACCATGCTGATTTGTGGGTATAAGCTTCTCAGCCTCAAGAAAGTTTATTACATTTGAACTGAGAATACGATCAAGGATTCTGCAGCAAGTCAAAGTTTGGGACACTGGTCTGCAATTTTGCAGATCTGTTCTCTTACCCTTCTTATATACTGTAGTCACCTGTACTTTTTTTCCAGTTGCTTGAGACTCTGTGCCAGGTGAGAGATTCACAATAAATGCAAGCTACCTAAGGGCCAATGCCATAGAGTACCCTTTGTAAAATTGAACTGGGATTCCATACGGACTTCGAGATTTCTTTGCCTTCCAGCTGTTTCTGTACACCATAGCTGCTTATTACTATATCATCAATATGAGAGTCTGTCCAATGGTCCAATAATGATATGTTTGTACGATTCTCCTGTGTCAATGATTTCTTGAACATGAAATTTAAAACTTCAGCTTCCGTTTTGCTTATGTTTGTATGATTCTCCTTTGTGAATGATTTCTTGAATGGGAAATTTAAAATTTCAGGTTCCATTTTGCTATCTTCAACTGCCAGTCCAGACTGGTCAATAAGGGACTGAACTGATGCCTTAGACCCACTTAGTGTTTTTTACGTAGGACCAGAATTTTCTTGGGTTCTCTGTCAGATCTTTTGCTAAGGTGTGATGGTGGTCGTCATCGTATGGTTCACACATAGATCTTTTCACAGATACACGAATCTCTAAGAACCTTTGCTTGTCATCATTTGTGCATTCATTTTCAAACACCCCCTGCTTCCTCAGCATCTTCCAATTTTCATTATTAAACCATGGTGGGTATTTTACATCCTTTGTCCACTTACTAGAGGTCATTCCATGCCAAGTGGTCTAGAGGCTCCCACATGACCCTCATGGATTTTGATGAAATTTTGTATGAACATTCACACATGTTCTCAATGAACACTGGTAAAGTTTCAGTTTCAGAAATTCAATACTTTCGGAGATACAGTCACTTGTTTAAGACCATAGCACAGCTTTCTATAGTGCCTCCTTGAATTTTCAGCAACTTTGAGATGAGATATCTCTGTAAGTATTTGCATGAAAGAAACAAAACTTGGCCATCTTATACAACTTTTAGAGCTCTTTAAAGTAAAATATTAACAAAAGGATTTCTGAGCAATTTTCATATAGATAATTTGAAGCATAGTTGGGCGAAAAAATAGCTGTTTTAAAAAAAATGAGAACTTTAGTTTTTTATATCTCCAAAAGTAATTGTGGGATGTACATGAAACTTTGCACACCATAACCCACCAACAAAAGGTCTTAGAATATGAAATTTCATTCTCCTATTGCTTTCCATTATTTCACAAATCTAGGATGAAGTTGACGATTTTTCAAAAAGTGCTAAAAATGGGTATTTTTAGTCAAATTTTTCAAAAAAGTGTTTTCTCCAAACTCTTCTAAACTATGGTCATTAGAAAGAGCATATTCTAAACTATTTAGAAAAGTGGATTTGGTTTTGCAATGCAAGCATATAAGGCCCTAAAAAGTAGCATCTTCAAAGAGACGCACTGGAAGTTTGAACACATTTTTCTGGCTCTCAAATTATACCTGAAACCTTTTATTTTGCCTTATACATGTTTATTAATGTGTGGGATAAGTGAAATAAGAATTCCTGATGAATAGGACCTAGCTTAAGTCCGAATATCAAAAGAATAACAATAGAAACAATGTTATTTCTTAGTTATCACCTTCCCCCCCCCCCCCTTACTCTCTCTCTCTCAAACACACACACACAAAATTATTATCAAGAATGAATGTAAATCGAAAAATTTATTTGCATAATCATCTAATTATTAGTTGCCTGCTTAATGAACAACACTAATGGAAAAGAAGTGTATAAATGAGTTGCTATGTTCCATGGTGGCCTAACCACTGCTAGTTTCATTTCACCTGAGAAAACCAGCATTCCCATTGCCATAGGGGCCACGCCCGATAACGTAGCAACAACAGCCACGGGTGGGTTTCTTTACCACAGGATCCCAAGTCTGATAAGGGTTTCTTTACACAGGTTCCCAAGCCTGATAGTAAAATTATTTAAGTGCCCTATGTAAAATTAGAAGGCACTCTTGGGTTCCTTAGATTGTTTCCTCTAACCTATTTCAATTTTTGATATGTTACATTAATTTTCTGATGAATATCAAGAGGAGTGGTGTATTGCCGGCCAGATGAATTTACTGATGGAGCTGGAATTACTGCAATAATGTGGTGTTCCAGAACCCAGCACTTGTCACTTCTTGGTGGCCAATAAAATGAATTTGCTGGACCATATGGGTGCATAAAGTTTATTAATGCATCCCTTTGCTCTGTGGAGGTCTCACAGATATTCCCAATCCACCATATGTTTTCATCACCACATGTTTTCATAGATGCATGCAACATATTGTCCTGGTTGGAGAGCAGACATTAATATGCCTCCTTCATTAATGTGACCCATTTTAGCTAGAAAAGATGAACAATCATTTGAAACTCTGATGACCTGAATTGTTTCATCAATAGGTAAAAAGTGATGATTTTCTCTAGTGCCTGCTACAGTTTGTCCAAGTTTAAACCTCTCTTCTTGTGACACAATATTTTTTTCAGTTTCACCTTTATTGACAAAAACAAATTTAATTCCATTAATGTTTTCAGAGCAGAAGTGAAACAGATCTACGGGAGTAAGAATTTGTCCATTAAGTGGCCGTTGCAAGCTTGCTCTTGTTGCTAACCGCTTCATTGTACCTCCAATCCCATCACAAGGTGATTTCCCGTGACTAGTAGTAAAAAAATTCCATTCGGCTGTCATTTCAAAATCACTCTTATGATAGCACAAATTTAGGAAACTCTTGAAATTTTTATATTGAACCCTGGAGCCATCACTGAAATAATGAATGTGGGATATCTGTGCAAACCATCCTTTTATATATTTGATGAGCTCCTTGATAAAAACATGAACTGTAATAGTGTCATGCCACAAACAATCACTAATAATGTGAAAACTTAAAGATTCTACTTTCTCATTTTGACGAAAGTAGATAACAAATGGAAGAATTGTTGCTTGACTGTTGTCCCAGTGGAAGCCTTGCGCAGCATCCTGAGTAATAAAAGAATAATTTTCTGCAAAATCCATTAGAACAACAAGCTCTTCGTCTTTCAGATGACATTTAAGGCCTTTAAGATGCAAGCTTTGATGCTCAGCAATGTAATGATGGCATGACAGACTCCATATTTTATTTTCTACATCTTCAATAAATTCATTCACTACCATTTGCTTTGTGTCCAGTGTGGCCCGATCGGTATGTATCCATTGCTTAAACACAATAACTTCCTGTGGCTCATTTAAATATTTACAATTTTGAGAAGTACAAAAAATATGAAGCTATTATTCATTGAATTCTTTATGATCTCTCTCTCTCTTTTTACAAATGAGAAGAGTTTTATGCAGATGAACACTTACGATAAAAGCAGAAGGGCTACTTCTCATAGTTCTCAAGTTTTTCTGACAGTCTCACTGCCTATTTACCAGATCTTTTTATTTCAATTATTCTAGGCACTAATAAACATTTATTACAAGTACGTGTAAAAGATCATCAATAAAAGAGGATACTGCAAGAGCATCGGAATTTCGTGAACCATATTAAAATGTGCACATTTAAAGTGCATACTTAAAGGCACATTCGTATGTCCAGATTCCCAATGAAGTACCGTAGACCCCGACCTGATATTAAGCTTTTAAGTGTGGTTTTCAGGATGTAAATTTTCTTGGAGCACCAGTACTGTATTATATCATGTTTGGTTCTTTATTATAGCATAATGCCATATGTGCTACAAAATGAAAACGTGCACTTGAAATGCAGCGAACGGCTGAAACTAGCCAGTACTGTGGAATTAAACATTTCGTTTCAAATAAATTGACTGCCTCTGCGGAAAAGATTAACAAAAGTCAAATTTCTTTAGCAAAGAGACAAAAATTACTTCATTGTTCCGCAAGCCGATTAATGCTTGACTATCAGAAAGGTGGAAATAAAATAGAATCTGAAACTAATGACAGATTTCAGGCTTTAGTATTTATGTGAATGTGTTTTAAATCACTTGATAGCTCCCGGCCACGGACATCCGTTTTGTTTTCATTTGACGTGAGAGTAAACGAAGGGGAAACAGCAAAACCACTGAATGTAAACGCGGGTCACGTGGAGACTACCCACTATAGCTCAGAGTGCTCTGCGCATCAGCCCCGGATCTACGACATTTTCGAACCGGGTCAATACTAAAATAAATCGAATTTTCAAAATATGTTCATCTTGTAGCGCACATCTTTCTGAAAAGTCTGAAACATAAAACGTATGTATTCGAGGAAATGTAAGACATATTATTTGGTCTTAAGTATGCCAAAGTGTAGTGACACGTCTCTTCATAAAGCATTTTTCTACCGCACGTCCAAACTATATTCAGGAGAGTGCAAATTGAAATGCCCTGTGGTGCCTCTCCTGCTCCCAGTCGGCCGGTTTGACAGCCTGCCTTCCTTTTTTTAAAAAAAAAAAAAATCTCGCAATTAATAGCGGGTGGGATTATTTGTAATCGAGAGAACAAGAACTCTTCAGAAAATCTGAACTCTTCATTGCCTATTAGTTAATAACTTGCTGTTTTGTGTGTCAGAAAATTAAATATAGGATATATAAAACCAGTACTGACAAGAGATAAGCAAGAAATTACACATCTTTAAACCTTAGCTCCTAGCATTTTTTTCTCTCTAATCTTGCTACAGCTTTACATGGCGTGTTTTCCTTTCTGTGAAAGAACCTTTTACCTCGTCAAAGTTCGTCAAACGTTTTGCTACATGAAAAATCAAAATGTCGTTATCTAATAATGAAAAAGCTGTTAGTACAAATAATCCCCAAGACTGGTGTGATTTCTCGATCTGATTACGTCTATTTTGTCACTGTCTGCAAGATAAAACAAAATAGGCCGTTCTAATACGGCAGCAATTTTGTAACGCACCAAATAAACGAGACTGTTTTGGCACAAATGGCCATTTTTATAACACGACAGAATATAATCCAATAAGTATCAATATCAAATGCCTATTAGGCCTACTACAAGCAACAAGCTTTATGTTAGGAAATTGTTTCACATTTCATTCACATGCACCAACTTCTTTGGCATGAGATAGAAAAGTAGTATTACGAAATTTTTATATAAATTTGGAATCGTCTTATTCTTCCATAATTTGTGTGATGTCCTCGTTTCTTCTCCGTCCTCGTTCTAACAAACAATCGTGTCATCACCAATTCTGTAGCTATTGCTGCCACTGTCAAAATTTGTTCGGCGATTAACTCCACTAACCCTGCCACAAACACAGGTTTAGTTATCCCGCGATTATTTTTCGGTTAGGCGTTATTACGCGTTCGAACAACGCGTTTTCCGCGTTACTTCCAGAATAGAACTTACGCGGCTGCTAGCCGGGGACTGTACTACTGGTCGTTACTAGTGTAGCGATCTGGCCAAAAATGTTCTGTCAAAATTTCGTTTTCTTGGATACACCGAGGAGATAATACGTAATCTTTCTCACCTGTTATTCCTGTCAGTCGTTTACTTCCATTCTGGTAGTCTGAATCTATGGATTTCGCTAGTAATTATAGCAACGCTGATAATTCGCGAACCCAATCAACCACATAGTCAGACAGCGATTAGCATTCATCTGTTCGGCTTTACTCCCTCAGCTCGTATAGCCCCATCCCCTTTTGTCTGTGGAAAGTTTATTTCTAGATGCGACGAGGATTCTCCTGACAGAGACACACGTACACTATGCATGCATTCAAAAGCCAGCTTATGATTCATTCAGAAATCAACTTAAAATGTGTTCAAAATGTTCAAAAACCAACAGGGAAGCGTTTCAAAGTCATATGAATAATTAATAGGCAAACGTGCGCTGGATGCTAGGTGCTTTGTGAAACAAGTTTTTTTTTCCTCAAGAATATGAATTTGGTGCCCCCCTTTCCCGGTAGTATCTAGCTGCTTGCTGCGACTGCTTGCACAGCCAACAGCCACATTCCTGTTGCCAGAAGCGGGAGAATCTACTACTCAAACATGACTCTACTGCGCATGCGCATGAGCCCACGCGTAACTGCTAAAACAAATAGAATGTAAACAGTTGCGACTTTACGCTCATTGGAGGCAATTTGTTGTTATGAAGTACTGCATAGTCTTCCTAAAGCCTTTGACACATTTTCAATTGGCAGAGCTTGCATGAGCACTGTGTGTTGTTGTTGTGTATGGCGCATTTCCTTTGCAATTTAAGTTATTTTCCTTTTTTTATCTCGTTTATGTTTTATTGTTGAAGTATTATTCTGCAGTAGCGGGATACAGTAATATCCTTTGTTAGTGTGTCGGTTCTTACTAGTCAAAATTATAAAAATTTAACTGAAAACTAAAACAATGAAAACTTCTCGGAATTCTAACAATATCCCGGGTTTTTCCTGGTTTTCTCCCGGATGAAAAAAATCCCAGGTTTTTCCCGGATCTCCCGGTTGTCCCGGGTCGTAGACACCCTGTATAACAACATCATGAATCCTAATTCCTGTTTCTACATTGACATTGCCAACAAGGTCCAGCCTATTTGTAGCTACATGATCTAAGATATTTCTATTGTGTGTGGGCTTCCGAGATAGCTGCTCAAGACAGTTTTCAAAAATTGTGTTCAAAAGTAATGCGCGTCACTGTCTGTCGGTTCTCCCCCGCAATGAATCCACAGGCATCCCAGTTTATACTCGGTAGGTTAAAGTCCCCTCCAACTAGTGTTTCATGACCTGGGTATATCCACACTATTGACCGTAGACTTTCTTTGAATGACTCTAGAACTGTCACAGTGGAATCAGGTGGCTGATAAAAACAACCAACAATTAACTTGGTTTCACCTACACTTGTTATACACGATCAGTTAATTCACTGTCACATTCAATTTCTACCTCAATAAAGACAATATTTTTGTCAACTGCAATGAAAACTCTCCCTCCTATATACTCTAATCTGTCTTTCCTATATACACTCAGCAACTTGATAAATACGTCAGCTCTCTCGACTTTGGGTTTCAGCCAGTTCTTGGTGCCAAGAATAATTTGAGCATGAGAACCTTCCTGGAGGACAGTAAATTCAGGAACTTTACCACAGATACTTTGACAGTTTACTGATAAAATTTTGGAAGCTGAAGTGTCTTTACTCTGAACGCCGCATATCAACTGGCGAGTGTTCATCAGAACACCTTGAACCACCGTCTAGCCTAGAAAAACCTCGTACGCACTCCACAAGTACTCTACTATCCAAGTAGCTGCTTCCTTTGTGTAGTGCACCCCTGACCTATTGAAGGGAGTCCTACAAATCACCACACGATAACGCAAATCTAGAAATCTGCAGTCAAGCCCATCACAGAGTCAACAAAGCCTTTGGATGAGACCTCTGCTCGGCTCCAAACCACAGGATCCCAATCAACTCTGTGAACAATGCTGCAAATTGCAAGCTCTGCTTGCATCCCATGCATGAGGCCAGCAGTCTTCACCACCTCCGGCAGCTGCTTGTATGAACTGAGGATGGCATCAGAACCCACAGAACAGGCATCATTGGTGTCGACATGAGCCATAAGCTGCAGACAACTGCACCAGCATGCTCGACAGCTGCATACAAGGCCACATCCACGTCTCGGATGAGGCCTCCTGGCAGTCTTACCAAGTGCCAATTGGCTTTCTTTCCAGCCCTGAATGCTATCTGCCTAAGGGACTCCACAATGCACCTAACATTGCAGTTCCCAATAAATAGTAAACCTCTCCCCCGATGTGCCTACTGAAGGAGTGACCACCTGTCCACTCTCAAGGTAAATGAGCGAGGCTAGGCGGACAGTCTCCACATTGGCCCTCTGCCTCGAGTGATGCAAATGTGTTACCACCTCCCACTCACTGCTGTGAGGGCAGATCCACTGCATCGGGTAGATTAAGAGGTGCCTGAAAAGCAGTCCTCGTGGGCAAAACAAGCAACACCTGAGGTGTCCCATGTGATGCGCCAGAACTTCCTCCACTACTACACTCGAGGCTGCAGCCTGAAGGTGACTGACCTAACCAAAAATGCATTCAGCTGTTTACAAACTGCAGCCGGCTCTTCCTGCATCCGCACACAGCATGCACACACCCTAACCATCCTAGCACACTAACTGAAGAAGTAACCTATAAAAACAGACAGAATCCTAGATATGCACTTGCTACCCTCCTGATATGTCATCAATGGACAATTTTGTGTTAATGAGCTATGTAAATAGCTGTTTAGTGAGCAATTATTGTGCTACAGATTGAATTAAATCACCATTACAAAAATGCAAAATTGAACCCCTTAAACAGAAAAACAAGCATGAAATTTAATAAATGTTGTACAAAATGTAAAATTGCTGCTCTATAAATGTATATCAGCCACAAGCTGGAGCCTGACTGGCTGGCTTACTAAACAAATGGATAGTTGCCTTCAAAACAAAACAAAAAATGAGCAACTACTACACTACAGACAATGAATTTACACCTCTTAACTGGCTGTTCAGTATGCAACTATAGCACTAAGACCGAATGAAATCACTCTAGCAAAAACACGAGATAGAACCTCTTAAACAGAAAAACATGCACAAAATGTAATTACTATACTGTGAGGAAAACACAGAAAAAGATAAACACTTAACTTGCCACTCTGTAAATGTATATCATCTGGGAGCTAGAACTTGACTGAGTAATCCCAAATCAAGAACAATAAACATGTAAGGTCAGACTCTGGCTATCCACATGGCCAGTAACTGCTGCTTACACACCATCTGACAAGATATGTGATTAGTCAAAAGAAGATAAAGTTTGAAAAGGTGTAATGTTCATTTTTAGAGTTTCTGTTGCAGTTTTTTTACTGAAAACTGTGAATATTTTTATTTTTCATTCACTGCAAATGACTAGTTTTTGCCATTAGCCATCACGAAATCATCTCAACATAGACCATCTGGTACACAAGCTCATGGAGTAGCTTCCTGCGCCTTCCGCCTAGTAATATTGTGATCAAGTGGTGAATGGCAATATTATCCAATGCTGTGAATGGCAGAAACCAATCATTTGTGAAGTCCAAAAACATAAATATACATGGCATAGACTGAACAATAAGTATGTGATATGTCGTTCTCAATGGAATGATGTCATCAGCGTTAAAGCAACATCTGGCTTTTCCCAAGGAAGAGTGACAAAATCACAATGTTTGCTATAAATACAAATGATCTTACTGATTACTTCAGTAGCTCACAGAGGCTACTGGCAGAGGATGCATTTGCTAACAAGGGGATGATGGTGGTGGTGGTGGTGATGATGATGATGATGATGATGATGATGATGATGATGATGATGATGTTTGGTGTGCGGGGCGCTCAACTGCACAGTCATCAGCGCCTGTAAAAAGTCCCAATTTTTGCACCATCCATTTTCTTTTCACAATCCAATCTAGTCACTTGTAGTGAAAGGGGTACCAAATTTGTTATAAAAGTCAGTAAATTACTCAATGGACAGTATTTTTCAGTACAGGTATTTTGTTCATTCCAAGCAAGTATCGATTCGGAACGTCGTCATCTAGACACAGTTGACTGTAATCTGAATCTGTTTTAGCAAACTAATAGTTTCTTTCAGGTGATAAAATTTTATTGATTATGAAATACAATTTTTTGAAGTTTATTCAGAATGGGAAATGTTAATTAGTAATTGCAGGCCATAATTTATCTGTTTAATGTATAGGTGTTTTGAATTTTATGTGTATGAAAAAAAATGAATTAATATGTGCGGCTTTTACTCTGAGATGAGTTATCACTTAGAGTGCTAAAAGTGCGCATGTACAGTTCACTGAACTGCGTGGTGAATTTTTTTTTTTTTTTTGTGATTTTGGCCCGAATGGAAACAAATCCAGTTTCATTTAGACTTTATGTGACACAGACACATCATGTTATTACAAAAGAGTCGTTCAGCCCATTAGGGAAAACTGAAACCTGTGCGCTCGATTTGAAATACGTTACGCGCTAGTGCGTGATCGAGCAGTCCAGTGAATTGCGTACAATGGTTGCAAATGCGCTTGGACTTAATGTATGAAGTTGGAAATTAATTTTGAGACAAGTGCTGATTTTGACAAAAAATGAACCAGAAGTTTATTCAAAATATTGAGGTTCTGTTTTAATTGAGACACATATCACCTTGTTGATCACATTGCTTAGCAACACTGTAATGCAAATTAATTAATTCATTAGGATGATTTGCGATGTAGTAAGTCCCATTACACATCCAAACTGTTACACGAAATTTGCTGACCGCATGAGAGTGATTTTATTTCCAGAAATGCCAATAAACCGGTGATTTCAAAAGTTAAATTACTAACTTTGTGTAACTTCATTGATTGTCCCATGCCACTGCTGAATGTGTTGCATCATGTCTCTTCACAAGTGATCTCAAGAAGCAAGGATAAACAATAAATAAGAAGAAGACTAAAGAAGAGGCATCAGTATACACTCTCACAAATAATTATGATGATGAAACGATGAGGACAACACAAACACCCAGTCCCCAGAAAGAGAAAAATCCCCAATCCGGCCAGGAAATGAACCCGGGATCCCAGGACCCAGAGGCAGCAACGCTAGCTCCTAGACCAGGAGCTGTGGACTGCAAACAAGAAGATTGCTTAATTAGAAAACTGGTTTGAAATTTAGGAACACTTGCAGATGATCCATACATGGTGCAAAGACTGATAGCAGGCTCTCAAGATAGGCAAATATGATGTAAAGTTGTTAAATAGGTGAAGATGTTCAACACTGTAAGATTACAATCAGTGGGCTTGGTCACAACGGACAAATTTTTCTATAATATTCAGGAGCAGGTAGAAATAAGGTTCACAGTAATTCAAACAGACAGTGATGTAGAGAATGGTTGAACAAACTGACAGTTCTAAATGGTCATTAATGAGAGATTTCACATGCTGAAACACAAAAACTGTCATAGCGTGATAAATCTGTACAGAGAATAATCCCAAATCAAGAACAGGAAACAAGCAAGGTCAGACTCTGGCTATCCACATGGCATGATAACTGTAGCTTCTTGGAACATGAAAGAGTGAATGCAATTCTGCCTCTCACAGCATTTATTTGCGGTATCATACCAGGGGACATGCTGACCTTGCACATCTCCCACCCTTCACAGTGCCATGTGACGATTTGCTGCCTGTACAGCGACAGTATCTCTTGACTGCCCATGAATACTGATACTTGGGCTGAATGAAAGATCTGCATCATTTTGGTATATTAACATGCCCCACTCCCCTCCCCTAATGGACATGTAGGCTGAAACTGGCAACTGGCATGGCCACCAACGGAAGGAGAGAGAGAAATGCTGCAATCCTTAACAAAGTGTCCCACAATATGTCTATGCTGTGATTGGCTGTTTCAAGTATTGTACTGGGGCCACAGGTTATAGAAACAGGTGTTTGGGCCTGTCTGCAGGAAGTGGTAGAGCTCTGAGAGCAGTAACAGTTCTGCCTCCATGGATAGCTCACTGTCTTTATGTTTGACCTTCACTGCATTTTCTAATTTGTAGAAGGAATCATTTTCTTGGTAGTAACCACAATTAGCTCACGAGTTGCAATTCCATCGACACACACTGGTGTTCACTGAGGAACCCCTTTTGTCAGCCAAGACACAGGTAGATCTTGTAACAATGGTGATAGCCAGTCTCACAGAGAAGTTCATCATAACAGTGGTTGCTTTTATGGGCTCAAGTGGTCCAAGAGGGGCAGCGTTGTGGACTCCCACAGCTGGAAATTCAGCTGCTCATGATCGTAATTCCAAACATTTGTTACCCTGTATACCCAATGAAAACAATTTGGGTCCCCCAGAGTTTTGGTTGATACATGGACCTTGCATAACAACAAGGCTCGGTGACTGAGTCGTGGGTTTACTGGGTTGGGTATAACAAGTCAAAGAAAGTACATGGCATGTGCCCATGCAATACTTTGTCAGGATTAAGCCCACTGATAGAGGTGGACCTATATGTTGTGAGAAAGCTTGTGAGTGTTTCCCTAGAAATCGGAGAACTTACAATTATTTGCATTTGATATGTCCTTACCAGCTACACAACTTCAGAATTCAACATTGGGTGAAACAGAGTGGTAGTCCCAAGTTGCATCCCATTACATTTATGGAATTCTTGGTACATAGACAGTGTAAATTGAGGGACACTGTTGGACACTATTATAATACATTCCTCCTCTATTGTAAACATGTTGGCCACGGCGTGCGTGATTGTTCACATTGTCATACTGACCAACCATGCTGCATACTAGGAGTTAAATAGGCCATCAACAGTGGTTATAATGCTATGCCACCACTAGCTAGATGTGGCTGCAGGCTTGGCACTTCTGGACCATACATTTGATGGTGGTGTCAACACTAGGCCAGTCGTAAATCTGACACTGTGCTAGTGTCTTGATTCGGCACCCAATACAATGAGTTGCTGCAAAAACAGATGGGATCACAACAGAACATTCATATTCATCTGTACATAAAAAAAGACACCATCTGTAAGTTATGGAGGTGTCACAGTAAAAAACTGTCCACCACACATGTTCCCTGCACTTATGTAAATGTTCCATCCAACCTTGCTGCAGCACTGTTAGATGATTAGAGCTAAGGAAATCACACCACGAGACAATCAATCCCTCAATCCTGTGTTATCAAACCAATGGAGTACCTCTAGGAGGAACAAGGTAGTTAGCCAAATGGATTTTCTAGTGGGTTCATGTGGGACAGCAAAACAATTAAAAAAGAGCGTAAGATAAAATAATGAGCAAACAAGTAAAAAATAAATTAAAACTGTGGACTCAAAGTCAGAACGTTTGCCTCTCACAGACAAAAGCTCTACAGACTGAGCTACTCAGGCATGACTCATGACCTGAATCACAGCTTTACTTGCACCAATACCTCTCTCCTACCTTCCAAACTTCACAGAAATGCTGAGAGAGGACTGACACAAGTAAAGCTCTGAGAGTGGCTCATGAGTCAATCTTGGACAGTTCAGCTGGGACAGCATTTCACATCAAAAGACCAAGGTTCCAGGTTCAAGACATGATCCAGCTTACAATCTGAATATGTCAGAAAGTTTCAAATCAGTACAAGAGTGAAAATTCATTAGAAAAGTATCAAATACTGTTTAGTGAGGGATGTGCTCCAGATGAAAATAGTCAGAGGCCACTGGAGCTTTTCATCTGGGGGGGGGGGGGGGGGAGTCATAAAATGGCAGGAATACATAAAATAAAACCCTTGTACTAAAATAACAAGAGATGTACAAGTGTAAGAAATAGCTGAGAGGTCTGGGTTAGGCTGTCCCTCTTTGGATGAAGCTGGGTGACCCCTGGAACCAATTTCTGATAAAACAGGTACTCAGTCAAACAGCAAAATGAAATACAATAACATCATAGATTATAACATTTAAGAAATCTAAAAGAATAGAAACTGGACAGGCATAGGGAGAGGTCTGCATGCCAGTCAGCTTTAGTCTGAGGCCCCTGGGGCCAATCAGGTTGCTTTCCCACATTTATGGAGATCTGAAAGAAGGTTGTGGGTGATAACAACTACTGTATTTTGTGGATGGCAATGATTTATGACTAGGAGACTGTTCAAAGAGTTACAACATGTTAGGAAAATCCTAGTAAAACAGATGTTTATGTAACCCAGGGGGCATAGATTATAGCCATGGCTTCTGCCACGATAAGAAATAACATCATTAATAGTGAATGTTGTTCAAGGTGCCTGTTATGTGAGTAAGGATATCCAGTTTTGCCTTCAACCACAGAGCTGTCAACATATAATGTTCACTCTACGAAATTCATCAAGAATTGAGAGGAACAAATGCTGGAGCATTGAGGGGGGCTACCATTTCCTTTGGGTTTAAGAGACAGATCTATGGACAGGGCGTAGAAGGATTCTGACATGAGGTTTCACTGGAGGAAGGCTAAGCTCACAACTGAGAGGTAAACAGGCTGCTAACATTACAACATACCTAGGCCCCTTTGGAGGTAGTTAAATCCTCCTTGAACAAGAATCTTGTTGTTTAGATGCTCAGAGAAACTGCAAATTTGGAATGTGAAATTTAGAGGCAGTTCTTGTCACCTAATTGGAAAAAGGGGCGGGGGGACCCCAGCCTCAGGCAGGAGGCTATCCATACGACTAGTCCAAAATATTACAGAAGGGAATCTAGCCTCCCTATGGTAAAATAGTTATCTAAAAAACATAACTCAGCTCTATATATTTGTTTAATTGATGGAATGCAAATGAATTACAAAATATATCTTGTTCGTTTAGTATGAAATATGTTTTAAATCTGTACATAATTTCAAATTGTCGTCATCTGGCAGAGTTGAGGGCGAAGCAAGCAGACTATGTTAAGGTGTTTTCCAGTATGTCCTTGGTCTGGGTAAAAGCTTGCACAGTCTATGAGCTGCTTATGCAATGTGGTGAGCACATAGTTGAACTTAGTTATTTCAGTGGAACAGTTTGTAATTCTGGTGATGCATTGTCATGGTGTTTTAGTGTGAACAGTTATACTGAACTTTATTCGAGAATCAGTTATTCAATCAACTTCAGTGAACTGGTTAGATGTGGGGGAATTTGCTTACATTAACGAATCAGTGCACAGGACAATGGCTTCAGAACAGAAGTACACACTGCCTGCGTATGCCATGCTTGCACTAGCATTTCAAAATCATATATGACATTCTTGGGTACACTGTCATCATTGTAAGACCACCATTTCAGATAACTTATTTTCTTGAATTAGAAATAACATTAACATTGAGCGTAATTCTGATGTCAGAGCACATCCGTGTCCTAATGGACTAGTCCTAATTAATCTTATTTAATAATTCATATTTATTTCAGTTTAATATTCACTGGTTGTTCCTTAGCCATGTTACTATTATTTGAAGAATTTCTTGGGGGCACAATGCAACAGCACACAACCAGACCACTACGTTTGCAGACGAGCCACTAAATTTTTTAAATGGCTGTGTGCTTGCACACTGGTTGTTACGTAGCAGCCTTCCCTTTTTTTTCTATAAATTAAGTGGCACATTGTGAATGGTTACCTCTTATGAGAAAATAAAACCCCAATAGCACATGTGAAGTTGCAATGTTATTTGGATATGTACTTCTAAAACTAAGCACCAGAAATGACTCTCCATCACTTAACCTAAATCACCCAGCTTGTTGTAATTTGCAATATTGTATCCCCTCTTTGTTCTTCTCCATTATCTTCCACATCCTTCCTTCTGTTTCCTCTTCTTTTTTATTGTCTATATTCTCTTACTCTTATTAGATTCTGCATCCTTTTGAACTCACTTTCTGGTCTGTCTGGCTGCCTGTCCAGCACATATTTTGCAATCGATTTTAAACTACCTTCCCAATGAGCTAGAGATTAAATTTTAAACATAGCTCAGAATTGGATGGCAAAGCAATATCACCTCACTTTTTGGTCAGTCTGTGAGGCGGCAGGTGTGGGTTGGGGTGGAGGTTGTAATGCCTAACATCTATACCCTGTTCAAAATTACTTTACAATTGACATTTATAATGGAAGTAGAAGAGAGAGCCCACACCTGAGGAATGGACAGCATTTCACCAATCTCTCAATATCTGTGGCCGCATTAACCACCCGAAGTTGCAAAGCCTTCATGCGACCACTCTGACACTTCCCGCTTGCACTGCGTTTGAACTCGAGATAGTCTGCAGTGTGATTGTTGCTCCCTCTGAGTTTGTTTGTTGTCATACTCACTGTTGCAGGAGTTGTTACTGTATTTGTTGTTACTGTTATTTGTTGTGTCACACTAAACAATGTCAGTAAGAAGATTTGTTGTGTGGCACTGAACAATGTCAGAAAGAAGTTCATATAAAGTTATGAGTGGAGAAGTTCTGCGTCATTCTCTAGGCCAGGAGATCATCACACGAGGTCAGTTGAGAAAATGGTTTGCGAGTTGTGTGTCTACTCTGAGACTGGAAAACTTAATGGCAGCCCACTGCTCTCTGTCAATAATGTAACCGATAGAATGGCTGCAGCTCTGAAGGTAAACAGAGCAGAGACAGCTGGGGACAACGAGATGGACAGACAGAGAGGGTGGAGGAAATCAGTAGAGACAGGTTGAGGATGATACGAACAAAGAGGGGGGATGAAATGGACAGAGAGAGAGAGAGGAGAGAGAAAACTGACAAAGAGAGAGGGAGGAGCAGATGGACTGAGAGAGGGAATGGGAAGATACAAACAGAGAAAGAGAGAGAAGGAGGAGCATGTAGCCAGAGAGGGAGCAGAAGGAGATGGATGGAGGAGGAGGAACTGGACAGAGAAAGGGGGAGGAGCTGATGGACAATGAGAGTGGAGAAGATGGACAGAGAAGGGGGAGGGAGGAGGGAGATGATATGCAAGGGCAAAACTGTGGGTATCAAACTAACACAAAAAAAAAATCTATTAGAAACAATTATAGGCAACATCCATATCAATTCAGGCAGGCTAGGAAAAAATCATACCTTCATAGTCTCGGATGTTATTGAATTTAGCATGTGTTAAAGTGAAGGACTATGTAAGGCACAAGAATTTTTTTGTTTTCTCCAAAAAAATTTCTGCTCCGAGATACAGTCCTCCAAAGATGACACTGCGCTTACCATTTTGAAGATGTGAATTTTGGAAAAAAAATTGTAAAAACTGTATCTCTAGAACAGTTCAAGACATTTTGTTGTTGTTTTTTTTTTTTTTTTTTTTTTTTTTTAAATTTGAAAGATAATTTCTTTATGGTTACAAAGAAATCCTCCATTTGGACCTATATGTCAAAGCTCTTTTACTATAGCGTTCTGAACTTTTTTATATTTATGGAAAAAACATTTTCTTCAAAAATGCCGATCCATAAAGTTTTGATTTTTTCTGTTGATTAATACCACATAGTTCTACATTCCCTGAAAAAGAGAGCTTCCACTTTTAGGTGGAAGAGGTTTTATAAACAACTGAAATTTTTGCCACACATAAAATCTGTTTTATTTACCACATTATCACATAACAGGCTCATAAAAATCAAAACCTACCCTTATTTAACATAATTTTAGTTTTGAATGAAGAGTAAGAGACTCATTTTTCAAGCATTTTAAATGGTTCCAAAATGTAGGTGAAAGGTCCAAAGACTTAAAAGTTTCAGTTTATGCAACTTCTGTGCACTCTGTTTTGTACTGAAAGTAGCCAGTCAATCAACTAAAAATGTGTTTCACTGCTTCAGTATCTTCCTTTGATATAGAGTGATATCTTCCTTTTGAACCATTAGGAACTGGAGCACTTACAATCTTCAAAACCTTGTGAACAGGATGTGGTCACTGATGGCATTGTTGCTGTCCTTTAGCTGGAAACATAAATCCAGCAGCTGGTCCATGTGGTAGCATTAGGTTCACTACAACTCCATTTAACTCATAACTGTTTATAATTTCTGTAATCCACCAGTCACAGTCATACACACACACACCATAAACATCCCCATTCTCAGGTTGTGAAAGGGAATATTATCCTGCTGTTTCTGAGGTGTTGGCCAAATGAATGAAATTTCTTCTTTCTTGCCCTTCAAAGTGCATGCAACATGTGTTCGCCCATCACTTTGACTCCAAACATGTGTCTTCTGAATTCCTTTCACAGGAGCAGTTTGTTTGGACCATTGTTCTTTTTTCTGCTCACAGAATTCTTCGATTTCCCCTTTGGACAAAAGAATGGGGGCTGTGGATGTGTAAGATTTCACGATTCTCGTAAAATCCTCAGCATTCTGAATTACAACTGTATTTGGTCTAGAAAGATTATGTTTTGTAGCATGGTGCTTCAGCAGGCCTCCTGCACCATCACATGGCCCAGTCTGGTGACCAGTAGCACTGTATACCCAGTCAGTTGGCACAAGAGACTTACTCAATTCAAACAGCTGGCAATTATTTTTAAAATGACTTGGAGCATTCTCTGCCTCTGTTTGCAGTTAAAGAATTTGCTAGCAAAGCATGTCCTGAGTCATGTCCTGTGTCATCACTTATAACTGCAACACTGTGGTCTTGTTTTGAAAATATGTCACTCCTGTAAAAATTGAAACCTGGTCATTGCTCCAATGATACCTTTGTGGGAGAATTACAGCCCAGTTCTCAGCAAAATCACAGTGAAGTACTAAACATAGTTCTTCAGCCTGTGTACACACCCTTTCACTTCTGCAATGTATTGTTGCAATTTCTTCAGATTCTGGTGTATTGCTGCTTTCACTGACCACTTACCAAGTTCATCAATGAAACTGTCAAATGCAACAGTTTTCTTAATTAGTTTATTTTCCTCTCACATCACATATGTAATTTCTTCAGAGTTATCTGCTATGTCTTCCAGGCCAACTGTCTGTAAGGGCAGTCACCGCATTCTTGGAACAAACACGTCTCTCGCTGTACGTCACAGACCACTAATGACTTCACACACCCAACCAAGGTGTCATATGTCACGTGCTCCAGTACATTCTTCAAAGCTACCACACTAAGTTCTCTAGTCTTCCAAACACTCCTTTTACAGATCTCACATTCCTTGATTTGTCTACCATGTACTCTGATACTGATGGAATGTGGTTCAAATTGTTTTCTCTGAAAATGTCTCTGGAATAATAATTGAAACTTGTACTTTTTCACTGTAGGATACACAATATTCAACAACTGAATCTCATTCTGGAAACTGAAATGATATTTGTGAAACTTTCCTGTAGAGAGGTGCAAGAGTGCTTTGGTTCATTTTCTTCTAAAGATGAAATTCCTACTTTGAAGAGTGTGGTCAGTTTTGCTGTAGTGTATTCACCCACAGCTTTAGTAATTTCTCTGCGCTTTCTTGATCCATAGAGCTTATGACTCGACTTCACAGACCATGGTTTCTTAACAGGACTAACACCTATCTCTATACTTGACTGATTCGGGGTATTTCATTTTTCTTCTATTGATGCAAAATCTGCATCATCTGCACCATGGGAGGCTTCACCTTGTTCAAATACTCTCGTCGTTGTTATTCTGTCAGAACATTTAGAACACTAAAAGTCCTCACTGGAAACATCTTCACTTTGAAACAGAGTCTTCAAATGAGAACACTTATTCCCAAACTGAACAAAGTCTGTTTTTTTTTTTTATGAAAAGAGTCAGCACAATTCACTCTCCTGTGGCCCCAGTCAGAATACATTTCAAACAGTCTTTTTCTCAATGCGCACTGCAACTGTGTCAACTGGAAAATTCCTCACGAAAACACAGAACTCACTGCATGTTCTCAGATTTCTTAGAAGCTTTTTCGTAAACAAATTAGCACTGAACAACTACAATATAGAAACCTGCAATGAACAAACAGGACAAAGACAATAGAAATAAACATTGTAACAATGAAATTAGTAAGAAACAACTTCGGTGAAGCGACTTCAGTGAAGAACTTAAAAGTGGAAGCTCTCCTTTACACAGAATATAGTACTACATGGTATTAATCAACAGAAAAAAATCTACATTTTCTGGATTGGCATTTTTGAAAAAAAAAATTCTGTGAATTATTAAAAAAATTCAAAAGGCGACTGTAAAAGAACTTTGACAGATATATCCAAATGGAGGATGCCACTGTAATCGTAAAGCAATTACATATCAACTAAAGAAACTCTAACAAAATATCTAGAACTGTTACAGAGATACAGCATTTTAAAATTGTTTTCAAAATTTGCATCTTCAAAATTGTGTTCACAGTGTCATCTTTGGAGGCCTGTATCTCGGGGCAGGAATTTTTTTGGAGATAACAAAAAGATATTTGTTTTTTACTTACTCCTCAATTTTAACGTATGCTAAATTCAATAACATCCGAGACTATGAAGGTAACTCCCTGCCTGAAGTGATACAGATTATGCCTATTTAAAATTAATTTTGTTTGTTTTTTATTTTACTTTTTTAAGGAAATTACAGATTCATTGTGGGTAGATACAACACTGTTCTACTTCATGTATTAACAGATAAAAAGACACCGAAATAAACCTGACATTTGTCTACATCTACATCCATATGCTGCAAACACTGAATTGCACGGCAGAAGGTATATCCTATTGCACCAGTTATTTAGAGTTTCTTTGTTTTCCATTCACATATTGAGTGCAGGAAGTATGATTGTTCAATGCCTCTATTTGTTCTGTAATTAATCTAATCTTGTCCTCATGATCCCTACGTGAGCGATACATTCAGGCTTGTAGTATATTCCTAGTATCATCATTTAAGGCCAGTTCTTGAAACATTGTACATAGGCTTTCTTGGGATAGTTTAAGTCTATCTTCACGAGCCTGTCAGCTTACTTTTTCTACATCTCTGTGACACTCTCCTATGGACCAAACAAACCAATGACCATTTGTGCTGCCCTTCTCTGTATAGGTTCAATACCCCCTGTTAGCCCCATTTGGTACAGGTCCCACACACTTGAGCAATATTCCAGAATGGGTCACATGAGTGATGTGTAAGAAATCTCCTTTGTACACTGACTGCATTTTCCCAACAATCTACAACCTTCTTTACCCACGACTGCAGATCCTATGTGTTCATTCTACTTCATATCCCTACAATTGTTACACTCAGGTATTTGTATGTGTTGGGCAATTCGAACTGTCATTCACTGACATTATAGTCACCAAATGCAACTTTTTTTTATGTACGCAGCTTTACATTTCTGAACATTTAAAGAAATTTGTGATTTCTTGTGCCATTTTGAAATCTTATCAAGATCTGACTGAATATTTAGGCAGCTTCTTCCATATAGCACTTCACTATAGATAACCGTGTCATCTGAAAACCACCCCCTCCCCTCCCCCCGTGTTTATTATTAATACTGTCCACAACATGAACATAATCTCATCGTTATGTTTAAAATATGTTGAAAGATTAAAATTTTAATACATCATACTTTTAAACTGGATTGAAAAGCATTAAATAGTTTCTCCTACAACCCCCCCTCCCCCCCCCCCCCCTCTGTATCCTAACCCGATACAGATAGTCCTGAAAACTTGTGACAGTGAATTTTTAATATCTGTAGCCTTTTAAGTACTTTTAAAAGTTTTAAAACAAAAAATGTGGGAAGCATGCAACACATAACTGAGGCATGAATACCGTATTTACTCGAATCTAAGCCGCACTTTTTTTCCGTTTTTTGTAATCCAAAAAACCACCTGCGGCTTAGAATCGAGTGCAAAGCCAGCGAAAATTCTGAAAAAAGTTGGTGGGTGCCGCCACAACTTACTTCTGCCGTCGAATATATGTAGCGCCACACAGGCATGCTTTGTAGGCACAAAGATAAATACTGGCGCCAAAACCTCTGCGTCAGTAATAAATTTAAAAAAAAAAAAAAAGGTGGAAGACGAGCTATTTTCTCCGCCCCGAGTTTCGACCACTGCATTTCATACATTATCCAACGAAGTAAATACAAATTCCGCATGGTTCATCTTCGAACGTAGCAGCATTTCAATGTACTACGAAAATCCGACTGTTTGGGATGTTTGTCAATATGGCCAACTCGTTCTGAATTTTTTCCTATCTGTGAGAAGAGATGGTTGCTATAACAGGAACTTTTATAAATTGTGAATCACATGCAGTATTCTCGTCACCATAAGAATAATACGCAAATAAACATTTTGCCATGTATTGTTTCATGTTTGCTGCTATCTCCTTTAAATCCAGTCTGCCTAATAAACTACGCAACTAGAGTGAGACAACAGCAAACGCGGAAGAATATACATATCATGTCATGTTTATATTCGTGTTATTCTTATGCTTAATAGTGATACAGTCAGAAATGACGCACGGCAATTGACTAGATTTTTAAATCTAAGATGACTCTAATTTCTATGTAGAATGTAATGTACTAAAGAGGCGCCCGCAAAGATTTTCAAACGGAGAAAAATTTTCGCTAAACTCTTGTTCAGAACATCTTCTATCATACGCAGTCTATTATTTGGTTCTTGTTGATCATTATCAAAGAAAGCAGCAGTGTAAGTAACAACAAATAGCAGTTTCTTGCCATTGTTTCGCTAATTAGACGATTCCTCAAAAAAAAAAAAAAAAAAAAAAAAAAAAAAAAAAAAAAAAAAAAAAAAAAAAAAAAGCGGCGGTAGCGCGCACAAAAGCAAGCCATGCCGCGAGCGGCGACAGGCCGTAAACACGCACTATCAGAATGCGACAAACAATTCATGACACAGTACATTAACGCATTTTCAGCTTAGAATGACGTAAACACCTTTAACAAAGAAAACTGCGCTTATCAGATCAAAGAAAAATAAGCTATCAATTCAAACCAGACGAAGCACGAGGAAAAGGAAGGGTACCCGTATAAATACGGACGGAGCGCCTGACGCATAGCAATGGCTACCTCGTAAAGCTTAACGGCTAACTGACGACTCGAACCAAACTACTGTAGCTGTATCGTCATTCATTCGACCTAAATTGTGTCTCATATTACAATGGACCAACTTTGTTTCGATTTGGAGATGCAGCCTATAATTTTTCTCTCCCCTTGAATTTCAAGTCTCAAATTTCAGGTGCGGCTTAGATTCGGGAAAATATTTTTTCCTTGATTTCGAGTCTCATTTTTCAGGTGCGGCTTAGATTCGAATGCGGCTTAGATTCGAGTAAATACGGTAGTCCACCTCATTGTTATTACCTATGGCTTGTGCTCCACATTTTTTGTTTTAAATCTTACAAGTATTTTCATAGCTTTTAAAAATTCATGATCACAAATTTTCTGGTCTGTCTGTATGGGGTTAGGAACTTGTATGGGGCTACGAGAAATTAGTTTATACTTGTTAGCCCAATTAAAAAACATAGTATATTAAAAATTTATTTTTATTTAAATAATCATTATTTTTTTCTTTTGCCTTTCATCATTTCTATAATGAATACTTCAAATCTGTAAAGGAATGTATACTGGTATGAACTGTTCTACCAGATTAACCCTGCAACATAGCTTGGACTCCAAACCTTGCCTTGCAGGGATGTGGTTTAATGCCTTCACAGGATGCCTATCAAGAAGTTTCACAATTTTGTACACTCATCTACAGACTAAAACTGCTATGTTGTGGCTAAGCCCCTTTTCTCTAAATCACTTCTCACGACAGTGCAACTGCAGCAAGATATGCACAAGAGCTTCTTGTGGAGTTCTGCGAGTAGAAAAAAGGTATTGATTGACTGAAGGTGTGAAGTAGGTTGTACTGCATTTGGTAACAGAACAACCCACAAAAGCCAAGTGTGGATTTAAGACTCAAATGAAGACATAGTTTTGTCCTGTCAATAAGTCTTCTTTTCTTCCTGTTGTTTTATTTGTTTCCATTCTGCCATTTCTTACTTATCTTGGAAAGTGAATTTAAGGTGGTTGCTGTTAAGGGTCACAACTATATATAAAAACCATCAATCAGGTTTATCTTTACTACTCCCACATTGCCCTTACCTTTCCTCTACTTCATGCCACACAACTGTCATGTCTGATGAAGAGGTACTCTGAAGCATCATTTTGTGGCATTTTGCAAACATATGAACACCATTTAGTGAGGCCACAACTGGAAACGGAAGCTGCAACAAAATGGAATTGATGTATTCAGTTGTGGAAGCCCACTGCACAGTCCTAAATAACTACAAACAATTCATCATACAAATAGTTTTCACTGCGCAAGTCCCATCACAATATTAGCTATGCCCACAAAATTCCAATTTAATTGGTTACTACAAAATGGTTACAAATGGTAGAAATGCCTCTGTGAATATAAGGTGGTGTACAGTGCAATCAGGTTTCATCTTGTAATGTTGAGGACGCAGGCTACAGTACTTAAAAGTTGCAATTTTCAGTTCAATTTCATGTGAATTTTCAATAATCATTACCTTCTGTAATGTCCCCACAGAAAATACCCTCTACTACGCACCAATTAATCATTGTCAATCAAACCATCCACATTCATTCACTTTGGAAAAGTATCTGATCTGATTTTCTCGTAACATATGCGGCGACAGCTCGATGACGCCAAAGTATTTTCCAGTGCGTTTATTCTTTGAAATAACAGAGATGCATAAATGCATTCTCCATGGTTGTTAGAGAGGGGTAACTAGGACAGCTTCTGGAGTATCAATTGAGGGATTTATGTGTTTCTCAGAGATACATATTCTGCTTTTCTTCTCGCTACAGTGAGCCAATTAACATTTGCGCCGCTAGCGGTTTGTTTGAATAGAAAGAGACTGTAAACGGAAAAAAATTAAGACGTGGAATCACCGGAGATCTGGACATGTAATGGAGATGGATTTAATACACAATTTCCTTCATAAATAAGGTTTGTGACCTTTTTTGTTCCGGAGTGAATGAACGGATGAGTTTTTTCTGAATCATTTGATGATCACGTTGGCCCTATAATTAGTGGGGAAGTTTCAGCTGTGTCGAAGAGAGCCTGCAATCACTGAGTCTGTGTTAAATCGTCCAAAAAGGCTTCGTACACATCTGGAATTCGCAATCTTTCGTAAAAGGAACAAATTGTCCACACGATTGATTCTCCCGACTGAATGCAGTGTTTAACAGTGTTAAACTTCATGAAAAATCTTGAAACTGAATGCATTACTAATCTGGCTACCGCTTCTCCTTCAATGAGCGGGTGGTATACAAACCAACCCATAACACAGCCAAGGGCGCCCACATGGCACCCTCCCACACAACCTGGTTATGGCCCATCTAAAGGAAACCTTCCTAGCCATCCAATACCCAAACCTCTTAACTGGTTTTGGTTCTTTTTTGACATCTTAATGATCTGAACTCAGGACCGGAACACTACCCTCATTCCTCCACAGTCTCAACACCTTCTCTTCCATCTTTGTCCTCTTAAGCCTTGCATGTTACTTACCTTGACATTGATTTCTACCTCTCCGAAGAGTCCATAAAAACCTATACGTATATAACACACATTAATCACCATCATGACCTCAAATTTTGATAGCTACCATACTTTCCACAGTAAACTCTCCCTCACAGCTTGGTCATCCACACACTATGTATCTGCAGTGACGAACAATCCCTTGTTTAGTATGCTTGAAGGTTTTACTAAAACCTCCATAGGCAGGCTTTACCTTCCAAATCTACTCCACAAACAGATTTTCCATACAACATATACACATTTCCCTGCTCCTCCTAACACCTATGAACCAGCTGCACTGGGCAGTTGGTTAATGCTATTTTTTGGAAGTAAGCAGTGGCTCCAAGCACTGTCTCCTCATACAGTCTAGATAAATTAACTCTGATCAAATGATGGTTATGATGACTGAAAGTGTTCAACATCACTGAAATTAAAAGAAATTACAATTTACACTATTACAAATGATTCATATGTAACCCAAAACTCACTGAAATTCCAACATATTGCCAAAATTTATCTAATCATATCCTTTGCCCCAGCTTCTACAACTAATCATTCTGCCCAGAATTGATCATCTACCCACAACCACACCTTTCCCTCCAAAAGCTGTATTCTATGGCCCACCCAATCTACAAACTACAGGTATCTTAATCCACCCTTAAGCAACACCTCCTCCCATGACCCACCACATGAATTATATCCTTGTGGAAGATACAGGTGGCTCCATCCAGTGCATCCTATTTCAGGAGTATTTTATCCTAACACTTGTGAAAGTAGTCATATCATTTACCAGCCCTGCTGTAACTTTTGTACTGAATTTTTGTTGGCTTAGCCACCAACCAGTTGTCCACCCAACTGAATGGCCACCAACCAGTTGTCCACCCAAAACAATGGCCACCACCAGATCCTGAATGGCCACCAACCAGTTGTCCAGCCAAAACAATGGCCACCACCAGATCCTGGCCAAGAGCAAAACTCAGCACCCAGTGGCAGAACATACTATTGTACAAAACATGTTCAGCTTCAATACCAATGCCAGCTGACCCCCCTCCATTCTCTCTCATCTACATCTAAAAGAGTCTGACAGAGGGTTCATCAAATCGCCTTCACATCAATTCTCTATTATTCCACTCCCGAACAGCAGGCAGGAAAAACAAACACCTGTATCTTATTGTGCGAGCTCTGATTCCTCTATTTTATTATGATGATCATTTCTCCCTATGTAGGTCAGCACCAACATATTTTCACATTCAGAGGGAAAGTTGGTGATTGAAATTTTGTGAGAAGATCCCACTGCAATGAGAAATACCTTTGTTTTAATGATGTCCACCTCCAAATCCTGGCTCACATCTGTGACACTCTCTCCCCTACTTCTCAATAATACAAAACGAGCTGCCCTTTTTTGAACTTTCTTGGTGTACTCTGTTAATCCTATTTGGTAAGGATTCCACACCATGCAGCAGTACCACACATGAAGAGGGACAAGTGTAGTGCAGGCAGTCTCTTTAGCAGATTCATTGCATACTCTGTGTGTTCTGCCAATAAAACACAGTCTTTGGTCTGTCCCCCCCAACAACATTTTCTGTCTGTTCTTCCCAATTTAAGTTTTTTGTAATTGCAATCCCTAAATATTTAATTGAATTTACAGCCTTTATGTTTGATTGATTTAACATGTAATCAAAGTTTAATGGATTCCTTTTAGCACTCATGTTGATGACCTCACACTTTTCATTATTTAGAGTCAACTGCCAATTTTTGTACCTTACAGATATCTTATCTAAATCATTTTGTAATTGGTTCTGATCTTCTGATGACTTTACTACATCTAGTATCAGCGGCAAACAACCTAAGACAACTACTCATTTTGTCTCCTAAATCATTTATATACGCAAGGAACAGCAGAGGGCCTACAACACTACCTTGGGGAACACCAAAAATTGCTTCTGTTTTACTCGATGACTTTCCATCAAATACTATGAACTGTGACCTCTCTGACAGGAAATCAGGAATTTCTCCCACATCCCAACCCCATCCCCCAATACCAGTTTTTCTGAACTAGTAGGTGGGAATTGTCCTTATACCCCTGGCCTCAATCTTACTAGTCTCTCCCTCACACCCACTTCAACCTGTGCCCCTAACTTCACTTATTCTACACTCATATCCCTTCTCTGCAGTTCCCTTTTTTTCTGTTCTGTTTCACACTCCCAGTTAATTCTGCCATATAACCGTGTGCCATAAGCAGCTTCCAATGCCTGCACCAATGTCTGTTGTGTCTTCGGATGAAAGCTGGTTCTACCTGGACCTACAACTGGAGTTACGGTCTGGGGCCCAATTTTGTATGACAGACAGAGCAATCTCATGGTTATCCCATGCATCCTGACTGCAAAATTGCAGGTCAATCTGGTGATTCGACGGGTTGTGCTGCCATTCATGAACAGCATTCCAGGGTGTTTCCCGACAGGATAACACACACCTATGTACCATTGTTATAATACAACATGCTCTACAGAGTCAACATGTTGCTTCAGACAGCCTGACCACCAGATCTGTCTCCAATTGAGTACATACAGGACATCTTCAGACGACAACTCCAGTATCATCCACAAACAGCATTAACTGTCCCTGTACTGACTGACCAATTGCAACAAGCATGGAAATCTATCCCACAACTGGCATTCAGCACCTTTACAACACAATGCATGCATGTTTGCATCTTGATTTCAACATTCTGGTGGTTACACCAGTCATTAATGTGCCAGCACTTCACAATGGTAATGGCTTATCTTGTGCTTACATTAAACTGTGATCTTGCAATGTTAATCACTTAAATATGTTACCTAGACAAATGTATTCTCAAAATTTCATTACTCTAAATTAATTATTTGTTTGGTGTTATAGTGTTTTTCCATCAGTGTGTACATCAATGGCTTTCCAAACAGTGGAAAGTCAGGATGGAATAACAACAATACAAAAAAGACAAATTTTTGTTTTATTCATATGATCGGTTTCGGTTCATTCAGAACCATCTTCAGATCTGATATTTCAGTTACAGGAGTAACCCATCCACGTCACATAAAATTTGTGTGACGTAGCATGTGAAAGTTGCTGGATTTGGATGGGTTACTCCTGTAACTGAAATATCAGATCTGAAGATGGTTCTGAATTAATCGAAACCGGTCATATGAATAAAACAAAAATTTGCAATCAAGACGGATTTTAAGTAACATTATAAAATCACTGATTGCTGTTATCCCATAAGACATTATGTCTATTTTTGCAAACAAAAAAGACAGATTGTTGCTCACTACGTATAAGTCGCAACTCAATGTCTCCTTTATGAGGTAAGTGGTATACTCTTCATATCATTGACTTTCCAGACAGTGGGAAGATATGGAGAAAACATTCTCTTAGCTGATGACAGCAACATCATTGTTGGCCATAAAACATCAGAACTGAAACTGAAGAAAGAAAATGAAACTCTCAAGAATGTTTACAACTGGGCAGTATGTAATAAATTAACACTGGACAGAAAGAAAACAAACAGTATGCACTTCAGCCTAAATCAAGCATGCAAACATGCATGCATTGTGTTGCAAAGGTGCCGAATGCCAGTTGTGGGATAGATTTCCATGCTTGTTGCACTTGGTCAGCCTAAAGAGGGAACATAATTGCACTGCATTAAGCATAAGTGATTGATTTATAGCTGGTGTAATAGGCAAATGGTTTTTAGGAATGAATACAGATTGTCAATAAACATGGAAAGCACACACAAAGATGGTGGCAAAAAGAAAGCCATTTGCATGTTTTACTCTTAGGATTTGTACCAGCCAATGTCTCAAGATGCTGTATTATTCTAATATACACTCAGTTCTTAACTATGAGAGTAGTTTTTGGGACTGAAAGTAAAGAACACTGATATAGTTTTTAACCTGCAGAAAAGGTCCATAAGAACAATAACTACTACCACTACTACTACTAGTAGTAGTAGAAGTAGTAGTAGTAGTAGTAGTAGTAGTAGTAGTGGTAGGGCTCACTGTAAAGAACTGTTTAAAAAAATGGGATAATCTTAATCTGCCAAGTGAGTACACCTACCAATTTGTTGTGCATATCAGGAAAAATAGTTCTATACATAATCATGGACCATATGGATTTACATTTAGCATGGAAAAAACAAACAAAACCTCAAAACAGAATTTTCTATCACAGAATAAAATTTTATCATGAACCAATGAAAGTGACATAGATTACTGAAATACAGCTGTTTAAAAAGGCAGCTAAAATGTTCTTTATAAGTAATGCACACTACACAATCAAAGATTACTTTGAGGATTCATCGTAGGGGTTAACAATGAAATGGGATAAAACTACATTACTCTCGTCACAGCACAATACTGTAATGCTTTCACAAGAAAATCACGCGTCAAGATTTATAGTGTATGATAGTAATGTCTTGTCATTCTCCTGAGTTCAAAATCTCACTCATTAGGGGAGGGGGGGGGGGGGGGGAGCTGACTCAGTTTTTCAAGTGGGCTGAGGGAACAATGTGAAGAGACATTTTTCCAAATTGACTGAGTCAGTTTTCTACATGGATTGGAATTGGTGCTGGGGGCACAGCAGCAAGTTCAGTAGTTGTGAAATCATCTGTGGTGGTCCTCAATGTGTGCAGTGTTGAAGAGCAAAAATATGTTTACATAAAAGAATGTTGTGCAACATGGGCAAACAGAATGAGGCAGTGCAGTTATTAAGACAATGACCTCATATTCAGGGGGATGAAGCTTGCTTTGTCTGACCATCCTGGTTTAGAGTTTCTGTGGTTTTTCAAAGTCACTTCAAGCAAGTGCCAGGATGTTTTCTTCAGCAAGATCATGGCCAAACACCTGTCCTATCCTCATAAAGCATATTTACATATGTTGGAAATTAGCTCTTTGCCATTAATTTCTTCATGTACGCTTTTTATTCTTAGCTATATGTTTGTTCTGAATAATGTGTGCAGGCTTTTGTAAAAGAAAACACATCTTGTGTGTTTCTTCAAACCATGATCACTTTACTGAATATCAAAGTGAAAAATAAAACAGGCTTTGGGGCCAGTGTACCCAGCAAATGCAGTTTGCTGAAAGTCATGAAACGAAACTAAGCTCAGTGATCTACTTGAAGCTGGAATTATGGGAGTAAACTCATTACAGTTTATAGAGAAATTGAAAGGGAGAGAATTACAATATGTAGCAGTTTGCTATCACAACATATCTTCAACATGAAAAGCTATGGGAATACTTCTCAAGTGATGTAGAGGACGAGCCAAAAGTGTTTGATGCTAGAGCAAAAATAATATTATCAGTTATGCAATTGCAGTCTTTCTCGGCATATTCCACTGATGAGTTCTTCTCAGGTTATCAGCCAAGTGGTGGCGTCATCTTGTCACAATATTTCAATGAGCTTCGTACCCATCATCTTCTGGCGAAGTCAGAAGATGATGGGTACAAAACTCACTGAAACGTTGTGATAAGATGAAGCCACCACTCGGCTGATAACCCGAGAACAATTCATCAATATTATCAGTTGATCCAGCAATTTATGTGCACCTGCAGAATACAACTGCAAAAGAAGCCTGGGAAGAATTAAAACAGGCATACGAAGCTCTGGACAAGCCAAAATAATTGGTTTGCTGACTGCACTCCTTACAACTCGGCTGGAGAAATGTACATCGGTAGAAGAATATGTGTCCAAAATAATTTCCACTTCCAGTAAGTTAAATACTTTGAATTTTGAAGTGAAAGATGAGTCGGCAGGGTGCATTTTATTCACTGAATTACTGGATGATTAGCTTAGGAGTCTAGAAAATTCCAATATACCAATAACTAGAGACCCTATTAAAACAAAACTGCTGCAAGAACTGAAGGATGACAAACATTACCACTCCATCAATAGTGATGGAGCTCTTCAAGTGAACAACAAAAGCAACACAAACTTTGCAAACAATTCCTGTAAGGCACCAGGCTCTATAACTGCAATAATATGGTCATATTGGAAGAAACTGCCACAGCAAAACCAAGGGAAGTAGCAAGTCTTCAGAAAGGAATTGAAATTGCAAGACATTCTTTCCAGAATGAGATTTTCACTCTGCAGTGGAGTGTGTGCTGATATTAAACTTCCTGGCAGATTAAAACTGTGTGCCGGACCAAGACACGAACTAGGGACCTTTGCCTTTCGCGGGCAAGTGCTCTACCATCTGGCAGAAGTAAAGTTGGATAGCTCAGTTGGTAGAGTACTTGCCCGCGAAAGGCAAAGGTCCCGAGTTCAAGTCTCGGTCCGGCACAAAGTTTTAATGTGCCAGGAAGTTTCACAAGACATTCTTCACTACAACAGATAGCTATAAATAATGACTGGTATATTTCTTCTGGTGCTTCAACACATATATCTATAATCCCTTGTGAAATGAATTCATGTATATCAATATGGACTTCACAACTGGTAATGTCAAGTAATGAGAATTTACCCATTGAAGGAAATGGTTGTTTTTGTTGTGGTCTTCAGTCCTGAGACTGGTTTGATGCAGCTCTCCGTGCTACTCTATCCTGTGCAAGCTTCTTCATCCCCCAGTACCTACTGCAGCCTACATCCATCTGAATCTGCTTAGTGTATTCATCTCTTGGTCTCCCTCTACGACTTTTACCCTCCACGCTGCCCTCCAATACTAAATTGGTGATCCCTCGATGTCTCAGAATATGTCCTACCAACCGATCCCTTCTTCTAGTCAAGTTGTGCCACAAGCTCCTCTTCTCCCCAATTCTATTCAATACCTCCTCATTAGGTGATCAACCCATCTAATCTTCAGCATACTTCCGTAGCACCACATTTCGAAAGCTTCTATTCTCTTCTTGTCTAAGCTATTTATCGTCCACGTTTCACTTCCATACATGGCTACACTCCATACAAATAATTTCAGAAACGTCTTCCTGTCATTTAAATCTATACTCGATGTTAACAAATTTTTCTTCTTCAAAAACGCTTTCCTTGCCATTGCCACTCTACATTTTATATCCTCTTCACTTCAACCATCATCAGTTATTTTGCTCCCCAAATAGCAAAACTCCTTTACTACTTTAAGTGTCTCATTTCCTAATCTAATTCCCTCAGGATCACCCGACTTAATTCGACTACATTCCATTATCCTCATTTTGCTTTTGTTGATGTTCATCTTATACTCTCCTTTCAAGACACTCTGTTACGTTCAACTGCTCTTCCAAGTCCTTTGCTGTCTCTGACAGAATTACAATGTCATCGGCGAACCACAAAGTTTTTATTTCTTCTCCATGGATTTTAATACCTACTCCGAACTTTTCTTTTGTTTCCTTTATTGCTTGCTCAATATACAGATTAAATAACATTGGGGATAGGCTACAACCCTGTCTCACTCCCTTCCCAACCACTGCCTCCCTTTCATACCCCTCGACTCTTATAACTGCCATCTGCTTTCTGTACAAATTGTAAATAGCCTTTCGCTCTCTGTATTTTACCCCTGCCACCTTCAGGGGTAAAATACAGAGGGAAGGAAATGGTAATACACATAATACACAAGTTGGAAGAAAGAAAACAAATAACACAGTAACTGATTTTCCTTATGTGCTGAAGTACGAACTTACTTTCTACAAGTAAGAGAGTGGAAAAGGGACATTCCATCACCTTTAATAAATAAGGCTCTTGCATTTACCATATGTAAATGAATCTATTTACAAAAGCAATGCTTGATAGTGGAATGCACAAACTGGACTAACCAGATAACCATTTCAGTTAAGCCAGTATCACTATTAAATGAGAAAACTTTCAATGAAGTTCACAATTTGCAGCATTGTCCCCACCCTTTTGGTTCTGAGTCGAGTGGAAGGTCTGAACCAGAGACTTCGGAGGTACTGTGACAAGCTAGGCTGCAACTTCCTGGACTTACACCATGGGGTTGAAACTGTAGGGTCCCCCTATGTGGTTCCGGTGTGCAGTACACACCAGAAGCTGCTACTCAGATAAGACGGGGCTCTCCACCCAATCCAGGTAACAAAAGCTATTGGAAACCCAGAAGTATCAGGCAAGATTGAAACAAATGCTTCACAGAGGCGAGAGTATTACAAACCTAATGGTAAAGTGCCAAAACATTTGCAAGGAAGTTCTCTAGAGGCTTACTCTTAAGAAAACTGACAGTCACTTTATACAGGTGAATGTCTTTAGAAACCAAAAGAGAAGACGCTGACTGAGAGTGAAGGTAATCCATACTCATCAAAGTCCTCAGAAATTTCGATTGTTCATTGTCAAATTTGGAACACGAAAACAAGATGTGGTTTACATCAGCTTCTGATTAAGAATAACACACACATGCTGGAGAATTATAAATGTTGATTCAATGTAGAGGTAGAGGAAATGAAGCATGGTTAAAGCAGAGTCAAATGATGGTGGAAACCATAGATCTGTCCAAATGACTTCTCATAAACCGTGGCCTTGTAGAAATTTGAGGTTGTAATGCCACGTAACATCCACCTTTTGTATCTTCGGACACACTCCACATTTGCCATTGCTGTTTTCCATGGCTCTTGACTGCATGCAAAGAGTCTGTTCACAGTAATTTCACATCAAGAACAGTTCCTGTAGATGCAGCTTGCTTCACTAAGATGTCAACTTCCTCATTATGGTGGATGCAAGTGTAAGACTGCACCCAGAGCAGAATGAATGTCTGCCCTCTCTGTTTACAATGAATATATTCCAGTACTACATCCACATTATAAGAGTCGGTAGTTTTATTCCATCTTCAGAGTTCAATACTTTTAAGAATACTCTGAGAGTTGGGCACAATTACTATCTTTAATAAGGAAGATAAAGATACAAACTTGATTGCTTCTAAAATTGCCACAGTCTCCACAATAAAAACTGAAGCACTTTTAGGCAGTTTGTTGACCTTACTGATTTGGATCTGAGAGCACAGAAAAGCACATCCAGTATACCCCTCTTCTGGAATTTTGGATCCTTCAGTATACATACAGATATAACCAGGCCACTGAGCTTCAGTGATACAATTAAATCAGTAATTTACATTCACACTCAGCGAGCTTGTCACATTTTAATAATAGACGAATACGGCAGCTGAGTGTGCAAAATCATATTCAAATAAATGCAAATGTGAAGAATATCGCATAGAATGTCTGACAGGATACCAAAAGTCAACACTTGTGCAGACAGCCAGATTGTTAGTTCCTCTGCTGCACGAATTCCTTAATAGGTACAGAAGGAAGGTTGAAACCTGAAATTGACAGCAGTTAGATTTTTGGGGAAAATTTAAGTGTATATTGAAAGAATAGGCCAATGGGAAATGGAGGTGGCATATTTGTTACAGCAGACAAGAAACTAAAATCCATTGAGATAGAAATTGAAGCTGCATGCGTTATTATCTGGGCAACACTCAGTGTCTGGGGTGGGCATAAAAAGTAATTGGATCCTTCTATCACCCACCACACTCATCTCCTGATGTAACTGAAAACTCCAGAGAAAACCTCAATTCACTTGTTTCATGTTCCCCAATCATACTGTAGTCATCGGTGGAGACTTTAATCATCCAACAATTAATTGGGAAAATTACAGTTTCGTTGGTAGTGTGTGTGGTAAGACACTCTGTGAAACATTACTAGAACAGATAGTTAGGAATTCCATTAATGATGGAAATATATTGGATCTAATAGTAACAAATATACCTAACCATGTTCGCAATGAAACCAGTATCAGTTACCATGACGCAGTTGTGACAACAATGATTACCAGAGTCCAAAGGACAACTGAAACATGCGGATATACATATAAGTTCAGTAAACTAGATAAAAAATCTGTAGTGTCATATCTCAATGTCGAATCTGAAACTTTCAGTTTAAAAGAATAGTTGTCCAAGCCCTGGATAGATAATAGTATCCAGAACAATTGTTCATAATGGAAGGGAACCACCACAGTATACAGTCACGGTAAAGAAACTTCTAAAGAGACAGAGATTACTGCATAATAGGTGTAAAATGAAGCATAGGGCTACAGATAAAGAGATGCTGAATGAAATGAGTTAGCTGTCAAGAGAGCAATACGTGATGCCCTATCACTAGTGCAGCAGAATATTGTCAATTGATATTTCACAAAACCCAAAAACTTCTGGTTGTGAGTAAAGGTTGTTAGTGGCATCAAAGTTGGTGTCCATTCCCAAGCAAATGAGACAGTAACTAAAACTTAGGGTAGCAAAGCAAAAGCTAAAATGCTTAAATACATTTTCAAATGTTCCTTTACAAAGGAAAACCTACGAGAATGTTCCCAATTTAATCCTTCCACTGCAAAGGTGAATGAAATAAATATTAATGTCAGTGGTGTTGAGAAGCAGCTAAAATCATTAAAACTGAACAAAGCATCAGGGGTTGATGGAATACCTATCAGATTATATACTGAATTTGCGGCTGGGTTATCCCATTTTCTAACTATAATCTATCCTAGATCCCTTGAACAAAAAACCATCCCCAGTTCTTGGAAAGAAGCCCAAGTCACACCCATCTACAAGAAGGGTAACAGAAGTGATCCACAAAACTACCATCCAATATCCTTGATGTTGATTTATTGTAGAATCTTGGAATATATTCTGAGCTCAAACATAATGAAGTCCACAATGCCAACAACATGGATTTTGAAAATATCCATCATATGAAACCCAACTCTCACTTTTCTCAGGTGACATATTGAAAACTTTGGATCAAGGCAGGCAGGTAGATGCAGTATTTCTTGATTTCCGAAAAGCATTTGACTCAGTATCTAACCCACACTTAGTGGCAAAGTATGGTCATATAGGATATCAAGTGAAATTTGTGTCTGGATTGAGGCTTTTTGGTAGGGAGAGTGCAGCATGTTACCTTGGTTGGAAAGTCATTGTCAGATGTAGAAGTAACTTCAGGTGTGCCCAAGGGAAATGTGCTGCGACCCTTGCTGTTCATGGGTAAAAGTCTAGAATAGGAACAGTGGCATACTTACATATTTTGCGCAGGAATTTTGTCAGCATTTGCCATGAGATATGAGGACGCAAAAGTAGTTGTGTCAGATGTTTGTGTTATGCTGCCAATGAGAGAGCAGCAAAAAGACGACATGTTTTGAATGCATTTGGAGGAGAAATTGAAACATTGCTGTGAACGAGATTATTAATGTAATGCAAGGACAGCATTGCAAAAGATGATGTACTGAAAAAAACAGTGAAATATTTCTCTTCTCTGTATTGCTACTAAATCAACGTGTGCAAGCATGCTGAGTAAGTGGATCAAGGTTTTTTAATTAAACCAAGGGGAGGGGGGGATGGGGGGAGGGGGGGGAGGTATGTGGAGCTATGTTTTTAATTAAGTCATGGGAGGATTGCCATGAAGGAAGATTAATAAATAGCAAACAAGACAATAGTTTCAATTTCAGCACTAAAAATTTATTGTCTATGTTCTTGCCTCTCATTGGTTATTAACATAATCCATACCACTTCAGGCTTCAGGGTAACCTTCATAGCCTTGGATGTTATTGAATTTAGCATATGTTAAAATTCAGGAGTAAGTAAGAAAAACATATTTTTTTTGTTTTCTCCAAAAAAATTCCTACCCCGAGATAAGACACCTCAAAAGATGACACAGTAAGCACCATTTTGAAGATGCAAATTTCAGAAAACTTTTAAAAATGCTGTGTCTCTGTAACAGTTCTACATATTTTTTTAGAGTTATTTTATTTTAAAGATAATTGCTTTATGATTACAATGGTATCTTCTGTTTGGACATATCTGTCATTGAAGTTATTTTACTGTCGCCTTTGAATTTTTTTTATAATTTAAAGAAAAAAATTTTTTTTTTCAAAAACGCTACTCCAGAAAACTAAGATTTTTTTCTGCTGATTAGTATCATGTAGTACCATATTTTCCGTAAAGGAGAACTTAAACTTTAAGTTGGACAGGTTTTATTTTTTAAAAATCAGTTTTTTAAACTTTCAAGGTTAATGTATGTCTCCATTGAAGTTATTTCTTACTAATTTCTTTGTTACAATTTTTATTTCTATTGTCTTTGTTGCAGTTACTTCTTATCACTTCATTTGTAGCAGTTATTTTTTTAACTCTCATTGTTGCAGATATTTCTTACATTTTGTTGTAGTTTCTTGTCAGTTTCTTTGTTGTGGTTGTTCATTGCAGATTTCTGCACTGTAGTTGTTCAGTGTAAATTTGTTTACTGAAGAGGCTTCTAAAAAAATATGAGACCATGCAGTGAGTTCTGTGTTTTCATGAGGAATTTGCCAGTTGACACAGTTGCAGTGTGCTTTGAGAAAAGGACTGTTTGGAATGTCTTCTGATTGGGGTCACAGGAGAGTGAATTGTGCTGACTGTTTGCATATCTATAAAATAGTGATATATAAGACAAACAAAAGAACAGACTTTGTCCAACTTGGGAATAAGTGTTCATTTGAAGACTTTGTTTCTAAGTGAAGATGTTTCCAGTAACGTCTTTTTGTGTTCTAAATGGTTTGACAGAATAACAACAATGATAATATCTGAACAAGGTGCAGCCTCCCACGATTCAGATGATGCTGATTTTGCATCAATAGAAGAAAAATTAAATACCCTGAATCACTCAACTATAGAGGTAGGTGTTAGTCCTGTTAAGAAACTGTGGTCAGTGAAGTCGAGTCATAAGCTCTGTGGATCAAGAAAGCGCAGAGAAATTGCTAAAGCTATGAATGAATACACTACAGAAAAACTGACCACACTCTTCAAAGTAGGGATTCCATCTTCAGAAGAAAATGAACCAAAGCACTCTTGCATATCTTGCCAGGAATTTTTCACAAATATCAATTCAGTTGTTGAATATTGTGAATCCTACAGTGAAAATGTGCAAGTTTTAACTATTATTCCAGAGACATTTTCAAAGAAAACAATTTCAAACCACATTTCATCAGTATCAAAGTACACAGTAGACAAATCAAGAAATGTTAGGTATGTAAAAGGAGTCTTTGAAGAGCAGATCCCTATTATCATCATCCTGTAGAAGCAGCTCCACACTATAAAAGTAACAGCTGAAGGTCAAAAAGTTGCAAAACTGAAGAGGTACATGACACACAGTATTAAGGCAACTTTTGCAATTTATAAGAGCAACTACACATCTTCACATATCGGAAGATCAAAATTTTATGCACTACGACCTAAGTGGGTAGTTCCACGCCCACCTAGAGATGTCTGTTTATGTGTGTACTGCGCAAATTTTGAACATTGTATTTGAAGAACTTACTGGTGCATGTGACATATGACACCTTGGTTGGGTGTGTGGAGTCATTAGTAGTCTGCGACATAAAGCGAGAGAAATGTTTATCCAAGAATGTGGTGACTGTCTTTACAGACAGTTGACCTGGAAGACATAGCAGATAACTCTGAAGAAATTACATATGCGACATGGGAGGAAAATAAACTAATTAAGAAAACTGTTGCATTTGTCAGTTTCATTGATGAACTTGGTAAATGGTCAGTGAAAGCAGCAATACACCAGCATCTGAAGAAATTGCAGCAACAATACATTGCAGAAGTGAATAGGTATGTACACAGGCTGAAGAACTATGTTTAGTACTTCACTGTGATTTTGCTGAGAGCTGGGCTGTAATTCTCCCACAAAGGTATCATTGGAGCAATGACCAGGTTTCAATTGTTACAGGAGTGACATATTTTCAAAACAAGACCACAAGTGTTGCAGTTATAAGTGATGACACAGAACATGACTCAGGACATGCTTTGCTAGCAAATCCTTTAACTGCAAACAGAGGCAGAGAAGATCATCAATATTTCTGATGGTGCTCCAAGTCATTTTAAAAACAATTACCAGCTGTTTGAATTGAGTAAGTCGCTTGTGTCAACTGACTGGGTATAAAGTGCTACTGGTCACCAGACTGGGCCTTGTGATGGTGTAGGAGGCCTGCTGAAGCACCATGCTACAAAACATAATCTTTCTAGACCAAATACAGTTGTAATTCAGAATGCTGAGGATTTTACGAGAATCGTGAAATCTTACACATCCACAGCCCCCATTCTTTTGTCCAAAGAGGAAATCGAAGAATTCTGTGAGCAGAAAAAAGAACAATGGTCCAAACAAACTACTCCTGTGAAAGGAATTCAGAAGAAACATTTTTGGAGTCAAAGTGATGGACGAACTAATGCTGCATGCACTTTGAAGGGAAAGAAAGAAGAAATTTCATTCACTTGGCCAACACCTCAGAAACAGCAGGATAATATTCTCATTCACAATCTGAGAAGAGGGATGTTTGTGGCATGTGTGTATGACTGTGACTGGTGGACTGCAGAGATTATAGACACCAGTTATGAGTTAAATGAAACTGTAGTGCACTTAAGGCTACCACATGGACCAGTTGCTGGATATAGGTTTCCAGCTGAAGGACAGCAACAACGCCATCAGTGCTCACATCCTGTCACAATGTTTTGAAGAGTGAAAGTGCTCCAGTTCCTATTGGTGCAACAGGAAGGCAACACTCTATATCAAAGGCAGATACTGAAGCAATGAAACACATTTTTAGTTCATTGACTGGCTACTTTCAGTACAAAACAGAGTGCACAGAAGTTGCATAAACAGAAACCTTTAAGTCTTTAGGCCTTTCACATAAATTTTGGAACAATTTAAAATGCTTGAAAAATGAGTCTCTTGCTCATCATTAAAAACTAAAATTATGTTAAATAAGGGTAGGTTTTGATTTTTATGAGCCCGTTATGTGATAATGTGGTAAATAAAACAGATTTTATGTATGGCAAAAATTTCAGTTCTTTATAAAACCTCTTCAACCTAAAAATGGAAGCTCTCCTTTTCAGGGAATGTAGAACTATGTGGTACTAATCAACAGAAAAAAAATCATAACTTTATGGATTGACATTGTAAAAAAAAAAATTTTTCCATAATTATAAAAAAGTTCAGAACACTACAGTAAAAGAACTCTGTCAGGTAAGTCCAAATGGAGGATTTATTTGTAATCACAAAGCAATTATCTTTCAAATAAAAAAAAAAACAACAAAATATCTAGGACTGTTCTAGAGATAAAGCATTTTAAAAGTTTTTCCAAAATTCGCGTCTTCAAAATGGTGTGCGTGGTGTCTCTTTGAGGGCTGTATCTCGGAGCAGGAATTTTTTTGGAGAGAAAAAAAACAGACCTGTGCCTTACTTAGTCCTTCATTTTAACATATGCTAAATTCAATAACATCCCAGGCTATAAAGGTAAGATTTTTCATAGCCTGCCTGAATGGGTCAACGGAGGCATCTGATCCATCCCACGGCTATGACCCGTGATATAAGGGTGTTGTTGTGTGTGACGTCATGACGGCACAGAGTTTAGTTTATGAGTTTGTTGTGTTTGTAGATGTCATCTTGTTGCAGTTGGTGGTTTCCTCTGGTTGTCCATGTATGGTCCACGTGTTATGTGGTGTATTAGGTTCATTTGGGTATCAGTGCTTGAAGTGTGCATTTATCGGTCGTGACTGCTATAGAAGGGCGGAAATTGGTTTCAGTGAGTTAAGAATTACGTTTCTGTTGTGTTTATGTTACTGTGATCTCGTTTGATATTAGTGGTTTGCTGTCTGTCGCGTGGTAAGTTGTTTAATTCAATTTGTGACTTCTTTTATTAGGTATAGATATGGCTTCTAAGTTTAATAGTGCGCGTCTGTGGGCTGAAATGTGGGACGACATGTTGTCCGTCATTAAGTTTCTGCAATTTTTGGGCTTGTGGGGGAGATAGCAAAATGCAGCATAAGTAAACATAATATGTGGTTGACCCGAGTTGCGGCGTCTCGGATCAGGGACTGTTGGTGGATTTTTGGGTTTGGGGGGAGGGTGAAGGTGGGGGGGGGGGGGGGGGGCTTTGGTGTTGGTAGGTTGTGGGTGGGTTGGGAGCCTGTTCTATTTGTGTGTGTGTGTGTGTGTGTGTGTGTGTGTGTGTGTGTGATTGGGGTGGCTGACCTAGTATGTAGTGCCAGGACTTCTTAATGGTAAATAGTCGTTTTTTTGGGTCTATTATAATGTCTGGTGGGATTTTTATGTGCATTTGAGTCGGTGTTATTTACTGCATGTGTTGGTGGTTGATGTTTTGGTATCAACACATGTCGTTGATTTATGTAGCTTAGGGGTAGTACTCAATTTCAATTTTTTTGGTATTGTGAGTTGTATTTGAGTTATATGGCTCATGAGAAGTGTCCGGTTCCAAACTGTCATCGTAGCTAGAGTGGTGGAAATATTTATTGCATCACCATGAATTACTTCGTCTTTTTGTCTTTTGCAGCAGTTCGCTTCAGGTTATACCAGTCCCATTGTTGCTAAGCTTCGTTGACATAGTCTTGCCTTAATAATCTGACTTCTTCACGCATGTTTTACAACAATACACAACTCTTTGTTGTTGTCGCTTGGTTTTACAATGAAATCAGTATTTATACTGGCATTTTTGGTTGAGACTTTGCAGTGGGAAGATGGGCAGGTCAGTTGAATTTACGCAAGAAAATAAAGCTGCTATACTTGCTTATTCATCTGTTGGTCTCAGCACCAGAGAGTTAGCCTCTAAGACAGGATTTAATCAGTCTACGATTTCGAAGTTACTAAAAAAATACAGGGCAAATGGAAATGTTGATTGGGAGAAAGGAAGAGGTCACACAAGGGTGTCTACTGCCAAACAGAACAGGGTACTGAAAAGGCATTCGCTCAGCGATCGTCGCCTGTCATCAACTGAACTAAAGCGAGACTGGGAAGAAATGTGTAACATCTCAGTAACCAGTAGAACTGTAAGAAATGCACTAATGGAGGCTGGACTCTCAGCCGGTCATCCTAGAAGGAAGTCTTTATTGAACAAGATAATGCTACAAGAGCGATTACAACAGGCAAAGGCACACGCGACATGGACTCCAGAGATGTGGAACGAAGTAATCTTTTCAGACGAGTCCAAATCTAATCTGCATGGCTCAAATGGAAAAGCGTTCGTGCATCGAAGAAAAGGTGAAGAATTTTTGACATCATGCATAACATATACAATCAAACACCCACAACGACCGATGGTCTGGGGGTGCATTTCCAGTCATGGAGTAGATCGGCTGGACTTAAACAATGGCACTGTCAACACATATGCCTACATAAGCATTCTTGAAAGGAAGCTTATGCCAACCATTAGAGACCAGTTTGGAGATGTTTCCAATTGCATTTTTAACGATGACTCTGCTCCTTGCCATAGAGCTTTGAAGGCGAGTCCTATGACGAATACTTGTACCAAACGCGAAGCAGATTACTTTCTTGGTTAATTATCACGATCTTCTACATTTCAGGTAAAATCTTTCCTTCGACAAAATGGGATTCGAGTATTAGAGTGGCCTGGAAATAGCCCTGATCTCAATCCTATTGAGAACTGTTGGAAGGTTATACGAAATGCTATCACCAAAACGAAGCCACGGAATAAACGGGAGCTATTGGAGACACTTGTGCGTGAGTGGTTTCACGAACTGAGTGAGGAGTACATTAAAAAGTTAACTATTTCAATGCCTTCACGAAGCCAAGCACTGACTAAGGCGCGTGGTAGAGCAACAAAGTATTTAATGCAACAGTGTGTTCATATGAGGCAATACAAACATCCGTGTTATGTTACAACATTAATATGCAGTGTTTCTTTCAACATTAGTATTCATATTTCAGAATAGCAAACAGAATAGCTGACATATCCACTTACACTCATTTTTCAAGAAAGTGTTAAATTATAAAAAAAAACATTTTTATAGAAGAAAAAATTAAAAATAAAAACGAATTGACAAAAATTATTGTGTATATTCATTTCTGATAGAAATCAAAAGAAATCAGGCAAATTTAGCTTAGTTATTCAATTATTGTAACAAAAATTGTTAATTGCAAGAGGTGATGCAATAAATATTTCGACCACTGTATGTGTGTTTTGGTATCATGAGCCACTGTTGACCTATATACATCAAGGGAAGTATCCGATTCCAATGTGTCATAGCTTTGTCTTTTGATATCATGAGCTGCTGTTGATCTATATAGGTAAGGGAAGTGTCCGATTCCAATTTTTGTCCCTATATGTGTTGGTTTTGTGATATCGACAGTGAGATGTATTATAAGTTGGTTTTTAGTTTGTGGTATTGACAATTGCGGTTGAGCTATGTAAGTGACGGGAAGTGACCAGTTCCTGTCAATATTGTAAGTGTAGCTGAATTTGAAAATTTTGTGGTGTTTTTATGTCATTGTTTTGTGTGGTTTTGGATTTTGGTGTGTGTTTGTATGTGTTTATATTTCGTCTTTCCCCAACCAAAAACCCTCAATTTCCCGCGCTGGTCCATTAGTTTGATTATATTTTTGGAAGGAGATGTGTTTGTTTGTTTTATATGTATTTTTGTGTTTGTTGTGTTTATGTAATGACGTCATAGGCACCGTATTGGAGACGTTGAGCATGGTTGTTTCTGCCATATTGGTGACGTCATGGGTCAAAGCAGACGGATGGAATCGGATGCATCTCTAACCCTGGGAGTCATTAGAAATTTTATGACGCTAGTGGAAAAACAAACTGGCTGTAACATTCAGACCTTGTGCACAGACAATGGGAAGGAATATGTGAACCATGAACTAGCAGACTTCTTACAGAATGAGGAAATAAATCATCAAACAACAGCACCTACAAGCCGGAGCACAATGGAGTAGCAGAAATATATAACAGAACATTACTAGAAAAAGCCAGACACTTATTATCTAATGCAGGTTCACCAAAAGAACATTGGGGGGAAAGCAGTCTCTACAGCTGCTTACCTCACTAACAGAGCACCTACGAAACCTTCAAATGGCATGACACCAGAACAAGCAATTACCAGAAGAAAACTAATAGAGTCTAAATAGGTTCAGGAGGCAATAATTATTCCCTCAATTAAGCAAGATGAAACGGAAAGAGATGAATCTGAGCCTATTACAGATAAGGATAATAATAGCTCAAGATGTATTTTACCCAAAAGAAGCTCAGAAGATTCAAATTCATCAGACACAAATAAAAAATGTGATTCTTCACAGCAAAGTCAAACACACGGAAGATCATCAAGAATTCCAAAGCTAATAAAAATAAATGCATTTGTGACCTATTACTCTACAGAGACAGAGAATTCAGATCTACAGAGACAGAGAATTCAGATCCATTGTCATTAGAAGAGGCTTCACAAAGCAAAGAATCACTCAACTGGATTCAAGTAATTCAAGAAGAATTGCAGTTACATGCTCAAAATCAGACATGGGAAAAGGCAGTTTTACCTTCAGATATAAACCTAATAGATACCAAATGGATTTTTAAGACTACAAAGAATCTTCTATGACACATTTTTAGGTACAAAGCATGGCTAGTAGTTAAATGCTGTGCTGAGACAAAGGGTGTAAACTATGAAGAGACATATACCCCATATCATTAAGACATCTTTTTGGTTTGGCAACTAAACAAGAGCTACATATAGATCACTTTGATGATGTTATAGCATTCCAGCATGGTGATACGAAAGAGGTATCTTTTATAAAAATCCCACACTGATTTTACACTAGAACTTTTACAGACAAGTGCATCGTGAGATTTAAAAAGCAGTTTATGGTTTAAAACAAGGTAGTCGCAACTGGAATATTAAGCTAAATAAAGCACACTTAAACATGAACCCTACAATAAGTACAGCACATCCATGTATTTATCAGAAAAATAAAGGAAATAATGTACTGACTGTTGGAATTTAAGTTGATGACATGTTAACTTTTAGTACAGTAATAATCCATAAGAGAAGGAAAGCTTCAAAAGTCAAGGAATGAGCTGGTATTTCTTGCAACAGCAAGAAACAACCCACAATAGCTTTATCAACTACTGAAGCTGAATACATGGCCCTGGCCTCAGCTTGTCAAGAGGCACTATGCATGCACAAGTTAAAAAAAGGAGCCCCCCCCCCCATGTCCATAAAATGATCATATAAAACTTTATTGTAATAGAAAAGATGCGACTGACTAATGCGAAACAAGCAGCTACAGTGGAAGGACAAAAAATATTGATATCAAACATCATTTTATTAGAGAGAAGATAGACTCAGCTTAAGTTATACTGGAACAAATCCCAATGGAGCAAATGCTTGCTGAGGGCCGACCGAAGTGTCCGATCCCACCCATTGCCTTTGACTCATGACGTAAGGCTGTTGTGGTTTGTGACGTCACGATGGCACGGAATTTAGTTTGTGAGAGTGGCGTATTTGTAGGTGTCGTTTTGATGTGATCGGTGGTGCTCTCTGGTGGTGTGTTTATGTGTTGTGTATTAGGTGATGTTTTTGGTTTAGCTTGCATGTGAGCGTGTTTATAGGTGGCGTATTGTTGCGGTCAGTGGTTCTCTCTAGTGGTGTGTTTATAGGTAGCGTATTATGTGGCGTATGGGGTTCATTTGCATGGTAGCATTGCACATGAAAGGTATCGGTAGTGACTGTGCTTTCAGCAGAATATTTTTCGTCGACATTATTGTAGTTTTTTCTGTTCGTCATGTGTGAATTTTGGCAAATTGCTTTTTTTTATGTTTTTGGTAGGTATGGATATGACTGACAAGATCAGCAGTTTTCGGTTGTCGGCAATGATGGGGGACAGTGCGTTGTCTCTAATAAAAAAATAATTTCGGATTTTTGATGAAGTCATGAAGTGTTCAGTGCGTCACAAAGAAATGAGGCTTACTCAAAGTTCCGGCGTCTCGGACCAGGGACAGCTATAAGTGGAGATGTCGTAAGGATAACAGGTCAAGGGAAGTGTTCGATTCCAATCTTGTTGGTTTGTTGTGTCTTTTGAGGTAGTAATGATTGTGGACATGGTTGCAGTTTTGGGTTTTATGATATGGTATCAGTAGTTTCTGTTGACCTATACAGGTCAAGGGAAGTTTTTCAATTCCAATGGGTGTTTGTGGCTCAGAGTGTTCGGGAGTTGCTGTTGACCTATATAGGTCAAGGGAAGTGTCCGATTCCATAGGATATTCTGTTTAGTGGAATTTGGGGAGTTTTGTGTTGTCGGTTTTTTTCGTCGTTTTGTGTGGTTTGGTATGGTGGTGTGTGTTTTAAATTTGTTTATATTTACTTCATCCACACCCAAAAACCCCCAATTTCCCACGCTTGTCCCGTTAGTTTCTTACGTTTTTTTGTGGAACGTGCGTGTGTTGGGTATTCAATGTATTTTCGTGTTTGTGGTCATGTTTACGTAATGACGTCATAGGCGCCATATTGGAGTCGTAGTGTAAGGTCATTTCCGCCATATTTGTGACGTCATGGGACAAAGCAGATGGGTGGAATCGGACGCGTTTGTATTTCCGCTTACTGATAAGTTAGATAAGTCACTCGCAAGTACAAGACATCATAACATGATTAATGAATGTGGGCTGATAGTACGATTTTTTTTCCTCTTAGAGAAAAGAAGTTGGAGTGCTGGTAATAAGAATCTATGCCTCTGCTGTTACATACGCTCTTTGCCATTAATTTTTCCATTCATGCTGTCTATCATTAGTTATACTGTTTTCTTAACACTGTTAATGCAATTTTGCACTATAAAACGCTTCTAGTGTATTTCTTCAAACAGTGGTCGCTTTACTGAACAGTAAAGCGAAGAACAAAACAGAATATTTAGTGTATGTATCTTTTTCAGATGTTTATTGTCACTGTATTATGGTGGTAAATCCTATATCATTATAAGATAAGCCCTGGATGGAGAAATGAATATAAAAACCTCAATTACAATGTAAGTATAGGAGATAGGCAAAAGGAGATAAAAATGCTCTCCTTAAAGAACGGTGCCTCTCAGATTCAGTTTAGTAGAATTCTTGAATATTCATCTCAAAGCAATATACAAATTTCTCGATGCACTACCGCACATTCGCATAACGTTAGTAACAATAACACTTGCTTAATGGTCAAGTTCCCTTCATTTCACTTATAGCAGGCAATAATCCATGGAGAATGAAAGCAATCTATTAATTATTTCCTCTGTAAACATAGGATTCTTGCAAAAGTACTGTTGATACGTACAGGTTCACCCTCTCCTTTTTTCCTTGAAAACAAAGGTAGTCCACCGCCGGACGTCAAACACATTATGTGCGCGCTCATATTTGCAGCATTCATTTCTTGTCCCTACATTGCTAGTTCCACTTAACTAAATACGGCACATTATTGATCTGCATTAAAACACGCGTGAAATTCAGTTTTAGAATCTTGAACAACCCAACACCCTCAATATTTACAAACAGTTTCCCCACACAAAGAAATTAAGTCAAAGAGAAAGAACGGTCTATAAGCGTCAGCAAAGTTGTTATAATTACAGAAAATCAAAATCAACTCGTTGACCAAAGTATAAGCTAAGCAGTTGTAAATGCAGACGTGCTTTTATTTGTATATACATTCATGGAAGTATTATAGCTGCACCAGTAGGTGCTCAATACTAATTAGTATTGAGCTCACTAGGTTGCGCTCCTTTCAAAGATATGCTTTGGTTGAAGAATCTTTGTCAGGCCTGTGTTTTGCATTATAACCATAATATCACTAATATCCTATAAATAAATCCTGTTCCAGAACATTTGTACATTAAGAATTTCTCCATAAGGTACAATTTATTGATATTAAATGTCAGAAAATGAATTTTTAGCGTTTAAATGTTTCAGGAGACGTATGGGAAACAACCTCTGTAGTGGATGAGGACGTCAAATTGTGATTACGGAATTTCTGGCCCGTGTCCTGCCATCAGAAAAAATTTCATTATTCACCTTCACAGTTCTGAGAGTTTCTGGGACACGTGAGTGTCAACAGTTTAAAAATTAGCTTAAATATGGAAATGCGAGTGAATAATCAAAACACGAAGATTATCTAGTGAAAACAAACTACCACTCATCGTCAGAACATAAAACACAAAAAAGACAGACGCGTGAGAAGGCTTCTTTTCCAAACACAAATGTCTTCAAATATTCTGGTACTGGTGCAGCCATATTTCTGTCGGTGTCTCAGTTACTTTCAGGAGCAAAGGAAGAAGGTTACTTTCCTGGCAGTGAAGTGTAATTTTTCGCACAAATCAGAATATACTTCACACAACAAACTCCTTTATTTAGCTCTGGGGGAGCTTCTACATACGTACGTCTTGTAATACATACCATTACGTAAATAACAAGTATGTAGTTGACAGGTTCTTATGTTCAAAGAAAGAAAATACAGCGATAGTTGTAAATTAAAACATACTTCACACAGTCTGAACACTTAGTTGCGTTGGGGGACCTTATTCAGCACATTTTGTACCGTATACCACCATATAAATAAGGAGTATAAAGTGGGCAGGTTGTCACTTTCAAAGAAGGAAAAGACAATGATACTTTTCAAATTTGCAGTGAATGAACCAACCGAACCTACAGACAGTTTCTAAAGGTGGGCTAACACACTCAACTATACAGGCATCACAGCTAGTAGCATGCTGCAGTTGCATGTTTGAACACACGCAACAGAAGAGTTGCATGTATGAACTCCAAGTTTTTAGAGGTGTAACTTTAGAGGTACAACTTTTGTCATGCCACAAAAACGTCTACTTGGGCGTACTTTGTTGCGCCACTTGCCTTCCACCATTGCTCCCTGCTGGCGCATCCTTCTGCATTTACCGAGGAGTAATTGCTGATGTACTCCATTAGATTTCAGTCTGTTTTAATTCTATTGCTCAAAAAAGTGAAAACAATGGTCGGTAAGTACACTTCTGTGGCTTATGAAATTACAAGTACACCAACCGATGTTTGATTATCAGCAGCAGCAATGTATGTGTGTGTGTCACAATCTTCATAGATTTTTGGGTGAATAAATAAATAAATTTCATGTGTGCAACCGAAAAAGTGAGTCATACAAACTTCGTGATTTTTAAGACCAAACATTGTATAAATTGTGTATTGTATGAAGAAATTAGCTCCCCTGTGTGATGGCGCAGCTGTTAGCTAAAGATTAGTTATTCAAAGTGCCTATATCAACGAATATAATAATATTCTATAATGTTGGAAGAGTGGCGTGATAATATTCACATGCCAGCTCTTGGTTAGTTCGCCACTGCAGACAGCATTTTCGTCTCCTAATGTTACTTCTTTTATAAATGTGTTTGTGGCCTCTGATTCATCCCTGTGAAAAACCTGTTCTCTTCTATTTATTTATTTATTTATTTATTTATTTTCGTGTTCTGTAGGTCCTTGAAGCGTGTGTATCGCTAGAATGTAGAGTGTGTCAGATTATTACAGTAATAACCATATCTAAATGGTCATGAGGCTTACAAACTAAATGCAGATACATGAGGTTAAAGTGTTTCAACAACAACACAGATTATAGTAGTAATAATGATTTCACAAACAAATTATAAGTCTCACATTTTAATACATATAAAAAGCATCTGTCATCAATTGAAATGCCAGTGATACATTAACAGTTCTTATAGGAATGCTTAAAATTAAACACATTGCACTAATTGTTACACACTGTCAAAAAATTCCTGTAAAGAATAGAAATAACTATTCAAAAGATAAAGAGTCAGCTGTTTTTTAATTTCGTCATATCCCCAATGGATTGAGTTTGCATGTATTGAATACTTTTATTCTTGAATAGTGTTCTTTCTGTACCATGCTCAGATTTTTTATATCTTTGTGAAGATCATGTTTACTTCTTGCATAATGTTCATGATATTCTCTGTTTGTTTTGCAAATGGTATGATTATTGTTCACAAAGCACATTAGTGGAAAAATATACTTAGATGGCATGGTGAGGATCCTGAGCTGTTTGAATAAGTTCCTGCAAGAGCAGCTGGAGTGCATTCTAGCCATAATTCTGATGGGTTTTCTGTGATCTGCTTGAAAAAGTTCCTGCAAGAGCACCTGGAGTGCTCTTTAGCCATTAATTGGTCAACATCTCTGGACAATAAAGACTGTTTTTGCTCTTGACTGGTTACCCCAAAATATGATGCCATATGTCAAAAGTGAATGGAAATATCCTGGGCATGCAGCTTTAATTGTTTCCAAGTCACAAACAGATGCAATTGAGCGAATGGCAAATGCTGCAAAATTCAGTCTTTCACATAGGTTGTTGTTGGGAACTGACCAGTTTAGATTGTTGTTTATGTGTAATCTCAGGAATTTGGAAGATTCAACTCCCAATATTTCTTTGTCACCACGCCTTGTTTCAATATTTTCCTGTATTTTTTTTAATTTGTGTTTGAAACTGAATGAATAGAGTCTTGCTCACACTGAACAACAGTCCATTTGACGTGGACCAATCTAGAGTGTCTTTGAATACAGTGGTTGTAGTGTTCTCTAGAATGCAATTTGGTGATTTGTCAATTAAATTATTGTGTCATCAGCAAACAGAGTGAAATGTACTTTTTGTGTCATACAGCATGGCAGATCATTGATAAAGATGAGGAAAAGTAAGGGACCCAGCAAATGGCCCTGCAGCACTCCACATTTTACTGTGCCCGAGTAAGAGCGGACAGGTGTCATTGCAGAATTGTTCAATACTACCTTCTGCCTTCTGTCGTCTGGATATGACTCGAGCAACATGCTTACTTTACCACTTAATCCACAGTGCTCAGCCTTCATAAGTAGAATTTTGTGATCTACACAGTCAAATGCTTAAGACAGATCACAGATGATTACAACTGGTGACATTTATTGTTTATGGATTCAAGGAGTTGGTTGACAAAAGAGAAAATGGCATGTTGAGTTGAAGTACCCGTTTGGATTCCAAACTTATTTATATTAAGGATTTTATTTTTATTAAGATGATCCATTATTCTCTTGAATATTAGTTTCTCTAGAATTTTAGATAGACTTGTTATGAATGAAATAGGCCAGTAGTTGGAAACATCAGCTTTATCACTGTTTTTGAACAGTTGTTTCACAATTGCATATTTGAGTCTATTAGGGACAATACCTTCATTTATGGACTCATTAAATATGTGACAGAGAACGTCAAGAATAAATTTGCAGCAGTGTTTCAGTACATTGACAGATATCCACACCAGTGGAATTTTTCATTTTCCTTATTACCTTCTCAATCTCTTCGGTTGCAATATAGTGTACATGCATCTGACTAATTTTGCTCTGCACTGGTTTTTGCAGAAGACTCATGGCTCCATCGTGAATGTGCATCCAGAAAAGTCTAAGGCATTGTATCTGAAGACCCACGCATTACATGGGTATCAGCCATTAGTACCAAGGCTCAAGTCAAGGAAAAGCTTTCTCCATTCAACTGAAAGCCTCACTGAACCACCTTTCAACTTCAGAGTCAATTCATGGCATTCCAGATCCAGCCACCTTGCAGAGTTGATGATCCCAACCGAAAGCCTCCCATCAGGTCACGAAGAAAGCTGGTCAATAAGGAAGACCCTCAACAGGCTGCGTTCTGGAGTTGGACGAACGAAGACCAACTCGAAAAAGTGGGGATCTGCATGTGACTCCACAGCATGTGAATGTGGTGAAGAACACACAGTGAGTCATCTTCTTGTCTGCACCCTATGCCCAACGTCATGCTCGTGACGGAATGTCATTAATGCCATCAAGGAACCATGTGAAGTTGCTGCATACTAGTCACACTGCATTTATTTGTAACTGTAATGCTTATAGTACCATCTTTTGGAACATTTTATGTAACTTGTAAGCTATAGTGCGTGTTTCTGACACGATTAAATGAATAAATAAAAATTGGTAAAACTGCTCTTTTTAGCCAGGCTTACGTCATACATTTTTAACATTCCCAATCATTGTCAGAAAAGCCACTCAAGATTTGTGTTACACATCTGTTATCAATTCTGTTATTGTCTACAAAAATATTGTCAATCAGACTTGTGCAGTTGTTAGTCACCTTTGTGGCAATGTTAACAACTGCCCTCAGATTAAAAGAGCTCATTACATTCCCAAAATCTATTCTATTATTATTACTGGGAAGAAAATTTACATTAAAAGCGCATAGGATGATTATTTCTTTGCTTTTTTGAGAACAGGCGAGTCAAAAGTGATTCTATTTGCTTGAGGAATATACTAAGCTTTCCTGAGGGTGCTCTGTAAACAGTAATTACATAAACCAGCAAAGTATTAATGTGGAGTTCAATGCAACAAGCTTCAAGATGTTGATCAACACAATAATTTTTTACATCTATAGGCCTGTACACCACATTATTTTTATCATACATTATTATTCCACCATTATCCACTGTATTTCCAGTATAATAAGCTGCTAGATTGTACTCATATGGTTGCACCATTTCAATCTTTTCTGTCAAATCATGTTTAGTAAAATATAATATTTGGGCATTGTTATTGCATCAGTGTCTTTAATGCAGACAAACAACTGGTTCAGTTTGTTTCTTACACCCTTCATATTCTGATTAAAAATACAAAGTTTGTCATTTCCTAAACTCTGTGTTCTGATGGCACTGTTTTGTTGTAAATTGCAATTAGAGATTATAAACAGTGCATCTGCAGATTTTTGACTTAAGTTCGTCCTGGAACTGAGACTAGGTAATAGAGTTGTGCATTTCCTGGTTCTTGTGCTTTTTCTGGTTGCTTCTATTACTGCTGATGATGGTGGAGACACATTAGTTGGAGCAGAGTCTTGTACTACTGTAGATTGTGGAGGGTCTAAGACTAGTAAAGTGTCTTGAGCCACAGATGGAAGGTCAACAATAGATGCAATTTCTACCACTGCTGCTGATGAATGCAGAGGGACAGCTGCTGCAGGTTTGAGATTCCACTGTTGCTGCACCTTTAGTTTGTGGTAGTGTTCCTGTTGAGTAATCTGTTGTTTGCACAGGTATGGTTGGATCTTCAGTACTTGTCACCGCTGGAAGGGGTATTGGGGTACTGTTTATTTTACTTATTGATAGAACAGCTTTCGTGATTTCAGTACAAATGGCATCTTTACCCCTGCTATTTCGGTGCAGACTATGTTTTGTAAAGTGGTCTCTCACAGTGCTGTTAACTGGTATGAAAATTACATTGTGAAATTATTTACAATTTTTTCGTATTTTGCTATTAGTGTTCGTGATTTCAGTATTAATGCACGGTTTTTCTATTACCTAATGCCTCCATGGAATAGCAACAACAAAAAAGGTAATTTGTGGGTTATTTCGAAGTTTTTATTCCAAAACTCTCACTGCCAACCTACTTTCATTACAGTAGATGTCGTTTGCACCTCCTATAACAATACATTTGCTTCCAGACCGTAAGGAGCTTTCACAGTTTTCTAAAATTTCAGATAAAGGCGCTCCTGGTTTGATAGTGCCAGTTACGTCAAGTCCTTGGTGGATACTACGAAAAATTTCGGCGATTCCTTTACCATGGCTATCTGGAAGAACACGTATTTTTCTATTTTTCTTCGGTTTGCACGAATTACGTGGTGTATGTTTTTGTTAACAGTGTCTTTCGCATTCATTTCATTGTTACGTGCAACAGATGGTATGCACAGCTTCTTTCCGCCACTGTTTTTCCTAATGCTAAATTTAGACGATGTTTTACCTTCCTGTCAACATGGTGGCTTTTATGTTCATTTCCACTTACCGGTATTGGTTCAGTGACTTCACTCTCGGAAAGAGCTTGGAATTCGTTTTTAGGCACCTGGTTTTACTTTCTGGGGACCTCATTGGTCTCAAACTTAAATTTTTTTTTACATGGTATTCTAGTCCACAGGTTTGGATTTTCAAGCAGAATAGAATTGGAACTTTGTATGCCTAATGGCTTACTCATTTATGTTCTAAGCTCAGAGATATCACTAATCAGTGCACTAATGATTAACTGAAGGCTAGAAATACGCTTTTACCTTCACGATTTCGGTCCTCCAGTTCGCACACACTTTAATTTTACCATAATTTTTTCGTTTTTCGCTAAAACACTATTCATTTGTACACACAATGCCGCCATCTTGAAATACCTGTAGTGTACGGTACTGAACAGTTTCGAAATAAAACCATGAGGGAACTTGAAAACCTACTGAACACTAATTCAATGCTAAACAAAAGTTTCAGCAGTTTAATATGTCAGTGTCATTATTGCGTACAATTGTTGTGAGTATGTCTTCATAAAAAGGTCACATTCAGTGCAGAAGAGAATCAAAAGCTACTATCAGAATACTACTGGAGAAGAGATACTGTCACATCTTGTAATTATTTCAGTTGGGATTGTCTACTGAGAGAATTCAAAAAGAAGGAACATTTCTTTGAGGAGGTGGTTACCAAATCTGCTACCCAAGAGAGAAGAATGGAAGTTCAATTCCATTGATCTTACAGAGGTGATCTACAGAAGTGCCAGAGGTGATTTTAAAACGAGAAACTATTTATTTTCTGTTTATTGTAAAATAAATTGTCGTAACTTTTACATGTGCAGTGAGTATTGACACGTGGATGTAGATGGGTATCTGAATTAAAATACACACATCATCATTGTTGATAAATGTATTACAGAAAATACACTCATACTATATACACAATGGCGCTACTATCACAATTTGGACCCAACATTGGGTTTTGTCTTTCTTGTCTGTAACTCTTGTAATAGCTATACTGACATAACCAGCACTATAACGTTTATACTCGCCCATACCAGTCTGTCAGATTCCTATGTATGCTGCTGACAACAGTGACGAAACTAACATGAGCAAGGGAGAAGAAATAGTTATTTGGAAACCCTCAGATACTTTTTAGGCGAAAGTATGCCATTTCAGAAAATGTAACAACGACAGTTTTTCACCAAAATACAAGAGGACTTGCAAGAAAGGCAAACGAAATTTACGTTTTCTGAGAGGATCCACAAGGAATAAAAGATGCTGGTATGTTCTCTTAGGGGATCCACAAGGAATAGAAGATGCTGACATGTTATGTTTTAGTGAACGTCATATGAGAGAAGTTGAAATGTTTCACTTGAGTGGTTACTGTGTAGCAACACAATCTGGATCTGTACTGGTAAAAAAAGGTGTTGTTGTAATTTATTACAGAGCATTAGATATAAGGAGTCAGTACACAGAACAAGATTTTGAAATATGTGAAATAGAGATGGGACAAACTACATATGACTTGCCAGTTGTAGTGTTAGTATTACTAATAACTGTCAAAGTCTGATTGACAATGTATTTGTAGATTAGTCAAGAGTCAACAATACTTGTGTACATCCAGTTGTTAATGGCCTTTCTGACCCTAATGGTCAGTTGCTTACATTCACTGACATCAGTCTGTCCAACAGGTCTGACCATTCTTGGAAATCTTTTAGGATAACAAACGATGAGTCCCTTAAAAATTTGAACTGCAGCCTCCAGGAGATAGACTGGAGTCCAGTTCTGAGTGGAGCTAGCTTTTCCACAAAAATAATTAGAAACAATCATGTAGCCACTGACAAATAAAAGTGGCTCACTGCAGGAATAAAAACATCCCACAGAACAAAAAGTTCTCTTAAAACTTGTAATGACATAAAGAAACAAAAGACTCCAAACTTTATTGTAGCATTCTGAAGAGGGTTATAAATAAGTCTAAGAGTATGTGCATCGTTGTTGTTGTGGTCTTCAGTCCTGAGACTGGTTTGATGCAGCTCTCCATGCTACTCTATCCTGTGCAAGCTTCTTCATCTCCCAGTAACTACTGCAACCTACAACCTTCTGAATCTGCTTAGTGTATTCATCTATTGGTCTTCCTCTACGATTTTTACGCTCCACGCTGCCCTCCAATACTAAATTGGTGATCCCTTGATGCCTCAGAACATGTCCTACCAACCGATCCCTTCTTCTAGTCAAGTTGTGCCACAAATTTATCTTCTCCCCAATTCTATTCAATACCTCCCCATTAGTTATGTGATCTACTCATCTAATCTTCAGCATTCCTCTGTAGCACCACATTTCAAAAGCTTCTATTCTCTTCTTGTCCAAAATATTTATCGTCCATGTTTCACTTCTATACATGGCTACACTCCATACAAATACTTTCAGAAACGACTTCCTGACACTTAAACCTATACTCAATGTTAACAAATTTCTCTTCTTCAGAAACGCTTTCCTTGCCATTGCCAGTCTACATTTTATATCCTCTCTACTTCGACCATCATCCGTTAATTTGCTCCTCAAATAGCAAAACTCCTTTACTACTTGAAGTTTCTCATTTCCTAATCTAATTCCCTCAGCATCACCTGACTTAATTAGACTACATTCCATTATCCTCGTTTTGCTTTTGTTGATGTTCATCTTATACTCTACTTTCAAGACACTGTCCGTTCCGTTCAACTGCTTTTCCAAGTCCTTTGCTGTCTCTCACAGAATTACAATGTCATCGGCGAACCTCAAAGTTTTTATTTCTTCTCCATGGATTTTAATACCTACTCCGAATTTCTCTTTTGTTTCCTTCACTGCTTGCTCAATATACAGATTGAATAACATTGGTGAGAGGTTACAACCCTGTCTCACTCCCTTCCCAACCACTGCTTCCCTTTCATACCCCTCGGCTCTTATAACTGCCATCTGCTTTCTGTACATATTGTAAATAGCCTTTCGCTCCCTGTATTTTACCCCTGCCACCTTCAGAATTTGAAAGAGAGTATTCTAATCAACATTGTCAAAAGCTTTTTCTAAGTCTACAAATGCTAGAAACGTAGGTTTGCCTTTCCTTAATCTTTCTTCTAAGATAAGTCGTAGGGTCAGTATTGCCTCACGTGTTGCAACATTTCTATGGAATCCAAACTGATCTTCCTCGAGGTCGTCTTCTATCAGTTTTTCCATTCGTCTGCAAAGAATTCGCGTTAGTATGTGCATAAAAATTCAAATTGACACATCAGAAAACGAAATAAAAACAATTTGGAATGTAATAACGAGAGAAACTGGCAGAAAAAACAAGGAACAGGACACAGATAGAAATTAAATAAAATGACAATATTATAAAGAAACCGGAAATAGTTGCACAAACGTTTTCCGTCAACAGCAGAGAAGGCAGACTGTAAAGGACCTGTGGACAAAGCAATGGCTCTACTTCAAAAAGCTATCTGCAACAGAACCCCACAGTATCCTTACCTCTACTTACATCAAATGACATTGAAAGAATAATCAGTTCATTAAAAAATAAAAAAATGGGTGGTATGGACAATATTTCTAGTAAAATATTGAAATATTGTTATAAAAGTCTAGTCTTATGCCACATATTTACTGCAACTTTCTGAGATGGAATTATCCCTGATAGACTAAAACTGGCTGTAGTGATACTTCTCTCTTAAAAAGGTGTCAAAAACAGTGTCATTAACTATTTATCCAACTTGCTTTTAACTATCTTTCCAAGAATTCTTGAAAAACTTGTGCATAGATTGGTCGTCAACCATATCAACTTCCACAATATCCTCAACAATAGTCAACATGGGTTTCATGCCGTTTTTTTTATTGAACAAGCAATATTCTCTTTAATAATCAAGTTTTGGAATCTGTTAAGAAAAAGATGTCGCCAGTAGGTATTTTTTGTGATCTCTCGAAAGCCTTCGGTTGTGTAAATCTTGAAAAAGTCAGAATAGTATGGTCTAGGTAGCACTATTGGTTTGTGGTATCAATCATACCTAAAGAACCAGAAGCAGACTGTAATGCTGAATTGCTCTTCCGGGGAACCTTCCTCATTGGAGTGGGTACCTTACGTTCTGATGTTCGTTGCGTCCACTGCTATTTCTTATTTTCGTTCTTTGTTGTCATACAAATTCTAATTTTGCTGTTTCTGTAGATGATACATCAATTTGCATTGATCAATTGTCAGACAATAATCTTGAACTCTGAAGTTTAGATTGGTTTTCTGCAAATGGTCTCTCACTCAATGCAGATAAAACAATTATATGAGGTTTCACATGCCACAAAGAAATCTTAAAGAAATTAACAAACATGTAGAGATCAACAAATACAAAAAGTTGAGGACACAAAATTCCTGGTTGCATACATAGACAGCAAATGTAATTGGTCTACATCTCTTTAAAAGACATAGCTCAACAATATATACACTGCATGTTATTGCTTCTGTGACTGAAGCAGATACTGTTAAAGCCTCCTACTTTTCCTACTTCCACTCAATAATAGCTTTTGCTAATATATCCGGGGCAATCAACCACTCACAAAATAATTTTTGATGCTCAGAACAAAAAGCCCTCAGAATAATGAGTGGTGTTCATCATAGCACTCTTACAGGAACTTGTTTCAAAAGACGGGGATCATTACCACCTCCTCATAGTATATTTTTTTCCTTGTTGACTTTGTCTGTAAAAACTTTTCTCAATAAAAAGACAATGGTGAATATCATGAGCACAATACAACAATCAAAAATAGTCTACACATTGAATTGAAAAGTCTAAATATGGTGCAAAAAGGAGCTTATTACTCCAGTATTACGCTGTTTAGTGCTTTCTCACCACATATCAAATGTCTGCATAAACAATTACCAAAATTCAAACAAATTCTGAAAGAGTACCTAATAGATAAATCTTTTATATGGTCAATGAATTTATAAGAGAAAATGAAAACCACCACTAAATTTACATCGTTTTACAAACACTTTTAATCTCTCTATCATAGATGTATAATAATTTTGGTTTTCTGTATTCATGTGTGTATTTATTGTATTATATATCTAGTTTTTGCTTCCTCTGTATGTTACAGATCCTGCCTAAGTGTAACTCAGTATTCTGGTAACTGGATCACATATCAACACAAGCAATCTATTGATCAGTGCTTCTAAAATATTACTGGTTAATGAAAATATAGCACCATAAGTTGATAGGTCTTTTTGGGATCCAAACTGAGAATGGCTAAGAGCCTTGTGGATGTTCAGGTGTGCCGCAATTCTCTTACGGATTCGTTTCTCAAGAACTTTGGAGAAGTATGTTAAAAGGTAAACCAGGATATAATTTGAAGCATCAGTTTTACCTCCTTTCTTGACTAGTGGTTCCACATTGGCATACTAAGGAAGACACTGTGGTTATAGTGGGTGGGGCAGGTAATAGTATTGACAGGGATCCTGGGTACACTATGGAGCGTGACCTGGCAAAGATTGCATCAGAATCAAAGCATACTAGTGTTGAGTTTGTAGCTGTTCTTGAGCGCCATGACTGACATCATTTGAACTCTTCTGTCAAGAGAGTTAATTTGCAGTTGGAACGGCTGCTTATGTTGGCTGCAGGGTAACACAATGGTGTGGTTCATGTTGAATCTCTCAATAGGTGGGATTATACTCGGCATGGACTTCACGTCAACAGAAAATGGAATGGTAAACTGGCTGGGAAAATAACAGGAAAGTTAAAGGGGGTAGGCACTGTCATGAGTGATAAAATACCAGTGGTTATAGGGTTCAGAAAAGACCCTTTTTCAGGGTAGGGAGGACAGAAGGAAACCAGCATATTACATCAGCATAAACAGCTACTGGTTAAGAATTTTCAACAGTCAGCAGATATTTCAACTCTACCCAATTTTAACTCCATAATTGTGAAATGTCAGCTATCTTTATTGCATCAAAATATTCGATGACTAAGAAATAAAATTAATGAATTAATTATCTGCATAGACGAATTAGTCTTCAAACTCAGCTGACAAAATCTGCCTCTCTGAACATCATGTGACCACTGGTACAGAACTTTTAAGTGTTACAGGGTTTAGGTTAGCATCTCACTTTTGTAGAGCAGAAATGGAGAAAGGAGGAGTTGCCACATTCATCAGGAACTGTCATAAATTTAAGAACATAGACATTCATAAATTTTGCCTAGAACAGCATATGGAAGCATGTGCAACAGAAGTAGAATTTCATAAAAAAATCCTTCATAATATTAAGTGTATATCGTGCACTTGCAGGTAACTTCAGTCTGTTCATAAACCACCTTGAAGCTGTATTGGTCCATTTAACAACCAAAAATAAAGAAATAGTGGTTGCTGGTGATTTCAATGTACATTTCCTTAAAGACTCTCCCAATAAGAACTTATTTGAGTTAGTAACACTATCATTCAACTTAATTACCACTGTGAAGTTCCCCACTAGGGTAAACAATTGCTCACAAACATCTATTGATAATATCTTTATAGAAAAGTTCAATGAACAAAATTATATTACAAAACCAATAGTTAATGGCCCCTCGGTCTATGACATGTAGTTCCTTTTGCTCAATGTTAATACTGAACAAGATATAAAATCTGTTAATCTGAGCTCAAGTGGGTAATCAGTAAGCCAAAAATTGATTATTTTAGAACACTCCTCAGAGACATTCACTGGACTGATGTTTACAGTGCTCATGGCATGAATGAAAAATATAACGCTTTTGCTAATAAAGTGCTTACCTTATTTGAACACTGCTTTCCCCCAAAACTAACCAAGGTTAGAGCAAAGTCTACAAAGAAGCCATGGATTACTCAAGTAATATGGGTATCTTGTAAAACAAAAAGAAAGCTGTATTTGTCAATCCGAAACAGTTCTGATGTTGATGCTATAGCACATTACAAGAAATACTGCAAAATATTAAAGACTGTAATACGGACATCAAAGCAAATATATTAAAAGAAAAAGATAGTCATATGAGTTAACAAAATAAAGACAATATGGGATATAGTGAAGGAGGAGACTGGTAGAACCAGAGATGAAGAGGGACAAATGGTATTAAGAGTAAATGATACATTGGTGACAGATGTGTACAGTGTTGCAGAACTTTTTAACAAACATTTTATAACTGTTACTGAAAGGATGGGATTGTCAGCTTCTGTAGATGGTGCTATGGAATACCTCAGACCAGACATTTCAAGTAACTTCCATAATATGAATTTGAAGCTCACTACCCCAGGAGAAATAATGTCCATCATAAAATCTTTAAAATCAAAAACATCTAGTGGGTATGATGAAATATCAACGAAGTTAATTCAAGAATGTGATTTTGAGTTAAGTAACATATTAAGCTATCTGTGTAACCAGTCGTTTATCAGTGGAATATTTCCTGAATGGTTGAAATATGCTGAAGTTAAGCCACTGTTTAAGAAGGGAGGTAAAGAAATAGCATCAAATCTCCACCCAATTCCACTTTTGCCAGCATTCTCAAAAATTATAGAAAGGGTAATCTACAATTGGCTTTATAACCATCTACAAAGGAAATTCTCTCTATAATTACGCACTAGCAATAAACAATAGCTACACTAATTACACAAACTACAAGAACGAAACAGAAGATTCCAGTGAGGTATCCTCAGCTAAAGGTCGACATATGAAAACCCCCTTAGAAAAATTATACATGACTGTGCTTAAACTGACACACAATATTTTTTAGCGCAACACAATCTGACTTTCATCTGATATCTATGTAAGTAGGCTGTTTAGTTTTTTTATTGGTAATGCCATGTAGCACTCTGAATGAAAATCACTGGCTGTGCTGTGTGCAGTCTGTGGCTGGTTTGCATTGTTGTTGGCTATTGTAGTGTTGGGCAGTTGGCTGTTAACAGCGCATAGCGTTGCGCAGTTGGAGGTGAGCGGCCAGCAGTGGTGGATGTGGGGAGTGAGATGGCGGAGTTTTGAGAGCTGATGATCTGGACAGAGACAGTAAATTTGTAAGACTGGATGTCATGAACTGCCATATATATTATGACTTTTGAACACTATTAGGGTAAATACATTGTTTGTTCTCTATCAAAATCTTTCATTTGCTAACTATGCCTATCAGTAGTTAGTGCTTTCAGTAGTTTGAATCTTTTATTTAGCTGGCAGTTGTGACGCTCGCTGTATTGCGGTAGTTTGGGTAACGAAGATTTTTGTGAGGTAAGTGATTTGTGAAACGTATAGGTTAATTTAGTCAGGGCCATTCTCTTGTAGGGATTATTGAAAGTCAGATTGCGTTGCGCTAAAAAATCTTGTGTGTCAGTTTAAGCACAGTCATGAATAATTTTTCTAAGGGGACGTTTCATATAAAATAAAAAAAAATTCAAAGGTTAGAAATTTACATTAGAAGTCTGTAGAAACAAAATCTCATATATAACAGTGTCCAAAAAGTTTTGTCAGCATTGTGGTAACTAACATCCATGTATGTGCACACATTTCATAACTTTTAAAGTACAATTCTTGGCTTCCAACATCCTTTTCATAAACCACTACCCTTTATTCCTTACCTTATTACACATATACATATTCGTCGATACTTCTTCAATATTTCATCATAACAGATACGTAGCATAATCAAATTCCTCATATAGCATCAGCTTATTGATCATAAACATACCTCAGCAGCATAATACACACCGTCATCGTAATTATAACATCATAACACCTCAGTCAAATCTCAAAATCATTGTAGCTTCCTCCAATAATTTCAAAACATAAAAAAAATCTCTGCCACTTCAATAGTGTCATCTACCTTAAACGTACTTTAAAAATCATGATCCCATACCAAATACATCATTCAAAGCTCTCATAGCACCACAATGGTCCCGAAAAAATATGAACAGTTCACAAAGTACAGACAAAATACAATTTCGTAAGAGTGAAGTTATCCAACGGTGTAATTACGTAAACTTCTGTCACTGATGAAGTAAAATAGATGTTTGTCTCTCTCAGTCAAATGATCAGATAGCTGTGTAATTTATGTGTTAGAGAAATATGGTACCGATGCGTAAAGTTCTATAAGCAAATACCATATTAGCTAGGGCTCCTTGTGCTTGCCAAACAAATGGTACACAAAGTAAGCGTGTGCCCCCCTGAGGATTAATGTAATTATAGCCTCAGGTGTTACAGATTACAGCTATGGAATGAAATGTATCACGGAAAACCTTTGTATCATTGTAATTCAAAAATCTTTAAAAATAAATGTTTTAAGTACAAAATTAATCACTCAAATACGTGTACTGTAGCGCTACTCTGTGCGTCTTGTTGTAAGATAATCTCTGTCATTACTTAACAGTAAAAATGTGCCGAGTGTAGTAATTATCGTCGTCTGTAACCAAAGTTCTGTACAAGTCAATGTACTTACCTCGTAATAAACGAAAGTGAAGTGCTATGCGTAGGGATATCGTAGTTATTACGTACAGTACCGAGAAAAGGAAGTACTACACTGTAACGTATTGTTGGGCTACGAAAAAGGCTGTCTCATTGTAGCTATACCACAAAAGTTACTACTAAAACATGTTTTACTTTCCAGAAGAACTGTGCAGATATAAAACAGATACACCGCAAAAGCAACAATGTAAATTGTGTCACACATTAGTTGTTGTTGTTGTTGTGGTCTTCAGTCCTGAGACTGGTTTGATGCAGCTCTCCATGCTTCTCTATCCTGTGCAAACTTCTTCATCTCCCAGTACCTACTGCAGCCTACATCCTTCTGAATCTGCTTAGTGTATTCATCTCTTGGTCTTCCTCTACGATTTTTACCCTCCACGCTGCCCTCCAATACTAAATTGGTGATCCCTCGATGTCTCAGAACATGTCCTACCAACCGATACCTTCTTCTCGTCAAGTTATGCCACAAGCTCCTCTTCTCCCCAATTCTATTCAATACATCCTCATTAGTTATGTGATCTACCCATCTAATCATCAGTATTCTTATGTAGCACCACATTTCGAAAGCTTCTATTCTCTTCTTGTCTAGACTATTTATCGTCCACGTTTCACTTCCATACATGGCTACACTCCACACAAATACTTTCAGAAACGACTTCCTGACACTTAAATCAATACTCGATGTTAACAAATTTTTCTTCTTCAGAAACGCTTTCCTTGCCATTGCCAGTCTACATTTTATATCCTCTCTACTTTGACCATCATCCGTTATTTTGCTCCTCAAATAGCAAAACTCCTTTACTACTTTAAGTGTTTCATTTCCTAATCTAATTCCCTCAGCAGCACCTGACTTAATTACACTACATTCCATTATCCTAGTTTTGCTTTTGTTGATGTTCATCTTATACCCTCCTTTCAAGACACTGTCCATTTCGTTCAACTGCTCTTCCAAGTCCTTTGCTGTCTCTCACAGAATTACAATGTCATCGGCGAACCTCAAAGTTTTTATTTCTTCTCCATGGATTTTAATACCTACTCCGAATTTCTCTTTTGTTTCCTTCACTGCTTGCTCAATATACAGATTGAATAACATCGGGGATAGGCTACAACCCTGTCTCACTCCCTTCCCAACCACTGCTTCCCTTTCATACCCCTCGACTCTTATAACTGCCATTTGCTTTCTGTACATATTGTAAATAGCCTTTCGCTCCCTGTGTTTTACCCCTGCCACCTTCAGAATTTGAAAGAGAGTATTCTAATCAACATTGTCAAAAGCTTTTTCTAAGTCTACAAATGCTAGAAATGTAGGTTTGCCTTTCCTTAATCTTTCTTCTAAGATAAGTCGTAGGGTCAGTATGTGTTCCAACATTTCTACGGAATCCAAACTGATCTTCCCCGAGGTCGGCTTCTATCAGTTTTTCCATTCGTCTGCAAAGAATTTGCGTTAGTATTTTGCGGCTGTGACTTATTAAACTGATACTTCAGTAATTTTCACATCTGTCAACACCTGCTTTCTTTGGGATTGGAATTATTATATTCTTCTTGAAGTCTGAGGGTATTTCGCCTGTCTCATACATCTTGCTCACCAGACAATAGAGTTTTGTCAGGACTGGCTCTCCCAAGGCTGTCAGTAGTTCTAATGGAATGTTGTCTACTCCGGGGGCCTTGTTTCGACTCAGGTCTTTCAGTGCTCTGTCACACAGTATCGTATCTCCCATTTCATCTTCATCTACATCCTCTTCCATTTCCATAATAGTGTCCTCAAGTACATCGCCCTTGTTCAGACCCTCTATATACTCCTTCCACCTTTCTGCTTTCCCTTCTTTGCTTAGAACTGGGTTTCCATCTGAGCCCTTGATATTCATACAAGTCGTTCTCTTTTCTCCAAAGGTCTCTTTAATTTTCCTATACACAGTATCTATCTTACCCCTAGTGAGATAAGCCTCTACATCCTTACATTTGCCCTCTAGCCATCCCTGCTTAGCCATTTGGCACTTCCTGTCGATATCATTTTTGAGACGTTTGTATTCCTTTTCGCCTGCTTCATTTACTGCATTTTTATATTTTCTCCTTTCATCAATTAAATTCAATATATCTTCTGTTACCCAGGGATTTCTACTAGCCCTCGTCTTTTTACCTACTTGTTCCTCTGCTGCCTTCACTACTTCATCCCTCAAAGCTTCCCATTCTTCTTCTACTGTATTTCTTTCCCCCATTCCTGTCAACTGTTCCCTTATGCTGTCCCTGAAACTCTGCACAACCTCTGGTTTAGTCAGTTTATCCAGGTCCCATCTCCTTAAATTCCCACCTTTTTGCAGTTTCTTCAGTTTTAATCTACAGTTCATAACCAATAGATTGTGGTCAGAGTCCACATCTGCCCCTGGAAATGTCTTACAATTTAAAACCTGGTTCCTAAATCTCTGTCTTACCATTGTATAATCTATCTGATACCTTTTAGTATCTCCAGAGTTCTTCCATGTATACAACCTTCTTTCATGATTCTTAAACCAAGTGTTAGTTATGATTATGTTGTGCTCTGTGCAAAATTCGACCAGGCGGCTTCCTCTTTCATTTCTGTCCCCCAATCCATATTCACCTACTATGTTTCCTTCTCTCCCTTTTCCTACACTCGAATTCCAGTCACCCATGACTATTAAATTTTCGTCACCCTTCACTATTTGAATAATTTCTTTTATCTCCTCATACATTTCATCAATTTCTTCGTCATCTGCAGAGCTAGTTGGCATATAAACTTGTACTACTGTAGTAGGCGTGGGCTTCGTGTCTATCTTGGCCACAATAATGCGTTCACTATGCTGTTTGTAGTAGCTTACCCATACTCCTATTTTTTTTATTCATTATTAAACCTACTCCTGCATTACCCCTATTTGATTATGTATTTATAACCCTGTATTCACCTGACCAAAAGTCTTGTTCCTCCTGCCACCGAAATTCACTAATTCCCACTATATCTAACTTTAACCTATCCATTTCCCTTTTTAAATTTTCTAACCTACCTGCCCGATTAAGGGATCTGACATTCCACATTCCAATCTGTAGAACGCCAGTTTTCTTTCTGTTGATAACAACGTCCTCCTGAGTAGTCCCCGCCTGGAGATCCGAATGGGGGACTATTTTACCTCCGGAATATTTTACCCAAGAGGACGCCATCATCATTTAATCATACAGTAAAGCTGCATGCCCTTGGGAAAAATTACGGCTGTAGTTTCCCCTTGCTTTCAGCCATTCGCAGTACCAGAAAAGCAAGGCTATTTTGGTTAGTGTTACAAGGCCAGAGCAGTCAATCATCCAGACTGTTGCCCCTGCAACTATTGAAAAGGCTGCTGCCCCTCTTCAGGAACCACACGTTTGTCTGGCCTCTCAACAGATACCCCTCCGTTGTGGTTGCACCTACAGTACGGCTATCTCTATCGATGAGGCACGCAAGCCTCCCCACCAATGCGAAGGTCCGTGGTTCATGCGTCGTGATATAATCGTGTAGCTGTCAAAGAAACAAAACGCTAAGAAAGTACTTTAAATCCAGAATGTATTCTCAAGTAAACCAAAATGTTGCATTAAAGTCTCGTCAGCAGTACTGGTATATGCTCTAAGTATGTGAGCCTTATAGTCGTTGCGTAATTGCGCAACTAACAAGCAAGAATGTACACACAATAACACTGTATCGTCACTATAACAATGTATTCGTAATTACTGTTTAAATAAGTTCTCTTGGTTCTTGACTGGATATTTGACTTCAAACATTGTTGCATATTAACAGATTCAAAGTCTGACAAAGCATACGTGATGTGAAAAATTTTATAACAAAGACTAAGTCAAAAATCAGATTAACTCTCAATAAACGGTTTTACATGTGAAATGTGGTGCAATCCTTTACTCTTCCTAGTACGCAGAGTTTCAACTTCAACGCAATTATCATGTGGTATACGTCTGATTCTGTAAGGTCCATTGTAAACCAGAAAGAATTTGTGACTCAAGTGTTTCTTCTTATGTGACAGTGAATGAGCTTTAATGAGAACTTTCTGACCAATATAAAATTTCTTTGCATTTACTTTACCGTGTAGTTTTCTCCTTTTGTTTGCTGCAGAATTTATATTTTTAATAGCCAAATCAATTATGTCTTTGTGTCGAAGTTTACGTGTATTCGGGTAAGGTACAAGCTCTCTGATTCTGTTTGGTGGTTCTTCATTCTTCAGTACAAGAATAGGTGGTAAAGCATTGGAGTCATGAGGCATTTCATTCAGCACGTTTTGAAATAAGTGTAAATATCTGTCTCAATACTGATGCTTTCTGTGACAAAGTCTGCAAAGCTTGTTGATTTCTTTCACAATCCGTTCAGATGGGTTACAGTGTGGCGAGTACAATGAAATAAAAACAGGTTTGATTTTATGATTCCGAAGCATGCGTGACCAAACAGCAGACCTGAATTACGGTCCGTTATCTGAAATGACTTTACTAACGCGTCCAACTTCAATTAAGAAATTTTTAACAAAGGAGTTGGATACAGACCGTCCAGTGGCTTTACGTAACGGTGTGAAAGAAACAAATTTTTAAGTAAGCTCAACAGCGACTAGAACGTACGAAAATCCATTTGATGTTCTGACAAGGGGTCCCAAGAGATCAACAGCAGCAAATTCTTTTAATTTAGAAGGAATGATAGGAAACAACGGAGCTCGATGAAAGATAGTAGATGGTTTAGCCTTTTGACAACGTTTGCAAATAGACAACACACTTCGAATGCTCTTTTCCATATTGTTAAAATAACAAGTCGTTCGAAGAATATGATAACATTTTCGTGGACCAAAATGTGCGTAGCTGAAATGAATGTACCAGATGAGCTTATTAACAAAATCGTCTGGAATACAAAGTACCCATAGCTTGTCATCAACAGTGCAGCGTTTGAAGAGTATGTTGTTTCTAACCAGATAATAATGCCGAATCTGAGTGTGTGTCTTTTCATGCCATTTACTTTTGATGTCTTTCCAAATCGGATCTTTATCTTGTTCATGAGCAATGTCCTTTAAAGATGTGGTGATGAAGTTTTCAAAGGCGACTTTCTGAATGTAAAGAATACTGAAATTTTTCTCGAGGTTGCCTTCTGTGTTACTTTTCTCAAGCCCAGCCGGTGCGCGTGACAGTGCGTCCACAACAATGTTCTCTTTGCCGGGAATGTAGACTATTGTGAAGTGGAATTCTTGCAGAAACAATGCCCAACGTTTTAAACTGTCATGATTTAATTTTGAAGACATAAGAAATTGTAATGCACGATGATCACTGTATACTTTTACGTGCTTGCCAGAAAGAAAGAAACGGAATTTGTTAAATGCCCAAACGATAGCTAAAGCTTCTAATTCAGTAACGGAATAATTTTTTTCAGATTTTGTTAGCACTCGGCTAGCAAAAGCAATGGTTTTCTGAACTGTAGTGCCATTTTCTATGGCTTCTTGAAATAAATGGGCACCAAGACCAACTTTAGAAGAATCCGTGCTAAGGCAGAATTTTTGTGACAGATCTGGATGAGCTGGTATTGGCGCGTCAAGTAGCGCTTCTTTCAAAGAGTTGCATTCCAACTGTGCCTGTTCGTCCCAGTTCCAAATAGTATTTTTTCCAGTGAGAGAACAAAGTTTTGGTGTAACTAGAATTTGCATATTCAGAAAACGACGGTAAAAATTTACGAGACCTAGAAAACTGCGAACTTGATTTTTTGTGGATGGAACTGGAATGGCTCTGATTGCTTCTAACTTTTCAGGATCCAGCTGAATGCCTTCAGAAGAAATAATATGTCCCAAAAACCTCACCTTTGACCTACCGAATTCAGACTTTTCCAAGTTAACTGTAATTCCAGATTCTGCAAAAATACGGAACAAACTGTTGAGGATGCGATTATGTTGTTCCCATGAGGCTTCTGCTATCTGTCAGAATATCGTCCACATATAAGATGATGTGACGTTTTAAGAACTCAGGTAATATGGAATTTAGCCCACGAATGAATGCTGCCAAAGAAATGTTAAAAAACCAAAAGGAAGTTTCCGAAACTGATAACAATCGGCGAAACAAAGGAAAGCTGTGTATTTTCTACATTCTGGATGAAGTTCGATCTGATAAAAGCTGGATCTGAGATCAATGGAAGACAACACTTTTACACCATTAAAATTTTGAAGAAGTTCTTCCAACATTTGCGACCTGTCTGTTTCAGGGATGATGATAGTATTGATTTGTCTCGAATCTAAGACAAGCCTGATTGATCCATTTTTCTTCTCAACAACATGTAATGGATTGTTGTATGAGCTCACTGCAGGCTCAATAATGCCCTCGTCAAGCATAGATTGTATCTCTGTTCTAACACTGTCCCTATAATGTGCCGGAATTACGTATTGTCTAACACAAAATTTAGTATGCTCACGAACACGAAATTGGTATTGAAATCCCTTGATTGTTCCCGTTTTGTGAGTAAAAACTGTGGAATGTGCTTGTAAAATCTCAAAAAGGTCCTGCCTATCAGTGTCATTGCAATTCTCAATTGTTTGAATTTTATTCTGAATTAACTCATTAGTATCAAATATGCCGTTGACATCATCCCTGTCAGTACTTGCAGAGTTATTGTTAGTGTCTAGTTCTGTCTAAAACTCCGAACTGTTGTCTAACAGAAGGTAAAGCCGATTAATTTCTTCACCCTTAACTACTATGGTCATTCACAGGAACACAATTACTATGGAGGCGTCTCACAGACCGCATTTTTACATTTTATATATCAAACCAGAATTTTGCTGAATATATATAGTTTCTTGACTTCCAGTCATTCATTACACTTCTTAGAGGTGGCTTTTGTAGAAATTTGATTTTTTTTAAACACTGCGGTATTTTAAACACTTCGGCAATTAAAACAAAGCGAATCTGGAGTATATTTTTATTTTATGAGTTACGAAAATAATAGCAAATAGTTAGCTCTCTACTCACACATAGATTTTCATCAGAGGGATTATGTTACAAACTGGCAATATAACTAGGTGGAAAAATCCGACACGACTTACGATAAATTGTGTGCGAAGTCAGCTTTCAGTTTACGACTCACTTTGCAATGTAGAGCGAATATTTCAGTCCATAAGTCTATGAATGGAGAAACTTTGCCACCATTTTACTTCTAAAATTACAAGTAAAAACTAAATACTTGTTCTCATGTACCACTGAACCATACTTTAGTCGATTTCCACCTGCAAACACTTCACGCAGACATGCCTGGTACACTCCAAACAAATCACTACACCACGCTGTTGACGTGGATACCTTGTTTTCCTCTTCAGACAAGGAGGGCAAAGGTGCACGTTTTTCGAGTTTCGAATTATTCCTTCGGTGTCTGAGGCTCATTTTGCAAGTGAAGACATATGTCTCACATAGCACATGTTCCACAGAAGGCCCAGCTTTCCCCGCCATAGAGAAACAGCAGCATGCAATAAAAACGTGGCACGCAAACACTATGGTACGTCTGTGAGACCTCTCAAGGCTAATAATTATGAAACAAAGAGCAGCAACAATGCAAGAATGCTGGCACGTGTAGTTTGACAGCCAATAGGAAGGTACATGGAAGAGTCCATTTGGTTTTGCAGGGGTGTGAGAAATATCTCGACACAAAAATTAGTAGCGGTCTGAGAGACGGTCGATAGTAGTTAAGGGTTCATCATGGTTTGAGAGCCAATCTTCAAATTTCAAAGCTGTTGACTACCTTCTTTCTCTAAACTTATTTCAGCATCGTGAAAGTTTAAGATTGCTTTGTATTCATTCAAAAAGTCTATTCCCAATATAATTTCCATCGTCAATAATGGAACAATAAGAAAGTTCATAGAATTCTTTTGTCAAAGCCACAGCTTCTCTAAGTTGGTTTGTTGGCGTACATCTACACTTTTACCAACGATTGCACCTTGTAATTTAATCTTACGTAACGGAAGTGTGGGGCAATCGTTCGATTTATTGCATTTGCTAAAGGCTGTTTCATTAATTACTGAAATGGGACTGCCAGAGTCAAGTACTGCCGTAAATTTTACGTCATTTACTGTAATGTGAATCACAGGATATGCAATGTTGCTATGTTTTACGTCATGTTCCTGGAGTAAGATGTCCCTAATGTCTTCCATTTTTACGTAATTACTAGCCACGGCAGCTATGTCTTCAGCTTCATAAGTACGTTTTGTGGCTGCCAGCGGTGTGAGTCATTGCCTATTGTCTCTTTGATGTCACGCATTGTTATTGGGATTTGGAAATCTAACTTCTACAAATTCACCTTGTCGAGAGAGCCCTGCCCCGTTTGAATCACGCCAGTTCTGATGGAATTTAGGTCTGTCGTTCTGTCGGTAGTTTACATAGTTTCTTGTTTGTAGGTCATGTGGTCGAGAATTTCTCCCGGAGTCGTAACTGCGCTGTGGACCGTTGCGTCTGAAGTTATTCTATCTCCTTTTATAATAATTATTTTGGTTCCCATATTGTCTGTTTCTCTCATTGTCTCTGTGATAGCCATTACCGTGGAGAGGTGATCTTTCCCTGTAATTATTACTACTCTGCCATCGATGTCAGATTTTGTCTCTCATATTTTAAAAATATTTATCTTCTCATCTGTCTCCCACTTTTAAACGAAACAGCTGCCTCGTGCAGACAGCAACAAAAGGAAGTATTTGACATTTTAGCATTTGTTCTGTTTCCAGATTTTTCTGTTTTATTTCTTCTGGTTCCAAAAGCTCTTTCTCAAAGACAGTACCTATTTTTATTTTATTTTAGTAGACATGATGTGAACAGCAGTGAGTGAACCATGTCAGTATACCTGTCTGCGCTCACTGGAGTTTCATTGCTTTCCACAGAATCAAGAACAGTATCTAAATGTACTGGATCATTTTCATAACTTCCTGATATCTGCATTTAATAGTTTACACTGAAGCAGCATTCTCTGGAAACATTAGGAATCCTCTTCAATTTGCTCTTGAATAAATACCCCAAAGATCTCCATTATTTCTGATATAAAACTTTATATATATATATACACACACACAGGGTGTCCCAGCTATCTTGTCCACCCAAAATATCTCTGGAACAATAACAGCTATTGGAAAACGACTTTCACCGGTATCAATGTAGGGCTGGGGCCCATGAATGTTCATATTTGGAAACATTCTAAAGCGAAAGCATATGTGTTTTTTAACACAAACTTATGTTTTTCTAAGTGGACCTCCTATATTTTTTCTTCAGCAATCCATAGCATGACAAAGCATATACACAATGACGTTGATTGCATCGCAATATTCCCATTACATCCCGAGATATTAAGACGCTAAGTTGACGCTTGAAACACCCGACATGCGCTGTTAGCGCACGTTCTGAGGCTCAGGCGTGAACCCCATGCTGCCCGTAATCGCGATGTGATTGACATGCGTAATCACACTTCCATACTTATCAAGAGGTCCGAAACGAATAATACAGTCTGTTGCCATCCTGCATTAACGTCGTACATTCCAGCAGGTATTTATCCCATAGGCTAGGGGTGATGCGGTTCTGTAACATATCTGTGTACCGCAACGATAGTCACAAAGTTAACTTCGCTTATCGTTAATCCGTTACTAAAAAGGTAATGCCGTTCAACGTTAAAACTTTACTTTACTGTAGATCTAGTGCAAGTGACAGTTAATCATTCACTCGTAATAGTAAAATTCATGTTGATGGTTTTAGTGAAACGAGCAAGTGGACTAAAAGTTTTACCGTTGTTTAGGTAAAAACGTTTTGATTTGGGAAGTTCAGGTAGGACATAGAAGATGAATGTAAACATGTTTAACCAATTAGTTTTATTATCACATAATTATCAATGTTATGTTTATCTAATGTGTTAAATGACAAATTGTTGCAAACAAATGTTTCTTAACATCAGTGGGTAAAATGGCCCTTTGTAGAAACTTCCACTGTGATATCAGCACTACATACTAAACATAGCGTTCACTTCTCATGCTCAAAGTGATGCCCACTGGCTTGCATACATAGGGTCACTCTGCAGATGAAGGATGCCCTACTTCGTGCTACTGTTTCCTCTTTGATGGCTGTACAAGCATCAATAATGCGTTGCTTCATGTCCTCCGGTGTTGTTGGTTCATGTTGGTAAACAGCATCCTTCACTGCTCCCCAAAGAAGCTGTGTCAGGTCCGGAGATCGGGCAGGCCACCTAACTGGGCCACCTCGTCCAATCCACCTACCAGGGAACTTACGGTTCAGAAGTCGTCGTGCTCGTAAGGTGTTATGTGCAGGGCATCCATCATGCTGATACCACACAACCATTCTCCGGCTCAGAGGTATGGTGTCCAAGAGAACAGGAAGATTGTGTCGTATAAATCTGGAGTATTGTCTGCCATTTATAAAGAAAGGTCCGATAATGGTATCTCCAATAATCCCACACCAAACATTAACTTTCCACGAACGTTGATGCTCTACCAGACGGAGCCATTTTGGATTGTCTGCGGACCAATAATGCATATTCCTCATATTGACAATTCCTTTGTTGGAGAATGATGCCTCGTTGGTAAAGAGAACATCTGCAAAAAAATTTGGATTAGTCAGAAGTTTTTGCTGAGCCCACCGACAAAATGTTACCCTATTACGGAAGTCATTTCCATGACGATCCTGGTGTAAATGAACATTGTAAGGATGAAATTTATGACGTTTAAGAATACGCTGTGCACTTGATTTCGACACACCAACTTCACGTTCAATTTGACGTGTGCTGATTTGAGGATTCACAGCTATGGTAGCGAGCACAGCAACCTCAGCACGTTCATCTGTGCGTGTTCTAGGACGATGTCGAGGTCTTGGATTTAAGCTTCCCGTTTCACGTAGACAAGATGTGAGACGACCAAAGATCCGGCGCGAAGGCTATGGCTTGTCAGGGAATCGTCTTCCGTACAGTTGTTCTGCCTGAACAGCATTTCGTCCACCTACAACAGGGTACAGTACAGGTATGTAAAGTAGGGTAGAAAACAGACATATTAACTTAATAATCATAATGTTCGCTAACAGTACTATCAACAAACAAGCAATCTCATAACGTATTTCCCTTCAACGTACATTCTCCATAGATCAGCAGCATTTCTACCATATCTTCATGTGGGTACATTATACTGTACAGTATAAGTTCCACAACACAACGTTTATTCACAATGTGTACTACCTCCGTGCCGTCACTAGATTACTCTGATGCACGACTACACTGGCAAGCGGTGTACTGCACACCAAAGCAACAAGAAATGGGATGCTCGGAGGGTGGTGGAGTACAGGAGTTTGCATGGGTCGCACATCATAAACAAGGCAAAGTGGTAACTGTGGCAGTAGTGGGATCTACGTTGGACACTTGACTAGGTAGAGCCAGGCCCTGCGCGACAGGCACAGTGGGTCATATAACGCATTAGATAAACCTTATTTTGGGTGTGCAGGATAAATAAGACAACCTGACGGGTGTACACTGATCGGTACTGGTTCATTTTGTGTATGTAGATACGTAAGACGTGCAAGAGCGAAACCATTATGTGCTTATGAGAGTTGATCGCAGCAGACCGTATTATTCGTTTCGGACCTCTTGATAAGTATGGAGGTGTGTTTACACATGTCAATCACATAGCGATTACGGGCAGCATGGGGTTCACGCCTGAGCCTCAGGATGTGCGCTAGCAGCGCATGTCGGGTGTTTCAAGCGTCAACTTAGCGTCTTAATATCTCAGGATGTAATGGGAATATTGCGATGCAATCAACGCCATTGTGTATGTGCTTTGTCATGCTATGGATTGCTAAAGAAAAAATATAGGAGGTCCATTTAAAAAAACATAAGTTTGTGTTAAAAAACACATATGCTTTCGGTTTAGAAGATTTCCAAATATGTAAATTCATGGTCCCCAGCCCTACACTGATACCGGTGAAAGTCGTTTTCCAATAGCTGTTATTGTTCCAGAGATATTATGGGTGGACAAGATAGCTGGAACACCCTGTATATATATATGGGTAACTGAAAATTTCCTCTAGTCTTTGGAGTTAAACACTGATATGATATGTTCATTTCAATTGCCCATAATATACTCAAATTTACATAACAATAAAAGTTACTGGTGCTCCACATCTTGCAAAATGGTGGAGCGAAATTTAATCATCCCCATTCTTCCAAACTACTCAAACTTACAAAATTTCAGAACAACATACAATCTCTTCCCATTTTCATAATGAAGGTACAGTAACAAACAAATGATATGAAGCCAATAGATAGTGATTGTTAAGAGACTGACTACACAACAAAACCGAAAACAAAGAGCAGGATAGGAGCATAATGTTTCTATATAATGAGAATTAAAATAGGTACTTCATGAGTCTCAAGACCCCACAACCACCTCAAGAAAAACTTAAGAGAAGGTGCTCTACTCAGCCAAGTTGTTCATTTGAGAAACTGCCCATTTAGGTACATATCAGCTGTCTGAAGTATTATGTAAATGCCTTAAGCATGGAAAAAAATAATTGGATAGTATTAATGAAACAATGCAAAATCAAGGATGGAATGTAACAATATTATGAAACAGAAAGTTACCACTCGCTATGTAGCAGAGATGCTGAGTCACAGATTGGCACAACAGTCCTTTTTGTAGAACCTATCTAAGACTCAACACTCCACTATATGGTGATTTGGATAGTATTCTTATTTTGTAGAGCAGCATACACTTTCAATCAATGATAAATTTGTAGTAACAGATCAAATATTAGCTGCTGGACACCAGGTCAAAATTCAATCCCAGCAAACAAAGATGAGAGGAGGATTACTGGGTAGGTTGCACCAATAATCACACCCATTTGGCAATATTTCATTTATTAACCTTAATGCTTAGAGTCCAAAGATGAATGCATATCAAAGTTGGTGTCTATTTCATCGGGGCCACATAGCACCCCCCCCCCCCTCGCTGTACAGAGTATTCTTGTGAGGCCGGGGGGGGGGGGGGAGGGAGGGTGACTATGGCGTCGGCAGGGGTGGTCCACTAGCCGGACCATGGTCAGCTCAACAGCATCGTCTCGTCGGGGAGCTGTGTGGGTAGATGTCATGAAGGAAGGTTCGGCCACTGAACCTGGAAGTCGTCGAAGCGAGCTGAGCGTCGTACTGGGCATGCTGGTAGTGCAGCGACAGGTAGGCCGGTGGTTTGCGGGTGGAATGGAGCCACAACGACGATGTCTCTGGTGGGCGTGGCGAACACACGAAGCATGTCCAGGTCGACATCGGGCGAGAGGGGAACATTTCACCAGGTGGCAGGGAATGGCGCAAGTTGTGTCATGAGCACTGGATGAAGAGAAACACATGACGAACAGTGTATAATCGTGCAGTATTATTGAGATGTCGTGGCTCAAATGGCTCTGAGCGCTATGGGACTTAACATCTGTGGTCATCAGTCCCCTAGAACTTAGAACTACTTAAACCTAACTAACCTAAGGACATCACACACATCCATGCCCGAGGCAGGATTAGAACCTGCGACCGTAGCGGTCACACGGTTCCAGACTGAAGTGCCTAGAACCGCACGGCCACAACGGCCAGCGAAATGTCGTGGATTATGTCCGGGGAGACAGGCACAAACACCTCGAGTGAGGGCACATTCAAGACGGGGGCGTGAGAAACCTCGACAGGGCGAGGCAGGCGATGGTGGAGAGGTAAAAGGGACCGGCGAAGCGTCCGGCGGCGAGGGCGTGATCGTAGGTAAGCTCGAAGTGGGGAGCATGTGCTCACTCGACAGAGTGTGTGAGACCGGAGTAGACGGCGAGGTCGCAGGAAAGCTCGACGATTGGAGCTGGAAGTTACTCGACCGAGTGTGTAAGTCCGACATGGAGGGAGTGGTCGGAGCGTCGTGAGCCACAACAGTGAGTGACGTGGTCGTGGCCTGAAGGGGTTAGAAGAAGGCTTGACATGAGCAGGCTTACGTCTGTTGAGAGACTGTAACAGCTGAATCTTTCATCTGGATGTCATAGGTGTTGGCTGAGCGCCGGAGAACTCGGCACGGACCGGTATATGGAGGTTGGAGGGGTGTACGGACAGTGTCATCTCAGAGCATGATGTACTCGCAATTGTCCAGAGATTTCGGGACGTGAATCTTAGGGCGGGAGTGGCTGGCGGGCGGAGGGATATAGAGGTTGATGGAGTGGCGTCTGACTCGGTCCAAGAAGGAAGGTAAGTCAGACTGAGGGAGAGAAGTGGAAGGGCTTCTAAGTCCGCCAGCGAGAACAATGTTCTGGCCGTATAAGAACTCGGCTATTGTCCCTTTGAGATCTTCCTTATAAATTGCATGAATGCTGAGTAGCACAAGGGGAAGGGCCTCCATCCACAGAGAGTCGTGGCATCAAAAAGCCACCTTTGCAGGTGATATGCTGTGGTACGGATGCGCCAGATGCCGCAAATGTTAAAAATCCCGTTGAACAGGGCCGACTCAAATTGTCTGCCCTGCCCTGGTCAGTCGTGATGATAGGTGGACATCCGAAAAGCGATACCCATGACTCGACGAAATCTCGAGCAACAGTTTCTGCCGTAGTATTGGGGAGGGGGACAGCCTCAACCCAGTGAGTTGTTCGGTCGATAGACGAGAGAACACAACGAAAGCCGTTAGAGGGGGAGAGTGGCCCGACAATGTCAATACGAATATGCTGGAAACGCCTAGGGATCGAAAAGGCGCTGAGGGGGGGGTGAAGTGTGCTTGTGTACTTTGCAGCGTTGGCACGCAACGCAGGAGCGTGCCCATTGCTGGCAGTCCTTGTTGACATTTCTCCATACAGGTGGGTGGACGCACGAACACTGGGGTGGGCTAAATTATGCAATGCGTTGAAGACAGCTCGACGGAGCATGGTTGGGATGAGGGGGCGTAAGGTGCCCGTACTGTCGTAGCACCAGATCTCACCAGAAATGCCAGGGAAGGTGGTGCAGACAAAGTGTAGTGAAGAAGTAGTCTGAAATCAGGTTTTGTGTTTCCCCATCAGTGGGTTGGAGGTTAGGCAGTTCAGAGGGGTCTAACAGCGAATGGACAGCGTTGACTCGTGAAAGGAAGTCAGCAACTATATTGTCAGCACCCTTTATGTGTCTGACATCGTTAGTGAACTGAGATATGAAGTCCATGTATCTGAAGCAGCGAGGAGGCGGGTCAGCTGGCGGGTTTGTAATGGCCGCAGCCAGGGCGTCCCTCAACGTCAGTCTTAAAATGCTTAATCGCTTCGTAGATCGCGAGCAACTCCCTGTCAAACGCAGAATATTTCCGTTGTGCATTGGTGAGCTTGTGCGAGAAGAACTGCAGAGGCGAAGTTTGGCCGTTGATTGTCTGGCTAATGACAGCGCCGATGGCAGTATCGCTCGCGTCTGTGATGATGAAAAGCTGCGCATTGGGATGAGGATGCGCGATGGTGCAGGCCTCAGCAAGTACATTTTTGAGGGCAGTGAAAGAGTCAGTCATAGCAGGGGTCTATGGAACGGGCCGAGATCCGGAAGTGTTGGTGCCTGCCAAGGCGTCCGTCAATGGAGCCTGAATCTCTGCAGCCCAAGGTAGATGACGGCAATAATAATTAACCATCCCCAGAAAGCGTTGGAGCTCTTTGAATGACGCAGGTCTGGGTAGGTTTAGTATTGTTTGTACTTTCTCAGGGGGCAGTGAAATCCTGTCGGCAGAGACCCGAAAACCAAGAAAAGTAACAGTGGGTTGATGTAGCTGCAATTTGTCCTGGTTGGTCTCGATGCCTGCTGCCGCGAGAGTGTTCATAACAGTTTGCACATGTCAAATGATGTCATCGATGGAGGAGCAGAACACAAGAATGTCATCAAGATAAGCAAAGCAGAATTTTAGGTTGAATAACACTTCGTTGATGGAGCATTGCCAGGTCTGGGTTGCGTTTTTCAGAGAGGAGAGGGCGTGACCTTGGGCGGAGCCAGTGACGTCCCAGTTGCTTGTTTACTGCTTCCTGGAATGAGCAGAATGGTCGGCACAGTACGGCCCCGGCCGCGTCCGGCCGCAGGACGATGAGCCTGAACCTGAGACTTGTCAGGTAGGCAGTGGCTGGCGAAATAGAGCAGTGATGCATCGTGTAGCTTGTCAGCAATAGTCATTCTTTGCTCGACAGGTTCAGGAGGCCTTTCAGCCCAAGCAAAGCAGATGTGAGGAGATAGTTTATCTGACCAGATGGCGAGGAGTGCTGTGTCAGAGAATAGATCGGCGCTGACCAGGGCACGTAGCTGTCTCCAGAGCTGGGAATGTTTGTCGTTGCCTAGTTGCTCGATGTGGAGCACTTGCCGTGTTGCTGCCTCAGTTGAGCACGCAAGCCAACGTAGAACTGTCTTTTTGGCCAGAGTGTACTGGGTAGATGAGTCCAGGGCGTCGACCAGGTCAGCAATCAAGTACTCCTGGTCGTGCAGGTGGGTGATGAGGCACAGAAACCTGGTTGACTCGTCGAGTTTGTAATACTCGAACACTTTGTCCACAATTTTGAACCAGGTTGTTGCTCTGTCGGGATTAAACGGCGGCAGCGTCGGTAAGCGTTGTAGAATGTTCAGAAGAACAGGTTGAGTTGAGTTCGTCAGGGCACTGCCTGAATCAAGCTATTGTTGCTGTAGTATTCCAGGAGAGTGTGCCTCCAGGGGATGTGGCAACAACGGCTGTTCGGGTGGCAGCGTGAAGGTGGCATGTGGTTGGGCGCGATCCGTCGCGACGCGGAAGCCCGACATGGGTGAGACACCGTAATGCGTCGATTGCGGTTGCAGAAGCTCAACACATTGCAGGTGTGAACGGATTGACGCGTCACGGAAGACTGACGCAGATGAGGCACCGAGATGTGCCGAGAACAGTAGCGGAACCTCGACTGTAGCCAGTACGGGGGTGACAGGTGAAAAAAGTTCAAAGTTTGAGAATGTATGTTAGTCCATGGAAAGCTCAACGTATGATCAGAGCTGGGGCCACCTGTGTTGCAGGGAGGCCAGAGGTGCGGGCTGTCCAGAAGCACAGTGTGGGAAATGATGTTGAACGTGGGACGGAATGTGTGAATGTTCACTGTTCATAGTCACTCCACTCAAAACAGTGTGCAGATAAGGTGAATGCCGTGGCACAAAACACTGAGGCATAGCAGTGGGATGGAGGTGGAGCTCAGGCACAGATAACAAGTTATTGCTCCTGTTGCAGGCTGAGGTATGGAAGTAGGAAGGCATGTGCTGATGCCGAACCGAGGCAGGCGCGGGAGTGGTCGGATGCTGAGGAGGTACACCTGTGAACGAAGCAGTTCTGGCCACGTGGCAGGTATCCACGTGGTACTGCATGTATTGCGGCGTGGTAAATCGTTGTCGTGGCAGTAGTAGGATGCCTGACGAAGCATTTGCAGAAATCGGCATTGGTCCCACACTGCACGGAGATCCGTAAGAGGTAACTGCACAGTCTTTGAGGGAGGGCACATGTGGCGGGAAAAAAGGCGTTAAATAGCCGGAATCATGCGCACTCCTAACCTCACTTATTGTTGCAGGCTCGAAAACGTGCGGCGAAATCATCGATGAGAGGCATCGTGTTGCAGTCCTGGCAGGTGTACATCGCCCGCAACACGATGCATGTCGATCACAACATCCGGCGTTAGGCGTTGGGCCAAATTCATTGTTCAAATGCTGTGTTGATGTAATACACGCGAAAATAACCAACACGGAGGTCGCGGAAACAGCAAAACGGCGAAAACAGAAGACATTACATCTCGGGGTCACCAGTGAGGAGGATTACCGGGTTGGTTGCACCAATAATCACACCCATTTAGCAATAGGTCGTTTATTAACCTTAACACATACAAGGCTCACATAGAACTGAACTGAACATGGCGAGACAGCCAAAGATAATGCTTAGAGTCCAAAGATGAATGTATATCGATGTTGGTGTCAATTTCATCAGCGCCACAGACGTAAAAAATTATGTGAACAAGAGTGTCCTCAACATAAAGGTTTGTTTGAAGACCATAGTTCTTTACTTACAATTGTGTTTCTGATGATCATATGCTCTAACCATCCTCAGACACTTTTAACTGACTTACTCGATCAGTTATAAGGGAATCTAGAGTTTAACAAGGATTTCGAAATTCAGAGCAGTTAAAAGTTTCTCACATAAGCAAGTCCTTGCAAAAGTGAAAGAAATTATATGTGACAGAAAAAATTACTAGAAGTGACCTGAGGGGGGGGGGGGGGGATTCATTTCCATGCCTTTATATTTGTAGTGTGGCGCCTCGAAACACACAGAAAAACTCCATAAGAATAATGTCACTTCAGTTATAGAACTGGAGGATATGAGCTTAGCCAGTTTTCATATCTTAGCCGTTCACGGGCGCACTGTTTGAATAAAAAACGTTCATCACTAAACACAACGTGAACGGAGGAGCACAACCGGAGAAACACTGAAGCACTGATGTGAAGAGACACCTGAGCAGTGTCAACGCTCTCTGGCACATGAAGATGCACTATTATGCACAGTCATGGACCTTCCAAAGCGAAGAGGTGTGGGTAGGAGAAAGAGGGGGAGAGGGTGTTGATGCCAGTGGGAGAGGAGAAGGGAGGGGAGGGGAAAGGGTAGAGGGGGTTGTGGAAGCCTGGGGGGATGGGAGGGAGGGAGGAAGAGAGGAGGGAGAGAATGGAGAGAGGGTGCCCTGGAAGAAAAACACAGGGAGAGGAAGGGGAGGATCGCAGTTGATAGAAGGAATAGATGGAGGGGAGGAGGGCATCATCAGGGAGGGGGAGTTAGCGGAAGCCACCTTGGGCTGTGGAGTGTGGAGAGATGGAGAGCAGGTGGGATGTGGAAGTACAGGTGCGGCAGTGGATGGGACTGGGAAAGGATGGGAGTGATAAGTGGGTGAGGGGGATCAAGTTTGCAGGAGGTGTAAAGGATCCGAATCCATTCGAGGAAAAGGAGGAGGTGTGGGAACGGAATTAAGTCATACAGGATCCACATGGGGAAGGGGAGGTGGATGCGATAGGCGAGGCTGAGCGCACGGCATTCCAGTAATTGAAGGGATAGGTAGGAGGGGCAGCGATCCAGGTGGTATGGGCATAGCAGAGGATAGTGCGGATAAGGAATTTATAGGTGTGGAGGACGGTGGAGGGGTCCAGACCCCATGTGTGGCCAGAAAGGAGCTTGAGGAGGTGGAGTTGGGAGCCTGCCTTGGCTTGGATCGTCTGGTGATGGGGAGGGGGGGATCCAGAAGAGCCAATGGTCAAGGGTGACACCAAGGTATGTGAGGGTGGGGATGAGGTTGATAGGACGGCCATAGATAGTGAAATACAAATCGAGGAGACGGAAGGAAGGGGTGGTTTTGCCTACAATGATCGCCTGGGTCTTGGAAGGATTGGCCTTGAGCAGCCACTGGTTACACCAAGTGGGGAACCGGTCAAGATGGGATTGGAGAAGGTGCTGGGAGCATTGCAGGGTGGGGGCAAGGGCAAGGAAGGCGGTGTCATCAGCATACTGGAGAAGGTGTAAGGGAGGTGAAGGCAGTGTTATGTCTGCCATGTAAAGAAGGTAGAGAAGGCGGGAGAGATCGGAAACTTGGGGCACACTGGCAGAGGGATAGAAGGTGTAGGAATCCGTGTTATGGATGGTGACATAGGAAGGACGGTAGGAAAGAAAGGAGGCGTTCAGACGGACGTAGTTAATAGGGAGGGCGAAGGTTTGGAGGTGTAAGAGGGGACCAGAATGCCATACATGATCATAGGCACGTTCGCGGTCAAGGGAGAGGAAGATGGCGGAGCGACGGGAGTTGAGTTGTTCGGAGAGGAAGTGAGTGAGGTGAAGGAGAAGGTCATTGGCAGAGAAGGATGGTCGAAAACCACACTGGGTAGCAGGAAGGGGGCGGTGCTGATGGAGATGCTGGTGGATGTGTCGGGAGAGGGTGGATTCCAGGACCTTGCTGAAGACCGAGGTGAAGCTGATGAGATGGTAGGAGGAAACAGTAGGTGGCGGGTTTGAGGAACATAAGGATCTGGGAGGTTTTCCACAGGTTGGGGTAGAAGCCGGTGGACAAGACCACATTATATAGTCTAGCCAGGGTGGAGAGGAAGGAGGCAGGAGTTTCATGGAGGTGACGATAGGCAACACGGTCGTGACCGGGGACAGTGTTGTGTTTCATGTGGAGTGTAGATATGATATCCTGAGTAAGTAATGTCCAAGTACTGGAAGCCAGGTGTGAGTGGAGGGGCAGAGGTGTCAGTTTGATTGCAGTCATCAGGGAAGAGGGAGTAATCGAACTGGGGATTGTCCGGGAGGGTAAAGCATCAGAGAGGTAAGAAGTAAAATGCTTGGCCTTACTGAGGTTATCAAGAAAGGGGTGGTCATTATGAAGGAGAGGGTAGAAGGGGGGTTTAGATCCAGTAAGGCGCCAGAAGGTTGACCAGTACTTACACAAGTTGATAGGTAGGGTAGCATTGAGACAGGTGCATGTCTGTCACCAGTCCCAGCATTTCTTGGCCGCGAGAAAGTTTTGGACATGTCACTGGAGTTGCCGGTGGCATTGTAGTCTGTCCCAGTCACATGTGTAAAGGAAGACGTAGTACAGACGGCGGGATTCACGGAGGAGAAGAGCGGCCTCTGGGGGTAAAGTGGGATGGTGTGGGTGGATGGCGATGGTAGGGATGTGGACCTCCACGGCCTCAGGCGAGGTCTGCTGGAGAAAGGAGGTGGCACGGGTAATGTCATCAGGGTGGTGGTAGGCGAAGGCGTGGCTATCGATCTGGGTAGTGAGGGTATCCCAGTAGGCATTCCAGTTGGCACGGGAATAATCAAGGACATATTTCGGGGGAGGGTCGATGCTAGGGTCGGGATGGGGGCGACGACCATCTGATACGGTGAGGAGGACAGGGAGATGGTCACTGCCAATAGGGTCGAGGACATCCACTGCTATGTGGCCAAGGAGGCTAGGGGAGGCCAGCATGACATCGGGAGTGGTATTGGATTTGGGGTGGGTGTATTGGGGAATGGGAAGAAGATCATCTTGGAGGGTGGAGAGGAACTGATACCACCGGCATAGCTGGGCGGCGGAACGACTATGGATGTTGAGGTTGGTGGCAATCACGTAGGAGGAGAAGGTATGGTCAATATGGGAAAGGAAGTCGAAAGGAATAGGGGCAGAGAAGCGGACACAGATGGTGGTGCAGGTAATGGTAAAGCCGGGAAAGGAGAGACTGAGGGTCAGGTGTTCCGTGGGGTCAGAAAGGAGGGGTTGGAGCCGAACAGGGATCTGGCAGTGGTGGCCAATGGCTACTCCACCACGTGCTATCAGGAGAGAGTTAACGGAGTGGTGAAGGAGGTAGGGTGATGTGTGGACAGTATGTTGGGGCTGGAGAAAGGTTTTGTTCAGGAGGAAGGTATCCACATGGTGGGTTGTAATGGTATGGATAAGGAGGTTCTTGTTAATGGGAAGGGAGTGGATGTTGTTGAAGAAGATACAGTGCTGTCGCGCCATGACAGGAACTTGGACGAGGGTGTCAAGACAGTAGTAGTAGGTGGCATACGTATTTATGTGGAAAACAGATCGAGTGGCGAGGGATATCTGCTGGAGGGTGTGGGGGCGCTGGAAAGGACGGACGTTTCGGAGGACGATGGTAACGAACCTGATGAAGGGAGTTGCCAGGAAGGGTGGGGGTATCCAGAGGGCGGACAGGGATGGTCAGTTCAGGAGTGGAGTGGGGGGGGGGGGTCGGGCTTTGCACTTCTGGGAGTAGGTGGGGTGAGGAAGGTTACAGGTGTTACCAGAAGGAGGGGACTGGAGGTTCGGACACTGCTAGAGGAAGTGCGCCTGTTTACAGTGCAGGGGCCTCGAGGCACTCATATGTTCGGTGTGCACTGTAACACAAACACCTCTGGCAGCGGATGGATTGGAGAGGGGAACGGGAGGGGTCAACTTTGTAGCGGCAATGAAACAGGATGGCTCCCTCTTTTAGGAGAAGGTCTATGGAGGGAGTGTGCTCAGTGAACACCCACATAAGGCGGATGGGGCCAGCAGGATTGTATGTCTGGCGGATGGCACGCAAATCCAGGTATGGGTGCGCGTTAAGCTCCGCCAACACCTCCTCCTCTGTTATCGTCAGACTAAGCTGAGTGATCACACCGGTGAGGGTCCGCGGGTGGCGAGGATGTGGGTGTGGGTAGGTGGAGAATAAGTGGTAGAAGAAGCTGGAGGTGGAGGGGTGAGATCCATGAGACCTTCAGGTGGGTCGTGAGGAACTGGGGGGCAAGGGTTTTCTTGGAGCTTGTGGATTGGGTGGGGTGGTGTTGGGGCGTTTCGTTGGATCAGGGTGGGAGGCGGATTGGGGGATGGGAGTTATAGGCAGGTGGCGGGGGGTGGAAGGCCCCATTGCTGTAGCTGGCAGTTGTGTTGTCGGTGGTGTTGGTGTCGGTGGCAGAGAAGCTGCAGCATGTACTGTGGCACTACGTGCCACAACCCGCACTGGGGTTGCTGATGCAGGAATGGCAGGGGAAGGAGGAAGGGGAGGGAAGGGATCAGGCCATGTAGAGGAAGTAGGTGTGGCTGCATGGGTGGAAGGGAGAGTGAACGAAGTGGGGGTAGGGATGGACATGAGGGGTGGGATGGACACAGGAGGGTTAGCCTGTGCACACCACCTAATGTGGTAGCTGAAGTAGAGGGAGAAGTGTAGACCACAGAGGTGGTGAGATTGGACATGGTAGAAGAGACTGAAACGACAAAAGACAAAGATGAAGAATAACACAAAGACACAGACGATGACTGTGTCCAGGAGGAGCCCACAGAAGAAGGCTGCTGCTAGGCTGCGATGGTGGGGAGGGGGCCGGGGCCCCGCCCTGCTGCTGCAACGGTGGAGGACGGGCGTCAGCTGCGGGCTGGCAGAGACGGCGGCAGTGGCAGCAGCAGCAGCGAGCACCAGGAGATGGCTACACGCCGACCAGTCAATGGCGGCGGCAGCGAGCACCAGGAGGCGGCGACCAGGCGGCGGCAGCGGCGGGCTCCGGGAGGCGGCGGCGGTTTCAGGAGCAGTGAGCACCGGTAGGCGGCAACCAAGCGGCGGGCCCCGGGAAATGGCGGCGGCGGTGGCGACGGCAGCGTGCAAGGGGAGGCAGTGAATAGGTGGCGGCGAACTGCGGGCGGCAGGGACCGGGTGGTGGGCAGCATGCAGCAGTGATGGTATGCAGACGGACGGAAAGACGACAACACTGGCTGGGACCTAGCAAATCGACGGTACACCCTGAGTGTAGCCCAGGCACTGTAATTCCTCGACTCGGAACTGAGGGAATCCAACCCTCAATTGCTGAAGATATAATGACAGTTCCTGCTTTAAATCGTCTGCTACAGTGGCTGCTGTAGTTATGACATGACAACATCTATCGGTGCCCTCGAGAGTGCCAAAATATATCTTTGAAGGGATCAGCCTTGGTATCTCTACTGATGTATATACAAATAAAGACACTGTAATTTAAATTACTCTGCCAGAACGGCTGCCACTCTCACGACGATAAATTTACAACAAAGATATCTATCGATGCCTCAGAGAAAGCCAAAGGATATCTTTGAAAACAACTTGTTTGTACTTTGTTTCACCACATTCCGTTGCGCCACTTTCCATCCATCATTGCTCCTTCATGGCTGCATTTAGAAACACGAGCATTCTGTATCAGTTAGTGTGGGTAATTGTCAGTGCTATACTACATTCAATTTCAGTGCGTCTTCGTTTTATTACTGAAGAAAATGAAAACAGGGTTGCCAGGCTGCCGCAGTCAAGACGATAACTTGACAACAAAGATATCTATCGACGCCTTCGAGAAAGCCAAAACTATCTTTGAAAGCAACTTGTTTGTACTTTGTTGCACCACTTTCCGTTGCACCACTGCCCATCCACCATTGCTCCTTGGTGGCTCTATTTAGAAACACGAGCATTATGTAGCAGTTATCATGGAGTATTTGTTGGTGCTATATTACATTCAATTTCAGTGCATCTTCATTTTATTACTGAAGAAACTGTAAACAGGGTCGCCAGGTACAGTTTCACCACTTCCAGAACTGCATGAACAACAACCTATGTCTGAGTTTCTGTAACAGAGTGTGCACGAGCAATATTTGCAAACCAATGATGTATCCCAAAATCTTAAAAGATTTAGAGACGAATAAATAAATGAACTTAATATGTAACCAAAAAAGCAAGTCGTACCTGTATAAACTTCGTGATTTGTGGGATCAAGCACTGGGTGAATTGTTGATTAAGCTGGGTCTCCACAGGCATGAGCTGTTTACTCATGCATACCACCACTCACAGAAGTCAACTGTCATGTGGAAACACTCTACTTGCACATTGTCTTGGCAACTTATGCATGAGTTAGAAAACTGAAAAGCGTTCTACTTTCTTGCACGATGCCGCTTCCTGGGGTCCTATTCTGTATCTTTCCGCCATTTTGCCGATCGGTTTTGTACGCGAGCACACCGAATGGTCTTGTTATCGAAGGAGAGCCCCAACATTATTCTGTGAACATTTCGGAAGCGACGCCGAACGGTCCTAGCGAACTATAACGCTGTTGTGTTCTCCTCGCGCCAACCAATCAAAACCAATCTGCCTCAGATTCGCGCTTGTGCATTGCAGCAGCACGAATGTGCATGAACCTGAGGCTAGCAGCCGACACAGGGACGCTATTCTTCACAGTACCGAGAAGTATGGTTAGAGTACGTTCAAATTTCGCTGACTGCATGCTTCAATGAATGCATGATAACGGTAGAATATTGACTGTATTCTGGAAACTGTCATAAATGTCACATTATGTCATTTTAGTCTCATTCACATCGACGTCTTCTTTTGGATTTTCTGTTTCGGAATATGAGTTAGGAATGGAGTGTAGTACCACAGTGTACAAATCCATGCATAGAAACACCCGAAAAATTCGTAAATTTTTCTGTTTTCCGTCGTTCCTTAGTTGCTTCAAAATTCATGAAGGTTGTTTCGTCTATACAACTAATTGAAGACAGTTTGTTTATTGCCATACGCGTTTCGCTTCTTTTATTCGTGAAGATGCTTCATAAATAAAAGAAGCGAAACGCATATGACAATAAACAAACTGCCATCAATTAGTTGCATAGACAAGTGCAGCTATAGAAGTTCGTTGTAGTTTACAACATGCATTTTTGATAAATCAAAATGTTTCATATATGGTGATAGTCTAAAAATATTGTTGCAGGAATCTTTCATCTCTGCCTACTGTTGTTAAGGATTCGATCGCAGATAAATACCTGTGGTAAGCTAAAGTATAAAGACGATTGCTGCTAGCTTCATTCTCAGTAATTTAAGTTGTGCTCTTAGATTCCTGTCTGACTACACAGTCGGAAATCGCTACGTATTCATTAAAAAAATGGTTTATTATTTCTGACAAGAAAAAGTAGAACTGTAACTCTCAGTTGTTTCACGCACAGCAATTTCATCTTTCATTTCTTAAACAAATGAAAGTCACGAAACTAAAGATACTCATTACTGAGAAAGCGCGCTATTACGTGTAAATAACAACGGTTTGTCAGGAAAATGCTTAACTTTGACGATTAACGAAGTCTCAGAACGTGTTACAAATGAGAAGAGGAAAGAAAATGTTGGTACAGAGCGGTATTTGAATCTACGACCTTTGAATGGCAGTTTGTGTGTGTGTGTGTGTGTGTGTTTTATGGTGTAATTTATGGGAAGTAAAAATGTAAATCCAGAAAATAAAAGAAAAATGTAATAAATAAAGAAAAACAATAAAAACCAAATAACAAGTGATTTTTTTAAATCTTTTGTTGTGGAGACTTTGGAAACGGTCGTCTGAGATCTGGTGTCCGACAGAACAGACACCACAATTCTACACTATGTGATCAAAAGTATCCGGACACCTGGTTAAAAATGACTTACAAGTTCATGGCGCCCTCCATCGGTAATACTGGAATTTAGTATGGTGTTGGCCCACACTTAGCCTTGATGACAGCTTCCACTCTCACAGGCATACATTCAATCAGGTGCTGGAAGGTTTCTTGGGGGATGGCATCCCATTCTTCACGGAGTGCTGCACTGAGGAGTGGTATCGATGTCGGTCAGTGAGGCCTGGTACGAAGTAGGCATTTCAAAACATCCAAAAGGTGTTCTATAGGCTTCAGCTCAGGACTCTGTGCAGGCCAGTCCATTACAGGGATGTTATTGTCGTGTAATGACTCCACCACAGGCCGTGCATCATGAACAGTTGCTTGATTGTGTTGAAAGATGCAATCGCCATCCCCAAATTGCTCAACAGTGGAAAGTAAGAAAGTGCTTAAAACATCAATGTAGGCCTGTGCTGTGATAGTGCCACGCAAAACAACAAGGGGTGCAGGAACCCTCCATGAAAAACGCGACCACACCATAACACCACTGCCTCCGAATTTTACTGTTGGCACTATACACGCTGGCAGATGACGTTCACCGGGCATTCGCCATACACACACCCTGCCATCGTATCTCCACACTGTGTGACGTGATTCGTCACTTCACACAACGTTTTTCCACTGTTCAATCGTCCAATGTTTATGCTCCTTACACCAAGCGAGGTGTCGTTTGACATTTTGTAGGGAGCACATTGTGCTCATGTGGGAGCGATCTAGATGCTTGTAAAACAATAAACTGGTAGCCAAGATCGCAGGAATTCTTTTTATTCCATGATTACCGGTTTTGGCGAAACTAAAGCCGCCATCATCGGATCTTAGGACACATACAGGTTACAACATCAAGTCAACCATTGTTGCTGAAGTTCTATCTGGAGGTTCATGGAGGAGTCACTAATAAGAGCCTGTAGCTGGTGGTCTTGCTGTTGTGCTTCCACAAACTGGTCATAGTTTAAAAGCGATGGCATGATGTTGATAAGTGTGAGCTAATCTGCCATGCCATTTTCCACACCTATAATATGAAGAACATTGGCTGTGAACTGTGCAATATAATCCAAATCTTGAAACTGTTGGGGGCAGGTGTCCTTGTATGGGTTTTGGATAGAGTCTATGAGCAGTCAGTGGCCTGTGTAAACAATCAGAGGGTGCCACTTGATATCTAGCCGGAAGTAACATACTGCATTATAAACTGTTAGTAGCTCTCAGTCATACACTGACCCATTGCACTGCAAATGCGAGAGCTTGCAAGTAAAAAAATGGAAGAACTGTTGAACACCCATACTTGTAGCTACAGGACAGTGCCTATAATGGAGTCGCTTGTTTCCGCCATTTCGATGATGAGCTGGCATCAGGGAGTGGATATGTCAAAGTAATGGTTTGGAGGAGACCGTGTTTAATATGTTCAAAAGTGGATAGCATCTCTGAAATCAACATGAGTTTACTTACACTGATAATGTTCTCGCCAGTGAGAGTGTCTGGAGAGACAGTTCTGGCGGTAAAAATTAAACATGCCTACAAATCAGCATAGTCTACGATAGTCCTGTGGCAGCAGTATTCGTCAAATAATCTCTAAGCGCTGTGGCACAGGGCGAATGCTGGAGGTGTTTACTATGCGCTGAGGGAAACGACTTCCTTTTGTGGGAGTTGGCATTTTCCTTCGTTGATCAAAACTCTGTTGTCAGAGAGCCTGTTGAAAACTTGTTTGAGGTGCATATTATGAGAGTCTTCATCCGATGAGAAAATACGAATACCCTGAAGAGAAGCACATCACAATGAGAACTTGAGTAGTACACTATCAATAAAACAGTGCCAGGTTTGCGTGGCAATCTTGAATCCATATGGCATACACTCAAATAAGACAAAAGGTGTGAGAACAACCATTTTGTGGGTATCATCTGAGCACATAGAGATTTGCAGGTATTCTTCCTTGCAGTCAATGACACTAAACACAGAGGCATCCAGCAGATAGAGATCGCAGTCCTGGATGTTCAAGACTCGGCAGCTCTCCAGTGTAATAAGAGCAATGAGAACTCTGTAATCACCACACAACATCGCAGATTCGTCTTTTATTAACTAATATAATGGGAGGAGTCCTGGAACTGTTAGAGGGCCGCACACTGACAGCCTGTAAGAGTTTGTTGACGACTGCCCCAACGACACTAAGTAGATCCAGCAGTAATATACGTGGTCTTTGACATACCAAGGTCCATGTGTAGTTTTGATCTTATGAACCGTTCCATTTTAATTGCATACTGCACAAACTGGTCTTGCAGGGAAGAGCATGAAGGCACATCAGGATGACGGTGAGCGAGAAGTGTACTGACCTTTATGTTGGCGTATGATGATGATGCTTTAGGTGTATCAGAGGATGGCGAAAGAATTTCAAGGTCAGCTCGGTGCAACGAGACAGCAGTTGTGTCAGAATCAGGTGGAGGTAGTCAATGAAACTGGTCGAGGCAGCCCTGTGCCAAGTGGATTTCCTCCTCAACTTCATGAATTCTGCACTGGGTGGTCATTATCCTGTTGCTCATCGTGTGTGAGTTTAAATAGAGCTGCTGTAGTTTCTGAACGCGATCAGTGATGTGAAGGCGGTCCTAAAGGTACAGGTGGCTATCAGACATTACGATAATTCGCGGAATCTGTTGCATAAAGTGGGCAGCTCTGTCGTGCTAGGCCACTGAGGTGTCAGAGCAGAGCAGCCACTAGCAGTCGTCAAAATGTCGCCATACACATCATGAACCAAGCAGAAGTTTTGAAGGAAGTCTGCACCAAATACTGCCTCACTCACATCTACAGCAATGAATGTCCAGATGAAAACATCATCAAAACCCAGGTCCAGTGTGCAGGTCTGAGATCCATAGACTCATCTTATCGAGTCGTTTGCTGTGCACAGCTGAATGGCTCAGCAGGATGGGATTGGGGATGGAGAAGATGGCAGCAAAGTACTGACCAGAGTTGACAAAGAAGTATTGGCTGCAAAAGCAGTAAAGGAAGATGAGCCTGTTCTATGATGAGAGCGAGGGGGAAAGAGCCAGCTTCATCATTCCAAGTGTCCAGGTGACTTAGATATCATGCACGGTTCGATGCACCTCTTACGAACCACACATTGAGTTTGGTTGTGTGATACCAGCAGAAACGGTTCTGCCCAGGTGGGGGGATAGCTGGCACGTAGGTGGGGTTCATTGTTACTGTGCATCAGTCATCACTCGAGCCTGTGGTGGTGACATTAATAGGCAGAGGTCAGGTAGACCAGCTCTGCTCATGGTAGGTGAGATGTTGGTTGCACTCCTGCTGCGGTTGCAAGTCAGGCCCAATGCCACTGTTGTCTGTATTATTAATACGTTCTCAATGCTTTACAACGGAAAATATTCTATTTGCAGGACTGAGCCATGCGTATGACATCTCTTGTTCATGATAAACAATGGGCAATTGAGCTTTTGGGGGAAATTTGACGATCCATATTGACCACAATGTGTTGCTGGGCAGGAGATGCAAATCTATTTTTGTGTTTAACCAGCACCATAGTCGCAATGGAGTCCTGTCTTCTGAATCTTAATTTAAGATGACATGTTCCTCTGGGATGCAGGAAAGGCAGTGGAGGAGTGCTGTTTCAGCAGTCTCATGTTTCTTGGCTAAGGGTGGGGTGAGGATATCGCTGATTATATTCGTATGTTCACCCAAGTGACGAAGCAGACAGACGAGTTTTCAGCTGTCTGTGATGATGTCACACAAAGCAAAAATGGTCTCCACAATGGCAAACCACAGGCTTGGTTGATCCGGCCGAAAAAGATGGCTTAATATGAGTCCCCAATGGAGTATGTTGCCATGGCGACATCTGTGGAGGAAGAACAGCTGTGCAATTTTATTTCATAGGTGGAACACCTTGATTGCTGGCTGCATGAGGCCCAGAGCAAATGAATTTGCATGTGATTGAAATGACACCGCAGTCCAAGTGAGCAAACACAAATCTGATCAGTTGAATTGATGTGGCTCAAAAGTAGCCCAGTTTGCAAGTGGAGCAGAATCCACTGCAAAATCACAAAGTAGGTTGCCTGATGCACTCCACTGTTCAGCAGCACCACTACTCACTGTCAGAGCACTGTCATGAAGAGTGTCACCATCACTTTTAATAACTTAAGATGTGGAGGATGTTATCCATAATACCAGATATTATAGCACAAGAGCTGCTGTCTGGATGCATGAAAAGCGCAGCACAATAGGGGTATGATGGCAGCATTGTAGCTGTGCAGTAACTGTATATGCCTTACAATGAATGTGAACATAGTCATTGTAGGTCTCCATTGCAGTACTCTACTGTAGAAGGGATGTGGAATGTACAATACCAAAACCCATATCTGAATAACTGCAAACTTTATTATAACAAAATTAGTACAGCAGAGCTACTTCTGCACTGGTTGAACCCATTAGCCACACTCTCTGTCAGAGATTGTTCACGTGTGATCTCAGGTGACCGTCACCATTATCGTTTATTGTCACAGTGTTCCCACAAGTTAATTTTTAATTTTGAACAGCATGACAGATGCATATTCATACTTGTCTACTTTCAAGAAATACTTTAACGAAAATAATTACATAACTTGTGCTTATTCACTCCATTCCCATCTGATACGGGCATCAAATGAATTTATCATTTTCACATGTTCCCTATTGGACATTTGACTGTTTTGGCAATTTTCTACCAATTCTGTTTCTTTTACTTTGGAATTTGTGCTGTGGATCGCATTGGTCACAGAAGCACATATAATATCTATATACTTCTATCAGGAACATCACATTCTCTTCATACCACTTGCTCATTCAGCTCATATCAACAGCAACAAAAGTAGACACAGTAGCAGTAAAGCAAATGTGTTCTATTAGCGCCAATGCATGGAGGATGCAACAACCAGCATATCACAAGCAAACACAAGAAAATGAGATCCGCACATGACCAAATGACGTTTGCACACATGTGCCTACTGTTTACACCACAGAGAATTCTCGTTTGCTGTTGCATGTTCGCTTGTGTTCGATTTGGTGTAAAGGGATCAGAACGAGAATTATCACTAGTGTGAACGCTAGGCAGTATGTAAACGGCGCTCAATTGTATGTTGACTGCATCTGCAGGTGTTTGCCTGTGACCTGCTGGTTGTAGGTTTTTCAACGAAACATCAAAGGAAGTTCAAATCCTCTCCACACCAGTGCTAGCAGTACGGATGTTTTTGTTTAATACATTGATAGAAAAAAATTCGCAACGCCAAATAATAGTCCGCAGCTCGTGGTCGTGCGGTAGCGTTCTCACTTCCCGCGCCCGGGTTCGATTCCCGGCGGGGTCAGGGATTTTCTCTGCCTCGTGATGACTGGGTGTTGTGTGATGTCCTTATATTAGTTAGGTTTAAGTAGTTCTAAGTTCTAGGGGACTGATGACCATAGATGTTAAGTCCCATAGTGCTCAGAGCCATTTGAACTATTTTTGAACCAAATAATAATCAATGCAGTGTAATGAAATTTCAGGAGTACGCACTGTCACAGGTTATGTAAGTGTAAGAAAAGCGTTTTAGATATGAAGCGTTGGTACATGGATAACTGGTGTAACTGCCAGAATGTTGAATGCAAGCCTGCAAACATGTATGAATTGTATTGTAAAGATGTCAATTGTCAGTTTGAGGAATAGATTTCCATGCCCGTTGCACTTGGTCGTTCAATACAGGGCAGTTGATGATGTTTGTGGATGATGCTAGACTTGTCGTCCGATGTCCCATATGTGCTCGATTGGAGACAGATTTGATGATCAAGCAGGCCAAAGCATATCAACACCCTGTAGAGCATGTTGGTTTACAATAGCAGTAAGTTTCCTGTTGGAAAACACCCCTGAAATGCTGTTCAATAATGGAAGCACAACAGCACGAATCACCAGATTGATGTATAGATTTGCAGTCAGGGTGCATTGGAGAACCACGACTGTGTTCCCAGTGTTATGCAAAATCGCACTCCAAACCATAACTATCTCAGGGTCTACAAGTTGCACGCAGTCGTACGGTACATAACACGCGCTCGTCAGTCGACCTATCTGGAATGCTGACAATTTGGTTGGTCAGTACATGTGCGTCCGGCCGCAGTGCGACGCAGGGAGTAAGCGACTGGCCGCCGTCAGCAGCGCGCCCTATTAGCTAGCGTGGCATCAGGCGCGGAGATCTCTCTTTCTTAGCTCACTATGGAGCCTTTCGATACGACCGTAATTAGGATGTCAGACACAGTGATGATGGGTGCACGTATTGTGCGTGTTTTATAAACAGCATTTGATAATAAAACTGTTTAAACTACTTCTCGGTGTTCGCGTATTGCCGTACCTCAAGGACCCACCGCTTAAAAATCCTGACAAATATTTCGTGTAATTATCATCCAGGGGTAACAACACAAACAACCCCCTTATAGAAGTGATGTCAGCATGGGGATAATTACGGAAAATCTACAGTCCTGAAGAGGTGCAGCACAACGTGAACTTCGAGCAGCAGCAGCGTGAACATCTTCTGACTACGCAGGGACATCCAACGCTGGAATAAAGGTTGGTCTGCTCCAGTTTGGCTAGAATACGAAAGACAATGGTGGATTTTTATTTTACATTGAATGACTCATTGGCGTTAAATTAGACGAAATGTCGCAACCCATCAGAGCAACGTTGTCGATTTGCAAACTGTATTAATGAACTGCAAGAAGAGATTCGGCAGTTAAAAGTAGAAAGAAGCGAGCGTAACATTCCGAAAGACTTGTCAAATGATAGTTCATGCAGTACAACTGCAATAAAGAATTTTTCATTACTGCCATCAGCACAAGTGTTTAGCGGGAAACCCGAAGATAATGTGAAGATGGTACCCTGTTAGGATCATGGACAGATTCCGATAAGCTAGTGGTTGCAAAAATAAGAATTCAGGGAGCAGCACAAGATTTCGTTAGCGCGGAGCCTACTTGCGTGAAAACAAAAGATTACAATGAGCTCAGAACCATTGTTTTTCAGAGATTTAAACGTAGAAACGCGACCATATTTTACAGAGAGCAGCTTTACAGTTTGCGAATGTGACGAGACGGATCTATCGAGCAGTTTGCTGACTGAATTCGAAACATCAACGTTCAAACTGCAAGTTAGTAGAAGATGATTCAGTTGTTCGAAGCCAACCAGAGAGCCTTGGACACATTCGTTCATGGGTTGTACGGAGAGGAAGTAAGCAAAGCTATTCGATTGGCACAATGTTAAACGTTTCAGGAAGCAGTAGAATCAGCTGCTGGTTTCGTTGAAGCACTAAGAAGTCTGCATGTGATACAGAAACAAGAACGCAGAGTTTTCAACAGAACAGTACAATGCTACAAATGCAATAAGCTGGGTCACAAGCGTAAGGATTGTAAAGAGAATCGAATCTGCTATCATTGCGGGATGCAGGGCCATGTTCCGAGAGATTGTCGCAACAAGAAGAAAGGTAATGCGAACAGACAATCTACCAGATCTTTAAACGAGTACAGGGACGTACGGGCCACCACTCCATCTGCACCTTGCCAGAGACATTGATTCTTGTTAGTTCCAGTGAAAATCAGACCGAAAATGACTTCGTGATAGGTGCTGTATATCGTGGGAGAAACGTCAAACTACTTATTGACACAGGAGCACAGACGTCATTAATGTGTTGTGACATAGCTAAAAGGGATAAATTGAAACCGCCGCTATTAAAAGAGCGAGGGTTAAACGGAAGAAAACTACGTAACTACGGAAAAGTTGACGTAGAATTAATTCTTGGCCAAGGGCAAGACGAAGGTGAAAATAAAGATAAATACACAGCAAGTGTGCAAGTGGTTTCAAATAATGGAATTTGTTATGACGGTGTACATGGACTTGATTACTTGTTCGCTAACGAGGCAGAGATGTTTGTTGCAGAAAGTAAGATCGGACTAGGCCGTAGCAACTACAGCCTAGGAAATCGTTCTTCAAATCATACACAAAGGAGCAGCAATACTGACGTCGTGGGAATGGACCACCCAAACGATGCATCAGTGCAAACCATCCGAGTCGATTGTCAAATTGATCACAATCAGCAAATTCCCAAGGGAGCAGGAGAGACTATCTGCGTTGAAGTTAAGTCACCCTGATTCAAGGAGGGAACTTTGTTATTAATTGAGCGATCCGAGAAAAGTGAGTTACTGGATACAATGCATTGTTATGTTGCTAGAAGTGTAGGTGTTGCTACAATGGTGAGACAGAATGTCGCAAAAGTCCTGGTTACAATAACTAATATGAGCAATGAGGATGTTGTTTTGCCACAAGGAACGAAAGTTGCTGATGTGTCGAGTGTAAGTAAAAGTGACTGAATACAGATCCCAGATGAGGTAACATATGCTGCAGTTATAAACACAGATTTTTGTAACGGTACGGCAAAATTACAACGAGGAGACGAAGTTAATAATGAACTGAAGTGCAAGATTTGTAAGAAGATAGAACATTTGTCAGCTGATGAACAGAAGATTTTAGTGACTGTTTTTTTGGAGTATGCATATTTATTCCGAGAACGTACAAATTTACCTGTCACTCATTTATTTCAGCATCGCATTCATACAGGGAATGCAACCCCAATCACACAGAAACCTTACCGAATACCATTCAGTCAAAGAGAGTTGGTAGAAGACATAGTTAAAGAACAATTAGAAGCCGGAAATTTAAAACCAAGAGATCCTTGAGATTCACTTTGGTGTTCGCCTGTTGTAAAGAAAAAATCAATTTCTGGAGAACCACAGTTCCGTTTTTGTGCTGATTACCGATCTTTGAATGCTGTGACCACACCCGACACTTATCCCTTACCAAATTTAGTGGAAACCTTGGATTAATTGGGCAGATGTCGAATTTTTTCAGAATGTGATTTAACAAGTGGTTATCACCAGTTAACAGTGCATCCAGATGATCAAGCAAAAACTTCATTTGTAACAGCAAGACGAGTATACAAGTATCTTCGTATGTCGTTTGGACTTCGTAACGCTCCAGCTACATTCCAACGCCTGATGGATTTCGTTTTATGATGGCTCACCCCAACACAAGCACTTGTTTACCTTGATGATGTAATAATATTTGGTGAAAACATGAAGCAGCATACTGAGAGACAACAAGCTGTTTTTGAGCATATAAGAAGTAAAAACCTATCTTTATCAATAGATAAATGTAATTTTGGACAAAGTGAAGTTAACTATCTTGGTCATGTTATAGCCAGTAAAGGTGTTCGACCTGATCCAAAATTAATTGAAGATATAAAGAATTTTCCTGAACCACAGAATTTGAAAGAACTTAAATCATTCTTGGGACTGTCAAATTTCTACAGACGATTTATAGCCGGTTATATGAATATAGAATGTCCAATTACACAGCTACTGAAGAAAGGAGCCACATTTAACTGGTCAACAGAGTGCAAAAAGGCAATGGAAGAACTTAAAACTGCTCTAACCACAGCTCCAGTGTTAGCCTATCCAGATTTCAGTAAACCTTTTATTCTTTCAACAGTTGTTGTTGTGGTGTTCAGTCCTGAGACTGGTTTGATGCAGCTCTCCATGCTACTCTATCATTCTGAATTCGCTTAGTGTATTCATCTCTTGGTCTCCCTCTACGATTTTTACTCTCCACTACTAAATTGGTGGCCGGCCGGAGTCACCGAGCGGTTCTAGGCGCTACAGTCCGAAACCGCGCGACTGTTAGTTAGGTTTAAGTAGTTCAAAGTTCTAGGGGACTGATGACCTCAGAAGCTAAACCCCATAGTGCTCAGAGCCATTTGAACCATTTTTACTAAATTGGTGATGCCTTGATGCCTCAGAACATGTCCTACCAACCGATCCCTTCTTCTAGTCAAGTTGTGCCACAAACTCCTCTTCACCCCAATTCTATTCAATACCTCCTCATTAGTTATGTGATCTACCCATCTAATCTTCAGCATTCTTCTGTAACACCACATTTCGAAAGCTTCTATTCTCTTTTTGTCTAAACTATTTATCGTCCATGTTTCACTTCCATGCATGGCCACACTCCATACAAATACTTTCAGTGATCAACAATGCATCCAATTTTGCCATAGGTGCAATCTTGTCTCAAGAAGTTGATGGTCATGAACATCCAATCTCATTTGCTTCCAGACAATTAAACAAAGCAGAATGTAATTATACTACTACTGAGTTGGAGCTTTGTGCTTTGGTTTTTGGTATAATACATAACAGGTGTTTCTTAACAGGAAGAGAATTTACAGTTATTACAGATCATGCCACACTTAAATGGTTAAAACATATAAGTTCCAGATTAACAAGATGGGCACTAAGACTGAGTGAGTACTAGTTTAAGGTTATTCACCGACCTGATAAACAATGTGAATGCTGATGCAATGGGTCGAAAAGTCAATGTCTGTGTTACAATAAGTCGAGAAGAAGAGTTAAAGGCAGCTTAAGAAGAACATCCACAATGCAAATTATGGAAAAACGATCAAAGTTTTGTCGAAATAGATGGATTATTGTACAAAACCACTAGTAAACGAAACCGTCTAGTTATTCCAGAAAGAGCAAATCATGAGAGAACAAAAATGGTTCAAATGGCTCTGAGCACTATGGGACTGAACATCTATGGTCATCAGTCCCCTAGAACTTAGGACTACTTAAACCTAACTAACCTAAGGACATCACACAACACCCAGTCATCACGAGGCAGAGAAAATCCCTGACCCCGCCGGGAATCGAACCCGGGAACCCTGGCGTGGGAAGCGAGACATGAGAGAACAACATGATTCTTTATCATCAGGACAATGCAGTAAAAAAGCAACAGACATTAAAATAGCTCAAATGTTTTTGTGGCTGAGCCACAAAGTTGACGTTTTCGAGTTTGTGTCACAATGTGATTCCTGTAACAGACGGAATAATGTAGGAAAAAGTAAAGCACCATTGCAAGAACTGCCAGAGACAAGTGAGCCATTTGAAAGAGTAGGACTAGATGTGATAAGACTGTTGCCTAAGACTAAAGATGGAAACAAATATATATTGACAATGTTAGATCGTTTCTCTAGATACCTTCTCATGATACTAATACCTGATCACAGTGCTGAGACTATAGCTAAAGTTTTTGTAAAAGAATGGATTCTTAAGTTTGGATCACCATTAAGCATAATTAGTGATCAAAGAATGAATTTTATGAGTTAATTACTTAAACAGACTTGTAAGCTCATGCAAATAACTGAGTTAAGGACTACACCAGCACACCCCAAAGAAAATGGAAAAGTCGAGCGAATCCACAGAACAGTTATTAAAATGGTTAGCCATTATGTGAGCAGAAAACACGACAAATGGGATGTCTGTTTACCGTACTTGTCACAATGCCAAAATGCACAGCTCAACTGGCCGAAGTCCATATGAGATCGTCTACGGAAGAAGAATGCATTCACCCTTGGACTTTGAATAATCTACTGCCAGAACCAGCAATGAACACGTAAGGGATCTAGCACGCAAGCTAAAGGAAGCATGGAGGGGAGTGAAACAGCGAAACCATCAATCCTTTCTTCAGCAAGCAAGACAACACGACTGCCAAGCAGCAGAGTCACAGTATCAAGTTGGAGATCTTGTGTATCTGAGCAATGTGGTGTTAAAGAATAATCAAGTAAAAAATTTTAATAAGTTTTGGAAAGGACCATATCCAATCTTGGAGGTGGTGTCACCAGTCACTCTTAAACCCCAACTGCCCTTTCGCTCGATTGTCGTTCATGTCAGTTGTGTAAAGCCATTTCTGGGTAGATTTCCTGTAGTATCGCAAGATGGCGAGGACCGACCGAGAGGCAGACCTGCTGTTCTCAAACCAAAGAAGGGAGAATCACGAGGTCACAGTCCAGACTTCGAGGCTGAGGCATCGCCACGTTCCGAGTGATCCTTTTCCAGACACCCCTACAATCTGCGTAAACGTGTGTAATGTGTGTGTTTGTTTCAGCCACGTGCTTATGTGAATGTGTTGTGAAAATTTCGTATTGAAGCTATTACACGAGTGCACAAGTGAAACTAAACCTTTTATTCCACAGGTTACTATAAGAAACTCATTTATGTTATGTTTATCGTTAACTCAAGTATTTAGAACTAACTAACCATGTTCATTCCTATTATAATGATTGCTATGATTGTGGTACTATTACTACAGCATTGGTAGAATACACTGAGTACAGGGGTTTTGTTTGAATCACGATCAGACATGGTAGTTTCAACAAGTAATGCAAAACTTGTCCTCAAGTACAATCTGAGTGAAATCCAGTAACAGTTAAATTCTGTAGAGAAGCAAATTGATCGAATTCGTTCTGTTAAGGGTAATGATACAATTTTGGAAATGAGTACATCTTGGTATAATAACTGGAACACAGCCAAAATGCAGGTAGAGGCTACATTTGTTAATTATGAACAAGAGATTTATCGTTTTTTAAAGCTTTTGCCGCACAAAACTTTAATTAGGCGTAAACATGCCTGGTTTGATTTTGGAGGGACTATCCTTGGTACTGTATTTTGTACTTTAACTAGTCGAGATCTACTGGAAGTTAAAAGGCAAAATACTAGCTCTTGAACAACAGTCCAGTACAGATTCAACTAACCTCTCTAATGAAATTATCGTATTAAAGAATTTGCAAAGAACCATTACTAACCACACAGTTTTCATTGAACAGATCGTAAAGCAATTTATCTCACATTTCCATGTAATTCGTAATGAAACAAACTCAAATATCCAAGAACTATTCCAAGGATTAAATGCTGTGAATGTACATTAGATTTAAACACTCTTTCGTCAAGAATTACTGATAGTTTGTCAAATGCTAGAATTGATGCCCTTAACTTAAGAACAGCCTTAGAAAGTATTTCAAATGATTGTTTCAGCAGTGTACTACTACATCCAGAACAATTTTTACAGATCCTACTATCAATTGAACGAAAGCTAGATGCAACATATATTATGATTTACCCTGTTAACTCTTACAATTTATGTGATTACTGTAAGTTAACCACCACACACTCTTTAATGATTGAAGATTAATCAACTGTTATTGTTTCTATACCCATTGCTAGATCAAAGCATAATTTTGAAATGTGTAAGATTTATATTTACCCTGTACAATGGAGACAGGCAGGTATTCATGTAAAGTACATACTGAATGATTATCTACTGATCAGCAAGGATCAAAGATATTTTGTGTGTCTAAATGTAAATGATTTGCATATGTGTAAACGTAGTCATAAGTTAATTCGCCCTGAATCGGCAGTATTCTTAGACAGTAGAGTGTACAGCTGTGAGAGAGAATTGTTTATGAATCATCCCCCAAGAGATGATTGCCCTACAATTTTGACGCATCTTTATCATCCACTTCATAAACAACGTCGAGAAGAACAGTTAAAAATGACCTCAGTCAGAGGACCCTGAGACCAAGCAAATGAATGATCACAGAAAATGAGATATTGCAAGGGATGCCATGGTACAGAAGGGCCATCACATATGCAATGTGCGGTACTGGCAGTCACAAGCGCAAGCCAACATTGACCAGTCCTGTGATGACCCCGACTTGTCGGAAAAAGCAGACAGCCAGTGTCCCCTCATCAAAATACCTGTGGAAGGAATTAAGATGAGAGAATGTCTCGATTCTGAGTCTGAAGTGACAGCACTTTCAACGTCTTTTTACTCAAAGCTGATACAAAGTGGTAGTAAATTAGCTGAGATACCCATAAAGGGAATCTCACTTCCCCACTTTTGGGGCGAAAAGAAAGAATGTAGAGAAACAGGTCTTGGTGTCATTACGCGACAGAAGAAGTAACTTCCAGGTGAACGCAACTGTCATCTGTGGGTTGCCGCTAGATTTTATAATCTGGAATGACACTGTCAAATACAGCAATGGTCATGGATTGGGCCACTAAAACTGTGGTCAGTTTGTTTGAAAATCCAATCGCATGGGGTGCAGAAGGCACAGTTAATTTAGTAAAATGTAGGGAGAATGAGGAAAATTTCATAGATGGGCCGTGGAAGCTAAAAGGTGATTTATTTGAGGGAACAGGGGTTCCAGATGAAGTCAGTTTGCCATCCGCAAGTCGTGATCAGAATTCCACGAACACAGCCGATGCATGATGCGACTGGTCATGGGTTATAGACCCTCGCACATGTTCTATTAGGGGTTTAGAGGGCCAGAAGCCGTTAATGAGTACACTCCCATGACACCACAAGCCGCCCATGAAAGTATGGAAGACACACTCCAAAAGAAACAAAATAATGCGCACAGAGAGACCACAGTCAAATGCCATGACGAGAGCACTGAGACAATGAAAAACGTTGAAGGTGAAGCACCCACAGCAATGGAGAAGCCCATGTGGAGTGCAGAATGCGAGTGCCAAGTGGCAGAGAAGCACTGTGAAGGGCACCAGAGAAGTATTAATGCCCACTCGCCAGCAGTAGAAGACAATGTTGTTCCCTCCACAGTCGCAATATGTGCAATAGTCAACCAGGTTTTGGAGGATCGTGGGTGTTTCTATGCTTCCAAGTGGAGAGAAAAACTGATGTCTCAATCTGAAGCAGGGGAGACTGCAGACAACTATGATTTCTTATGCTTTTTAGGATGATGAGAACGAGGTTGAGATTTTTAACGCCTGCAGCCTGAGAGCGTACATGGCTCAGCAGAGTGATGTATGACAGTAGTGTTACAGAAAATTGTATGTCTGTTGACAGCATCTTGTGAATAGATTTTCTGCTGTAATAACTAATAAGTAGTTTCTGTGCTTAGATAATCTTTCGAGTGTGTCTGGACTGTAAGCCACTTGGAGTGAATATGGAGAGATGATATGACAGTTGGATGTGTGTGCACCTGGGTTCCGTGTACCGTCACAACGCACAGCGCAAGGCTGAGAGTAACCGCGCGCAATTGACAGAATGATACTTCCCACAGCGCAGGATTATCATGCAGCTCATTGCCATTTCCATGTATTCAATTTTTGTTTGTTGTATGTATAACTGTAATGACTAATGTAAAAGTTGAAAACCAGACATGCACCAATTTTTGATGAGATTTCTGTTGCAGCGTACAGAGGCACCCGGTAAGTACCTTGCAGTTGGTAGAGAAGACTTTTACCTTTGCAAAGTAGTGCATAAAACATTGATCGAAGGATGGTAGGATTATTTCGCATGTTAGAATTGAAGGGTTAGGTCAAATATCGGGAGTGTACAAAGTAACATTATGGCAAGAAAAAGGAATAAAAGTGAGATGTGTTAATACTTCTTTACCTCCTCTGCATTACTGCAGATGTGTTACTGAGCATATTTGTACTGTGCATGCAGTACACGTGAGGTGCCTAGTTGTTTCCTCTGCCCTGTGTGGAATACATAAGTTCTTGTACACTTCAATAACCTGCTGTCTTCATGATGATGATTTCCCAGCGCAGAAAACAGCACGCAGGTCGTGGATTCTTTTTCTTGAGGCTGAAATTAACTTCGCAAGGAACTGCTGCTACTAGGGATGGGCTATGATCGCGCTCGAGAAACGCGAAGGCAATTTCTCGAGAATTTAGCGAGTACGCTCGAGAAGTTGACAGTGCTGCGCTCTGAGAAATTGCGCAAACCTTCAGTACACGAAGCACTGAGCTGCAGCGGTCGTACTCGTCGTATGTACGTGCTCAGAAAACATTGAAATTCTATGATATCAACTGTACTACCGTTATTAATGTGTACTGAAGTATGTGTCTCATAAGACAAAAATCATAGAATTGTTGTTTAAAACAAAGCACAGAATTAGCATAAAACGGAAGCTTTATTCTTACAAAAAAAAATTACCTTGTACATTCTGCATGCTTAAACGTAAAAGAAAAGTGCTATAGCCTTTTATATACAGAAACTGCGTACATGCGTTTACTTACTGAAGAAAGAAACAAAAGTTGTTCAGCAGAAGGCATTTTTACATCCCATTGCTATACTGCCGTAGATTTTTGTTTAGAAATATGATTTTATTAACCAATTGACCGTTTAGTCTGCTTCATTGTTTATCAGTAGACCTGCTTTCGAAAATATTCTTTCACTGGGAACAGAAGTTGCAGGTATTGCAAGATATTTTTTTGCCGTGACAGCTAGACCTGGGTAACTGTTTTCATTTATTTTCCAGTAGTGTAAAGGATTATCCGTGCGTTGTAGATACAGTTCTTTCAAATATCGTTGTACCTCAATAACTATGTTATCGCACTGGCTTTTCATTAGATTTTTATTGGAAACCTTCATCGGAAGAAGCCCATAAGGAACTACTGGCGTTTTGTACGAAATGGTACTCGTGGCTAGTGTCGTTAGCAGCCGAATGAGTAGATCGTACAGTCTCTACCACGTTTGTGCACTCTGCAATTAGGCTTGCAACGGCATGTTTTGAATGAATGGGATTCGTAAATGGTAACGTTTTGAATCTTGGGTAGAGAACTGTGGCAACGGCATGTACTTTGTTTGTTTCTATTAATCCTAGCCGGGCTATTAGTGAGTTGTGCAGATGTTGCTGTAGCTCTTACGCTGTCGTGGTAGCCCACTTCCCATTGCATATGGTTATGATTAGCTGTCTGATTACTGGAATAGCTTTCGAAAGAGAGGTATAGTTTTCAGTTGAGATTTCACTTGTTACCACTTCAAATGACTCTAGTACACGTAAACATTCGCTCAAAATTCGCCACTCATCAGCTGTGAGGTTCTCTACACCTGAATACAAAGTTGATAAACAGGCTGCAATGCATTCCTTTTGCTCCAGTAGACGTTGTAGCATATAAAACATACTGTTCCATCGGGTTTCGGTTTCCTGAATCAATTTATGAACAGGTTTTTTCATCAGATCCTGGATCTCATGGAGTTTTTCATTAGCATTGCAACTTGTTTTAAAATAGCTAACAATTTTTCTGGCTTTTTCCCGCATTATGCATAGCTCACTGTTGCTGTTCAAAGAACTTTTCACAACTAAATTGATGGTGTGTGTGCTAAACAAGGCACATGTTGCATATCTATGTTGCCACTGTGAATAAGTTGTATGGCTGCCGTCATGTTACTGGCGTTGTCAGTTGTGATGCTTACAACTTTGTTTTCATTGTTCCATTTTGAAATCACGTTATCTAATATTTAGCGCTGTATGCTTTTCCGGGAAACGGAATGTCTCGAGAGCTAAAGCTTTCAGGCACCAATGAAATGACAAGTTACAGCAATATATGCCTCACTATTGAGTGAGGTTCAAATATCGGTCGTTAAAGAAACACAAGTAGAGTCTTCCACAGCCAAGTTTACAGCCTCTTTCTGTTTATGGTAATCGTCCTCAATCTTGAGGCGCAACTTTTTCCGGTTTGGTATCGAGTATTGTGGGTCCTACAGTGAAACAAAACGTCGAAAACCAGTGTCCTCGACGACTGAAAATCGTCTGTTATCATGGCCACTAGTACTTCATCTAGCTGTTGTTGCCATTTACTTCCCTCTATGAAGAGAAACGTAAGATTTAGATCAGTGCTCCTCCGAGGGGATACGTTATGCTCGAAACTAGTCCAATAAAATTACATATTGTATCGTGCAAAAGCTAGGATAGTATAGGTTTGATTTTGGGGTATGTCATCAGAGTACGATTAAAAAATCAATGTTTTTTAAGCGTGGCGGACCGCTTCGGACACTATCCAAACTTTTGCACGGAATTCACCTTTTGTACCATACGTACCTGGATATTTTGTCTGCCTCGCACTATTGGAAGAATGAGCCTCTGTATCCACGGACGTCAGTTTTATTGCTCAATAAATTGCGCAGTTTAAGATGTCTAATCATGCCCGTTGTATTTTTTGATACATTACAGAGATTTTTACGACAAATGTTGCAAGTAATGTTATCTTCATCCTCCGTAAAGTATCGCCAGCACCATGACGTTCGTTTTAGAGTGTCCATATTGATTTGAATAACAACTTTACTTGAATGAAACCTGAGACATACTAGTTATGAGCACAGTGAGCGTGTTTGTCTAGCGGCGGCATTCAATTCATAAAACAACAGCGGCGCAGCGTACGTTGGCGTAGCCAACTGGCGCGCAGCGGCACACAGCGCCGAGCCATTTCTCGTGAGCTTCTCGAGAATTGCTTGAAAACTAGAGGCTCGAGAAACTCTCGGTGCGCTCCGGTTGCCGCGCCTCCCCATCCCATCACTGGCTGCTACGAATAAACTATAACTCATTTAGGATGCCACTCGCGTTTTTATTGATATCGGCAAGAGAAATTATTCTTAATCACAACGTATTGAACATATCTTTCCACAGTCATTATGTCTGGCTAAAATAACATGAAATACATCCTGCCACAGACAACATGTCTGTCTACTGGAACCGTCAGAACTGGAGAATCAAATACTACTATTACAGACAACATGTCTGTACCTAGCGACGGTCGGAACTGTAGTAAATAAAATTGTATGAACAAATACTGCTGTAACAGACAACATGTCTGTCTACTCGAACGGTCAGAACTGGACAGCCGGACTGCCCGAGCACTTCGCGCGCGAAGCCCGCAAGGCGTGACCCGAACGCCACCGAAGTGCATCGGCAGTAATATCGTCAGTCTTTTGTTTTAGTAATACTTTGATTTTAATAATTTTGAAATGACTGATTGATAGCTGGCTGTTGAGAGATGTTTATTTAAAAAACGAAGTAATTTGGATGACAGGTTTAATTAATAATAGCAACTAAAGTTTAACGTTTTGGCACCCTACTGCCGAACACAGCAGCCAATCACAGAGCAGCAGCATCTTGCAGGTGGTCTTTCTCATGGGAATGGCACTGAATCTAACATCTGTCACTGGTACCTCATCCCACATTGTGTCGTCTCTATGCTTCTTGCATGGCTGAATAAGCTAGAAATATTACAACATACACTGAGTATTTGTTTTTAGATTATTGACATTCGAGATCGTTTTCACAGCTCACACTATTGAATTTAGTTTTTAAAAAATTGCATGCTTAAATTAAGGCAGTAGAAAGTTCACAGGAACATTTTTTCCCCCTTAATATTCGAGTCTAACCATGCGGCTCACATAGCTGACACTATGCAACCTAGTTAATGAGAAGAAGGCCTCCCAAAGACCAGTGATGAGTACTTTATATATATTGATTGTGCATTCTGTGGAAGAAGAAAAGGTACAAATCTTATTTTTTGTACATCTTATAAGGTAACAAAACGTGCATGATTGACGAAAACGTGAAGGCGCTACCCATCCAATCCTACCTATCGTATCCTTATCAGTTCAACAAAGTGTGTCATCAAAAAATTTATTGTTTTGTGTCACCAGATGTTTGAACTGACATCTATACTGTATGGATTTTATAGAACCCTTCGATGAACAATGCATCTTGAGGTCAACTCTTGTCACTTGCCTTCATTCTATCTTGTGTAATTTCCATGTTGGCATTACTGACAAATAGGTCTGTAATACACATTATGAAATGTATGATGAGAAAAGAAATTATTCAAATAGTGAAGGGAGACGAAAACTTAATAGTCATGGGTGACTAGAATTTGATAGTAGGAAAAGGAAGATAAGGAAACATAGTAGGTGAATATGGAATGGGGGTAAGAAATGAAAGAGGAAGCTGCCTGGTGAGTTTTGCACAGAGCATAACTTAATCATAGCTAACACTTGGTTCAACAATCATGAAAGAAGGCATGGATATACTGGAAGGTTTCAGATAGATTATATAATGGTAAGACAGATTTAGGAACCAGGTATTAAATTATAAGACATTTCCTGGGGCAGATGTGGACTCTGAGCACAATCTATTGGTTATGAACTGTTCATTAAAACTGAAGAAACTGCAAAAAGGTGGGAACTTAAGGAGATGGGACCTGGATAAACTGACAGAACAAAGTTTCAGGGAGAGCATTAGGAAACAATTGACAGGAATGGGGGAAAGAAATACAATAGAAGAAGAATGGGTAACTTTGAGGGATGAAATATTGAAGGCAGCAGAGGATCGAGTAGGTAAAAAGACGGGGGCTAGTAGATATCCTTGGGTAACACTGGATCTATTTAATTTAATTGATGAAAGGAGAAAATATAAAAATGCAGTAAATGAAGCAAGCAAAAAGGAATGCAAACGTGTCAAAAATGAGATCGATAGTAAGTGCAAAATGGCTAAGCAGGGATGGCTAGAGGACAAATGTAAGGATGTAGAGGCTTATTTCACTAGGGGTAAGATAGATACTGCCTACAGGAAAATTAAAGAGACCTTTGAAGAAAAGAGAACCACTTGTGTGAATATCAAGAGCTCAGATGGAAACCCAGTTCTAAGCAAAGAAGGGAAAGCAGTAAGGTGGAAGGAGTATACAGAGTGTCTATACAAAGATGATGTACTTGAGGATAATATAATGGAAATGGAAGAGGATTTAGATGAAATTGGAGATATGATACTGCGTGAAAATCTTGAGAGAGCACTGAAAGACCTAAGTTGAAACAAGGCCTCAGGAGTAGACAACATTCCATTAGAAATACTGACAGCCCTGGGAGAGCCAGCCCTGACAGAACTCTACCATCTGGTGAGCAAGATGTATGGGACAGGCGAAATACCCTGACTTCAAAAAGAATATAATAATTCCAATCCCAAAGAAAGCAGGGCTTGACAGATGTGAAAATTACCAAACTATCAGTTTAATAAGTCACGGCTGCAAAATACTAACGCAAATTCTTTACAGATGCATGGGAAAACTGGTAGAAGGCGACCTCATGGAAGATCATTTTGGATTTCGTAGAAATACTGGAACACAGGAGGCAATACTGAGCCTACGACTTATCTTAGAAGATGATTAAAGGAAGCCAAACCTACATTTCTAGCATTTGTAGACTTAGAGAAAGCTTTTGGCAATGTTGACTGGAATACTCTCTTTCAAATTCTGAAGGTGGCGGGGATAAAATACGGGGAACGAAAGGCTATCTACAATTTGTAAAAAAAAACCAAGATGGCAGTTATAAGAGTCGAGGGGCATGAAAGGGAAGCGGTGGTTGGGAAGGGAGTGAGACAGGGTTGTAGCCTACCCCCAATGTTATTGAATCTGTACATTGAGCAAGGAGTAAAGGAAACAAAAGAAAAATTCGGGGTAGGAATTAAAGCCCATGGAGAAGAAATAAAAACTTTGAGGTTCACTGGTGACATTGTAATTCTGTCAGAGACAGCAAAGGACCTGGAAGATCAGTTGGAACTAAATCAGGTGACGCTGAGGGAATTAGATTACGAAATGAGACACTTAAAGTAGTAAATTAGTTTTGCTATTTGGGGAGCAAAATTACTGATGATGTCGGAGTAGAGAGGATATAAAATGTATACTGGCAATGGCAAGGAAATCATTTCTGAAGAAGAGAAATTTGTTAACATCAAGTGTAGATTTAAGTGTCAGGAAGGCTTTTCTCAAAGTATTTGTATGGAGTGTAGCCATGTATGGAAGTGAAACATGGGCGATAAATACTTTGGACAAGAAGAGAATAGAAGCTTCCGAAACATGATGCTACAGAAGAATGCTGAAGATTAGATGGGTAGATCACTTAACTAATGACAAGGTATTGAATAGAATTGGGGAGAAGAGAAATTTGTGGCACAACTTGACTAGAAGGGATCGGTTGGTAGGACATGTTCTGAGGCATCAAGGGATCACCAATTTAGTATTGGAGGGTAGTGTGTAGGGTAACAATCATAGAGGGAGACCAACAACAACATGAACATTATTGCTGTGTAAGTGCAATTTTGTTTCACATGTTCTGACGCTTTGGAAGACAAGAAGTGATATGGAGCTGGTTTGCAAACTTCCCACCTCTCTTCCCTAGGTTGACTTACTTGGTATGCATAGCCAATTTTCTTCTCTGGGTAGCCGGCCATGTCGATCTCCAAAAACTACTTCTCCTAAGAATAATTCTGGTTAAAGGAATTTATCAGACACTCTCTCTACTCTTGCAATAATTTGGTACTATAAGAATACTTTTAGTTCAGTCATGGTATATTTCAACTTCCACAAAAAACAAATTCACCATTTCTCATATAAATATTTGAACTCTTGAGAGTCAACCAAGTGGTCAAACATTAGACTCTATTAAGATACATTTACAACAGGGTTTGTTTAATAACCACCAGAAAATATGAACATGTCTTGCTTCTAGCAAGTACAATGCATGAATAACTTAAAAGTCTAATCTTATTTCTTCATTTGTTCTTAACCATCACCACAGTCACTAAACCAGCAAAGAATAGCACAGACTCTTCCCTACACATACACTGAAACTCTATGGATCGTACAGCAGGTATTTGTTGGCCGCCACGTCCCCATTTTGCTCATGACTGTTTTTAGACCTGCATACACAAACATGCAATGCACAGTAGGTCGGATTTGTCTCTCTCACACTTCTATTTAAAATGTCGTGGGTTCGAGACAGAGGAAGGACAAATGGTTCTAGAATTTGCATGGAAATTCTCGAAGGACTACATTTTATTTTACATACCATCATTAGGTACATTTATATCACATAAAATAACAATTCATATTCCAACATTATACCTTGTTCTTTTAATAACCATGAATACCCTTTTCCTTATTATTTCCATTTTACTTTAATTATAAAATGTGAATATTGAAGTTGGCTCTTTCAATATCTAAAAATCGTGAGGGCCAATTATTTTCTATTTTTCTGCTCTTTACACAATCATAAAAATGGTTCATATGGCTCTGAGCACTATGGGACTTAACAGCTGAGGTCATCAGCCCCGAGAACTTAAAAACACTTAAACCTAACTAACCTAAGGACATCACACACATCCATGCCTGAGGCAGGATTCGAAACTGTGACCATAGCGGTAGCACGGTTCCAGACTGATGTGCCTAGAACAGCCCAGCCACACTGGCCGGCTTACCCAATCTTAAATTCCAGGTGTTCAGGACACTTGAGTACTTTATTCTAATTCCTTGTACTATTTTTCTTTAGTACATACTAGTATCATTATTTATAGGAATTTGTAGTCTGGAGGAACTCTGTGCAAATGAAACTTTTCTTCTCAACCCTTGTAAACTCACATAAAACACAATAAAGCTGGTGGTATATAGAATTCAAACTTGCCAGAATAATTCCTATCTAATGTGTGACTTCTCTCACGATACTGTCCTTTTCCCCTAGGATCAGTGCCTATTACTTACATGCGGGTTGACTATATGACTGCACTTCCTCCTTTCATTTTGGTTGGTACGCCCCTTTATGAAACATACCTATTCATCAGGCTCGTCCTATCTCTATGTACGTACGCCTGCCCTATATCCTTAGCAAATGCTGGGTACGTCCCCCTTTTCCTTTATGAGTAGGGCTCATGGTTCATTGCCCTAGTATACAGCTTTATGTACGCTATAATTAAATATTTCTTGGTAAAAATAAAATCTATTTTGTACTTCACTCTCACTTCTGAGTACCTCCTCTAATACCAGAGAGTCCTCTTCCACTTCTCAACTTCTATAATCTTAGTAGATACTATGTCTACCTGTATTAATCAACTCTTAGCAGATACTATGTCTACACATAATTATCGAGTCCCACTACTCTCTTTTTCCCCTACAACCCTTGGCAGTTCTTACATCCTTTTAATCTGTCAATTCATTGTTTGTGTATTCATATTTGTTTGTGTGTACGTGGAAGTGTTTTCGTGTAGTCTGATTCTTCGGCCTTCTTGTCTGAAGATAAGTCGTAGGTTATTGGAAACCACAGAAACTAGGAATGGCTCCTGCGATAGAAGTAGATGAATATGGAAAGAGGGAAAATAGATAGGTCCTCAAACGAGAAGTAAGAAAGGAAAAAAGGTAGATGTGGTTGCTAAGATCGAAGAAAAGAAAGCAGACAGCCCCAAAGACAGGAAACCCTTCCCAACCCCATTCCCCGGGATTCCTACCTCGTCAGTTCATGAGTGAGAAGCCAGAGGAGGTATGGTATTGAATTGTCTCCTACAGAACAGACATTCCCACCTTCACCCTTGAATCCAAAAGAAAATCTTAGCAACCATATGGAAACAGCAAATGGCGAAGAATCAGGCACACTGGGTTGCAAGGATCGTTTGAAAGGTGTGATGTGTGTTTTGTGTTAGTCATGATTTATATATTAGTGGAAATCATGCTTTTAGTTACATTACCCACCCCATTTTGACATCGACACAAACGCTCCTGTCTATGTCACATCTCATAAAAGTTATAAAATATTCTGTACCAAGTATAAAATTATATATTCCATTATCACAGTTATTTAATTAGTCACACAATATTATGTTTTCCACAAACATAATATTCCATTCAGTTTACTAAGAAACATATGCTTCAATGACTTTAACTCTAATATCTTACATTCAGTGTGAGAAAGGTATTCTCATGAATTCAGAAACTATTTTGAAAGTTATGTGCCACATATGGTTCTCCCTACCCGCTTAGAAAAATGTGACAAAAAACAGGATTCCCAGGCAGCTTTCAAGAAAACCATTTTTGGAATCATTGTAATTATGATTCATATTAATAGAACATACAAATTTAATTATGTTGATTTCACCCAGACTTCTGTCCATAGATATGCACAGAAAACTGGCGAAGAGATTACTTACAAGGACTAATTCAGGCAAAAATAAAACCTAACAATACGTGGAGACCGTGTTGGCTGCTGTAAACATTACAATTGAAACCGTGGTAGATTTAATCTACCTTATTTCAGGGACAATATGTGTACCAATTCCCACCTCATGCCGCCTCCTAGTAGTCAGGATAAGTTGGAGCAAGCTGGGACGAGTCACAAGGACAGGTAGGGGCACCCCTGAAATAACCGAGGAAGATGCAATCAAGATTCCTAGCAGGCACAACCCTCTAACAACTGAGGACAACACAGTCACATTCCAAAAGCAATTTTGGGTGACATAATCACAATTTCTCACTGGTATGTTTCTCTAATAGCCTCTAAGTGGGGGATCATAGAATAGTGTAAGAAGTTGGGGGAATCCGGTGCAGGAAAATTTTATTACAGAACAAACACCGAAAACTCAGGGTCCGATGGTCGTCACTCCGCCCATTAACACAAAAAGTTAACGTCCCTGGGAGAGAGATGACTCCACCCGGATCGTATGGATCCGATATAAAATTCACTTGAGCCACTGCAGACTAGTACTTCTCATTAAATTTGGTTTGAAAGTCTCCCCACTGCAAAACAATCACCACTTCACTTGGTAACAACATTAGGTGACGATACAATTTTTTCTACTTTGTTTTGGATAAGCTTGAATTCTTTCCACATGTCATCTATAACCTTGCTAGTATCATTAAGTTTGGAGAAAGCAATAGTCAAAACGTTTCCGGAGATTATACATTCGATAACTTTTCAATCCATAATTTGTTCCAATGGTTCCTCCAAACTACATACATTTATAACATCAATATAATGGAAGGAAACATTCCACGTGGGAAAAATTATATATAAAACCAAAGATGAGGTGACTTACTGAACAAAAGCGCTGGCAGGTCGATAGACACACAAACAAACACAAACATACACACAAAATTCAAGCTTTCGCAACAAACTGTTGCCTCATCAGGAAAGAGGGAAGGAGAGGGGAAGACGAAAGGAAGTGGGTTTTAAGGGAGAGGGTAAGGAGTCATTCCAATCCCGGGAGCGGAAAGACTTACCTTACGGGGAAAAAAGGACAGGTATACACTCGCACACACGCACATATCCATCCACACATTTGGTGTCTGTATGTGTGGATAGATATGTGCGTGTGTGCGAGTGTATACCTGTCCTTTTTTCCCCCTAAGGTAAGTCTTTCCGCTCCCGGGATTGGAATGACTCCTTACCCTCTCCCTTAATACCCACTTCCTTTCGTCTTCCCCTCTCCTTCCCTCTTTCCTGATGAGGCAACAGTTTGTTGCGAAAGCTTGAATTTTGTGTGTATGTTTGTGTTTGTTTGTGTGTCTATCGACCTGCCAGCGCTTTTGTTCGGTAAGTCACCTCATCTTTGGTTTTATATATAATTTATAACATCAATGTTAGATATAATCTCTTTGAAGTATCTATCAACATTATTCATTTGTGTACTGACACCTGTAATTTGCGATTGAATAATTGGCATTAATTCCTTAGGCTGATCTACACACTGTTTCAAAGTATTCATTCCCTGTCTTACATTATTGTATTCACTATTGCACACGTCTTCCAAAGGTTCTAAGTTTTCAATCGGTTCTGACTCTACATTATTACATTTGGCATCAGTATCAAATTCTAACTTTTGTCAAATCCTGAAATTTTTCATTCTGTCTCTGATTAAAGTCAGTGAACAGTTGATATACGTGACTGCTTAAAGAATTAGTTAGTTCACCTTTCAAATCTATTTTAAAATTTTCTACTTTAGCAGTAAAAACATCAAATTCAGTTTTCAAATTTCCCATGCGTTCGTATAAACGGCTAAATTCCTTATTTTGTTCATCTACTTTAGCACAAAACAATCCTGAAGTTTCATTTTGAAAATCCAATTTATTATTTAATTGAGTATTCACTGAATCTAATTTAAGACACTGAGCATTTAAAGTTGTATTTAGTTCCTTTCTTAAAGAAGCATTTTGGGCAGTTGAATCTGCCCTCTGGTCATCTACTTTATCATTTAAAGTTTTGATCAAATTCACTACTCCAGAATAGTCTGACACCTGCTTACTCACTTTCATTGCCATGGTTGGTTCTGAAGTTTCTCCAACTAACTGTACGTTTTCCATTGTTTTACCAATTTTAGATCTAGTAAGCATTAAAAAAAAATAATTCTAAGTGTGGTGTCACCGCCAGACACCACACTTGCTAGGTGGTAGCTTAAATCGGCCGCGGTCCATTTAGTACATGTCGGACTCGCGTGTCGCCACTGTGTGATCGCAGACCGAGCGCCACCACAAGGCAGGTCTCGCGATACGGACAAGCACTCGCCCCAGTTGTACGGACGACACTGCTAGCGACAATACGGACAAAGCCTTCCTCTCATTTGCCGAGAGACAGTTAGAATAGCCTTCTGCTAAGTCCATGGCTACGACCTAGCAAGGCGCCATTAGCCTTACCTAGTTTGAGAGTTATCGTATAAATGCCTCAAGAAGAACGTTGTAAACCAACAAAGAATAAAGTTAAGTATATTCCAAAGCTACATATTTTCTTTATAGCAGTCATAACGTATCCTGTTCCAGACTTGACGCCAGTCGGCGTGTGTGTACGCGTGCCTTTCGGCTCCCTTCTCAGTGTGGCGTAACTAGCTTGTTACGCCACAACAGATTGATCCCATCCTCGTCGCCAATCTGTTGTGGCGTAACAAGCTAGTTACGCCACACTGAGAAGGGAGCCGAAAGGCACGCGTACACACACGCCGACTGGCGTCAAGTCTGGAACAGGATACGTTATGACTGCTATAAAGAAAATACGTAGCTTTGGAATATACTTAACTTTATTCTTTGTTGGTTTACAACGTTCTTCTTGAGGCATTTATACGATAACTCTCAAACTAGGTAAGGCTAATGGCGCCTTGCTAGGTCGTAGCCATGGACTTAGCAGAAGGCTATTCTAACTGTCTCTCGGCAAATGAGAGGAAGGCTTCGTCCGTATTGTCGCTAGCAGTGTCGTCCGTACAACTGGGGCGAGTGCTTGTCCGTATCGCGAGACCTGCCTTGTGGTGGCGCTCGGTCTGCGATCACACAGTGGCGACACGCGGGTCCGACATGTACTAAATGGACTGCGGCCGATTTAAGCTACCACCTAGCAAGTGTGGTGTCTGGCGGTGACACCACACTAAGTATAATAAATACACAAATACAGTTTACTGAACTGTTTCTTCAACTTTATATTTAAACAATTATTGTTTTACGCTCACCTGGCGTAGAGTTTTAGGTTGCGCAGGTGAGCGAGTGTGGAATCAGCACCGGTGAACAGCAACTGGTGCTGGTGTCAGTTGTTGGTTTCTGCGTCGGCGTCACTGCGATGTGAGAGAGAGCTGTATACTCCCCACACTGGATCTTCTTAGTTGAATTATTCTCGTCGTATATCTTCTTAGTCTAATACGTCGAGGTCTTCTTTCCATTCTTTTAATGTTATTACTTCCTTACATCTTTCCCGTTGCTGCATTCACAAATTTTCCCTTTCCTTTGATTTCTGGGCTAAATAAAGTTTCTCATAACAGTTTTCACATCTTGTTATACTCAGTTGCTATGGCAACATGCAACATCCACTTTTCTCATTTTCGTCTCTAATTCCCGTTCTTTCGGCTCCTTTTTCACTGGTCACCACGTTCTAATGTGTGTGTGTGTGTGTGTGTGTGTGTGTGTGTGTGTGTGTGTGTGTTTTTTTTTTTTTTTTTTTTTTTTTTTTTTTTTTTTTTTTTTTTTTTTTTTTTGTGTGGAGTAAATAGACAAACTTCATGTTTTCACCAATTAACAATGTTTTGGACTACGCAGAATAACATTCTCGCATACCACATCTAAATACCTCCGTCTTACCGTATTTCACACGCTTTTCGAGCTTTAGAAACACATTTACTTACATTTATAAACGAGTTGGTTTAAGAACCACTCAGAATTATGAACATGTATTGCTTCTAGCAAGTCCAGTGCATGAATTACTTAAAAGCCTAATCTCATTTCTTCATTTGTTCTAAACAATCATCACAGTCACTAAACCCGCAAAGAATAGCGCAGGCCCTTCTCTACACGTACACTGAAAGTCTATGGATCGTACAGCAGGTACTTGTCAGCCACTGTGTCCACATTTTGCTCATGAATGTTTTTAGACCTGCACACACAAACATGCAATGCGCAGTAGGTCAGATTCGTCTCTCTCACCTTCTATTTAAAATATCGTGGGAAATGTCGTGCAGATGTAAAATATTCACATTTGCGATGTAATGAACAGTATTACTGTGAGCAGTTTATTTTTATTTACTCATCTTGAATACATTTTTAGTTTGCAACATCTTGCATATGTCTGTGACATTATTGTCACATTGTGTTCAGTGTTATTTGTGTTACTCATGTATTGTTTACTTGTTTTGATCTTCATATATTTGTGCATGTCTTGTCTAATGTACATATGTGAGGGTTGGGTTGGGTTGTTTGGGGAAGGAGACCAGACAGCGAGGTCATCGGTCTCATCGGATTAGCGAAGGATGGGGAAGGTAGTCGGCCGTGTCCTTTCAGAGGAACCATCCCGGCATTTGCCTGGAGTGATTTAGGGAAATCACGGAAAACCTAAATCAGGATGGCCGGACGCGGGATTGAACCGTCGTCCTCCCGAATGCGAGTCGTACATATGTGACGTTATCATCATGTTCATTGGGTTCAATATTATTTGTGTTCCCCATGTACTGTTTATTTGTTTTGATCTTTATTTATTTGTGCATGTTTTGTCTTGTGTACATATGCGACGTTATCGTCAAGTTCAATGCAATGACATTCTTCACGAACAGTTTATTTGTAAGGAAATTCATTTATAAGTACGTTTTTTGTACTTCTTTACTAAGGGCAACCATATATGTAAATGGTCAACTGGGTTTCACACGCTAGGGCAGGACTGAAAACATAATATCCCCACAGTATCGCACATCAGTGAATGAAGTCTTAGTGTAACTGTTAGGGAGTGAAGATTTTTGTTTTCTTTTGAAGTGTGTGCGCGCGCGCGATGGGCCAAGTGAACATGGATGGGCCATTTTGCCATGACTTTCAACCTTCTGTATCAACAGCTTGTGATGACAAGGAGCTGTGTAATACCACAGCTACTTTCGCCAAGTCGCCACGATCGGCTGTGAAGGAGGAAGGGGCCTGACTCCCTGGGGTGAGCCCCCGGTGCAGACATTCTGCAAGCACACAGCAGGAAGCTGGGGCAAAGTCCTCGCGTCGCTCAAGAAGGGACACGAAGCAAACGCCCATCTAATGAAAAGCATGCCGAGAGCTGATGGACACTTGCAGCCATTAGGACGGAACACCAAGAACGTATGCGCGAAAGCATCCAAGTTCTTCTGGCCTTGCGACAGTCATTTTACCTGGTTTAGAAAACATTAATGTGCCAACAATTCCAGCACCCCACAGGCACAGGGAGGAGTATGCAAACAGCACGGGGAATCGGCGCAGAGAGGCTTGGGGAAAGAAGCCAGCATTCTCAAGATAATGTTTTCCTCGATAGTGAGGACATTCCTTGTAAATGACGGACAGCAGCAGATTTCGAGATGGAGTCCACACATGAATATGTCCAGTGCTCACAGAGAGAGAGAGAGCGGTTATAAAGAAGTGTTGTGTAGTTGCTCTTCCAACAGCCTTGAAATGCAGGGAAACATCTTAAGCAAGTGAAATCATGAGAAAGATAACAATGCATGAGGCACATGACACAACATGCCAGATAGAAAATTTCCACCTTGCACAGAGAGGCGTGGCAAAGAAACGGTGATCTGTCATTGGGCTACATTGAAAATTTCATCCCCCAATGACAACGCCAAAAAGAATAATGTTTTGAAGAGGAGTTGAACCGAGAGATGGATGAGAAGCAAAAAGGGGGAGTCATGGAAACACCACCGAAGCGAGAAGACATGGGCACTCTTCCACCCATCGTGAACATCTGCCTTCCAACACTGTGACAGCACAGCTTCGGCCATGCAACCGACAATGGGAGACAATTCAGATATCGGACCTAGGCCCTGCCACAAAGCCGCGATTGCTGATGAGGGCAGCCAACCTGTGCAGCATAGCTCCGACATGACACACCACACTGACGCAGCACCTACAGCCGACAGCAGTATATGACGAACAATAACGAAGGATGGTGATACTATTCGTTCCCCCCTCCTTTTCCTTAATAACCGACTCATGTCCATGTCCAGTCAAATCGGCACTGAGATTTATAATTTTGCTTTGTTTTGTGTAAACAGCATGGAAATACATTTCTTTCATGGTTTGCTTATATAAGCAAGCTTTTATGTTCATGCATGAACATCTCAATTACGAACCATTTGTGTTTCATTTCATTTAATTTTGCCGAGTTGATTATAACAATAGGGACACATTTGCGACAGAAGGATAGAAGCTGAAGGTGTGCTCATTGTAGTACAAAATAGCAACTCAAAAGATGTATTAGTACTTGCAAGGAAAGAAAAGTCACTCTTTTCCTTCTTTGTTTTCAACCATTTCATTCCGAATAAAATGATTAGCACTGGCATTTGTAATATTGCATTGTGTTCAGTTCTGTTTTCTTGTTTGAATATTGTAATGAGTTTCATTTTTGTAATTCAGCAAATTATTTAATATATTGTATCACCTTTGCAATCAAAATCGCATGGTGTGTGTCCCTGATATAACAAGGTGGTCTTTTTAAAAGACCACCACCCAAAATGGATAGTGATCTGTAATTCAACCCCCAATTCTTCATCTCAGTTTCAAGGAAACTGGACATCAAATAATTCAAAGTATATTACATGCATATGTAAGTAGTAAGGAATGCAGTAAAAGAACTCCTTTCCAAATTTTGACAAAAAAAGTGTTTTGTCCTATAAAAAAAGGGAAAATTTATGTCACAATACAATAGAATGATTTTACTGGATTAAAACAAGGTAGTCGCAACTGGAATATTAAACTAAATAATGCACGCTTAAAACCTGAACTTTACTGAACAGCAGCAGATCCACGTGCTTATCAGAATATTAATGGAAATAACTAAGTGTTGCATTTTGTGTTGAATAGATGTCAATTTTCAGCAATAACCAAACAAGAGAAGGAAAGCATCAGGATTAAAAAAAGCAAAAAGACCGATTTAAACTGAAGAATCTAGAAGATGTATCAAAATGCTTGGATATTAGAACAACAAGAGATTGCAAAAGGGGACTGTTATGGATGAATCAGTCTCATTGTATAAAACAAATACTAAGTAAATGTAATATGAAGAACTGCAATTCCACGTCGACACCTCTAGACAACACTCAAATAATTACACAAGATCTGAGCCCCCAAATGGATGAAGAAAGAAACGTAATGAAAAATATTCCCTAAAGAGAAGTTATAGGCAATTTAATGCACGCTCAGTTGGGATCGAAACTGACCTTGTGTATGTAAATGCAGTTGTAAGTCACTTCAACAATAATTCAGGTATGCCTCACTTGCAGGCAGAATCATGAAGTACTTTAAAGGGACTCAGGACTGAACCTGCAATTTTCTAGGGAAGAGAACCAAAATGTTACAGGGCATATCGACAGATACTGGACAGGAGACAAAGAAAACAGGAAGTCAGTCACTGGTTTTCTGTTTAAACCAAAAGGAGCAGCAATTTCCTAGAGCAGTATGAAACAACCCACAATAACTTTATCAATTACTGAAGCTGAATACATGGCCCTGGTCTTGACATGTCAAGAGGCACTCTGGGTAAACATCAAACGTGTCAAGGAATGGACTGATAGTAAGAAGGGTCTTTTTTTTCCAATGTGTGTTCTGTAATCTTGTTCATACAGTATACCAAACAATGGAAAGTCCAGGTTGGAATAACAATATGGAAAGGATAGATTGCTACTTGTAACATACAGGAGGTGTTGAGCCCCATACAGGCACACTGAACAAGACTGCTAAAATATTACACTTTTGGGCAGAATCCTCCTGACATGGAATATTTTGGAAGGAGGACTGTCTGAAATTTTATATTTGGCAGTATTTTTCACTGTGCCTTTCTGTTTCTCTACGCCTCCTCTGTCCAAAAGTAATTTTTATTACCTTGACCATTTGTTGGCCTGTATAAATACTTTGTATGCAGAAGTGATTTTGTAAGTCACAGAAGGATCACACAATATAGTTAACTGCCACACAACAGCATAATGTTTCAGAAAATAAATATCATTAGTACAAACATATTTTCTTTTGTGAGATTACAGTTTATTTTTCCCCACATTTTAATGGTTTTTTATTACTGACAGTTGCCCAAAAGCAATTTTAATGTTATATTGAGAACAGACAATTCCCTAGAATTGGAATGTCTAGCTTAAAAGCCAGTACAAAGTAAGATGGTATATTATCACAAAAAACAAGAAACTCAAATCCACCGAGATAAAACCAGAAGCTGCATGAGAGACTGTCTGGGCAACACTCAGCATGAGGGGTGGGCATAAAACTGTAATTGGATCCTTCTACTGAGAAAGACTCATCTCCTCAAGAAACGAAAAGCTAAAGAGCAAATGTTAGTTTGCTTGCACAGAAGTTCCCCAATCACAATGTAACCATTGGAGGACTCTTTTAATCATCCAGTCAATTCAGATGATCACAATTTTGTTGGCAGTGGATGTTACAAGACATCCTGTGAAACATTACTAAACACCCACTCTGAAAATGATCTGGAATAGATAGTTCAGAATCCCACTCATATCGAAACAGTTTGTATCCAACAGCAACAAAATAGACCTGACCTCATTGAGGTTGTCCACACTGAAACTGCTGTCAGTGACAGTTATGCTGTTGTAGCAAAAATGATTACCATAGTACTAATAGTAACTCAAACAAGTAAAAAGATCTATATTTTCAGTAAACTAGATAAAGAAGCAGTAGTGTCATATCGTAATGAAGAATTTGAAACTTTCTGCATATGACGAGAGTATGTAGAGGAACTGTGGCAAATTTAAAAGAATAATTAACCATGCACTGGATGGAAATATACCTGACAGAAAAGCTCATGATGGGAAGGACTCACCATGGCATACAGCCACTGTAAATAAATTTCTAATGAAACAAAGACCACTGCATAGTAGGTGTAGAAGTATAGGGCTGATGCTTAATAAAATGAGTTTGGCTGTCAAGAAAGCAATGTGTGAAGCCTTCAGTGGCTAACACAACAGAATTCTATTAATGTCCAATCACAAAACCCAAAGAAATCAAGGTTATATGTAAAGGTTGTTAGTTGCAAAAAGGTTTGTGTGGCTAGGGCCTCCCATCAGGTAGACTGATCGCCTGGTGCAAGTCTTTTTAGTTGAGGCTACTTTGGCGACTTGCGTGTCTATGGGGATGAGATGATGATGATGATGATGATGATGACAACACAACACCCAACCCTGAGCAGAGAAAATCTCCGACCCAGCCGGGAATCGAACCCGGGCGCCTTTGTATGGTATTCCGTTGCACTGACCACTCAGTTATCGGGGCAGACACGCACTGATGAGACAAGAACTGAAACAGAGGGTAGCAAAGCAAAAGCAAATATGCACAACACAGTTTTCAAAGATTCCTTTACAAAGAAACACCCAGGAGTATGGCCCCAAATTAATCCTCATACCACTAGAAAAATGAGTGAAATAGATGTTAGTGTCAGCGGCATTGCGACCAGCTGAAATTGTCAAAACTGAACAAAGCTTCAGGGCTCGATGGATTCCTATCAGATTCTATTTTGAATTTGAAGCAGAAGCGATCCACCAAACAACCATCCAATAACATTGACAATTTGTTGTAGAAGCTTAGCACATATTCTTAGCTCAAATGTAACGAGGTATCTTGAACAGAATGACCTCCTCCATGCCAACCAGTACAGGTTCCGAAAACAATGGTTTTGTGAAACTCAATTGCACTCTTCTCATATGCCTGGATCAAGGCTGTCACGAAGATGTTTCTGTAAAGCATTTGTCTAAGCACCTATTATCAAAAATACTATCATGTGGGGTTTCAAGTGAAATTTGTGGCAGAGAATTTTTTGGTATGGAGGACGTGGCAAGTTATCTTGGATGGAGAATCACTGACAGATGTAGAAGTGATTTCAGGTGCATCCCAAGGAAATACACTGACGCCCTTACTGTTTATTTTTTATATTAATGACATTGCAGGCAATATTGAAAGTAACTTAAGACTTTCCACAGATTATGTAGTTTTCCATAATGAAGCACTATCTGAAAGAAGCTGTGCAAACATTCATTCAGTCAGATTTTAATAAGATTTCAAAGTCACGTGAAGATTGGCAACTTGTTTTAAATGTTCAAAAATATATAACTGTGCACATCACAAAAAAACAGTGTCCTGTGACTATATCATCAACAATTCACAGTTGGAATCTATTATCTTGCACCAATACCTGGGTGTAATACTTTGTAGGGGAACAATCACGAAGGCTCAATTGTACATAAAGCAGGTGGCAGACTTCAGTTTATGGGCAGAATGTTAGGGAAATACAACCCGTCTATACAGGAGACTGCTTACCAACACTCATGTGACCCATCCTAGAATAGTGCTCAAATGTGTGGGACCCATACCCCAATAGGATCAACAGGGGATACTGAACATATACAAAGAAGGGCAGTGTGAATGTCTCAGGTTTGTTTGACCTGTGGGAGAGTGTCACAGAGTTGCTGAGAAACTGAACTGACAGACTCTTGAAGATACGGTGTGAACTACCTACGAAAACCTACTTACAAAGATTCAAGAACCAGCTTTAAATGATGATTCCAATTATATACGACGGCTATGCCGAAAGCTTTTAGCAGAATATGTATAAAAAAAAAGAAAAGGGAAGTTTACAACTTTTCAAAATACTCTCCATTAGCATGTATACATTTTTCCATTCTCTGAAACCACTTAGAAAATGTGTCAGTCCAAGCTTCTTTTGGGATGTCACTTAGTGCACTCTCGTACACTGCAATGGCCTCTTCATCTGATGAAAACCACTGCCCGTGAATTTTTTCCTTAGTCTTAGGGAACAGAAAGAAGTCACAGGGGACCAGGTCAGGTGAACAGGGGGGATGGGGTAACACTCGCACTTTTTCCTTCTCCAGAAAGTCCATCATTCTGGCAACCCTGTGCACAGATGCATTGTCGTGATGCAGCAGAAGGTGCCCACTCTTGGACTTTGGATGCTGTGACTTCCCTGTGGCGATGACTTTTGGAAGACAATCGTTCACGTACCATTCAGCATTGACTGTACGATGTGTGTCCAAGGTCACAGAGGTGAGATGCCTGATCTTTGTGAAAAAAGTTGCCACCATATTTTTTCCAGAGCTCCGACTTCGTCGAACTTTAGTGGGTGGTTCCTCCCCTGGAAAGCACCACACCGAAGACTGTCTCTTCGTTTCAGGGTCACAATGGTAGACCCACGTTTCATCACCTGTTACGATATTGTAGGTGTCTTGGGACTTCCCTCCATTGAATTTTTTGAGCATGAAACGACACCAGTCCACTCTCGCCTCCTTTTAGCTTTCTGTCAGGGAATGTGGCACCCAACAGGCACATCTCTAAGTAAGGCCTAAGCGACTATGAACGATGGTCTGTGCTGCTGTTGATCCAATATTTAGGGTCCCTTCAATGTCGCAAAATGTAAGATGTGGATCTTCTTTGATCATTTTCCTCGCAGCATCAATGTTTTCAGGAGTCACAACTGTTGCTGGCCGATCGGGTCGAGGTTCATCTTCAGTTGACTGCCAACCCCTCGAAAACTCACGAAACCAAGTTCCAACTGTGGCACTAGAAGGGGAAGCTTCACCAAAAACACGCAGCAAAGAAGAATGGCATTCTTCGGCACTTAAACCCTTTTTATAATCGTAAAAAAATCATGCAGCAAAAGTCGCGGCGCAACAGCTCCATCCTGCACCTTCTCTGACTCAGCACTGCCTGTGCTTTCTTACCGCGCTGTGGGGGGATCACCGCTAGCCAGGGGCTGCACGCGCACGTCCCATGGGTGACAAACATTGCTCTTTCGAATGAAAACAACCCCATTGTCCTCCGCCTTACGGTTCACGGGCTGCTAAAAACTTTCGGCATAGCCCTCAAAATGCAAACCCCTTTGTATCACTCCCACAGGGACCATGAGGACAAGATTAGAATAATTACACCAACCAAAAAGGCATTCAAGCACTCATTCTTCCCTTGCTCTACAAGTGAATGGAATGGGAGAAAGTACTAATTGATGGTGCAGTGGGTCATATCCTTTGTCATGCACTTCACAGTGTTTCGCGGACTATACCGTATTTACTCGAATCTAAGCTGCACTTTTTTTTCAAGTTTTTGTAATCCAAAAAGCCGCCTGCAGCTTAGAATCGAGTGCAAAGTAAGCGGCAGTTCTGAAAAATGTTGGTAGGTGCCGCCACAACTAAGTTCTGCACTTGAATATAAGTAGCGCTACACAGGCATGCTTTGCAGGCAAAAAGATAAATACTGGCGCCAAAACCTTTGCGTCAGTAAAGAGCTTTTTTCTCCGCCCTGAGTTTCGACCACTGCATTTTCATACATTATCCAACGAAGTAAACACAAATTCCGTATTGTTCATCTTCGAATGTAGCAGCATTTCAATGTACTATGAAAATCCGAGTGGCAAGACTGTTTGGGATGTTTGTCAATATGGCCAACTCTACGTTCTGAATTTTTTCCCACCTGTGAGAAGAGATGGTTGCTAATAGGAACTTTTATATATTGTGATTCACATGCAGTATTCTCTTCACCATAAGAATAATACGAATATAAACATTTTGCCATGTATTGTTTCGTGTTTTCTGCTATCTCATTTAATTCCAGTCTGCCTAATAAACTACAAAACTTGAGTGAGACAACAGCAAACACGAAAGAATATACATATCATGTCATGTTTATATTCGTATTATTCTTATGCCTAATAGTGGTACAGTCAGAAATGAAGCACGGCAATTGACTAGATTTTTAAATCTAAGCTGACTAATTTCTGTGCAGAATGTAATGTACTTAAGAGGCGTCTGCAAAGATTTTCAAACTGAGAAAAATTTTCGCTAAACTTTCGTTCAGAACATCTTCTATCATACGCACTCTATTACTTCGTTCTTGTTGATCATTATTGAAGAAAGCAGCAGTGTAAGTAACAACAAATAGCAGTCTCTTGCCATTGTTTCGCTAATCAGACGATTCCTCTCTTTTGTTTTTTAATTGTAAGCGGCGATGTGCACAAAAGCAAGCCATGCCGTGAGCGGCGACAGGTCGTAAACACAAAAAAATGGTTCAAATGGCTCTGAGCACTATGGGACTTAACATCTGAGGTCATCAGTCCCCTAGAACTTCGAACTACTTAAACCTAACTAACCTAAAAAGGACATCACACACATTCATGCCCGAGGCAGGATTCGAACCTGCGACTGTAGCGGTCGCGGGGTTCCGGACTGAAGCGCCTAGAACTGCTTGGCCACCGCGGCCGGCTCATAAAAACACATTATCAGAATGTGACAAACAATGCATGACACAGTACAGTAATGCATTTTCAGCTTAGAGTGACGTAAACACGTAAAACAAAGAGAACAGCACTTATCAGATCAAAGAAAAATAAGCAATCAATTCAAACCAGACGAAGCACGTGAAAAAGGAAGGGTATCTGTATAAATACGGACAGAGCACTTGACGCATAGGAATGACTACGTGGTAAAGCTTAACTGTTAAGCTTACGACTCGAACCAAACTACTGTAGCTGTATTGTCATTCATTCGACCTAAATTGCCTCTCATATTACAATGGACCAACTTTGTTTCGATTTGGAGATGCGGCCTAAAACTTTTCTCTCCCTTTGAATTTCGAGTCTCAAATTTCAGGTGCGGCTTAGATTCGGGAAAGTTTTTTTTCCCTTGATTCCGAGCCTCATTTTTCAGGTGTGGCTAAGATTTGAGTGCGTCTTGGATTCGAGTAAATACGGTAGAAGTAGATGTGATACATGGGTTCTGTTCTTAATAAATACAAAGAAGTTACGTGCCACATGAATGGCACTCTGTAATATTCTCATCAATTAGCAATTTTCCAAAAATGTAGGTACTTTACATTTAATCTATAAGTCCCATTCCGAGAAGTTCTGGTGGCCCTTCTCGGGATTCTTCTACCACAATCCAGATTAAACTTGTCTTCTTGTTATCTCATTACATGGCCAATATTTCTAGTTTTCATTGCTGTTACAGTGTTAGGTTTCACTCTAGTTTCATTCAGATTCAGATTGCAGGGCACATCCCTGTTTAAAAATATTTATTTAGTATTTTGTTCTTGGATCTCTAGTGATCCTTTCTTTCTCACTTTCACCCCTTACTTCCAAAGTCCAGGTTTCATTACACATGCTATTACTGGCTGAATAATTATTTATAATGTATATTTTGATCCACCTGGAAATATTACTGTTCTTTAAGATATCTGATAAGGCATAATACATTTTATTTGTGTTCTGAAACCCAAGTCCCATTTTATCTATACCACTATTTAATATATTAAAGAAGGTTCCTGATATTTAAATAATTTGTGTGTTCAAATGCTTTCGTCTGGGCTTGCAAGATACCACTAGTATATATATTAGGTTTTCACATTAAGTACCTATCTTCTTCCTATTGATCCCAGACAAGCACAACAGATTAATATTGCTCATAAAGTCTCTTGTTGCCAACTTCACATGAAGTGCATAACAACATACAAGAAAATACAAAATCAGCTTCACTCAACTACAGGTCCCCAAGAAAGTTGAAAAATACTGAAGTAATAGGTTCCTATTATAGTCATAACAACGTTTACGCTCTGAGGAAGACAGCTTCATAACATCTGTAAAATAAACAGAAAAGCACCACACTGCATTAAGATGAACCGCCTTCAAACTTACCTTCAATCATTCAAATCGACAAATTCAATTGTTTTCTCAAATTCATGACATAAATGACATTTTAAATTGCAATATGATAAATGTAATATTTCTATATTGAATTATTACTTACTGCCAATTCATGGTGCCAGTCTTTCATACACCCATCCATCTTTTCCTTTATGAATACGAATTTCATCTGATGTTTCATTCTCTTCTAGCCGTCTGAATCTAATACGATCATGCACTCTATCACTCTGTCCTTGCCAAAATTCAAAAGTAGTTGGTTTCACAATGAAGCCACCCCTACACAATCACAAATTTAGCTGAGCGATTTGTATTAGAATGTTATTACTATTTTCTAAGCAAATTCACATTAGGTCATTTCTCTAAAGTTGAACCTACCATTCATTTGGCCGAGGAATTTCTTTCCCTCGACTGACGTATTCCTCTCGAATCTTATGGCCTGCTTCAATAAGTTCCTCTCTACCTGAAATAACAGTGCTCTGATGGCTGATACAGGCTCCAATCTGGCTATCGACTGGCCTTGAATGGAAGTATTCATCAGATTCTTGTTCTGAGAGTTTCTCAACAACACCCTCAATCCGGACCTAGAGGCAACATAATAACAAAATTTAACTACCTTTCCAACCATTTTTCATTTTTAGTGATAATTAAGTTTTAACCCTAACGTAGAAGTGGCATACTTTGTCCCAATTATGATTCTCTCTCCCTCTCTCTCACGCTCCCCCCCCCCCCTCTCTCTCTCTCTCTCGCACACCCGCACGATGCACACGCACAGTGAAATCACCATTGATGAACAAAGCAGAACCATTATATGAAACCCTAAGTTACTTAGTGTCAATCACAAACAGATAAGATCAAATGAAGAATAAAGCACCTTTGGTAACAGTCAGACATGGTAAGAAGTGACACGAATGTATTTGCATGAAGAGTCACAAAACTTCAAACGGTTTCAAAGAAAGCACAGACTCCTGGCTTTTATTCTAGACATCTGTCCAGGTATTCACCTATTTCCATGAAGCTGGCTGAAGGAAGTGCTATACGAATAGAGAGATGGGCTAAAGTGTGACACTAGTTTTACCCATCACAGCTGATGAGGTAGATTATCTGTAGCACAGTACTAGCTCAAGACTGGAGGAAGGTGACAAGTCAATGATTGTGAATATGAAGTAACTGTTGTGATGATAGACAGTTATGTAGCTACATCATGAGTTTTCACTCCATATTTAATATACTTTTATTAGTAAACAACTAAAACCCGAAGCTCAATTCAAAAATTTTATTTTACATTACAGAGAAACCTTTGGCATATTTTGGAAATTATTACATACATATATAACATATAACCTATACTAGTCAACCACAAACATTGAGGCTACACGATTTTGTCCATATAAAAGTGTCTAAAATGGGAACTTAATGGGATGTTCATGGGAGGAAGGCAACTGTTCTCATTACTGTAAGGTAAACTCAGAAAATTTAGTAGGGTACTTCATAAACATTGATAAACATTTTCCCTGCTGCTATAATATAGTTTAAAATAACAGAAACTATAAGGTGTACAACTATGCTTCTGCCATTTGCTGATAGGTGGCGACAACGGTAGGTTGCAGTCGAAAGAAAGAGACTGCAGATGTCAGGCAGTTAGCTTGGACCTCAGTCAACATAACCTCATTCAAACATTAGTTGATTTGTGTCTGCATTATAAAGATATTCTTGATTGAAAATGTCATTTTACAAGCCTCATTCTCGTCATTTGCGGGAGGTCTTAATGTTTTGTTTCAATATGAAGAAAACTGCGGCTGAATCTTACCGAATGTTCTCAAGTACATATGGTAAGGATGCTATTAGTGAAAGAACATGTCGTGAGTGGTTTCAACACTTCAAGAACTGTGATTTTAACGTTGTATACAGGCATAGTGGTGGAAGAGGGAATGTTCTCGAAGACGCACAATTGGAGGCATTGCTGAGTGAAGACTCGCGTCAAACTCAAGAAGAATTGGCATGAGTAGTGCAAGTGACACAGCAAGCCGTTTCAAAACGTCTCAAGGCCATAGGCATAATTCAGAAAGAAGGAACTTGGGTCCCATGTGAGCTGAAACCAAGAGACGTTGAGCAGAGTTTGTGAACAGTTGCTCCAGAGGCAAAAATGGAAGGGATTTGTGCTTTGCTTTGTGACCGAGGACGAAAAATTGGTTCATTATGATAACCCTAAATGCAAAAAATCATGGGGATATCCCGGCCATGCTTCCATGTCGACGGCCAAACCAAATATTCACAGCTCCAAGATCATGTTCTGCTTTATGTGGGATCTGCTCGGCATCATGTACTATGAAGTGTTAAAACAAAGTGAAACAATCGCAGGCCTCGTTATCGAACACAATTAATGCATTTGAGCAGAGCATTAAAAGACAAACAGACGCAATACAGCAAGAGGCACGATAAAGTGATTTTACAGCACGACAACGCTCAACCCCATGTTGCGAAACAGATCAAATAGTACTTGGAAATGTTAAAATGGAAATTCCTACCCCACCCGCCGGAAATATGGAAGCGTCCGATCCCGCCCATTTGCTTTGACCCATGACGTCGCAAATATGGCGGAAACGACCATAAACCACAATTCCAATATGGCGCATATAAAGTCATTACGTCCACATTATGAAGACGAAAATACATCGAAAAACAAACACATGTTCCACAAAAAGCCTAATGACATTAACAGGACAAGCGCAGGAAATTGTTGGTTTTTGGGTGGGGACAAACTAAATATAAACAAATTTAGACACCCACCCCCCATACAAAACCACGCAAAATGACAAAAAAACCATCACAAAACTCCCCAAATACCACTAAACACAATATCATCTGGAATCGAACACTTCCCTTGACCTATATAGCTCAACAGCAGCTCCCGATCCCATCTCCCAATGCAAATACCAGCATACTCCGCCAAACATTGGGATCGAACACTTCCCTTGACCTATATAGCCCAACAGCAGCTCCCAATCCCATAAGTTAGGATCGAACACTTCCCTTGACCTATGTAACTCAAAAACATCTCCCAATACCAATATCAACCTTCACAGCCACACATTTCAATGAAACACTTCCCTAGACCCCGACACACAACACATACACATACACCGAAATCAAAACAATAAAAACTTACCACAAAAAAGTTGCGGCACCACAAACTAGATTGGCCACACACACACACACACACACACACACACACACACACACACACACACACGTGTGCACGCACGCACCAACGAAAAAATACTCAACCAAAAGAAAGACCCGACCCACCCACACCTCAACCCCCCCCCCCCCAATCAACCCAACCTCCCCCCTCACCCCGAAATAAAAAACCCACAAACAAAAACCAAATGCAACATTAAAATCTCAATTAGACACTACAACTCAACAAAAACTTTAACAAAATAGATCCTCCACAACTAAAACACAAACAAACACAATCCCCCCCCCCTCCCTCACAAACACTAACACAAAATAAACCACCCACCCCACCCTGAGCTGCAGCCAGCCACCCACCCACCTACCCACCTACCTACCCAGACCACCCTAACCAACCACTTTCGGCCTATAATTTTACTCACAGCCCTTAAGAAAACCCGAACAACACAATAGCTCTCAGGGACACACTTCCGCCAACAGTACTCATCTAAATGAGACTGAAGGTTGGAAAAGCACCTCTTCCCCCTCCCAAGAACTGACTTAACCCCCCCACCCCACATCCCCTCTATTGTATTGGTACAAGCCCCCCGCCTCATAATTCTTGAACTCTAAGCTATGATTCACTACTAAATGATGAAATCCCCTCTCACCCAACCCCCTATACGAAGAAAAAGCATCAGAAACTACTGTGGACCCTGGCTCTATATATTCCTCAATTAACCCCACTAATTCGGCCTTAGACTCCCTTCCACAACCCTAAAAACACATTCAGAACACCCAGCCCCTGGAACAACAGCCTCCCACACCCAGAGCCCAGCCACAGACTTACCCCTCCCATACTTCCTTTTCCTAAACTGCGACTTGTCCACCTCCACAACAACCCCATTACCCCCCCCCCCCCCACTTACCCCTGTACTTAATGAACTCTGAAAACACACTTCACGGGAAAAAGAATACCAATCAAGCACACTTCTCTTACTCACACCAGTCTCATGCGCGCAAAAACTGTGTGGGGATCTATAACAAAAGTAATAAGTAACCAGTACAATCTCGCGCATGCCCAACTTAGACTTCTCGAACCAGGTACCACGCCGTATGGAACACCAAATGGCGTCTTTCCGACAGTGCCACATATAACTGTCCCTGGTTCGAGAGGTCGGAACTTTAACCAACTTCATTTCTTCACCGCAAACACTGCATTTGACAACCTCGGCAATTAAGCCAAAAAGCTGCAAAAACTTAATGAGCTTTAAAGGGATGTTCCCCATCATAGCCCTCAAACGGGCACTGTTAATCTTCCCTGTCATATCCATTCCTGAACAAAAAACAACAACCAATTAAATTTAATAAAAATACCACACGACGTACAGCGATCAACACTAAATTAACCTTCACACAAAACCACAAAATCTTTAACTCACTGAAACGAATTCCACTAAAACACACTCGAACAATACTCGATACTGAGCAACAGCAAACTGAGCCCATTACACCAAACAAACGAAAACTCTGAACATAACACCAGAGGGCACAACAAACCACAACACGACGACATCTACAAACACGCCACACTCACAAACCAAACTCCGCGCCGTCATGACATCACACACCTCAACACCCTTACGTCACGGGTCAAAGCCGACGCACGGGATCGGACGCTTCTGTCCACCCCACCTGCCATATTCTCTAGACATTGCTCCCTCTGAATATCACCTGTTTAGATCAATGGCGCATGGCCTGGCCGACCAACACTTCCAATCTCATTAAATCACAAATCAGATCCATTTGTGGATCGCTTAAAAAGACAAACAATTTTTTCGACACGGGATTCGTACAGTGCACAGAAGATGGGAGAAAGTGGTGGCCAGAGATGGAAAACACTTTGAATGATACATGTGTAACCAATTTGTTTCATTAAAGCCTCAAATGTTGGGGAAAAAACGCCAGAAGCAGTTGTACACCTTGTAGTTTCATGAGATTTAGGGCAAGTTCAGAGTGTCATTTTCAGTGTTTTTCAGATGAGAATGATAAAAAAGGATGAAGCACCTAACAAATGCATACATTATCATGTGGCTTACACTACATGGGAGAAAACACACAGTGCTTTTCGCTGCAAGACTGTTTTCAATAAGTTTAATGGAATTTAAAAAACTTAGCATTGAGTGTATAGGTTATAATTTCAGCAAGCAGTATTTTTTTCTCCAAAATATCCAATACCTGGAGATGAGGGCGCTTCAGATTCCAAACAAAATAGAAGTATTTAAGCGACTACAACAATACAACTAATAAAATGTCCGTAGTAAGTGCTCTGTCTTGAAGAAACAGGAACAGAAATTCAAATAAGTGGAATTATTTTTAACACACAATTATGGGCTTTCAAACTACCGTGATCTTTTCTCGATAATAAACAAAGGAACAACCAAGTCTAGGCCTACATACTAAGGCTCTTACAATCAGTGACAACAAACTTTCAACATGTATACATCAATGATGTACCTTACCTGTCTAACTAAAGGTGCCCAGTAGAAATTTAAAGCAGCTACAGGATTTTCGGCCTATGAACAGAAAATTTAGTCTCAGTAGTGTCACATTATTTTGTATCCTATTGACAGCAATTACTTTAATACAATTTCCAAATATACCCACTAGTTCTTTTCCTTTTCTGCTTTCATAATTCGTATAGAATTTAAACCCATCAGTTCCATAACCTTTGAGGAGAACATAACGGCACGACGGCATCCCTGATCTGTAACAGTTGTTTCTTTTTTGCCTCAAAAACGTTCTCGAGTCATTTATGAGCAACGAATTTTCTCCAGTAATTCTAAACCACCACCTTACCTACTTGCAGTTGCTAAGCACATGGCATTCGCTTCAAATATTTGAGGATTTTTGCACGCCTCATCAAACCAAATTTTAAAAAGGCTATACGGATTCTTGTCCGTGATATCACTTTCTGTGAAGACATCTGATTTCTCCTTGTATTTTTTTCTCATCCCTAAACACAACTTCGTCGGTTAAAAACTAAAATACAACACGTAAATTTCACGTCGAGTAAAGCAGGTAACTTACCACTTATGTTCACAGCTAGAGTACTGCCATCACCACCAATGAGAGCCATAATTATCTTTTCGAAAATTTTAAGAGAGCAATATTTTCGGACAACAAATATCATCACACATTATAACACAGCTCCATATCACCAAACAATCACAGCGTTTCAACACTGCTGACTTGTCCTTAAAGGCCCGTCCACACGTTACGATCTGTCTGCGCAAATGTCTGCGCACATCACATCTGCGCAGACAGATCGTTGCGTGTGGACAGAAGATTTGCACCAACCTGAGGTGTGTGCAAACCTGGAAGTTGGAGTTGGAGGTTTGAGCGAAACCTCTCAAATCTGTGGGTTCAAACCACATCTGCGCAGACAAGTTGGAGCGTGTGGACAGGAGATCGCCGCAAATCTGGCGCGAAACAGCTGTTTGCTCAGTCTAGTGTTTGCGTGCACAGGGCATTAAATTGGCTGATACTCGTCAGTGTTCTCAAGAGTTTGTAAGTGAATTCATTGAAATATGTAGAAACCACCCATGTTTGTGGAAGATTAAAAGTAAAGAATATAGTGACCGAGACAAAAAGACTGCAGCATACAATGCTCTAATTGAGTTATCCAAAGTTCAGAAATCTAGATCTGGTGTAGGAGTAGATCAAGTATACCAGCCAACGTTATGGTATTTTGATCTGCTTGGCTTTCTTAGTGATCAAGAAACGCCAAGACCAAACAGGAGTACAATTTAAGATGAAATTGGAGTGTCAATGTTACCGCCAGCCGTTCATGAGGAGAAATTGCCCTTCTTATACAAGTATTTTTTCTCATAATATGAAGGGTTACAAGCTTTAAGAGATAATTATAAGTTTCGACATCCATCCGCAAATAATTTCGCCAGTCGTTAGGTTCGTCCTGCAACTCTCTCAGTAAATTTACGTGAGAAAACTGCTTTCGCTTTAGCAGCCACTGTCTACACCATTTTGCCCGCTTTCTCTGTTTCCTGCGGTTGGTCTGAATGTTTTTTGCAACACAAGTTGCGAACACAGACCACAACAGAACTTCCTCCATTTCTATATTTCAAAATAACTGAATTAAATGTTTGACGTTTACGGGGAGCGTAGTCGCTTGCCACTGATATTTCTTTTCTACACCGACAGATGGCGGGCGAGTAGTAGATTGGGGTTTGTGTCGTGTGAACACACCACATTTGCAGCGATCTTTTGCATGTACAGACATCTGCACCGATGTCTGCGCAGACAGATCGTTGCGTGTGGATCGGGCTTTAGTCTCTAGTGTCTAGTCACTGTTTCTATGTTTCGATACAGTGTATCGATACGTGGAACTGTTTCAGTGTTTCGGAACGGCTGTGGTTCACTGTTTCGAAACAGTGGTGTTTCATTCCGCCCCTGTTTCGGATAACCGCACCAGATTCGATCTCGAGCCAGACACAGAAACTGTATCGTTGTTTCAAAATAAGGCTGTTTCAGTCCACCTGTGCTGGGAACGGACTAATTGTATCGAAACAGTGGTGTTTCATTCCGCTGTGTGTCGGACAAGAGTCGGGCTCGGCACAGGTACTGAAACACAACATGGCACTTCATGAAACACTTTCAAGAGTGTCGAAATCTTTTTGACAAGCAACAGAATGAAGCTTAAGATGTCCGAAAATAAAGCTTCGTTTCTAGCTGACTGTCCTATTACGAAATGGAGTAACATCTGCTTTATAAACACTAACCAAACAATAAAACAACGCATACTATTCACATTCAAAATAATAAATATGTGAAAATCATTCGATTAAATTACACTTTTTTATGACATACGCTTCTCTGGTCATGTACAGCAATCATATTAAGACACACAAGTAAGCCTACAACATTTTGAATAAAAAAAAAAGCGTAGAGTGACAGTTATTAGACATATACATATATTTGATGCAGGTATAATTGCAAGCAATCTGTTTGACACATCTCTTATAGTGTAATGGTGAACGGGAAGGGCTGGGAAGCATGGTGAATTTATAGTAACGGTTCGAAACACCTTGAAAGACAAAAATTTTTTCTGTTATATTTTGTTATTTATTCGAATTATTTGGCGTTATTTGTGAGTCTATAGTCACTGTGCCTATTATCCACAATGATTCCCTTTGTGTGCATGGAAATTAGCACAGGATGGGTATATTAGCCATACTAGCGGAATGTGGGAATCCGAGTAGCATATCCGTTGTTTCTGCAGTTCGCTCCCACCTCCAGTGCCGTTCGTGGTGGTTCTTCTGTCTTCAGCTATAGCTGTCCTCAGCCAATTGGAAAGTATGAAAGTCATACGACACGAAAGCAGCGCATTTGCTACATGAAATACGAAACTGTCAAGACGTCCAAGTGATAGTTTCATACTTTCCGCGAAATGATTAGTGCTCTCGCACCTCATTTGTGTTTATATGGACATACTTATCCAGAAGACATTCAAGATGATAAAATGTGTAGGTTTATTAGATTACAAAACACAAACTGTTTCACTGTTTCGAAACAGCGTATCGAAACATTACATTGTACTGTTTCATTTGTTTCGAAACAGTTAAGTGTTTCAGTTTGCCCATCTCTAGTCTCAAAGACTCAAACTGTAGCAGTGTGTGTAGTGTGTACAGTCAACAACGCATGGCGAGTTGATACCAGTCGACTTTCAAGCCAAAGATACTTCTGTTATTTTTTCCCTTTTTATTGGCTTCTAGCATACAAACTTTTTAGCCATCACAAATAAATGTACTGACACACATAACAAGGTAACATTTTTTCTTCGTCATATATCCTGTTTAGGGCATACATTCATATGTTTTCAGATCAAAATTATTGTAATCAGAGCAGTTGACTGCTAAAAATTTATTTGTTAATTAAGTTCTTTAGTTAAGTTCAATTCATTTTAGATTTTTATGTCTTCTTTCGCTAGAAACCGCGATACAGCAGCGTATGTACTCCTCCTGGTTGTGTCTCCGAGAATTGGAATCATGCGAAGCGGCTGGCTGTGACCAAGTCCCTTTAAAAAGTTAACTCTGACTTTCTCACAGCGTCTACACAGAAATAAATGTGATCGACATCGTCAATTGTTTCCTCTTCAAATTGACGGTAGGGTGTCTCCGATTATATGTAAGTTGGCAGGGAAAGACCCGTGATTGAGACGTATTCTCACAATGGACGTTATAATTTTCCTTGAATGTTTGAAGTTCGCAAACCGTGTGTGTCTTTGGTATGGATGTCTGTATTCTGTGCATGGGAGTTTAATGTCCATAGGCCTTTCACTGTTAATCCCATCTCTCGCTAGTTGGTCTGCTTTGTCATCGTATAGAATGCCGGAATGTGATTTGACCCATACAAATTCTCTAATTTGGCCAGTCTTCTTAGTTTTGTGATAATGATCCAGTACGTTGAGTGTGTATTTACTAGTTCTTTTGTCCCAATTCCTGTAACTAATGTATTTCAGAACGCTTTGAGTCAATGATTAATACTGCCTTGGGTATTTTGAGAGATCTTGCATATTTGATTGCCTCTATAATAGCGAAAGTTTCAGCAAGAAATATGGAAGCATCACCTGGTAGTTGAAACTTCCTTTCTTCTGCAGATTCTGGACAGAAGAAAGCTCATCCGGTATGATTTTCCGTCCCCATTTTTTGAGCCATCCTGCCCACTTTTATGGCAAGTGCAGGGTAGGTGAAAACTGCCAATATCATTTTCCTTTGCTGGAATAGTCGACGTATGTTACAGGAATATCGTGATAAGAGCTGTGATAGTCATATAGGAGCATTGGAAGAACCTCACTTTGATATACCTTCTTTTGGAGGTATTTCCAGTCTTTGTACCGCTTGTAGATAAACTGCTGTTTCCTGACATTTCCATTATTCCCAATTTGAGAGAGCATTTCGCACTTTTTTATCAGTGAATGTTTAGTATCTGCCATCCGCTGTAAGACATAATGATTACACATCACTGTTCTGCGAATATGTAGAGGCATTTCTGATGCTTCCAGGAGAAGGGCGTTGGAGTGGAATGCATTGCTCCAAGGCAGATGCGTAAGCTTCTGTACTGCAGTTTATCCATTAGTGCTAGGTACTTGTTAGCAGCAGTCTGATAGACTGTGCAGTAGAGAGTGAGCACCATCCTCTTCTCACAGATCTGATAAGGTTCAATGCTTTTTCACAGGTACTGACGACAGTTTGAATATGAGGTATCCAACTCATTCTGGGATCGAAGAGAACACCAAGAAACTTAACCTGGGATTTTATTGGTATTTTATGAACAGAAAGTCTTACACTATTCAAGCAGCCTGGCATAGTTTGGTCCATGAAAGGAACAAGTGCCGATTTTTCTGCCGAAGTCTGTAACCTTCAGCTACGTAATGTTTGGTCCAGTGTGCCCATTGCCTTTGATAGCTCACACACAGCCTAATCCATTCCTTTGGTCGACACATACAAATATCATCAGCATACTGGAGGATTTTAACTGGAAAAGGGATAATCCTCACCAGCTCGTTAGTATATAGTGCAAAGAGTAGGGGGCTGAGGATAACTCCTTATGGAAGACCTGTTTTAAGCCGACGTGGTCCAATTAATTTATTTTGGAACCGAACCCATATGTATCTTTCAGTGAAGAAAGTGGATTCCATAAATCAGTTGTGACGGGATTCCAATGGTTTCTAACTTCCGTAGCAACACAGATATAAGAACATTATCATACGCTCCAACTATATCCAGTAATATAGCTGTTGCATTTTCTTTTCTTGTTGTTACGTCATATATCTCTGAGGTTAAGATATTTAAATTATCTATTGTTCTCTTGCCTTTTCTAAACCCATACTGACATGATAACAGGGTCTGATTTGATTACAACCACCATTCCACGCGATTTTTTCCCAGGTGTTCTAAAGTTTTGCCGATATAGGAAGAAAGAGAAATAGGTCTGTATGATTTGGCCTGCTCTTCATCCGTACGTAGTTTCAGTATGGGTACCATTACTTGAGTCGTCCATTCTTCTATGAGCATGTCATTCATCCATATTTAGTTAAATATCTGCAACAGTTTTCTGAGTGCTATGTCTGGGAGATTTTCTATCCTCTGATAGTGTATACCATCCTCACCGGATGTGGAAGTACACTCTTTTTAATGCCATTCAATAGTTCTTCATACGAAAACAGTATCATGAGCAGATGATTGTAATCCCGTTGCTCCGGGGGGCAATATGGCAGCTCGGCTGCGGAAGCTGGTGAGATTAAATTCACAAAGTCTTCAAGCCATGTGTCACTTAATGGCTGATGAATAGTGGAGTTTTTGTTTTTGTAAAAATCTTAATTTCTTCCAAACATCAGTGATACTAACATTGCTATTTAAAGATTCACAGAAATTTTACCAGCTATTCTTTTTACAGTCTTTTATCCACCTTCGAACTTTCACTGCTATTTTCCAATATGCAATGAAGTTTCCTACATTTTGTTGTTTACAGAAGTTACTGTACGCAAGTTTGCGCTGTGCTAGGGCTCTAGAGCACTCTGATGTCCACCAGACTGGGAGCCGTTGCTTCAACATGATGACTTCCTTTTTTCTTGGAATGGAAATTGATGTAGCATCTTCAATGATTGAAATTAGCTGTTGGTAAGCCTCTTTCTGAGCTAACAAATTGTTAAAAGACTGAAACTTCACCTGGACTGTTGCAGTATACTGTGGCCATCTGCTGTTTGGGTAGATGGCAATGGCCTTGCCGCAGTGGGTACACCAGTTCCCATCAGATTACCGAAGTTATGCACTGTCGGGTGTGGCCGGCACTTGGATGGGTGACCATCCGGGCTGCCATGCGCTGTTGCCATTTTTCGGGGTGCATTCAGTCTCGTGATGCCAATTGAGGAGCTACTCGACCGGATAGTAGCGGCTCTGGTCAAAGAAAACCATCGTAACGACTGAGAGAGCGGTGTGCTGATCACACGCCCTTCCTATCTGCATCCTTAGCTGAGGATGACACAGCAGTCGGATGGCCTCAATGGGCCACTTGTGGCCTGAAGATTGAGTGCTGTGCTTTGTTTGGGTAGATAATTTCTACTGTATTTATAGGTAAGTCTATTGTGATTTCAGAGGGAAATAATCTGAGCCAAGAGGGTCTTGCTTGACTATCCACTCCGTTACACGGTTTAAGTCAACAGTGCACAATGTCAAATCAACGGTCGATGGTCATCTGTTTGGGTTATGTATCATAGTAGGAGAACCATCATTTAGAAGAATCAAATTGAACTTTTCAAAAAGTGTAACTCTGCCATCCGCGTCATCTATTTCGCAACCCCCGTAGTGCGTGGGGTGTGTTGAAGTCTGCACAAAGGAGAATGGCATTTGAAGCTGGGCTACAATCTGATCCAGTGAAAGATCTTTTATTTTACACTTAGGTAGTTTGTAATTAGTGACGATGGTGAATGCACCGTTGGGAGTGTAAATTACAGCAGCAACTACCTGGCATTCTGTTGTCCTAATAGTGATGTCCAATTTTTTAAACCTGTCTCTCGAATCAAAATGGCTACTCCTCCTCCTTTTCCATCATCTCTGTTATTTCTGAGAACAGCGTATCCTTTTAATTGTATTTGTTGGGTTGGCTAAAACAAAGCTTTGCAAATAAAAGCTACCGGTATATGGTTGCTGCTAAGCTCCCGATAAAGACTTTCTCTGTCCGAGATTGCTGACCATGCATTCCATTGGAGTACTTTAAAAGCCATTGTCAGAATTGCAGAAGTCTTCAACAGCATTATGTATAAGAGCCTATGTCATTACCATGTCTGTTTCATTTTTAAGAGAAAGAAAGATCTGCATTATTAAAGCACAAAGGTTGTTAGTAGTAGTTTATCGACCCGTGTAAGATGTTGCCAGAGGAGTGGGGGGATATGGATTGTTTTGTATCGAGTTTGTGGACCCTGAAATTTGTATAACGTATCAGAATAACGCTGCATGTATGAACTGCGAGTAAATGGTTTATTTTTGTAGGACATGGGAGCTGGAACCGACGTAACTGCATGCTTAGATCCCTGTTTTAGCCTTTTGTCCATCATGTTCAAACCTTTTGGTTTCTCGCATATTTTAGGCCAATCACTAGGAGAGAGCTCTCGTGTTGTAGAAACACCAGCAGTAGTCTGCGCAAATGATTGTCGCGGTGACGAGATGGCAGTTGCGTAAGAAGCACCATAGGCTTCGCTGTGCTTTGCTGCCATGTGCTGCTGATAAATTGGGCAACAATGATCAGTAGCGAGGTGGTTTCCATTGCAATTTAAACACCTGTGCTCTCCAGCATGTGAGCACTGTGAGGTCTCATGGGCTTCCAGGCATTTGGCACTACTACAACATTGCAAAATTAAATGGAAATATCTAAGGCAATTGTGACATTACAAAACTGATTTGACATACAGTGCAACAGTGCATCGCATACTGCTCAAATATACATACTGGGGAAGTTGTTAAGATTTGAATGTTACAACACATTTCGGTGTGGGAAGTACTTTCAACTCTCCATTTTCTATTACTTTCTTTGTGAACCTTCGTATGTCGGTCACTAAAAATTCCTACTTTATTTCTGCAAGGATGTCTTGGTGGGATAATGCAATACCAACATCACGGATAGCTCCCCTTCTCTTTGTTTGGAAATTTGAAATACAAGCCTCCATATTCTTCAGCCAAAAAACATCAAGCAACCACAACCTGTTTGCAGACTGCCCTGTTTCGGTTTCAATTTTATACCTGTTTCTACCAATAGCTGAGATAATAACTATTTCATGTCTTAAGTTATTACTATCTGTAAGCAACATTCTTCTAAGAGCCATTTGATGTAACTTTCCTATATTACCATTTTCTTCCTCTACAAAGATGACGTAGGGACCCATGTCTGTTGATTGATATGTATTATCTTTACTAGCATATTTTTTGTTACTAGGAAACGTGCTATTTCCTGTAGGAAGTACCGTTGTGGTCACTGAATTGTCCAAGTTTTTACGACAGACTTTTGGAAAGCAGGCTGCTCATTGCAATTTCTGTCTCCTATATTTACACTCAAGTTACTGTCTATTCCTAGAACTTCCACAGTGTATGCAACAATATCAATATCTACAAAATCTATGTCCCCTTCAACATTACTACTGTGCTTTTCACTTGCCTTTGCCTTCTTCAGAACATTTGTGTCAGGAGCTGCTGCCTGTTGGGGTGATGGTGATTGGTGTCTTGCCTTTTGTCGCTGGGTGTTGTTTGTCAGACACTGTGACAAGACAGCTGAACTTGATGAATGCTGATCCATCTCCATCTGATCATTCTGAGGACAGTGATCTTGAGAGCAAATTTCGATGGTACCCAGTTGATGCCTATTTGTAATTAACACTGTTGAAGGAGGGTGCATCATGACAGTCTCGATGTTGTGACTCGTATGCAAAGCGATAGCCGACCCTTGGCCGGTATCGACTGGGATTTCGTCATTAGTTCCCATTTTAAAAATAGCTGCTGAGAGAAATCTCCCAGCGATGATGATTTGACACTTGGTGCTAACTACTTGTAGATAAAATATCCAGTAGATTACACAACAAAAAAACTTTATATCGGCATCGGCTGCCACACGAAGCACAAACAACTGCTCAGCGCGGCTGCCTTAACTGCAAGCAACAATTTGTCATTACCCACTCGTCAAAAAGTTTTTCACTGCAGACAACACAGTTTAGAGTTGAATTGTTAATAATTAATCGCCCTTTCTCAATATTCTTGAGAGTGATTCGGAAAAACCGCGTTATTTATTTTGTTGCTAACCAAAGAATCCATGCTTCTATTATAAACAGAACAGCATGCGGGGAAAGTATTGCATCGGAAATATCTTTATTTAACTTAATCTCTAATGACACAACAAAAATAAATAATATGGTTACAGGTTTATTACAATTTTTTAATGACGTAACATTTCACAAACACAAAATACAAAACCATCATCATTATCACGCAATCTTATGCAGCCACGTCTTCAATTCATTTAATTCGGCTGGCTTGGAAGTATCTTTATCACAAGCACTTGATTCTGCAAACTCAACTCTCTGTGGATACAAATGCGCAAATTCGAAATCTTTTCCTTTCTTGCCTAAGAAATGTGTGGTGGTTTCTGCACTGTTGATGCTTTCCAGCTGGCTCGATTTGGTCTGTCGCAATAAATTCCTGGAAGCAAAAGATGTACGAATTCTTAAAAGGAAAGGTCTCTAAACAAAATTATCAAATACACTGGTGCAACATATAAATTTTTGAAAGGGCTGAAGGAAAAAGTTGCACATCTGGTTACAGTAATTAAATCTCTTTTTTGTGGTGGTGGTGGTGGTGGTGGTGGTGGTGGGGTGGGGGTTGGTGGTTGGACCCCAGGGTCTTCCTTGCCTTACGCTCTTGTCTCCTACAGCTGGTACCATCCTCAAATGCTACGGACAAGTCTGATCTATTTTTTGTGTTAAATGTTTCAGAAAGCTGAATGTGGATTGTATTCCGTTTTTTACACATTTAGTTAAGATGGCGGCCAGTGTAAAAGTTTATCGTGTATCTCTTCGAAAAAGTGCCAGTTCTGCTGGTAAAAAGAAAGTGGGTGTACAATATAAACATGAAATATTGCAACTAAATGACCGTGTTTCTAAATTATGACCAGTTAACTGAAAGTGGATATTAGTAAAGTTACATTATAAAAACATGAGCTGATGCTGAAGTGGGAAATGATGAAAGAAAACTCGACTTTTTGGGTAAGTTGATGAAAGATATGTGCATAAACAGTTCACAGAGCATCAAAAATCAAAAAAGTGTGAAAGCAGCCTAAATTTATTGCACGACGACAGCTGTGATGTCTTATCTACTGTAATTTATGAAAACTCCAAAAGTAAACAAAGTGCTCTTGTTTCATCAAGAAGTAGTTTAGAAACTCCTGTAAAATAAATAACGACAGCTACACTAAAGTTTTAAGTACTGGAAAGCGTGCAGATACAAGACAAGATTTTATTTTTATCTGATAGTCATGGACCACACTGAGCGAGTTTATTAAATCAGACACTTCCTCCAAGATATTTTGCGACACCTGTTGTCAAAACAAATGCACAATTGAAATATGTTGTTAATAACATTTAAGAGAAGGTAAAGGACTTCAGTAAATTTGACTGTGTTATTGTTCTGGCTGGAACAAATGATGTAGAATCAGATATCAAGGATTACCAATGCACTGTGAACATGCTATACACAAAAACTACTAACACTAAAGTGGTTCTGTGTACAGTACTCACAGAATATACAAAATGAACATGTTCTTGATGGTGTTGCCCAGTACAGTCACGCTAAAATACTGGATGTTAATATGTTTTTTAGGAGGGCTGAAAGGAAAAGAAAAACTTTGCAGTCCACCACTCTGTTACTTATCTTTGTTAACTGCTTGTAACAGACAGATCAGTCAATCACCAAAACCATATGCTTACAAAATGGGAAAATAACAGAAGACGAAACCAAAAAAATTAACAGTAACTATGCATACTATGGAACGAACGAGTGACAAGGAAGCCACACAGAAGACAGTATCACTACAGTATGAGAAACTAACAGACGGAGAAACCAAAAAGTTAACAGTAAATATGCCTTCAGTGGCATGAACAAATGACAGGGAAGCAGAACAGAAGACAATATCACCATGTAAAAAGACAGGAGAAAGCTGTACCAGAGTGGGCAGAAGTTAAAAACAACAGATCACGACAAAGTACCAGGCAAATGTTAGCATCCAAACAACACATGAATGATTTTTTTATGGCCCAATCCACTGCTGAAGAAAACAAACAAGTAGTCCAGGACTCCCAGGAGGTGAACATCAAGTTAGACACCTACTCTTCAAAGAATTAACCAGGCAAGAAGTATACCTCTCGTAGAACTCAACAATTCCTTAACTCTCCTACATCACAGTGTACAGGGCTTAACCAGTAAGCTATGTGAGCTAGAAGTCCTTTTGAATGGTACACTGAAGGAGACATCAATCTTGTGTGTAACTGAACACTGGCTGCAATAAATACAAAAATGTGTAGTTGGGATTTCAGACTTCCAAGTGATCAGGAGCTTTTACAGGCAAACATACAGAGTGGGTGGAAGATGAATATATGTAAGAACAGGTATTAAATCAAAGGAAATTAGGTTTAAATATGTTGGCTATATTGAAAAAGATTTTGAATATCGTTATGTGAACCAACAGATACTAAAATTATAATTGCATGTATATATAGGTCCCCATCTGGCAATTTTGAATCTTTCTCTGAAAATTTGGAAAATATTCTGAACTGTCTAAATAGTCAGTCAAAATACATCATCTGTGCTTGGGGATTTCAATGTTAATGTCAAGGACAACAGTAAAAATAAACACAAATAAAAAAAACAATATGGGGGGGAGGGGGGGCAGAAATTAGTTACTCTACTAAAAACATACAATATGGACATGAATGTAGAAGATACCACCAGATACAGCAGCAAAAGTGAAAGTACTATAGACCAAATATTCATTGACAAATCAAAATGTGGCTTTAAATCTGAGATGTTGAATACAGATTTCTCTGGTCGTCAAGTAATTAAATTGACTTCAGAGAAATCTTATGATAAAAGTGACAACAGAAGCTATACTGTGCGCTTTTGACATAGCTCAATGAGCCTTGAGCAGCCGCTGGTGAAGTATCAGAGCAGTAGCGAGTCGCATATTTAGCTCTCATATTTGTTTTGTAGTTTGATTATTAATTTCTTTCCGAGTTTTTGTGCACTTGCATATTTATTTACATAAAATCCTTGCGTATTCTCGTATTGAGAGGAGTAATATTGCTTATTGATAGCTGTAGAGTATAAATTCACGGAGTCGTTAGATATTAGCAGTAGGATGGATAGGGTGTGTGCGGGTGCAGGAGGAACTGGCCATGGTTCGCGAGCAGCTGAGCGTGCTGTTGGCCATGGTCAGCCGCCTTCAGGCTGCTGCCTCGAGGTGCAGCGATGGCGGAGGGTTTGGCGCGTCGCTTGAGACACCCCAGTGTCGCTTGCTGCATCCGCTGACTCAGCTGCCAAGGCACCTTCTAGTGTACCCGGCGCGTTGGGGCCGCCCTCACCTCAGGGTGAGTGGCGGACTGCAACGCGTTCGCGTCGCTGGAGGCGGAGGGTCAAATGTGGAGGCTGTCCGGCTGGCCTCGCCCGTTCATCCTGTCAGTGGGCAGGTGGCCGCTCCTTCAGCAGGGCCCGAGCAGGCACACGGGGGCAAAGGCTTGCTGGTTATTGGGAGCTCCAACATTAGGCGGGTGATGGAGCTACTTCCCTTAGGGAAATAGCGCACAGAGCTGGAGAGAAATCCAACGTGCACTCGGTTTGTCTGCCGGGGGGGCCTCATCCAAGATGTGGAGGCGGCCTTGCCTGCGGCTATCGAGTGTACGGGGTGCAGTCATCTGCAAGTAGTTGCTCATGTCGGCACTAATGATGCCTGTCGCTTGGGTTCTGAGGCGATCCTCAGTTCTTACAGGCGGCTGGCGGATTTGGTGAAGACTGCTGGCCTCGCACGCGGGGTGTAAAAAGAGCTCTCTATTTGCAGCATCGTTCCCAGAGTGGATCGGGGTCGTTTGCTTTGGAGCTGAGTGGAGGGTCTCAATCTGAGGCTTCGTCAACTTTGTGATGGTCTTGGCTGCAGATTTCTAGACTTGTGCTACTGGGTGGGGAATTGTAGGACGCCCCTAGATAGGTCAGGGGGTGCACTACACAAAGGAAGCGGCTACTCGGGTAGCGGAGTACTTGTGGCATGCACATGGGGGTTTTTTAGGCTAGGCAGTAGTGCGAGGTGTCCTGATGAACACTCACCAGTCGACGTGCAGGCAGGGAAATCAAGACGCGCTCAGTGTAAAGACACTTCAGCTATCAAGATATTAGCAGTAAATTTTCAGAGTGTTCGGAATAAAGTTCCTGAATTTACTGCCCTCCAGGAAGCGTGTGGTGCGCAAATTATTCTCGGGACTGAGACCTGGCTGAACCCTGAGATAGGAAGTTCTGAAATATTTAGTGAGGCTTGGAACATGTATCGGAAAGACAGATTAGACACCATAGGAGGTGGTGTCTTCATTGCAGTTGACAAAAATATTGTGTCTACTGAGGTCGAAGTAGAGTGTGATTGTGCAGTTATCTGGACACGTTTAACAGGGCTAGGGGAAATAAAGTTAATTGTGGGGTGTTATTACCGGCCACCAGGTTCCACTGTGACAGTTCTAGAATCATTCAACGGGAGTCTACATTCTGTATCACAGAAGTATCCGGATCATGATATATTAGTCGGAGGCGACTTCAACCTACCTAGTATAGACTGAGATGTCTATGGATTCATTACAGGTGGTACAGACAAGCCGTTGTGTGAATTACTTTTGAACACATTATCCGAAAACTGTCTTCAGCAGCTAAATTGACAGCCAATGCGTAATGGAAATATTTTAGATCTGGTAGCCACGAACAGACCAGACTTCTTCGACAGTGTCCGTGTTGAGACAGGAATTAGTGATCATCATGTTGTCATTACGACTATGGTTATGAAAGTTAAAAAGTCGGTCAAGAAGGCTAGGAGAGTATTCTTACTAGAAAGAGCAGATAAGCAGTTGTTAGCATCCCACTTAGTAAATGAATCGACTTCATTTACTTCCGGTACCATGGACATGGAAGAATTATGGGCAAATTTTAAACACTGTGGCGAAAAAGTGGGTTACGGATGGAAAGGACTCACTGTGGTTTAACAGTGCAATTCGGAGAACGCTCAGGAAGCAAAGGCAGTTGCACTCGCGGTACAAGAAAGATCGGGAGAATGAGGACAGGCAAAAGTTAGTAGAGATTCGTGCTGCTGTAAAAAGAGCGATGCGCGAAGCATTCAACCCCTACCACCGTCATACCTTAGCAAAAGAACTTGCTGAAAATCCAAGGAAATTCTGGTCTTACATAAAATCGGTAAGCGGGTCGAAGGCTTCCATTCAGTCACTCACTGATCAGCCTGGCCTGTCAACGGAAGACAGCAAAACGAAAGCTCAAATTTTAAATTTAGCATTTGAGAAATCTTTCACTCAGGAGGATCGTACAAACATACCACCGTTTGAGTCTTGTACTGATTCCCGTATGGAGGACATAGTGATAGACATCCCTGGGGTTGTGAAGCAGGTGAATGGGTCGAAAATAAATCAATCACCAGATCCTGATGGGATTCCAATTCGGTTTTACAGAGAGTACTCTACTGCATTGGCTCCTTACTTAGCTTGCATTTATCGCGAATCTCTTACCCAACGTAAAGTCCCGAGCGACTGGAAAAAAACGCAGGTGACGCCTGTATATAAGAAGGGTAGAAGGACGGATCCTCAAAATTACAGACCAATATCCTTAACATCAGTTTGTTGCAGGATTCTCGAACATATTATCAGTTCGAATATAATGAATTTCCTTGAGACAGAGAAGTTGCTGTCCATGCATCAGCACTGATTTAGAAAGCATCGCTCCTGCAAAACGCAACTCGCCCTTTTTTCACATGATATCTTGCGAACCATGGATGAACGGTATCAGATGATGCCACATTCCTTGACTTCCGGAAAGCGTTTGACTCGGTGCCCCACTGCAGACTCCTAACTAAGGTATGAGCATATGGGATTGGTTCCAAAGTATGTGAGTGGCTCGAAGACTTCTTAAGTAATAGAATCCAGTACGTTGTCCTCAATGGTGAGTGTTTATCGGAGGTGAGGGTATCATCTGGAGTGCCCCAGGGAAGTGTGGTAGGTCCGCTGTTGTTTTCTATCTACATAAATGATTTTTTGGATAGGGTGGATAGCAATGTGCGGCTGTTTGCTGATGATGCTGTGATGCTGTGATGTACGGGAAGGTGTCGTCGTTGAGTGACTGTAGGAGGATACAAGATGACTTGGACAGGATTTGTGATTGGTGTAAAGAATGGCAGCTAACTCTAAATATAGATAAATGTAAATTAATGCAGATGAATAGGAAAAAGAATCCTGTAATGTTTGAATACTCCATTAGTAGTGTAGCGCTTGACACAGTCCTGTCGATTAAATATTTGGGCGTAACATTTGTTTGGGTGTAACATTGCAGAGCGATATGAAGTGGGACAAGCATGTAATGGCAGTTGTGAGGACGGCGGATAGTCGTCTTCGGTTCATTGGTAGAATTTTGGGAAGATGTGGTTCATCTGTAAAGGAGACCACTTAGAAAACACTAATACGACCTATTCTTGAGTACTGCTCGAACGTTTGGGATCCCTATCAGGTCAGATTGAGGGAGGACATAGAAGCAATTCAGAGGTGGGCTGCTAGATTTGTTACTGGTAGGTTTGATCATCACGCGGGTGTTATGTAAATGCTTCAGGAACTCGGGTGGGAGCCTCAAGAGGAAAGGAGGCGTTCTTTTCTTGAATCGCTACCGAGGAAATTTAGAGAACCAGCATTTGAGGCTGACTGCAGTACAATTTTACTGCCACCAACTTACATTTCGCAGAAAGACCACAAAGATAAGATAAGAGAGATTAGAGCTCATACAGAGGCATATAGGCAGTCATTTTTCCCTCGTTCTGTTTGGGAGTGGAACAGGGAGAGAAGACGCTAGTTGTGGTATGAGGTACCCTCTGCCACTCATCGTATGGTGGATTGCGGAGTATGTATGTAGATGTAGAAGTAGAAGATTAATTAATGATGACAGCAATAGGGTCTTTAATCTCATGTTAAAAAAAATGTAATCTGGAACATAGAAACCAATAGTTCTGTAGACATAAAATTCAACAATTTCTTGTCAAGTTATAAATACTGCTAAGATATTTCATTTCCTCTGAAGAGAATGAAAATAAACAACAAAAAAATCAAATTCATGGATAACAAGTAAAGTCAAAGAGTCATCAGAAAGACTTAGAATGCTATATAAGTGTGCAAAGCAAAACACTACCTGGAAACCATATGTAAAGTGTTACAGGGAAAAGCACAGGGAAGCTATAGTTGCTGCAAAATAGAAGCATAGTGATTCATATATCAGAAATGGTAACAACAAAATGAAATCTATGTGGAAAGTTATTAATGACCATACAGGCAAACATGAAAATCCAAGTAATAAAATAACCATAAAGCACAGAAATGAAATTGTTGATGACCCACTTCTAATAGCTAATATTATATTAATGTACCCCAAAACCTGATCACCACTAAATGTAATCCAAAGACAAAGGTAATAGCTCCAATAAATGAAAGGGCAATGTACCTATATCTTGCAACACCAAAAGAAGTACAAACGGCAATCAGCAAACTAGAGAGTTAATTGACCTTTGAAAATTATTGGTATCTGTGACAAAATTATTAAATACAGTTATGATAATGTTGTCTCTCAACTTGTGGACATAATCAATGATTCCTTTGAAACTAGTGTGTTTTCAAATAAACTTAATCAGTCAACAGTAATACCAGTTTAAAAAAGTGGTGACAAGTTTGACATTAAAAATTTCAGACCACTATCATTATGATCTGTATTTTCAAATATAATTGAAAGAATAATGTATGACAGATTGCTAGACTAAACAAAAATAAAATTCTTGTAAATGCACAGAATAGTTTCAGAAAAGGCAAATCTACACAAATGGCTCTCTCCAATTTCCTAAAACTTGTTTACAAAGCTATTGATAAGGAACTGATTTGTGGGCTGTTTTTGGTCCTTTCCAAAGCGTTTGATCTTATAAATCATAATCTACTGCTGTTAAAACTATATAATTATGGTGTCCATGGTGTTTCTTACGAGTGGTTCAAGTTATATTTAACTGATAGGAAACAAAGAGAACAAATTCCTCAGGACAGAAATTTGTACCATTCTGAATATAAAATAATTAATTATGGGGTGCACCAGGGTCAGTATTGGGACCATTGTTATTCTTGATTTTTATTAATGACCTACCACAACAGTTTTCAACAGCTGATACTATATTAATTGCTGATAATATCAGCTTCATTATAAAAGGGAAAAATGATTATGAGATGCAGCAAAAAACTGACAAAACAGCAGAAGTGGCAGAAAAATGGTTTAAAGATAACTGTCTGGTTGTCAATGACAAGAAAACTGTGTGGATGAACTTCAACATTTTAAGGAACAGAAATAGGACCAATGCAAAATTCACATGATCAAATAGCCAAATTCAGCAAAAGAATCACATAAAATTTTTAGGATTACGGGTGGCTGATCATCTAAGAAAAACATGTAGAAATGCTGAACAAAAAATTAAGCAAGTACTGTTACATATCAATAATGCTTAAAGATTGTTGCAATAGTGAAACAGTGTTAAGTGCTTATTATACATATAGTCTACTGAAGTCAGGTATAGTGTTCTTGGGAAATACTTCTTTTGCAAAGCTGTCTTTCAACTCCAAAAGAAAGCTGTAACATTAATAAGTGATGTTGCTTACAGAACATCATGTAGAGGTATCTTTAAGGAATTAAAAATCATTGACCTTACCATCTATATCCATATTTGAAAATATCTGCTTCATTAAAAACCACCAAGTTTCGTCTTTGAATAGTGAGATCCACTATTATCAAACAAGGAACAGGGCTGACTATCATAGGGATGTGCACATAAAATCAATATATCAGGACACTGCTCTTTACAAACCAAAAATTCTTTACAATGCATTGCCAGATAGTATCAAAAGAAAATACCAAACATTAATGCATTCAAAAAAGAACTAAAAAATCTACTAATAAACAACAGCTTCTACAGCATTAATGAATACCTGGAATTTTGCTCAAATCTGTAGGTCTGCTTCATAGCTCTCACAAAAATTCAAATTATCAAACCATTGCTAGATAATACCAAAATTCTTTTATCCATGTATGTATCTAATTATGCACCTAACTTCTGTGCCATATATTACTATGCCTAGTTAACTAAAGTATTGGTATTTAATAGTTTTAGTAAAATCAACAAGATGTTTCACTAGCAATTATTTTATCTGTATGTACGTATATAATTTTATAATCTTATTAAGCAGAATAATGTTTCTTTTATAAAGATGTGCTGATACCAATGATAAGATTTTGTGCATGATGTAAATATGTAATATTTTATACTGTTCTGTACCTTGACAAGTCCCATATCATGAATGTGATAATACTGACGCTAAACAAATAAATTGTGGGATAATCAATCAGCTGTCTCCATAGCTTTAGTGTGTGTTCCAGCAGACCTAGACGAAAGTTCAGGCAGTAAAACATGCCTTGGACCACAGCAAATACACCTCCCACCCCCTCCCTAAAAAGAAAATACTGTAAGCAGGGGGTTACTTTGGCTCTTTGCGTGTAACTTTAGCAAAGTTGTAAATTATTTTTTCTGTGAAAGTAACAGCGCTACAATAGAATAAACATGACAGTATACATTCACGATGCAGAACGAACAATCTAGAAGGCTGTGTGTTTCAAGAAGTGAAATTGTATAGGCACCACTTAAAGTTTTTGTTGACCGTAGAAGTTTTAGCTGCTTTTGCATCTCCAAACCTTGTGCCTGAAGAGATGACACCAGTCACACCACGGAGTAGCACTTGCAACCAACATCCTCAATTAATTCTTGCCTATATTCCAATCTGTCCTCCCATACAATTTTTATTCTCTACAACTCGTGGAAGTTATTCCTTGATGGCACATGTCCCATCATCCTGTTCATTCTTGTCAATGCTTTCCATATGTTCCTGTCCACACGAATTCCTTGGGAAACTTCTCCATTTATTACCTTATTCATCTGCCAAAATTTCAATGTTCTTCTATTGTAACACATCTCGTACATTTTCACTGTCTTCTTTTCCAGTTTACCACAGTCCATGATTCACTTCCATACAATGCTGTGCATTTTACATTCTCACAAATTTCTTCCCCACATTGGGAAGACTGTTTGATACTAGTAGATTTCTCTTAGTCACAAATGCCCTCTTCACCTGTTCTAGTCTGCTTCTTATATCCTCCATGCTTCATCCATCAAGTGTAATTTCATTTCCATGGGAGAAGATTTCCTTCACCTCATGTGCTTCATAGTCCCCAATTCTGACGTCAAGGTTATCGCACAATGAAGAGTTAAAACAACATAGAGGTTTATAGTCTAGTTATATTACATACTAATTCACAGTCATAGGCTCTTTCTTTGCTACAGGTAATTCCATGTAGGCACAGGACAGGAGTATCTACAACAGTTTCCGAACTCCCTCCAACCATGATCTGCCTTCCCTCCTCCAACCATGATCTGCCTTCCCTTCCACCCAGCCATTACCTGATAACCTTTCAGGAATTTCTCACTACTAACATGGCCTCATCTTCATTTCTGAAACCCCTTCCCAGTGAGCCCAAGATCACTCCCATGGAACACACAGCTGTCCATAACCAAAAAACCAATCCAGACCTTATTATCCTTCCCACAGACAAACGCTCCATAACAGTAGTCATGAATCATAGTTATTATGTGGCTCATGGTCTCTACCAACTTTCTGAAACCTCTGCATACAAACCTTACAAATATGATCCTATCCCAGGACTCCAATAGGACTCACTTCCTTCACCGCCTTTCTGCAGTTCCTGTCCTGTTACCTCTGGACTCCATATTGGTCTTGTGGATCTGACATCCTTATACACAGATATCCCCTGTATCCATGCCCTGATGGCCACAGAACACTACCTTTCCCAATGTCATCATGTCAGCAAAGTCACCATCTCTTTCATCCTAGCTAACCACATCTTGAACCACAATTATCTCACTTTTGAAGGCCAAATTCATAAACAAGTCCTTGGTACTACTGCGGGTACTCACATGGCACCATCCTATCTGGAGGAATCATTCCTATCCAGTCAAGACCAACAAACCCTTGTTCTTGTTTAGATTCATTGATAGCATTTTCATGATCTGGAATCATGGCAGGAACAACCTTTGCTCTTTCAACTGTGACATCAACACCTACTCCCAGGTATGCTTTACCTAGTCCTCCTCAACTCAACAAGCAACCTTCCTAGATGCTGATCTCCATCTCTCAGATGCTCCAACCTTGGCAGGTGTCACCCGTTCCATGTCAAATCTCTTCTTTACAGTCTTACCAACCATGTACACTCTGTAGTGGAAATCAGGAGTTGACGAAATATACTGATAATCTGAGAGCCTTTATGGGCAGACAGTATACTATCCCACTCATCCATTAACAGATCTCCCTAAGTCATCTCCTCCTCTGACAGCAATAGACCTGTTAACCAACCACTGACCGGCACTGCTCTGATCACCCAGTATCATGCTGGCCTTTAAAAACTCAACCACATCTTTCACCTGGGTTTTGACTACCTCTAGGATTCGACTACCTCTCATCATGCACTGAGATGTCATATCTATCCTATCCAAAATCCTACACACATCACCCAAAGGAGTGTTCTGCCACCCACCCAATCTATAGAATATCCTTGTCCATGTTATATATCAGCTATGCAGCAATTACTGTGCAGCATTCTATGTTGGCATGACAAGTGACCAGCTATGTACTTCCATCAATGGCCCCCACAAAACTGTGTCAAACTGAGAACTTGAGAAACCAGTTTCCAGACATGCTGTGAACCACAATACAAATACTTCAACAGCTGCTTCACTATGCAAGCCATTTGGATACTCACTCCCAGCAGTAATTTCTCTGAACAACGCTGGTGGAAATTCTCTACATCTATGTGATTACTCTGCTATTCACAATTAAGTGCCTGGCAGAGGGTTCAATGAACCACCTTCAAGCTATCTCTCTACCATTCCAATCTCGAACGCTGCGGGTGGGAAAAACAAGCACTTAAATTTTTCTGTGCGAGCCCTGATTTCTCTTATTTTATCATGATGATCATTTCTCTCGCAATTCTCCTGGCCTAAAAATCTGCTAATCTGTTTCCCCCTGCCTCACTTTATCTTGTCCCTCTCAGTCTCTCTCTGCCACCTCCCCCCCCCCCCACTTCATTTCCACTTTCTTCCACTTCCTTCCTTCTCCCCTTGCTCTGTCTCTTATATGCTCTACCTTCTGAAGTCCTTTCATCTTGTTGTGCAGCCACCGAGTCATCTGTCAAAAGAACTGCCTCACACTATCCCGCTATCTCCTCCTGACCTTGTGCATCGTTTCCTGTTCCCTCCCACTTCTATCTACATCAACATCTACATCCATACTCTGAAACCACTGTGAAGTATATGGCAAAGGGTATGTCCAATTGTACCAGTTATTAGAGTTTCTTCCCACTCCATTCACTTACGGACCACAGGAATAATGATTGTTTGAATGGCTCTGTGCATCTTGTAAGTATTCTAATCTTGTCTTCATGATTCCTGTGTGAGAGACACATAGGAGGTTGTAGTACATTCCTAGAGCCATCACTTAAAGCCATTTCATGAAACTTTGTTAGTACACTTTCTCAGAATAGTTTATGACTGTCTTCAAGAGTTTGCCAGGTCAGTTTCTTCAGTGTCACTGTAACACAGTCCCATGGGTCAAATGAACTGACCATTCATGCTGCCCTTCTCTATACATATTCAATATCCCCTGTTAGTCCTTTTTGGTTCGGTTCCAATGCATCTGAGCAATATTCTAGAATGGGACACACGAGTAATTTGCAAGCAATCTTTTTTGCAGACTGGTTCCACTTCCCCAGTATTCTACCAATAAACTGAAGTCTACCATCTGCTTTACCCACAACTGAGCCCACGTGGTCATATCCCTACAAAGCATGACACCCAGGTATTTGCATGAATTGGCTGTTTCCAACTGTGACTCACTGATATTATTGTCATAGGATACTATGCTGCACCATTTTGAAATCTTATCAATATCTGACTGAATATTTATGCAGCTTCTTTCAGACAGCACTTTATTATAGATAACTGCACCATCAGCAAAAAGTCTGAGGTTACTATTAATATTGTCTGCAAGGTCATTAATATACAATATGAACGTCAAGGATCCCAACACACTTCCTTGAGGCACAGCCCAAGTTACTTCTACTTCGAGTATGACTCTCCATCCAAAAAGACCTCAATCCAGTCAACAAAATTTCATGCGATATCCTGTATGATCGAACTTTTGACAATAGACATAGGCATGGCACTGAGTAAAATGCTTTTCAAAAATCAAAAAATACTGCATCTACCTCACCACATGGATATAAAGCTTACAGTCTTTCATGTGAGAAAAGTGGATGTTGGTTTCACATGATTTTTTTTTTTTTTTTAATCCATGCAGGTTGGCACGGAGGAGGTCATTCAGTTAAGAGCTCGGAATGGAATAGAAAAAAGTACGTACATCTCTGAAACTCATTCCAATTCCGGGAGCGGAAAGACTTACCTTAGGGGGAAAAAAGGACAGGTATACACTCGCAAACACACACATATCCATACGCATATACCCTTTTTATTTGCTACCTGTCACCACCACCATCCCCTTTCTTCCCTATTCTTTCACACTATGGTACCACATTTTTTTCTCATCGTTTTTCTTTCCTGTGTTTTCACTGCTGCTTGAAGCCCTGCCATTACTTTTGAGATAGCTCTCATTGCTGAATCACTGATTAGGGTCAGCTCAACCCAAAGGTTGGTTTGAACACTCAAGTGGTATACTAGGCAGCCATGTTGGAAGTGGTATGCCCTTGCCTTTCCTCTGACCTTTGACTTACTGAGCCAGTTATCAGGGAAGCTAGAGTTTAATGGGCATTCCAAACAATGCTGAAACTTGGTATATTTGCAATAAGAAGTCATTATCAGAGGTGAAAGAAATTATAAGTTATGGAAACAAACTGCTTGGACCAACTGAGAATTGAATCTCAGACCTCTGGATTTGTGGCATAAAACTGCATCACACAGCTCATTATTGATATCCTGGAATTTAAATTTGTAATTGTTCCCGACTCCTTTCAGTATCAAGTGTTTGTCGTGATACAGTGTTTGGAATAATGTAGCCTTCCCTCAGGATTCTGCATATATTATGCTCACTTTCCTTGTTTTTTTACTTTTCTCTTTTTTCAGAATAAATGGTTCGCAGCTCTGTACTAATGGTACAATAGATATTTTTTTTACATTAAATATCACCTGACATTTCATCATTGTTATTTTTTTGGCAATAAATGCTCCACTTCTGTCTCCACATTGTTAATACTGTATTTTATTTTTACCTGTTTTTCCAGCAGTCTTTAATGCTATTTGGTAGGTCTCATCTCTTGTTCCTTTAAACCGCCTTGTTTCAGCCCTACATTTCCAATTACTTATTTTTTTCCTTTCTTTCCTTACTCATCTGTTATTTTTAAGTCACTTTATGTACCGTAACTCACTATCTACCCTTTTATTCTCCAGCCTCCTTTGCAAAACATTCTCTCAAGAAGAACCACAGATATTGTCTATACTAAAACCTTCATGTGTACATAATTTTCGCCTATTCTTTTTGGAAAAAGACACACTACTTCAATTGCGTTGACCAACAGTACAAGACTGGGCAGACAATATCCTTGCCTCTTCACTTCCCAGGTGAAGAATTAATTCTGGTCACCATAAAATTACTTAAGTGTTTCAACTGCCAGATTAGTGGTGGAGTACATCCCTCTAGAGACTGCCAGCCGGTCATGCCATACGACTATATTATTTTTAGTGTTTGTGTGTTTCATTGCTTCTCATGGTCGACAGACCAATTAACACTAGAAAGGCAGAAGGGATCATGATCCCTGTCATACATTTTTCATCAATATCATACCGAAAATTTTTACTTCAATCATGATATCATAACTTTTCCTAATTTTTTCTCCTCTGTATGAAGACTTGTTATTATTATTATTATTATTATTATTATTATTACAAAATCTTTTTGGGCATAAATTATGATAAATTTGCAACTATCAGAGGAAATAATGCTTTGGGAGGTGCAGTCTGCATGAACGTAATGAAATCTTTTTGACATTGCTTCCTGATGTTTCCTATCTGTAAGACAATTTCATCAAGATACTAAAGCTGATCTTTAGCACCAACAGCTACTTTGCTTTTATATTCCACAAGCCACTTACGGTATGTAACGGAGATTACATCACATACCATTTCTTTGTCCTCCCAGTTCACAAATGGTGCACAGAAATTAACTGTCAGGTAGCCTCTGTATAATATCAAGTTGTTCCAATTTGATCACAGTGGTAGGTAATACAGTGCTTAACACATCTTGCAATGTGTGCTCTTACAATATTATGAAAAGGACTGCTGTTCTTTACCATATAGTGGAGATGCTATTTGCAGATAGGCACAATAAAAAGAATGGCAAACAAAGGCTTTTGGCCAAACAGGCCTTCATCAGAGTAGATGACACACACACACACACACACACACACACACACACGAGAACTGGTTGAACAAAGGTTTTGTAAACAGTGTCAGTCCTTCACAGAGCATGACTGAATAAAATCTTCAGTTTTCAACCCACAGCAACTGAGTTACAATTTTCAAGCTTTTGGCAGCTGTCACCACCATATTCTTCAGCAGCTAAAATACTGACAGGCAGGAATGGAAAGGAGAACACCCCACTATTCCCCACATATCAATAGTATGCGAGTTACTGAAAGCACAAGAATTATGATTGAGCTGATGTAACTTTAAAACTGTGAGGATTTGATTTAGTAAATTATTTGATTTAGTAAATTATTACCTTCTTGGATAAATTACATTCCTTTACAACCTTTCCAAGAATTTTAGCCAGAGATCTCCCTTTTCCTAGAACTGGTCTTATATGGCCATTCAACTTCAAATTACTACCACTATATATTTGCAATTGGTCACTAATGGCAGAGTGAAACAATAATAGCACTTCTGCATATTTATATGAAATACATTATATTTGTTTATGTTGATGATCAGCTGTCATTCAGTACACCGAACATCAATTCTCTTCAGGTCTCTCTGCATTTCCCTGAAACTTCCCTGCAGTTGTGACTTCCCCACATAGATCATCATCGTCCATAAGCAGTACCATGAAGTTATTGCTAATACAGATAAAAAAATTCATAAATTGTAATGGTTCTACAGCAATTCTTTGAGGTGTGCCCGAAGTTACTTTCACATCTGACAATTTCTCCCCATTTATAACAACATACTGACCTATATTTGCCATAAAGTCTTTCAGTATTATTTTATTAACTAGTCAAGTTTAGCAAAATATATCAATACTCTTTGAATGCCCAGGAACACAGTATTAACACTTGCTGCTTCCGTATCTCATGAACAAACATAGCATGCTAAGTTCATATATGATCACCACTTGCAAAACCAATACCTGCAGACTCTTTATTAATAAATAGAGCAGAAAATAATTTTTTCAGAGGGACACTCCACAAAAGCTACAAAATAAGTCATATTAATATGCTTCATACACAAGGTGTACTTTGCAGAGACTGGTGACTTTTTACATCTGTGGTACTGATACATTACTCAAGAATTTTTTGCACCTATTTCAGGGATGTAAGTCATTCTGCATTCAACACAGGTAATACAGCAGCGAAGACTGCTAAAATGATAAAGTACTCACATTTCTTTCTCCAGCAATGCTTGAATTACTTTGCTCCCTTTGGCCATTGTTTGATCTTGTTTGTTACACAACACTAGGAATGGTGTTACATTTGATTTGATACTCGGTTCGGACAACAAGGTGTACAAGTATCTGAAACAAAACATATTATTAATACATAATGTATATGCACACAATATCATTCGTAGACATGCTAAGCAGATCTTTCTACCATTTAGTTGATCAAATATTCCACAAATTATTTTTGTTGCAACGGAAAACATAGCCAATATAAATTTTTCGAATGATAACAGTATGTTTTACTGGCTAACATTGGTTGAATAAAAAAATCATTTTATTTTGTGATCATCACTACTACACAGTTTTGGGTGTGTAGCCATTTTTACTTTGTTATTTTACATCACTGTTATTCAGGATACATTTGGTGTCACATTTTAATTTTAGATTCTGGCCAACTCGTGGAACAATGTGTGATGAACGTTCAAATTGTAACCCAAGTATGTCCATTTCACAAATTATACTATACTCACATGAAAAATCAGTACACAGCCTAAACTGAACAGTAGTCATGATCATGAAATAAAATTAAGAAACTGCTGAACCAAAAGAGTGAAGCACCCAGAAGACATGGTCAGATGTCAATGTAACTTCATATATGTACACCATCAGCAGCTATGTAAATCATTACAGTTGTAATTCCACAACTGCTAGAGTGCATCAGTGTTGTTCACGTTCAGTGTTGTTACCCGGCCTGGTACGGTACACAAGCAGCGTGATAGGATTAGGTGTTGACTGTACACTGAAGAACATGGAAATGCCACGTACTCATATGGGACAGCATTTTCTGCATCTGACAGAGTCTGAAAGTGGCCTCATTATCAGTCTCCAATTGGTCAACTAGTAATATCATGAAACACCCAGAATTTTGGGGCTTTTAGGTGTGACAGTGGCTTATGTTGAACTCTACGGGAATGTTAGGGCAAGCATGCTCCTCAGTGTCAGGGTCGATCACATCTGATCACCACAAGGGATAATTGCCATATTGTGCACCAAGCACACTGTAACTTCTACTCATTTTCACCTGCCATCTGTGAACAAGAAATGAACTCCTTGCAACAGCCTGTGTCACCCTGCACCACTGGTTAGAGACTAGCAGATGACTGCATTTGGAGTAGTGCTATGGCTGGGAAGCTATGACTGCTGGTGAATAGTGTTGCTGTGTTTTTGGATACGAATCACAGTTCTACATCACAGCTGATGGTTTGGTCGGTTGGTTTAAAAGAGGAGGGGGAGACCAAACTGCAAGGTCATCGGTCCCTTTTTCCCGGTGGTAAAATAATTACACAAAGGGAAGAAAAAAGAAAGGAGACCTACAGCACAACAACAGGAGAAGGAAGAACCAGAAGAATGACAGAAGGACAACCACCACTACCATGGACAAAACAGGAAAAGTAAACCACAGAGAGGCAAGAAACAGGTAGAAGAGGTAAAAACAAGAAAGCAGATGACCGTGGCTGTCCAACCACGAGAATAAAAAGGAAAAGCCAGCCACTCTGCGACACATTAAAATATCCACCCTAAAAGCATTAGAGTGGAGAACACAAAGAGAATGATAAAACCCACCATTGTGTATAAAACGTAAAACTAAATTAGCTGATGAGGCGTTGTCAGCTAAAATTAATGGCAACAAGTCCAGTAACTGAAGAGTCCGTCGCAGGGCAGCCAAAGAAGGACAGCCCACCAAGATATGGGCCACTATCAGCCAGGCACCACACCGACATTGAGGTGGGTCATCACGGAGCAGGAGGTAGCCGTGTGTCACCCAAGCGTGGCCAATGCGGAGCCAGTAGAGAACCACACAGTCCCTGCGAGAGGCCAGCATGGAGGACTGCCACACATTCGTAGTCTCCTTAATGGTATGCAGTTTGTTGTGCGTGCTGAGGTTATGCCATTTCATCTCCTAAAGCTGCAAAACCTTGCAGCGGAGTACTGAACGCAGGTCAGTTGCAGAGAAGCCGATCTCCGTAAGCTGACTCCGTGTAGCCTGTTAGCAAGTACATTGCCTATGATTACGACGTGACCTGGGCTCCAGACAAACACCACAGAATGAATGGACCGTTCCAGGGCATAGAGGGACTCCTGGATGGTTGCCACCAAAGGATGATGAGGGTAGCACTGGTCGATAGCTTGTAAGCTGCTCAAGGAGTCAATACACAGAAGAAATGACTCCCCAGGGCATGACCAGATGTGCTCAAGAGCACGAGATATAGCCACCAGCTTGGCAGTGAAAACACTGCAGCCATCGGGCAAGGAATGCTGTTCAACATGTCCTCCATGGACATACGCGAAGCCGACATTAGCATCAGCCATCGAGCCGTTGGTGTAATCCACTTCATGGCCTGGGACATGTCAAGAACCGAGAGGAAGTGACAGCGGAGATCTGCAGGGTTAACTTCAGTCCTTAGGACCATGTGAAAGGTCCAGGTGAAGCCGCGGGCTAGGAGTACACCATGGAGGTGTACGTGAATGGACCTCAAGTATATGTGGTAAAGGCAAGGACTCCTGTTTGGGAATGAAGAGATTGAACATGAACTGCAATTGGAAGCCCTGACCAGGGCCACCGATGCGGGAAATGAACCACCATGGGTGGGAAAAGGAGACAGTGATTTGGATGTGCAACATAACTGGCCAGCAGTTGTGCATGCCTAACCTGCAATGGAGGGACTCCAGCCTCCACAAGGACACTGGTCACCGGACTCGTCCTAAAAGCTCCTGTCGCTAGGTACACACCACAGTGGTGCACTGGGCCGAGTAAATGCAACGCTGAGGGCACCGCCGAACCACAAACCAGACTCCCATAGTCAAGGCAGGATTGAACAAGGGCTCTGTAGAGCTGCAGCAGCATAGAGCAATCTGCACCCCAGTTGGTGTTGCTCAGGCAGCAAAGGGCCTTGAGGTGCTGCCAGCACTTACGCTTAAGCTGATGAAGATGAGGAAACCTAGTTAATCAGACATCGAAAACGAGTCCTAAGAATTGATTTGTCTCCACTACAGTGAGTGGATCATTATTAAGGTAAAGTTCTGGTTCTGGATGAACGGTACGATGGCAACAGAAGAGCATAACACACGACCTTGTGGCCAAAAACTGGAAACCGTGGGCTAGAGCCCATGACTGCACCTTGTGGATGGCTCCCTGTACGGTCCGCTCAGCAACACCAGTACTGGTGGAGCTGTACGAAGTGCAGAAGTCGTCTGCATATAGAGAAGGTGAGACAGACAGCTCTACATCTGCTGCTAGACCATTAATGGCCACTAATAATAGAGAGGCACTCAATACAGAGCCCTGCAGGACCCCATTCTCCTGGATATGTGCGGAACTATGGGAGGCACAAACTTGGACATGGTAGGTATGAAGTGACACGAAATTTTGGATAAAAATTGGGAGCGGGCCTCGGAGACCCCACCCGTACAATGTGGCAAAGATGATGTCGCCAGGTCACGTCATATGCTTTTCGTAAATCAAAAAGACGGCAACCAGGTGTTGGTGTCCGGAAAAGGCCGTTCGGATTGCAGACTCGAGGGAAACAAGATTATCCTTGGTAGGCCGATACTGGCGGAAGCCGCACTGACATGGAGCCAGCAGGCCATGTGACTCCAGGACCCAACCCAACTGCTGACACACCATACATTCCAGCAGCTTACAAAGAATGCTGGTGAGGCTGATGGGCCGACAGCTATCCATACCAAGTGGATTTTTACCAGGTTTGAGCACCGGAATGACGGTGCTCTCCTGTCATTGCGGTGGAAAGATGCCATCGCACCAGATTTGGTTGAAGATGTCGCTTGTAGTCAGATGAGAGACGTTTAATGATCTGACTGGAGCTGGCTCAGGAGCTGTGTCGGGGCAATGTGCAAGGGCACTGAGGAGCTCTCACTCTGTAAGTGGGGTGTTATAGGATTCACTGTGGCATGTAGTGAACGAGAGGACTTTCCCTTCCAGCTGCCGTTTGAGAGTATGAAAGGTGGGAGGGTAATTCTCTGATGTAGAGGCTCGAGAATCGTGCTCAGCAAAGTGCTCCACAATTGCATTTGTGTCGGTAGATAACACGCCATTTATATTAACACCGGGAACACCTGTTGGATTGTGGAACCTGAAAACACGTTTGATCTTTGCCCAGACTTAGGAAGGTGACATATGGCAGACAATGGTCGAGACATATCTCTCCCAACACTCCTGCTGCCATCATTTGATAAGTTGGCGAATGCGGGCACAGAGCCGTTTAAAGGCTGTGAGGTGCTCCAGGGAAGGGTACCACTTATGCCGCTGTAGAGCTTGCTGATGCTCCTTAACTGCTTCAGTGACTTCTGGCAACCACCAAGGGATTGCCTTTCACAGAGGGCACCCTAAAGATCGAGGGATCGTGTTTTCCGACACAGAAACGATTATTGTAGTCGCCTGCTCAATCATCACATCGATGTTACCGTATGGGGGAGATTCAATGGTGACAGCAGATGTGAAAGTTTTCCAGTCTGCCTTGTTTAAAGCCCATCTGGGCAGGCGTCCGTGGGTCTGATGATGGGGCACTGACAGGAAGATGGGGAAGTGGCGAAATCCATAAGGGGGGACACTAGTACTCATTGATGTACTTTTTTAGACTAATATCAGTGTCCAATGAGAAGTTCAGGTAGGCAGGTGTTAAAGAGGTCCAAAACTCACAAGATTCTCACAACAGTAAAGTAAATAATAATGTTACAATATTTAACCAAAATATTGGTGGATTAAAGGAAAAAGTGGATTCTCACAAAAGTAAAGTAAAAAATAATGTTACTATTTTTCACCAAAATATTTCAGGATTTAAGAATAAAGTAGATGAGCTCCTGGTTTGTTTAGATGACATTGAATCTGATAATGTAATAGATATACTATGCTTGTCTGATATGGAAAAGGTACATATCAGTGGTTATAAACTAGCTGCATATATGAGTAGAGAGAATAAGGTGAGAGGAGGAGTTGCCACATATGTCAAAAGTTATCACTGTGTAAAAAGCTTAGATACAAAAAAGTTTTGTCTAGAGCAACATATAGAAGCATGTGCCTGTCAACTTAAACTGAAGGAGGGCTCTTTTATACTTGTAACAGTATATAGGTCACCTTCAGGAAACTTTCATTTATTCCTGGAAAACTTGGATGCCTTGTTGTGCTATCTGTCAGATACGGGAAAGCAAATTATTATTTGTGGGGACTTCACTGTTGATTCACTGAAAAGGTGTAATAGGAAGAATGACCTGGAAGTCTTGCTCGGTTCTTTCAATTTGACATCTGTCATTGATTTTCCTACTCAGGCAGTAAAGGACAGCAGCACATTGATAGATAACACTTTTATAGACCAAGATAAGTTCAAAAACATAAATTCTTGTCCTGTTGAGAATGGCCTTTCTGGTCATGGTGCTCAGCTAGTTACAATTTATGACATAGGTCCATTCAGTCATTCAAAACTATCCTCCAAAGCTGTGCGTTCAGTTAATGGCTCAACAATTAGAAATTTCAGGGAAAGTTCTTCAGCAGTTAGACTGGGATGAGGTGTACAAGGAACCTGACACTAATTTAAAATATAACTTATTTCATGATACACTTGTAAGAGAATGTGAAAACTGTTTCCCCAAGAAAGTAGTTAAATCTAATTATAAGAAACCACGCAAAAAACCTTGGCTTACTAAAGGAATAAAAAATATCTTGTAACCACAAAAGGGAACTGTATCCAACAACAAGAAAGAGTAATGACCCAGAAACAGCCAAATATTATAAAAACTACTGTGCTACATTAAGAAAGGTTATTAAAAAGTCTAGAAGCATGTGCATCATGTCTGAGATTAATACCTCTGATAACAAAATCAAAACAATTTGGAATATTATTACAAGGGGGAGAGGGCAACCAAGAGTACAGGATGACGGCATTACCATCAAAGCGAATGGAAACTTGACAAACAACAAGCTGGAAGTCGAAAACATTTTGAATAATCATTTTTTAAATGTTGTAGAGACAATAGGATCTAAATGTTCATTAGAAGAAGCAAGGCAGTTAGTGGAAGAGGTCTTACCCACACAATTTGATACAATTGAAATTCCACCGACCTCCTCTGTTATAATACCAAGTTGAACACATATATTTCAAAAACGACACAACACATGTAAGTCACAGAGCAAGTAGACAAAATAAGACGTGTGTACATGGTAACATTCAAATCAGCACTGAGTCCAAGTCTAGCAGCCGCTGGCTGGCTGGCCGCTTAAGCGGCGTGGCTGCTGCATGGCTGGCAGACAGTGCCGCATGTAGAGGACGCGCGTAACTGCGCGGCGGCACTTTGAAAGATCGGCGAGTCACAATACTTTCTCCCCCTTTGAATTTTTTGCGCAGGTCTTGATGGAGGTGGCCTGTAGATTGCTAATGTCCATAGGTGTTGTTTGGCTGGCCATGAAGTCTCGAGGAGGAGGCTTCCCATACAGACGGAAGTGTCCCCAATGATAACGGGTCAAGATGACAGGAGACGTAGGGGTCGAATCTGCTGGGGCCCCGTGCACCAATCTGCCCGTTGCGGCAAGTCCGATTGTTATAACAGGAGACATGGGCGATGTGTCGGCGTCCGTAGGAGAAGGAGGCGAGTAGAGTTGCTCCGACAGATGATGGTCCTCCGGTTCCTGCATGGGCACGTCTCCTGGTGGTGTCTGTTCTTATGCTGGCACTGAGATGATGAAGAGAAGGCTGCGTTGTGAGTAATGAGAGATGCCAAGAGCCCAAGCGTCAGGTAGAGCCAAAGGTGGTGTAGCGGCATTCGGAACAGGCGTTGCTGGCACACGAGGCCGAAGCTGGTCCAAATGACGCACTGCAACACCCGTGTCTGTCTGGATTTCATACAGGCATCGGTCATGGTGTCGTAAGATGCGGCCAGTACTCCATTTTGGCCACCTGCCATATCCCCGTACCCATACAAGGTTCCCGGCGGTGAACCGGCCTAGCGAAGGCACCCGCAGCCGTGAGGTGGAAGGCCGCAGAAGATGAAGTAGCGTGCGGGGCTGTCGGCCATGTAAGAGCTCAGCTGGGCTGTGGTCGCCCATGGGGGTGAAACGATAAGAAGCCAGAAACTGGAGAAGCGCATAATCAGCAGCAGAAAAAGTCAGGAGTTTCCTCATCTGAGCCTTAAATGTGCGGACCAGTCATTCACCCTTCGTGACGAGCACAAAAATCCGCAAATTCGGAAGAGGCAAATTGCGGACCATTATCAGTAACAAGAGTAGAGGGAAGGCCTTCCAAAGAGAAAATGTGAGCTAGAGCACTTGTGGTTGCTGTGGTGGTAGGCGACGTGCAACAGACAATGAAAGGAAAGTTAGAGTAGGCGTCAATTACGAGTAGCCAATAAGTACCTAAAAAAGGTCCCGCGAAGTCAGCATGAATATGCTCCCAGGGATTCTCAGGAGAAGGCCACGGTGACAAAGATGATTTCAGGGCAGCGGCCTGTGACGCACAAGGGCCGCAGGTAGCGACCATGTGTGCGATTTCAGAGTCGATACCGGGCCAGTACACATGACGGCGCGCCAGAGATTTTGTGCAAGAGACACCCGAGTGCCCTTGGTGAAGGAGGCGCAAGACTGAAGCACGCAAAGACGCAGGTACCATAACATGTGGCGAAGCATTGTTGGTGGAAAGGAGGATAACACCATCCCTAGCCGTGAGGCGGTAGCACAAAGTGCAGTAGTTCCACAACGGATCAGAAGTCTTAGCAGACGGACGATCTGGCCAACTCTTCTGAATACAATGTAAAACCTGGGAGAGGGTAGGGTCAGAACCCGTAGCAGCCGCCAGCCAGTCCCTGGTGATGGGGAACCCATCCACAACCCGCTGCTCGGCAACATGTGGAAACGCAAAAGTTCGTCCCTACTGAATGCCAGATCAGGACCCACGGGAAGGCGAGACAGTGCATCAGCATTCGCATGTTGAGCCGTCTGCCAGAAATGAATCTCATAATTGAGCATAAGGAATGGCATCAGAGACGATATTGACAGAGTCAGCCATGGAGAACCCAAAAACGCGAAAGGCATCGAAACCAAAAAGATTTTCCGCGTTACTATGGTCAACCACAAATATGGTAACAGTGCGAATGACAGATTTGTAAGATCCGTCAGCATTAAATTGTCCCAAGAGCAAAATCTTCTGTTTATTGTACATCTGTAATTGTCGAGTTACAGGTGATAGGATTGGAGAACCCAACTGAAGATACGTCTGAGAATTGATGATGTGGCAGTAGACTTCCCTGAAAGGGAAGAAGTACCATTGACAGACAACACAGAAGCAGAATCAGCGTCATGAACATCAGGTATGTGGTCGGATTTACAAACGGATGACACATGACCCTTCTTTTTGCAATTGTGACACACGGCCCAACGTTGGGGACAATCCTCCCGTGAATGTTTCGAAAAACACCGCAGACATGAAGGAAGTTGCCGGGGGTTTTGCGGCAGTTTCTTAGAGGTTTGTTTACGGTTAGGCCGAGGCTGCACTTGGGAGCGTACTGCGGCCACGTCGGCTGGCGGGGACACGCCGTACGCATCGTCAACAGCGCACAGAGGTTGTATTTCCCTGACGTCATCCCACACCTCTATTTGTGCTCCAGCGGCGCAAGAAATTTCGAACGACTGCGCGATGGATAGAACTTCATCTAGAGTTGGATTTGCCAACTGAAGGGCACGTTGCCTAACTTCTTTGTCGGGTGCCGACCGGATAATAGCATCCCGTACCATGGAATCGGCGTCGGATTCTTTGTGAACTTCAGTAACAAATTGACACTTTCTACTGAGGAAGTGAAGTTCAGCAGCCCAAGCATGATAAGATTGATTCGGTTGTTTTTGACAGCGATAAAAGGCAACACGAGAGGCTACCACATGCGTATGCTTTTGAAAATATATGGACAGAAGCGAGCACATGTCAGCAAAGGACAAAGACGCAGAATCTTTCAAAGGAGCCAATTGAGACAACAACATATACATTTGAGGTGAAATCCATGAAACGAACAGAGACTTACATGTTTGTTCGTCCGTGACATGAAATGCCAAGAAGAGCTGTCGAAGACGTTTTTTGTAATCAGACCAGTCTTCCGCGTCTTGTCGTAAGGAGGAAAAGGAGGTATAGACAACGACGAGAAAGGCCCCGCATTGGATGCCGCGACGGAATCGCGAATCGCCGATGTGAGAAGCGTTTGCTGTTCAATGAGACCTTGCAATAGTTGCTCTAAAGTAGCCATGGAAACCTGTGGGTCAACGATGAAAAGGAAAAATCCACTACATTGTCACCAATTGTTATAATGTCAAGTTGAACACATATATTTCAAAAACGACACAACACATGTAAGTCACAGAGCAAGTAGACAAAGTAAGACATGTGTACACAGTAACATTCAAATCAGCACTGAGTCCAAGTCTAGCAGCCACTGGCTGGCTGGCCGCTTAGGTGGCGCGGCTGCTGCATGGCTGGCAGACAGCGCCGCATGTAGAGGACGTGCATAACTGCACAGCGGCACTTTGGAAGATCGGAGTTTCACAACACTCTCCTTCTGAAGATAATAAACTCTCTCAAGAATAAAAGCTCACATGGAATTGATGGCATTTCAAGCAGGATAATAAAAGCTTGTTCCCAAGAGATACGTGGGATTCTTAGCCACATTTGTAATAGCTCTCTGAAGCAGGGTATTTACCCAGATATACTGAAGTATGCCACTGTTAAACCACTGCATAAAAAAAGGGATACGTCTGATGTCAATAACCACCGGCCAATCTCTCTTCTGACTGCCTTATCCAAAATTCTTGAAAAGTAATGTATTGCAGAGTAGCTTCACACCTTTGTAAAAATAAAGTTTTAACAAAATGTCAGTTTGGTTTCCAGAAGAGTTTTTCAACGGAAAATGCTGTATATACCTTCACTAATGAAATATTAAATGCTCTGAGTAATCGGAAGTCAACCATTGGGATTTTTTGTGGTCTCTCAAAGGCTTTTGATTGTGTAAATCACGGAATACTTCTAGATAAGCTCAAGTACTGTGGTATGAATGGGACAGCGCTCAAACGGTTTAAATCATACCTAACTGGATGAGTGCAGAAAGTTGAAATAAGCAGTTCACATAATATGCAAAAAACTGGTGATTTCTCAAACTGGGGAACAATCAAGAATGGGGTGCCGCAAGGTTCAGTCTTGGGTCCTCTGCTGTTCTTAATATACCGGGTGATCAAAAAGTCAGTATAAATTTGAAAACTGAATAAATCACGGAATAATGTAGATAGAGGGGTACATTATTCCGTGGTTTATTAAGTTTTCAAAAATTTATACTGACTTTTTGATCACCCAGTATATTAATGACTTGCCATTCTATATTCACAAAGATGCAAAGCTGGTACTTTTTGCCAATGATGCAAGTATAGCTATTACACCCAACAGACAAGAATTAACTGGTGAAATTGTAAACGATGTTTTTCAGAAAATCACTAAGTGGTTTTCTGCAAATGGGCTCTCATTAAACTTTGACAAAGCATAGTATATACAGTTCCACACAGTAAATGGAATGACACCACTAATAAATATAAACTTCGATCAGAAATTGGTTGCTAAGGTAGAATATTCAAGATTTCTAGGTGTATGCATTGATGAGGGGTTGAACTGGAAAAAACACACTGAAGATCTGCTGAAATGTTTGAGTTCAGCTACTTATCCTATTAGGGTCACTGCAAATTTTGGCGATATAAATCTCAGTAAATTAGCTTACCATGCCTATTTTCATTCTCTGCTTTCGTATGGCATCATATTCTGGGGTAACTCATCATTGAGTAAAAGAGTGTTCATTGCACAACAGTGTGTAATCAGAATAATTGCTGGAGCTCATCCGAGATCATCCTGCAGACACTTATTTAAAGAGCTAGAGGTCTTCACTGTAGCCTCACAATAAATATATTCACTTATGAAATTTGTTATTAACACTCCGAACGAATTCAAAAATAATAGCAGTGTACATGGCTACTACACTAGGAGAAAGGATGATCTTCACTACTCCAGGTTAAATCTAACTTTGGCTCAGAAGGGGCTGCCACGAAAGTCTTTGGTCACTTATCTAATAGCATCAAAAGTCTTGACAGATATCCATATAGCATTTAAAAGGAAATTAAAAGAATTTCTTAATGGCAACTCCTTCTACTCATTAGATGAATTTTTGGATACAGTAAGTGGATAATTTCCCCAACCCCCACAAAAAAAAGGGTCACGTAATATCTTGTATAGACACCTTTTATTAACTTGGCATGTTCCACATCATTACAAAGTGTCGTATTCATGATCTATGGAACAAGTACTAATCTAATCTAACTACCACACATTTCGTCATGAGCAATGACAAGAAAGTGTGCTAAAGATCTCAATGCACAATGGACACACTGCACCATGTAAGGTGCACTTCCCCAATTGGCTCACTCTTTGGGAAAATTTGGAAAGATGAAGGACAAACTCGACAGTGTACCATCACATAAAGGCCAAAACGTGAGACACTCCTTTTAGTCGCCTCGTACGACAGGCAGGAATACCTCAGGCCTATTCTAACCCCCGGATCCACAGGGGGACATCACAACTGATGACCATCGTCAGTGATTATGGCAGTGACTTGGAGAGAGGTCCCATTCTTCTAATGTTGTGGACAGGCACAGCAGTGTTACCCCTGGCACCATGGTATCAGGAGCCATCGGGTATGACTTCCGGGACAGCTGGTAGTGATTAAAGGAACTCTGAAAGCACAATTGTATATAACGGACATACTGCATCCTCATGTGTTACCTCTCTGGTGACAGTATTGTAGTGCCATTTCTCAACAGGACAATGTCTGTCCACACATTACACATGTTGCTATGAACTGCCTGAATGATGTTGAGGTACTACCATGGCCAACAAGGACCCCATATCTGTCCCTGACAGAATGTGTTGTGCCAGCTCAGACATCAACTCTTTCCCAGTGCCAATATACAGGATACCCCAGGACCACTTACAGCAGTTGTGGGCCAGCTTGCCTCACGAGGGGCTACAACAGTTTTACGACACCCTTCTGAACCAATTCAGTGCATCCATCCAGACAAGAGGGAATGTACTGTCATATTGGAAGTGAGTTCTTGCTGCCTAGTTCTTTGTAAATTTGACTACTTGTTATCACTGAAATAACATGATTTACCCTCTCAATTCAAAGTTTAATTTCATGTTGTTCTTCCCTTCTGGGTGCTTCCCTTTTTTTTCCAGGCAGTGTCTTTTAATCCAGCCAATGACAGTCAGGGTGGAACATTGTTATCACTCAAAAAATTCACAAAACTGGTTATCCAGATAATCAGAATAGACGAATAAAAAAGCACATTGTTTCAAAATTAATTTTTCCTTGGACTTTGTGAACAAGTTTCTAAACGTCTCTCTGATCCTCCTCTTTCATCTTTGTCTCATTTTGTCCTCGCATCACATAGGTCTCCATCATCTGGGGATCTGGGCGATCTGCTCCATCTTCCCAACCTTCTGAAACCTATCCCCATTTTCTCCAAGATGAACAAACAGTTCTGAAAATTAGAAATTGGTTTTTTTTCTTTTAGTCTCTTAACAGTATTAGTCTGCCATACTGTCTCCCTGCAAATCATACACAGTACAAAAAAAAAAGGTTACAGTAGACAGGGAGATGGAATGATTAAGTGGAAAATATATAATCCCAGTAAACCAAAAGAAAATATAGCACTAATATCTATGTACTAGTTGATTCTGGGATGGTGTTGAAAGCCAAGTATAATAAATAACTGTAGTCCAACCTAATCAAGTGTGGCTTGATGTAATATATTAGTATTTAAGTATGGTAGAAGAAGGGTACTTTTGATTTTGCATGTGATTCAGAGGCTCCTGGATACTGGAGAGGGGACATTATGCAACCAATTGGGTGAGCTACGAGTACACTAGACAATGGGCAATGCACCATAGTTTCGGGTGGCTGTGAGTTATATCTACAAGGCCTCCAAATAATATGCAAGGAGCACCATGATTATGCTTTTATTACATGTAAAAATAAAAGCCACTAAAACTGTGAATCATGTAGTACTTTCAGTGAAGTTCGTTGTAGGCAGTCATCAAGTTTAAATTTGGCTGATGTAACTGTCAATAAATCTGTGTTCACATACATGATTTATCATTTCTTATAATTAAGTATATTAATTCTTGTAGCAGAATCAGAAGTTAATTTATATGCTACAGTGGAGTGTATTTTGAACAGTAAAAGAAATTCTGTAAATGCACAACCAGCCTGAATAGTGGGGCAGGCATCAGGAAAGCATGCTACAAATAAGCTATTTAAGCAAAATGTATGCCCAATAGGCAAGCACTAAATAGCCACTTATAATTCACAACTATTTTACTTGTTCAATTAGGAAAAATATGACAGATGGCAACCAACTGCGTAAGCAAGAAACTCACAGCACTTATTCTTAGATTACGAGAACCTAATTATCAGCCAGTACAGAATGTAAATATACAGGGTGTCCCATTTATCTTGAGCACCCTAAATAACTGTTTGTCCAGATGCAAATCACAAAATGTTTCAAGCAAACGTTCTTTAGCCATCAGGGGGACAGCAATCAGCATGATTGCCTTCGTTGTAGAGATGGACAAAGCCATTTACACTAGGTAACTAGTTCACTGGTGATCGCTCTTTTTTGGGAACCATTCCTTTTTACTCTTTCACTGTTCATTGTGCTTGGTGAATGGTTCTTATGAAAAATTGAAAATTAGTAGCATAGGTGACTGAAGATGGAAGGCGCGAAGAGGGTGACTTGCCTTTGAATAAAGTGCCAAAAGCCAGGCTGCTGCATAGTGAAAATTTCTCCTCTGGCTGTTCTAAAAACTAAAAATTGTTATCCAAAAATGATAGAGAGATATCAAAATAAGTGACTTGTCTCTTGTTGTAGCTCTTCTATATTTTCTTGACATTTCTTAAGCATTCACAACTGCTACTTGCATTCATCAGTTGAGTTCAATAAATATGCAGTGACTGAAAAACCATCAGTATTCTGTTGTAAAAGGTTGCCTGATAGTTTTCAGATGTAAGCAGAATACAACTAAAAGTACTTCAACATAAATGTTTGTAAATTATTTTGCAATACATTCTAAAAGAATTACATGAATGATATCTGTGATCATTGTGATACAACACCCTGATCTTGTCATTTTAAACACTGTACCTGACAGAATATTCAACAAGTACTCTCCCACATCAATATCTAACTTAAGATCAAGCCACATGCCACTGTTGGCTAGAAGATCCCATGTAGTAGATTCAACTGCCTAATTATAAATCATTCCTTTCTATCCTTGGACTGGCACTTTCCTTTCATTATCTGGGAATGTTGCTGAATCTAAGTGCCTCTGATGTGGTCATGTAAAATTTTAGTGTTGATTTTTGTGCTGGCAGTAGTGGTGGCAACAGAAGGGAGACAATGAGACATGATGCCACAACATGACCCACAGCTCTCAAATAACACCAAGGAAGATAATAAAGTTAATGTCCTGATCTGACAGATGGATCATCATTGCCAGTGTTAGATACCCTTACTTCATGTGACGCTGTGAAGAAGTTTGAGGGTTAATGCACAACTTCTGGTTTGCCTTGTACTGGTGCTGAAAATTTCTTCTGCAACCAGCATTCTAATTGGGTATTATAGGTTTGAACATCACTGCCCTAGCATGCATTAGTGATCTTCATTAAGCAGCATCTACTTCCATAGACACGTTACAGTACATGTTCACAGAGGTATACCTCCATCACACCTCAGTGAGATGACAGAATGTATGCAACCCTGAGAATGGAAGACTAAGCAATAGCACTATTTCCTTTGCTGCCAATTACATAAATGTTGCATATAGCTGTCCAATTGGCCAACAGAACTCTCTGGTACACTCCACAACATTGTAATATTATTACGTTGATTAATATTCAATAAAGTTTCATTACACACATTGCAACTATAAGTACATTAGTAGTTCAATGAAATGCCTATTATAAGCAGGAACAACTCCCATAAAAAATATGGCCGGTGAAATGATAACGAGTAAATATTGAAGAAAGAAGAAAAAAATAAAATAAAATAAAAACACCTGAAAAATTAATCAGCATTCACTTTCAACTGGAAAAACGTGCAATTACGTGTCAATTTGTAGCTAATACTTAAAGGCAGCATCAAAGCTACCGCAGTACAATATGAATGTGTGTCATTACTTACTCAGCAACATCTCTAATGTCTTTCTGGAATGTCACAGAATCAATGACAAACACAATTCCCCTTGCTATTGGCTTATACTGTTCAAAGAATTTTGCCCTGAGTCTTTCATGTCCAGGAATATCAACAATTCTTAGAGAGTTCTGCAAAACAAAGGCGACATAATAAATATTTGCTTATTTCTGAAAACTAATCAATCACAGCAACATTTTTAAATAATTTTACCATATAGCTAAGGTATCAGAATATTCGACAAGACACATGCAAGACTGAAAATGTTGTTTAGCATTTGGAAGATGTCCTCCTCCAGAACTAACTGAGAGAACACACACAAACCCACACACAGCTACACTGTCCCTGCTGACTACATTGTACCCCCACTGCAGCTCCATAAAAAGTTTTCCACCATAATACATTTTATTAAATATTCAAGTACAAATAAAATGTTACTGAAAGTTGAATGTTTTAATTTTATTAAGGACAATATTAAATAAAATTATACACTGAAGTGAAGTAAAGAATAACATAAAAATATAGTGAAATGTGTAACTGACACCTATTATTTCACAAACCAAATATTTCTTTATTTTCTTTTTAAAGCAGTGTGTAAATAAATACTACACTTAGTCATAATAACATTGCTTTTTAAGGATTCAAAATGATATTCATGGATCTAGGTGCCCACTTCAGGTGCTGGATGGAAAATGTTTGGTACATTCTGTTTTTCCTGATTTCTAAAAGATGTACAACACTGTTCTACACTGCTGAATGCTAATTAAGATAAAATTACACAACGGTTCTTCTGAAGTAAGCGATTAATTGGAAGAATGCTAGACTAATAGAATCTAAAATATTATCCTAGACAACAAATGTTCAACAGAAATAAACTTAACATCCGGAATGCCTACAAGAAGCGTATAGGAACACTACTATATTCAACACACACCATCACTTTATCAGACAGGATCAGCAGCATACTACGAACATTCACTGATGGTTATGTCGTCTACAGGGAAACATCACAATTGAATTATTGTATGAACATAGATAATAACCTCTACAGTAATTCTACTTTATATACTGAATGACAGCTATCTTTAAAAATGGATAAATGCAAAATAATGGTTATATACAGGTAAATTTCTGAACTCTGCACTTCATTTCAAATGCATAGGGACAATGCTACAAAACAATATAAAATGGAAGAAACTTTGTATTTCTGATTCATCAGCTTGGAACAACAGCAGTCAGAAGAATGTGAAAGAAAATACATATTTCCACTTTTCGATGGAAACAATTATGGATACTTAGAATTTCAAATGTGAGGAATACTACACAAAATTAGATTTGTTGGTTGTCACTGCAGAAAAACACAAAGAACAAGAGTAAAGTTTCTGGACAGTGACATGGCAAAGAAATAAACTGAGAATGACAAACAACTCACAAAACATTTGGAATATGTAAAATACTGTAACAGTGCATTTTAAAAGTAGAAAAACTAATGTGACACATCTGAAAGAAAAAACATCACCAGTCAGTTACTTCTACGTAAGTAGTTACTGCAACTGAAATTCATTCCAGCAAAAAGTACAACGAGTGAGCACTTCTTAGAATTTGACAAGTTTATATGTGATCTTCAGTCGATAGGTGCGACAGTTTAAGAAAGTAATGCTGTGTGCCATCTTTTATTAACAATGCCACAATGAGGATACAACACCATTGTACCTTCAATCAAGCAATTGTCTACAGAAAATCAGAAGTTAAAAATAATGGAAATTCCTGGATGGAGCAATACATAAAATAAAGGAAACGCAACCAATCACCTACAGTGGATCAATGCACAGAGCACACAAACACATAACAGCATTCACACTAGCTTTTGAGCACTAGCTCTTTTCCTAGCAACATCTGAAACACTCACACACAAAGACACCCAAAGTGCATTTAAGTGTCTGTGTGGTTGTGTGCGAGAATGTGTGCTAATGCTAGAAAAAGAGCTAACGCTCGAAAGTTAGTGTGAATGCTGTTTCCTGTGATGGGTTTCCGCACTCCACGCACTGATCCACTATAGGCTCATAGGTCACAAAAGTATTGTAAACATGCAGATTCTAAGAAGAAACCTACAGTACACTTGGGACAGACTACAGTGTTTATTACATACAGACAGAGTTTCAGTTGTGGGAAAAACTCATTGGAAAAAACAAATTTGCAAATGTCGGCGAAAGTGAGAAGCACAGTTCAGGTGGAGGGAAACAGTTCAGTTTTAAATAACTTACCTGTCATGAATATGGATACAAAAGTAAGCAAAAACAAGAAAGGCTCTGTAAATTCAGTAAATTGTGAATCTCAAGGGGGTTTCAGTGAGTTTGGATGCATGTAGTTTTTCAATTGGTGCATTCAATGTATCAGTTTCATGTTACTGGGACTGTGGTGTGAGTGAACACTTTGTGAATGATGTAAAAAGACACTGGTAAAATGCAAATGTTTGACAGACCAGTAGTGATTAATGTTGCAAAAACTGGATCTGTTTCAAAGGCAACACAGTCCACTGAGATGAATGTTGTCAGCTATATCAATGGAAAGATAGTTCCAGTGCAAAGAAAAATGAGACAAAAATGTACACTTTGAAATTCACCACAGACTCCTGCACAGAATTTCTTACTGGGACACTGCAAATCTGGCATCAAAGATTAGGACCCTTTAGTTACACATCTGAAGGTGCTTCCAAAATATGTGGAGGGAATGAATATTGAAGATATGAAGACACCAGAATTGTGCACCATCTGCATGGAAGGCAAGCAATCAAGACTTCCACGTAATCAGGAAATGACAAGAGCAAAATGTCCACGGGCGCTAGCACACAGTCAGATACCCATGTGTTAATGTGTGTTAATAGCACAGATGGCTTATGAAGTCTTCTACAGAAACAATGTGCAATTATTGGTTCCCTGTTATATAACATACAACTGGATGCTTTTTGTTATTCATGCTACAGGGCCTGAAGGTGACTATTGGCGAGTTGTAACTGGTAGCCTAAATAAAAAGCTATACAAATAACAGCTGTTGGAATATTAATTTTACAATTCATGAACCAGCTGCAGTCCCACACTCCACAATATGCAGGGGGAGTTATGTTTAGTGAGGCCATGGGGACCACTACGATTACAGTACCAATGACTGCGGTCGCCAAGAGAATTATGTTCAGAACTGATCCCTCAGAGACCCCAACTTCCTGTACATATTGCCTGCTCAGGGTTGAACTTATCTGTATCCAAAATAGAACATTCAGAATAAAAGTGGTTAAGTGGCTCCAGAAGCCCCAGTCTTGCAGTATAGACAGGATTTGATGGTGCCATGTAGTATCATAAGCACTCTGCAGGTCAAAGAACACAGCAATCAGGTGTTGACAATGTGTGAAAGTTTTGTGCACCGCAAATTTAAGGTCAATAAATTGGTCTGTGGTGGACCAGTGTGCCCAAAACCCCACTTTGAAATTGTGATAAACATCCTCTGACTTCCAGGCAACTTCTTTCAAATAATTTACACAGTACATTGTTGGAGAGATTGGTCAGCAATTAGTCAAAATTTCTCTGGTTTCAGAACAGAAATAATAATATCCTCCCACCAATAAGAAGTAAACTCCCCTTGCTGCCAAATACTTCTAAAAAACCTGATGATGTGTTTAAAGCTGTCATTGGTATGGTGTTTAACCATTTGATTGTAGACTTATCAAGTCCAGGGACTGTCTCTTGACACTGGACAAGCTCTGTGGAACTCCCATTCACTAAATGGGAAAGCCTTCAGCATAGAGGGGGTAAGTAGTTTAAATTTACCATGCATTTCTGGGTTAGTAAATTAGAGTGATTGTTACTGCATGCCATGAAACATTCGAGAATGACCGCAGGATCAGTACAGATTGTCGCCCACGAGAGTGGTGCCCAGAACTGATGTTGGCAGTGGGTAGCTGCAAATATGTGGAGTTTAGTCCACAGTTGAACAATTGGGTGTATGCTCTCACAGATGTTTTCTCTGATGTACCTCCAAGGAAAGAAGCAACTGTATATCAAGTAACAAATGCTACCTCTGATCATGATGCACAGTTAGGGTAAATTAGATAGTGCCTTACAGTATAGATACTTCTCATTGGAAATCAGTCAGAATAATGAATCACAACATACAAATGTTTTTAAAAATAGTTTACAAGAAATAACTTGGTATGAAGTTAATAACGATACAAATGCTGATGTAGAGTTTTATCTATTCCATGATAAAGTCATATCTTTTATTTTGAAAATAGCTTCCGCGTAACTAACCAAGACATCAATCAGCCATGTAACAAACCATGGATCACAAGATGGATTGAATTATCATGTGAAAGGAAAATGGAACTGTATCTGTTGGCAAGAACAAGTAGAGATCATGCAGCAATTGCACACTACAAAAACTACTAAAATTACTAAGAAAAGTCATTAAAATCAAGAAACACACATCATGTCACAAACCAGTAAATCATACAACAGACTTAAGGTTATATGGAATATAGTGAAACAAGAGACAGGACAACTGGCTGAAGAACAGGAAAACATCACTATTGACTTACATGGGAAGGCTATAAATGATGAGCCACAGGTAGCAAAAGCATTTAATAATCATTCCTTAAATATATTAGAAAATACCTTAAATATATTAGAAAATATATGGGCAAAAAGTTCACGAGAAAAAGAACAGCAGTATGTTGAAAAACGCAACTGATATAAAATCCTATTGTATGAATGTATCACCAACTTCTCCCTTTGAAAATAAGAAAATTATTTATTCCTTCACAAATAAAAGCGCATATATATATTTGATGGTGTTTCCAATAAAGTACTAAAAATTTGCACCCACATAATAAGCACTGTTTTATCTGAAATATGTAATGCATAACTTGCACAAGGAATTTTTCCAGAGACATTGAAATATGCCATTGTTAACCCCCTAACCCCCCCCCCCCCCCCATAAGAACGGCGATAGAAGAGACATCAATAATGAATGACCTGTTTCACTACTGACACCATTTTCCAAAATTTTTGATAAGGTTATGTATTCTACAACAGCATCCCATCCAAACAACAACAATATCCTCAGTAACATCCACAGTTTGGATTTAAGAAGAGTTACTGTACTGAGAAACCATTTACACATTCAATTCCGAAATTTTACAAGCATTAAGTAACAAAATAATACTAGTTGGTACTTTCTGTGAACTAACTAAGGCATTTGATTCTGTGAACCATAATAGCCCCTTCTAGATAAAAAGAGCTTTTATGGAATTGATGATATAGCTAACTAATAGATAATGTTGTACCTAATCAAAAGATTGCAGAAAGTTGTACTTAGTAATTCAACCAATGTAATCACAAGAAATTCCTCTGACTGGAGAGAAATCACATGTGTAGTTCCTCAAAGCTCAATCTTAGGTCTGTCATTCTTCCTCATACATGTAAATGACCTTCTTTCTACTATGAAACAAGTAAAATTAGTTCTTTTTGCAGGTGACAGTAGTATTGTAATCAATCCAGGCATATATTCAGTAACACAAGAAATGGTAAACAATGTTCTTAACAGTGTTATTGACTAGTTTTCTGTGCCTGACTCAATTTTAAAAAGACACAACATATTCTGTTCTGCACATCTAAGGGTACTACACCAAGGAAACTTCAAAATTTTTAGGTGCTCACATTGATGAGAATTTAAACTGGAGAAAGCACATCTAAAACAACCTAATTCTACCACATTTGCACTTAGAATCATTGTAAATTTTGGGGGAGAGAGAAATCAGTAATCTGACATATTTTGCATATTTTCATTCAATAATGTCATATGGAATAATATTGTAGAGTAACTCATCTACAAAAAAGAACGTCTTCGTTACTGAAAAACATTCTGTAAGAATGATAAGTCTTGCTCACCCACAGTCATCTTGTAGACATCTGTTTATGGACTTGGACATTCTGAGTACTGGTTCACAGTATATTTATGCCCTCATGAAGTTTGTTGTAAATAATAAACTGCAGTTTTAAAGGAACAATGATGTTCATAATTACAATACCAGATGGAACAATGACATTCATTACGCCACATAAAGGTTGTCTTTAGCATGAAAAGGGATTCATAATGCTGCAACTAAAATTTTGGATCACTTGGCCAGTGATATAAATGTCTGACAGGCAGCAACAGTGAAATGTCTCTTCTACTGAGCAGGTGTTCGTAAGTCGTAAGGTATGCATTTTAGAGCTCACATTTACATTATTATTATTATTATTATTATTATTATTATTATTTTTTTTTTTCTTCAAATGACTGTTCCTGTCATATCCCTGAATATGACTGTGTCCTGTGTCCAAGACTACTGAATCACCAGTGTAGACTTTATCCTACGAAACATCACTTTTGAATCATCCTGTATATGGCTGAGTATTTTACGTGGGCCATACTGAAATGTGTAACAGCTATAGTAATAAGCAAACAGACTGTGTTCTGAAATAAATTTTGTATTACTTCGACCTGGCTACATGTTATTGTTGCTACACAGAGGACTGTCCACCAGCTCGTGATATGGTATAGATTTATCTGGGGGGATTGTGGTGGTGGTGGTGGTGGTGGTGGTGGTGGTGGTGAAGGGGGGGGGGGGGGGAGAGAGATAGATAGATATTACTTACTGTTACCCTACCTGACAGGTGGACATAACTTGTAATTCAGTGTTTAGTGACACCTGCTCAGTGAAAATGTCAGGACATAGAGGAGAGAGTATCCTCCAGATTCCAACTCAGTGCTAATGTGAATTTTACAGATGGGGTTGTAATTTTTAACAGGACAGAGTTGAATTTCTAAAAATTTTGTCTTCTGGAGTGCCACATCAACTGTGGAGTAAATAGCAATTAACTGACAGAGTTCAGCCAACTGTCAATGGTAGCTGTTGCAATGCCACAAATTTTATTGAAGGAACATCTCATTTGGATCTGAGAAAGTGGTACAGGGTAAATGGGAGTACAAATTAGTTTGCTGTTGAGTCATGCTTCGCCTGAATGTGTGATTCTTTGCCAGTATTTGTAGGCTCAATCTCATGAGCGAGATGGGACCAGATCGACTGAAGCAACAGATATCAGTTTTCTATTCAATTCCTCCTTCTTGTGCCTATTAGGTTTCAGTTTCTGCAAGAATTTTCCTGTCTTGACTTCTGAGACAGGAGAGGACTGGTCTTTTCTACGACCTTTCAGTTACTGGTTGGTATTAGACTGCTGATCAGTTCTTTGACAGGTGTCCTCTTCCCTGCTAATAGCAAAGGAGCACGAGGCATCTACAGGTGTGCTGATGGAGTGGTTACCACCAGTGCCATTGGTTTGTGTATTGAGACAACTGATGTCTCCTTCCTCCGACTGAAAAAATATGCACCGAGACGTGGCCAGGGCCAGTAGCAGCTGTTTGGGACCATGCCATTGGGCTAAGGGTGGATTTTGACACAATGTTTGCGAAGTGTGACGTTGTACTGATTGGGTGGAGTTGTTCAACTTTCTCTTAGCATCTTGATCACACCGAAAACATCTCATAGGAAACAGAAAATAGGGTATGACATCACACCTATAAACCACGATTTTAACTTTCTCAGGTAAAACATTTCCACTGAAGACTAGTATGACAGCTCCTGTGTCCACCCTATTATCCTTAGGTCTCCTCTAAATGTGATGAATGAAATGTACTCGGTGCCATTCTTGGTTAGTGTGCAGTTCACTACTTGTAGCATAAGGTCCTGATGGAAGATGATGTCTTGTATCCCACAGCCTTTCACGGGCCTGAAGTCTCTCTGTGATTGGTTAGCATTCAAAAGTTTGATCAACAGAGATCCATTTCTCATTTTCTCTATTGCAGTGACTACTCCACAGCCATTCTTAGAATCATCAATGAAAAAAAGTGGTTTTGTCATTGCAAAAGGTCTTCCGTCAAATTTGGAGCATACCAAGAACTGGTCACATTGTACACCTACATTTTGCCTTGCTTTTCACCCTATGTTTTTTAGAGAACAATAGGCCTACCCTTATTCAAAGCAATCATTCTATAATTTCATTGCATAATTATTTGAGAAATGGGTTACTTTTTAGAATTTTTGGACCCTTTTTTTTAGTTACAGGTTTGCGTGTTTTTGGATAACTTATTTCATAGCAAATCAGCATTTGTGATTCACTGTTACTGCCAAAGAATAGATCAACCCAAGTTTCATTGCACACCAATGCAAATAAATGTACATTTTTTTTGAATTTCAGAAGTTACTTGTCCTGTGCATAATCTAATTTGTAGCAAATCAATGTTTGTGATTTAGTTACCGTAGCTGGTATTACTAACATAGTGTGTTACATCTAGTTTTCCCTTAAAGAGGAGTCTATGTTATATACCTTTCCCATAGATTAACTCCATTTTTGAGTTTGGTTACAGCTAAAATTAACCTCAAAAATATTTAGGAAATTAGTACTTTTTAACAAAGGTTTTCTGTTGCCTTGATAGAAACCTCATTTTGTGTATTTGCTTCAGTTCTTACAGAGAAATACTAGTTTCTTAGCTCAACAGACACAAAAGATGATCAGGGGGCTTAGTTTAAAGTTATTTGTTTATTGTTCTGTAATACACTGCACTAGCCAAAGTGCAGCCCCACTGTGAATGCTGTTCTCTAATGCAGGATGAGTTGGCTGACATTCATATGCAGCTGGAAATCGCCCTGACTACTGTCAAATGGTTGGTAGCTGCTGCAAATCATTGTGTTAGAAAACCTCCAGAGTCTTGAACCTGTCGTACCGGTACCAAAGGTACCTCAAGTACTATCCTCTCCTGTGGATCCAGTCTCCTCTGCAGACAGTATGGGATCTGTCATTACCCGTCCACTTGACTGCGAGTGGTATTTCTATGGCAGATCTAGGTGTCATGTACACAGTCAATGGGGACAAGAGAGCACTGAGTGTGTTTCACCGACCCCTTAACCAACAAGTTAGAGATTTTTTTTTTGTTTTGGTTTTAGGGCGCAAAACTGCCATGGTCATTAGCGCCCGGTCCGTGACTTAGGAAACAGTAAAAAACCTAAAATGGTAACCAGCGGCAATGGGAATGAAAGTCATAAAATTGGAGAAATGAAAAGCAGAAGGAAGGCTTAAAAATCTACTACAGAAAGGGGTGGTTGTCCCCAAAAAAAGCTTCAAATGACTGACGTCATTTCACTGGCACTAATAAACTCGAGAACGCGATCGGCTGAGCGCGTGTCATCTGCTAAAATCGACGATATATCAGGCGATAGCTGTAGACGGGAGCGTAATGGAGTAAAATAGGGGCACTCAATTAAAAGGTGTCTTACCGTCCACAGATGAGAGCAGTGGGGACAGAGTGGGGGAGGATCGCCGCTTAAAAGATGTCGATGGCTAAAAAGACAGTGCCCTATCCGGAGTCTAGTTAAAATTACCTCCTCCCGACAACGCGTTCAGGAGGAAGAGGTCCAAGCACAAGGAAGAGCTTTCACGTCCCGCAATTTATTATGGGGAAGTGTCGACCAATGTGCGTGCCATAAATGAAGAACGCGACGACATAAAACGCTCCGTAGATCGGCGAAGGGAATCGATTGAATAGCTGGCCGAAAAAGAGAGACTGCAGCCTTGGCTGCAATATCGGCCGCCTCATTTCCACAGATACCAACGTGTCCTGGGAGCCAGAGGAACGCCACCGAGACGCCCCCCAGGTGGAGCAAGCGCAGACAGTCCTGAATCCGGTGGACCAGAGGGTGCACAGGGTAAAGAGCTTGGAGACTGAGGAGAGAGCTGAGAGAATCTGAGCAGATAACGTACTGTATCCGCTGATGGCAGCGGATGTAGTGGACAGCCTGGAGAACAGCGTAAAGCTCCGCAGTATAAACTGAACACTGGTCGGGAAGCCGAAAGTGATTTGGGGTGTCGCCAACAATATAGGCACTCCCTACACCTAACGATGTTTTCGAGCCGTCGGTGTAAATAAATGTGGCTTCTGTCATTTGTGCACATAGAGCAGCAAATGCCCGACGATAAACAAGTGAAGGGGTACCTTCCCTGGGAAATCGACAAAGGTCACGGAGCAGGCAGATCTGAGGACGGAGCCAAGGCAGTGCTGTACCCCAAGTTGTCAAGAAGGTTTTAGGAAAGCGGAAGGAAAGAGAATGGAGCAGTTTACGGAAGCGGACTCCCGGTGGTAGTAGGGAGGCGTCGAAAAAAATGTCATGGGCTGGATTAGCAGGCATGGAAGACAGATGGCTAGCATAACGACTCAGAAGGACTGCTCGCCGATTGGACAGCGGAGGTTCAGCAGTCTCAGCATAAAGGCTTTCCACAGGGCTGGTGTAAAAAGCTCCAGACACTAAGCGTAATCCACGGTGGTGGATAGTCGAGACGCCGAAGAATAGACAGCCGAGCAGAGGAGTAGACTATGCTTCCATAGTCCAATTTCGAGCGCACTAAGGTGCGATAGAGGCGGAGAAGGACCACTCGGTCCACTCCCCAGGAGGTACCATGCAGGACACGGAGGATGTTGAGGGATCGCAGACAGCGAGCCGAAAGATAGGAAACATGGGAGGACCAGCACAGTTTTCTGTCAAACATAAGACCCAAGAATTTAGCGACGTCTGAAAACGGAAGGTTGACAGGACCTAGATGTAAGGAGGGCGGAAGAAACGCCTTACGTCGTGAAAAATTAACACAAACGGTCTTACTGGGAGAAAAACGGAAGCCGGTTTCGATGCTCCAAGAGTGGAGGCGAGCGAGACATCCTTGAAGACGTCGTTCAAGAAGGCTGGTCCGTTGAGAGCTGTAGTAGATCGCAAAATCGTCCACAAAGAGGGAGTCCGAGACATCAGGTAGGAGACAATCCATAATTGGATTTATGGCAATGGCAAACAGTACAACACTCAGCACGGAGCCCTGAGGTACCCCGTTTTCTTGGGAGAAAGTACGGGAGAGAGTAGTGTTCACCCGCACCCTAAATGTGCGCTCTGCCATAAATTCGCGAAGAAAAAGGGGCAGCCGACATCGAAAGCCCCAAGAGAACAGTGTGCGGAGGATGCCTGTCCTCCAACAGGTATCGTATGCTCTCTCCAGATCAAAAAATATTGCTACTGTTTGGCGTTTCCGGAGAAAATTGTTCATGATATAAGTGGAGAGAGCAACAAGTTGGTCAACTGCAGAACGATGCTTTTGGAATCTGCATTGGGCAGGTGTTAAAAGACTGCGGGATTCCAGCCACCAAGCTAAACGGTAATTCACCATACGCTCCAAAGCCTTACAGACACTACTCGTGAGAGAAATGGGGCGATAGCTAGAGGGGAGATGTTTGTCCTTTCCAGGTTTCGGAACAGGAACGACGATAGCTTCCCGCCATCGTCTGGGAAAAGTACTGTCGGTCCAAATTCAATTATAAAGGCGAAGGAGGTAACGCAGACTATGGGTTGATAAATGCAGCAACATTTGGACGTGGATACCATCCGGTCCTGGGGCAGAGGAGCGAGAAGAAGAGAGTGCATGTTGGAGTTCCCGCATGGAGAAAACAGTATTGTAGTTTTCGCGATTTTGAGAGGAGAAAGCAAGATGTCGCACATCCGCTGCACGTTTCTTCGGGAGAAAAGCTGGCGGGTAATTTGAAGAGCTCGAAATCTCAGCAAAGTGCTGACTCAATGAGTTAGAAATTGCGACAGGGTCCACTAATGTATCATGCGCGACAGTGAGCCCAGAGACCGGGGAGAAACTAGGCGCGCCTGAGAACCGTAGAAGCCGACTCCAAACTTCCGAGGAGGGAGTGAAGGTGTTAAATGAGCTAATAAAGAATTTCCAGCTTGCCTTCTTGCTATCGCAGATGACACGAAGGCATCGCGCATGGAACTGCTTATAGCGGATACAGTTGGCCAAAGAAGGATGTCGGCGGAAAACGCGTAGAGCACGTCGCCGCTCATGTATTGCGTCACGGCATGCCTCGTTCCACCAAGGAACTGGGGGGCGCCAGGGCAATTCAGAGGTGCGTGGTATTGAACGTTCCGCAGCTGTAAGAATAACGTCGGTAATGTGTTTGACCTCATCGTCGACGCTGGGAAAGTGACGGTCATCGAATGTCGCTAGAGACGAAAAAAGTGTCCAATCGGCTTGGGCAAACTTCCAGCGTCGCGGGCACATATATGGCAGTTGAGGCTGCAGTCTAAAGACACATGGAAAGTGGTCACTCGAGTGTGTATCATCAAGGGCGAACCATTCGAGGCGCCAAGCTAGCGGAACAGTACCGACCGCAAGGTCCAAATGAGATAAATTTGTCGTGGAGGCAGACAAAAATGTAGGGACCCCAGTGTTGAGGCAAACTAGATCTGCTTGGTGGAAGACGTCTAGCAATAGTGAGCCACGTGGACAAGGATGTGGAGATCCCCAAAGCGGGTGTTGGGCATTGAAGTCCCCAACCAGCAAATACGGGGGTGGAAGCTGACCAAGAAGATGAAGGAGATCAGCTCGTGCCATTGGTGTGGACGATGGAATGTATACAGTACAAAGAGAGAACGTGTATCCAGAAAGGGAAAGACGGACGGCGACAGCTCGGAAGGAAGTGTTTTAAGTGGATTGGGTGATAATGGAGAGTATCATGGAGAAGAATCACGAGTCCTCCATGGGCTGGAGTGCCTTCAACAGAGGGGAGATCATATCGGACAGACTGAAAATGAGGGAGAACAAAGCGGTCATGGGGACGCAGCTTTGTTTCTTGAAGACAGAAGATGACCGGCGAGTAGGATCGTATGAGGACCGACAATTCATCCCGATTGGCTCGAATGCCGCGGATATTCCAGTGGATAATGGACATAGGGTGAACAGAAATTGGAGGAATGTGACCAAGGTCGCTGTCAACTCAACGACTGCTCAGAGCTTGCGACCGACAGCATGGAATGGCATTCAGCCGAAGGCAGAAGATCCTGATCCATGGGTTGTTCAGGAGCAGCTCCTGCCACCAGCGATCGGCCGGTTGATCGGCCGCCAGCAGTGCGCCTCGGCGACACAGAAGACGGCTGAGGGCGATTTCCGCCAGGTGGTGCTGTAGATGGGACACGCCTTGGCGGAGAAGAAGATGAACTGGGTTTCTTTGTAGCCTTCTTGGAAGTATGATGTTTAGATGAAGGAGGAACCGATGGGTGTGAAGTTGGGGTACGTAAAAAATCATCACGAGTATGCTCTTTTTTCGAAGTCTTTGTGTCTGACTTTTGAGCTCGAGATTTAGCAGAACCCGATGAAGGATGAGCCATAGAGTGAGCACGCAAAACTGGTGAGGTTGAACGGGCGATCTTTGCGCTGGCCGATCTGACGACCGTGGCACTAAAGGTGAGGTCGCAAGTCTGTGTGGCCACCTCCTTTGTTGGCCGAGGAGAAGCAAGGACAGTGCTGTATTTTCCTGTCTGAGGCACGGTGGGCTGTCGACTGGCGAATAATTTTCGAGCAGCAAAGGTCGACACCTTTTCCTTCACTCTGATTTCCTGGATGAGCTTTTCAACCTTAAAAACGGGGCAATCTCGAGAGGAAGCAGCGTGGTCACCCATACATATGAACAGCCGTTACCCCCTGGTCAGACAGATAGTGCTGAATTTCTTCGTCAGACAATCCATCGAGGGAGCGCGTATAAACGACTCCATGCGAGGAATTTAAAGTACGGTGCGGTTCCACCCGGACAGGGAAGGTGTGTAGTAGTGAGGTACGCAGCAATTTTTGTGCCTGGAGGGCACTGACTGTTTCTAACAACAGGGTGCCATTCCGTAATCTGGAACAAGACTTTACAGGACCTGCAATTGCGTCGACACCTTTCTGAATAATGAAAGGGTTGACCGTGGAGAAGTCGTGACCTTCGTCAGACCAAGAAATAACAAGGAACTGTGGCAACGATGGAAAAACTGTCTGTGGCTGAGACTCAGTGAACTTACGCTTGTGAGCAGACATAGTGGAAGGTGAGGAAACCATTGCGGAAGAATCCCCCATGATTACCGGCGTCTCCGATGGCGCGCTCCTCCCTTGTGGGGCCCTCTCTGAGGGCACTCCCGCCTTAGGTGATTGTTCACACCTCAGGTCACACCTCAGGTCACACCTCCCGACAAATGGACGGAGGGACCAATCGGCACTTTCGGAAGGTATCAGCTCGAGTAATCACCCCTCCCTGGGCCTGGCCGTTACCAGGGGGTACGTACGTGTCCTACCTGTCTACCCGGGGCGGGGAATTACGCGTTACCCCGTCACCGGCTACGCATGGAAGTGCGTCGGTCGGCCTTCAGACACGCACAGGGAGCAAAAAGAGAAAGGGAAAGGAAAGAAGAGGGGTCTCAAACGCCGCAGTGGAGAAAAGGGCAAAGAGAAGAGGGAAGAAAAAGAGAAGGACAGAGGAAGGACGAAGACTTGCAAGTGTAGAAAGCAAGGAATTTGTAACAGTTTCGAGCGTCCGTCTCCGGACGTAGGCACAAACCATACTCCCAGAGGGGAGAAAGGGAAGGAAAGAGCCAGAGGTGGGGGGGGGGGGGGGGGGGGGGGGGAAGATGGGGGGAGGGGGGAAGGATGCGGAAAGGGAGGGTACGCAGTCCGGAAAGGAAGGAGGGCCACATTAGCTCGGGGTCCCGTGCTCGCTACGCACGTATCCACAAAAGAGTTGTGGACCCCCTGGGGGGGAAGTTAGAGATTCTGTCTTTCACTGAAACTGACGCTTTAGGACTCACTTCATCTGTCTTGAGGAAAACTGTTTAGTCTGGCTTCAAAAGGAGACAAACGCAAAAGGGTAGGCTTCTATTAATCATCAGCAGTTCAACCGTATGGTGAATTATGGTAACCCTTAGGAAAATGGCAACAAGGGACAAGAAAGGACATGGATGTGCTCAGTGCGTATGCCTAGGGTTTCATTCAACAAGCTGAAGCGACTATTCTGGAAGCCACTGAGGGAACAGGGTGTAAACAACTGCAGACTGTGGCACACATTCGAGCAAATGATGCATGTCACCCGGGCTCCAAGGTCATATTTGGATCATTCCAATGACTGGAAGAGAAGGTTGAGATGACCAGTCTTGTGCACAGAGTTTCAACGAAGTTCACAATTTGCAGCATTGTCCCCAGAACTTATCATGGCCCTTCAGTTCTGAATCAAATAGGAGGACTGAAACACAAACTTTGAAAAAACTGTGACAAGCTAGGCTGTGACTTCCTGGACTTGTGCCATAGGACTGAGAACTGTAGGGTGCTCCTAAATGGGTCACGTGTGCACTACACATCAGCGGCTGCTACCCAGATAGCTGACTGTGTGTGCTGTAGGAAACCCAGAAGTATTAGTGAACAAAGTCGCTGGGCCTGACAGAATCAGTATCAGATTCTATATTGAATTTGCTCCTCAGTTAGACCCTCTTCTAACTGTATTCTATCATAGATCCCTTGAATGAAAGACCGTGCCCAGTCGCTGGAAGAAAGCACGGGTAACACCCATCTACAAGAAGGGTAGTGTAAGTGATCTATCATCCAATACCTTCGACACTGATTTGTTGTAGAATCTTAGACCATATTCTGAGATCAAACAGAATGACCTCCTCCATGCCAACCTGCATGGATTCCAAAAACATCAATCATTTGAAATCCAACATCCAACACTGAAAGCTTTGGATCAGGGTAGTCAGGTAGGCACAGTACGCCTATTTCTTAATTTCTGAAGAGCATTTGACTCAGTAATACATCTATGTTCATTGTCAAAACTTTTATCACCGTATAATCAACTGCAATTTGTGAATGTATTATGGACCTTTTGGCAGGGAGGATGCAGCATGTTATCTTGGATGGAAGTTGTCATCTGATGTAGACGTAACTTCAGGTGTGCCGAGGGAAGCGTGTTGGGACCCTTGCTGCTCAAGTTGTATAGTAATTACCCTGTGGACAATATTAATAGTAACCAGTTGTTTTTTTTTTCCTCAGATGATGCAATTACCTACAATGAAGTGATGTCTGAAAGGAGCTGCATAAATATTCAATCAGATCTTGATACAATTTCAAACTGATGCAAAAACTGTCAACTTGCTTTAAATGTTCAGAAATGTAAAACTGTGCACTTCACAAAATGAAAAAGAATAGTATCCTACAATTATAATATCAGTGAATCACAGCGTGAGTTGGTTAACTCATACAAATGACTGGGTGTAACACTTTGCAGGGATATGAAATGGAATGTTCACATAGGCTCTGTTATGGGTAAAGCAGGTGCTAAACTTCAGTTTATTGGTAGAATACTGGGGAAGTGCAATCAGTCTACAATGGAGATTGCTTACAAATCACTCATGCAAATCATTCTACACATTGCTCAAGTGTGAGAGACTCGTACGAAATGGGGCTAACAGCAGATAGCAAATGTATAGAGAGAAGAGCAGCACGAATAGTCAAAGTTTTACAGTGATGCTCAAAAAAGTGAAAGGGCAAATTCTTGAAGATACACATAAGCTATCCCAAAAAAGTCTACTAACAAACTTTCAAAAACCAGATTTAAATGATGGCTCTAGGAATATACTACAAACCCCATATATTGCTCATAAGGACGAGATTAGAATAATTGCAGCACACAAAGAGACATTCAAATAATCATTCTTCTCGTCCTCGTGAATGGAAGGGGAAGAAACTCTAACAATGATAGAATCTGATGTACACTCTGCCACGTACTTCATGATAGTTCTCAGGGTATTGATGTAGATGTAGATGGTGTGGCAAAAGAAGGCAATGCCATGGGATTGTAAGCCTCTGCGTTAAAATCTTGTTTTATATCTGTTGAGATGGCCATCTTGGCATGACCTCAGGTATGGGTGAGTTAGATCCTTTTCATTGCAAGTCATCCATTCTGATGCCACTCACTCCAATTTGAGGCTCTCCCCATCAATGTCACCATGCTGCGGCAAAGGCTACATGGCTAGTAGCCATTGCCCGAAGTCCCCGTGTCCCAGATTGGACAAGCATTTACTCTCGGCTCACATGAGGTGGTCACAGCTCAGGAATCAGCATTCTGGTCCCTGCACTGTCATCACGCTACAATAATGAGTGCTTGGTGGCTACATTATGCACCATGTCAGGTGTCGTTCCTCAAAGGCCAACATTCCTGTGAAATTTAGAAAAGCGGAGGCCAAACCCTAAAAGAAGACCATAATTAACTAAGCCAAAAAAGTTGAGGGAAAGGTTTTGAAATGAGCTGAAACTGACAGGTATCCCAATAGCAGCCACATCGTCAATGTAAAAGCAAGACTGGGCATAAGACTCCTTTTACTCATGAATTACGACAGGCAAGGAATTACCGCAGGTCTATTCTATGCGAACAACCTTTCTAGTATAATGCCATCAAATCTGCAATTAAATCCTTACACATTCAATGCAACTGTAAATGACAGAAGAACTACATTAATAAAGAAAAACCAATCTCAGAATTTCCAATTAGCCACGAATCAGAATAAAAGTGAAAAAATAATCTTTAGTTTATATTATTCTAATACTGATTTGTGTCTGTTAAACTGCTGGGTGTATACTTGCATTCTAAATTAACATGAAACCATCACACAGACACTATGTGTGTTATAGAGTCATATATTTGTTATGCAAATTTAGAGTATGTGAAAGTGAAAACATGGTGCTTAGCTCCTATTACACATTCTATCATAGCAACATAACATACTACATACTCCTTGGGGGCAGTTCCTCCAGGGCAAAAAGAGTTTTTATGTGTCAGAGAAAGGCAGTCGGATGTATAGCAGATAGCCTGAAGGCCACTATTCAAGAAACTCAGTGTCGTTACAGGGCCCATATTATTTATACTGAGTGGCCGACTATACACAAAAGAAAACAATGAGGGTCACAAATTAAGGAAGTTGTTTAATTATAATACGTGCAAGACTGACTAGGTCTTTTCCACACTAAGTAAGACTTCTGCTAACTGTGCATACCAGCGAATTATACTGTTCAATGCACTGTGTATCTCCTTCACAACCTTCAGGAATCTGGATTAGAGGAATGTTCTATAAGAGACATCGGGTCTGACCAGTAACATAGGAAACATGCAACCAACTTCGTAATCAATATAGCGACTTTAACGCGATGTTATCGGTAATTTTTTCGAACAAGTTAGGCTACAGATCAATCTGTCACCATAACGAGATGATTTGTATCTAATTCATTGGCTTTGGCAACTAACAACAAAACTGTGAATATATGTACCAAAAAGTGACGTTACAGTGGCCATTAACATTACATTGGTGGCCAAATACGGTTCGTATCAAGTATTCCTCTCGGCCCAGGAATGTTCTGTAAAGTGGCTTAAAAGAACACATTTTATACCATAGAGGAATACATAGATTGTGCAAAATAAGACACTAAAATTTAACTTATACTCTCTGTATGTGCACGTGTAAGCTTTAAACATTATCTTTATTACTGTGCTGTATTGTTTATCATTTACTTAGTAGTAACTGTGACATCAATAATACATAGAATGCTTTAAAACAGAAAATAAATTTCAATTTAAAGAGCTGTGGCCTTTCAAGTCTTTTGGACATTAGAGAAGCTGTAGATAACAAGAAAGCACATTGAAAATTTGTTGGCATTTTCTTATGGAAAACCATTCACGTGGTGTACTAAGCAGTGTTCTTTATATAACTAAGAAAGGAAGGAAATCACACTTTTTTAAATAAACTGGCATCCTTGTATGACACATATTTCCAGATTAGTTTTAAATGATCAAATTTAATTTTTTCCCCTCTGTTAAACCGAGTTTATTTTATACACACATGAAAGACCTAGATAATTATAATGATAAAAATACATTTTATTATTACTGTGTGTAGGCCTAATCAGTGTTTGAGACCAATTTCTCAGTTTTAAATTTATTAACTTTTATGTGAACAAGTATTTCTGTCATCAAAATAATGTGGTTGTGACAGTCCAAGAAGTTGAAAATCAGTTAGCAAAGGAAAAAACAAGCAGAATATCAATAAAAATTGTTTCTTTTTGTAAATATTGCCAGATTTTAATAAGCATATATGAACAGTGAGTGTACATACTCTCAGAGCCACTATCTTCTACTCCCTCTTTCATTCATTCACAAATGGTTCATGTTAACAACTGTCAGTAAGACTCTTCTTGAACTCTAATATCACTGATTTTTCCACCATGGTCACGGTCTTGGATTGCATATTTTCAAAATTTCAACAGTAACCCACACTGTAATACATACTTCATTATAGTATCTGCAGGCTGAGTTTGGTGAGCATTTACACAATGCTGCTACACTTACTAAACAAAACATACCACTTCTTTAGATCCTCTGTTAATCCTACCTTGTAAGGGTCTTGGATGAATAACCAATACATAAGAACTGATCAAGTAAATGTTTTGCAAACTTTCATGGAAATATATCCAACGAATGCAAAATTAATTTACATCAGTCATAGTAGTCCTCACAAGTTCTGTGCCTATCTGGACCACAAACATTTTATTTATTTATATCATGATATGTTTTGGTTACTAGTCATCTTCAAAGGGAGATGAAACAAATCAATAGAAAGTATCTTGTCAATGTGGTTAGTTTAAATTGTAAATTCACACTGGTTTTATGTGCAATGTGTTACATATACTTATGATGAGGTTTAAGTGCCAAATCTTGCACTAAGTTTCAAAATTTTGCACTTGAGATGTAACAACAACACTGATGAGACACTTTACATCAATTTATGTCACGTCCTTTTGAAGGTAGCTAATGGCCAAAATGTATCAGAAAATTAATAAAATATTTGTTGCCCAGATAAACATATAATGTAAGGATATGAAACTTCTCCCCCCCAAGAATCATGGACCTTGCCGTTGGTGGGGAGGCTTCCGTGCCTCAGCGATACAGATAGCCGTACCGTAGGTGCAACCACAACGGAGGAGTATCTGTTGAGAGGCCAGACAAAAGTGTGGTTCCAAAGAGGGGCAGCAGCCTTTTCAGTAGTTGCAAGGGCAACAGTCTGGATGATTGACTGATCTGGCCTTGTAACACTAACCAAAATGGGGCCTTGTAACACTAACCAAAATGGCCTTGCTATACTGGTACTGCGAACGGCTGAAAGCAAGGGGAAACTACAACCGTAATTTTTCCCGAGGGCATGCAGCTTTACTGTATGGTTAAATGATGATGGCGTCCTCTTGGGTAAAGTATTCTGGAGGTAAAATAGTCCCCCCATTTGGATCTCCAGGCGGGGACTACCCAGGAGGACATCATTATCAGGAGAAAGAAAACTGGCGTTCTACGGATCGGAGTGTGGAGTGTCAGATCCCTTAATCCGGCAGGAAGATTATAAAATTTAAAAAGGGAAATGGATAGGGGGCAGGAGGAACAAGACTTTTGGTCGGGCGAATACAGGGTTATAAATACAAAATCAATAGGGGTAATGCAGGAGTCAGTTTAATAATGAATAACAAAATAGGAGTGCGGGTAAGCTACTAAAAACAGCATAGTGAATGCATTATTGTGGCCAAGATAGACACGAAGCCCACACCTACTACAGTAGTACAAGCTTATATGCCAACTAGCTCTGCAGATGATGAAGAAATTGAAGAAATGTATGATGAAATAAAAGAAATTATTCAGATAGCGAAGGGAGACGAAAATTTAATAGTCATGGGTGACTGGAATTCGAGAGTAGGAAAAGGGAGAGAAGGAAACATAGTAGGTGAATATGGATTGGGGGAAAGAAATGAATGAGGAAGCCGTCTAGTAGAATTTTGCACAGAGCATAACTTCATCATAGCTAACACTTGGTTCAAGAATCACAAGAGAAGGTTGAATAAATGGAAGAAGCCTGGAAATACTGACAGGTTTCAGACAGATTATATAATGGTAAGACAGAGATTTAGGAACCAGGTTTTAAATTGTAAGACATTTCCAGGAGCAGATGTGGACTCTGACCACAATCTATTGGTTATGAACTGTAGATTGAAACTGAAGAAACTGCAAAGAGGTGGGAATTTAAGGAGATGGGACCTGGATAAACTGACTAAACCAGAGGTTTTAGAGAGCTTCAGGGAGAGCATAAGAGAACAATTGACAGGAATGGGGGAAAGAAATACAGTAGAAGAAGAATGGGCAGCAGAGGATCAAGTAGGTAAAAAGACGAGGTGTAGTAGAAGTCCTTGGGTAACAGAAGAAATATTGAATTTAATTGATAAAAGGAGAAAATATAAAAATGCAGTAAATGAAGCAGGCAAGAAGGAATACAAGGTTGTAGAGGCTTATCTCGCTAGGGGTAAGATAGATACTGCCTACAGGAAAATTAAAGAGACCTTTGGAGAAAAGAGAACCACTTGTATGAATATCAAGAGCTCAGATGGAAACCCAGTTCTAAGCAAAGAAGGGAAAGCAGAAAGGTGGAAGGAGTATATAGAGGGTCTGTACAAGGGCAACATACTTGAGGACAATATTATGGAAATGGAAGAGGATGTAGATGAAGATGAAATGGGAGATACAATACTGCGTGAAGAGTTTGACAGAGCACTGAAAGACCTGAGCCGAAACAAGGCCCTGGGAGTGGACAACATTCCATTAGAACTACTGACGGCCTTGGGAGAGCCAGTCCTGACAAAACTCTACCATCTGGTGAACAAGATGTATGAGACAGTCGAAATACCCTCCGACATCAAGAAGAATATAATAATTCCAATTCCAAAGAAAGCAAGTGCTGACTTATGTGAAAATTACCAAACTATCAGTTTAATAAGTCAGGGTTGCAAATTACTAACATGAATTCTTTACAGACGAATGGCAAAACTGGTAGAAGCCGACCTCGGGGAAGATCAGTTTGGATTCCGTAGAAATATTGGAACACGTGAGGCGATACTGACCCTACGACTTATCTTAGAAGCTAGATTAGGGAAAGGCAAACCTATGTCTCTAGCATTTGTAGACTTAAAGATTTTGACAATGTTGACTGGAATACTCTCTTTCAAATTCTGATTGTGGCCGGGGTAAAATACAGGGAGCGAAAGGCTATTTACAATTTGTACAGAAAGCAGATGGCAGTTATAAAAGTTCAGGGACATGAAAGGGAAGCAGTGGTTGGGAAGGGAGTGAGACAGGGTTGTAGCCTCTCCCCGATGTTATTCAATCTGTATATTGAGCAAGCAGTGAAGGAAACAAAAGAAAAATTCGGAGAAGGTATTAAAATCCATGGAGAAGAAATAAAAACTTTGAGGTTCACCAATGAGATATTGTAATTCTGTCAGAGGCAGCAAAGGACATGAAAGAGCAGTTGAACGGAATGGACAGTGTCTTGAAAGGAGGATGTAAGATGAACATCAACAAAAGCAAAACGAGGATAATGGAATGTAGTCGAATTAAGTCAGTTGATGCTGAGGAAATTAGATTAGGAAATGAGACACTTAAAGTAGTAAAGGAGTTTTGCTACTTGGGGAGCAAAATAACTGTTGATGGTCGAAGTAGAGAGGATATAAAATATAGACTGGCAATGGCAAGGAAAGCATTTCTGAAGATGAGAAATTTGTCAACATCAAGTACAGATTTAAGTGTCAGGAAGTCGTTTTTGAAAGTATTTGTATGGAGTGTAGCCATGTATGGAAGTGAAACATGGACGATAACTAGTTTGGACAAGAAGGGAATAGAAGCTTTTGAAATGTGGTGCTACAGAAGAATGCTGAAGATTAGATGGGTAGATCATATAACTAATGAGGAGGTATTGAATAGGATTGGAGAGAAGAGAAGTTTGTGACACAGCTTGACTAGAAGAAGGGATCGGTTGGTAGGACATGTTTTGAGGCATCAAGGGATCACAAATTTAGTATTGGAGGGAAGCGTGGAGGGTAAAAATCGTACAGGGAGACCAAGAGATGAATACACTGAACTGATTCAGAAGGACGTAGGTTGCAGTAGGTACTGGGAGATGAAGAAGCTTGCACAGTATAGGGTAGCATGGAGAGCTGCATCAAACCAGTCTCAGGACTGAAGACCGCAACAACAACAACAACATGAAACTTCTTTTGTGGATAAGTTATATTTCCTTGGAAGTCATGCAACGAATCTCAACTTAGCACCTAATTTTCATACAACTAGTTTCATGCGACAGTTGCACTCCAGGTGACACCAGATGGATACTAGTACACATTTTAGAATTGTTCACCAACAGCACAATTGAATATTAATGCATCTTTGGCTCATTTATGTCCCATATGTGACATTCATATGCGACAACGGTCATCCTTTGGGAGATCTTCCTGCATTCTGCAGCACATTCCTGGAATAGGTACTTTCCTGCACACAACAGCATCATCAGCAAACAGGCCCACAGAGCATATTACTTTGTTCAGATAATTTACGTACATGTAGTGAACTGTTGTGACCTTGTAACACTCCCTTGAAGTATTACCAAAATGACCTTAACGTCTTACGACTTCATTCCATTAAGAAGTTGAGATGTATCTGTTGGAAGTTGTGAATCCAGTCACAAGACTGGTCTGAGACTGTACATTCTCATATTTTGTTCACTAAGTGACAGTGTTGAACTGAATTGAATGCCTTCTAGAATGGAAAATTGTGGCTACCATTGGTGATTGAGGAGGAACTGCACGTTCAGATTGAGGAGGAAATCAGCAGCTGTGTCCTTTTCAAGATTCATCCCAGCATTTGCATTCTGGAATACCAAGTATACAGCATCTGAACTGTCCATATGTACAACTGAACACACAATATTTGTAAGGCAATTGAAGTATAATTTGATAGGCTACTTATTTTTGGCAAGTATTCTGGGATTTTAAAGCAATATCCATAATGAATGTTTCTGTACAGCAGGCCTATCACAGGATAAAAAAATTAAATATTTGGTGTGCATTTAATGCAGTTAATGCAGAGATTGAAACCAGTTTATGAGTAATAGTAGAATGCATATGTGTTGGTCACTAATATCGCTAAATTTCAATTACGTATGATAGCCCTCAACACACTATCGATTGTTACCTTCACGACTAGAATACAGTGGCATAACATCACTAAAAATCCGTCTGCAAAACCTTTTAACCATTCTGTCATTGTGTTTTCTCGTCTCTCGGACTATAAGGTAATTCAGTTCAACTGGGAAAGATGAAATAATGTTGACAGATTACTCACGTTGTTCAGCACCAGATCTTCAATATTTTCTTTTATAGACGTATGTGTTAACACGAATTTAGAGTGCAAAAGCCTTGAAAATATTAGGGTCTTGCCGGAATCACTCAGTCCAACAAGCAGTATGCCTCTCCTGGCACTCCTTTGCCTTCTCCATATGGCAAATAACACTAAATGGGATAAAACACACATGTATAGTCTTTTATCAAAATTTATGTTCCTCTGCTCACAACATTTTAATACACGACTGACAGCATCTAATATTCATAATTTGTTCTAAATTAAGGTACTTCCACTTACCCAACGTAATAAATATGACGAGGACCGCAATTACAATCCCAATTAACTGAGAGTCTTTTACTTTCACTAATGACGGTCCTGTTTGTGGTTCTGCTTTACTAGCTGTATCGTGTTCCATCTCGCGAACGCTAATTTACGTACAGAAGCAGCAGACAACAGCACGCGAAGTATGACTGGAACAAGTGTGTGGCCTACACTCAGTGGAAATAAACAACAGCAAGGAGCATATTAATTCGTTTGTGCTTTAAATTTGTTTCACTTATATGGGTTTCCATATGAATTCGACTATGAGGTTGTGTATAACAAAATACGGAAGCATTGGATTTAATATAGTTTTTTCATACACATTCTCATACAAGTTCTAAGTTTTTCATACAGCACAAACATGCACATCTGTGTCATGCACTCTTCGACCACATGTATCTATGGTCGAAGCGTGCACCACAACGCGGTGTTCTAACTCTGACTTTCCTTGATCCGTGTGCACTGGTCAGTGTGAACTGTGGAGGTGTGTCAGAAAATGAGCGAACAGCGAAGGGTATACATGTCATATGGCGACTAAAGTAACATAATGCTTATTTAAGAAGAATTTTCCTACATTATTATTCCATAATATACACGCGTTAAGTAATTACGATACCATATACTTAGTATGCTTTCAAAAGTGGGACACGGTTAGAGACACCATGTCAATAATTGCGCGGAATGGTATGTGTGTTGCCCATAGCGTAAGTTAGTTTCAGTAGTGTGTTAGACTAGGGACCGATTATCTCAGCAGTTTGGTCCCTTAGGAAAGAGACAGATATTAAGCTGTCATGCGTCATCCAACTGGGATCTAATTACATGTGGGGTCCCACAAGGTTCCATATTAGGTCCTTTACTTTTTCTTGTGTATATCAATGACCTTTCATCAGTAACATTACCACATGCCAAGTTCGTTTTGTTTGCCGACGATACATATATTACGATAAATAGCAAATCAAGTGTAGTCTTAGAAAGATCGGATAATAAAATATTTTTGGAGATTAATAACTAGTTCCTAGCCAATTCTTTGCCACTAAACTTCGAAAAAACCCACTACATGCAGTTCAGAACTTACAAGGAGTGTCCCACAAGTATATGCCAAACATACCATGACCAGCAGATATAAGAAGTGGACAGGGTTAAATTCTTAGGATTACAGCTTCATAACAAATTCAACTAGGAGAAGCACACCACAGATCTGCTGAAGTGTTTTAACAAATCTCTATATGGAATGCGAATTATGTCAGACACAGGGGATATAAAAATGACAAAGCTGGCATACTACGCTTACTTTCATTCCATAATGTCATATGGGATTATTTTTGGGGGAAATTCATCAAGCCAAGCTACAGTTTTTCGGGCACAAAAACGTGCAATGAGAGTTATATGTGGTGTGAACTCAAGAACATCCTGCAGATGGCTGTTTAGGGAACTAGGGATACTAACAACTGCTTCCCATCATATTTATTCCTTAATGACATTTGTCATTAAAATATAAATCACTTTTTCAAACCAACACCTCAATTCATGGAATCAATACTAGAAATAAGAATAATTTTCACAAGGATTTAAAGTCACTTACTCTTGTACAATAAGGTGTGCATTATTCAAAAACACATATCTTCAGTTACTTGCCAGCAGCCATAAAAAGTTTAACAACTAATGAAATTCAGTTTAAGAGAAGCCTAAAGGATTTATTGGTGGCCAACTACGATCTAACTTCTGCACCATTTCACTACAGTAATGTATTCATTGCAAATAAGTACTGTAGTAGTTCTATTATATGTTTATTACCACATAAATAAATAAAAACATTTTTTTAAATTTTAAATTTAGTACATTAATGAGATCTTAGTAAATGAGTGTTTGTAAAATGGTTCTTTCATATAGTGTTCATTAAAAAAATGAAGATCATTCCACTTGGGACCTGTGGAAGGTACATTAACGTATTTGTTTCAGTTGTAAATATTTATCACTATTATTGTTTTTCTGACTTGTTCTACATCCTGGAGGACCTCCTCACTCTGGATCAATTGGAATGAAAGTAAATCTAATGTAATTTAATCTACACACATTTGAACGTTTCTTGAAAGTGCACAATTAAGTATCAGAGAGAATTGAACAGTTTATGATGCTGGTGAGCAAGAGTCATACAATAATTTTTAAATGAACACACCACCATTTGACTGTATTGTTGTTTATTTAATTAAGACCCAGGTTTCGGCCTTTTATGCCATTTCATTTGACTGAGGTTTTGTCATTAATGTATAATGCAGGGCATGAAGCTGACAAAACTGATCTTTTTACAAGATAGTGATATGACACCTGCAAATTCGCAGGAGCCAACATTTTTTCTTAATTTATGACCAACTTTTAGCTTGATGTCCTGCAATATATATGTTAATGACATAACCTCAATCACTTGAAAATGGTATGAAGGCCGAAACCTCACTCCTAATTCAATAAACAACAATACATCCAAATGATGTTATGTTTATTGAATAATATCACAGAAAATGTAGGCACACTACCTAACAATAACACTGCATTTGGAAATGCAAAATTTAAAGCAGAATTAAAAACGTAGTTGGTACAGGAGGTGAGAAGGAATCGTATTTGACGAAAATAGGCATGGCTGTATGTGAGTAGAGTCCTAAGTGGCACAACTGCTGAAAATTTATTTATTTGCCCATGAGACCTTGTTGGTACATAGAATGTACATCAGATGGTGGACATCATTAAATACAATATGTTTTCTATCGTTTTCACATCATTAATCTCTTATGGTTACACTAGTTATTGTTGGTACATCATTTGTATTTGTTCAGCGGTTACAATGTTGCTATCGTTTCAGTGGATAAGCAAGCTACTTTATTATTCACATTGGCACATTATAATTTATCAAAATACTCTTTCAGACTATAAAAGCAGTGATGAATTAGATACATATTTACTGCTGCTTTGAACCCTCCTACGTTGTTTATTGATTGTATGGTACTCGGTGTTTTCCAGAATATCTTTTTTCCATGGTGCACAACTCCATTTTCGCAGAGCTGTTTTTGTATGGCGCATGTAGAGATCCGTTTTTTGCCTTCTGTTGTGAGTTTGTACATTTTCATTTTTGAAGAAGAGTTCCATACATGTGAAGTCACGAAAGTGGGAGGATTTGTAATTTTCTGAAGAGTGGCTTACAATTTTTTCTGTGTTTGACACTTTCTATGATTCTTATAATTCTGTGTAGGATTCTGAATAACTTGATAGTGTTTGGAGAAGTTCCCCAAAAAATGACTCCATACTTCAGGAATGATTGGATGCTTGCCTGTCATACACGTTTTAGGCATACTTTACTACAACAGCTTTCAAGGATTGTCATCACACAGCAGGATGTGTCCAATTGAGATTGTCAATATGAGTTCCCACCTGAAATTTCCCTAGATCTAGAACCCAAGAAACTTTGTCAGGTCAACTCTATTTACAGTTTTGTTTGACAACTGGATATTTATAGTTTGTAGGACCTTTTCCCTAGCATTATGTAAGTTTATTGCTGCAGTTTATATTTCATTTCTGATTAACTTATTGTACGTGTACCATTCTGCTATGCTATCAATTGTCTTTGTTATGTTTTCCTGTAGTAGGTTTTCTGATTTTGCAGCAATGAGAAAGCTTGTATCATCACCTAGCTGATAATCATTTTGACATTGCTTGTTTGTTTGTAAGTGATTTACATTTAGGAGGAGCACCACTGGTCCCAGTACTGATCCTTGGGGAACACCATATTTCATGTCTTGGTAAACTGAGTAATGATTGGTGATTTTGTTGCAGTCAGTGTGCTGTATTTCCACTGTGTGTTTCCATCCACAAGTCAAGGCATACACCAGTGATGTATTCGCCACTGTCCACTTTCTGGTAAATTTCGCTTAGGAATTTCTAGATAGCACTGCTTGTTGGGCTTCTTCTTAATCCCATGTTGTGCTGTGGATATGATTTGATATTTTTTCATAAAGAATTTTGTGGAAGACCTTCTCTAAACTTTTTGAGAAGCCAGACAATATGGTAACTGGCCCGTAATTGCCAGCTTCTTCTGTGTTTCGTTTCTTGTAGATTTGTTTCAATTTTGCAATTTTTAGACAAGAAGGAAAAGTCCCTGATGCCAGTCAACTATACCATAAAAATATTAGTGGTTTTACAGTGAGTTCACTAGCTACATCTTTTTATTATTCTATCGGGCATACCATCTACTCCTGAGGACTTTTTCGTTTGTAATGTTTTTATGATGGTCAGGATTTCTTCTTCATTCATTGGTTACAGATAGAATGAGGAAGCAGAGCTCTTCACCTTAAGTGGATGTGCTGTTGTATTTTGGTTACTTGGAGTAATTTTACTGATTAGTTGGCCACTTACGTTTGTAATCTGGCTGTTGAAAGTATTTGCCGCATGATATTGGCATTTCTGGTAGTGACATTGCTTGTCTGTTGTTTCACAACTTTCCACATGGATTTGGTCTTGTTTCCAGTAGACTGAATGTGTAGATCATTTGCCTTCATTTTTGCTTGCTTGACAACTTTTTAAGTATTTCCTTGTATTTTCTGTAAAAAGCCTGAAATTCATCGTCTACCTGATATTATATAGTTTTCTCTTTTTCTTGTTTGAAATCTTTTTTCGAGTTATTACCCAACATTTGTTTCTGTTATTAGAGCTCAGTCAATTTTTTTTATTGGGAGTACAGTTTCATAGTAGTTGCTAAATATTTCCATAAATCTGTTAAACTTTTTACATGTACTTCCATGCTCATATACTCAGTGGCGGCTACAGAAGAACCACAAGGAGGGGGTGCCAAAGAGCTTGAGCTATCTTCACTTTTACCATAGTAAAAAATAATCAAGTCACATGCAAAGTTTAAGAAAGTATTACTTAAATTGATTATACATATATACAAGACAATGCCATCTTATGATATAAAAAAGTTTCAGTTGTGGTTCTCTTCCTTGAATGATGAATTCTATGTGCCTATTCTTCCTGGCAAATTGGTTAATTACATCATCAATAGGGCAATCAATGTCAGGGTGAGTGCTCAACACAGCTAAGCCATTAAGTCGATCCTCCTTCAGCTGTCTTTGTACGATGCAATCTTGAAAAACTTCTTTCTACTGCAGCAATAGATGCAGGTAGACAAGCAAATATTTTGTACAGTGTGTGCAAAGTAGGATAGTCAGATCTAGGACAATGAGACAATGCTTTCATAACAGGATCAGGATCATTAAGGGCGTTTATGCTCGTTTACTTATATTGAAGAATGTCTCCAATTAGTGTCTTTTTAACCACAAAATAGTAGAATATTCGCAACTTTTCTCGAACAAATGCCAGACAGAATAACGTATCGAGATCACTAGAATGGCTGAGACTTTTCTCATAGGTATGTGTCACCTATCTATGTACCAGACAGAAACATATATGAGGGTGGGTCAAATGAAAATCTTAAATGTTTTTTAAAATATTATTTATTGTGCAGAAGTGGTACAATGCTGTATCGCTTTTCAACATACTCTCCCCCACACTCAATGCAAGTCCTCCAGCACTTACAAAGTGTATAAATTCCTTTAGAAAAAAATTGTTTTGGCAGTCCGCACAACCATTCATACATCGTGTGGCGTACCTCTTCATCAGAACGGAACTTCTTTCCTCTCATTGCGCATTTGGGGGTCCAAACATATGGAAATCACTTGGGGCAAGGTCTGGTGAGTATGGTGGATGAGGAAGACACCCAAATGCAGGTCTGTGATTGTCGCAACTATTGTACGGGCAGTGTGGGGCCTTGCATTGTCATGTTGCAAAAGGACACCTGCTGACAGCAATCCACGTTGCTTTGATTTGATTGCAGGCCGCAGATGATTTTTTAGTAGATCTGTGTACGATGCACTGGTGACAGTGGTCCCTGTAGGCATGTAATACTCGAAAATGACGCCTTTTTCGTCCCAAAAGAGAGTCGGCATAACCTTCCCTGCTGATGGTTCTGTTCTAAACTTTTTTTGGTTTTGGTGATGAGGAATGGCGCCATTCCTTGCTCGCTATCTTCGTTTCCGGTTGGTGGAAGTGATCCCAGATTTCGTCTCCAGTAACGATTCTTTCAAGGAAGTCATCAACTTCTCGTTCAAAACGCCGAAGACGTTCTTCACAAGCATTAACACGTCGTTCTCTTATTTCAGAGCCAGCTGCCGTGGCACCCATCTTGCAGACACTTTGTGAAACTGGAGCACATCATGCACAGTGTGGTGTGCTGACCCATGACTAATCTGTAAACATGCTGCAATGTCATCCAGAATCACTCGGCAGTTTTCCTTCTCTATGGTTTCAACTGCTGCAGTTTTCTATGGAGTCACAACTCAGTGTGCCTAACCGGACGAGGAGCATCTTCCACTGAAGTCACACCATTTGCGAACTTCCTACTCCATTCGTAGACTTGCTGCTGTGGCAAACGTGTATCACCGTACTGAACCTTCATGCTTCGATGAATTTCAATAGTTTTCACACCTTCACTACCGAATAACAGAATGCTGTTCTTCCCTGGTGCAAGTCGCAAGTGGGGCGGCCATCTTTATAATGATACTGCGATGGCATGTGTGCATCTACACTGTGCTGCACATACAGGCCATTCTTCACGCTGTTTGGAACACGCTTACCAACTTACAGGATAACGGCGCGAAATTTCAATTTGTTATTACAAATTTAAGGTTTTCATTTGGCTCACCCTCGTAAAATACGATGACGCGGATATGCGTGCTACATAGGAAAGTATAACTACTCGATAACTCGATTCAGTCGATTCGACTGTCGAAAGAAACGAACGAATAGCGTGCGGGCTGACTGGCGTGGGCGGCGAGGGCGGCAATGCAGGTGCTCCCGAAAGGGGGGGGGGGGGAGGCCACCTCGCGCGCTCCCCATATTTAATCACCACTGATATACTGCATTCCATGTTTCGTTAGCTAACAGTTGTCTAAAGATGTCGATATTCTGTTCACAGAGAATTTTCGTTCTTCTTTGACAGATTCTGTTTGCATTGCGGTTTTAGGTATCAGTATTGTATGGAAAACAATATACTGCCCATTATGGTCACCAAATCCTGTTTTCATGGTTCCAGTGTGGAAGTCGTTTTTTGCTGGATTTATGAGTATTTGGTCAATAGTAAATCTAGTGGGAGAGTTTATAGTGGCCTGTATATAAGACATTGAAAGAATGATCATGAGATTTTGTTTTCTGAGTTTTTCTGTAAATTTATGTTGATGTCACCACTTACTATTAGTTTTTCTTGTTAGGTTTAAGTTTGCTGAGTGCACTGTCTAGTTTCTCTAGGAATATGTGTAAGTTTCCATTTGGGCATCTGTACAGGCAAATTATTATTATTTTTCATTAACTTTATGCGAAATGCTTTTCCTAATGTGACAACTTTACAGCCAAAAACCTTGATGCCAAGGTGCTGAATAACTGTTTGAAGGCTATTGTTGACTTTCAGCTAACAGATAAAGTAATAGATAACATTATTTGGTGCAAGTATATTGTGATAACGCGTTTTTTTTATTCTGGAGACGACTAGTATTCTTCTGAAATGGGCTCTTCAGTGACAAATAGTCACCAAGAGCAACTAAGTGTAAAAGTATCACAGACCTCAAAATGTCACTCCCACAGTTGTAAACAGTGCTAATGAACAATGTCTTAGAATTAAACTTGGTGTCTTATCATTTTTTATAGAAGTGAAGTCAGATGTGCTGTGTACAGGTGAACACTGGTTGTCAGTACAAGAAACTGAATGCTACTACTGCACAACTGCCTCCGTTGGTGGTGTATCTATATAAGCCAACAAAAAACTTAGTATCAATAAGCTGATTTAAAAAGCTTCTGTGTGAATGTAGATTTAGAATTGATTACTTTGGAGTTACTAGAAATGGAATCATGCCTGTGGTACTGCTCTTGAAATCAAAAACTACGTTTTGTGGTGATTTACACTTCGATAAAGAGAGCACTAAGGAGAAACAATTAATGAACTGTGGCGACTATGTGAGCCCCCATGCTTGGCATGTACGATCAGCTGATCGCCACTGAATGTCAAGGAGTTCGCGCGCCTGCTGCTTGGAGCGCTGCCTTGCACTTATTCCCAGCCGCAGTGCAGACGCTGTGCAAATTCTGTTATTTAGCAATTAATTATTCTGTTGTGATTGCAAAGGCTTTCCCAGCGTACTAATTGATAATATTCTTCTCGGGTGTGCAGCCGGATAATAACATCATCTTGACACAATATTTCCGCTGTCCAACTGGCCGCTACCTTCAGGTAAGAGTGCTGGTACACAATTTCGCCCAACTGACTTCTCAGCGCAAGCAGCGGCCCCTATGTAGGCCGCGGAAGGCCCACAATGCGTGCGCGAGAAGGTGCCGTAACTGCCCTCTGTAACACCTACAACGCCTCTCGGTGTTAATAAACCGAAATAGCTCCCAAATTAGCTCCCAAGCCCTCGAAATATAAATTCAGAAAATGTCCCAAGCCCCTCCACAAGTAGTAATTTACGAAATAGAAATAAGAGACAAATAGAGGGATATCTATAGTAGAAAAATAACAGAAAAAGAAAAGAATTTTAATCATAAATTTTGGACGCATGGGAGGGGGGAAAAACGATAGAAATGGTTAAATTATTAGTTATTCTTATATATGAGAAAATCAATATTATAGTCGCAGAACGTAGGTCTTGAACACCAAAGATAGCGTTTACTAAAGTATAAATAGACATACAATGCAATTATGATACTCCAGTCTCTATCCTCTAGTCTGTTCGAAGTCAATTAGGACATACAGCTTTAGGAAGCAACAATAGGAGCTTTATTAAACCAGGGCGCAAGAATAAATCGCTACGAGATTGTTTTTTGGGAAGCATTAATTTCAGATCAGAATTAGAACTTTTGTCATATTAGAGGAACGGGGAGGTGATCAATAATCTCTCTGACTTTAACGTTACTTCATGTGAAGATTTAAATATTTTACAGAGTTAACGTTTTTTGGACAGATTCGGACTTTGTATTGTGATAGTGGAAAAGCTTTACTTCACGCGACTAGTAATCATAGTTCGTGACAGTTTATGGATATATAACGGGAACAATCTTTTTATCGAAAGTGACAGAGCATTGTTTAGTACCTCTGATATTGACGGGATTCCAGATTATATATTTATTCAAAGAACCCCTTTGAATGTGATCGTGTGAATGAACTGATTTATTAATAATTAATAACTTGTTAATTTGAAACTGACTATTCGACTTGAACTTTACTTCGATTTAGGTTCATAAATAATTAGGTTACGTGATTTTCACCAAGAATAAACTGAAGACTAGTAACTGAAACAAGTGAACGAGAATCTATTGAAAACACTAGTATTAATTTACTTATGGTTTTCCTTCAGAACTGGGAAGACAATACGTGTAGTGACTCACTGGGGTTAATTTAAGAACTAGCCGGGACAAAACAAAACCCCTCAATACCAGTCAATGTATAGATAAATTAACATTCCTATTTACATGCAATATACGGAAGTCGGGATAGAAAAAAGGGTCGCTACACCTCTAGCGCAAGTAAACATACCACGCCGTCAGTGGTAGAAACAGGCGAAATCGAGATATCGCTATCAAAAATTAAAAATTATTCCGACGATCGAAACACACACCGTTGTGTTTTAATGTCTGATAACACCGGGTTCCAAGTCTTAAAAGGTAACCCGTGTCTCTATTAACAAGATTATCAGATAAACGAATCTCTATGGATTCTTTTAAAACATTAATAGGATAGGTTTGGATAAAGGCAACAAGTGTGTAATATGGAGTATGTTAAAGATGAAGGCTATGTAGCTGGCTCCTTCAATAAAAGCAGGCGTGTACGGCAGAAGCATAAATTTGTGAGTGATTTAAGTAAAAGTAATGGGAATAAATTTGCGGAGAATGTTGTAAGTTATGGATGTGTAATGAATGAGTGTGTGAATGGTGATGAATGGAAAGGTTCAGTGGTTCAAAAAGAAGTTAAAGAGGAGATTAATTTTGTGAAAGCAAATTGTGTGTAGAGTTCTAAAGAGGCATTAGCAGATAGCAGCAATTGCAGTAAGGAAGGTGTTGTAGTAGCAAGTATTTGTGAGTGGGCGAAAAGCGTCGATGTTAGTAAAGGCAGCGTAGCTTTGATCTCGCCAGCTGCAAGTGAGGTTGATTATGTTTCGGCGGAAAGGGTCAATGTTACTAAGGGAAATTTAGCATCGGTCTCGCCAGCAGTTGAATTTAAAAATGTATCGGCGGAGGTAGATGATTTCTGTTTAAAGGGAGAGAATAATGAAAATATATGTAATGATGTAAAAGCTACTGGTATCGATACTTCGGAGCAAGGAATTTACGCGTTTCTAGTCACCAATGAAGGCGAAACAAAACTTATTGATGAATGTGTGGATCTAAAACGTTTGTCAGAATATGCATGTGAGAATGTATGTAAAGTAGGATTGGGGGTTCATCTGGACGAAATGTGTTTAGAAATGGCAGTGTGTACTGATTTTTGTCCAATCACAGCGGAATGTAGCAAGTCGGGAAGTCCCAAAATTGTATGACAAGGTAGCAGCAATTTGTGTGATGTAGCGGCAGAGGATAAAGTTGTTTACATTTCACGTGAAGTTAATTTGTCGATGGAGAAAAGTAAGGTTTCTGATATGAATTTATGTAGTGATTTTAATGGTGTATCAGCAGATAAGGTTTCTGAGATGAATATCTATGGTGATGGTGGCTTAGGCATCGATGTATTATTTCAGGAAGATAAAGTGTTAAACAGTGAATTGATGTGTAATTTTGTTGAAGCTGCAAGTGTCGATATTTTCCAGAGGAAAAACAGTAAAGTTATGCATGCTGTGGCAGTGAATCGGCAAAATGTGTGGAAGAACTAACAGAATATTTAGAGAGGGCTGAAGTAAATAGTGTGGATGGGCATAGTTTGTGTAATGAAGTTCATACGAATTGGTATAGGAAAGAGGAGTGTGATTCTAGTGAGACTGATTGGCGTTGGTATGGTAGAACGTTATGGTCGTTGCTGCCGCATATGTGAAAATACCGTTTTCCGCTGGAGGGAATCTTTAGCGAGGATCGTGGTTGGTTGTAGGAAATGGTTTGTTCAGGGGTTTCTACTTTTGGTTTTCGTTGTAGACAAATTTGTCATGATAAACGGGGGAGTCAGAATTCAGAGGCAGACACGATTTCTGCGAAGCACTTAGTCTAAAGACTGATGTGAGTTGATCAATACTTTGTGCTAAAATCCGTGTGAGCATGTGTAGTGCGATGGAAAAATTAGTGCATGAAGGAGCCTTAGCGTTGAGTGAGTGACGCAAGAAGTGCTTACAAAATCGCACAAACATAAAAGTACATTTAAAAATTTTATTTCTTGTCCACAAAGTTATTTATGCATATCTGAAATGCAAGCATATATTTAATATGCCGTTTCCTTCATAATTTGTGTTAATTTAAGTTTGTTTCGAAATTCATGCTGCTCCCACGCCACTATGAAAATCTTGTAAACACTATTGGTCTCGTGTTCTAATCATTTATTTCTGTTCTTTCTAATTTGTTTTATATATACTTGTATGAACTGAAAGGTGCTACTTCTAAACATTCTGGCAAGCCAGAATGTTAGTAAGTGGAGGTGTGTGAGGTAACGGGCGAGTTGTGGCGCCCTGAAAATATCTAAGTTCAGAGTCGGTGTGGCCGCACAGGCGACTTGGAGAGCAGGGGCTCGTCACCAACCACATGGTGCCGTACGTTAGCCGGAGAAAGAGGGATAGCCCCAGCGCATGGTCCAGGCTGACCACATAGCTGGGAATTCCATGTTAATGTTGTGTTGCAGAATGGGATTTGTGTTGATGAAGGAGATTTGTGTGCCATGGGGTGCCAAAGATGGCAGACTTCGTGAAAGCATACTGGCAGACATTACACAGCTTATGTAGAAATTAATAATAGCCAGAGGAATCATGAGACCTCAAAAATAAAAAATGTACATTACCATTTTTGCATGACGATTTTGATGGTGTAATCAGATTTTCAATATCCCTATTAGTTTGAAGTTTAGTATCTGACTGTAAATTGTGCAAGTAACACCTGACAACGAATTTAAATATCTAAACGGCTCATCCGATTTTGTCAATCGACATGTCTTTAGAAAGCTTTTAGTGTAAACCTAAATTGGTACGAATTACAGGTATGTAACTTGAATAGTACATGTGTTATTGGAGGTCAAAGTGGCCAATTACTATTAATTGCAGCAGGCCATAAGGCCTCCACAGTTACACAAAAAACGGTAGCAGCATGCTTATCAATATATTTATTCGTCTATGTCTTTGTTTATATATGATGTATACTATTCATGAACAAATTGGTCAATTATTTATTGTGTCTTAGGAAGCACAGAAACATTAGGCTACTGGCTTACTTCTGTTCTATTCCTTTGATATATGCTTTTTTTATTTTGTTTGTGTGTTTAATAAAGTTTGTTAGAACGTGTTTATGGTTCAGCCATAGGAATATTTATTTAATTTCAAGTTATTTAAATGTAAACCCAGTATTTCGAATGTGGTTCATTATGTTTGTGAGTGTGTGTTGGCTTGGAGACAGGGCGGGAGCGCTCTAGCCAATCACAGCAATCGTTCCAACCAGGACAAGGGAGGTGCTTCACGAGGAGCAGCGACGGCCAATCACGGGAAAGACTTGGAGAATGGAGCAGTTTGCGCGTGGTCGCTGGAGATAGAAATATTTCGTAGTGCTGACTTGTGCATTTGTAAGATTCCCATGGTTTCTGCAGTGAAGATGTAGTACACACTTAGAAGTGAATATCTCCCCAGCTATGTTGTTGTGCATAGCTAATTATGTGAAGCAGGAATCTATTGTTTCCTTGTTATTCAACTTATATTTTATTTAATTGCTGGACCATAGACACCAATGAGTGTTTTACAGTAATAAAGGGGATTTTTAAATGTATGTAGTGCTATTATGCATAGATCATACGTTTCTTTTCCTTAATCGTGTGTTATTTCATGACAGTAATCTCCAATGTATGATGCTCATATGTACTATACACCAATAAGAAGTTTCTTACAAACAAATTGAAAATCAGTTAAGAAAAAACGCAAAAATGGGTATGTAGGCGTAGTGACACAGGATACCTGAACAATGTATGGCCTGTGGAACTTTGGGGTTCATCGTAGACAGTAAACTAATTTGGCAAGAACACACCCCACATATCTGTGATAAACTGTCATTCTGAGAAAACCGAAACATGTGAGAACTGATCTGTAAATGCTAATAGTATGGGGTTACTGTAGATGCCACAAGAAAGAACTACTAGTTCAAAAAAAGCAATAGGGATCATAACCTCAAGCAGGAAACTGGACCACTGCAAGACCATCCCTACTTACATGTCAATGAGTGATCATAATTTTCAGAAAATTCTCTTCAGCTGTCTCATGTACGTGAAGAAACATCATGAAACATTCAGCAACAGGTGTGTTATCCATAGTTATAATACACACTATAAGAAAAACATAGACATGCCAAGCTGTCAACTCTCCATGACATGGGACAGTTTTTCAGCAGTGGTCATTAAATCATCTAAATATGGAAATACAGTCCATGGACTTGTTGAAATATCGAGAGAAGGTGCACGATCTATGCCAAAAAACATCGTATAGTTTGAATGAATTCTTTGACGCTCTTCTCCCTTTTCTTGTGTCTTTGTCCGTCATTGGCACAGGGTCAGGATGGATATGAACTGATTTAGCGTAGTTAATTTAAGGGATTGCCAGATTCCATCAATGTTACCCTCTGGGATGGAATTTGTGTACCCCAGTTATCAGTGTGTAGTGCCACTCATGTGAAAAGTTTTCTATATCTTTGCGAATCATGTACTTGAGTCAAGACATGTGCACCAGCAAAGCATTCACCTAGTGCGATGTGGGAAACCACATCCAGGCTAGTGGTTAATCTGTTGGGTGGATTCGATCCAGGGCCAGCACACCAACCCATCCTGGAAGCAATACTTTAACATACACAGTTATCTGGGATGGGTAAATTAATTATTTGACAGTCAAATATGAAATTGGACTGACCAGTGGTCAGTGCATATGCCTAGTAAGCTGGAGACTCCAGTTTTAACACCAGTCAGCATGAATTTTCAACTTTCCCCATTGATTTAAATCAATGCCCACCAGCAGCTAATGTCGTTAATTCTTTAGTCTTAAACATTCAAATATCGTAGACCAAAGATTGTACTATGTACTGTGAAGTTGATAAATATTAATAGAATCATTTCATGGCATGAAATAACAATTTTGAAAGTGTTTGATTCCAAAGTTGGAACAATACTATACAAGTATATAAATCAGTTTCCTTTGAAGGTCCAAATGTTACACACACTTTCTTATTTCAACATTTATGTATTTTTTGTCAGCTAATGTTATTTCATTCTCAATACATATCCATATTAAGAACATTACTTTCTGAAAATAATTTGACAGAGAAAACATTTTTTATTGTGTTTGCCAAAATTAAACATTGGGCATTTCCATTATATTAGTATCATAATGTGCTCACACTTCATTCTAACAAAATTCTTGGGGGGAGGGAGCTGTTGTAATGGAACTGGGCAGTGATACATCGTTTCTTTAATTTGTGTAATGATACGTTCAAATAAATGTACTAACTAATCCACTATCGTTCCTTATAGATTATCAAACAATAGCGTTTTATTTATGAGTAATCAAATAGTGAAATATAGTTTTCATTACATTTATTTATAAACATGTGTAATAAGAAATTATTTCATGCTGAAAATCAAAATAAAAAACAACTGTGATAAACAAATTTTCCCAAATTTTGTAAAAGACATTCGAAAGTTATTAATACTGTTGTTATTTCTACAATTTTTATGATAATTTGAAAACATTTGTAAAGTAAACTGTTAACCACATGTAACATTCTCTGCATGTATAGACCGATATTTTGTAATCTTTCTGTTTTGAGATTTGTATCACTGGTCACCTTTGCTTATTTTTCAGACATGTGTTAATGGGGTTTTGTTCTAGAAGTAGCCTACGTTTCAATGCTTATCAGGGGTGCTGACTGCTAAAGTGTCGGAAGGCAGATATTTAGCTTAAAAAAGTGTTTAACTTCTTATTATGTGATGCCCTATGGTATCCTAAGTGAAGCAATAAATAAAGAACATGAATAAAGCTCCACGGCATTTCATAGCAAAATTTAATGCATGACTTGAAAAAAAAAACAGATATTTCCTTGTAAAGCAAGAATCAACCAACCTGACATGAAGTAGCCAATTAAAAGGAAGTCTAAGAAGACTCCACTGAAGAGATAAGCTAAATAACTTACATATTTGCAAATAGTACGTTTTTGCAACACACTAATCTTCCACATTGTCTTTGTATTTCATCATATGCGGTACACGACAATGTATGTCACTAAATGTCTGCTGACGAATTTAAATAATTTAATTTTAAGGAAATCACAAAACAAATGGACGAGATTAGACACTCCAGATGAATACCTTCAGAAGGGCTTCCTTACATTTAAATTTATGTTAAATGTTAACAAGTTCCTGTTTGTCAGGAACGTTTGATATTGCCAGTTTCATTTTATATGCTCTCTGTTTCAGCCATCATCAGTTATTTTACTGGCCAAATATGACATTCTTTTATTGATTTTAGTGTCTCATTTCCCAATCTAATTCCCTAGGTATCATCTAATTTAATTCAACTACGTTCCATCACCCTTGGTTTGCTTTTGTTAGCATTCATCTTCCAATATCTTTTCGAGGCATTAACCATTCCATTCAATTGCTCCTTCTAGTCCCTTGCTGTCTCTGACATGTGAACCCAATGACTGACGAAATTATTTGCCAATAGACATAGAGTTGTACAAATATCTATTGATGCCTGCAACTCATCACATGCCACTACAAAATACTTATATAAGGAAAGCAATTTCACTATGTGAGCAGCTGATAACAACATTATGATTCCTAGCAAAAGAAAGAAGTTATGAAGCTTTAGAATTTTTGACTGCAATGGCCAAGGGAGTGAAATAATACCAAAGCTACATATACTTTTCTGAAGGAGGGTTCCATGAAGACAAGCAAAGTACCTCAGTAATTTTATATATCTGTTGTGACAGGTTGTAGTGAAAATTTTTACGTTTGTAGATGTGTCTGGAACTCTAGATATCATGATAAATTATATGAGTGGACAAGGAGGTATCTTTCCCTTTGTCTCTGAGTATCTTGAGATTTTCATTTCCCTCCTTGCAACCTGTTACAGATTATAGACTTTTAGAACAGACTTTCAGAATTATAGGTAACTGTTTTCTTTTCCTGATTGCTCTATCCGTCACACTTAATTTTCATAAACATGCATGACTCATTCATATTTCAATAAATTCAGCAGTGTACTCTCTGGACATTAATTTCAGTCATCAAACACAGGAAATACTCAAATGTGTTCCACAAACCACATCTGCAAGGATCTCCAGTTACTGGATATTGACTCCAATCTGTCATTTAAGAGGATATAAAGTTTACTTAGTAATGAATTGAATTCATACATATTCTTATTACAGGAACAAAGATGATCAAAACTATTTATTCAGTGATAATTACATGAGAAAACAAAGATAAAAAGATGTCAGGGAAGAAAAACATAGTTGTTCCCAACACCAGTATATATGCTACGATTTGTCTGTGCAGATGTGACATACACAGGCATTTGCTCAGACATAATAGAGCATGTGGATTAGCTTTAACTAACCGCATGCTCACAAATACACCATGGTTATTCCATTTCAAAAATTCGTACATCTGGACCAAATTTCTTGTGGTTATGTTTCTACTTAAGGGTGAGACCACCATTAGTACAACAGTGTTTCGAATATTTAACAAAAAAAATTCTTCAGTAAGGAAATTGGATGATAATTGTTTAAGTCTTTCTTGTTACCTTTCATATGCAGAAGTTTAACAGTTGCGTATTTTAACCTGTCTGGAAAAGTTCCTTGTGTCAGTGATGCATTACATATATTACTACGGACATTCAGAATTCTGTCTGAAATTCTGTCAACATTATATGACCTTTTATTTTTTAGAATTCTGTTAATTTCAGTGAAGGGTGATGGTGTTCCTTTGAGTTGCATAAAGTTTTGTGAAAAAATTTTTAACATTTGCTCTTACTTTGTCAACTGAACCTTTGAATCTTATTTTTGCTGCTAAATTCAGGAAGTAGTTATTAAAAGTACTCACAGGTTGTGATTTATCAGTCACAAGAATGTCATCCAATTTCATTGTTATAATGTCTTGTTCATGGACTGGCTGACGTCTCCTCTGTTTGACAATTTCCCACATTCAGAATGAGATATTCACTCTGCATTGTTTTAATCTTATTATCTGCATTATTAATGTCTATCATGATGTAATAGTTCTTATCATTTTAATGACCTTAAAATGTTACAGTTTTTTGGTCATCTGCAAGTAACGTCAGATCTTGACTTATTCTGGCCTTTATATAAGTTTCTCTCTTCCTCTTACAGGTGATTTTAATTTCATTAGTTATACATGGCTTACGTTTTTTAATGGGAGTTCTCAATAACATTTTAGGAAAGCAAGCATCCAATGTGGAATAAATTGAATTTAACATGATTAACCCTTTCTATGTATATATCATTCCAAACCACCTTTTGTTGTATGAACCTGCATCAGGACTGTAAGACCACATGATTGCCTTCCAAAAATTGATGAGGATAAGTCGCCAACATTTGAGCTCCTACATATGATTCATCCAAAATCTCGCTTCTTTGAAAAAAGCTATTGGTGGGCAAATGCTCACAGTACATCTGTAACTCAGCTGATTTTATCAACAGACTGATTATTCTCCATCGAAGCAGTTCTGACCATTTAGTTAGCTGTGATGTGGTATCACTTTTTATAAAGGTCACTCCCACAGTTTCTTAGGCACTAATTGACGAAACACTCTCAGGTGGACGTAATTGCTTTATTTCAGCATGCTCTATTCTCAACCGATTTTATGTTCAACCAAAAATATTTTGAACAGATCGACTGTGTCGCCATGAGCTGTCCTCTGTCTCTCTTGATGGCAACTTTTTTTATGGCGAATTTTGAGGAGAGAACGTTTGAATCAGCTGCCCTTAAACCAGCTGTATTTTGGAGAGATGTAGATGATACTTTCATAGTGTGGTCTAATGGAGAAGATAAATTGATGGAGTTTTTACACCTCAACTCCATTCATAACAACATTCTGTTCACTACAGAAGTAGAGTAACATTGTTGGTTGCCTTTCTTATATGTCTTGGTTCGACGTAAGAATGATAGCTCTCTGGGGCATTCAGTTTATTGTATGCAACTCACACTGATTTGTATCTGCAAGCATCAAGTTGTCACCATCCATCGCAAACTATGAGTGTGCTTAAAATACTCATACACAGAGTTCACACTGTCACAGATCTAGATAATTTCCGTAAAGAGATTGCCCACATAAAGATAGAGTTCAAATAATGGATGTTCCACCTGGCAGAATAACAGGGCACTGTCAGTTGAAACCAAGAGTCAGGAAGTGAAAAAAGGAGAATACGCTGGCAAAATCTTTAGTTTATCTTTCTTTTGTGGGCAACATTTTGCTTCAAATTGCAAGAATTCTCCTTACGTTTCAAGTGAAAGTGATCTTCTGTCCACCATCTAAGACTGGAGACCTATGGGATCAGTGAAGGACGACGTGTTATTGCGGAAAGCTGGAATTTAAAAATGTCATGTTAATGTGGTATGGCTTACATAGGAAAGACCACAAGCACTGTGAAAGAACGCTGGACTGAACATTAACGTTGCATTTGACATTTTCAATGAAGCAAGTTCACCGTTTCCGAAAACTGTATTTCCTGAATGTTCAATGGAGTATGATAAAACTATGGTTCTGACCACAGCATCGTTTTGGGATTTCATTATTAAAGAATTCGTGGAAATGTGCCTGGCGGAAATCTTGTGAATCATGATAGTGGTTACCAGTTGGGCGTTACATGGAAGGCCATCATTTCCACGATTTGTTCTAATCGAAGGCGACAGGTGCGCCAACGGCCGCAGCGGGCGGTAACGAAGAGGAGAGTTGGGTTCTGTGATTCCAAAAGCAACGACGCTGACGCCGAGAAGTGTGATCTATCTGTCAACTTGATTTTGACGCATGCGTGGAGTACTCGCTGCACACGATATATTGCAGAATGAAGTCTTCGATGGTTTACTTAAAGAAGACTGGCAGGTGCCCAGTAGAAATATAGTAGACTGCATTAGACGACGATTGGCTGCAAGTCCGAAAGTTGTTTGAACGTATAAAAATGATACAATCTGGGTCCCACTATCTTGCCGCGGATGAGACGGGAATACCACTGAAATCGGATTTAAACATCCAAATTATGCTTACGTTTAGTTTTTGCTTCTGTATCTGTTAAGAAATTTACATAGAAATCTCCACAGAGTACTTGGTGTTTCTTCTTGTCTGAAAGGTATGAAGGGTGCAGTTGTACTCAGGAGGATGAGTGAGTTGTGGTGACAGGGCAGTAGGCTCAGTGGAAACACTTTTGACATTAAAGAATGCTTTTATTTAATTCCAGTGCATGGCACGTCATGGCTCAGCGAGGCTGAAACACCTTACTCTGTTATCCCTGCCCAGTGCTGACTTATGGGTAGTAGCTTCCAGCCTGTAAGCTGCAGGGGCGCTCTGCAATGCAGATGGAAGGTCCGTAGCAGTAAGGTGCCCTCTGGAGGCTACAGCCATGACATCAGCGTCCTTCTACTCCCCTATGTGCCTTGGAGCCATGGTTGCCCCAGGCTCCTCACGCGTTTACTGTGGCAGTATGTGGAGATGGCTCTGAGCTGGCTTTGACTTGCTGCCCTCTGGAAGGAGTTGGATGGTATCTGGCATTGAGGCACTGAGCCCCACTAGGAAGTCAATTCACACCACAGCAGGCACAGATGGCAGGTTAGTGGGGCTGTGGTTCCCATGAGAAACTTAGTGCTGATGGTCCCAGGCACAGACCATGCTAAAATCAATAGCTTCTGCTGCTGGATATGAGCTGTTATCATGCTAATTGGTGTGGCCCTTGGTGTCATGGTAGTGCTGCTGAACTCTGGCGATGAGGGAATGCAAAAAAGCTCTACCTTAAAACTCAGACATATGTATATTATTCTGAGATCAATTTGTTTCACTAAAATCTGGCCCCTAGTCACGTCGCCCACAACAAGTGACTTGCCCTGGTGTGGTGACATCGACATGCGTCCTTCGTTCATTACCACTGTGCTTAGCGTTTTTCTTCTACCATCGTATCGCAGGCGCCTTACATGTATGCCATTCTGACCCTCATGTCGCCACACTTGCAGCTACGAGCCTGCAGTTGTTAATGCAATGCTTCATGGTGGCTTTCTCACTATTCCTTATTTTTATTTTCTGAAACCGGATAGCGACGTTACAGGCAGCTCCATAACGAGCCTAGCTTTCTCACAAATAGCTAAAAGTTTTCTAGAGAGTACCTACAGGCCGTTGCAACTACCAGGGAAGTATTCTGCAGTAGCAACTCAGAGGCACAAGCTTTTGCAATTCCTTCTTTTTCCATGTTAACTGTACAAGAAAATGATGCTAGTCTATAATGCCTGATATTAAACTTTTCTGCCCCTGTGGATCCGTGGCGTTCACAGAGACACAGAACATCTACCACTTCAGAATTTTGCACATCCACTATGCATACAAGAAGCCACCTATCTTGTTTTTCAACACCATAATGTTCTGATGAATTGATTAATTTTATTTTATTTTTCTTGAATCTGTTGTATTACAGTCTCGTTCTGCTCTAATTCCTTTCAGTGCTGTCTATCTGTAATCTGACTCTTGCCTTTAAAATGTACCCCTTTGACTCTAGTAATCACAGGGATTTTGTCTTACCTGAAATTCATTATGTCACCTCGTACATCAATCTTTGTTGTCAAAATACATCACATGTAGTACCCAGAAGTGTGGATAATCTTTTTACAGATTCAATATCAATTGTCCTGCCGACAGAGATACAGTATCACATTTGTAGTATGGGTCTCTAAGACACTGAGTGACAACATAAATCATGGTAACTAACACATCACTTCAAATACCAAGAATTAAAATATATATTTCACTTTAGTTTGAGAAGTACATGCCATTGTTCAGTCCATCCACTATTGAGTTACCCTTAGTGAGTATTGTTGTGAACTAAACACATGGTAACAAGATACACTGAAGAGCCAAAGAAATTGGTACACCTGCCTAATACAATGTAGGGCCCTGTGAGCACGGAGAAGTGCCGCAACACAAGGTGGCATGGTCTCGAATAATATCTGAAAAAGTGCTGGAGGGAAATGACACCGTGAATCATGCAGGGCTGTCCATAAATCCTTAAGAGTATGACGGGGTGGAGATCTCTCCTGAACAGCACATTGCAAGGCAACCCAGATATGCTCAATAATGTTCATGTCTAGAGAGTTTGATGGCCAGTGGAAGAGTATAACTCAGAAGAGTGTTCCTGGAAACACTCTGTAGCAATTCTGGACATGTGAGATGTCACGTTGTCCTGCTGGAATTGCCCAAGTCCGTCTGAATGCACAATTGACATGAATGGATGGAGGTGATCAGACAGGACGCTGTACCTGTCAGAGCCATATTTAGACATATCAGTGTCCCTCATCACTCCAACTGCACACACCTCACAACATTACAGAGCGTCCACAAGCTTGAACAGTCCCCTGCTGACACGCAGGGTCCATGGATTCATGAGGTTGTTTCCATAACCGTACACGTCCATCCACTTGATACAATTTGAAACGAGTCTTGTCCGACCAGGCAAGATGTTTCCAGTCATCAACAGTCCAATATCAGTGTTGACGGACCAAGTCGAGGCGTAAAGCTTTGTGTCGTGCAGCCATCAACGGTACACGAGTGGGCCTTTGGCTCTGAAAGCCCATGTCGATGAATTTTCGTTGAACGGTTCACACGCTGACACTTGATGATAGCCCAGCATTGAAATCTGTAGCAATTTGTGGAATGGTTGCACTTCTCTCATGTTGAACGATTCTCTTCACTCATTCTTGCAGGATCTTTTTCCGGCGTCAGAGATGTCGGAGATTCGATATTTTACCCAATTCCTGATATTCAGGGTACACTCGTGAAATGGTCGTACAGGGAGATCCCCACTTCATCGCTAACTCGGATATGCTGTCTCATCGCTCGTGCGCTGACTATAACATCCACGTAGAAGCTCGCTTAAATCTTCATAACCTGTCTTTGTAGCAGCAGTAACCAATCCAACCACTGCACCAGACAATTGTTGTCTTATATAGGCGGTCCCGACCACAGCGCCGTATTCTGCCTGTTTACATATCTCTGTATTTGTATATGCACGCCTATACCACTTTCTTGGCGCTTCAGTGTCTAAACATGATGCTTTATTATACTTCTAAGAATGCTGCACTTACGTAGCAATATGGACAAACAGCAAAAAACACTTACACAAAGCATAAACAATACCAATAAAGACACAGTTTTAGAACAGAGAGGCTTCCATAGTGTACCACAGAACAGAAAACTAAGTACCACAATAGGAGGGAGAATAACATATCATAGTTTGAATTATTTATATCATTTCTTTCCCATAAATCGACCTGTTCAGCTCCAAATAATTTTCATTTAGGAAAACAAAATATATTAATTACGAAGTCCTGTCTTAGCACACAATGCTTTAAATTAATCTGAATTCAAAGGCTTCGTTACAAATACTTTCTCAGTTAGTTTTGAACTGGCGACCTGAGCATACCAGCCAGAAACACTCATCACTCCACTGCAATGAATGCCCAACAGCTTATGTCATTGTTTCCTCTTCTGATGAAATAGGGACTCATTGTTTCAGATGTTCTCATAGGAGCCGATTACAGCGCCCTGGAACTAGATCTTTACAGTTTTCTCTGTATGGCGGCGATGAGCATTTTAGGTAGCCCTTACCATTAAAGCTTCATGATCGTCGAGCGCGCCTTCATTTTCCTTGAAGCTCACATCATCAGTTGCAGCTCTGGACTGTAGTAGGGCTACATATAGACGTACATAAATTTATTAGTCTACATTCGGTGGTCATCCTCCATTAACATTCTATTCCAGCTATCTTATCGCCATCCGCGAAAAATGACTGTTTCCCTGGTTCCCTATGCTTACATCTAAAATTTTTCTCATATTGCTCTTGCTGTCTCGTACTCGTACCCATGTACAAAGATTTTCCTGCATCGAGCAGACATGTAAGTACTCCCTCATTCTCCATAAACTTCCCCACATTTTGGCATATTTTCCGTCAATTTATACATATTTTCCGACAATTTTATTAATTTTACCGATCTTATGTCACTTCTGTTCATGTGATCATGACGTCACTTCCCGCCACATATTCTAAAATTGTTTGTAAATTTAATACAATTGCCAACACCTAGCGCATCTGTACTATTTTCTGTATGTGTGTGTGCCCGTATCAGTTTCATGTCGGGGCCCCAGAACCATACTTCGAAACTATCACTGTCCCAGACACATAGCAAGTGCCTTCACCTTCGAACTCCTATCTCAGCTGTAAAGCATGGTGGCTCCACCTCTGAACCATATCTGGTTAATAGCTCGTGGACAATCCACACCCGGACACTGTCCCAACCATAACACATGGTGGATCCACCTCTAAACTCTATCCCTGGCCATAACCACCTTCGAACACTATCGCGACCATAACTCGTGGTAGATCCACCCTCAGCTCTTATACTTGACGTGAAGTGTGGTGGAAACACCTACCAGCTCTATCCTGAACCTATCTGGAACCTACCCTGTGCCACGGGGGCCGCCATGTGAAACTGATACTGGCACAAACACATACAGAAAAATAGTACAGTTGCTATAGATGTTGAAAAGTTTACTCCATTTACAAGCAATTTTAGAACATATGGCGAGAAGCGACATCTTGATCGTATGAGCAGAAGTGACATAAAATCAGTAAAATTACGAAAATTGTCGGAAATTATGTATGAATTGAGGGAAAATGTGCCAAAGTGAGGGGAAGTTGAGGGAGAATGAGGGAATACTTACATGTCTGCTTGGAGCAGGAAAATTTCTGTACATCGTTACAAGTATGTGGCAACGAGAGGAATATGAGAAAAAGTTTACGTGGAAACATAGGGAAACGGTCATTTCTCGTGGACAGCGGTAAGATGGCACGAATAGAATGTTTGAACGTGGATGACAACCAAATGCAGAGTAATAAGTTCATGTATGTCGTATCACAAGCCCATGTGTGACCCTAAAGTTATCAGCCACCTTGTAGATTTTTGTAAAGTGTTCTTAGCTAAAGAGCATTGTATTACGAGCTTGGGGGCTGCAGTATAGAGCTACAGAATGGACCGCGTGTTTGATCCTGTACAAGACTGTTTACGTGTTAACAACTCTAACAACCAGTATGTACAGAGAGCTTTTCTGTACTCTCTACCAATTACAACCATGTGGTCTCAGCTAACAAATACCTCACAGAACAGTTGCTGCATCGTTTTTAACAGCATTCTGCTGTATGTGTATTGAGGTAATAGTGCTACATATAAGTTGACTGCTGTCTTTGATGCTCTTCTGGACAAGAGAATGATCTGCCTCTAAACTGAGATGAATCTGCTTTAAAGGATGACAGAAAGTAGATGGAGTAATCTGTTGCGAGGAATTGTAATGAGGTATGATTTAATGGTAGACTGATGATACTTTCCAGAGAGAGGGATATTTTGCAGCAGGTCATTTATCACATATTTAACCATTTTTTCCGTTGTTCTCTCAGGGTGTATAAGTTGTGTGGTATAACCTGCATTCAACTCGTATACAACTGTGAGTTCTGTGCATGACTTAGAGCAGTACATCTGGATTGTTAACAGAAATCCTCTCATACCACAGTCAGCAGAGGGCTTCCAACGCATGTGAGATGAATCATGTCCACCGAACTGGTAGAAAATCTATTTCGACAGGGTGCTCTAGATGCACAAAGATGTATGCGAAGTACTCCATTCCCCTGCTACATCTTGGAAATAAATCGAGTCCTCAGTGCAGTGATTGTAAGTTAGTGACACGGGTTTGTGAGATACTGCAATCTCTGTGTATAGATTTGCTTGATAGATATATGTGGAAGACACTGTATTCTGTTCACAAAGTTAGAGCAGCAAGGTGCGTAATTTCACATGGCAAACACTGCTGCTAAGTGTTTGTCTATTTCCTCATAAGATGTCGTTGTTTCATGCATTTTACATTGCTGACGATCATTTTATAGGACCATAACATAATTTCTAAACTGTAATCGGATGTGAAAAGCGGGCGCGGTACAGCCCCAGAAAACTTTGTAGTGCATGGATAACAAAGAATCTACGGTTTTTTTATTTTCTTTGGTGTAGAAGGTAGTACTTTTATCTTCTTAAGGTTTCTCATCATAGTGGGTGCGATAGAAAACTTGCAAGGTGAATGTATGTCATGTGTTGGAAATATATTTCCTGCACCGAAGTATTAATGGTGTTTCATTGCATGCAACTAATATATCGGAAACCACACTGCTTTAACATTATAGCATTCTTAACTGCAGAACTGTGTAGCCCTAGGAGTGTGTGTTTGTGTTCTATGATCATTTCTCTCTTCCCTGTAGCATCTTGGTATGGAATCCAAACACTACAACAATTCTACAGAACTGATAGCAGAAGTGATCTACGTAAAACGTTTCAGAGACCTTACATCTGTAGTGCTATTATGCATAGATCATACGTTTCTTCTTCTCCTCCTTAATCGTGTGTTATTTCATGACAGTAATCTCCATTGTATCATGCTCATATGTACTAACACCAATAAGAAGTGCTAAACTCCTCAGCATGCAAGCATCAAGAGAGATTGTGTGTAATTGGATGGGTGATGTAAGTCAGATTGGTATGGAATTGCAGTTACAGTATTGGAATGAGGATACTGGTCTATATCACTTGTGTCAGTCAGCAGAGATTTGGAACATGTGTTGTACTCTTTACGAAAGCAAAATACCACAAAATATTGAACACATGGAACTCAGCTCATTCTGTTCCTTCACAAGACGTTGAATGTAGTGAGTATAGTACCCTCCAATTTATGGTCAGTTCCAAATTAAATCAGAGGAAATGTTGCAGGGAGAGTTGATTAAACACAGAGGTAGAGTTATGAGATTGCCTGGAGAGAGGCCATCTAAGTTTTGCCCTGGGTCTTTAGTCAATAGGTTCAACGAAGGGGTAGCTCTTTTCGTAATAGAGCTAGATCTTTGAATCTCCGGCTGTATCCTACAAATGTGAGAATACTTTGTGACTCCCATCTACATAGAGCGAAATGGCAAATCGTATAAAATCTTATCGAATTTACAAAGTGTTTCGGCACCTCCTCTCTGCTGATGGCTATTTCCTTCACTAAGAAACAGTATTTGTGTCATGTGGTGTACGCAGTGTTACAGGGTTTGCGATATGTCCACAAGTATGTAGCACTCGCAAAATAATAGAGGTGGTGGTTTGGCAATGATACAGAAATTGAGAGTCATTCTGCAATCTCATTGGCTGATAGCATCACGACATCGACATGATGAGACGTTTTGTTGGTGTGACAAGTCGTCAAGAGTGAGGGTTTGGAACTCAAGCAATTGGGTAAAAAGCGTTTAAATTATGGGAAACCTGGTAAAATTACGAAAATTGATGGAAAATACGTAAAATTGAGGTAAATGCAACAAAATTGTGCCTGTCCCGATGTATGAAAATAATTCCATTCTTCCACCAGTGCGATTGACAACTGGTAGTCCATACTATCCATGCTCTATGGGCTAAGTGCTGCAGAATACCCCTTGGTCCACATGTGGTTATGCATTGTAAGCCATAAAAATGAAAGATGCATTGTCCAAAGATCTAGCAGTCATTATGACCACCACCTAGGCTATCTAAACAGTGATCATATACCTGGGTGTGTTATGCCCCACCAATATGAGGAATCAATGCTCTTGGTCTCTTCGAAAATGGAACACCAAGATATCTGGTATCCCATCACTGTGGAACATGAGTTTAAATGTAGAACTCATCACCTTTAGAGAGCTGTTTGAAGTCGCTCCACAATGATGCAAACTCTTTCAGTTTCTATATGTTGCGATGTCTTCCACATGTTTGTCAGTAAGAAACATTACCTCTGTCTTTTAGTTCAACTATCCTGTGTGTTGTGCGAACAGATTAACTTACACCATGTGATGTCCAGCTTTCTGCGAGAGCTGATGGGTCGAAATGTGTTAACGTCGTTTTAGCACTTGACACAGATTTCAAAGTCATGGTGGAAAAACAAAACGTATGGTGGTGTACAAAACTGTAGCCACACACTGCTTGGATGTGTTACAAAAGAAAAGCAATGTATCAAACTGCTTATGAACTACAACACAGGAACTCTCTCTTGTGATTGATAGTTTGTGGGATATGGTCCTCCTACAGTATAGGCGACAAAACTTTACACAGGTGTTTGCAAGCAACTTCGATTACTGCTCCAGTGGAAGAATATGTGTATATTTAAAAGGATCACCACATATGGTCGATGTCAACATGCAGAAGGGATTTGTTTCCGATATATATGGGAAGAGAGGGATGTGATGATATCGAGTTCTCTACAGGGTGAGGTATGTGAAGATTTTGTGAGTTGTAGTTTTATTCTGTTGGATGCTATAAAAATAACGAGGAAATTTGGAATTTGTGTGAAGTTCTTATAGGAACAAACCGCTGAAGTCATCGGTTCCTAGGCTTACACACTACTTAATCTAACTTAAACTAACTTATGTAAAGGACAACACACATACCCATGCTCGAGGGAGGACTCGAACCTCCGACGGGGAAAGCTGGGCGAACTGTGGCAAGGCACCTCAGACTGCGTGGCTACCCCATGTGGCAAAATAATGAGTCTCTGACACCATTACAATCGTATTTATAACGTAGTAATCACAGGAATACGATAAAAGAGATCAGGACAGGTACAGGGTGATATTTATCGTCTGTCATTCGACATCAATGAATTGTAGCTGTTATGATTCTGAATTTGTTCATGGAGTCCGCATCTACTCTGCATGGCTGTGAAATTCCTCCTGTATATTAGTGTGCTATTTTTCTCGTTGTGATAGCTCTCCACCTAGTCAATGATGAGTAGAGCACTAGACAGCCTTCTAACTAATGGAATAGTGCTGTCGGAATGTGGTAGGATTTCGAAATTATTATCAGGGGTCTGTGACTTGGCAGGGGACATCTCTAACTCACTGAACATGGGATTCAAATGCTGTGTATCGAAGACTGGAAGATACCTTAGATTATGGCAGGTAAGTGATACTCTGATGAAAGGGGAGTTAAGAGATGAGCTCTACGCAGCTTCTTCTAAGTGTTGCTGGCAAACATATTACAACCTCTCCCATCCGTCTCGCGAAGTGACTGCAGTCAGAAAATTAGGAGCTAAGACGAAGATTTTTACCAAGAGACAATCAGCAGCAGAAGTTCTGTATTTTGTTTTCTTGATTAAGAGACAACATTCTTCCGTGAGGTTTGTGTGCCTATAAATGAATGAAGTGACATCCTAATAGGTAGACTAAATTCACGTTTACATATATATGCTTACTTGGCAAGCCATAGTACGGTGTGTGGCGGAGGGTACCCTGTACCACTGCTAGTCATTCCCTTTCCTATTCCACTCACAAACAGGGCGAGAGAAAAATACTGCCTATATGCCCCCTTATGAGCACTAATTTCTCATATTTTATCTTCATGATCCTTATGCGAAATGTTTGTTCGTGGCAGTAGAATCCTTCTGCAGTCAGCTTCAAATGACAGTTCGCAGTAGTGTTCCTTGAAAAGAACGTCATATTCCCTCTATGAATTCTCATTTGGGCTACATGGTGAATGTAATCTGACAGCAGGAAAAAATTACCCACCAAGCAAAGTGACTCTCAAATTCAGTTTAATTAATTAGCCTATTAAGTTGATATCAACATCTGCTGCCAGGCAGATGGAAATGAGGGCTAGAGTACCGTTGATATGATGTAGGAGTTGGAGCAGTAATCTAGCGTTTTTTCGTTGCTGGGAGATCTTTTGACGAAATTTCAATCTCCCACCTGCACAGGGAGAGATGACCATCGTAATAAAATCAGCTATATTACCGAATTTATAATGTGATAGGTAGTTACAACTTCTCTGTGTTGCTGCTTTAAGAGACGTCATATGTGAGAATGCATTTGGTTACTTTAAGAGAGTTGCAATTGACATGCAATGACAGAGGTAAAGCATGCTCTTAGCCATCTGTCATGAGGCAAAAATGAGTCTAATATTCTAGTCCTGTGATGCAGGAAGTAACAGGTATTAAGCTGTTTAAACATATTTTTTACCGGATGAGAGAATACATAGATGATGTATAGCCATATTGTTACACGATTTTCACTACTATTAACGATGCTTTAGTAATGTGAAAACGCGTGTATGCCCCGATTTCTTCGTGTTCGAAAATAAGTCATATAAAAGCGGGAAATCTACATTTCGAATGAGAAATTCGAGGTGTATGATCAGTAACATCCCCGTATCGAATTGGGTAAAGTGGATTTTTTAAACTGGGGGTGGGGTCCATGTTGAGTTGCAATTAGTTAAAACTACTGTATACGTCCAAGCCACTGCTGCTTGTCTTGCAATGTCTGTGGCCAGTGGCCGACCAGACGTGACGGTTTAGCCTCGCGTGACTGGTAGGTACAAAGGAAAGATTCTGGCTACTGGCTAGTTGGCTCTTGCCCACAGCCATGGGGACAAGTCCCAGCGGCAGTCCTTGTGACGCCCTCGGGACAGCTGAAAATGGTTCAAATGGCTCTGAGCACTATGGGACTTAACATCTATGGTCCTCAGTCCCCTAGAACTTAGAACTACTTAAACCTAACTAACCTAAGGACAGCACACAACACTCAGTCATCACGTGGCTGGGAAAATCCCTGACCCCGCCGGGAATTGAACCCGGGAACCCGGGCGGGGGAAGCGAGAACGCTACCGCACGACCACGAGCTGCGAACGGCGACAGCTGAAAAGTGAAGTAGCCAGTATGCTGGTAGAGAGGCGACAGATGCGGACGTGTGTATTGCGTGAGAAGATTCAATAAGGCAAGGTTTTCTGTTGGACAATTACTCCCCCTCATGTAAATTGATTGGTTGGTGGCTGAATTGCCATGGTGGAACTCTCTCCTGCCCCAAGTGTCTGGTACAGCAGGCGTGCGAATACCTGGAGATAAGTACTGAACTGACAATGCAGTCAATGTGTGTGGCACAGTTGTTTCTCTGTGGTGAGGTATGTTGCGATCACGAGCCCAGTGCTGGATGGTGCTTGTTGCGACGTGGCGGACTGCAAATGGCATGTGCTTCGTTGGGATAGAGGAGGGCGCTGCTGTTCTCAAAGCTCAGTTCATACAAGACCTCAGATATATTTAGTGCTTCGATCTGTTTGTGGCGGAAATTTAATTACTTGGTTTGAATAGTGTTTGTGTGTGATATTCAGAAGCTGAAAATACGTTTTATTCTGAAGAAGAATCATCAGAAGGAGGTAGTGAGTGTTTTATGCGATGTATTTGACTCTTGTACATTGTTAAACAATTAATTTGGTAGGGTAGTGGAAATGGACTATTTTTCTCTATTTTCGATATCAAAATTGCGTCAGCTCTCCTTTTGCCCCCAGCATTGTCCAATAGGATCACAGTATTCTGAGGAGACAAGGAAACCTTTGTCTGTTTGTTTGGAGACATTGCTTCATGCATCAATGGAAAGTAGTCACTTGAGAGAGACAGAGACAGCAAGCGAGTCTGGAATTTCTCAATCAGAAGAATGCCACTACCTGATGCTTTGTTCGGGGTCATGAGATCAAAGAAGGCCGACATCCGTACCGTGATCAGAGGTATTTAGTATTACGATCTATAATTATCACATTGAGCAGCTTTGAAATCCTAAATCCTTGGTGGCGCCTGGATGACAGACACATGTGTGGGGAACCCCAAATGGAGGCAACTACATTTCATTCCATTTCTCAGTGCTTGCAGTTATTGCGTCGTGGGAATCGTGAATGGGGGGTTCACACATGAACTCTAGCCAATTAGGGGAGTCCTGTTTCTTGCAAACTGATTAAATGAGGAATATGCATCAATATATTATTGACATTGATTTGAAATTCGTGTCAGTAGATCCTTCCTTCCTGTACACACAGACTGAATGTTTTTCCTATCAATTTTTTCTGGGAGGGGTGGGGAAGGAGGGGGCGAGAGTTGAGATTGGGGGGGGGGGGGGTGGGACGTCCTCTGGTGGTGGCACTGGGCACTAACTCAGCCGATGGCTGCATGTCAAGGTGAGCAAACATGCGAAAATTTTGCAACAATGGGAACGTGGGGGAGGTAAGGGGAGAACTGGGGGATTTCTTGCCAATTTCCAACAGGGTACTAAACAAAATAAGGAAAACTACTCTATGTCCTTCTTCTCCAGCAGCTCAGCAAAGACTGAGTCTTTTCCCTGCCAATTTCCAGGTGGGTGAGGGAAGGGGAAGAAGGGAGTGGGGGAGAGGAGGGGAGGGCTGGGGGTTTTCCTAGGATGGGTAGGGGTAATTAATTGATTAATTTAATTAATTAGTCAATTAATTTGATATCAAAAGTGTGCTTTTATCGGTGAGGGGGGGGGGGAGTGATGGGAATTTCCCAGAGGGATGGAGGAAGGAGAGGGGGCTTCTCAGATGGATGCATTTTATCTGCAGGGGGTCATAAACCAATTAGCAAAACAATATGTTAAGGGAAGTAGGAGGGGGAGGGCTGGAGGGTTTCTCAGAAGGATGGATTATCCCCAGGAGGTCACAAATCAATTAGCATAACTATAGGTTAACGGAAAATGGAGGAGGAGGAAAAACGAGAAAATCTACCTTCTGATGCGACAACCCACTATCCTATAGAAGATAAAGAGCAAAAGAATACAATGGGTGGGTCATGTAGCCCATGTGCCAGATGGAAGACAGTTGAAGATGGCACTATTGGGGAAACGAAACACCAGACGCCCCATTGGACGACCAAGGCAGGGCTGGATGGACAACCTGGCGAAGGACCTAGCAGCCCTGGGAACTGAAGACACTTGGAGGAACCAGGCACAAAACAGGAAGAAATGGAGGCAGTTTGCGGAAGCAGCATGTGGTCTGCAGGGCCTGTGATCGCTGAACATCTATCTATCTATATCATAGGTTAAGGGGAGGCAGAGGGTGTCATATATCAATCAAGTTAGCTCCTGAAAGTATGCTTGCCCCTGAATGTATGGAACCCACACAAACAAAATGCACACGCCCTTCTATTACCTTACCACTATCGGAGAGTGCCTGTTATTCCTCCAATTATAGGTGATTTTAAACAGGTTACTCAAATACCTATTTTAAAGGCAGCTAATACTTCACCTATCAAAACCTTTGGTAAACAAATGTTAACATTGGTCTTGGAGAATGATTTTTTGCCTGCTTGGACTTTTGTTGTTGCCTATGTTTCTGGACTTATTATTGGTGCTGATATCTACAGTCATTTTTGTCTGATACCAGACTTGGGAAAAGTGTGTCTCATGAAAGGATCTGCATGCACTCAACTCCCAATGCATCGTGTCTCAATTACCACCATGGACTGCATGCAGGTTTCCAGACCAACTGCCTCTCCTACATGGTACAATTTATTTCGAAGCCACAGTCGTCCACATGCAGAATGCACACACGTGCAGTAAGCAAAAAGACATCACCTTCTCTTGTGTGCATCATAGTGCAAATTTCAGAGTTCAATGTACAGTGCTCCACACTTGGTGCTCAAATTGAGGAATCTTCAGAAATGTGGCACAAAGAGAACAACACAGCAACCTATCTAATAGAGCAAAATCAGGAATGCGAGATAAGGTGATGCAGGTGCATATGGCCTCGGAGCGGCCACGTCATAAATTACGTCAGCTGCACAAGGTGGGCTGTCATGTAGATTGAAGACCTGCCATCCCCCCTCCCTGACCTGAGGCCGACCAGGCATATAATGACATTGGCCAGCTGCTACTGAGGTATTTCCACCAATGACCGACTCCACACTAGCAAAGGAGAGGCATTGCCAATCTGCTCTGCATCCCATAAAAACTACGCCATGGCTGCCAGTGGTTAGTAGACCTCGTCACCTGCCTACAGAAAAGCTGCATGCTGCTTAGCAAGTGTTTCATAGTATGATTAGTGATGGTTTTGTTTCTCGCTCTTAACAATGCTTGGTCTTCTCACTTACAGATGGTCAGAAAAAAGATGTAACCTGGAGAACCTGTGGGAATTAGAGAGCTTTGAACTCTGGTACAATCCATGATAAGTACCCTCTCCCTGACATATCTGATTTCATCGGTAATTTGTCGGGTGCACACTTTTTACTCTTCTTAACTGTGTTAAGGTTTTGTACAGATGTGTATGACCTCAAAGACAAAATGAAGAATATTATTACTACACTTTTCAGCTTATTAAAACACAATGTTATGCATTTTGTACTGCATGATGCAGCCTGAACATGGCAACAATTTATGAACGAAGTTCTTCAGGGTCTTCCATTTGTTTGATGCTATGTCGATGACATATTAATTTCCTCTGCTACATGTAAAGACTATTTGACAAGCTTTAGTTTCATGAGGAAAGAGGTTCCTTTTTTACACTATAGGATGTTTACAAAGACATTTCTCCTATGCCTCATAAGGTTTTCGATATTCAAAACATGCCTCTCCCTGAGACTTTTAAAAGACTCCGCCGTTCAGCCAAGATGATTTTGTAGTTCAGCTTTCTACAGATATTCGGTATATTTATGGGTAGGACAGAGTGGTGGCAGATATTTTTCCTTGCAACTGTGTGGCGATTAGTGTTATTGACTAGGTAAAAATGCTGAAGATCAGGGCACAGACCCACTCCTCCTTCAATATCACTCGCATCCACAATCAACAAGTTTTCATCTGGAACGTCTATTCTTGTATCGTCTCATAAATGGTATTTGGTGTGATACTTCTGGACTAAAAATACGTCCATTTGTTTCTGAAAAGTAACATCGAATTGTTTTTAATTCATATCAGTCTCTGGATTACCCACGGGTAAGAGGGACCGTACATTTAATTACAGACGAAGTTGTCTGGTCTGGGACACGGTAGTGTAGCCGCAGTTGGGCGAGGGACTGCGTCAAATGGTAGAAATGAAAAAAGTAGTAGACATTGCATGGGGGCTTAATTAAATATGATGCAAATAATTTTTAGTTTTTGGTAGCTGTATGTCCGATTACGCTGTGTCTCGTAATCGGTTGGCCCTGACTAGTTTTTGTATGCAATCTGACTGCATATAATAACAACAACAATGAAAGAAAATTTTCGTAAACACAGTTAATTAATTAAGTCCCCAGCAACTATAAAACCTGCTAAACCAAAGCACAAGTATAACTGTTCTGTATGTGGGAGTGTGACTCAACGCACATCTGGCACGGTTCTTCTTCAACAAGACAAGAATTTTTAAATACCAATTTTACTGATGTGATAAAAGAAAATTACAAATACTACAATTGCGTAAGGAAAGCAGAATTAAACTCTAATACAAGAACACACGCCATATGCTTTGTTGACTGAACCTGTAATGACGCATTATTTAGGATACTGAAATAAAAAGAAACGGAGTTTATTACCTCATTTATATTGATGAAAATCACTCTAATCCTTACATTATATCTCACACTCACTCTCTACTATCACATCTCAACCAGAACTCTCCAATATCACATCTCGACAAGCACTGCCTAATAGCACACCTCAACAAACACTCTCTGCTACAACATCTCAGCACAGACTACCACGAGACCTCGACAGGCACTGACTACTATGAGCTCTCGACAAGCACTGACTACTACGAGCTCTTAACAGGCACTGACTTCTATAAGCTCTTAACAAGCACTGTCTTCTACGAGCTCTCGACAAGCACTGTCTTCTACGAGCTCTCGACAAGCACTGTCCACTACGAGCTCTTAACAAGCACCGTGGAGGCGGCTTAATAATACTCTTTGGCGCAATCTCTGGCGCAGTGGCTCAGTGTAGCCACCTTTCGTATGCCCCTCCTCCACAGGCCAGAATTTGATGGTATTTTTGGCAGCATTGGTGGTGAAAATACCACCAAATTCGTCCAGAAAAATACAGACAAAAATAAAAGATAATATTAATACCTAAATATCACATAATTAGTTAAAATTTTGGCTTTGCACTGACCTTTCAATAACCTAATATATAAAATACAGTAGGCAATACAAATTCTTTTCATACATGTGGCTTTACATAATAGTTTACACAATACATAAAAAATCAGTTTATACAAATGTTCACATAAATGCTTTCAATAATTAGTTTATACAAAAAAAAGACACCAACAGGTGACATCTTTTCAGCAGAAGCAGTCCATCAGTGGCACCCAGTAAAGTTGAAGAGGTACACACAGCAACAAGTCACATTAATTCAGTAGAAGCAGTCCATCAGTGGCACCCAGCAATGTTGAGTAGGTGCAGACAGCAACAAGTGACTTCATTTCCATACAAGTAGTCCATCAGTTGCACCTAGCAATGATGAGCAGGTCCAGAGAGCAGTCCATGATATTCACTATCACTGATCACACTGTTCATCAGAGTATATAAGCACAAATTAAACATGTCCTAGTGGCACCAATCATGTAGAAAAAGTACAAGTAACAGTCCATAATATTCACTATCCCTGATCACACTGTTCATCAGCAGAAATTAAACACGTCCTAGTGGCACCAATCATGTAGAAAAAGTACAAGTAACAGTCCATAATATTCACTATCCCTGATCACACTGTTCATCAGCAGAAATTAAACATGTCCTAGTGGCACCAATCATGTAGAAAAAGTACAAGTAACAGTCCATAATATTCACTATCCCTGATCACACAGTTCATCAGCAGAAATTAATCATTCCTAAGTGTCACACATTATGTTGAAAAAGTGCAGGTAACAGTTCACAATATTTACCTTCACTAATCAGACAGTTCAGGCATGAACAATAGTTTGAATGCACATACAAATGTTTTTACACTAAACATACAAATCATAACAAACACACAAATGATGTCAGATAATTTTCATATTAACTATTACAAATACACAAATATCAGTAAACCTATAATATTTATGGGTGTCAGTGCAAGCCACTACAAACAAATAAAATAATATTTACGAGATAGGTGGGTAGGATTAGGAAAGGAAAACACACAAAACACACTCATTCATCTTTCGTCCACATTAAGTACTACTGTGTAATTGAATAGTGTTAACTGTGTAAATGTAATTCTGTCAAAATCTGATGTTCATCATGTGTATCAAGTAGTAGTGGCAGCAATGTATAACAGTCAATAATAGTTAAGTCAACGTCATAGTCATCATGTCAAGATCAATGTTTGCCAAGCCAGATCAAATGTACTGTTGTTGAACAACTGTCAGTGAGCCAAGATATGCAAATACTTCCTCTCTTCAAAAAAAAAGTATATACTGCTTAGTGATTTAACAAAGTGTGTATAGACTATCTTCCTTCTACTTTAGTGTTCTAGTCTGCTATCTTCATGCTCCTTGTTCCATAAGACCAACAAAAAAAATATGCATCTCACTTACTTTACCTCTTATCCACCAAAACTCCAATAATCATCAACTTCACACAATCTCAATAATACCTCAATAATACCTCTTCAATACGTCGATACATATAAACCTTATTGCCAATATATGCTCCTCACTTACTTTACCTCTTATCCACCAAAACTCCAATAATCATCAACTTCACACAATCTCAATAATACCTCAATAATAGCTCTTCAATGCGTCGATACATAAAAACCTTATTACCAATATCATTTCACTTCCATAACAACTCTTTCCTCTAGTCAGTCTCCTCGAACAAGTACAGATAAAATCCTAATGCAAACCTCATCATCCCATACAATCCGAAGACACATTGTCAACACACCTCTGTGTAATCCATCTGAGCCAAATCTTCTACTCATTATGAATTATAAACAAAAGAAATGCATACATGACCTCTAACAGACTTAGTTCGAATAACTCTCAGTAATTAAGTACGATTACGGAATGTGAATGATCATAATATTTCACAGTGTGTACACCACTTCAAGAATTATGGCAGAAGCAAACATGTGGAGTATTTCTTGTGTCAAGTGTCACTTCCTATTTCAATTGCTCGCGAAAAATGCAGTGTAATAACTGTCAATGGTCTAAACCTAGTTTTGGTATGTCATGTCGTTAGCTTGCTTCCTATTAGCATAAATTTATACAGCTTCCATAAAACCTCAGCTCATGTGACTTCCATGAAGTTTCTTGTACTAACGTCGTTCGTCGAATTATAGCAGTTCATTTTCTTATCTCAAAAATATAAGGCACTGAGCGTAAGCAAAACAAGCAATAGCGAGTAAATATACCAGCAGAGAACAGAATGTCAACAAGTGTATGCAGCACAATTCTTACAACGAGGCTCTGCCAAGCAAACAATCTATAATTAATCCAATAGTGTGACCTAAACTCTATGTTTATACACAGTATATCAGCATTTCTATACACCAAATTAAAGAGTAGTTATGACAACAAACAGAAATGTATAAATATGCAATCCATACGCATAGCAGCAAACAGGTCATTAGCATCATATCAGCATAAGCAAATAAATGTTCATATGTCATCCTAATAAGTAAACATGAAGGCGCAAGCAGATAAATAACAAAGTATAACTTACATACCTAGCCACATCAGCACAATAAATCAGGTGACAATTGTAATTTAAATAAATAAGCACAGCAGGCACATAATTAAAAAAAAATATGACATCAGTGAAAAAGCAGTGCAGCCAAGCGATGCATAATATACACAAGTTACAACCCAGTCCATTAATAATCATTGTCAAAATCAGTTAACGTACGCAAGCACGTCGCTTCACACGTAAATTCATAGAACATGAAATTTAGCACAAAGTATGAATCACGTAATCGCGAGCAGCAAATTACGTCTAAAGTACGTACCTAAGTGGAAATATGTTACCTGAAAAATAAACTCAATTAATAGTTACCTTTTTAGTTTATTAGTTTCTTCTTCGAAATTACATTCTTCCTGAAAATTTCTCGATAGCAAGTCCTCTTAACGTCGGAGACACACAGAATTTACCTGAAGTTCTTAAATATTTTATAGAACCGTATCCTGATAAATACTGAATGTTAATAACATAATTCATCAAGTCACTACAGCTTTATACTGAATTTAGTCGGAGAAATTAAACTGTGTATTTGTTTACGGCTGTCAGTGCATTCGCACTGAACGCTCGATCAGCTGTAGGCGCGTGACGTAGGAATCAATTGTTCGCGGTCAACGACTGCCTTGTGCGGCGCGCAGACTTGACTGTTGCTTTGAGTATGTGCCGCCGCCAAAACACAGCGCGGTATCCTTGTATTCTCTGCATGTTTACATGTAGCTGTTAGTTTCTCACAAGTATGTCATTCTACAAAAAAAATTTTTTTTTTAAAGTATATCATTCCACAAAAAGTTTTACGTTAGATATATGATGTATTCTTTTAGAGCATCGAGATTTAAGAGTTTCTACTTCGACAGTGTTATCATGAATAATTTTACGAATTCTATATGGACCGTTATAAAGCAGAAAAAATTTGCGACACAAGCCTTTTCCTTTGTGCGACAAACGATGAGACTTAATTAACACTTTTTGACCAACTGACAAGATTTTTGAACGACCAGGACGCTTAGCTGATTTCTCTCTTCTAGCAGCCGCAGATGCAATATTTTGCAGAGCCAGGTTGACAACTTCAGAATGCCGCAGTTTCCGTGAAGGCGGAAAAGGAACGATTTCAGATATGCGATTTGTCGGTGCTTTATTTTTTAATACCAGTATAGGCGGTAAAGAAGTTGAATCATTAGAGAGTTCATTCAGAATGTTTTGAAAAATATGAAGATACTGATCCCACGTTCTGTGATTCCGATGACAAAGTCGACACAATTTATTGATTTCCTTCATCCATCTCTCTGAAGCGTTAGATTGAGGGTGAAAAAGTGAAATGAAAATTGGTTTAATTTTACGACGCTGTAGAGTACGAAGCCAAATTTTAGAACGAAACTGTGATCCATTATCTGATATAACCTTATCAACATGACCAACTTCTTTAAGAAAATGTTTGATAAAAGCGTTAGATACTGAACGAGCTGTAGCTTTGCGTAAAGGTGTAAAACACACATATTTTGACGTCAACTCCACTGCTACGAAAATGTACGCAAAACCATTAGTAGAACGAACCACTGGACCGAACAAATCGACTGCAGCCATCTCCTTTAATTTCGCTGGAATGATAGGAAACAACGGTGCTCTGTGAGAAACTGTTGGCGGCTTAGCCTTTTGACATAATTTGCATTGGGCAAGAACAGATCGAATACGTTTTTCCATATTACTGAAGTAGCAATTTTCTCGTAATTTATGAAAGCATTTTCTCGGACCAAAGTGTGCATAACTGAAATGCGTATACCAAATCAGCTTATTAACCCACTCATCAGGAATACAAACTAACCAAACAGAGTTGTCGACCGATTTTCGTTTAAAAAGAATGTCATTGCGGACTAAATAATGCTGTCTAATCGCTACGTTTTCCTTTCTCCTCCACTTCTCCTTAATGTCATTCCAGATTGGATCCTTATTTTGCTCCTTAGCGATGTCCTGGAGCGAAGACGAAATAAAGTTCTCAAACGCAACACCTTGAATATACATCAAACAATAATTGTTTTCCTTGCAGTCCTCTTCAGCACTTTGTTTCAAACCCATAGGTGCACGTGATAAAGCATCAGCAACAATATTTGAAGAACCCTGTATGTAAACAATACTAAAATCAAATTCCTGTAGGTACAACGCCCATCGTGACAATCTGCCATGAGTTAATTTTGTCGACATGAGAAATTCCAGAGCTCGATGATCGGTGTAAACCTTAGTATGTCTGCCAAACAAAAATGTGCGAAATTTTGTGAAAGCCCAAACAACAGCCAAAGCTTCAAGTTCCGTAATCGAATAATTCTTTTCTGATTTAGAGAGAACACGACTTCCAAATGCAATAGTTTTCTGAACTACAACGCCGTCTTCTTCTATCTCTTGAAATAAGTGTGCCCCTAGGCCCTTGTATGATGAGTCCGTCGCCAAACAAAATTCTTTAGATAAATCCGGATGTGAAAGAAGTGGAGCAGCAACTAAACCATCACGAAGCTGTTCAAATTCTGACTGAGCTTCCTCATCCCAACACCAATTAGATTTCTTTCCAGATAGTTCACATAAACGAGGTGTGGCCAAATCGTCCAATCTAACAAAGCGTCTAAGAAAATTACAGGCACCAACGAAACTACGAACATCACGTTTTGTAGTAGGAACAGCATAATTACGAATAGCGTCTAATTTCTCTGGATCAGGAAGAATACCTTCTGTAGAAATAATGTGACCGAGAAATTTCACCTGAGAACGACCAAATTCAGATTTTTCCAAGTTCACAGTAATGCCAACTCTTGCAAAAATACGTAACAATGAGTCCAAAATTTTGTTGTGCTCACTCCAAGAATGTTTAGCAATAAGAATATCGTCAACATATGAAGTAATGTTGTCACGAAGATAAACAGGTAAAATTTCATTTAAGCTACGAATGAATGCTGCTGAAGATACAGTAAGTCCAAACGGTAATTTCCGAAACTGGTAACATTTACCAAAGGCTAAAAAGTAAGTATATTTTCTACAATCAGGGTGGAGTTCTATTTGCCAAAAACTTGCGCGCATTATCAATCGTGGATAAAACTTTAATTCCATGGAAATGTTGAAGAAGTTCATCTAAATTTTGTGGGCGGTCAGTTTCAGGAATGATGATGTTATTTATCTGTCTGGAATCCAGAACCAAACGAATTGACCCATCCTTTTTAAGAACAACGTGTAATGGGCTAGTATAAGGACTGACTGCAGGCTCAATAATGCCCTCATCTTCATGTACTGAAGTTCATTCTTAACCTTGTCTCTGTAAGCCAAAGGAATAGCGTACGTTTTCCCACGAAATGGTGTGTGTTCTTTTACTTTAAATAAATATTGTAAGCCTTGTATAGTTCCTGTGTGATGACTAAATACTGTAGCATGTGAAGTCAAAATGTGGTGCAGCTCTTCTCTTGCAACGTCATCTGGCACTTCAGCTTTCTTAACCTTTTCATTAATTAATTCTTCGCTATTAATTATATCATCCATCGCGTCTCTGTATCTGTTGTTATTGTCATGAATGAACACATCGTCGTCATAATGCTCAACGAAAACATCAGAAGTAAGAAACCTTAAACATTTTGTATCTGACTCAGATCTTGTTAAACACTCGAAAAATTTCAAACATTTCGGCATTCCAGCAACAGTCAAATTTACACTTCCTTCTTTAAAGTTCAAAATTGTCTTATGAGCGTTAAGAAACTCCATACCTAATATAATTTGTGTACTGAGTAATGGAACAATAATAAAATTAGCAGAAAATTCGTATCCTTGTCAAATGAAATTTAAGTTGGTCTGTTGTTTAACTTCCACACTTTTTCCAGAAATCGCTCCTCGAATTGTAGTTTTTGAAATAGGTAACACAGGACAGGCAATAGTTCTTTCACATATACGAAAAACTGATTCACTAATGACGTTCAATGGGCTCCCAGAATCTAAAACTGCAGTGAACTTATTCTTATCCACACATACTTCAATAACAGGATGTAAAAATGCGTCTACATTATTTTCCTTTTCGTCTAACAAAATGTCTCTCATATCTTCCAGGCGTACGTAGTGTAAAGTCGTCGTGTCATTACTTTCTGAACCGTCTATATTGCTGCCAGAAGCCGAAGCTGCAAGTCATTGTCGATTGTTTGCGTCACGTCTTTGATTATTCGCGTCATTTCGCGGATCAATTTCTACTATTTGCACTTGTCTCTCAGACGTTCTGTCACGTGGAGGATGCCAATTAGGTCCCTCCTGTCTGTTAGATGCAAATTCTTGGTTGTGTCTGTTATTAAAATTTCTGTTTTCCTGTCTGTCTGCATAACTACTTCTTGTGTAATTTCGACTGTCACTTCTGAAATTATTGTTGTATCTACTACCCTGGTTATTTCTGTAGTAAGAATTTCTATTATTGTATGAATAATTTCTGTCTTGATGATACTGATTACTGTTTCCGTATGATTGATCATTCCGGTAGGAATTACCGTTATTATGATTGTCTGTGTAATTTCTGTTAGAACGTCTGTTATTGTCATAAGGCTGGTATCTATTGTCCTGTCTGCTTCGTCTGTCATTCTCAAAATTACCGCTATAACGTCCGTTCCGATCACTATCCCTTTTCTCTGAAAATCTATTGTAATTACTGTTACTGAAAAAGTTACAAGAAGTCTCGTCGTCGTTGTCATACTCAAGTTCTTGCAACAAAGTCTTAAAAGTCTCAATGTCGTCTTTACATCTTCCGGCTAAAGCAATTTGTCTTATGGATTGTGGCAGCTTAGTTAAACAAATGCGAATTAATTCAGTCGGGCTGTAAGGGTTGGACAGGAACTGATTCTTTCGAATCATGTCTTCAAAATATTCTGCTGGCTTGCGGAACTCAGACTGTTTGAAATTACGCTGCATAATAAGATTGTGTTTGACTCTGTCTTGCGTGTTTTCGGACCAATATGCCGATAGAAATGCATGATAAAAATCATTTAGATTATTACAATCTCTAATGAGTGCGCGCATCCGCGTCGCCGGTTCGTTTTCTAAATATCCACACATAAATTCCAGTTTGTGACTTAGTGGCCAATTTGGTGGAAGTGCGTACATAAATTGATCTAACCATGAACATGGATGTATGTCATTCTTAGAATTGCGGAAGATCTTAAATTTCCGAACAGTCAAAAAGTGTTTATAGTCAAAGTTTTCGCCTCGTGGCGACAAAGACCTACCGCGTCTGTCCCAGTCCGAGTGTCGATTATTGTCAAGTTCGCGCGCCTGGCGCTCTCTTGTTGCTTCTCGTAAATGAAATAAATTACTTTCTTCATACCCCTCTGCTATCTGTGATTCTAAGTTTCTTCTACTGTCCTTTCCCACTATTTCGCCTTCAATTTGTTTGACTTGCTTTCGTAATGCTTCAAATTCCCTTTTCACGCGTTCATTAAATTTTCCTTGATTTTCAACATGCTTATTTATGTCCTGATACTCTTCGGTTTCTGCAAATGGCAATGGTGCTGTATCATCTGAATCTCTGTCCCCATTTAAACTAAGACTTGTCAATTTATCTGAAATCTCCTCAACTCTTTCCGATAAATCACCTATTTGTTCTTTCTGTTTATTTACGTATTCCGTAAGTGTCGCGACTCGGGTTTCAGTATTAACACATTTAGTAGTTAACTGTTCATACTGTTGTGTTAGGTTATTTATTCTGTCATTTGGTACGGATTCCTCGATTCTCTCAAATATTTCTTCCTTATCGTGTGCACATTGTAAATTTAACTCTGAAAATTTCTGTACTATCACGCGATCTCTTTCCTCCTGTTCTCTATCCTGTTCCCTTTGTCTGATTTCTACTGCAATTAATCTATTATTGTGAGCATTCAAAATCGGTTGCACTTCTCTGATTTCTTTCTTTAATTCATCTTTCATATTTTTGAAACACGTCCCTATTTGTGAGTCTAACCGTGTTTCCAAAGTTCCCATCTCTGTTTTAATTGTTCCAATCTCTGTTTTAAATTCAGATCCTAACCGTGTTTCCATTGTCCCCATATCATTTTTTAATTCAGATCCCAAAGTTCCCATCCGTGTTTCCATTGTTCCTATTCGTGAGTCTAACCGAGATCCCAAATTTAATATTGCACTCATCAACTGCTCCATATCAGCCGGTTCGAAATTCTTTTCGCCCCTAACATTTCCCACAAAACCAACTACCTTCGTCATAGCTTTAAGGCTATCTGTGTTCGATACTATTTCAGAATCTTCTATCGTTAATCTCGTATTCTGTGAATTTTCTGATTGAGAAAAATTTTGAAATGGTTCCGGACTGTCTTCCCGACTTATTAAATTGTTTTCAACTCCATTATTCATCACACTGTTCTCCTGTGTTGGCGAGTTCGCCATGTTAACAATTTCGTCATTCTCACTATTCATCATTTTTGCCTTTTTCATTGATCGCGTAATCATTTACAAAATATACAAAACTCGTCACTGTACGAAAATTACACACAATGACTCTTTATCTCCAACAATGCCATTTACATGAAAAGTTTCCCTCAAACACGATTAATCGAACAATTGAAATAATTGCACTAAATTGTCAAACCCGTAGACAAGACAACAATTTAAATTTTGAAAAATACCATTAAAAGAATGACAATTACCAAATCTACACATGCAATACAGACTACAATTACTAAACTCAAATTACTACAACAACACTACGGTCTACTATTTTTACAATCAGAAGATTCCAAGGGACGATCCGAAGCAGCGGTCGCCACATGCATGGGGGCTTAATTAAATAAATTTGAAAATACTTTTTATTTTTTGTAGCTGTATGTCCGATTACGCTGTTTCGTAATCGGTTGGCCCTGACTAGTTTTTGTACGCAATCTGACTGCATATAATAACAACAACAATGAAAGAAAATTTTCGTAAACACAGTTAATTAATTAAGTCCCCAGCAACTATAAAACCTGCTAAACCAAAGCACAAGTATAACTGTTCTGTATGTGGGAGTGTGACTCAACGCACATCTGGCACGGTTCTTCTTCAACAAGACAAGAATTTTTAAATACCAATTTTACTGACGTGATAAAAGAAAATTACAAATACTACAATTGCGTAAGGAAAGCAGAATTAAACTCTAATACAAGAACACACGCCATATGCTTTGTTGACTGAACCTGTAATGACGCATTATCTAGGATACTGAAATAAAAAGAAACGAAGTTTATTACCTCATTTATATTGATGAAAATCACTCTAATCCTTACATTATATCTCACACTGACTCTCTACTATCACATCTCAACCAGAACTCTCCAATATCACATCTCAACAAGCACTGCCTAATAGCACATCTCAACAAACACTCTCTGCTACAACATCTCAGCACAGACTACCACGAGACCTCGACAGGCACTGACTACTATGAGCTCTCGACAAGCACTGACTACTACGAGCTCTTAACAGGCACTGACTTCTACGAGCTCTCGACAAGCACTGTCTTCTACGAGCTCTCGACAAGCACTGTCCACTACGAGCTCTTAACAAGCACCGTGGAGGCGGCTTAATAATACTCTTTGGCGCAATCTCTGGCGCAGTGGCTCAGTGTAGCCACCTTTCAACATACGACTGCTCCTATTGCTAATTTTCCCACTGCATTATGGAGATTTTCTCACTTTCTTTGTTGGCTCCCTCCCCCCATCCGAAGGACATGATTTTCTGATACTGATTTACTCATTTGCCAGAGGGTGTACCTGTTCAGGATATATCTGAACATCTGTTGCTCGCGTTTTGCTTTCTGTGTGGTTCGTCCATTTTCGTATCCTCCAGGTCATTACTTCAGGTAAGGGATACCAGTTTGAAATCTAGTTATTCACAGATTTATTGCATATGTGTGGTTGCAAACATATCTGTACTATGAGCTACTGTCCCTCCAGTAAAGGGATGGTAGAGTGTATGCACTGGACCTTAAAGACAGTATTGGCATGCCGTCCAGAATCATGAGTCTTGGCATTGCCATTGGTTTTATTAGGACTGCGAACTAGTATTAAGGAGGAAATGTAATTTTTCTCTGCAAAGGTGGTTAATGGTGAATCAGTAAATGTGCCTGGGGATTTGTTTTCGCCATCTAAGTTTTTTCCTTGCAATCCGGGGAATTTGTTGATTTTTAAACAAACTACAAAAGCTTATGCAAAGCCTGGTTCCCAAAAACCATACTAGACATGGGACCAATCCTATTTTCGTACATAAGGACTTGAAGATGTGGCACTATGTTTGGTGCATGATGTTCGTGTCAAATCAACCCTACCACGCACTTTTCTGTCCCTTCCAGGGTCCTGCAGTGTAACGACATGGTATTTATGATCGACAGAAATGGTAAACCAGACGTTGTCTCCACTGATCGCTTAAAGCCAGCCTATTGAGAAAGCAATTTGGGAACGGTTCCCATGTCAAACAAGGAGAGCAGTGGTGTGCTTCAGACTCCTTCAAACGTAAGTCTGTCTCATGTAATTCTAACTCGTTCAAGTAAAAATGTATGTCTGTACTCAGAGGTACCAGGGGCTAATGGTTTTACAAAGATTTCTTAAAAATTTGTAATTTTCATTCTGTTCCTATGTTCATTGTTAGACAAGCTATAGTCCTCCCACAAAGTGGGGGAATGGGCTAACGTGGCGGAATCGATTTGAATCAAGTTATGAACTTAGGATATAATGTGATATCTATGGATAAGGACTGAGTTCTTTGAATGTTGCTTTGTTATATACGCTTACTGTATGTGCTCTGAAGAAAGTTGGTAGTAAATTGAGGAAAGTTCAGCATATTTAATAATGTTTATTCAGTGGTATTACATAGAATACCTAAAAGTGTTACAACTTTCATTTGCCTCCGAAACTGCTAATAGTTTGAACAGTAAAAGCCCTAATTATTACTCTTGGCATTCCCTGTAACATAATATTCATTACACTCGATAGCCCTTGTGTGGGGAAAATGCTGTCTAACAGCGGTTAATTTTAATAGGATGCATTTTCCCTCATTATTCGTTACAATATCCATCGCAAAATGATGTAGTATCAGAGCACTTCGATATCGAAGAGAGAGTGATGTTTGTCTAGATGACCTTACTTCTCATGCTATCTTCATAATTGTTCTTCTGGAGCTCCTAATTAATCTTTATTTGTGAATCTGTATAACAAACACACACGTTGATACACTGAACCAACAAGTTCTCCCGTTGCGACTGTTTCACTATGTTGCTGAATGATAACACCTTTTCTATCACAAGTCAAATTATATCCTTCTTGGGCTATTTGACAGAAAGAGAGAACTGATGTCTGGCATCAGGTACATACCAAACATTATCTAGCAAAGCAGGTAACCATTGGTTGTTTATACAACCTTTAGTACTAATACTGCCATTCCCATGAGAAAAAGACACTTCATTGTCAGCTGTCTGTACACCATGTGCTTTTGGCAATTTGCAATAATATGTCCAATTTCTTAGAGTATAGATATCAGCAATTTTCTTTATTCTTTGACTTATTCCACTCTGTTCTTTGATTTGGTGTAGCAAGTGTGAGCTGCCTGATCCTTTACATTTGTAGCTAGTTAGTTCTCAATCGAAAGCAAATTTTCAATGAGAAGCTTCGTCTTCTGTGTAGCTTCTGGTACACAGTACCAGGTCGACCTAAGCAGGGGGACAAAGCGGGCATGAGGGCGTTTTGTTAGTGCAGGTTGCATATATCCGGGGGAAAGTGTACTTTCAGGGTCAAACCTATTATTCTCCTTTTATCGACAGGTCTTTAACCTATTGTTCTGCTAAGCGGATTATGACCTCCTGGGGATAATCTTTCCTTTTGATTGACAGCTCCTTAACTTATTGTTACCCCACACCTCCTCCTCCTCCCCCAACCCCTCAGGAAACTTCAACCACCGTCCCCCTCACTGGTACAGGTACACTTTCAGGCCTGGATTGTTCGAATAGCCCCCTCTCACTCTTATCAATTTGACTGAGTACTTAATTAAATTGAACAATTAATTAACCTATCCCTCTCTGGTAAACCCCAACCCTCCCCATCCCTCTCCCCCTCCTTTACCTAGAAACTGGCAGCTCTGTGCTGAAGAGGAAGGACCTCATGACAGGAAATTCAATTAAATAGCACAGGGTATATTTTTTATTTATAAAAAATTCAGTTTGCCGGTATTGGATCTCTCTTGCTCATCATTGCCTGCTGTTAGGAAAGATGCAGGTCTTGTAAAATACATCGAATAGAAGTAATTAAATCTGTCGCATTTTTATTCCGATCATGCAAGGAATACTGTCATGAAACAACCACCACATGTAATTACACTGTTAAAAATGTTTTGATTGCAAAGCATGCGCTGTCCACTAGCCCACACAGAACGCCACCTGCATAGGATGCCCAGAATCGTGGTGCAGCGGCGATCGCCGCAAAGCAATGTGTTCGTCAGCAGCTGCTCAGCGCGCCAGTGTCCAAGAGATGGCGGCTCAGGCGCTGTGACTGACAGATGGATGTCACTCTAATGCCGAAACAAAAGCACTCTCTCTATTTCTCGTCATGTAATGTTCCACTGCTGGGCCTGCACACTCTGTCAGTTGTGGTCAGACTGAACTGCAAACAAAGCAGTGTTCACCCAGTAAATCCCCGTGGAATACTGATGCACATGAGAACTCCTTCCAAGGCAAGTGATTCAGAAATGCTGTTTAAGTCAATAAATAATTAATTTCCGGTCACATGATGTAGGGGATATAAGGCGAGTGTGAAAGCCCACCAATGCCAGTAGCAGTCAGTGTCTGGAAGAAGGAGAATCATGTAACGTTTCCAGCAGTCAAGATCCTCATCTGCATCTCCATCACAGAATAAGTGTAAAAGTAAGTACGCATTACATTTTGCGACTATTACTGCATGTAGCAGTTCCTTCTCCTCTTGTTTGTTCAGCTCTATGTCATTGTCTGTGGATTCTTATTGTTTCTTCTTCTTCTTCTTCTTCTTCTTTGTTCAGTGACCTCTGGGGTGTCCAGACCAGCAGCAGCCACCTTCGTCTCATCGAGACTTGCAGCAAACTCTGCCCTGACAAGATCAGCAGCAGTTGCAACACTGTGAGGTCCTCTAGCACACCTGACCAACATGCTGGAGGAGCACAAAGAGCTGCTATTATCCATCCTGCTCATTGATTAGACACGCAGCAAGTCCCTGACTCTCAGAAGAACTGTGCTGGAGGCCGTACACCACATGGTGTCGGTCAGTACTGGTCTCCAACATATGAACCACCGCCGAATATTCCAGTGTTATTGCAAGGAGAGAGTGGATGATAAGCTGCTGATTCCTCCCAGTGCTCTACTGCTTTTCATTTCAAATTATAATTTAAAGGTTAGTGGTTCAAAGCGCTTAAATACTGTAATAGAAGCATCAGTGGATAGTGACTGGCGTGTTGTGTTAGAGATTGAAAATGCATCGAGAAGTGTTAAAGTGCAATTTACAGAGTAGGGTGATAGCGCTATAGTGGCTACATATATTATTATTATTATTATTATTACTACAACCACTTATTTTTTCTATAAAAACCCACTGCACATAAAAACCTGACATAGTCGCTATCATGGCCGAGTGAGTGAAGCATCAGAACTTTGTTGTTGGTGATGATCATGTGAAGAAGCAAAAGAAGACCTGAAGAAGAAGCAGAATGGAATACTCCTTCCCGATACTATACAAGCAATTATAGTAGGTCCATCCAATTGTGGCAATACTAATGTCCTCATGATGCTGCTAACATGCTTAGATGGAGTCCAATTTGAACATGTTTGCGTATTTTCAAAAACACTGTTTCAGCCTAAGTATCAGCCATTACAAAAGATATTGCACGGTGGAAAAGGTGTTACGTACACGATATTCAGTGAAAGCGGTGATATCCTCCCACTTGGAAAAGTAAAGCCAAACGTTGTGTTCATATTCGACGCTGTTACTGTAGAAAACCAAGGCAAAATTCGATAATATTTCTATTCCTGTCGTCATATGGGTACTAATGTATTTTATCTCAGCCAAACATATTCCAGAATCTCGAAAAACTTGGTTAGTTATAATGCAAACCTCATAATAGTCGTCCAACAAGACACTCTGAATTTAAAATACATTCATCAAGCAAATGTAGGAATGAGATGTCATTCATTCGTTTTGCAAAGATACGTGCAGATAGCTGGAATCATTCACAGTATGGGTTACTCGTTATTGATAAAACAAGAAAACAGAATGCTGATAGGTGCAGGCGAAACTCCCAAGAGTTTCTGTATATATGGCCCAGTAAGAGAGGTGAGTACATCAATATGCGCAGCACCATGGACAAATTCGCGCGCATGTGTAGCTCTCAAACCGAGAGAAGTGTGTACTTAGACAGAACAGTCGCTTGTACATAGATGTGAAGGTTCAAGCTATTATGCATAAAGTTGAAAGTATGCACAGTGAGCTAGAAACTATTACCAGACTCTTATGAGAGAGATCAATGCCTTAAATGAGTTAGTTAATGAAAAAAGTAAGAAAGTAGCCGACTTAATTGAAAATGTCGAGATTATTGAGGGAAAATAGATGTAGAGGTCCTTGTAGTTGAGAAGGGGGAGCAGGCACTAAATAAGAGGAAGAAGAGCGCATGTATAAAGCCTTACGCTGCAGAGTCGTCTGATTAATATACACCGAAATGCCAATGAAGCAGAAAGTCATTCAGACCCAGAAAGCCGTTCGAGAGAAATTACAGATGCTAAAATTATGACATATGGGTCAACAGCATACACTGAGAGAGACCTTTAATCCGGTTACTGAATCTCTCAGGCAGCTTGCAGTGAAAAGAAACCACACAATAACGATCCTGTTGCCATTGCCCAGATAGATAGGATATTCGGAGTCATCAGGGGAAGACCGTACATGATGGGTGCTCAGCCTATAAATCTAACTGATGACAGTCGAGAGTTTTACAATAGGTATTTCAAGACCGTCATGCAGCGGTATGGAATACATCACTACTCAACATTCACTCACCTGAAGGCGAGTATCGTGGAACGTCTGAACAAGACAATAAAAAGTCAATGTGGATGCATTTTAATCTTCGCACTCATACAAATGGACAAATATCCTCCCAGAAATAATTGCTCAGTATAATCGAGCAAAACACAGCACAATAAAAATGAGACAAATCGATGTTCGTGATAATGGACTCATGGATACAGTGTACTATCGCTTTCAAATGCAGAGAACAAATCCTAGAACTTACATTTTAAAGTATAGTAAAGGTGAAAAAATTGCAGGTTGCTCCTACACTGAGGAAATGCAGAACAGCGCAGAACGGGCGTGTTTCTCGTGGAGAGAGTCATAAGACGTCGAGGAAACAGAACACTAGTTAAATGACTTGCTTTTACCGGCAGCACAAAAAAGCTGTATTGACGCTGATGATTTGCTGTATAATGGAATTGGGGGTATTCCGAACTGCCAGTGGAATTACACATCCTGGGATACAACTACTGTGGCCTGGAACAAAGCTTCAAAAACGCTCGGCATGAGGTGATAAGGGGATTAATTTGCTCGACGAAACGTGTATGGGACACAACATTGCATACGCTGCAAATAAAGATCTCCCAAGTCGTCACATTGGAGAAAGGATTTTAGCTTATAAGGCTAAGGCGATACACAGATGAAAGGACATTGGTATATATCAATGCATTGCAGCATTTGCAGTTTATAAAACTATGCATGGTAAAAACTATGCATGGAAAAATTAAGTTGGGTTTAGGAGTGATGAATTTCAAGCTTGCTATGAATGCTGCACGTCATGCACTGAAGAAGAAGGAAAAGACGATGACGAAGAAGAGGAAGAAAGGGTGTTTAAAAAACTGTATTTTGACAGCGACGTATGCAGCTAAAAGTGCTCTGAAGCAGAAGGGTGCAGGAAGAAGAGGATCCGTTAAAGCACCTTGAGATCTATCAGTATCCAAGACATCAGGTAGTTTTCTTCCATTCCTCGCCCCATCCCTCTCCGCTCTCTCAGCGGTGGGATCACTGGCTGGTGGAGCTGCGGCTATTGGCAGAACAGTCAAGAACTCGCAAAACTCTCAGGAACATCTAGAAGAAGCAAGAAGACATAACTGCATGATGGAATCCGCAGCCATCGGAAAAGGACTATACTTGAAACTGTACAGGAAAGGGCTTGGTCTATTCATAAATAAAAAAAAAGCCCATTAGCGGTCCTACCAGATCGACCACTCACAAATACTGATCTTCTCAAGTTTACTAGAAAAAAAATTCGAGATTCCAAAATTCTGTGGTATGTTTTCGCGGGATACATTACTGAAGACTATGTGGAAGACTGATGATTGTGGTACTGTCAATTTAGATGTTGCTGGAGGTCCCACGACCCATTAAGTGTTACATATTATGAAAAATGCAAATACCGTTTACTATTTCGATTCATTTGGTGATCTGCAACCGCCAGTAGAATTAAAACGTTACTTCATTCGCAGGAGACGTGTGTTCTACAACTTTTGGCCCTATCAGGACTTTAAAACACACCTATGCGTGCATCTATGAGTGAGGACGCCATTGCGAGGTTTCAAGCCAACTGCTTTAAGTTCGCACGTGTTATCACTTCGATTCGACAGCGAAGTGACGTGCTGTGGATTGCGTGCACTGGTTTTATACTGTATGCCCATCCTACCTTTGGCGTTTACAAAGCAGAAGAGGAAATGTAAGGAAGAGCTTTAAACATTCCTTCATCAATTGAGGTTCAGATGCAACGTTGTACATTTTGACTTTAAAAGAACAGTCATCTGTATTATATACAAGTTACTTCCTATCAATTGATTTGAGCATTGGAAAATGGAATATTCCATTGATTGGACTCGAGACGTACAACAGCATACCAAATATCACTGAGGCTAACAACAAACTGCATCTGGATATTAATGGTGAAAAAGACATAGAGGAAATATAATCTGGTGCATACGATATCGATGATTTAAACAAAATCTTAAAACAGTCTGGAAAAGATATTGAACTATGTGCAAACATCAATATACTTAAATCTGAAATAAGGTCTGTGAATGCAACGTTTGATTTTAACCAGAAAGGTTCAATAAGGACGCCGGCTGGGTTTCGCAAAATGACAGGTTTTGAAGAAGGATCCTAGTAAATTTTACAAGTCAGATCAGACTGTGGATATACTGCCAGTCAGCACAGTCTGAGTCGAGTGTAACATTGTAACAAACTCCTATCTCAACGACAGTCTGATTCATATTATTTATGGATGCTTCCCCTCTGTTGCAACAGTGTATGAGATTGTTGAGACTCTCACCAACGTAATATACTTTCCAGTGACAGTTCAGACACTAGACTATTTGGAATTGCGTATTGTGGACCAGAATAATCAATTTGTCAAGTTTCGTGGTGCGGAAATCATTGTATGATTTCATCTAAGGTAGGATGGGCATACAGTATAAAACCAGTGCACGCAATCCACAGCACGTCACTTCGCTGTCGAATCGAAGTGATAACACGTGCGAACTGAAAGCAGTTGGCTTGAAACCTCGCAATGGCGTCCTCACTCAGTATAACCAGTCTAGTAGAGTATAATGAGCGAATTATACGTCAGAACTACTTCTTGCATAAACCTTACACTTCAGTCACACTTAACAAGAATGATGAAATGATCGTCATCCAGTACCAAAACGCGCTGGCGCTTCCACGCAAGAGTTTCATATATTTGGAGGGATCATTCAAGAAAACTGATGGCAGCGCTACAGTGGGATCCAAGCTAACATGTAAAGCTTTAGCGTTCCTGTTTCAAGAGTATGCTATGAGCTCAATTGGTCTGAGTTCGACGGTACACGCAATGTCGGCATGACATTAACCCTTAAAACATATGTGTCTGAATCACCCACGCTTATGAATGGTTTAGATAATGCAGAATGGTTCATAGACGATCCTGCGGATGGAACAGTTGCAGAGTACAAACGATTTACTACATTCAGGGGTCATTCAAGAAAACCGACGGCATCGATACAGTGAGATCCAAGCTGACACATAACGCTTTAGCATTGCTGTTCCAAGAGATACGCTATGAACTCAACGGGTCTGAAATAAAACGGGTCTGAGATCGACCGTACACGCAATGTCGGCATAACATCAACTCTTAAAACATACATCTCGGCATCACCAGTTTCGTAGTTTAGAAACTGCAGGACTGTTCATAGACGATCCAGGGGACAGAACAGTTGCAGAGTACAAGCGATTTACAGTCTGCATACCTCTAAAGATGCTTATGGGCTACTTTGAGGACATGAGGGAGATTATTTTGAATGCAAAACAGGAACTCATTCAGGTACAGAGTGCGACAGATAATAATTCATACATTCAAGGAGCTCAAGAGAGAATATGATCACAATCAGCAAGATAATATGGAAAATGCCTCACACCAGTGAATCAGACGAGGACCGTTTGAAGCTTTTAAAAGTCCTGAATTCCGGTACATATCTATTGCTGACACTCTCCCTGTGGGAGGTTTCCGAGTATCCAGTACTACATGGGCTACTAAATCTGCTTCGCAGCTAGACACGCTTAGATTCACCATACTTGCGTTTCAGACTGATAGAAGAGGGAATATAGCAAATGATTCCCCTGCATTCGACAGCCGCAAGTTAACTAATGCCAGAGTGTAACTGAGTTCAGAATTCTACCCACATGACAATCTGCACGTGCAGTGAGATGAAAATGTATACAATCTAGTAAATGACATGTATGCGAGATTTCGTGCTTCTTACTGTGAAAGTGATGAAGAAGAAGGAGGAGGGTGTCTACTCAGTCCACGGAAATTCAGAGAGATATTACCAGTCATCGTAATAGACTGCTCTGCTTAAAGCAGAAAGAGGTAATTAAGTCTCACCCTATAGATGTTCGAACTGAATTTGAATCTTCACCAAATTTCCCAAAACACACTGCAGCATATGCTTTAGTTCTGCGTGACTGTGTGATCAACTACTGCCAGCAGCTCATTGGTGTTGTGCAACGAGCTGAATAAAAGAACAGGTGCTGCGTCATACCTAGAGCATTTCACAATAGCATCTCAAGGTGTGAACATCATTGCAAACGCTCAGGCTACCTATGACGATGAGCGTAGACAGCTCATATTTAAAGGCGTTGCATTCGTAGCGTACACAGAAGATGCAGGAATAATAGAGACATTCTCAGCAAATATTGCATCACCAAGATCATTCAAGGATGTGAAGTCCGCTAAAACACAGGAGAGTGAAAAGTGGTTAACACATTTCTACCGCGGAATTCACTGAGTGATCCTGGCATACGTCGCTTTGATTATTCGACCACACGGATACCATCACCTACGTGAAGGGGAAGGAGAAGATCTCATGGATGTGTCGAATCTTTAAGTTTGCTGCTGTTCAAGACCTGGAATACTACACGTGTCTCGCTCTCCATCCACTCAAGAAGAAGAAGAAGAAGAAGATGTGTGAAAATAGTGTTGCTGTGTCTGCTTATGAAAATGTAAAATTACTTTTAAGTTGGATGAGAAATAAATTAATTTTTACCTCATAATATATGTGTAGTTTCTCTTAACCCTGTTCCCACTTTACTCAAATGCTAAGTCTGTGGTTTTCTTCAAGCACAGGAGATATAATTTTAGATATGTTTGCTATATGTCTTTGGAGGCAGACGTGGTCATGTGCCTCCCGCTCCCACAACCCAGTTCAAGTTGTATGATAGGGGTAATTCCATTCAACCATTCTTATGTTTTGTTATTCTGGAACTCAAGTGTCATTTGTGACCTGCACGGCCCTGATATTTGTATATACATACATAATGCAATAGCGGTGACTTTTTTTGTAAATAACAAAAAAGATGTATGGTAAAAAATCGTTTTCGTTTATTCAGTTCACACAAATACAGTGTAGTTCTTGAAGTACAGTTTAGTGCTTGATATTACAATATAGTTCTTGAGGTACAATTTGACTCTGTTATTCCAATCCAGAGATACTTTTAACTTACACGTTACAACAGTAACACTGGTCAAGAATATTTTTTTACACTTTTTTTTCACAGTAGCACTGGATGACAGTGTTACAACTTTTCCCAGAGATATAAATCTACGTTAAAAACTAATTCGGAGGTACTTTTACTACAATTAAATTCCACAGTCCCAGTAGCACGGCTTTTACAATAATTCTGGTGGACTGTGCACACTTAGAATCTAATTTCCATAGCCCCAGTAGCAAAGGTTTTTACAATAATAATAATTCTGTGAGCTATATAGATAACTACGATACACTAAAAAACTAATCTGACTTGGGTGGCTATTGGCAGGTGAAAACTTAAAAACTGTTCTATTTACAAGACGCACATGATGTGTAGATATAATATATATTTACAAGGCACACATGAGTTATGTGTGAATAAAGAAATATACAAGTACAGGGTGTCCAAAAAATCTTTCCCTGATTACATAAATTGATAACTCAGGCTAGAAGTAAGATACAAATATGAAACTTGTGTCGAATTGTTTACAACTATCAAAGCTTTTTTTCTGTTTTAGGTTCGCAGTACGTAAGTAGTGGATGAGGTGCAGTGCCCGAGAAGCCATGTTAACCAATCAGGAGAAGGCACAGTGTGTCCTGTGGTACCATGAGACACGATGACCAACCACAGTGCAGAGACACTTCCAGACAACATTTGGAAGGAATCCACCTGATGTCAAGAGCATTAAAGCCTGCTACGAGAGGTTCAAGAACACAGGATCGGTTGCTGACATTCCGAGATCTGGTCGACCAAGAACCTCAGCAGACAGGGTGGAAGCTGTAAGGCAGTCTTTTCTGCGAAGTCCGAAGAAATCGGTGCACAGGGCCTCACGTGAATTACAGATGCCAAAAAGCTCTCTCCATAACATTTTGCACAAACGTTTGTTGTTTCGTGCACACAAAGTGCAAATCGTTCAGGCCTTGTTGCCCAATGACAGTACACGTCGATATGACTTTGCGGTCGAAATGCTATCACGTATTGAGGACGATGATGGTTATCTCAGACGAATTGCCTTTTCCGACGAAGCGACCTTTTTTGTCAGTGGAGTAATGAATCGCCATAATGTGCGCATTTGGGGTTCACAACCCCCTGGCGAGGTCATGAAGTGCACCAGAGGCAGTCGATAGGTGAATATTTGGTGTGCACTATTGAACGATCGAATTATCGGGCCATTCTTTTTCGCTGAGGCTACCATCACATCTGCAGTGTATCTGGACATGTTGCAACTGTATGCTGTTCCTCAGCTGCTTCAGTATCACCCCTATGTCTTGTTTCAGCAAGACGGAGCACCTCCTCATTGGGGTTTGGATGTCCGTGCCTATCTCGATATGACCTTTCCTGAGCGATGGGTTGGTCGTGACGGTTTGGCCTCCACGCTCTCCTGACATAACCCCATTATACTTCTTTTTATGGGGTTATGTCAAGGACGAGGTCTACTGAACACGTGTACCAGATTTTGAAACCCTGCGGCAACAGATAACCACAGTCATTGAACTGATCCCTCCAATGACGTTGGCTAATGTGTGGACGGAAATTGCATATCGCCTAGATGTGCTACGTGCTACCAAGGGTGCTCATGTGGAAGTTTACTGATGTGTGTAAAAAACTTTGATATTGTGTAAACAATTAGACACCAGTTTCATATTTGTATCTTACTTCTAGCCTGAGTTATCAATTTATGTAATCAGGGAAAGACTTTTCGGACACCCTTTATTTTTTCTGTTTATGGTTTCTTTAATAAACATGTTTTTTGTTTATGCTTTTTTAAACTTTTTTCACACACATGGTGTGCATATGTTTTAATCTTTTTCTTCCACACAAGTTGTGTGTGTGTGTGTGTGTGTGTGTGTGTGTGTATATATACGCATGTACATAATACACATAATATTTACACCACACACACACACACACACACACACACACACACACACACACACACGTACTTACACTGTGATAAACTGGTGCTACTACTACTCTGCAGTCTCTCTCTCTCTCCCTCTCTCTCACTGAGGATCCCACACCCCTTCTCTCTCACTACAAGTGAATAGTGTGAGTACAGAGTTTCAATCCTGTCATCACAAATGACCCTTTTATTGTCATGAGGCAACAGGCCATTTTTAGACTGCAGCACAATGTACACCTCGTGTCATCTCAATCGAATACTAGTCTGCCGTACCATATGCGCGCAAATAGTCTTAGATAGAGAGGGCTATTGATGCTATATGACGCACACCCTAACCCTTGTCTGGGTCGCACCTTCCAATGTGTGATATGCATACATTGTTGACTGCAGACCTACAAACTCCACAATTGGCAGTGCATTTGCCTCGTCCTTCATAAGGCCTATAACCTTGGTCTGTGGAACAATACAATAAGGATTATCGGCCACATTTGAGGACGTGTCGAATTCATTACCGTGATACCTCATTACTTCATATTTATTGCAGTTCTTCACCCAATAGATGAAGCTATCTGTATCCAAATAAAGTTATTTAGAATATGCGAAATGAGTTTTCGCAAACTTATAATGAAAACGGTACACATGGAGTTTGGATAGGTCTAGTATGCACATCCCTGCATAAATAGGTTTTGTAAACTCTACTGCAGTCTTTGCCATCTCCATGGCAACAAAGTTCTTATTGAATATGATGACCTGCTTAAAATTTGGTCTGACAGTGCATTTTCTTACGCGATAACGCCAATTCCATTCAGTTGAGATCAAAATTTCACATCGCTCCCTCACACTCTCCATTGTTTTGCTGAAACTTGAATTATTCATTAATTTGTAAAAATCTTTCTCAAAGTCGCTCGTCGCAGAAGCTCTCTGTCTTGTATTCAAGTCAATATGCTTTTTCAACCAGGAGAGTAAACTGTCACTAGCCACAGGATCATCTCTATTACTCATACTGTAACTACAACTAGGTGACACAGCTTCTACTTGCGGTATTGTGTTGAGAGGTATGTGCTGTAAAGCTCTAAATCGTCGAGGACGTGATGGCAGAGGAGGAGGAGGAGGAGAAGGAGGAGAGGAGGAGACGCTGCAGAATCGGACCACTGCGACCAGCCTGGTTGCTGCTGCCCTGATCTGCTAGCCTGAGAGAGAGTGGTTCATGGGCGCCACAGCAGTGCTGGGATGGCAGCCGCGATGGCGGGGTCAGCGGCGGTGGCGGCGGCAGCGATGGCGTCTTCCTGCGTGGTGAGTAGCAGCACCCTTGCTGGCAAAGCATGCCGCACGGAACCTTGTCTCAATGTTATATTTTTCACCGTCTCTGGTACTCAAGCCATGGCATATTGTGGGTATTGTTCCCCTTACACAGCTGCTGTGTAATAACGAACACAATTAAGCACAACGTTCTAGACATTGCTTGCTGTCACTGTTGCTGCACGGAAATAAAGAACACTGATTGTTTGTAAGCCGAGTGAAAATCTATTATCTATTTTGCTCTAGCTCCTTGGCGTCTCCTTCATCTCCTCGTGATAATGAAGGTCTTCTTCCATCTCCTCCATCCAAAGTGGCATTTCGCCCTTGCCTGAAATTTGGGAAGATTCATCTGTCGAGCTCCATGCATTGCCTACAATAAAATCGCCTAATAATAAAATATGCACACACACACACACACACACACACACACACACACACACACACACACACAAACTGCAGGAAACAAATATATTTTTGTTAGAATATACATTCACATGAGACCTGTGATGGTTCCTGCACATCTCCAGCACATACCACATCCTGTCCCTCTTCTTTGTTGGTCAGGCAATCACCTACACCAACAAAGAATATACACCATATTACATATAAGATGAAATTTAATTTTGTATACACAGTAAAATGGAGATGAAAAAAATTAATGGCTACATATACTCAAACAATACGAAATTCTTAGCGAAATAATGAGAAGCAACGTTTATCGATTCTGATCCTCGAAATCATCTAAAGCAACAACGACATGTTATGTACATGGTGTAAAATATATATACACTACTTACAATGGTACTGTTGCTGCTGTCAGACCTTTGCCTCCAGCTCTTCTGTGATTTGGTGTATATTATCTGAAACATCAACTAAAAAATTAACACCTAAATTAAATCTGAACTTATACTGCAAATTTTTTTATGAAAATAAACACTGCGAAATCCGACCTCATGCTATGAAATTAAATATACGTTTACCTGGTAATTCACATTGCCTCGGGCATTTGCTGCCACTGCCGCTTGTTGCCGCACGCACACACACACACACACACACACACACACACACACACACACACACTTTCTCTCTCTCGCTCTCTCTCTCTCTCACACACACACACACACACATGAGCGAGAACAACACAGTCGAGCTGACACCGCCGTGGACGATAGCACAATGAGAGCGACTGCACCATGATGAGTGTTTATATAACCTCCGCCCCCTCCACCTGCCATTTTATCCAGGGAGACAATAGGAGCGTGGCATTCTATCACATCTGCAGATGAATGCTGGTCTGAGCTCACATGACAAGTTGGTGCTGGTCTGGCGGCTATGGTTTTCGCGCTCTTGCTGACTGAGCCGGAAAAAACCCTTCTTCCTATATGGACTTTACTCAATGGTCAGCTACGGCTACTGACAGGCGCGCCACCGCTTCGCTGCTCTGCAGGTTACGACCATGTCCCATGTAGCAAACTACTGTGATACTGTATTAACAATATTTTTTTAAGTGATGCAGGATCATTTTCATTGTTTTGATACATTATATTTGCAGTCATTTATTTTAGCGATATATTTATTTTTTCGAGCGTATTTTGCCGTAATGTATTTCCATTCCACGTGCACCTGGGAAGACAATGCAGCATTTTGTGAGGGAGTGTATTTGAAACAAATTGTTTAAAGCAAAAATGGTTCAAATTGCTACAAGCACTATGGGACTTAACATCAGACGTCATCAGTCTCCTAGACTTAGAAATACTTAAGCGTAACTAACCTAAGGACATCACACACATCCATGTCTGAGGCAGGATTCGAACTTGCGACCGTAGCAGCCGCACGGTTCCGGACTGAAGCTCCTAGAACCGTTCGGCCACAACAACCAGCTTAAAGCAACATTTGCAAATGTATTGAGGCATTGAACACTTTACCTAATTTGTATATGCATGCAAATGTTTCACAGTAGTGGCGGAAGACTGAGAGGTTTCTTATTTATACACTCCTGGAAATGGAAAAAAGAACACATTGACACCATACTTGCTCCAGACACTGCGAGAGGGCTGTACAAGCAATGATCACACGCACGGCACAGCGGACACACCAGGAACCGCGGTGATGGCCGTCGAATGGCGTTAGCTGCGCAGCATTTGTGCACCGCCGCCGTCAGTGTCAGCCAGTTTGCCGTGGCATACGGAGCTCCATCGCAGTCTTTAACACTGGTAGCATGCCGCGACAGCGTGGACGTGAACCGTATGTGCAGTTGACGGACTTTGAGCGAGGGCGTATAGTGGGCATGCGGGAGGCTGGGTGGACGTACCGCCGAATTGCTCAACACGTGGGGCGTGAGGTCTCCACAGTACATCGATGTTGTCGCCAGTGGTCGGCGGAAGGTGCACGTGCCCGTCGACCTGGGACCGGACCGCAGCGACGCACGGATGCACGCCAAGACCGTAGGATCCTACGCAGTGCCGTAGGGGACCGCACCGCCACTTCCCAGCAAATTAGGGACACTATTGCTCCTGGGGTATCGGCGAGGACCATTCGCAACCGTCTCCATGAAGCTGGGCTACGGTCCCGCACACCGTTAGGCCGTCTTCCGCTCACGCCCCAACATCGTGCAGCCCACCTCCAGTGGTGTCGCGACAGGCGTGAATGGAGGGACGAATGGAGACGTGTCGTCTTCAGCGATGAGAGTCGCTTCTGCCTTGGTGCCAATGATGGTCGTATGCGTGTTTGGCGCCGTGCAGGTGAGCGCCACAATCAGGACTGCATACGACCGAGGCACACAGGGCCAACACCCGGCATCATGGTGTGGGGAGCGATCTCCTACACTGGCCGTACACCACTGGTGATCGTCGAGGGGACACTGAATAGTGCACGGTACATCCAAACCGTCATCGAACCCATCGTTCTACCATTCCTAGACCGGCAAGGGAACTTGCTGTTCCAACAGGACAATGCACGTCCGCATGTATCCCGTGCCACCCCACGTGCTCTCGAAGGTGTAAGTCAACTACCCTGGCCAGCAAGATCTCCGGATCTGTCCCCCATTGAGCATGTTTGGGACTGGATGAAGCGTCGTCTCACGCGGTCTGCACGTCCAGCACGAACGCTGGTCCAACTGAGGCGCCAGGTGGAAATGGCATGGCAAGCCGTTCCACAGGACTACATCCAGCATCTCTACGATCGTCTCCATGGGAGAATAGCAGCCTGCATTGCTGCGAAAGGTGGATATACACTGTACTAGTGCCGACATTGTGCATGCTCTGTTGCCTGTGTCTATGTGCCTGTGGTTCTGTCAGTGTGATCATGTGATGTATCTGACCCCAGGAATGTGTCAATAAAGTTTCCCCTTCCTGGGACAATGAATTCACGGTGTTCTTATTTCAATTTCCAGGAGTGTATAAATGATATGCCTTCTAGTATTACAGGTGATTCAAAAATATTCCTTTTTGCTGATGACACCAGCTTGTTAGTGAAGGATCTTGTGTGTAATGTTGAAACAGTATCAAATAATGTAGTTCATGAAATAAGTTCGTGGCTTGTGGAAAATAATTTGATGCTAAATCACAGTAAGACTCAGTTTTTACAGTTTCTAACTCACAATTCAACAAGAACCTATATTTTGATCAGACAGAATGGGTGTATTATAAGCGAGACGGAACAGTTCAAGCTCCTAGGCGTTCGGATAGATAGTAAGCTGTTGTGGAAAGTCCATGTTCAGGATCTTGTTCAGAAACTAAATGCTGCTTTATTTACCATTAGAACAGTATCTGAAATAAGTGACAGTTCAACGCGAAAAGTAGTCTACTTCGCATATTTTCATATGCTTATGTCGTATGGTATTATTTTTTGGGGTAATTCTTCTGATTCAAAAAGGGTATTTTTGGCTCAAAAACGGGCTGTTCGAGCTATATGCGGTGTAAGTTCGAGAACCTCTTGTCGACCCCTATTCAATAGTCAGGGAATTCTGACATTGCCCTCACAGTATATATTTTCTTTAATGTCGTTTGTTGTTAGCAATATTAGCTTCTTCCCAAGCGTTAGCAGCTTTCACTCAGTTAATACTAGGCAGAAATCAAATCTGCATGTGGAATGCACTTCCTTGACTCTTGTGCAGAAAGGAGTGAAGTATTCTGTTGCATCCATTTTCAATAAGCTACCACAAGAACTCAAAAATCTTAGCAGTAGCCCAAACACTCTTAAGTCTAAACTGAAGAGTTTCCTCACAGCTCACTCCTTCTATTCTGTCGAGGAGCTCCTGGAAGAGCTGAAAAATTAAGCAAATTTCAGTGTTACATTGTTGATTTTCTTTATTTAAACTTACGACTTATCACCTGAATATGTTTCTTATATCTCATTTTATCTGTTTCTACTATCGTGTTACAATTTCATGTGTTGACTCGTTCCATGACCATGGAAACTTCTCCTTAATTTGGTCCCATGGAACAATAAATAAAATAAATAAACAAGTGTGCTGCAATCTTTTTTTAGTCAGTGGCAGTATTCATCACAAAACTGAGGCAAACTACTGTGCAACGATCCGTTTGAAAGCGCACTTAGAGACATATTCAGTTGTATTTAGTAACTCCTGAAGCAGCTTGTGCTCAAAGATAAGGGTATTTCCTGCAAAAGTGGGCGAAGTGTCTCAGGAGTAGTTTCACAAGTGTGTTGCGAGCCTTTCTTTTAGAGCCTGTGTTCAAGTGTGGCAGTAGAGTATTCCTTGGAATAAAACGTGTAATTGTTTAAATATTCTCATGTAATCTGCAAAGCTCTCTCTTTGTGCAGTGGTACATTTAATTCCTGTGACATCTTCAAGTTTTGTATGTGACAATTTTCCACAACACCAGATAAGTCTCAAAGCAGATCGTGAAATGCAACACTAGAAACTGTACTAGGAAGGCTGAGGCAGTTTAGAGCCCATGGTGGAATCCATTCTCAGACAGGAATTTGCCTTGGAAGGAAGGCATATCGCGTGTGTCGGTATTCCACATGAGTTTTCTGGATAAACGCTGCTTTGTTTGCGGTTCGATCCGAGCACAACTGACAGTGCTTGCAGACCCAGCAGTGGGATGCTATAGGAGGAGAAATAGAGAACACTTCTTTTGACAGGAATTTACCAGGTGCTTTTGTTTGGAGATTAGCATGACATCATGTCTGTCGGCCACGGGGCTGGAGCAGACACAGGCACATGTCGCGCCCACTGTCGATACGTCGCTTTGTATGGGCCACCAGTGCACCCAGTGCACCCTGACTCTAGGCACCCTGCGTGGGTGGCGTTCTGTGCGAGCCAGTGGACGGTGCATGTTTCGCGATCGAAAGATTTTTAACAGTATAATTATGTGTAACGGTTGTTTCATGATAGTGTTCCTTGCATGATCGCAATAAAAAAAAGCAATCGATTTAATTACTTCTTTTCGACGTATTTTAGAAGAGCTGCGTCTCCCCTAACAGTAGAGAATGATGAACACGAGAAATGCAACACCTGCAAACTGAATTTCTTATAGATAAACAATATACCCTCTGGTATGTAATTGAATTTCCTGTTGTGAGATCCTACCTCTCCAGCACAGAGCCGCCAATTTCCAGGTAGAGGAGGCAGAGAGGGGAGGGGAGGGTTGGGGTTTACCAGAGAAGGAGGCATTAATTAATTGATATAATTGAGTAGTTAATCAAACTGATAGAGTGAGAGGGGGCTATTTGAATAACTCAAGCCTGAAAGTGTACCTCTATCAGTGAGGGTTGGGGGGTGTTGGAGGTTTCCTGATGGGTTGGAAGAAGGAGATGGATGGGTGGGAAAGGTTTGTCAGAAGGACAGGTTATCTGCAGGTGGTCTTAGTCCTCATAGCAGAACAATAGGTTAAGGACCTGTCAATCAAAAGAGAACAATAGGTTTCCTCTGAATGTATACTTTCTCCTGATGTAGGCAACCTGCACTAACAAATTGCGCTGAAATCGGCCTTTCGCTACTACTGACCTATAAAGCTGTTGTTTGGGACCTAATGTGTTGAAAACACTGTCCTTTCTTGCAGGGAATTGCTGCCTGACCCTTAGTTTAAGTGTTCTACAGTCATGAGGAATAAACTCAGAAACAAGAAGAACAGATTTTATTGATTCCAACATGTACAGCTACTCTCCACATTGTAACCCTACGATAACTTAACTGAAGTGTTAGCGTCCTCACAGAATTGTAATTTGAATCAGAAAGAAAGCTAGAAAACCTCGCAGCACACTGTCAGGGAGAAGTTGAATAGAACAACAACAGAATAAATTTAAATCTAAGAGTAATGTGCACATGCAGAGATGAATCACATATGCAGTGCAGCACTCCTGGAAGCCAGGTGCAGAACTACTGGATGGCGATGCACTTGCTATGCACACATGACACTCTACTGTCACTGCACAACACTCTGAGAAAATACATGGAGGCTGATGCATAGGGCGCTACATCATCGCCTCCCTGTCGGAAGCGGAGCGTTGGTATGGAGAAGACTCGCCAGGAAGTGGACTTGGTGGCCAGAGCAGCTCGTCGTCTCCGGAGGAGGTATCGCTACAGTTGGTGGATGCTGCACTGTATGAGGCGGCAGACACATCATTGAGTGACAATGGGAGGGGTATCGTCGTCTACGCTGGGGCATTAGCAGCAGCGTCTCTGGGGAACCTTGTATGGGCTGGAATACGGGGTATGAAACGGAACTTTAACATCATCTGCACAGAGCATCACAATTTTACAATGTTCAAGATCTTGGTGTGTGAAAGAGTGCAGTGTACCATGTCACGAAACCTTTGGCAGTTGGATATTGGACACACACTGTCTTAAACTCGATACTAATTGCGCTGCTAACACATTGATGTTTGACGTGAAAGTTGTCCGTAAGTCGAGTAATATCACGGAAAGTGCCAATGTGCAAGATTCGTCATGGCACATTAATGCTGGCTTCAGACAGTGGTGCCAGGGCTCGATCATCCTATTGCTGGACAGGTGGTAACTTGTGGACTTGAGATGGATGTATCCACAAAACTTGGCCAGCTGAGTGAACAGTCTAAGTCAAACCCGCATCCACAATCAGTTATGATATGCAATGGTCACCCATATCTCACCAATCACGCCAATGCAAAAGCAGAAGCTAATGTCTCAGTTGTGATATTATCTGTCAGTACTGCTTCAGATCAGCAGGTATGAGAATCAGTCATGGTCAACAAACACCGCCGTCCATCTGATGCAGGAAGTGCGCTAACGGTGACCAAATGCGCATAGGCGAAACGTTTGGTGGTATCTGGAAAATCGCCCATTGGAGTACGTTCATGTGAGAAATGCTGCATCATTTTCACTTGAGACAGTATCTGACCCACTCGCACAGTCTTTCTGCGTGTCTGGCCATACATAGCACTGAGACACCAGTTGTGTCATTGGTTGCACACCTGGATGGCACAACTCCCATATTGTGCTGAAAGCTTGCCTTCTGCCTGGTGGTGGGAAAGGACGAGATCGACCGCATGCCTCATTGCAGCACAAACATGTATTTTCTCCTGGTACGTTCATGAGCTGCAAATTCAGTGCTGAAACAGGGTCATTAACGTATATACTGAGCTCTTTATCTTCCTGTTGTGCCTGTGCAAGTGCGAAAAATTCTATTGAACTCAAGATATTGCTAACCCTCAACAAAAAGTGTGTAACGACATTGCTAATTTTGGATGTGTTTCTAACGTCTGTCATGAAGTAGGCAACATATTCCAGATGATTAAATTGCCTGGAATAGCAGTTAACACTGTTCCTCCTGAATGCAAATGTCAAGGGCTTGTGGTCTGTAAAGATTCTAAACACCTACACTTCGACATGTGAACGAAATTTTCCAACTGCCTGGTACACAGCCACGAGTTAGTTCACAGTCGTATGTGCTGCATTTCCTTTGCGAAGGCGACAGTTTGTGGGAGTAATACACCAGTGGTGGCCAGAAGTTGTCATCCACTGTTGGAGTGCTTCGCCAATGGCTGTCTGACTTGCATCCACGGCAATAACTAGTGGTGCATCAATCTTCAAGTGCGCTAAAAGCATTGCCTCACCTGTGCTCTTCCTTGGAGCCACGAACACGGCACACATATTATCTGTCCAATGCACAAAGCATTTTCTGTTAACATTAGGACCTGACAAAGCTGCCCTCAAAGGTTTTGTAACTCTGCGGCATGTGCAAGGTGTCGTCTGTAGAAATTAAAAATACTCAAGAAATGTGGTAATTCTTTGAGTGTAGCTGGCTTGGGCAGCTGCAGTAATGCTTCTATCTTTTCAGTCAGAGGAAGGGACCCCACAACTGAAATCTTACGACCAAGAAACGTCACTTCTGGCTGCCCAAAAACACACTTGGCTACGTTCAGTACGACTCTGTACCGTTCTAGTCGTCCGAATACCTCATGCAGGTGTTGATGAGATTGTTCCAGATTGGCGGAGCACACCAGGAAATTGTCGACGTATGCAAAGCAGAATGGCAGTCCTTGAAGAACAAAATCTATGAATCTCTGCCACGTTTGAACTGTGTTACATAAGCTGAAAGTCATAAACATACTGTTGTATAAACCAAAACGTGATTATGGTGGTCTTTAGTATGTCTTCTGTGGCTACAGATATCTGGGTGTAAGCTTCTGCACAGTCCAAGATGGTGAAAATGGTGGCCCCATGAAGTCCTTTACAGCAGTACAGGGTATATGTCATGAACTGTTTGAGAGTTGAGTGCACAATAGTCACTGCATGGGCTCCAGGCTCCACCTTTCTTTGGCATCAAGTGCAGTGTCAAAGACCATAGGTTTATAGATGCCCGTATTGTGCCTTCCTGTAACATTGAAGCAAATTTGGCCTTTGCAATTGCCAAAAGAACTGGAGCCAATCGTCTAGGCCTCTACACCACATGGGGTCTGTCTGCTGTTTTAATATGGTGCACTGTATCATGTGGTATGCGTCTCAGGGCACCACGTGGCCTGTCAAATTCGGGAAGTCACACACTAATGCAGCGTACTCACCACCAGAAACCTGGATCAACTTGGCGCTGTGAACTGCTAAGCTGCGACGGAAGCCAGTGATGGTGAGGTCGTTGAAGCGATCAACTAAGTGGACATTTGCCACTTTGGGTAGTAACCTGTAGTGTACCAGGAAGTTTGCTCTGATGATGGACTCTGTTACGTCTGCGATGGTGAAATCCCATATGTACGGGCGGCGCAGTTCAAGTTTAAGCCCTAACCGTTGAGTGCCATATGTTGCAATTGGAGAGCTGTTAGCGGCCGTCAGGTGAAAAGTGACTGGCGGCCAACAATGATATATAGAGATTCGAGGCAATACACTCTGGTTTGAGCTTGTGTCTACCAGGAATTTTATGCCAGAATCTCAGTTGGTTACAAATAAGTACTTGGAGGATGTTTGGAAATCAGTTGCGCCTATTACTGACTGCCGGCATCATTTGGGAATGAATGAGGTGGTGAACGCTTCTTCACCTATTCACCAAACTGGCGGCGATATGTGTGTCCCGGGATTGAGTCTCCTAACAGAAGTACAAGGTATCTGCCAGGAACTGTTCGAGAATGTCACCGGTATTGTCCTCTGCTGTTTCCAGCACCATTGCGTAATAATAGTGCGCTGACTTGGGAGCACAACATTTCCAATTTTGCCACAAGCGAGTCATGGTCTGCCGGCACTACCGTTGACACAGTAGTTGCACAGTTATCCAGCGCCACGACTGTACTGACCTGTATGGGGGCAACTGCATTTCGAATGCAGTCAGCTAGCCCCTCAATGGCGTCCAGCGTCATGTTCATCTGTCAGACGACGATTGCCTTGATCTGTGGTGGCAAGGGTGCACTCCATAATGCGTTTAACAAGTTATCTGGTATCGTGCCTGTGTCAACTTTACTGTGCAAATAACGCAGGCACTGCGGTGGCTTCCTGTCGCCAATCTCTTCCTGTGTCAGCACTTGCATAATCGGATATTCTTGGGAGGCATCCACACGTCTTGGATATCAATTCTGTTTTGAGATTAATGTGTGATTACGTCTTGGGTGACGTGTAAAGACGTCTTGCAACTCGGCTGTGAATCTGTGATCCAGTTGACTTACCATAAGGACAAACTTAGTCACACAGATGTTACTTCCATGTAGCATCTTCTAGCTTCCAAACTTTACAGAAGCTCTTCTGCAGACCTTGAAGAACTAGCACTCCTGAAAGAAAGGATATCAGCGCACACTCCGCTGCAGAGTGAAAATCTCATTCTGGAAACATCCCCCAGGCTGTGGCAAAGCTATGTCTCCACAATATCCTTTCTTTCAGGAGTGCTAGTTCTGCAAGGTTCGCAGGAGAGCTTTTGTAAAGTTTGGAAGGTAGGAGACGAGGTAATGGCAGAAGTAAAGCTGTGAGGACGGGGCGTGAGTCGTGCTTGGGTAGCTCAGTTGGTAGAGCACTTGCCCACGAAAGGCAAAGGTCCCGAGTTCGAGTCTCGGTCCGGCACACAGTTTTAATCTGCCAGGAACTTTCAGAGTCAATGTTCCTTTAAGCGAAATTGAAACTACTATTTCCATGTTTCCCACTGATCGTTTCTTGTCAGATTGCAAATGGCTGTATGACTGCTGTCATAATTCAACTAATGCGTAATGTCGCCCATACTCCACACATCTTGCCGCTGCTTGAATATCCTTGGTAAACCGAAAGATAGTCCAGCGAATGCAGCCTGAAGCGTTCTGGCCCAGGCCCATAAACCTGTTGCAATGAACTATTGATACAGTTGTAACAGGAGATAAACATGGTGCTTTATTATACTTTTAATAATTGTGCACTTTATGTAGCAACATGGTCAGACAACAAGAAGCAGTTCGACAAGGCATAAACAAAAAAGAAGAGTGCATGTCTCCCAGGAAGTTTCAAATCAGCGCGCACTCCACTGCAGAGCGAAAATTCATTCTAAAAGCAATACTCAGTTTTAGAGCAGAGAAGTTTCCATAGTGTTCGACAGAACACAAAAATAGGTGCCACATTACGAGGGAGAAAATCTCATCATCGTTCGATTTATTTACTTAAATTAGGACTTCTTTACTCCGACTCCATTGCTGAGTGGTCATTGTAGCTAGCTGTATGGTGTCCTCATCATCGTCGACGCGCAAGTCGCCAAATAAAAAAGACGCACTACACGGGCGAACAACTCCAGATACGGTGTCTCGGTCAAAAATACTATAAGGTCATTTCATTTCACTACTTTTTTGATTTATTTGTAATTTTTATCATCAGCAGTGGCCCGTTTGAACAAACAACGTTAATTTTTGTTTGAGAGATGTATGCACTGTTGACGATATTTTAATTGACGTATTAAACACACTTAAAGGTTTGGCTAATATAATACCTATATAATACCTATTTTCTCGATTTCTACTGTACCTCATGGAACAACAATGTGGAAATGTATGAGTAAAGCATAAGTGAAATAAAACAGAATCAGTTTTCTTATCAGCCTGTTACTTTCTGTTTCAGAGGAGGGTTTGAAAATGATATAGCAGAACTTGGTTTGAAAGAATTCTTCTCCAATTATTTAGAACACCAGCTTAATAGATTCATGTGTTTCAGAAAGAATTTTTTCCTGAATTCTAGTGACAGTTCATGGCCGCCATGTTGTAACTAGGTGAGAAACAAAATCTGAGGATCTTTGGCAGGCACACTCAGACAGTTGTTCAACAAACAGCCTCTGAAGGAGAAATCTAGTACCAGACGAGCAGATAGAAGAAGTGGACAGTGTTAAGTTCTTGGTATTACAGCTTGATAATAAATTCAACTGGGAGGAGCACACCACAGAACTGCTTGAGCGTCTTAATGAATCTCTATTTGCAATGTGAATTGTGTCAGACATAGGGGATATAAAAATGAAAAAGCTGGCATACTATGCTTACTTTCATTCCATAATGTCATATGGGACTATTTTTTGGGGCAATTCATCAAGCCAAGCTGACGTTTTCTGGGCACAAAAACGTGCACTAAGAGTTATATGTGGTGTGAACTCAAGAATATCCTGCAGAAGCCTGTTTAGGGAACTAGGGATATTAACTACTGCTTCGAAATATATTTATTCCTGAATGAAATTTGTCATTAAAAATATATCACTTATTCAAACCAACAGCTCAATTCATGGAATCAATACTAGAAATAAGAATAATTTTCACAAGGATTTAAAGTTACTTACTCTCGTACAAAAAGGTGTGCATTATTCAGGAATACACATTTTCAATAACTTGCCAGCAGCCATAAAAAGCTTAACAACCAATGAAATTCAGTTTAAGAGAAGCCTAAAGGATTTATTGGTGACCAACTCCTTCTACTCCATTGATGAATTTCTCAGTACAACCACCTGATTTGTGTATCTACTGGCCATTAAAATTGCTACACCACGAAGATGACGTGCTACAGAGGCGAAATTTAACCGACAGGAAGAAGATGCTGTGATATGCAAATGATTAGCTTTTCAGAGCACTCACACAAGGCTGGCGCTGGTGGCGACATCTACAACGTGCTGACATGAGGAAAGTTTCCAACCAATTTCCAGCAGTTGACCGGCGTTGCCTGGTGAAACGTTGTTGTGATGCCTCGTGTAAGGAGGAGAAATGCATACCATCACGTTTCCGACTTTAAAAAAGGTCGGATTGTAGCCTATCACGATTGTGGTTTATCGTATCGCGACATTGCTGCTCGCGTTGGTCGAGATCCAATGATTGTTAGCAGAATATGGAATTGGTGGGTTTAGGAGGGTAATACGAAATGCCGTGTTGGATCCCAACGGCCTCGTATCACTAGCAGTCGAGATGACAGGCATCTTATCCACATGGCTGTAACGGATCGTGTAGCAACGTCTCGATCCCTGAGTCAACAGATGGGGACGTTTGCAAGACAACAACCACCTGCACGAACAGTTGGACGACGTTCGCAGCAGCATGGACTATCAGCTCAGAGACCATAGCTGCAGTTACCCTTGACGCTGCATCACAGACAGACTCAACGACGAACCTGGATGTACGAATGGCAAAACGTCATTTTTTTGGATGAATCCAGCTTCTGTTTACAGCATCATGATGGTCACATCCGTGTTTGGCGACATCACGTTGAACACAGATTGTAAGCGTGTATTCGTCACCACCATACTGGCGTATCACCTGGAGTGATGGTATGGTGTGCCATTGGTTACACATCTCGGTCACCTCTTGTTCGCATTGACGGCACTTTGAACAGTGGACGTTACATTTCAGATGTGTTACGACCCGTGGCTCTACCCTTCATTCGATCCCTGCGAAACCCTACATTTCAGCAGGATAATGCACGACCGCATGTTGCAGTTCCTGTACGAGCCTTTCTGGATACAGAAAATGTTCGACTGCTGCCCTGGCCAGATCTCTTACCAATTGAAAACGTCTAGTCAATGGTGACCGAGCAACTGGCTCGGCACAATACGCCAGTCACTACTCTTGATGAACTGTGGTATCGTGTTGAAGCTGCATGGGCAGCTGTACCTGTACACGCCATCCAAGATCTGTTTGACTCAATGCCCAGGCGTATTACGGCCGTTATTACGGCCAGAGGTGGTTGTTGTGGGTACTGATTTCTCAGGATCTATGCACCCAAATTGTGTGAAAATGTAATCACATGTCAGTTCTAGTATAATATATTTTTTCATTGAATACCTGTTTATCATCTGCATTTCTTCTTGGTGTAGCAATTTATATATTTCATATCAGTGCACACTCCGCTGCAGAGTGAAAATCTCATTCTGGAAACATCCCCCAGGCTGTGGCTAAGCCATGTCTCTGCAATATTAAAGTGGTATTGCAGGTTATAGTTCCTTTTTAGTGCTGTTGTATCAAAATGGAGTCCTGTCACAGTCGCCAATTATAAAATCACTCAGCTACCTTCGCTCACTGTTATTTATTTATATTTTGCCTACACTGAGCCGTTTATACTGATACGTTTTCCACACAACCTTGTGTTGTGGGTTTATATATATATATATATATATATATATATGAGTGATAGTCTGTATGTGTGTTCTGTTGTAGTGAATACATACACTGTTGGTCGGACACAGGGCTGCTTTGATGTTATGGCGATCTGCTCCAGCTGCTGCAGACACTGTATTGAAACTGAAGGTGTTAATCAAAGTTGCGGAGAAATATTTGTCTGGGCTCCGTTGCATTGCAATCTGATTTGCCTTCAGTTCTTAGAAACACTAGTGGCAAAAAAAAAGAAAGATCCATGAAATCACTTCTTTTCTGAAGAAAGCATCAAATTATTTAATGAGAACTGAATGTTCCTGTCGGGATTGGTCTCTAGCTGGTATTCATTAATAGATCACACTTGAGTATACGTCGTTTGTGGAAATAACACGTACCTTTATGAAATGAACGAAGTTTTATTGACTTGAAATTCTTCTCGCACATGAATGAGCGATTCTCTAGCATATATTCATATGTATATACAAATTTCCTTCAAAATCTCGCAATGGCGTTGATTTCTACTACACAATAAAGAACAGTCTCCTCTCTCATGAAATTAAAGTTTAACAAGAACAAAAGCTTACTATCTAAGAATAAATGTCTAAGCGCACTACGCCACAGAGTAAAAAAGAATATATATATATCTCTCTCTCTCTCTCGTTCTGTCACAATCTTATTACATGATACATCGTATATATCTTAGTTTTTGATTGCGATTTCTGGAATCTATTACTTTGCAAGATTACAAGAAGACTTCAGTTAGCAGACACGCACTTTACTGCTAGACAACGAGGCCTACTCATAAAAATTTAAATGAAAAATGTTGTGATCTAAATGACTTATTACGAATTAAAAATATGGATTTTCGTGCCACTTTCTCCCGTATTCAAAGTGCCCTGCCAGGCCACTATGAGCACTGTTGCCGTTCTCTTGAACTTCAGTTTTGGTATTCTGCGCGGTATGCACGAGATGACGTTTTGTTGACGTACGATATGTTGTATAGTGGATCAGCGATAATTCTGTCAGAGATCACTTATATTTGCTCATGTGACATGCACAATTGTGTATTTAGTATTTTGATTAGCAAGAGCGCAGTGACTTCGCTGTGTGTCAGCGCAGTCGCCTCATCCGCAATTGCTGTCAAGGCTTAGCGAAAGTGTTGTTTACATTCTTCGTTTATTAAGTTTGATAACATAATGGCTGTGTATCATGGTGATACAAGAACCGATTGGCCTATGCTGTTTGCTGAATTAAAACAGTACCATGACGAAGCGTATCGTGTGATTGACACTGCTATAAAACTGGAAGAGGAAAGAAAAAACAGAGAGGTAATTATAGGACAGGAAGATAATGCAACGTATAGAGAGTACGATGAGTTTGACAGTATGATGCCGAAAAGCGAAGTTCTTTATTGTGAAACTCGCAGTTTGTTAACACTTCAAATGATAATGTTAACAGACACGTAAGTTTTTAAACAGAACCGATCGTTGTTGGATAAAAATTATAAATTTATAATGCGCTAAACTAGGGCAATGGCTTTGCTGCTGCAGATCAGGAACATGCCGATACCACCATTCTGCTTTGACCCATGACATTATGAAAGAAGGACCATCCTAATTCAGTATGGGTAAAGTACGTGTCATAACATGAATTGCAGTTATTCTCCTAATATCAAATTTGTTGTCCTTTACAACCGACGTTGTGTGTTGCCAGGTTCAGTCCAGCACACTACAGCGAAGAAGTCAATGGAATGTTTATGAGATACTCATTGCTTCATTATTTTGGTCAGAGACCATAATTCATTGACACCATTGGGTACCCACATGAGCCATATTCGGAGTGCTCTCATTGAACGTTAGTTCAGTTGATTAGATGTGATACTGGTCAGGCAAAATGTCAATTTTTATGTCTTGCAGTTTGTTATAACTGGTACATAAAATAAAAGTTCTTGCTTTATGATACAGCGTAGTCTTCTCTGAAATAACTAAGTGGTTCTGTGTGTGTGCTGGTGTTATCTGTTATAAATAATTATGTTACATGTTAGGCCTATGTGCAGTTTGCCAAGTGGTGCTAAAGCAGTGCACCATTGGATTCCAGGTGCACTTCAGGTCAGACACTGGCAACAGTGAATGAGCTGCCAGTGTGGACAATACATGTACTTGTCTGCTGTGGCCAGCATTAAATGGGCAACCAGTAGTGTGTGTACATGAACACTGCAACTGAACTGGTGTTTGTTTACAACAGCAGACATGTTTACATGTCACATTGAGAGCTGTGATTTGTCGGCCTAAGTTCTAAGGCATGAAGTGTCAGTTTGTTTACAACAGCAGACTGTTTACATGTCACATTGAGAGCTTTGATTTGTGGGCCTAAGTTCTAAGGCATGAAGTGTCAAATAACAAGCAATTTTAATTAGACAATGCTTCTCCCATGTTGTGCATTAGAGCAACAAGGAAATTACGGTATGAGAGCTCACAGTAGCAGTGACAAAATCATGGGGGTAATTTCAATGAAGCTTCAGATGTTCTGTTATCATGCTTATTTCCAATTGTAATTTAGAGGTGGGAGTCTGTTAAACATAGACATTGAATGTTTTGTGAAATGCCTGTAACATGTACCACAGGAACATTACTTATGAACTGGCAATGACCTCCAATGTTTTCCAGTGTCGCCATGCCTAAATCCAGTGTGATGCTTCTAAATGCATTTTCCATAGAAATTGAAGAGTAGAGTTATTAATATCTTTTTGCAATGAATGCTTTACATATGGGCGCGTAGAATTACTCGGAACATTATTCCATGTGCCATAAATTCATGTAACTATGCAAAATAAAAAATTTAAAAAAGTTTGTGCAGTGGCACTCAGATGGAAACATGTTGAACTCGTGCATCTATAAAAGTGTATAATGTGTGATTGTGTGCTGATTTGATTGTATTCCACTTGATCAAGTGGACAGTTTTTATGGATAATAAAATAAGGAATCGTGTTTGGGTTCAGAAAATGGAAGAGTACTTGCATAATTCTTTCATCCTTAATACCTCCCTATGTATCTGCGGCCATAATTGACTCTAAATTGCCTGACCTATTCATTCTTGTTTCTATTCCTTTTTTTTCACTGCTGTGAAATGCTTGTTTCTTCCTCAAATATAGCTAACCCACAGTTGTGTAGTTTTAACAGATATTGTAATGGCTGCTCACATATGGGACTGCTTCCACGCACTCTCAACCAAAACGCACTGTACTGCTGAGAATCCCGTGTGTATGTGCGTGCGTGCGCACATGTGAAATGATTTATTGCTTTCATTATTTTGTACATTTTTTTAACATCCTAGAGATTTTAGCGTAACTAGTCTAACTGAAGGTCTAAACTTCTTAACTACTGCAGATATTGGACTTGGATCAACCATACTGAAGATTTACTACAGTTGAACTTGGTATATCAATTTACGCCACTGAACATATGAAACACTGCAACCTCTCAGAAAAAGACAACCTGTAATATAATTTTACTGTCATTTGTTGCTAAATTTTCGTATTGGAACACCCTGAAGTCTTGATTGTGACAGAGTGATCTGTTACGCAGCCCGAGGTCTAGGTTAGGTGGCAAGGAGTGACTTGGCGCAGCCAGTGAATGTTTAAATCTGCGTCATATTGAAAAATGAAAGACAAAAGACTCACACACACAATAATTAGCCATATGTACCATCTTTCCTTCTGCTGGGTGCAAATCTTTGCTCACATTGTCCTCTTGCTGCGCACCTCATCCTTCTGTATTCCCCACCCTTCAATGTTTAGTCTTAACCCTTGCAATCCCAAGGGGAGGGGTACTTTATGCCCACTGTTTGAAAATATTGTAATCTAGTCTGTTTTTTCTTATATTAAAACTGAAAAATGTTGTTTTTAATGAACTGTTGTTTTAAATTTTTGGCTTAAAACAACCCAAAAATTTAAGTTGCGATAGTAGTGTCACATTCTTCAGTAATGTCATATTCACTATTTTCAGGTGCAGGAGCTTCCTTACCCATCAATATTTCTTTAAAATTTATGTTGTTAGTAAAATCCGACAACAATTACTTCATTAAATTTTTTTAGGGTGAGTGTGAAGTACACCCCCTCCCCCCCCCCCCCCCCAAATTGGTAATCTGCATTATGGATATTGCATTGGTATTGCGAGGGCTAAAGTCTTCTGTTAATGTTCCAAACACCTTTATGCACAGTTTAGCTTTAACATTTTCAGTTATGTGCTGAAATTGAAATGAAATGATCGTAAGGCATTGTTGGCCAGGAGGCCCCATCCGGGAAGTTCGGCCGCTGTATTACAAGTTCTTTTTAGTTGACGCCACTTTGGCGACTTGAGCATGTCAGTGATGATGAAAAGATGATGAAGAATACACAACACCCAGTCAGTTATGCTACTGCACCGTCAGAGGTGACATTTACTCTATTTATGCACCTGTGTGTCATTGTGTAATATCTTTTTGAGTGTTGTTCACCAGTAATGTATCTTCTTTGATTGTGATAACATTTTTTATCTTTTGAAAATAACTTTCCTCCACGAGATTCATATAATAAAATTTTGAACTCTTCCTTTTCAGTAATTTTCGGAGAACGTATACTAAATTATCCTTCCCTGTATTTACCCTTTCTTTTTTACTGAATGCCAGATCTTCAGTGGAACTGCTTTATCTTCTGATCTCTATGTATATAGCAGTTTTGGGTCTTTCCTTCAGTAGTGATATATCTGAACCGTCTCTGCAAATCATTTGTACTTACTTAGTTTGTTGTTGTTGTTGTTGTTGTTGTGGTCTTCAGTCCTGAGACTGGTTTGATGCTACTCTACCCTGTGCAAGCTTCTTCATCTCCCAGTACTTATGGCAACCTACGTCCTTCTGAATCTGCTTAGTGTACTCATCTCTTGGTCTCCCTCTATGATTTTTACCCTCCACACTGCCCTTCAATGCTAAATTTGTGATCCCTTGATGCCTCAGAACATGTCCTACTAACCGGTCCCTTCTTGTCAAGTTGTGCCACAAACTCCTCTTCTCCCCAATTCTATTCAATACCTCCTCATTAGTTACGTGATCTACCCATCTAATTTTCACCATTCTTCTGTAGCACCACATTTCGAAAGCTTCTATTCTCTTCTTGTCCAAACTAGTTATCGTCCATGTTTCACTTCCATACATGGCTACACGCCATACAAATACTTCCAGAAACAACTTCCTGACACTTAAATCTATACTCGATGTTAACAAATTTCTCTTCTTCAGAAACGCTTTTCTTGCCATTGCCAGTCTACATTTTATATCCTCTCTACTTCGACCATCATAAGTTGTTTTGCTCCCCAAATAGCAAAACTCCTTTACTACTTTAAGTGTCTCATTTCCTAATCTAATTCCCTCAGCATCACCCGACTTAATTCGACTACATTCCATTATCCTCGTTTTGCTTTTGTTGATGTTCATCTTATATCCTCCTTTCAAAACACTGTCCATTCCATTCAACTGCTCTTCCAAGTCCTTTGCTGTCTTTGACAGAATTACAATGTCATCAGCGAACCTCAACATTTTTATTTCTTCTCCATGGATTTTAGTACCTACTCCAAATTTTTCTTTTGTTTCCTTTGCTGCTTGCTCAATATACAGATTGAATAACATCGGGGAGAGGCTACAACCCTGTCTCACTCCCTTCCCAGCCACTGCTTCCCTTTCATGCCCCTCGACTCTTATAACTGCCATCTGGTTTCTGTACAAATTGTAAATAGCCTTTCGCTCCCTGTATTTTACCCCTGCCACCTTTAGAATTTGAAAGAGAGTATTCCAGTCAACATTGTCAAAAGCTTTCTCTAAGTCTACAAATGCTAGAAATGTAGGTTTGCCTTTCCTTAATCGTTCTTCTAAGATAAGTCATAAAGTCAGTATTGCCTCACGTGTTCCAATATTTCTACGGAATCCAAACTGATCTTCCCCAAGGTTGGCTTCTACTAGTTTTTCCATTTATCTGTAAAGAATTCGCGTTAGTATTTTGCAGCTGTGGCTTATTAAACTGATTGTTTGGTAATTTCACATCTGTCAACACCTGCTTTCTTTGGGATTGGAATTATTATATTCTTCTTGAAGTCTGAGGGTATTTCGCCTGTCTCATACATCTTGCTCACCAGATGGTAGAGTTTTGTCAGGACTGGCTCTCCCGAGGCCGTCAGTAGTTCTAATGGAATGTTGTCTACTCCCGGGGCCTTGTTTCGACTCAGGTCTTTCAGTGCTCTGTCAAACTCTTCATGCAGTATTGTATCTCCCATTTCATCTTCATATACATTCTCTTCCATTTCCAGAATATTGTCCTCAAGTACGTCACCCTTGTATAGACCCTCTGTATACTCCTTCCACCTTTCTGCTTTCCCTTCTTTGCTTAGAACTGGGTTTCCATCTGAGCTCTTGATATTCATACAAGTGGTTCCCTTTTCTCCAAAGGTCTCTTTAATTTTCCTGTAGGCAGTATCTATCTTACCCCTAGTGAGATAAGCCTCTACATCTTTACATTTGTCCTCTAGCCATCCCTGCTTAGCCATTTTGCACTTCCTGTCGATATCATTTTTGAGACGTTTGTATTCCTTTTTGCCTGCGTCATTCACTGCATTTTTATATTTTCTCCTTTCATCAATTAAATTCAATATTTCTTCTGTTACCCAAGGATTTCTACTAGCCCTAGTCTTTTTACCTACTTGATCCTCTGCTGCCTTCATTACTTCATCCCTCAGAGCTACCTATTCTTCTTCTACTGTATTTCTTTCCCCCATTTGTGACAACTGTTCCCTTATGCTCTTCCTGAAACTCTGTACAACCTCTGGTTTAATCAGTTTATCCAGGTCCCATCTCCTTAAATTCCCACCTATTTGCAGTTTCTTCAGTTTTAATCTACAGCTCATAACCAATAGATTGTGGTCAGAGTCCACATCTGCCCCTGGAAATGTCTTACAATTTAATACCTGGTTCCTAAATCTCTGTCTTACCATTATATAATCTATCTGATACCTTCTAGTATTTCCAGGATTCTTCCATGTATACAACCTTCTTTTATGATTCTTGAACCAAGTGTTAGCTATGATTAAGTTATGCTCTGTGCAAAATTCTACTAGACGGCTTCCTCTTTCATTTCTTTCCCCCAATCCATATTCACCTACTATATTTCCTTCTCCCTTTTCCTACTCTCGAATTCCAGTCACCCATGACTATTAAATTTTCTTCTCCCTACTTAGCTTATTCCAAAGAAAACATATTATCTAATTTACCTTTATAGATGAAATAAAACTTAATTCACTAGCATTATTTATAGATTGTAATGATAACATTTTTATTTGAACCATGCAATCACTAACATTTTATGTACCTTCACTATCTGTTTTCAATAAGCTTTCTACACCCTGACACTTGCATCTGTTGTACTCTCTATACTACAGCTGCTGCTTGATATGGTTGTGTGACCTCACTTTTAATGCACAACTTGTTGCCCCCTGTCTTTTGTAAAAGTCCTTACTGTGACTGCTCTACTGTGTTTTGTCTTCAGTCACTTTACTTTTGCTAGGAGACTGCTTCCACTTTTCTTTCTTCAATGCCATTATGGATAAATATGAAATTGGTCATGTGCACTACTTCTTGTACTCCAGTGATTATTTACAAGTATTTGCACTCTTTATTTTCGAGGTTAACAGTTTCACTGAAAAATATTTTCTGCCCTATATGTCAATGGGATCATCAGCATTTTTCCTACACAGTTGCCTTCTAATCAAATTTCAGAGGTGTATTGCTGTGGATTTCTTGTAACTCGTAATACAGTAATCAGTCCACAATATTACAATTCTGACGTTGCATAACATTTCTACCTCAAAGTCATATGCATGCAATGTCTGTTCAAAAATTCTGCAACTTTGTTCACAAAATTTTTCTACAGTTACCTCTTACTTATTGTGCATGGTCTCCTTCGAAATACTCTCCTCCTCAATTGCTATATCATTTCCAATGCCGTTTCCATTTTCGGAAGCAGTCTTCATACGCCTCTTGCTGGATTGTGTGAAGCTCCATCAGTGAATTTTCGTTTATCTTGTCTGTCATTACAAATATTCATCATTTCAGTGGGGTTTTCAGTCTTGGAAATCAGAAAAAGTCCGCAGAGGCCAGGTCTGAAGAGTACGAAGGAGGAGGCAGCACAGTGATTTCGTTTTTTGTGCAATAGTCATACACCAAAAGGTATGAATGTGTGGTTGTGTTATCATGATGCAGGGGCCATGAATTGTCTCATCAATTTCAGGTCATTTCCTTCTGACATTTTCTCGCAGGTGTTGCAACAAGTCATGATAGTACTATCGATTAACAGTTTGTCCCTGTGGCATGAATTCATGATGAACTAATCCTTCAAAGTCAAGGAAAACTATCGTCATGACTTTGACATTTGATCTGACCTGACCTGATAAACTTTCTTTGGTCAGGAGAACCGTTCTCGACACCTTGTGAAGATTGAACCTTGGGCTCAACATCGTAACCATAGACCCACATCTCATCACCAGTTACGACTCTCTTAAGGAGCATCTCGTTCTCATGTGCACAATCTGAAAGCTCTTCAGAGGCTGTTAGGTGAAGGTTTTCCTGGTCTTGACTTATGAGCCGTGGGTGAACGTGGCGGCAACACGGTGCATTCCAAGATGCATCAGGATTTCATGGCATGATCTGACTGAAATGTTACAATCTCTTGGGCAGGCTGTCTTCGATTGGCACGCACCATTTCTTTGACGTTTCTGACATGAGCTGCTTCGATAGATGTCGAAGGGCATCCTGAATGAGGGTCATCCTTAAATTCTCTTGGGCCATTTTTAAACCATGTGAATCATTTGTAACACTGAATACAACTTAAGCACTCATCACTGTAGGCTTCCTACTTCATTTGGTTTGTCTCTGTAAAGGTTTTCTTGAGATACACACAAAATTTAATGCATAAGCATTGTTTCTGTAGCTGTGTCATCTTGAAAACACAAACTGTGTGACACAATATTCTACTCAGTACAGCACTGAACAGTAACTAACAGACATGCAACTATGAAACTTCCGGCAGCTACACATTAAACACAGATGTGTGTAGGGATGCCAATCGCATTTCGCTCCAACATACCATTGGCACGAAATTATGAATGTTCCGGAATTTTTTGAACAGACCTCATACCTATTACTCATGGCACTGTATGCTGTGTGGTGGAGGGAATGTTGTATACCACTGATGTTTCTTTTTCTGTTTCACTCGCAAATAAAGTGAGGAAAAAATGACTATCTATATGCTTCCATACAAGCCCTAATTTCTTTTGTCTTATCCTTGTGGTCCTTACAGGAAATGTAAATTGGCAGCAGTAGAATTGTTCTGCATCAGCTTCAACTGCCGGTTCTCTAAATTTTGTTTCTGAAAAAGATCTTCATCCTCCCCCCAGGGATTCCCACTTGAGTTCTTGAAGAATCTCTGTAATACTTGCATGTTGGTTAAACCTACTGGTAACAAATCTAGCAGCCTGCTTCTGAATTGCTTCATTATCTTTTTGTAATCTGATGTGGTGGGGATCCCAAACACTTGAGCAGTACTCAAGAATCGGTTGCACTAGTTTTCTGTATATGACCTCATTTACAATTAAACCACACTTTTCTAAAATTGTGCTAATAAACCGAAGCTGACCATTCACATTCACTGCTACAGTCTTTCGATGCTTGTTCAATTTCCTGTTGCTTCTATTCCAAAGACTATAAATTCTAAGCAGCACATTTGCCAGCCAAGGGATGCCAATTGAAATGTGTCCTTTGTGTCATTATTTGTACTGTTGCAACAAACACTACTTTGCTGGACTGATGTTGCTGTGAATGTTTGCTAACTGAAATAATGTCCCACAGGTTTAGCTCTGGCTGCTCCCTCTCTGGCTTGCAACTCATTGAATCAACCACAAAAGCATTAAAAAAAAAGGACTGAACATTGATGAACATTATCAATATTATTGTTGAATTATAACAAACATTATCATCTCTACTGTCTCAAACTGTGCATAGAATCAAACTAATTTTAGTGTCCTGCATACCTAGCTAAGTACTGTCACTTACCTTCAGTGTAATCATTTGTGTAAGTTCAGTCAGAGAAGGTATTGCCATTTGTTTTATATGACAATGTGTTTGGCACACATTCACTGTGTCAGAACAATTGTTGTTTATTTACACATTTTTCCCCCTTGGTCTATCACACCATACATTGCTTATGATAATCAGCTAACTGTGTTTGATGCAGCCAACAAATGTCATGCTGCAAAAAATAATGTGGGAGAAAAACTAATCTCACTTAATAAAAGATACACTTTAACAAAGATAAATTGCAGTCTGACGAAAAGCTGAGCCTTTTCCATTAGAGATGCTACTTTCACATAACAATATGGTAGAGCCTGTGTGGAGTATGATACGAGTATTATGCAGAAACTGTGTCTCTGGTCTCATAGTGAAGAATGTGTGCTGTAGTGGGAGGAGGAGGCGGGAAAGGGGGGGGGGGGGGGGGGAGAGAGAGAGAGAGAGAGAGAGAGAGAGAGAGAGAGAGAGAGAGAGAGAGAGAGAGAGAGAGAGAGAGAGAGAGAGAGAGAGAGCAGGGGATGGGGGAAGAGAGGGAGGGTGCTTGTTTATTTGTTTGCTGGTGTGCGCGCGCGCGACCACCCCCCCCCCCCCCCCCCCCACACACACACACACACACACACACACACACACACACACACACACACAGCATCATCATTTTTTAAATTTTTCTATCCAATAGTCAGCAGAATTTGTTGTGGAAGAGGTTATATGAATTTTTCCTCTCTAATTGTTGCAGGCAGTTGAAAGGTATGAACAAGGTCTAATCTTAATAGATAGAGCACTAAGTATTCAGCTCGACTGTCCGCAGAATCCAGACTTTTCTTGGGAAAAAGCATGCATGATGATGCAAAAAATGAGGAAGACCAGGTTAGTGTGAAAACTCGTGTTTCACATAAATTGCTAATTATTTTTGTAATTGTTCATACATATGGATTAGTTTTTTATTTAATATTTGCTAGATAAGAATGATGACTTTGTGTTCTCTGATGTAAAAGTAGAATTTCCTTACTGAACATGAAGAAAAAAATGGATGGATTTTTCAAACTTTTCTACAGTTTTTGTTGCAATGCTGAATTTCACTGTCAAAGTCGAGGTTTTGATAACAAGTCAATGAAAAAATAGGGTAGTGAGCTCCAAAACTGGAAATTGAGGTCCAAGCTACTGAATTCCACTTGTAGATATTGTGGGTGTTCTTGTAGTTTATGGGATACCTTGAGATATTGAAGGGAGAATGCAAAACACACTGTGTTTAATTTAATATCATGAGTTCTTTCTTTTCGATCAGTTTACATTAGGTGTGTTTTTTCTATGTTGTGGACTGTTTAAGATGACTAGCCTCATCCTAAACTACAGGCGCCAGGGACTGCCATGCAGTAGAATGGTGAAATTTTATGTATCATAGCAAATGAACATTTTATCTTAACTGACCAGATGATGACAATAAAAGAAGCTCAGGTTCATGGTGTGGTCTGTGCCACTGATTTTTATGACTGTTGCAGAGAGTCAGTTGTTAGTGAGCACTTGCTACATATTAGTTTCTCTTGATAAATGGGCTCTGTCTGGGCTGAAAGGATATTTATTTCCGTGGACTTTTATGTGATGCAAATGAAAGTCATAGATCAGCTCTTGAACATTTCCAGTGCTTCATATGATTTATTAAATACACTGGCAGAAAAAAATCACAGCACTAAAAAATAATTAATGTGGAGTAATGAAATTTCAGGAATATATATGTCTAGGTAACATATGTAAGTGATTAACATTGCAAGATTACAGGTTAATGTAAGCATGAGATATGTCATTGCAAATATGAAATGCTGATATACAGGGTGCGGCAGTGAGACCTGCATTTATTATTAGTGCGCATAAGCATTGGAAGTAGTTGAGGAAGAGTAACGAAGGTCACAACTGCGTTCCACAACACAAAGCATTTCAGTAGCTATGGAGCAGTGGACTAAGCAACAACAGTCGTTTGCAAAGTGTTCTACAAAAGTGATAGTTTTCTAGTCACTCAGCATTGTTTCCAGGCGTGTTTTCAAATTAATTGTAATAGTTTGGTGCCTTCGGTTAACTCAATAAAAACTTGGGTCAAAAACTTTCAAAACGTTGGTGAAATAACGAGGAAAAGAGATTGCAGAGTGAAGACAATGCGTACTCCTGAGAATGTGGAATGTATAAGAATTGCTGTGGGCAGAAGCCCCTGGAGATTAGCACATAGACAGAGTGTTAAGCGTGGAATTTCTGACAGGACTGTCAGAAGGATTTCGAGGTCGGACTTACATCACCACCCACACAAAATCCAAGTGGTTAATGCTTCGAATAATGACGACTTCGTGGAGCGACTGCTTGCCGCCCCCCCCCCCCCCCCTTCCCGTTCACCTGACCTTACAGCTTGTGAATTTTTATTATGGGGTTACCTTAAGAGAAAAGTACGAAGAAAGACTTCGTAATGTTGGTGATCTCAAAGCAAGAATCCGGCTGGAAATCGAGAGAATTTCTCAGGGTATGCTCTGTCATGTGATGGACAGCTTCGTAAATCGCCTGCGAGAATGCCGTAATTGAGAAAGACACTATTTTGCTGATGTTATTTTCAAACAATGAAAAAAAAGTGTTGATGTTTCTTAAGTACTTTTTAATGTAGAATATGATTGTATGGTATCTGCATCTGTGTTTATTTTACACTCATTTAAAAATTCAGGTTTGACTTTCACACCCTGTATTAATAACCTGTGTAACTGCCAGAATGTTGAATGCAAGCATGTATGTGCTGTTTTGTACAGGTGCCAGATGTCAGTTTATGGGATGGATTTCCATGCCTGTTGCAGTTGGTCGGTCAATACTGGGAGGGTTAATGCTGTTTGTGGGTGACGCTGGAATTGTTGTTTGATGATATTCCATATGTGCTCGAATGGAGTCGGATCTGGTGATGAGCAGGCCAAGGCAATGCGTCAACACTCTGTACAGCATGTTACAACAGTGGTATGTGAGTGAGCATTATCCTGTTAGAAAACGTCCCCTGGAATGCTGTTCATAAAGGGCAGCTCAGCAGGTTGAATCACCAGATTGACATACAAATTTGCAGTCACTGTGCGTGGGATAACCACGAGAGTGCTCATGCTGCCGTATGAAATAGCAGCCCAGACCATAACTCCAGGTGCAGGTCCAGTGTGTCTAGCACACTGACTGGTTGGTTGCAGGCCCTCAACTGGCCTCCTCGTAATCAACACACAACCATCTCTGGCACTGAGGTGGACCCAGCTTTCATCAGAAAACACAACAGACCTCCACCTTACCCTTGAATGAGCTTTCGCATGACAGCACTGAAGTCACAAATTGGCAGTTGGTTTGGGGTCAGTGGATTGCATGTTACAAGATGTTGGGCTCAGAGCTGTCCTTGAAGTAATCGATTTGTAACAGTTCATTATGATACTGCGGTGCCAAATGCTACTCACATTGCTGCTATAGATGCAGTACAATGCACCAGAAGCATACATTGAATACCATAGTCTTCCCTCTTGGTAGCGCCACGTGACCTCACAATCTCTTGACCACCACTGCCAGCAGTCATGTATGGTGGCTACATTCCCATTAAGTCTCTGCAGTATTGCGGTAAGAACATTCAGTCACAGAGAGAACGTCCAGCTTCTTGTAGCCTTATTACGCAACCTCATTCAAACTCAGTGAGGTATTGATAATGGTATCTTTGTTGCCTTGAGCACACTCTTAATTGACATCAACTCACCAAGTCCAGTCTCAAAGGCAACTAACACTCATGACGATTACAGCACATGTATAAAGTAAACATGATTTGCATCCTTTCTAGCACACTCTTATGCGACTTATTACCATTTACATAAGCACAATGCTATACACAAATTATGTGCTGCATCTAAATATTTTATGAAATTTCAATAATCAGAATCGAAATTACTAAGATTTTTCTTAGAACTTTCTATTTGTTAATTTTACGAAGCTGTAATACGTGAGTCAACCATAAGCATTCTGGATTAGACATTATCATTTTACCCAAAATAGGATAGGGCTACATGAAATTTCAAAGTATTGCGCTCTTGCAAATGAAATAGCACAGTAATTTGTCATTTACAAGCAATTTAGTTATTTGAAACAGTGTTACATAAAGAATAATAACTGCAAAAGGAGTATACACAACCATAAATATAAGACAACATAATAAAAGGTGCATTGTATTGAGTAATACATCATAGACTGTGTATCACATAATACATCAATAGTTTTGCATCATGATCATAAGTAATGAGATGTATCATACACTCCAGTATTTGAGTTTCAACTTGTTACGTTACAATCCTCACCAAATGTGACCTGTAACTGAAAAAGTGTCACAATGGATGTGTCTTATTCAAATATCCTGGATAGGTTTGCCAAAAAAGGAGAGGTGATCATGAGAAAAAGTTTGAAAAACCAATTAAATGTTAACATTCTGAGAATCAGTGTGCTGAATGTCAGCACTAAGAATGTGGTAGAGAATCTAGTAACTCTGAAAATGAAAATATTAAGACATGCTCTAGATCTAGGAGGAGGCAGCAAAATGAAAAGAAAAGATAAGAATTTCTGGGCAGATGAAAATAGGAAACTATCAACAGCAACAGAAATTAGTGTGATATGAAAAGTTCTGTGTGGCATTTTTTTTTTTTTTAAATTTTTGTCCCGCTTTGTTGGTGGACTAATTTGGGTAGGTTAGTTTTCCTAATTAGGTACTTATTAGAGGTTTATTGAGGGGGAGAGGGTAGTACTCACCTTATAGCCAGAGGAAACCTCCAAAACCGTGGCCTGAGTTGGTGGTGTTATCACATTTCTTCTGCAGGTAATGGGTGCAAAACTCCCATCTCTCTCTCTCTCTCTCTCTCTCTCTGAGATACTTTTGGAGTTGTCAATTTTGCTGTTCCAATCCGACTATGTTCTTGGTCTTGACTGTTTAGTTTTTCACTCTTGTATGCTGTGCACATCCCTCTGATTGTGTTGCCTGCATCTACTGCTATGTCTGAGAAAATAATGACAACACCTGTCTCTCCTTAGTCTGAGAATGTATGACAACACACCTCTGCTATTGGCTTGTTTAATAAGCAATACTGTTCACTGACTGCCTGAATTGATAATATGCACATATATTGTAACAAAACAATAGTTATCAATTAAACATGGGCAATACTGCTTATGGTTGTCGAAAACTGTTGTATTTTTTTATTTGTTGCAATTTCATATCCAGGCAGAAATTCCAAATCCAAATATGTAGACAGGCATAAATACAGCTGTTAACTGTACACCATGTGAGTATGAGTGGTGGTGAATTCATGGAGTACACCAATAAAAACACATTTAGATAAAAGCCACAACACTAAAATATTTTTTCATGTTCACATATGAAAATGACCATTTTTAATTATTAACAATGTAGGAAAAGACATAGTGCTACTTACCATAAAGAAGACATGTCAAGATGCAGACAGGCACATTTAAAAGACACTCGCATAAAGATTTCAACCACAACCTTCATCAGTAAAACACAGATGCGCACGCGCTCGCGCGGCGCAGCGCGCGCGCGCGCACACACACACACACACACACACACACACACACACACACACACACACACACACAATGCATCTATCACGTGGGATGAAAGCAGCAATCTGGAGGGAATGGGGAAGGGATGGTAGTGTACAGGTGGGGAGGGAGACAAATGCTGTCTGGTGGGGTGCGCAGGGACTAGGCTGCCAACAGGTGCAGTGTCAGGAGGTTGTGGGCCAAGGAGGTGGGGAAAAAACGAGCAAAAAAGGAGGTCAGCAGGAAAAGACAGGTGGATGCATTGGCAGAGGGCTGCAAATAAACAGGGTGGGAGATGATAATGGGGAGATGATGGATAGGCCAGAGGGGGTGGAAACTGTTGGGTGGAGGGTGTGAGGACAGTATGTTACCATAGGTTGAGGCCGGGATAATTAGGGGAGCAGAGAATGTGCTGAAAGGATTAACATCCATCTGCGCAGTTTAAAAAAGCTGGTGGTGGAGGGAAGGGATCCAGATGGCTCGGGTAGTGAAGCAGCCATTGAAATGAAGTGTGTGATGTTCAGCTGCATGTTGTGCCACAGGGTGGTCTACTTTGCTCTCCTGGTGGACAGATTGTTGGTAGTCATACCAATATAAAAAGCTGTGTAGTGATTGCAGCAGAGCTGGTAAATGACAGGACTTCTTTCACAGGTGGCCCAGCCCCTGTTGGGGTAGGATAAACATGTGACAGGACTGAAATAGAAAGTGCTGGGTGGGTGGATTGAGCAGGTTTATCACCTGGGTCTTCCACAAGGATATGATCCTTGTGGCAAGGGATTGGGATAGGGAATGGTACAGGGATGGACTAGGATGTTGCTGTGAAAGTTGGATGGGTGATGTAACACAACTTTAGGAGTGGTGGGAAGTATCTTGGGTAGGATGTTCCATTTCGGGGCATGATGATAGGCAATCAAAGACCTACTGAAGGATGTAGTTCAGTTGTTCTTGTCAGGGGTTGTACTGAGTGATGAAGGGGCATTCCTTTGTGGCTGGTTCTTGAGGGTGCTGGGAGCATTGTGGGTGTGACGGGAAATGTTGTTTGCTGACAAGGTCTGGGGTAGTATATATATGTGAAGGCCTTGGTGAGACCCTCAGCATACTGAGCACGGGAGTTTTTGTCATTGCAGAAACATCATCCTCAGGTGCCCAGGCTGTATGGGAAGGATTTATTGGTGTGAAAAATATGACAGCTATCAAAATACAGGTACTGTTGGTGAGTGGTGGGTTTAATGTGGACAGAGGTGCAGATGGAGCCATCAGAAAGGTGGTGGTCAACATCTAGGAAGGTGGCATGCTGGGTTGAGGAGAACCAGGTGAAGCTGATGGGAGAGAAGGTATTGAGGTTGTGAAGCAACGAAGATAGGGTGTCTTGGCCCTGAGTCCAGATCACATAGATATTATCAGTAAACTTGAACCAGACTAGGAGTTTAGTGTTTTGGGAGGTTAGGAAGGTGTTCTCTAGATGACTCATGAAAAGGTTGGCATAGGAGGGTGCCATGCGGGTGACCTTGGCTGTGCCATGGATTTTTTTTTTATATACCTTCCCTTCAAATCAGAAGTAGTTGTAGGTTAGGTTGAAGTTGAAAGGTGTATGAGGAATGAGGTAGTGTGTTAGGTGTCTGAAGAACATTGGGAAAGGTAGCTGGTTGGAGGGTGTTGGTCAATGAGGCCTGAAATTCTTTCAGTTGGGGGGGGGGGGGGGGCACAATAAACAGCCACTTGGGGCATCCAGGATTGTTTGATTTGTGGATTTTGGGGAGTGCATGGGTGGGTGTGCAGGGTGTCATAGAGGTGAGGAGGGAAATGGATTCAGGGGAGATGTTCTGGGAAAGGCCCAAGGCTTTAAGCAGGGATTGGAGTTTGTGTTGGATCCCAGGGATCACTCTGGCAGAATTTATAGGTGGAGGAGTCAGATAAGTGGCAGAGGCCTTCTGCCAGGTAGTCACTGTGATTCACAACAACAATGTTGGAACCTTTATCTGCAGATAGAATGATCAGGTCAGGATTTGTTTTGAGGCTGTGTATGGCTGTTCTGTCTTCTGCTGAAAGGTTGGTGTACTGAGAAAGGGACATGGGGAAGGATGGTGAGGCTCAATTGGAGGTGAGGAATTTCTGGAAGGTAACCAGTGGGTTGGAGGGCGGCAGGATCATGGTTCGATAGTGGTATGAACTGGAAGAGGCAGTGTTCAATGTTGGAATTAGGGTGGTTCTGGTTGGAGTGATTGGTGGCAAAGAAGTGCTTCCATTGGAGAGATTGGGAGAAGGAGAGTAGGTCTTTGACAAGTCTAGCATGGTTAAATGTGGTTGTAGGGCTAAAGGTGTGGCCTTTGGATAGGACTGAAACTTCTGTGGAGCTGAGGGTTTTGGTAAAGGTGAACAACAGTGTTATGGGAATGTTTTGGCTCTGGATTTGGTGAAGGGATGGTAGGAGGTTTTGGGGGATGTGGTAAGTAAAAAAGGTCAGCTAGGCAGGGTTTAGCTGCTATGAGGGGTGGATGAGGAAGAACACTTTAACATTATGGGTATGATAGGGGTTGGATAATGGTGCCCCAAGGTGGCAGTAAGGTGTCTGTAGGTTGGATAACTTACGGGGGTGGTGTCTGGAATGCTCCTCCAGGTGCTGGAGAGTGAGGGAATCAATTTGAGAGATCTGTTATATGGAACAGGGTTTGCAGAGTAATAATATCTTGCAGAGAGAGCAGAGGTGGTTCTGGGATGATATGGAGATGTGTTTTGTGCAGTACCTGGTTGGTGAGGGCTAGGAAAGATGTCGGTCACTGTGAAAGGAAGGGTGGGGTCCAGAGAAATGAATCTTTACAGTTAGGCTGTTTGAGGGGAGTCCATGGTTTAGGCAGCATTTGAGAAACAGGATGTGGGAGTGGGCTTTAGCCAAGGAAAGCGATACTTCTCTGAACTGATGCAGGAAGATGGAGAGAGGGGCCATTGTGGCAGGAATGGTGTAAAGGAAATGGGAATGACATAGAAACAGGCAAAATAGGTGTTGATGGTTGTGAGAGGAGCTGGATAAGTGAAAAGAGATGTAAAGATATGTAAAAAATATATGAAGACAGGCAGAAACACACACAGATATGCAAAAATACACACATATATGTAAAAATGTGCACAAGTACATAAAAAAAAACACAAAAATATTTGAAACCACGTAACAATATGCGTAAATACATTGCAAAGCAATTATGAAATATGGCCACCAGAGATGAAAATGGAAGTTCGATCCTGAGTTCATGTTGGAGTAGATTTAGAATTCCACAGAGTCATCACTCATCACTCTGGTGAGCTCATGTCAGACTTGTATATATAGAGTTTAATTCTGCCTAACAGACACTGTTTGTAGTAACAGCAGTGAGTGATAAGTGTGTTTCAGTGTTAAATAAAGAGTTGTGTTACTTGACGGTATCTGTTAATTCATTGGACTGTTCTCTTTGTGTACAAAAGGAGAACACAACAATTGTAATTGAGAGAGCTAAGGGAAACTTTGAGAATGTATCCCTTTTCTATATTCACAAGGCACTGGATGGTATTGCTGGGTCCTTAAACAACTTCGTAATGGAACACTTCTAGTTGAAACTGCTATGTCACATGAAGTATCTAAGCTTCTGGGCTGCAAGGCCGTAGGTGGCTACCCATTGTGGCTGAGTTGCCTAACACTCTTAACTTCTGTAAGGGCACATTGACATTGCTCGGATGTACTGGAGATGGACCCTAAGGAGTTGTGTGAAGAAACAGTGAGTGTGATGGAAGTGCAGAATTATATGAGGAGAGTCATTGGCATACTGTAAAAAATGACAACATTTATTCTAACCTTCAGCACTCCAGAATTACTTGAACATATTTGTACAAGCTATACCCATCTTATCGTTCAACCATTTGCTCCCAACCCAGTGCGATGCTTCAAATGTCAAAAATTTGGTCATACCAGTGTGGTATGTAAGGGGAGAGCTATGAGTGGAAATTGTCGAGGCCCAGCTCATGAATCAGCTGATCCTTGTACACTTCCTCTGAAATGTTTAAACTGCTACAGGGATCATGCTGTATGGAAGAGGAAGAACAGGTTTTAAAACAAAGAAAGGAAAATTCAGGTGTTGAAAGTGAAGAGTTGCATACTCTATGGTGAAGCTAAATGATTATCAAAGTTTTGAAACCTTTTTGCTTCTTGTTTTGCATTGGCCCTTAAAAAACCAGTTGCTAAGTATGATGCCTCCACACAAACCAACACCACAGATTCAAGCATAAGTACATGCACACGTCAATCTGCATGTGGGAGGAAAAGCTTAACTTGACCCTGAAACCATTCATAAGTCATCAGCAATGGACTTGGAACATTGGCCACATGTCTCTGCACACCATCAGGGACCCACTAAGCTGTCCTCTCTACCCATGCGACTAACTCCTCTCATAAGGAAGAAAAAACTCTCGCACAAAAAGACATTCAAAAGTGGCAGCAAGACCATTGGATCGGCAAGCACTCTCCCTTTCCAAAGGTGATTTTAAGATTGAGGATACTGATATCTTCTTGGAGGAACCAGAGAGCTGGGCACAGCTACTGCTGCACCTGACCTCTTGGGTAAATCGCCATTGCTGAGGAAGCAGAACCAATCCATGTCAATCAGTGGCTCCCACAGGGGCTTTGGTGTTTCAGTGGATACTAATTGCATTTGGAAGAATTTCAGCTCTTGGCCCTGGAGAGCCTGTTCTACTTCAGCTCACAAGAAACTCATTTTAGAGTCACCAACACACCTGTGTTACAGGGCTACTATTCCTACACGAAGAATAATCTTACGAGTGACAAGACTAAAAGTGGGGTGGCTGTTTCTTTCAAAGATGGATGCTACTTTTCTCCTGTCCCTCATACCATGGCCATACAAGCTGTTTGAGGGTTAAGGTCTCATACAATTTAAGAAAAATGTGTGTTCTTTTATCTTCCACCTCACAATCCATTGGATGCAAATTCACTGACAGAGCACTTCCGGGCACTTCTCCCCTCATTACTCCTCAGGTATGACTTCAGTGCACACAATGTATTGTGGAGCTTGGCTACCACCTGCTCCAGGGGTCGAATTATTGAGTATCCATTTAGAGAGAACTCCATGTTTAACTCTAGTCAAATGATAATTTTTCATCTTCATCCCTTTACCATTTTTCTCACCAGCCATTCTAGACTCAGTTCAATGGAAAGTGGTCACAGATTTGCATTCCAGTGACCACTTTCTGGTGTGGATCCATCTGCTGATTCAGATGGTGGTCAGTTAGAGACCGCAATGATGGATACTTCAAAGGGCAAGTTGGTTGTGATACAGTCAGCAGGCTGCCTTCAAACAGTAGGTTTGTGCTTAGGAGATGGTGGACCATGTCACCTTCGTGATCTAACTAGATGCCGCCGATTCCATTCCTCAGTCTAGCAACCACCTCAGATGATGGCTTGTTCCTTGGTGGAATGAAGAATGTCATTTGGCAATCAGAGCCAGTCACATAGGTTTGTGGCAATTCAAACACCACCCAACTGCAGAAAATCTTCATTTCTTCAGGTCTACATGAGCACATTTGAGGCAAGTAATAAAAGAACAGGAGAGGAACTCCTGGAAGGAATTTGAGACTTCCATTAATCAGTCGACTTCCACTGCATGAGTTTGGAGCTCAACAAGGCGGATTTCAGACAAGGACAGTGTGCCTCTCTTATGGCTCTTGAGAAATGAAGTCTTGTTGGCTCTCTTGAGAAATGGAGTCTTAGTGGATGTGCCTAAGTAAATGGCACAGTCTTTAGCTGAATATTTGCTTTACTGTAATTGCATCATCCAGACAAACTTCTGAGTTACAAATTTTGCGTAGGACTATATGGACGAGGAGGCTCAGCTTCTTCTTGTGTAATGAGAAGTCTATGATCTTCCCAAAACACCTCGATAAAGCTCATAAAGAATGCTGACACCAAAAACCAAAAGTCTGGATTTTAAGAGGTCAAGCAGAGAGGCATGGAGTGTCTTTAGAAAACTGGGAGGAAGTCGACCATTCACCTGAAAAGATCCTGAAGTAACACCAGACCAGATTGCGAATAGAATAAGTTCTCTCTCCAAAGCACCCCCACATAATCCACACACAAGAATGGTTAAGAAAAAACTCGGAAACCTGAAGCAGAAGGCACCCAACAAATCAGAGTACTCCAGAGACTTCATTGTAGATGAGATCACTGCAGCAATAAGAGATCGCTGCAGCAATAAAAGAAATGAAAAACGGCAAAGCTCCAGGATTTGATGGGATACACCCAGAGTTCATCATCAATTGTGGAAACAGGACTCTTAGCTGGTTTGCAAGTTTCTTCACCAATATTATGCTATCAAGGAGCATTCAAAAGCCTTCAAAAGAACAAAAATCATAGCTGTACTGAAGCTAGGTAAACCAGAGAACAAAGCTGCTGTCACCCAATCACCCTCCTGAGCTGCTCCGACAAGCTTTTGGAAAGAGACATCCTCAGTCAAATCGGTCCAAGGATCCATGAAGTTATTCCCATCAAACAGACAGGATTCAGACATAACAGAAGCTGTGCAGACTAAGTGCTCAGCTTAACTACACACGCAGAAGCTGGATTACAACTTCACCTTAAAACATCAGTGGCTTTTATTGGTCCTACAGCTGCCTATGATACAGTATGGAGACAAGGACTCTTGTACAAACTCGCCAGTTTTATACACTGGCAAACCACAATCAGGCTCATAAACATGTTATCTGAGAGATACTACCAAGTAGTCCTTGGTAGCCAATTAAGCAGACAGAAGAAACTTGATAATGGTGTCCCTCAGGGCTTAGTTTTGGCACCAATCCTGTTCATCTTGTATACATCTGACCACCCTGAAACAGAGTCAAGGAAGTTCATCTATGCAGACGATCTGGCCTTGGCCACCCAACAGAGAACTTTTGAAGCTGGTGAGATCCTATCCGCAAATCTAAGCACAATAGATGAATACTTCAAAAAGTGGAGACTGACACCAAATCCAACGAAGACTGAAGTCAGCTGCTTTCACCTTAACAACAGACTGGCCAATGCGCGAAGTTGAATGTCACCTTTAACGGTTAGGTCCTTCACCACCGAGACTTTCCAAAATATCTAGGAGTGACTCTTTATAGAACCCTCTCCTACAGGAAGCACATAGGAAACACCACAGCAAAGCTGAGATCACACAATAACATCATACAGAAGCTATGACGACACTGCGATGGGCTGTCTTAGGGCTGGTCTATTCTGCTGCCGAATACTGTGCCCCAGTGTGGTTTAATAGCACAAATTTGAGAGAAATTGACATAGAGTTAAATGCAGCAATGAGGACAAGAACAGGCTGCATCAAATCTACTACTCTATATTGGTTACCACCTCTAAGCAACATTGCACCACCAGATCTCAGAGACAGAACTTCCTCCTCAGGGAATACCAAAAATTACTTAAAATCCCCATCTTCCAACGCACTCTGATGTTCCTGCACTCCGAATGAACTGAAAAAAAAACTAGGCAATCACCTGTCCTATTTGCAGAATTGCTACAGGCAGCTACTTTCAGTATCAAGTGGACAGAAATGTGGAACACTGTTGCCCATGAGGAACATCAGACCCTCCAAATACCTGACACAAGACCAGCCAGTATGGAATTAATGTGACATGCTCAGAAAAAAATTAATCAGATCCACACAGGCCACGGCATCTGTGCTGAAAACCACTACTGATGGTGAAAGGCTTTGTCTTCTCAATGTGGCTGTGGAAATGAACACCAGATGATCCATCACAATGTAACAAGCTGTAGCAGAAGAGCCTACCATGGGAACTTGGAAGATTTCTTTGAAGCGACAAAGGCAGCCCTTGAATGGCTCAACAAATTAGATATTAATTTATAGACTTATTTTTTAAATTGTAAATTATGAAATTAATATATTTTTGTAAAATTATGTAATCCACAATTGTTAGTTGCTGTTCATATGTAATGCCATAAGCTAAATAAATACGATCTTCCATTCTCGCTGTGGAAATTGGAATCAGTTCTGTCTGCAGTCAGAGATGCTGCTCCAGGATTGGATCAAATTCATTATGCTATGCTCTGTCATCTGTGTCCTGGTGTCCAAGACAAGCTCCTGTCTTGTTTCAATCAGATCTGATTTGATGGACAGTACCCTATTTTTTGGAAGAAGCAATATTAATTCCCTTATGGAAATCAGGCAACATCATGCCAGCGCTAATAGTGTCTGGGGTGTAACTCTTATCAGCTATTTGCTTAAGACTTTCAAGCATGTGGTCAAATGCCACCTCCTCTGGCTCCTCAAATCACGGGGTCACCCCTACCAATTCCAGTGTAGTTTCAAGTGCTGCTGTTCCACACTTGACAACTTAATTGTACTGGAGATGGCGATATAGGAGTCTTTCATAGCTTCAGCCATTTACTTGGTGTGTATTTTGATCTTCAATAAGCATAAGATGCCACTTGGAGGTAGCACATCTTTCATCAATTTCATGAATGGGGACTGCATGGACATCTTGTGTTTCTTATTCACTCCTTCCTCAAGGACACATGCTTTCACCATTGTGTTGATGATTCCTTGTCTGATTGCTTTGTTCAGGAGAATTTGGTCCTCCAAGGCAGTGTATTCAGTGCACACTGTTCGCAGTCACTGTCAGTGGCATCTCCTTTGCAGTCAGAATCTCAGTTAAAAGTTCTTCAATAAAACTGGTTTTGGTTCTCATTTGAGAAGACTGCTTGCATCAACTTTACCCATGCTCATCTTAGTTGTCACCTAGTGGAGCTTACAATAGGGGACACTGTTTTAAATTTTAATGTCAATGTGCACTTTTTGGGCCTGCTATTTGACTCTAAATTAACCTGGTTCGTGCATCTGAAATAATTGCAAACAGAGGGCTTCAAATCACTAAATATTTTGAAATGCCTCGGCAGAAAGGCGTGGGGAACTGACCTGTCCCACCTCCTGAAGTTTTATAGGGCACCACTTGTCAGATCACCATTACATTGCAACAGCATCATTTATGGATCAGCACATATTTCCTACCTCAAGATGTACACTGTCCACCATAAGGGCACTGGGACATTGAGTGGAGCCTTTCGGGCCAGCCCAGTTAAAAGTCGATGTGCAAAGGCTGGTGACCTACCACTGCCAATTTGGTAGCATCTCCTTCTGGCTTCATAAGCGCTTAAAACTTCATTGTTGCCTCATGGAATTTAATGTGGTTGTCCACACCAACTTGTGCGACTATTCAGGTATTGCCCCCACACAACCAAACTGTTTGGGATTAATGCATGCCTTATGATCCTGTCCTTTCTTTTTGTCAGTGTTTTCCACATATTTCTTTCCTTGACATTTCTGCAGAGACCCTCCTCATTCCTTACCTTACCAGTCCACCTAATTTTCAACATCCTCCAATAGCACCACATCTCGAATACTGTGATTTTCCTTTCTTCCAATTTTCCCACAGTCCATGATTCTCTGCCACACAATGCTGTACACAAAGTATACATTCTCAGAAATTTCTTCCTCAAATTAAGGCCTGTGTTTGATACTAGTAGACTTCCTTTTACCAGGAATTCCCTCTTCGCTTGTGCTAGTGTGTTTTCTATCCCCACCTTGCTTCGTCTGTCATGTGTTAATTTGCTTCCAGGCTAGTAGAATTCCTTAACCTAATCTACTTCATGGTCACCAGTTTTAATGTTACATGCATCATTAATCTCATTTCTGCTGCTCCTAATTATTTTTGTCTTTCTGTGGTTTACCCACCTACCATATGCCATGCAAGTTAGACTGCAGCAGGTCCTACAACTCTTTTTCACTTTCACTGAAGATAGCAATATCATCTGGAAATCTTGTCATTGATATCTTTCCACCTTGTATTTTAATCCACTCTTCTATTTCTGTCGTTGGTTCTTTGATGTACTGATTGGACAGTAGGGACAAAAGACTGCATCCTTTCTGATATCCTTTTTAATCTGAGCCCTTCATTCTTGGTCTTCCATTCTTATTGTTCTGTTGTGGTTCTTGTGCATTTTTTTGTGTTACTCGTCCTTCTCTATAGCTTATTCCAACTTTTCCCAGAATTTTCAAAAAATCTCATGAAAGTGTTTTCATTCTTTTTAAGTCTTATTTTCCTTATCAAGTGCCACCAGAACTGACTCTCTGCTGCATTTACCTTTCTGAAAGCCAAACTGCTCATCATCTAACAGATCTTCAGTTTTCTTTGCCATTCTTCTACATATTATTATTGTCAGTAACTCGAATGCGGAAACTGTTAAACGGATTGTGCTACAATTCTCACACTCATCTGATCTGCCCTTGCTATTTTCAGGATTGTGTGGATGATATTTTTCCGAAAGTCTCATCGTAAGTCTCTAATCTCATAGATTCTACATACCAAGCTGAATAATTGTTCAATTATCACTTCCCCACTCACTTTAGAATTTTTGAAGAAATGTTTCTGAAGTATCCTTGTACTGTGTAGGGATGGAAGACACTTCATAATAACTGTTTGTAATTTTATAGGAAACAGAACTAAAATACAATATCTCTAGATGAAAATCTACACAGTTGAAGTACAAACAGAACTACCTCTCTCAGATGTTGCATGACATGTGCATACACAATGAAGTCCACGAGTCATTGTGGGTGGTGGAACAGAAGGAGCAGAGGTTGATTGACATTAGGATCCAACCTGGCACTTGGAGTAAGTCTTTGAGATGATGATACTTCCAGAATATGGGTGTCGACAGTTGAGGGAGATGATGGCTTGGATGACTATAGCTGCTGGTGGGATGATGTGCAGCATGTCATGGCCACTGGAAGTGGCAGACAGTGGTCCTTCCTGTGTTAGCGACAGGTGCTCACACCGAAGGCAATGACACTGTATGATGAGCTGCTGCTGTGGCTAATGTGAAGCCCTGGGATGTAACTGCTCCAGCATGGTCTGGCGGCAGCGTAAATAATCTTCCACAGAACGACGGCCACATGGTGCTGTGAGGGCAAGTGACGCAGTGTAGAAAAGTAGTGCTCTGCCTACAGTCCTCTGTGCTGCGACAGGCACACTGCCTGTCAGCAAGATTGGCACCTCTGATGCTGTGACAGCTACTGGTAGCTTGACTTTATGCAGAACCATGACACTATTTATAAACAATCTTTGTGGTAAGGCAGGAACAATAGCTGGCAAGCGTAGCATACTACACATGACTGTGGCAGCCAAAATATGCAGGGGCAATCCTGCGTACACCATGCCTCTCCCCCCTTAAAAAGAGGTGGTACAACCCTCTTAAAGAAGTGCTACATCCAAAGGAGTAGGGCGAACACAGCCACCAGTGCAGACTGTCCAAACAGCTGGAATAAAACAACAGCAGAGTCAGTCAGTGTGTAAGCATCTGCCTGGGAACTGACCAGTGCATTGCTAAGCACAGTGACACAACCTTGCAGTCTACTAGCAATGAACAGAACCATAACACAATGCATAAAAAGAACCCAGACATGGCATGAACACTTGAATAAGAATTAAATATACAATGAACATGGATGCTGAGCCGAGGGTGTAAGACTATCACGCCTTATATATGAGAACAGAAAAATCACATAAGCATTGCATCACAGCTTCCAAAAGCTCAGGCACGTGAAGATACTGAAACAAACTACTAAACAACACAGGAAATTGACCACAGTAAAACAAATATTCCATGCCCTCTTAAGGCAACCAGCCTCCGCATGCAACGGTGGGGCCGACTTGGCATAGGCAGAGCTTAAGCAAAATTTCTGTGAAGGTAGCCCAAAGCTTGGAAGAACACACGACTGGATTGGGGATGCCAGTGGGAACAGTGCTGGGCTGGTAGCAACAACAAGAGCGATCCCTGGGGAGGTCAGTGGCAGCGGGAACAATGGGCTGACTGCAGGGATGGTGGTGGCTGCGGCAAGGGGGTCAGCTATGACAGGGCCAGCAACAGATACACTGACCCGACAGCTAGGATTGATGTCAACAAGGCTGACAACAGCAGGAGGGTTGGCCGTAACAGGGCTGACGAAAACAGGAATGGCGTTGTTGTCGACATGGGTGATAACAGGTGGACTGACCAGAACAGCTGGTGATGACCAAACCGATTTAGAAGGCTTTTTGCATCATCAACAGGGCGGGTGATGACAAGAGGGCTGGCCAGCACAGGGATGGCAACACGGTGACTGTCACCTGGATTGGCATCGCTGACAGGCTGAGTGATTACTGGAGGACCAGTCGAGACATGGCTGGCTTTGACAGGCCTGACAAATGTACCGAAGTCAATACTGACAGGCTTGGTGATGACTAGAGGGCCATCTGTCACAGAGCTGGTGATGTTTGGGCTGATGACAGGGCTGAGGTGATTGCTGACAGGCCTGGCGACGACAAGAGGGCCAGCCATGTCAGGACTGTCACCAAAAGGAGTGACACTGAGAGGAGAGTCAGTCACATAAGGGCAGCACCGATGGGAGGGCTGGTCATGACAGGGCTGGCACTAACAGGACTGATGCCAACAACAAGGGAGTTGATGTATGATGGTGTCACAGGTAAGGGCTATGGCGAGAGGATGGGACTACCACCGTAGACCTCTGTGAACACAAAACTGAGGGCCACACGTACAACGGCTTTGCGAACAACTTGACTGAAGTAGGCCCAGCTTGCCCCACACACAACTTCTGAACACCCAGTCTGGACACTGTTCACGAACAAGCTCACTTGAACAGTGTGGGGAAGACTGTCTGACATTGACCAACAATGTGGCACACACAATGCTTGGCCGGAGGTGACAATCATAACATATGTGTACATCTGTTTCACTAACAAGTCATAGCCCCGGAAAAACCTAACAACACAAATGAACAATTACTGCTCCCATACTAGCAATAAAATGAACACTGTGTTACATACCTTAATGCTGTAGGCCATAAAATGCCACTCCAACTGCTGATGGTACAACGACCAATCTTTCAGATCATTAAACACACGAAAAGTCGGTGCAGATGTAGATGCGGCTGTAGTAGCCGAAACCTAAGTGAGCTGAGTTACACCCTGCAGCAGTTTCTGAATTTACTGCTCCTGTAACTGAATGAATCGAGACAGACCACTTGGACGGAGGGACAGACATGATAAGAAAAAATGACACACAAACCTTACATGAAAATACGCTGCCAGTCCTGGAATGTAAACTGTCACAGGAGTACGAAAAATTCATGAAAGAACCACTGGAAATAATACAGACCAATATTGTCAACTAAGAGAATTCGCACTTGTAGAACGTGTGAATGGAAAGCCTGAACTACATAGGAAATTAAGACAGTGACCAAGAAAATTGTTCCTCTGACTTGCATAGACTGAGAAACTTGCCCTGTAATTAGAATTGTGGAGTGCAATGGGCACCAACTGCCCTCTGACTGCGTGACAATGCAAGAAGTGTGAAAACACTGTCCCACCAAAACAACCTAGCCCAAAACCTAGCAGTTGAAAAACCATATTAACAAACTTGAAGTGAAACTTGTTCAGCAAAATGAACCAATACACAGCAGAAGCACTAAAACAGACTTTAAGAGTGCTGAAATACGAAACGTTTTACCTCATCATCATTGAAGCATAAGGCAGATGAAGGGGGGGGGGGGGGAGGAGAGAAGACAGAGTCAAAATGTACTATTAACACAAGCGTGAAAGAGACTCATTGCAAATGAATCATGGCAGACTGGAGAAGAGCAATGAAAGACCTCACAGAACACTTAACCTTGTCTCTGTTGAAGTAACCTCATACTAAGGAGTGAGAGAATCTTTGTAATAACTTTTTATTAACAATACACAATACAATGTCCCTGGATGAATGTCCACACAGCTGAAGTACAAACATAACTGTTTCTCCTGGGTATTGTGTGAGATGCACCTACATGAAGAAGTCCACAGGTCATGGTAGGCTTCGGATCATGAGGATCCAACCTGGCACTCTTATGTATGTCCATTAGATGATGATATTTTTGGTATGTTGGGCATTGGCAAATGTTGGAGGCAAAGTCTTGGATGACATAAGCTACCGGTACGATGACATGTGGTGTGGCATGCCACCTGGAAGCAGCAAACAGCAGTCCTGCATAGTGTTGGTGACAGGTGCTCACAGCAAGGGCGATGACTTGGTATGGTGAGCTGCTAGTGTAGGTGGTGTGAAGCCCTGGGGCATAACTGCTCCAGTTTGGTCCAGCGGCGGCCTAAATAATTTGCTACAGAAGGATACCCATGTGGTGCTGTGAGTGCAGGTGACATAGCTTCATATAGAAGTAGTGCCCTGCCTACAGTTCTCTCTGCCGCGACAGGCTGCTGCCTGTCAGTGAGGTTGGCGTTCCTGGAGGCTGCTGTGGCGACTGTTGCCAGTGTGATTGTACACTGTACCATGACACTTACTTACAAACAACCTCCAAGTTGAGCCAGGGGCCATATCTTGCCCATGAAGCATACATGTTACTGCAGTGGCCGAAAAATGTAGGGGGCAACCCTGAATGTTGTTGTTGTTGTTGTAGTCTTCAGTCCTGAGACTGGTTTGATGCAGCTCTCCATGCTACTCTATCCTGTGCAAGCTTCTTCATCTCCCAGTACCTACTCCAACCTTCATCCTTCTGAATCTGCTTAGTGTATTCATCTCTTGGCCTCCCTCTACGGTTTTTACCCTCCACGCTGCCCTCCAGTGCTAAATTTGTGATCCCTTGATGCCTCAAAACATGTCCTACCAACCGATCCCTTCTTCTAGTCAAGTTGTGCCACAAACTTCTCTTCTCCCCAATCCTATTCAATAGTTCCTCATTAGTTACGTGATCTACCCACCTTATCTTCAGCATTCTTCTGTAGCACCACATTTCGAAAGCTTCTATTCTCTTCTTGTCCAAACTAGTTATCGTCCATGTTTCACTTCCATACATGGCTACACTCCATACAAATACTTTCAGAAACGACTTCCTGACACTTAAATCTATACTCGATGTTAACAAATTTCTCTTCTTGAGAAACGCTTTCCTTGCCATTGCCAGTCTACATTTTATATCCTCTCTACTTCGACCATCATCCGTTATTTTACTCCCTAAATAGCAAAACTCCTTTACTACTTTAAGTGTCTCATTTCCTAATCTAATTCCCTCAGCATCACCCGACTTAAATTGACTACATTCCATTATCCTCAATTTGCTTTTGTTGATGTTCATCTTCTATCCTCCTTTCAAGACACTGTCCATTCCGTTCAACTGCTCTTCCAAGTCATTTGCTGTCTCTGACAGAATTACAATGTCATCGGCGAACCTCAAAGTTTTTACATCTTCTCCATGAATTTTAATACCTACTCCGAATTTTTCTTTTGTTTCCTTTTCTGCTTGCTCAATATACAGATTGAATAACATCGGGGAGAGGCTACAACCCTGTCTCACTCCTTTCGCAACCACTGCTTCCCTTTCATGCCCCTCGACTCTTATAACAGCCATCTGGTTTCTGTACAAATTGTAAATAGCCTTTCGCTCCCTGTATTTTACCCCTGCCACCTTCAGAATTTGAAAGAGAGTATTCCAGTCAACATTGTCAAAAGCTTTCTCTAAGTCTACAAATGCTAGAAACGTAGGTTTGCCTTTTCTTAATCTTTCTTCTAAGATAAGTCGTAAGGTCAGTATTGCCTCACATGTTCCAACATTTCTATGGAATCCAAACTGATCTTCCCCAAGGTAGGCTTCTACCAGTTTTTCCATTCGTCTGTAAAGAATTCGCGTTACCATTTTGCAGCTGTGACTTATTAAACTGATACTTCGGTAATTTTCACATCTGTCAACACCTGCTTTCTTTGGGATTGGAATTATTATATTCTTCTTGAAGTCTGAGGGTATTTCGCCTGTCTCATACATCGTGCTCACCAGATGGTAGAGTTTTGTCATGACTGGCTCTCCCGAGGCCATCAGTAGTTCTAATGGAATGTTGTCTACTCCCGGGGCCTTGTTTCGACTCAGGTCTTTCAGTGCTCTGTCAAACTCTTCACACAGTATCTTATCTCCCATTTCGTCTTCATCTACATCCTCTTCCATTTCCATAATATTGTCCTCAAGTACATCGCCCTTGTATAAACCCTCTATATACTCCTTCCACCTTTCTGCCTTCCCTTCTTTGCTTGGAACTGGGTTTCCATCTGAGCTCTTGATATTCATACAAGTGGTTCTCTTCTCTCCAAACGTCTCTTTAATTTTCCTGTAGGCAGTATCTATCTTACCCCTAGTGAGATAAGCCTCTACATCCTTACACTTGTCCTCTAGCCATCCCTGCTTAGCCATTTTGCACTTCCTGTCGATATCATTTTTGAGACGTTTGTATTCCTTTTTGCCTGCTTCATTTACTGCATTTTTATATTTTCTCCTTTCATCAATTAAATTCAATATTTCTTCTGTTACCCAAGGATTTCTATTAGCCCTTGTCTTTTTACCTACTTGATCCTCTGCTGCCTTCACTACTTCATTCCTCAGAGCTACCCATTCTTCTTCTACTGTATTTCCTTCCCCCATTCCTGTCAATTGTTCCCTTATGCTCTCCCTGAAACTCTCTACAACATCTGGTTCTTTCAGTTTATCCAGGTCCCATCTCCTTAAATTTCCCCCTTTTTGCAGTTTCTTCAGTTTCAATATGCAGTTCATAACCAATAGATTGTGGTCAGAATCCTCATCTGCCCCAGGAAATGTCTTACAATTTAAAAACTGGTTCCTAAATCTCTGTCTTACCATTATATAATGTATCTGATACCTTTTAGTATCTCCAGGATTCTTCCAGGTATACAACCTTCTTTTATGATTCTTGAACCAAGTGTTAGCTATGATTAAGTTATGCTCTGTGCAAAATTCTACATGGCGGCTTCCTCTTTCATTCCTTCCCCCCAATCCATATTCACCCACTATGTTTCCTTCTCTCCCTTTTCCTACTGACGAATTCCAGTCACCCATGACTAATAAATTTTCGTCTCCCTTCACTACCTGAATAATTTCTTTTATCTCGTCATGCATTTCAACTATTTCTTCATCATTTGCAGAGCTAGATGGCATATAAACTTGTACTACTGTAGTAGGCATGGGCTTTGTGTCTATCTTGGCCACAATAATGCGTTCACTATGCTGTTTGTAGTAGGTAACCCGCACTCCTATTTTTTTATTCATTATTAAACCTACTCCTGCACTACCCCTATTTGATTTTGTATTAATAACACTGTAATCACCTAACCAAAAGTCTTGTTCCTCCTGCCACCGAACTTCACTAATTCCCACTATATCTAACTTTAACCTATCCATTTCCATTTTTAAATTTTCTAACCTACCTGCCCGATTAAGGGATCTGACATTCCACGCTCCAATCCGTAGAACGCCAGTTTTCTTTCTCCTGATAACGACGTCCTCCTGAGTAGTCCCCACCCGGAGATCCGAATGGGGGACTATTTTACCTCCGGAATATTTTACCCAAGAGGACGCCATCATCATTTAATCATACAGTAGAGCTGCATGTCCTCGGGAAAACATTATCTATGCCTTCTGCCTTATTTGTCCACAGGTGTTCCAAATCTGTGTAAATTCTGACTCTATGTCCTCCATATATCATATCATCAGACAAGTTCTCCCCCTCGTAGAGGCCTTCAGTAGATTAGATTAGATTAGATTAATACTAGTTCCATGGATCATGAATACGATATTTCGTAATGATGTGGAACGAGTCGAATTTTCCAATACATGACATAATTAGGTTAATTTAACAACATACTTAAGTTAATATAACAACTTTATTTTTTTAGTGTTTTTTTTTTTTTTCCTTAATTTATATCTAAAAATTCCACTATGGAGTAGAAGGAGTTGTCATTCAGAAATTCTTTTAATTTCTTCTTAAATACTTGTTGGTTATCTGTCAGACTTTTGATACTGTTTGGTAAGTGACCAAAGACTTTGGTGCCAGTATAATTCACCCCTTTCTGTGCCAAAGTTAGATTTAATCTTGAATAGTGAAGATCGTCCTTTCTCCTAGTATTGTAGTTATGCACACTGCTATTACTTTTGAATTGGGCTTGGTTGTTAATAACAAATTTCATAAGAGTGTATATGTACTGAGAAGCTACTGTGAATATCCCTAGATCCTTAAATAAATGTCTGCAGGATGATCTTGGGTGGACTCCAGCTATTATTCTGATTACACACTTCTGTGCAATAAATACTTTATTCCTCAGTGATGAATTACCCCAAAATATGATGCCATATGAAAGCAATGAGTGAAAATAGGTGTAGTAAGCTAATTTACTAAGATGTTTATCACCAAAATTTGCAATGACCCTTATTGCATAAGTAGCTGAACTCAAACGTTTCAGCAGATCATCAATGTGTTTCTTCCAATTTAATCTCTCATCAATGGACATACCTAAAAATTTGGAATATTCTACCTTAGCTATATGCTTCTGATTAAGGTCTATATTTATTAATGGCGTCATACCATTCACTGTACGGAACTGTATGTACTGTGTCTTATCAAAATTCAGTGAGAGTCCGTTTACAAGGAACCACTTAGTAATTTTCTGAAAGACAGTATTGACAATTTCATCAGTTAATTCTTGTTTCTCAGGTGTGATTACTATACTTGTATCATCAGCAAAGAGAACTAACTTTGCCTTTTCATGAATATAGAATGGCAAGTCATTAATATATAATAAGAACAACAAAGGACCCAAGACTGACCCTTGTGGAACCCCATTCTTGATAGTTCCCCAGTTTGAGGAATGTGCTGATCTTTGCATGTTACGAGAACTACTTATTTCAGCTTTCTGCACTCTTCCAGTTAGGTACGAATTAAACCATTTGTGCACTGTCCCACTCATGCCACAATACTTGAGCTTGTCTAGCAGAATTTCATGATTTACACAATCAAAAGCCTTTGAGAGATCACAAAAAATCCCAATGGGAGGTGTTCGGTTATTCAGATCATTCAAAATTTGACTGGTGAAAGCATATATGGCATTTTCTGTTGAAAAACCTTTCTGGAAACCAAACTGACATTTTGTTAGTACTTCATTTTTACAGATATGTGAAGCTACTCTTGAATACATTACTTTCTCAAAAATTTTGGATAAAGCTGTTAGAAGGGAGATTGGACGGTAATTGTTGACATCAGATCTATCCCCCTTTTTATGCAAAGGTATAACAATAGCATATTTCAGTCTATCAGGGAAAATGCCCTGTTCCAGAGAGCTATTACACAGGTGGCTGAGAATCTTACTTATCTGTTGAGAACAAGCTTTTAGTATTTTGCTGGAAATGCCATCAATTCCATGTGAGTTTTTGCTTTTAAGCAAGTTTATTATTTTCCTAATTTCAGAGGGAGAAGTGGGTGAGATTTCAATTGTATCAAATTGCATAGGTATGGCCTCTTCCATTAACAGCCTAGCATCTTCTAATGAACACCTGGATCCTACTATATCCACAACATTTAGAAAATGATTATTAAAAATATTTTCAACTTCTGACTTTTTGTTCGTAAAATTTTCGTTCAATTTGATGGTAATACTGTCTTCCTCTGCTCTTGGTTGACCTGTTTCTCTTTTAATAATATTCCAAATTGTTTTAATTTTATTATCAGAGTTGCTGATTTCAGACATGATACACATACTCCTGGATTTTTGAATAACTTTTTTTAATATAACACAGTAGTTTTTATAATTTTTGATAGTTTCTGGGTCACTACTCTTTCTTGCTGTCAGATACATTTCCCTTTTCCGGTTACAAGATATTTTTATACCCTTAGTAAGCCATGGTTTGTTACAAGGTTTCTTACGAGTATATTTAACTATTTTCTTGGGGAAGCAGTTTTCAAATGCATTTACAAAAATGTCATGAAATAAATTATATTTTAAATTGGCATCAGGTTCACGGTACACCTCATCCCAGTCTAACTGCTGTAGGCTTTCCCTGAAATTTGCAATTGTTAAATCGTTGACTGAACGTACTACTTTGGAGGACTGTTTAGTATTGCTGAATGGAGCTATGTCATATATTGTAACTAGCTGTGCACCATGATCAGAAAGACCATTCTCAACAGGCTGAGCATTTATCTGGTTAAACTTATCTTGGTCTATAAAGAAGTTATCTATCAGTGAGCTGCTATCCTTTACCACCCGAGTAGGAAAATCAATAACGGGTGTCAAATTGAAAGAACCGAGTAATACTTCAAGGTCATTTTTCCTATTACCCTCTTTCAGAGAATCTACATTGAAGTCCCCACAAATAATAATTTGCTCTTTCCAACTATCCTTTTATTTCTGTATGTTTAACAGCGAAATTCCCCTGTGCACCCTTAATGTTGATGCCCTTGTTTTTAGTTTCACTAAAGGTTGTCATGATTTTTCTATGTCATGATTCAGTCCATCGGATGACCATATCTTTTTCAATTTCTTCACATTTTACTTGCAACCATTTTGCCCTGTTGTCCATGTACTTCCTATCTGTTTCATTTATAGGTGACTTGTATTGGTGTAGTCCTGCCTTTTCCTAAGCATTTATGTGCTCTCTTCTTTTGTCAGTCACTTGCTATATCTAAACTGAGCTTTTGTATATCTCTCTTCAGATTTTCTAGCTTCCCTAACACATTCAGACTTCTGACTTGAAGAATGTTATTCTTTCAACGGTTGCTCAATTTTTTTCTCATGGCAACCTCCCAGATATCCAAATGGGGACTAATCCAGAATCTTTTGCCAACAGAGAGATCTCCATGACACTTTTTCAATTACAGGCTACATGCATTATGTATCTTTAATATAGTGGTTTTCATTGCCTCTTGCATCCTCATACTATTGATCATTTCTGATTCTTCTGCCTTTTAGGCACGGTTTCCCACCCTGAGGGCAAGAGGGTACTCTGAACCTCCTTCTGTCCTCTGTCCATTGTCAGTACAAGGTTGACTACTTGTACTGGGAGTCTTCAGTTGCCATTGCTGTTGACTTTTATTCATGATTTAAGCAATGGCTAGAATCAAACCTGGGAACCAGGACATTTTCATTATTAGCCAAACACGGTGTCCCTAGACCATGGTGACAGTCTATAGCTCTAGTTGAATTAAATCCAGTACTGCTTAGGGAATTATGTCAGAAACTGAGTTGATGCAAGTAGAAAAGTTTTGCTATTTGGCAGGAAAATAACTGATGATGGCAGAATTAAAGAAACTCTTTCTTGAAAAAGAGTAAAATGTTAATATTGAGTATAAATTTAACTGTAAGAAAGTTCCTTGAAAGTATTTGTTCAGAATGTAGGCTTATGTGGAAGTGAACTATGAATTATAAACTGTTCAGATGAGAAGGGAGCAGAACCTTTTCAAATCTAGTGCTGAAGATTTGATGGATAGATCAAGTAACTGATTGGTTGGTAGGACCTGAGGCATCAAGGGACAGATGAGCTGGTACTAGAGTAAAGTGTGATTGATAACAATTGTCGAGGGAGGACTGGATCCAGTAAGAAGGCTTAAATAGCTGTAGGTTGTAAAGACTTGCATGAAACACATGAGTTTGGAGGGCTGTATGACATCAGTCTTTGGATTGATCATTTCAATAATAACAATTGTAGAGGGAGGACTGAATCCAGTAAGAAGGTTTAAATGGGTGTAGGTTGTAAAGACTTGCATGAAACAGGTGAGTTTGGAGGGCTGCATCACATCAGTCTTTGGATTGATGACTTCAACAACAACTTGTTACTTGGCGGCTGCATTTTGATTTACCTTTTGTGAGACTTGACAGCATTAATAGTGAATAATGATATTTTTTTTCTTCAAGTGTTGTAGCTGTGGACAGTACTATTCTTCTTGAATGGACTGCGATGAATACTATATTTGTAAGTGATAAGTTTCCCCAGAAAATTATCCCATAGACTAATAAATGTAAATACACCAAACATGTTATTATGATGACTGGTTGGTTTCAAAATTTTTTAATTATGTGGTAAACAATCAACTGCCCAGTTGTTTTCACCAACTGTGTTATCAGAGTGTATCAGTTGCTATATTTAATGTCATGTTTTGCTCAGTGTTGAGGGCAATGGACTGAATGGAACGTCATCTGGCTTGATTGTTCATCTCATCTGATTCCTCAAATGCTATGCCAACCATTCAGCATTTGTACCACGTGCACAAGTCAGACAAAAGCACCCAGGATACCCTTTGCCCGTTGCAGGTAAGGAGATAATTGTACCATTCTCCCAGATAACAGATGTCATAGGAGACTATCTCTACAACTATCCATGAATCTGGCTTCTATACTGCCTGCAAAAAAATGTGAAGCACCCAGAGTTGGAAGAGGAAACAAAACTTCACAGACTGAGAGAGTATGTAATGATATTTCAGTGATTACAAAATAGAACTCACAAGTTGTTGGATAGTCGAAAGCCCTCATTTTACCATCTGGCACTTTAGTACCATTCTTGCTATGCCTTGTCGGTCCATGAAGGACATGGCCACACAGTCTTGTGACGTCCAGTTCAGCACTGCAGTTGTAAAATTGTCTAATGCCGTGGTAGCATCCCCATCTCCTCCTCCTACAGCTGTGCAAAAAGCCACCAAATTTTCGCCCCAGCATTGAAATCACCTGCTACACTGCTGGTAGGCCAGAAGGGCAAAAGGAATACTCCTGCAAAGACTTGTTATGCCCCTCCAGCCAACAGCTGTCTGAGTCTTCACCTGCTACGATAAAGGCTCTAACAAATCAAATAAAGGCAAACGGTCTTTTCCTTCCCTGACTTGGAGAGCCTCTTCAACGGTTTCACCATCTGATATCCTCACTCAGCTGACCTCCATTTGACTGGTGCACACCGTCTATTATTTTCCTGCTCTGGAATCCACAGGCCAACCCAGGAAGAATGCTGATGCCTCTGTAGATTTCATGGACCAGGCTCCTCCAGCTTCTGTGCCCTGTAGCAGTGAGTCTTTAAAGCCTGGCACTTGGCAGCCACCAAGGTGACTAGCCTTCCTTTCTTCCCTTCTCCCCATTCCCCATTATTACCCTTCTCCAATGGAATGTTCACGGCATTAGGTCCACAAGGAGGAATTACAGCTGCTCTTGGAATCGCATCATCTGGTTCTTTGCTGCCACTTTCACCTCCCGTGTTTCCACCTGTTCCGCCTTGACCTCCTTCTGAATATGGCATTCTGTGTCATGGAGGAGTCGTGTTGCTCATTTGGGATGATATCCATAGCCAAACCATCTCACTGAGCACCCGACTGCAAGTTGTTGCAGTCCATATTTTCCTTCCTCGCTACACCTTTTCCCTGTGTAATGTCTACACCCCTCCGTCATTCGCTGTCACCATGACAGACTTCCCCTAATTTATTGGTCAACTCCTTCATCCCTTTTCGCTGCTTAGTGACTTTAAAGTGCACCATCCTCTTTGGGGATCTTAAAGAACCTGTCCGAGAGGTGCTGTCTTGAATGACCTCAATCAACTCAGCCTCATCTGCCTTAACTCTGGAGCACTCACGTTCCTTTCAGACTCCACAGACACCTATTCTAATTTGGACCTCTCATTCTGCACTGCCCAGCTTGCCCATCATCTCAAATAGTTCTTTCTCTCTGACATGTACTCGACCAACCATTTCCCAAGCTTTATCCATGTGCTGACTCCTACCCCACCTACTTATAAACCCAATTGGCAGCTTTCTAAGGCCGACTGGAGGCTTTACTCCTCCCTGGCAACCTTCGACGAACAACATTTCCCCTGTTCCGATGACCAGGTAGTGTACATTACAAACATTATCCTTACTGCCACAGAACATTCCGTACCTCATACTTCCTCTTTACTGTGCCATGCTCCGGTCTCCTGGTAGACTGAGGTATGCCACGATGCGATTTGAGTATAGACACATGCTCTCCATGTTTTTACCAGTCATCCTATGATGGCGAACTGTATTCATTATAAACAGTTGCGTGTGCTGTGTCGTCACATTCTGCAGGATAGCAAAAATGGTAGCTGGATTTCATTTACTAGTTTTTTTAACAGTTTCACTCCCTCTTTCCTGTTGTCTGGAGAAACTTCCTTCAGCTCATTGGGACCAAGGTTATTCCCTGATTTCCAGCCTGACCATAGCAGATGATGTCATTGTGGCCCTATTGCTATCTCCAACTCCTTAGGCTGCTATTTTGTGGAAATTTTGAGCCCCACCCACTATCAACCCTCCTTCCTCTTTCAGAAACGTGTTGAGGAGGATTGGGTGATACCCTTCTCCTTTCAGAATTGTGAATGCTACAAAGCCACTGTTACTATGAGGGAGCTAGACCATGCACGCACTTCATCCTGAACTTCTGCCCTAGGGAAGGACAAAGTTCACCTTCAGATGTTGCAGCACCTTTCTCTTGTGGGCAACCACTTTCTACTTCATATGTACAATTGTATTTAGTCAGATGGCATGTTTCCCAGACGCTGGTATGCTCTCCGTGTTTTTACCAGTCATCCTATGATGGCGAACTGTATTCATTATAAACAGTTGCATGTGCTGTGTCGTCACATATCTAAACATGGTAAGGACAAACACCTTCATTCTAGCTACTGCCCCATTTCTCTCACCAGCTGTGTTTGCAAGATGATGGAACATATGATACCTGGCCGACTGATGTGGTGGCTCAAGTCTTGCACTCTACTAACAACTGCACAATGTGGATTTTGAGCATGCTGTTCTCAGTTGATCATCTCGTCACTTTGTCAACACATGTCATGAATGGTTTTATGTGGAAATACCAGACACCGTGGCTGTTTTTTGATTCGGAGAATGCCAACAACACCTGCTGGAGGACTGTTATTCTCCGTACTCTATATACATTGTGCTTCTGAGACCGCCTGCCCCTTTTCCTTCAGGAATTTTTAAAAGACAGAGTTTTTATGGTACATGTGAGTACGGTCTTGTTGGATACCTTTTTCTGGGAGAATGGGGTGTATCAAGGCTCCGTCCTCGGCATCATCCTCTTTGCTATAGCCATTAACCCTAATATGGCCTCTCTCTGACCAGACAGCTCCAGCTCCCTTTTTATCGATGGCTTTGTGATCTATTGCAGTTCTCCAAGGACAATGGCTTTTGCTTTTCCACTAAAAAAACCATTTTTATGAATTTCTGATGGCACTGTGGTTTTCTTCCACTATCTTTGAATCTTAGACATGTTGCTCTTCCACTCGCTGAAACTACGAAATTCCTGGTGCTCATGCTTGACAGAAAACTTTCTTGATCCTTCCACGCGTCTTACCTGGCCACATGCTGTTCCCTGTTCCCCATTGTCCTACTTGTTACAAGCGGTACTACCTAGGGAGCAGATCAGACCACCCTCCACTGATCCATTGCCCATTTGAAACTAGACTACGGGTTTTTTTTTTATTAATCTGTACATCCGTCCATCTTATGCTGTCTTAATACAATCCACCACCATGGAAAAGTTTGGCCATTGGCAACTTTCACACTAACATGGTTTGAGAGTCTCTAGCTTAAATCCACACTACCTGCCATGTTCCCAGTGGGTATGAACCCTTCACTGCCTTGGCTTTGTGCGGCTACCATGTTCATTTTGGACCTCATTCACTTCCTGTGGAAACTAATCTGGATTTGATCTATCACTGTAGGTTTCTAGACCTTCAGTGCAACTTGGCGATAACACCTGCATGTACACTGATGGCTTTAAGACTAACTGTGGTGTCGGGTGTGCCTTTGTCATTGGCACGGACCATTTTTGGTATCAGCTGCTCAGTATTTATAGCAGAGCCCTTCACCCTCTATCAGACCACCCATTATATCCAGCAACCCAGGCTTTTTAATTATGTCATTTGCTCCAATTTTCCTAGTGCCATACAGAGCCTCTGTGTGCTGTACACAGTTTAACCCTTAGTGCACTGTGATGTTCATGTGGGTTACTGATCACATCAGTCTGTCGGGAAATGAGGCTGTTGATGCTGCTGTCAAGGCTGCAGTCCTCCTATGTCAGCCTTGGGATGATCTCTGTGTGTTGCCATCTGTCAGCAGGTGGTGTCACTTTGGCATCACCACTGGTCTTCTCTCCACAGAAACAAGCTCTGGAAATTAAACCCCTCCGAGCTGTTTGGCCAACCTCCTCTCGGCCCTCTCACTGCGAGGAAATAATTTTAGCCAGGTTGTGTACTGGGCGCTGTCATTTTAGCCATCACCATTCGTTAAGCGGTGATCCCCCACCACTTTGTGCTAATTATTGTCAACCTCTGACAATTCACCATTTCCTGACTGAATGCCATTTTTTAACCACTTATGTTCTATTATATGTTTGCTGTCTGAGTTATGGGCCATTTTAGTAAACTATGCAGAGGCTCTCAACTGCATTTTACTTTTATACATCGTAGCAATGTGGGCAAAGGACATTTAATTTTTGGCTTGGGACCTCTGCTGTCTCTGTGGCTTATTTTGTGGACCTTTCTCCAAGAGGAAATCCTTGTTTTTATCACTCTTTCCTTCCATTGATTGGGCTTAATGTATACTCGCTTTTAACTTCTTTCACTTATTACTGTTGTAAGGTTATGACATGGGTGCTTATGACCTTAGTTGTTTTTGCTCCCTAAAACAAAACCTGCAAACCCCCAGCAGTCCATGCTTTAGCCTCACTATCACTCCATATGGAGCTGTCTGCTTTTCTCTGACAAATGATGTGGAGTGATACAAAATGTTGCAGTGAGTCCATTACTTTTCTCAGGTTTCACAGTTTGGTGATCCTACTTTCTGGTGGTCAGATGTGGTCAACTGGAACCTTTATCATGAATATATATGCCCTCACATTCCCATGCAGTCAAATATTGGGCTACTGTCATCTGGATATTGCACTATTTGATCAGATGACCAAATGGAGATCCACAATGAGGCCCTTCCAAATTCTGTCAGGTTCTGATAATGCTGTCTCATGAGTAAATGGCATCTCCATGTTTATCAGTGATCACTCAACATTTGACATTTTCCATGATGATTATGTCAACTACCGGGCCAGTTAATAAATTAAACATGAACAACAGTCGTGCTCTCTGGTTACCTTTCTGCCTGCCACAGAGAATTGCAACTCTTAATTATTTACATACCCACAGTATGCTTTGGTAAAGTGATGTGTCACTCAGTGTCTACCTAAATTACAAATGATGGTTGTGACACTTGAAAGTATTTTTATTGGTCAAGCAATTTAGGATCACAAACTGTGTGGAAGATTTTGTCATCTGTCTTTGTATGTATGTGGGTATGGATGAACATCATGCATCTTCATTGTGAGACAGCAGTTGCAGCTTTATCATGACTTGTGGTACAAAGGGCATTGAAAAAGTTTTGCTCAATCCTCTCTAATTTTATATTTTGCTGGAGGAGAATGAAATTTTTTGTGAACATACTTGGAACATTTAGCTATACACTGAACCTACTCAATGTAGCCCCTATCAGCTGTGACGCATCTGGCCCAACGCTCTTTCCATGCACTTTGGTAAAATTCTGGGGGATTGTCTTTTACACCATTGCCTGACACAGGAAATAAGGTCTTTCTTGCCATCAAATGTTTTATCATGCAGGTGGGCCTTCAGACGACTAAAAAGGTAAAAATCAGACTGAGCCAAGTCCGGATTGTAGGGAGGATGAGGAACAATTTTCCAATCCATTTTCCTGATTTCCTCCTGTGTCACAAGGGCTGTATGGGGTTTGGCATTGTCATGGTGTAGTCTGATGATCTGACCCTGAAGCCGTGGTCTGTGGGTCTTGATGGCATTTCGCAGCTTGTCCAATGACAAAAAGTAACGGTCCCGGTTAATTGTGGAGCCAGGTTCCAAAACATCAATGAAAATGACACCACACCTGTGGCAGTTCCTCCTGCTTTATTTATCTCTTCGTTTGTTGTCCTTGGTGTTGACGTACTACATTGCTACACTGGCAGAAAAAATGGGTTGCGGATTCCGACACTGACTACCGCAAATTATGTAGCCAGCAGGTGCACAGTTGTGTTTCATAGTACTTTAATTTCACTGTTCACAAGCCCCCAATAATACACAATTATGTGGTCAGTGCACTGTTATTTAACCTTTGATAAGCCTCATTAATAGGTAGCAGGTGAAACTCCACATACTGCTACAATAGTTTCTTGTTAAACACCTACGAGGAGTAAAAACATAACCACAAAGTTCACAGTTCTTGAAGAATAATCAGGTACATATGGAGCAGACGGTACATATGGAGCAGACACATGGCCTAATTGTTAATTTGAATCATTGTTATTGCTCTAACCAGCACAGGTTACTTGTCAGAAACTTGGCTGTGGACTGACTATCTAGTGACCAAAAATTGAGCCCTTGTATATCATCACAATAATAGGTACTGAAACTACACATTGTTCGAAGTGTAAATTACAGAAATTACGATTGAAACTTAACTCATTAAATTAAGTGAATACATTGACAAATTGCATCTTTTTAACAGTGTCTTCTACTACTAGGGTTAAGTCAAATTATTTGTTTAAATTATGAAATTAACAAATATAGTTATGCAAACAATACTTTTGACAAAACTGCTAATTACTTTGGAATTAATGAAGAGCTGATTTTGCTAACATGTTTTCGAATAGAGCCAAATAGATACTTAAAGATTGCTAGCATTTCGTCTTCCAAATGTTTACAATTATTACAGAATTTATATTTGTTTATATGTCAACAATAGAATTTAAGTTATGAAACAATCACTGATTTCACCCTATACTGAAAGATACTAACTAGGAATAGTCAAAATAAATTAGAAAAATCAATTACGTACATAAAACTAAGCAGAAAATTTGATCTGGTGTTATATTCTTTGAAACTGAGGGCCAACCTTTTTCTTTTATGAAAATACAGATTATATTCATGTATGCTAATGGTAAATAGTTCAAAGTGAAGAAATGAATTTAAGGAGGCAGATGGCAAAATAAGAGGGAAATTAAAATTATCCCAGCTTGCTTCATCACACACTGATCCCAGAAGGAGGAGGCCATCACCTTTCGGCCTGCTGTTCATGAAAGTCTTTGTTTCTTCTTCAGAGGGGAACCTGGATGACACCCCTCCATGGATTGGGTCTTGCTCTCAGGTTTGGACAAAAACAACCATGTTTCATCCTGGGTAATGATGCCATCAAAACACTGATTCCAATCTTCAGTAAAGGTCTTCATTAGACCCTCGCACACATTCTTCCTCATCTTTTCATTTCTCTTGTCAGTAACCTAGGCACCCAACGTGCATAGATTTTTCTGTACCTTAGTGACTGTACCAGTGATACCACACTACGCAATGACAAACAAGTCATTTCAGCAAGCTGTCGTGTCGTCACACATCTGTCATTTTGGATGATTTGATCAGTGGTCTCCTTATTCACATTACTCACTGCCAATGATGGTCTACTGCATCGTGGATTGTCCAGTAGAGAGAAATCACCTTCTTTAAACCTCTGCAACCACCACTGGATACTGCTGTGATTCGCTGAGTCCTCCCCATAAACAGGGAGCAACTTCCTGTGTATCGATGTGACAGAGTCATCGCTGGTCTTCAAGAGGAACTCCATCACCGACCGTTGTTGCAACCAGACATGTACTTCATGGTTCATTATGGCTCACTTGTAAATAAAATAAAATAGTTTTATAATACCAACATATAGCTAAATGTACCAAGTATGTTCACAAAAAATTTCATTCTCCTCCTGCAAAAAATAAAAAAAAAAAAAATCGGAGAGGACTTTGCGAAAACTTTCTGAATGCCCTTTGTACATGCTGACTCTTCACTGTTCCTTATACCAGTGGTCAGTCAACCACATTTCTGAAATGTTGTTTTAAATACTTTCATTTTAGTGGTGAATGTTCAATTGTGAAGTATTGCGCCTCATCACTACTACTGTTAATGTATAGAAAGTAAAGGTTTATAAGATTTAAGCTCACTTTCCCAACAAGAGAGTTGTATGGATTCTAATAACATCAGTGTTGAGAGAGGAAAAATGATGGGAGATGGGACCACTAGAGACCTTACCTTTTCTACATTTTTTTCCATGTTTGGTTCCATTGTATATTCCTTAAGACATATTTTCACCTTCACTGTATTTATTAGTTAATGTGTTTTTATGTATGAGTTTTTCAAGCAATCATCCTTTGTCACAAATTGTACATAAAGTGCCATTGTTAAGAGATGACCCATTTGCATACATGTATACTACTTATAACTGCCATATGCATTGGAAATCAAATACAGCAATCAAGGTGGACCAGGAATAAAACTAAATAATACCGTACAGTGGATACCAGATACGAAATAGAAAATCCTGTGAAATACTGCACAGTACTTGCTGTCACTTACACTGATTCGATACTGATGAGGCTTGCAACAGCTCTTCTGACCAGTCATGTCAGGAATACTACAGATAGTTTAACACCAACTTCTCTCTTCGTGATGGTTCACATTTCTGTATTTTTACTGTCAGGTTCCGTGCTTGCCTCAATAAGGAGAATATTTATGACCTTGACTTTCCCTTTTTCAGGTTTTATTGCTTCTTTGAAGCAATGTGTGTATGGTCAGAGGACATATGCTTTCTTATTTAACTTTTGCACCAAATAGCAATTTTACAGTGCTTTTTCCACATGTTGCTTGTAAAATAGAATCTTCACAACTTAAGCAGACTCTTGATTTGACAAATTTTGTTCTGTTAATCAAGGAAAGAAGTCTTGCACCGGATTAGTGATGCACAGGTCAGTGCAGCAGGGAGTGCATCATCTCAGCAGGCACCACCTTCTTATGAAGAGGCAATGTCGGCACCCAGTTCACCCGTTCCAGAGCCATCTCAGATTCAGACATATGAGGATTTGGGAAAAGCCCTGCAGAGGTTAAAGCCTGATAGCAGTAAGCTGTGTGATGAGATGCATGGGGAGCTACTGTTCACAGTGGATGGAGTTAGAATTTACTTTATCTCACCTGATGGTTCTGTCACATCTCCATCAGACCCTGCATCACTACAGATTGTACATGTGAAAGGTATGCTTATGATGGAGTTACTTTTGCAGAAATTGTGTTACTCATTTATTCCTAGGCAGCAGAGCTTCTGCTTTCATGTATCTTGACGTTGTCAGATACTTTTGAATTGGAAGCAAAATGTCGGACATTGGAGTGAATTGTTTGATTTCCTCAGTGTAAGAGAACCCCAACAAACTCTACTTTCTTACTTTCATTCCATGTTTAACCAAAATCCTTTACAACAACAAAAATAATAAGAAACTGCTATCATCCAGTAAGCTTGTGGTGTTGTACTTGTTTTCCTTCAATTAAGACTTGAAGATATACTAGAAAATGCTTCCTCAGTTATTGCATTGCGAACTCACATCTGGTTGTTGAGTGCTAATGAATAAATTTGTGCTATATCATTAGCAAAAACTTCCCAGTTAAGCAAGTGGTTCATAAACTGAAAAGAAGTGTTGAGGAAAGGGAGTACATGAATGTTGGATACGTACAGTAAGACTTTTTGCTGTGTTATTTTGGTTTATAAAATTTTGTATTTAAATTTGCAAGTGATATTGTGAAACAATGGTGATGGTGTAAGACAATGATATACCAATATACAGGTATGAATAAGTAAAAATATTTTCGGTGCACCAATCTACAGTGGAAGATGTGCTATAATGATTGCCCCTGTGAGAACAGTTAACCAGAAAGAGTACTTTGGTATTGTCCATTGTACACATCATTATTCAGAAAATTGTCTTTGGTTGGCATTAGTTCAGAATTGGTGATCAGTATCATAGACAACAGAAATAGTGGTCCATGGACACATTATTTCTGACAGTCTGGAAATTATGCCGAATCTTAAAAACAACATTTTCAATGATTTTGTGGCAGTAGATGACTATTGTGTTCACTGTAGTAATAGAAGTAAAAGGGAATGAGAGTTCGCTGTCCAGAGAGCTGATGGTTAATATTTTCTGAGATTTTGCTGCTTTGTCTAAGGGTGATGTCTGAACAGCAAAACTTTATAAAACATAATAGGCCTTTATGAAGGTTTGCTGTCAGAGCAGTGCTGTCAGATGAAATGGAGTAGATGAAAAAGTTTATCAAAAGGGATTTGAATTCTGTCAAAAGAAAATTCGCTTGTGAGCTCTGAATTCTCCATTATAAGGAATTGCTCCTCTCACCCCCCTCCCCCTCCCCCCTTTTCCCTATTGCCTGTGAAACTGTCTTTTACGCAGGTTGCAGGTTGTGAAATTGTACATCATTTGCCCTATTTTCCAGATAGGACATCCAATAATTTCTTTCTGTTTTGTGAACTTTAACTACCATTACATTGGAAACATTTCTCCAGCAGTGATAAGACTGAGTAACTTATCATACCCAAATGCAAGCTTAGCCACTAATGGAATCTGGCAGATTGTATATTTCTGCAGAAACGGGCTAATGGTATAATGACTGTTTCAGCTTTATATTGAGTAATGTATTTGCTTTTCAATAATATTCCTATATGTACTGGATTTAAAACTGAAGTCAAAGGAAAATTATGTTGCAGATGCAGAAGGAGAGGTGCCAAGTTATTACTTGCAGCTCGGCACATGGATTTATCCATTAATACCTGGTGTTTCGCCATGCTTTCGTACACAATACGGGGCTTTGATACTACCTGACTTGCATTCTGATGTTCCTGGTAAGTGTTATAATGTGTATTTGTGTAAAATTAAATCAATAGAACAGTGAATGCTCTTTATAGTGTGCAGATGAAAGTTAGGATGATTTAAAGGATGCACATTGGAAGGAAAGAATACTAATTTCAGAGTATATAATTTATGTGAAAGATTACTATTGGCCACAGATAAAATTCTACAGTATTGGGTTTTAATTACTCAAGTTTGGACTGAGCATAAGTATTCTGCTTAATTGTGTAGTGTTAAGTAGATGCCAGCTTGCAGCAAATCATAAGCTTCTATAGAAACACACAAGCAGCCAAAGATAATATGGATCAGGGGGTATACCGTATTCCCAGAAATTTATGAATTCAAGGACTCATAATGGAGAACCATAGATCTGCTTGCATGTGTTCCTCAGTGGCAATTATTTTTCCAATTACTTAAAGCCAGATTTAAAAAAAGGTGACAGAGATACACACAGTGCTCTGTAGTACTCACTATATTAGTTATGTGCATCACTTCAGCTCAAAAATTGCTCCTTTTGGTGAGAGGTTGGCTGCAGTCATATCATGGACTGCATCAAACGATACTCAGTAGGACGAATGAAATGTCAGAAAATTTTGACTGGTATAGAAAAAACAAATAGGGAAATTGATAGTCTTTTCAGTTATCACTATTATTAGAAGAAATAAATGGCTAGTTAACTTATTCATAAGAAATTGATGAATTGTTACAGTGTTGGACCAAAATGATTTCAACTTCAACGTACATTTTTTAAATTTATAGCTCTTCTATTTTCCTTTGTTCACTTGCAGTTTTATTGTGTTTACATGCTGTGTTTAAATCAGTGTAAAATAACTGGTGCCATACAGTAGCAGTTTTGGCAAATTATACGCAACAACATTGTTCACCAAACAGGTGCAGCTGTTGGACTGATCCTACCTGAGAATGCAGATGATTCATTGCTTGAGCTCTTGGATGACATCCTACAAGGTGTCATGCGCCAGGAGGCACCCCAGGCACTGCCTCGCATGGCGAGAGCAGCACCAGCTCTGCCACCTGCACCATATAGCTATAGTCAGAGAATCTCAGGCGCTCTCATCTCAGGTGAGCACGCATGTATTCAGTACTTATAGACTGCATTAATAGTTTATCATCATCATTGTTAAATCGTATGCACTATGTTAATGTCAACTTGTGGTGATTTAGCACAGTTATTATTTTCGGTTCATGTTAATAATAGATACTAGAGGTATATATGTACAAAAATGAAAGTATGAAAAGATTGTGTAAAACAAGTGAAATCATTTGAAGAATATGGTAGTCATTTTCCCCTGTAAGAACTTACGTAATTTTTGTAATTATTTAGGTGTATTATCATCTCCAGTTTTACACCATATTTTGTGAAACAATACAGCCTTTAAAACTAACTATAGGGAAGATGACGCTTAAATTGAATAACCAAGAGGGACCAGAAAATCTGACACTGTACTCCAGAGGTGATGGAAAAGCTTCACTGGTCTGCCTGAGCAAGTCTACTAGGATAAAAAAGTAATTTACATCAAAATATAATAGTGTAACAAATATCATAGAACATTGTGAAATTATTAGAAACAAACTGACACCTAAAAGTGACAAACGTAATAATAATAATAATATACTTGGTTATTTATTTAGACCATCAGATCTCACTTGTACAAGATACACCTGGATGTTGGACAAACTTAAAATTTTTAGAACAAAACTTCACTTTACCATATGTGATACAAATTTTTAGCCATAAATGATGCAACATTGTTGCACAAATTTACTTATGTGTGATCATACACAGCTAAGTTAGCACAGCACAGATCATCAGACTAGATCACAGTTAAGAAACTTAGTCAGCTGCACATGAACAATACTAAAAATTAAAAATAAAACACAACAGCATAACAGCACAATTCAGATAAATTATATACTATAAACTTGTACATACTATAGTGCAGCCACATTGTAGACTAAGAGTACAAGAGGCTGATGACCTCAGAAGTTAAGTCCCATAGTGCTCAGAGCCACTAAGAGAACAAGAACTTTTAGGACAAATTCAATTGTAGATATTCATCAACAGAATAAAAAGAATGCATTATTAAGATTTTTTTTTCTTTATTCCTAAATGTGTTTCTGTTTTCCCTAATTTATGGTGGTAGTTTATTCCTAATAAGGAGCAAATTATTTAGTCTCACCTGAGTACTTTGATAGTTCAGTTTTTGAATCTCTGCATATTAATCTAATTTATTGGGCGCAGTTCTTACATTTCCCTCTGTGGCTACTGTAGAGTTCTGTAGTGTGTGCTGATAACCCTTGTTTGTCTGTGTGGTGTAGTTTTCCATAGTCTTTAGTATGACTGTGATTGCTGTGTGCAGATGCAAGCTGAATTGGTGACATTTTGCTCTCAGCTCCAGGGTGTGATGGCTTTGGTTACACAACTTGAATCTGAAATGGATGGGCATCACTATTGCGGGCCAGCAAGGGAGTCCAACAGATATCCACTAAGTCTGAGTCCACCAATCAGTGTGCAGCCCAGTTACTGCTCACATTGAGGTTCTCAAGAACAGGTCCATAAGTGAAGCTTTATTTTCTTTTACTGATCCAGTTCTAAGTGCTTTAAACGTTAAATGTTCTGTCTCTGGTCCTTTCATAGTTCTGGCTAAAGCCTTTGACTTAGTCAGTCACTCTCTGCTGCTTGAAAAACTACAATTTCTTGGCATCAGAGGCAATTGCACTATGTGGTTTCAGTCATACCTCAGTAACAGGAGGCAGGTGGTTGCCTCAAAATCTGCCTGTGTTGTTTCCAGATGACACAAATCTACTTTTTCATAATCTGTCTCTACAGATTGTTAAGGATGTAACAATAGATTGTATCAATGGATTAATTTTCTGGGTACACAAAAACAGACTACAATTAAAAAAAAAAAGCAAAACTGCCCATACGCTTTTCAGTGCCTCTAAAAATCACTATATGTAAATGGAACCCATACTAACTGACAATGAAACAACAGAGCTAGTCAATGAGATCAAATTTCTTGGTGTGTGGTAAGACAATAACTTACAGAGGAATATTCACAGAGAAAAGCTACTAAAGAAATTGAGTAATCTGTGCTATGCTTTTCACATTCTTAGTCAGTCCTTGGACAACACTGGTTGGTCAGCTGGTACAGCTAGCCTTAGCCTGCAGTGACGTGGCCAGCCGCAGTTCACAAGTAAAAAGAGATGAGCAATACAGTTTTGATTGTCATTTAATTTTTAAGCAGAATGAAATAACACACTGCAAATCTCCCACAATATGTTTCTTAGATGACTAGACGAAAACCACAACACATTATTCGTTTTAGCTAATGCACTATTGTAATTAAAAACAAGAATGATGAAAATTCCTGATTTAACCACAGGTTAATTTCTTCTGTATAAGCCATGTGTAACGTAAGAGAGTATTGAAGGATTTCACCATATAGTTAAATATTGAAGCTACTGAAGGTATTAATTACAGTTAGTTGTCTGGTACTCTCTTAGCTCCTTCCTAATTAGAATCCGAGAAATACATTACAGTTCTGGAAGTGTCACCTGCCATGTTGATAATGAGCCTGTCAACAACAGAATCTACAAAGCCAACGAGGCGCAGTATTTTCTCTTCTTCTTTTATGACGAGCCATTCTGTATCCCGCCAGCTTTCAGCAGTGACGTGTGAAATGAAATGATAATGAGCCTATCAACAACAGAATCCACGAAGCCAACCAGGTGCAGCATTTTCTCTTCTTCTTTTATGACGAGAACCGTTCTATATCCTACCAGTGTTTGGCAGTGACGTGTGAAAAAATACATGCGTTAGTTCCAGTACGTCTGGCAACTTAACAGTCTTGTTACTTCTCGGGCCAAATCCCGCAGCTTGGCTCCAGTTCAGTTCTGTTGGGTTCATATTGTAATAGTACAGTAGAAAATGTAAAAATGCAGCATTTGTATGTTGTGCTTGATACTGTGAAAATGATTGTGTTTCATGTTTCTATGATGCTTGTCTACCTCTGTGGTATAAAACAGTGGACATAGTCCAAATAAAGAGGATTTGGTTTTTCATTTTCGCATTAAAAAATTAAGTTGTTATGTTTTCTTAATTTTAACAACTTTTATGAACAGTCTTTCATTAAAAATCTGTAATTAAGAATTTGTATTTGAAATGGAAACAGGAAATTCGTGTCCAATATGTAATTAGAAACAAGAAGACATGCATTATTCATAAAACATGATGATGAGTTTTATAATCATGAGTTGTAGGTATTTCAAATTGAATGAAAAAAACGGTATCAGGAAGATTTGAATCACCGCACGAATAATCATTTTTTGATTACATTCCATTCCACTACTGATTGCACTACACGTTCAATGCTCATTCAGTTACCAACTGTGTTATTTACAACACTCGAGAAAGCTTCAAAGCCGATTATCTCTGTAAATTTATGAAAAACTTTAATAACACCTTATTTCTTGGCACTTTTTAACTGTGTTCCATGTGTGTGTTTCACTACGGAACAGAGCGCAACCTCAGCCATTTTCTTACTGCACATTAGCAGTGCGACAATCAGAGCACAATGCTGCAGAGGCTGTGACTGTACATGATTTTTTAAATAAAAACTATGTAGCTAAAGCATGATTAAGAAAAAGTGTGATGGCTGTTAATTCATTTGAATATCTTAAAGTTTCATTGAACATAACTCGGTAATAAGATATCTAATACACAAGTAGGACCTACTTCCAAGAGCATAACGAAACCAGTGCGGCGTGCAATGGCTTCTGATCAATCATTGCGTTTGTGTTTGTTTACATCAGGTTTATTCTTATGATGGACGGTTTATACTCTGCTGATGACAGTTTCCATGAGCTTCCAAAAGAACTGAAAAATGAGGTTGAAAGTCAGATTTTCAAATCTATCCAGAAAACTTTCCTTGTGGCAAGCTATTTCAGTCTTTTCCACCATTCCTGCTCCTGTCTATAGTCTTTGTTGTGTACAGATCCATATCCACTGTAAATTTCATAAAGGAAGCAAATAACACCGATTTTGTGACATCGTCCTACAGTAGGCAGCTATCAACCTGTGGTACAGCTGACGTTATTCTGACTGAGCATGCTTGGGACCAATGAAATTTGCAGGAAGTCTTTCACACATAGGATGACCTAATAAGGGTTATCACCAAAGAGTGGGACAGGCTTGAGCAGCTGTATCTCAACCAAATAGTAGCCAACATGCCAAGAAGGTTCCAAACCTGTTACAGTGAACAATGTGGAGTTAAAGGTTGTTGAATGTTACCCAACAACATATTCCGATGTGCAAAGGTGTACACTTCTGAACAGACAACCTCTATTGTGAGCTAATTCTTTGATTCTTTGTTCCTCTTGAATCTAAGCCTACACGTTTGTAGGTATACAGGTGTTTCAAGTGCAGTTTACTTAGAAAGTTTCTAGAATCAACTTTAAATGATGAACTTAGGAACATTGTACAACTCCCTGTGCATCACTCCCATAGTGATCACAAAGTCAAGAATAGACTAACTGTAGCATGCAGAAGGGTGTTTAAGCAATGGAATAGCAAAAAGGTGTAACAACTGGTACAGTGGGATGTACCTGCTGCCATGCACTGCACAGTGGTTTGCAGAGTATAAATTAGATGAAGATGTAGATATAATGGTGCAAATCTTCTGTTGATAATTTGATGGTTGATCTCATGCTTTCATATTTCATTTCTTTGGTAAATATTTTACTTCTTGCATATGTAATGACATGTTTTACAATTGTGTAGCTTCAGCTTGGCTGCTCCATATAATTTGAGGGTATAAATAAATATGTAAGTAAATAAATGTAAATAACATTATAAGCCATGTGGATATAAAATCTTATTTTATATACAAATTGGAACTATTTTTTATGCATATGTGATGGACGAAAAATTTTGTATGTCGAGATATATCAAGAAGAGTAGAACTACAATGCAGAATGATTTTCTTAACTTTCATTTACAAACTGTTGACATAATATTTTATAACTTATAATGATCATGGCTATTTTATATAAATATCACATCAACACAAGTATCTAACTTTTTGTGTATACTTTGATGAAATTTTTATAGGAAGGATTAAAATATTTGCACCTGCTCACAATGTACCTTATCCTCAGTGTAGAAGTTTTTATTTAGAACATAATACATTTTTAAAATTTTTTGTTATCACATTTTTAGGTGCCAAGTATGTGTCAAATGGATTAGTGTGGGGAGCAAGTAAGGCAGCAAACTTGATAACACAGCGTGGGACACCTGCTCTGGTATCACATATTCAGCCTGTAGCACAGCCACGACCAGTTAGTCCTAGCATGACAAGGGGTGTCCAATTTGCCAAAGATGTTTCTGGAAAAGCTGTGCAGTTTACGGGATTTGTAGGTAGGTGCCTGGAAGAATAAAGTAAATGTGATATTTATTTTTAAGGGAAGCTGGATGAGATAGAAATTATCAATTTCTGGATTGGCTATCATAATGTAAAGTTGTTCTAGTTTGCAGATATGTAAAAATAGCAATGCTTTTCGATATTATCCTTGTTTGAGTAGGTAAGAAACTAATGAATGACAGTAATGTGAAATGATTTATTTAATTGAAACTAAAACTGAAACTGTTACACAGTGACACTTTCATAGTGATGCTTATTGTACAAGTTATGAATCAGTGGAGTAAAACACAGAATTTGCAGTGGAGATTCCAATATTGCTGCAGTTGACAGTTAATTCCGGTAGCAACTGAACATACATCACCACCATCCAGAAGATTTATGGAAACACAAAGATGGTATGACTATATACAATTATTTGGGACATGATCTGCAACTATAATGATACATTATCAGTCTTCTAGTGGACTCAGATAGCAGCCAACTGAGGTTTTCTGGTAATTCATTGACAACAGTATCTTGCATGTGCCTGAACAACTGTTTTAAAATGTTATGTGAATGATCAAAAAGGGCAAGGGATATATGTTTTCTTACTGGGGAAATTGAGAACTTTTTGTCGAAATCTGTCAAACATGAAACAATCATGATCAAAGCTGAAAGACATTACAAATTTGGAAAATTCTGCATAAACAGACCGGCATGTCCTTAGTACAAAAAACATTGCATGGAGACTGATGGATAAAATTTAACAGCAACTCAAAAATCCATAACAAAGAGCATGTGTGAAGCCTACAATTAAGTTGCACATTCAGATCCTGGAGACAGATCTATCAGAAAATCTTGCAAATTTCTTTTCATACTTCAAGTTAATGAATGAATGGTCGAAATGGTTTGCTTAACTGTGGAACAAATGGGAAACTCACTTTATGTACGTGCCTCATAGAACTCGACACATCTCTCTCCATGGAACAAAATTGACAATGTAAAGACTGTGTCAGGAATGCCCCAAGGAAGTGTGACAGGATTATATGTGATCCAATGGATAATATTGAAAGCTCCTTCAGGCTGTTTGCGTATGATGTGTTGTCTATAAGAAAGCAGCAGCAACAGAAGACTTTAGTGAATTGCAGCAAGACTGCAGACGATTAATGAATGGTGCAGAAACTGGCAGCTGACCCTGAATGCACATCAGTGTCAAACATTGTGTGTACATATTATAACAAGTCCACTACTGTACAATAAATATTAGTGACAATTGACTGCAAACAGTAACTACTGCAAAATACCTGAGAGTAAAATCAAAAGCTACTTAAAGTGGAATGACCACATGAAACAGATAAAAAGACAGATGCCAAGCTGAGATTCATATCAATTCTTGAGTATTGCTCGTCAGCCTAGGACCCTTACCAGGTTGGATTAATAGATGAGATAGATAAGATCCAATGAGGAGTGGCCCGTTTTGTCACAGTCATTTAGCTGCCACAAGATAGTTACAGAGATACTCAACAAACTCCAGTGGCAGAGTCTAGAAGTGAGGAATTGCAGATCATGGAGAGGTTTACTACTTAAATTCTGAGAGTGTGTGTTCCGGGAAGAGTCGGGTGACATGTTACTTCCTCCCACACATGTCTCATGTAATGATCACAATGAGGAAATCTAAGCAATTGGAGCTCAAATGGAGATTAACCAACCGTCATTTTCACATGTGGCATTCAGGAATGGAATGAGGAAGTAGGATCAGGTAGCAGTACCAAGAGTACCCCAAGCCAATGTGTGGAGTATAGATGTATATGTAGACTACTTTCTTAATTCCTATATGGCTACTGTGAATCTGGGTCTACCACTGACTGCTTTCTGAGGCTGGAGTCTGCAGCCAAAAATGCCATTGCACATGCTGACACCAGATTGCTGTGTTCTTTGATTTATGAAGAGTGTACGATACAACATGCTATTATCACAATTGGTCTACATTGGATAAGTTGAGTTTTTGGAGTTGCCTGCTCATTTTAATATGGAAATTTTTATTACTCAGACTGTTTTCGATATGAGTTGGCAGGACACATAGCACCCAATGTATCCAGGAGAACAGAGTCCCACAGGGACCTGTGCTGAGTGCTACACTCTTTGCAATTACAATCAACAATATCACAACCACTGTGTGGTTCATGGTCTTGTTGACATTATTTGTAGAAGTGTTCTGTGTATATTGCACCTCTCCACCATTCCACATGGCAGGATGGAAACCTCAGGATTCTATATCAAGGACATGAGGTTGAGACCAGAACCACAGGTACTATGTTTTAGCAATGAAATCTCATGTGAAGCATTTTTACAGAGTTAAGTCTGTACACCACTCTTGGTTTTATGTAGATTTTATAAAACATTAATTTTATGTTACTTAGGAGTATAGGTGTGTTGCTTCTGGTTCAGTAGCACTAGCTTTATTATAGCCGCCTTGTAGACGTGGGCATCTCTCTCTTGACAGTACAAAGCCAGCTGTTCCTGATGAAATACATAGTCACTATCAGCCAGCAACTGGAACATCATTGTTAGCTCATTCTGTTCCAAAATGGAAGCATTTCTTTGCCTGTGAACCTCCTTTGTACTGATAGGTCAGCTGAGATATGTAGCAAACTACAGCATCCACCACTTGCTTGTGTGCAAAGAACCACATCTCGGACTCCTCTGTGGTATGTCCCTAGGCCAGTAACATGGATGGGAAGCACTGTCACACCAAAGGGACTACCGATCCCACCACTTACAGACAAATATTTAACTGTATATCATGATTATACACATCAAAAAATCGTTTGAGCAGATGACTCTGATGTCAGTGAACAAATCATTTATGCCTGTGTTTGTGCAGGTTTTGAGCAACACTCTCCAGCGAAAAAGTGCAGTACATTTACAGCAAACTGACATCTGTATTTTGAGCTCTCTGATATTGTAAACCTCCCAAACCTGAACTTATTTGTATGTAATGATTCCTTAAGTGGAATGCAAGCAACAGATCAATGTTAAACATGAAAAATGCTAATCTCTAATGTTCAGGACCTGCTATATGACCACCATAGAGCAGAAATGTCCTTAACTTTTCTGTGTACTCGAGTTATGTGAGCATTCCAGACCATGAACATGTATACGGACTTGCCACGGATCCAACTGCAATAGAAATGTTACAACTATTAGCTCCATGTACTGACGTTTGGTCATATCTCAGACACCATATCTTGAAGACATGGGACACCGTATGGCAAAATACCGATCTTACCAACAAACTCTGAGTGATCAGAGAGACTACTTATGAGTGGCAAATTTCACTCCAGGTTTCTCTCAAAGCACCAGTCATAATATATCACTTACATATTGGTCACAGCAAATTCACAGATGATCTGACTGGAACTTGAGTTGTGGGCAAACTCATGCTTAACTCTGTTTTGGGTACCCCTGGTAATCACGACTGTGTATGTGTACTCAAGGAGAGTGTGCAACTATTGACTGAGGCTAGATGCTTCTTATAATTACTCTTTACATATGATTTAACCTATTGATATGATTATGAACTTTATTCATTTTGTTGTGTCGAAATATTTTATGCTGGTTCGTGCCCAGTGTTATTTGGATTCATGGATCAGTCCCCACATTGTAAGCATAGGCCCTAATATATTTTCATTATTTTGTCCTTTCGTAAGTCAACATATCCTTAAATGCTCTGGTTTATGTGGCTGATTGATTTTGTGTTATACACTCCTGGAAATTGAAATAAGAACACCGTGAATTCATTGTCCCAGGAAGGGGAAACTTTATTGACACATTCCTGGGGTCAGATACATCACATGATCACACTGACAGAACCACAGGCACATAGACACAGGCAACAGAGCATGCACAATGTCGGCACTAGTACAGTGTATATCCACCTTCCGCAGCAATGCAGGCTGCTATTCTCCCATGGAGACGATCGTAGAGATGCTGGATGTAGTCCTGTGGAACGGCTTGCCATGCCATTTCCACCTGGTGCCTCAGTTGGACCAGCGTTCGTGCTGGACGTGCAGACCGCGTGAGACGACGCTTCATCCAGTCCCAAACATGCTCAATGGGGGACAGATCCGGAGATCCTGCTGGCCAGGGTAGTTGACTTACACCTTCTAGAGCACGTTGGGTGGCACGGGATACATGCGGACGTGCATTGTCCTGTTGGAACAGCAAGTTCCCTTGCCGGTCTAGGAATGGTAGAACGATGGGTTCGATGACGGTTTGGATGTACCGTGTACTATTCAGTGTCCCCTCGACGATCACCAGTGGTGTACGGCCAGTGTAGGAGATCGCTCCCCACACCATGATGCCGGGTGTTGGCCCTGTGTGCCTCGGTCGTATGCAGTCCTGATTGTGGCGCTCACCTGCACGGCGCCAAACACGCATACGACCATCATTGGCACCAAGGCAGAAGCGACTCTCATCGCTGAAGACGACACGTCTCCATTCGTCCCTCCATTCACGCCTGTCGTGACACCACTGGAGGCGGGCTGCACGATGTTGGGGCGTGAGCGGAAGACGGCCTAACGGTGTGTGGGACCGTAGCCCAGCTTCATGGAGACGGTTGCGAATGGTCCTCGCCGATACCCCAGGAGCAACAGTGTCCCTAATTTGCTGGGAAGTGGCGGTGTGGTCCCCTACGGCACTGCGTAGGATCCTACGGTCTTGGCGTGCATCCGTGCGTCGCTGCGGTCCGGTCCCAGGTCGACGGGCACGTGCACTTTCCGCCGACCACTGGCGACAACATCGATGTACTGTGGAGACCTCACGCCCCTCGTGTTGAGCAATTCGGCGGTACGTCCACCCGGCCTCCCGCATGCCCACGATACGCCCTCGCTCAAAGTCCGTCAACTGCACATACGGTTCACGTCCACGCTGTCGCGGCATGCTACCAGTGTTAAAGACTGCGATGGAGCTCCGTATGCCACGGCAAACTGGCTGACACTGACGGCGGCGGTGCACAAATGCTGCGCAGCTAGCGCCATTCGACGGCCAACACCGTGGTTCCTGGTGTGTCCGCTGTGCCGTGCGTGTGATCATTGCTTGTACAGCCCTCTCACAGTGTCCGGAGCAAGTATGGTGGGTCTGACACACCGGTGTCAATGTGTTCTTTTTTCCATTTCCAGGAGTGTATTTCTACTCATGGTTGAGTATATTCTTCCGGTAAGATTTTGAAGGTGTGATTTTATGGATGTAAACTTGCGATTTGTAATTCTAGTAAGTTACATTGTCGCTGCACCTATTTCTATAGTTTAGTATTGTAATGTTGTAGTTTTGACTTTGTATTATTTGTCCTGGGACAGAATGTTCCATAGATCTGAAGATCTGAATGCCATGTCCTGATATATGTATAGATTATGACTTGTATAGTAGATTTCTTTCTTATGTTTTCTGTAATATGTTATGTCTCAGATACTTCTATACATCTGTGTTCTATCTTTTGGCATCATTTTGTACACTGTTTGGCAAACCTTATAGTCTGTCACAAAATATTGTAAACACATTGTTTCCAAATTTTGTGCGGGGGTATTGTTAAGGCACACTCTCTAACATTAGTTTTCCTCAACAGTAGTAGTCGATGCCAAATATAATTAAAACTTTTTAAACAGGTTAATACTATCTCAGCTGTTTTTCTAAAAGAATTTCACATGATTTTGTACATGCTGTGGTATATTCCAGGCTATAATCCATAAAAAGAAATTACTTTACTTTCGTCGTTACAAGTGATATGTACTAGCTCTATATGTACAGTTAAAATTACATTTTTTTTTTTTTTTTTTTTTTTTTTTTTTTTTTTTTTTTTTTTTTTTTTTTTCCTTTTAAGAAATATTTGAAATTACGAAATATCTGGCACACTTAATGTTCCTATTATTTAACAGCACAATCTGACGATATTATTATGTTTACTTCTCGATTCATTTATAAAATAATGATATAAATTGGTTGACATTTACTTGTCAAGAAAATTTGTAAATTCTTTGGAATATTGTTAGCACTGCAGAATGGATTAGTAGTGGGCATGCCCCTGATGTGATCGGATGTGTTTTTATTTTTTGGCGATAATGCAATTTTCGATTTTGAAGTGGAAATTGAAAAGACCGTGTGATACAGAAAAATGTAAGAGAGAATAAAAATTAATTGCTCAGGCAATTCTTTCAGAAGTTATTATGTCAGTTGGAACCATGAGAACCTGTAATATCAAAAATTTCAGCTTCAAGAATCAGCCCCTAGACGTGAAGAACTGGGGCCAACTATGAGAAAAGAAGATAATTAAAAAGTTTACTGAAAATCTTATTTCTCTCAAAGCTTGTTAAAAGAGTTCATTATGATGTCAGTGATGATCAGCAAATGATGTGAGGGAGGGGTAGATTACAAAACACATACACACACATTCATTCATTCATTCACACAAGCAGGTGCACCACACGCACATATGGCAAGCATCTCTGACAGCTTGGAGCAGAATACAACTGTCACATATAATGAAAGCAGCAGTCTGGAGGGGGCAGGAAAGGGGAAGGGGAAGGGATAGCATGTATGGGTGGGGGGAGAGAAGAGTGCTGTCTGGCAGAGTGCACACGGAGTAGACTGCCAGAAGTCACAGTGTTGGGAGGCTGTGGGACAGGGAGGTGGGGGTAGGAAGGGGGCAGGGAATGAAAAATGAGAGGAACGGGGAAGGGGAAAGGTGGGTGGATGCGTTGACCAAGGTTGGCACCCAGACGGTGTGAGCCAAGAATAGGGAGGAGGTCATAGGACAGGGGGGTTAGAAAGTGTTGGATGGGGGGTGTGGGGATAGTATGTTACCATAATTTGAGGCCAGCATAATTTAAAGAGCATAGAATGTGTTTCAAGGGTAACTCCCACCTGCACAGTTCATAAAAGCTGGTGGTGGTGGGGATGACTCAGATGATCTGAGTTGTGAAGCAGCCATTGAAATGAAGCATGGTATGTTTACCTACATGTTGTGCCACAACGGAGTCAACTTTGCTTTTGGTCACAATTTGGCAGTGGTTGTTCATCCTGGTTGACAGCTGGGGGTAGTCATACTGATATAAAAAATTACACAATGATTGCAGCATAGCTGGTATATTGTGTGGCTGCTTTCACAGGTGGCCTGGCCTCTTATGGGGAAGGATAAGCCTGTGTCAGGACTGGAATAGGAAGTGCTAGGTGCTTCAATTGGGCAGGCCTTGCACCTGCGCTTCCAAAGGGATATGATTCTTCTGGCAAGTGGTTGCGATTGGGAGTAACATAGGGATAGACGAGGGCATTGCAGAGGTTGGGTGGGCGAAGGAACACCACTTTAGGAGGGGTGGGAAGGATCTTGGGTAGGATGCACCTCATCTCAGGGTATGATCGTAGATAACCAAAACCCTGGCTAAGGATGTGGTTGAGTTTTTGCTGTCCATGGTGGTACTGAGTGATGAAGGGAGTACTCCTTTGTGGCTGAATCTTGGGTGTGGTGGAAGGATTGGGGGTGTGGGGGGGAAATGGTATGGGATATCATTTTGTGGACTAGGTTTTGGGACAAGTGCCTGTCTATGAAGGCTTTGGTGAGACTCTTAGCATGTTGGGTATCCCCAGGTGGCCAGGTGACCAGGCTGTATGGGAGGGATTTTTTGGTGTGGAGCCAATGACAGCCATTGAAATGCAGGTACTGTTGGTGGTTGGCAGTTTTAATATGGACAAGAGAGTAGAAGCCTAAGACTTTAAGCAGATAGGAGGTTATGCTGAACCTAAGATGAGATGACTCTGGCAGAGCTTATAGGTGGAGGTTGTGTTCTGGGGAAGGGACCTGGGGAAGGATGGTGAGACTAAGTTGAAGGTAAGGAATTCCTGGAAAGCGACCAGAGGGTGGTTAGGTGGGAGGGGGGTGGCGCCAGAGATGGCGGCGGGTGTTGCCATCCGGCAAGCACCTCTAGTGGCAAGTTGCGGCACAGCATCGAGGAGGCTGTGGATTCAAGTCCTGTACTGTCCTGGGAGCAGCGGCGGCCCAACTGCCATGGGTGACCAGTACATCCACCTTCGTCCCATGGTCAGACAGAGCAGGCCAAACGGGGCAGAGAGCGGTGAGGACCAAGGGCTGTAGCAGCCCCCGGAATCGTGGGCAGCAGCGCGGCGCAAGTCTCAATGCATTGGCAGGCGGTGACCGGGAGAGTGGTGGCCAACTTCCATCGGCGGGCAGCCTTGATGACGACAGCAGCGGTGTCGGCCTACCAGGAGTCTGCTGAGCCAGCTGGACTTACGGGACATCGGCGGGCGACACGCTGACACTACGCTTCACCGTCGAGTATTGTAAATTAGCTGAATGAAGCAATGTTACCAAATACCGCACTCTGCACTGCCCCTCAAGGCTCTTGAACTTTCTCAGCCTCCTGACATCAGCTCTGCCATCTGGAACCCAGGTTTGATCCCCCAACCCCGCAACAGTGGTGTCAGAAGTGGTGGTGCTTAAAATGCTGGTATTAGATTTCCATTCCCTCATCTTTGTGGTGTGCCCGTGTAGAGGGGTAGTTGAGGTGTTTGGTTGTGTTTGTGACGGGTGGTTGTGCACTTCTTGTTACGCCTTGTCAATCTTTGCAGGTAGACAACAGGGTTGCGTTGGAGGAATTGTTATTGACATTTAGCGATTTATTTGGAATGGAGTGTAGGTTACCGGCAACACTGATTACGAAGCATCACATACCAATGGAGGAAAATACACCAATGTTTAGGAAACCATATAGGATAGCACATCATATGCAACCGCTACTAGAGGAGTTTATAGAACAACTACTACGGGATAGAATCATAGAGCATATCGATAGTCCATATTCAAGCAGTGTAGTTCTCGTACCTAAGAAGTCGGTGGATGGTACAAGGAAATATAGGTTTTGTTGTGATTGTAGGTTTCTGAGTGCGAAAACCATTTCGGATGCATATCCGATTGCGAATATCACGGACACATTGGACAATCTGGGACAATGTAAGTATTTTATGACAATAGATTTACGGAGTGGATACAATCAGTTGGAAGTAGTGCCAGAGAATAGGACAGAGACAGCTTTTACTGTTCCTGGGGGGCACTATTAGTGTATACGTATGCTGTTCGGGTTGAAGAATGCACCGGCAACTTTTTAGCGATTATTAGATGGGATTTTAAGGGGATTGAAACCAAAGACTTGTATGGTTTACCTAGATGACATTCTAGAACTTTTGAAGGATGTACCGGAATGTGTATCGTGTTTAAGAGAAGTCTTTAGAAGCTTGTAATCGGCACGGTTAACATTAAGTTTAGAAAAATGTAATTTTGCGCAGACACAGGTCAAATATTTAGGTCATGTAATTAGTGAACAAGGGGTTCAAACCGATTCTCGGTGAACAGAGGCAGTCCAAAATTTCCCGACACCACATACAATGAAGCAATTACAATTGTATATTGGATTATGTTCATATTATCGTAAATTTGTAAAGGATTTTGCTAAAATAGCCGAGCCGTTAACAAAGCTTTTAAAGAAATGGGTTAAATTTCAATGGACGGAGGAATGTCAGGAAGCTTTTGATGAATTAAAGATGAGATTAGTCTCTGATCCAGTGTTGGTGTATCCAAATTTTTAAGAAGACTTCATCTTATCATGTGACGCTTCAAATGGCACAGTAGGATGTGTTTTGGGGCAAATGCTGAATGGACAGGAGCATCGGGTGGCGTATGTTTGTAGACAGTTAAATAGGGCAGAGCGGAATTATTCCACAACGGAAAAGGAGATATTGGCTGTAATATATGGAGTAATGTATTTTCGCTGTTACCTTTATGGAAGGAAGTTTAAGGTCGTGACAGATCATGCAGCGTTGAGATGGTTACTGGGACTCAAGGATCCTTCTAGTCAATTAACATGGTGGGCTATAAAATTTAGTGAGTTTGACTGTGATGTAATTTATAAGCCGTGGAAGAAACACGGGAATGCAGATGCATTAAGTCACAAATTAAACACATTAGAAGTAATGGGTAAGAGTGTTGCGGAATGGCAAAGGGCACAAGCAGAGGATGAGGAATGCCAGAGTTTTAGAACTCAACCACATTTCATTGTGGAGGGAAATTTGTTGTGGTAGAGTTACCAGGTGTGGACCACGGCTAGTGCTCTCGGGGCATGGCGGTGCTGTTGGTTGTTGAGCAACGGGAAGACGAGTAGCAGAATGATTTTGATGCTGCACTCGGAGAAGGGAAGCGGAACAATATGTAGCAAATTGTGTGCCATGTGCGCAGTGAGCAGATGTGACATGCACAAGAATTCCATTGCAGCGGTTACCAGAGGCTTCGAAAACATTCGAGTTTATTGGGCTAGATGTTTGCTGGCCATACAACAAAACACCAGCAAAGAATCATTACGTTTTAACTATAATTGACCACTTTTCGCGGTTTTTAGCCATGGTCGCAATACCAGACCAACAGGCAAGTATGGTAGCACAAGCTTTAGTCAATAATTGGTTATTGAAGTTTGGGGTGCCTGATACCATAATTACAGATCAGGTAAAGTACTTCATGTCCGAATTAATGTCACAGTTGTGTCGTTTATGGAGAATTAAAAATTATGTACCAGTCCATTTCATACACAGGCGAATGGTAGAATCGAACGAGTACATAGGACAATTTCAAAAATGCGAAGTTATTATGTGAATGGAAACCATGATAACTGGGACGGTTATCTTCCATATTTGGTATCGAGTTATAACACTAAAATACATTTGGAGGTTGGAATGTCACCGTTTGAGGTGGCCTATGGAAGAAAAATAACATTGCCATTTGACATTCTATGTCCAAAATTGGGAGCTAAAGGGAACGCAGTGAGGGAATTTGCATTAACAATATGGGAAGTCTGGAAGAGGGTACAGAAGGCCAGTACAAAAGCATTAGAGAGGCAGGAAGAACCGAATAAGCGGTTGGGACCTTTACGACAGTACAGGCTAGATCAATGGGTATTAATCATGAATCCATATACACCTAAGGGAAAGACGAAAAAATTCTTGACGAAGTACCACAGACCATACCAGATCATGGAGATGACTTCGCCTGTAAATGTTAAAGTGCAGCTGCCAACAAAAGCATCCATTATCCACATGAGTAGAGTAAAGCCTTTTAAAGGAATGGTGGACGGATTACCTCAATGGGACGAAGGTGGATGCACTGGTCACCCATAGCCTTCGGGCCGCCACTGCTACCAGGACAGGACCAAACTCGAACCCACACCCTCCTCGATGCTGTGCCGCAACTTGCCGCTAGTGGTGCTTGCCGCTAGTGGTGCTTGTCCGGACCCCGGTATGCCAGGTGGGAAGCGAACGTGGCCCATAGACTGGAGTGGAACCAAGCCCCTCCTGGACCCACTGCAGACCACTGTCACTGCCCTCTTTCAGGCAGACTGTGCGATCTCCAAGTTCCAGGCTGCCGTTCTGTCCCACCCCAGTGTTGTGTCCCCGGAAGCGGAATATAGCCAGAACAAGAACGTAGAAACAAAGCACAAGTTTATGCCAAATACTTATAACATTGCTGCCAGACTGGCCCCATAAGCGTGGACCAGCACAGGTCCGTCCCGATGCTTGACTGACCTGGCACACCATGTCAAGCTAAAATTGCCCGTCTATTTATATTGGTTTCTCCCTTGCTTCTGATCTAGTCTCAGAGAGAGACAGAAACTACGGCAGGGATAAATTCCCACATGTCAGTCATTTACAAATCGCCACTCCTGGCTCTGGCCTAGTGCCCAGCCTCATACATCACAATAACTTAAAGCAATGCTGCAGTTTCCTGCTTCGTTGCTCCACTCAAAACAAATTGTGTGTGCAATACCACCGTCGCAGATCTGCGCCCGCGAGTGCCATGTTTATCTTGTCTGGCCTGCTGGCTGTCGTCTGTTACCACACTCTGCCAGCGGCCCTAGATTTCATTGCCCAACCCCGCCTTCATTGAATTTTGATAAAATTTTCCTTTCCCTCAACTAGGACTGACACTAGCGCAGCACACCTCCCTCCTTTCTATTAGATTCGTCCCGAATCGAGATAAAACAGACGTGGCCTGTGGCCGCATAAACATACCTTGTTCACAAAACTTACAGTCTACAGACTAAAAGTAATGAGAACATCAAAACATTAACTCTACACCTATACACTGTTTACACTGGTTACCCATGCCATAGGCAACTGATGTATTGGCACCTCCTCCACTGTTGTATGTTTCCACATTCTCCACAGAGCTATACTCAAGAAAAAATAGAAAAACGGCACACCCTGTGGCTGAAATGCTCACTGTCATTATCCTGTTGCTCCAATGCTGTTGTATTGTTTGAACGTGTTCCAATACTTCATTAACTGTCATAGATCCCTCCTGTGAATTAATAAAGGAATACATTTCCAAAGACTCTGGGTTAATGTGGAGGTCAAATATGTCAGATTCTGCACTGGTAATATCTCTAGAACCCATTCCAGATAAAACAAAGTTCCCTGTGACAAAGTTAAAGGTGTTTCACCCGTGCGTGATGTTGGAAGACGGAAATCCTCCCCCACAATCTCACAAACCGTACCTTTTATAATTATTCCACTCTCCCGGAGTTGCAACCTCCTTATTTTATCCGCTCTCTGATTGGTATAACAAGTGACTGTCACCCATATTGGTGTAAATACCGAATATTACCAATGCCTCCCTACCTTCTGGTAGTAGGAATGTGTTGATAACACCTCCTTCTCACAATCTGAGCCATTCATAATCCCCAGGAACAATCCAACTTTGCATGTACTACTATCTGAAAAAACTGGTCAATTAGGACAAATCATCACTCGTCCTTGCATACAATGCTCCAACTCTGACAATGGTAGTACCCCATGAGCTTCCCTGTTTGCCAAAATAAAATGTACGTGTAGCGTCCTAATCTGCACCCGTTTACTGATCTCCTTCCATTTCACTGGGTATGGGTGAATCATATAACACTCATAATGTGAGTCAACTCCGACTCACACAAACAAAAAAATGGCTGACATCGAAATAAGGGTCCAAGGAATAGAAAAGCAACTGGAATCACTCAACAGAGGAAAGTCCACTGGACCTGACGGGATACCAATTCGATTCTACACAGAGTACGCGAAAGAACTTGCCCACATTCTAACAGCCGTGTACCGCAAGTCTCTAGAGGAACGGAAGGTTCCAAGTGATTGGAAAAGAGCACAGGTAGTCCCAATTTTCAAGAAGGGTCATCGATCAGATGAGCAAAACTATAGGCCTATATCTCTGACATCAATCTGTTGTAGAATTTTAGAACATGTTTTTTTGCTCGCATATCATGTCATTTCTGGAAACCCAGAATCTACTCTGCAGGAATCAACATGGATTCCAGAAACAGCAATCTTGTGAGACCCAATTCGCTTTATTTGTTCATGAGACCCAAAAAATATTAGATACAGGCTCCCAGGTAGATGCCATTTTCCTCGACTTCCGGAAGGCGTTCGATACAGTTCTGCACTGTCGCCTGATAAACAAACAAAGTAAGAGCCGATGGAATATCAGACCAAGTGTGGCTGGATTGAAGAGTTTTTAGCAAACAGAACACAGCATGTTATTCTCAATGGGGAGACGTCTACAGACGTTAAAGTAACCTCTGGCGTGCCACAGGGGTGTGTTATGGGACCATTGCTTTTCACAATATATACAAATGACTTAATAGATAGTGTCGGAAGTTCCATGCGGCTTTTCGCGGATGATGCTGTAGTATACAGAGAAGTTGCAGCATTAGAAAATTGTAGCGAAATGCAGGAAGATCTGCAGCGGATAGGCACTTGGTGCAGGGAGTGGCAACTGACCCTTAACATAGACAAATGTAATGTATTGCGAATACGTAGAAAGAAGGATCCTTTATTGTATGATTGATAGCGGAACAAACACTGGGAGTATGCGTACGAAACGATTTGAAGTGGAATGATCATATAAAATTAATTGTTGGTAAGACAGGTGCCAGGTTGAGATTCATTGGGAGAGTCCTTAGAAAATGTAGTCCATCAACAAAGGAGGTGGCTTACAAAACACTCGTTCGACCTATACTTGAGTATTGCTCATCAGTATGGAATCCGTACCAGGTCGGGTTGACAGAGGAGATAGAGGAGATCCAAAGAAGAGCGGCGCGTTTTGTCACAGGGTTATCTGGTAAGCGTGATAGGGTTACGAAGATGTTTAGCAAACTCAAGTGGCAGACTCTGTAAGAGAGGCGCTCTGCATCGCGGTGTAGCTTGCTGTCCAGGTTTCGAGAGGGTGCGTTTCTGGATGAGGTATCAAATATATTGCTTCCCCCTACTTATACCTTCCGAGGAGATCACAAATGTAAAATTAGAGAGATTCGAGCACACACGGAGGCTTTCCAACAGTCATTCTTCCCGCGAACCATATGCGACTGGAACAGGAAAGGGAGGTAATGACAGTGGCACATAAAGTGCCCTTCGCCACACACCGTTGGGCGACTTGCAGATTATAAATGTAGATGTAGATGTACTGGAAAACTGACATCGATGTAAACTCACGCCCCATCCGTCCTCACCTGTACCAATGACACATGAAAGAATATTTGTATAGTGGCCCGTGTTACCTCCACTACATGTTCTATATCTGGTGGGTATTGCCTCTTCGCTAATTGTAATTCTCTAAAAAGATCATCTGGCGAGATTAACACTTGACTAACACTTGAATAAGATGCCCGTTTACCGCATGATATACTGCTTCCTGTAACATCGTAACTTCTGAACATGCGTCAATTAATCAGTCTGCTAATGCCCTGAGCAAACTGGCAATAGCCAACTTACCATCCAATATCTTCAATCATTTCTGCAGAATCTCTAAATCGCTATTTATAATTTCCCATGTCTCTCCCATGTATCAAGTCAACTCCTCCGCTAAGGTCCGTCCAAGCTTGGTGTTATTAAAGACCCTCATTTCTACGCTTGACAAGCGTGTTGCGTGCCACTCTATGGTTCCTCTAAGCTCACTGACCATTTGCTCCACCCGCATTACCAATTGATTCAGTGCTCGGACATCATCATCATCATCATCATCATCATCATCATCATCCGCTGTATCGAACACCATTTTGAGTATCTTTCCCCCTGCATTTATCCATCCCCTCTCGCGCCTAGTTACCGCCTGTTACTCTCTCCACTAAACGAGACAATTGTTCCCTAACTTTACTATAAGTCAACTGTAATTTTTGATACTCCCCTTGTACTTCTTTTAATATGCGATTCCTTTCCCCTTTGGTATACAATTCCAAAAATGATTCCTGTAATTTTCGTATTTCATTCCTGATCTTCCATACCTCTATTGTTGTTCATAGCTACCACTTATGACTTGTTACTAATATATCTGGCTGCCGTGAATACAGTAACCCTGATTGCAAGGTCTAGATCATTATCTGTTGATGTCCGGCTCCACTGCTGTGACCACAGATCAGCATCCCCATGGCTATCATCCAGCACATCCACGTCTGACCCTGCGAAGAAAAGGAACGAAACATGCGTGTACCACCTCTTTTCCGCCACAGGTTACTACAACATCATACGACATCCTCAAAAATTCCCAACAGTTCACTTTGCCCCTATCGACTTCTCTGGGGGAAAAAAAAAAAATGTCTCCCCCTTACAATGAGAAAACTAAAACAACAAACAAGAAAAATGCAACTCTTATTGGACCCACCAAAATGCGAGAAATAGAGAGATACAGAGCAGGCCAAATGGGGCGGACGGTGGCGAGGACCAGCGGCTGTAGCAGTCTCCGGAATTGTGGGCAGCAGCGCGGCGCAAGTCACAACGCATCGGCGGACGGCCACCGGGAGACCGGCAGCCAACTTCCATCAGCGGGCGACCTTGATGATGACAGCAGCGGCATCGGCATACCAGGAGTCTGTTGAGCCGGCTGTACTCGCAGGACATCAGCGGCCAGCATGTTGACACTATGCTTCACCATCGAGTACTGTAAATTAGCTGAATAAAGCAATCTTGAACTTGCTCAGCCTCCTGACGAAATACAGCGTGGTGGGTGCTTCAGCTCTTCCATCTGGAGCCCTGGGTTCGACCCCCGGACCCCGCAATTGGAGGACCAGGTGAACTGAATGGGAGAGAAGATATGGGGTTGTGAAGGAATTAAGGTGGATTATGTTGGCCATGAGTTCAGATCGTGAAGATATCATCGATGAAGCTGAACCAGACCAGGGGTTTGGGATTTTAGAAGGCTAGGAAGGTTTCCTCTAGATAGCCCATAAACAGGATGGCATAGGAAAGTGCCATGTGGATGGCCATGGCTGTGCCATGGATTTCTTTACTTCCCTTCAAAGTAGAATTTGTTGTGTGTTAGGATAATGTCAGTAATGTATATGAGAAATGAGGTAGTGGGTTTGGAGTCTGAAGGATGTTGGGAAAAGTATAGTGTTCAACAGTGACAGGGCCATTGGGATAATGGATTTTGGTGTATAAGGAATTGGCATCAATAGTGGTGAGTAGGGATTCACTAGCTGAAAGGGTATTCTTGATGGAGAGTTTGTGAATGTAATGGTTGGTATCTTTGACACAGAAGGCTAGTTTTCGGGCATTTGGTCGGATGTGTTGGTTAATGAGGGCTGAGGTGCTTTCATTAGGGGTACATAATGAGCTACAAAAAGGTGTCCAGGATTGTTGGGTTTGTGGAAGCATGTAGAAGGTGGATGTATGGGGCATCATGTTGTTGTTGTTGTTGTGGTCTTCAGTCCTGAGACTGGTTTGATGCAGCTCTCCATGCTACTCTATCCTGTGCAAGCTTCTTCATCTCCCAGTACCTACTGCAACCTACATCCTTCTGAATCTGCTTAGTGTATTCATCTCTTGGTCTCCCTCTACGATTTTTACCCTCCACGCTGCCCTCCAATGCTAAATTTGTGATTCCTTGATGCCTCAGAACATGTCCTACCAACCGATCCCTTCTTCTAGTCAAGTTGTGCCACAAACTTCTCTTCTCCCCAATCCTATTCAATACCTCCTCATTAGTTACGTGATCTACCCACCTTATCTTCAGCATTCTTCTGTAGCACCACATTTCGAAAGCTTCTATTCTCTTCTTGTCCAAACTGGTTATCGTCCATGTTTCATATGGGTGAGGAATTAAGTGGATTCAGGAGAGAGGTTCTGGGAAGGGCCTAAGGCTAAGTACAGATGGAGACTATTTTGCACTTCTGGATGGGATCACTGTGGAGGAGTTTATAGGTGGAGGAGTCAGATAACTGGCAGAGGCTTTCGCCAGATAGTTATTGTGATTCATAACACCAGTGGTGGAACCTTTGTCTGCACGTAGGATGATTAGATCAGGATTTGTTTTGAGGTTACGTATGACTGTCTTGGACATGGAGGGGAAGGATGGTGAGGCCAAATTGGATGTAAGGAATTCCTGGAAGGTGACCAGTGGATGGTTAGTTGCGGCAGGGTGGGGGGGGGGGGGGGGGTGTATCATGGTTGGATGGTGGTATGAACCAGGAAAGGCAGAGTTCAATGTTGGGATTGGGCTGGCATTGGTTGGAGGCACTGCTCACAAAGAAGTGTTTCCATTGCAGGGATTGGGTGAAGGAAAGTATGTCTTTGACAAGTTCAGCATGGTTAAATTTGTGTGTAGGGCTAAAGGTGGGGCCCTGGGATAGGACTGAAACTTCTGTGGAGTGAAGGTTAACTACATTGGTCCGGGAATATTTTGGCTGTGGATTTGGTTAAGTGTTGATAGGGAGTTTTTAGGATCTGGTAAGTTGAAAATGTCAGCTAAGCTATGAGGGGTGACAAAGAGGAACATCCTGGGTAGAATAGAGGTTGCATAGTGGCACTGCGAGGTGGCAGTAGGATGTCAGCAGGTTGGATAATATATGGAGGTGGTGTCTGGAATGCTCCTTTAGGTGCTGGAGAGCAGGGATTCAATTTTGGAAATGTGATGTAGTTAGCAGGGATATATACCAGCTCTGCTGCAATCATTGCACAGTGTTTCATATTGGTATGACCACTAACCAGCTGTCCAACAAGATGAACATCCATTGCCAGACTGTTGCAATGAGCAAAGTAGACACTGGTACGGTACAACATGCTGCCGAACGTAACACGCTTGATTTCAATGGTTGCTTCACTACTCGAGCCGTCTGGATCCTCTCCTTTACCACCACAAGCTTTTCTGACTGCACAGATGGGAGTTTCCCGTACAACAAATTCTTCGCTTCTGAAATTATCCCAGTCTCAAACTATGACAATCTACCATCCTCACGCACTCCACCAAATGGTTTCACCCTCTCTGTCTTATCACCTCCTTCCTATTCTCTTCTCATACCTTGTGTGTTCCACCTCCGGCCAACACACCTGCCTGACATTCCCTTTCCTCACTCCTCTCCCTTTTCACCCCCCCCCCCCCCCCAACTCTGTTGCAACCTCCCTACCCTGCAGCCTTCCGACACCACAGTTGCACACTCCGCCAGACAGTGCTCTTCTCTCCCCTCCCAACTGTACACTGCTATCCCTTCTGGTACCATGACCCGTCCAGATCACTGCTTTTGTTCTATATGACAGTTGCATTCTGGTCCTAGGTACCAGAAATGATGGTCATGTGTGCATGAAATGTGCTTGCTTATGTAAATGAATATGTGTGTGTGTGTTTTTCTTTTATCTTTCCTGATGATGGCTTTGCCCGAAAGCTTACATGTAATTGTCTTTTAGTTGTGCCTCTCTGCAATTGAATGTGTCACCTTTAGGATAAGTAGCAATCTCTCTTTCCTCTAGATTGTTGACATTCCAACCTTGAGTTTCCATTGTTTGATAAATTGAAATTGGACATATCCCTATATCAAAAGCTATCTGACAACACAATGGGTGCCAACCACATTTTCACATTTTGTTTTAAAAAAGAGAGAGTGGATAATACAACAAAACCTAAAGCCTTTACTCACCAGGCTGGCTTAGGAAGCGAGCGTGGAGGTGGTGCCGTTCACAGGTGCCTTAACACCACTTGAGAGGTGAGCATATCACCCTCACAGGTTTGATGGCTCCAACTACTACTTAACTGTGCTGTCCATGTATATTCAAACCATTATATTCTCTTCACAAATAAAAGGACATGCACAGCATCTACAAAACACCCTTGATCTGTGTTCTGCTGTAGCCCATCTTCAATCCATCCTCTCTGAACTATACGACATGTCTGACGCCTCTCTCTCCAATCATTCTCACTCTCTCTCCCTTGTAGTGTCCCATGCCAACAACTTTGTCTAGATCTGTCATTCTGGCCGAAACATGTAAATGAAGCATCTGTCTAAGATGAATTTTTTGTTTGATCATGAAGTAATTCTAGAGTTGGATTGTCTTTGCAATGATGGAACTTTTGTTGATGGCCAAAGGGGGTACATCTTCACACACAAGGAATGAACAACACTCCCTATTATAGCAACAAAAATAATCAGTTTTTGAAAATATAATGTAATTTGATAGCTAAAAAATCTACTCACCAAGTGGCATCAAGAGAATACAAATGTAAAAGTATTGATGTTTACAAGCTTTTGGACCCAGTGTCTCCTTCTTGTGGCAGAAGGGTTGAAGGGGAAGGAAGAGGGGTGAAGGAAAAGGACTGGTGAAGTATAAGAAAAGGGTTAGCGTTTGGAAAAGTCACTGTATTGGGTATGAGAAAGAAAAACTGATTGTTGGGACTTCAGAGAAGAGGCATGTAGGTCACAGATTAGCCAGATTTAGCTAGAGTTTGCTGTATTTTAAACTGTAAATAGGCTGGTGTAGAGCAGGATTGCATCCAGAAACAGGGACTTTCAATGTTAGACCTTTGGGAGTAACTCTAGGGACAAGCAGGTTTCAAGAAACAGAATGTGGGACCTTAGTTTTGATAGTGCAAAAGCATGTTTTCCAAAGGAACAGATGTAATATTTGATGGGATTCATCATGGCAAGAGAAGAGGTTTAGGAGTGTTACAAATGGTGGGAGTGTCAAACCACAGAAGTGGAGAGTGGAAAAAGATAGAAAATTAGAAGAAAAGAAAGGAAAAGATGGGAAAATTGTAAAAATTCATACAAAAATCGTGAGAACAGACTAGGACTAACAAGAAGTGACTAGTGGGTGATAATTTCTCACCAGAAAAGTGGCCTTATGATACAAAAATATGAATGGAAAAAAAGATTGATTGGGAATATCATGAAAACAGACAAAATTTTAAAAACTAGGAAAGCAGAAAGATGAAGTCATTGGAGGAAATGTAATCAACTGCGTTTGGCAGATAACATAATGTAGTAGATGGCAGTAAAAGTCAATCAGAGTGGTTTGGTGATAAATGCACAGAAACATGAAAGAATTATGTATAAGCAAGGTAATTGGACAATAGGAAAGAAAATAGCTCTCAAATTTACAAGTAAACCAGCAAAAGACAATTGGGAGAAGGCCTTGCAGTGTAGTGAACTGCGAATAAGTTTTTCCATGCAAATTCATAAATAAGTGGATCTGCCTATTGTGAGTTAATGAGCATTGGGCTCTCATTTAAATATATGGCCGAAAGAGTCAGCCTACATGAATTGTGAAATGAACCCTGTCATCCAGGACCGCGTGCCACCAAGGGCGCAGATTCACCACGAGATGGGGAAACTCACAGGCGTCTATTGTCTATTGAGACATAAGTGCTGTAGTGTGCCATCCTCCATAAATTTTCATGATGATCCCAATAAAACTTGAATATTGATCATATCTATAATAGTTTAGGATTTACTGTTAAAGTGAAATTCACAAGTTTTATAACAAAGACCTGAATGCTGAAATCTAAGATCTTGAAGATCGACATTTGGTATAGAAGCACATCATTAAATTGATGAATGTTGTAAATATCAACTCAGTAACTTCATTTGTTTAAAAGATGTAGTAAATTTGAATTATCAGTATTTTCAGTTAAGCTTCAGATCATCATTTCCTCCACACAAAACACATTGAACAATGACAGCATGACACCTTATTGAATCATTAGGTTACAGAATATTTGTTGTAAAGTTTAGTGCATAATAGTTACTTTTGTTATTTATTTATAGAAAGCACATTGGTGCAAGGCTACTGGCCGTGGCACTTAAAGCTAAGAAGGAAATTGTATTGGTTTTATGTAAAAAAATTTAGCATTTATTATGTAATGGATATTATTGTTACGTTATTTAGAATGTGAAAGTGGTCAAGCTTTGATTATTTAAATATGTTAAAATGTAAAATAATGTAGAATAAACTGTAGCCAATCAGATAGACAGATTCAGGGAACTGCTCTAGTCAGGTGAGCGAGGATATTCGGCGCGTGGGAAATGCAGCCGTGGATAGACCGAGGACAGTGCTGGTGCAGATGCGAAAGCGGACAGTTTTGCTGGAGACACCAAAGGGTACAATTTGGATGGAGACGCGAAAGTGTACAGTCGGTCTTTAGATAGCTAGAAAGAGAAACGACTTAGAATATTTCGCATTGTGTGGTATCGTGAGACTTAGTCTCTGAGCAGTGAGCAGCCACATGCCTGGTATGAACTCTAACTTTTTGCATAGTTAATGAGGTGGAGTACCAAACTTGTAATTTGCGATGAGATTGTGAATGATCAAACTGTGTCAATGGATATGCGCTCGAGTGTAACAGTAACTCTAAATACGACCGCTTTTGCTATTAGTTTGCTTTATGAATAAACATTATTCTAACAAATTCGCAACTGTGTGGCCTACATCATTTATGGGTCATTAATTTAGTTCCCAATATTATTATTATTATTATTATTATTATTATTATTATTACTACTGTTATTATATGTTGTGTTAACTTTGTATTTCACAAACTTGCCATCAGCCAGACAATTTAACCAAAGGTCACAAGTGTCTAATTGAGGGGGTGTAATGCGACACGTGTAGTTCAGCCCCCAGACGAGTTTGAGTCAAGACATTTCAACGAAGAGGAACCGCATGTGAGTCCGAACATCTTTGGGGTGTTAGCTCGCACTATATGTATGGAAATTGGTACTAGAAAAGATGTAGGGACAAGATAGCACATAAGGTAGAGGACAAAATAGCACATAAGGTAGAAAACAGATGACAATTTGAACAAGATTGATGACAAGAGGGACTGATAAGAGGGTTACATAAGAAGCAATTATGACCATGCAGGCTAATACATCCATGAAAATAATCCATTTTTGAAAACATAAAGTAACTGAATAGATAAAAAATATGCTCACCAAAGCAGTTGGAGAACACATGCGTATAGGTATTAAAGTCTGCAAACTGTTGAAGCCAATGGCTCCTCCATCTGGCAGAAGTGTTGAAGGGAAAGGAAGAGGGGTGAAGGAAAAGGACTGGTGAGGTTTGGGAAAAGGGGTAGAGTTCAGAAAAGTCGCCATAGAACCCCAGGTAAGGGGAAACTTACCAGACGGGATGAGAAGGAAAGACTGACTGCAAGCCAACAACCAGTTAATTGAATAAAAAAATAATCAAGCTCTTTTGATTAAATTCAGAAATTAAAAAAAATTACTACATTTGATGAGATTCAGACCTACAACCTTCTGCACATCAAGTTTATAATAGGCTAACAATTGCACTAAGACACAACACTAGGTGTAGTATTTATATTTATGACTGTGGTGGTCCAATCACAACAATGAATTGCAGACTTCAAAAATTTGGCTTCTTGTAATGTCGTGTGAAGCTTATCTAATGTAAGCCAAATGTCATTACGGTAACTGTATATGAGACACTGAATCGTGTCTTATGCGGAAGTACCCAGTAGTGTTTGGTTGCTGCTGTGTATGAAATGTGTTGGCATGCCAATGATTTAGGATCCAAACTCATCAGGAAAGAATGCCGGACAAGGAACTGGAAGTGAACTGGCCACTTGTGCCAGTTTGGCAATGGTGAATGGTCAGGACCTGATGTTGAGTGCATGTCAACTATCAAGTAATTGTAATCAGACTATGGTGTGAACGTTTACACGTGTGTGAAAGGTCGGTTTACAAGGTGCTATGCAAAATTTTCAGGACTGGTGCTGCCATCTGTTGAAAACCGTACCTTTGGACTAATGGTCACCATCACCCTCGAAGTAGTTCCCATCCGCACGTACACACCGGTCCCAGTGCTTCTGCCACTGGTCAAACGTTTTCTGGAAGTCCTATTCTTTGAGGATGTTTATCACCGCCTGCAATGCTTCTTCCATCCTCTCTAGAGTGTCGAACCTATGGCCTTTCAACTTGAGTTTTAGTTTTGGAAATAGTGCGAAGTCGCAAGGTGTCAAATCTGCCGAGTACGGTGGGTGGGGTACAATCACCATGTTGTTTTTTGCCAATAAGATCCTGGTGAACAAGGGCGTGTAACAGGGTGCGTTGTCATGATGCAGCAGCCAGTTCCCTACATCCAGTACCCTTGACGCCTAAGTCAGAGCTGTCATCACCGCACGTTTTCACAGAGCCATTGCAAAACGGGTAGCACACAAAATTCTCTGTTTGGTTGGGTGGGACAAATTCTTTGTACACAATTCCCTTGGTATCAAAGAAAACGATGGTCATGTTCTTCTTGCTCTTTACCTGTCTCGCTTTTTTGGCTCTTGGAGAGCCCGGGCTCTTCCACTGGGACAATTGTTGCTTTGTCTATGGGTCATAACCGTAAATCCAGCTCTCGTCACCAGTTATAACCTGTGACAAGAAGGTTGGATCATAAGATGAGATCTGATGAAGGTCCGTGCACGCCTCAATATTCTGTGCCTTCTGATCGGCAGTCAAGATCCTCGGCACAAATTTTGCGGTGACACGATGCATGCCCAATTCATCAGTCAACATTTGTTGACATGTCCCATAACCAATACCCATTTCATACGCAAGGTCTTGAATGGTTCGACATCGATCCTCATGAACCAGTTGTTGAAGTTTGGCAACGGGCCTTCCAGTGTGAGCATCATCTTCGACGTCTGTACGGCCGGCCCTGAACCGTGCATGCCACTCAAACACATGCGTACTGTCATGCTCTGTCCCTCAAACTCTTGTTGAATCATTGCAAGGGTCTCCGTAGCACTTTTCCCAAGATTCGCACAGAATTTGATACACACGCGCTGCTCTGTTCGCGGATCCATCGTAAAATCGCCACACACCAAACACACAGTGTTACAAAAATCACTGTGGACACGTAGCACGTCCTCCCAGCTGAATGCCACTCCACACACTGACTCATCAGATATACAGCTCTTGCCACCTAGTGGCACAAAGATCTACTACTCTTACTTTCCAGATGCATGTACAGATAGGAGCACTTTCTGCTGAGGTAATCAGTTCAGCTCTGCCTGTAATTTAAAATATGCTTAATAATTGTGCTTTCAGTGTGAAATGTTAATTTTTGTTGATGTATCTTCTATCATAACTGGTAATTGATGTAGATTCTACGAGACACAATTTGTGCTTATGTCAATTAAATATCTCCAACTTAATTACCAGGAAAACACCAACTTTGAAAAATCTGTCCAGTTAATAAGTATTTCCAGTCCTTAAATCTAGATTATCACATAATTTGTAGGACTGGTAATGAAATGTTTTTAAACTGCTTTGGAATTGATAGACGTCCTCTGTTCTTGCTTTCTGTGGGAATTTGATCAAGACATGTGCAGAGGAGTGCGTAACACCAATCCAAACCCTAAAGGAGGAGACATAATTCATATGAAAATATTTTTTGTCTCTCGTACTGTAGAAGTCACATTTAAGATCAGATTGATTTCTGTTTTCAGCAACAAAATCATCAAGGAGTAAATATAGGGCCTACTGGGAAGGAAAAGTAATAATTCAAAGATCCTTTAAGAGGTCTCTGTGAGAGGTGTGGTTATTTACTTTACACAGTATTAATAGTTCTCTCTCTTGCTCTACAACAGATTTATTTATGTTGGGTGCGTTACTCCAAATTATAGTTCCATAAGACAACAGGGAGTGAAAATGTGCAAAATAAACAAGCACCCTTTCCTTTAGGTTGACTCAGTGGAAGCAAAACAAGCTATTTTATCATTTTGTTGACATTATTTTAATTTTCTAGCTGGACACCAAGGAATTTTACATACAATGTTTCATTTAGTGAATGGCCAATAATGTCTTTGTTTCTGATGTGAGCAGATCCTTTTTCCCTATCTGAAATTGCCTCTGTAAGATTATAAACTATTTTCTCTGAGTCATTTGTAGGCTTATTCAGCTATCATTTGGGCTATGTCTGCTAAGCTTGAGTTTTGCTCTTTGAGCCTTCTTTTAGAGTCACTGGAAATTATTTTTGTAGATTAAGAACAAAAGTGGACGCAGAATTGAAACTTGTGGCACACCACACATTGTGTTCTCCAGTCTGTTTCATCACTGTGAAAGTGTGTTAATGAAACTCTCTATTTTCTGCTGTAAAGGTAAGACACACAAGAGGAAATCATAAATTCCATAACATTTTAATTTCCCTGTTAATACTTTTTAGTCACATGATGAATTTTATGATCTCTTTATGTATTGTACTTTGGAAGCTGATGTTTCTTACTGTTTTTAGAAATAGTCCAAATTATTTTTGCTTTGTTCTTGGAGTATTTTATTTTGTATACATTATACTTTTTAATAAGACTGTAATAAACAGATGTAAATATTGAACATTTTTTAGTTTAATGATGATCATACTTCAATTTGAAGTTGTTGATTATACATATTGCAATAAATGCTTTGCAGAAAGTGTGTGGTACAAATTATAATCCAAAGATGTTTTGTACCCTTTACTTATTCTGAAGGTAATTTTGGTACTCCTTTCTTGTTTTTGAATTTTTGTGTTATCTGTTTAGAAGTGTTGTAAGGTTATCGACTCAACACATAATGTATAAAAGAATGTCACAGCTTCCTTTACTTTGTTTATTTCAAACTTACCTACCCTTCATTCACTGAAACACTGAATCAATTTTTCGACACTTGTAGTGGTTTGTATATTGATAGTAAATTATTTCTTTGTTTTGTACCCAACCTAATGAAGTGTCATCGGTGCCTTCCTGAGGCCTTGTATTAATTTTGAGTACACTTCATTAGAGTTTTCTTTTTGTATTTTTGCAAATATGTTGACTTCTTTTTTCATTCTTTTGAATTTGCTCATATTCTCTGTTAGAGGATGTCCCTCCTAAGAGTTGTCAGGTGCATTTTCTCTTGTGTTTTGACTGCAATTCCCAGTGTCCATGGAAAGTGTTGGTTTGTTTCCCCATTACAAACAAAATTATTTGTAAGTGTAACTTCAAATGCCATTTGATGACACTAGACTCGCATTCGGGAGGACGACGGTTCAATCCTGCGTCCGGCCATCCTGATTTAGGTTTTCCGTGATTTCCCTAGATCACTTCAGGCAAATGCCAGGATGGTTCCTTCGAAAGGGCACAGTCGATTTCCTTCCCCATCCTTCCCTAATCCGAGCTTGTGCTCTGTCTCTAATGACCTCGTTGTCGACGGGACGTTAAACACTCCTCCTCCTCCATTTGATGGAGTAGTCCCAAATCACTCTAGAGTGATATTTGTGTCATCAGCAAGTACTAACAGTGACATTAAAACACTCCAGGAGCAACTGAGCCATGATGCAATCATCACGGCCAGGGCGATGCTGCTGCTGCAGTACTGGTTATCTTCATGTTTTACTGTCCCTGTTAATATACGAGGTACGTCCACAAAGTAAGTTCCGTTTGGTTATATAAAACAAATGTGCACAGATACAGAAAAAATATTTATTGTACAAAAATCTACAACCATTAAACTACTTTTCTACATAGATTCTGAAATTTTGTAGGCACTTGTCATAGTGTGGCACAAGTTTTTGTATGCCTTCTTCATAGAAGGTTGCCACCTGTGTTTTCAACCATGTGGTAACATGTTCTTTCAGCTCGTTATCATCGTTGAAGTGTTGACCACCAGGGTCAGATTTTAGAGAAGAGATGAAAGTCGCTATGAACGAGGTCCGGGCTGTACAGAGGATGATCAAATGTGTCCCAGTGGAATTCCCATAATAGTTGTTTGGTCACATTCGCCGTGTGAGGTCGGACATTATCATGGAAAAAAACAACACCTTTTGACAGTAATCCTCGGCGCTTGTTCTGTATTGCGCAGCACAATTTCTTAATGGTCTTTCAGTAACCATATGCATTCATTGTTTGGCCTCATGGTAAGAAATCAATCAGCAAAATGCCTTTTATGTCCTAAAAAACGGTGCACTTCACTTTCCAAGGTGACAAGATTTGCTTAGGTTTGTTAGGGATGAAGTTTGCCTCCATTCCATTGATTGCCATTTGTTTCAGGGGTGTCGTACGATACCGAAGTTTCATCCTCCATGACTATCTGAGAAAGAAAACCATCGCCTTCTTCATTGTAGTGTGTTAAAAACTGAAGTGCACTGTGCATCCATTGTTTTTTGTGTTGTTCAGTAAGAATTTTGGGTACCCAATGTGAGCAAAGTTTTCAAAATTTCAGTTTTTCAGTAACAATTTCATGAATTAGTGATTGTGAGAATTGCGGAACTTCCATAGCAAGGGGTAAACTTACGGTTATATCTTATCTTCTCTCCAGTTGTGTGAACCAATTCATCAGTAACCACAGATGGATGTCCACTTCGTTCTTCATTGTGCACATGATCATGTCCTTCGTTGAACAGTCTGACCCACCTTCTAACAACTGAATCACTCATAGCATTTTGTCTGTAAACCTTGCAGATTTGCAAATGAATTTCCTTTGGTTTAACTTTCTTTGAATTTAGAAAACGAATCGCAGATCTGATTTCACATGCGACAGCATTTTCAATTACAGCTGACATTATAAAGAAGCGCTACAAAGCATGCGTCGGGCAGCAGTGATCTGAAAATGGTGTACATGTCTTCTACTTGAGTCAGAGTAACTGCCATGCATGCTTGGAATTGCGATCATAGGGCCGCCGCAGATAGAAATAGAAATGGAATCCTTGTATATTGATTAACCAATAATCACACTTGACTAATTTGGGAGCACTATGTCAAACATGCACTTAAAATTCTTTTTAAAAATAATTTTATTTGTAACAGGAAACAATCCAGTGCCTTCCATCGACATGAAAGACATGATGAGCAGTATTTGTTTGGAATGACTTCAGTAACACATTGCAAAAGGGAAATTCCAAATATCTGCTGTAACACTAGAGAAAATGCACCTGACGACTCATAGGAGGGACACACTTTATGTTCATTCATTTTCAAAGCTCTATATTGTCCAAAGTATTACACGTACAAATATGATCGATGTGTAAGCAGAACTGTAAACTCACCAGGGTTGCATTATGCTCTTTACAAATGTTCTGTAATTGCCTGTGGTCAATTGATGCATGTCCAAGAGGTAATCGAGTTCATTCCTTTTCTTGTATAGCATTGTCCTGTGAGTAATCATCACAACAGTCTTGAGGCGTTCTCTGAGGTGTTCCAGTGATCTTGACAGTGGGGGTACGTGAACACAGCTCTTAATGTACCCCCAAAGGGAAAAGTCACAAGGCTCTACATCAGGGGACCTGGAGGGCAGGGGGGGAAGGGAACAGAGCCACATCATTTTCACTACTGAGTGCAAACCAGTGGGGCAGAAATTTGTTGTTTAGGAGGTGATGAACATCAATACTCCAATTGGGGAGGGGGGGGGGGGGTCCCTGCATTGTTGGAAGGTGAGGGAGGGGGAGTGGGGTGCCCTGCCTTGTTGGAGGATGAAATTCTTGGACTGAGCAGTCAGTTGTGGAAGCAACTATTAGCTGCAATGTATTGAGTTAAGAGGTACCCCTCACAGTCTTTTCACATTAGAAAAGTCACCCATACAGATTCATCGGTGACTCTGTGCAGAAAACTTTAACTTCAGCAAAATACATCACAATTTTATAAGGATTTTCAGTGCCCCACACTCTCACATTGTGGTAATTTGCCTTTCCTTATAAATGGAAGGTTGCTTCATCACTGAATATCAGCTTGGGGGCGAGAAACTTTTTTCCCTGCTTTTCACCATTTTATCAAGGCACTGGTCTCAAAAAGTCAACTGGTGGTCACAATGCAAACTTGATAAGTTTATGGCTCTATTGATTATTCATGCATCAATCTTACTCATATTTGTACATGTGTACATGTAGTACTTTGGAAAATACAGAACTTTGAAAACAAGTGAATCATGTATAGTAGCCCTGTATATTCAAAAGTTAAAATTTATCACCAAAGTAATGATTAAACCTTTACATTCTCCTCAGCTAGCAAAGTCGGAACTGCAACTGTGGCTCTTGGAAGGTACCTTGCACCACATGTTCGTGAACAAGGAACGAAGTTACTGACAAAAGTGTCTGGGTCAGGAGAGGAAGAAGCCAAGGCACGTATGGAGGGAGTGCTGGAAGTGGCAGCTGGCGCAGTGCAAGGGATTGGCACTGTGTATGAAGGACTAGAACGTTCTGCATCCATATTAGGCAGCAGCCTTGCTAACTCCACAGTGACAATTGTGAAACACAGGTGCGTAAATGATTTACTTTCTATTTTCTTTTTACAGTATGTATTTACAAAACGTACAGTAAAATTTTGGTTAACCTAAGAATTGTAGTTGTGATGGTCATTTATGACAACTGGATTTTAGAGATGCCTATAAATGATGGCATATTACTAGTAAAAATATCCCTAACGTAGACAGTTCAGTAACTGACAGTCGTAGCAAAATGTCTCTCATTAGAGTAATTATTATGATGATTTGTCCTCTTGCGACTTGGAAATCTTAAATATCTTAATATTGAATGCATGTCTGTCAAATAACACTTAATTACTCATAGCTTTGTAGGAAATTGCTTTTCTCAAATTCTGGATTTTCTGTAATTAATTGTAGTTGTTTGTTGAAACAAAACACCTACATTGAATCACATAAAATCCAGGAAATCCACAGCATATTGTAACAAGAAGATAATATAAAACCCACTTTGATGCTGTAACTTCAGCAAAATATGTCTGGGGAATAAAAAGAAATTATGTTTTGCTCAAGGTGTACCCTCTCCAAGAACAAATCTGTTTGTAAGCAAACATGGACAGAAGAGCTTCAACCCAAATCTGGTTGGTTAGTTAGTTAGTGAGTTAGTTAGTTTGTTTACAGATACATGGCTGCTGTCCTGGTATACATTGAAATCCCTGTGTCATAGTACTGAACACAGTCCTAAAAGAGCTAGAATAAAATGATGCAGCCCATTGATGATGTACTCGGCTACAATGGGGCATGTATTTTGGCAAATGTTCCACATCCTCCAAATGTGGAAAATCTCAACAAACAGCATGCATTCCAATCTCATTCATTTAATAGATTTCAGTAATTGAAGTTGGTATGGGATTACATGATATGCAACGTGGGTAAAGCACCTTTATTCTGTGGAGTCACAACACATTTAAAACTGCTGCATGAGGCATTCCCTCACAGTTGGCACAGAGCATGATACAGCCGGCACTTGTGAGGCTAGCTCCATACCTCTAACAAATGGTTTGAGGCATTGCCTCCAGCTTAAAAATGAGACAGCTACTGAGTCTTGCCTCTCCTGCTTATGCAGTGGTTTCACTTCTGACATGATTAGGGCAACTGCATAGGGAAAGGAAAGGCTGTTAGTGGTGGTCAGTTTCAGTGTTAGATGTGTGATGAGCTCTCTTGGGGAAAGAGCATCACAACAATGAAATGAACCAAGTGTGCACTCATTGTTACTCTGGAAGGAATTGTCTGCTAGTTGGAAGTGTTTGTCTTAGAAACAGTTGAAAACACCAGTTGTATCACATGCAGATCCTCACTCATGTTGGCACCTGGATTCTGAGACAATTTCCAGTTCTTTACAGAGACTGGTAGGAAAGGTGGTGAAGGTTAGCCTCATTTGTGAGGCTTCTGCACAGTGATCAATTTCCAGCATTAATCCTAAGACTAATTGGGTGCCAGTTGTGAGCTGCATGGGGGTCTAAACCCAAGGCTTTGCTGGGTCTGCAACAAGATTAGCAGTAGATTGCTTGACCTATGTTGCTCAGTGGAGAACTATAGAGTCACTGTGGATTGGTCAGGTGTGCAATATTTACTATACATGGCTACTCAGGTGGCAGGGAAATGTGGAATGCATATGTTTGTCATTTTTACATTACTGAGACCCTCATTAGAAAAACTAGCATCACATAAACCACTATTTCAATAAGCCAGATAGCAAATGTAGGGAAGGAGAATCTCAAAATATTCACTGTTAAACTACCAGAGTATTCGCAACAATATCCCAGAGCTCACAACTGTCATAGAAAGCAGTCATCCCACATCATGCTAACTGAGAGGTGCATGAATCCCAAAGTAGAGATAGGGAAATTTTTGACAATACATGGAACATATATTGGAAATATTGGTTAGGCTTCCCAGGAAGATGAAAGTTTACAGCAGTAAGCAGAAGCATTAAGTCTAATGAGGAATTTGTCCTCTGTGCACTACTATGAACAACAGTAACGAGGTTCTGTGGGCTTAAATTAATAACAGGATGTTTTTACTGACCACCTGATTCACACATATCATGATACAGCCATTTAAAGATAGCAAGGAAATACCTTGAGCATACAGTAGTAGTAGTAGTAGTAGTAGTAGGAGTAGTAGTGGTTGGTGAATTTAACCTGTTTATCATCAACAGGGGAAAACCACTGACGTGTTATCAACAGTAAGAACAATCAGTCTTGTGAAGTAATATTGAAAAACTCTGACAATTGCCTCGAACAACTAGTCTAATAATCCACACGCAAAAGACATATTTCTGATTCCCAGTTAAAAAGAGACACAATCTTCTAGAGAGTGTCACCAGTGAGATTGGGATTAGCAATCATGATACTGTTACAGGAGTAGCGGTCACCAAAGCTTGGAAGGCCATCAAGAAACTTAAGAGAATATTTTGTGGTTAAAGCTGAAAGACATCCACAGTCTGCGTAGATGTATTCTAAATAATTGTGTTGTTTGGAGAGCACGACAATCTCATAAAAAAGACTTCAGGGAAACTGATGAAGAAAATTAAAAGCAATGTATCTGTGTTTGAAGCCTACAGTAATGTTCGCAATCAGACCCAGGTGAATATCTTTCTTAATACCAGGAAGTTCTGATCATAGGTAAAGTCAATGAATGGTTTCAAATCTTCCATGCATTCTCCTGTGAATCTGACTGTTGTTGAAACAGAAAACAGCAGAAATATTAAATTCCATATATTAAATTCCATATTTAAAGAGGTATTCACACATGAGGATACTATTGTACCAATGTTTGACCACTGTGCAGACTCACAAATGAGAGATATTGATAGTACCATCCCCAGTATTGAAAAGCAGTTAAGACTGTTGCAGAATTAGCTCCTTTATAAGATCATATTTATCAGTAGTCTCTTGAGCTCCAAATAATCCCACATGACTGTAAAAGAGCACAGCTCATTCCTATTTACAGAAAGTGTAAGAGATCAGCTGCACAGAATTAAAACAGGTATCATATGCATTAATCTGTTGCAGGATCCTAGAGCCTACTTTCAGTTCAGAGTTTATGAAGTTCTGGTCATTGAAAGAATCAGCACAGATTCAGGAAAAACCACCCAGTGAAACACAGCTTGCTTTGTTTACACATTGTGTCATACAAACAATAGATATAAATGAATGTGTAATTTCTGTGTTCCTGGATTTCCAAAAGATATTCGATACTGTACTATATTGTTGGCTACTATCCGAGACAGGACAAAAAATCACTGACATTGGAACAATGTAATCTCCACCATTTCCTGTACAGAGACTTGCAAAGTACATAGGTTATATATGTACATAAACATGTACCACCTCACTTGTGTAAACAAGTCTTAATTCATTTATTGAATAGTCTCTGAAAGCAAAATGTATGTTAGGGACAGTACAGGCTGGTTTACACAGACCTGCCTAGAGCATTAAAAGTGCATCTGTCATCTGGATACAGCAACAGACACACCAAGACTATTCCAAACCTGCAGAAAGACCAACAGCCATGAATATACAATAATTCCAGGAGAGTCTACCTTGTATGTTACTGAAGAAAATTCCAGCACAAATGGGCAAATTCTGTGTGCAAGCTTATGGTCTGCAATCTCTTCACTGAAAGTGATGTTTAGTAGACGTCTGTCTAATGTACATGTTCTAGCAACAATTGAAGCCTGGAAGTCAGAAATGTTGAAAGTGTCAAAATTATGCAGTGTCAAATTGTTCATGGAAACTGTTATATATGCCAAGGTAAATAACATGGAAAAGGTTGAAGTACCACAAAGGTTTCATAATGTTCACAAGAATGTCAATAGATGTAGGAGAAAGGATGTTCGATGGCAGCAGCACGGTGAATGCTGAATTTGTTGTGCCTGAAGGCAGTGATTGTTGTAACCTGTGTCTGGTGTGAGCTATGCCATTGTAGTACTTTGAGTGTTGTGTACTTGCATTGATACTGTTAATTGCTATACAATAAAGGAAAGGAAAGAAAAAAAATGGTTTTTAACTAAAAATGAGGCCGGCCGCGGTGGCAGAGTGGTTCTAGGCGCTTGAGTCCGGAACCGCGTGACTGCTATGGTCGCAGGTTCGAATCCTGCCTCGGGCATGGATGTGTGTGATGTCCATAGGTTAGTTAGGTTTAAGTAGTTCTAAGTTGTAGGGGACTGATGACCTCAGATGTTAAGTCCCATAGTGCTCAGAGCCATTTAAACCATTTTTGAACTGAAACTTGGAGCTGATAATTCATGGAAGCCCATATTCAACGTAGAAAGGGACAGCATCTGTTCCTAAGCAGTTCAAACCATAGGTATTGTGCTGTATTTTGCGTTACATAATAAAATATCTATGAGGAATATTGCCATTTTAGTTTCATTATTACTATTCTCTTTGATATTAACAGAATCTTCCGTCGGTTCTTGGTAGAACAACATTATAATAATAAATGAAAAGCACCAGTTTGCTTTTGTTCTACAATATTGTAGAACAAAAGCAAACTGGTGCTTTTCATTTATTATTATTCTCTTTGATATTATATAGGTTTGTTTTCAGGTGCTGTGCAAATGCAGATATCCCTGCAAGTCATTATTGTATGAACACAGAGAGCTTGTGGCTGTGCAGTTCTACCAACTCGCTGAAGAGCAACAGGGTATATACTTAATAGGGTGCTTTTAAGTAACTTGTGTTGACAGAAGACATCACGGTAGATACGATAAGCCCTAAGAGAGCAGGAACCAAGCCAGCATGTATTGCACAGTACCTAATGCTTCAGGAAGATGTGTGCAAGGATGTAGTGAAAATTTCTAAAATATTTTTTTGAATTTTTTCCCACAACTACAGACTCATGAAGAGAAACTTGAAAAGGGAGAAACAATGTATGACGACTGTAGAGGAAACATTGCAGGTTTCTCATGCTTATAAAAAAAAGTTCAATGATGAAGACATGAATCTAATCAAAGTAGACATTAATAGTTTTCCCAGAGAAGAATGTCACTGTGGCAGAAGAAAGTTAGGTAAAGAAATATTTCAGCCTGAACTTAAATAAAAACCAGATGTATGCGTCTTTTAAAGAAAAACATGTGCCTTCCTCACTGACTTACAAATATTATTCTACCATCTTCAAGAAATTCTTCAGCTATGTTTCTTTCAGCAGACCAAGAAAGAGCACGTGTGAACTATTTCATAAGCTGAGTTTGCAAACTAAAATTATCTCTGATGAATCTGTCAATTCTGCACTGTTAATTCATCATGAAAATGCCAAGAAAGCTCAGGACTTGATGAAAATCGACTTTACAAATTCATAGATGCCTACCATCTGGTGAGCAAGATGTATGAGACAGGCGAAATACCCTCAGACTTCAAGAAGAATATAATAATTCCAATCCCAAAGAAAGCAGGTGTTGACAGATGTGAAAATTACCGAACTATCAGTTTAATAAGTCACGGCTGCAAAATACTAACGCGAATTCTTTACAGACGAATGGAAAAACTAGTAGAAGCCAACCTTGAGGAAGATCAGTTTGGATTCCGTAGAAATATTGGAACACGTGAGGCAATACTGACCCTATGACTTCTCTTAGAAGCTAGATTAAGGAAAGGCAAACCTACGTTTCTAGCATTTGTAGACTTAGAGAAAGCTTTAGACAATGTTGACTGGAATACTCTCTTTCAAATTCTGAAAATGTCAGGGGTAAAATACAGGGAGCGAAAGGCTATTTACAATTTATATAGAAACCAAACGGCAGTTATAAGAGTTGAGGGGCATGAAAGGGAAGCAGTGGTTGGGAAGGGAGTGAGACAGGGTTGTAGCCTCTCCCCAATGTTATTCAATCTGTGTATTGAGCAAGCAGTAAAGGAAACAAAAGAAAAATTCGGAGTAGGTATTAAAATCCATGGAGAAGAAATAAAAACTTTGAAGTTCGCCGATGACATTGTAATTCTGTCAGAGACAGCAAAGGACTTGGAAGAGCAGTTGAACGGAATTGATAGTATCTTGAAAGGAGGATATAAGATGAACATCAACAAAAGCAAAACGAGGAGAATGGAATGTAGTCGAATTAGGTCGGGTGATGCTGAGGGTATTAGATTAGGAAATGAGACACTTAAAGTAGTAAAGGAGTTTTGCTATTTGGGGAGCAAAATAACTGATGAAGGTCGAAGTAGAGAGGATATAAAATGTAGACTGGCAATGGCAAGGAAAGCATTTCTGAAGAAGAGAAATTTGTTAACATCGAGTATAGATTTAAGTGTCAGGAAGTCGTTTCTGAAAGTATTTGTATGGAGTGTAGCCATGTATGGAAGTGAAACATGGACGATAAATAGTTTAGACAAGAAGAGAATAGAAGCTTTTGAAATGTGGTGCTACAGAAGAATGCTGAAGATTAGATGGATAGATCACATAACTAATGAGCAGGTGTTGAATAGGATTGGGGAGAAGAGAAGTTTGTGGCACAACTTGACTAGAAGTAGTAAAAATCGTAGAGGGAGACCAAGAGATGAATATACTAAGCAGATTCAGAAGGATGTAGGTTGCAGTAGGTACTGGGAGATGAAGAAGCTTGCACAGGATAGAGTAGCATGGAGAGCTGCATCAAACCAGTCTCAGGACTGAAGACCACAACAACAACAGATGCCTTTAAGTAAAACATGCACTGTGTCCAGAGATTGGCAAAAAGTTTTGTTTACACCTACGTGGACACTCAGCAACATGTTTTACTCAAGACAACTCTCAAATTATAACTTGGGAATACAAGCTGTTTCGGGTAAATTATTCATGTGCATGTGGTATGAGGATCTAGTTGGCCAAGGAGGTAATGAAATGTCGTCCTGTGTATTAGAGGTTATAGCTATGGGATGATGCACAAAAAGGTACTCATTTTGTGGTGTGACAACTGCATCAGACAGAACAAAAATTGTATAATGTTGATGGCTTTAATTTTGCTTGTTTCAGAAGGTATCTTTGAAAGTGTTGAAGTCAAGTGTTTAGTATTTGGTCATAGTTACATGCCTTCTGATCAAGACTTAGGTATTATAGAGAAAAGGAAAAAGAAGGTTATGGTGGCCACAGTTAGAGTAAAAGATCCTTGCAGGTCAGGGGCGGGCAGGAATTCTGCACGTGTGCGATGCACTTGCACGTGTGCAGTTAACAGGTGTTCTGCATGCACACGGGGGCAGGCTGGCCACCCGCTCCTCTCCCCCCCACCCCCCCCCCACCCCCCACCCCCCACCCCCCACCCCCCACCATGCCATCTCTCTGCTTCTTCCTCTGTAATGCGTTTTGTTTCCTGGCCTGCTTTATTGAATGAAGGAATAAGGTTAGTAAGAGTGCTTGAAAGTAATCATGGTTTGAAAAAGTACCTATTACCTATGATACGTTTTATTTAATTATCACAGGTGGCGTTTACAATACGTTTAATGTCTGGAACAAAATTTCTACATACAGACAAACACAAACAGTTACGTAAATTTTCGTTACTGATGTTTGCTCTTAACCGAGACTTATTAATTTTCATAATAGAAAAAAATCTCTCACAAACGTATGTCGAGCCAAACATTGACATTATCTTCATGGATTCATGATGGAGACGAGGAAACTCTTGCTGTGGAAAGTCGTGATAAAAATCTATTACACGTCTTGCCAAAAGGAACTTGTCTCTCAGGTGAGAATTACGCTGTAGATCTATTAATTCCCTTTGCAAACTGGGATGAATATCATCTACAGAAACAGCAGATTGTCTCGAGAACTATTCAAAACCTTGGGATAAGTATGATATATCCTCAAATCGCTTGAGAAATTCCTCTTTTATTGCACTAAGAATGGGAACATTCTGAAATTTATTATAATGGTGTTCAATATTAAACTTCCGCTGACCAGCGAGAATACTGTCACATATTATACATTTTCAATTTTCATGTTTTTGTACAAAGAAAAAATGATTCTCCCATTCCTTTTTAAAAGATATCAAATCTCCAATTCTCCATTTCCTTGATTCACTTTGCATTTTCCGGTTCTTGAAGTACAACGTTCACTACGTAGTGGTCGATTCGCTTCAACGTCCGCAGCTTAGCCTGGTACTACACTGTTGCAACCTGCTGGCTGTCGCCACTGTCCAGGTTGACGATTGCACGCGAGCAGCGCACGTGCAGCACTGTGTGTTCATGTGCCGCGTGCAACATTTGCCTGCCCCTGTTGTAGGTGATCAGCATGGGTGAAGGTGATTTCTTGGATCTGGCTTCCTTAGTTAATACATATCTTAGCACCAGCTAACTAAAGATCATCAAAGCTTCAATAAGACACTTCACTTTAGACAAGAAAGGAAAGCTTCTAATGAAAACTCATTGTGATGAAGCAGACTGGACTGAGTTCTCTGTGTTAAAAAAGGGACAGAACTTCAATGATCTGCCATCCTTAGGAAATGTGCACCAGCTTCCACTGCCAAGCACATTAAGTGAAGAGAAAAAGAAGGGTCTATTTGTTATGATCACGTTTCTTGACATGAAATATAGAGCATTTTATGAATTTTTGTGTAAGTGATATCAGATTGTAAGAATTTACATGGACATTTAGCATTTTCTTGGCAAAGTAGCATGGTACATTAAGCCTTACCAAAATCTTAAGTTTTATGGGAGTCTGTTCCTTTTAAAATGTTTGTGTGAAATGTTAACAGTGATGTCAAATATCAGAATTTATGTTTCATTAACTACAAAGTATTTGTAATATAACTTCCGTAAGGTTTCTTCTCAATTTCCTAAATATTTATTTTTGGTACATTCAGCTTATCCCACTTCCAGTCTTGAATTGTAAATCCAATAAACCACATTCAGATTTATACAATGACTAGTACATTCAAAGATAACATTGGAGAACCTGTATTCTACCAAGGGAGGGCACATTTGTTCTTCTGGTGTCCTTCAGTTATCATGAGTTGAAGAGGAAAAAGCTGGTCATTAGAGTTTGGTATCTTAATTGTGTTTTCTAGGGTGACAAAATAGTACTTTACAGCCATGCTACCCATGCCCATGTACAGGGGGTTTCAAAAATGACCGGTATATTTGAAACGGCAATAAAAACTAAACGAGCAGCGATAGAAATACACCGTTTGTTGCAATATGCTTGGGACAACAGTACATTTTCAGGCAGACAAACTTTCGAAATTACAGTAGTTACAATTTTCAACAACAGATGGCGCTGCGGTCTGGGAAACTCTATAGTACGATATTTTCCTCATATCCACCATGCGTAGCAATAATATGGCGTAGTCTCTGAATGAAATTACCCGAAGCCTTTGACAACGTGTCTGGCGGAATGGCTTCACATGCAGATGAGATGTACTGCTTCAGCTGTTCAATTGTTTCTGGATTCTGGCAGTACACCTGGTCTTTCAAGTGTCCCCACAGAAAGAAGTCACAGGGGTTCATGTCTGGCGAATAGGGAGGCTAATCCACGCCGCCTCCTGCATGTTTCGGATAGCCCAAAGCAATCACACGATCATTGAAATATTCATTCAGGAAATTAAAGACGTCGGCCGTGCGATGTGGCCGGGCACCATCTTGCATAAACCACGAGGTGTTCGCAGTGTCATCTAAGGCAGTTTGTACCACCACAAATTCACGAAGAATGTCCAGATAGCATGATGCAGTAATCGTTTCGGATCTGAAAAATGGGCCAATGATTCCTTTGGAAGAAATGGCGGCCCAGACCAGTACTTTTTGAGGATGCAGGGACGATGGGACTGCAACATGGGGCTTTTCGGTTCCCCATATGCGCCAGTTCTGTTTATTGACGAAGCCGTCCAGGTAAAAATAAGCTTCGTCAGTAAACCAAATGCTGCCCACATGCATATCGCCGTCATCAATCCTGTGCACTATATCGTTAGCGAATGTCTCTCGTGCAGCAATGGTAGTGGCGCTGAGGGGTTGCCGCGTTTGAATTTTGTATGGATAGAGGTGTAAACTCTGGCGCATGAGACGATACGTGGACGTTGGCGTCATTTGGACCGCAGCTGCAACACGGCGAACGGAAGCCCGAGGCCGCTGTTGGATCACCTGCTGCACTAGCTACGCGTTGCCCTCTGTGGTTGCCGTACGCAGTCGCCCTACCTTTCCAGCACGTTCATCCGTCACGTTCCCAGTCCGTTGAAATTTTTCAAACAGATCCTTTATTGTATCGCTTTTTGGTCCTTTGGTTACATTAAACCTCTGTTGAAAACTTCGTCTTGTTGCAACAACACTGTATTCTAGGCGGTGGAATTCCAACACCAGAAAAATCCTCTGTTCTAAGGAATAAACCATGTTGTCTACAGCACACTTGCACGTTGTGAACAGCACACGCCTACAGCAGAAAGACGACTTACAGAATGGTGCACCCACAGACTGCGTTGTCTTCTATATCTTTCACATCACTTGCAGTGCCATCTGTTGTTGAAAATTGTAACTACTGTAATTTCGAAAGTTTGTCCGCCTGAAAATGTACTGTTGTCCCAAGCATATTGCAACAAATGGTGTATTTCTATCGCTGCTCGTTTAGTTTTTATTGCCGTTTCAAATATACCGGTCATTTTTGAAACACCCTGTAGTTGCTGTTTCCAAGTAGGGCAGCACTCTGGTAACACACTAGACTTGCAATCGGGAGGGCAGCAGTTCAAATCCTTGTCTAACCATCCAATTCATGTATTTTATGGTATCTCTAAATCACTTATGGCAGTACTGGAACAGTTCCTATGAAAGTCACTGCCTGACACATGGCCCACTCTGGTCTTCTCAGAGCTTCTGCTCTCAGCAGAGCATTAAAAAACTAATCTTCCTCCTTTTCTATAGTGCTTATGCAATAACATCCAGGTACCTGTGATACAAACAAAAACAGGAGAGAAGTTTTTTAGTTGATGTAAAAGCCAGAGATCATTTTTCATTTTCTTGTTATAACATTATGAACCTAAAAAGTACCTTCTTGGGTACACACTAATGCTACCATGTGATTATGAGTAAAACTTCCAAATTTTGGATGGAGCTAAAAATTATTTTTAGGTGATCTGATCAGAACAAGCTGATCTACGTCACTATAAGTTAATAGCATCTGATGATAAGTCAATGTTTTTCAGTGAAATGTAGTTATCTTTGGGGGTTGAAGTGACTGTTGCCTGGCTACATTTTTCATTGTTAGTAACCCAACTCAAGGTTCCAACAATATTAGGAAAAGGATAGATTGCTACACACCATAAAGATGACCTGTTGAGTTGCAAACAGGCACAACGACTAGATTGTTGCACATTATAGCTTTCGACCTAGGCCTCCTACAGCAACCTCATGCACACGACCACTACCACTGGCAGTTCTGACCAGAATGTAACTGTCAGGTGAACAGCAATCTGGAGTGGAGCAGACAAAGGAGAGGGATAGCAGGGTATGGGTGGGGGGAAAGAAGGGTGCTGTCAGGAAGGGCATGCAGGGCAGCCTGATTAGATTCCCAGGCATAGCTTCAGGAGGTGGGGTGTGGGGTGAAAAACATGGAGAGTGGAAAAGGAGAGTAGCGGAGAAGGGGAAAGGATGGGTGGGTGCATTGGCAGAGAGCAGGACACAATGAGGGTGGGGGATGTGAAAAGGGAAGAGGTGACAAGATAGAGGGGGCAGAAACTGTTCAGTGAAGGGTGTAGGGGCAGTAGGTTAGCATAGGTTTAGGTCGGGATAATTTCAGGAGTGGAGAATCCCCTGTAAGGCTAACTCTCATCTGTGCAGTTCAGAAAAGCTGGTGGTGGAGGGGAGGAGCCAGATGACTCAGATTGTAAAGCAGCTATTGAAATCAAGCATATTATGTTCAGCTGCATGTTGTGTCACTGGGTGCCATACTTTGCTCTTTGCCATACTTTGCTCTTTGCCATACTTTGCTCTTTGCCATACTTTGCTCTTTGCCATACTTTGCTCTTTGCCATACTTTGCTCTTTGCCATACTTTGCTCTTTGCCATACTTTGCTCTTTGCCATACTTTGCTCTTTGCCATACTTTGCTCTTTGCCATACTTTGCTCTTTGCCATACTTTGCTCTTTGCCATACTTTGCTCTTTGCCATACTTTGTCAGTGGCCATTCATCCTGGTGGACGGCTGGTTAGTAGCTGTACTCATATGAAAAGAACTGTGCAGTGGTTGGAGCAGGACTGGTAATAAGACATGGCTGTTTTCACAGCTGCCTCAGACTTTGATGGGGTAAGATGGGGCTGTGACAGGACTGGAATAGGAAGTTCTGGGTGCATGGATGGGGCAGATCTTGCATCAGGGTCTTCCATAGGGGTCTAACCCCTGTGGGAGTGTTATAGGGATGTACTAGGACGTTGTGGAGGTTGACTGAGTGACAGAACACCACTCATTTCAGGGCATGATTGTAGATAATCAAAGCCCTGATGGAGGATGTGGTTCTGTTGTTACAGTCCAGTGTGGTAATGGGTGACGAAGGGGGGCACTTTTTTGTAGCTGGCTCTTAGGGGTGGTGGGAGGATTAGAGGTGTGTGGGGAAATAGCGTGGGAAGTATGTTTATGGACTAGGTCTGGGGGTTAGTGTCTGTCTTTGAAGGCATTGGTGACACTTTCAACATACTGGAAAAGGGAGCGATTTTTTGGTGTGGAAGAGATTGCAGCTGTCAAAATGCAGGTACTGTTGGTGTTTGGTTGCTCTAATGTGGAGAGAGATGTGGATGGAACCATTGGGGGGGGGGGGGGGGGGGGGAGAAGGAGGAGGAGGAGGAGGAGGAGGTCAACATCCGGGAAGATAGTATGCTGGGTTGAAAAAGATCAAGTTAAGTGAATGGGAGAGGAGGTGTTGATGTTTTGAAGGAATGAGGGTACGGTGTCTTGGCCCCGAGTCCAAATCATGATGCTATCACCAGTGAAAGTGAACTAGACCAAGGGTTTGGGGTTTGAGAAGGCCAGGAATGTTTTTTGATGGCCCATAAACAGACTGGAATAAGAGGGTGCCATGCAGGTGCCAGTGGCTGTGCCACAGATTTGTTTGTATACCTACCCTTTAGAGGAGAAGTTGTTATGTATTAGGATAAAATTAGTTAGGGGTATGAGGAATAAGGTAGTGGGTTTTGAGTCTGAAGGATGTTGAGAAAGGTGGTGTTAAAACGTGGCAAGACCATGGGAATGAGGGATGTTGGTGTATAGGGAAGTGACATCACCAGTGACCAGTAGGTAAAGGGATGGATATAGTGGAGACTCAGTGAAGGAAGTGGTTAGTATCTTTGAGTTGGAAGGCTGGATTATGGGCAGTTGGTTGGAGGTGGTGGTCAATGAGGGCCGAAATCCATTCAGTGAGGACACAATAACCAGCTAAAATTGTGTGTCCAGTATTGTTGAGTTTTTGAATTTTGGGCAGTCAGTAGAGGGGAGAGGAGGGGTGTCATAGGAGTGAGGAGGGAAATGGATTCAGAGGAGAGGTTCTGGGAGGGCCTAAGGCTTTAAGCAGAGATTGAAGGTTATGTTGGGCTTCTGGGATGGGATCACACTGGCAGAGTTTGTAGGTGGATGAGTGAGACAATTAGCAGGGGCCTTCCACCAGGTACTCGCTGTGAGTCGTCATGAGGTTGGTGGAGCCTTTGTGTGCCGGGAGAATGATTAGGTCAGGATCTGTTTTGAAACTGTGTAATACTGTCCTTTCATCTGCTGAAAGGTTGGTATTCTTAGGAAGGGATCTGGGAAAGGATGGTGAGGCCAAGTTGGTGGTAAGGAATTCATGGAAGGTGACCAGAGGGTGGTTAGGTGGGAGGAGGGGAGAATCCAGTTGGATGGTGGTATAAACTGGGAGAGGCAATGTTCATTGTTGGAATTTGGTTGGCTTTGGTTGGAGGAATTGGTGGCATGGAAATGTTTCCATTGCAGTGATAAGGAGAAGGAGAGAAGGTCTTTAACAAGTCCAACATGGTTAAATTTTGGTGTAGGGCTAAAGGTGAATCCTTTGGATGTGACTGAAACTTCTGTAGGGATGAGGATTGGTGGAAAGGTTAACAACAGTTTGTCAGAGTTGTTTATGCTCTTGATTTGGAGTGTGGGTAGGAAGTTTTGGGGATGTGGCAAGCTGAAAAGGTCTGCTAGGTGGTGTCTTGGTGCTATGAGTTGTTGAAGAGGACGAACACTGTGGGTAGTGTAGGTAGTTGGATAGTGGTGCCCCAAAGCAGTAGGATGTCAGCAGGATGTATAATTTATGGAGGTGCCATCTGGAATGCCCTTCCAGGTGTTGGAGAGCAAGGGATTCAATTTTAGAAATCTGCTTCAAATAAATTCCAGTTCTTTATAGCAATCACGTTTACATGTGCCTTTAATCGTCACCAAATTACACATTTCAAGTTTGAAACAATTTTTCATATTGCACAAAAACTTTGAAATTCTGTTCAAGACTGCCCTGCAAACACTCCCTGAATATTGACTCCATACCAATCTGTATGGTCTCTGCTGTAGAGCCATTTAAATGTACTAACAATCAAAATTTTCTAAAGCACTATTACATACAAGGTGTAATGTTTTGCAGAACTAAACAAAAAATTTTGGTACCATAACAGTGCTGCTTAAATTACATTTTTAACACGAAAATTAATGAAATAGCATCGTTGAACAACCACTTTGCAATAGTCTTTATTTACGTTTTAAGTATTGCTATTTTTCTTACCTACATTTACTCAATGTCTGTGTGTATTGTGGATTATTGTGCAATTAACTTTTATGAGTAAAATAAATAATAATACCCAATTCTAGGCAGTGATGATAAGGCAGTCTTTCTATAATGTTCTGAAGGAAATAAATCTGCATAAAAATTAATCATTCAAAGGTTGAAATTGTATCCGCATGACACAAAAGTAGAAATAAAATGTATATGTAAGTGGAAAGAGGAATGAGCAAATTAGCATATATTTATAATATATATGAAAAATATGTGACGACTGGATTGCATTGATAATCAGTCCTGGTATTGGTAACTGCATAATGTTATTTCCCAGTCAGCCACATTGCGATACCTTACCTTCACTTTGTTCTTTATGTGACAAGTGTTGTACAGAAGAGATAAAAAATACTTTGTTTTTCCTTGTAATTTTTTCTTTGTCCATAAATTAAGCTCTTCATTGTTAGAATGTTTTCCTATGTCACTTCTATTTCCCATACTTTAATGGGAAGGTAATTAATGTTGTGATGTATCAGTTTTTGACCATTTAAAAAATTAGAGTTAACTGTGCATCAGTTCTCACATATATTCTCTTCAAGCAGGGCAGGAAATTCCTTTTGTCAGTGACTGTGTATATTTAACCCAAGTCATATAGTAACTGTTTACCAGCTGTGTTCATAAAGACAGTTGTTTTCCTGCAAAAGTAAATGTTGGCTATATGTCCTTTCTTACACAATGCAGTCATACACCATAGTTGAAGTATAATCTGTCCAGATGCAACTGATTTTTTTATTGTAATTGTAAGACCATATATATATATATATATACACATACACAATTTTTTTCCAGATATGGCAACTCTGCTGGTCAGGTCACAGGTGAAGCTCTGGATGCTGTTGGAAATGTCTGGGTAGCTGGTCGTGATATCAGACATCTTTCACCTAAAGGGCTTGCAAAGGCAACAGCTATTGGCGCCAGTAAAGGTGTTGTGGAAGCCACTGGGCATTTGCCAGGACCATCAAGTAAAGAGGAATGATTACTCTTCGGTAGTCTTCAAATAAGTCAGTTATTATCAGAGAATCAAAGACATGCTGCTTACAATTTGGCTTTCCTTCATGTTGAATGATTTAAAATTACTTTTTTCTTGGTTCACTTGAAGTGACTGCAAGGCATTAATAATTTTGTAATGGTGGACTTACTGTTGACATTCTATAGTTGTTGTTATCAGACTTTACAGTGCACAGTTTGATAAATCTGCCTTGTATGTACATTTGTATTGTTATACTTTGATTATAATAACTTTGTGATTGACATTAAGCAAGACAGTCGGCAAGGGCTGAGGTGTCAGTAAACTACAGTTCTTTCTATGGTTCCACATGCTCACTGTTTAGTAGGTAACTACAGAATCCTGATAAGTGATCCAGATTATATGATGTGGAAGAGGGAGGAATAGCAGGAATAGCTGGCCATTGATATCTGTCAATCACTTAAGTCACTTTATTGAAGCTGAACTGACGGCAAGGGGGGGGGGGGGTGTTATAAATTTCATTCACTGATATTTCATAATTATTTGAACTGTTTTCTCACACTGGAGTTATATTACGTTGTGGGTGGTCTTTAAACTGGTGTTGTACTAAGAAATATAAGGCACCTAAGCTATGATAAATTACTTCTAAATATACACAGGTAATAAATTTCTAGGATATGGTCAGGGAAATTACATAAATTTTTAGTATTCCTTGTTTAATAAGCACCGAGGAAAGAAGAGGTGCTGTTACTATATTTTTTCAAGTGGCAAATTTCTATGCTGTTCCTCCTCATCGTTGTTTGAATGTTCACTGTATTGAGAAGAAACTGAAAGCATTAAGTTGTGTTAATTATGAAAACTTTTTCCAGCTGTATGTGAAAGGAAAGGCAGTGCACGGTAATCCACCTTCTTTTTATTTCTCAATATGTACTGCAATTATTACAGTGTGATAGTAGCTAATCTGTAATATTTTTACACCCTGTAGCTATTTCAATTCTCTTTATTATGCAGAAAATAGTTTCTGTTCTGTGATATTTTCTCTGTAAATCTCATAATGTAGTAAGTACAATGAGTTGTTGTGTTGGTTAACTGGATGTTCCTTTTGTGGTTTTCAATTATGTTAATGTTGATCTACATATTCACTTGTCATTTTAAAATATAGTAAAATATAAAAATTTCTATTTTTATGTTGAAGCGTACTTGTTGTTAGAGCTATAAAAATAATTTTTAAGAGGTTCTAGTATAATGAAAGAGGAGTGGTAAAATTAGAATTGGACAGTTTTGTGCTTTATGAAAAGTGTACATGTGAAACTTAAGCCAGAGTTTTAGTGCAGCTAATTTTTCACTGGGTGTTCATTCGAATATTTCACTCACTATGCGAAATACACATTGTTCTGGAGTACATGTACTTGCTTGTGTGAAGACAAACTTAAGAGTACTGATACTATTTTGTAATCAGTCAAAATGCTTTTTACTTAGAATAGATATCTCCTCACTGCATGTTATTGGCACAGCTCACACTGACCAGATGCAGTGCAAGCAGCTTCTGTAAAAAAGGACATTTTTTTTCTTCACAGATTTTATTCATACATACCATGCTGACCCTCATCAGCACTTCTACTTTATTTCCTGAGTTTCGTCTGGATCCAAGCTGCTGACAACTCAAAACTCTTGTCATTTTTAAACCAAACATTACATGCTTAATTTTGTTTAATTAATGTGTTGTTGTTTTTATAAAATGTACATCTTATTCAAATCTGCACTCCTTCTGCATTGTACTTATTGCACTGTTGCTGGTGCTGACTTTGAATACTCGACAAGTTTTTGCTCCACATGCTACTGTACTGTCAGTGTCTGTCATGTTAAGTTACCAAATTCTGTACTCAAAAGTGTGAAGAACTTCTTAAATTTGGCATATTCTCAAATAAATGAGAGAAAATAGCCATAGTTTCAGCAATAATACTCATTATTACATGTACCTTTCATGACTGCAGAAGTACATGCTGTTTTCTCCAAACCATTCAAGGGATACAGCAAATATGAGGAGTTTTTCAGACATTTGGATTCAAAAATTGATAACTCTATCCAATAATCATAACTAATTTTTGCATATTTCAATCTGAATGAGGTGTCATAGTGGTAAGAAATAGACATATCTTCAGGAAGATGGCAGTTCAGACTTCTTTCCAGCCATTCACATATAGATGTTCCATATAGCCAAATACTCAGTCACATAAGGCAAGTTCCAAGATGTTTCAGAAGGCCCCTTTGAAAAGGCACAGCCAATTGCCTTCTCTGTCTTACCCTAATCCAAGATCGTGCTTCGTCTCTAATGACCACTTAGTCAATCTGATGTTATGCTGTATTTACTTCCTTCTAGTTTTCATTTGACCTCTATAAGTGTGCCAGTTGTTGAGATTGTGTTTTACGGGATAACATTATGCACTAAGTCATCAAGTAAATAAACGTATTTGAGTGCTCCCAATATTGTGTTGGTATAAAGGACCAGCAACTCATTTTATTTAATGTTTATTTAGTCTTCCGACTATTATGAAAAGGACAGATTGCTACTCGCCATATAGTGTAGAAGTTGAGTCGCAGACAGGCACGACAAAAAGACTGCTAAACAAGTAAGCTTTCAAATAGCCATAAAAGAGAAACAGGCAAAAGCCTACCTTGTGAAGATTTACAGTAATGTGGTAACACCACAAGCCAATAATGCTAATAAATGAGAACTCTCATAAGGAAATATCAAATGTGACCTTTGAAAATACAGGTTCTCTCCACAACATAAAAAATCATCTGGAGAAGGAAAGCACACTGTTAAAATATATAAACCATGACTTTATACAACAGAAAGAAGCGAACTGTCTGCATGCCGAAAGAGCAAGACACAGACATTATTTGACTTACCATACGGAGGTGACACCCCTAAAACACAAAATAAGACCTGTTTACATCTGTCATATATACACAACCTTATGTGCTAGCACTGGTCTAACTAGATGAAAACTAATGACTATTATATCATAGTGTTGGGAAGCTTGCCAGACGGTGATACTACAGTTTCAAACAATGGAAGGCTATGTGTAAATAATAAGGATAATGCCCAGTGTCTGAAGTAATAGAAATTCATAAACTAATTTGAAGATGCACATCATAGCACAGAAAACTGTTTGGTTTTTCAACAATAGCTGTTCATTTAAAAGCCTCAGTGGTTTGAAGCAAGTATGTTTCAAAATTTTGAATTCCTCAAGCAAATTTAATTTTCACCCTTTTATTTTCTACGTGCTTGATCATAAGATTTTCCAAAAATATTTTTTTCCAAAGTAGGGGACTGATGGTCTAAAACTTTTAGATGTTCAGTGAAGGGGGGATATTTTTTAATTTGACCTTCACTGAATCTAACAGTAAATGACCCTTCCATTTGTCTAGTATATTTGATGAACTTTCTGGACACCTAATTCTATAAATCTGTGATTTCAAAAATAAATGATTCGTGGGTTGCTCTTTGTGGGGGAGCATACTGAAATCAAGGATTCAACAGAACTAAAAATGTCTTTAAAATCTAGTTTTCTTTGATCTTGTTGCAGCTAGTTTAGCTCTGTACTTTCTGTTATCATTTTTCTTGAAAATACATTTTCCTGTAATAATTTCTATTCCGTGATAGCCTTCATCAAGTTTTCCTTGCCTTCACTTTTAATGCACTCCTTGTATATGAGCATTACTTAATCATATATCTTTGGAAAATTTGTTTGATTTTTTATCTTCTTCTTCTTCTTCTTCAAAAACTTGGTTTTATATAGGTAGATTTATTCATTCTTCTTTGATTTTGACTGTCTCTTCTTCATATTGATAAGTAAACATCACTTGCTTCAGAAAATTCTCCAGTTCTAGGATTCCACAATACATAGCCATTGTCTGTATATCCTACTAGAACACGTTTCACCTCTTATACTTATTTTTGTAAATATTCAAGAAGTTTTATGAATGTCACATATTCAAATAACCCAATCTTTACAAATTTGATTTTCTTCCATACCACATATTAGATAGTGTCACACAAGTAGCTGTAGTGTGACATCTGTTCATGAGGTAAGCTCCAGTCAGATCTGCATAGCCCCACATGTTGTTTCTGACTTTTGAATCAAACATGGTCCTTATTTGTTCATAATAGTACAATTTATTCTTTGTCTTATCATTCATTTGAGGACACACACTAACTGTGTAGTTAATCACTATAGCTCTCTTTCTACACCATTCATTAAAGGCAGTACTTCTACTCTCCCCTCCTCTGTCACTTCTGTTTTTTTCTGTATTCAATTATTGACAAAATAATTTAATTGGATAGATAAAAAGTCTACTCACCAAGTGGTGGGAGAACACACACATAAGACGGTTGTAATTGGCAAGCTTTTGGAGCCAGTGGCTCCTCTTTCAGGCAGAAGGGTTGAAGGGGAAGGAAGAGGGATGAAGGAAAAGGACTGGAGAGGTCTAAGAAAAGGGGCAGATTTCAGGAAAGTCAACTGGAAATGTTGGTCAGGGGAGACTTACTGCACAAGATGAGAAGGAAAGACTTTCCTTCTCATCCCGTGTGGTAAGTCTCCCCCGACCCGCGGTTCTGGGTGACTTTCCTTCTCATCCCGTGTGGTAAGTCTCCCCCCGACCCGCTGTTCTGGGTGACTTCCCCTAAAGAAGATAGCAAAGCAAACTGTGTCTCGTTTTGTAAACATCGTTTGCTCCAGCTAAAATAATGCAAGAGTTACAACTTGGTTAATGTACGTGTCAGTGTATTGAGTAACTTCTCGTAGTGGAGCACATGGTTTCACAAATCCAACAACACTTCGATTTATTAGTTTTTCATTCATAATGACTATCAGAAAGCAAGTAAATAATGCCAGAATCTTCTACACGTTGACTGTTATTGTTTTTTGTATTCAATTTGGAAACTTTCGGTTGCATGTTTGCATCACTTAGGCTTTTCATTGTTTCTGATAACACACTTGATCTGTTTGTGCACATAATATTAGGTTCATTCAAAAAGTTTCTTTGAGAATTTTTCACTGTGAAGTTTGGAGATTACTGTGAGGCAAGTTTGATTTGTTTGTATGCTTTTGGTCATTATTTTCCACTACCTCACTGTAGTTGTTCGTGTGATCACTTTCTTCCATAATTTGCTGCATTTGGTTGCAGCACTGAAGTTTCACAATTTTTGGAGATTTTACTTCCTGAATGCATTATTTTCCCATCACTGTTTTCCACTTGTCTGCAGAGGCCGAGTCTACTTGCTTCAACTTCACCAACAAAATAAGAATACACGAAATTTCCATTTGCAGTCTTAATTTTTGTATCTTCATAGCCTGTCACAATTTTCCTTTCACGTGACATGTGCTTGTTACCAGTGCCCACATTAAATTTATTATCTATTTTATCAGGCTTCTCTTCTCGATTTTCTGTCACCAACACTTCTGGAAGATAAACTGTCTTCGCTGTTTTCTTTATCTCCTCATGTTCCTTTTCATAGTAACATTTTCCAGCTGGGTGATTTGTGTTTTTGCACAACTTACATGGAAACAATTCCTTCGATTGCCCAACACTCTCCCAGATGATATTTACCACTCTTAGAGCATTCTGTTTTGTTCTTGTTATCTTTTCTTTCACCTAATGACCTGAACAGGAGAAGCACAGTATTTTTTTTTTTTTCCACTTGCAAATTTCAATTTTTTTCTTCCCCAGATTTACAGCATTAATGGCTCAGAAAGTATCAAGATAACTTCTAAAATCTGGGATTGTCTTTCATTCTTTGAGACACCATATGGGATTTATCTTTTTAAAAAGAATATAATAAAGTACAGGCCATAAAGAATGACTTACTTCATATATTATTCAACTCGTATTGCTAACGGAAACAGTGCACTAATACCAACTGTGGCCTCATAATAATAGGCAAATGTTCAACATGTCACAAGGGAGAACAGAATGTAATATAGTTAGGAATGGTACACTTGACATCATGTTGGAGGGCAACTGAGCCATGCAATAGCATTAAATGGACCACTGCAATTAACTGGCTTAAGTTCAAAAGTATAATGGATGTTAAAGAAGCTAGTGACTGTAGTGTATAGAATACAATATACTACATTCAGACTACATCTTACAGAATAATATCAACTTAAAAAGAGGCCAGTAAATAGCTAATACAGTGTGAAGGCACCCAGATTCAATGTAAAGACAACAGGTTAGTGTATCGAGGTTCTCATAGCTGATTTCAGTTATGTAATTTCAATATAACATCAGACTCTAGTGCAAACGTTCTTTCATATGTCAGCATAAATGTCTTTGCTCCAATCAGACACCAGAAAAAGGCACTTGAGCTGCAACTTTTAGGATCTGCAAAAACTTAGCAACCACGCCTGAAAGTCGTCAAATGTATGGTATAGACTTTCACAATCACATAGTACTCTACATGCTGCCTTTGACAGGGAAAGATTAACTGCTGAACATGAATTATCATAGGTAAACAGCTCTCTCATATTCTTCATGTTCTTCCAAGTCAAATAGCTTTCTCTTTAAATGTTTATTCCATTCATTTAGGGATTGTTTTCTTATACATGGTTAATTCATTTATTTCCTTCTGTTAATACAGGTTCCTCTTAAAGTTGTTGTTGGTGGGAGCATCTGTCAGAATCTTTGCTTTAGTTATTTGCTTGTTTTCTTGTTTGGATATAGTCTTTCTGATGAGTGCGAATGTCTTGGGAGGTCCCATCCCTCCCCAGCCCCTCCCCAACTGATAATCAATTATTCACTAGACTGAGGAGTGCTCAGAATTTGCAGTTATGATCTTCTCAAAAACATCAACAGTGAGATTAGATGGCAAATCATTTCATTGTTCTGATTAAGTTGGCCAAGGCTGATCAGTAAAACAACCTGGCAGATAGTCCTCAGGCTCAAAAGTGTGTCTGTTTGTGATTCAGTACTGCATGCTCTACAACCATTCCATATATTTTGATTGGAGAAAGTGATTGCAGTGCTTGCAATAAGAGCACAACACACTGTATTACATAATTTTTTGAAAAAGCAAAAATTTTCAGTCAATAGGTAATAGAGTAAACAAAATAATAGCATTGTCTTTTGCACATGATACTTCAGCTATACTTTTGTGGCTTTCATGACTGTCCAGTATCATGAGTTTAGAATATTCTTTTGTGAGCCTTTCGTATTTAATGGAATGCTGCAAAATTGTGAAAGTAATTCACTGTTCATCCAACCTAAGACTGTAGGTTCACCCCCAATATGAAGTGAGGCACTGTGCAGCATGCAGTATCTTTAAAATGAACCCTAGGAAACAATGAATATGGTACATCTCTTCCTGAAGCAGTAATTATTGTAACCATTGTCACTAGTATACCTTTTGCTGCAGCAAGGCTGACTGTTTACATTTGGTGGCTACCGAACATTGATTGCCATTGTATCATCCAGATTTTACGTCTTGCAGTTCAGGCCTAAAACCAGATTGTTAGAGTAAACTTTCTAATTTGCCCTTGTAAAGTAGGGATCAGCATTTAAAATAAAAAACAAAAAAATACATCAATCTCTGTGTGTGTGGGGGGGGGGGGGGGGGCGCACGGGTGCGCATGTGCAATACATCACATTGTGACATCAGTGCTATGATGCTATATCAAAAAAATACATCAAAGTTTCCAATGTATCAGTTGTCTTGTGGAATTGAATGCAAGTGTGGTTTGGATATGCCTTAAATTGACTCATTTTTGAAAAATCCCAATATTTCTTATCTGTCCTTTGGAAAAACAAAATTTTACTCTTTCTTTTGTCCTCCTGTTGATTTTGTTGCAGATTCAAAAATTGCTCCACTGTGATAAATAGTGTGTCAGATGGAACAAATATGCTGACCATTGTAAAATATCTAAACATGATTTTATATAATTTTGGAAATTGTATTTTATGATCTTTCCAAATTTCATTTAGTCTTTGCTTTAGGAGTTTTTAGATAAAGTGAAAGTTCATCAGTAAAACTGTATCACATTTATTCCTCTTCCAATTTCATGTATTACTTTATGATCATCACTCTATGGTAAAAAGGTCTCTTCTTTTTTATGCAGATCAGTGTGGACGAAATTTTTTAATTTTAGTTACAGCATTTGCACAAGCTATTCCACCAATAAAGTGCAGTATTTTAAAGTGTAGTGTAAAATGTTTTCAGTGGTTGGCAGTTTCAGTATGGGGCCCATTCTTGTGGTTATTTCATTTAGAGCAAGTTTCTGCATCTCTTCTGACCATTGGATCTGCAACAATGGGTGAAGTAATATAAGGCAGACTCTATGTATGTATGTCTGGGATCACCTTTGGCACACCAACGGTAAACTTCATGAGTATCAGCACTGTGGGGTTTATAACCTCCTAGCTCCAATAGGAGTGGAAATACGGACAAAAATGTATTTTTTCAGCCCCTGCCATATAGATTGTCCTGGACAACATGCATGTTGTTTGATTATAGTATAGGCCTGCTTTATTGAACTGTTTTGTAGGGTCTACATGTACTGATGGGAATGGTTGGGAGGGTGGGGGGGGGGGGGTTTGAGATGGTTAGAGGAGGGAGGGTCTGGGTAGAGAGAGGGGGCAGGAGGAGGTGGGTAGGGAGAAATGAGGACAAGGGGGTCAGAGGAACGTGGCAGGAGGTGATGAATAGGGAGAGGGGAAGGAGCAGATGTGTAATGTGATGGGGCAGAGGGAGATGGATAGGAAGAAGGGGCAGGACGAGGTGGGCAGGGAGAGGGGGCTTGAGGAGATGAATAGGAGAGGTGGGGAGGAGGAGGTGGGTAGAGATTGGGGGGGGGGGGGGGGCAGAAGAAATGAACAGAGAGAGGGGTGGTCAGAGGACAGACAGAGAGAAGGGGGAGCAAGAGGTGGTCAGAGAAGGGGAGAGGGAGATGCGGGTTATAGGTGGAAGCTGTAGAGGGGGATAGGGCTGGTGGAAAAGAAGAGGGGGAAGGAGGAGCTGGTCAGAGGGAGGGATGCACAAACTGGAGGGGGGGGGGGGGGGGAGAGGAGATGGAGAGGTAGTGATGGGAGGAAGAGGTGGACACAGAGTGGGAGGATCAGATGTGTGCAATATATGTGTCGAATGCTTACACAAACGAAGTCTCAGGGGAAAAGATTAGTATTTTATAAAGCATACAGTGGTCTAAGGGTCTAATTTTGCTAATTGTCCAACATTTGTCACCAGAAATTTGTTTTGTAGATGCCTCTAAATGTTGAAATATGTTGCGAACTGATAAAACAATGGATATTTGTGATGAGTGCTAAGCATTGTAGATGCATTAGTGTGACAAAAAAAAGACTATCATTTTCAACACTTCACAGCTTTAAAAAGCTTTGTATCATGTAGCAAGTACTGTTCCAGTTAGTGGATACAGTTATGTCTCCGAAACAGCAGCTTTTCACAGTTTGTTACAAATAGTGTAATGCTGTTAAAACCTAGTTACTGTTAATGATGTAATTATTATTATTTTAGAAATAAGGTTTTGCCACCTGATGCATGCTATGACCCCCTTACTTAACACATTTAATGCATGCATGGAACATGAAAAGTGTTTATTTTGATCAAACGTTAATTCTACTGCATTAACCATGTGGCTACAGTCTTTTTGAGGGTTTCAGTGATATGCTATGATGTGCATCTTTGAACTATTCATACATGGCAAAGTAACTGAAATGGTTAGTCATGCCTAAAAATCTTTTTATTTACAGTATCAGACCAAATATGCATTGTCAAAGATATCTCTTCTGTAGTGGACAACTTTATTTTAAAAGTTTCCACAATATCCTCATTTTTTGTCTAGCCAACATCTGAGAGTTATAGTGCATGTACATGTGCATGCATGGAACATGAAAAGTGTTTATTTTGATCAAACGTTAATTCTACTGCATTAACCATGTGGCTACAGTCTTTTTGAGGGTTTCAGTGATATGCTATGATGTGCATCTTTGAACTATTCATACATGGCAAAGTAACTGAAATGGTTAGTCATGCCTAAAAAGCTTTTTATTTACAGTATCAGACCAAATATGCATTGTCAAAGATATCTCTTCTGTAGTGGACAACTTTATTTTAAAAGTTTCCACAATATCCTCATTTTTTGTCTAGCCAACATCTGAGAGTTATAGTGCATGTACACTCAGGACACAAAGTTGAATTTCACACTAAGTAGTGTGTCACTTATTCTACTTAGGCCACACAGTTTTTGTGAATTTAAATGAACTATTGACAAGTTAACCCCAAGGTGTGTGGTTCAGTTAACCTCACCAACACTGATGAAATAAATTTTGCATCAGAGTAACCATGGCCAAAAGAACATTTGGAAATGATATGTGAAATGAAACCTTTAAAAGCATGTTTTGCAATGACATTGTCACACATGTAATGGGTAGTCAATAACTACAAATAGAATAAAAATAAAAATGGCAAGAAATTACTTTTAACCTTGTTAAATCAATAATAATAATAATAATAATAATAATACAGCACATGTGGTTTTAAGTACTGAGCTGAGTTGAGCTGAATTGGAGATTTTAATGGCATCCAATTCAGCAAAATTTTCTAATGATTAAAATTTCTCTACTTGTTAATTTTTCCAAATGTGGTTCGGTTATCCTCACTTTACCCTAACTGCTGTGTACTAGAAATGTAGCACACCAGACACTGTGGGACTATGAACATAACAGGTTTTAATTATACTTAATTGCACAGATCTGTTTTTTTTTTCCTCCAAGTAGGTCATAATTTCCACCCCTTTAAAATAGGTAGATACATAATATACTTTTTATTCCATAGATCCATAGTGAGATCCCTATAAATGTAAAACATCTTGTAAAAACAAAAATACATATTAACAAAAGAAGATACATGATAATGCTTGTTTGCACAGATCCTAAATGAACTAGTACTCTTCTTCATTAATTATAATTGCTTCTGCAGTTAAACATTTTGCCTAAGGAGTTTATATCATTGTTAAACAGCAATTTCCTTTCAGTATCAGCAGCATCAGTTTTTTGTCACATTTGATATGGTAATGTGCCAGTAATCACTTTATTCTGTCCTCTTTGTTGGTGTGTGCTCACCTGAGATAGGTATTCATTGGATCTCAGTGTACCGTGTATTGATATCTAGAAATTGTGGGTGTTACAACACAACACTTGACCAAATTACAGATATGTGTTGTAGTTACTTGTTTCGAGATTTTCACAGCCTTTGAATGCAGAATTTTGTAAATATAATTTGGCAAACAAAGCCAACTGTCACACATAGGAGTAGGAGGATAATTAAAATATTTCAGTTTTGAATCATTCAGAGTACCTGTGACTTTCCCACCTACATCTACATGTACATGGTTACTCTGCAATTCACAATTAAGTGCCTGGCAGAGGGTTCATTGAACCATTTTCATACCATTTCTCTACCATTCCACTCTCGAATGGCCTAATCTTAAATAGTGGAATATGATTTGGATTAACACTATGCCCACTCTACCAACTGTCACTTCATTTTTTTTTCTTTTAGTCTTCCCTGTTCATGAATCATGAAACATTTCCTTTGTCTGGCCTTATAATAATATTATAATAATGTTCTTCAAAGTAAAAAATAAACTTTTCTTCTCTTTTATGTTTTTGTGACATTTTTGATGTTCATATAATTATGTCTTGCTGTTCAGTAGGTAAGTGTAAAATATTTCATCTGTGCCTCTAATTTCACTTGGGCATTACTCCAGAGTTTCTCTCTTATCAGTGGTATTACTGTTATTTGACTCATATTCTCAGAAAGAAGTTGTTATATGTCACCCATTGCCTCCCTGTTAACATACTTGCGGTGTGTTGAAAGTTATTCTTTTGTGTTTGTCTCAGTGTGGTATTTTGTATTTGTGGAGTGTGTATTAGTGGAATAGGTTACAACTTTAGCTCATGTTCAGTGATAAAGTGTTTTATCTGATTACAGCGTAGTGAAGTAACCTGTTAATTTAAATATAATAGCAGCTAAGAAAAATTCCATTATTATGTTATACAGTCTTATTGCTTAATGTACCCCACACGCATGATTATTTACACGAGTTGTAGTGCAATCTGTGATTCACAACATAACACCGTTAGAATATGCAAATGTGATAGATCAGTGTGCTGAAAGTAGCATAAATTTGTTTCTTAAACAAACTTTTGTTTAGTGATGAGCACTTATTTTTTATTGTTCATGCAAAAGTGAAATTGAAAAAGAATGGAACAAAATTTTGTTATTGTCCAGTGTAACATTTAAAAATGTGCGGATAATTTAATTTTCAAATTCTTATGAATGTATCCTAAATGTATTTAATTGGTAAATGATGAAAGCAAGTAGCAAGATTCAGTTCTGTGCCATCATCAGCAATATATACTGTTATTTTTAACACTTCAGTCATTTTGTTTATAAAAGGCTTTTGCAGCTGAAATATAACTAACAGTAGCAATGTTTGCATGTCCTTTTTATTAAGGAACTGTTAGTTTTACAGTATATTGTTGCTGTTTTGGAGTGAAATATATGTTCTGGTACATAAGTACTGGTGGTATACCAAGATGTTTATTGCTTGAGAGTGAATGGTTTTTTGGAATAAAATCTGCTGTTGTGATTTTTTTCTCTGAAATAAGGGGATTTACTATAATTTCTACAGTGTCTATTATAAATTTCTTTTGATTCTGTTGTTCACTAATTTCTATTCAGGAAGGCAGTTTTATCCTATCACAGCTAATACTTTCAGCTTATTACACTAATGTTAAATTGGGAAGATATTCTTCTGAAGATTTTCTTTCATTGTTCCAGAATTGTTAATCCATACATTCAGAATTGTATTGGTGCTTTTGTGAAGTATGGCATGATCTAACATTTTTATGTAACACTGGACATTACTTTTTAAGGAATACTATTCCAGTGCATGCTGTGATGTTAAAGATTACCAGTGAGGTATTTTTTCACACTGTGCAATACCTGATTTTCTAAGATTCTGTACAGCTGCATGCCAAAAATGGAGTCAACAATTGACTTCGTGCTTCTCAAAGATATAAGCATTTGTTCCTGCACATATGTGACTGAGTTCAATTAATTATTATTATTTGTTTGCTTGTGAGAGTTGTGATCTGACTTCTTATCCATTGTAAAATGCAATTACTCAGTCTAAATTGTTGTTTGATCTATATTATTTAATTGTGTTATGCAGACTATGCAGTGCTTGTACACACTGGCTTGACCTAATATTAATTATATCACTTCTTGATATGCTATTTGTATGTTGATGTAGAGTTTATCACCTCTGCAAAAGGCATTCTAGGTCAGACTGAGGTCATTCCATTATTTGATAAATTAAGCAGGAAAAAATTGTTGGTTGTGATGCTCTCTGTAAATTATTAAAATATTCTGATGTATGTTTGATTTCTTAGTGATAACTGATACAAATGGTCGTATGTTCCTTGTGCCAGATTCATAAAACACATTTTAATTTGTTAATACTCAAGATATTGTTTTAATTTTATGACCATGATTTTTTATAAACCTTCGAAGTTTAGAATAATTCTAAAATGATTATGAAGCAGAGGATGTTTGGAAAAGAAAAGAGTTCAATTTTGATGTCCAGTGCTCTGTTACATTTTCACATAGTTTTGGCAGTGAATATATGCACAGCTATGAAGATAACTGTTTCAGTATGTAAAATAAGGGAAAAGCAACCACTCACCTATAGTGGGCAGATGTGTATACTATATAAACAGATAACAGAAGACACTGTTTTTCTCCTTCTTCTCAAGAAATACATACATTCACACACACACAGCAGCACAGATACCTTTACCTTTCCCTTGTCTTACATATTGCTCCATCCAGGAGTTTACATTTTGTTTACACAGTAAGATAACCATTTCATTAGATCTGAGAAATGAGATTTAAGTTTACATATTATAGAGCTTGCACTATTTTTGAATGTGATATTGTTACATTATACACGTTTTTACATTTTAATAAAGCATTGTCTGTAAGCAAAAATACTATTCATCCAGTAAAGACTGTCAAGTGTTTTTGTCAAAACACTAGTACTGAAAAAAAACCTGTGTTAGTTACAAAATACTCAGAATATTTATCAGATGCATTGGCTATTTTGTCACATTGTTGTATAAAAGTGTGTGGTACATGTTATTCTGTCAGTGTCAAAAAATAAATGAATTACTATTTCAAAGAAAACGACAGGATCTTTCAGATTATTTACTTATTGTATGTCTTAAAACAATAGGTAAGTAATGTGCTGACAGTGCCTTCAGTGAGATACAGCTGTAGATGGTTGGAAAAAAGATAGAGAACTCGTGGCACAGTGTGAATAGTCTGGTTTCAAGAACTGTCAAAATACTTAGGTTATCACTCAAGTATGAAATAACTGGTAGACAGAGGGGATATTGAATTAAGAAATGTCGAAATGTAAGAGGCTTGAGAAAATAAGAAGGGGGAGGGGAAGGGGAAGGGAGGGAGGGAGAGGGGGGGAGAGAGAGAGAGAGAGAGAGAGAGAGAGAGAGTTTTCTTGTTGCTGTCAAGTCATTAAGATTAGCTGAGGGAAGAAAACGGCTATTGTTTGTTACATGAAAAACAGAAGTGAGGTTATTTGGCCACAGGTTTGAATTATAAAGATTTGCTCCTAAATCATTGTGCCATTTTTCACAATAGATGAAAGAAATGAAATAACTTCATTTCCAATAAATAAAACTGATGTGGAAAATTGTTAACATTTTTATCTAGATAACAAACAAATAATAAAAAAACAAAGTGAAGGACAAATGGTGATGTGGGGAGCAAAAGAGAGAAAATAATATGGCTTTTGACATACTTGTAAAATCTCTTTTATGTTTACATGCAGTCCAAAAATTTAGAAAAAAAGATTTCCAACAAGAAAAATTAGGTGTGTGTGTGTGTGTGTGTGTGTGTGTGTGTGTGTGTGTGTGTGTGTGTGTGTACACACACACATTCGGTTGTCCGATCACATCAGCCTTTGCTATGCTTCAGTAGTGCCAATGTGACTGGATGGTTGACGTGATTTTTATATGCTCTGTTTCCTTCCTCATTTTCTTAGTCACTAAGGTCCTCTCATAACAACATTGCATAACCCTAATACAAGATCTGGTACAGCCAGCAGTTTCACTTTTCCTATGCGTAACACTAAATCTTCCTCCATTTTGCTATGATACTGGAATAAATTACCCAGTAATCTGTCTTGTCCAAAACCAAACTGCGTTCAAGAGACGTTTACAGCTTTACCCATTGTTATCAGCATAGTGGGCATCTCAGTTGGGATATGCTGTCTTCCCTCTGTCCAACAACAAACTAATATTTTTTACGTAGTAAATTATTTGTGCTTTCCTCAAGCTTTCTTTCTTCCATCCCATGTTGCTAACCTTACTCAGTTATTTCTCACTCTTCTCCAGACAAGTCAGCTTCTCCAGATGTACTGTATCCTGACATTGTTATTATTATTTAGTGCTCATGTATTATGCACATGATAATATTAATTCAACAAACATGTCCAGCCAGATGCGAGAGGACCTGAAGTCTCTAATTATTTTTTGTTTTTTCAGGTAAAATAAATGCATAAACCAATGTGAAGATTGAGAAATTACAGATTGTGCCACAGGAAGCAACTGATACTTGTAGATATTTAACATACCTTACTTGATGTGTTAACCAGCAATTACTTACCAGGTTTTGCTAGAACAATAAATGATCAGTTATGACATTATCATAATTGAAATGAATTAAAATACAAACCAATTTCCACATTTAAGCATAGTTGCTTCTATGTCATTATCATTAGATGAGAAGGAAATATGTTATGAAGTTAAAATAAACTTATAAATTTTAGCCACTAAATTTTATACAGTTAAATGTTCAACAGATTATGGAGGCAAATGATGATGAACAGGGTTTATGTGTTAACGTTCATCTTGTATGCAATGAAAAACCACTTTAAAAACCTGGAACTGCTGAATGTTGGCTTGTTTAAATACTGTGGCAGTTTTATGTTATGTGAAACATTTTTAGCACAGCACTGACAATAGCTCAAGACGTTAATTTTTTGGGCGAATCTATAAGGGGTAGTCAAATGAAAATGAGACAGGTGAGAAAAAAGTGAGTAAACTCTTTATTATTTCAAAATTAATCACCATAACTCTTAAGACATTTATCTCATTGTGAGACGAGACGGTCAGTTCCTTCATGGAAAAATGTTTGAGATTGTGTATGGAACCAGGATTGTACTTAGGATTAGATTAGATTCAGTTCAGTTTTAGTTCCATAGACCAAAAATTGGGATGATTCTTGTGGGCGTGGAACATATCAAAAAGTATAACACAAAAAACATGAAACATTTGAATATAATACTTACTATTCTGGTCAACTGTCAGGAGTTGTCAAAATAGGTGATTACATTACAGTAAATTGGAACTGCTAATGTTTACAGAATTAATATGCTGTCAGAATGAAGCATTGTTATGCAGCTTTAATAAATTTATCATACATAAAATAATTAATCTTGACTGTTGTGACCACGTGCTGTCAAAACTGAAATATAACAGATATTTTTACTTAAGCTGGTCTAACAGTCCCTGTTAAGATATTCATCTATAGAGTAGAAGGAGTTGCATATCAAAAAGTCTTTCAAACGTATTTATTTATTTAGATTTTTTCACATGGAGTCATCAATATGGTGGCTTTTGCAAATGTCATGTACAGTTATAAACATAAAATACATTTAGATCTTAGCCTTGCAATTAGTAATTAAACAGTAAATTGATGCTTGTCAAAATACATTACATCTTACACATATTAATATAACCAATTATTTTTTTATACATCATTTTACAGCTCTTATACTTAACCATTTAAAATTCATTGAGTGAATCCACACACTTTCCTATTAAGAATGCTTTTAGTGTTGATTTGAATTGCTTTTTATTACTGTTTTTCATGGACTCTGGCAGTTTATTATATCACATCAGTCCATTAGTATATGGGCTCTGGTCTATCATTTTTGATCTTGTTCTCTGTCGACAGTAATTCTCTTTGGACCTGGTGTTGTGGTCATGTATATCACTACATTAAGTTACTTCAGTTTTCTTTGAGATAAAAAATAATTAATTTATAAATATACAAAGAGTATCTCCCGCCCCCATGAACCATGGACCTTACCGTTGGTGGGGAAGCTTGTGTAACTCAACGATACAGATAGTCGTACCGTAGATGCAACCACAACGGAGGGGTATCTGTTGAGAGGCCAGACAAGCATGTGATTCCTGAAGAGGGGCAGCAGCCTTTTAAGTAGTTGCAGGGGCAACAGTGTGGATGATTGACTGATCTGGCCCTGTAACACTAACCAAAACGGCCTTGCTGTTGTGGTACTGCGAATGGCTGAAAGCAAGGGGAAACTACAGCCACATTTTTCCCGAGGGCATGCAGCTTTACTGTATGATTAAATGATGGTGTCCTCTTGGGTAAAATATTCCGGAGGTAAAATAGTCCCCCATTCGGATCTCCGGGCGGGAACTACTCAAGAGGACGTCGTTATCACGAGAAAGAAAACTGGCATTCAACAGATCGGAGCGTGGAATGTCAGATCCCTTAATCGGGCAGGTAGGTTAGAAAATTTAAAAAAGGGAAATGGATAGGTTAAAGTTAGATATAGTGGGAATTAGTGAAGTTCGGTGGCAGGAGGAACAAGACTTTTGGTCAGGTGAATACATGGTTATAAATACAAAATCAAATAGGGGTAATGCAGGAGTAGGTTTAATAATGAATAAAAAATAGGAGTGCGGGTAAGCTACTACAAACAGCATAGTGAATGCATTATTGTGGCCCAGATAGACACGAAGCCAATGCCTACTACAGTAGTACAAGTCTATATGCCAACTAGCTCTGCAGATGACGAAGAACTTGAAGAAATGTATGATGAGATAAAAGAAATTATTCAGACAGTGAAGGGAGACGAAAATTTAATAGTCATGGGTGACTGGAATTCGACAGTAGGAAAAGGAAGAGAAGGAAACATAGTAGGTGAATATGGATTAGGGCTAAGAAATGAAAGAGGAAGCCGCCTGGTAGAATTTTGCACAGAGAATAACTTAATCATAGCTAACACTTGGTTCAAGAATCATGAAAGAAGGTTGTATACATGGAAGAACCCTGGAGATACTAAAAGGTTTTGGATAGATTATAGAATGGTAAGACAGAGATTTAGGAACCAGATTTTAAATTGTAAGACATTACCAGGGGCAGATGTGGACTCTGACCACAACCTATTGGTTATGAATTGTAGATTAAAACTGAAGAAACTACAAAAAGGTGGGAATTTGAGGAGATGGGACCTGGATAAACTGAAAGAACCAGAGGTTGTACAGAGTTTCAGGGAGAGCATAAGGGAACAACTGACAGGAATGGGGGAAAGAAATACAGTAGAAGAAGTATGGGTAGCTTTGAGGAATGAACTAGTGAAGGCAGCAGAGGATCAAGTAGGTAAAAAGACGAGGGCTAGTAGAAATCCTTGGGTAACAGAAGAGATACTGAATTTAATTGATGAAAGGAGAAAATACAAAAATGCAGTAAGTGAAGCAGGCAAAAAGGAATACAATGTCTCAAAAATGATATCGACAGGAAGTGCAAAATGGCTAAGCAGGGATGGCTAGAGGACAAATGTAAGGATGTAGAGCCTTATGTCACTAGGGGTAAGGTAGATACAGCCTACAGGAAAATTAAAGAGACCTTGGAGAAAAGAGAGCCACTTGTATGAATATCAAGATCTCAGATGGAAACCCAGTTCTAAGCAAAGAAGGGAAAGCAGAAAGGTGGAAGCAGTATATAGAGTGTCTGTACAAGGGTGATGTTCTTGAGGACAATATTATGGAAATGGAAGAGGAGGTAGATGAAGATGAAATGGGAGATATGATACTGCGTGAAAAGTTTGACAGAGCACTGAAAGACCTAAGTCGAAACAAGGCCCCGGGAGTAGACAACATTTCATTAGAACTACTGACAGCCTTGGGAGAGCCAGGACTAACAAAACTCTACCATCTGGTGAGCAAGATGTATGAGACAGGCGAAATACCCTCAGACTTCAAGAAGAATATAGTAATTCCAATCCCAAAGAAAGCAGGTGCTGACAGATGTGAAAATTACCGAACTATCAGTTTAATAAGTCACAGCTGCAAAATACTAACGTGAATTCTTTACAGACGAATGGAAAAACTGGTAGAAGCTGACCTCGGGGAAGATCCATTTGGATTCCGTAGAAATGTTGGAACACGTGAGGCAATACTGACCCTCCGACTTATCTTCTAAGAAAGATAAGGAAAGGCAAACCTACGTTTCTAGCATTTGTAGACTTAGAGAAAGCTTTTGACAATGTTGATTGGAATACTCTCTTTCAAATTCTAAAGGTGGTAGGGGTAAAATACAGGGAGCGAAAGGCTATTTACAATTTGTACAGAAACCAAATTGCTGTTATAAGAGTCGAGGGGCATGAAAGGGAAGCAGTGGTAGGGAAGGAAGTGAGACAGGGTTGTAGCCTCTCCCCAATGTTATTCAATCTGTATATTGAGCAAGCAGTAAAGGAAACAAAAGAAAAGTTTGGAGTAGGTATTAAAATCCATGGAGAAGAAATATAAACTTTGAGGTTTGCCGATGACATTGTAATTCTGTCAGAGACAGCAAAGGACTTGGAAGAGCATTGAACGAAATGGACAGTGTCTTGAAAGGAGGGTAAAAGATCAACATCAACAAAAGCAAAATGAGGATAATGGAATGAAGTCGAATTAGGTCGCGTGATGCTGAGGGTATTAGATTAGGAAATGAGACACTTAAAGTAGTGAAGGAGTTTTACTATTTGGGGAGCAAAATAACTGATGATGGTCGAAGTAGAGAGGATATAAAATGTAGACTGGCAATGGCAAGGAAAGCGTTTCTCAAGAAGAGAAATTTGTTAACATCGAGTATTGATTTAAGTGTCAGGAAGTCGTTTCTGAAAGTATTTGTATGGAGTGCAGCCATGTATGGAAGTGAAACATGGACGATAAATAGTTTAGACAAGAAGAGAATAGAAGCTTTCGAAATGTGGTGCTAAAGAAGAATGCTGAAGATTAGATGGGTAGATCACATAACTAATGAGGAGGTATTGAATAGAATTGGCACAATTTGACTAGTAGAAGGGAACGGTTGGTAGGACAAGTTCTGAGGCATCAAGGGATCACCAATTTGGTACTGGAGGGCTGCGTGGAGGGTAAAAATCGTAGAGGGAGACCAAGAGATGAATACACTAAGCAGATTCAGAAGGATGTAGGCTGCAGTAGGTACTGGGAGATCAAGAGGCTTACACAGGATAGAGTAGCATGGAGAGCTGCGTCAAACCAGTCTCAGGACTGAAGACCACAACAACAACAACAAAAAGTATATGGTGAACTACTTGTGTTGTCTGAAAACATCACAGCAAGAGACTTTATAGCCTAGTCCATGTATAATCCTTAACCCTCTTCTTTGTAGCAATAGTACTCTGTTTAGGTGAATGTCTGCAGCACAACCCCCATTTTTCTATGTAGTAGCTAAGATGGGGATAGATTGTCCCATAATAGACAGTTTTAAGCATGTGGATGGGCACCATTTCGGACAGTTGGCTAAGAAGATACAGCCCATTGCTGACTTTTTTACATACAGCTGTAATGTGGCTAATCCACGGGAGATTTGAGTCCAAATGGACCCCTAGAAATTTACACTTGTTTGCTTCCTCTGCCACTACCCTGCTTACCTCATTTATGCATGAGTGGTGTGAGCTGCCAGTTGTAAATATTAGCATCTGAGATTTATTTACATTGACCTTTAATCCTTGTGCACGAAAATATGAACTTAATTATAGTATCCCATTACTTGCTGAGAATTTCACTTCCTCACAATGTTTACCGTGAAATAAAATTGAGGTGTCGCCAGCATAATTTACGATGTGCGAGTTAATGGGGTGTACATCATTAATATATGCTAAAAAGAGAAAAGATCCAAGAATTGAACTTGAGGGTCTCCCTGTGGCACTGCTTCACTTGTGGATTTATAGGTTAAGAACTTATTGTCAATTTGATGTGTAAGGTTGGTGCACTGTTTCAGATTCACCAGATAGGTGGCTAGAAGTTTCATTGATGTATCACTGATATTGTATGCCCGCAGTTCTTTTTTTTTTTTAAAAAAAAAAAAAAAAGAAGCTCATGGTTTACTGAGTCAAAAGTTTTGCTCAGGTCAAGGAATATGCTGGCTGTGTGCATACCCCATTCTATATTGCTATGTACTTCATGGAAGAAACTGGTAACAGCAGTGGTCATGCTAAGGTCTTCCCTAAACCCATGCTGCGATTCGGTAAGCATTTTGTGTCTTGAGAAAAATGTTTTGAGTTGTGGTTGGATAACTATTTCAAATATTTTACTGAAGGTAGGGCAGTGTGGTCTATAATTTGAAACTACTACTTTACTTCCCTTCTTATGGATTGGCTGACTGACACTAACATTTTGAGGCATTTGGGTATATGTTTTCATTACTACTACAGTTGATAAGATAGGTAAGGTATTTAGTTATTTCATTGGCTCATTTATTTAACACCACACGTGAGATACCATCCCATCCAGATGAGTGCTTGTTTTTTTAGCTTTTGCATTGTGTTAAATATTTCCTGTTGATTCACCTCCATAAATTCGAGCTCTGTACCATCCGTGATATCATTTGGTGTGCCAGCCTGTAGATCTATAATAGGGGCTGGTTGGTCAAAAGGAGAGATAAAATGCTTATTGAATAAAATACATACTTCATTTGGATCTTTTACTAGATGCACCTTGTGTCTAGTGCTAACTGATTCACTCTGTCCCTTGCTGTGGCTTTACGATGTTTATTGATTAGTCTCCAGAATGCCTTACTTATGTTGACTGAACGCTGTATTGCATCATTGTATAGTTTTCCTCAAGTGTAAGAGATCTGTCTTAAATTTTTTTTGGCTTGATTGTACTTTTCCTGAAATATATTTAGCTTTGTTTCCTTGTATAAACAGTCAAGATCAATATATATTCTGCCTTAACTTAATCTGCCTAGGAGTAAGTTTCAACCTAGTATTACTTTCAAGACGGGAGTTGGCTCATACCCTGGTCATTTTTTTGAGAGGGCAGCAGCAATCGAAATGCTTCAGCACTGTCCTATAAAATTTTTCCCATTTGTTTTCTGACCCGTTAGTTTGGTAAATAGTGTCAAATTTCTCCTCTCCTAACTTAGTTTTGAAGGTGCTGAAGTTGGTGCAAGATCCACTTCTTCTCAATTATCTTAGTTGCTGTTGGTACAGCAAACCTTAAATATTCTAACACCTGACAATAGTGATCTGAGTAAAGATAATCAACACTTTGAAAGTTAACACTGTCTTTTACATTTTTGTTGACTATTACATAATCTATCTTACTGGAGCTTGACTCTGTCACTCTAGTGTCAGATATTTGTGAGTTTATATGCATTTAATATATCTATTATATCTAAAAACAAAGATGATGAGACTTACCAAACAAAAGTGCTGGCAGGTCGATAGACAAGCAAACAAACACAAACATACACACAAAATTCAAGCTTTCACAACCAACGGTTGCTTCGTCAGGAAAGAGGGAAGGAGAGGGAAAGACGAAAGAACGAAAGGATGTGGGTTTTAAGGGAGAGGGTATATATGTATTATTATATCTATATATCTATATATATCTATTATTTTCAAATAGGTTATACGACAGGAGTTTGCATCAATATTTAAGTCTCCAACTATGCTAAGGTCAGTGAGGCCTGTTTGTCTAATTGCCCTGTTAAGTCTATCAAGATAGCACAACAAATCTGTATTTGATGGGCGGTACATACCAATAACGTTATGTTTAACTAACCTGCGGTTTAAACCATGCTTTATCTGAATGCAAGTTTTTAATGGTTACTGGCAATTTTTTGAAAATGTATGTTCCTGAATATTGGACCCCTTTTTGGACCAAGTTAAGTGATTTTAGGTCTTTATGTGGATTGTTCTTATTCCTAGTATTGATACTATGTATGGAGCTATTGGTTGGAAACAGAGATATATTACTTGCAACAAATTTCATTAGGGAATAAATATACTGAGAAGTAGTGGTTAGAATACAAAGTTCCTTGAAAAGGTTTCTATATGATGTTCTTGAAATTACACAACAAATGATTCTTATAACACACTTTTGCTCACTAAAAACTTTTTCTCGGTTTGATGAGTTACACCAGAATATGATACATATGATGTAATAGAATGAAAGTAAGTTAAGTATGCAAGGTTTTTTAATATATATATATATATATATATATACTGTTTAATTACTAATTGCAAGGCTAAGATCTAAATGTATTTTATGTTTATAACTGTACATGACGTTTGCAAAAGCCACCATATTGATGACTCCATGTGAAAAAAATCTAAATAAATAAATACGTTTGAAAGACTTTTTGATATGCAACTCCTTCTACTCTATAGATGAATATCTTAACAGGGACTGTTAGACCAGCTTAAGTAAAAATATCTGTTATATTTCTTTGTATATATATATGAAACTTACCAAACAAAAGCGCTGGCAGGTCGATAGACACACAAACAAACACAAACATACACACAAAATTCTAGCTTTCGCAACCAATGGTTGCCTCGTCAGGAAAGAGGGAAGGAGAAGGAAAGACAAAAGGATATGGGTTTTAAGGGAGAGGGTAAGGAGTCATTCCAATCCCGGGAGCGGAAAGACTTACCTTAGGGGGAAAAAAGGACAGGTATACACTGGCACACACACACATATCCATCCACACATACACAGACACAAGCAGACATTTGTAAAGGCAAAGAGTTTGGGCAGAGATGTCAGTCGGGGCGGATGTACAGAGGCAAAGATGAAGTTGAAAGACAGGTGAGGTATGAGCGGCAGCAAATTGAAATTAGAAATTAGCGGAGATTGAGGCCTGGCGGATAGCGAGAAGAAAGGATATGCTGAAGGGCAAGTTCCCATCTCCGGAGTTCTGACAGGTTGGTGTTAGTGGGAAGTATCCAGATAACCCGGACAGTGTAACACTGTGCCAAGATGTGCTGGCCGTGCACCAAGGCATGTTTAGCCACAAGGTGGTCCTCATTACCAACAAACACTTGAATGGACACAGGCAGACAGTGTTTGTTGGTAATGAGGATCACCCTGTGGCTAAACATGCCTTGGTGCACGGCCAGCACATCTTGGCACAGTGTTACACTGTCCGGGTTATCTGGATACTTCCCACTAACACCAACCTGTCAGAACTCCGGAGATGGGAACTTGCCCTTCAGCATATCCTTTCTTCTCGCTATCCGCCAGGCCTCAATCTCCGCTAATTTCTAATTTCAATTTGCTGCCGCTCATACCTCACCTGTCTTTCAACTTCATCTTTGCCTCTGTACATCCGCCCCGACTGACATCTCTGCCCAAACTCTTTGCCTTTACAAATGTCTGCTTGTGTCTGTGTATGTGTGGATGGATATGTGTGTGTGTGCCAGTGTATACCTGTCCTTTTTTCCCCCTAAGGTAAGTCTTTCCACTCCCGGGATTGGAATGACTCCTTACCCTCTCCCTTAAAACCCATATCCTTTTGTCTTTCCTTCTCCTTCCCTCTTTCCTGACGAGGCAACCATTGGTTGCGAAAGCTAGAATTTTGTGTGTATGTTTGTGTTTGTTTGTGTGTCTATCGACCTGCCAGCGCTTTTGTTTGGTAAGTTTCATCATCTTTCTTTTTAGATATATTTTTCCCACGTGGAATGTTTCCCTCTATTTTTTATATATATATATATATATATATATATATATATATATATATATATATATATATATAAAAAAAATATGTCCCCTACATATGATGACACCATTCTCTCTGCAAATACAGACTTGTTTAGGCACTTAAGCAATTCTGTGGTATGCCCTTCCCAACTGAACTTATTATCGAGTTGTAATCCTAGAAATTTAACACTGTCAACCTCTTCGATCTTCATGTCTTCACATGATATACACATGCTGGAAGGAAATCTCTTAGAGGTTCTGAACTGCATGTAGTGGGTCTTTTCAAAGTTTAATGCCAGTGAATTAGCTTTACACCATTTATTAATGCCAGTGAAAATTTTTTAGCAGCTAGTTCTAAGTCTGTACTTGACGTACTACTTATTGCAATATTTGTATCATCTGCAAACAAAACAAACTTAGCATCCGGCAATGTAACAGATGAGATGTGACTCAATGTACTCAAGGAAAAACAACGGACCCAAGATGGATCCTTGAGGAACACTACATGTAATTAATTCCCAGTCAGATGAAGACTGACTGCTTATTGGACAGGTATTTCACAAAACCACCCTTTGTTTCTTCTTTGTTAAATAAGACTCGTACCATTTCACAGCAATGCCAGTGACACCATAATATTCTAATTTACTTTAGAGAATGCTGTGGTTCACGCAATCAAAGGTTTTGGACAGGTCACAGAAAATGCCAGGAGCCTCTAATTTATTATCTAATGAATTAAGTATATTCTCACTATAAGTGTAAATAGCTTTCTCTATATCAAAACCCTTAAGAAACCCAAACTGTGACTAAGAAATATATTATTTACTGCCAGATGCTTAAGAAGGTGTTTGAACACAACCTTTTCAAATATATTTGAGAAAGCTGGCAAAAGTGAAATTGGTCAATGGTTTGATGGTATCTCTCTATCCCCCTTCTTGTAAAGAGGCGTAACTTCAGCATGTTTTAGCCGGTCTAGAAATGTTCTGCTAATAAGAGATTGATTACACAAATAACTTAAGATAGAACTCAACTCACATGAGCACTCTTTGATTAACGATGTTGATATGTTATCATACTCACTGGAATACTTAGATTTTAAGGATTTTATGGTGATGCTACTTCTTCGGGAGACGTGGGTGTCACTCTCATTTTACTGAAATTATTTTTAAAGACTGGTCTCAGATACTCCATTGCTATGTTCACCCAACCTGATAACCCCAAGCTGTTAGTAATAGAAATGACGCACTTGTTTAAGAGGTTTGCAACACTAAATTCATTTGTTACCAAAGTCTCATTTATTTTTAGAGCTGACTGCCCCTCTTCTTTTTTGGTCCCAACTGTGTCTGTTTTCACTATATCCCGTGTAGTTTTTATTTTGTTGCCTGATGTAATGATCTTTTCCTCATAATAAAGCTTCTTTCATTTCTGGTTTACTTGCTTCAATATTTTGCAGTATACTTTGTGATGCATTACAATGCTAACATCGAAGCTGTTCCTCAGTAGTAGAGTGAGTCTCCTTTTTGTCCCACATGATGCCTTTATTTCTTGTGTAATCTATGGTTTATTTTTTTTTTCTGTGTGATTTGAGTTACCTTTAGGAAAATGGCTCTGAGCACTATGGGACTTAACATCTATGGTCATCAGTCCCCTTACCTTTAGGAGAAAATAATTTTCAAAAGTGGAAGTAACTTAATTAATAGGTGCTTTGTATTTTCCATTTGAGTCAGAAATATTGTAAACATATATCTAGTTCATGTCTTTGAGCAATTTCCTGTATTTCTCAATTTTTGACTGATTTATTACCTTCCTGTACTCAGATTTAATAGACTTTTTATCCTGACAAGTTTCAGCATTTAACACAAGATGCTGCATGTCCTGATCAGATAGCCCATTTACGATTGGTTTTGTGATATGACTTTTTTCCCTAGATTTGTCTACAAAGATATTATCGATAGCAGTCTCAGAGCATTTGCATATCCTAGTTGCGAAGTTCACAGTAGGAACTAAATCGAATGATAGTGTTACTGATTGCAGTAATTGTTCACTGTCAGAGCTTTTCAATAAATCCACATTAAAATCAGCAGCAACCACTATTTCCTTGTGTTTTACTGTGAGATGGGACAACAGAGATTCCAGATTTTTTATGAAGAGGTTAAAATTTCATGAAGGTGAACCTGTGTATACTTACTATTATAAAGGACTTATTATGAAATTTTACTTCTGTTGCACAAGCTTCTAAGTGCTGCTCTGAGCAAAATTTGTTAATATCAATATTCTTAAAATCAAAACAGTTTCCGCCAAATGTGGCAACTCCTCCTTTCTCCATATTTTCTCTACAGAAGTAAGAAGCTAACTTGAATCCTGTAACATTTAACATATCTATACCAGCAGTCACATGATGTTCAGAGAGGCAGATTATATCAACCGATTTACTCAACCCTAATTCTTCAACACAAATAAGCAATTCATTAAGCTTACTGCTTAATCCTCGGATATTCTGAGACAAAATGAACAGATTTTTTGCACTGGCTGAATTATGACTAGATGAACCTAATTTTCCTGTCAGCTTTTGAGTATCTCAATCAGAGGTTATCTGCATGAACTGTGCACCTCAAAATTAGCTTTCTGGATGCATGTTTTATCAATGTGAAAGTCATTTTCAACCTGTCTCTGAAAGACTTTTGTTTCTACCCTCCATAAAAAAATCACTGATCTGTCACTTATAACCACTGGTACCTTACCACTTGTGATAGTGCCCCCCCCCCCCCCCCGCTCCCCCCCCTAAGTTATTTGCTAATAGCCCAGACAATTTTCCCTTCCCTTTCCTGCTGCAAAGGCCATGCCTAGTATAATCCCACCCACTGATAGAGTCAACAGGAATTACACTGATGTGAGACCCCATACCTGATCCAAGCAGTCGTTCCACCTCTAAATTAACTCTCGTAACAGAAGAGTTTAAATGAGGCTAGTCATGATGCCTCAGAACAGACACAAGACCAACACCAGTATGTCTCGTTGCTGAGGCTATCTCTACCAGGTCATTCTCAATTGAACAATTAGAGTTCCTGTCTGTGCTGTTGCCTGCTCCACCCTCTATTACCATGGTGTCTTCCTTTTGTGAAGTCTTTGCAGACTTGCACTGGGTTTAAAAAAAATTGTGACCTGGTAACCTGACCCTAGTTCATCCTGCAACAGTTGGCCAACATGTCTACCATGTGAACTACCTAACAACAAAACTTGCTTCTTCTTCACAACTTTTTCTGACCTCTTACTTTTCAAACACTTTTTGAAAGTTTGTTGTGTCCTGTCTGCTCCTGCATTTACTTGTGGCTCATCAGTTTCCAACTGTGACAACAGATCAAACCTGTTTCCCACATTCACAACAACACCGTCCGAGGAAGTCCTATTCCTATTTGTTCTATAATCTGTTGTCACTTTCCCCCTCTCTTTTCCCTTCTCCTTCCTCAACCTTTCCAGATCTTGTTTTGCTTTACCTATTTCTGCCTGAAGGGCAGCAATCTTCTCCTCGTGTTCCATTATCTTCCTATCTATCTCTACAGCAAATACTACATAACCAATGAGCCTTGTTTATTTCCCTAATTCCCACGCCACTACAGTCACCCACATGAAAGAAACTGCAATAATCCTCACACCACACCCCAGAACTAACAATCCTATGGCAAGTCATACACTTCTCACTCATGGCAAACAAATTTTAGCTTTAGTCTAAGTTAAACAAGAATAACTTCATAAACTACTTAATTAATGTATTACATTTCTTGGAAAGTTTAGGCCTAAAGTTTGGATACTAATTCAAAACTTCCAGAGAAACAAAAACAATTTAACCTGTATTGTTTACATGATGAAACACAAAGTAAACAAAGAACTGAGCCCACACTATGTAAACTTTTCACTTATTTTGGAACTTGTTATTTTGACTGCTTACTAGAGAATCAAATGGATAGCGTGTAAGAATACACTAACAACACAAACTTTACTTTATTGAAATAATCACGTAACTTACAATATACAATAACGTAAATAAATCCTAGTCCAAAATTCGCCCCTATGAAATGTTTTCTTTTTCCAGAAAATACACAAAAAATGTGAAACCTATAATTGATAGCTTACAATATATATTAATTTACCTATTTATGATGTAATGTTGCCTTAATTAATTGTTATTATGCAATTAAAGACTTATCTCTACGAGAGCTCTGAATATACACCACTTATCAATCAAAGCCCCCCTTGAAACATGGACCTTGCCGTTGGTGGGGAGGCTTGCATGCCTCAGCGATACAGATGGCCGTACCGTAGGTGCAACCACAACGGAGGGGTATCTGTTGAGAGGCCAGACAAACATGTGGTTCCTGAAGAGAGGCAGCAGCCTTTTCAGTAGTTGCAGGGGCAACAGTCTGGATGATTGACTGATCTGGCCTTGTAACATTAACCAAAATGGCCTTGCTGTGCTGGTACTGCGAACGGCTGAAAGCAAGAGGAAACTACAGCCGTAATTTTTCCCGAGGGCATGCAGCTTTACTGTATGGTTAAATGATGATGGCGTCCTCTTGGGTAAAATATTCCGGAGGTAAAATAGTCCCCCATTCGGATCTCCGGGCGGGGACTACTCAGGAGGACGTCGTTATCAGGAGAAAGAAAACTGGCGTTCTACGGATTGGAGCGTGGAATGTCAGATCCCTTAATCGGGCAGGTAGGTTAGAAAATTTAAAAAGGGGAATGGATAGGTTAAAGTTAGATATAGTGGGAATTAGTGAAGTTCGGTGGCAGGAGGAACAAGACTTTTGGTCAGGTGATTACAGGGTTATAAATACAAAATCAAATAGGGGTAATGCAGGAGTAGGTTTAATAATGAATAAAAAAATAGGAGTGCGGGTTACCTACTACAAACAGCATATTGAACGAATTATTGTGGCCAAGATAGACACAAAGCCCATGCCTACTACAGTAGTACAAGTTTATATGCCAACTAGCTCTGCAGATGATGAAGAAATAGATGAAATGTATGACGAGATAAAAGAAATTATTCAGGTAGTGAAGGGAGACGAAAATTTAATAGTCATGGGTGACTGGAATTCGTCAGTAGGAAAAGGGAGAGAAGGAAACATAGTAGGTGAATATGGATTGGAGGGAAGGAATGAAAGAGGAAGCCGCCTTGTAGAATTTTGCACAGAGCATAACTTAATCATAGCTAACACTTGGTTCAAGAATCATAAAAGAAGGCTGTATACCTGGAAGAATCCTGGAGATACTAAAAGGTAACAGATAGATTATATAATGGTAAGACAGAGATTTAGGAACCAGGTTTTAAATTGTAAGACATTTCCTGGGGCAGATGTGGATTCTGACCGCAATCTATTGGTTATGAGCTGCAGATTGAAACTGAAGAAACTGCAAAAAGGTGGGAATTTAAGGAGATGGGACCTGGATAAACTGAAAGAACCAGAGGTTGTAGAGAGTTTCAGGGATAGCCTAAGGGAACAATTGACAGGAATGGGGGAAAGAAATACAGTAGAAGAAGAATGGGTAGCTCTGAGGGATGAAGTAGTGAAGGCAGCAGACGATCAAGTAGGTAAAAAGACGAGGGCTAATAGAAATCCTTGGGTAACAGAAGAGATACTGAATTTAATTGATGAAAGGAGAAAATATAAAAATGCAGTAAATGAAACAGGCAAAAAGGAATACAAACGTCTCAAAAATGACATCGACAGGAAGTGCAAAATGGCTAAGCAGGGATGGCTAGAGGACAAATGTAAGGATGTAGAGGCTTATCTCACTAGGGGTAAGATAGATACTGCCTACAGGAAAATTAAAGAGACCTTTGGAGAGAAGAGAACCACTTGTATGAATATCAAGAGCTCAGATGGAAACCCAGTTCTAAGCAAAGAAGGGAAGGCAGAAAGGTGGAAGGAGTATATAGAGGGTTTATACAAGGGCGATGTACTTGAGGACAATATTATGGAAATGGAAGAGGATGTAGATGAAGACGAAATTGGAGATAAGATACTGCGTGAAGAGTTTGACAGAGCACTGAAAGACCTGAGTCGAACCAAGGCCCTGGGCGTAGACAACATTCCATTAGAACTACTGATGGCCTCGGGAGAGCCAGTCATGACAAAACTCTACCATCTGGTGAGTACGATGTATAAGACAGGCGAAATACCCTCAGACTTCAAGAAGAATATAATAATTCCAATCCCAAAGAAAGCAGGTGTTGACAGATGTGAAAATTACCGAAGTATCAGTTTAATAAGTCACAGCTGCAAAATACTAACGGGAATTCTTTACAGACGAATGGAGAAACTGGTAGAAGCCGACCTCGGGGAAGATCAGTTTGGATTCTGTAGAAATGTTGGAACACGTGAGGCAATACTGACCTTACGATTTATCTTAGAAGAAAGATTAAGAAAAGGCAAACCTACATTTCTAGCATTTGTAGACTTGGAGAAAGCTTTTGACAATGTTGACTGGAATACTCTCTTTCAAATTCTGAAGGTGGTAGGGGTAAAATACAGGGAGCGAAAGGCTATTTACAATTTGTACAGAAACCAGATGGCAGTTATAAGAGTCGAGGGGTATGAAAGGGAAGCAGTGGTAGGGAAGGGAGTGAGACAGGGTTGTGGCCTCTTCCCGATGTTGTTCAATCTGTATATTGAGCAAGCAGTAAAGGAAACAAAAGAAAAATTCGGAGTAGGTATTAAAATTCATGGAAAAGAAGTAAAAACTTTGAGGTTCGCCGATGACATTGTAATTCTGTCAGAGACAGCAAAGGACTTGGAAGAGCAGTTGAATGGAATGGACAGTGTCTTGAAAGGAGGATAGATGATGAACATCAACAAAAGCAAAACGAGGATAATGGAATGTAGTCAAATTAAGTTGGGTGATGCTGAGGGAGTTAGATTAGGAAATGAGATACTTAAAGTAGTAAAGGAGTTTTGCTATTTAGGGAGTAAAATAACTGATGATGGTCGAAGTAGAGAGGATATATAATGTAGACTGGCAATGGCAAGGAAAGCTTTTCTCAAGAAGAGAAATTTGTTAACATCGAGTATAGATTTAAGTGTCAGGAAGTCGTTTCTGAAAGTATTTGTATGGAGTGTAGCCATTTATGGAAGTGAAACATGGACGATAACTAGTTTGGACAAGAAGAGAATAGAAGCTTTCGAAATGTGGTGCTACAGAAGAATGCTGAAGATAAGGTGGGTAGATCACGTAACTAATGAGGAGGTATTGAATAGGATTGGGGAGAAGAGAAGTTTGTGGCACAACTTGACTAGAAGAAGGGATCAGTTGGTAGGACATGTTTTGAGGCATCAAGGGATCACAAATTTAGCATTGGAGGGCACCGTGGAGGGTAAAAATCGTAGAGGGAGACCAAGAGATGAATACACTAAGCAGATTCAGAAGGATGTAGGTTGCAGTAGGTACTGGGAGATGAAGAAGCTTGCACAGGATAGAGTAGCATGGAGAGCTGCATCAAACTAGTCTCAGGACTGAAGACCACAACAACAACATCAACCAAAGATGCTACATAAGATCATCATCAGAAGCAAATCAGAGGTCACAAATGTCTTTCTTCAAGACTCCAAAAATATGGAAATAATGGGGAGATATCGGGGTTTTATGCAGGATGTGTAAGGACTTCTCAGTGAAACTTTTGCAGTGTAGTTGAAACAACCATGGCAACATGTGTGCTAATGTTGTTTCGACTCCGCTTTAGAAATTTTGTTGGGAGGCCCTTACACATCCTTCATGCAGTCCCGATTTCTCCTCATGTGATTTCCATATTTTTGGAGCTCTGAAGAAAGACATTTGAGGCCATCAATTTGCTTAGGGTGTAGATGTGCACACCTAGATACAATCGTTTTTCTGTAGGCGACTGCAAACATTTTTCCATAAGAGCATCGACTATCTTGTCACATAGTGGTATAAACATGTGTATACGTATGGCAATTACTTCCGTAATAGTTACCTGAGTTAACAAACCATATGTTAACTGTATGCTACTAGTAGGGTACATAATTATGTAAACTCTGTTTTTTCCCAATGGGGTTTGTGGCCCGTAGATGGAAAAAATGAAAGCTTAGAATCATTTTGAGGCTCTCTCAAGTATCACAATCCAGTATTTGTTTGTTTGAAACAGTGATAATTCAAGGACACTCTGTAGCAACAACTGTTCATGTAGAAATTTAATTTTGTTACATTAGCTGTGACTCAGTTTCATGCTAGCATGTCTACTTATTTCTTTGAACTCGAGACATATCAGCACTTGTGCTGTGACTGCCAGGCAGCACGTTCATTTACTTGTTTTCTTTTCTTGTAATAAATCTTGTGAAATAAACTCAATCTTAAAAGAGAGCTTCCAGATTCACAGGTTATGCAACTTATTTAGCAACAGCAACAGTTGCAAATGCGAGGCTCAGCAACAACAAACAGAAGTGTTGAGTTAAATAGCAATGCAGTTAGTGCACCATTTCATCCACAACAGCTCAATGTAAGCTGACTTTGGTCTATTTAATTTTCATTTCAAACAACAGAAAACCCAGGATAGAATGTAAAATATTACGAAAAGGAGGTGCTGAGTCGCAGATAGACACAACAAAAAGGCTGTCACAAAATGAGCTTTCGCCCAACAAGGCCTTTGTTGAGAGGTTTGTGAAAAGTGGGACTCCTACCTACAATAATACTTATCATATACAGGATGGCACCCGATAAGTCACCCAACTGAATTTTGATCCTAAAAGTATACTATTGAGGCAATAACTTTCAAATTCTGCATTCAACTTCGTGCAGTTCATGGAAATTATGTCAGATGTCGCTTGCATTGTGAGTCTGCCATTTCAGTTTGCTGCAATGGCGGACAAAGGATGGTTGACTGTTGCATAAAAGACGAAGACTGTGTTACTGTTTGTGGCGACAAACAGCATTACTATGACACAGAGAAGGTTTTGTGCTTATTTTGGCACACTCTGGGCTCCCAGCCCACAGACAATATGCATATTACATAAAAAATTTGAGGGTACCGGATCTATTTTGGAGTGTCAGTGGCCACATGCATATACCATATGTTCGCTGCAAAACCTTGAAGCAGTTCGAGTGGCTTTGACTCGTAGTCTGAGTAAATCAACAAGAAGAGCTAGTGCCGAGTTGGAAATTTCATGCCGACTTTACAAAGAATTATTCAATCTGACGTTCGCTTCTACCCATACAAGATGACTGTGGTGTGCATAAGCTTACTGCAAGAGGTAAGGAGTGGAGACTGCAGTTTGCGAGTTGGGCAGTCGAGCAAGACCAAGAGGCAGTGCTACACAACACATGGTTTTCTGATTAAGCTTATTTTTACATAAACATTGTTGTGAACAAATAGAATGTTTGATTCTGGGCACATGAACATCTGCGAATAATCCATACGAAAGACACCTATGGGGAGAAGTGTGCATGTGGTGTCGAGCCATGGAATCATTGGTCCATTCTTCTTTGATGCCACAGTAAATGGGAATGCTATTTACAAATGCTGTGAAACCAATTCTTTCCTCATAGCCTCATGTCTTCTATTGCAGAGACAATGGTTCATGCAGGATGGATCACACCCTCATACTGCCAACGCTGTGCTTGATTTCCTACATGAAAGACTTGGCCTTAGGGTATTGTCAAACAGATTTTGAGAATGTTATCCACGAGGAGAAATGTGGCAGCCCCACAGCCTGGACATTAACCCAAGTGACTTCTCCTTTTGTGGGTTCCTATAAGAGAAGGTGTACCACAGAAAAACTGAAAATGCAGTGCAACTTAGGGTCGTCATTGTGGACTAATGCAGCACCATCCAGAAGATTTGTGTCGGAGAGTCATCACAAATGAATGTGTGCAACTTGAAGAAGTTGTAAACCAAAACGGCAGTCATATTGAACATGTGATTCATTAGGTTGTATTTCAAAGCTGTATTCTTTACTTCTACACCAATAAATTGCAGGTCTTATCAACAACAAATGTATTATTCATGAAGCAAATCAGATGGCTTATCGTGTGCCACCCTGTATATGATCCTAAAGCAAAGAAAGCTTACTTATTCTCATGTTTGTGATTACACTCAAATGAGTTGTTAAAGAGGGCACACTAAAGAACCCATCACGCTTTTCTTTGAATCAAATTTCTATTAAACTCTACTCATATTATCTCATGAAGAGATGCACTGTTGTTGCCATCTTAAGATTCCACAAACTACTTGAAGATTCTTGGACTGACATACTAGCTTGGTTTGCCAATCTGTGTGAGTTAAATCTTAAGTGCAGTTTTAAACATACAAATCATGGTTCTTTATATTTCCTCAAGGATGTTTTAGTATGAACCATTGTCTATTCGAGTCTTCCCAGGGAAATCCATTAGCATACCATACAAATTAAGGACCCTACAGTAGATGAAATAACATCTAGAGCCTAACTATTTTAATCTGAAGCAGCAGATCACAATTCGAGGTAGCAACAGCTTGATCATCAAGCACAATCACTGTATGAGAATCCAGTGCCTCGACTTATTATTTTTGGTGTTGTCAATTGTAATTGCTATATCTGGCAACTATCACTCCAGGAAAACAAATGGTGTCAGTAACATGTACATTGCAGTGTAGTGTTGGAGTCGCACGAAGGCACAAAAATGCTGATGGCTCACAGCACTGGCATGTTAGGCTTCTGCACAGTTAAACTATTCACAAATTGAAAAGAGAGTCCCTAGGTATCATGTATGCTGTAAAAAAAAAAAGATGTATTTTTTATGGGGGAACAACTTTCACTTGTGGCTGACCATAAGCTACAGCTGCCACTATTTGATCCGCATTCAAGTCCTCCATGAACAACAGGTAAATGACTAAAGAAATATATTTTTCAAAGTGATGGAGAACAGCAATCAGTTGTCCTTTCCTTTCAGGCTTTATTAAAGCAAGTCTACATTTTGGCTAGTAATTAGCCACTATCAATGTAGCATTTCAGAGTTTTAACACATGCCCTAGTACATCAATTCCCTGTTGTTCGGGTCCCTGTCACAGTTCATTCAAGGCTATTAGTGTTGAATGAACTCTGATAGGAGCCTGAACAACACGGGATTGTTGTACTAGGGCATGTAATAAAACTCTGAAATACTTAAGTTATGACTTACTGAAGAGTCAACAAGATTGCAGAAGCCTCCACAAGATTTGTTTCTCCCACAAAAGATGCTAGCCAGCTTAAAATTATTAAAACTGTTTAAAACTTGTATACAGCCTTCTGTTAATCAGTTTTCTTTTAGGTAGATTATTTTGATATTTACACATTCAGAATGCAGAATTTTAAGTCCATCAACTTCAGAGTATTTAAGATTTGGTAGTCCTGCTGTTAAGCCATTGATATTCCAGTGCATCAGTAGAAATTTTTGTTTTGACTGTAATTTCATGTGCATCCTCTCTCTGGTACCTATACCTATTATTTTCAGTTTCTGCCTTTATTTTGTCACCCACATCAGAATGTATCAGTTTCCTTGATTTTTAGGATGTTAAATACTTCTGTGAACATTTTATTGATGTTCACAGAGCCTAAGCTATTGAGGTGCAGTCCAGCTTTCATTGTGATCCCAGAAAATTGTAGCAACATGCAGGAAGACATACTGAGAATTAACACTCAGTGGGGGACTGCTTGTTGACATTGTGAAAAGAAAATGTAACATATTGTGTACAAACAGATTGTAAGACCAGTTACTATTTGATTACACAATTAGTACTCACTCAACAAATAGGTACAAAGACTAATCAATTCTTGGTTATTTAAACGATTCATCAATCATGAAACAGGTACAATTGATAAATATCCATCAGCATGCATCAGAATCTGAAGTGGAACAACCATAAAAAGCTAGTTGTAAAAAAGGCAGAAAATTTGTTGAATAAATCCTAAGGAAAAGCAATGTTTGACCACACAGTCGACAAATATCACCAACAGCAGGTGTTTCAGTACATGTAATGCCGAGCATAATTTTCAAACCAAAATCCCAAAGAGTAAGTTGAGATGCTTTTGGTTGCAAACTGCTACTTGTGGTCGTTATTTTTTAAGTCCTTGCTTTTAATGCGAGCAGCTTTGTAAGAAAAAGGAAATTTGTTGCCTCTGAAACTCTTGATCAGTCCAGCAGCTGAGAAAACTGCAACACAGTATAATCTGATTGTTTTTTTATTTCTTGCTCACAATTATAACCTATTATCTGAGAAGCTAAAATAGGCTATACAAATCACATTTTTTTCGATGATAATTTATATATTAATGTTTATTTATGATATTTTTGTTATTTCTACAACTACTTCTACTGCTACAAAACTACTATAAAATCTGTAATCAGTTATTCCACTACTAATAGTACTGTTAGCACTACAGAATATGTTTTTTCTGTTTCCATTTATGTTGGTGCATTTATCTGTAGATGATTGTTTCCACTACTGGATCCGCCCTCATACACCCTGTCAGCAGCCATTATCTGCCGTATTCCTTGGGTGTCACACAGCACATCAACAATATTCTGCAATAACAAGCTATTCCACTACCCACTGTTACATCTTAGAATTCAAACATCTGCAAATACTTGCTCCACCACAATGTTAATCTTTAAGAAACCACTTCATTCTGTGATTTCTGTCCTCAGTTGTCTTCTTTCCATCTGTAGAGTATGTTGTCTAGCTAGGATAGCAGCATTCTGACATAATGGTTCAATACCCCATGAAGCCTTTCTTGCCACTCCTGGATACTGCAGCTGCAGTACTGTCCAAGAATGGCCACGCTGATATGCTCTTGGTGACTCCAAGAACACTAAAATATTTAAAAACCCCAGAGATCATGCAAGGGAATATGGTGACTTCACATCAAGACACCAGTCAAATTCACATGGCAATGCAACTTCGACATACTCCAAGGTAAAAGTGAAAAGTGGAAAAATATGGAATAATCTCCTTGAGTGATGAAACACAATAAATTTGGTAAACAGTTTGTCTGATGATATAGTGTAAATGACAGATGAAAAATCTACTCACCAAGCCATGGCAGGAGAACACACACACAAAAAGGCCTAACTTTTATGAGCTTTTGGAGCCAGTGGCACCTTCTTGTGGCAGTGGCACCTTCTTGTGGCAGAAGAGTTGAAGGGGAAAGAAGAGGGGTGAAGCAAAACGGCTGGAGAGGTTTAGGGAAAGGAGTACAGTTGAGAAAAGTTACCCAGAACCCTGGGTCAGGGGAGATTTACCAGACAGCATGAAAAGGAAAGACTGATTATTGGGAACTGCACCAGATGAGATTTGAAAACCTAAGAGCTTAAAGTTGGAAGACAGGATAATATGCAAGACAGTCATTACTACTAAAACATTGTGCATGAGTTAAGAAGTGTGAAAAGCTAAGTGCATTTTATGTAACAGAGGTGGGAAGGGGGACGACAAAAAACAGACAGGTCAGAAAATGAAAGATATAGAACACTAAAATGAAATGAAAAAGGAGTAGTTACTTTGAAGAAATGCTGAGACAGAAGGAATTCATGTAAATTAAGGCCAGGTGGGTTGCCTTCAACTCTTCTGCCTGAAGAAGAGTTGAAGAAGTTAAACCTTTTTGTGTGTGTGTTCTCCTGTTGCCGCTTGGTGAGTAGATTTTTTATCTATCCATTTACACTACACTGTCAGTAATTGATTAATTTGTCCGATGAGGATGAGATAAATCTTAGTCCATGGATGGAGGTACAAATTCTGAAGTTCCTTCTCGAAAAACCAGAGTTATCATCCATGATGTTGCACTTAACATTAACGCAGAACAATGTTACTAATGATCACACAAAATTTTCAATAACAGTGAACTGTTTAGATTCTCAGATATTACATTGAAGCCACCTCAGAAATGACTATCTACATTTGAGAGAGGCACTAATCAGTTGACTGTGCAAACCATTGGAATAATGCATACAACAGATATTACACAGTGAATGTATTGGAGATCAAATGCCTTCAGAGTCCTGGTGGTACTTAAGAAGCATTGTTGGAAAGGAGGAAATGTCTGATGTGATGTTATGGTATGTGTGGTTGGCATAATTCCCACCACCAATGAAAGCAGCTGTAGTGATGTGTGAGAGAACCAACAATAGTTCTGTAATCACAATAGCAGATGAGATCTATGTGACAATAGACCATCAAGCACATCGATGTTGATGAATGTAGCCAATGAAATTGAATCAGAAGAACCAGCTGCTATTTGGCAGCAAAGCAGACATTAGTAAGCAGCCTAGCTGTTTGAAAAATCAAATAGCCATGTTGCAAAATCAAATGTCAACACTAACAGTGGATGGGAGGACTCCAGCTAGGTGGAATGAAGGACATAGGAAGGCACTGTTTCAAAAAATCAAGCAGGTGGGCAAATGACACAAGAGAGTTGACCAAATACAGTATGTTGGCATCCCAATGTTTTGGTAAGTGGGCCAAGGGTGTACTCAAATGGTTACAGTGGCCAGCAATAAGTGCAGCAGGCCACAAAACTCTGCAAGAGTGCCTAACTCAGAAAGAAGAAATCAACACTAATCTTGAAAAAGTCAACAATATTTGAACAAAGTTCAGCAGGACACCGTGTTCAAAATTGGTCCAGTAATCAGTGGCAAGTCACCCAAGTGCACAGACAGCCAATCAGACTTATTTATGTTATTGAGGCAGTTGTATGTAAGAGACAGAAAAGTGAGCAGCTGCGGCCTAGTGGACTCCAAGTCAGATGTGAGCACATTACCAGTTGGCCAAGACAAGAATGCAATGATAGCCACTCCCATTCATCTTACAGCAGGAAACAGTTCACCAACAACGATATGGAAACTGAAAAGTGGAAGTCGATCTGGACTGCAGCAAGAAGTGCAACTGGAAATTCATGCTTGCAGATGTGGTGGAGCCGATATAAGATGCAGACTTTATTAGTCGGCAAGGACTAGAGGTAAATCTCAGTAATATGCAAATTAAAATGGATGGGAAAGTCATAACTGGTTCTATGGGCCAAAGTGATACAAACACCATTTGCCCACCCTGCAGTTCAATTATGCAGGAGGACAGACAAAAAAGTGGGGACCAGATAATAAAAGTGATGCATGATTCAGCCCATCATATTAAGACATCCCCTGGCCAGCCAATCTTTCAGTGGCCAAGAAGACTGGCATCCTACCACTCTGCCCTAGCAAAAGTGAAATTTGAAATGATGGCGCAAGCAAGGGTTATACACAGACCATATGGCCCATGGGCATCACAACTGTATCTGGTCAAGAAGAAAGATGGCATCTGGAGGCCCTGCTGAAATTATTGCACCATTCCAGCCCACTCCCCAGTACCGAATATAAAGGATTTCACAAGTACATTAGCAGGTGTAATGTTCTTCAGCATTATCAATTGTAATAAAGTTTAAAATCAGATACAGGTAGTGGAAGAGAATGTACCCAAGACTGTGGTGTAACTTTGTTTGGTCTTTTTGAACATTTGCGTATGCCATGTGGTTTGAAGAACGCTGTGCAGACATCGCAAAGTATTGTAGATGAGGCATTCACAGGACTCAGTCTCTGCTTTGTGTTTCTTGATGATGGCACTGCATGTGGAACGCCTCAGAACAGTGTTCGCCAGAGTATGCAGATACGGTATAGCAGTCAATGAAGCAAGTAACATTCCTTGGACATGTAGATTGGTGGTGGGATTTGTCCATTAAAAGACAAGATCAATGTCATCATCATGCCATACAGATTATCAACAATTAAGAAGATTTGTGGGAGTCGTCAATCTTTATCATTTACAGCTACCAGGAGCAGCAAAAATTGAAGCACCATTGATGCCTGTCAGGTAATGATGCAACAGACTGTGCATGTTGCCATGGACACTGAGAAAGCAATGAGCCTTTGAAAAGATAATTGCTAGTGTGCAAGAAAGTTTTTTTGACCAATCTGGTATGTGAAGCACCATTAGTGATAGTGGTAGATCCTAGCCACCAAACAATTGATGGAGCTCTCCAGCAGTAATATAGGAAAGCATTGGCAAGCCTTGGATTTTTTCTCTCATACATTCATGTAGGCTCAAACCAGGTGGAGGGCATACAACTGGGAGGTATTAGCTACTTATGAAGCTGTATGACACTTCTGCCCGCATGTTGAAGCCAGGCATTTTGTATTCTTTATGGATCATGATCCTATCACATTTACCTTTAGAAAACACAAGAATAGCTGTCCCCAACGACAGTTCTACTAGCTTGAGATAATCTGCCAGTTCACCACAGACATAAGGTGCATAAAAGGGTTGGAGAAAGTAGTAGCTGATTTCTTGTCACAAATCAAAGCTACCTTGTGCACAGTTCCTTGCAAGCAACTCAGCACTCCATAGGATATTGATAGACAGCTGCAGCAATATTTACATTGTGGTTCAACAGGGCTACAGCTTAAAAACGTGCCTCAATCAGGGGCTAAAGTTGTAGTTTGGTGTGATGTTTCCAAAACCAGACAAAAACAAGCATTAAACTGTTGACAGAAAGGTTCAGGTGGCCCACATAAAGAATGATTGTTGCCAATGGGTGAGAAAGTGCATGGCATGGGCAGACATGCACAAGTTTGTGCAAGAGTTCCATGAGGCAATAAGCAGATTCTCCGATGTACATACAGATATTATTAGTCGACTGCCTTAATAAGAAGGATAACATTGTGTACATTGCCAGAAGAAAAGGTTGTTGTTATGGTCTTCAGTCCTGAGACTGGTTTGATGCTACTCTATCCTGTGCAAGCTTCTTCATCTCCCAGTACCTACTGCAACCTACATCCTTCTGAATCTGTTTAGTGTATTCGTCTCTTGGTCTCCCCCTACGATTTTTATCCTCCACGATACCCTCCAATACTAAATTGGTGATCCCTTAATGCCTCAGAATATGCCCTACCAACCGACCCTTTCTTCTAGTCAAGTTGTCCCACAAATTTCTCTTATCTCCAATTCTTTTCAACACCTCCTCATTAGCTATGTGATCTACCCATCTAATCTTCAGCATTTTCTATAGCATCACATTTCGAAAGCTTCTATTCTCTTCTTGTCTAAACTACTTATTGTCCACGTTTCACTTCCATACATGGCTACACTCCATACAAATACTTTCAGAAATGACTTCCTGACAGTTAAATCTATACTCGATGTTAACAAATTTCTCTTCTTCAGAAACGGTTTCCTTGCCAATGCCAGTCTACATTTTATATCCTCTCTACTTCGACCATCATAAGTTATTTTGCTCCCCGAAGAGCAAAACTCATTTACTACTTTAAGCGTCTCATTTCCTAATCTAATTCCCGCAGCATCACCCGATTTAATTTGACTGCATTCCATTATCCTCGTTTTGCTTTTGTTGATGTTCATCTTCTATCCTCCTTTCAAGACACTGTCCATTCCGTTCAGCTGCTCTTCCATGTCCTTTGCTGTCTCTGACAAAATTACAATGTCATCGGCTAACCTCAAAGTTTTTATTTCTTCTCCACGGATTTTAATTCCTACTCCAAATTTTCCTTTTGTTTTCTTTACTGCTTGCTCAATATACAGATTGAATAACATCGGGGATAGGCCACAACCCTGTCTCACTCCCTTCCCAACCACTGCTTTGCTTTCATGTCCCTCGACTCTTATAACTGTCATCTGGTTTCTGTACAAATTGTAAATAGCCTTTTGCTCCCTGTATTTTACCCCTGACATTTTCAGGATTTGAAAGAGAGTATTCCAGTCAACATTGTCTAAAGCTTTCTCTAAGTCTACAAATGCTAGAAATGTGGTTTGCCTTTCCTTAATCTTTCTTCTAAGATAAGTCGTAGAGTCAGTATTGCCTCACGTGTTCCAATATTTCTACGGAATCCTAACTGATCTTCCCTGAGGTCGGCTTCTACCAGTTTTTCCGTTCGTCTGTAAAGAATCCGTGTTAGTATATTGGAGCTGTGGCTTATTAAACTGATAGTTCGGTAATTTTCACATCTGTCAACACCTGCTTTCTTTGGGATTGGAATTATAATATTCTTCTTGAAGTCTAAGGGTATTTCGCCTGTCTCATACATCTTGGTCACCAGATGTTAGAGTTTTGTCAGGACTAGCTCTCCCAAGGCTGTCAGTAGTTCTAATGGAGGTTGTCTAATGTTCTCCCTGAAGCTCTCTACAACCTCTGGTTCTTTCAGTTTATCTAGGTCCCATCTTCTCAAATTCCCACCTTTTTGCAGTTTCTTCAGTTTTAATCTACAGTTCATAACCAATAGATTGTGGTCAGAGTCCACTTCTGCCCCTGGAAATGTCTTACAATTTAAAACCTGGTTCCTGAATCTGATACCTTCTAGTATCTCCAGGCTTCTTCCATGTATACAACCTTCTTTCATGATTCTTGAACCAAGTGTTAGCTATGATTAAGTTATGCTCTGTGCAAAATTTTACCAGACGGCTTCCTCTTTCATTTCTTCCCACCATTCCATACTCACCTACTACATTTCCTTCTCTTCCTTTTCCTACTATCGCGTTCCAGTCACCCATGACTATTAAATTTTCGTCTCCCTTCACTATCTGAATAATTTCTTTTATCTCATCATACATTTCATCCATCTCTTCGTCATCTGCAGAGCTAGTTGCATATAAACTTACTATGGTAGGCATGGGCTTTGTATCCATCTTGGCCACAATAATGCATTCACTATGCTGTTTGTAGTAGCTTGCCCGCATTTCTATTTTCCTATTCATTATTAAACCTACTCCTGCATTACCCCAATTTGATTTTGTATTTATAGCCCTGTATTCACCTGACCAGAAGTCTTGTTCTTCCTGCCACCAAACTTCACTAATTCCCACTATATCTAATTTTAACCTATCCATTTCCCTTTTTTAAATTTTCTAATGTACCTGCCCGATTAAGGGATCTGACATTCCACGCTCTGATCCGTAGAATGCCAGTTTTCTTTCTCCTGATAACAACATCCTTCTGAGTAGTCCCAGCCTGGAGATGTGTATGGGGCACTATTTTACCTCCGGAATATTTTACCCAAGAGGACGCCATCATCATTTAATCATACAGTAAAACTGCATGCCCTCAGGAAAAAATACGGCTGTAGTTTCCCCTTGCTTTCAGCTGTTTGCAGTACCAGCACAGCATGGCCGTTTTGGTTAGTGTTACAAGGCCAGATCAGTCAATCATCCAGACTGTTGCCCCTGTAACTACTGAAAAGGCTGCTGCCCCTCTTCTTCAGGAACCACACATTTGTCTGGCCTCTCAACAGATACCCCTCCATTGCGGTTGCACCTACGATAAGGCTATCTGTATTGCTGAGGCACACAAGCTTCCCCACCAACGGCAAGGTCCATGGTTCAAGGGGGGAGGGGGGGGGGGAGAGGTAATACACCTGAAAATATGACATAAATTTTTTGATCCGATAACGGCAGATGCTACCTGGAGGACAGTAGAGCCACTGACAATGGTTTCAGCATCGTCTGCAAACAGATAGCATAGTGGCGTACTACCAGAGCGTCATTTGTGTCCACCCTTGAACAGGGAATGCTCACAGGCAGAAGGCTCAGTATGGTGCATACGTTTGGAGCAAGCAGGCAACCATTCCATGGAGATGCATTCGTGCTTCCTACATCCAACTGAGCGGGTTTCAGAGGCTCAAATTGTGGCCTTCCAAGTGGCAAGATGGTCCTTTTGGAGAATTGCTACACAAGTTGGGTGTTCTGTATTAGTTGTGCAATGACACAGCTATTAGTGGTCATGTGAACATTCTCACACCCACGGATGAGGTTCTGGATGTCCATGCAGCACAGACTCTCACCAGGATCATCATATTGTAAGGGCAGCAATGGCACATCGTACAGCTACCACAGTGCAGATAAGAGGGCTTGTGATCCCAGATGTTTCAACACTAACTGTTGTGAACTTGTTGTAAGCAGTGGGTCTACGGTCATGCACACCTCTAGTCCATCTACCACTTACACCACAGAAGCAATCAGTATGTCTCAACTGGTGCTGTCAGAGGATCACTTGGAAGATGGAATCACACACTTTAGTCTTAAGCAGTGAAAGCAGATTCTGCCTGATGCAAGTGATAGTTGTTTGCACATAAGAGGTAGATCCGGTGAGCACTGTCTCTTAGAATGCACTTGTCCAAGAAACACTGGCTGCACCCCAGGCCTTATGGTCTGTATGTCCAGAATGTTGTTTGACCAATTTCTTTGCTGTTCTTGCAATGGAAGGTGATATATTCTCCCCACAGGATAACGCTCACCCATGCAGTGCTCTAGAAGATGTACAGCAACTTCCATGGCCCACACAACATCTGGACTTTGTACAACTACTCAACCAATATCTCTTACAGAAAAATGTGAACAAGTCGAGCAGGCATGACATAATACATTCCAGGACATTGTTTGCCATCTGTATAATCAACTGAATGCCAAAGTCAGCCCCTGCATTGCCACCCATTGAGGCTACACCACATACTAATATTGATGTTTCAGTATGGTTCAATACCTGGTATCTCAGAATCACATGTACTATTGATCTGTATATGTAATCATTTCGTGTGCTCCATAGGTACTGTTGCAACTATAAATATTAAGTAAATTGGAAACATCTAAAAGGGTGCACTATTTTTTTTCCGGCAATGTATTTAGCATGATAGACAGATACACTTGGTGGGCAGAGGCGATACAAATCAGTGACATCTCGGCAGAGATGGTAGCAAGACAGCTTTTGAAGGCATGAATATCATGGTTTGGCTGGCCATCACATGTTGCTACAGATCAGGGACAACAGTTCGAATTGACTCCATTCTTTGACCTACCCAAGTTGTGTGGGTTCCACCACTACCGCAATCGGCTACCACACAGCCAGCACCCCTTAACATGTATTGTTTACTCTTGGACTTAATAGTTTTTACAGTTCCATGACTATTCAGTATTAATTTTGTTGTCGGTTAATCATGCTCATTAAAAATATGTCGAATTAAGAAGTGTTGCTTCATTGCATCAATAACATTGGGTACAATGGAAAATACCCATATGGCCATCAAACGCCTGTCTTCCCACCCTCCACCCGCTCGTATGGTGTCATGGCACTCCCCCCTACCATTGTACAAGAATTTGCGACTACACGAATTTTTCTCGCTGAGACCGGTCTTAGCCGAGGAACACTAATGGCACTACTCATGACGTCATGAATGGCGTCGCTAGCTACCAGACGGTTTTGTGCATTGTTCCTTATGGGCAGTGGCGGGAGTTTATTAGCCGACGGCAGTTGGCGATGCCATTCATCCACTAGCTGCTAGTCCTGACAACAGCTCTGTCCATTTGGAGTTGCCCAAGAATGTAATCGGGCATTGTGGTGTATTGGGCCTGTTATCTGGAGGGGGCTGGTGGTACCACTGTTCGCACAATGAACCAGTGCACGCATACGATATGTCGCTAAGCACGTGCTCTCAGGCCCACAGTCCTTCAATAACTTGATTCTAAAATACAGTGAACATCGTGTTTGGTGCTGTGTGTTACAACACAGTAATTTTTTTGTACGTATATAAATATGGAAACACCAAATAAGGTAGAGCGAGCAGTGAGGGAAATGAATAAACACTATTGAAAGTGGAATAAATTCAGATTAAGATGAAAGGAAACCTGCAATATGGGGTACCACGATGGATGCACACTCTGACAAAACAGAGAAACTGAATTCTTGGTACAGCACTATAAAGAATATCGTTCCAGAAGAATAGGAGAGCCCTTTGAACCAGAAGAAAGTTTTAGCGAAGTTTTATATTAATTTCACTACCTCAGTATAGAAACAACAGTTATCCACTTAAAAACTCTTCTTTAGTGCTGTGTTGATTCCAGTTATATCTTCTCTTATGTAGGCAACTCGTAAAAACGAAGATTTAGATATTCAAAGATAACTGAAAAATTTGCTGTTGTCTGCATTTAAATCGTCAAACGGTGAGTAATAAATCTGGTAAGTCGAGTAATATACACTGGATGTTTCTCATTTTCCTACCATTTGGTTTTCTTTTTTAATGGAAGAGGGGAGAAGTACTTCTTCATACCACGCGCGCTGATTACGTGGGGGCGACGGCGCCGCCTACGTACATGATCTTGTGGGTGCACTGCACCCACAAATCTTTTAGTTTCATAAAAACAACATACAATAAATGTTAATCACCTACCTTTATCAAAGCTAATGAATTATTAAAATACTGAAATGGAAGTTAAAATTTCTGAGCTCTAAAGCATATTTGTTTGTTTCAGATATTTTTGTGCAAACGCAAGCAAGCAACACGACTCCCTCGTTCCTTGCCTTTCTTTCGCCAAGTCAAAGGCCTCCCCAGAATAACAGTCACACTATGCTGTGAATGGAATCCCATCTTTTCGGCTTGCTTTCATGTTTCCTTACAAGTGACATGCTACAAAACGCCCTCTCCATTCGTCAACGACTTTTTTTAAAAAACTGCTTACCAGTATTGAGCAACAATAAAGAATAATCCGATATACAAGGTATCAGATTCTTACAGACTACCTCAATAGTTGTTTTTAACGTAACAGCGGTGTGGTTTAAGGGTATTTTTATCGTTTTGTATGTTGAAACAATGGCTTACATTGTAGACTGAAGGGGTGTTAATTGCATTAATAGAAAGCAAAAAGAAAAGGCTGGAGCTAAAGCTCTTCGCTGGGCAAAAATTTTGCAGTTTTCCAACGTTGTGCGATTACTAGACGCGTGTGGGAAGCAGAAACACGATGTTGAGCGTTGCTTCCATACAAACTTGTTCTGCCAGTTCCCGTAGTGCATCAGCAAGTGTAAAGAAATTTCACGCATGTCATACCATGTAGGACGAAAAACTCATTTCCATGGATTTATTACGACAAAGAATTGGGCAAAGTGTTCTGTAGTGTGTGAAAACGCTTTTGATTCCAATATAATGCTTTCTTTGACAACTGCTACTTCTGCAGACGGGATGATTGTAATGCATTTGGTCTAAGTGGGTTTTACCAGTGGCAAAAGGCAATTGAACGTTTCAGATTTCATGAAAAATGTACACTTCACTGTTCATCCGAGACAGCTCTGGCAACTACGAAACAAGGTACCAATGTGAATAGTGAATAGTGTTTTATTCGTCTCATAACATACAATTTCTAATCATATGATTAGTGTACAGGAGACACGTCAAAAAATGAATAACACAACTTAGGCCTAATTGGTACAAAGAATTTTAACATTAATATAAACTTTTATTTTTCTTTCCTCCCTTTTGTGAAGGACAGGTACATTTACACACAAGATTATATGTAAATTTATCCTGCTCAAATGTTCAGTTCATCCTTCATGAACTCCTCAACAGTGTAGTATCAGCATTTGACAAGCATATCATATAGCTTTGTTTTCAGTGTCTCTAGGTTCATACTTAGAACATTCTACCCTTTTAGCTTATTATGAATTTTCATTGCCATATACTGAGGAGACTGCGCACATAGGTTTAAGCGATGAGTGGGAAGCATAAAATTGTCTGTTTCTCGTGTTATACGCGTGATTGAAACAGTTTTTCTCGAATAACTCTAAATTGCTATGTAGAAAGATGATAATATCATAGATGTATAAGGAGGGAACTGTTAATAACTGTTGTTTTTCAAATAGTGGGCGACATGATCTCCTTGGATGGGCAGTACACATGTTCCTTATTATTCTTTTCTGTAACTTTAGTATGCGCAATATATTGCTTGAATTTCCCCAAAAAATAATACCATACCTTACAACTGATTGAAAGTAGCTGTGGTATGCAATTTTCCTTGTATTCATGTCTGTTGCACCAGCTAATATTTGCATGCAAATGCAAAGCTACATAATTTGTTTAACAGGTAGCCAACATGTTTATTCCAATTTAAATTTTTATCAAGGTTTAACCCTAAAAACTTCACAGAATCCACCTCGTCTATATCCTGACTTGAAATCTTGGTGGATGTAGTGAACTTCATATAAGTGGACTTCTCGCGATATAGTTAATGAAATTGCCTCGTTATTATCCAGCGATGTACAGCAAAACATTCTGAAATCTATTAGAGACAATATTTTTCTCTTATTGTAAATGAGATTTCGGACATATCAGTGAAGAAATAACTATCCGTATATTTCAAATATGTCGCAGATTGAAGAAGTTTTTATGGGCTTCTATGAAGTAGCTTCAGCATGTTTTAGGACGTTGTCTGAAGTTGTGCAGGATGTCATATGACGTTTATCGCTGGACATAAAATATACCGTCGTGGTCAACGTTACGATGGCGCGAGCAACGTCAGTGGACATTTAACCAGATTACAAAGTAGGATTACTTAGTTGGAGACGAGATCTATATTTGTACATTGTTCAGCGCATAATTTGAAGTAGGTAGTACAAGATGCGATGCAAGGTATTAGCTATATGCGAGACTTTCTGGTGATTCTTTGTGAATTAGTATCATATATACTGTGAAACCACAGTAAAAGAAATTTAAGTAAAGAAAGAAAGCAGTGTGAATTGTGTCATAACTGGAGGAGGAAATGATGTGTACAAAAACCAGAGTAGCCTTGCAGTAAAAGCACTGAAAGAATCGCTAGGAAAAATTCCCCAAACCAAGGTATTTGTTGTAAGCATTCCGCACATACAGGACTTAACTGAAAAAGTAAAGAAATCATCGCAAAAACAGATAATTCAGGAAGATTTGTAGCAGTCTTGTTTCACTGCGGCAAACAGCTGTATCAGAAAACATTTCACCAGACACAGACTGCACAGAAACCAGCTAGGCAAGGAAGTGCTGGCCAAAGAAATTCTCCGGATCATAAAAAACTGTAGGAGTGGACACCGACGAAAAAATTGCACTACCTGCAATAGGCCCGCTGCCAATGGCAAATGAAAAGAAGACTGTACAAACGCCACATGAGGGAGAAACATCACTGGCAACACCTCATGAAGAAGAAATGACATCAGCACCAGCACGTGAAGCATCAATCTTACCAATGGCGTTATCAGTAGCAGCATTAGAAAATGAAGCAGTTGCAGCAGAACCATCACAGCCATAACAAAAATTTCGCCGCAACAGTAACTGCAGTACTATGAGGAGGGGGAAAGAGAAGCGCGGTTGAAGAATCAGTGACAAGTGTTGCAGGTGAGTAAAAACAGTGCCTCCTCTCTGTATAAACGATGTTTTAGTGGATTGCACCAAGATGAAGAATCCCATAAGATAAGTAGTGTAAAAGATACCACAGCTTCTCGCCGAAAGGTTCAGTCTGAAGGGAATAACAGTTCCGAGATTAAAATTTACTACCTTTACATTCAAGAAATAAAAGATGAAGTATTTTTTGTAAATACTTTTGGCGTAGGTATTTTTTGTTTGAATGAACATTGGGCTATTGTGGGTGAGCTTACAGTGGTGAAACTTAATAACAATAATATAGCAGATAGTTACTGTAGAAAATTGCACAGAAGAGGTGGTGTAGAAATCTGTATTAACCAATCACTCAGTTGCTCCATTAACAGGTTGGATGTAGAGTATTTGTGTGACAAACAGAATTTTGAAGCTCTTGGTGTAGTCATTGATAGTTTTAAGTTAGTAATAATATCATTCTACAGGTCACGTAAGGGTATCACCAGTGTATTTAGAGAGCTAAAATAGTAACATTATGACATTGTAATAGGTGGAGATCTAAAATCAGATGTTGATGTAGTGACACACAAATGTAGTCACAGAACTGAAAAACCTTCTCAGACAGTGCAATTTACACTTTATCAATAATAGACCCACAAGAGATGAAGCATGCCTTGATGACATTTTTGTCAGTTTTGAAACTATGGAAGAATCATGTGATATGACAGTATTTCCATTCTTAGACGTTGATTCTGTATCCTTAAATTGTAAAACTAGACTCTTTGCTGGTAATCGTAATATTGCAAAGACTGTCCCAAAAGGTGTAATCACCAGACCTGTCTCAAATGATAAAATTCACAGTTTTATAAGTCCCTTGCTGCCAGAGATTGGTTTAGCGACATATATTATATCGTTCGGTGCGCCGCGGACGGCGGCCAGTCGCTTACTCCCTGCATCGCACTGCGGCCGGACGCACGTGTACTGACCAAGCAAATTGTCAGCATTCCAGATAGGTCGTCTGGCTAGCGCATGTTCCGTACCATACAGCTGCGTGCAGCCCGTAGACCCTCACAGGTATTAATAATATTTGTTAAATACTTTGAATGTAGTAAACGAATGATCTCTTTGTTTATACCACATGGGATTTTACAACACACTCCATTAAATTTATATTTTTACCTGCTGTAATGATAATTACCTTAGTTAATGACAGGCTATACATTTTATGTTAGGGGGTCAGTACTTTTACTTTTGCAGGTGGGCCCGTATCTCGTACTTTACGCCTCTTGGTCTGAGGATTCGTCCAGTTGAACCCAAGTTTGATTACATTTCTGTCGATTTTGAGTCAGATATGATACCGCCTGAACTAAGGCAGTCTCAACGTGTGTTTACAATACCGGTATATTTTACTTTATCCTAGCACATATTTTTACGAGACATGCAGTGTTCATAAAAGTTTGTAAACGAAATATAATCATTTTAAAAAATTATCGAGATTCCCCAGAAAACATATACTACATTCCGCCATGGACATGCATCCGCAGACATTTTGGAAAGTTGACGACCTTGCTTCATACGACGCCAGTCTGTCAACTATTTCGCGATGAGAAGTGAACTATTGTTAGAAATTGGCGTCACCAAGTTGCCTGCTTCATAAAGCCTGTAGCTGTAGCTGTCAACAGTGCCACTTGTGATGTCATGAATAGCGGACGAAGTTGCCCTCTGTTGACTGTACCATTACTAAACAGCTAAGGAGGTTCATGGTGTAGGGACGCAGTTGGAGATTGCCTATCTAACGGCTTCCAGGGGCAAAGCAGAACTGATTTACAGCATTTCATGTAATTAGAGGCCGAATTTAAAACGCTCTCATAATCTGCTTATTAAGAGGTATGATCTTAGGCTAAGGATTAGCACAATAAGACAAATATTACAATTAGAAACTGTGTAAATGCTTGAGGCAGTGTAACGCATGGCTCACAATTTACCCAGACTTTATTCACTAAGTTTATCACTTGTTTTGTATTGTATTGTATGGAACTTGGGACCTAGAAACGACGGAGAGGCTTCGTCCCTGCTGTAGCCCGCAGTGGTATACAACCCCACAACAAGCTACAGCAGTCCATTCATACCACCGCCCCATACCGAACCCAGGGTTCCCCCCTCCCCCTTGCCCCCTCCCTCAAAACGTCTCACACTAGACGAGCTTAACCCCAACATTTGAGTGGTAGAGTAAGTATGGTGTACAGGTACGTGGAGAGAGTGTTTGCGCAGCAATTGCCAACGTAGTGTAACTGAGGCGAAATAAGGGGAACCAGCCCGCATTCGCTGAGGCAGATGGAAAACCGCCTTAAAAACCATCCACAGACTGGCCGGCACACCGGACCTCGACACTAATCCACAGGGTGGATTCGTGCTGGGGACTGGCACGCCTTCCTACCCGGAAAGAAGTGCATTTAGACCGCATGGCTAACCGGGCGGGCAAGATTATCGCTTACTGCGTTTTCACTTTATCTGAGTAAAACTTCAACATCAGGCACAGCGTTTCAAATTATTACTTCTTTACTGCTAATTCTTTTCGTAACATAGTTTGCAGACAGTATCCACAAATATAGCTCAATGTTCCTACAAAATTAGGTCATTGTTCGACTTGTAGTTAATGAGGTGTGACGTTATAAACATTGAAAAACTAACTTTTGCTTACAACAGAGCGTAAATCACCCAGACTCTACTCATCCAGTGTTTGATAATGCGAACACTTAGCGATTGCCATCTAACTTTACACGTAATTTAAACTCTTTCTCACTGACACATATTTCTTTAAGTATTTAGCCCATTGACACATTTGTAAAGTAATAAGACGTTTGAAGCTGTTTCAAATATTACGTGAGAGTTCGATTATTTAAAGAATAGGGGCGAGGCGTTACTACTTAATTACTAGACACCGGATTATAAGCATTTGCATGTTGCATGTGCATTTGCATATTTGGTTCCTTTTCACCGTTTATTGCATATATTAACTAAAAAGTAGTGACGATGCATATTTTCGCTCTATGTTTACATTATTTTAAAAGTTTATACAGCCGGACTCCAGATCGATCCAGGTTTGATGTCTCACAGATTGACCGCAACCTAGAACTGCGTGCAATCGCTAACCGAGAGAGGCCAGTGCCTAGCGATATCGTTACAGAAGAGGAATAGGAACAGGCAGACATAGTCAATGCTTCTATGCCCGCGCCCCCGGTTAATCCGCTCCTAGGGACTGATGACCTTAGCAGTTAAGTCCCATAAGGTTTCACAGACATTTTTTTAATCCGCTCCGCTGCCATGTGGTTTGCGTCGACAACAATTAAATTAAACTACGCAAGCTTCTAGTCGCACGTCCAGTGTTTCAGTTTAGCTTTCTATTTACGTGTACACAGCTGAACATGTTTATGACGTTTAGAGTGTAATGTGTTGTGCGCCATGGCGCCCGAAAAAAGAAACGTCGTTTCGTGGAACATTTACATATGACGGAATTGACATATAGACCAGCATGTCAAGACAAGTCTTCATATCGCAGGAATGCAGAAGAATGGACTACGACAACAACTTCTGACAACAAGTTGCAGTAGCAGGGATTGTCCAAAGGTAAACAAAATCTTCGGTTTAACATGGATCTATGCGAAACATACATTGCAAGCAATACTCCTCTTCACGAACTTACAAACCCTATCCTCAAAGGCTTCTTGCGCAAATAAATCAAAATATACCAAATGAATCAGCATGCGTAAAAATTACATACCGACAATTCACGTAAATATCCTGGAAGATATACGCAATGAACTCAAGGACAGTATTATCTGGATTTCAGTTCATGAAACTACAAGACTTACATTGCAAATTTAATTGTTGGTGCTTTGTAAGAAGAGCCTTCTTCTTCCTGTTTAGCGGTCTGTAAAGAACTTGAAAAAGTAAATCATTCTACAATCGCCAGATTTGTGAATGAGGGTATTAGAAAAATATTTCCAGAATCTTCTGCAGATGAAAGGGTGTTTGTGTTCATTTCAGATGCTGCTCCCTATAGGACCAAAGCAGGAAAAGCCCTCTGAGTATTTTATCCCAATTTGATTCCTGTGACGTGCTTTGCTCTTAAGGTGCGTCCACACTACTCGTGCTTGCCAGATGTGTGCTCGTCATACTCGTCTTTCAGGAGACTTGTCTGACTTGCACTCATGCTGCTTTCATCTTCGTCCCCACTACTCCAGTTGCTTGCCAGACTTTGGCTCGTGAGGATCCGCACCGTACTCGCAGTCCTCGCCAGTGCCAGTTTCCTAATTTAAAAAATGGACGAAGTGGTTATAGTAAGTTCCAGCTTCCTTGTGATGCAGCCGGTCGCAGTGGCCATGCGGTTCTAGGTACTTCAGTCCGGAGCCGCGTGACTGCTACAGTCGCAGGTTCGAATCCTGCCTTGGACATGGATGTGTGTGATGTCCTTAGGTTAGTTAGGTTTAAGTAGTTCTAAGTTCTAGGGGACTGATGACCTCAGATGTTGAGTCCCACAGTGCTCAGAGCCATTTGAACCATTTTTTTCCTTGTGATGCGCCTTTTACCTGAGGAAGAAGATAGAAGAAGATGCTGCAAAGACCCAAGAGAAGTCAGGTGGTGGATGATGTATGCTGATGTCGGCTGCCAAGATCGAATTTCAGACGGTGGTGTTTTTAGAAACACATCTTTTTCTAAGAATATGAGTAATTTCCCCTGAACCATCATATAATAAGGCCGTATATTGGACAACAGGCAATTAAAAGAATTTTTAACTATGGACTTTCAAGAGCACGGCGGATTGTGAAACATGCGTTTGGAATACTTTCTTCCGTATCCCGGATACTAAGAAAGCCTGTATTACTACAGCCTGAGAAAGCCCAAAGTGTTATTATGACTTGTATATACCGCCATAATTTCCTGCGAAAAAGTTCTGCTTGTAGACAAATTTATGCCCCTGTAAGAGCAGTGGATCATGAGGAGAACAGGCATTTAAAGCCAGGAACTTGGAGAAATGAGATCACTCCTATTACAACGTTTATACAGTTAGCGATCATTCCATGACGTTCAACACTGACTGCTCAAGACATTAGAGATGAATTCCTTGCTTATTTCATTTCCGAAGAGGGAAGATTGCCATGGCAATATGATTACCAATAACATATTAAAGAATTTTTTTCAGCTACTAGCTACGTATGTACTAGTGACTGTCTGACTGCACACGTTTCAGCTACATATATATGTCAAGTTTTACCTTCTTTAATTCCTATTTCACTATTTTTATTTCCTCAAATAACATAATACACAAATAAAATATACATAAATGTACATGTCCTTAATATATTGTGTTAGATAAATAAATGTTATTCATTACTATTTATTTATTACTAGCTGAGTACGCAGTGTTGCCCCAGCATGTGTTCCAATCCTGTTAGTCCATTCCCTCCTTTCCCCTCTGTGGCGATCAGAGCCCAGTTTGCATAAACCCTATAATTTTATCACAATTAGAACCTTTTAATTTTTAAACTTCAAAACTACAAGCAGTTTCTAGGTATACTGCTAATAGAAATGGTAGTAAGCTAAAATAAATATGAAAAAAATATCTTAAGATAAGGTATGAGATGATTAACAGTATATAAGGGAGTGACAGTGTCATGAAAGGAGGGTATAAGATGACCATCAACAAAGGTGAAACTAGGATAATGGAGTGTAGTCGAATTAAATCGGGTGATGCTGTGGGAATTAGATTAGGAAATGAGACACTTAAAGTAGTAAATGAGTTTTCCTATTTGGGGAGCAAAATAACTGATGCTGGTCGAAGTAGAGAGGATATAAAATGTAGACTGGCAATGGCAAGGAAAGCGTTTCTGAAGAAGAGAAATTTGTTAACATCGGGTATAGATTTAAGTGTCAGGAAGTCTTTTTTGAAAGTATTTGTATGGAGTGTAGCCATGTATGGAAGTGAAACGTGGACGATAAATAGTTTAGACAACAAGAGAATAGAAGCTTTAGAAATGTGGTGCTACAGAAGAATGCTGAAGATTAGATGGGTAGATCACATAACTAATGAGGAGTTATTGAACAGAACCGGGGAGAAGAGAAATTTGTGGCACAACTTGACTAGAAGAAGGGATCGGTTGGTAGGACATATTCTGAGGCATCAAGGGATCACCAATTTAGTATTGGAGGGCAGCGTGGAGGGTAAAAATCGTAGAGGGAGACCAAGAGATGAATACGCTAAACAGATTTAGAAGGATGTAGGTTGCAGTACAGGTTAGATTAGCATGGAGAGCTGCATCAAACCAGTCTCTGGACTGAAGACCTCAACAACAACAACAACAGCAAGGGAACAACATCAAAAAATTTAAAAATAACAAATGAGCAGGGACCGAAATGTAAGCTGAGAAAGACGAAAAGTTAAGCAGCTGTGCAGACAGAACCCAAAAGGGACTGAACACCATTGAGTTTGTTAATAGGTTTTATATACATTTCCAAAAATAAATATTTATTACTTACATCTGTGTTTATTGCCTTCCCCGGCTGATTGTTGCAGTGCAGAAGTTCAAACGCATTGAAAGTGAACCAGTTTGGAGCGTTCACTTCCTCAACACCAGCGCCACACCGCCCAGGCTCATTTTTGATCTGGCGAACTTTCCTATAAGTGGCTAATAAGCTGCTTTTTCTTTTTTTTTTTTTAATTCGGCCACATACACCCGAAGTTCTGTTGCGATGGAATCCCACACTTCACTTTTGTTAAATTTTATTTTATATTGGGAATTTGTTGCATCTCACAGCACAGGATATTGTTCATAAATATTTATGAATTTAATGGCAAAATCGTCGGTCCACTCCGTTTTAAAAGAAAACCCGATGTCCACAACACAGAAAAAGAAACGCCAAGACCAGTCTATACGAGTGCAGCGAGCCAACTGGTCAATGCTTGTTGCCGTCCACACAACTCGCGCAGCTCGCCGCGCAACCCTTTGATGTGCCGACAACAGCCGGAGCCAGACAAGCCATATGCTCTGGCGGCTCGCAAGCCTGTTTCGCGGCGAGCCCTCGGGGCTTACCTGCCTGCACATTACTCATATGGCTCGCTAGTCTCACAAGCACGCGAGCCGCACGGGTAGTGTGGACGCGCCTTTAGAGTACATCGCCGTGCTGAAGAAGTACGTTCCACGTTTGCGGATATAAATAAACGGATTCCATTCACGAAGAAAGGCTCAAGACCTAGAAAGGAAACTGCCAAATGTGCCTTTACCTCCCGAACCAGTGCTAACTCATTGGGATATTCGGGTCGAAACTGTTTTGTGTTGCAATTGAACATTTCGAGGCCATTAGAGGGGTAGTAAACGACTTCGATAGCACAGAGGCTTTGGCAGTTTGCCAGTGCAAGGAAGCTTTTAATGATTCCGGTATTGAAAAGGACATTGCTGTGTTTAGCACTCATTTTTTTCCATGTACCTGCAAGTACTAAAAAGCTTGAAACTCAAGGTTCGGCGTTGAATGAATCTATTCAGTTACAGAATAAAATTATTCTAGTAAACTTCTCCTCATTGCCGGAGGTATTCCCAAGAAAACTTAAAGAAAAGTTTGAAAACATTTTAAACAATAATCCAGGCTTTGAACCCTTGTACCGAATTGATAACTTTATTAATGGGACAGGTGAACTCTTACCAGTAACTATAAGTGCCAACATAGCACCCAAATTCCGATACTGCCCAGCTACCTTAGTTGATGTAGAACGGTCCTTTTCTGCTCATAAAAATGTTTTGAGTGATCGAAGACACAATCTTACTACTGAACATTTGGACAGTACTTGGTCGTTTATGTTTATAATAGCAGAAAATGTAAAATACTTTGTAAATGATGCTTTGGTCCGAAAGTATTAATTAAAAGTTATGCTGTGCAAAAAAATTCATGATTGTATGTTGCTCTTTAAATAAAATATTACAGTTTTTGAGCGTTCCCCTCATCTTGCGATATATCTCGAAGTTGGTCCTCTACTTATCGATTGTTTTGCGGCGACTGTCTCGCATCGCGTCCGCTTGTTACCGACAACAATAGCAAAGGAGGAACAATTCGTGAAACACGGTATATTTCCCCATTTTGCAAATTTTTAGAAGATTATCCCAGAAAGGCCCCGTTCCTAACCTCTGTCAGAAAGTATTCAGAAAATGATATCAGTGTTTTCAATGTATCGAGTTTTCGCGTGGCTGGCGCTCTTCTTCGTAATTGATATGGACGGGTTCGACTTGAGATATAATGCACGCAGTAACCACCATGTTTGTTACTATTTAATCTTGCATATTTCGATACTTTTCATACGTTTTTAAGCATTTTTCATGCATATTTTAAGGTTTTTATGACGCATATATTCCGGTCTTTATTAATTATGGTGCACGAATCTCTGCTATAGGAAGATGAATCGCTTTATACATATTTATACAGCTAATTGTATATTACAGTATTATTTATATATTATAGATTTTATAGATACTGCTTACACAATTTTGGTGATACAATCGTTAAATAATGGGAAATATCGTATTACAATCAGTCTTCATTGGTTTAGTGTCGAACTCCTAAACCCCAAACAAGACGACATTTCTAACATTTAAATCTCCTTTCCAAGCATCTCTTGTACTGAAAATCGTATCAGTGATGACTTTCAGAACAGAAGAGTACCGTCACGTTCTATTTGATCCAACAATATCAATAAAGTTTACTGATTGTAATAGGTAATGGGTGCGCATGACGTTTTTTTAAAATAGAGCAACTCAAGATGGTAGGCACATTATTCGTTAATTTATACGCTACATAACTTAACAGATGTTCGATACATTATTTCGCGATGTATTCTACAATTTCAGTGTGTAGAGTGTTACATAGTTGTCTACTAGATAATAATTACGAAAAAGTTAGCTGTTCATTTGTCTTTTATTTGAGGTTCTGTGAATTAGTTTATATATTCCGTGGATGAGCTTCAGATTCCTAGCAAACAACACCATTCGTAGCGAACGACACATTCATTGTTAACGTATACCTCAACTGTTACAGACGCGATCGGCCACTATCGTACTTTACAGGGAGTCGTAAGTACTACAGCCTATTATTTGCAGCTCATTTGACCAGTGTAGATCGTCACATATTAAATAGGTAATTAAGATAAAAAGTAGGTAAAGCTGTTCTCAACAAGAAGGTGTTTTACTAGGCATGGTCCTCTTGGGGGTGGTATCCCTTTCCTTCCACTGACCTTTGAAGCGGCTTACCGAGCCATTTGTAGGGGACTTCGAATCACTTTGCGGGTTTGCTTTTTTCCCGTTAACAATTCATTCCCAGAGGCTATTGAACCTTTGATTTGTAATTTGGCATTTATCCACGATTTTTTTTCAACTGTGGGCCCACAGAAATTCATTAAAGTGGGGTAAAGATTCCAAAATCGTCGTTTCCTATACAACTGATTCTGTGCGTTTGGAAACGGCCCCAAGAACTAATATGACAGGATGTATCCAAAAATAAAAAAAAATAAAAACGCCACATCAGAGGTCGTCGAAAAGGAAAAATAGGGTAGTCATCTTTGTTGGCACTTCGTTTGCATACAGAGGTGATCGTGGTAATGGATTTATTGCATTACTTTCATGGTACATTATTTAATGTACACTCGCGTAATTAAAGTTGAAAAAATGTGCCTTGCAAGCCATATTTTTAGGTTAACTGAGAATAGTATAACTCAGGGCCAGTACACGACTATCACATTATTGTGCGGCCATGTCATCTGAAGTGTGGCATTTGTAGATCAATGACTACATGTGGCGCTGTGTTGCTGAGTTCGAGAAAGTCCCGATTCGTAGAGTGGACGTCTTTCTTACCCTGATATTTCATATCTTTTTTTCTTCTAGCACATAAAATGGTATTTTCTTTTTTGGACTGGTGTATTTGGCTCAGCAGATTAATTATAGATGTACACACGTACAGTGTACCACGGCTTTGATATTCAGAGTCCACTGTAATATCTATGTCATTTAAAACTGAATAGAGAATCAACAATCCGACACTGATCTATGTCCACAGACAAACAGTGGTCTACTATTGAATGTTCAAATGTGTTTGAAATCTTATGGGACTTAACTACTAAGGTCATCAGTCCCTAAGCTTCCACACTACTTAACCTAAATTATCCTAAGGACGAACACACACACCCATGCCCGAGGGAGGACTCGAACCTCCGCCGTGACCAGCCGCACAGGGTCTACTATTGATTCCGTTGTGCAACAAAGGGAAAGGATGACCTGCTGGGAATTGTGGACAGATTACGGGAACATCTGCTATAGCTATTTTCATGTTGTGCTGAGAATCGTCGTGGGAATCCCCGCGCCAATGTGTTGGACTGACCTTTTTCTGCTACTCGACGAGGGCGGTACGCGAAGTGACAGAGAAACGAGTGAGAAAATGTTTTGCCACTACTGTGTATAGATTCGCACCCACATTGACTGCAGAACAGTGCCGAAACCGCCGCTGCATCAAGCAGTCGGCATAATTTGCCGTGAATAGCGTGATGTATAAGAAAATAATGATTTCTAAAGTCGCGGTATTGCCCCACGCACGTCAGGTTAAATTTACATTTCACTAGATTCGCAGACAGTCACTGCTAGAAGTTCGTGACAATTCTGCTAAAACTAAACAGTATGTATGGGAAAAGTGGCCGAGGTGTTTACCCCAATAAAAGTCAGTTACTTGCATATTTTATGTTTACGATGCATAACACTACAGATCAGATTGACTTATAAACCCTCGTATATACAAAACTTAACATCCACCATTCCATGCCTTTGTGACGATTTTGAATTAATTTAGGCCATCTATTATTCAAAACCATGACTCTTCTGTTATATTTGGCCTAATACAAAAACCCGATTTAAAATGATCTGCCACAGCTGCTTGATATTGTTTCTAGTACTAGGGAATCAATATGCCTTGAAAATATGTCTGGAATCAGAACAACAAACATGAGGTCCTGTTGCAATGGCACTGGCCACTTTAATCCCTTAGCCAGGGAAAAGTGGTCATTATGTAAGCCTTCAGAAAAATGCATACTATATGGTTCCTATATACAATTTTCTTTTTTACTTGAAAGTGTTGTGTGTAATACCTTACGACATGTAGATTCAACATTTGTAAGCTGCTAGCTACTGTCAACGGTTTGGTGAAAATTCAGTTTCCCTTGTGGCAGACACGGATCCATTATTTCTTTTGGAGGTGAGGAGAGGGGAGGGACAATTTTTTTGTCCATGGCCTAGCTTCCAAAAAATTACTTCTAAACAAAAAATTCATACAGATTTTAGTTTGTTGTTTATTTATTACATGTTGAGAATTATGCTCTGATTGATTTATATATGCCATATGTGCTCAATGAAAGTTTGATGGGGAGGGGAGGGGGCGAATAGGCAGGGCAGTCCATTCACCAAAAATCCACTCATTCCAAGAGCTCTTCCATCTGTGAAGTTCAATGCTGTTGCACATTATCATCTGTAATAATGAAGTCGATACTGATTACACCACTGAAAAGACACACGTGGGGAAGGAGTACAACGTCACATTAACACTGACCATAATGTCACTTTAACACTGACCAGCGAGTGCACTGTGATCAAAGATTGGGGGTTAGTACATCCATGTAACATTATACCTTCCCACACCATAACACTGGGACCACTAAAACGATCCTGTTCAGCAGTATGCCTGGGTGCATTAAGTACTCTTAATGTACTATGTACATGAAATGATAAATCTTGTCGCCCAAGAAGATAGTGTTTTCAATGGAAGAATGAAGTCATTCTCTGTTTTTTCCACATCTCTGAGGTGCTGTATACGTACAAAGTTGATCACTTCCAGGTTAGGTTTATTGAAGGCATGGAGGAATGCAGTCCTCTGTTCTGCAGCTCATTTGTGGAAAATATGATTGGCATGTGTCTCTCAAGTCTCCTGTTCTGTCGTGCAGTGGGCATAAAGTTTGTTAGTGGTTTTGGCACAAGCTTTTGTAATGCCACTGCTTTTTGACATCAACCAAAACTACCAGTACTGAATAAGGGGCAACAAGTGTGTGGGGGTCATCCAGGCAAGCCACTTGCAGGGACTCTGTTGCCCCTTGCTGGCTCTGGATCGGCCATACTTGGCTGACTCATGGTCACTTCCTACATCACGAGGACCCACTTCAGTGTCGCTGTGGTCCACATCTTGCTGGATTGCCCACTCTTAGCCAACCTGAGACAGACTTTTAACATTCCTGCCTCAATGCTTATGGTATCACGAGACAATGCCTCAATGGCTGATTTAGTTTTACGTTTTCTTTGACAGGAAGTTTTGTATTACTCAGTCTAAGGATGGGTATCTGGCCTTCTCTCCCTGGCCTTCTCTGGCCTTCACCCTCCCTCTTTTTTAACTCTTTAACTCCCTCTTTCTTTGCTGTTTGTTTGTCTTGATGCTCGTCTTTTCCCTATTTGTGTTGCTCTAGCTTTGCGTTTTTTGGCTGAAGATTTTACTGTGTTGGAGATTTGCTGGCTCATCCTTTTTCATTCTTGTGATCAGCCAGCCCATGCCAACTGCTATATTATTTTAATACCTTCCACAACTTTTTTTCTTTTAGTGAATGTTTTCCCCTTTCGCTTTGCTGCTTTTGTTTTCTCTTTAAGTGTGGTTCCCAGTTGTACAGTTTTTTATTTCCCCAACTCCTTTTGGGAATGGTTTTACCCCAAGACCTGCTTGCATGAGGAAAAAGGGACTGAAGACCCTGTAGTTTGGCCCTTTCACTCTCCAAACCAACCAACCAACTAAGACAATCCTGTTTGACAGTATTCCTGGGTGCATTAAGTACCCTCATATGGCAAGAGGTGTGGAAAGGTAATGCATCCCTATGTCTCTGGAATGGTAAATTTTGTTGCCCAAGGAAGATAATGATTTCAACTGAAGAACAAAGCCATTCTCTGTTTTTTGCACCTCTTTGAAGTAGGCTACTGTTGATGTACAAAATTGATCACGTCCAGGTTACTTTTTTTGAAGGAGGAGGGATGTAGTCCTCTATTCTGCTGCTCATTTTTGATAAATATGATTGGTATGTGTCTCTCAAGGCTCCCATCTTGCTCCGCAATATACACAAAGTCTGTCAATGGTTTGTTCACAAGCTTTTGCAGTGGCACCAGTTTTTAACCTCCAAGAAAATTATCAGTACTGAAAAAGGGACACATTGACAAAATGAACATTGTTTAAATTGTTTAACGTGTGAAAATACAAGCCAAGACTATTTGCTGAGATACTTATGCCCAAAATATCGATTTACCTCTTTGCCTTTGATCAGGTTTGAGGAAAATGGGAATTATTAGTCATTATCTAGCTGCCAGTGGCTCAGTAGGAGCTAAAGTTTTTTGTAGTTGTCTCTATGTTTGTCTAAAAAATTTCCAGTAGCACAGGGATCATCTGACCTGTCACACACATCAGATGCAAGAGAAACAAGAACCAGCATCTCTTCACTGGGTTAACGTAAATGATTCATTGGGTTTCAGAGCACTGTTTATTGACAAGTATATGCTGTATAAGAAACAAAAAGATACACTCACCAAGTTTAAAAAGCCCACCTCATGTGTCATGTACTTGTTGATGATGACAGGCCTGTGATAGCACTCTACAAGATGTCAGCAGTGTAAAAGAAGAGTTTTTGTGTGTTAGAATAAGCAAAATGCTCACTCAGTGTGCCTTTGTAGCAAATATGGAAAAGCTGCACCTGGTGCTGGTTTTGCCGGTTTCATGATACTGGTTGTCTGTGTAAAGGGAAAAGCATGGAGGAACCACATTCCTCAGAGTAAGTTGTGGAATGTGAGACAGAGCTTTGTGTACAGCCCACAAAAACCATATAAGCAAGGACTGGGCATTCTGCAGAAAACAGTGTGAAATGTTTTCGAGTGGTTTTTTATTTCCAACCGTACCATGTGTAGCTGTTGCAGCACATGGCTCCAAGTGATTAATGCCTGCCATTGTAGTTTTATACCTAAATGCAGCAAGCAGCAGAAAGTGGTGATGACTTTGCAGTGCCATTGGTATTCAACAATGAGGTGATTTTCCATCTGTCAGGAAATGTGAGTTATCACAATGTGAAAGTGTGGCTTACTGAATTGCTGCATGTCCATGTGTAGCTGGAAAGCGATTCACCAGAGGTGAATGTCTTTTCTGCCACATCCAAGAAAATGCTGTATGGCCCCTTTTTCTTCATTGAGTAGATGGTTACAGATTCTGTGTAGCTGGATATGTTGCATTTTTGGTTGTTGCTACAACTGACTGTTGACTACTTGACTTTCATCTTTCAACAGGATGAGGCTTCACCTCAGTGGAGCACTAGAGTCTAGATTGGTACCTGCCTTGTGGCCATTTTATCCCTACTGGTATTAAAGTTACTGGTACCTCTTATGCTATTTGCAGATGTAGTGTGGGAAGAAATCTAATATTAGAAAATGAGATCGCTTTGACCTTTGAAGGGGAATGTTGACCTTGATATCTAAATAAACACTAGAATTCACACTCTTAGCCACATTTTATTTTATTAGCATTAATGGTCAACTTTCCAGCCATCAAGATATTTAAAAGAGGAAATAAAAAGAAAATTATTTCATATTTGTAAAATATGAACTATTACATACAAAAAGAAAAACGAGAGACTGCAACACAAAGATGTGTAGTGTTTAATAGTGGATAAAAGTTAACCAATCTAGGCGCTGGTGGAGGGATTGGTGACATATAATAAAAATAAATATTTACTGAGAGTATTAAATTTTAAGAAAGGGTAATCAAATACATATTCTGATTACTTAAACTTGTTACCTTCTGAATGTAAAAGAGCTGTGATTAATTAGGCCTACATATAAAAATAAATTGATTTGTTAAAATTGGTAGCAATAATGTAAAATATGTTTGGAAGTATAAAAGATAAGGAGTAAAGAGTAATTTATGGTTTTAGCTCTCAGCTGAGATCAGTGGTGATTTCATAATGGTTGCTGCGTTGTCAGTTTTTGAAGTGCATTTTGAATTGCATTTGAATATAGCACTCTCTGCTGTCAGATTTTCATTGATTTCATGAGAAATTTTTCACTGTCCATTAGAAATGAAATGTCTCTTCTGTTTTGGTGGAGGTGAGCTAAAATGTACTTAGGTGTACACAGCTCTTGCATTGCATGCTACTTTTGGTAATTCATTGAAGTTGGTCATAGCTAATCAGGTGGTAGTGTAGAGTATGGATTGTATAACCAATGGTGACATTCTTGGGTGGGGGATCAGTCATTGAAATTGACTAATCTAAGTTCAGGAGAGAAGGGTGTCCATGTAATTGCTTGTGTGTGTGTGTGTGTGTGTGTGTGTGTGTGTGTGTGTGTGTGTGTGTGTGTGTGTGTGTGTTGGGGGGGGGGGCAGTTGGGGCTGGATCCAGTGATCTGGGGTATTAGTTTAATATTTTGGAAGATGAATTTGGACTTGTAAGTAGCCATAAAATCTTTTAAATTATTCCCTTGAAAGAAAGCGCCTGACTGCTGTATATTTTTCCTTTCCCTGAGAGCTGTTGGGGGTGGGGTGGGGCCCTTGCCACCTCCCCCTCTTCCTGGGTATGGGTGCTCGTGTTGGGAGACAAGAGCCTGGCAGGGGTGAGCATGTCAGTAGCACTGAGAAACAGCTGAAATTTTTAAAACTGAACAAAGCTTCCAGGGCCCCATGGAATCCATGTCAGATTCTATACTGAATTTTCAGCTGAGTTAGCCTGTCTTTTAACTACAGGCTACCATAGATCACTCAAATAAAAAGCTGTACCCAGTGGTTTGAAGAAAGCACAGGCCACATCCATCTACAGGAAGGGTAGCAGAAGTCATCCCGAAAACTCAATAGTGTCCACTATCCTTAACAACCAAGTATTGTAGAATCTTAGAACATATTCTGAACTCAAACATAATGAGGTACCTAAAACCTTCATGTCACCCAGCATGGATTATGAAGACATAGATCATGTGAAACGCAACTACTACTTTTCTCAAATGATGTACTGAGAGCCACGGATCAAGGGAGTCAGGTAGATGCCTGTATTCATTGCTTTCCAAAAAGCATGTGCATATTACCAAAGTACATTCATATAGGATATCAAGCAAACTTATGCACTGGATTGGATGCAGAAGTAATTTTGGGTGTACCCCAGGGAAGTATGTTGGGATGCTTGCCATTCATGTTGTGCTTACATGAATGTCCTACACACGTAGTACCCGATGACCATAATATCAATGAATCACAGTTGGAATTGGCCAACTCAAAGTATACCTGGTTGTAACAATTTGTAGGGCTGTGAAATGGACACATAGCCTCAGTCATAGGTAAAGCAGAAAGCAGACTACAGTTCATTGGCAGAATACCAGGGAAATGCCATCAGTCTGAAAAGGAGACTATGTACGGAACACTCACACAACCCATCCTAGAATATTGCTCAGATGTGTGGAACTCATACGAAATAGGATTAACAGGGGATGTAGAACCGATACAAATAAGGATAGAGTGAATGATCACAGGTTTGTTCAACCCATTGGAAAGTCATGTAGACGCTGAAAGAACTGAGCTGGCGATGCTGAAAGATAGATGAAAACTGTCCCAGGAAATCAAACTTAGAATGTTTCTAGAAACAACTTCAAGTGGTGAATTTTTGACTATATTACAGCCTCCTACAGATCACTCCCATAGAGATTGTGAAAACAAAATTAGATGAATGCACAGAAGCATTTAACCCAAGCAGTACCAATGGGGTCAAGGTACTTTGTGACCAAGTTTTGTAAATATTATAATTAAGTCACATACTTTGTTTTAAATTTTGAAGAAAATATGCATTGTTTCACATTAAATCTTCTACCACATTCTTCAATTGTTTAAATTTTTTGTTTAAACTTAACACAAAAATTGAATGCTAAGTGATGTGCATTAGAGAAGTGACTTTTCACAACAAATGTCATATGGTACCCAATATTTTCAGATTCTGGACCCCAGTATCTCTTTAAAAAAGTATGTTGTTAAAAAAGTCAATAACAGCTAATGAAATCTGTGTTTTTTAATTTTTTAATGGTGCTCATAGAGTGTCACTCCCACTGTTGGTAGTAAATGCTATTGAAAATCTTTTGAAGTTGCTAAGACAGCGCTAAAACATATTTCCAGGCTGTGGTTCCTACTTACAGATCAAGAAATCTTTAGCAAGTATATTGCTAATAAAAATGAACAGCAAGTAATGAAATTTGTATTTTTATTTTTTTTTTGTGATGAGCATACGGTACACCACCCTCTGCCCTGGTGGTAGTGTTCATTATGGAAAAGGTATTTTATCACTAGGATATAGCTACCTGTGTTAGAAGTGGCCATTGCTACAGTTAAGCAATTATTAATTTTTGAGAACATTTCTTGTGGAGAACAGCAGTCTGGCTAAAAGCATTTTAAAAATTGACACAACATTCTTGACCACAAAAATATTTATTTTGATGGTAATTGGTTTCGGTCAGTTTTTGTCCGTCCTCAGACCTTCATACCATGATCGTAGGAGATGGCAGTGAATGGAGCAGGTTGGTGTTCAGTGGGGTTGAAAGAGGAAGCAAGAAGTGTTTCTCCCAAGTCACTGTGAAAAGAACGAAACGTGTGCTCTTAAGTGTGCTGGAAAGCCTGCCAGTGGGATCAATAGTGATTTAAGATTTCTTCTGGGCATATTGCTGTATCAGATGAAGAGTTCGTCCACTTGTCTGTCACTCACAAAATGCACCTCAGAGATCCAAGCGCAGGCGAACACATGAACATTATAGAGGGGACATGGTCTGCATCAAATGTTCTTTCCATGTGATGAATTGATGCAAGAATATGTTTGAGTACATGTGGAGGAAGAGATGGATCACACAGTTTATGATCATAGATAAAATTTATGGCTAAACTGCACTTACTATTTATGAGGCTCTTTTGCTATGTATTGCTGCTGATAATTTCTTTCTAATTGATCATATTTGTTTGATATAGATAGCAGAAAGAAAACTAAATGTCCTGATGGGCTGACATGTAGCGATACCCAAGGTCTAGATTAGGTTTGAATGAACAATTTGGCTGTGAGTTGGCAAAGCCAATGACTGTGAGTGGAAGAAAAGTAGATGTGCTGCCAGACCGACGTATATGAAGGCTGAGGCCTTAGGTTGGAATGGCCAATGTGGTTGTGAGTTGGTGAAGATGATGAATCTCAACACGAAAATGCAGGAACATCCGTTGCACACAGCTGGTGTTGACTGCATGGTGTAGTTTAACAGACCCCTTTGTTCTTGGCAGATTTTTCACCAAGGAAATGGCACGTCATGGGCGTGTTTGGCCTACAGTGACATCTACACTTGGTGATAACATTCTTGTGCAACATGTGATTCCAACTTTATACAAACCACTATTTTCATGCAAGACAGGGTGAAACCACATGTCACTTATCAGATAAAAGATTTTCTTCAAGAAACCTTTGGTAATGGCCACATCATCTCTAGGCAATTTCAAGATGTGTGACCTTCAAAAATGGTTCAAATGGCTCTGAGCACTATGCGACTTAACTTCTGAGGTCATCAGTCGCCTAGAACTTAGAACTAATTAAACCTAACTAACCTAAGGACATCACACACATCCACGCCCGAGGCAGGATTCGAACCTGCGACCGTAGCGGTCACGCGGTTCCAGACTGAAGCGCCTTTAACCGCACGGCCACACCGGCCGGCTGTGTGACCTTCAGATCTGCAGATCTAAATCCATGTGACTTCTGGTTGTGGGGATATCTGTAATTACCATGATAGGCTGATGTTTAGTGTAGCATGAAACATATGTTCATCATTGCAATAACCTTCTAGTGTGTCTTATTTCCAGTTGTTCTGAAAATTTAGATGATGGTTTCAAATGGTTCAAATGGCTCTTAGCACTATGGGACTTTTAACATCTGAGGTCATCACACATCCATGCCCGAGGCAGGATTCGAACCTGTGACCGTAGCAGTCGCGTGGTTCTGGACTGAAGCGCCTAGAATTGCTCGGCCACCGCGGCCAGCGATGATGGTTTATGTTGCAACCTAACAGAATAGGATACCAGCAAACTTTATTTATGAACTATAGGATTTACGAAAGAGAATTGTGATTGCCTACTGACAACTGACTCACAATTCATCATGTTCACTTCCCACCATTCATCATCTGAACAGTTGCCTTTTACAAAGCAAAGAAAATTACAAACAAGCAATGCTGTTGCTGACTCACATCCAACTCATGATTCGTCATGTTCACTTCCCATTATTCATTGTGCCAACAATAACCAATTGTAGCATGCAGCAGAAAAGCTACATATAACATAAATGTACTATTACTGAAATTCTCATATTTAGTTGATTTGTCAGACTTTTTCCTTTGTGATAAATATGACTTTTTAATATTCATAATGTATGTAGTGACCCTCACTACAGTTATAGGGCTGCATTTATGACATCAGATGTTGGGCTACAGTGACACAAAAACTTATTGGATATGAAATTGCCAGTTTTTAGTCTACAATCATGACTTTTTGCTGAAATTTTAATTATCGTTAGTTTACTTTCCAAAAATTTGAAAACAGACATATCTCTGATGGTTGCTAAACTGATATTTGGATAAGGAATTTTTGTTGTACTATGGACATATAGTCCATTAGAATAAATTATGCTGTGATCAACAGAAATGTTATAGATAGGTAAAATACAGTAGCTTAGATTTTCATTATTGTGGCTACACTTGTCATGTGATAGATTACATAAACTCAGTTGCACTAAAAATAACGAAAGTTATTCTGCAGGAATGAATGCAGAATAGATCAAACATTAACACCTTGATGTCCTTTCAGAGAAATACAGAAGGTAGTTAAATATTGCCAATACGGTAGAAGTCCTAGACTGAAATTCCCATCAAATATGACTAGCTCAGGCAGAGTACACACCATCTGATCAAAAGTATCTAGACATCCCTATGTAATGGGGAATTGACCACTAGATTTCATGAGAGGCAGACCTGGCGTTATAAAGGAAGGAGGGCTTTGTTTATGATGGAGAGTGGGCCACAGTGATACATTAACTAATTTTGTCAGTAGAGAAGCAGCAACAGCAGGCTTCAGTCAGTCAAGAGGGCTCAGTGACTTTGAATGTGGATCAGTCTTTGAATGTCACTTGAGTAATATATCCATCAGGGACATTTCAACCCTTCTAAAGCTGTCCAATTCGGCTTTTGGTGATGACTGAAAAGTGGAAACACGAAGGAACAACAACAGTCGAACAAAGACCAGGCAGGCGTCATGTGCTGGTGGACAGGGACTATCGGGCATTGCAAAGAATGGTTGTAAAAAGTCACATGAAATCAATTGAAGGAATCAATCATGATGTCCAAAGTGCTACCAGCAGTTCAGCTAGCACAATGACTGTGCTTAGGTAGTTAAAATGAATAGGGTACAGTGGCCACACCACAGAGCACCTCATAAACCATATATTTTTGCAGTCAATGCTAAGCAAAGCCTGAGGTGGTGAAAACAGCAACACCAATGAATGACTGGAAATGGGTGATTTGGAGTGGTGATTAATGCTATAACCTGTGGCGATACAACAGAAGGGTTTGGATTTGACAAATACCTGAACACATTTGACAGTATTGGGTTCCTAGTAAAACATTAGGGATAGTGTAGTATGGAACCAAGCACTCCTTTCTTAATTATGGAATTGAATTGTGGGACTGTGCAGCCAGTATCCACTCAAAAAGAATATTGCTGTTTCAAAAAAGAGCAATAAAACTTATACATGGGATAGGCCATAGAGAATCATGTAATGAATTTTTCTTGTAGCACAAACAGCTAATGATATATTCTTCACATATGTTAACTTCATTATATTTTTTATGAATCACCAGTGTAAGTTATCAGGTGCAGTGATGTACATTATCACATCAGGAAAAAATATAACTACATCTGGAAAAGAACAAAATTAACTGTGATAGATTGAAGCCCAAAGATCAGTAGTTTTATTTGGTTTAAAAAACTACCAAACCCTCTAATAACATGTAAGGAGAATGATTTTAATACAAAATTTCAGTAACCCATTTTTCCTCATTGATTCTTTCAGACAGTTTCCTAAATCTCCAGTCTACTCTTCATCATTATTAAATTATGAATCTGAGTCAATCCAGTATCTGATTTCTGAATCTCTATCTCACCATGATGTAATCCAATCCACCTTGAATTTTCTATCTCCATTCTTTTTCCAAGTATACCCTCAAATCTTATGAGTTTTGAACAGTGTGTTCACTATTACTAGCTGAAATGTGTTATAGAACTCAAGCTTTCTTATCTGCCGTTCCTGCTACAAAGCTCATATTTTCCCATAACTCTACCTTCTGTTCCTTCTCCTACTACAGCATTCCATATATTCACTGTAAGCACTCACTGTCCTTATATGTATGTTTGGTGCATTGCACGAAAAAATTTCTGCATGTTAGGCTGATGTAAAGGACTTTCACAACTTCCGCCATTTCATGTAAGCCTCTGAACTCTAAGATTTATCATTTTTGTCACCTGATATGTTACGTTTCAGCGACTCAGCATCTCCGCTACATGGCAACAACTTTCCTTTTGATAATATTGTTACATTCCACCCTGGATTTTCCATTGCTTGATTCTGTTAATCATAGGTAGTTTTGTACTCCCATAGGTGATTCAATTTTGTGTTAATAGTTATGTCAGTAGTAGCTGCCTTTTTGTAAATCCCAAGTTCATTGTTTTCTGTTGTATATTGTTACCACCTTGTCAAGAAAATTAATTTGATTACTTTAATATTGACAGTGAGTATGATATTCAGGTACAATGAAGACAGTCTTCACTATTTCTTTAACATCTTCTGCATTACCTCTGTACCGTGAGAGGGTCTCATCTGCTTCTTGAATAATATATTGTTCTTTTAGCAATGCATAGGTATTGATTAAAAAGTGAAGTTGAAGTTTGTTAGCAAAAATTTCTGTAGGACACCTGCAAAGTTGTTACCCATTGCTAACCCTTCTTATTGTTTAAACATTTTCTCATTGAATTTGAAAACACTGTAAGAGAGGATTAATTTTAAAAATTCAAGAGATTTCCAATATTTCCCTGATATTCAATTTTTTTGTAGCGTATTAGATTATCTTTAATGATATCTGTGCTTTCATATACTGATGCCATAAAATTTGTATAAAGTTTCATAAATTTGAGGGATGCCAGCCAGACTCATAACTGCAGCGTTGTCTCCAGAACTGATTATATCCTTGCAGTTCTCAGCCAAATGGAAGGCTTGAACCAGAGAGTTTGAAGGGTATGTGACAAGCTAGGCTTTGACTTCCTTAACTTGGGCCACAAGGTTAATGAATGTAGGCTCCCCCTGATTGGATCAGAAATGCAGTACACATCAGAGGCTGCTATCCAGGTAGTTCACTGCATGTTGGGATTGCAAAAAATGTCTTATTAGATTAAACAAATCTCCAGGCAGCCAAGACCCCAAATTACCAGGTGTCTGTAACCAAAAACTGATTGTAGTGTGAAAGCTGGAGTCCAGGCTGTATAAGCTGCAGGACACTGAACATTATAAATATACTAGCGGACCTGACAGACGTCGTCCTGCATGATATTTCAGGCGATTAGGATAATAAACAAAGTATGAAATGAAACGCAAATAATATAATAATTTCATTATTCTTTATTTTGAAATAACATCAATTTTTCTAAAAACAATTATTTATAATCAATAACGTTTGTTTAATTTTATCTTAATGCGAGTTAATGAACAATATTTTTAGTCAATTCCTGAGGAGAATAAATGAATAAACTTGATGGTTTTCCAACTCGAGAACACGCCACATATAATTGGCCATGTGAAAAGACCAGATTTTCTAGATCCAACCCACAAATCGGCATTGTTTGACCTTGTGACTTATTAATAGTCATGGCAAATGCCAAACGAATTCACCTGGCAAGTGACATGTGGTGTCACCCCATCTTGCATGAAAATAATGGTTCTTGCAAAGCTGGGATCAGATATTGTGCAAGGAGGTCCTTATAATACAGGTGTTACTGTTATCTTAACAGGATGTGTGCTGTCATCTCCTTGAAGAAAAATGGACCAAGAATGAAGGAGCTTGTGAAACCACACCAAAGCCACATAAGCTGTGCAGTGGATGTTCCTACACATGTGGTGGAGTAGAACTCCTCATGCAACAGTTCTGTGCTTGTCCATCCTAAGGTTGTTCCCCAACCACATGTTACCCATTTCCATGCACGAAAAAATGAATGGCAAAGTCATGGTGCTGTTGCTTATCTTGTTACCTCATTTGATACCAGTGTAAAATGTGCTGCAAAATATTTTAAACTGTTGGCCAAGCAAGCAATAATTCCCATGTTACAACGGAAGTACTGGATGCAGAATTTGGGACATATGCTGTAAAGTCAACTGTAGCTACAACTTCATCAGTAACTACTATGGGACTGGGTCACCTACCTCTCCCTTCTGCACCACCTAATTCACCTCTTTCTTCAAATTTCTTGATCTTATCCTTTAGCCCATTTATTTGTACTGGGCCGCTTTGCAGCTGTTTCTGTTGACACCATTCCAGCAGTGCAGTGCTGCTTTTGCTGCCATTCGGATAAAACATACCAGCATGGCATGGTCTTTTCTTCTCATTAGCCATACCTTCTTAACTCTTTACACCAACAGTCACTTCACAAAAGAAATCAACATGTGTTATCAAGTGGGCTTACAGCCCAATAGTTGGAAGAAAAAATCACAGGTTACACAGAAGTATAACAGAAGTGACTTACAAGCTCTCAACCAAGGACGGTGAGACTCCTTTTACTTCAGTGCCCCTATTTTAATCTGCTATGCGCCCGTTTACAGTTGTCGCCTGATATATCTTCCCTTTTAACAGATGACATGCACTCTGCGGATTGCATTCTTGAGTTTACCAGTGTCAGTGGGATGACATCGGTCATTTGAAGCTCACTTTTGAGGAATACAACCCCCCCCCCCCCCCCTTTTCAATAGTAGTTTTCTAAGATTTCCTTCTGGTTTTAGTTTCCTTCCTTCTTGAGTTTTGCTTCCATTGCTGCTGATTTAACATTTGGTTTTTTACCCCTCCCTAAGCCACAGAATGGGCACTTATGACCGTAGCAGTTTTGCACCCTAAAACCGCAAAAAAAAGAAACATTATCTTTGACACACATTTTCTGTAGAATGTCAGAACATATTAAGAACTCAAACATAATATCTTGAACAGAATAACCTCCTTCATGCCAACAAGCACTAATTCCTATAACATTTTTCATACAAAATACACTCCTGGAAATTGAAATAAGAACACCGTGAATTCATTGCCCCAGGAAGGGGAAACTTTATTGACACATTCCTGGGGTCAGATACATCACATGATCACACTGACAGAACCACAGGCACGTAGACACAGGCAACAGAGCATGCACAATGTCGGCACTAGTACAGTGTATATCCACCTTTCGCAGCAATGCAGGCTGCTATTCTCCCATGGAGACGATCGTAGAGATGCTGGATGTAGTCCTGTGGAACGGCTTGCCATGCCATTTCCACCTGGCGCCTCAGTTGGACCAGCGTTCGTGCTGGACGTGCAGACCGCGTGAGACGACGCTTCATCCAGTCCCAAACATGCTCAATGGGGGACAGATCCGGAGATCTTGCTGGCCAGGGTAGTTGACTTACACCTTCTAGAGCACGTTGGGTGGCATGGGATACATGCGGACGTGCATTGTCCTGTTGGAACAGCAAGTTCCCTTGCCAGTCTAGGAATGGTAGAACGATGGGTTCGATGACGGTTTGGATGTACCGTGCACTATTCAGTGTCCCCTCGACGATCACCAGTGGTGTACGGCCAGTGTAGGAGATCGCTCCCCACACCATGATGCCGGGTGTTGGCCCTGTGTGCCTCGGTCGTATGCAGTCCTGATTGTGGCGCTCACCTGCACGGCGCCAAACACGCATACGACCATCATTGGCACCAAGGCAGAAGCGACTCTCATCGCTGAAGACGACACGTCTCCATTCGTCCCTCCATTCACGCCTGTCGCGACACCACTGGAGGCGGGCTGCACGATGTTGGGGTGTGAGCGGAAGACGGCCTAACGGTGTGCGGGACCGTAGCCAGCTTCATGGAGACGGTTGCGAATGGTCCTCGCCGATACCCCAGGAGCAACAGTGTCCCTAATTTGCTGGGAAGTGGCGGTGCGGTCCCCTACGGCACTGCGTAGGATCCTACGGTCTTGGCGTGCATCCGTGCGTCACTGCGGTCCGGTCCCAGGTCGACGGGCACGTGCACCTTCCGCCGACCACTGGCGACAACATCGATGTACTGTGGAGACCCCATGCCCCACGTGTTGAGCAATTCGGCGGTACGTCCACCCGGCCTCCCGCATGCCCACTATACGCCCTCGCTCAAAGTCCGTCAACTGCACATACGGTTCACGTCCATGCTGTCGCGGCATGCTACCAGTGTTAAAGACTGCGATGGAGCTCCTTATGCCACGGCAAACTGGCTGACACTGACGGCGGCGGTGCACAAATGCTGCGCAGCTAACGCCATTCGACGGCCAACACCGCGGTTCCTGGTGTGTCCGCTGTGCCGTGCGTGTGATCATTGCTTGTACAGCCCTCTCGCAGTGTCCGGAGCAAGTATGGTGGGTCTGACACACCGGTGTCAATGTGTTCTTTTTTCCATTTCCAGGAGTGTATTACACTCAGTTTTCTTACATGTCATCCTGAAAGTCATGGATTAAAGTAGTCAGGAGAACAGTGTTTCTTGATCAAATAGCATTTGGCTCAGTACTGCATCAATAGGTATTAATGAAAATACAGTGACATTTGGTGAGGTGGATGTTGTGTTTTCAGGCTGAAGACTGGAATGATGCAGTCCTCTATTCTTGCCTATCCGTTATAAAAGTCTTAATACCTGCATTACTAATACAACCTACACTCATTTGAAACTGATTATTGTATTCAAGCTTTGGTCTTCCTTTGCAATTTTAACCCTCTGAATTTCCCTCAGTTATTTTTGTTTATTTATTTTCTATTTGTTCCCAATTTTATTCAGCACCACCCCATTTGTTATTTATTCTTCTCATCTAATCTTCAAGATTCTTCTGTAACCACATTTAAGAAGCTTCTATTCTCATTTTGTCTGAACTGCTTGTTGTCTTTGTTTCACTTCCATGAATGGCGCCACAAGATAGACCCCTTTAGAAAAGATTTCCTAATGCTTAAATTGGTATTAGATGTTAACAAATCCCTCTTTTACAGAAATGCTTTCCTTGCCAGTCTACATTCTATACCCTCTCTACTTCTGCCACCATCAGTTATTTTGCTGCCCAAATTCCAGTGTTTCATTGTACCTGTTAGAGTTATGAAAGCACCCAGGGAATGCCACAAAAACGTTCCCCAGACCATAAAACTCCCTCCTGTGTCCTGGACCCCTCCAACGATTCAATGGCCATCTGTCCGATGGAGCATAAAATGTGATTTTGCCTGAAAATGGCACCTGTTGCCACTCAGTGGATATCTGGTTATGGTACTGGTGTACTACTCCAATCTCCATTGCCAATGAACAGCTTCAGCATGGGCGCATGAACAAGGGGCCTACTGAACTGTCATTGAGGAGACACTGTTCATCTGGACAGTTATTTGCTCTACAATTGCACATTTGTTCACCCACACATATACACAACTATTGTTCACCCCCGTCATCTATGAACCGTGGTGCACCACAGTTTCATCGGCACCAGTTTTGGATGGTGCCATTTTGCCACGCATGATAACCATGGCGGCCAGACATGTATCCGTCCTTTGTCTAAAAGCCAGAAATGATGCCCTTTTGGACATCATCTAAATTGCTCTGCTTCTGCATTATGACAATGAATGCCCTGGTTTCCACGTCCCCCCGACGCACTTTCTGTTCCCTACACTGCTAGCGCTACCACCTGCTTGCTAAATATTTCCGAGCTTTCTACTTCAGGTTTCACCAGCTCTTGGTTCCAAGAATAATTTGAGCATGACAACATTGCTGGTGGCAGTAAATTCAGGAACTTTGTTATGAGTGCTTTGACTATGTACTGTTATAATTTTTACAGTCGAAGTAGCTTTGCTTTGTAAGCTGCCTGATTTTGCTCTCCACATACTGAGTGGTGAGCATTCATCACTTGACCTCAAACTACCACCTAGCCTAAAAAAAGAATGTATGCACTGCACAAGTACTCTGCTTCTCTAGTAGCTGCTTTATTTTTGTAGTGCACCCCTGACCTATCCATGGGAGACACACAATTCTCCAGCCCATAACACAGATCCAGAAATCTACAGCCAAGACTATCATAGAATTGATGGAGCCTTTGGTGATGACTCCACTCAGCTTCAAACCAAAGGACACCAATCAACTCCGCAAATGATGCTGCAAATTATGAGAGCTCTGCTTGCACCCTGCAAGTGAGGCCAGCAGTCTTCACCACCTCTGCCAACCTCCATAGTCCATTAATTTCAATATCACCTGTGTTATTGAGAGATTTCTACTAGGGCTTGTGTTTTTACCAATGTGTTACAGTGCTACTTTCTCTATTTCATCTCATAGCTACCAGTTCATCTTCTATTGTATTTTTTCCCTGCTCCAGCCTAAAGTTGCCTAATACTCCCTCTGAATCTGCCAACAACCTCTAATTCCTTCAATTTATTCAGGTCCTATATCTTTAATTTCCTATCTTTTTGCAATGTCTTCAATTTTAATCTGCAGTTCATAACCAACAAATTATGATTGGGAGTCCACATGTGCTCCTGCAAATGCCATACACATTATAGTCTGGTTTTGTAAGCCTCTGACTTACCATTATATAATGAATCTGAAACCTCCAGTGCTCTCAGGTCTCTTTCTCATATAGAACCTTCTTGCATGATTGTTAAACGAAATGTCAGCAGTAATTATATCGAGCTGTGTGCATAACTACCAGGAGATTTCCTCTTTTGTTCACTTCCCACAGTCCATATTCTTCCATTATTTTTCCTTATCTTCCCAACTATTGAATTCCTAGATGTCATATAAATTTGTACTACCATAGTGACTGTTGGCTTTGTGTCTGACTTGGCTATGATAATGTATTCACTATCATGTTGATAGTAGCTTACCCACATTCTTATTTTCTTACTGATTATTAGGCCTACTCCAGCACTACCTGTATTTGATTTTGAGTTGTTAACAAGTACTGAGCTTATCAGAAGTCCTTTTCTTCCTGTTACCACACTTCACTAATTCCCACTATAATTTATAATAACCCTCTCTTGGATAAACTATGAATTAATCATATATGCACTTCCAGTGAGTATTACTGATACTGCATTTATTTCTGAATGTTCCAAGAGATGTTATATTAATACTTTCTTTGGCATCAGCATGTAGGGGATGATTAAAAATAAGTTGGAGCACATAGCTGAATTTTAACTTCAACATATTTATTTTGATGATCTCTCATTACACATTTTGATTACAAGAAGCACAGCTTTAACACCAAAGAAGATCAGAATTTCTCTAAACAAAAAACATGTGCAGTACAGTTACTAACCACAGACTGCCTCATTTGGCATGCATTCATCTCTGTCTAGCAAATCATGTTTTTCAAAGTTATTTGTTCAAATTGGAGGTAGATCTCTTTTACAAATAGTAAGAATATAAGTAAACTTTTATCTTTTTATATGTACAAAAATCTGAGAATAACAGTAGTAAAATAAAAATGTAAAATTTCAAGATATGCCACATCAGAAGGTTTGTTTACATTAGATTATAGATCATAAGAAATTGTTTTTACAGAAATTGAAGGGGCTTTAGAAATAAAATAATGTTTCTCAACTTGACGGATAATAAGATTTTATTTATCATTGTCAAAATTAAATTTGGAAAATAATCAAATCCATGTGGCATTAGTATGATTGCAAAAATGTGTAGTAATACCATAGAAAAATTTGGAAAATAGCATAATTTTACAAATTCTCCAGAATATAACATACTTATATAAAAACCATGAATTTTTTACTGTACAACTGAAATCAGAATAAACAGTGCCAATAAACAAGATGAAGTAGTAACACGGGGTGGTACAGTAACCTCTGGTTGATTTAGAAAACCCATAATCTTGGTTTACCATAAACTTCAGTGTATGCTTTTTAAATTCTTTTACCTATGTCCCCATTTAAGGGCTCTGACATTTCATGCTCTGACCTGTAGAATTACAGTTTTGTTTTTCCTGGTGGTGACATTTCCTGAGTAGTCCTCTCCTGGAGATACAAAGGAAGGCCACTTTATTTCTGGATTATTTTACCTAAGAGGCTGTCATCATCATCATCACACTGCACATTATAGATGCATGCTTCAGTGGGAAAAAAATGACTGCTCTACTTTTCTCTTGCTTTCAGCCATTCACAGTACCAGCACAGCAAGGCCATGTTTGTTAATATTATAAGGCCAGGTCAACCAATGGTCTGAAATATTGCCCCTGGAACTACTTAAAAGGTTGCCACGCATCTTCAGAAATCATGAGTTTATCAGATCTCTTCTACAGATACTGCTTCACCGTGCTTGCACCTACTGTTCGGCTATCTGTCTCATTGATGCACACAGGCCACCCCACCTTCGCAAGGTCTTATCATTCAGGGGGTTATCGAATGAATTGTGTGATGGGATTGAGGATGTGCTAGTGTGGAGGATACAGCATATTATTTTGGATGGAGTGTCATCAACAGATGTGGAAACAAATTCAGATCTGCCCCAGAGAGGTGTGTTGGGACCCTTGCTGTTAATGATGTACAGGGTGATTATAATTAAAGTTAAACTTTCAAACCGCTGTAGAAATAACACCACTGGTCAGAATGACATCAAATTGCAATGGAATATTATCAGAGAAGGGGAAAAATGTATGGCAAAAGAAAAATGAATAGCTACAAAATGTAGCAATAGATAGCCCTGTTGTTGTTGTTGTTGTGGTCTTCAGTCCCGAGACTGGTTTGATGCAGCTCTCCATGCTACTCTATCCTGTGCAAGCTTTTTCATCTCCCAGTACCTACTGCAACCTACATCCTTCTGAATCTGCTTAGTGTATTCATCTCTTGGTCTCCCTCTACGATTTTTACCCTCCACGCTGCCCTCCAATACTAAATTGGTGATCCCTTGATGCCTCAGAACATGTCCTACCAACCGATCCCTTCTTCTGGTCAAGTTGTGCCACAAACTTTTCTTCTCCCCAATCCTATTCAATACTTCCTCATTAGTTATGTGATCTACCCATCTAATCTTCAGCATTCTTCTGTAGCACCACATTTCGAAAGCTTCTATTCTCTTCTTGTCCAAACTATTTATCGTCCATGTTTCACTTCCATACATGGCTACACTCCATACGAATACTTTCAGAAATGACTTCCTGACACTTAAATCAATACTGGATGTTAACAAATTTCTCTTCTTCAGAAACGCTTTCCTTGCCATTGCCAGCCTACATTTTATATCCTCTCTACTTCGACCATCATCAGTTATTTTGCTCCCCAAATAGCAAAACTCCTTTACTACTTTAAGTGCCTCATTTCCTAATCTAATTCCCTCAGCATCACCCGACTTAATTAGACTACATTCCATTATCCTTGTTTTGCTTTTGTTGATGTTCATCTTATATCCTCCTTTCAAGACACTGTCCATTCCATTCAACTGCTCTTCCAAGTCCTTTGCTGTCTCTGACAGAATTACAATGTCATCGGCGAACCTCAAAGTTTTTATTTCTTCTCCATGAATTTTAATACCTACTCTGAATTTTTCTTTTTGTTTCCTTTACTGCTTGCTCAATATACAGATTGAACAACATCGGGGAGAGGCTACAACCCTGTCTTACTCCCTTCCCAACCACTGCTTCCCTTTCATGTCCTTCGACTCTTATAACTGCCATCTGGTTTCTGTACAAATTGTAAATAGCCTTTCGCTCCCTGTATTTTACTCCTGCCACCTTTAGAATTTGAAAGAGAGTATTCCAGTCAACATTGTCAAAAGCTTTCTCTAAGTCTACAAATGCTAGAAACGTAGGTTTGCCTTTCCTTAATCTTTCTTGTAAGATAAGTCGTAAGGTCAGTATTGCCTTACGTGTTCCAGTGTTTCTACGGAATCCAAACTGATCTTCCCCGAGGTTGGCTTCTACTAGTTTTTCCATTCGTCTGTAAAGAATTCGTGTTAGTATTTTGCAGCTGTGACTTATTAAGCTGATAGTTCGGTAATTTTCACATCTGTCAACACCTGCTTTCTTTGGAATTGGAATTATTATATTCTTCTTGAAGTCTGAGGGTATTTCCCCTGTTTCATACATCTTGCTCACCAGATGGTAGAGTTTTGTCAGGACTGGCTCTCCCACGGCCGTCAGTAGTTCCAATGGAATATTGTCTACTCCGGGGGCCTTGTTTCGACTCAGGTCTTTCAGTGCTCTGTCAAACTCTTCACGCAGTATCATATCTCCCATTTCATCTTCATCTACATCCTCTTCCATTTCCATAATATTGTCCTCAAGTACATCACCCTTGTATAGACCCTCTATATACTCCTTCCACCTTTCTGCTTTCCCTTCTTTGCTTAGAACTGGGTTTCCATCTGAGCTCTTGATATTCATACAAGTTGTTCTCGTATCTCCAAAGGTCTCTTTAATTTTCCTGTAGGCGGTATCTATCTTACCCCTAGTGAGATAGGCCTCTACATCCTTACATTTGTCCTCTAGCCATCCCTGCTTAGCCATTTTGCACTTCCTGTCGATCTCATTTTTGAGACGTTTGTATTCCTTTTTGCCTGTTTCACTTACTGCATTTTTATATTTTCTCCTTTCATCAATTAAATTCAATATTTCTTCTGTTACCCAAGGATTTCTACTAGCCCTCGTCTTTTTACCTACTTGATCCTCTGCTGCCTTCACTACTTCATCCCTCAAAGCTACCCATTCTTCTTCTACTGTATTTATTTCCCCCATTCCTGTCAATTGCTCCCTTATGCTCTCCGTGAATCTCTGTACAATCTCTGGTTCTTTTAGTTTATCCAGGTCCCATCTCCTTAAATTCCCACCTTTTTGCAGTTTCTTCAGTTTTAAATCTACAGGTCATAACCAATAGATTGTGGTCAGAGTCCACATCTGCCCCTGGAAATGTCTTACAATTTAAAACCTGGTTCCTAAATCTATGTCTTACCATTATATAATCTATCTGAAACCTTTTAGTATCTCCAGGGTTCTTCCATGTATACAACCTTCTTTCATGATTCTTAAACCAAGTGTTAGTTATGATTATGTTGTGCTCTGTGCAAAATTCGACCAGGCGGCTTCCTCTTTCATTTCTGTCCCCCAATCCATATTCACGTACTATGTTTCCTTCTCTCCCTTTTCCTACACTCGAATTCCAGTCGCCAATGACTATTAAATTTTCGTCTCCCTTCACAATCTGAATAATTTCTTTTATTTCATCATACATTTCTTCAATTTCTTCGTCATCTGCAGAGCTAGTTGGCATATAAACTTGTACTACTGTAGTAGGCGTGGGCTTCGTATCTATCTTGGCCACAATAATGCGTTCACTATGCTGTTTGTAGTAGCTTACCCGCATTCCTATTTTCCTATTCATTATTAAACCTACTCCTGCATTACCCCTATTTGATTTTGTGTTTATAACCCTGTAGTCACCTGACCAGAAGTCTTGTTCCTCCTGCCATGGGGGGGAGATAGCCCTGTAAGCATCATAATTTAATAGTTGTGAACTACAAATGACAAATGAATCATACAACAATGCCTAAGGTGTATGTTTGACTTTAAACAAACTACTACTCAGTGTGCATGGTTGTACAGGTGTGATACTGTTAGTTACATAAGCCCCTCCACCACGGCAAGGTTATATCACAACGGATTAGAAAAATTGGTTTTTAATTGTCCTGAGGCCAAGAACCGCATAAAAAGCATCACTCGCATTGGTTTTTAATTGTCCTGAGGCCAAAAACCACATAAAAAGCATCAATAAAAATCAAATAAAAATCAAAGCAGATTGTTAATTTCTGTGTGACTGGCACAAAACATGTTCAGTATGCTGTCCACCATTTTCTGCAAAAAGTTGAAATTGAGAAACAGCATGTTCCACAACTGTTTGAAGTGTTTCCAAGGTCACGCTCAGAATATGTTGCGCAACATGTACCTTCAATGCTGCTAAGTTAGCAATCGGAAAATTGAACACAACATCTTTCAGATAGCCTCACAGCCAGAAGTTACAAAGATTAAGATCAGGTGATCGGGATGGCCAGGCTGTAGGGAAATAGCGGCTGATAATTCTAGCAGTTCCAAAATGGCGCTTCAGCAGCTACTTAACTGGATTTGCAATGTGAGGAGGTGTGCTACCTCGCATAAAAATGATCCCATCCGCACATCCATGCTGTTGGAGAGCTGGAATGACGTGGTTGTGCAAAAGACGCTCATAGCCCTTACCAGTGATGGTACAGGTAACAGGACCGGAAGCACTTGTCTCTTTGAAAATGGCCCTATGATAATGATGCTGTAAACCCACACCACATAGTGTCGTTTTCAGGATGAAGTGGTACTGGTTGATTTGCATGTGGATTTTCTGTTGCCCATGTTCGACAATCCTGTGTATTGACATACCCGGTTAGAAAGAAGTGGGCTTCGTCTACCCACAAAATCTTCCACGGCCAATCATTGTCCACTTCCATGCGAACAAGAAATTCTAAAGCAAAGGCCTCTCTTGCTGACAGGTCAACAGGAAGCAACTCATGCACATGGGTAATTTTGAGTGGATAACAAAGAAAGATGATTTGTAGGATTTTACGCACCATGCTCAAGGGTATGTCCAATGTTTGGGCAATTTTCCTTGTACTACTTGTTTGGACACCACCACTCATCTTCTCGTGCATAGCTGTGGCCACTGCTTCCACTGACGTTGAATAAATTCGTTTCCCTCCTCTACCAGGTTGCACACCAAAAGAACCTGTCTTTTAGAATTTCCAAACCATTTTCTCCAGACCCATGGCAGTCACTGGACCAATGCCACTTGTCACCCTGGAGCAGGTGCCTGTCCAATCTTCTCCTTTGAATGGATTTTTTTGTTCTGTTGGTGTCACGTTTTTTCTGTGAATAGTCTCAGCAGCTTTGCTGATTTTGTGTATATTGGTGTGCTCTCCACTTTGGTGAGACACACTGCTCCTCTCCACTCTCAGTGCACTATTCCACATCACTGGCAGGTGTCATGTTTAGGGTGCACAGAGGCCTGCTCAGTCACTGAAGAAATACACATCTAAGCTAATGTAACATAATGCTCAGGAAAGCTGACTTTATAGTTTTATAGTCCAAGATTGGCAATTAGCTAAACTTTTATGTGGATACTATACTATTCTGGTGCATGTGATGTTTATTGTTCCTTTAAGACAACTGAAAACATAGTATATGTACTGTAATGTTTAATGTAGTTATAGCTTTATGCTGCAGTGTACAAAACTGCCCTTCTGTGAAGGGGGAGAAGAACTAGTTTACTCTAGGTCTACTATTCTGTGCTATACTTTATATCTAAACTGTGCATATCAAAATCTATTTCTCTGTGATTCAGGCCCTATAATGAGTTTGTTGCACTTTGTTTTGTATGCAGCTCTTTGGCTGCTGATTTGACATGTGTTTGTTCACCATTTGGAGCTTTCCCACTACACTGCTCTCAGCACTTTAAATTCGATGCACAAGTCGCCGAAGTGACGTCAGATCGAAAGACTTGCACCTGGCAAAAGGTCTACCCGACGGGAGGCCCTAGACATACAAAATTTACATTTAACACTTTAATTGTTCTCACTAATCCGTTGGATCCTGGATTATAAGCTGAAGCACTTTTTGTCTGTGCCAGACCCTGTGTATGGCAGTGCTCACATCCCTTAAGTGTCTGGTATTTTTCCTTTTTAATGTTAGCTTATTATATAATGACTCCACTATTTTAATAATCAGATCTCTAAGATAATCTAAACCAACTGAGTCATGCAGTTCACATACTAGTCTTGGGGGGGGGGGGGGGGGAGGGGGGTTGTTAGGGCATGTTAGGGCATCCAGTATCCACCTTAGAACTTTGTTTTTCACTACCTATAGTTTGTACTAATTGGTCTGCATGTCATTCCCCATGAGGAGCACACATGTGTTACTCCAGCTGGTACTATAATTTTGTACAATGTTCTTTTGATTTCCAGTTTAAGGAAGAAGAAGATGAGGGCTTTTGTGAGGTTTGGGCCCCAAGTTCTCTTTCACTGATGTGTAGATGGAATGACATATTTTTGTCCAGGATTGCTCCCAGGTATGTGACAGAATCTCTCCAGGGAAGTTCTGGCCATTTCCATGGTACACAAATGACTGTGGTTTCCTCTGAACTCACAATCATTTTATATCCCGTACACTAGTTTCCTACCAACTCCAGCTACCTTTGTAAGTGTCCTAAATATGAGAGGTACTGCCTTCCACTTATATAGAATGCTGTGTCCCTGAATTGGTATGTGATGTTAGGTGGATGTCATTTGTTTTTATGTTAAAGAGTGTAGGTGATAGGACAGAACCCTGTGAGATGCTAGTCTGCAGTAATCTTTTTGAGGAGTGTTTTCTGTCTACTTCCACCAAAATTGACCAGTCTGTGAAATATTTGTCAATGAGTTTCATAATGTTGTTTGAACACCAGACTATCAACCCATACCTCCATACCTTACCATATGCATTTTCTCAGTCTAGGAACAGTGGCATTGTGAAATTTGTGTAACTGAAGTTGTGCCTAATGTGCTCTATGTACTGCAGAAACCTTTCCCTGGAATCCAAATTGTTCCCATCTGATGTTTTGGTCGTCCCTCAAATTTCCTTCGATCCTTTCAGGTGCCTTGTTTTCAAGTGTTTTTGCCATATTGTGGAGTAGGCTGTTTCAGTGGTGGTTTTGAGGATATGTAAGTACCTTTGTGTGTTGTGTGATTTGCTCTTCCTCACACTGTTCTCGAGCTCTGAGGCTGGGCTGTGTTAGTGAGTTTTGCTCTTTGTATGTGTTAACTAACAACTTGGGTTTTGACAAGGCATTTAAAATGACTCCCTGAGTCACTTTCATCAGCCTCTTGGCTGGACGTTGTTGTCAAAGATTGTTTTACTATTCACTTAACTGTTTTTCAGGTTCTTCCAATAGTGTTCACTTACACGCAATCTTGAGAGTCTCTGATTTGCTGCCAGGATGTTCTGTCAGAAATTTTCATGTGTAATGGGGTGAGGAGCGGGGGGTGGGGGGGGGGGGGGGGGGGGCATTGGGCTGGAGATGATTTGCAATGGTTGTTGTGGTTTGAACACATTATGTAACATGTAGTATTTTTGCTGTAAGCTATCTGGCAGGACTGCCTAGCATTTCCTTTGATGGCAAGTCTGTTGATGGATTTATAGTTTCTGTGAGGATCCTGTGATACTGATCCCTGTTAATCATGTCTGATTTTCTTGGAAAGTCAGGTGGAGGTTTCATTCTGCAGAATTCGACCAGCACCGGGTTGTGGTCCAAAGTAAGATCTTGTATTCTATCCAGTGTTATGTCACAGTCAATGTTTTGCATGATTATTATGTCTAGAATGTCTGGGTTGCATCCTATTATATTTGGAAGGTGAGTAGCATTTCCTGGCCTATGTATGACATGGTGAAATGAATCTTCAAGCTGGAGGAGTTTGTTATGCTTTAGGTTGGTTGTACAGGAATTTCACGTCAGATGTTTCACATTGAAATCCTCATTGTTCGCAACCCTCAGTTGTCTGTCAAAGGTTTACCATAAGTCCCCTTCGAGCAGTTGACAGTTTGGGGCTATATGTGCTGCACTGTCAGTCAGTTTGCCCCTTTCAGTTTTTATGGGAACAAGTGTAAGCTCCAATTCTTAAGGGGGTAATTGGGGGGGAGGGTGACTTCTGCATCATGCAGTATCATTTTTTAATGAATGTGGTTGTGCCTCTTCCCCACTTGTTTGGGCTGACTGTATGGCAACCAGTCATATTCCTTGGTCCGAAAGTATTACAAGATCTGAGATGGCTCTCTGAAACTAGCAGGACATCTACTCCATGCTCCAGTAGAAATGTTCACAGTTTCATTCTCTTTTTTAGTACTGTTCACATTCCAGTTGTAGAACATTAGCTCCTTGTTTCATACTCCTTGGCATGCCATCTCTTACAGAATCATCTTATGGAGTTCTTGGAGTAGGATTTAGGTTTTTTTCCTCTCTTGTCCAGAGTGCTGTGAGGCATTTTAGCTTTTCTTATGGTGAGAGATATGATGTTGAAGTCCATTTTGAGTGCACAAAATGTTCATCCAATCTCTTACAGTGCCTCTATGAGGGTCTTCTACTTGCCTTTCTGTGACTTGGGTGGGGTTCCCAAGCAGTAACATCTATAGCTGTATCAGTACTCCACAAGCCACCTGATAGTGTGTGCCAGAGGTTACTTCTGGTACCACCAACTGATTCCCCCTTCCCTGTTCCTCTCACAAATGGCATGCAGGAAGAGTGAATGTCACTAAGCCTCTGTATTAGTTCTAATTTCTTTTTTGAATTTTCTACCCGTGATCATTTTGTGAGATGCACTTGGGAGGAAGCAATATAGTGTCCGACACTAAGCAAGGCGCCACAGTGGTTAGCACACTGGACTCACATTCGGGAGGACGATGGTTCAATTCCGTGTCTGGCCATCCTGATTTGGGTTTTCCTTGATTTCCCTAAATTGCTTCAGGCAAATGCTGGGATGGTTCCTTTGTCAGGGCATGGCCAACTTCCTTTCCCATTCTTCTCTATTCTGATGAGACTGATGATCTCGCTGTTTGGTCTCTTCCCCTAAATCAACCCAACCCAGTAGTGTGCGACGCCTCCTTTAACACAGTCTTGAAATCTCAATAGTAAAGCCCTCCGCATTGCACAACATCTTCCCTGCAGTGCACGCCACTGGAGTCTGCTGAGCACATCTGTAATGCTCTCGCGCTGACCAATCCCACGACGCAATGCACCACCCCCTGGTGGATCCTCTCCATCTCCTCTATCAGTCCTATCTGGTAAGGATCCCAGATAGATGAATGATACTCAAGAATCAGTTGAAAAAGCGCTTTGTATGCCACTTCCTTCATGGACAAGTTACATTTCCATAAGATTCCTCCCATGAATGTCGGTATTACATCTGATTTTCCTACTATTTGCCAAATGTGATCAGTCCTCTCAAGACTGCTCTGGATGGCCACCCCCACATACCTACCTCCAGATACCCCACAGTAGATGGTGTTTCCAGCAATTTTTCATCAGCAGTGTAGTTGTGCAATAATGGATTTCTTTTCCTATGTATGCTCTTGTGTGTGACCTCCTGTTTAGGGTTGAGTCTGCATGGGGTCCTGCTTGTAGGATTGTAGTGTTCAGGAGATTGCTTGTTCTGTGCACTATGATGTTCTGGGGTTGCCTGTTCCATATGGTGAGATGTGGCAATATCTAGAGGGCCTGTTGTTTCTCAAGGAGTGATGGGAAACCATTTCAGGTATGTATGACCTCAAGAATTTGCTGTCCTGTGGTGTGTTGTGCTGACTGTTGTGATTTTTGCTACCTTCATGTTGGTTGCAGGAATTCTTCCCATGTTTTGCATTCTTTGAGGTTGCATGTTGTTGCTTTGTTTTCACTGATGGTTTTCGAGCTTTTAATGTCTGGGACAACCTTTCCAAGAGTTGGCGTGAGACCTCCATATATGATATATAGCAGCCTTTCAGTGCAGTTAGCCTGACATGTTTTATGCATTTGGCTAGCATGTTGCAGTAATTTGCCATGTGTGTAAGTCCCTAGCACTGCTGGCACTGTGGCTGCCGTACTTTAGATTTGTAGTACTCTGCAGTGATCTTAGTGTGCAGGATGTGCTGCAGTTCACAGATAGTTTCACTAGCTGTTGGTGTGAGAAGGCTTATTTTGTAAATGGTTTCCTGCTTCAATTTATGAGTCTTCCTATTTCTTTTTGTAAACTGGTAAACATTACTGGGTTTGAAACCAGCTGATATTGACTCATCTTTAAGTTCATCTCCTGGGACTGTGTGGGGGAGACCTTTTGTCGCAATATGAAGGATTTTTTGTTCTCTAGTTTAATGGTGAAAGTCTGTGTGTCCTGTTCCTTATGAGAGGTTGCTGACACATGATAATCTTCAAGAGTCTCAAAATGGTATTTTATTCAGTCACTTCTGAATACTTGTCATAAGGGGGCCTGATATTTTTGCTATGACAGCATTGTTAAGCTTCGTGGACTCATTCACTTTGTAAACTACAATTTGGGAAATATTGCTGGGCCTTGCAGCCCATTGGCTGCCACTGGCCTGCGGTGATGTGCTGTTGGTGGGTTGAGATTGGACTTTGATGGTGGTGGTTGTCAAGTAGTTGGTGGGATTTGTGTCTCTTGCTGAGGTGGTTGGTGTCTGAGTCTGCTGGTCATCTGTGATGTCAGGTGGTAATTTTGGTTCTGGTACAGTGTTCCATTCAGCATCAGAATTCGAGTCACTGTTATCACTGAGGGTGTTGAACCTGTTGTGGCTCACCAAAGTGATGCTTGCAGGTATTATTCTCTGTGGAGTTTGCAACCATGAGGGGTTTTCTCCCTTGTACCTTTTTGAACCCAGCCCATGAGTTGTTTGGCACATGGGGGTGGCGATATAGCTGATCCTACCTGCCGTAGCTGAGCGTAGTGGTTTTTCGTATGGTTTCAGCTCCACTGTGGTGCAGGTGTCATGGCCAGTTGTTGTTTTAATGTCTTTTTCTTTTTTTCATCTTGTACCACATCGTGGTTTGCTAAAGATTCTGGGACTTTGCGGAATTTTTTTACCGGTGCTGGTGCCACAAGCATATCAGCTGGTATGAGCAAAAGGGGCAAATAACATGTATGCATTCTGAGTTCTCTGTTGATGTTCTAGGACAAACCTTTCTCCTACCGGTAGTGATGTTGTTGTTTTTCCAGGCATGGTGTCAGGTGTGTGTTAATTTTGTATGCTTGTGTTGGATTTTGAGTCTGTCCACCTTGACTCCAATATTTACTTCCACCTCTCCCCCCCTCCCAGGTTTTTTGCAGGTTTTCTTCATTTGCTTACAGTGAGCAGGCAGTTTTAAAGTCTTTTGACAATTTTTGCATATTTCTGAGCTAATCCATAGTAGTTTTGTGCCTGACTTGGCAAAGCATGGGTTTGTCCTGCCTTAGCAGGGGCACCTTGAAGCATGACGTAACACTAAACTTCCCTACAATTCTGCCTTTTCTGGAATACCTACCTCAACACCTAAACATATGACAACATTGCTTTCTTCTCAGCAGGTGGCATTGGTGGTGGCAATGGTAGCAGCTACAGTTGATTGCTGGCAGGAGTCATAGTGGCCTGCTCATACTACAGCCACTTCGATACTATGTTTGCATTGATATTCTCTAGATACCTCTCACTAAGGTTTGTCTTTAGCAGGTTTGGAGGGGGGGGGGGGAGGTGTAGTCTTGCTCCCTCTCCTCTACTCCTGCCCAGACACTCATAAACAGACCACTACTGCATTACTGCTATGTGAATTCAAAAGGCAGTCATCCTAACTACTACTACGTTCATTAGACTTGTTTCAACATTTCTCCACTGCACATAGTTTTTCCAGATGAGAAACCGCTATCGATTTTTCACCATACCACCAACAACTGTTGAACATTCTGCTTCTCAAGGGACAGATGACCATGAAGTTTGGTCCTGTAAAACAATCATCAGCAACAGTAGTAGCATTGTCACCTCTGTCTGTCTTTGAATTTCTGATTGTCAATCACACTTATATTGAGTTGAAGAGCTATCTATCCTGAAACACAGATGCTTGGTCTGTTACATTCTTTAGTCTTACCTACTTACCAGAGATATAACAGTACAATCTTGGTTTTATTCCTTGTGTTTCTTTCATAATGTCATACTGTAGGTCTTTAATAACCTTTCTTCTCTATGAGAATTCTAGATCTTAAAGAGATTAGAGAATGTGCCTTTATTTTTCTGTCAAAGTTGTTTCTAGTTTTTTCCTATTTCAGCAGTTCTTCCTTATTATCTGACATTGTACTTCACACATGCACAATGACATCTTGTTACTTGTATTAGTTAGCATAGCTTGACTGTAAGGACATGCTAAAACAAATAAAGAACGCGTAAAAATGTTAAAATAAAATTTCTAAATTACCATATCAGTTACAGTGATCAGGAGCATCAATCTTATTCCTAGCACTGCATTTATACCATATCTTATCATGTAACAAAATATATACCTTCATACAATACTCATATGGAATATGCATTTAAAAGGAATAAATTGAGAAATATTCCACTGATAATGTGTTGATTACATGATTGATAGTACTGAGAGAATTACACAAGATTAATTAAGATACCATAGAGTGAGATGAATAAAAATCCTTGTAATTTATTGAAGCATGCAGAAAATATAATATCCTTTTATTTGGAGTGAACATGCTATTTTACATCAATGAGGTAGGCAGGAACACGTTTGTATGTGGCAATTTAAAACTTCTAATCTGGATCCCTTGCTTTTGCAGGCAGTATACTATTGGTTACACCATCTGAGCATGCCTCATGACATTTCTTAGAAGCATTTGTTAAAAACTGCTACAGTTAACTGATTACTGATTTAATAACCACTCTTTTAAAGTAACGAGTTTGCTTTTAAATTAGTAAATTCTTTGTGTCACCACATCCCACTTCTGTTTTAGTTGCTGTGAAAATGCTGAAGGAAATACTTGTGATGTTTTGCATCCCATTCATTGTTACTGGGTAAGTACAAAGGTGAATTAAATGTGACCTTTAGATACAGATTTTGTTTTGTTTTACTTCTGTCAGCTATCTTTTAAGTTAACGACCATTTACTTATGTGGAAGTAGAGCTTCTTTTACTACTTGAAAGTGTGTATTGAACTGGGTGTGGAATTCATGGCTTGGGTAAGAGGTAGTGCCAACATTACTGAAATTCATACCAGACTTTATTGACAGAGGTTCACCATATCACATCCCCTCAATGTGGTTGCCCAATATCTCTGTCACCATCCCCCACACAGATGGAAGGTGTTGTATACACTATCAGCATGTCCATTTCTGTCAATGTCTCAGAAGGACTGCTCTACAGCCCAGACGATGTCTTCATTTCTGTTGTAGTACTTGCCATAAAGATATTCCTTCATTTTGGTGAACAGGTCATAATCGCATGTGCTTATATAGGGTGAATATAGTGGATGTTCCAGTATCTCCCACTGCCACATACACTGGAGGTCTTGCATTGGATTCACTGTACAACATCATGCAGTTCATTGTCATGAAGGATGATTGGATACAGTGCCAGAAAGTGCTGCCCCTTTCTTCTCAGTGCAGGATAAAGGTGATGTCACAAGAAGCTGCAGTAGCATGCTGCAGTAGAAGGTGATGCAAGATTAAGCTGGGCATATTATTAGCCACAATAAACATCACATTGGTACCAGCTGGTTCTTGGTGCATGTTCTGTGGGTAAGTAGAAGCAGAAGATTCTATTCATTGGATGGCCACTTTAATTGTGGTTCTTATGACTGAGCCCAGGTTTCATCCATATGACAAGGAAGTCTTTCTTCATCTTCACTGTGGTGATGATTGAGCATTTCCTCTGCATGTGCTCTGACCATGTTATTTATGTTTCCTAAAAATTCTGTTAGACCACTTGAACTGGTGTCCTGCACTTTTAGACAGCACCTGCTGAAACTGACTCAAACGTAGCTGTCACCATTCACTGCACTACTTAAATTGACCTTAAGCTATCAGCTACAGACAGCATGTATACCATTTGATGTACATCCTTCATGTTACAGCAGTGTTACCACTACTTTTTATCCAACTCTCATACAGTATGTGACAAAAATGGAAGATTTTATCATCATAGAATATTTATGTACCTAAATACTGGTCATTTAAAGGTTTGTAATGACTTATTTCTGTTTAAAAGATTCCTTTCCACCATGGAAAAAGTTTTTTCAGGAGAAACAACTTTGATTTACTTGAAAAAGGGTTTGAAGGTAACTTTTTTTAAAGTATTAAATTTGAAAAACCTCTACTACTTTCAGACTCAAATGAGTGCTGACAACAAGTTTTATCAGTGAATCATTAACTTGTGAGAACTAAGATAGGAAGGTCTGTATCAGTATTCATTCAAAAGATGACAGAAAGGAGGGAAGAATAAGAAATAAAGGCAAATAAAGAAGAGGAAAAGAGAATGATGAGGCAACAACTAAAAAATACACCTAATAATTATAAATAAAGTAAAATAAAATGAGAAGAGGACCTAAGGAGAAGAGGAGAATGAAGAAAATACACAAGTGTTGAGATACAAGGTCTCATCCAAAAGCTTAGGGAAACTGATACTGAATGGAAGGTTCCAAATTGTCTATGTGTCACATTAGAAAGGAGTTTTTGTGGAAACTTTAAAGCACATGCTAACATGCTCCACAATTACGTACCCCTGAAGTAGAGCAGTGTAGAACCTCATTCCAAAACAAGAGTTATACCTTCTGAACATGGAACAGAGCATGCACTCCTGAACTGCTTTGGGGTCATGCTCGCACACTGACTAAAAGGAGTCTCCCACCTTTTGGCCCTACAAGTTCACGTCCCATTCTATCGTTTGACCTCTCACTTTCCAAATTCTACAGAAGTGCGGGCCATTTGGGGAAGGATGCCTTACGTGGTGCACCAATTATCCATAGTGCAATTAGATTAAATCTCCTGCATCTCTTCTCGTCATGGGTTTGCATCTCCACCTGCAATTCAACTATTTGGGTGAGGATACCTTTTGGGTTATGTCATCTTCTTCTGTTGTCTCCTGTCCTCTTGTGCCCCAATGACAATATTGGATTTCTTGGCACCCAACATCCAGCTCGGTAGCCAGTCTGATGTAGTGGGGCCAATATGAACCCACTTGGTGGTAGCCCCCTGACAACACAGGGATCACACTGCTGATGCCTGAGCTGTGAACTTTCCATGTATGCCAATTAGTAGATGCCCATCTTCTTAGGGCATCGTGACTCCCAGCGACGGCCATCATACCAGGTGGCCTTTGCTGTGGCTGGATAGCACCCGTGGGGAGAGCCCCTGATCAGAGTGGGTGGCATCAGGGCGGATGATCTACATTGAAGTGGACCAAGTTATCTTTTGCTGGGGACTGAATGGCCCCAGCAGTCTCTAAAAAAGGAAAAGTTGACATTAATGCTGAGAGGTACAACCCCAAATCGTTTCCCTCCCTAACCACATCATTGGACGAACGTAGATCCATGGACAAGAGAGAGCATTATTCACCAAGGTATTTAGTCTGCAACAGAACGGACTGGGCTCCTTTTAGCTATGAAGCCTCAATTTTTTGTTGAATATCTCGAGGATAAATTTGAGGAAGTGGCTGCGCTGTCAAAAATGAGAAGTGGGGCAGTCCTTATACAACCAGCACCCCCACCCAGTCCTTTGCATTACTCGCCTGTGTCCACCTGGGTGATATTCCCATTTCCATCACTCCCCATAAAAGTCTCAATATGGACCAGGGGAGTCATTCCAGTCAAATCAACACACATTAAATAAAAATTTTACCTCACCCTCTTAGATTTTGCTGAAAGTTGGTATACTTATTGTGGGTGCTGAAACTAAGAAAAATACCAGATTTCAATTTTTTGCCTCAAACCATTCCTGAAATATGGTAATGTAAACTTTTCAAAAACTGGCCAAAAATATGTGAACGGACCTTTTTTAAATTTCCCTAGGAGCTGCCCTAATTGAGCTAGAGAACTGGGAAAGGTGTCATTTTGCAGCATTTTTCATGCTCTTTCCAGTGATATACAAAAAAACATAGCTTCTAATTAATAACATTTTTCAAAATGGTAATTAATATTTTGATTTAATTTTTTTTACAAAAAGTACATAATTGAAAATTTTCAAAATATTTCCGTAACTACTTCATACTGTTGTAAATCACATGGCAAAATACAAATGTGGGATGATGATGGGTTCATTGTTAAAAAAAAATTATTCCAGACTCATGTTTTTCACTAACGGCCCTAGTTTGACCAAACTGACCTTTAAGGTAGTACGTCAGTAGAGGACCGTATACATAGGGCTTGATGTCTGTACAATAATTTCTGAGACTGGAGCCATTGTTGAGATGATGTAGCCTGCATTGTTACCTTCTAAGGCTTTGTGTGCCTACAGCATTATTGTACACTGTGGTTTTAGTGCAAATCAGTTGTTACCTCTGTGTTGACCAGTCTGTATCTATTATATTTAATAGTTTATTATCAAGTAAATCTATACATTGAAGGACAGTTTATAAGTGGTTTTTGTATAAATATGGAACCAAGTAAAAAGTGCAGTGGTGTAAGAGTGCAGTGTTGTAATCCATTGAAGAAGTCAAATCATTTTATTAAAGACAGAAAAAAACTGAGAAATGTCACAACATGGATGCCCAAATTATTTCCTCAAATACCAAGTGGTGCCAAAATTTGTGATAAATATAGGAAAGATGTAACCAAATTGAAAAATATACCAGAGCCCATCAGTGATGAAAGTGTTGAAGAAGAATCTTCTGGATCAGAGATAATCATCCGAGACCAAGACCCTGACTTCACTCCAACTTCAGTAGCTGTTAAAACATTTAACACAACGCTTCACGAACTAGGTGAGTTCCCAATTGACAAGAGAAAACTAACATCTAGGCATTATGCCAAATCAAAAGTGAAGAAAATCTCATCAATGACACGTAAACTTTTTGTTGCTCCTGAAACTTCATCAGATACTGATATTGATGAATCCGTTCTTGAAAATCTTAAAAGAAACTTTAAAAATTCTATAAGTAGAGCAAAAAAATTAATGATTCTTACAAGTTTACCTGAAAAGTGGAGTGTCAGGAAAATAATGAGGGAATTTAATGCTCCTAATTACATTGTTCGGCAGTCCAAAAAAATTTTGAAAGAGAGAGGATTCATGGAAGGTCCAAACCCAAAACCAGGGAAGTGTTTACCAACAAACTGTCAAAACTGTACATTCATTTTATGAAAATGATGAAGTTAGCAGGGCAATGCCAGGTATTAAAGATTGTGTGATAATTACAGAAACAAGTGGAAATATCAAAAAGATTTATTTTGTGTAACCTTAAAGAAGCTTACAAACATTTTAAAGCCACACTGTCTGCGTGTGCACAACTACCCAAAACATAAAATTAATGATAGAAAATGCCAAACTAAATACAGTAACAAACAGCAGCTTAAACAATTATAAGCAGTGCATTACAAAAATGCTTTGCAACCTATCATCAGTTGATTGCAACATGGGAAACTGTGAATACTGCCCAGGAGAAACTGTCATACGTAAAATTTTAAAAGACTCTTTTCATGAAAACTTAATTGAACAAGTTCAGTTCCGACAGTGGATGTCAGTTGACCGATGTAATCTGGAAATTGTTCAGAAAACTTCTGAAGAATTCGTAGATTTATTTTGTAGTAAGATGTCGACTTTGATTTGGCATGACTTCATTGCCAAGCAACAACAAACATGCCTTAACTGCACAAGTGAAAACCTTATGGAATCTGAATTTGTTGTCGTATGTGATTTTTCAGAAAATTATAGTATAGTTCTACAGGATGAAACTCAGAGTTTCCACTGGACAAGACAACAGATTACCATTCATCCTTTTGTTATATATTACAAACAGGAAGACAAATTTGAGTATATGAGCTTTGTCGTTGTTTCTGATTGCCTGGAGCACAATACAACTGCGGTTTACACCTTTCAAAAGAAGCTAATTTCATATCTAACAAATAAATTTCAAAAGATTCCAAAAAAAGATATACTATTATTCTGACAGTTCTGCCGCTCAGTATAAAAATAAGAAAAACTTTCTGAAACTTTGCCTTCATGAGGAAGACTTCAACATAAAAGCTGAGTGGCACTGTTCAGCCACAGCACATGGGAATGGGAAAGGGCCTTGTGATGGAGTAGGGGGTTCAGTAAAGAGACTGGCAGCTCGTGCAAGTTTGCAAAGGCCATGCCAAAATCGGATCCAAACCGCACGGGATCTATTTGAGCGGGCAGTAGATAATATCACAAATGTTGATTTTGCATATTCCACTCAAGGAGACTACGTTGCTTCAGAAATATTCTTAAAAAGGCACCTTGAAGAGGCATTGACAATCAAAGGAACACAGCAATTTCACACTTTCATTCCCAACACTACATCAAAATTAATAGTCTTCTCAGGTGATATGCAGAGTTGGGAGAGGGAAGTAACTACATCACCAGACAAACTGAAGTTGCAAGATGTTTCAGGCTATGTCACCCCTGTATATGGCAGAAACTGGTGGATTGGGTACATTTTAGAAAAAAACGAAGAACTTGATGAAGTGAAAATAACTTTTCTTCATCCATGTGGACCAGCTAAGTCATTCTCTTATCCTGCATATGAAGATGTCCTGTGGGTGTCAGTTGTGGATGTTCTCACAAAAGTGAATCCATTTACTCCAACACGGAGAACATACATTCTTAATGAAAGTGATGTAAACCAAACCCAGTCAGCTTTATTAAAATGTAATATGTGAAGTTCCAAGACAATTTATTGGGAAACTACTTTCAACTCAAAACTTAATTTTTGTCTCAGGTTAGTGTTAATGTATATTTTATAGAAAGTTGTTTCAAAATTATTGTTAGTACCTATTGTGTTAAATTTAGCTATGTACAGATACCTGTTACTCAAAAACAAGCATTACGTATTTAATTTGTTTAATAGTTCCATTTCAAACATCATGAACCAGAACTATTATGTAAATACTTATACTTATTCATACTTTATTTCAGTTTGTAGTTAAATGCTCAATTTCTTGTGTTTGTTATATCGGTTAATATACTGTTAGTGAAGTTGTATGAAATTAAAATAAGCAATCAACTTAATTATAAAATGTGCTGATTAGTTTTGGTTTAATAAGGTGATGTTTTGATATTTCTAATACTTTTTTTACTTACCTTTCAGTATATTTTAAAGAAATTCCTGTTTGTTAAAGGCCAATTTTGTCAAACTAGGGCCGTTAGTGAAACACAAGAGTCCGGAATATTTTTTTTTAACAATGAACCGATCATCATACCAGATTTATATTTGGCCATGTGATTTACAATAGTATGAAGTAGTTAATGGAAATCTTTTGTAAATTTTCAATTATGTACTTTTTGTAAAAAAATTAAAATTAAATCAAAATATTAATTAGTATTTTGAAAAAGGTTATTAATTAGAAGCTATGTTTTGTTGTATATCCCTGGAAAGAGCATGCAAAATGCTGCAAAATGACACCTTTCCCAGTTCTCTAGCTCAATTAGGGCAGCTTCTAGGACAATTTAAAAAAAAAGTCCGTTCACACATTTTTGGCTGGTTTTTGAAAAGTTTACATAGCCATATTTCAGGAATGGTTTGAGATAAAAAATTGAAATTTGGTATTTTTCTTAGTCTCAGTGCCCACTACAAGTATACCAACTTTCAGCAAAATCTAAGAGGGTGAGGTAAAATAGGTGTGTTGATTTGACATGGAATGACTCAGGGGATTATTTTCCATTGCGACCTCCTCTTGCAGTCTGATGATGAGCTCTGCGCCAATTTAGAACAGTGGGGTGTTCATTTCATCCGGTGCGTCTACAGGGGACCCAAAGACAATAGGGTTGCTATCGGTGCCTTCATCATGGCCTTTGAGGGTGATAACACTGCCTGAAAAGGTCAAGGTGATGGTCTACCGTTGTGACATCAAACATTACATCCCTCCCACTACGCAGTGCTTTAAGTGCTTGAAATTCAGGCACATGTCTTCCTGCTGAAATTCCAGTGCCACATGCAGATACCGTGGACATACACTGCATCCAAATACTTATGTGTGCCTCCTACCACTTGTGTCAACTGTGGAGAGCACCACTCCTCCCGCTCGCCAGACTGCACAGTACTCCTAAAGGAGTGGAAAATTATGGAGTACAAGACCCTGGACTGGCTGACTTACCAAGAGGCTAAATGTAAATTTGAACGATTGTATCCCATTTGGTTGACATCTGTATATGCTGCAGCAATGTTGAGATCACCCTCTCATGTGCCAGAAGTTCCACACTCCCTGCCGCATACAGTGGGTCCTCTGGGCCACCTGAATACATCCACCCATTGGTGGTAGGGGGCACATCTTCTTCTGTTGCTCCCAAAGCACCTACTTTGGGAGCAATACCTCCCCAAACGCCCAGGACATTGGTCCCCTCCCCCAGCTGGAGAAGCACCAGCCTCCTCCGGCTCCTCTGATGTGGAAGGGGCCACTTGGAACCTTCCCTTCCAAGGTCTCTACTAACGCCCACAGTGTACACTTGCCAATGGCTGAAGGAGGCACAAGCTGCTGGCCGAAGGGCTTCACGATCTTTCTCCATTCCTGAAGCTACTACAGAGGTGCCGCCCCAGCAAACCCCTGCAGAGAAGCGAGAGAACAAGCAAATGAAGAAGAAGTCTATTAAGAAACAGGACCCTCCAGTGGCCCCAACACCACCACTCCCTACCAGTTCTGTGCCTGAGGACAAAGTGGAGATTTTTGCATCCCCTGAGGACCTGGCTTTCACCGACACCTCATCTGCAGTGGCGATGGATACAAATACTCAACCAGTGACGGCAGATGACGCTACAACATAACCTGCCTCTTTGGTCATTACATGTCTTCCCAGATTCCAGAAAGTGTCATCTTCCAGTGGAACTGTGGCAGTTTTTTCTCCCATCTGGCTGAGTTACATCAACTTTTAAGTGCTACACTTGCTTTTTGCATTGTCCTTCAGAAAACCTCGTTTCCTGCAATGCGGACCCCCACACTTCATGGCTGTTGGGGGTTCAACAAAAACTGTCCTGCCTGTGACAGACTGTCCGGCTGATTTTGCATCTTTGTCTTTACCTCTGTCTGTAGTAAACCTGTGTCCCTTCAAACAACTTTAGAAGCTGTGACTGTCAGGGTGAGGACAACGCAGGAAATTACCATATGTAACATCTACCACCTCCAGATGGTGACCCACAGCCCCATGCATTGGCTGCACTTATTTCACAACTCCTCCCCACCTTTTCTCCTTCTGGGTGATTTTATTGCCCATAACCCTTTAAGGGGAGGAACTAAGGTTACTGGCTATGGCAAAGATGTTGAGGACCTGCTAACTCAACTTGACCTTCGCCTCCTACTACAGGTGCCCCCACACATTTCAATGTGGCACATGGCACATATTTGGCCATTGATCTCTCTGGCCTTCTCCCATCTATCCACTGGAGAGCACATGACGACTTGTGTGGTAGTGACCACTTTCCACTCTTCCTGTACCTACTACAGTGTCCCTCATCTCGCTGCTTGCCCACGTGAGCTCTTCCCAAGGCTGACTGGGACACTTTCACATCCGCTACCGCCGTTGAATCTCCATTACATGACACCATTGATGAGGTGATTCACATTATTACTAATACCATTATTAACGCAGCTGAATCAGCAATCCCTTGTTCCTCCAGTTGGCCCCAGCATATGTCAGTGCCTTGGTGGTCGCGAGAAATCGCTGCGGCCATTAGAGACAGTAGGCAGGCTCTCCAACATCACAAGCACCACCTATCCCTGGAGAATCTCATTGGCCTCAAATGGCTCTGTGACCAGGTTTGCCTACTCATCAAACGAAGGAAACAGGAGTCTTGGAAATGCTATGTCTCAACCATTGGAACACAGACCTCCCCTTCCCAGGTTTGGACAAAGCTCTGCTAACTTTACAGCTATCAGACCCCTGTAGGTGTCCCTGGAATTTCCACAGATGGAGCTGTATCTGCCAATCCAGATGTAATTGCAGAGTGACTTTTGCTCCATGCCACCCTTAGCCATATAATGTCCCTTCAGTGCATGGGAATTTCTCAGTGCTCTTGCTGACTGTTCTGACACATCCCCTGGCCCAGACCACATCCGTTCGGAAATGCAGAAGCATTTGTCAGTGGATTCCCAGCACCACCTCCTTGCCCTCTTCAACTGCATCTGGGAAGATGACGAATTCCTGTCGCAATGGCAGGAAAGTATCATCACCCCAGTGCTAAAACTTGGTAAGAACCCACTAGATGTTGATAGTTATCATTGTAACAGCCTAATAAACGTTCTGTGCAAGCTACTTGAACATATGGTTAGCTGGCGGTTGTGTTGGCTTCTTGAGTCTTGGGGCCTTCTGGCTCCATTCCAAGGCAGTTTTCGCCAAGGGCACTCCACCATCAACAACTTGGTGCACCTGGAATCTGCCATTTTATCGGCCTTTTCCTGGCGACAACACCTTATTGCCGTCTTTTTCGACCTGATGAAGTCATATGATACCACTTGGTGACACCACATCCGCGCTACTCTGCATGAATGGGGTCTCTGAGGCCCACTCCCAATCTTTATACAGAACTTTTTGTCGCTCTGCACTTTCAGAGTTCGCATTGGTGCATCCCACAGTATACCCCATATATAAGAGAATGGAGTCCAGCAGGGCTCTGTCCTGAGTGTCCCACTCTTTTTAATTGCTGTCAATGGTCTTGCATTAGCAGCAGGATCGTCAGTCTCTTATCTCCTACATGCTGATGATTTTTGTATTTTCTTCTGTTCCTCTTCTATTGTTTTGACTGAATGCTGGCTGCAGGGAGCTATACAGAAGGCGCAGTTGTGGGCCCTCACTTAATGGCTTTCAGTTTTCGGCTGCCAAAACTTGCGTCATGCGCTTATGTCATTGTTGTACTGTCCATCCCTATGCAGAATTTTACCTCCATGACCCTACTACATGTAGTGGGGACTTACCGCTTTTTGAGACCGGTATTCGACTCCCACTTAACTTGGCTTCCTCATCTCTGTCAGCTTAAGGGCAAGTGCTGGAGGCACCTTAATATTATTCGATGCTTCAGCCGCACTGACTGGGATGCTGATTGTCGTACACTGCTGCAGCTGTACAAAGCCTTCATACAATCCCATATTGACTACATAAGCACGGTGTATGGTTCAGCATTGCCCTGCGCACTACGTCTGGACCCTATCCACCACTGTGGAGTTTGTCTTGCAATGGGAGCCTTCCAAATGAGCCCCGTGAACAGCCTTCTTATAGAAGCTTGTGCCCAATTTTAGCTGCTCTGCGGCAGACTTTTAACCTCCCTAGCACCCTGACTACAGTGTTGGGCAACAATGCCTCAACAGCAGATTTAGTTTTATATTTTATTCATGAGTGGGGGTTTTTATCGTATCATCTAAGGGTGGGTGTCTGGCCTCCTCTCCAAGGCCTCCACCCTCCCTTCGATTTCACTCTGTCATCATTTCTGTGCATTTCATTTGCCTTTTTGTTTGTCTTTTCCCCTATATGTGTGTTCATCTCACCTAGTCTTTTTCCTGGACATTTTCGTGTGTCGCAGAGTAACTGGCTCATGCTCTTTTATTCTTGTGATCAGCCAGCCCAGACCATCTGCTCTATGGTTATAATACCTTCCTCTGCTTTTCCTTGTGGTGTATGTCCCCCCCTTTATTTGTTCCTCTCTTTCGTTTTCTCTTTTGACGTGGTTCCCTGTTCCTTTTACCCCCTTTTACCTCCACCAATTAAATTTGAGTGTTGTTTTACCTTGAGCCTTGTTTACATGAGGAAAAAGGGATTTGATGACCCTGTAGTTTGGTCCCTTTATATCACAAACCAACCAACCAACCTCTCACACCAAGCTTTCAATATGTTTTCCTTCCCTCATGGACACTGCTCAATTGGAAGTGGTTGATAACTTACTTAAAAGTAATCATTTCTAACTTACAATATTGATAAAAAATAAAGCAGTGTTGGAAAGAAACCATTGACATGGATGTTTGTCAAGTATAACTGGTGTCTGTGCATCGAAGAAAAATTCTTTTGAAACCAGGGAAGGATTACACTTACCGCAGCATTTATAGTGTTAACCTCTCTAACTGTATAGTGAACCATTCTCTTAAGTGGATTCTGAAGTACCAACAACTGTTTAGTTGCGCTGTGAGTTTGAGAGATTCCATTGCATCACTGATAACCTATTTCTTCTGAATGTGTCTACAACATAGGTTATTCTATCCAACTGTCACATCATGGATGTTTTCTTCATATCTAAAGGAGGCCTATGGCATCACTTGGAAGATCATAATAAGCTTGGGCAACTCCACCATGGGGCTCCCCGAGACACATTTTAGTCTTTACATAGTCTTTCCTATCTGGGTGGATCTTCAATTATTGAGTCAAGGAAGCCCTGTCTGTTATACATGAACAGGAGAATTGTTTCAATTAGAAGGTCATCGTGGACATGGCCACATTTTCTGTCACTATTAACAACATAATACCCAAGATTCAGAGGCTAGTACAGGCTCCCCTTCCCATACTCATTTTTTAAAACAAATATTTTATCATTTATTATTATTACTGTTTGATCCTCTTCTAAGCTTCCTATGGCAGCACAATGTACACAGCTGGCAATCAAGAAGTTGTAGGGGAAGATGCTGGATACCAGTTTCATGTTTTTACCAGAGGAAAGCAGTGGTGTTCATTTATGCTATTCAAGATAGTCCATGTGTAACAATGTTATGAAGATGAATGAATTAGCAATCAGATCGTAAGATGGCCTAATTTAGCATAACTGGCTGTTATTGGCCTTTCCATGTTATACCATTTCACTACTGCACTCAGATATGTCTCATTATTTAACAAAGAAAGTAATCAATTATTGATAAAATAATCTAAATGGGCAGATACAAAAATCTACTCATCAAGCAGTGGGAAGGGTATACACACACACACACACACACACACACACACACAAGGATTTAACTTTCACAAGCTTTTGAAGCTAGTGACTCCTTCTGGCAGAAGGGTTGAAGGGGGGGATGGAAGGGGTGAAGGAGAAGGACTGGAGAGGTTTAGGGAAAGGAGTACAGTTTAGAAGTCACTCAGAACCCTGGGTCTGGGGAGACTTACTGGACAGGATGAGAAGGAAAGACTGATTGTTGAGACTGCACTGGATGAGATTTGAAAACCTGATAGCTTAAAGGTGGGAGACAGGGTAATATGCAAGACAGAGATCATGACTAAAACATTGTGAATGAGTTAATAAGAGTGATTCCCTTCTTCCCCCAGACAATAGTTTCTCAGAACTCTGCAGGTGGGAACTACAACAACAACATGTCCTTGGTTATCGCTACCCAACTGGTGTTAATTGACATTAATTTCTTCAGTCTCAGCATTTATTCACAATAACTACTCTTTTATACACTCTATTTCAGTTTTCTACATCTTTCATTTTCTGATTAGTCTGTTTTTCGCTGTCCCCCGTCCCACCTCTGTTACATACAAGGCACTTAGCTTCTCACTCTTATTAACTCGTGCATGATGTTTTAGTTGTAATCTCTGTCTTGCATATTCCCCTGTCTTCCACCTTTAAGCTGTCAAGTTTTTAGGTATCGACCAGTGCAGTCCCCAACAATCAGTCCTTCCTTCTCATCCCATCTAGTAAGTCTCCTCTGACTTGGGGTTGTGGGTGGCTTCTAAACTGTACCTCTTTCTCCAAACCTCTCCAGTCCTTTTCCTTCACCCCTCTACCTTCCCCTTCAACTCTGAGACAGAGTTGACATCTGAGATGGTCTGACATGTTTTGTTGAGAATAGATCTGGGGATGTTGCTGAACATAGGAATACCTCAACATCACCATCATGGTGTGGCATGAGAGGTAAAACATGAGAGGACATTAATTGTCTGTGCCATACCACTATGCTACCAGTCTCGTCAGTCACTACGACTCATGGCCTGGTATCAGATGGTTCAAATGGCTCTAAGCACTATGGGACTTAACTTCTGAGGTCATCAGTCACCTAGACTTAGAACTACTTAATCCTAACTAACCTAAGGACATCACACACATCCATGTCCGAGGCAGGATTCGAACGTGCGACCGTAGCAGCAGCACGGTTCCGGACTGAAGTGCCTAGCATCACTTGGCCACAGCGGCCGGGATGGACTGCTATCATACCCAGTGGCTCCGTGCACAATGCCATCAGGAGAAAAACTGTTTTTCTCTCCAAAACACTGAAAGAATTGGTTTTTCCCCAGGCAGCCTCGTATTTGGGATAATGGCCATCCAGGGTAGAGCAGAATTTTAATTCATTGCTGAACACATCGCGACACCATGTATCAGCTGTCCATGCTTCTCTGTCATAGCTCCACTCCAAATGCAGAAGTTTGTGTTGTAGTGTTAATGGAAACCTATGTATGAGATGGCAATAACTTAGTCCAGCTGCTAGGATGGTATAGGATGACAAAGAATGCAGGGATCACAGGATGAGTATACCTGCCCTCATGTTCTCATGCAGTCCAACATCAGGTTGGTGTTATACCTGAATACCCCACAATTCTGGATACTGCATGATTTTACCAGCCAGCCAAAATTTACCTACAATTAGGCCCCTTTCAAACTCTGTTGGGTGCTGATAATGCTGCCTCACGCAGTGACTACTCAACGTGTGTTGCTGCTCATTCCCCCTATATACCCTATCAGACATCATAACAGGCCTAAACAGGACCAGTACTAATGCACTCTGGTGGTTGTTCTAGCTCTTACAGAGAAGTTACATACTGACTGGTAGTGTGTACATGTATGGTTGACATTCAACCATTTCTTCTAGGCACTTTACACTCTTTTGTCAGTATGTAATTATACACGACTAATCACACCACACAGTAATATGTTTAGTTACAGAAAACTTTTAAATGCTAATATCCTCCCCAGGCATCTCAGAGAATTCTTAAGACCGAGCGAGGTGGCGCAGTGGTTAGCACACTGGACTCGCATTCGGGAGGACGACGGTTCAATCCCGTCTCCGGCCATCCTGATTTAGGTTTTCCGTGATTTCCCTAAATCGTTTCAGGCAAATGCCAGGATGGTTCCTTTGAAAGGGCACAGCCGATTTCTTTCCCAATCCTTCCCTAACCCGAGCTTGCGCTCCATCTCTAATGACCTCGTTGTCGACGGGACGTTAAACACTAACCACCACCACCACCAGAATTCTTAATGTCATAAAATGAATTACCTGACAGCCACCCGTACCACTTAATTAAAAAAAAAAAAAAAAATTATCCATTGACTGTACATGAATTAGTAGTTTATTGAACATTTTGAGTGGGTTTACTTTGCGGGAATTTCGTGTTCTTAGTAATCTGTGGCATGGTATGTCTGAATTACCCTTTGCTCTGGTGTTATGTTCATGCATTTCCCCTCTGGCAATAAATTCTGAAATATTATTTTTAATATAGATACAGACACATAAATGTATAAGTTTATAATTGTGAGTATTCTGAGTCTGGAAAAAAGAGGATGACAGTGCTCTGTATGACCTCTTTTAGATATTATGCGTAAGACATTTTTTTGTAATTTCAAGATCTTCTTGATGTGAGGGGAGTGCCTGCATATAATCTGACCATATGATACCTGTGACAGGAATAGCCCAAAGCATGTACCCAAAGGTATTCCAAGCTCACTACCTCCCTCAGTTTCAAGATAATTTTCAATTCAAGATATTTTTCACATATGTGATTGTCATGTTCCTCCCAATAGAGTTCTCAGACAACGTGAATACCTAAGAGTCTTAATGACTTATTGCCTACTTCATTTGATATTCCGATTAGAAATTGTTTGGTTTTATCAGGATTGCACAGGAGCTTATCGGCTGCAAACCAGTCCAGGGCCTTATCAGGTGTTTCTTTTGTTACGCTGTTCAGATCTGCAATGGTCTAATGTGTGGTAAGTTGCATTGTGAGACCATGCAATAATTTTGCATTCTAATGTCTAACACAGTTTGTTGCAAATAGCAGCTTATCTTATAACCTTTTTTTGTGGGTACACCTCCACATGTGCACCTTTTGTTGCCCATAGAACATCTGTGCAGTACTCAATTTCTCGCCATATCTTTGACAACATTTCTCTTGTCAGCACCTCTACTGCATATTGTATTTGTGTTGAGAGAATTTGCACATCAGGAACTGATGAACTGAACACTTTATCCTTAACATACCCCCTCCCCCCCCCCCAAAAAAAAAGTAAAGAGGGGTTATGTCTCATAAACATATCAGGCATGGTGTTAGACTATCTCTACTGGTCAATCTGCCTGGAAAGCTTTCATCCAAGAACTGCATCATCTTGTTGGAACACACCACATAGTTGAAGTTCCTGTAACTAAGGTCCAGTGATAACTCTCAATATGTTAAGGAAACTGTTGCTGTAATGGAAGGCTCAGTGAAAGAGAATGGCCCAATCATTATGTTGTGCATTAAGCCACACCAGATATTCACTGTCAGGTGGTTCCTCGTCTCCTGTACCATGATATATGGTTTCTCCGACCCTTAGATCTGAACATTATGCTTGTTTAATTTCCTGAAAATTTAAAAAGTCTTCATCAGAAAACTCTGTTAAGATACTCATTGTCTGTAGCAATTCATAACAATTCATTCCAGCATGCTCCTAGCAAATCAGCAAATTTAGGCCTATCATATTGCTGTAAAGCTTGCAGGAGTTCCACTTGGTATTCAGGGAAATGCAGCTGTTTATGTAAAATCTTCACCACAGTGCTCTTAGGTATGCCAGTTTCTCTGGAAACTCAATGCATCAGTTTCCATGTACAGTTTGAAATGCTGTATGCACTGTATCGGCAGTGTTGTCTTTCACTTCAGGACTGCCATTTCTGGTATTGTCACCAATACTGCCAAGTGTTTTTAGCCCTTTCAGAGCCACTGTCAGATTACATCTAACATTATGATTTTTGACATCACGATTTTCTGATATGGCTCCAATCTTTGACAATGTCTGAAATATTTCCATTATTGTGCTTTCCATCCACTCCATTGCTGGAACTCATTAGGTGCATGGCAGCACTCAGTACAAAGATCTGACATCTCAAAACATGTTGCATTCAGATGTTTCTAGTAAGATAATGGCTGGTAGGAAACAAGTAAGGGATGATGATTTTGCCAGCTGGTTCCTTGAAGACATTGCGAATGAAAGAGAATTTAGTGTTGAAAGTGATCAGGAAGAAACTTCTGCCGTGTGCTGTGAAACAGGGTCTTTTGAATCAGAATCTACTGACAGAGTGGAAAGTAATGAAGAGATACAACCTTGTAATCTACCCCTCCTTCCTGCTTGCAGCTACCATCCACATTAGTCTTTTATGAAGATCTGAGAGTAGCAAAGATTACAATAAACTTTCTAGTTTAATTATCTTTTCACATAGAGTTGGATCCAGTTCTTCTTGTCAAGGGGTCTGATTCTTGAACCTCAAATTCTCACATTTTAGGTCCTCATGGTTGAATTGATCTAAATAAATTTGAAGATTGTTGTTGCAGAATTTTTAGTGTTACTTTAATATGTTTTGTCACATTTTAGTATATCATACAGTCTTTTGATTTTTCACATTAACAAAGCCAAAATTACATTGTTCGCACAAAATACAAAAATACGTCCAACATGCTTACTACTCTCTCACTCAGCAGAAATAACAATATTCCAAAGGGTTTACAATTTATCTTGTCAAATGAATTTCTATTATTTCCTGTTACATTATTACTTTTGATTATTATTCATGAATGAATCCAGAAATAAACATAGTAATCAGTACAGTGTTGCATAATTAATTATAGAAATTTTAAGTGTGCTAATAGTTCGTAATTTCAAGTGTTTCAAAAAAAAAAAAAAATAAATAAATAAATAAATAAATAAAAAATTAAATAAATAAATAAATAAATAAAAATTACATTTAGAGCTAGTACTTAATTGAATATAAAATCAAAAATATCATACTTCCTTGTCAAGCTGGCTGCTGTGGCTGAGCGGTTCTAGGCACTTCAGTCTGGAACTGCGCTGTTGCTACGGTCACAGGTTCGAATCCTGCCTCGGGCATAGATGTGTGTGATGTCCGTAGGTTAGTTAGGTTTGAGTAGTTCTAAACCTAGAGGACTAATGACCTCAGATGTTAAGCCCCATAGTACTTGGAGCCATTTGAACCTTTTCATAAATTTTAGGTTGAAATATAACATAGTGTGTATAAAATAATATGAAAATTTTAAGAAAAGCAGCTGAGATAATACTGACCTTTTCAAAATTCAAAAAATAATGCTGGTATCAACAGCTGCTGTCGAGGAAAATTAATGTTAGAGGGTGTCCTGTTACAACCTGTAAAAAATACCTGGAAAAATATCATGTGGCAATGATGATCTCGTGAAGTTTCATTTTTCGGCCATGCAACGAGGTTTCACCAATCCTTAGGGAGTTCAACCAACATGTGAACTTGAATATTTCCAACTGTTCTTCACTGACAGTTTTATTAGTGGAGTCGTGAATTAGAAGAATTGAAGGCTTTCTTTGGTGTAATATTGGACATGGCCTTGAATTTTCACAGGAGACTGGCTAGAATGAACTCCATTTTTCAATGACGATTACTCTAGTCTCTCTCTCTCTCTTTTTCAAATATTTTGGAAGCCGCATTTAGTTTTTCAATGTGTGAGGGGGATCAGGGTGAAGAATGTTGGTGTGTATATTGACAGTATATGAAAAGAATTGTATGTACCAAACAGAAGTGCAGTTGTAGATGAGAGCATGGTAGGATTCAAAGGCGGAACTCAGTTGAAGTGGTATAATCCGAAGAAGCCTACAAAATGGAGTTTATGATCTATCTTTCTGTGTGAATCAGAAAATGGTTTTTCTCTGATCCCATGTTATGGAAAGATATCTACAGAAAGCTTAATTTGCCCTACTTTACCTTTTGCAACTCAAACAGCAGTTCATTTGGCACAGCAATTGCTAACTTGTGCAGTTGGTTCAGGCTATCACATCTTTACTGACAGGTTCTACATGAGCCCTCAGTTTGCTCAGGAATACACAAAATGAAATTTCTTCTAACAGGTACAGTTATGCCTTCTAGGAAGAATTTTTCATGAGATTTGAAGAAGACGAAACTTGCTGAATATAAGTTTTGTGCCTATCAAAGTGAGATTAAAATTATGTGACAATGTTGTTAAACCCAAGTGATCACTGGTTGTAGAAAGAAACAGTCTGTGCAGTTCCTGAAACCCACTGTTATTATGGAATACATGAAGTTTATGGGAGGAGTGACAGGGCTGAACAGTACTGTGGTTACTATGGTTTTGCAAGATCGTACAAGTGGTTAAATAATATCTCTTTGGCTGATTGAGGTGGCTGTAATGAACAGTTATATTCTTCTCTCAATAGAAAAAAAAAGGGGAGAACTGCAGACTCGTCTTTCATATAGAAGAAATCTAATCAGATAGATAGTTGGCCAGGTGAGAATTACACACATTTTATTAATTTAAAAAAAAAAAAAAACAACAACAAAGGAGAGCATGATTTGTAGAAAATGCAAGGATTAAGGAGGAAGAAGAGAAAGAATTTTCTACTGTGAATCATGTAAGAGGAAGCCTGGACTTCACCCTGGAGAACATGTTAAGAAGTACCACATAGAAGGAAATTATAAACAATCATAAACAAAAACACCGTATGTAGTTTCAAAAACTAATGTAAAAGAAAATATAGTTGTTAAGTGAACTCACATTGCATTTTTTTAAACAGCATTGTAATAACCCATGATTCCTTGCATCCTTATCTGCATAAAATAAATAAGACAGTGGAAACTCCAGGTTGAAATATTAACAATATTAGGAAAAGGATAGATTGCTACTTACCATAAAGATGATCTGTTGAGTTGCAGACAGGCACAATGAAAATACTGTTTGCCTTCTCCAGCAAAGAAAATACACACGTTCACATAAGCAAGCACACTTCATGCACAAATGACTGCTACCACCAGCAGCTCTGACCTGAATGCGACTGCCACTTGAATAGCAACCTCTTGTGTGAATGTATGTGTGTGTTTTCCTTATTGAAGAAGGCTTTGGCTGAAAGCTATAATGTGTAAGAGTCTTTTTTTATGCCTATCTGTAACTCAGTGGGTCACCTTTAAGGTGAATAACTATCTGTCCTGTTCTTAAGATGGTTAAAATGAATAAGAGCTGGGGAGAATACAGTGAGTAGAAAAACTGGATTGTAGAGGACTGAACTATTCATATCATCCTTTGGTACTCTTCACATCTGGTGGATCTTGACCATAGGCTCATCAGAAATGTCACTGATCTGTAATAGATTCGCATGTTTCATGTGAAACTTCAAGAGACATTATGCTTTTTCCTACATAAATGCCATTGTGACAGCAGCACTTCAGAATTACGTAATCTGTAAGAAGAGAGAGAGAGAGAGAGAGAGAGAGAGAGAGAGAGAGAGAGAGAGAGAAAACTGTTGAGAGCACATGTAGACAGGTAGCATAAAACCTTCATGATTTAAGCTACCGTTTGAAATGAATTGTGTAACTGTATCTTGGATAGCTCCTTACTAACACATTTTTTTAACCAAGGATGTCCACTCTGCGAGCGTAATGACTGCACAATATTCCTTCAGTACTGGTTTTCTAAACTTTCCCAACCAGTTTCTGTGCGAACTATATAATTTTTCTTCCAAAGAGTCCTTGTAAGTTCCCTGAGCATCCCTGTCAACATTTTTCTATTTGCTACACTAACCTGTTACAGTGGTAGAAGTGTGTCTTGAGTGTGTCTTGAATGTTTTTGATGTCTGTTGCTGTGCTTATTTGATAAGGATGCCAAACACTGGAACAGAACCATTGGTCTTTATCATGTCTTTTACGTAATTTGCTTTACACATGCACTGTAGTAAAAAATTTATTCACCTTTCTATTAATAATTTTACTAGTTCATCGCAGTTTCATATCACTTCTTAATATTATTCCTATATACTTGTACTATTATTTTGCTCCGGATGTTTGTTACTAATCTTTTAATCAGATGTCACAAAACTTTTTCTCTTTTCTTTATAGGCAGTACAGACCTCGTCTTTTGGTCTGCTTTAGATCCCTTTGTATATGTGTGTGTGTGTGGGGGGGGGGGGGGGGGGGGGAGTGGGAGTACTCTACATTTGATTCAGTCATCTTTGATAAGTTGTCTACATTCATGTGATTTATTATTATGTATTCATCAATTTTCTAATTATTATTGTTACTGGGAGTTGCATGCTGAGTTAACTGGTATGACAGTTCTAAAAGTTTGTTTTTTATCATAGTCAAAAATCACATTTTACTGAAGAATCATTTTCTCCTGACAGAGCCATCATCATTTATTTCTCTCTTCAAGCTCTGCAGGAAACTTACTACTTGAGCGTTGCCACCAGCATAATTGGTTGGAATAATTTTCCTTCCTTTGCCGTAATTCCTGCTGACCATGTTAAGTGACGTTTCTAAAGGTAGAGAAAAAAACTGCTGCAATTGTGTCTGCTAGTTACTGATTCCTGTGTGATGATTTAAGTGAAAAGTCTGTCAAGAAGTGCTGCCATGAGTACACTTCAGAGGTCTGCCTCTAGCATTTATACTTGTTCAAATTGTTTGGTGCACATAATCCAGTGAATCTCAGTGTAGTCACTTTGGATGCTGGGAGCAATTGCATTCGACTTCCTGCTTGCTTATTAAAGAGTCATAGGCTTGAATGGCCCAACCATCTACTTTGGGAAATGACGAAAATCCACTTGTCTGATTTTTACACTGTAAAAAAACATTTAAACTTCTATTACTATGCCACATCTTTTCATGACCTTATTTTTTTCTATGTGGGAAAAAAAGTAATAATTTTGTTGTACATCATTTTGTAGTTCCATAATGTTTCTCAGTCAATTTTGAAGAAAGTTGTCATTAAACGCTGATTGTTTCACATCTGTTAGTGTGAAATCTTACCTTGTTAACAAATTATTTACTTTTTCAAAATTTGTAACAGTTGTTATGAAATGATGCTATTTGTATAGCATGTGAACTTGATTTAAAACCTGGTATTGAGAAAGTGTAACAGCTTGCAGCTTATTGATCACTAAGTTTTACACCATACATTATTGTGACACTATCATGTAGGTGTGGTTGTGTATAGCACAACTAGATTGATGTGAGTATAGTTCCATCAGCTAGTGGTGATTCTCATATATCAGAAGCAACACTGGTCTGTAGGCACACAAAGATGCAGTGACGGTCACAACATGAGAGTGGTGAGCGCACCAGGCAGCGTGGTGTCAGCTCTCTCTACAGTTTAGTAAATGCTCTTTAAACAATTCCTTTAAGAAATATATATGTAGGGTGATTCTTATTAACATTTACAAACACCAAAGTGACATAGACACTGCTCACTGTTTCATGTAATTTACTGCAAGACACATGTCAGGAAATGCCCCAAAAGTGGATGAAAAATGTTCAGCATGTGGGGTCACCAGATGGCATACCACGGTGCACGTGCAGTGGTTGGGTTTGTTGATCCTACACTCACCTGTAGGAGGCAGTGCTACACATTACTGCACAGTGATGCAAATTTAAAATATTTTTTGTTAATGCGATCTTTTGTAAATGTAGAAGTTACAAAATTACTCTCCTCACTGTAAACAACCAAAAGCTGTTCTTATTTTGCATTTCTTTCCTTTTGTCCCTTTTTTTGTTTACATATGTTATTTAGTAAAGAAAACATATGTCATTTACTGGTAACAACAAAATTCAGAAGCTTATACACATTTATTTATGATGAAATACAGAAGTTTTTTGTTGTTCTGTTCTTTGAAGTGAACCAGTGCTAGCCATGAGACTGGTAAATAAAATAATAAAACTTACTTCACTGTAGATACATAATCCTCTAAACCAATGAAAAAAATACTGCCTCCCACATGCAAGATTCAAACTGTGAGCCCCACACATTAAAGCTGTGCATGTAAGCCCAGAGTCACACCAATGTGAATACTTGACTGGAGTGGTGCTAATCAGGTGTGAAGACTGATAGGTTCAACTGCTGTATGTGCGTTGACGTACATCATCTGGCACAATCACATGTTCAATAATTTGTCATCCAGTTCTGGGGTATTACCCAAAATTGTTGGGCACATGTGTCTTATATTATGTCTCAGAGTCATTTGGAGGCTTTTAAGCTCCAATAAGTGTGTGTGTGTGTGTGTGTGTGTGTGTGTGTGTGTGTGTGTGTGTAGCTTGAAAAACTCTCACTAGCATTCTTACAAAGAAATGTAAAATAAACAACCAAGAAAATTATCTAAATATTTAAAAAAATTACCTTAAAATTCAAATGACCATTACCATAAAATTTTAAATCCAATTATTTGCCAAAAATCCTGGACACTGCACTTCTCAGTGCATGAAAAACAATTTTTGTATTGTCATCTTAATATGCAAACTTACAATTATTCTGTTTATACACACAAAATAAATTGAGGGAACACACCAAATTCATCTTGTGGTGAGAGTTGTTGGACTTCATAAATGGCTATTGAACATGAAGCTAAAGCAGTTGCTGCAACCTCTCACTCCCTTGTTGACCAACCAACTCCTTGGCTACACTCATTGATGTACACTCAGCAATACCTTTCAAATCTGGTGTGGACCTCTGAACATAGTGGCAATGAACATTTCTTATAGACCACATCACAGAGATCTAAATAGTGTCAGAAATCAGATGCAGTTCTCAGATCATATGATTTCCAATTATTACCAAGGCAGAATGTAATCACTCATCACACATGCATACGAAACAAATTATGATTTGCATTTCCTCATCATAAACACAAATATTTATTAAAATTTTCCAGCTTGTGGAGGGATCACAGGAATCCTACACAGTGAATTGGATCTCTTTCCCCCATATCATTGTCCTTGCTGTTGAAGTACATGTCATACATTAGTGGGAGAATGAGTGGCTTAAAATGATAGACAATTAGCTGTGGTTGGAAAGTGGATGTTTTGACTGGGAACATGCTCTCTATTTTGGGTGGTGGCATAAAATATCAAATGCCTATTAATTTTTATTTCTTTGCCTAACCTTTGCACAAAGTGTTAAGAATGAAAACCCAGCTAATTCATAAAAGTGATGTTAAGCTTTGTGAGGTATTTAAACTTTTTTATAGTTCTTATCCACTTATCTTTTTTTAGCATTTTCATCAATTATATTCATAGTCTTTTCTGGCAGTTTCAGTTTATTATACCAAATATTAAATTATTTTGAATAGTAATGACTATACAAGCACCAGTCTGTAACCCAGACAGTAATATAAAACAATAGAAACTCTGGCTTGGAATACCAACAATATTAGCAAAAGAGTAGATTGCTACTCATCATAAAGATGATACACAGAGTTGTAGTGAAGCACAACAAACAGAGTCTTACACATTTAGCTTTCAGCCAAAACCTTGTTTCAGAAAAGAAATCACACACAGTTTCACTCAAGAAGGTACACGTTCTGCACACGTGACCACCATCCCTGACTTGACCATCTGAGCTGCTGGAGATGGTGGTCATGTGTGCATGAGGTGTGGCTGCTTGTGTGAATGTGTGTATGTTTTCTTTTCTGAAGAAGGCTTTGACCAAAAGCAAAATACGTAACAATTTCTTCTTTAAGCCTGTCTGCCACTCTGTGTATCATCTTTAAGCTAAGTAGCAACCTATCCTTTTTCTAATACTGTAAAGAGTAATAACAGTCAGCCAGGATTTTCACTGTTCAAACTGGAAGAGCTTATTGTCCCAAAAGTAGCAGAGTTTGGTGGAAGTTATTCTTTTTACTGAAAATGAAAGTAATGTATCAAAGAGAATTAAGAAATTTAGGAATGTCCACTTTCTTGGAAAATTTCATTGATGAAATCTTTTATGTGCCTGAAACTGATGTAGTAATGTTTAACCAAGTTTTCTGCGCAAGACAACACTTATATCCTGAGAAGATTTCATCACTGAATAAGAAATTGTTTTCATTCCCAAAATAATTATGATGTTCCTATGTACTCGTAGCAAGCGTTTTGTTTAGTTTTGAGGGCAGAACACACACAACTTCCACTGCAGAGAGTACAAAACATATTTCACTTTTTTCTTCTTTATATGTTTTATTGTTGCTGAAGGACTGAAGAAGGAGCTTGTGAATGTGCAGCCTTCCTGTCAAAGGATTCTGTGGAAGAAACACCACTTACAGTTCATTCGACAAGATTTAAAGCGAGCTGTGATGCTACAGGATCATTAACTTGCAAAAACCTTTGTTTATTTCTTGTAAGTAATATTATTTAATTTTTTGCTAACGGTTCTCAGTAATTTATTTAGAAAAGTAAGTAAACCCATTGCCAATGTCTTACTTCAAACATACAAAAACAATACAAAGACCCTGACTTAATGTTTCAAGTTTCAACAATTTGCATGTATTAGATTATTTCATTTATTTCCATTGCTGAACTCTTCACAATGTTTATTCATACTTTGGCATGGAGATGAAACTCATACATACCCACCCGTATGATGACCTTTTACAGATTCAAAGAGATTGTGAATCAATCTCCTGATTTTTCTCCTTTTAAGACCAAAGAATTTTCATTGATTTAACACATTTCAGATAGGAATAAATTCTCTTGTATATGGAAGCTGATGCAGGTGTCAAGCTTCAGTTGCTAACAAGGTAAATACGCAATATGAACAACTACTGATCGGCATTCTCAATTGTGAAGCAAGAATTGCTGATACTGATTTTCCTCCTGGTGTATAAGTTATATCAACACAGTAATAGCATCAGTAGCTGGAATTAACAACTGCAAACAATGGATGTGCATTTTACCAGTAAGTTGTGAGCAGACAAGTGTTAATCAATATACATGTAGCTGTAGCATTGTCGGCATTGTTGTCTAAAAAATCACAATAGAGGAATTAACTGAACATCTCTAAATCAGGTGTTTAAGACATTCTCCAGAATATTTGTAGAAGAGAAATGTTTGGACACCTGCTGCGACTTGATTGAAATAAATGGAAAAGTGCAGAATGGGCATCTGATAGTTCGCCAAGACCAAAGAAAGTGAGTAGGTCATGCACAAGTTGAACAACATCCCAAAGAAATACTTTTCTGACAGTTTCAAATGGTTGAGTGTTCCATGCATTGTACTCAAGTTTGGTGACTTATGTAGAACATCTGAAGCATTGAAACCACATTCTTAACTTTTCCACTTTCTTTTTGTTACTCCTGTCGTGAAACTTTTTGGACAGACAAGTTACAACAATATGGGTTTGAGAGGTAGTGGACATACCCAAAAAGGGTAATCATATAACCTGACAAACATATGAATAAGAAAGTTAATGTTGAGGAAACTGAAGATATACTTCAATTATTTGACAAAAAGGGGAAATACAAAAATTTTTATAGAAATAAATACAGCAGTATAAACCACGTAAAAAGAGCAAGGAGGCTGAAGTATTGTTGTTTCTCAAAATATCCATCTTTAAAATTCAAATACTTGTGCAACCATTCAAAGAAATTCTGCATAAATTTTTTCCATTCTGATGGTACTCCAAAAACATGTGAGGGAATATGGTATAGTTGTAGGTAAACAACTAGAATTCTCTCTTATGCAGATTTATTCACACTTAGCGTCTACACAGATACAAGTCCGGAGGCTAACTGACGTTTGCGTCCAACATGCTCTCCAAAGCCCTCTCCTCAAAGATAGCACACTTACGCACAGAACAAATATCGATTTTTATGGCGCTCTACGCCACATAACCCCCCCCCCCCCCCCCCCCCGCCCGCGCCGTATGGAGTATGTCCCTGTGAATGGGGGGGGGGGGGGGGGTGAGAAGTTAGGAAGGTAACGCACAGTTCTTCTGCGTCAGGCGGAAGCGGTCGACTGGTAGGAGACCGGGGGGTGAAGCCCGGTACGTCAACGGTGAAGTCAGTAAGCGACGCCGGCTGAAGACGACGTACCGTCCTGGAGGGAAGGTGTAGCACTTCATCAGCCGGCAGGCGGAGAATCACCTTGCCAGAAGGCCTAACAAAGGCACGCAAATTGCCACACGCAGCACTTCTGCTCAATTTAAAGCGGCGCACCACACGAGATTCTGCACTTCCTCCCTCAATATTGTCACACGCGAGTACCACACACACTGTATCGCCATCTATGACAACAGATAATTTATGTATGTCATCAGGGTGCACATGTGTTGTGAATTCTTGGATGGCACCTGTACGAGCAATGGTAGGGAGGCAGGGAGGTGTGGGAAAGCCATGGCAGGGGGAAGCATCCGCTAAGAGGGGGGTGGCAGGTGCACTAGACTGTGCAGGAGACAACCTCGGGCGATCAGCTGACAGACGAGGGAGCGTGACCGAAGGCAATGAGGAGCCAGCGTGGGTTGAGCGGCGTGACAAATAGCTGTCACACGAAGATGGTAACACAATGGTAGAATCTGAGTGGTTGGCAGTTCGACTGCGAGGGCTGTGAGGAGTGAAGCCCCGAAAAGATTGGCCACTCGAATTAGATGAACGCGGAGAAGGAGCAGTGCTCGGTAGAGAAACACGCTGTGGAAAATCAATACCCAAATGCATGGTGTGGGAAGATGGATGGCCGCTCGAAGCAGGAGTGGGAGAAATAGGGTCAGAATCAGGTAGGTTCACCTGAGGCTCAATGAAAGCTGGTTTCACTCGGTTGAGTGAGACCGTGGTTACAGAGTATTTTATGAGGAGATCCATGTTATTCTCAGAGCGTTTGATGACCTTGTAAGGACCTGTGTAGGGGGACTGAAGCGGGGCTTTGACTGAGTCGTCTCTGAGAAACACGTACTCACAAGAGTCTAGCGTGCGCGGTACGTACACGCGCGGAGGTGTATGAGCAGCCGGAGGTGGCGGCTGAATTTTGCTGCAGTGCAAGCGCACCCGCTCGAGAAGTGAAGGGAGTTCAGAGGGCCGTGGAAGTGGGGTCGGAGTGACTAATTCTCCAGGCAAAACCAGAGGTTGGCCATATACAAACTCGGCTACGGACCCCTTGAGGTCTTCCTTGAAAGTCGCACGAAGGCCAAGAAGCACAAAGGGCAGTGCCTCTGTCCATACTGAGTCATGGCAACGCAGGGCAGACTTCAGGGTGCGATGCCATCGCTCGACAAGCCCATTGCCTTGGGGGTGGTATGCAGAAGTATGAATTTTGACAATACCACACATTTTACATAAGTCAGAGAAAACTGAAGACTCGAATTGTCGCCCCTGGTCAGTGGTGAGGTAAACAGGTTAGCCAAATCTAGAGATCCATGAATCTAAGAATACTCAACTTACTGTCTCAGAGGTAATGTTCGGAATAGGCACAGCCTCAGCCTACCGAGTCATCCTGTCAATAGCTGTAAACAAGTAACGGAAACCCTCGGGGGGGGGCAAAGGGCCTACGAGGTCGACATGAACATGGTGAAACTGGCCTGGAGGTTGGGCAAAACAACCAAGGGGTGGAGAAGTGTGCCTGGAAACTTTGTTCTGTTGACACACCATGCATGCCCTTGCCCAAGACTGACAGTCACGGCGCATGTTTCTCCAGACAAACCGTTCAGCTACCAGATGGTTGGAGGCTTTGACACCGGGGTGTGCTAATGTGTGTACTTTGTCAAAGACCTGGCGTTGAAGAGGCTTAGGAATGAATGGCCGCAACGTACCAATCGATTCATCACACCACACTAAGTCAGACATGCCAGGGAAAGTAGAGCGTACCGGTTGGAGAGAGGAGCTGTGGTCTGAAATTAACTGCATGGTATCGGGGTCTGCCGATTGCAACCGAGGTAGGTCCGTTAAGTCAATTAAGGTTGTGACAGCACCAACACGCGAGAGAAAATCAGCGACCACATTGTCCGCTCCTCGGATGTAGCGAATGTCATTTGTAAATTGCAAGATGTAATCGATGTGACGAAAGCGTCATGGGGGTGGATCAGCCGCAGGATTTTTTATGGCAGGAACCAACGGCTTGTGATCAGTGAGCACATAGAAATCTCGTCCCTCAACATCAGTTCTGAAGTGTCTTATGGCCTCGTAAACTGCAAGTAGTTCTCTGTCGAATGCTGAGTATTTCTTCTGCGCGTTGTTTAGCTTTCTTGAGAAAAACTGCAGGGGGGTCGTAACATCGTTGTATGTCTGACTCAGTACTGCGCCGATAGCATTGTCACTAGCGTCAGTAGTGATAAACATTGTGGCGTCCGCCCGTGGGTGAGCAATAGTGACAGCGGAGGCCAACAGCTGTTTGAGTTCATGAAATGCCTTGTCCATGTCTGGTGTCCATGGTACCTGGCGGGTGCCAGAAGTTTGTGGGCCAGCGAGAGCATCTGTGAGAGGAGCCTGCACCGCAGAAGCAGCTGGCAAATGTTTCCGGTAATAATTAACTGTTCCGATGAACCTGCGTAATTCCCTGTAGGTCTGAGGGCGTAGCATCTCGAGAACAGGCTCGATCTTGTCCTGTGGTGGTGTCAGACCGTCCGATGGCACAACATAACTTAGGAATATGACGGATGACTGGTGCAATTGAGTCTTTTTATTGTTCAGTTCAATACCAGCGGCTGCTAAAATATCTGTCACGACTTGAACACGCTCCTCACTCTGTTCTAAAGTAGAAGCAAAAACCAATATGACGTCCATATATACGAAACAAAAGTTTAGATGGGATAAAGTTTGATTGATGAAACGCTGCCACGTTTGGGGTGCATTTTTCAACCCAAACGGCATAAATTTGTATTGGAACAGCCCGAAGGGAGTGGTTATGGCAGTCTTTTCAATGTCCTCTGGAGCCATAGGAATCTGATGAAATGCGTGCTTACAGTCCAAAACAGAGAAGTACTTTGCACCTGCGAGCGCATGATTGAAGTCTGCTATGTGTGGGACCGGATATTTATCAATGATGGTGCGGGCATTTAAATGCCTATAGTCTCCGACCATACGCCAAGTACTGTCTTTCTTTTGGTCAAACAGGATAGGACTAGCCCAGCAACCGGAAGAAGGTTCAATTATTCCCTTTTGTAACAGATCGTCCAATTGTTCTTTTGCAATTTTCATAAATTCCGGCTTGAGGCGGTGTGGACGTTGCAATATGGGCGGCCCATCGGTTAGACGTAACCGATGAACTGTGCCGTTAGTGACTACTGCAATACGTGGCGCGGCACGATAGTCAGATGTCCATGAAGCGGAGCAGGCAGTGGCGGACGGGCCAAGCTGTGGTGCTGAGGGCACGGAAGTACAGGTGTGCCACCCGCTCGTAGGCTGCGTAAAGGCCGCACACGTGTTAACATGGGCGAGGTTGGTACACTGGTTCTTGGTAGCAGGCCGTGCCGCTACGAGCGCTGTAGGCACGAGTGGGCGTGGCCGGACAGCAGATGGCCGTAGTTCATTGCCACAAACTTGGCAAGTTAATTTTCCATTCGGAACGCAAGGAGCATGAGCACTCGGGCATACCCTATCATTACAAAAGGGGGTGCTGACACAGTTTACAGAGTTCACAACATTGTTGTTAACATGCGCGGGCACAGGAACACCAGATTGGCACGGACTGACCTTGTCTGTAGCCGACGAGTCGTCTGCTTGTAGTGCCGGGAGGCGTTGTTGTGTGGAGGCCAACTCGTGGTGTATGTCGCGGAGGTGCAGCAGCATTTCCATACGTTCCATCCGCAACTTAGAAGACTTGGCGCACTCCACTAGCCACTTGTTTGTCCAAGATTGCAGCTCCAAGGATAGGTTTACACACTTCTTAGCACAGCACACATGTTTGGTGTTAGCCGAACTGTCACTCGGCAAAGCGAAAGGAATATGTTTGTTAAGGGAGGGGTAAAACACAGTATTTTGCACAAAATCTAGTGACAACTGATAGTGATTGAGGAAATCAATTCCGAGAATAGGTTCTTCAATTGTTGACACTAGAAACGTCCACTCCAGCTTGCACTCGGGCGAAAGTTTCACTGTATACAAAGTGGAACCCGAACACTGTAGGGTAGACAAGTTCACTGCACGAAGTACTGTTTTTGTGGTTGCACTTTATTGGTTGCTAGGCGAACCGGCAGCAATGAGACGTCTGCGCCAGTGTCTACCAGAAAATATACACCTGATCGTAAATCGCAAACGTAGACTCGACCACACTTACTGTTATTGTCTGAAACGGAGTGCAACGTGGGATGGTGCCCGTTGCTTACATCGCAGGAGGTGGCACCGTAGCCTACCTGCGGTTGGAGTTTGGGTAAGAACTCGGTGACTGGCATTTGCGAGGTTGCTCCCCGAATCTCGCGTGGAAGAAACAGTAAGGTTGGGCGGGCCTGTGCCCTTGTGGGTAGTTGCTAGGTGACGGAGTATGTGCCCCAGAGTCTTCCACAGAGGCTGATGCACTGTCGTTGCAAGGAGTTGAAGGTGCAGGCAGGGCGGCTAGTTTAAAAAACTTGTTATCAGCAGCACCGGACAAGGGCGTGGCGTCAGAAAGTGTCTTAGTTCGGTCACGTCCAGAATGCAGTGCACGGAGCTCACGTTGCCTGGCGGAGTATGCTCTGTCGGTGGCGCGTAAATGTTCATTTACTGGCCTATCTTCATACGCAGAGATTGCAGTCTGGACAGGCAAAGGCACCTTTTCAATCCAGATTTCTGCAAGCGTGTCATCAGGCATAACTTGCTCATCGACGAGAATACGGATGCACCGCCACAGCTGGGACGGAGACCTGTCGCCGAGACACTCTTCATAGATGAGCTGTCACACATTTTCTCTCCTGGTTTTAGAGACGCGCTCCAGTATCGTTTGTTTTGCCACAGCATACTTCCCTGCTAGGGGGAGTGCTTTGACCAGATCATAAATTAAATCGACGCGGTCGTGAAGATGGTTCATGAGGCAGGCGAAGCGTGCGTCGTCGTCCAAAGCACAGACATTGAATGTTTGCTCAACTAGGTTAAACCAGAACTCCGGGTGAGCGGGTTTGAAGTCTGGTAATTTCGGCAGATTCGGCACTGCAGTCACTGCGGAGGTGCGCCTATTACTTCGGATGGAAGTAGGGCATACAAAAGATTGCGAGTCCGGATTATTTGCGTCCCGTAATGCGGGAATCGTGAAATTCACTTGACGGCGGGGGGGCGGCTGAGAAGCGACGGACGCTCGAACGGTGTGAGGATCGTAGTCAAAATGTGCATTCTCATTGACGTGGTAGCCACAAGTGCTTAAGTACGGCGGTGAATGTCCATTATGCACACAGTATTCACTCGACCGTGAGTGGTGGGGCTGGTTGTAGATGTCGGAGTAATTACTATCCAGCACAGAATTGTTGACCTGATTAGAAGCAACACAAGGATCCCACACACGTCCACTAGGATGCACACTCGGTGTGATATTTGCTGTTTGGCGAGCATTGAACACCTGTTGACTAGCCGGCGCGGAAGGATACACACGTGGCGGGAACTGATTCGAGTTTGAATTTACTACTGGATTTTCCAAAGTAGCGAAACCTCACTCGACGCCACGAACTGTATTGAATTGTGTGTTCGACACGGGAGTAGAAATGTTCCGATCAACACTCTGTGGAGAACACGTGGGAAGGTCCAGGCTAACAAAGCCAGAGTCCACGACCGTTGGCGGTTGGAAGAAACTGGCGGCACTCGATGAATTCCACTGCATGTTCTGGCTGAAGGATTCCGAAGATTCTTGCGGCATGTCCACTACGACGGCAGGAGTGCTGGAGAGATGTTGCTGGAATCCGGGCGGCGGTGAATGCTGAAAGGCCATTGTCTGGAGCTGAACAAAGGCCCTCGCGATCGCGGAGAAACCCGACGCAGTAGGTGCGTAAATAACCCTCAGGCGGTAACTCGGACGCGTATTACACAAAAATGGGGTCACCAGTGAGGGAATATGGTATAGTTGTAGGTAAACAACTAGAATTCTCTTTTATACAGATTTATTCACACTTAGCGTCTACACAGATACAAGTCCGGAGGCTAACTGCCGTTAGCGTCCAACATGCTCTCCAAAGCCCTCTCCTCAAAGATAGCACACTTACGCACAGAACAAATATCGATTTTTATGGCGCTCTACGCCACACATGGTTTTTGGAGGATTTGACATTGTTTTTGAGGTGATGGAAATCTTTGTCCATGCATTTGTTTGTTTCTTAGAAGTGAATCAAAATGAGTCATTAGGCAGTAAATCAGGTGAATACAGGAAATAAGACATTGATTTGATGTTTCTTGCTATCAAATAGTCAAATATTTAATGAGCTGTGTGGATACTGACATTGTCAGAGAAAGAATAATGTGATATTTTAGCAAATAAATACATCTGTAGCAAACAAGTAATGATAAACCATTCAGAATAAATCATTTTGCAATCCTCCAAAGCAATAGCTGTGATATGTTTTATATAACCAAAGAAACAAGTGATCATTTTCCTGGAAATGCTTCACAAGTGAACCACCATTATATGTTATGGTTCACTGTGTAACACCCAGACAATTGATTGCTGCTTAGTTTCCTGTTCATATGAAGATATGTCTGTTACTTCTGCTGTTATGATGTTGTATATGACATGTGAATTTCCTCTGTTTAATTTTATGAACAATTTCCTACACAAGTATGTTTCTGAGTTTATCAAATTGTGCAGGGTCCACTGAGAACAAATTATATAAAGTATAACACATTATTTGATATTCTTAGTATGTCCATAATTCATGGTAAGTTATGAGCTGATCCTTTAGAATCATGTTGCATGCAGCATCAATGTTTCTTGAAGCAACAGCTGAATTAGATTGACGCTCTTAAAATTAGTTGCTGATGGAAGTGTATGACAATAAAGAGATTCTACAAACCAATGGTAAACAGATTTTTTGGGGGAATCAATCATGAAAAGTTGAACAGAGCCATTCAAGGCTTTGTTGCTGAGTTAGGTTTTTACAAAAAATATAAAAAAAGCATCCAACATAAATGGAATGAATTTTTCATTTCTTCACAACACTCTTTCTTTAAATGCTCACTGTACACAAACTATTCAATCAGTTTCTGAGCTGTCAGTGTTTTGAGAAAAGCAAATTTCAAAACAATGTTGTTGTTGTTGTTGTTGTGGTCTTCAGTCCTGAGACTGGTTTGATGCAGCTCTCCATGCTACTCTATCCTGTGCAAGCTTTTTCATCTCCCAGTACCTACTGCAACCCACATCCCTCTGAATCTGCCCAGTGTATTCATCTCTTGGTCTCCCTCTACGATTTTTACCCTCCACGCTGCCCTCCAATACTAAATTGGTGATCCCTTGATGCCTCAGAACATGTCCTACCAACCGATCCCTTCTTCTGGTCAAGTTGTGCCACAAACTTCTCTTCTCCCCAATCCTATCCAATACTTCCACATTAGTTATGTGATCTACCCATCTAATCTTCAGCATTCTTCTGTAGCACCACATTTCGAAAGCTTCTATTCTCTTCTTGTCCAAACTATTTATCGTCCATGTTTCACTTCCATACATGGCTACACTCCATACGAATACTTTCAGAAATGACTTCCTGACACTTAAATCAATACTGGATGTTAACAAATTTCTCTTCTTCAGAAACGCTTTCCTTGCCATTGCCAGCCTACATTTTATATCCTCTCTACTTCGACCATCATCAGTTATTTTGCTCCCCAAATAGCAAAACTCCTTTACTACTTTAAGTGCCTCATTTCCTAATCTAATTCCCTCAGCATCACCCGACTTAATTAGACTACATTCCATTATCCTTGTTTTGCTTTTGTTGATGTTCATCTTATATCCTCCTTTCAAGACACTGTCCATTCCATTCAACTGCTCTTCCAAGTCCTTTGCTGTCTCTGACAGAATTACAATGTCATCGGCGAACCTCAAAGTTTTTATTTCTTCTCCATGAATTTTAATACCTACTCCGAATTTTTCTTTTGTTTCCTTTACTGCTTGCTCAATATACAGATTGAACAACATCGGGGAGAGGCTACAACCCTGTCTTACTCCCTTCCCAACCACTGCTTCCCTTTCATGTCCCTCGACTCTTATAACTGCCATCTGGTTTCTGTACAAATTGTAAATAGCCTTTCGCTCCCTGTATTTTACCCCTTCCACCTTTAGAATTTGAAAGAGAGTATTCCAGTCAACATTGTCAAAAGCTTTCTCTAAGTCTACAAATGCTAGAAACGTAGGTTTGCCTTTCCTTAATCTTTCTTCTAAGATAAGTCGTAAGGTCAGTATTGCCTCACGTGTTCCAGTGTTTCTACAGAATCCAAACTGATCTTCCCCGAGGTTGGCTTCTACTAGTTTTTCCATTCGTCTGTAAAGAATTCGCGTTAGTATTTTGCAGCTGTGACTTATTAAGCTGATAGTTCGGTAATTTTCACATTTGTCAACACCTGCTTTCTTTGGGATTGGAATTATTATATTCTTCTTGAAGTCTGAGGGTATTTTGCCTGTCTCATACATCTTCCTCACCAGATGGTAGAGTTTTGTCAGGACTGGCTCTCCCACGGCCGTCAGTAGTTCCAATGGAATATTGTCTACTCCGGGGGCTTTGTTTCGACTCAGGTCTTTCAGTGCTCTGTCAAACTCTTCACGCAGTATCATATCTCCCATTTCATCTTCATCTACATCCTCTTCCATTTCCATAATATTGTCCTCAAGTACATCGCCCTTGTATAGACCCTCTATATACTCCTTCCACCTTTCTGCTTTCCCTTCTTTGCTTAGAACTGGGTTTCCATCTGAGCTCTTGATATTCATACAAGTCGTTCTCTTATCTCCAAAGGTCTCTTTAATTTTCCTGTAGGCGGTATCTATCTTACCCCTAGTGAGATAGGCCTCTATATCCTTACATTTGTCCTCTAGCCATGCCTGCTTAGCCATTTTGCACTTCCTGTCGATCTCATTTTTGAGACGTTTGTATTCCTTTTTGCCTGTTTCACTTACTGCATTTTTATATTTTCTCCTTTCATCAATTAAATTCAATATTTCTTCTGTTACCCAAGGATTTCTACTAGCCCTCGTCTTTTTACCTACTTGATCCTCTGCTGCCTTCACTACTTCATCCCTCAAAGCTACCCATTCTTCTTCTACTGTCAATTGCTCCCTTATGCTCTCCCTGAATCTCTGTACAACCTCTGGTTCTTTTAGTTTATCCAGGTCCAATATCCTTAAATTCCCACCTTTTTGCAGTTTCTTCAGTTTTAATCTACAGGTCATAACCAATAGATTGTGGTCAGAGTCCACATCTGCCCCTGGAAATGTCTTACAATTTAAAACCTGGTTCCTAAATCTCTGTTTTACCATTATATAATCTATCTGATACCTTTTAGTATCTCCAGGGTTCTTCCATGTATACAACCTTCTTTCATGATTCTTAAACCAAGTGTTAGTTATGATTATGTTGTGCTCTGTACAGAATTCTACCAGGCGGCTTCCTCTTTCATTTCTGTCCCCCAATCTATATTCACCTACTATGTTTCCTTCTCTCTCTTTTCCTACACTCGAATTCCAGTCACCCATGACTATTAAATTTTCGTCTCCCTTCACAATCTGAATAATTTCTTTTATTTCATCATACATTTCTTCAATTTCTTCGTCATCTGCAGAGCTAGTTGGCATATAAACTTGTACTACTGTAGTAGGTGTGGGCTTCGTATCTATCTTGGCCACAATAATGCGTTCACTATGCTGTTTGTAGTAGCTTACCCGCATTCCTATTTTCCTATTCATTATTAAACCTACTCCTGCATTACCCCTATATGATTTTGTGTTTATAACCCTGTAGTCACCTGACCAGAAGTCTTGTTCCTCCTGCCACCGAACTTCACTAATTCCCACTATATCTAACTTCAACCTATCCATTTCCCTTTTTAAATTTTCTAACTTACCTGCCCGATTAAGGGATCTGACATTCCACGCTCCGATCCGTAGAACGCCAGTTTTCTTTCTCCTGATAACGGCATCCTCTTGAGTAGTCCCCGCCCGGAGATCCGAATGGGGGACTATTTTACCTCCGGAATATTTTACCCAAGAGGACGCCATCATCATGTAATCATACAGTAAAGCTGCATGCCCTCGGGAAAAATTACGGCTGTAGTTTCCCCTTGCTTTCAGCCGTTCGCAGTACCGGCACGGCAAGGCCGTTTTGGTTAGTGTTACAAGGCCAGATCAGTCAATCAACCAGACTGTTGCCCTTGCAACTACTGAAAAGGCTGCTGCCCCTCTTCAGGAACCACACGTATGTCTGGCCTCTCAACAGATACCCCTCCATTGTGGTTGCACCTACGGTACGACTATCTGTATCGCTGAGGCATGCAAGCCTCCCCACCAACGGCAAGTTCCATGGTTCATGGGGGGTTCAAAACAATAATAATGTCATATTCAACATCAATCTCTAGTGGTTGTAAAAAAGTTACTCTTATTATGTTGCAGATTTACGCATGCAATTACATTCTACTACCACAGAGTTAGGCAGCACATTGGAGAAACAGTTGATTAGCATTTGTGAGAAGTAGAGTTCAGATCTTGAATTTGGCATCCATGTTTTCAGTAAACCATTTCAGACAGATACTGAGGCAGGTTCCGAACCAAGACCACATTTGCTTTTGGGCCCTGTCATCAAAACCTGAGGTGTTTTCAACCTATTAATGATATCAACAGACTTAACGTCAAGGTACCTTCTGTTAATTTTATTGTATAGCTTAATTTCATTTGTTTGTGAGCTTCAGTATGTCATTGTTTGGAAGAGGGCATCTATTTGACTAAAGGTAAGGCAATATATGATTTGGCTGGGCAACGGTAATCTACTTTCAGTGATGACACCTTAATGTGAAGTGGCTATTAATTGTTTGCCTTGTTTTCCAGCTCCTACAAAAGAAAATGGGAATTCTTAAGGCTGGCTATAACTGTAAAGATGAAAATTATGCAATATATTTAAATTTTTTTGGGCTTCTCCTATATGCATTTCTATTTTATTATTAACATGTCTTTTATTTTACTGTGTAATGCATTTTCTATTATTGAGCAAGCACTAATGGCTTAATATCATCTACTCTTTTCTTGAAAGAAATAAACATATTTTGTATCTTACCAGCATTCTTAAGTTGTTGTTATTGTAATTTTTTCTTCTTCCCTCCACTTCCGTCTCTTCCTACTTCTGTCACCATTTTCTTCAAAGGAAGATGCAAATATGACATTTATTGTCCTAATTAATGTGACTCCTGTTAGCAGCATTTAATTTCACTCTCAAGTGATGTGTATTGGTTGACTTTTGTATGTCTATTTTGCCAACAATACTGCCATAACAGTTTCCCTGTTCCTCTTATTACCACCTCCACCCTTCTTTCTGTTGTATGTGTTTTATTTTATTTTTTATAAGTGCAAGTGTCTTGATTCGGTTTTGACCGCTATCCTGAATCTTTTTAGTGATTTTTCATTCTGACCTCAGTATGTGGGCTAAGTTTGTGACTGCATGATTATGTTCTAACTCTCAGGCCTACTAATTTCAGCTTAGAAAATTGCTTAAACTGAACCCAGAAGCTTGAACATACCCATCTACATCCTGTGTGAGACCTTGTCTGTTAAGTGTCCTGCTTTGTGGTAATTTATGTCCATTTACTTCCAGTGCTATCATTTATTCCAGCAAACATTATTTCACTTTGAAATCTATACTCTATACTACTATAGAAAAATAAGTTGGTGTTTAAGGCTGTTACCAAAATTATCGAAAATTTCTTGTCCAGTTTACTTCAAATTTTTACACAATATTCTACTAATGACTTAAGCTACATATTTTTAATATATAAGGTACATTCACAGTGTAGAAAGTGGAAATATTATTAGCAAAAATATCAAAACGTCCCTGACCTATTTACTTCAAATTTTTAAACGATACTGTAATAAATGTTCAGATACCCTACACATCTTTTTTAAATATTTACACTATATAAACATGTAAATAAAAGCTGTGCTACTATATAAGGACAATTCATTTAGGTTTGGTACCAAAAATCTGGAAATGTTCTTGAGCAGTTCATATTTTTACATGATACTCTAATAAATGTTCAGACAGATGTAGATGACATATTTTCAATATATATGGTATATAAATATATATCTATTACCTAGAGGGGAAACACTGTTATCTATGTTGGCAAGAATCTCAGAAAGTTTTTTGGCAATTTCCTTCAAATAGTTATACAATGCTCTAATGTTTGGATGCAAATAAGCCACATATTTTTAAATATATATATGGTATATAAATATATATGTATTGTCTAAATGGGTGAAGTTGTTAGCAACAATCTCAAAAAATTCTTGATTGATTTACTTGAAATTTTTATATAATACTGTAATAAACATTCAGACAGACAGGTACATGTTTTTTTTTTAATATATGCTATATCAATGTGTATATACTTCATAAAGTGGAAATCTTGTTAGAAAATTTCTCAAAAAATTCTTAGATGACTTCCTTCAAATTTTTCCCTATACTCTAATAAACATTCAGATGGGCATAGGCTACATATTTCTTAACAACAATGTGCAGGTTTTCTGTCACAACTGACTGCAGGGAAGGAAAGGTGTACTATGAAATTGTGTGATTTTGTTTTCCTTCTCACAGTTAGTTTCAACTATGATGACAGGACATTTAAAACATTAGACAAATTGTTTCTCTTATGTACATTCTTTCTCCTTATGTAGCACTTCAAACAACTTGTACTCAACTATATGCCATTTTGTTTCTTCCTTGTAATTGATTTTAACAGAAAACAGGACAGTTGTATTTGTGGCTTACTGTTTTATGATTAGAATGTTACTATGGAGTCTGGATCATTTAAAACTTTGTAATACTACCCATTTACAGATTAAAACGATGCAAAATATTTCATTGAAGGTACTATCCAGCAGCAGGAGAGGTCTCTCCTGCCCTATATACCAATGATCCAAACTGATTTACCATTCATTTTAAACGACTCCAGTTTCAATCAAGATTTTGTTAGCAATAACAATAAACAAAGCTTATGGCCACAGAGAAGGGGGGGACATATGAACGGGGGGGGTGGGGGGGTGGGGGTGGGAATTGAATGGACATGAGGGGGGGGGGGGGGAGTGGAACGAAGAGATGGACGTAGGGGGGGGGGGGGGGGGGCGGAGTAGTAGATGTGCAGAAAGAAGCGAGAAAGAAGATTGGGACATATATCCAGTTCCCATACATACAGGATGACACTTATGGAACTATATGAAATAAAACTGTTCTAACTCCAGTTTGTGTTAGGACATTCAAAGTGTAAGGTTGACAGCAGGGCATGGTGGGAATTAGTAAGCACATGCACATGTGCCTTGTTGTTGTTGGCCATTTGCATGTGAAAATGTCACAGTACAGCATGCCTGAGCATATAGTGCTTGTGAATGCCTATTATGTGAGCAGTAACAGCCCAACTGTGGCTGAAAGGAAGTTTGAGACTGAGTTCAAGCTGAAGATGAGAAGACGTGCTGTGTTTCAAACTAGTCCCAGGAAATCAATTAAATGAGCTGCACAACAGGTGGGAATCAACTGGGAGACACTGCAACAAATTGTTGTTGGAGATCTGCATCTCTTCCCATACAAAATTCAAAGCCGTCAGCCATTAAGCCCCAGGGCCATAAAACATTGGTTGTATTTTGCCAACACTATTGTCCACAGAATTGATGAACTGGACTTTGATGTGAATATGGTTTGGTTTAGCAATGAAGCCCACTTTCATTTGGATGTATTTGTCAGTAAGTAAAATTGGTGCATTTGGGGGACTGAGAATCTGCATTTCACGATTGAGAAGTCTCTTCACCCTCAGAGGGTGACTGTGCTGTGCAGTGTGTAGTCACAGAATAGTCGATGTGATATTTTTTGATGGCATGGTGACTACCAAATGGTACGTGAAGATTTTTGAAGATGATTTCATCCCTACTATCCAAAGTGACCCTGATTTTGACAAGATGTGGTTCATGCGAGATGGAGCTTGACCCCATAAAAGGAGGAGAGTGTTTGATGTTCTGGAAGAGCATTTTGGGGACCGCATTCTGGCTGTGGGGAACCCAGAGGCCACTGGCATCGGCCTTGATTGGCAACGGTATTCTACAGATCTTAACACATGCGATTCCTTCTTGTGGGGCTATATTAGAGACAAGGTGTACAGTAATAATCCCAAAACCATTGCTGAGCTGAAACACATCATCACCATTGATGGCAGGCATATTAGACGTGTAATAACCTAAATCCAAATATCTGTAGTGACATTTACGTGTTGAATAAAGTGTGTGCGTGCCTTGGTTTGGTACTGATTTACGTTTTTTTTCATATAGTTCAATAATTTTCACACTGTATTTATCAACTGCAAAGCATTACTGGGTTTGATGGTGTATTAATATATTCAATGTCCAAAAATGAAACAAGACTACTTGGTGGACTTCTTGTCAAGGTACATTATTACACAACTCTTTACCAACTTCAAAATTGAACAAAATCAGTCAACTCTGTGGCAGTTGATGAACTGGCTTCTACAGATGTGTTCCATGTAATCTGTCAGAAAATGTTGTATTTGTGGTCTGACACAAAAGAAATGAGACTAGTGCTGCAAATATGTGTATTTACTAGATATGTTCTATTATTCATGATTGCCTTCAAAGTAAGGCAAAATTGAGTCCATATACACCTGCATTCGTCCATTCCATAGCTCAAATATTTCTGCGTGTTATTTATTGTAAGATTGTGTGGATCCAATGCTCTTGCTTCATACAGGTGTAGCAGAACACAGATGTACACTTTTAGTGAAGTAATCATCCACAACCCCTTAGCCGAATCATTGTGATGAAACGTTTCAGCATAGGAACATTTGCAGATTTGAAGCACTACTGAAATGCATCTGGAGGAACCACATAGTATTCAACATTGACAACAAATCCAGGAATAACCTGAGAGCCCTAGTGACAGGCATAATTTATTTTTGACACAGGCCACAACCTGCAACTGGTTGCTCTTTGAGGGTTCATGGGGTGCCTGGAATGACCCTTTCAACATATAGGTCATCTGCACATACACATTGTTGTTAAAAAATATATAGCCTATGCCCATCTGAATGTTTATTAGAGTATAGGGAAAAATTTGAAGGAAGTCATTTAAGAATTTTTTGAGAAATTTGCTAACAAGATTTCCACTTTATGAAGTATACACACATTGATATAGCATATTCTTTTCCTTACATTACAAGTCAACCAAGTGATTCCTGTGTAGACAGTGCCACATGTAAGGTAGCGCCTCCAAATAGTAATTAACATAAAATTGTGCATTAATTGTTGTAAGTACATTTTTGGTGGAACTACAAACCAATGTTGCACTATATGCCTGTAACTAAGAAGCAGTAATTATGTAAAAATACTAAATGAATGTATTAATCTTCTCTCACTGTCTTGTTGATAGTTGGCAAATCATTTCCATCTGGTTATTTAGAGTGGCAGGTTTGTTATTGTTTTGGCTGAAACACTTTCTGCAACTTTAAGTCTTGATATTTATTTTCTTCCAAAACAATTCTTAGAAGAAAACATAAAATGGTCTATATTTAACCTCACCGTGGATGCCAGAAGTTTTTTGAAGATTACATTTCTTTACTTTCCACATTTCTGTAATTAAAACATATATTTCAACAAAAGTATATGTTTAGGCAGCTATTGTTTTAATGCTAAAACAGGATGGTTTCTGGAATTTAAATTTTGAATGTGTAAACAAACTTTCTAGAGTTTGACTTTTTAATAGTTTTTGAAACAATATGATTTTAAACAAAATTTGCTATTTTTTCAGTAAACAACAGAATGTTTCTAAAAGGTATTGACAATTGTTTTAAATAACTTTTGTCTATGCAGAAACTTTGTGTAATCCATAGCTTGCTTATTTTACAGTTTTCATGACTTTCCTTTAAATAATGCATTTTGAATGACTTATGTTCTTTCACAAATATAATAATACCTATATCTTGAACAATAAATCCTAATTCAAATAAAATTAAACAAAAATTTTAGAATTTCAGAAATGTGTATGTTATTTATTATGAATTCAGTATACTGAATATAGCATTAAATAAATAGTTATGTCATAGTTTGTTTCTAATTACCTTCACTCTTCCAAAGTAAACAATACAAATCTTTAGTTGGTGTAGGTTATACACACATATTACACACAACAATAACCTAAGAAAAATGTTTGTTAGTTACAACCCATTTTGGATGAAATGATTACTTTTATGTGACCATCTGCACCATATATATCAGTTACTGTAAGGTATACCAGGCACTTTGGCTTGACTACTTCACTGATGGAATTTTGTCTACCCTCCAGGTACATTTGTCATCACACCTCCTTTTAAGATCTCCTTCTGCTGTCAGTCTGAAACAGTGACAGTAGAGTTGTTCTGTCAGAAAATTCTCAGCATGCATGATCAAAATATTATAGACTTCAGGAGTAACATGTTCATTGTTTTGTTGTGTGTGTCCAATGTTGTAGACAGCACTCTGTTCACAAATGCATCCCACATATGATGGACTCTACAAGACTCAGCTCTCCAGAATACAATGTAATCTGCACCAAAAAAGTCAGAATCATGAAAATAAAGTTGTGTTGTGGTCTTCAGTCTGTCTGGTTTGATGTAGCTATCCATGCTACTCTATCTTGTGAAGTCTCTTCATCTCTAAATAACTACTGCAAGTTACAATCTTCTGAATCTGCTTGCAGTATTCATCTCTTGGTCTCCCTCTACAAATTGTATCCCTCACACTTCCTCCAGTACTAAACTGATAATCCCTTGATGATGTCTCAAAATATGTTCTAGCAACTGATCCCTCCTTCATATCAGATTCTGCCAGAAGTTTCCTTTCTCCTCAGTTCTGTTCAGTACTTCCTCATTAGTTACATGCAGTATCACATTTCAAAAGCTTCTGTTCTCTCCTCATCCAAACTGTTCATTGTCCATGTTTCACTTACATACATGGCTACATTCCATACAAATTGCGGAAAAGGAATCCTAACACTTATCTCTGTATTCGATGTTAACAAATTTCTCTTCTTCAGAAATGCTTTTCTTGTGATTGCGTCTACATTTAATATCCCCTTCACTTCAGCCATTATCAGTTATTTTGCTGTCCAAATAACAAAACTCATCTACTACTTTAAGTGCCTCATTTCTTAATTTAATCCCCTCAGCATCACCTGATTTAATTTGACTATTTTCTATTACTCTTGTATAGCTTTTATTGACATTCATCTTATATCCTCCTTTCAAGACACTGTCCATTCCATTCAACTGCTCTTCCAAGCCCTTTGCTGTCTCTGACAGAATTACAGTGTCATTGGGAGCAAGTTTTATTTCTAAGTTTTAATTCCTACTCCAAATTTTGTTTTGGTTTCCTTTATTGCTTGCTCATTGTACAGACTGAATAACATCAGAGATATGTTACAAATCTGTCCCACTCCCTTCTCAACCACTGCTTCCATTTCATGCCCCTCTGTTCTTGTAACTGTCATCTGATTTCTGTGCAAGCTGTAAACAGCCTTTTGTTCCCTATATTTTATCTCTGCTACCTTCAGAATTTCAAAGTTGTTCCAGTCAGTATTGTCAAAATTGTTTTTTATAAGTCTACAAATGCTATAAAAGTAGGTTTGCCTTTCCTTAACCTATCTCCTAAGAGATTTAGTAGGGTCAGCATTGTCTCGTGTGTTCCTACATTTCTCTGGAATCCAAACTAATCTTCCCCAAGGTTGGGTGGGCTTCTACAAGTTTTTCCATTCTTGTGTAAAGAATCCATGTTAGTGTTTTGCAGCAATGACTTACTTATCTGTATGCTACCTCCTGGTACTATTTACCTAATCGATGCCATTATTTGCAAAATATTCAATTTTCTGATGACTAATAAACCTGTCCCTTTCTGCCCATGATTTAGTTTGACATAGATGATATATGCCTCTCATCAGTAGAAAAGAGTTGCTCTGGCTCAGGCCTGTTACCAATTTTAAACAACACTTTGCAATACTTGTTGGTAGAGTGGGTGGGTGTACATAGCAGAACCCTCCCTAGACCTTGCTTCATCTGTAAATTTTATTTTATTTATTTTTGAGTTCCGTGGATCCTTGACGTGAATGTATCACTAGGATGTAGAACGTGTCAGGTTATTACAGTAATGGCCACATGTAGATCAAGGCAACCAATTTAACATATATAAGCAGATACATGAAAAAGGATGTCCGCATGTCGAATAATTACACACAAAAATTCAGATAACACAGATGATAGTACAGTAACGACATAGATGATTGCATTAATAATAGTGCAGTAATGACATAGATGATTACATAAACAAATTTAAAGTAATTCATCTAAAAATATTCTGCCAACAAGTGATATGCTAATCTACATAATCAGTTCTATTAGATATGCATGAAATTAAACACAAATTCAAGACGTATTAACACATTATCAAATAATTCCTGTAAAGAATAGAAAGAATTATCCATAAGATAAAGTTTTAGCTCTGTTTTGAATTTAGTAAGATCCACAATGACTGATTTGATATGGACAGGAAGTTTGTTGAACACTTTTATACTTGAATAATAAACTCCTTTCTGTACCATGCTGAAATTTTTTAAATCATTGTGAAGATCATGTTTTCTTCTTGTATTGTGATCATGGTATGCATTATTCATTTTATAAATTGCATAATTTTTGTTCATGAAGCACATTAGTGACAAGATGTATTGAAAAGGCATGGTGAGGATCTCCAGCTGTTTGAATAAATTTCTGCAAGAAGATGTAGGATGCACTCTACTTATAATCCTCTTCTGTGCAACAAAGACTTTATTTGCTTGTGGTTGATTTCCCCAGAATATGATGCCATATGCCAAAAGTGAATGGAAATAACCAACATATGCAGTTTTGATTGTTTCCATGTCACAGACAGATGCAATTGAGTGAATGGCAAATGCTGTTGAATTCAGTCTTTTAAATAGGTCAGTGATGTGGACAGACCAGTCTAGTTTGTTATCAATATGTAAACCCAGAAATTTGGAAGTTACAACTTTCACTATTTCTTCGTCTCCACATTTTATTTCAACATTTTCCAATTTTTTGTTTACTGTTTGAAACTGAATGAAATGAGTCTTATTAACATGAGGGACAGACCATTTGCAGTGAACCAATCTAGAACTATTTGGAATATAGTGATCGCAGTGTTTTCTAGACTGCAGTTGGGTACCTTGTCAATGATAATGGTTGTTTCATCTGCAAATAGGGTGAAGTGTGCTTCTTGTGTCACACACAATGGGAGGTCATTTGCAAAGATTAAGAAAAGTAAGAGACCAAGCACCGAGCCCTGTGGCACTCCACATTTTAATGTACCCCAATCAGAGCTGGCAGGTGCCTTTGCACAATTGTTTAATACTGCCTTCTGTTTTCTGTCATCTAGATATGAACTGAAGCCACTTCCCTACGTTATCTTTTAGGCCATAATGCTCAGCCTTTCTTAGTAGAATCTTGTGACCTACACAGTCAAATGCTTTTGACAGATCACAAAAGATTCCAAATGGTGACATTTTCTTGTGTATTGATTCAAGGAGTTGGTTGAGAAATGAGAAAATGGCTTGTTCAGTTGAAACACCCTTTTGGAATCCAAACTGATTTTTATTAAGGATGTTATATTTATTAAGGTGATTCATGATTCTATTGTACATAAGTTTCTCAAGGATTTTTGAAAGACTTGTTAACAATGAAATTGGGCGGTAGTTAGAAACCTCTGCTTTATCACCCTTTTTGAAGAGTGGTTTAACAGATGCAAATTTTAGTCTACTAGCGACAGTACCTTGATTTAGAGATTCATTAAATATGTGACACAGAACTTTAAGAATATATTTGTGGCAATGTTTCAGTACACCAGTGGAATTTTTGTTTTTCATTTGGCATTTCACCTTCTCAGTCTCATCTGCTGTGATGTAGGGTACATACATCAGGCTAATTTTTCTCTGCACTGCTTTTTGTAGAAGGTTCATGGCTTCATCCATAGACTCTTTACATCCAGTTTGATCCACTGCTGTCAGAAAATGATTGTTGAAAATGATTGTTGAAGATATTGGCAACTATTTCACCTTCATCTACCATGCTTCCATTGTGACACACTTGGATTCTGTCTGTATCCTCTGAAACTTTTCCTGTCTCCCTTTTTACCACCTTCCAGATTGTTTTTATTTTATTATTTGATCTGTCAATTTCAGATTTGATAAACATACTCTTGGATTGAAACTTTCTGGCAGATCTCATTCTGGATACTCTTGGATTTTTTAATAACATTCTTTAGGATGTTACAGTACAATCTGTAGTGTTCCCTATCCTGAGGTTTATCCGAATTTCTGAGTGAAACATAAAGCATTCTCTTTTTTCTACATGAAGTTTTTATTCCCCCAGCAACCAATAAAAGCCACTCATAGTCAAAATGTGAGTAGTTGTGTGCAGGTCTGTTGCTCCTGAAGAGAAAATAGTGGCAGTAGAATCAATGAGTCCTTATGGTATCTAAAATAAGGGTGATTCCATGTTAAAGTGGTCTAGGGGTCCCCAACTGACCACATCAGTTTTCTTGAGGGAAGTCATTTTCATTACCAGGCTATTTTTTATTTCTGAAATAATAACTTTATTTCATGATTTAGGTATTAGCTAATTTTGTACTCTTGGGTAATTTCAAGCTACCTTTATTACTTGCATTACAGTAAAAAACTGTAATTGTGTGCCATCTTATTTTCCATACATCTGTGGTTTCTTAAAATCATGGCAGCTATGGGCACAACTAACTCAGATGTGAATGCCGTATGCAGGAAAAGAAAACTGTAACACTTAAGTGAGTTTTGTCATTGTATCAATGTACAACACATTAAAATACATTTGTTTCACTTTTAAAATAAAACTACATGTGGTATGGTCAATATTTTAAAGTCAACCATGTTTGTCACCCTACGCACCAAGTATTAAAATCTGTCTGTTAGAAATGTGGGTTTCTTCCTCTGGTCATTTAGGAAGCCTGTGCACGAAATTTGAACAAAATCTGAGATAACCAGCTGGGGAAAATCTCTAAAACTACTCCCACTACACAATGAATCACCCACATATAAGGAACATAATTTGCAATTTGTCCAGTGTACCGTTTTGCAGTTTCCTGTTCCTCAAAGGCAATCAAGAGCTTGAAGACAATGTAAGTCATTCTATGTATTCTCTGAGTCTGTCACAATGGCATGCATGAATAAACTCTTCACAGTTTACAAGCCATACTGTTAGAAAGAAAACACTCGAGCTTTCAAACTATCTCTGCCCTCATCGCCAGGAGTGAAAAGCCCACTAAGTGTCAGGGCTGGCACAGTTTTCCACTTATATGGGTACAACTGCAGCATCTGGAACCAATCAAGAGAGGGCTGAGGTGACACGTGAATGGAAGATGAGTTGCATAGCTTGTTACAACTTCAGTCTGCCCTGGGACCAATGATGTCAAGCAGCATGAGGGTCTGGTGCCATGTTTGAAGTTCCCTCTCCAGCCTATCCACGAACATTAAGCACCCATCTTTGCTTTCACTTGATATCCAAAGGCTGTCCCCAAAGCCTTACTGTGTAACCTTGGTCTTTGTTAAAATTATTTCTGTTTGTCCTAATCTCAGCCACGTCCTTCAAATGGTATCTCAATATGACACATGAGCCAAGACTCTCATCTTTTCAAATTGTATTTTGTTTCCATTTTCCAGCCAATGCTCAGCTATGGAAAACTTCTCAAGCTCCCTTTGTTTCATATGTTGCTTGTGCTCAGTACAATGCTCCGCAGCAGTGTGAATTATTGACCTATATAGATGTGGCCGCTTTCGCAGGGGACAGCATAGATACTTGGGCACTTGAAGAGCTATGTTATCCTTAAGAGGCTGTTTACCTTGTACCTTGTGTGAGTGGCAGAACTTTGATCTCAGTCCATGTCTCTGCAGCACATACATTGCAACTTCTGCTTATTGTCCCACAGTATGACAGGAATGCAGCCAGCTTGGCCTCTTCTGCCAATTTACAAGCTGTCCTTTGTCAGTGCCATGTGTAAGTATTTGCCATATCTCCCTTGCTGTAACCTTCTCCTTTAACACATCTCAAATCCTTCAATTCAGAGTGTAAGTTGTCATTGTTAGAAATAATTTTTGGTCTTTGTACTAACATTTTCAGGAGTGATCTCTTGTGCGCAACATGGTGAAAACTATTGGCATTCAAGCACCTACGAGTGTCCATTTGTTTCTTGTACAATGAATGACCAAGCCACCTACCTTTAAAAGTACATTTTGACCATGAGGCCATATAAGGAAGGTGTCATCCGCAAACTATAGGAAGCAAGTTCAATGCAATGTCACAGAGTTCAGTGTGTGCTTCTCAAAGTGCTCCAGAAGAAATATGTGACTGCTGGAGATGATGTCACTCCATCATACTGTCATCCATCATTCCAAATATTTGTTGCAGTACAAGTAGTACAGTCATTGTTGATGGTAATTCCATCATACTGTCATCCATCATCCCAAATATTTGTTGCAGTACAAGAAGTGCAGTCATTGTTAGTATTATGGCATAAAGCCAAGCGCCGGCACGCCAGTCGGGAACGATAGAGAAGAGATGACTGTGAGAAGACATTAGCCTGTCACATGCTGACTGACTCCTCTGCAGGATGACAATGCGACAGCAGTGGCACCTACATGAAGAAGAATACATAACTGCCATGACCGACTGGTGATGCCCCAGTTCAATAGCAGCTTCAAGACTAGTGGGTTCTGTCGCAGTGTCAACTCAAGTTACTTTGCTTCTACTCTATATGCATCACAGACTTGGAATTGTTTATACTGAAGAAGCTTGATTATTTTGTATCCATCCTTTACTTGTGACAAATCTGTATAATTGTGAAGTTAAGTATTGTCATTTACTTTTTGTAGTAAAATTTACTAATATGACTTGTTTGATTTGATTGTCTAGCGAACTGAGTACAAAGGATTCCTCGACACCCCATATTTGATGACGTAATAGTTAGGGCATGATGGAACAGCTTGATGATCCCAGATGGGAATCATTGATCCAAAAGATCTAGCATGTCTTGCACTGGCACCCTCATAAAAACTGGCTTTAAGTCCAGACTAAACATTATGTCATTTTGGTAATCTTCATTTTTCTATTATGATTAAATGGGGGGCTAACTCAGCTGCAAGTTCTATATATAATCCTGTGGGGATCCCATTGGGCTCTGGGGTCTTGTTCAGTTTTAACAGTTTCAGCTGTTTCTGGAATTTTCTTTAAAATTAATTATAGGACAGTGGACAAAAATGCACCAAATGCAAGAATATGCATTGGATAATGAGAGATACCAGTGAAACTACCACTGGTTTCTAAATGAATTTTATTTGTATGAAATATATGAATAATAAATATAAGGAGTTACGAGAAAGAAAGTTTTACACACTGTTTTAAGATAACAGGACATGCAATGTGAAATATGACTTTGCAGTGTGAAATATGACTGCATATGTGTAAATAATTCAGTTGGGGTTAATCATGTGGCAGTTGGCTGATCCTGATTGCTCCCAGCACCACTGTTTCTGTGGCTTAAATGGCACTTCTCCCATCAAATGTAATCTTGTGTCTGTGATAAAGTTCTCAAATAGGTAGAACTTGGTGCCAATCCAAATTATCATCCGGTTAGTCCAGTATATACGCAGTTTCCTGAAATCTGTCGAAATGTACATGATGGAGAATGCCTTGAGTGGCCATCTTGCATTGATGATGACCTAGTAGACCATCTGCTCACTGACTTCTTGTTGTGTGAAATAAAAAGTGAATGTTGCACAATATTATGAAACAATGGTTAAATTATCAGAAGCCATTTTCAAAAAGAGGCAAGAAATGGTCCCTGGAAATGGCACACAGTTCCATGACAATGCTTAGCTGTATATGAGTAAGCATCTCAGACAATCTACATCTACATTTATACTCCGCAAGCCACCCAACGGTGTGTGGCGGAGGGCACTTTACGTGCCACAGTCATTACCTCCCTTTCCTGTTCCAGTCGCGTATGGTTCGCGGGAAGAACGACTGTCTGAAAGCCTCCGTGCGTGCTCTAATCTCTCTAATTTTACATTCGTGATCTCCTCGGGAGGTATAAGTAGGGGGAAGCAATATATTCAATACCTCATCCAATTTGTGCAGTACTTGCATCAGAGAAATCCACTTGTCCATTCAATATTCCTGTTACTGCCTCCATCAATTTCCTTTATTTTTCATCATAAAAATTTCTCTGTTTCCAAACAGCACAAAAAGTGCTGGTGAGAAAGAACTGCAAACATGTCCTCCAATCCAGTCCCAGGACACACACTTCTTTGACACATGAATATAAAAGTTGATACTATGGCATGAGAAGTGTTTCAATTTCATTTATGTATCTAGTTGGTTTTATGATCCATGGATCATTTGTAAGGTTATTATTTCTTCCAGTATTTTTTGTATTTTTTTGGTCGTGGTTATAACAGGTGCTTTTTATTTTTTGCTAAAACCCCAGTAAAAAAAAATAACAGAGTTAAAATTTTCCATTTCTACATAAGCCTTCAATTTCATTTGTGTATCTAGTTGGTTTTATGATCCATGGATCATTTGTAAGGTTATTATTTCTTCCAGTATTTTATGTATTTTTTTGGTCATGGTTATAACAGGTGCTTTTTATTTTTTGCTAAAACCCCAGTAAAAAAAATAACAGAGTTAAAATTTTTCCATTTCTACATAAGCCTTTTTTTAAAAAGCAGTAATTTTTATTCATAAAATTTACATTGGTTTGAAATATTTCATTATTATAGAAAATGGGAAAAGCCATCAGTGCTATTTTAATAATAGTGCAGAAAGAAATGAGTAACAAAACACATATCATATGCGTTGGTGCAGCATTGCTGAGACAACAATATCCCTGTTGCTGTGAGTTGTGGGTTAAGGTAGGTATGTATGTGCAGTGTGCAAGACTTGTCCCCACCTGGACTATAAGGCAGTTCCCCTCTGTTGTCACCAGACATCTGTTGTATGGCAGAATGGCACCAACCCTAGTCTGCAAATATTTTTTTAAGAAGTGATGTAGCAATGAAGTACAATGCTTCATTTACATCTACTTCTGTAGCTATACTCTTCAAATAACCTGAGGTGCAGGCACCTATTAGTTTCTTCCTGTTCTGTTCACGTATGTTGTGTGGGAAGAATGGTTATTTGAATACCTCTATGCGTGCAGTAGTTATTCTATTATTATTCTCATGATCCCTGTGTGAGTGATACATAGGGGGTTGTTGTATGTCGCTAGTGACACCATTTAAAGCAGGCTCTTGAAACTTAGTAGACTCTCTTGGTATAGTTTGCCTATCTTCAAAGAGTCTGCCAGTTCAGTTTCTTCAGTATCTCTGTAATACTCTCCCACAGATCAAACAATCCCGTGACCCTTCATGCTGCCGTCCTCTGTATACATTCAATACCTCCTGTTAGTCCTATTTGATGCAGGTCTCACACACTTGACCAGTATTCTAGAGCTGGTCACACGAGTGATTTGTAAGCAATCTCCTTTGCAGATTGATTGCACTTCCCCAGTATTCTCCCAATGCACTGAAGTTGACCACCTGCTTTACCCATGACTGAAACTATGTAATCATTACATTTTGTTTTTGTACTAAGTGTTACACCTGGGGATTTGTATGGGTTGGCCAATTCCAGCAGTCACTTATTGGTATTATGGTCATAGGATACCATGTTTTTTTATTTTGTAAAGTGCATAATTTTACATTTCTGAACATTTAAAGCAAGTTAAATTTCTGCACCACACTGAAATCTTATTAAGAGCTGACAATATTTGTGCAGCTTCTTTCAGATAGTACTTCATTATAGATAACTAAATCATCTGCAGAAACTCCGAGGTTACTGTTAAAATATTGTCTGCAAGGTCATTAGTATAAAACATGAACAGCAAGAGTCCCAACACACTTCCCTGGGGTGGGCATACCTGAATTTACTTTACACCTTATGATGACTTGCCATCCAAGATGTCATGCTGTGCCCTCCCTGCCAAAAAGTCCTCACTCCAATCACAAATTTCACTTGATACACCATATGACCATATTTTTGACAATAAGCGTAGGTGTGGTATTGAGTCAAATGCTTTTTGGAAATCAAGAAATACTGCATCTATCTGGTTGAAAAGATCCAAAGCTTTCAGTATGTCGTGAAAAAAGTGTCCATGCTGGTTGGCATAGAGGAGGTCATTCTGTTTGAGTTCAGAATATGTATTAAAATTCTGCAACAAATTGGTATCAAGGATATTTTATGTTAGTTATGTGGATCACTTCTACTACACTTCTTGTAGATGGATATGACTTGTGCTTCTGTCCAAGAACTGGACATGGTATTTTGTTTGAGGGATCTATGATAGATTATAGTTAGAATGAGGGCTAACACAGCTGCAAATTCAATATAGAATCTGACGGATTCCATTCATCCTTGGAGCTTTGTTCAATTTTAATGGTATCTGCCTTTTCTCAACACCACTGACACTAATACTTTTTTCATTCATCTTTTTAGTAGTGCAAGGATTAAATTGGGGCAATTCTCCTGTGTTTACCTTTGTAAAGGAACATTTGAAAATGGAGGTAAGCATTTCCACTTTTGCTCTGTTAACCTCAATTGCAGCTCCTATCTCAATCACTAGGGACTGGACACTTAACTTTGGTGCCACTGACAGCATTTACATATGACCAGAATTTCTTTGGGTTCTGTGAAAGACAATTGACAGTATTCTGTTACGGTAGTCACTGAAGGCATCATGCATTGCTCTCTTGACAGCCAAACGCATTTCATTCGCATTGCTCTCTTGACAGCCAAATGCATTTCATTCAGTATCTCTTTCTGTAGCCCTAAGCTTTGTTTACACTTATTATTCAGTAACGTCTCTTTCTTTACAAGTTTCTTTACAGTGCCTGTATACTATAGAGGATCTGTTCTATTGGGTACATATCTGTCCAGTGCATGGTTAACTATTCTTTTTAACTTGAACCATACTTCCTCTACATGCTCCTACCTTGTGCTGAAAGTTTCAGATTCCTCATTGAGATCTGACATACTGATTTTTTTTATCTATTTTACTGAACTTATGTATCTTTCTGTTTGTTTTAGTTGTCATTTGTACTTTGGCAATCATTGCTGCCACAACCACATCATGGTAACTGATATGTTTCCATGCAGACATCCTTAAAGAGGTTTGGTCTGTTTGCTGTTATTAGATCCAATATATTCTCATCACAAGTTGGGTTCCTAACTATCTGTTCAGTTTTCAGAGTAGGCATTTAGTAATGTTTCACAGTATGTCTTATCATGCCAAACACTAACAAAACTGTAATTTTCCCAACTAATTGTTCGATGATTAAAGTCTCCACTGATGATTACAGTATGATTGGGGGACTTAACGTACAAATGAAGTGAGGTTTTCTCTAAAGTTTTTGGTTACATGAGGAGATGAGTCTGGTGGGTGATGAAGGATCCAATTATCATTTTATGCACACCCATGATACTGAGCCTTGCCCAAGTCACCTCAAAAGCAGCTTTAATTTTTATTTTGGTGGATTTGAGTATCTTGTGGACTGTGACACTCCCTGCATTTCCATTGCCTTTTGCCTATCCTTTTGATATACATGCAAATTTTCCCCAAAAATCTCACTGCTATTACTTTCAGGTATCAACCAGCTTTCCATACCCAGTTTTATGTGAGCTTCACTGATTTCCAGGAGAACTACAAACTCTGCCACTTTGTTGCCAATGCTTTGGCAGTTAACCAATAGCATTTTAATACTCTCACCTGTGGGAGACATTTCCTTCAGTCTTGCACTAATACTTCTGGGTTTCCTACAGCTATCACTATCTGGATTGGATATAGAGTCACCTGATCTAAAAAGCCCTTGTGCACACCCCACAAATTAACTACCTGAGTAACATGTAGTGCACAACTGACCCATTTAGGGGGACCCAACAGTTCTAACCCTATGGCACACAAGTCCACGAAGTCACAGTCTGGCTTGTCACAGAACCTTTGAAGTCTCTGGTTCAGTCCTTCCACTCAACTCAGAACCAAAAGGCCAAAATCTGTTCTGGGTACAATACTGGAAATTGTGAGGTTGTTGAAACTCCATACACATGGCTGCTCTTCTTAACCTTCTCTGCCTGTTGCTGGAATGACCCAAGTGATCTCAGACCCCAAATGATAAGCATCATTTGTTCCAATGTGTGCCAGAATCTGCAGTTATTCCTGTCCTCTAGGCTTCGAAGCTGTATTTGGCTCATTCCAGCGACAGGCAGAGAAGGTTGAGAACCCAGCCTTGTGCATGGAGTTTCAACGAAGCTCACAATTAGCAGCATTGTCCCCAGAACTGATTATGGGCCTTTGGTTCTGAGTTGAGTGGAAGGACTGAACCAGAGACTTGCTTTAAAAGATTACTGATATGTCTGCCATTTCTATTAAATAATAAAATAGGAAGGAAATTATAGTAACAGTAATGAATTAAAAACCAACAATTCATTCATAATATACAATTAAAATATAAAGTAAATGATTGACACCTGTGTCGGCATATGTTTGTAGCCCCTGAAAACAGACATATTGACATGAAAAACAGAGTTTTTAGTTTTCAACTTTTGGCACTGTCTGTAATGCCCAAATAGTGGTATGATCCCCAATTACAGCGAGATTTTTGAGCAGAATTAAAAAAAAATAGAATCAATAGGAGAATACTAGTAATTCTTTGTAGTATTCAACCACTTATCACCTTTCGAGAAAAGCAGCAAGTGGTGGATGGACTAAGTTTTCCTGTATGTGCCTGTTTAATTTAATGTTTCTATGTATCTTGAAACTGAGTAAGAATTTTTTGATCTTTGATTTCCATGCTTATTAGGGAAAAAGATAGGAATTAAAAAAATAAAAATAAAAAAGACAGAAAACTGGCCATTTCAGAAACTGTCTATTTTGAGCAGTTTTCACAGTCAGGTTAAACTGGTATGGAAAAGAACCGGTATAACTCAAAACTGGTTATTTCAGCAATAACTACCATCTCTAATAGAAAGCATTGTCAAGCAGAAACTTTTGCAGTTTATTTTTAAATTTAACTTTATCAGTCAGATATTGTATATCATTGGTTAAATAATCAACATTTTTGGTAGTAGTATTGTGCAAACCTTTTTGAGCTGAAGACAACCATAATGTGTAATAATGAATGCCATTTTTCCTTCTAGTATTTTAACTCTTTCAGACCCTGTGGTTACAATAGTGTACATTAATTTTCACGATGTCTAAACTGCAATAGAAATATTTTTCCTCAATTGGGAGCTGATGTACACATTTGTGAATGTTCATTCTTTTCACCGTGCACAAGTGTTGCCATCTGTTGTGCAGTGCTATAAACATATCAACAGATTAATGTGGCAGTGCAGAGCAGTTTGTGACTTTGAAAGTACCTGGTAGTCTTTGGTAAGCTATAACCCACATTATAGTTGAGTACAAGTATTGTTGTTTTGCATGAACATTGTAGAATGTTCGATTTATTTATTACAACAATCAATATTTCAAAAACATTTGTTTTAGTCAACAAAAAGAAGCGATGTTTTTCTGTGTGCACAATTGTAGCCACGAGGTCTCAAGAACAATGTTTTACATAACATTGAGTATCTTGTGTTTCCTTCACATGAAGTACTTGTTGGAACAGTTTCTTTTTATCCTGATGATTGTATGAGTTTTGACTGGGATTTATTCACAACATATGAAGTATGTTATATTACTAAGTATTGTTATGAGCAACAATTAGGAAAACAGGCATAGCATTGAAGCGCCAGTTGATGACAATGTCGTTAGGTCTACTGTAAATTGTTATTTTAGGGAAATACCACTACTGATATTATTATTTGTGAATATTTCAGTTCTGTTCATCATGTCAAAGAAACAGTATTTCAACATTGAGCGAGATGCAGATGCCATTTTAGAGATGCTGCTGAATGAATGGAGAGGTGTCAGATTTCGATTTATCATCAGATGAAGAATCAGTTCCTGATGTAGAATCCTCTTGCACTTCAAGAGAGAAGGAAGTGGGAGTGAGGGCTAACAAAATAAACAGGGGAGAAACCAATGATGAGTCAACTGCAAATAATGAAAGTGGTGTGTGCAGTGACAATGATAACAACGATAATGATATTCGAGACAGTGATCCACTTACCAACAATGGGCTCAGTGATGTGAAATATATTTTGTCAGAAAAAAGGACATCAAGTGGCATCATCGTCCTCTCTCTATACTGGATTCATATTATGAATGGGAACAATGTATTGAAGAACAGGAAATACTTTCTCCTTCAACTTATTTCAGCAAGTACATTACCAATGATCTGTTCAGTACTATGGCTGATATGACAAATCTATATGCCTAACAGAGTGGAACAATTAGCAATTTCAAACAAACTACAACAGCGTAACTCCAAATCTTGTTTGGGCTTCATATAATTGTGGGAACTCTAAAATTTCCTAGAGTCCGAATGTATTGGGACACAACATTGAAAATGCAATTATTCTTGGATAGTATGCCCAATATAGATTCTTCCAACTCAGAACAAATTTACATCTTGTTAACAACTGAAGGGAAAGCCTTCTCCGTGGGGTATCAAAATGTACATGTTATGTGGTAAGAGTGGACAAGCCTTTGATTTTATTCTTTATCAGGGAGCATCGACTGAATTTCAGACATCTTTGTTGAAGGAATTTGGCCAAGGTCCAACAGTAGTTTTACAATTGGCCCAGAGAGTAAAAAACCAAATGGGGCATGAGATATATTTTGACAATTTATGAAACTGGCTGATGTTCTAGTGCTAAGTGTGATGAATACCTCAAATAGAAAACGAGTCCGACCATCTGCCACACCTCCAAGTACACCTGTTCAAAGACGACGAGGAGAAACTAGGCCTCCTGAAGAGATTCAGTAGGATGGAACACAACACTTGCCTCTTCATGAAAGTGGTGCACTGCCTACCAGGTGCAAATTTCCGGCATGCAAGGGACGTTCATGAATAAAATGTGAAAAGTGTAATGTACATCTTTGTTTGTCAAAGGAAAAAAACTGTTTCCATTCATCTCATGTCAATTAGAACCTCATGATGAACATAATTCCTGACTTATTTCATTTTTAATTAAAACTATGGTGAATTTTGCATATATTTTGTGTGTAAATGATTTCAAATTTATGTGTAATGTTTAAATAAATTAGTTTTGTCTGCTATGATTTCAGTGTTGTTTGAGACCCAGTGTACACAAATGTGTACAAATTTTTTTTCTAAAATGGTAACATATCATTCTATAAATGTCGCTTCTAAATTCATTAAAAAATCATCCAAGTCCATTACAGTATTTACAAAAATTTTCCTTCCTCCAGAAAAAATTCGGGCCTGAAAGGGTTAATTATGTACATCATTTGTCCTTTTGAATTGTAGAGGGTTATTGACAACAAACTTCTTGAGTTTCTTACCTAACTCATTAACTAAATGTCTGCAAAATGATTGTGGGTGAACAACACATATTATTCATCAGTCACATTTTTTATCAATGAAAAAAATTTTTGTTATGGATTAGTTACATCATCATCATCATCAGTTATCTGCTATATTAGCAGGTCCTTTGCCTCTCCATTTTCTGCGATCCATTGCTTCCTTCTTAAGGCTGCTGTATGTTGTACCGTCCATCATGTCATCCAGTATCTGGAATCGAATTAGTTACACCAAGCATTATTCCATACAACATAATTGAATGAAAATATGCAAGAAAAAAAAAATTGCAACATCTGAAAGTGTCAGTTTGACTGAACTTGGTTGAGGAGTTCAAAAATATCTTTTTTCAGTTTAAATTCTCATCAAATGGAAACCTAATAATTTTTATTTTTTCTACCATAATGATTATTTCCACACCATAAGTTTGTCACTGATGTGGTACCTCTCGATGTGCAGAACTGTACGGGTTGTGTTGGTTTGAAACTGAGAGTGAGATTCTTTGCATAAAACCAATAAATAATACTTCTAAAAATATTGTTTACTGCTTTTTCCTGTAGCTGTTTGGATTGATTATCCTGATTCATGAACGATGACACACTGCACAGGTCAAGGCATGTAGAGGATGATTTGCAGTGTTACCAGTTCCAAGCAAAGTTGCAGTACATTCATAGAAGGGCTTTGTGGTTGAAGAAACTGTGCATCCAAAAAATTGTGTATGTTTCTCACTTGATTGTGTAGAATTTGTCACTTAGCACCATCATCAGCCATGACAACTCAAAAACTGAATGAAAATTCATTAAATAACTAGCTGCAATTGTGTTTAATGCTCACACTGGCTACCACATTCACAACAGAGCACTCACAATATTACTGAGCACTCATTGGCTGTTGGAGAATATGTGATGTCGGGTGCATAGAACAAGCCAAACCTCAGTTGCTGTTATCCATGATTCCATGTCTGGTACCATCCAGAAAAAAAAAAACTAATTATGCTTGTTTGTTAAACAGAAGGTTGTTTACTTATGTGGGAAAGAATACTTGACATGGAATTGAGCCTTGTAGAACCTGTAACATCTCACTTTCCAAATAACCAGCAAATATTATACCATTTATCTTTTGATACCTTTTAAGTATTGCATGTGCCTTAATAATGCTTCAAGACCCATGTCCTCTTTTCACCTTTTTGTGCTGTTTTAGCACTGATTACACCTATTGGAGTAAATGATAGGGTTTTGTGGAGAGTGGGAGTGAGAAAACCGTCCCTAAACAAATGTACTACAAAAGTCACTGTTTACTGCGCATGTACCCCAACATCAATATGGGATATGATCACCATGCACACGTACACAGGTCGCACAACGGGTTGGCATACTCTGGATCAGGTGGTCGAGCAGCAAACAATACTGAATTTTTATATTTGTTCCTTGTCTGTGGCTTGAAATTCATTTGCAGATACTGTTACATTATTATTATCCAGGGTTCCCAAGTTGGTGAATGTGGTGATTAAAACACTAATTTTCAGTAAACCCATTTTTTATTTTTCATTTAGTCACTCTTTCTAAAAACACACAGTTCACAGTTTTAACACCTATCTCAGGACAAATTCTTCACAAAACACATGACATACTCTTTATATGTCTTGAAACAGATAACAGAAGGTCTGAAGCTGGCATGCACCCTGCCTTTTTATAACCTATGGTTATCTGCCAGAAAGTACTGGAAGAACATTTTTTGTAATAACAACATTTTAATGAAGGCTTGTGTTTTCACAAAATAATATATTTGGGTAATGACAATTTTAATGCTACAAAATAAAAACTGTTATTGTTTAAATGAATTTGAAATTATCAATCAAACAACTTTTATGAATTTTTAAGAACATTTTTTCCACAAAAATCAGTTAGCTTATTTCAGTCACATAACAAATATTTACCTTCTGAATAGCAAATTTTTACCAGATATCTGTAACTTCAAAATTTAGCAAATTACATACTGCATATTTTATGGATTCTAGACAACAGAATTATTGTGTGAAACAGTTAAATAAATCTCACTTTGATTTTTTAATTAAACAGATGACTCTGCATGAGAAATACTGTCATTTCATATTATCAGAAATGATGATTGAATGGAATGCTCATGTTAATTACTGACAGATTGATGTAATGTTTCTGCACTACCCCAAATGTATCACATAATCCATCTCTTGACTTTATCACCAAATACTAATCCACCATTATAGCATATGGTACAATTCATGATATGGTACAATTCATGATTGATGTCAGTGTCTTCATATTATAAATTGAGTCTAAAAGCCCTATAAATGGTTTCTCCCCTGCAAGAGAAATCTCCCTTGCATAGATTGGTTGAATTCTTTCTTGTTAGCTGTGACATCATCCATTCCACAAAATCTCAGTGCTTTTAGGAGGGTGCTATGATTCATGCAGTACAATGCCTCAGGTAGGTAATAGAAAATACCATCTGGTGCTATCCTGTTACTTAATACTTGTGAAGTTTTGTGAGTGAATGTGTAAATGGCATTCTGACATGAGCAACTCTTCTAAATCCAAACTGTTATTTAATAAGGATATTATTTATGTTCGTATTAGGATAGTAGTTTAGAGTACATCACTTTCTTAACAGTTTCTTTGAAAATTAGGTTCACAGTGAAATGAATTTAACAAGGGAGTTTTTCAGTAAAGGCATCACTTATTATATGGCAACAAGTCTTTAATACACTGTTAGAAATACAGCAAATCCTGATGAGCTTTTATTTTTGAGAGAATATGTAATTTCCTTAACTTTGGAAGGAGAAGGGGGTGAGACATCCATATGATTGAATTTTATGTGAGGTTCTGAACATCTGCTTGGCTTTTCTCTTGTGATACTTGTCCCTGGATTTTCTACATTTACAAATGGTTATAAACTTACCTGTTACCTGGGACCGATCATTTACACCCTTCCATTTAAACCAATAGTGATGTTACGCTATAATTCAATGATTGTTCTATTTGTTATAATAAATGTTTCCAGATGCCTGTATTCTCTCTCTCTTTTTTCTTAACAAGAAAAGTTATTTTCTGGACAACCAGTGTTTATTTGACAATGTAGTAATACTCTGATACACTGCATAATGTCTTTATTACGTCCCTGATTAATTATTAAACTGTTTCCAAATTTTCAGACCTTGCAAGCAGGAAATACTACATCTACTGTCCTGTGCCAGTCTTTGAAGAGTGATCCCATTAGGGCAACCCTTGAAAGTGTGAAGGTAATAAAATATTGTTTGTTCTGTTGTAGTGGCTACTATTGCCACTAATCTCTCTCTCTCTCTCTCTCTCTCTCTCTCTCTCTCTCTCTCTCTCTCACACACACACACACACACACACACAAACACACACACACACAGATATTGATATGGAAGATTGTACAAACAGAAATTGGTGAAACAAGGACAAATGGAACAAGACAACCATACATAAAAAAGTAAAACAGATACCAGTTTATGTCCATTGGCTCTGATCTTATAATTACCTCCACAACAACACTCGCAAAAATAGTACTAATGACTTTTTCATACATGTAGCTACAGAAACCTGATCTGAAAAACTATTAAAACTTTTGTTATGTAGCCTTTACAGACCATGTTTGCAAGCAATAGACAGAAGTTGCTGCCCAGAACTGTACTTCTGAGTATCTAGTTATATAAATTTGGATCATCTATTAGTGGTGATTCAGGAACTTCAGAGTAATTTAACAAAATACTTGTGGCTAAAATTGTTTCATGTCTTGCGAAGACAACATAACAGGGGTCTGTGATATTTACATTTCAGTGAGGAGTGAAATTGTGTGGGGAGAGAATGGGACAGTGTGGAGCCTATGTGATGGCTTCTTAGTGGAAGTTCTGTAGCATATCCTTACACATGCTCCATACAGTACTGATTTCTCCCCATCCAATTTCCGTATTTCTGGAGCCCCGGTGTTGCAACCTGCTTTTTCCACTTTCCACAATACTGTGCCTGTTGGACACAGACATCCAGCCATTCACCCATGAACTATCTCACCTTTATCATTATACATGTGAAGTGTTAAATGCTATTGCAGAGTCTGACCACTCATTTACTCTAATCATATTACCTGCTACAAAAATTCTTCTAGAATTACTTGTCTCAGTATGGGATTTCAACAGACTGGGGGGATAACCAGTATCTAGATGAAAATGTCACAAGGCATGGAAAGTGATGACTACAGAAGAAAATATGCGCTTAGCAACTATGAAGGAATTGCTGCATGGCAAAATTACCTACAAACTGAACATTTGGTAGAAAAATTAAAACAAATTTTGAAAACAAAATATTGGTTATACTTAAGTTAATTCTGTGTTAGGAGATGCAGGACAATAAAAATTGCCCCCCGAAACATCAGTTATGTCAGCTGAATTAGCAAATTTCAGCAGTTCAGATGTATACTTACCAAAATTTTAAAGTTTTTAACTTGGCTGAACGCAGCAACTGTAGAGCGGAATCTTCATGAGGGTAAAGTGAAATCAGTTACAGAAATGAAAGATAAGTTCAAACCCCTTGATCCAGGTGTTGATGTCTTTAAAAGCCTTCTTTAGGAGGAACAGTGATTAATACTGGTTACATAATATTGTGGAGGTACATTAAAATTGTAGCCATAGTAAATAAATCATGCTGACTGTCACTAAGTTTTGTGAAGTACTGGGTGATAATGACCAGCAAGATTTGTATGGTTTTATTATTATGGAGTTGAATTTCATCTTTCATTGGTGCCTTATGGCTACAGTTTTAATGTACCTCATCATTAACCAGTGTAACCATTGATTCTTCTGAAGACCATTTTTAAAGACATCGCAACATTGGTAAAGGTTTTTGAATAAATCTTTCATTGCTGCTACTGATTGTCCGTAATTTCTGCATCTGATTGGCTGGATTTCACTTTGGGTTGGGTTGTTTTGGGGAAGGAGACCAGACAGCGAGGTCATCAGTCTCAACGGATTAGGGAAGGACAGGGAAGGAAGTCGGCCATGCCCTTTGAAAGGAACCATCCCGGCATTTGCCTGGAGCGATTTAGGGAAATCACGGAAAACCTAAATCAGGATGGCCGGACGCGGGATTGAACTGTAGTCCTCCCGAATGCGGTTTCACTTAGAATAGAATAGAATATAATAGAATATTTTTATTAGCCTTTCAGTATTTATCATATAATTGGCTTCATCAAAGTTTACAGAGGGTTTTAGTTTCAGTACGATATTCAAATAGTTACAGAAAGGGGAGAAAAGGAACTAAAGACCTTTTCTTCAGCATTATGTAAAACAATGTTTTACTCAATAATTAAATACACACCTAAGAAAAGAATCACAGTAAATAACTAGCTTATATAATATCAAAACATTTTCTTCATAACGTAGGTAAAACATATATTTTAGTAATTAGTTTCTAAGAATTCTTCAGTTGGATAGAATACGTTGTTTTTTAGCCAGGTTTGCAATGTATTCTTGTATTTATTTAGTGGTACTGTACGAGCTGAGCATGGTAACTTATCGAAAAATTTCATGCTTACATACTTATAGTTATTATGGACTACAGGAAGTCTTGTGGAAGGCAAGTCCAGCAGGTGACTGTTTCTTGTACTGTGTGCAAGCACATCACATCTCATGTTCAATTTTTTTCAGATTTTCTCTGGCATATATTAAACAGTTATATATGTACATGCTTGGCACTGTCATTACGCCAAGAGATTTAAAATAATTTCTGCAGGACTCTCTAGGTGCTAACCCTTTCATGCACCTGATTGCTTTCTTCTGCCATCCGAAAATACATTCAGCCCCTGGGGAGTTACCCCAAAGCAATATTCCATATTGCAGTTGGGAATGAAAAAAAGCATAGTATGAGTGGAGTAGCAATTGCTTGCTCACACTGTTTCTTAATTTATACAATAAGAAAAGTACTCATGCTAGTTTACTACCTAGATAATTGGTGTGTCCTTCCCATGAGAGCTTTTGGTCTATGATTAGTCCAAGTAATTTCACTGTTTTGTTTTCATTTTTAGTTACTTTGAGATTAAATATTATTTCTTCTGTTTTTGTTTGATTTATGCACAGCTGGTTAGCCTGACACCAGTAATTAACCATTTGCATCATTTCTCTATTTTTGTCCAGTACACTCTGTAAGTTCTCTCCTGTACTTATTAAAGTCATATCGTCAGCATATAGTATGTTCTTACACGGTACGTAATTCGAGAAGTCATTAACATAAACAATGAACAGAAAAGGTCCAAGAACAGAGCCTTGGGATATTCCTCTTTCTATAGGGAGTATTTCTGACCTCTGCTTATTTGCATATAAAAGTTGTAAGCTATTGCTTAGATAAGATTTGAATAGATGGAGTGTATCATCTTCAATGCCATAGTATTTTAACTTTTTGATGAGTATGTCATGTGACACCAAGTCAAATGCTTTACTTAGGTCAATAAGTGTTCCAGACATTGATACCCTTTTTTCATACCCTTCATAAACATTGCTCACCAAAGCTTCTACTGCATTTACAGTTGATAGGTGTGACCTGAAGCCAAACTGTTGTTCATTTAAAATTTTGTTGGTTTCAAAATACCTGTATATCTGCTTATGCACACAATTTTCTACCAACTTGGATATGATTGGTACTATTGAAATGGGTCTGTAGTTATTTGGGAGGTTTCTTTCACCTTTTTTATACACAAGCAATGTAACTGTGAGCTAAAGACAGTCAGGGAATATTCCTTCATCAAGTACTCTGTTTGATAGTGAGAGAAGTGGCATTTTAATTTCTTTTGCTATACATTTTATGATGAGATTACTGAGTCCATAATAGTCTTCTGTTTTGGAATTACTTAATTTCTTTATTGACTTATGAATATCATTTAATGTGATTCGGGCCCAAGTGAACTTCTCACTTCTTGTCTGTTTTGCACAAGTGAGCAATGCTTCTGCATCAGATGGGTGGGGTGGTGACGCTATTTACAAAATATTCTTTGAGATTATTGCAGTCAATAGGGATACTCCTTTCTTTGTTGGTATTATTAATTCCCCTTTTAATGACAGTCCAGGCAGCTTTACATTTATTTTTAGAATTTAAAATATATTCATCATTTGCCCAGCACTTAGCATTTTTTTATTTCTAATCTGTAAAGGTTTCTCATTTTAGTGTAATTTTCCTTGTCCCTATCACTGTTATGAGATTTGTCTTTCATAATCATCAGTAGTATTCTGAGTTTGTTAAGTTGTGGGGTGTACCACTTGTTAGTATTTTGTTGCTTATGAGTAATATTACTCTGGTACCTTTTGGTTACCTAGGGGCATGTCATTTCTACTATATGCTTGATCTCTGTCAGGGAAATGGAAAAACATTTATTAATCATTTTCTTGTTATCCATTACATGAGTCCAATCCATTTCTTTTAACTGGTTTATCATTTTGTTTACATGGGATTCACCTAGAATTCTGTATGTCACTTCTCTCTCTGTAGAACTGAAGGCTGAGTTTTCTATTTGAAGCCATAGCCCTGCGTGATCTGATATTCCTAATTCTATTACATCACATTGTATGGAGTCTCTTTGTACATAGCTAATTATGTTATCAAGGCATGCGTTCAGTCTAGTGGGTTTTTCATCGAGACAGTAATAGTTTAATGACTTCAGAGTGTTAATCATATGAATTACATTTTTTCTCTTTGCCCTTATATCTATGTTAATATCACCTACAATTACTATTCTATGCTGTTTATATTTTGACAACAGCTGTATTAAAGTATTATTTTTTTCTATAAATACTATCTCATCAGAGCGTGGGATTCGATAGATTGAGACAATTACAGTTTTCTGTTTGTGGATTACCACACCAGCTACTTCTATTGTAGCTTCAAGGCATATTCTATTAAGGTCTATAACTGAGTAATGCAATTCAAGGTTACTTTTGACATATATTGTTACCCCACTATGTGTAATACTTTTTCTGCAGTAGCTTGTAACTAACGAATATCCAGGAGGAACACACAAGTCTATTTCAGTGTCTTTCATCCAGTGTTCATTGATGCATAGAGCACTGCAGTTGATTTCGTTGAGCCAGTATTGTAATTCATTGATTTTACACCTAAGAGATTGTACATTTATATGAAGGAGGAGGAAACTATCACTGCTACATAATGGTATTCTACTTTCACAGAACCTTCTGTATTCATTTATTTTCGCTACATGATCTAGGGTTGCATAATTATCTGAATGAATTAGACTGCTGCAGTTTCCACTTAATGTGGTTTCAAGGTGTACAGTCATGCTCTGTGGGACTGTCTTTTAAGACAAGGCTGCTGCATGCTCGTATTTCATTTACAACTTTGTTTATCTCCTGACACAAAAATGTTTTCCCATGGTAATTTAGATGCTCATCATGTTCAGTGTGCGAATGTCTTTCAAGTCTGCTAATATCCACTACATTGCATTTAGCATAAATGGAACATAGTTGTTTGATTTTAATATTTGTTTTACGAATCGCTTTTGTTAACACATGAATTATAGATCATGTCATGTCTATGAGGTATCGTCACAACAATAGTGTTTTCCATCTTACTTACATCTAAACAAATTTTCAAACCTGTTATACACTTTTTGACTTCATTATGTGCTACATCATTTGCACCAGTCACACAAACAACAAAGTCACCGTCCCTTGTTGTATTCTTGTGTTCTGAGATGTCTTCAACAATATTTTCTGCCCTCGCACCAGGTTTTACGATGCCAGTTGCACGAAGATCCGTATTCACATCCTGTAGAATATTTGCTAGCTTTCTTCCAAGGCTGTCTGCTAGGAAAAGCACATTGTGTTTCTTTGTTCGCTGTTTCTGGCTGTTGGCGATGTTTTTGCATTTTCTTACAATGTTTTTATCTTCACGTTGGGTGGCTTGTCTCGCGTCGTAATTTAATATGTTGTTATGGTTATTATTATTTTTTGATTGTTGCCGACTTATGTGGTGGGCCTTAATAAAAATGCTATTCCATTTAATTTTTATTTTACGATTAAATGCTTTCCTGAAGTTCTCCTTTTTAACAATATTAATTTCAAATTATTTGTTACGTTAATGAATGTTAGACTCGCTGAATCTTAAAACATGAGCATATAAGTTGTACAATGTAATAAACTTTTCATATTAATTTCCTCGGCTAGTCAGTTCACCTTAACGCATAAGATCTTTAGTTATTAATTAAAATTGCGGCCCACACACGCGCGAGAGTATTTTTCTTACCTCCGTTAACCATTGTATTGTAATCAGAGTCCTGGCTCTGGGTCTCAGCTATGGTACTTAAAATAAGAATCTTAAAGCTAAGTATTTTCTGCAACGTCGGGCGGCTGTGGAGAAAAATTAATACTATCTTAATAGCGGGCGAGTTTTCCGCTTCCGCTAATTTTTCGTAAGTTAATATCGCCACGTAATGGCGTCGTTGGCTGCATCGGCCGCTGCGTTTGTTGAGCTGTAAATTACTTGAACGCAGGTTAATTCAAGGAAGGCGGACATGAAATCGGGATCACCTCTTACAAATTAAAAGTGCACAATAATATTAAATCATTATATTATATGTTTAACTCATACAAATATGCTTACATTTGCCAGCACTCGAAAGATGTCCGTCGATACACAATAAAGACAAGAGAAGAAGTGAAGTCAACTAAAAAAATTAACAAAAGAGCGTATCTTGTTGTCTCTTTAGATCATTTTGTCATAAATTATTTCTTTGCATTGCATTTCCTTGCATTTCTCGACAGAAATTATTGTTTTACGGCTACACGATAAAAATATATTATTCAATTTTTAAGTCTTTTCGTAATATAGCACTGGGGATGCTATATTGCCCCCCGAAATGTTTATGTCATAAAAAATGTTCGTGTTTTTTGACATAAATATTTCCTCTTTCATGTCCACAGTGTCCACACACAGATTTTTCTTTCACAGTTTACATACGTCACATCGTATGTTGTAATTACTGAGGTGTGTTGCACACAAAGTGTAATACAGATGAAGTTATCTACATAACAATATAATATACAATTGGTTTCGTATACAGTCATGTACAAAAGGACATAGAATACAATTAATTTCGTTTTGGCTGCTTCTTTTTAGGGTTGCAACTTTTGCAGTGTTCAAAGGTATACAATCACGAGTTAGTCCACAAACTTGAAGTCCCAGGGGTGTCAACAGTTCGCTCCCCATTTGGTGCGGCCATAGGGAAACCTGGGGAAAACCTCGGCGGAGCGACAGACTGACTGCTTTGGTCACTTTCACTTCATTGTTTCTGGGATGTCATTGGAGTACAGGATGTGCATACATTACAAATATTTTTTTGTTGCACTATGCAAAGAAATGAGGTCATTGTAACAATTGATGCGGTGTCATTGATGATCTACGTCGCGACGTTTAGCTCGTGACGGCATCGGTTGGTGTGTTCGGTGCTCGGCGTTCGTGGCGGCTGCGGAGAGGTCAACGCCCGCTTTACGCCAGCGTGTCTCTCACCGTCGCGGAACGTCAGAATCAGCTGATTGGCTGCACGGTTGGCGATGCGCTTCTGTCTTGCCCGGGCGTGGCGGAGTGGGATGATATTCGCCCCCTGCGCTTGTTGGCAGGAGTCAGCTCTGCTACGCATCTCCGACATAGTACATGAAACATACACACAACCAACGTAATATTTGTTTCCCGCAGCAGATGGTTACGCTAGTGGGAAAGAAGCATTTATTAGTGCGGCAGTTGTTGTTAAGCTTTCGCCAGTTTCCGAGTGTCAAGCTAGCACTGTCTTGCAGAATACATGACATGGACCTTCTCCCGTGAATGCAGTTTTGATGCAATACTGTTTCCATTACACGTCAGTTTTTGTCTTGACAAAATTATTTGTTTTCGCCGCACTCGCAAGCACTGGTGAGTGTCCCAATACAAGCTTAGCACAAACATTCGCCGTTTCTGCGGTCGCTGTTTTGCAACAGTCCACGCATCGCATTCCAATCTCGCATTGTTGTACTCACTGAAATTACAGTCTGTCCCAAAAATATTTACTGTGGGTTCACTTCACGTTAACAGTTCACATTTATAAGCAAATTCACAGTTTTTTGTGCGTAATATTGGCGTTTGTCGTCTTCACCGCTGTTGAACGTTCAATACTAGCACTTCACTGTCCGTATCACAGTTTCACCTTCACAGTTTTTCACACTGTTTAAAGTAACTGTTTCGGTTAGTTCACAAACACTAATGTATTTCATTCAGTCTGAACTGGATTTTGGCTCGTGCTGGATTTTACCAGTCTTTCGCACTAATTATCTCTTTTCATTTTCCACTTAGAGTCGTACTTGCCTTCAGATTTTTTGACTATACAATTGTATTTCCGTCTCATCTGAGGTAAGTCCCCACGTCATGTCTGCCCACTCATTGCGTACTTGCCCTCCAGAGCCAGGCTCGACTTTACAAAACTTTGCCTCTCGCATTATTGTAGACGTTTTATAATCTAGGCCCAGCGTGCAAGTTCCTAGATTAGTGTTAGATTTGTGACTTTTGTTTACACTACAAATTCGTGCAAATCTCTGCCTCAGCAAATGGCAATATATTTTAACAGTGCTTAGCGGTAGTCGCGTTTACTGATTTGCTTTGTACCTTGTCCACAACACATGAGGTACCTTGGGTGATGTACACCATGCACTGATATTGTTAAGTAAATTATGATTGAGCATATTTCGAGATCGGTATAGACATAAATACATAGAACAACGTATACACTATAATATTGAATTTCATAAGTTGCATTACTACTACAGTTCAAAAATATTCATGACACACTAATGAAAAATTCTTTCATCATTAAATGCTGTTGAATTGTTTTTTAATATTTTTTAAAGCATTTTTAAACATGAAATTTGTAAAATATTCTTAAATCTACGTTCATTTTTTTTCTTCAAAATGCAATTGCTTAAAAATACTATTAATCCTTAACATCTACAAAATTGAATCGCACTAATCTTGTGCGCCTCATTGTCTTTAAATGTTACACTAAAATCTGAACATTTACTCACAAAAAAAATACACTATAAACTTAACCTACTACACACAAATGTAAACGTTGCTCTACTGAGCAAACTTCTTTAAGTCTTTGTAAGTATTTTTCTTGTTTCCTTTGTAATTGCCTCCTTATTTGACCACGGGATGGTGTAGTTTGCGTGACAAAGTATCGTGAGGTACCACTTCGATGTTATAAGTGTAGCCCTCGATAACTCCAGGTTTTTCCGAAAACACATTCTCATAATCTGTAAGTAGCTGAGTCAATTCGTTTTGTTGTGCTTCAGTCAAATGTTCTGACTCCCTAACTTTCATGGCTATCAGTTTCCTTTTTTCCTCTGTATCTTCAGTAATAAATTCTTTATAATATGCTTGTCTTGTACTTAAGTCAGAATATAAATTCATTACCTGTATTCCTTCGAATCTCGACTGAAAGCTCCGGCAATATTAACCGTGCACTTCCGTGTCCTCAACAACGGCAAAACTACATGTGTACCCTCATTCATAAGGCTTACTTCCTCGCACAAGAGGTCGATTTTTGCGTCCCTCTGGCGTAAAAATTCCATCCCCAGGATGCAAGCAACACCTAATCCCTTAACTACTAGGAACGAGCTTTTCATTGCTTCATTTCCTACCGTAAACTTGACTTGCACCTGGTGCTTTATGATATGAGATTGTGCACCTATTGCACCTGTTACACGACAATTCTTCACTGGCAATACTGGTATTCTATTATTTTGACTCAAGTACTTGTAAAAATTTGCACTCATGACATTGGTTGAAGCGCCGGTATCGACTATTATCTGTATTGGTGCTCCGTACATATCTGCTTGCAATATAGCCTGCACAACACTTTTGTCGGTTCGGTTACATTTCTGCGGTATGTCTACAAGATCCTTTTCTATTTTTATTCCCTCACTGTATCTCAGCATACAACGTTTATGGCTGTCATCCGTGAATGTGCCCTCACTACACCATCCTGCAGCCAACAACGGAGAGCGTATTGTGGCTGTCTTTAGTTTAATGGATGAGCATCAGTGGGTTGACAGTTGTCTGTCACTTCCACTAACCTCACATTGTGGTTCTGGTTGTTGTTGTTGCTACTGTTGAGTTGGCCGCCCTGCCTCCCCAATGGTGTTTTTTGATATTGTGTATGGCTCTGGTTTTGTGGTGGTCGGTTGTTACTCCCTGACATGTTCTGTGACGGACCTGGGGTGGCGTTCCATTGTGGCGCTGTGTTTTGTTGCCACTGTGGTGTCGGTTCATTACAACCACGCCACTAGTTTCGGTTGTTCCGCCATTGCGGATTGCCGTTACCATTATATCCATTACTCATGCGTCCATCATGAAGTCTCTTTTGATTTTGACGATTATAACCGTTGCCGTTATAACCATTGCCATTATTTGTGCCTCGATTCTGTTGCCGGTGCTCTTGCCTATTTCCGTTACCATTTGGTACTAAGTTACTACCGTTGCTGTGGCTGCTATTGTAATCGGCTTTTTGTTGATTACAGCCTGCATGGTTCCACTTGTTTTCGGTTTTCATATCTTCGATCAATAAGTCAACAGAATCCACTATTTCCATGAATTGTTCTATATCGTATTCCGGCACATTGATGAAATATCTTTTAATTTCACTGGGCAACTTCATTTTTATTAATCTGATTATGTCACGATCGGACATTGGCTCGTTCCAGTACCTGGTTTTGTTTATATACTTTTCGAAATATTTGCGTAACGTTCCCATCATAGGATTGTACATTTCTGGACTGTACAACTCATTTCGTAGTCTTTCTTGGACGCTATCGGACCAGAATTTTTGCAAGAATGCACCTTCAAACTGTTGCATCGTTAGACATTTTTCGGACACGTCGGTGGCCAACAGTGCGCCGCGTCACCTTGAATAAAGGAGACCACGAACTGTATTCTTTGTCTTTCCGTCCATGTCCTGGGAAACACATTCCTGAAGCTCTTAATAAATACAACAGGGTGGACATTTCGTTTTTCGCTACTGAAGGGTTGGAATGTCCTGTGTTTTATTACATTGTCCTCTTTTTTGCACATCTGATTGCTACATTCTGTGACATTCATTACTTGGTGATGTGCGCTGCACGGTATCGCATGTTGTTCGTGCTCATAATTCGCATTAGGTTGCGTTTGCACACTCGCACCCTGCCTACCGTCAGCGTTATTATAGTAATCAGTGCGCGGAGTCGGATTCATGATCTGTCCGCCACTATTTAACGTTGCTTTCCAACGCAGACAGTCTCCGCGCGACCTCCTGTTGCCAATTTGGCAACTCCGCAGTCACACGGGATTTGATCTGTGTTAATTTGGCACGTACTGCGGCAGCGCTAGGGTCAATATTTACACTCGTGGCCTCAGTCGCTTGTTCTACAGCTGTTTTTACGTCGCTTTCAATCTTTGCAGATATCTCGCGATCCTTTACTTCTAGCCATTCATTTAATTCTTTTTCTACTTTTTGAGCTTGCACTTCCAAATATGCGTCAATACTTTTCCGTGCATCTATCTCCACATTATCCACGCGGTTGGTTAAAGTCTGGACATTATCTTCAAGCCTAGCCTGCGATATCTGTAATTTTTGCATTTCGCCTGCTAAGCTTTGCACAAGACCGGGTATTTCTTTGCACGCGTCCCACATCTCGGCAAGTTCGCTTTGGATACTGTCTAGTTTTGCTTCACTGCGCTGCTCTTGCTCAATGAGCTTTTGTGTTAATTTTTTCTCCTGCTCATGCAGCATCTGAGCCAGTTTTTCGTCTCTTTGTTTTTCCCTCTGTTCTGACATTCTTTCTTTTTCCCTTTCTTTCTGTTCTCTTTGTTGCTCTTGCTCATGGAGCATCTGAGCCAGTTTCTGATCTCTTTCCCTACCCCTTTCTTCTAACCTGCGCAGAAATTCTGCAAATGGGTCTGCAATCGGTGAGCATACTGGTGTCCCGCTTAATCTAGCACTCGATTGGCCCCCCTGCCCAGGCAGTGGAGTTGTTACTCTATTCCCAGTCTGCTGTGGAGCGTCATTCACCGTCCACAGATCCTCGCCCCCCGCTCCGGAAATTATGTTATCCGAGGTGGTGGCTTGGGATTCATTTACGTATTGCAAATGATCGTCACTTTCCATATTAACAGAATTTTGTTCTTCTGCTTTAGGTTGTCCTATCTTACCCATACCAAATTCACTTTAAGCCACTGACGAATCTTTAACACTGATACACACACGATTAATTAACCCCTCCAAAAATAAACACATAAATACACAAAACACTGAAGGTATCTCATGTGCACATGGGTTCGATATTCCGCACAGAGCTACGCAGGATGCTTGCACAATAGGCCTTACCTTACTTATTTTTCTTTCTCGCAATCCTTTTTCTTTTCTACACTTTTTCCTCTCCAGATCTCCTCAGGGTGTGGTTTTGTTGTTGTACATGTAAAAGAATTCATACAAGCATTAATATTTTACAACAATTAGACACATACATAATTACATTCATTACAATAGAATCATATTAATCTGGCCCCATGTTGGGCGCCAATCTCGCTTCCGCTAATTTTTCATAAGTTAATATCGCCACGTAATGGCGTCGTTGGCTGCATCGGCCGCTGCGATTGTTGAGCTGTAAATTACTTGAATGCAGGTTAATTCAAGGAAGGCGGACATAAAATCGGGATCACCTCTTACAAATTAAAAGTGCACAATAATATTAAATCATTATATTATATGTTTAACTCATACAAATATGCTTACATTTGCCAGCTCTCGAAAGATGTCCGTCGATACACAATAAAGACAAGAGAAGAAGTGAAGTCGACTAAAAAAATTAACAAAAGAGCGTATCTTGTTGTCTCTTTAGATCATTTTGTCATAAATTATTTCTTTGCATTGCATTTCCTTGCATTTCTCGACAGAGAAATTATTGTTTTACGGCTACATGATAAAAATATATTATTCAATTTTTAAGTCTTTTCGTAATATAGCACTGGGGACGCTATACTTGTTCACTTTCAATGTTTGTGGGGTTGCTGCTGCTTTCTGATAACACACTGAACTTGTTTGTACACACGAGATTAGGTTTATTCCATGTATTTCGTTGTGAGCAAGGCACTTTTTTAGTCACTTTGTTTGGCATTACACGAGAAATAGTTTTTGAATTGTTTACACACTTTAGGCCACTGTGTTCACCAAAATGGTGGGAGAAAGACAATAAAACAATCAGATCCTCAAGTAGAATTACAAGTAGTGAAATACCGCTGCAGATGATGCAGTTAACAGTCCCCTGGTTTACAATATAATCCAGAATGTGAAGTACGTATATGGAGGATAGCATAAAAGGCCATCGCAGCTTTCATAGGAATGGAATGGCTGACTATATGCTGCTGGCCATTAAAATTGCAAAACCACACAAGTGGCATGCAAGAAATGTCGGACTGGCAAGAAAAGTGTAGTACGTGCTTGGATGTGAAAATAATTAGCATTTCTGCAAAATCGCACATGATAGGTAACACCATCCATATTCTGTATATCAGAAAAAATTGTGCAGGTTTCTCATTAAATTTGAATGTTGTGTGTTTGTGGGTATATTGTGTTATGCCTCATATAAGAAAAGGAAACATGTACTAGCATGTGTCCAAATTTGTCAGTAGTAGGTTCATGTTCGGACGAGAATGCAGTTATTTTGTGTCAGGGAATGGGCTGTCCACACAGTTCATATGATGATGCCTGGAGCTCCCAGATTGGCAGCATGGTGACTACCCTTCACTCAGCTGCAGATTAAGGTGTGCCAATATAGGTGCACTCAACGACAACACTAAACATAGGAGTGGCACCATGTTGTTTCTTCAGATGGGTCCCACTTCTATATACAGCAACATGAGGAGAGCATATGTTGCTAGATATTACATTTGTCACCATCATTCTGGCCCAGTATACCTGATGGGATGGTATTGTGTGCCGTTGAGCACACAACATGACCATCTTTGGTTCACATAGCCATTAATTTAGACAACAGTGGGTTGAGGCCAGTAGCTGCACCCAATCTTTGACATATATTACGTTATCTTTCAATAAGATAACACTAGACTGCATGCTGCATGTGCTGGCTTGACATACATCGGTACAGAAGGTGTTTGACTGTTGTCCTGGTGAAAACATTTTCCAGATCTCTCATGAACTGACTACTTCAGTATTCTTTGGCTCTAACTGAATTCTCCCATTGATAACAAAATTCAAAACATTAGGATTCCACAAAAACTCAGTTTTGATACCCACACAGGAAAATTGTAGCAGATTACTTTTGTCATAGACTAAAAGCACTCTGTCTTCAGGCCACAAGTGGCCCACCGGGACCATCCGACCGCCGTGTCATCCTCAGCTGAGGATGCGGATAGGAGGGGCGTATGGTCAGTACACTGCTCTCCCTGTCGTTATGATGGTTTTCTTTGACCGGAGCCGCTACTATTCAGTCGAGTAGCTCCTCAATTGGCATCACGAGGCTGAGTGCACCCCGAAAAATGGCAACAGCGCATGGCGGCCCGGATGGTCATCCATTGGCGGCCCGGATGATCACCCATCCAAGTGCCGGCCACACCTGACAGCGCTTAACTTCGGTGATCTGACGGGAACCGGTGTATCCACTGCGGCAAGGCCGTTGCCTTTCATCATAAACTAAAGAGCCAGAACGCTGGTACACCTGCCTAATGTTGTACAGGGCCCCGCAAGTGCACAGAAGTGCTGCAACATGATGTGGCATGAACTTGACTAATGTCTGAAGCAGTGTTGGAGGGAACTGACTTGATAAATCTGTAAGGGTATGAGGGGTAGTAGATCTCTTCTGAACTGCACATTGCAAGGCAACCCAGATACGCTCAATATGTTCAAGTCTGGGGAGTTTGGTGGACAGCACAAAGTTTAAACTCAGAACAGTGTTCCTGCAGCCACTCTGTAGCAATTGTGGATGTGTGGGGCATCAAATTGTCCTACTGGAATTGTCCAAGTCTGTCAGAATGCACAATGGAGATGAATGGATGCAGGTGATCAGAAAGGGTGCTTACATACATGTCACCTGGCAGAGTTGTATTCCATATCAGTCCACCTGCACTCACCCCACACTATTACAGAGCTTCAACCAGCTTGAGCAGTCCCCTGCTGACGTGCAGGGTCCATGGATTCATGAGGTTCATACACATCCATCTGCTCAATACAATTTGAAATGAGTCTCGTCTCACCAGGCAACATGTTTCCAGTCATAAACAGTCCAATGTCGGTGTTGACAGGCCCAGGTGAGGCATATAGCTTTGTGTTGTGCAGTCAAGGGTACACGAGTAGGCCTTTGGCTCCAAAGTGCCATATCAATGATGTTTTGTTGAATGATTCACATGCTGACACTTCTTGTTGATTGTCCAGCATTGAAATTTGCAGAAACTTGCGGAAGGGTTGCAGTTCCGTCATGGTGAACAATTCTCTTTAGTCATCGATGGTCCCATTCTTGCAGGATCTTTTTCTGGCCGCAGCCATGTTTTACCGGATTCCTGATATTCACGGTACGGCAAAATCCCCACTTTATATACCTCAGAGATGCTGTGTCCCATCACTCATGGGCTGACTGTGACAAAACTCACATTCAAGCTCACTTAAATGTAGATAACCTGCCACTGTAGCAGCAGTGATCAATCTAACAACTGCACTGCCGACCGCAGCACCATATTCTTCCTGTTTACATATCTCTGAAAGTGTGCCTATACCAGTTTCTTTGGTGCTTTAGTGTACATTCACTGTGCAATATGAGGAACATTGTCAGTAAAGAACTCATACTGTATGCATATTTTGTACTTTTTTCTGCCCACATGAGTTATGCAATAGTACTGTTTGGTAATTCTGTAGGCTTAAAATTAGTGAATGGGAAAAGAAAACTAACAGGTTCATTGCAGTACTTTCCTGAAATAATCATGTAGAGATTGTTTCACAAAACATTATATAATGACAGAAACTAGGTGTACAAACATAATATGACAGAAACTAGCCTGTACACCTACAACTGCCTTGTTTTTGTGAGAGGAAATCTAAGTATGGAGGTTAATCCATTACCATAACACAAGTGGTGTTTATACAGTTATACTAGGCTGGCAAGGACCCTTAACTGCTACAAATGTCTTGGTCATGTCTGCTGCAAGAAATTACCTGAAAGTATCGACACAGTATGCTGATGTTACAAATACCTTCAAATTTTTGAGTAATATTCCCTTTATTTTCTGTATTAGTGTGGCTTGCTTTGATTCTTGCATGTATATTTGATAAAAAAAAATTTATGTTACAGCCATCATTATTTTCTCGTCCATGTGTGAAAAATCCATGGGAATACACAGGAATGACGAGTCCTACACCAGTCTGTTGCCATGAAGGAAGAGTGGTTGAATGTGTTAATGTTTAAGGGAGCAATCTGTAAACAATTTCAGTGTAAATAAGTGTTTCCTTATAGTTTCTGTAAATGTTAATGTTAAATGTAAATCCCTAGATTATTAAACAATTTATGGATTATTTTATTTCTTTGCAACTGCTCTAATAACAATGTTTTCATTTTTATGCACATTTTTCTTGTTGAGATGTTTGAGCAGGGCACACATTACTTTATGGTAAAAGAAAATACTGTCCATTATAGAGTGTAAATTTATCTTCATAAATAAAGGTAAATTTGCAGCCTACAGTAGTTGATGTTTCCTATGATGAAATACATGACAGCTTTGGACCCACAAACAAACAAAACTATTTTCTACACCTACATCTGTACTCTGCAAACCAGGGCAGAAGGTACCAGTTATTAGGTTTCTTCCCGTTCCATTCAGGCATGGAGTATGGGAAGAATGACTGTTTGAATGCCTCTGTGTGTGCAGTAATTATTCTAATCTTCATGATCCCTATGTGAGTGATATGTAGGGGGTTGTAGTATATTCCTAGAGTCAACATTTATAGCTAGTTTTTGAAACTTTGTTAGTAGCTGGAGCACAGAGTGAACAACATGCACACATTTTAGTTGTATGAGCACTTGGCATGTTTCTGTGCCTAACATTTTATCTCATAATGTCATATAATTACACTGATGTACAAATTTCATGAGTATTGACTTCTTCAGATATATTGTGTGTTCAATGAAAACTTCTAATTCTGACATCTGAATAGCAGCTTCATTGTCAGCTCTTTAAATTAGGTTTGGTGGTAGTAGATTGAGGTCAGTTAGGAGATTTTTTTGTGGATGTGGATATTCCACCAGTACCATAATCAGAGGTGGTATACAGGATTTTACAGTATCCTAGTTTCAGGCATTATAAACACTCTTGCTGCTTGCCTTTGAGGAAATACATTATGTATGTTTCTTCTGTATCGCTGTCCTAAAAAATTGGAGTTTCTTAATGCTTAGTGACTCAAAGCATGCTAAAATTTCTTTACATAGTGAAAATGACTGATTTATATTAGTGACTCATAGTATTTTAAATTTTCTTCATGTGTGAGACTATCTGATTTGTATACAACTATTTTCTTCACGATGAATTTCCAAGCAAAACAGCACTTTGTTTGAAGTGATCTTCAACACTTTCTTCAAATAACCCGTGATCCTGTCAACCCACCATCATGAAATTAAGAAGTTAATGGCAGGAACTTCATATTTCATAAAGACAGGGATAAGTTACATTTCTGTCAATTCCCAACTTGCAGAATTTCTTATTCCAACAACAAAGAGCTTGGTTTAGTTCATAGATGCTTTCTTCAAATGACTGCCTTATCAGTGCCATCATTACACTCCTTAAGTTGCCTCATAAGAGGGGTAAGGGGGGGGAGTGGTAAAAAAGTAATGAGAATTATTTTACAAACAGTCATTTATTTGATGGATTTTTGCGAAACACATACACTTGTTCCAATGTTTTTTATTTTGGTGGAAACAGTTTATAAACTTATCTGAAGTTACACTATTTACTGCCTCTAGCAATTTCTTTCCAACTCTTTCACATCTTGGAAAGGCTTCCCTTTCAAGATATTTTTGATTTTTGGGAACAAAAAATATCATGTAAGGATGGATCTGGTGTGCAGGAAGGGCGGGAAATGGTTGTCATTTGGTTTGTGGTAAAAAGCTGCCTCATACTCAGTGCCTTGTCCATAGGAGTATTATTGTGGTGCAAAAGCTGATCTTTTGAGTGCAACAGTCACCGTATGAAAAAGCATTTTCATTTACTGACACTCAATAGTGTTGGAATATTGGACATTTGTATCACAGGACTAAAAATGTAGTCATAATAACAACTGCCTAATTACTAGTCTAGCTTAAAATCAACTACACCATCTTCTAAAACCCAAATCTGAATGTCTTGCAAAGATTTGTTTCTTAAATGTTTATGGATCTTCACAACCTCTTAAAGCAGTGACTATGTAGCCTACATAGCTTTTTAAATGTTTGAGTGTTAACCAGTCATATAATTGTATGTACAACGTAACTGGATTGAAAAAAGTGGCAGCAGGAGAACACATCATGAAGGTATGGCAATTTGCAATGAATAAACTGGACTGGTGAGATTTGGGAAATGGGGAGTGTTCAGAATCCTGGGTCACTGTCCTGCTGTTACAAAGCAGTCACGGACTGTCCTGCTGTAACAAAGCAGTCACGGGAGAGGTGTAGGCCAGTTGATACAGGATAGGCTAGGAGTCGAGTACCAGGTCACAAGCATTGTGAAACCTAGTGCTAAGCTTAGCCAGGTTACAGAAAACCTAGGGGGTCTTGTGTAAAGATTTGATGGCGAGGACCATGTTCTTATAGTAGGAGGAGCAGGAAAGAGCCTGGCTAGCAATTCGATGTAATAGGTACAGCAACAGCTCACACTCGTGTGGGGTTTTTGGATGTTTTGCAGCACCATGACCAGCCATGGGTTAATGCAGCTGTCAACCATGTTAACAAAGAGCTGGGGGGGGGGGGGGGGGGGGGTACTGTTGGCAGAAACTAAATCGCATATCTGTGCTCTGCCTGTTGATGAAATCGGGAGGTGGGTTTTCACTAGTCATGGCCTGCACCTGAACAGGAGGGGGACGGCTAGATTAGTTGATCTTCTGGCAGAAAATGTAAGGGGGGCCACATCACATGCACACTAGACAAAATACCTGTGACTACTGGAGTCAGAGGGACACAGTCAGGTTGCAGCAACGCACAAGCACATACTTCAAGGATCTGATCTACACAAAAACTATTTGTTTCAATATTTTTGACTTTGTGTCCAGTTTTTATATATATAAGTAGCAACTTCTCCTTTTTCCATGTTGACTCTTCATGAATAAGATGCTAATCTGTAATCCCTTAAATTTAACTTCTCCATTCCTACACTTACATAGTGTTCAGAGGGACACAAAACATCTATACCTTCAGAATTTACCACATTTTCTAGGCATACAAGAAGCTCATCCATCTTATTTTTCAGTCTTTGAATGTTCTGACGAAACACACAAATTTTACTTCTTTGGATACTGATACAGGCATTATGGCACTGTTCAGTTTTAATCTCTTTCCCACATTTTCTAGGCATACAAGAAGCTCATCCATCTTATTTTTCAGTCTTCGAATGTTCTGACGAAACACACAAATTTTACTTCTTTGGATACTGATACAGACATTATGGCACTGTTCAGTTTTAATCTCTTTCAATTCTATAGTAATTGTAACATCCTACAGATCCCTTCAAGCTAACCTTCAGCTATTCATGAAAAATCTTGAGGCATTATTGAGCTTCCTGTCAGACAAAAAGAAGCAGTTAGTGGTTTGTGATGATTTTAATGTAGATTTCTTAAAAGATATGGGTAGGAAAAATGAGCTATAATCTTTGTTTGGTTGTTACAATCTAGTATCTGTTGTAAATTTTCTAACTTGTGTGCAGCAGGATACTAGGTCACTAATCGAATAACATTTTCATAGACAGTGCTCAAGCAGGTGTACCCAGTTGTTAATGGGCTATCTGATCATGATGCACAGTTAATGGATTCAGGCCGGTTCATACAAGGCAGGGACGCTTATTAATGTGAACAGGATACAGAGCTTTAAGTGCAGCCTAGAAGAGGTAGAATGGGATGAAGCATACACAGAAAATGATGCTGATTCCAAATTCAATTTATTCCACCATAAATTTGTCTCAATATTTGAGAGTTGCTTTCCTGAAATGTTATCCAAAAAGCCATCACAAAGTCAAGTAAGCCATGGATTACTAAGGGAATTAAGATATGTAAGAGGAAGAGGGAAATATATGGACAGGCCAGAATAAGTCAGGACCCGACGTTGCTTGCTTACTCCAAAAGATACTGTAATATTTTAAGGAAAGTCATTAAGAAGTTGAGAAGCTTATGTGTTCTGAGAGAAATTAATAATACAGATAGTAAGATTAAAACTATATGGAATATTGTCAAACAGGAGATGGAGCAGCCTGACAGTACACAGCATACCATAGCAATAACTAAATGATGATGATGTGAGTGATAATTCACAAGTTGCAAGTATTTTTAACAATCACTTTCTGAATGTAGCAGCAAAAATAGGGTTAAAGGGTTCAGGTGAAGAAGTAAAAAAAATGTTAACAATGTCATTCCCCAGGACTTTAGGCCTTTAGAAATAGCACCAACATCCCCCCACTGAAATTAAGGGAATTATAAATATACTGAAAAACAAGAGCTCACACTATGTTGATTGAGTCTCTAACAGAATTTTGAAGTGTTGTTCTAATTTAATAAGTGGAGTCCTTAGCGATATATGTAATGCTTCGCAGGCACAGGGGTTCTAATTTAATAAGTGGAGTCCTTAGCGATATATGTAATGCTTCGCACACAGGGAATTTTTTCAGACATTGAAATACGTAATTGTCAAACCTCTTCATAAGACAGGGGGCAAGAGTGACTTAAATAGTTATAGACCAATCTCATTGCTGACTTCATTTTCTAAAATAATTGAAAAAGTTATGTATTCAAGAGCAGTCTCATATTGAAGTGAAAATAATTTACTCAGCATGTCACAGTTCGAATTCCGGAAGGGTTACTCGACTGAGAATGCTATCTACACATTTACCCATCAAATAGTACAAGCCCTAAATAACAAATTATCGCCAGTTGGTATTTTTTGTGATCTCTCCAAGGCATTTGACTGTGTGGATCATGTCACACTCAAAAACTCAGGTTTTATGGAATTGAAGGGTATACACACAGGTGGTTTGAATCATACTTAATGAACAGAAAAATCAAAAAATTGTGCTGAATAGCACAAATAATGTTGGGAGGGTGGTAAATTCTAGTGAATGGAGATTTATCACAAAGGGATTCCTACAGGGTTCAATTTTAGGTCCTCTACTGTTCCTTATTCATATGAATGACCTCCCACTTAACGTTGAGGGAGCGGAACTAGTACTTTTTGCAGATGACACGAGTGTTATAAATCCCATTCCAGAAAAAGCAGCTGAAGATACTGTTAAGGATGACTTTCAAAGAATCATTAAATGGTTCTCAGAAAATGGACTCTCCTTTAATTTTGAAAAAACTCACTGTATCCAGTTCTGTACGCCGAATAGAGTCATACCAACACTTGATGTGCATATGAACAGGGCTCAGTTAACAGGGTAGATTTCTCCAATTTTTTGGGTATTTACATTGATGACAACTTGAACTGGAAGAAGCATATAACTGAGCTTCTCAAACATCTAAGATCAGCTTCTTTCGCTCTTCGTATAATCGCTAGTCTTGGAAATAAACAGATCAGTCTCAAAATGTATTTTGCATATTGTAATGGTACTTTGACTACCGCGCCTCCGCCAATACAAAGATATAATTCACGATCGCGCACGCAGAAGAGCGCTGCGCCAGCGACCGATTTTTATAAATAATTTTGTTCGTCTTTTTACTTTTGCGTAGGTTTTTGTTTTTAACATCTAATTGATTAGACTCTCTCTCTCTTGTCTTCATACGAAAGACGTGTATTTTTCGGCGCTGTGTTGAATGTACTTTTGGGTGGATATTAAAATTATATTACAAAGCGAGGTTTTTTCAATAGTGATTCGAGGTGGTTATCCCCAAATTTGTAAATTGATCATGACAGTGACACCTTGAAGAAGTTTTCAACAGACGGAGAAAAGTGAAAGACGGGTCGACCTACAAGAGAAATTAGGACAGCCGTGAAGACTATATTGTAATTAGTACTGCGTTTCTAACAAGATTATAAGGTAAATTTCAATTAGTTTCTGATGCTATTTCCGTACAGTCGCTTTTTGTAGTGTTGCCGACCCGGTCTGCCATGCACGGTCAAATTACAGCACGATCTCAATCAGTAATACGAAGTCCGCCTTATCCGTAACTTATTCCATCAAAATTCAAAACCCAATCAGATTTTATATTTTATATTTTTCACGGCAGAAACCCGAGGAAAGGAAACACTACAATATTTCCACTCAATAATGTCTTAAGGAACAGTTTTCTGGGGTAACTTACCACTTAGACGTAAAGTATTGATTGCACAAAAGAGAGCAGTGAGAATAATTAGTGGTGTTCACCAAAGGACGTCTTGTAGGCAGCTTTTCAAGAAGTTAGGTATTTTATCTGCACCATCCGAGTGCATATATTCGCTAATGAAATTCGTTACAAATAATCATCTTAATTGAAGAACGGTGATGTTCATAGATACAACACTAGAGGGAACTTCCCTATCCGTTATTGAAGCTGTCAGTTACTCAAAAAGGAGTACATTATCCAGCAACAAAAATTTTCGATCATTTGCCCAACAACATGAAAGTGTCTGGCAGGTAGCAGATCAAGTTTTAAATCTAGCTTAAAATCATTTCTTTTGGACAACTGCTTCTACTCCATGGACGAGTTTCTGTTTAAGAAATGGTACCTTTTAACGCTCCAATATTTTTTCTGTACACTGGTTTATTTTGGTTAATTGTATGTGCTAAAATATGTTGTTGCGAACAAATGAGATCAATTATCTTAATATTGGAACTGGCTTATTATTAAATGAACAGTTTTGTTACTGTAACTCAACAGAATGCACAACATATCCATCTCGGCTACAACTATCGTAAAAATAGTGAAGTTACTGGAAAGAACCTCAAACCTTACAGTGGATTTTTCGTCTACATTAATTATTAATCAGTACCACGGCTAACACTAGAGCATGAGACTATCATTATTAACCAGAAACTGATTTTTCTATAATTTTTACCACTCCAGAATTTTGACAGCAAGATTTCCTTTTGAAACATGAAAGTATTTTAACTTTGACACTGTTAACATTTACAATATTAGCAGCCCTCGTCCACCTGTGAAACACAACGTAAAATCTGCTGCTTTGTGCTCTGACTTGAACTGCTGTAAGAAATAATTTTAAATTCACTTTTTACCTGACCGCCTATTGCGGTCATTATCAGATTTGAATCTGCCGCGGCGGCGGCTCGTTCCGCCATGTCGCAGCTCTGCACCACGAACACCACTTAAAAAGCTGAAAATGTCTTAATTAAATTGATAAAATACTAGGCAAGCTTTCTAATAATACCATGTGGGTTTTCATTAAGTAACTATATTTGAAAACTCGAATAATAACAAGTTCACACGCCTTTCTTTATAATCAGCGCCTAATGGCGTCCTGCTTACAATCTTGTCAAATGAAAGCTACTTATGCGTTAAACATAGCATCACATGTTCCTCCTCTCTACGTGACTCCAAGAAGACAACAGCGACGACATTATTATTCTTACACTACTATTTATACAATGGCTGATTGTCATGAAATCTCTGAGTTATTCTTTACTAATTCTTTTCTGTGACAGTTTCAGAACTCGTCGACACAGATATTATTTCACAAATCCAGTACTTAATCCTTTACAAATACAAAATATAATTGTCTCTATTCTATTATTATTCAGAGTCCACAGACGTAATCAGTGCATATATATATGTAATTGCATAGTTATAAAGCATGTTTTACCAGGCAGCATTTGACTAACGTTTAGAAATGTTCGGCAATATGCTGCCACTAACGTTCATTACATCATTGTTTGTCACTTTATTTTGGGAACATTTACCATTCACTTTGTCCACTCGTTTCTACAGTAGTTTGATTTACACTGTTTATGTTCTCTAACACTTTGTGAGGTGACCTCAACCTACTCCCAGGGTCATTATAGCTTTTTGGCTCCCCCATTTGGGCTCTGTGCGGACAGGAAACCTGGGAAAACGGAGCCTTGGTCATCCCGCCTGGTTTGCGATTAAAACCAGTCTGATCGTTTCATACAAATAAGTCTGATATATGTCAGATGTTCATAAATAAGTGTCACACAAGAAAATTATTTGTTACGAAATGTTGAAACTTTAGTCCTTTTGTAAAAATGCACCTTATACACTTTACTGTATCAGTGATAACGTTTGAGTTTGTGTTTTGTGCAACATAAAAGTCACTCATTAAATAGTTTTATAGTCAAAAAATGACTTGGCTTTAAGATTGTTCACTATAAAAGTTCCATCATAATACATTATTCATTTCAATTTGTTTTAACTAATGTGATAGAGATATATAACATATACTATAAATGTTCTGAATTTACATATAACACATAAGAAAATGTCTTTCACGTATTTATGTGTTTAGAAAACTGTTTTTATGTTAGTTCATTGGGAACGTAGTTAAAAATGCCCAGCTGAACGTCGAGAATGGCGGATTCAACAGGCGAAGTGAAGTAATTGTTGCGTGGCGTCGGCTGGATTGCGGAGTGTCAACGCCCGCTGGGGCGACGTCCTATGCGTCATAACAGCAGCGGAGCGGTGGGGTGTGGTTTCTGTGTGGTTGCGCCCCGCGCAGAAGCTGACAGCTACGGCGTGTTGTTGCCGATAACCGCAAACTGGTGGCACAGCATTCCAGCATGCTTTTCCGCATGGAATCCATCAACTATATGAAACAAAATTCCACAAAAATGTGCTGCCTTTATTAGTACAGCTTATTAGCTGTGGAAGGAATGCACTTGGTTAATGGTGTTAATTGTTCAGTAAGCCTTCCTTTAGCCGGTCTGCACAGTCTGGTTTGGTGTGATAACAGGTTTTACTTGGCTTCACTACTATATTGCCTCGTGCCACTACTGTGGAGTTCGTCACACGCAAGTTGTACTACATTTATCCACATGGCCGATGCACTTCCAAAGCGTCCCTCAACATGCGAAGGTGTTTTGAATCACACACACTGCGAGTGATTCCGTCGAGCAATAATTGTTTAGATTATGTCTGAACAGATCACTTTTTATTTCTTTTTTTATATACAGTAACTTTATTATCCGATGAGCACTGCACTAAAACAGTTGTTCACTCAATGGGTGATCCTGCGTATATTGATGTAGTCTCAACAGTCATTTCCTGTCCCTGCTACATAGTATTCCGTATTTTCTAAATGTTTATGCCCACAGCTTACCCTTTTTAAATACATATTAACTGTTCTTGCATAATCATTCTTATTCATACATTGTATCCACTGGATTACAATGTTCATTATACCACTTTAGTACTGTTACAGCTGGAACGTGACACTTTGCAAATACAAAAAGGTGTGGGACTTTTGATACGTGGTTTACTTTTCTCCTTTTGGTATAGCTTGCCCAGTTATCACCCTTTTAGTAAACAGATTTTACTATGTGCATGATGGCTGGACTTGGGCATATTGCTCAATAAACTTCAGCTGTTATCATAATTTCTCTTGCATCATCTTTCCTATGGGACTACAGTGTAGCTTCTGTGTGGAGAGAGTTTGGTTGTTAAGCCAGCTAGTCAATGGTACGTGTACCAATTACATGGGCTTCAATTGAAGCTTTATCACATACTGAGTGTATGTTGCTTGAAATGGGGTTCGTCTGTAATTAAATCGGCTCCAGTGTCATGCTCAGATCACTGTTGGTAACCACATGGCTATACATCATTGTTGTGTGCTACATAGTCACTCTCGATTTATAGAGACTCTCTCAGGGTTGTTAATACTAACACAATTATTATTTACTATATTACTTCATGAAATTTCCGTTCTAACTACACATGTATGCAATAAATAGATAAATTGATTCAATAAATTATTTAGTTCTTTGCATACGAAATACTGTTCATGGCTTGAAGAGCTGATAGTGGTTGTCTGTAAGTAAATCCTCAAATGACACATTACTGCACATTTTATTGATTTTAACTTAGTGTAATTATTAACTAGTAAACGTTTTGTCGTCCTAAAAATGAAAAAAACAACATATAAATTCATTCTTGTAACTAAACAAACTTACATTCTAAAACACAATCGACATGATACATCTAGTATTGACAAGTCATTGTATAAACAATTTTACATCTTTTCTTGGATACAATCCCTTTATTTTCCCTGACTGGGGATATGCTAATAAATAGCTACATTCATGCAGCACTTTAATTACTTTAAAGGGCCCTGAATATACCAGTTGCCCCTTGCTATTTTGTTTTTGGGTGGCTGAGGCCTTTTGATGGTTATGGGTGAACACTAGGTCTCCCACATTGAGTGTTTGTTTGTTCACTATGCCTTGGTCGTACTTCTTCTTTCTTTTTGCGGCACAGCTGGTTAAGTTGTCCCATAATTTTCTTATTTTTTCTTCTCTTGTTTCAAAGGTGTAGTCTCGGTAAAGGCATAAGCCATTCATTGTGTGTTTCATCGTTTTCTTTTAATATCTCTACTGGTGGATACCCTGTAGTGGAGTGTGGTGTTAAATTGTAGCTAATTCCAAACTTGGGAATTAGTTCTGAGCATTTTGTATGTCTGTTTGCAATATAAATTCTGAGGAACTTGTTTAATTCTCTAAATGTTCTCTCAACTAAACTTGCCTCTGGGTGAAATTGCGATAGAAGAATGTGCTGTATGGCTCATTCGTTTAGATAATTTTTCCAAGTGTGTCCAGCGAAATAAGAAGCATTGTCAGTTATTAGAGCTTCAGGTTTCCCCACTTGGGGATCCGTCTGACTATGCCTTTAGCAGTGGATGATTTCATGCAAAATATTGCCAGGTACTTGGAAAAATATCATATACAGCCAGTATATATTGCATGCCTTCCCTAGCCATGTGATAGGGACTGGCTATGTCTACAGATACTAATTTGTTGATTTATTCTGGTGTTTTACTTTTAGGCATATTGTGCAAGTTCTGACTATTGTCTGGATTTGGCGTCTCATCCTCAGGAAGTAGCAGTACCTTGCGATTAGTTTTACACACTTCCCAATCCCCGCATGGCTTATAACGATATGTTTACGTAATGTGTATACATAAACATACAGTTATAAATGTCCCCGTTCGAAGTCGCTAATTATAACAATATGTTTACTTTTGTACTGTAACATATAGCTATAATCAGCGGTGGAAATATATTTGCGAACGCCGACCGTGTGCGGCTGTTTCTTGTTGGATCGTCTGATCAGTCGGAAGTTGCATTGCAGAGGATATATATAATTATTTTTGGATAGCTCAACATGAATTTCCTAAGGGACCGTAGTTTATCATGCATTTACCAGTAGAATGTGGCGCGGAGAAAATATTTCGCCGCCTACAACTTCCGTCCTTATTTCGACGAAAGAATTCGTGACTGTGAACTCTCTATTTGGCAGAAACATAAAGAAAATTAAATAACTTCATGAAGGAGTGAGACATAGATTCTACACTAAATAAATGGTCCATACACCAGTTCCATTTAACTCTGAATTTGTGGCAATTAATAGATGAACTTACACTAAAATGAAGAATTTAATATGGATGCCGTTTTGACTGGCACTTGTCTTCTCGTAATGAAAATAATTCCTTTGACGTTTTCACATACACGTCGCATAATAAATCTACTGCTATGCAGTATTGCACTTTTAGTATTGCACATTTACTTTACACTAAAATAATATTATTTTTAACGATAATGATACGGCGGCAAGACATGCGCGTCCGACACAAGTTACAAGAATGAGTAACTGTTCATCGAGAATATCTCGTACATCAAAAAAAAATGTGTAAACGTGTTCTTCTTCTTCCGTTTTTCGCGCCGCGGTTTTCAAAGTCAATAACTCACTGCATCTCTGACGGCGCTTCGACAATAAACAAGTTACGTCACAGGTCGTTCACCTTTTACATTCTCGCAACATTATTTGCTAACTGTAGCTGTTGCCGAGCGACTACTCGATTAGTGAATGATTTAAAATGGTAAGGCAATCACATAATGTTACAGGCTCCATGCAAAGTACGTGTGCCATACTATTATTTTAATTGACTGACGTGGTATGCACACTGACCAACAGTCTTCTGTTGCATTTATTTTGTGGTACAAAATGTTGTTTACAATTATAAAACTTCGCTGATCTCTAAAGACGACATCGGTTTCAATTTTACTAATGGCCTCTGGCCACATCGGATCTGTCCTTTGCAGTTCTGACATATTTTTACATGTGCACAGAAAATCCCTTCCGTAAGCGTTGTCTTGTATTAAAAGTATTTTATACTCTTCACATTGAGCCTCCATCTCCTAAGTTGAGTGTGGAATAGCTTGCATGACATCAGAAAACTTTGTGCTTGGTGGTCACTATATACCTTAATTTCTTTGCCATCTAAATAATAATTTAACTTTCTTACGGTCCAGACAACAGTGAGCGCCTCCAGTTCAGTTGCCGAGTTGGCTCTGTCACAGCTAGTTAGAGTGCGGCGGGTGAATCCGATTATTTTTATTGTTTTTGGGTCGTTGTCTTCTCCCCATTGAAACAGGCACGCTCCCAAGCCATATGAACAACAGTCTGTAGCGAGACAAATTTTGCAACAAATCCGGGTCCTGCAAAACATTCGCATTCACCAATGTGGTTTTGATTGCTTCAAAGGCTTGCTGACACCTGTCAGACCAAACCCATTGCACATTTTTCTCAGTAGATTTAATAATGATTCCTCGTTCAGCAATTTCTTCTGAAAAAGATGTAAGCCCTGTGAATGCTTTAAGTTGTCTCTTAATCCGTGGACTTGGAAATTCACGAATTGCATCAAGTTTCTTGTTGTCTGGGCTAATACCAAGCGGCATGATAAGATGACCTAGGAATTTAATTTTGTTATGTCCAAACTTGGACTTTTCCAAATTTGCTGTCACACTTGCTTGTTTGAATTTCTCCAAAACTCTATGCAGCAATTCCATATGTTTGCCCCAAGTAGCAGTTGCGTTTACCAGATTGTCAACATATACTGTGATTTTTTCTAGCTGATCCGGACCCAGTACTGAGTCAAGAGCAGTAATAAATACACCAGCACTTACATTTAGCCCGAAGGGGAGTACCTTAAATTGGCAACTCTTTCCTCCAAATATAAATGCTGTGAACTTCCTTGACTCAGGTGTGAGTGGGATCTGTCAGTACGAACTTTTCAGGTCGACCGAGGTCGAATATTGCACCCCATGGAACTTCTGCCTCAGCTCATCTAAATTTTCGGGACTGGTTCTGACAGGCACGATGATTTCATTAATATCCCAAGCATCTAATACTAAACGGACCTTCCGTCAGCTTTCACTACCACTACCAAAGGACTGCTGTATGGAGAGAGGGATGGCTCTATGATACTCCACTCCAACATTTTCCTAATTTCTTTAGCCACTACTTCCCTCCTCGACCAATGTGATAGTGTTACCGTTTTATTATCCCTTGGAGATCAGAAAATACCCCCGCATAATCTGATAGCAGCTGCATTAATTCATGTTTTTGTGCATTGCTCAAGCTCTCAGATTGCCATACTTTAGTCTGGAATGCCTCTACATTTGTATCGAAATCTTCATTTTCAAGGCGCTGCAGTCATGGACTGTGCAGCTGGTCCCGGCGGAGGTTTGAGTCCTCCCTCGGGCATGGGTGTGTGTGTTTGTCCTTAGGATAATTTAGGTTAAGTAGTGTGTTAGCTTAGGGACTGATGACCTTAGCAGTTAAGTCCCATAAGATTTCACACACATTTGAACATTATTTTCATTTTCAACATTAGGATAATATAGATCTTTTACAGGTTAATAATCATCTAAATGTAGTACCCAAGGGTCCTACATTTAATATTAATTCTGTTGCAACACAGTACAAGTACTTCCTTTGATTTCAACATAGATAATACAACTCTTCTACCTTCATGTAGTATACTCAGTTTTCCCGAAGAAAGGTCAATTATTGCATCCCTTTCTCATAGAAAATCCACACCCAGAGTGAAGGCCACCTTTAATCCTTTCACAATGAGAAACAAGCACGCTATGGCTTTGCCCTCCTTACTTATCTCCACCCGCACCTTGTGTTAAATTATTTGGCTCTGTGCACTAATGGCTCCAGAAGCCTTACAGTTACTAACAGGGAAAGTTGGTATGTTACATCCTCTCCCGAACGCTTTAAACAACTCCATACTCATAACACTTACTGAAGCACCTGTGTCGATAATCACATTCACCTTAATATCATTGATCTCAGTCTCTCTTATAGCTTGCACATTTTCATTATTTACTTTAGAGCACACGTGTGGTTTGGTAAGGAGATCTTACTCCATATGGATCCCATCATTATGTTGCAGCATATTAATTTCAGGTACATTGTTATCGTTCATGTTGCTCCCACTCCATCCCTCGGCCAGCTGTGGAGAGTGTATTGTGACCGAGTCTAGTTTGTTGGATGGCTTGCCTGTGAGGTACTTGGAGGGTTTGTGTCCGTGACCCCAACTATATGCATGTTCTGGTTCATTGGTCGCCATGGCTGCGCGATTGGTGCATTTTGTGGTGGCAGCCTGTTTTTGTCACCATGGTCGATACTTGCCTCTCTGGGCTCGGTCTGCGATTTTGATTCCAGTTGCGATTTCCATTGTTGTGATTGTCATGCCATTTACCTCTCGGATTTTTCCATCAATTGGTCTCTGCTGGTCCGGAGTCATACCTGTCATTGAAACTACACTTTTTATTGTTAGACGGCTGACCACAGCCATTCTGACTCCTACCGTTATTGCCATTATGTACGTACTCTTGTCATTTGTTATTGCCCCTGCCATTACCATGGTTGTGATTTGGTGTACTATTGTTTCTATCATTCTGATATCCTGACCCGATATTATGGGTATGATCAAATGGTGCCTTAGCGTCTTCCTGTATCAAGTCTATGGAATCGGGAACTGATAGGAAGTGTTCCATATCGTTCTCAGGAATGTGCATCAGTTTTTAGTTGATATGGGTGGGCAGGTGACATTTTAATAGCCTTATTATATCTCTGGGTGAGATTGGTTCATCCCAGTAACTTGCCTTATTTATATATTTCTCAAAATACCGCCTCAGGTTCCCGAGACGGGCAGAGTTCAGTTCCAGATTATACAATTCCTTTCTTAGTCATTCTTGTATGCACGGTCACCAGTACTTAGACAAGAATGCCTTTTCAAATTGGTCATACGTAATGCAGCTGTTGGCTACTTCCGTAGCTGAAAGCGCTGCACTGCCCTGAATGTACGACATTACATATTGGATCTTTTGTGCCTCGTTCCACACACTAGGTAGGATATTTATGAAGCTTTTTATAAACACTACAGGGTGTATAGATTTTCGCTCAGTAGTAAATGTTTTAAACTGCCAATTTTTAATTAAGCTCTCTTCAACCAATATTTTCAGGTTGTACTTGTTTGCTCCTTGCTTATAGGCTGTGTGCTCCGATCCGATGCTACAGCTCTTTGCATTATTGCCTAAAAATTTGCTATTGTTGCATCGCAAAAATACCTGTGCATTGCCAAAAACATTGGCGACATTGCTTCATGTTCAGCGTGCCTGCTGCTCAGTGCTAATCCTTTCTCTAAATCGGATATTCGCTTGTTGATATTTACTTGCCACCGCAGAATATCATCATTGAGTATCTGTCTGATAGTTTGGATTTCATTTCGTACTTATTTCGGCATTGAGTGATTGTGAGTCTTTCTCTGCCATAGCAGTTTGAACCCTGGAATCGATATTTTTCTCTATCTCATTATCTTTTGGCTCTAACCAGGAGTTGAATTCAGTTTCGATCTAGGTAGCCTGTTCATTTTACCTCTGTTCTACCAGTTGCGTAGAATCTATTTCGAGCTTTTCTAGTCAGTTTGCCGGAACCCCTATTTCTGATGTCTGTTGACCTTTATGCTCAGCTCCTGCACGGCCTTAGGTAGTGATTCATAATTTTGATTTATACAGTCTCCTCCTGCATAATTTCTAGTGGCTGCATAAGTTAATGTTCACGTTCCGTTTGCTGATGTTTACATTCAGCTTGTTGGGCAAGGAAGTTTTTAATTTTCTCGTCTCTTTCCTTTTGTTGTTGCGCAAATTTCGCCTGGTAGTCAAGCATGCATTCTAATACTGATTGCAGTGAATACCCACCAGGCAGGTTACCACTCTCTGGTTCATGCCCTTTTGGTGGTGGTACACTTTCTTTAGCTACCTCTACTTGAGCATTGGTAGATGGTGGCACTACTTCTTGTGCCCCCGCCCCTGTATTTTCGCATTGTATATCCTCAAAGAGGCTACTGGTGCTACTTAAAGCTCCCGCTCCTACATCGACATCACTAACTAATTGTTGTGCTTCAGAATCCATGTTGATAGTGCACTGGCTATGCAATTTCACCATATTCAGAAACCAATAACTAATATATTATGCCTATCGGTTTTGAAAATTGAAATTTGCATACAAAATATGATAGTTTATCTACACTACACTACACAATGAAAATGATTAACTACTTTAAACCTTGTTCTGTTATATACACTATTAACAAACCATGTGCATAGTGCCAGCAATATGAGATCACTTCACTGGAGTTGAGCTTCTACAAACAGGACAACTACACTGTCGTCTTACCTTTAACTGATTTGAGTTGGGGTTTGGCTGCCCCCAGCTTACGTAGTTGCTACAGTTTCTTAGTAGCACCAGGATCTTCTCAACGGTCTTGCTCGCAGTGGTGCTTCCCCCCCCCCCCCCCCCCCCCCCCCCCCCCCCCCCGTGAAAAAGTTATTTACACTCATTAATACATGGCATAAATTATACAACACATACATACATTTATCACTGAATACATCCATACAGCAATATACAATTAGAGAAAATACAATAAATAGTTATTATCTCTCGTGGCCACTGCACGTTCTCGCCCCACACTTTTGGGTGACAGTTTTGTGCTCCAATACTTTTTCTGTACACTGGTTTTCTTTGGTTAATTGTATGTGCTAAAATATGTTGTTGCGAACAAATGAGATTAATTATTATTATACTGGAAGTGGCTTCTTATTAAATGAACAGTTTTGTTACTGTAACTGAATAGAATGCACAACATATCCATCTCTGCTACAACTATCGTAAACATGTTCTGAAATTATTTCTGTTATCAAAAATAATGAAGCTACCATATGCAATGCTTAAAGAACCTCAAACCTTGAAGTGGATTTTTCGTCAACATTAATTATTAATCAGTACCACAGCTAACACTAGAGCATGAGACTATCATTATTAACCAGAAAATGATTTTCCTATAACTTTTTACAACTCCAGAATTTTTTAATAGCAAGATTTCCTTTTGAAACATGAAAGTATTTTAACTTTGACACTGTTAAAATTTACAATATTAGCAGCCCTTGTCCACCTGTGAAACACAACTTAAAATCTGCTGCTTTGTACTCTGACTTGAACTGCTGTAAGAAATAATTTTAAATTCACTTTTTACCTGACTGCTTATTGCAGTATGATTGCCCTTATTATCAGATTTGGATCTGCCACGGCGGCGATTCGTTCTGCCATGTCGAAGCTCTGCACCACGAACACTACTTAAAAAGCTGAAAATGTCTTAAATAAATTGGTATAATACCAGGCAAGCTTTCTAATAATACCATGTGAGTTTTCATTAAATAACTATATTTAAAACTCAAATAATAATAAGTTCTCACGCCTTTCTTTATAATCAGCACCTAATGGTGTCCTGCTTACAATCTTGACAAACGAAAGCTACCTATGTGTTAAACGTAGTGTCACAGGTTCCTCCCCTCTACTTGACTCCAAGAGGGCGACGATGACATTATTGTTCTTACACTACTATTTATACAATGGCTGACTGTCATGAAATCTCTGAGTTATTCTTTACTAATTCTTTTCTGTGGCAGTTTTATTTCACAAATCCAGTACTTAATCCTTTACAAATACAAAATATAACATAATTGTCTCTATTCTATTATTATTCAGAGGTCACAGATGTAATCAGTTCATATATACAGGGTGGTCCATTGATCGTGACTGGGCCAAGTATCTCACAAAATAAGCGTCAAACAAAAAAACTACAAAGAACGAAACTTGTCTGGCTTGAAGCGGGAAACCATGTGGCGCTATGGTTGGCTCACTAGACGGTGCTGCCATAGGTCAAACGTATATCAACTGCGTTTTTTAAATAGGAATTCCCATTTTTTTATTATGTATTCGTGTAGTACTTAAAGAAATATGAATGTTTTAGTTTGACCACTTTTTTCGCTTTGTGCCTGATGACGCTGTAAAAGTCACAAACATTGGCTCACAATTTTTAGACGAACAGTTGGTAACAGGTAGGTTTTGTAAATTAAAATACAGAATGTAGGTACGTTTGAACATTTTATTTCAGTTGTTCCAATGTGATAAATGTACCTTTGTGAACTTATCATTTCTGAGAATGCATGCTGTTACAGGGTGATCACCTGTAAATACCACATTAATGCAATAAATGCTCAAAATGATGTCTGTCAACCCCAATGCATTTGGCAATACATGTAACAACATTCCTCTCAACGGCGAGTAGTTCGCCTTCTGCATGTCGTCAGGTGTGGCCGGTGGAACACGATAGCAAATATCCTTCAACTTTCCCCACGGAAAGAAATCTGGGGACGTCAGATCCGGTGAACGTGTGGGCCATGGTATGGTGCTTTGACGACCAATCCACCTGTCATGAAATATGCTATTCAATATAGCTTCAACTGCACGCGAGCTATGTGCCGAACAACCATCATGTTGGAAGTACATCGCCATTCTGTCATGCAGTGAAACATCTTGTAGTAACATCGGTAGAACATTATGTAGGAAATCAGAATACATTGCACCATTTAGACTGCCATCGATAAAATGGGGGCCAATTATCCTTCCTCCCATAATGTCGCACCATACATTAACCTGCCGAGGTCACTGATGTTCCACTTGCCACAGCCTTCGTGGATTTTCCGTTGCCCACTAGTGCATATTATGCCAGTTTATGTTACCACTGCTGGTGAATGATGCTTCTTCGCTAAATAGAATGGATGCAAAAAAATCTGTCATCGTCCTGTAATTTCTCTTGTGGCCATAGGCAGAACTGTACACGACGTTCGAAGTCGTCGCCATGCAATTCCTGGTGCATAGAAATATGGTACGAGTGCAATCGATGTTAATGTACCAGTCTAAACACCGACGTTTTTGAGATTCCCAATTCTTGCGCAATTTGTCTGCTACTGATGTGTGGATTAGCCGCGACAGCAACTAAAACATCTACTTCTGCATCATCATTAGTTACAGGTCATGGTTGACATTTCACATGTGGCTGAACACTTCCTGTTTCCTTAAATTACGTAACTATCCGGCGATCGGTCCAGACACTTGGATGATGTCATCCAGGATACCAAACAGCATATATAGCACACGCTCGTAGGGCATTTTGATCACAATAGCCATACATCAACACGATATCGACCTTTTCTGCAATTGGTAAACAGTCCATTTTAACACAGGTAATGTATCACGAAGCAAATACCGTCCGCACTGGCGGAATGTTATGTGATACCACGTACTTATACGTTTGTGACTATTACAGCGCCATCTATCACAAAACAAAAAAAGTGCTCCAACTAAAACATTCATATTTCTTTACGTACTGCATGAATATGTAATAAAAAATGGGGGTTCCTATTTTAAAAAATGCAGTTGATATCCATTTGACCTATGGCAGCATCATCTAGCTGGCCAACCATAGTGCCATCTGGTTTCCCCCTTCAAGCTAGGCGAGTTACATTCCTTGTAGTTTTTCATTTGATGCTTATTTCGTGAGATATTTGGCCTGGCCACTATCAATGGGCCACCCTGTATATAAATAAAATTGTAATTGCATAGTTATAAAGCATGTTTTACCAGGAAACACTACAACCTCTAAATGTAGTTGCATGTGTAGAACTACAAATTTCAGTAATATTAATATTGGCACTACTCATGTGAGTATATATATCTTGTAATCTGACCTGTTCCACATCATATTGATAAAATAATCAGGAAAATGATCTACAGATCATGACATAACCAAACTAAACTAAACTTAGCAGATGGGATGAGACTGCGCCAGACGTGATCTGAAAATCTGAGAGCTTAAATGTGGAAGACACAGGGTAATATGCAAGACAGATTACTGACAAAATATCATGTATGAGTTAATAAGAGCAGGAAGCTAAGTGGTTTGATGTGGTTGAGGAGGGGGGAGGGAGCAGAAAAATTAGATCAGAAAATAAAAGATATAGAAAGAAAAAAGGGAGTGAAGAAAGGCATAGTTACTGAGAAGAAATGCTGATACTGAAGAAATTCGTTTATATTAATGTCAGGTGAGTGGTGAGAACCAAAGGCACATCATAACACCAGTTCTCATTCAGTTCAGATGCAGACACTTCTCAGCAGTACACCACCATTCTTACCTCAGCCTTCACTGAATGTAATTATCCCACCATCCTGCTTCAAAAGCAGATTTCCCAGGCCATCACATCCAATCATGGTAATGCTAATCACTCCCAAAAACAACTTAGGAGTACACCCCTTGTCACTCAGTATTGACCTGGTCTTGAATGCATTAATCAGCTACTTCAACAAGGCCTTGACTTTCTAAAATCTGGTCCTGAAGTGAGTTCCATCCCACTGCTGTCCCGGCCATTTCCACATATGTATTTTCTGGTCATTCAGTTTCAGTTCGAAGCGGGGCTCATCACGGAAGACAAATCTACTCCAGTCAATGAGGTTCCAGGCCAAAGACATATTTGGATTTGCCCCAGACAGTGGTGGGAAAACAACCTGACGGTGATCCACCATATGGCCTGGCAATCAGGTGATGTTCTAGGCTATCATTGTGGCACTTCATTTCATAGCAGGACCCATTTGGTTCTCATCCATGGCACCTTTACAGCACAGCAGTATGTCAAAAAATTCTACACCACATTTTGTTGCCCTTCAAGGTAAGCCATGCTGAGCTTACATTTCAGCAATATAATGACCACCCTCACATAGGAAGAGTTTCTACTGCTTGTCTTCATGCTTACCAAACCCTACCTCATCCAGCAAGGCCATCAGATTTTCTCTAAATGAGAACATCTGGATCATTATGGGAAGGGCCTTCTAACCAGCTTGGGTGTTTGACAATCTAAAGCACCAGTTTGACAGAATTTGGCATGATATCCCTCAGGACAGGCTGTTACAGCTCGTCGGCTCCGTTGTGAGCCGCGGAGCACTCCCTGCTCCAGGTAGCCGTGCCACTCGCTGTGACCATTCAAGTGGGCCGGCACGCTGGCAGGTGGCACTGCTGGCTGAGGCAGGCGGAAAGGCAAGCGTTTTGATGTGGCAGCTGCGTCTTACAAGATCGACAACCTCATACTCCTAGCTGCTAAGACGTGGTGGCATGCCACACCAGGAAATACGATGTTCAGGAAATAAATAAGAAACAACTGTTTTACAAGAAATTCCATACTACATTTATTGGGCCTCTGTAGCTTGACATTTTATTTTCATTACAAGATCGGAAGTATCAGGCGGCAAAGTGTTTGCAGCGTTAATGTGGAGGATGGCCTTGATTGTTGCATCCTGAAGAAACGATCGTTCCTTACTTTTTACTCTTTTCATTGCTGAGAAAAGCTGCTCACAACAATACGTAGATCCAAACATGCACGTGATCTGAGCGGCATTGTTGTAAAGCTTGGGAAATGTTTTTTGCTATAATGAACGATACCATTGTGACAAATCCAACGTGTTGTAGTACCTCTCTTTCAGCAAAGTTGTATTTTGCAAATCGATAATCTCCAATTGAAGTGATGATGACAAGTCATCGGGGGAAACTGAAGGAGTACTGAACACTTTAAGTTCCATTTCCAAACTAGTGAGGTCTCGGAATAGTGTTTCAAACGACGTGATGAGCTGCTTTAACTTTGCTTGGTAATTGCTGAAAGTAGTACCTTCAGGTAGTTTTAAAGAAGCAAGACGATTGAAGAACGTTAAATGCCCATTACTCATCTGCCTCTCAAATAAACTTAACTTTTCCATGAACGCTTTGATCTGATCGTGCATGTCAACGATTAGCTGCCCTTTGCCCTGCAATGACAGATTTAAATTATTCAGATGCATAGTTATGTCAGCTAGGAACGGTAGGTCTGATATCCATTTTATATCTTTCAGACAATGCATTTCTTCCCCTTTCATTTTGAGAAAAAGGGATATTTCCTCACGAATGGCAAAGAAAACATCAAGAACTTTTCCTTGACTCAGGCAACGAACTGTACTGCGGTAAGGTATATCCCCATACTCCGCTTCCATACCTTTCAGGAATCCTTTGAATTGGCTATGATTCATACTGTGACACCGCACAGAATTCACACAATTCATGACATATTTCATTATGCCACCTAGCTCTACTGTTTAAGCACACAGTGCCTCTTGGTGAATAAAACAGTGAAGAGTCAAAATGTCTTTCCCGAATTCGTTCCTGAGTTTGTTTTTCAAATGAGAAGCAAAACCTTGGTGACACCCAATCATTCGTGGTGCACCGTCTGTCGCTATAGAATGGAGCTTATCCCACGGCAAATTCATAATGTCCACTGATGCACAAACAGCTTCAAAAATGTCACGTTCTGTTGCGGTGTAATCGAGTGGTGCCACATCCAAGAGATCTTCAGTTACTTGCAGCTCCATGTCGACACCACACACAAAGACTGCAAGCTGAGCACAGTCTGATATGTCAGTGCTTTCGTCAAGCGCTAGCGAAAATGCAACAATGCTTTCCGCCTTTTTCCTGAGCTGTGTCTCTAAATCCGCTGCCATGTCCAGGATTCGACGAGACATTGTTTACTTCGACAGGCAAACCCCTTCAACTGCCTGCATCTCCGTTGGAAACAAACATTCTGCAACTGCCACCGTGCACGATTTTACGAGTGGTTCTACCGTAAACGACTTGCCACTCATCGCAATAATGTGAGTGACCCTGAAGCTTGCTCGAATTGCAGATTCAGCAGTGTTTTCTCCGCTCTCATTTACCTGAAAATTATAAACACATTACAGAACACGAACTATGTTACATGTTTTGATACCCTCTGTATTATGAAACCGTTTTTAAACTTAGGTCTCCTGGTATGTCATTCTTAAGTGTGGCTACCAGTTCTCTGCATGCAACGCCTTCTAGCTGATCGTAGTGCACTGCGTGAAGACGTCTATAATTGTCATTGTATATTGTACGTCTTTGCAGAATTAAATACTTTATGACATACAAGACACTGCAGACGACCATCCCTCTCAATGAATAGAAAGGTATCCTCCAATAGAGGTACAGGGCTCCCGCGGCTAGTCATAGCTGTCATTGAACACGGATTATTGCATCAGTTGTGGCTGCATGCGGCCAGGGGGCAGTGAGTTCGCTTTCCCCCTCCACGCGGGCTCCGAGCTGCCGCAGTGAGTGCTCCGGAGCGCTCCGGCTCCCTGGAGCTCGGTTGGAACAGCCTGCCTCAGGAGGACATCCAGCAACTCTGCCAATCACTGTCATGCCGAACAACTGCTTGCATAAGGGTCAGGAATGGACCACATTACTGACTTGCTCAATTCGGGAAGCTCTTTCTTTTGAATGAATTATCCAATTTTTCTGAAATTATATCACAATTCCAGAGTTGAATATAGATTTGAATTGTTGAACTTCTAACTGCAGTAAGACTTGTGCAGCTTATGTGAGAGGTAATATATATTTGTGGATGCAGTGACATGACTCTTTAGAAATAGTGGCATTCCAACTTTTCAATAAAGTATTTTAATTTCTGTGAAATTAACTAACTTATGAAATAATTAACATTTAAATCTGTGACCAGTTATATTTTCCATTGCAGATTTTTCTTCTTTGCTGGTTGGCTTCTGATTTTGCTGTTATACTTCTGTTGATGTGGCTTTCATCCACAAGATGACATAATTCACTGACCGACTGAGCCCTTAATTTGATTTTAGCGTGATTCATCATAATTTCCATTATGGTGCTTGTTCACATAAATGTGGTATTCCCAACCTGGATGCATAAAATGATTTCATAAATTTTTCTAATTTCCTAATCCAACACATATTTCATAAACTATCTTACTGTTAATACTTACAGTCCACAATAAGTAGAAAAATCTAACCCAGCCATTTTTCGAATGATTATATGGCTTCTGAGATTGCAGTATGTTCATACACCAGCCTCTAAGTAATTGGATGCCACCCAAAATTTTCAGTCTTGGACCAGCTAACACTTGTGGAACACCTATGCAGGATCTTGACAAATTGTAGCTCATCTGAGTTGTGTTAAATTCCATTCTTAAGTTGTTGGCTGATCTTTACAATGGGGACATTTATATAGAAATGTTGTAGCTCACTATTACCACACTGACAACTGTTTTGTGTGTGTGAAGTTCATATTTAACATTTACATGGAAATCATTTGACTATGTACATATGACCAGCATGCAGGTGTGGAATACTTTAGGTTCCTTTCTTAGGAAGTGACTCTATCAATTATTTTGAACTGATTGATTTACTTTGTACTAGTGTTATGCATTTCATGTTTAATCATCTCAGTGACTATCTCAAAAAGTCAAGTGTGTGCTCTGTTTATGTAATTTGCAGCCACTGTAGGTTTTTTCTCTCCTTAGCTCTTTCCAAGACACTATCCACTCCATTCTTCCAAGTGCTTTGTACCTCTGATAGAATTAGGATTCCATCAGTAAACCTCAAAGTTTCCCAATTTCTCCTAGCTTTCTTCACTGCTTGCTAAATGTACAGATTAAATAACATCAGTAATAGATCATAGCCCTGTTCATTCCCTTCCCAACTGCTGGTCCCTTTTTATCTCTTCAAATCTATTAACTGTGGTCGTGTTCCTTTAAAAGTTGTAGATATCCTTTACTCCCTGTATTTTACTCTTACTACTTCCGAGTTCAAAAAAGTGCATTCCAGTCAATACTATTGTTAGCTTTCTCCAAATCTACAAGTGCTACAAATGTAAGTTTGCCTTTCTTCAACCTTTCTTCTGAGGTAAATGTTGTAGAATAGTTTTGTCTGATTTTTGGTGAATGGTCTCTCTTAATCCAAAAGCATCTTCTAAGATAAATCGTTGAGTCAGTGTTGTCTCATATGTTTCTACATTTCTGTGAAACCCAAAACAGATATTTATTGAAATTGGCTTCTCCCAAATTTTCCATTCTTCTGAAAATGACTCATGTCAGTATTTCCTAAATAACTTTGATAAGGACAGAAACTGAAGCAATGAATTAAACTTTGTGCCAAGGCTGAGACTTGAACCTATGACTGCTTACAAAGCAGATGTGCTGTCCACTGCACCTCCCTAGTACTGTGGCTAACTCTTGCATTGACTGACTACACTAGTCGAGTGCCCTCTCTAACACAAACTTCATTTCACACCTCAGCCCCTTCTGATTTTCCCCTTCTTAAATCGTCAGACTTGACAAGGCTCTTTGATGCTGGAATGGCATCCCATATTTGTTTGTAATTAGGTTAGATTAGATTCAGTTTTCATTCCTTAGATAAAAAATGAGATGATTCTCATGGATGTGGAACAAGTCAGAAAGTACAACATAAAAAACATAAAACATTTGAATATATTTCTTAATAGCCTGACAATTTGTCAGGAGATTGTTGAAATATGTTCAATAAACTGGAACTGCAAATATTTAGAGAATTAACACACTGTCAGTTATGCGCTTTTAATAAACATATCATACACAAAATACCTAATCTTGACTGTTGTGACCATGTGCTGTCAAAACTGAAATCTAACAGACATTTTTACTTAAGCTGGTTGAACAGTCCCTGTTAAGATCTTCATCTACAGAGTAGAAGGAGCTGTCTATAAAAAAAAATCTTCCAAACTCTGTTTAAAGTGTGCTTCACCTGAAGCCAAGGTTTTAATGGTTGCTGGCAATTTATTGAAAATGTGAGTTCCTGAATATTGGACCACTTTCTGGACCAAGGTAAGTGATTTTTTTATCTTTATGTAGATTGTTCTTATTCCTAGTATTGGCACTACGTATTGAGCTATTGGTTGTAAATAGAGACATATTATTTGCAGCAAATTTCATTAAGGAATAAATATACTGAGAAGCAGTAGTTAGGATACTAAGTTCCTTGAGCTGGTTTCTACATGATGGTCTTGAATACACTGCAGATGAGTCTTAGGACACCTTTTGCATCCTAAAAACTTTTGCTCGGTTTGACAAGTTACTTCAGAATATGATCCCATATGACATAATAGGATGAAAGTAAGCAAAGTATGAAAGCTTTTTTTATATTTATATCCTAAATCTGACATCATTCTCACTACAGATACAGACTCATTTAGGTGCTTCAAGCAATTCTGTGGTATGCCCTTCCCAACTGAATTTATTACCAAGTTGTAATCCCAAGGATTTAACACTTGTCAGCCTCTTTGATATGCATGTCTTGACATGTTATACACATGTTGGAATGAAATCTCTTACAGGTTCAGAACTGCATATAGTGGGTCTTTCCAGTTTCATGATAGTGAGCTAGCCTTAAACCATTTATTAATATTAGTGAAAATTTGATTAGCAGCCATTTCTAAATCTGTACTTGACTTGCTATTTACTGCAATGTCTGTATTACTGCAGATTCCTGGATTACTTGCTTGTAGTATTGTTTGTAATGTATTTCAATGCTAACATCAGAGCTGTTCCTAGACAATAGACACAATCTTCTTTTGGTCCCACATATCCTTATCCCTTGTGTAATCCATAGTTTATTTTCAGACTTCTGTTTGATTTGAGTTGCATTTAGGGAAAACAATTTTCAAAACAGGAAGTAGCTTTAGTAAGAAATGCTTTGTATTTTCCATTTTAAAATTCTCAAATTTTTTTGTCTGATAATTACCCTCCTGTATTCAGATTTAATAGATTTTTATATCCTGACAAGTTTCAACGTTTAACATAAGAAGCTGAATGTCATAATCAGATAGCCCATTGACTGTTGGTTATGCAATATAACTCTTTTCCCTAGATTTGTCTACAACAATATTATCAACAGTAGTCTCAGAGTATTTAAACACAGAAAAAAAGTTTTGCATCATCCCGGTTCCCAGAACTCATGAAGATAGATGTTGACTGTGGATACTGTATCAAGAGACACAGTCCCTTTGACTGTTCAGAGGTGTCACTAAACCCACCCAAAGATGTAAACCACCATGCATGAGCAGCATCTATTAGATGGAGGGAGTCTGACAGGTGATCAGTTCCAGTCATTCCATCAGGAAGGAGGTACACGGCTCATGTTGTCTGTAGTCCAACCATGCGTAGGCGGTCAATACCATGGTTCGATTACGTCTGCATTGTTACTTTGTGCAAGGAAGGGCTCTCAACAAGGGAAGTGTCCAGGCATCTTGGAGTGCACCAAAGCGATGCTGTTTGGAAACAGAGGAGATACAGAGAGACAGAACTGTCGATGACATGCCTCGCTCAGGCTGCCCAAGGGCTACTAGTGCAGTGAATGACCGCTACCTATGGATTATGGCTTAGAGGAACCCTGAAGCAATGCCACCATGTTGAATAATGCTTTTTGTGCAGCCACAGGATGTCGTGTTACAACTCAATCTGTGCACAATAGGTTGCATGATGTGCGACTTCACTCCCAACGTCCATGGCGAGGTCCATCTTTGCAACCACAACACCATGCAGCACAGTACAAATGGGCCCAACAACATGCCAAATGGGCCCTCAGGATTGGCATCACGTTCTCTTCACTGGTTGAGTGTTGCACATGCCTTCAACCAAACAATCATTGGAGACGTGTTTGGAGGCAACCTGGTCAGGCTGAACGCCTTAGACACAGTGTCCAGCGAGTGCAGCAATGTGGAGGTTCCCTGCTGTTTTTGGGTGGCATTATGTGGGGCCGACGTACACCACTGGTGGTCATGGAAGGCATCGTAATGGCTGTACAATATGTGAATGCCATTCTCCAACTGATAGCGCAACCGTATCAGCAGTATATTGGCGAGGCATTTGTCTTCATGGACAACAATTCACGCCCCATTGTGCACATCTTCTGAATGACTTCCTTCAGGATAATGACATTGTTTGACTAGAGTGGCCAGCATGTTCTCCAGATGTGGACCCTATTGAACATGCCTGTGATAGATTGAAAAGGGGTGTTTATGGATGACATGACCCACCAACCACTCTGAGGGATCTGTGCTGAATTGCCATTAAGGAGTGGGACAATCTACAGTGCCTTGATGAACTTGAGGATAATATGCCATGATGAATACAGGCATGCATCAATGCAAGAGGATGTGCTTCTGGGTATTAGAGGTATTGGTATGTACAGCAATCTGGACCACCACCTCTGAAGATCTCACTGTATGGTGGTACAACATGAAATGTGTGGTTTTCATGAGAAATAAAAAGGGTGGAAATGATGTTTATGTTGATCTCTATTCCAATTTTCTGTACAGATTCCAGAACTCATGGAACTGAGGTGATGCAAAACTTTTTTTGATGTGTGTATACAGGGTGAAAAGTATTTAAACCGACAAACTCTGGGAGATTGTAGGTGACATCAAAACAAATATTTTTCCCTCATGTCATTTTTTTCCTATGAGGATTATTTCAACCGGTGGAGGCCATATTACGCTCTTCAGTTGTTAGAGGCTGTATTACAATCTTCAGTTGTTAGAGGGCGTATTACGCTCTTCAGTTGTAGTGCATTGTCTGTGTTTACTAATGGAGCAATACACATGGAGTGAGTGCACTGACATGATTGGTGTATACTACGTAGCACACCACAATCGACAAGCTGCACAGCGGGTTTATCAACAACAATATCCTAATCACCATATCCTGCATCATACGACCTTTGCTGCTGTGTACCAACATCTGCGTGAGACTGGGTCATTTAGTGGATTACCTGGACAGGGACGCCATCGCATGGTAAGAATGCTGGAATTTGAGGAAGTTGTCTTGCAGCATGTGGAGCGGGATCCTTCTATCAGCACTCATGCAATTGCACGTAACATGGGGACGAATCAGACGAATGTAAGAACAGTTCTTCAAGAGCAATTATTACGTCCATTTCATGTACAGCGTGTCCACAACCTGGAACCAGTTGATTATCCACCCAGAGCACAGTTTTTGCAGTGGTACCTGGAACAGTGTGAAATGTATCCTACATTTCCATCCTCTGTGTTATATACCGATGAAGCAATGTTCGGGCATGATGGAGTCTTCAACATGCACAATTCAGATGTTTGGAGTGAGGATAACCCACGTGCCACAGTTACTAGCGCTCATCAAGTGCGGTTCTTCGTTAATGTGCGGGTCGGTGTTGTTGAGGACTGTTTAACTGGGCCATATCTGATACCTAGGCCATTATGTTGTGGATTGGCAAGACAGCCAACCCACTAGGAGGGAGCCGAAAGGCACGCATTTAAATTCACGCAGGCTGGCGTGAGGTCTGGAACAGGGCAAGGAATTTATAGTAACAAAGAACGTACGTATTTTCTGGAATACTTAACTTTAATCCATAATTGGTGAACATTGCTCTTGACGGTACAGGTTTTACAGCATCAATAGTAACTGGTAATGGCGCCTTGCTAGGTCGTAGCAAATGACGTAGCTGAAGGCTATGCTAACTATCGTCTCGGCAAATGAGAGTGTAATTTGTCAGCGAACCATCGCTAGCAAAGTTGGCTGTACAACTGGGGCGAGTGCTAGGAAGTGTCTCTAGATCTGCCGTGTGGCGGCGCTCGGTCTGCAATCACTGATAGTGGTGGCACGCGGGTCTGACGTATACTGACGGACCGCGGCCGATTTAAAGGCTACCACCTAGCAAGTGTGGTGTCTGGTGGTGACACCACAATTAAATGGCAGGCACTATTACAATTTTCTCGCCAGAGCATTGCCAGAATTGCTGGAAGACGTCCCGCTCCCTACAAGACAATGCATGTGATTCCAACATAACGGGGCGCTGGCACATTTCAGTCGTCGTGTGCATTGATTCCTGGACCGACGGTTCCCAGAAAAGTGGATTGGCAGAGGTAGTCCTGTACCATGGCCTGCTCAATCCCAAGATATTTCCCCTCTGGACTTTTTTGTGTGGGGAGAGATGCACAACCTTGTTTATGCAACTCCTGTTGCATCAGAACAGCATCTGGTTGCCCGGATAGTAGCAGCAGCAGGAACAATTCAGGATACTCCTGGGGTTTTTGCCCATGTCAGACAGAACATGATCTGACGGTTTAACCTTTGTTTACGTGTCAATGGAGGCATTTTTTAAAATCTACTGTAATTGAAATTGGTTGTGTTAATGTGTTGCCTCTTAGTCCTAAAAAATGGAAAAGTGTTTGTTGGTTTAGTTAATTTGCCACCAGAGAAATCTTCCTCTACCGGTTTAAATATTTCTCATAGTAAAAAAGGACATTAGGGAAAAATATTTGTTTTGATGTCCCCTACAGCCTCCCAGAGTTTGTCGGTTTAAATACTTTTCACCCTGTATACTCTATGTGCAAAGTTAACAGTAGGAATTAAACTGAATGACAATGTTACTGATTGTAATAATTGTAACTTTTCAATAAATCTGCCTTAAAATCACCATCTACCAATTTCCTTGTTTTTTACTGTGAGATGGGATAGCAGAGCTTCCATAATTTTTGTGAAGAGGTTAATGTTACATGAAGGTACTCTGTATATACTTACTATTATAAAAGAATTATTATGAAATACTGCTTATGTTGCACAAACTTCTAAGTGCTGCCCTGAGAAAAATTTATCAATATCAGTATTCTTGAACTTAAAAGACTTTATGATAAATTTGGCAACTCCTCCTTTCTCCATATTTTATTTACAGAAGTAAGAAGCTAACTTGAATCTTATACCATTTAACATATCTATACCAGTGGTCACATGATGTTCAGAGAGGCAGATTATATCAGCTGGTTTGCTCAGTTCTAATTCTTCAACACAAATAAGTTACTTATTAAGCTTGCCCCTTAGTCCTCAGATATTCTGATGCAATAAGGATAACTGAATTTGTGTACTGGCTGAATTACAATTGGATGAACCTAATTTTTCTGTCAATTTTTTAACTGTATGCGTTACAATTTGCTTTCTAGTTGTCTGTTTTATCAATGTGAATGTTATTCTCAGCCTGTCTCTGAACATCTATTGTTTCTGTCCTCCCTACCCAAAAAAAACTGGGGTGCTGGGTGCAGTGTTCGAAGGCGCTATGCATGAGTGGGGGGGGAGCATGGGGCGCGGGGGAGAACTAGAGAAGGGGAAAAGACTAGTAGGTACATCGATGGGATAGAAGGCATGTGTAGTGCTGGAGTGAGTGCAGGGAAGGGGGTAGGTAGGTGGAGGACAGGGAATAGCAAAAGCTGGGGCTAGGGGGCTTCTGGGAATGAAAGAAATTTTGTCTAGAGACTTCCCACCCATGCAGTTCATATAAACTAGCTTTGGTAGTGGGAATCCAATTGGTGCAGGTTGTGAGGCAGCCATTAATGTCAAACACATAGTGTTGGGTGATATGTTCAGCAACTGGATGGTCCAGTTGTTTCTTGGTCAAATTTTGGTGGTAGCCATTCATGAGGACAGAAAACTTGCTTGTTGCCTAGGTGGGGAACAGCACATTGGTTGCAGCTTAGTAGGTAGATCACATTGCTGATTTCACAGGTGGCCCTGCTTTTGATGGGGTAGGAGGTGCCTGTGACAGGACTGCAGTAGATTGTAGTGGGATAATTTATGGGGAAGGTTTGGCATCTAGGTCTACTGCAGGGATATGAGCCATGAGGCAAGGGGATTGTGAGAAAGGATGGAGTAGGAATGGTCAAAGGTATTGCATAGGTTCAATGGGTGGCAGAATACCACTGTGGGGGGAGGGGGGGGGATAGAGACGATATACCACATTTCAAGGCACAATGAGAGGTAGTTGAAGCTCTGATGGAGAATGTAATTCAGTTGCTCCAGTCCTGCAGGGTTCCTGAGCCATGAGATGAGTGTTCCTTCGTGGCCAGGCAATGGATATGTGGGAGCATTCCTCTTGGGACTCAGTACCACCCAGGACTGGAGGAACTGAATTACATTCTCCTCCAGGTTTCAACTACCATGCCATGAAATGAGGAATATCTTCCCCATCTCTCTCACAATGATATTCCACTGCCAACTGAACGTACACAATATCCTTGTGCATCCCTACTCCTCCCATGCTCCCACATCCTTGCCTCATAGCTGATATCACAGCGACAGACCTAGATGCAAGACCTGTCCCGTGCATCCTCCCACTTGCACCTACTCCAGTCCTGTCACAGGCATCTCCTGTCCAATCATAGGCAGGGACACATGTGAAAGCAACCATGTTGCCTATCAACTAATCTGGAACCAATGTGTTGCTTCCTATGTGGACATGACAACTAACAAGCTATCTGTTCACATTAGTTACCACTATCAAACTATGGTCAAGAGACAGAGCACCCATTTGCTGAACATTCCACCCAGCACAGTGTGCTTCACTTTAATGACTGTTTTAAAAGCAGCAACATCTCGATTACTCCAACCAACACCAACTTTTCTAAATTGTGCAGGTGTGATCTCTCTCCACAACATTTCTTCATTTGTGCAGCATCCCTGGTCTCAGCTTTCACTAGTGCCTGTAATTCACTTACCTATTCTCTTCCCTGCTCCCATTGCAGCACTACACATGCCTTCTCTCCTATCAGTGCACTTGCTAGTATTTTGCCCTGCTGTACTTCTCTCTCTTTCCCCTCCCTTTATGCCCTCTCCTCCAAAACCCTCATCCCTGCACAATACACCCCCTACAGCGCACCTAGCTCCCCTATTCTGTCCCTGCCACATGCCTGTACATGCCCACAGGCAGGAAAACATCTTTCCCCACCCTACTCTGCTTTCCCAACATCTCCCCAACCCACATCTCCTCCTAACCCCAGATTCAGAATCTTTATTGGTCATTCAGCATTATTACATGCAATAGACTTCGTCAGTTCACTTAACCTATTAATTTTACAGAATAAATTTTTACATATTTAAGTTGATATTGGGCATTTCTAAAAATTCTTCTAATGAATAGAATGGATTAGTTAACAAGAAGTTATGAACATTGTCTTTAAATAATTAGTCAGGCTTGATTGACCCATTTTTAGACAATTTGTTATACATTTAATTGCCATATATTTATGACTATTGTTAGTTTTAGCTAATCTATTTTGTGGCAACATGTAGTGCTACAATGATGAAAATTAATATTACGATGATGTCAAACCTTATTTTCATGATTTAAAGAAGTATTCATTATATTAAAAATGTAATTATAATTTTATTATTTTCATTTTTGTGCTCAGTGTATCAAAGACTTTCTAGTGCACGGAATAAATTAGCATTGTTTGTACTACGAAACTATATATAATTCGATGTAAGACATTTTGTTGAGTCTGAATTTTGTTCTCGTACTGGTCGGTAGAGAAGGAAAAGTTCCTTAATCGATGTGAAGGTATAAAGGCCGTAAAAAGGAGAGAGAGAGAAGGTAAATACAAGTTATTCAAAACAAATATCTCTAAAAGTGTAATGTCTTGTGATTTCCTATAACTAAAAATTGCAAGGTCTAATCTGAGCCTGTCCTGAATAACAGCGAAGAACATTTATGTTATCATATATTTTCTTCATTTGATCATGATTGTGATTCGCATGTTTCTTTTTGTTATGCGATGTGTTATGAATAATTTCATTATACGCGCAAATGTGCACACAGCTTTAATTGAACCTGCGTCTTTCGGAAAAGATAACTTTTAATCAGTACAATTACGCGAATACCGTCTAAATCGCAACCATTATCGCAAAAGTGTTTCCTGGACCAAATAATTCTTATAAAATGTGTATTCTCCAAAGCGAGCAGCATTCCACTATCGCTGACTCACAACAATCGAAAGAGTAAAAACAGTGCTTAAATAAAATTGCCACCTTTTAATAATTATTATTATCCCATTAAATAAATACATAGCAATTCAGTGGCTATCCAATCAATAAACAGAGAGGGCAATTCAGTGGCAACCTATTGACAGGACTAGCTTATAAGCGTGTGCTAATGTGTGTTTTTTTCTATTTGTTTCATGCTGTAATGAGCGGAAATCTACGATGACCCTAAGCACGATATTTTTGCTGTACCATTCCATCCCAGCGGCAGCAGAACAAAGCACTGCATAAGGCACAACATCTTCTTCAACCTGGTGTTGTATCTTACTTAAAAAAAAAAAATTACATTTTGTGAGTGTGTCCCCATGGGAAGCTATAAGAGTTAATTATATTTAAATAACTCCGAGAAGGATCTGTAAAATACAGCATCAAGTGTTTTCAGTAGAGGTTAACTGAACGAGATTAGCACTGAATTTTAATCAAATGAAAGTGAACATATATAGTACTGATTCCAATCTGGTGCAGTGTAGTAATTATTTTATGTTTTGTGTGACGGAATAATCGATATGTTGCGTGTGACGTTTTCCCGATTAGACTTGCGCCCAAACATTTGCAAACATGGTGAAAACAGTGCGACATGTAAGAAAAGCTACATAGCACGAAGTAACTGTAGAACATTCAGAGGAGGAAGGAATAATTAGTGATGTAGAAATTGATAGTATTTTTCCAGATCTGACATAGGATATAGAACAGGACACTAATATTAAAGTCAGTGATCCATCTGCTGTAGAACACTCAGGCAGAATACAGTGCATACTGAAGCAGAACCACAAGAAACACCAGTTACAGTTGATTTACCACTGGTAGAACCAACACAAACAGTAATGGATCCATTTTCTCTTTTAATGATGAAAATGGAACAAATGTTTAAAATACAGGAACAATCACAGATACAGCATGAACAAGAAACTGCTAAACAGCTTGCAACTGAGATTAATAATAATTTAGATAAACGTATTAGCAGAGTAGATGAACGAATTAGGACCTTGGATGAACGCATCAGTCAATTAGATGAGTGTATGCAGTTAAGCTTTTCACAGTTCTCAAAAGAGATAGATCAAAAGCTTGAAAACCGGTTAAAAGAACACGACCGCCAGCTGCGACAGCAATTAGATGCCCAGTTGTCTGCTATACAGAACAACATTTCAAGTATGCAACAAACATTCCATGACTTACCACAGAATGTAAAGCAAGTAACCCAGGATGTGGACAAATTACAACAAACACACACTTCTTTGGAAGGAGAAATACGCAACATAAGTACGCGTATAGAAAACCTTACAGTTGATAATCAAAATATAATAGAACAAAAATGCAAAGAACAAGAAGAATGCATTGTGACCACATTCAACACATGGCTAAATGACAAAGACAAACAAATTAGTACTGTTATACGGAAGGAACTACCTGTGATGTTACAACGAGCAGGAACACAACCGATACATGAAAACAACACAAAGATTCATGAACTCCAGACTGAATTACAAAATGTGCAGAAAGTGCTTAATGAAACACGTATGCAAACATCTCATAACAGTTCACCGGAGTGTGTTAGTATCACAGAAACACACCCTGATCATTATGAAATGCCTTTAACTGAAAGTAGGGGGCAGACGGGCAATAATTTCAATCCAACATGTGGAGTAACATCCGTTTATCAAGACCATACACAATCATTGGTGACTCAGGATGCTTTAGTGAAGAATTCACAGTTTCAGAAGTTTACCAATGATAAGAATGGACCCCATCCAATTGTGTTTATCAAAGGGATCTGCGGAATAATGCCAAAAAGTTGGAACAAAAGGGAGAAAATTGTCTTTACCATTATCCATATTCAAGGTGAGCCACCATTGTTCGCAACACAGAAAGCTGAACAATGCAGCTCCTTCGATGAATTTGAACAAGCTTTTCTAAACAAGTATTGGTTGCGTGAGGTACAAGAATGATTAAGAAAAGAAGTTTATAGTCCTGAGCCATTTAATAGAAAAGGCGGTACTTTGCGGAAATATTTCAAAAAGTATCTGGACAAAGTGAAATATTTATCCACACCAATTCCTGAGTGTGATGTTTTAAAGATATTAAAGGAGAAGTTACCGTGTGATCTAAAGGAGAAATTGTTTCACATTCCTGAAGACAATGTGGAACATTTTCTATCTGTACTGGACTCTTTAGATTTGGTTATCGAAGAGGACAGACACCATTATGGGAATAATTCGTCGAATAATGGTAATGGCAACGGGCGAAACCACAAGAACAATAGTAATAGAAACACCTACTATGGGAATCAAAATCATTGGAATAGTCCTAATTATTCAGGATGGCAGAACCACAATATGAACGCAAATGGACAGTACGGTAATGCACCGAATCACAATTATCATCCACAGAACAATAGTGGACAAAACAATAATGGAAACTTTTCAAAGAAACAGAAATGAGATTTTAGAGCTAACACCAATTACAATAACGGTAATTTTTCAAATAATCAGCAAAACATGCAACCACCACATAACTGGTCAACACAGTATTATGCACAACAGCAATGGCAGCAGCCTAGGCCACCGTAATATCACAACAACAATCATGTACAACCCCCGTACAATACAAATATGTCAAATAACATGCAGCAGCATATGAATGCACAGCCATGGCAACCACTGAATCAAAATATCAAGATCATTGAGGTAAGTGAACCGCAACCATCAACCAGTACCAGTCAGTCAAACTAGATGCGACGACATTCTGCTCCCATGTGTCAGTTGCAGGGTGTCTAGGGGGCACTTGCATGAATGATGTTAGTAATAACGAGCAACCAAGCGTGCAGACAACCAGCTGTAGTAACAATGAGAATGTGTGTCGCATAGAATCAGCAGCGATCGGGTCAAACGACGCAAAAGATGCAGTGTGTAGGAATAATTCTGTTGATGTTGCTCAGCAACGTAGTTCAACTATGCAGATGTTAAGATATAATGGCGGAGTCGATATACGAGAGGAATTATGTCAAGATTTTCAGAAGAAGTGTAATTTGTTTGAACGGGAAGTTGTACAAGCAGCTATAGTTTGTGATATTTATGGTATTCAAACTACGGTGATTTTAGATACTGGAGCATCTGTTTCTGTGCTGAATGAATCGTTCTTTCTTCACTTAAAGAAGATTAGAAAGATTCCGGTTTTTCCTGTCACTAATTGTCAAGTTACAGGAGCCATTAGTCAGAAAGCCCAACTAGTTCGGGAACAGACACGGATTTGTATTAATTTTGGAATGGGAGCCAAAGAGTGCACCTTCCTTATTGTAAAGAATTTAGCCGTGAACTGTCTCCTCGGATTAGATATTTTGCGAGAGACAGAAACTATAATCGATCTCGCAAAGGGTGAATGCAGCATGTGTTTTGGTGACATGAGAGTCAGGTTAGACTTGGTAAAGACCAAAGAATTGCATGGCAAATATTGTCAAATTTTAAAGATAGAACTGATTCGCGCACATTTACGGTGGCTTCAAGATAGTTTCAATTGCAGTACATTCCCGGCCATAGAAGATGTGAAGGATGAGGAGAATATCCACCTCTCTGAAATAGTAGAAAAAGTACAGCAATCCTCTGGTCTTGACAGTCTGCAACAAAAGCAATTATTAGACACACTTACTAAGTATCGTAAAGTATTTTTGAAAAAACCTGGACTAATTAAAGGTTACATGTATGGCATGCAAGTGTTTCCCTATGAAATTTACTGTCATCAAACGTACTCAATACCCAGCGCGAAAAGGGAAGCAGTAACAAAAGAAATTAGACAAATGCTGGAATGGGGAATTATTGAGATCTCGTTATCACCATATAGTAACCCACTTTTACCGGTAATGAAATCCGATGGAAGCATAAGGTTGGTTCTCGCCGCTCGCCGGATTAATCAAATTATTATGACTGTCAGGACGTGGCCTGAGAATCTAGAAGAACTATTACAGAAGTTCCATGGGATAAAGTATCTAGTATCTATCAAGCCTCGACCTCCGCGCGTCATACTGGCAGGTGGTCTTAATGCCAAGATCTAGGAAATATACAGCATTTATTTATAGAGGAAGAAGCTATCAATTCAGAGTATTGCCATTCGGATTGAATGTCAGTGCCGGAGTCTTTATTAATGTGCTTGACACTGTCCGAGGCCCGGATTTGTTAGAGCAAATTACTGTCTACGTGGACGATTTATTGATTGCTTCACCAATGTGGGACGAGCATATCAAACTAATTAACTTGGTGTTACACAAATTTGAACTTGTAGGTGTTACGGTTAACCTTAAGAGGTCCAAGTTTGGAAAGATGGAGATAAAGTTTCTAGGACATATAGTATCATCAGAAGGAATCTTCCCAGATAGTACGAAACTTGAGGCTATCAGAAATTGTCCATATCCGGCCAACAAAAGACAATTAAAGGCATATATGGGTCTTGTATCCTTTTTCCGAAAGTTCATACCTAATCAATGGCTTAACAGCGAACATCTATTGGGGCTTCTGAAAAAGAATGCGCCGTGGGTGTGGACTGACCAGTGTGCACATGATTTCGACACGATCAAGCATTGCTTGTTAAATGCTGAAATCTTGCACCATCCAGATCTCAGTAAGGATTTTTGAATAACCTCAGATGCTTCATGTACTGGGTTAGGTGCGTGTTTATTTCAAACAGAAACAGTAGACGGACACGAGCAAATAAAAATAATATCTTTCGCAAGTCGTGTATTATCGGAATGCGAACACGCATATTCCACAACAGAGCTTGAAGCATTGGCAGTGGTATGGGCATTTCGCAAATTTCATTATTATGTTTATGGTAGACATGTTCGGGTATACTGTGATCATCAGGCTTTGAGTTTCCTGCTGACCTGTAAACTTCTCCATGCACGTTTGGCAAGATGGACATTAGCGTTGCAGGAGTATGATTTCCAGATTATTTACATCAAAGGAAGTAATAATATTGTGGCAGATGCTTTGTCTAGGCTACCCCAAGGTTTACCTCAATTTAGTGAACTCACAGAGCAAGCATCGGAATTTAAAGTGTTACTAATGGCGGACAATGTTAATCGTAAATATTTTCTAGACATGTGTAAAAATATGGCACAAAAACAGGATATAGATAATATTTGGCACGAGATCAAGGATCAACTGAGGACGGATCCTACTTCAAAACTGCATAAATATTACGTGTTACATCAGGATGTGTTATTCTTTAAAAGACATGAGGATTCATGAAACTGGCTAGTATGCATTCCGCAGCAATCTGGGCAAAAATTAATAATATATACACATAATATTTGGGGTCATTTCAGTTCAAGGAAGTGCCTGGCAAAACTAAGAATGTATTGTCATTTTAATAACATGTATAGAAAGATCCTACGGATGACGCGAGCATGTGACATTTGCCAACGCGTAAAGCCGTGTGCTTTATCATCACAGACATTAATGCAGTCAGTTGTTCCAACTGCTTTGCACCAACTTTTGAGTATTGACATCGCTGGACCTCTGTCAACTGCCAGAGGAGGGGTCAAATACCTTGTAGCAGTGCTAGATAACTTTACTAAGTTTGTAAAGCTATTTGATACAAAAACAACAGCCACGAGAACGATAATAAACCGATTGAAAATGATTACATACCTCATTTCGGAACGCCAGAAACATTACTCTCTGACAATGCTTCAAATTTTACGAGTGTTACCTGGCAGAAATTCTTAGAGAAACATAATATAAAACCAATTTTCATTTCGAAGTTCCACCCCCAAGGTAATCCCACGGAATGTGTGTTCCGCGAGTTTAATAGCTTTGTGAGAACGTACTGCTCAGCTAAACAACGAAGTGGGTAGAATACATAGAGCCGTTTGAAAGTGTTGTAAACTACATACACATTTATCGACAGGTTTTACTCCAGCAGAACTCACATTAAAAACAAAAGAGAACAATAGTTGGGTCAACCCACTTCCAAAACTAAATACTGAACCGGAAGACTGGGAGGACAAAGTTGGACAAGCATTGGTCACACTATACGAGAATGCACAGAAACGGCAAGAATCACACAGCCGGAGACTACAGAATACTCAACAATTTAACGTGGGAGATATGGTGTTAGTAAGGAATTATCCGAAGTCATCATTATTAACGAGAAAAATAGAGAAATGGTTTCTGTTATATTCAGGACCATTTGTGATCTTAGGTACACCACATAAAAATTGTTATTTCTTGGTCTATCCCAACTCAAATAGACAGAAAGGACTATACAATCACAAAGACTTGAAAAGATATGTATCTTAAGTACAGTAGATGACCTTTTATGTGTGCCGTAATGAGGTGAAGTCAAACATCAAAGACTCAAGTACTGTGCGAGTAGGCTAAGTGAGAATTATTAATTAATGGACTAGTGTATAAGTATTTCATGGACACAATGCGATGTGGTGTGTGGGAGAATAGGAACATACAACATTGGAAGCATCAGTACTGCTTGGAGGAAGAGACTCTCAGAATACCAATTAGTTGTAAGAAAATTTCAGCTCCAGTTCGACGGAGAAAAGGATGCCGAGCTGCAGCAAGGAGAAGAAGAATTGCTTCAAGATGATTCCACCCTTAGACACTTCATCAAACATAATAAAAACTTGATATTAATATAATAGAGGGAAACATTCCACGTGGGAAAAATATATCTAAAAACAAAGATGATGTGACTTACCAAACGAAAGCACTGGCAGGTCGATAGACACACAAACAAACACAAACATACACACAAAATTCAAGCTTTCACAACAAACTGTTGCCTCATCAGGAAAGAGGGAAGGAGAGGGAAAGACGAAAGGATGTGGGTTTTAAGGGAGAGGGTAAGGAGTCATTCCAATCCTGGGAGCGGAAAGACTTACCTTGGGGGGGGGGGGGGGGGGGGGGCGGGGAAGGACGGGTATACACTCGCACACACACACATATCGATCCACACATATACAGACTGTATATGTGGTGTCCATGGTACCTGGCGGGTGCCAGAAGTTTGTGGGCCAGCGAGAGCATCTGTGAGAGGAGCCTGCACTGCAGAAGCGGCTGGCAAATGTTTCCAGTAATAATTAACTGTTCCGATGAACCTGCGTAATTCCCTGTAGGTCTGAGGGCGTAGCATCTTGAGAACAGGCTTGATCTTGTCCTGTGGTGGTGTCAGACCGTCCGATGACACAACATAACTTAGGAATGTGACGGATGACTGGTGCAATTGAGTCTTTTTATTGTTCAGTTCAGTACTAGCGGCTGCTAAAATATCTGTCACGACTTGAACACGCTCCTCACTCTGTTCTAAAGTTGAAGCAAAAACCAATATGTCGTCCATATATACGAAACAAAAGTCTAGATGGGATAAAGTTTGATTGATGAAACGCTGCCACGTTTGGGGTGCATTTTTCAACCCAAACGGCATAAATTTGTATTGGAACAGCCCGAAGGGAGTGGTTATGGCAGTCTTTTCAATGTCCTCCAGAGCCATAGGAATCTGATGAAATGCGTGCTTACAGTCCAAAACAGAGAAGTACTTTGCACCTGCGAGCGCATGATTGAAGTCTGCGATGTGTGGGACCGGATATTTATCAGTGATGGTGCGGGCATTTAAACGCCTATAGTCTCCGACCATACGCCAAGTACCGTCTTTCTTTTGGTCAAACAGGATAGGACTAGCCCAGCAGCTGGAAGAATGTTCAATTATTCCCTTTTGTAACAGATCGTCCAATTGTGGGTGTGGGTGTGGCCGTAGTTCATTGCCACAAGCTTGGCAAGTTAATTTTCCATTCGGAACGCAAGGAGCATGAGCACTCGGGCATACCCTATCATTACAAAAGTGGGTGCTGACACAGTTTACAGAGTTCACAACAGTGTCGTTAACGTGCGCGGGCACGGGAACACCAGATTGGCATGGACTGATCTTGTCTGTAGCCGACGAGTCGTCTGCTTGTAGTGCCGGGTAGCAAGGATGGAGGCATGGTTGCTACCCTCCCTGTTTTCCTTTCCCTGTTGCTTCATAACCTGGGTTGTGAGTAACTGAATCTACTTTCCCTTGTTCCCTTTCTTTCCCCTCTCTCCTCCATGATGAAGGAACATTTGTTCCGAAAGCTAGGAACGTAAATTTTTGGTTCTGTTTTTTGTGTATCTATCGGCTGTACTGAATTGAGGTAAGTACTGGCCAGCCCCTCTATCTCTTTGTTTTTATGAGATTGTGTTTTGTTAATATTGAGGCATTAGATTTTGTTAACTTTTGTATAGCCTTGCTCTCATCCCCTTTTATAAAATGTCTTGACTCTTCTGTTAACATGGAGTGATATGAGAAAACAAATTCCTTTACCTTGGTGGAGTACATATCATGAGCACAGTTGACAAAAGCATTATCCAAGCACACTTGTAGTCTTGTTGGTTCTGAATTTACATGATGGAAGTTGTGCTGCCTTAGCATATTCCTTAAGCATTGCTGTGTTGCTGCTCCAGTCATTGTTGGTTCTGCTACTGCTGCTGCTGTTGCTGCTTCTGCTGATAATGATGATGCTGCTGCTGTTTCATTTATTTCTGGTGTTTGTTGTTCCACAACTGCTGTGCCTTTCTGTGAATTATTAACATTTGGAGTGTTCACTTGCATTAATAAAATTTCACATTTGTCTTGGAGAGGTGTAGCTTCACTGACAGCAGATTTCACATTGGAGTCTACAGGTAACACACACTTCCTGTCCATGAGTGGTGTGACTTTTCTGTCATCACACTGCACATTTGAGATTTTATTTACAAGTTCTAAAATTTTTGTTACTATTACGTTTTTTCCAAGTACATTTAGATGAGAACCATGTGTTGTGTGAAATCTTTTCCCTAAATTGCTGATGTTCATAAGTGTTACATTTTCAAACCGCTTGCAAATATTTTGCATCTCTTTATTTGCAGTTTCGATTTCTTTATTTACACAGGACCATTCTATCAAGCCGTAACGGTGTGGCACTGAAAAAACAATAACATTTGTTCCTCTCAGCTCATACAGTTTTCTTTTTAGCGAGATTAAGAGATCTTTTTTTTTGTTCCTAGCTATATCATTTGATCCTGCCAGGAAAATGGAAAAGTCCTTTTTGGTCAATGAGGAAATTTTTTCTTGACTCACTGACGTAGCAGCACTGAATTTTGCTCCTGGTTTTATTGTACAGTTAAAATTAAAATTCTGACTACTTGTACGCCAAAATTCAGTGGCTATATTTCGTCCTTGGCTGTCGGCATACAGTTCAATTTTACCGGTACTTGCTGTTCTGAGATTACCTGTTTTCTGCCTACCTTTGCAGTAAGCAAAGTCTTGTTTGGCACTATTTAATATGTCTTTTTTGCTAACACATGTCGATATTGTCTCAGTAGAGCAGCTTAGCGGTGGAAGATTTTTCGTGAGCACTTTTGCATATGACCTTTTACTTAACTGCTGCTGAAATATTCCATGTTTTACCTTATTCACAAAGTCGTTTGGTTTTCTACATGGTCTTGCATTGTTAACTTCACTGTCACAATCCGTAGTCAAAAGAGCTTGAAAGTAATTTTCGTTCACTATATTTATGTTTCTTTCACCGTTTTCTGTATCTTGTACTACCTGTTTGCATCTTTTGTACTTCACTTCCGTCCAATTCTCTGACATATTCATACTTTCATGGCGCGAGTTTTTCATGTTCCGTTCACTTTTTACTTCTTTAAGTTTCTTGATATCCATCTTCAAGGAACTGATAATAAATTGTAAACTAGACACCTGTTCACTGAGCTTTGTAATTTCATCCTTACAACTGTCACAATTTTTCTTTTTCACGGCAAAATTCACACTTTTTCTCGGGGACGCACAACAAATTTTTACACTAGCCACCATCTATCCCAGCAGATTGCTACTCATGTCAGTGGCAGTTGGATCACAGTGCCCGTTGACAGTGGCCATGTGCCTGTGAGTTCTATTTGTGTGAATGTATGTTTGTTTTTTATCCATGACGCAGACCTGGGACCTTTGTCTTTTGTGGGTAAGTGCTCTACTGACTGAGCTATACAAGCATGGCTCATGTCCTGTTTTTATAGTTTTACTTTGGCCAGTACCTCATCTCCCACACTCCAAACTTCACTAGCAAGGAAGATGGTACAGCGGTTTGCGTGCTGGACTCGCATTCAGGAGGATGAAAGTTGAAATTCCCATTTGGTCATCCGATTTAGGCTTTCTATGATTTCCCTAAGTCACTCCAAGCAAATGCCAGGATGGTTTCTTTGAAAAAAAGTGTAGCTGATTTCCTTCCTCATCCTTTTGTAATTTGGGTGTTTGTTGCATTTATAATGACCTTTCCTTTTATCCAAACCTCACAGAAATTCTCCTGCATACCTTGTGGGACTAGCACTCCAGGAAGATTGAATTTTGTGGGGCTTAGCCACAACTTAGGAGTTTCAAATCAGCATGCACACCACTGTAGAGCAAAAGTTCCTTCTAGGAAGGATCCCAAGTCAGTGGCTATGACATGTCTACATAATATCCTTTCTTTAGGAGTGTTAGTCTTGAAAGGTACGCAGGAGAACTTCTGTGAAGATTGGAATGTAGGAAATAAGATATTGGCAGAAGCATAGCTTGAGGGCAGGTCATGATTGGTGCTTGGATAGGTCAGCTTGTAGAGCAGTTGCCTGCAAAAGGCATCCAGGCTCAGGTTCCCATCAAGCACACAATTTTAATCTGCCAGAAAGTTTCACGTCAGTGCACCCTTCATTGAAGAGTGAAATCCCACTGTGGCTAAGCCATGTTACTACAATATCATTTCTTCCAGGAGTGTTAGTCCTGCAAGATATGTAGGACAAGTTTGTGAAGTTTGGAATGTTTGAAATGTATGAGGTAAAATGCTGGTGTAAGTATATCTCTGAGGGTGGGTCTTGAGTCACACTTGGATCCCTTATTGGTAGAGCACTTACCTGCAAAAGGCAATGGTCCCATATTCTCATCCCAGTCTGGTACACAGTTTTAAGCTGTCAGGAAGTTTCAAATCAGCACACAATTTGCTGCAGAGTAAAAACTCATTCCTTCAACGTTGTAGGGCAACATCAGACTGTTATGCATCACTGATTGTAGACCTACAAAGCCTGAGTAGAAAATCCAGGTTTACATGTTCTTGTGGACTGTCATATGCAGCATCATTAATGAGTGATGAGGTGATTAGTTTAGCATCAGACAGTGAAGTGTGGGCTTCAGCATTACAGCAGTCAGATCAGCATGACCTAGTCTAAGGTGTAACGCAATCCAACTGAACAGCACCCGCTCAACTGGGTGGTAATCAGACCCAGTGTCTTAACAGCTTTTCCACTTGACCTTGATGACATTTGTGCATGTTGCCCTGTTAGCGTGATTGTGTTTATATAAACGCTAGAGGCAATTGCCTCTCCCGCTCAACTGGATGGTAATCAAACCCAGTGCCTTAACAGCTTACCCATCTGGCCTTGATGACATTTTTGCATGCTGCCCTGTTATCCTGATTGTTTTTATATAAATACTAGAGATAATTACCCACATTATAATTATGTTTGTCAACAGAGTTTTTGCCAGGGACACATATTAAATGTTTAATGCACCCTCAGCAATTGAGCGTGCTGATGCAAATAAACATCACAGAGTCAAGGGTAGCACCACATCGTCTTGTTCTGTCAGCAACAGTTCATGGTACTCTCATTTTATTGATACAGTGGCATCAGTCTCAATAATAAATCAGTTTACATACCTCATACTGGGGTGCCCAGCACTAAAATTAGTAGCAACTAAGCTGTGGACTTACCCTCATCATGAAATTCTGATACTAGGGAGATAGTTTTGCAATTAATGTACAAGCAGCTACCCAGAACCCTTCCTTACTTTCTATTACCAGTAAAAAATATTTTTAGACTGGATTCATATTCAGCCTTTTGGTTTTCTATCCAACACTAGGTCCATGCAATTCAGAATATTTCTTCATGTGCAGAAGTGGATTTTTGTGCTATCGATATGTTCCTTTGGTTCTCTATATCTGGAAATGGCTTCTAATATTTTGCACACATTACATTAAAAGAGTTGGCAATATCATAATTTTTGAAAAACACAGCCCAATACATTTAGCCTTGTGGGATGACATAAAAGTAGAATCAGGTCACTTAGAGGAGTTAAAATTGCAGTCTCTGATTCCTCAGAGCAGATGATAGCCACTATTTGCAAAACAGGTGGTTTATTATACCTTGGTGGGAATTTTAAGTGCATGACAAATGCTCACTCAGTTGTGGACTCGTATCCCCTTGGGTGTCCTGATGAATTATTTTCAATATTGACAGTGAGTCAGTATTTCTCAAAGATCAAAAATCAATCTTTCAGAAGCTTGTTTTCACATTTATTTTTATGAGGCTTCCAAAACCATCCTGCTATTAAATACTCCTTACAGTATCTGTCAATATAACAGGTTACCTTCCATTCAGCGTTCCTAGTCTGCCAGCAATCTCTCAGAAATTTTCAGAAGAAACTGCAGTATTGTCCATTTTTCATTTTATATTAATTATCTGGACGATACAATGGTCACAGGACAGACTCAGGAGGAGCATATGTCAAATATTTGGTGAGCAGTTTCTGTCCTTTCAGAAGCTGGGTTAGTGTGTAACTTGATGAAATGCTCCTTCTTTCAGACTTCCATTAAATATATAGGATACATCCTTAGCCAGGATAGCCTTAAATTGAAGTCAGGGGATGTGGCAGCTATTTCCCATAGACATACACCAAAGAGCATAAAAGACTCACAGGTTTTTATGGGCAAGGTAACAAGATGGCAGTGAAAAAAGGTACACGGAAATCAAGTTCTGTGAAAAATGTGAAAAAGAATGAGTCTTTATGTATTCAGTGAAAAAAAAAAGAAAAAGAAAAAAGAAAAAAAACCACCATGGTTTGTCCTAGAAAATGTTAGTGCTGTGAAGTTAAAGCAAAAAATGCAAATGAAATCATTACAGGATCAAAATCTAGTGAAAAAACAGTGGCAAATGTAAGTTCAGTGACGTCCATATGTAAACATAGTGATGACTTTCGTCTCATTTTTACAACAAAAAACAGTGAAATCAGTGAACTTAAAAGTACTGTAGCCTTATTGGAGAAACAGCTGCAACATCTTAGTTGTAAAACTCAACAGACAGAGCATTGGCTTAACCGGGAAGAAATATCGGCTACCAGTGATATAATCAAAGGAAGAACGAGTGTGGAAAGCAGCACAAAACTTGGAAATTATGAAGTAAATGCATCAAATAGTTACAATGACAAATTTGATTCTACAAACGATGTCACTCAGAGACATATGAGTCCAGATAATAATTACAAACAACAACAGCCATGCACTGTAAATTTCTCACACATGTTGCATCATGTACAAGGAAATGTGATTAAAAAAATCAGTCGACTGACCACAAACTAGCACAAGTGCCCAAGCCTTTGTCAAACCAGGAGCAGGCATTGCAGAAGTGACAAAACTTGGTAAAATTGTGTGAAAACCTTAACTCAAAAGACTGTTTCGTAATTTGTGTGGATGCAAATGATGCCGCTAGAGATAAAGGTAGTGTACTCATCACTGTTCTTGAAAGTGTGCTACCCAAATTGGGCAATTGTAGCTGTTGTAAATCAATTACACATATACAACCTACCTCCTTTGTCATGTGTAAATAAATTAATAGGAAGAGTAAACAAAGAGATAGATGCTGTATGCAAAAAAATTTCTGTACCAGTACCAGAATGTGAACTTAATAAATGTAAGCATATTAGACACGTACATGCATACCAGCCATGGCCTTCATTTAAATCACAGTGGGAAACAATTTTTGGTCGAAGAAATTTGTCGTTTAGCAAATTTGAGTCACAACAGGCTTAGTATAGAAGCAGTCCAAAATCATTTGGACAAATGGGTCATAAAGGAAGATGTGATTTCTAATAAAAAGGCCGAAAGACATTTTTTTAGGGAAGTAGGCTGTATCACAAAAAAATGTGATGCAGAATTAAATTGAAAATACACATTGAAGATTGTACACCAGAGGGTACAGTCATTAAAAAACAAAGTTGATGAAATAAATATACTCCTCTATAGTGAATGTAAACATGTTTTAGTTTTATTTTTTTGTGAGCATTGGTTACAAAATGAGTATTTTCAATACCGTACTTGAAAATATTGCATTTTAACCTTGCAAACGGCTTTTGTAGAATGGAATCAAAACATGGGGGAACTTGTATATACGAGGTGCGGCTAGAAAAAAACCGGACTGATGCTGGAAAAAACATTTATTTACAATTATTTACAATTTCATGTTATCTCCTTCAATGTACTCCCCTCCTCGGTCTCTACACCGCTCCATACGAATTTTCCACTGTTCATAGCAATGCTGCAGATCATTTTCGGTAAGTCCATACATTACTTCCGTCGCTTTTTCTTTTACTGCTTCAACAGTCTCAAATCTAGTTCCTTTCAAAGCTGACTTGACTTTAGGGAAAAGAAAAAAGTCACAGGGGGCCAAATCAGGTGAGTAGGGTGGATGATCTAAGATGGGAATGTTGTGTTTTGCCAAAAACGTCTTCACTGACAACACACTGTGAGCTAGGGGATTGTCTTGGTGAAGGATCCATGACTTTTTTCTCCACAAATCATTCCGTTTTCTCCGTACTCGCTCACGTAGGGTAGCCGGGACGCTAATGTAGTAATGCTGATTCACTGTTTGTCCCTCTGGTACCCAATCAATGTGCACAATCCATTTGATGTCAAAAAAAAAAAAAACAATCATCATTGCCTTGAATTTCGATTTTGACATTCGTTTCTTTTTTTTTTGTCATGGAGAACCAGGAGTTTTCCAATGCATCGATTGGCGTTTAGTTTCGGGATCGTAAGTAAAAAACCACGATTCATCGCAAGTAATAACATTTTGTAAGAAGGTGGGATCACTTTCAATGTTTTCCAGGATGTCAGAACAAATCATTCTTCGGTGTTCCTTCTGTTCAATTGTGAGACACTTTGGAACCATTTTTGAACACACTTTGTTCATGTTGAAACTTTCATGAAGAATCTGCCTAACACTTTCCTTGTCAACTCCTGTTAACTCAGACACTGCTCTGATTGTTAAACGGCGATCTTGTCGAACAAGTTTACCGATTTTTTCAATGTTTGCATCAGTTTTTACTGACAATGGTCTGCCAGTGCGAGTGTCACTACTGATGTCTTCGCAGCCATCTTTAAATCGTTTAAACCACTCAAACACTTGTGTTCGCGATAAACAATCATCGCCGTACACTTGTTGTAACATTACAAACGTTTCACTTGCAGATTTTCCTAGTTTGAAACAAAATTTGATGTTAACACGCTGTTCTTTCTGTACACTCAACATTTTCCGATGCACAGACAAAACGTCAACTGCTTAAAACAGACGCCACGGGCAGACTGAGAGCAGGAGGCAGATGAAACTCGAGCAGTAGGCGGAGCGAGAGTCACGTGACAGGCCACGCGACTTTCAGCCTTATTGCATTCGTTTTATTGTTTCACCAGTACTAGTCTGGTTTTTTTCTAGCCACACCTCGTATGTAGAAGAATATGTATATTATAAGAATATAAGCCCCTGTTTACAAACTTGGTTGTGAAAGAGACTTTGAAATCTCAGCTGTTGAGTTAATGTCTGAAAAAACTATTATTTTGTGTGTGTATAGATCTCTTGTTAGCAACATAAGTGTTTTGGTTTCAAAAAACTGGACCTTGCTTTAGGCAACTCAAGACAACTGGGAAAACAGTGATTCTGTGTGGAGATTTTAATATTGACTTTCTGAGCCATAACCCTCACAGGGAAAAGTTTTTAATTATTATGAAAGCCTACAATCTTTGTTTGACTGTTAGCTCACCAACACATGTAACAAAAACTAGAATCATTCTCCTTGATCAGTTATATGTAAACATGGACAAGTGTACAACAGAAAACTTTGATACCAGCTATAGTGACCACCTTTTGCAATTACTAACCATTTCGACCAGTGCACAAAATATTATACTGTACATAAAAGGATTTACAGTAGGAAAAATATTGAATACTTCCAGAATCTAACCAGTAACCAATCTTGGAGAGAAGTATATGATACCTCTATTACCAACAAAAAGATGGAACATTTTTTGAATGTTTTCAAGCATAACTTTGATACAGCTTTTCCACAAAGGAAAGTGATTGCCAAAAGCACAGATAGATTCAAAAACTGGATTACATCAGGCATTAGAGTATCTTGTAGAAGGAAGTGGGAACTTTTTCTGACAGCTGACCAGAATTTCTTAGTTATTTCAAAAAATACAAGATAGTTTTGAAATGTGTCATAAAAGAAGCAAAAATTAAGGAAAATGACAAATATATTATGAAGTCATTCAATAAAACTAAGTTCATGTGGAATGTTATGCAGGATCTTAAGGTGAAGAAGACAACTCACAAAAATATTGTGATATTGCACAATGGCAAGAATGTCACTGACCCTAGGGCAGTTGCAAACAGTTTCAATTCTTATTATGCAACTGTTGCTGGAAAATTAGTGAAGGAAAAATTTGGAAATCCATATAATACATGGAAACAACTTTCATTTATTAAATGCAGTGGACAACCACAGAAATATCTCAGGTTTATTCTTGCACATAACAAAAGCTTTTGATTTATTTATTTATTTAGCATCCAGTAGATCACACATGTGATATAGGATTTGTCATTTGATTACACGTAACACATAACAACACATACACATAATAAATTGACAAACATATACAAACAGCAAACAAATTACATACACATAGTACAAAAGTAGTGTACAACAACATATTACCCAAAAAACAAAAGTACATGTTCACAATAAAAATTTTAGATAATGAACTATGTCTTATACACAAAACTTGTTACGGATATACACAAAAACGTATTACGGATATTTAACAGATTTTTCCTAAGTATCATAATTACAAAGTTGAAAACATCATTTAATTAGTCTGAATTTTTTTTTAAAAAATAAGTAGGCTACAGGTTTCAATTCACAGTCTGAGACAGGTATTCATTTACACTGTAGAAGCATTTTTCCATCAAGTATTTTTTTACTTCATGCTTGAAATTATTTTTGCCTTTCAATTCTTTAATTTGAGATGGAAGTGCATTTAAAAGATTTATTCCTAAGTGGCTAACATGTTTCTGACTTCTAGTTTTTGCTACATAGGGAACGTGGAAGTCTTTACAATGCTTTGTATTGTGATCATGGTAGCTTGAGTTGGTTTGGAGATCGCAGTTATTTTTACTTATCATTTCCAGGCATTTAAAAATATATATTGATGGTATTGTAAGTATCTTTAGTTGTCTGAATAAGGGTCTACAGTGAGTTTGTGGTGGGCTGTGTGTCATGATACGAATAGCTCTTTTTTTTATAATAAAAATGTCATTTAGTCTCGACCTGGTTTTTCCCCAAAAACTTATGCCATAGCTTGCAACTGATTGGAAATAACTGAAATACACTGCTCTAATACATTCTTTGCTGCATACCTTGGATATTATTCTTAAGGCAAAACATGCTGAGCTAAGTTTCTGGGTAAGATACACACTGTGTTCATTCCAGTTTAAATCTTGGTCAATTCGCATTCCCAGAAACTTTGTAGTGCACACTTTTTCTATTTGTTTGCTATCCAGCATAAGGCACACATTTTCCCCTTGACACTTGCTTCCATACTGTATAAAGTTTGTTTTATTTGTATTTAATGTCAGCTTATTTGAATAAAACCATGACTGGATGTATGAGAGCGTTTTCTCTGCTGTAGTACACAATGATTCTTTTATATCACTAATTATGATACTCGTGTCATCTGCAAATAGTAGAATTTTGGCTGAGCTGTCTGGAGCCTGTATATCATTGATATAAATTAGAAATAACAATGGGCCCAGAATGCTGCGCCGTGGAACACCTATTTCAATTTGTTTTGGTTCAGATACGAGTTTAAAATTGTGGAGATTGTTGGATGACCTCAGCTCTACAACTTGTGACCTGTTTTGCGGATAAGATTCAAACCATTTTTTAACAGTACCCCTGATGCCTATTGCTTCAAGTTTCTCTAGTAATGTTACATGGTTCACGGTATCAAATGCTTTGGATAAATCTAGATTAATTCCAACAACCTGTTTATTTGACTCCAAATTTCTTACTATTTCTGTTGTGTAGTCCAATATGGCTGTTTCTGTACTGTGCCCTGCTCGAAAGCCATGTTGACTGTTATTCATTAGTTTATGTTTTTCTAGCTATTTTATAACCCTGATTTTCATTAATTCCTCAATTATTTTGGAGAAGGCTGGAAGGAGAGATATAGGTCGGTAATTTTCTATTTTATGTCTGTCACCATTTTTGTATAGAGGTATCACTTTGGAGATTTTAAGTTTGTCCGGAAATATCCCTTCACTAAGGGACAAGTTTGCTATGTGCACTATAGCTTTGACAACACATGGAGCAATTTTCTTAATTATTGATACAGGTACATCATCCAAACCAGAGGACATTTTGGATTTCAAGCATTTAATGACTTTTAGAACTTCATGCTCATCTGTTGGCATTGCCATCATGCTGGTATTTACCATTGCAGTTGTCACTGTTGGTTGTTGCATAAATTTACTACTTAGTAAGGGGAATATTTACAAAATAATTGTTTACATAGTTTGCCATGGCATCTTTTTCTATGGGAATATTTTCATTATTTTTAAGATTGATTTCCTGTTCTTTAGTTTGACCCCCAGTTTCTTTTTTTACCATTTTCCACATCATTCTGGACTTGTTACTAGCTTGCCTTATTAATCTATCATTACTTAATAATTTTACTTTTGCTATTACTTTGCGGTAAGTCTTTTTGTATGTCCTCACATACTCAACAAACTGCTGATCATGACATGTTTTTAACTTTAAACTTAGTAATTTCATGGTTTCACTTGACTTTTTAATTCCGGGTGTAATCCAGGTCCCTTTGGATCCAGATGATCTATAACTCAAAAGCTTTTTTGGGAAACACATTTCAAAGTATGTCATAAAAGTGGAAGCAAATATATTGTAAGCATCATTTGTGTTTGTTTGTGCCAGGACCTCTGACCAAACTGCATTTTTTAAATTATTTTTGAACTGATTACAATTTTCATTAGAGAAAAATCGTTTGGACTCCTTTTTATTTTCCTCCTCCTTGGGAGTTGCATTGAGTTTAAAGGTTAGTGCATTATGATCTGATAATCCTATATTCACATTTGTAACTGCAACTTCATGTGTGTCCACATTTGAGAAGATGTTATCTATTAGGCTTTCACTGGAATCTGTTATTCTAGTGGGAGCTGATATGTGGGGGAACATGTTGAAGCTTTTTAGTATGTCTAAAAACTTGTTTTTTACTGGACTCTGGACCAATAGATTAATATTAAAGTCACCACAAAGAATTATGGTAGAGTTCTCATTTGAGAAAATGTTGAGGATTTCTTCCAAATTCTTAAGAAAGACTTCAGTATCTCCAGATGGTGACCTGTATATTGCTCCAACAATTATCTTCTTCTTTAAACTATATAACTGAATGGCTAATGCCTCAAAATCCTTTTCTATGATTAATGGTTTAGCCTCGTATCTTAACTTAAATTTAAGCTTGGGATTTAGATAAATGCATACACCACCACCTTTGGCATTTTGCCTACAGTACTGACTGGCAAGTTTATATTGGCTTAAGTTTATGCTGTTTAGTTCACTGTCCCTGCACCAATGTTCCATAACACATAAACAATCAATATGGTCACTATTTGCTGCTACCTCAAGTTCAAGGTACTTGTTTTTAAGACACTGAATGTTCAGACTCATAATTCTTAGCTGATTTGAACAATCCAACTGACCTGTGACTTTACACTCTGTTGATGCATTTTCTCTTACACTGTTACAAGATTTCATACCTTGTTGTAGATTCCTCTGCTTGCAAACATTTCCCTGTTTCCCTGTTATGTGCTGTTGTTCACTGTTTTGCCCCAGCAAAAATCCTGGCTTCTCAAGGGTGGCTGCCTTCTTCTGGTGTGATGACTGCTCCTATTTCCACTGCTGCTGCTGTGTGCTGTTGCAGTGAATGTCAGTGATTCTGGTTGCTTGGTTATTGATGTTGGAACTACTGCTTCTGATGTTGCTGTGACTGCTAATGATTCTGGTTGGTTGGTTTTTGATGCTGTAACTATTGCTTCTGTTGCTAGTTCTGCTGCTACTAATGTTGGTCCAGTAGTAGGTTCCTCTGTTGCTGCTGTTTGTGCTGGTGTTTCTGCTATTGGAGATTTATACCATCCCAGTTCGGTGGCTGTCGCTTTGTAATTACATTTAATTGCTTCCTTTATTAAGGTTCCTAACCTGGCCTTCCCATTTCTGTTTAGGTGAAGCCCATGTTTCGTAAAAGATTCTCTATCAAGTGTGCTTGAGTCAATTAATTTCACATTGCTGAATAGCCTACAACTACTTTTAAGTTTCGCATTAATTCTGTGAATTTCCTTATTCACACATGACCATTCAGGTAAATCATGCCTGTGGGGAAAGTTCACCAGTAAAATGTTTGTATTTGACAGTACTAGGAAAACACTCAAGAGCTCTTTATACATTTTCATAGCATTGTTTTCGTAAATGTCTTTAGCTCCAGCGCAAATTACAACACTGTCCTGTTTGTCATAGTTATATTTTACGATGTTTTTCGTCACTTCTTTGAAACCAGCACCTGGTTTAACCATGCCAGTGACCGTCGTTGATTTACTATTTACTTGCAGTTCTTGAGAAATTCCTTTGGCGTGACTATCTCCAAAGACGTCGACTTTTGATTCTTTCTTCTTTGTCACACGCGTCGGTTTTTGTTTATTTGTATTTTCACTTTGTTGCAAAACGTCGTATTTGTTTTTATCGCAAAATGTGACAGATTTTACGGAGTTTGTTATTCTTTTCGTGGACAAGGGATTACCTTTGAGCGACACTTTTATCCACTCGGACGTTGTTTCACTGTCTTGCATCACTTCACTAGCGTTTTGCTTATCCTTATTGCAGGCATCACTACTATTCGACAGAACACTATACCTGGTTTTATCTGCAATTATAATTTCATTTGCTGCCTTTGACGCCTGTCTATCGCTTCCTTTCCGCTTCTCATAACACACCAGGTTCCCATTTTGTGGCTTTTTGTTTTATCATTTAGAAGATGGCGCAACTTCTTCAGCTCACAGTTTTCATTAGTTATATGCGAAATCTCACGTCTTAGAACATCTACAATTTTTTGTAAACTTGAAATGCGATCGTTTAGTTTTTCGATTTCACTTTTACAGTTTTCACAGGATTCCTTTTTTACGACAGAACAGTAACTTTTATTCACTCGTTCACTATGCATCACTACACTTGTCGCCATCTTGTTCCTTAATATGATGTGACTGATCATTCTGTGCTCCTGAGGAAGCTTGAACGATATGGTGTAAGAGGTGTGCCAAATCAATGAATTAAATCATATTTGGAATATCGCTCTCAGGTAACTGAAATTAAGTACATGGAAGGAAACGAACTCCATGTATACGTTTCAGAACCATGTGGACTAAGTCATGGTGTTTCACAGGGCTCTATTTTAGGTCCCTTTCTTTCTTTCTTTTTTTTTTTTTTTTTTTTTTTTTTTTTTTTTTTTTTTTTTTTTTTTTTTTTTTTTTTAATCACACAGTAGCGATTCTGATCCAGTACTGTTTGCAGATGACACCAGTCTATTGATTGAAGGGAATAAAGAAGAAAATCTTATGGTATCTGCAAAAGACATTACAAAAGGAGTGTCTGAATGGTTTACCAGAAACAGGCTAATAGTAAATCCCCCTCCCCCCCCCCCCCCCCAAAAAAAAAACGGTACTCATGAATTTCCATACTGATCAAAACAAAAATGTGGCACAACCCGTAATATGTATAGATACCCAAACATTAGTGCTGTCAATGAAACTAAATTTCTTGGGATTCATATCCAGGAACACCTTAAATGGAGCACTCATATCACACCCCTAAGTTCAAAACTAGCAAAACTGAGCTATGTAGTAAGAATTCTTTTCAACAATACTAGTGCAGAAACAGTTAGGGATGTATACTTTGCTCGTGTACATTCAATACTGAAGTACGGTATCATTTTCTGGGGAAATGTACACCAGCCCATAACAGTTTTCAGGAAACAAAACTTTGCTCGTGTATATTCAATACTGAAGTACGGTATCATTTTTTGGGGAAATGTACACCAGCCCATAACAGTTTTCAGGAAACAAAAGAATAATGAAACAAATAAGCAGCAGAAAACAATGCAAACTTTTCTTTAAAGATCTCAAGATCCTACTCTTTCACTGCATTTATATACTGGAAGTAGTCATGCATGTCAGAAAAGTACACTGAGAAAAGAAAACCTTTTTCCGCAAAACAAAAGTGTCCATGAGTACAGTACCAGTTCAGACAGTGACATACATGTTAATCATTGTAACACCACATTATGCCAAAAGGGTGTATATAATGCAATTACAAAACTGGACAACAGATTACCAAGACATACAAAATCCCTTCCTGAATTACAGAGCGTTCAAAAGTGTGCGACAGCATACCTTCTGAAAAACTGCTACTGTTCAACCTCACAATATCTTATGCATAAAAAAATGTAATTTGTATCTTTAATTGTAGAAATAAGTTATAAATATACATTATTTAAAAAATTGTAATTGTTAACTGTATAGATCCAATTTGTTATAAACATTTAAATAATGTATGTTTGATGTTTGAAAAACCAATAGATAAAAAGGTTTTCTGTCTAATATCCTGTGTACAATATATGTGCTGAAAAAGAGATTTATATGGACAAATAAATAAATATGCCAGACATATGCAACGTACCAGAATGATAGCTCATCCGTTGGATTGACTGTGGAGAAAGTGGTCTGCAGACTGTCACCAAGCATTTCTTAAGCTGAAGGAATGGTTCCAAATTACTTCTTGCCTTACCTTATATTAATCTTGTTTACTTCTTGTATTGGTCACAGATGCATCACCACACAGTGTTTTATAAGTACCCCAATGGTCCAAAATGGCCTATCCTGTTCATCACTCGCAGTGATGCAAGAAATTATTCTTAGATGGAGAAGGAGGCACTGGCAATTACTTTGGTATCCAGAAGTTCCACATTGTCCTGTATGGCAAACAATTTCATTAGTCACAGTCTGTAAGTCATTGATGGCCATATTTGGCCCAAAATCAAATTTGCTGGGCTGTTTTTCTTAACAAATTACCACTATTCTTTCATTATCACACAATGGCCCAGCAGATGTGCTATCACAATAGGTTATGGGCCACAGTGAGGAAGACTGTTTGCTTTCATACTGATTCACAATTGGAGCAGTAACTGGAAAAGTTTCCCATCACTTCCAGAGACATCACAGTAGCCACATGTAGACCCATGCTTGAGACAGTTTTGTCAGTTTCTATAAACTGGTTGGTTGCTAACCTTTCCTTTGGCAACCTCCATGGAACTTTGTTGTTTCTTTTAATGACGCCATTCCCTTCATCTTTTCACAGGTGTCCTACTACTGAATCAAGATGACTGTCAATGTTTCGTTGCTCTGTATCCACATATATTATAATTCCTGAATTATTCCCAGAGGAATGAAGACTGTGGCTCAGCGAAGTGTTTATTAGTCATGGGCCAATGAGGATGTTTTACATGTGACTCATCACCATAAAGTGTGTCAGGCACAGCAATTAGCACATCTCCAAGCCTCCCAGCCATGGTTACACCTATCCAGCCATGGAATTTTGTCCATGCATCTTTTGCAGGTCCATGTGGTTGATTTTAATAGACAAATTTTCTAAGTTCCCATACATCATCAAAGTGAAACAGGCCATGATAGAGAAAATCATTAAGGCTATGGCCACTTTTTTTTTTTCTACAGAAAAAGCCTCCAAGCTCTCGTCACTGACAATGGACCACAGTTTTGGCTAGTGGTATTCAACAGTTTTGCACCTCAAATGGAATCAAGCATGCTTGTTTCACCTTACCTCTATTGGCATGACTGAAAGTAGAAATATTTGACAGATTGAAAATGTATTGAACTCCTTGCCTAGGAATTCTGCACTGTTTTCCTTTTTATCTTCTTACCAGGTGACAGATTCATAGTTGAAGTCTGTCAGAAATCTTGGATGGATGCCCTCTTTTTTCCTTGTTAGAGAACAAGGGAGCAGCCACACCTTTTAAGATGGGTGGCACCATCTGGAAGCACAGATCTAACATAAGGTTGTCTGGATACTTGGCTCCATCACCACCCAGTGAGGCCAGCAGCTGCTCCTTGTGGCCGCAACTTGAGGCATCCTGCATCGGGACTGGAACACATTTGTTTGCTCCATCTGGAGCAAACTCCACTTCTGGACCTGCCACTCTGGTAGGGGTATCCTGCTTCCTCTTCCCAAGGCCTCTTTCCTCTCCAGTGGCTCCTCTACCACTGGCAGTATCAAAAATCTCATTCCAACATTTGCTGCAGGCTTTGCACACCTCATCCTTTCTCACAACTGGAGAGACTGGTTCTGGCACTATGGACTGATTCAAGAGAGGAATGATCATATAATCCCACTCAAGATAATGATGGATCAATTGATAGAATTATGCATACACCCACCAAGGATGCTAGTCATGGCATGAAGGACTTCTCTGCTGGCTTCAGATCACATGGCAAAACAGTCAAGGCAGATTTAAGAGCTGCCACACACTGCCATGGCCTCACTTCTCACAACCTGCTGAAGTCAGCTCAAGCTCTTTGTTGTACTTATTGATGACAACCTTGTGCAATGTGGTTTTCTCCTGGATGGTGATTTGGACTTCCTTGTTACCTATTGTCAACATCTGGCTAACACGTGGACTTTTCTGTCTGCCTAATGGAGTTCTGTTTTCATAGTGTTTAACCAACAGTTATATTTTTGGTGAATGAACCAATGGCCTATAGGTGCACTGACAGGAAGGTTCATATTCAAGTGACTCCAGTCAAACCTGCAAACAGTGTTCTCCTGCACTAATATGTGAGTTGTTCAACAAACTGTATTGAGCAGAGGTATCCACCTACAGAAGTTTTTATTTTGTTTATTTTTGGAAGAGTCAGGAACTATACTTTCTACAATTTATTTGTAAATAATTTGTGCTTAATAAAACCAGTGTTGTTGTAGAAGCAGACTGACAAAATTAGCATAGAAGGCCCTAAAAGTCAATATAGTAAGTAAGAAATAGAAAAAGCTTTCCAAATCACCAATAAGCCAAAGCAAATATTAAGAAAACTGTAAATAATAAACAAGTAAACCACTCACATTCACATAATATGTTTTTCCAGAATCTTTATTTCAGTGACAGGACAAGGAAGATGCTGCTTTTTGTGTCACTACAGCAATACTATCCACATAAACAAATCTTTTGGTGACATCTTATCGACAACCAGTACTCTAGAAATTTATCTATCTTCTGCTTCTTTCAGCTGAAATGAATGATTGTGTATAAAAGTACACATGTCAGCAGGCAATATAGCAAAAAGCAAGAAACTAATATGTTTGATCTGATTAAGGAATGTAAGTTTTGTTGTTGACAAAACAAGAGACTGACAGTAAAAGAAGCTCATACTATTGAAAAAATTATTTAGATCAGAAGAGTATCTTTACTTTACTAATATGGTGAATAAAAATAAGAATGATAAAATAGAACACAAAAAATGTATTATATAATAAATACAGAAAGAAAATTCTCCAATGCATATATTATGTATTAACTTGGGTGACAACTTAATGACAAAAATTTCATGTATACCTCAAACAGAAAATTAACGAATGAGATTCTTAAGCTTATATCTCTGTTTTAATAGTGAAGGACACGGTTCAGTTGCTCCAGTCCTTCACCAGGGCTCTGTCTATCTACTGTCATGCACAGAGATGAGGAATGTCGTACCCACAATTCTTCTTATCCCACCACACACCCAACCTACACAATGACCTGATCCAACCCCATTCAACTTCCACTTCCACCACATTGCCTCAGGGATCACAATCCTGTGGGAGCCCCAGGTGCAATATCTAACCAATTCAGGTGCCTGGCATATCCCACTTTACTCCTTCTGTCACAGGCTTATTCTATCCTATCAGACAGAGGGACATCTGTGAAAGCAGCCATGTCTATGAGCTCTAATGCAATTTCTGCACAGTATTTTATGTGGGCAAGAACGCCAACCAGCTATCCACCATAATGAATGGCCACTGCCAAATTGTGACTAAGAGCAGAACATGCTGCTGAGCACAACATGCTTCCATTCAATGGTTCCTTACAACATCCTTCCCTTTCAGTACTAGCTTCTTTGAACTACATAGATGGGAATTATATTTACAACACATCCCCTGTTCATGTAATCTCCTGGCCTCAATCCCTGGTAGCCCACTACCCACAATCCATACCCAACAGTCTCCCCTTCCTGTCCAGCAACCCCTCCTAATGTACTTCTCCAAGTCACTGTCATTGTGTGGCATGTAAACTCATCAAATTCTGTGCTTGTGTGTCACATTCCTATTTGATGTACCTGCTGCCTCTCCCTTTTGCATTCCTATTCCTTCCTGCCTCTTTTTTGCCTTCTACCCACCTCACCTGACACAAATCCTAATCTATCTGCCAAACTGTAGTCCCGGCATTGTATGTAGATTTGGCACAATGTAGCTACATAGATATATGTACATATGTATGTTTAGTCTAACTTGTTAAATGATTCATGTGAGAGGTAGTGAAATATTCATTAATTTTGTATTTCTGTTTATGACTCAATGACTCTACTATTTGTTGAGTTGTCAGTTTTTTTTAAATTATTTACATTCTATCAGAAATTCCCTTACTGTTGAGCAAGCCATTGATGAATAACATGAAAAGTCTTGGTCCTGATATGCTACCCTGTTTCATTGAAAGTGTAGCCTATCTCCTAGGTATGACTGGAGCTTGTGATAACCACACCTCTTATTCCTAACGATTCTAGCTTGTTTAGTAGAATCTTGTGGTCAGCAGTATCAAAAACTTTAGAAAGATTTAGGAACATGCTTATGACACACTCATCATTATCAAGAGTGTCAAGTACCACTTTTGTGAATGCTGCAGTGGCTGATTGTGTACTTCTACCACTTCAGAACTCAGAATTTGATTCACTTGTAGGATTGTATTTATTCATGTAATCCATTAATTGGTCTTTAAGAGCTGATTTTTTTAGTTTTTTTATTTGCAAGTTGACCACTTAGGATCATGCTACAATTTTGTTTCTTCTTTGTCTGAAGTTTCCTCTTTTTCTAGTACTCCTTCATATGGGCTGTGCTGCTCATCTGTCCAGGCTGTTTCAGCTTTCTTCTTAGTTATTTCAACTTTAAATCATTCCAAATTTTGAATCATGGTCTGAAATGTACCCCTATTTAACATCAAAACTTTCTGAATTTTGAACCTTTCCATATCTTTACGAACTTCCTTAATCCATGTCATTGTTGTCTTCTTTTTCACAGGTAGTTGAATACCCTTTTGGTTAGTCTGGTTTGTCCATTCTGTACATGTGTCCTAGAAATGATAACCTCCTCTTTCTCTTCCCAGATTTTCTCCAATGTTTTGTAGATTTCATTGTTGCTCCAAAGTTTCCAGCCAGTTTCAACCTGGATTGGACCCATGATTTTCCTTAATATTCTTCTTTCTAGTATCTCCAGATTTTCGAATTTGTAATTCATTGAGAGGCATTCGCTGGCATATAGGCACTCTGAATTAACCACAGCATTGTAGCGCCTTATTTTGGAATTCCAAGAGATGGACTTTTTGTTATAAATATTTTTAGTTAATTCAAAAGCTCTCTCCATTTTTGAGATCTGGTCCCCTACAGCAGCTTTCTCTAGTCCGTTCTCTTATATGGCTTCATCAAGGTATTTGAAATTTTTTACCCTCTCAATCCATCCAGTCTCTGTTTTAAGGAATTGTGGTCCATGTTTGTCACTTATCATGAATTTGGTCTTCTCTTTCAAGATCCTAAGCCCTGTCTTGTCAGTGATCCTTTCTAGTAGGTTGATCTGTATGGCCACTTCTTTTAAGTTCTCTGAAAGTATTGTAAAATCATCACTGAGAGCCAAGCAGTTGACTTTGGTTCCTCCCAATTTTCTTTCTAGACGGATTGGGCTAATCCCTTGATTTTCAAGTTCAGAATTCCAAATTCTCACAATCTTCTCCAGGACACAGTTCCATAGTGTTGGTGATAATCCGTCATCCTGTCGCACATCTGTCTTGATTTCACATGGTTGGAACAATTCTCCCATAAATTTCACTTTGGAAGTTGTGCCCATTTAGATTTCACTGATAATGTTTGCCAACTTGTTTTTGACCACAAATTCTCTGATGATTCTATCTAGGTTCTCTCTACCCACCAAATCAAATGCTTTTTTGAGGTCAATGAAAGAAACCACTATATTTTTGCCATTCAGCATTCTGTGTCACATTATTGATTTCAAATTAAAAATAACTGATCTTATTGTATTTGAGAGTGATGACAACAGGAAAATGGGCCAGTAGATTTCCATGTCCTGTGCATAATCTTTCTTTAACTAGTACCTGTTTCAAATACTCATAGAAATTTCCATGATGAAAATGACTCATTTATGTTTATTAAGGGAGTCTGCATACCTGGCATGCATTGTTTCAGCACATATTTGGCACTTCATCTAAGCCTATTAAATGTTTATTTTTTAGTTTTTGTACAGATTTCCCCATGAACCATGGACCTTGCCGTTGGTGGGGAGGCTTGCGTGCCTCAGCGATACAGATGGCCGTACCGTAGGTGCAACCACAATGGAGGGGTATCTGTCGAGAGGCCAGACAAACGGGTGGTTCCAGAAGAGGGGCAGCAGCCTTTTCAGTAGTTGCAGGGGCAACATTCTGGATGATTGACTGATGTGGCCTTGCAACATTAACCAAAACGGCCTTGCTGTGCTGGTACTGCGAATGGCTGAAAGCAAGGGGAAACTACGGCCGTAATTTTTCCCTAGAGCATGCAGCTTTACTGTATGGATAAATGATGATGGCGTCCTCTTGAGTAAAATATTCTGGAGGTAAAATAGTCCCCCATTCGGATCTCTGGGCGGGGACTACTCAAGAGGACGTCATTATCAGGAAAAAGAAAACTGGTGTTCTACGGATCGGAGCGTGGAATGTCAGATCCCTTAACCGGGCAGGTAGATTAGAAAATTTAAAAAGGGAAATGGATAGGTTAAAGTTAGATATAGTGGGAATTAGTGAAGTTTGGTGGCAGGAGGAACAAGACTTTTGGTCAGGTGAATACAGGGTTATAAACACAAAATCAAATAGGGGTAATGCAGGAGTAGGTTTAATAATGAATAAAAAAATAGGAGTGCGGGTAAGCTACTACAAACAGCATAGTGAACGCATTATTGTGGCCAAGATAGACATGAAGCCCACGCCTACTACAGTAGTACAAGTTTATATGCCAACTAGCTCTGCAGATGATGAAGAAATTGAAGAAATGTATGATGAGATAAAAGAAATTATTCAGGTAGTGAAGGGAGATGAAAATTTAATAGTCATGGGTGACTGGAATTCGAGAGTAGGAAAAGGAATAGAAGGAAACATAGTAGGTGAATATGGATTGGGGCTAAGAAATGAAAGAGGAAGCCACCTGGTAGAGTTTTGCACAGAGCATAACTTAATCATAGCTAACACTTTGTTCAAGAATCATGAAAGAAGGTTGTATACATGGAAGAATCCTGGAGATACTCGAAGGTTTCAGATGGATTATATAATGGTAAGACAGAGATTTAGGAACCAGGTTTTAAATTGTAAGGCATTTCCAGGGGCAGATGTGGACTCTGACCACAATCTATTGGTTATGAACTGTAGATTAAAAGTGAGAAACTGCAAAAAGGTGGGAATTTAAGGAGACGGGACCTGGATAAACTGAAAGAACCAGAGGTTGTACAGAGTTTCAGGGAGAGCATAGGGGAACAACTGAAAGGAATGGGGGAAAGAAGTACAGTAGAAGAAGAATGGGTAGCTCTGAGGGATGAAGTAGTGAAGGCAGCAGAGGATCAAGTAGGTAAAAAGACGAGGGCTAGTAGAACTCCTTGGGTAACAGAGGAAATATTGAACTTAATTGACGAAAGGAGAAAATATAAAAATGCAGTAAATGAAGCAGGCAAAAAGGAATACAGACATCTCAAAAATGAGATCGACAGGAAGTGCAAAATGGCTAAGCAGGGATGGCTAGAGGACAAATGCAAGGATGTAGAGGTTTATCTCACTAGGGGTAAGATAGATACTGCCTACAGGAAAATTAAAGAGACCTTTGGAGAAAAGAGAACCACTTGTATGAATATCAAGAGCTCAGATGGAAACCCAGTTCTAAGCAAAGAAGGGAAGGCAGAAAGGTGGAAGGAGTATATAGAGGGTTTATACAAGGGCGATGTACTTGAGGACAATATTATGGAAATGGAAGTGGATGTAGATGAAGATGAAATGGGAGATACGATACTGCGTGAAGAGTTTGACAGAGCACTGAAAGACCTGAGTCGAAACAAGGCCCCGGGAGTAGACAACATTCCATTAGAACTACTGATGGCCTTGGGAGAGCAACTGACAAAACTCTACCATCTGGTGAGCAAGATGTATGAGACAGGTGAAATACCCTCAGACTTCAAAAAGAATATAATAATTCCAATCCCAAAGAAAGCAGGTGTTGACAGATGTGAAAATTACCGAACTATCAGTTTAATAAGTCACGGCTGCAAAATACTAACGTGAATTCTTCACAGATGAATGGAAAAATTAGTAGAAGCCGACCTCAGGGAAGATCAGTTTGGATTCCGTAGAAACATTGGAACACGTGAGGCAATACTGACCTTACGACTTATCTTAGAAGAAAGATTACGGAAAGGCAAACCTACGTTTCTAGCATTTGTAGACTTAGAGAAAGCTTTTGACAATGTTGACTGGAGTACTCTCTTTCAAATTCTGAAGGTGGCAGGGGTAAAATACAGGGAGCGAAAGGCTATTTACAATTTGTACAGAAACCAGATGGCAGTTATAAGAGTCAAGGGGCATGAAAGGGAAGCAGTGATTTGGAAGGAAGTGAGACAGGGTTGTAGCCTCTCCCCGATGTTGAACAAGCAGTAAAGGAAACAAAAGAAAAATTCAGAGTGGGTATTAAAATCCATGGAGAAGAAATAAAAACTTTGAGGTTCACCGATGACATTGTAATTCTGTCAGAGACAGCAAAGGACTTGGAAGAACAGTTGAATGGAATGGACAGTGTCTTGAAAGGAGGATATAAGATGAACATCAACAAAAGCAAAACGAGGATAATGGAATGTAGTCGAATTAAGTCGGGTGATGCTGAGGGAATTAGATTAGGAAATGAGACACTTAAAGTAGTAAAGGAGTTTTGCTATTTGGGGAGCAAAATAACTGATGATGGTCAAAGCAGAGAGGATATAAAATGTAGACTGGCAATGGCAAGGAAAGTGTTTCTGAAGAAGAGAAATTTGTTAACATCGAGTATAGATTTAAGTGTCAGGAAGTCGTTTTTGAAAGTATTTGTATGGAGTGTAGCCATGTATGGAAGTGAAGCATGCACGATAAATAGTTTGGACAAGAAGAGAATAGAAGCTTTCGAAATGTGGTGCTGCAGAAGAATGCTGAAGATTAGATGGGTAGACCACATAACTAATGATGAAGTATTGAATAGAACTGGGGAGAAGAGGAGTATGTGGCACAACTTGACAAAAAGAAGGGACCGGTTAGTAGGACATGTTCTGAGGCATCAAGGGATCACCAATTTAGCATTGGAGGGCAGCGTGGAGGGTAAAAATCGTAGAGGGAGACCAAGAGATGAATACACTAAGCAGATTCAGAAGGATGTGGGTTGCAGTAAGTACTGGGAGATGAAGAAGTTTGCACAGGATAGGGTAGCATGGAGAGCTGCATCAAACCAGTGTCAGGACTGAAGACAACAACAACAACAACAGATTTACTGACTTCATGCTCTGTGGTTGGTAGTAATATCACTCTACTTAGTGCATAATTATTTACAGATGCTGTATTTCTTTTTGGGAATTTTTGCTGTAATTTCTCTGCAGAACCCAAAAAACGTTCTTTCACATATTTTGCTAGGTGATGTGTGTCATTTATTACTTTATCCCCTCTGCCCCTTTAACCAGCATGTTATGTTTTTATTTGCGTCTCTCAGTTTCCAGTTTAATGAAATGCTAGATTGCTTTGCTTTTATTCTCTACATTGTATATTATTTTGTCATTAAATGACTTTTTTGCAGCCATCTGCACCTTCCAGTAGATATTTTTGTACCTACAATAAAAATTTAAGAACTTTGTCTCATTATAGCCCTCTCCTGAAACTGAGGTACTTCAGAGTTTGAGCAAATATTGTAAAATCTGCTGTTATCCATTCAGTTTTTTGTGAGACATTGCTACTAAATGTGTACTTTTGGAAATGTATTTCCTAATTTCAGTTTAAAAAATGTTGAGAACTCAGAGAATTTTGCAGTTACATTAGTTTCTCAACATATCATCCCAACACTTGTTTGCTTTTTCTTGAAAAATTTTGTACATTGATTTCTGATAAATGTCTTTCACAGGGGTGCAGTTTAAGGTTTTTCCTCCATATCTCATTTTACCATTTTTATTTGGTAGAAATGGTCTGAGTGTCCAAGATTTTTTATGGCTACACCACACTTTTCCCTGTCCCTATTTGGATACTTATGAAGGTGCTATTAGTTTCATTTATGACATTTGTGTTTATGTGTCTCCACACACAGTTAAGTTGATTTTTGTGGTTCAGACTTTATGTAGTGCTTCTGTTACTTTAGTGAAAAAAGTATCTGTACTACCACTGGATGGTTGAATGATTAACTGGTCAGAATGATTAATTCAGTAGACACAGACTATGGTGCAGTTCAGAGATTGAAGCTCAACTTCAAATTACTGTACTGTATTTTTTATTGATTGCATACTTTGACGAATGATAATTAAGCATCTGAAATGTCTCATGTTACTTTTTCTTTATGACTTATAGTAAGTATGCCATGTGGTGTGTTACAACATGTCTTGTGAGTTCTTACTGCAGAATTTTTTAAACTGATAGAGATACTCTTTAGTCAAGGGAATCTGCCCTCTTGATTTATCCTAAAAAACCTATTTCTTCTATCCATGACAAGAATTTGACCATGCAAGGTGCAAGATCCACTCCCTAAGTTTCATGAATCAGCTGTAGCAATCTTTTCTTCCCAGTCTTGTTTAGGTGTAGGCCATGCCTAAGGAACACCATCTAGTGATAGTCCCAAATGATAAGAGAAGAACATGCACAAAGTTGGCCTCCTTCAGTGCCATTCCCAACCTCACATTAATCCACCTCACAGCTCTAGTAAGGCATGAGCAGTCAATTTTGGGCAGCTTATCAAAGTGTACATGGTGCATTAAGTCAGGGAAGTTATCTTGTCCAGGTAAGCACCTGTGTCATATGCCCAATTCCCATCCAAACTGTTTCCGATCCCACCCCTTTTCACAAATCTTTACATAAAGGCTTAGTCATCTGACTTAACCCTGCATTTGGTTTGAAAATGCTGGTGATCTGGTAGGCTGCCTCTAAAAGTTCCTGTAATGGAGGGTCCACACCTCACCCATGACTACCTACTTAGCAACGGCACTTTCTTCTTCCTAACATTTTGCATGTCCCTAAGATTCCCAATCCTGGTTGAAGCATGCTGTACTTTTCCTGCTCATAGTCCTACCTTACCCTCTTTCCCACTTAACTCTGGCAATGGTATGTAGTGGGTCCAAATTTTCACTAGAGAAAATGGTGGATGTTGGCTTCTGCTGTTCATGACATGCATGTAACCCAACTGAATTGATAATGTGTAACTAAGAGATATAAAGAGCAAGTTTCCTTAATAAACCAGTTATTTTAAAGTCTCTCAGGGACAAGGTTTGGCACATAGATGAAGCACGTTGGCTTGAATTTTATGTGGTTTGTGACATGACAGACTATTTAAGAAGGGTAGTAGGAGTAATCCATCGAACTACAGACCTATATCATTGACGTCGGTTTGCAGTAGGGTTTTGGAGCATATACTGTATTTAAACATTTTGAATCACCTCGAAGGGAACGATCCATTGATACGTAATCAGCATGGTTTCAGAAAATGTCGTTCTTGTGCAACGCAGCTAGCTCTTTATTCGCACAAAGTAATGGCCGCTATCGACAGTGGATCTCAAGTTGATTCCATATTTCTAAATTTCCAGAAAGCTTTTGACACCGTTCCTCACAAGCAACTTCTAATCAAGCTCCGAGCCTATGGGGTATCATCTCAGTTGTGCGACTGGATTCGTGATTTCCTGTCAGGAAGGTCGCAGTTCGTAGTAATAGACGGCAAATCATCGAGTAAAACTGAAGTGATATCGGGTGTTCCCCAGGGAAGCATCCTGCGACCTCTGCTGTTCCTGATCTATATAAATGACCTGGGTGACAATCTGAGCAGTTATCTTAGGTTGTTCGCAGATGATGTTGTAATTTACCGTCTAGCAAGGCCATCCGGAGACCAGTATCAGTTGCAAAGCAATTTAGAAAAGATTGTTGTATGGTGTGGCCGGTGGCAGTTGACGCTAAATAACGAAAAGTGTGAGGTGATCCACATGAGTTCCAAAAGAAATCTGTCGGATTTCGATTACTCGATAAATAGTACAATTCTCAAGGTTATCAATTCAACAAAGTACCTGGGTGTTAAAATTACGAACAACTTCAGTTGGAAAGATCACATAGATAATATTGTGGGGAAGGCGAGCCAAAGGTTGCGTTTCATTGGCAGGACACTTAGAAGATGCAACAAGTCCACTAAAGAGACAGCTTACACTACACTCATTCATCCTCTGTTAGAATATTGCTGCGTGGTGTGAGATCCTTACCAGGTGGGATTGACGGAGGACATCGAAAGGGTGCAAAAAGGGCAGCTCGTTTTGTATTACCATGTAATAGGGAAGAGAGTGTGGCAGATATGACACGCGAGTTGGGATGGAAGTCATTAAAGCAAAGACTTTTTCGTCGCGGCGAGATCTAGTTATGAAATTTCAGTCACCAACTTTCTCTTCCGAATGTGAAAATGTTTTGTTGAGCCCAACCTACATAGGTAGGAATGATCATCAAAAGAAAATAAGAGAAATCAGAGCTCAAACAGAAAGGTTTAGGTGTTCGTTTTTCCCGCGCGCTGTTCGGGAGTGGAATGGTAGAGAGATAGTATGATTATGGTTTGATGAACCCTCTGCCATGCACTTAAATGTGAATTGCAGAGTAATCATGTAGATGTAGATGTATTTGGGTTTGGTCAGGAGCAGCATTCAAGATGTACGTGATATGCAACAGGGGGGCCTCAGGTGCAGGGGGTGAGTCTCCTTCTGGATGTTGACAGCTCCATGCACTGAGAGATGGCAGCCCTGCTGCTGCTTGGTTGTTCAGCATGGCTGACAGATGCTCGCTGGCTGCAAAGGACATGTGGAACTGACAAAATTTGAATCGGGTGGATGCAATGTCAGATCTGGTGCTGGTGCACATGATGGCTTCTCACATATTGTTCATGTTTGTGCTCATACAGAGCAAATCATAATTGGTACAATGAAGGAGAATACATTATATTAAAGAGGGGAGCACCATGATTCTGTGTATGTGTAGACACTAACTGGAATCAGAATACATAAAAAGAAGCAGCACATAGACGGTATTTGTAACTGTCAATGTTTCATAACTTCCTTATTATTTGATGCGCAATGGAGATTGGGCACTCAAACTGTATCTCTCAGCAAGGCATTTTGATATATGAAAATGATTTTTAGCATGATTCACTGAGGCACGAGGCACAATGTTACTGGATTTAAATTGAATATCAATATAAATTATGACACAATTATGACACATCCATGAAGACAGTATGAATTAGCAGAACACATCCACCAAGACAGTATGAATTAGCGGAGGAAATTATACACAATATTCAACATTTAGCTCATATTGTTCAAATTTTTTTACTATTTGTTTATAAATTTACATAGTTTGGCCCATAACCTATGAACTATCACAGGTATTTTAATTATGAAAAGCATGTCAGAAAGAGGAGTAAAAATCTGATCATAAAGTGGTTCCACATCTATAATTGTTATGATGTTGAACAACATGAAGAGTATGAACTGTTTTCGAGAACTGCAATGAAGTTTTGGAATTGTTTAAATTTAAATATTTGGCAAACTATTGTACTTGGATTTGGACTAGATTTTTAGTGCACAAATAATGACACATTAAGAATCACAACGTGACAGCCTGGTTGAGGCAGAACTTGTGCTGATAGGGAGAATGTTTGAAAGGAGTTGGTTCAAGTCTGGACAATGTACCAGCCATGTTTGTTTGGAAGGTGGAAGATTGTTGAGTCAGTTGTGGGACTTAGAATAATTCAGCACCAGTCTGGACTCCTAATTTTTGTCTGTGTTTTTTTGAGCTGTTTTAATTTATTTAATTTTTAAGTAGTAAATTAACTAACCACAATATTGGAGGCTCAAGACACTTCCTAAACCGCTAAACAGTGTAGATAGTTTCAACAGTCTTTGAACTAAAGAATGTTTTGAAGACAATAAACTTTATTTGGTGAAAATTTAAATATTGTGTTGCAGCTTATTATTTTACTTATTTTGCTACTAGATACAACCTAGTTACATTTATCTTGCTGGTTAATAGCATCGTAGGGCTGTACCTTTTTGAGGCGATGAGTCCTATGGGTGCTGTTAACTATATCGTCACTGGTAAATGTGAAGAGAGTCTTTTGTGCACAAATGTCATTCCAACCCTTAAACAGTGTGGATGTATGAGTAGGATAATTTTTATGCAGGATGGCATTCCTCCACACATTACGCAGCAGAGGCACTTTGGAAATGCTGCTAATGATCAGTTTTCATTCCACTACAATCTGGTTGTAGAGATCATCTGGCTTAATCCATGTGTCTTCTGGTTGTGGGGTTATCTGAAAGATGTCACATTCAGTGTTCCAATTGTGAATGTAGATGAACTGAAGGCAAACATTATGCAATATATTCTGGACATGACCCCTGAGATGCTTGATCTGTTGTGGAACATGCAGTTTCTCGATTTCAACTTGAGGTAGAGAACAGTGGACAGCTCACTGAACATGTCTTGTGCTGATCCCACAATAATTAGAAAATAGTGTCATTTTGCTTTTTATGCAGTTTTTAGCCCCATGACAATTAAAACTGATGTCATTTTGCTTTTTGAGATTTTTGTACTCAGGACAATTTAAAACCACTTTTTTCCCATCCATTGTGGTATGACCTCCTGGTGGATAGGCTTGCATAGCAGCATAACATATTGACTGCCAAACTTGTGCAGTCCTGCACATTGAACAGCATAGGTGGAGTTTTGTACAACTCAAACCATAGCCATTGTATTGTGATTCATCTGTCATTTGTAACCAACCCCATTTATATTAAGATGCTTACAGCACCATCTATTGGTAACATTTTCATTAACATTTCCCCCTGTGTCAATAGTATGCTGTTCAAGTTTGACATCATCCTGAGTAGTGGTTCTCCTTATACAGCATTTTTAAACTGGAACTTATTGTGTACACCCTGTGTGTATGTGGTGTGGCACAGCTTTGAAGTTACATGAAGACACACATATAATAGTTTATGTCCAGATATATGGTTATAGCTCATCTGAGAAAGACTGTTGCAAATGCTGTAAATCTGCTCACAGTAGATGTAGAACATCCATAGGATTTTGCATTAACAGCAGTCAATGCCACAATAAAGATCCTTTTAGTGTGTGTGTGTGTGTGTGTGTGTGTGTGTGTGTGTGTGTGTGTGTGTTTTGGCAGTAATAACATTTTCTCTGCTAAAAAACCTCAGAAGGAAATTACAAAATGACATTATTAAGAAAGCTTAACAATCTTTGCAGAAAGAATTTTACCTGTTTCAGTTCTTCTAATTTTAGAGCTGTATCTTCACTGACATATGGCTTGAAATCATTATCACCAATGTTGATCATATATCTGTAATAAATTAACTTCTGAAATATGAATATTTATTGAACTATTAGTATCCAATAATTTGATATAATATAATTTCTGAAATATTAAATAAGAATGAAACACAACATTAGGACTCCACCCAGAGGGTGGGATTGGGGGTGGGGAGTGCAAGGGGGGGGGGGGGAGGGATGGGTATAACAAACACAAAAAGGAATAGTGGGACATAGTAAATAAATTGGGTATAAATTATAATGAAAATATGATGTTAATGAAAAAAGTGAGGTGGAAATGTCTTAATGGAGGGTAAGTGCAGGAGAGTGCCAGGATCAAGGATTTGTATATACTCTCTCATTTGTTATGTTCATATAGCTGTCTCAAAAAAACATATGCATCCACACTGTAAAATATTAAGTGTGTGTTTCAATGCAAGAGGGGTCTGAAAGCTGTAATCTGCCAAACATTAATATGTACATTAACCAGTCAACAGAAATTAAACAACTGCAAGAAAATTGAACAACAGTAAAAATTGTCATCAGGGCTACAGTTTGGATTATATCTGACAGATGCGTATGTCAAAGTGCCGCTGGACATGTAAGAAGTATTGAAGAGTTTTACCTAGATTAGATAACTAGTTCAGAAATAATAAACTGCTAAAAAAAGAACATTATAAGCTTTAAAAACAATCAACCAAAACATAATGAGTTACTGCTAAAAATCAGTGACAGAAAACTTAAGCAAGTATCCTGTGTAAAAATAGTAAATTAGCATGGACAGAGTGAATCAACAGCATGAAGGCTGCTATATGTTATAGAAGTTAGCCAAAGTTGTTATTACTGAAATCCTTAAAATGTTTTACTTTGCAGGCTTTGAATCCATCATGCCATATGGAATAAAGCTACGGGAAAATTCAGTAAATATGAGGAAGGTACTCATCCACAGTACTAAATGGCTAACGCTGGACACAGTCCCAGTAGCAGGTTATTCTATCTAGTGGCTTTTAGGGGACAACAATATTTTGATTTTCAATATTTCATGTAGTTAATGACTGAATTCAAAAATTTAAAATGCTGTCGTAATCTATTCATAAGAACTATTATCTTTTTTACAGATTTCACACAAAAAGTCAATTATTACAGTTAGACACTGTGTATATGTCTTGAGGCAGCATAACTCTTAGTGCACAAATTGCTCAGAGTATATTCATTCCGTATTTGACAATGAGAGCACTTGATGACTTCAACAAACTTACACACAATTTCAATTCATTATGAAACTTCCTCTTGGTGACAAAATGTTGAAAAGGAAAAAAGTTTATTGCTTACTACATTTTTGCTGCTCATTTTAATTTTTTACTTTTGTACTATCAACTCTATTTGGAACACATTCTGCAGAGTGATTACACATACACCACCGTATGTACCTGCAAAATTATATCAGAGTCGCATAGTTTATGGAGGTATGGTGTTTTATACATGGGAGAGTTTGATTCTTTAATGAATCAGGGATTCATGACCAACAAAAAACCCCACACAACCTGCAGACCAAAATTCTAAGTGATATTGGGGAAGCTCTTCAATGTGAAACAAGACACTGTTGGAAACTAAGAGCAAATCAACACAGGACCAATTTACAAGAAAACTGTAACATACAAGGGGAGTACTTATTCAACTGCCTTTCAAACAATATCCACCAAATGAAGAACATTAATGGCTATAAGCACACAGTCAGAGAAATATTGGAAAAAGTTAATTTGTATTAATTGACTGTTCTCTTGGTTATTGGTAAAATCCTTTATAGAATATTAATGAAAAACATACAACACTGGAATATATGCTACGATATTTATTATGTCACAAAATGGTTTTCAGCTATTATGCCATTGTCAGGAATAAAAATGTCTGGCTGTGAAATTTTAGTGGAATCAAACTCACTGAACTAATTGCATCTAAAGAGTAATTCAGTTGGGTTTCAATGATGATAATTGTTAACTGTGAAATTTTAATGGGATCAAACATGTTAAACTAATTGCATCTAAAGAGTAGCTCAGCTGGTTTTCAAAGATGATAATTGTTAACATTTGATTTAGGACTAAAGTGAGAGGAAATATTTCAGTGAAATGCAATGTAAAACTATTTAGCTTAGGTAAACTTTGTGACACATTGAGTAATGAATTATATGACAAATAACAAAAATTGTTATAATAAGAAAAATAAGGTGGAAAATACATAGAAAACTTTGACTGGCATGTTCCAAGGGAGGAGGAATGGGGGTGAATGACAAGATAATTTTCTCCTTAACAGATTCAGTATTACAAACAGATAAAATATTGCAAATGAGACTAAACAGGTAAGTGAAAAACAACTGTAATTATACAATGCAAAATTGTAACAGCATAAGTGAAAATATGGTAACTGAAATAAAGAAAAATGGGCCACATGAGTAGCAGGAGTAATGTACAAAAATGTCTGGAATATTAATAGTGTAAGCAATGAGAAGTTATGAGTAAGGCAGCAGTTTTGAATAATTTAGTACTGAATCTGGGCAAGTGGGCCTATGTTTATGAATTTCCATTTTTTCAAGGTAGTTTGCCTTCCTCCCTTTGAGAGTGTTATATAAGAATTCACATTGTACCTTGTAACTGTGGTCTTCTTTAAGCAAGTGGTTTGCAAAAGGTAGAGTTCCCTTTTACAACTCTCTAATTTTACATTCATTGTCTTTTTCTGTGACGTACGTTGGAGGTAGCAATATATATTGGTTGCATTTTATAGGAACATGTGCTCTCAGAACTTTAACAGTAAACCATGCCATGACTCAGAATGACTCTTTCAGTCTGCCACTGGAGTGGGCTTAGCATTTATATGACGCTTTCACATTTACTAAATGCACCTTTAATGAAATGTAATGCTCTTCTTTTTATGTGCTTTATTTCCTCTATTGCTCCTATCATGTATGCATTTGACACTGACAAATAGCATTCAAGCATTGGTCAAACAGCGATTTTATAAGCTACCTGCTTTGTCACTGGACTATATTCGCTGGTGGTTTCTTCCTATTTTGTGAATGTGTGAATGTGTGTTTTCAGTAATTGTCCTACAACCTGTAATCATAGAATGATGGATCTTTTTGCCTATTTCTGCACAATATGTTTCATTTGTTTATAATGAGAGCCAGTCATCACTCCCTGCACCAAGTATCAGTCTTCTACAGGTCTCCTACATTTTACTACAATTTTCTAGAGAGATGCCTTCTCTGTATACAATAACATCACCCATGAAAAGCCTCATGGAACTTCTGATGTACTTTGTGAAAAGTAATGGTCCTATACCATCCCTTGTGGTACACACAGAGATACTGTTACATCTGGAGATTTCTCTCTGTTGAGAACGACATACTGTGTTCTGTTTGTTAGAAACTCTTCAGTCCAATCAGAAAGCTGGCCTGATATTCCATATGCTTGTATTTTGCTCAGAAGGTGACAGTGCAGAATTGTATTGCATCCCTTCCAGAAATCAGGACCATGGCATAAATTTGGCTTCTTGTATGAATTTTCTGATGATTGATAGGTAAATCTAAAACTATAATCAATGACAAGCAAGAAAATAGAGACAATTGTCATTAATTTCTGGCAAGAAATATTTATGTATGGAAATGTAGACACAAGGGAATTAATCATGAACTGTAAAATAAACTTAATACATTGTAGAGTATCATCTATTTCTTATACTGTAATCTGTTCTATTATAGCTTAAATTGTGAAATACACTGTGTCAGTGTCATTGTATTACCAAAATGTCATAGCCTATACGTAATGACACAGCACTGATCAGTTGAAATATGTCATAAGGCAGAATAATTAAATTAAGGAAGGTGGTATATTGCAATAACTGAGTTATATATACAGGTTTTAATTAACTAATCCCACAATAACAGTAATAGAACAAAAAATTTAGATGGTGTCCAATAGTATTTGTAATAAAGTTCCCAAATTTACTGTCCTCCAAAAAAGTTCTCATGCTCAAATTCTTTTTGTGACTGAGAGCAGGCTGAAACCCAAAGAGGAATGCTCTGAGATATTTAATGAGTCATGGAACATATATGGGAAAGAGAGATTAGAGACCATAAGAAGGGGAGTGTTCATAGCAGCTGACAAAAATGTTGTCTCTATTGAAGTTGAAGTTTAGTGTGTCAGTGAAGTTATCTGGTCACATATAAAAGGTGTAGGTGAAACAGAGTTAATTGTTGCATGTTTTTACCAGCTGTGACAGTTCTAGAGTCATTCAATAAAAGTATACAGCCAATAGCATATAAATCCCCAAATCATGCAATACTGGTTGGAGGCAACTTTAACCTGCCGAGTATAGACTGGGATGTCTATGGATTCATTGCAGGGAGTACAGACAGACACTCACGCAAAATACTTTTGAACACATTTTCTGAAAATTGCCTTGAGCAGTTAGCTCAGCATCCCCAGATACAATGGAACTATCTTAGACCTTGTACCTACAAATAGGCTGGACCTTATCGACAATAAAGGATAGGAAAGACCCACAGTGGTTTAATAATGAAATTTGGTGGATGCTGAGGAAGCAGAGCCTCTTGCACTCTCGGTTCAAAAGGGAATGCATAAATGATAAGCAAGGTTAGTAGAGGTTCGTGACCTGTGAAAAGATCTGTGTGTAAAGCATACAACAACTACCACCATCACACCATAGCAAAAGATCTGACATAGAACCCGAGAAAATTTTGGTCATATGTAAAATTGCTAAGTGGGTCTAAGGTTTCCATTCAGTCCCTTGTTCACTAGTCCGGTATGGCAGTTGAAGATAACAAAATGAAAGCTGAAGTTTTAAATTTCACATTAATGAAATCGTTCACACAAGAGAATCATGCAAGCATACCATCATTTGGCCTGTATGCATGACATAGTAATAAGTATACCTGGTGTAGAGAAACAACTGGAAGATTTGAAAGCAAATAAATCACCAGGTCCAGATGGAATTCCAGTTTGATTTTACAAAGAGAACTCTATGGCATTGGCCTCTTACCTAACATGCATTTATCGTGAATCTCTCGCCCAGCACATAGGTTCAAGCATGTGGAAAAAGTGCAGGTGACTCCAGTATACAAGGTAGTCCATTGATAGTGACCAGGCCAAATATCTCATGAAATAAGCATCAAACAAAAAAACTACAAAGAACGAAACTCATCTAGCTTGAAGGGGGAAACGAGATGGCGCCATGGTTGGCCCACTAGATGGTGCTGCCATAGGTCAAACGGATATCAACTGCATTTTTTAAAATAGGAACCCCCATTTTTTATTACATATTCATGTAGTACGTAAAGAAATATGAATGTTTTAGTTGGACCACTTTTTTCGCTTTGTGATAGATGGCACTGTAATAGTCACAAATGTACAAGTATGTGGTGTCACGTAATATTCCACCAGTGTGGACAGTATTTGCTTCATGATACATTACCTGTGTTAAAATGGACCATTTACGAATTGTGGGAAAGGTCGATGTAGTGTTGATATATGGCTATTGTGATCAAAATGCCCAACGGGCATGTGCTATGTATGTTGCTTGGTATCCTGCATGACATCATCCAAGTGTCCAGACTGTTCGCCAGATAGTTATGTTATTTAAGGAAACAGGAAGTGATCAGCCACATGTGAAACATCAATCATGACCTGCAACAAATGATGATGCCCAAGTAGGTGTTTCAGCTGCTGTCGCAGCTAATCCGGACATCAGTAGCTGACAAATTGCGCAAATCAGGAATCTCAAAAACATTGGTGTTGAGAATGCTACAGCAACATCTATTGCTCCCATACCATATTTCTATGCACCAAGAATTGTGTGGCGATGATGTTTCACTGAATGACAGAATGGCGATGTCCTTCCAACATGATGGATGTCCAGCACATAGCTCGCATGTGGTTGAAGCGGTATTGAATAGCATATGATAGGTGGATTAGTATTGAATAGCATATGATAGGTGGATTAGTTGTCAAAGCACCATACCATGGCCTGCACGTTCACCGTATCTGACACCGTGTACAGTTCTGCCACTGGGCACAAGAGAAATTACGGGACGATGACAGATTTTTTGCAGGTGTTCTATTTAGCGACAAAGTGTCATTATCAACAGTGGTCACACAAACCGGCATAATACGCACTATTGGGCAATGGAAGATCCATGATGGCTGTGACAAGTGGAACATCAGTGACCTTGGTGGGTTAATTTATGGTGCGGCGTTATAGGAGGAAGGATAATTGGCCCCCATTTTATTGATGGCAATCTAAATGGTGCATGTATGCTGATTTCCTACATAATATTCTGTCGATGTTACTACAAGATGTTTCTCCACAAGACAGAATGGCGATGTACTTCCAACATGGTGGATATCCGGCACATAGCTCGCGTGCAGTTGAAGCGGTATTGAATAGCATATTTCATGACAGGTCGATTGGTCATCGAAGCACCGTACTATGGCTCTTACATTCATCAGATCTGACGTCCCTGTATTTCTTTCTGTGGAGAAAGTTGAAGGATATTTCCTATCATGATCCACCGACAATGCCTGACAACATGCGTCAGCGCACTGTCAATGCATGTGGGAACATTACGGAGGGTGAACTACTCGCTGTTGAGAGGAATGTTGTTACACGTATTGCCAAATGCATTGAGCTTGACGGACATCATTTTGAGCTTTTATTGCATTAATGTGGTATTTACAGGTAATCATGCTGTAACAGCATGTGTTCTCACAAATTATAAGTTCACAAAGGTACATGTATCACATTGGAACAAACGAAATAATATGTTCAAACATATCTACGTTCTGTATTTTAATTTTAAAAACCTACCTGTTACCAACTGTTTGTCTAAAATTGTGAGCCATATGTTTGTGACTATTATAGCGCCATCTATCACAAAGCAAAAAAAGTGGTCCAACTAAAACATTCATATTTCTTTACATACTACATGAATATGTAATAAAAAATGGTGGTTCCTATTTTTAAAAAATGCAGTTGATATCTGTTTGACCTATAGCAGCGCCATCTATCGGGCCAGCCATAGCGCCATCTGGTTCCCCCCTTCAAACTAGACAAGTTTCGTTCTTTGTAGTTTTTTTGTTTGACACTTATTCATGAGATATTTGGCCCAGTCACAATCAATGGACCACCCTGTACAAGAAAGGTAAAACAATGGACTTACAAAATTGTAGACCAATATCCCTAACTTCTGTTTGCTGCAGAATCATTGAACATATAACTAGATAATAAATTTTGTTCAGACTGAGAAGGTTAGTTCCACAAATCAGCATGGTTTTAGAAAGCATTGCTTGTATGTAACTCAGATTGCCCTTTTCTTGCATGATGTACTGAGAAATGTGGATCAAGGGCAACAGGCAGATTCCGTATTTCTAGGTTTTCAGAAAGCATTTGGCACATGCCCCATTGCAAGCTGTCATACATACAAGTGAATGGCATAAGTTCAGAGATATGTGAGTGGCTCAAAGACTTCTTAAATAATAGAACTCAGTATGTTGTCCTTGATGGCAAGTGTTCATCAGAGGCAAGAGTATCATCAAAAAAGTCCCAGGGAAGTGTGATAGGACTGCTGCTGTTCTCTGCATACATAAATGATTTGGTTGACAGGGTTGGCAGCAATCTGTGGTTGTTTGCTCATGATGTCGTGGTATATGGTAACATGCTGAAGGTGAGTGATTGTAATAAGATACAACTTATTTCCAGTTGTGTGATGAATGTGAAAAAATGGAAGTTAATGCAAATGAGTAGGAAGATCAAACCTGTAATGTTTGGATACAGTATTACTATTGTCCTGCTTTACACAATCAAGTCATTTAAATATCTGGGCATAACATAGCAAAATGATATGAGGTGTAGCGAGCATATGGGAACCGTGATAGGGAGGGTGAATGGTTGGCTTCGGTTCATTGGGAGAATTTTAGGAAAGTGTAGTTCACCTGTAAAGGAGATCACATACAGGACACTGGTGGGACCTATTCTTGAGTACCGCTTGAGTCTTTGGCGTCTGTACTAGGCTGGATTCAAAGAAGACATCAAAGCAATTCAGAGGCAGGCAGCTAGAGTTGTTACTGGTAGGTTTGAGCAACACATAAGTGTTGCAGAGATGCTTTAGGTACCCAAATATGAGTCTCTGGAGGGAATGCAATATCCTTTTCAAGAAAAACTATTGAGAAAATTTAAAGAACTGGGATTTGAAGCTGACTGCTGAATGATACTACTGCCGAAAACATACATTGTGCATAAGAATCATGAAGATACTAGAAATTAGGGTCCATACAGAGGCAAACAGACAGTTGTTTTTCCTTTGTTCTATTTGTGAGTGGAACATGAAAGAAAATGATATTTAGTGGTACAGGGTATCCTCTGCCACACACCGTATCATGGCTTGCAGAGTATTTATGTAGATGTAGATGTAGATGAAGATGGTGCCAATATGGAAGAAATTACATATGCCTGAACGACAGCAAGAAGATCACTATTAGTGATTTAATATCAAGCAGCAGTAGAAAGATGGAATGACCAAAAAATGAGTTAGATCCTGTGTGAGCAAGTGGGAATAATGAGATAAGACAATTTTCTGATGCAATTATTGCATGCATGATTATAAAAGTCATAAGCATGTCTAAAAGTCATTTACTGCATGTGGTAAATTGGAATTCTATTAAATGTGTTGAAGAATATGACAGAAAGTTAGCTGTTAACAGCACAGTGGTTCTGAATGTAAACATATGATTGTGACACTATTATATACCAACTGTACCAAAAAAATTGCTATAAGAATTACCGGAAAATCAGCACTGCTTTTGATACAATTTTTATACACACAGCAAGACTGCAAAGTCATATTGCAAATGTTGTAGTCTGAGCCATGTGACACTCACAGCCAGTCTAACCTTGGCCCAGCTGTCCCTCTGAGTTGAAGGCCCTTATGGCACTTTACGTCAAATCAAAACAGGGTGGAAAATATCGCATAAGTTAAAAGTGGGAAAATTCAGTTCTGGAGAGAAAGAGATATCATTCTTGGGTTATCATGTATCACATCAAGGAAAATAATCAAAAACCCTCATCATACAAAAATAGCAGAACATTTTTAGGACTGGTGAATTTCTACTGATGCATGTTACTGCATACTGCAGAAATCCAACAACCTTGACCCTCAACAGATCTTCTCTTAATTTTTATGGCTGATGCTTCAGCTATGCTACCTGCAATTTGCTCCATTCACTAACACATAACTATTGCACCTATGATCATGAATTATCAGCAACATATCTGAGAGTCAAACATTTTCTTTACATTCCAGAAACTAGAAAATTCACAATATTCTCAGGCAACAAGCTACTGACAATTGCTTTTAAACAGCTTCCATAAAAGGCAACATCCAGGCAGCTGCAACCCCTGGAAGTTCGGTCACTTAATCACAGATATTCAGTACCTTCAAGGAGGAGAGAATAGTCCTGTTGGTACATGTTTCAAAGTAGCAGACATTATGTTACTAGCCAGCAGTTCATATGAAGATATTGCTAAGACACAGAGAAATGACCAGAACTGCACAAAATGAAGAATTCAAACTCCTGTTCCTTAGCATTTGTAGCATTATTGTTACCTGATGGATCATAAACACTTTGCTATATTTATGCAAATAAATTCAAGCCATATGTTCGTCCATCCTAATGATAATGTGTCTTCCATGTGTGACACAGCATGGCGGATTCTTCCCATCTATTGTTTTCTTCTACTCCCAAAAATAACAAATTTTTTGCTAATTTTCAATTCAATTGTCTGCTGGCATTTAGCAGTTACTTACTTACTTCCATTTGGTGTTCAGATAATCATTTTGGTTATTCTGTTTACTCTACATGTACCGGGTGGTTATAATTAAACTAATCCTGCAGTGAGGGCTGTGTACGTCGCAGGATGCTGAAACATCGTTTGTATGTTCATTAATAAATGCACTCGCCTAGTATGCTAGAAAAAAAAAGAAGGAAAAACAAAAGGTTCCACTTTATGCCACCAGATGAAAGTATGGCACTGTAAGCTGTCAGAATGTGAAATGTTTCCTGTTTTGTCGTCAGTATGCTGTTTGTCACTAGGTGATGCATGTTGACTTTTTTTGTGAAGTGACTGTTAGTGCGAAAGAGCTTTAGATACGCAATGCAATGACTGTTGAGAAGAAAGACCGTGCACTGCTGACAAAATTGTTTTATCGGAGTGGCAGCAATAACAGCACTGCATTGTGGGAATATTGCTTACAGAAAAAGCTGTAAAGAGGCCCCAGGTCAGTAAATGTACTAGTACTAAAGAATATGATCGAGAAATTTGCAAAAAATAGTTGAATTACCACAGCTGTTTTAGCAGGGAAAGGGAGGTGGCCCATCCCATGGCAGTTGTTGGTGAAGTTGCTGTAGCTACAGCTGACCGTGAAACACATGCCTCAAAGCCTGCAGCCGTGGCCTGAACTGTGTCACAGGAACTGTCTCTCACATAGTCAACAGTTCTAAAGATTCTGCAGTGCATTTCACACTGGTATACCTACAAGAGTGAGAATATGCACCAGATAAAGTCCCAAGATAATGCTGTGATTTTGCCCTTTGTTTATTTGGCATGCATGAAAATGGATGACCTATGGTCAAGGGATATTCTTTGGACAGATGAGACACTGCTGCATAATGAGGTAAATAATCAAAGTGGTCAATGCTTTGTTACATCATTATGAAAAAACACTTAAATTATCTGTATGTGCTTTACACTCACCTTCACCATTTACAAGATCCTGAGAACTGTTTTTGCAGGTAGCCAGAAAGTTATGGAGATCATACTGACCATAATTTCCATTCTGCAAATCCATATTTCTCTCTGTACTCATTGAAAGAAAACGTTCCTACTTACTATTTACTCACAGGGATCAGGAACCATAACTAAGTTTTGAGTTCTAACTGATTGATATATTTTTTAAAAGCTCACATGCACAAAATATAATAATATTCTCAATAATAATAATAATAATAATAATAATAATAAACCCCATGGAGTCCCGGGAAAAGAATAGGCCTCCAGTATGTTCTGCCAGTTGTAAAAGGTGACGAAAAGAACAAACCACTAATAGGGCTAACCCCCCTTTTAGTGTGATTAGTTGGTTCAGGACAGAACTAATGAAGTCTCGGACAAGCGCTGTCATGGTCGGGGACGACGCTTGAACCCTATGCCCATCCATAATGGTAACAACACTGCTAGCCACATGGCAAATGATTTAAATCCAAATAGAGGTGTTTTGCAGGATATGCTTCCTGCAACCACTATAGAAGGAAAACAAAGACAGAGGATGAGATGGTCAGATGAAGTTAACCGACACCTCATGCTCTGTTATTACCAAGCAATAAACTTAGGAACCAACACAACTGGATACAGATCACAAGTATACACAACATTTATTACCAGATACCCAGAATTAAAATTTTTAACAGAACATAAACTAGCTGATCAGATTCATGTAATAATAAAAAATAACAGGATACCCCAGTCAGAATTAGAAAACATCAAACAACAAGTACAACAAATACTGGAACAAAATAATGTGCAATCAGAAGAAGAAGAAAATACAGTAATGGACTCAAACATCCCAGAGCAAACAAACAAAGAACAACACGCATCAATTAAACAATCAGAGGAAAACGAAGTCTTAAGACAGCCACCAGAACAAGCACAAATAGAACATGAAGTAACACACATGTTAGATATAGAAGAAAAATTGCTGTTGACATATATAGAATACAAAGACACAAATACAGACATTAGACCATTCTTGCATAGACCACCAAATAACCCACAAGTTGAAACAACAATAACAACTATCAACACAATCATACACAACAAAATCAATGAAAATACAACTATGGAAGAGTTACAACTACTGATTTATGTAGGAGCACTCACTACACTAAATATACACACTAGGCAGAGATCAGAACCAACCAACACACAGAAGAAACCCACAAAACCAGCATGGCAACACAGGCTACAGATCAGAATAGAAAAACTAAGAAAAGACATCGGACAGATAACACAATTTATAAAAAATGAAATATCAGACAAAAAACGAAAAAGGTTAGGTAAAATCTCACAACAAGAAGCAATATAGCAATTAGATAAAAAGAACCAGAAATTACAAGCATTGGCCAAACGACTTAGAAGATACAAAAAAAGTGAAAATAGAAGGAAACAAAACCAAACATTCAACACAAACCAAAAGAAATTTTACCAGACAATAGATAACACACACATTAAAATAGACAATCCACCAAACATAACAGACATGGAACACTTCTGGAGCAACATATGGTCAAACCCGGTACAACATAACAGACATGCACGGTGGATACAAGCAGAAACAGACTCATACAAGATGATACCACAAATGCCTGAAGTGATAATTTTGCAACATGAAGTCACCCGAGCAGTTAATTCTATGCACAATTGGAAAGCCCCTGGAAATGATAAAATAGCAAATTTCTGGCTAAAGAAGTTCACCTCAACACATTCACATCTAACTAAATTATTTAACAATTAAATTGCAGACCCATACACAGTCCCTGACACACTTACACAAGGAATAACTTATCGGAAACCTAAAGATCAAGCAGACACACCAAACCTAGCAAAATATCAGCCCATAACATGCCTACCAACAATATACAAAATACACTCCTGGAAATTGAAATAAGAACACCGTGAATTCATTGTCCCAGGAAGGGGAAACTTTATTGACACATTCCTGGGGTCAGATACATCACATGATCACACTGACAGAACCACAGGCACATAGACACAGGCAACAGAGCATGCACAATGTCGGCACTAGTACAGTGTATATCCACCTTTCGCAGCAATGCAGGCTGCTATTCTCCCATGGAGACGATCGTAGAGATGCTGGATGTAGTCCTGTGGAACGGCTTGCCATGCCATTTCCACCTGGCGCCTCAGTTGGACCAGCGTTCGTGCTGGACGTGCAGACCGCGTGAGACGACGCTTCATCCAGTCCCAAACATGCTCAATGGGGGACAGATCCGGAGATCTTGCTGACCAGGGTAGTTGACTTACACCTTCTAGAGCACGTTGGGTGGCACGGGATACATGCGGACGTGCATTGTCCTGTTGGAACAGCAAGTTCCCTTGCCGGTCTAGGAATGGTAGAACGATGGGTTCGATGACGGTTTGGATGTACCGTGCACTATTCAGTGTCCCCTCGACGATCACCAGTGGTGTACGGCCAGTGTAGGAGATCGCTCCCCACACCATGATGCCGGGTGTTGGCCCTGTGTGCCATGGTCGTATGCAGTCCTGATTGTGGCGCTCACCTGCACGGCGCCAAACACGCATACGACCATCATTGGCACCAAGGCAGAAGCGACTCTCATCGCTGAAGACGACACGTCTCCATTCGTCCCTCCATTCACGCCTGTCGCGACACCACTGGAGGCGGGCTGCACGATGTTGGGGTGTGAGCGGAAGACGGCCTAACGGTGTGCGGGACCGTAGCCCAGCTTCATGGAGACGGTTGCGAATGGTCCTCGCCGATACCCCAGGAGCAACAGTGTCCCTAATTTGCTGGGAAATGGCGGTGCGGTCCCCTACGGCACTGCGTAGGATCCTACGGTCTTGGCGTGCATCCGTGCGTCGCTGCGGTCCGGTCCCAGGTCGACGGGCACGTGCACCTTCCGCCGACCACTGGCGACAACATCGATGTACCGTGGAGACCTCATGCCCCACGTGTTGAGCAATTCGGCGGTACGTCCACCCGGCCTCCCGCATGCCCACTATACGCCCTCGCTCAAAGTCCGTCAACTGCACATACGGTTCACGTCCACGCTGTCGCGGCATGCTACCAGTGTTAAAGACTGCGATGGAGCTCCATATGCCACGGCAAACTGGCTGACACTGACGGCGGCGGTGCACAAATGCTGCGCAGCTAGCGCCATTCGACGGCCAACACCGCGGTTCCTGGTGTGTCCGTTGTGCCGTGCGTGTGATCATTGCTTGTACAGCCCTCTCGCAGTGTCCGGAGCAAGTGTGGTGGGTCTGACACACCGGTGTCAATGTGTTCTTTTTTCCATTTCCAGGAGTGTATTAACTTCAGTCATTACACAGAAATTAATGGCACATACAACACAGAACAAAATTATAAATGAAGAATGAAAAGGCTGCTGCAAAGGAGCATGAGGATGTAAAGAGCAACTGATAATAGATGCAGAGGTGACATATCAAGCTAAATCTAAACAAAGGTCACTGCACTACGCATACATTGATTACCAAAAAGCTTTTGATAGTGTACCCCACTCATGGTTACTACAGATATTGGAAATATACAAAGTAGATCCTAAATTAACACAGTTTCTAAACATAGTAATGAAAAATTGGAAAACCACACTTAATATCCAATCAAATTCAAATAATATCACATCAAAGCCAATACAGATTAAGCGTGGAATATACCAAGGAGACTCATTAAGTCCTTTCTGGTTCTGCCTTGCTCTGAACCCACTATCCAACATGCTAAATAATGCAAATTATGGGTATAATATTACTGGAACATACCCACACAAAATCACACATTTGCTATACATGGATGTTCTAAAACTACTGGCAACAACAAATCAACAACTCAACCAATTACTAAAGATAACAGAAGTATTCAGCAATGATATAAATATGGCTTTTGGAACAGACAAATGTAAGAAAAATAGCATAGTCAAGAGAAAACACACTAAACAAGAAGATTACATATTGGATAACCAAAGCGACTGCATAGAAGCGATGGAAAAAACAGATGCCTATAAATATCTAGGATGCAGACAAAAAATAGGAATAGATAATGCAAATATTAAAGAAGAACTAAAAGAAAAATATAGACAAAGACTAACAAAAATACTGAAAACAGAATTGACAGCAAGAAACAAGACAAAAGCTATAAATAGTTATGCTATACCAATATTGACCTACTCATTTGCAGTGTTGAAATGGAGTAACACAGACCTAGAAGCACTCAATACACTTACATGATCACAATGCCACAAATATAGAATACATCACATACATTCAGCAACAGAAAGATTCACATTAAGCAGAAAGGAAGGAGGAAGGGGATTTATCAACATAAAAAACCTACATTATGGACATAATAGAGGGAAACATTCCACGTGGGAAAAATATATCTAAAAACAAAGATGATGTGACTTACCAAACGAAAGTGCTGGGAGGTCGATAGACACACAAACAAACACAAACATACACACAAAATTCAAGCTTTTGCAACCAACCGTTGCTTTGTCAGGAAAGAGGGAAGGAGAGGGAAAGATGAAAGGATGTGGGTTTTAAGGGAGAGAGTAAGGAGTCATTCCAATCCCAGGAGCGGAAAGACTTACCTTAGAGGGAAAAAAGCTCCCGGGATTGGAATGACTCCTTACCCTCTCCCTTAAAACCCACATCCTTTCATCTTTCCCTCTCCTTCCCCTTTTCCTGACGAAGCAACGGTTGGTTGTGAAAGCTTGAATTTTGTGTGTATGTTTGTGTTTGTTTGTGTGTCTATCGACCTACATTATGGACAGATAGACAATTTAAGAAAATTCTTTATAGAACGAGCAGAAACTAGCAAAATACACAAAGCAATCACTCATATAAATACATCTGCCACACCACTGCAATTTCATAACCACTTCTACAACCCTTTAGATCATGTAACATCAACAGATACGAAGAAAGTAAATTGGAAAAAGAAAACACTACATGGTAAGCACCTGTATCACCTAACACAGCCACACATCGATCAAGACGCACCCAACATTTGGATAAGAAAAGGCAATATATACAGTGAGATGGAAGGATTCATGATCACAATAACAGGATCAAACAATAAACACCAGATATTACAGCAAGTATATTATTAAAGATCCCAATAATACAACAGATAAATGCAGACTTTGCAAACAACAAATAGAAACAGTAGATCACATCACAAGCGGATGTACAATACTAGCAAATACAGAATACCCCAGAAGACATGACAATGTAGCAAAAATAATACATCAACAACTTGCCATACAACATAAACTAATAAAACAACACATTCCCACATACAAGTATGCACCACAAAATGTACTGGAGAATGATGAATACAAATTATACTGGAACAGAACCATTATAACAGATAAAACAACACCACATAACAAACCTGATATCATACTCACCAATAAAAAGAAGAAATTAACACAATTAATAGAAATATCCATACCCAATACAACAAATATACAGAAGAAAACATGAGAAAAAATTGAAAAATACATCCAACTGGCTCAGGAAGTCAAGGACATGTGGCATCAGGATAAAGTTGACATTATATCAATTATACTATCAACTACAGGAGTCATACCACGCAATATCCACCAGTACATCAACGCAATTCAGCTACATCCAAACTTGTATATACAACTGCAGAAATCTGTAATTATTGACACACGTTCAATTACCCAAAAGTTCCTAAATGCAATGTAACATATACCGTACAGTTAAAAGGAAGTCACACTTGATCAAGGTCCGCGTCGCTTTCCATTTTTAACCAGACATAACGTCTGAGACAGGAAAGAGAAATAATAATAATAATATTCCTATTGGAAACAGCACTGTTAACAGTTTAGAGGTGACCTCTATGGGAAGTTCCAAGTAAAATGGTCTATCACCCTGACTTCTAATCACCAAATTTAATTGAGCACCATAAAAGCAGAAAATAATCACGCCACTTGCCACACAGTTTTGTCAACATTACAGGCAGCTCATGAACAGTTATTTCTGTGAAGTCTAAGCAGTCCAGGATGATGTACAGTCCTCATGAGTTCACTTCCTACTTTTACCAAGAACTCTTTTGGTAGCTGCCCAGCTCTGATGTCATCTGAGACACAACACAAGCAGGCATTTGACTGATGTGGTCAGATTGATATCTGTATGTATATGGGTGCAGTGGACTGCCAAACAGAACATCTGCTATCAACAGCCCTAGTCACAGGTAGCTGTATTTAAATGGCCTCTTTCTCAGACATGTATTAATTAAGATTTCTGTCATTTAACAATTTACAATCTTCTTGATTTTTATGTAAATACAGTTAAGTTTGCTTTAGTTACTGAAAAAGTTTTAACTTGATTGCTTTTAAACTTTGCTGGCTAGAATTTTTAGATTGGAACTGACAGTAGAATGTAACTTCTGAACTGCCTCTTTAAGACTCCTTGTAATTATTATTATTATTCACAATGCATCTTGAAATTGGTACAGCTTTATTAGAGCATGAATGTAATTGAATGCCGTAATTAGTAATCTTTGTTACAAATACAGATGATACTTAATCTGTTATGAATAAGGACATTTTTGTTCGTAATTTGGTTTTTAGTAAACAACTTTAAAACTAATATAGGTAGCTTATTGGTGTCACCTAAATAAGGTGAATTTTCATCTTCTGAATCTAATATTTAGTACCTTCAATTTTTCATAAAAATGTCAATTTTGACCAAAATATCATGCTGACAATGTTGAGACTTGTAAGTTGTAACATACATTTGCATATTTTGACTAGGTTTTAGCTTTGTAGCCTTATTATTCAGTGACACTTATTTTTTTCTTAAGATCATATATTTTGCTTAATATATTCATTTGGTCATTCTCAGACTTTACAATTTTAACTTTAATACACTGAAGCATAGCCTGACAAAGTTTGGAAAAATTATTTTAATTTTTAATTTCACTATTAGTATATGGTGTAATCCTTTTGTATGTTAAGCACAGATGCATTATGATGACATTTCGCTGGTAGTAGTGAACTGAGATAAAGACTGGCACACTCGCTCACCTTTGTGCCTCTTACTATGTTTCAGCACTTATTTTGCCTCAACATGCCATGCAGGAACACCCACTGCATGCAGCATATGTGACTGTGTGGTGTGGTTTCACAAGTTCCTTCATTCTTGGTCCATTTTTCTTCAAGGATATGACACCTGGCAGGCCTGTTAGGTGTGTAGTGGCATTTATGCATTATATGAGGGACATTTCATAGATACTGCACAGGTTGGTATTACTGTGGATTGTTTGATGCAATAATAATGAAAATTACGTCAGATATAGTTGGGTGCTTGAGAAAGAAGCACATTTATTTTATTTATTTATTTATTTATTTCTTCGTACTCTAAAATAAAATTGGTGAGAGGTACAAATGGTCCCTGCAGGGGTTTTGAGTACTGTGACTTACATGGCAAAAGCCCAACAGAAATCCACAGTGCATTAAGTGAAATTTGTGATGGGCCACAGTAGAGTTTCATGTTGGTTTAATCATTTTTGTGGTGACTGCATGAACATAGATGATAATCCAAAACTGAGAAGGCTAAAAATGTCAACAGATGAACAAAGTGTGAAACTTTTGACAGATGCTGTAGAAGAAGATCACAGTGTCACATGTGAGGAACTCTCTGGAGCCATGGGAATTCTACCACATCTGTATTGTGTGTACTGACAAATGATTTGAAGAAGAGTAAAATTTCTGTGACTGCAGAAGAGAAGCAGAAATGCCTGGACATTGCAAACTTCCTCAAACAACAAGACAACCATGAAGGTCAAGGATTCTTGTGCTGAATTGTCGCTACTGATGAAACATGGATTAAGGACTTTGAAATGGAGTTGAAATCACAGCCCAATGCATGGAGAACTTCAGATTCTCCATGTGCAAAAAAATTTCAATGTGCTTAATCAAAGGTCAAGCAAATGATGAGTTTTGCTTATGATCAATGCGGAATCATAATGAAAGAAAGTGTCACAGCAGTTTATTATTGTAACTTCATGCAAAACCTGAAGAGAAAAATGCATGAAACCTGACTTCATTTGCTTGAGGCTGGGCCATTGATTATCCATGACAATGCTCACCCACATGTCAGCCACGTTGTAGCCCAAACATTAGACAAATGCAGATGAGTAGTGTTGCTGCATTTTCCTTAAACCCTGGATATGAGTCCACCAAACTTTGACTTGTTCCTGAAGTTGAAAAAACCTATGCGAGGACATCATTACCTTTCTCTGGAAGTACTTTCAACCACTGTTAACTGATAAATTTGACAGATTGACATAAGTGCTGTCCTGAATGGAATAATAGAGCTTCTGAGAAGTTGGGATTCAGTCATAGAGAAGCAGGGAAAATACACTGAAGGACTGTAAAGAGGTATTGGGAAAAAAGAAAGGAAAAAAAAACAGTGCAATTTGAAAAAAGTAGTATGCCTTATTTATGAGATGTACCTTGCATCCTCATGCAATGTGTATGAAACATGTGATTCCAGCTTTGCAGGAATGTAGCTGTGTCCACACCACTATTTTTGGCAAGATATGACTATACCACATGTCACTTGCCACGTGGAAGATTTGATTCAAGAAACCTTCAGTAATGACCATATGGACAAAGCAAGCTGGCATCTTTTTACTTCCTTTCTTGTTTTGCCATCTGCCTCCTTAAATTAATTTTATCTTAATTTTGCCTAATTACCTTTAAAATACATGAGTGTAATCTGCAATTCCATAAAAGAGAAAGGTTGGCCCTCAGTCTTAAGAAATATAGCACCAGATCTAATTTTGTTCTTAGTTTTGTGTATGTAATCAGTTTCCTAATTTATTTCACTATTCCTAATTAATATCTTTTGTTATAGGGTGAAATCAGTAATTGTTTCGTGACTTAGACTCTATTGTTGACTTACAAACAAATATAAATTCTGTAATAATTATAAACATTTGGAAGAAGAACTACTAGAATTCTTAAAGTATTTATTTGGCTCCATTTGAAAACATGTTAGTAAAGCCAGCCCTTATTTAATTCCAAAATAATTACCAGGTTTGTTTCTATAACTATATCTGTTAATTTCATTATGTAAACAAATAATTCGGCCTAGCCTTTGTGGTAGAAGAAATTATTAAAAATGAAGAATGTTTTGATGTATTCAGTTAATTGCATGAGTTATGTTTTAATTGTAATTTCTGTAACTTAAACATTGAACAATGTATAATTTCCATGCCTATTATTGTGAGAATATACAGGGCTATTACAAATGATTGAAGTGATTTCATAAATTCACTGTAGCTCCATTCATTGACATATGGTCACGACACACTACAGATACATAGAAAAACTCATAAAGTTTTGTTCGGATGAAGCTGCACTTCAGGTTTCTGCTGCCAGAGCACACAAGAGCGCAGTGAGACAAAATGGTGACAGGAGCCGAGAAAGCGTATGTCATGCTTGAAATGCACTCACATCAGTCAGTCATAACAGTGCAACGACACTTCAGGACGAAGTTCAACAAAGATCCACCAACTGCTAACTCCATTCAGCGATGGTATGCGCAGTTTAAAGCTTCTGGATGCCTCTGTAAGGGGAAATCAACGGGTCGGCCTGCAGTGAGCGAAGAAATGGTTGAACGCGTGCGGGCAAGTTTCACGCGTAGCCCGCGGAAGTCGACGAATAAAGCAAGCAGGGAGCTAAACGTACCACAGCTGACGGTTTGGAAAATCTGACGGAAAAGGCTAAAGCAGAAGCCTTACCGTTTACAATTGCTACAAGCCCTGACACCCGATGACAAAGTCAAACACTTTGAATTTTCGGTGCGGTTGCAACATCTCATGGAAGAGGATGCGTTCAGTGCGAAACTTGTTTTCAGTGATGAAGCAACATTTTTTCTTAATGGTGAAGTGAACAGACACAATGTGCGAATCTGGGCAGTAGAGAATCCTCACGCATTCGTGCAGCAAATTCTCAATTCATCAAAAGTTAACGTGTTTTGTGCAATCTCACGGTTTAAAGTTTACGGCCCCTTTTTCTTCTGCGAAAAAAACGTTACAGGACACGTGTATCTGGACATGCTGGAAAATTGGCTCATGCCACAACTGGAGACCGACAGCGCTGACTTCATCTTTCAACAGGATGGTGCTCCACTGCACTTCCATCATGATGTTTGGCATTTCTTAAACAGGAGATTGGAAAACCGATGGATCGGTCATGGTGGAGATCATGATCAGCAATTCATGTCATGGCCTCCACGCTCTCCCAACTTAACGCCATGCGATTTCTTTCTGTGGGGTTATGTGAAAGATTCAATGTTTAAACCTCCTCTACCAAGAAACGTGGCAGAACTGCGAGCTCGCATCAACGATGCTTTCGAACTCATTGATGGTGACATGCTGTGCCGAGTGTGGGAGTAACTTGATTATCGGCTTGATGTCTGCCGAATCACTAAAGGGGCACATATCAAACATTTGTGAATGCCTAAAAAAACTTTTTGAGTTTTTGTATGTGTGTGCAAAGCATTGTGAAAATATCTCAAATAATAAAGTTATTGGAGAGCTGTGAAATCGCTTCAATCATTTGTAATAACCCTGTATATAGGACCAATTTTTGGTGCTGAGACAGTCAGTCCATGGCTGATTCTCAGAGGGCAATTATGTACTGTTTCAAGCAACAACAATGCATCATCTGAATAGTGGCATTACTATAACACAAATAGGCTGTGTGTTAAAATAATGACAGCGTCTGTTCAATTTATTTGAGAAATAGTGTCACACTGACCTTATTATTCTGCAAGAACTGTGAACTGTGTGGTTAGGTATTCAGAGCTCATAATGTTCAACAGCAAACTATTGTAGCAGTATGCTGATGTTTGCCTGCACTCTATCAATGGGGCTTAAAATTTACCAATAGTGAACTGGCCATATAACTGTGTAATATTGGGGAGTTGTGAACAGTGAAAGTAGAAAACTGTGAAACACAACTAAGCAACTGTCAGCTACATCATTTACATCTACATCTACATCCATACTCCACAAGCCACCTGACGGTGTGTGGCGGAGGGTACTTTGAGTACCTCTATAGATTCTCCCTTCTATTCCAGTCTCGTATTGTTTGTGGAAAGAAAGATCATTGGTACGCCTCTGTGTAGGCTCTAATCTCTCTGATTTTATCCTCATGGTCTCTTCGCGAGATATACATAGGAGGGAGCAATATACTACTTGACTCCTCGGTGAAGGTATGTTCTCAAAATTCAACAAAAGCCTGTACTGAGCTACTGAGCGTCTCCCCTGCAGAGTCTTCCACTGGAGTTTATCTATCATTTCCATAACGCTTTTGCGATTACTAAATGATCCTGTAACGAAGCGCATTGCTCTCCGTTGGATCTTCTCTATCTCTTCTATCTTTACAGTAGCCAGTGCTGAACTTTCAGCCCCTATTTTTCAGCCATTATAACAATGCAGTATGTCAACACCAAGGACTACCAATGAAGAAACAAAGCAGGTGAACATCACAATCTCTAGCAAATTTCAAGATGTGTGGCCTTTTATATCCTATGACCTAAATCCATGTGACTTCTGGTTAGAGGGGTGTTTGAAAGATCATGTATATCAATGATGTAACCAGACTCTTCCTGATCTGAAGGATAGCAAACAATGACATTTCACTTTGATTACACAGGATATGCTGCACGCAACTGTCAATATGGCTTGTTATGAAGACAGAATGTTGATCATATTGAACACATTGTAACTTGTGACCATGTCACAATAAATATGCCAGAAAAATCATTATCATGTGTCCAATTGTTCTTCCTCTTCTTCTGCACCCAAACCACATTCTGACTGCTTACGGTGCCATATTTCCAGCTGGTAGTAGAGTGTGGAGCTAATATTTTTTTCATCACGCTCAGTGAGTGCAACAGTTAATGAACATAGCTATGATGTTTCACCTTCAGGCAAAGTATACTGCCCATACTGCAGCAATCAGAACACCATCAGTTTAACTATAACTACACAGTAATTAACTTTCATTAGGGCACCTACTGTTAGGAAATACAATTAGCTATGAGTTGTTATTAGATACCAATTCTAGGAACTGGGGCAACCAATGTGATTGTGTGTGCAAAAAATGCATGAAAACCACTAAAAGAGGTATTATATGTGTGAAGCATGAGTTAAAATTTCACTTTTGATGTGCAAAGACAGACTTCTCATTGAAGGGAAACGAGAACTTTACAAAAACATGAGAGTACTATATGTGTACTGATATACTAAACAGGCCAGCAAATTTTCCTATAGCAAACAGATTTGAAGTGCTTGGTGATGTCAGTGACATTGATGGTTTTGTAGGACACACTGAACATGTCCAAATATCAAGTGTTGCAATAACCGCTCTCAGGAACACTACTGTTTCTATACGTCAACCTAAAGATATACAAATTACATATGGTGCTATTCCTGTTCCTGGAAACATCTGCCAGCATGATCTGGATTGTAATTGCCTAAGATAGCTTGTAATTCTTGGTGATAGTCATGGACGGGGGATTGCTTCTTGCATAAATGAAGTGGCAGAAACTGTGAAAGCAACAGGTTTCATCAAGCCTGGGTCTCAAGTGACAAATGTACATTCATTCAGAGGAAATTGGTAAATTATTATCAGAGGATTATGTTGTATAATTTGGTGGTTTAAAAAATGTGTGCCAGAATGAAACTTCAGTAGCCTGCCAAGAACTAAAGAAGTGCTTGAGTGATCTGGGACTCACGAATGTTATATATGTCAATGTTCTGTACCAATATCATTTACCACCCTGGTCATGTGTGAACAAAGAGACTAGCATTGCAAATGAACAGCTCTTGAACATATGCAGTCAGTTTGCAAATCTGAATACTCTGGAAATCAATAGTATTGGCCAAAAATTCCATACCACACATAGGCTTCATTTGAATGGCATTGGGAAAAAGTTCATAACTCAAAAAATAATTGAAACAATCAGATATAATTCTCTCATGCTAGATGCAAGAGAAGTTATAAAAAATGTTGTATCTCCCACTACAAAAAAGAGAAATAGTGATTGTTTGCCACTGCATTATATTCCTGTAGTAGCTAACACCCAAAGAAAGCTTTTTTTGGCTAGAGGATAGGGAAAGTTACAGAGTAGATGTTGTTCCCTTTGATAATAATTTAGCACATGTCAAACCTAAGATTAAGAAAGCTGTCAGAAGTAAAACTGATTACCTGAATAGCTTAAAAGTATTTCACCAAAATATAAGAAGCCCTGTAATTAAAGAAGAGGATCTACTGCTTTCTCTTCAAGAAACAGATGATACTGATGAAACCATTACTGATGTGCTCTGCTTAACCGAACATCACCTGAAAGCTAGAGAAATCAATAAAATAAATTTAACAATACCAGAGAAAGAAAGTTGCTACTCACCATGTAGCGGAGATGCTGAGTCGCGATAGGCACAACAAAAAGATTCACACAATTATAGCTTTCGGCCATTAAGGCCTTTGTCAGCAGTAGACACACATACACACACGCACATACACACTCACACAAGTGCGACTTTTTGCACAAACATCTACAGTTTCAGAGAACTGAAACCACACTTTTCTTCTAACCTAACCCTGTGCTGTTTTCCTTTGTAACTACTTTCTTTTGCATCACTATAGTCTATGTCCATCCTTCTTTCTTTTCTGTCCTGAGTTTCTCTGAGCAGTGTGGTTTCAGTTCTCTGAGACTGCAGATGTGTGTGCAAGGTGCGTTTGCATGAGTGTGTGTGTGCGTGCATGTATGTGTGTCTACTGCTGACAAAGGGCTTAATGGCCGAAAGCTGTAATTGTGTGAATCTTTTTGTTCTGCCTATTGCGACTCAGCATCTCCACTATATGGTGAGTAGCACCTTTCCTTCTATGGTATTGTTACATTCCATCCTGGGTTTTCCATTGTTTGATAAAATAAATAGTTATAGAATTGTTTCTCATTACTGCAGGACGAATTTAAGGCGAGGTGGGATGGCAATTTAGATGCACAATACTCTTAGATCACAAATCATAGACATAGCTCAGCACAGTTCTGGAAAACATTTTGAAGGATGTACTGCCAAATTAGAACTGAAAACTCAGTTCCTCTTAACAATTGCAGTTTATAGGACACTTGTGTGAAACATTAAAAAGTTCCTCTGGCAGCTAGAATTAGTTCTTACAAAACTTAATAGAAATAACAGTTAACAGTCAATTTTAGTACGTGGTGATTTCAACATAAATTTTGTTTCAAATGGCAACAGACAGAACAACTGAAATCATTCTTCTCAACTTTCAGACTACCCCTGATGGTTTCATTCCCAACAAGAGTATATCGGCAGAGCAAAACCTTGATTGATAATCTTTTCCTAAACCCCACAAATTACAATAATGTAAAAACACAAGCCATAATAAATGGACTGTCTTATCATGATTCTCAACTGACAACCTTAAAACAGTAAATAATCACACTCAGTTTAAACATATTAGAATAATAAATATGGAATCCACCAGCTTGTTTAGAAACAATGGAAGGAAGTATACCAGGCAGCAACAATGAATGAGAAATTCAATTCATTCCTGGACTTATTTACTAAATATCTTGAAGCCTGCTTCCCCCAAAGACAGCTGAAAATGAAATTAATCTGTTGTGGAGGGAAAGAATGGATAACAGCTGGCATCAAAATATCATGTACTAAAAAGAGAGACCTGTATATAGAACAAGGGTCCAACACAAACCCAACAGTGAAACTACATTACAAAAAATACTACAAAATTCTAATGTGTAAAGAGGAAGGCCAGACAAATAGATTATGAAGAAAAAATCAGCAGTCAAACAATAAAGTAAAAATCACAAGGAACATCATAAAAAGTGAGACAAATAGAACATAAAAGCTGAACAAGTAGGCACTCCACGATACTCTTGTAGTGGTTCAGACAAGAATAATCAAAAAGTTTCTGCCTCTGATTTTAATAATTTTTCTCACTGTAGCTGAAAAAACAGGGAACCATGATAAACAGTCTCTGACAGAAGCCATAGAGCTACTAAATCGCATGCATATAACTCCAAATAAAGAGCTTAATTTCAAAAGAGCAACTCCTAAAAAAATTGAAAAACTCAGGAAATTATTTAAAAGCTCTGGACCTCCTGGATATGGTGGAATATAAAATAGGATTCTAAAATCATGTGCAGACTTAATCAGACACATATTATGCCATTTATTTAACCAGTCAATGAAAACAGACAGACATTTCCAGACAGACTGAAACATGCAATAGTGATGCCCATCTACAAAAGTGGGGCAAGGAATGTATCATTCAATTATTGGCTCATCTCTTTGCTGCCATGTTCTCAAAGTTGTTTGAAAGAGTAGCTATGATAAGGTTTATGACCATATGACACAAAATAGCTTACTAACATCCACACAGTTTGGCAATGGATTCTCTGCAGAGAGAGCTATATTTAGCCTAACACATGACTCTAGGTGAAGTAAGTCTCAGAAGATATCCAATGGAGATCTTTTGTAAGCTTGCTAAGGCTTTTGACTTTGTTGACCATAACACGTTGTTAAAAAAGCTTCCACAATATGGCATCAAAGACAAACTTTTGAAATGGCTAGAATCTTATCTATACAGTAGGAATCAAAGAGTTATCTTAATGGAGGCAGGTCCAACAATAGACTCAGACTGATAAATGTAGAATACAGAGCCCCCAGGGCTTGATCCTTGGGCCACCGATTTTCCTGATCTACATTAATGATCTATCAGTCACAATTAATGACAGGGCAAAAATAATCGTGTTTGCTGATAATACAAGTATTCTGATCAAGGGCCCCAACTCTTCAACACAGGATAGAGCCCAACATTTACTAACCAAGTGCACAAATGGTTCAAAGCAAATAGCCTAACCCAAAATTTAAAAAAAATTAACGTTCTTTAGTTTCAGACAGTAAATACAAACCACCAAATTCCTGAAATACAGTTCAACAACAACAAAAATTTATGAAACCACACATACAAAATTTCTAGGCATACAGATAGGCAGCCAGTTAAGATGGACAGAGAAAATTCATAAGCTGGTCAAAAAACTAGCACAGTGTGTTTTGCCCTAAGAGATATTTCTCAAGTCATTAACAGAGAAATATCGGTTTTGTCATATTTTAGGTATTTCCTTTCTGTATGCTCCTTTGGTATTATCTGCCGTGGAAATGCTGCAGAGGTTGAGAAAGTCTTCAAACAACAAAAACGAGCATTGAGGTTGATATGTGGGGTCTCTAACAGAACATCCTGCAGAGGTCTTTTTAAGACTCTCAGGATGTTTATGGGCTACAAATCAATATATAAACTCACTGATGAAATTTATAGACGGAAACAAGGAATTATTTCAGAGAAACTATGACATTCACAAGCATAACACAAGACAGGGGAAAAATTTCCACCCAGGCTCTGCAACTTTGACGAAAGTCCAAAGGGGAGTAACTGGGTCAGGAATAAAGAGTATATAATAAGCTTCTGATAACATACAGGTATTCAAAAGGAAACTAAAAACATTCCTCAGAGAACAAATTATTTTAAAATGAATGAATTCCTAGAGAAATAAGGTATCCTTTTGAGTAAAAATAGAGGAAAGAAAATCTTTACTTACATTATATAGATAAAATTGTGTACTTCTAACATAAATTATATTGATAAAATGTAAACCTATTTAAATCACAGAGTAACATGCAGTAAGCCATTTGGACCGTGTATAGTCTCAAATTTATGATCTTATCCTATTCTTGATCTTATTGAAATGTTTTAATCTCTGATTGTATAGTAGTTTGTGTCATACTAACACAATTAACCCTGTGATTAAAAATCAAATTTCATAAAATTACTGTAATACAGAAAGATAAATTTTTGATTGTGTGTATATATATTATCATAATTATTCTATTGTACTGTTAAGTGAATTTTATTTTCTGTAAATTGTTTTTGATTTAATGTTCTTTGTTTTGATCTAAGTATGATTATTCCTTTACCGTTGTACTTTGGAACAATGTTAACTTTGTGTGAATCTGTTGTGCATTTTCTGGAGGGAAGGAAGGACGGAGGGATGTAAAGTTTTTCTGTTGTGTCAGTTATTGGATGAATTGTAAATTTGAATTGCATATAATGGACTGTATTTCACTGAGTGAACATTGTAATTGATGGTAGCAAGGTATCTAGGACTACTAAATATGAAAATTACAAACAAATCAGTTTGTCGCCTATGTTATTCATGAAACACGTCAAACATGGGTTGTGATATTGTCCTCAATCAATCATTCATAGAAAATAAGTACTTATATGATATATAAAATGCTCACATAATTTTTTGTTATTTCACTTGATTTGTCCTATATTATTAGTTCACCCTTTGTACAATATGTAATCGACAGGACCAAATAAAAAATCAAATCAAATCAACTGATGTTAGTACTACAGTTTGCAACACGCAGTACTCTATGAACTAAGTAGCATATTTGAGAAAGGTGACCTACACTATTAAAGGCAATGAATTCTGGCTTTCCTGTAAACAATTTTAATTTGCCTAATGCTAAGTATCTCCTGAAATAGTTAAGCTTGAAGTTCACAAAGAGCCCCATTTTCCACTACAGATTTCATCATATCCATTGTTATATTCAGAACTTTGATTACATATTTTTTATTTTAATTTTTCAGTACAAAATGATATACAGCACTAATTAATTAAGTCACTAATTAATAATTTCTCGTACTTCATCCTAATTTGCAATATATTGTTCATATGTGTAAACAAGGGGATCCACACTGTAAGAATAATGGTGTTCACATATTTTTCTACAGTTCTGACCAGCAACATACAGTATATGAAAATATGCACACGAACGACCATGAACTTAAGTGTTTAATTACTTTTGGGTGACTTGTTAAACATAAACCAATGAAAATTTATTATTAAACTCTGTTGTGATTAACAAGCAGTACAAAAAGTTGAAGCTAGTGATTGCTGGACATGGTGATGTTCATCATGCACTGATTTAGTTGAATCACCACAGCGTATTTTTTCTCTAACATATCAGTAAAGGAGAGCACTAAATGTGGGCTGTAAATATGAACTTCATATTGAGCTACTTTTAAATAATTAACTTCACTAATTGACTGTGACTATTAGATGTTACAGGGTCCATCGTAATGTGTGCACTAATTACTTCTTTTATAACTTCTAACTGGTCATCAATTCAATGAAGTCTACTAAAGATGAATAAAAGTGTTAATCAGTGAAACTAAAATTGTTGAGTGGAAAACTTCTGATAGCAACTAAAACTTTTTCAGTTTTATTTCATCTATGGACTGAGGATTGCTACCAAAAGGCCTAGCAGACAAGCAGTCAGGTGGATCCACTACACAGGCACTACGTGACTTAGCTCATCTTGGCACCAAAGGCTTGATGCAACAGTGCTTCATTTGGCTTCATTGAGGCAAGATATAAAAACATGAGCAAAAAAATGTGTTAGCTGTTAAACAGCATAAATTTCCTAATATACAACCAGTGCTTGTGGAACTTTCAGTGATGTTGACAATCACTACTTGCGTATCCATGTTGATGTAGTGGGGCCAATTCCTTGCCCTCAAGGCTTCATCTCTTTCTTAACAATAATTGACAGATTTATAAGTTTACCAGAGACAGTTTCACTGAAGATCATCCCTGCAGAAAGTGTTTCCAGCACTCTTCTATCATCGTAAATGATGCATTTTGGAGTCCAAAAAATTGTTGTGACTGACAGAAGATGGCAGTCTGATTGTCAATTGTTCATTACCTCACAAAGACCTTAGGTGTGCACCACATGAAACCCACTGCTTACTATCTGGCATTGAATGGCAAAGCTAAATGGTGACATTCCACCATCAAGGCAGCATTGGAAGACTGACTTTCAGGGAACTCAGTTAATTTATCAACAATTGTAATAGGCCTTCATGCTTATGTATTTGATAATATAGCACCACTGCTGCAGAAATGGCTTACTGTATGATGAATAGACTTCGAACTGATTCGTTTCATCCTACACCTCATTATCAATTGGAAGCAGCACACGATATCACTTAAACTAATAAATGTTCAACATTATCCTGCAACATGTCTTCATCCATCCGAAACTTATGACCTCTTCACATTTATTCATAAGACATGATTCACAGAGGAAACCTCTCCAATTTATCTATGATGGACCATATCTAACACAGTTGTACTATAAGAAACACTTTGTTGTTAAAACACCACACAGTCTTCATCAAAAGCCTCAAGCCAGATTTCGTGGTGAAGAATACAGGTCCTGGGCTGCACAATCAACTTCTGGCCATATTAATATATACTATAAATACTGCAATGATCACTGGAGACGGAGTAGTATGTGGTTGTATACATATTGCTCAACATACTACTGTAAACGAGGCTAGAATTTGCAGTGCTTGTAGTGAATGTCAGATCATTGTTATCACTTTCGCTACTGTTGTCCCAAGACCAAAATTCATCAAATAAATTTTCATAACATTTTTTTTCTGTTATTCATTTATGGCTTTACACACTGGATACAATAGAAGGGCAGTGGTTAGTGCCCATAGAATTCTATTGAACAGAAAAACAATAATCCTACTCGATACAACATATAACTACAATAATTACTCACCAGAAGTAGTTATATATTGAAGAACAGTGGAAAAAAGTGTGTGACATTTCCAAGAATGACAATTCCTGTGTGTGAAATACCATCTGACATTATAAAAATAGCAAAAGTATTTCTCAGCAATTCTCTTGCCATGTAGTGGAACTTTAATCAACAATTATGTATGGTGGTTTAGAGAACTACCACATGTAAGTGATAAACTGAGATAAATGTGTGTTAAGCCACAGTGACCACTGCCATATCAAAGGGCTGAAATTTGTGGTTAGGTAAGAGTTGAGTTAAGACTGCATTAAAGAATTTTCTTTTGGACAATTCCTTGTTTTTCCTGAAGCAATTTATTTGCAGAAACTCTTAAAATGAATGTATTAGAGTGTAATAAATTAACATTGGCACCAGAATTTTTCAGTGAATTAAGTCACATGATTGTATTGTATTTAAACAAAATGTACTTTCTTTATTTTTTTCCACATTCTAGAAACTTCCCACTGTGGAATGCAGACCATGTTATGTATTGGAAAATTGAAAATGTGGTAGAACTACCAGTATCTAGTGATACAACTGAATGCTGATAAATTTTTGAGGTCTGTTTCCAGGAACCCCATTAAATAACATACATTATGGTTTGTGGCTGCAAGATGAACAAGAGTCTGCAAGATAAAAGATGGACTATAAAGAACATTATCTTCTCCATTTCCTACCTATTATTAGTATTACTTTAAAATCATCACATTATTATTACTGTGGTACTTATTGAAAAGAAGGAACAAAGAATAAGGTTTACTGGCAATGTCTCATCAATGAGAGGTCATTAGTTAAAAGACCTCAGGGAAAACAGTGAAGAAAACACTAACAGGCTTTCTAAGTTCAAATGCAAACTGCAGATTTATAATGAACAGTTAGAAGGACTTTAATTTCATGTTGAGACTGGGTTCAGTGAGCTAGGAACTAAACTGGATTGGTTAATATATAGGGTTGACAAATGTTGAAGTTATATGAAGAACAATATTAATATGAATTATCAATGCTTTGGTAGCGAAAAAAGATTTCATTGGAGATAGCAGTGACTTTCTTGCTGCATCATAAACTTGGACTGAAAAAGAATGAGGCAAGAACCTGGTCATGCCCATTCAAACAAACCATCCTGGAATTCAGCTTTATTGGAACATAAAACTGGATGAATGGGTAGGAATTTGAATTTATAGTTGATATTGTCATCATAAACATCATTATTAATAAACATAAGCTGCGTCTCTTTGTTACAATAATAACTTTGTCTTAGCAAATGATTTTGCATAGCAAAGCACTCTTAAAATGACAAAGAAAGTACATAATAATGAATCACTCACATATGTTTTATTTACGTTGTACAACAGTTGAAACAGAAAATTATGGCATAAAAACTATTGAGATAGGATCTTGGAGATTGTTCTGCTGTATTTAGGGGTTATTATAGATTAACAGATTAGTTATGAATAGTATAATGATTGGAATGATTGTAAGTATGAAATTAAATTAATTTATGAATAAGTATCAGGGACAACAAGTGAAATGAAATATTTTGTCAAATACTACTTTTAAAAAAACCTCTCAGTATTTTAGAAATTAATGGTTTAAATAGCATCAGGGTGACTTTGAGTAATAAGGTGTATAACAGTATTTGAATCTAGATATGAATATCATTTGGCTGCAAGTACTGTAAGAATTGAAATAAATGTGAATCCATTGGTTTATCACCACAATTCTGTTTGTTCTAGAAAAAACGCAAAGAACAAGGGTATTCAGATTATAGAAGTTTAATTAGCACAATAACTTCTCAGTCCTTATCTTTTATTTAAAAATACTTACGCTTCAATTTCATGCAAACGTCTAAGTTCAGCTTGAAGCTTGTGAAAACGTTCAGCTCGCTGTTGTCTCAAATATTTTATCATTTCTTCCTTTGAGGTAGCACAATCTGCAAATTAAATAATTTTTTTAAATAAACATAAGAAAGTAATTATACTACTAGATAGACCTCCATAATGGGTTGGGTTTTAAGGTTAATCATGATATTACCCAAAGATCACTAAGTTCTGCTGAAAAGTAAAGAAGAGATTACTGGATGTAACATAGCCTAATTGGATGATGCAACATTACTGGGAAACCAATTCCCCTTGTGGTTGCCCTCTTTTCATTTCCTCTTTAATCTTACTTTCGCAGACTCTCTTAGCTTTTGGCTGTTCCTTGAAAGTGTTTGTTACTGTTGTTAGATGAAGAATTACAAAAATTGTGGAACAATTTTAAGGGAATAGCCAAAAACTAAGAGAATCTGCTAAAGTAAGATTAAACAGGAAATGAAAAGAGGGCATCCACAAGGGAATTTGTTTCCCAGTGATGTTGATGTGATGTAGAACTCCAATTTTTGCTTCCTTTGATAAGCTATTCTGTCGGAATGAAACTGAACTCAAAATAGGGCAACTTAAAATTCTGTTCATCATAGGGTTTCGTACTTTTTGCTCTGTGGTCACTCCTGTTTTTAACAGACATAAATTACATCCTTTAAAGCATGATGAAAGCAGAGTAACATTTAATGATGATGCAGTTGTGTGAATCAAGTGTCCGTAGTCAGTCATATCAGACATAACACAGATTATACCCAGACAGGCTTGCAGTGGTTTCACAGCAAAAAACATGCAGTATGTCATACAATATCAAACAAACAACATTGGCATGCTGGTACCAGAAATTGATGTTAATGATGATATTAGATGAAAAGTGTAAAATTTCTTTTCATCCAGCTGGAAAATAACCTGAAATGAGGTAAAAATGATCATAAATTAATTAAGAACATCAGTTTGGCATATTATGTATTTTGCTGTTTTCACTGCACTGTTGACTGAAAGAAAGATGTACTTAACTTCTTTTACATACTTGCACTGCCTGTCTTGTTTGTTTATTCTATGAGGCAAGAGAAGTGTGCTTACATCTAACTAGAAACTCTTAGCTTGTATACTACAAGACAGGACTTTGAGGCACAGAAATTTAAGGAATATTACACGATATATTTTTCAAGAAAATAAACAGCAAACAGAAGAAACTGTGTTTCATTTTAAAGCATAGCAGACTTGCTCTATTGGACAATGACGCGAGTAATCATCTACAGACTGTGTGAAAAGCTAAGGAAACACAACTAATATTTGTAAATCTGCCTACCCAACTGAATTTATAGAGTGCCACATTTGTATTTTGCTTACTAGAAGTGCACCTACGTTGACTGAAGTTAATACAATTTGCGATTTGAACACTGCTATTTATGGATGTCTCCTGAGTTCATAAGAAATGTGATGCAGATCTGAGATGAAATGATTCAATAGTATTTTGCTTATTTGGGAATGAAGTTTACATTTGGAAGCTAAGTGTCAGGCGATGAAACAAAAAAATTGAAACACTACACTAATGTTGTCAGTCTTTTTCAGAAAGGGGACAAAAACAATATGACACAAAAATAAATCTCATTGGTATAACTAAAAGAGCTGAAAAATGAGAAAATAGAGCATAAAAAAATCAAAAGCTGTGGTCTGGTGATGAAGTGGTCTCTGAAAAAAATGAAGATAAGCAAAATTTGAGTTTTTTACTCAAAAATTTTGACTAACGTTATCAGTGAATATTTCAGTATGATGGTGAGTGAAAATAATAGTAATCAATAAGAAGATAGTAGAGCAGTGGGAGATTCATTAACTGTAGAACAGTCTACAGACAAGACTTTAGCCAAAGAGGTAAGATTAATTTTAGATCAGTTACAGAACATCAGAACATAATCTAGAGCAGAAAATAATAAACAGTTACAAGATCTCAGTGAAAATAGTGACAAAAACACTGTGATAGAATACAAACTGTAGATTTATAACGAACAGTTAGAGTGACTTCAATCATATGATGAGACTGGGTTCAATGAGCTAGGAATTAAACTGGGTTGGTTAATATATAGACTTGATAAATGTGGAAATAGTTTTACAAGGAACAATAATAATACTGAAATTATGGATGCTTTTGTGGATGAAAAAGATTCTAGCGGAGAGAGCAGTGATTTTCTTCCTGTAAATACATATTTTTGAGGTGTGATGCTGAATTAATAACAATTAATAACTGTGACAGTAAAATTACACCTAATGTGGACTTTTTTGCTCTTCGAAGTAATAAAATTAGGTAGCTTTACAAAACTGTGACAAAGAATGTGTAAGTGAATAGATGAGTTTGCAGATTTGTATATTAATGATATACATAAGGAAAATGATAGTTGCATGATGTTGACTCAGCCCTGGAGTGACAAAATTGTTTTTAACTTAACAAGTTTTGGAAATTATTATTATTTTGGTGGTTGAGTGAGAATGTTGAAAACTGCATGGTAGGGAGATTTATGTAAAATTAGATTTCAAGGTAGTATGTTTATACGTGTAGACCCATATGGTGGGTATGGTATGGGTAACATACATCATGATATGATGCAGAAGAATTTTATTTTATTGCTCAAATGGTTTACAATAGAAAAGCATGATTCAGTAACTGTAGAGTGAAAAAAAAAAAAAAAAAACCATACATTCAACACCAGAGATAGTCTGTTGTCCACAAAATCAAAATTCAGTGGTGTTACACAATGTGGTGTCCCCACAAAGGCCTGTCCTCTTCCCCAAAGTGCAGAGGAAGCACTAGGGGTAGGTGATCAATGTAGGCCGATGATGATGCGATGAAGTGGCATCCGTGCAATGGTGTGGTGGGGGTGGGGGGTGGGGGGCTGTCAATGTGTCATTTGCGTCAAGTATGATGGTGTCCAATCTAGATGTGTTGGAGGAGTGATTGTGTGGCACTTGCTGCAGAGCATCAGTGTGGTAGTCTTTCAGGTATGCAGTTGGGCACCAATTCCATCCATATTGAGACTGTTGTAAAGTGTTGGTTTTTGTGGGCTCCCAAGGGGGTCAGCTCGCAGGGAGGTGACTTCATTGTCCTTAACTGTGGTGGCAGAGGTGTGCAATGTTTTGCGGGCAATAACTATGATGAAACCATCAGGGAACAGTCACAATGTGATGGCTGCCATGTCCATTGTTCTTGAACAATTTGTAGGACTGTGTGAAACGCTATCTAATTAAATAATATCCAGTCTTGCATTCTGGATGTTGACCTTCAATGACCAGGAACTTGCAATCAGCTTGATGCTAAGGTTGTGGGATCTCAGGTCTTTCATATCAAGTTGCACTATGAAGTCACTGATGGTCACAGTATGCTCGGAAGAGTTGGCCATGTTGGGCTGTGGAGGTTGATATGTTATCAATGGACAGGTCATCCTAAAGCATTCAGTGGGTTCTATTCAGTTGATAGGTATTGTTTCCATTCACTAGTATTTCAAACATGCAACAAGTTTTAAAACCTCATTTGGCCCTATATAATGGGGCTGTAAGGCAGATTGAACTACATCACCATGAAGCATGACATGGTGACAGTTCATGAGTACCTTATAAATAAAAGCTTTATAGGCATTGTGGCATTGTCGATGTGGAATCTGAAGCCAAGCAATATGTTCTTTTAGCATGGTGATGATGGTAGGAATTTTGGTGACTGACTGGAGGTACCTGGAACGCGAAGTCTCAGGAAGAGCAAGAAACTCACTGCACGTAACTTCAGTGAAGGAGATGCATAGGATGTGTTTGTGGGCAGTGCATGCACCTAATAGCAGTCATGATAAAGCTTCTGTCCAGAAAGATCATGGCACATCAGAGTAGCTTTCAGTGTGTGAAGCCATCTTTCCACAAGGCCATTGTTTTGAGAGTGATAAACTGTAGTTTGATAACTATGAGTACCACAGAGGTTACATATTTTACTGAGCAGTGTAGATTCAAATTGTCAGCTTCAGCTGGAGGTTATGTGTCAGGCACTCAGCATTCATCTAAAGGGATCGGCAACCCCTAAGAAACTGAAGCCTCGTGGATATGCAAATGAACAAAGTGTTGTGTTGATTGCAACAAGGATGACAGACAGTGGCAGAAGTGCCACCAGAGGTCCCCCATGCCAGGGACATAATTCCTCCACCATGAAACATGCACAGAACTGGATCAGCATGAATTCTTCCTCATCTTGGCTATAAAGGACAGCACAAGCCAACATATCAGCAGTTTGCTTTATCAGAGCTCTGGGTCATTTTATGTGGTGACTCTTAGCAGTCCATCAGTCAGAGCCCAGTCAAAAGCCACCACAGTGGGACCTATGACTCCCCAGTGATATTTTGAGATGTACCTGTTAGCTAGCTACACCAAACACTCATCCTCCATTGTTAGAGATTATCAGTGGCATAATCTTCATGTCCCACTACATTTATTCGCTGTGTGTTCCAGGTGAAGGCCTGTTAATGTCTGAGAAGTTGTATTATTTTTATTGAGAAGAGTTTTCTTTTGTTATTAAACCTCTCTACTCTGGTCATAATAAACTTTTGTTTTTGTTTATCTGTGTCTTATTATTTATTATTAAGCATCTCCCTGTGGGCGATATAGTATTATGGACACCAGACACCCATACCAGGAAATCCAAGTGTCAGTCAAGACTCTGGCTGTTGACTCTGCAGACATGTCTCAAAGAGGGATGGCTTTCTACACATCACATTATGCAGTTGATGATTGAAAGGCTGTATTGATAACCTTGATTCGGGGAGGGGTCCCACCAGGTAATTGTAAACTGTCTGAGGAGTTGGTGTGTGTCTACTCCATGCAATCTTTCTTGACTTTTGGCCATACAAAATGATCTGTAATGAGGCAAGTCATCAGTCGAATGTCGGGATGAAACATTACACAAGATCAATTTTTATTTGCCTGCTATCAAACCATGTTCAAGTTTAAGATTAGTAATTGTATCATCAAGGAAGTTTTGGACCTGATTGTTCTGCTGTTTTGCATCTGCAAATTTATTGTAGTCAATTTGTGTGGAGATGATGCCGACCCATGAGAAGTCATCAATGATGACACTGACAATGCCTTTCAGTTGCCGTACATCAGCTGTAAACTGTGTGATGCAATCTAGGTGGTGGAAATGTCTGGGGCACAAGTCTTTCAAAACTTTATGCTTTGAGTCTACTAGTGGTTGGTGACATGTATCGAAAGGTTACACTGAATCTACTAGTGGTCAGTGATCTATATAGAAGACTATTAGTCTGCCTTCTGTGTCATCATTGAAGTCACAGATTGCCTTTTAAACAGTGAGGAGTTAGCAGTTGTAGGAAGACTGTTTTCTTTGATAAGGAGTCAGTTTTCATGAAAAATCTGAGTGGTTGCTGTATGCCACTTCGTATTGGAGGACTGCACCAACTGCAAAATTGCTCGCATCTAGCATAATGGTTAACTGCTTAAGAGGAAGTGGGTGTGTCAGGGTAATTGCCTGAGTGAGACAGTATCTGTGCTGGTTGAAGGCTTTCTGCATATTGCCAGTCCATGTCAGACTACACTTAGTGTAAGTGGTTTTTTTCTTTGAGGGCCTCTGTACTTCTGAGTGGGGCTTGAATAGTAGCTGCCTGTGGGAGATGGTGCCAGTAGAAGCTGACCATAAACAGAAATTGACAAAATTCCTAGTAATTTTGTGGGGGATAATTGTTTGTGGTGATCTAGGGTGGATGCCTGCGTCTTTGATGATGTGACTGAGAAAAATAACCTTAGGTTGTTGGAATTTGCTTTGTTCATCATTAATTATGGCACTGCTTTCAGTAAGTATATCAAAAATTGAGGTGAGGGTCATACACATCATTATCTTAGGAAAAAACGAGGGTGTCGCTGAAATGAGCATAGAAAGAGGATAGCTTAAATATTATACAATCCACAAACTGTTACCATGTTTGGGCTGTATTTTTGATGCCATATGGCATAAAAGGGCATTTGAAAAGGCCAAAAGGTGTGATGACTGCTGCCTTTTGCATATCTTCCATGCTCAATGATATTTGGTGATAGCTTGTTTGCAGTCCAGGCTGCTGAAGACAGATGCACCTGCCAGGTAGTGAATAAGGTCTGGATATTCGATATCATGTAACTGCCAATTATGGTAAATCCATTAAGAGTTCTGTCATCTTGAAAGTAAAGTACCATCTAGTTTTGGCACTAGTTGAATGGGTGAAGCTCATGAATGTTCTAGAATGAAGGGTCTAAAAAAATGATCCACTAAAGTGAATGGAAAGACTGAGGAATGACTTCTAAGGAACAGTCATTCACTCTTCACTTTGGTTATGGCCAGTCTCTTTCCCAGGAATGATCAAATGCAGTTCACTTTGACCAATCTCATTTCCACCTCAGTTTAATTCCTCTATTCCCCCTTCCCAACTCAGTCTTGTTCAGTTGGTTTTGTTCTTTTTTGTGTAGTCACTTGTTCCTCATTTCAGTTCAACTACTTCATAACTTCATAAAAATTATTTTGTGTGTGACACAAAGAGAAATATGCTTATCTTGTCATTTTTAAGTTTAATCTGCTTGATTTAATGACTAGTTTTTAAGATAACTATTCTTAATCATCTTTTTAATTGCAGTGTGAGAATGTTTAGATAATACTTGTGATTTTTGCAATTCTTCCTATCATAAAACATGACACTTAGAGAACTCTTATTTTTTTTCAAGTTTGGTTGTTTCTTCATGGTATCCCCTAGCTTGGTGTCTTTGCAGAAAAATATGATTCACCTGTTTTCAGCTCAGTATGAAAAGGGGAAACAGAGTCCCTCCATTTGAAAAACTGCAGAATAGTGTAAAATTGTATTTACTGTTTATCTCATAAAATATTGTGAAGAAGTAGTTCATTAATGAAATAGTTTTTAGGGTTCTGTACCTAAAACAGAAAAACACAACCCTTAGGCACCAACAATGGTCATCAGAGGTCACCCAATAACATTGGCTGAGAGATTGGTCACAGGTGTATGTGAACTCCATCATCAGTGTTTGGCTGGATCAAGGATGTTACATAAGGTCAGACTCTATTCTATATGTGAAGTACGATAGATTGGAACTTCTAAGGGCGACATGGATACCACAATGCCTCTGTGCATGGAAACGAGTGCTGCAGTGTGATGTTTGCTATTAAAAGGATTCTGAATGTGTGTAAATGACCTGCAACTATCTCAGAAACAATGTGATGAGCACTGTACACTCTGTCTTCAGTTATTGGAACTACCAGACAAGTTTTACAGATATGTAAGATGAATGGAAAAACACAGTGCCACAAAAGTTACATACGCTTTAACTTTGTGATACCACTTTCGTTCTCCCATCACTGATTAGCATCAGAAGGGGCCACTACCTTTGAAGTTAACATCCAGAATCTAGAACAATGCAATTCATTTCAAATACCAGGCACTTGGTGCTAAAATTAGCTCAGTGGTACATTGTGTTTTGTAGAAATATGTTCCTCGTTATGCATTTATTCCTTGATTGGAGTGCTTAGTAGGTGCTTCAGAAAAAGGAAGGATATTTTTGGTGGAAGTAAAAGTGCTAATGTGATTGCATTTACATGTGTAATTCAATAAATTCTGAAAATGATCAACTGCTAGTTTTCTCTTTCACTATTAAAACAACCTGGGGACCTTAAGAGTCTTCATGAAGACAATAGCTGCCACAAATGGTTATAGAAAAGATGAGTATTTTATTTCCTACTTTGAAATGGTGTTTTGTAGCGCATTAATAAAACACAGAAATTTAGTTGCTGCTCTCAGGAAGTGCATCAATGAGATGACTTAAATGGTTTTATTTAAAAAGCTAGTAGAGGCACATTTTGAACTTAATGATGATAATTTGTTCGAATGTATGGAGGAGGAACTAAAATTTCCAAATGAATATAAAGTAGTCCTTGAAAGTAAACCTGATTATCATAGTAGTGTAAAATGAGAGGAAGTTCCTTTTTACAACAAGGCAATTGCCAGATAGATTATGGACAAAATGTCAGGGGCTGAATACTCTGATGATAAGGTAGAGGAACATGGTGTAGAAAAATGTGTAATTTGGAGGTAAAATTGAAGTCAGAAAGCTATATGGAATGGGGCATAGCTGGAACGAGTGAGAGTTGTCAAAATCTGTTAGAGACTTTGAAGGAAATGAAGAAGGATATGTGTACTAAGAAAGAAATTGGTAATGTACATTCCAAAATGAAGAAAAGTAACAGCGACTTTAAAAAGACATCAATAGTTTCAAACCAGAAATGAAAAAAGATGTAGCAATTTAAATTCAAACTTGAACCTAAAATTAGAATCTGTAAAAATTTTATTTTGAAAATAAATTAAATACTTGGATTAAGCATATGGAATCTAGTGAAAACGTAACCAAAAAATGATGCAATGATGAACAGGAAGATATTGATTTTTGTCACTCTAATTTAACTGAAGTTGTACAAACATGCTCTTTTGAGGATAGTAATGAAATGGTATTCAGTGCAAAGCAAATTGATGTCGTTAACACTGAGAAGGGTGAGGGGGAGGGGCAGCTAAAGGGAGTGTTGATACAAATAATGATACATATAATGATACTGAAACAGAATGTACGCAGTTAGTGAATATACATTTTGAGAAAGTAGATGACAGCGTGGATGAGCATCAGTTTGAAAGAGAAAATAAATCATTAGTAATTAACAGTAAGATTAAAGAGGTTGAATTAGCGGAAGATCTCTCCTTCTAAGCACTGCATTTTAGTGAATACATTACATGGGGCAAAATGTGGAATGTGTTTAAGAGTTCATAAAACACAATGTTTGCTTTTTTGGTTATCAAAGGCTGGCAATGGGTAATAGGAGAAGCAGAATTTTCTGAGAATTTCTCCACTGCCTATGTCTGTGTGCTCTTGCTGTACTAAGACATTAAATAAAATAGCTTATGTAGTGTATCAATGTGTATCATATAAAGTTCATAAGAAAGTCAATTGCACAAAAATAAAAACACAATAGGTTATGGGCCCGGAGCTCTACAAATAAATAAGGTAAAAGCAGTGGATGGAACAACATAGAAAAATCCTGAAATCAACAAATAAACATTACTCAAGAAATGTTGATAAAGAAAAAAAAATAATGCTAGAAAACAAAATATTCCATGATATTAATATAATAGAGGGAAACATTCCACGTGGGAAAAATTTATCAAAAAACAAAGATGATGTGACTTACCAAACGAAAGCGCTGGCAGGTCGAAAGACACACAAACAAACACAAACATACACACAAAATTCAAGCTTTCGCAACAAACTGTTGCCTCATCAGGAAAGAGGGAAGGAGAGGGAAAGACGAAAGGATGTGAGTTTTAAGGGAGAGGGTAAGGAGTCATTCCAATCCCGGGAGCGGAAAGACTTACCTTAGGGGGAAAAAAGGACGGGTATACACTCGCACACACACACATATCCATCCACACATATACAGATACAAGCAGACATATTTAAAGACAAAATATATATATGTAAATATGTCTGCTTGTGTCTGTATATGTGTGGATGGATATGTGTGTGTGTGCGAGTGTATACCGGTCCTTTTTTCCCCCTAAGATAAGTCTTTCCGCTCCCGGGATTGGAATGATTCCTTACCCTCTCCCTTAAAACCCACATCCTTTTGTCTTTCCCTCTCCTTCTCTCTTTCCTGATGAGGCAACAGTTTGTTGCGAAAGCTTGAATTTTGTGTGTATGTTTGTGTTTGTTTGTGTGTCTTTCGACCTGCCAGTGCTTTCGTTTGGTAAGTCACATCATCTTTGTTTTTTTAAAAAATATTTCATGATATACAAGAGCTCAAGTACAGCAATACTTTCACCATGTGAGACACTGATATTAAAATATTGTTACAGTTTTGTTGTTTTGATATTATGGAAAGAGCTGAATCACTTGAAAAATATGACACAGAGGAAAAAAAGAAGATATGGCAGCAAAAAGACAGCAGAGTGAAACATTATGTAATGAAGACAATTGACAAAAAGGTAAAGCCACATGTGCTGTGTTGTGAAATTTCCAAGGCTACATGCAATAAACTTAAAGCTGTATACCAAAGACTCATCTCAAAGAACTCAGCAGTTGCATCAAGAATTTTATTGTTTCAAATGTGATGAAACTGGAGACATTGCAAGTAAAATAAATTCACTGCAGAATATAGCAGTATTGCTATATTATATGATATAGATATGTTAGATATTTCAGGATTGAAGCTAGCTTCCTACTTCTGCAGAGTAGATATGGATGGAGAAGGAGTTGCCACATTTATTAAAAACTGCCATAAATTCAAGAATATTGACATTAATAAATTCTGTTTAGAGCAGCATCTAGAAACATGTGCAACAGAAATAGAGCTCCATAACAGATCCTATATAATAGTAACTATTTACCGAGCACCTACAGGAAATTATAATCTATTCATAAATCATCTAGAAGCTCTTTTGAGTTATTTAACAGGAAGAAACAAAGAAATTTTGATTGCTGGTGACTTTAATAAAGATTTTCTAATGCAATCTTCCAGTAAACATTTACTGCAGTTAGTAATGTTGTCTTTCCATCTAACTCACACTGTAAACTTTCCAACTAGGATCACTAAATCCTCAAGGACAGCCATTGATAACATTTTTATAGACAAATCAAAAGAACAAAATCATATCATAAAACCTGTAGTAAATGGACTATCAGATCATGACATGCAGCTCCTTGTTTTAGATGTAAATTCTAAGCAGATTATCAAGACTGCTAAATTTGAGTACAGGAGAGTAGTCAATCAACCAAAAATTGAGTGTTTCAGAAAACTGCTCAAAGATATGAACTGGAAAGATGTTTATAGTGCTCATGACATGAACAAAAAATATAACACATTCATGAGCAATGTCAGTACCATTTTTGAACACTGTTTACCTATAAAAGTTACTCAAATTAAACAGAAGTCTATAATAAAACCATGGATTACCCAAGGAATAAAGATTTCCTGTAAGACAAAAAGGAAAATGTGTCTGTTGACCAAGAATAGCTCCAATGCTGATGATTTAGCTAAATACAAGGAATACTGTAAAATACTAAAAAAAGTAATTCAGACATCTAAACAATTGCACTACGAAAAGAAGATAGCAATGTCAGGGAACAAAATAAAAACAATATGGGATATAGTGAAAGAGGAGACTGGTAGAACCAGAAAGGAACAGGAGCAAATAGCATTAAGGGTAGATGACACATTAGTAAACAATGGACATAGTGTGGCAAATCTATTTAACAAGTACTTTATATCCATTATTGATAGAATGGGATTGTCAGGATCAGTAAATAATGCACTTGAATATCTGAAACTAGCCTTTACAAATAGCTTCAGGTACATGAATGTCATTCATTTCACCAAAAGAAATAATTTCCATAATAAAATCTTTAAAAACAAAGCATTCTAGTGGCTACGACGAAATATCAACAAAGTTAATTAAGGCATGTTCTTGTGAGTTTAGTACTATTCTAAGTTACTTTTGTAACCAGTCAATTTCCTGACTGGCTAAAATATGCAGATGTTAAGCCTCTATTCAAGAAAGAAGATAAAGAGATACCATCAAACTACAGACCGATTTCACTTTTGCCAACAGTCTCAAAAATTTTAGAAAAAGTAATGTACAGGCAGCTTCTCAACCATTTGACCACAAATAACATATTATCAAGAACACAGTTTGGATTTCGGAAGGGTTCTGATATCGAGAAGGCTATTTACACCTACACTGAAAATGTACATAATTCATTAAATAACAGATTACAAACAACAGGTATTTTCTGTGATTTGTCAAAGGCATTTGATTGTGTGAACCACAACATCCTTTTAAACAAATTAGAATTCTATGGTGTCACGGGCAGTGCTGCAAAATGGTTCACTTCATACCTTGCTAACAGGAAACAAAGGGTGTCAGTGCAAGGGACTAGTGAATTAAGTCATCACTGATCATCAGAATGGGAAGAAATTACATGTAGTGTCCCACAAGGATCCATCTTAGGGCCATTGCATTTTCTTGTGTACATTAATAATCTCTTATCAATTACACTGCCAGAAGCAGCGTTCATTTTATTTGCAGATGACACAAGTATTGCAATAAATAGTATGTCAAGTGTAGTTCTAGAAAGATCTGCTAATGATGTTTTCATGGATATTAATAAATGGTTTAAAGACAACTCACTGACATTAAACTTCGAAAAGGCTCACTATATGCAATTCAGAACCTGTAAGAGGTTTCTACCCAGTATATGCATAAAGTATGAAGAAGAGCAGATAGAAGAGGTTGACAGTCTTAAATTCCTGGGATTACAACTTGATAATAAATTCAGTTGGGAGGAGCACACCACAGAACTACAGGAATGCCTTAACAAATCTGTATTTACAATTCGAGTGTTAGCAGACATAGGCGACATAAAAATGTAAAAGCTCGCATACTTTGCCTACTTTCATTCCATAACGTCATATGGTATAATATTTTGGGGTAACTCTTCAAGTCAAACAAATGTTTGCAGAGTCCAAAAGCGTGTAATACATATTATTTGTGGAGTAAATTCACAGACATCCTCTTAAAAGAACTGGGTATACTAACTACTGCCTCTCAGTATATTTACTCCTTAATGAAATTTGTCCTAAATAATATATCTCTTTTTCCAACAAACAGCTCAGTTCAAAGTTCATACATACAATGCCAGGAACAAAAATGATCTGCAGAAGGACTTAAAAGCACTTGCTTTAGTTCAAAAAGGGGTCCACTACTCAGGAACACTCATCTTCAATAATTTGCCAGCAAAAATAAAAAATTTAGTTACAAATAAAGATCAGTTTAAAAGGAGCCTGAAAGAATTACTAGTGGCCAACTCCATCTACTACAGTGATGAATTTTTTAATAGAAACAAATGATGTATTGTATATACTCATACTATTAGTATTATTTCAGCTTTTTTTTAAAAAAAGATACATGTTCCACATCCATGAGGATCTCCTCAGCATGAATCTAAGGAATGAAAAACTAATCTAATCTAATCTCTAATCTAGCATTTGAACTGAAATGTTTACAGTCTGAAGATATTTCAGACAGAATGCTCAGACCCAAGATACTGTTTATTTTGTCTGATGATTTCAAACAATTTTCTCCAGCGAGAAATTCAGCATCCGGACCACAGAAAATCAAGCTGCAACGCTCACAAAAAGGAACAATTGAAAACTAATAACTAAGAAGAGAGTATTGCCTTTGTTGTTCATATCAACAAAAATAAAAGAAATTAATCTGCAACAATTTTGATGGACATGGACGTTTTGCAAAAGAGGGCAAGATGCTTAAGAAAGGAGGACACTGTTCTACATGCAAGAAAAATAATTTAGTGAAGCAGAGTGCTACTTCAAAAATTAAATTTCAAGAACCAAAACCGAGGCTTTATAAGCTCTGTTCTCACTGCAAAAGGACAAACTATATTTGTATTTGTATTTGTATTTCTCTATTGGTCCTGTAAATTCTGTTTAGGTACATATTTTGCACAAACGATGTAGGACAAGTCAGGTTGGTACAGTATATACAACATCATACACATTGTTATTTTGAAAGGATAAATAATTGAAAATTATTCAATACATGTAGAATAATGATGACAAATTTAATATAATAAAATAAAATGATATACTTATTAAGAATATTTGAGCAATTACACTACACTTTTCTGGTACTCTAAAAACTCAGAAACAGAATAGAAGCAGTGGTCAAGCAAATACTCTCTCAGTTTCACTTTAAACTTTTGTAAATTTTTCATCTGTTTCAAATAGGATGGCATGTGATTGTACAGCATTATGCCAGTATGATACACTCCTCTCTTACAAATGTTTGTACTTACTGTATTGACATATAAGTAATGCTTCTGCCTAGTATCATGAGGGTGGTAATCACAGTTATATTTGAAGATATTTCCATCTTTTAAAATACTTCCTTTTGTGAAATTTAATATTTCATACATATATAAGCAAGGAAGAGGCAGTATAGTGAGATTTTTAAATATTGGTCTACAGGAGTCTCTGTACTTAGCATGGTTTATTATTCTAACAATCTTTTTCTGTAGCCTAAATATTTTGTTTGTACCTACGGAGTTCCCCCAAAAGATAATGCCGTACATCAGCAGTGACTGAATACTGCCATGGTACATTGTGATCACAGACACACGGCTTGTATTTTGTGGGAGGATTCTTACTGCATACGTAAGTGTGTTAAGCTTTTTATTTACATGGTTACGATGTGTCTCCAATTTTAGGTTCTGTTGAATATGTATACCTAAGAATTTTGTGTCACTCACGGATGAGACAGTTTTTCCATCAATTTTAAAAACTGGTCTTGCAGGATGTAGTTTCTGTGAATTGTGGAAATTGACTGTCACTGTTTTTTCATTATTTATTATTAGCTTGTTTGTTCTGAACCATTGTGTCAAATTTTGAATTATACCTGTAGCTGTTTTTTGTAGGCTTTCCTCATCACGTGATTTGATTAGGATATTTGTGTCATCTGCAAAAAGTACTGTTGTCCCTTTAGTTATCTTTTCTGATAAATCATTAACATAAAGAATGAAAAGATTTGGCCCAAGGACTGACCCTTGAGGAACTCCATATGTAATGTTTTGTGCATTACTGTAAAAATTAGAAATTTTTTGTGTTTTTATGTCTTTGTATTTTATTTGAGTAATCTGCTGATGGTCATGAAGGTAGGAATGTATCCACTTGTTTGGCAGGCCTCGTATTCCATAATTACCTAGCTTCTGCAAAGGAGTATTATGATCAGTTACATTGAAGGCTTTACTAAGGTCAAGAAATATGCCAGACACATGTTGCTTATTATCTACTGCAGTTAGAATTTCATTTATGAAGGTATAAATAACTGACTGTGTTGATCTGCCAGTTCTGAATCCATGTCGTGCATCACTTATTATGTTTTCTTTATTTAGAAAGGCTGTCAGCCTTCTAAGAAATAGTTTTTCAAGAATTTTTCCAAAGCCTGACAATACTGATACAGGTCTATAGTTTGCAGGTTCTTGTTTGTCCCCTTTCTTGTACAGTGGTGTCACTTTTACCATTTTCAGATTTTTCGGGAGTATACCATGCACGAATGATGAATTGAAAATAACTGTTAATGGTTCTACGATATATGTTAGACTTGCTTTGATGATAATCTGGTATTTCATCAATACCTGCTGAATACTTATTGGGTAACCTTTTTATAATGACAGATAATTCCTCAGGTGTTGTTGGAGACATGAATAGGGTTATTGTAAGAAGTTTTGTATCTGATTGTAGTGTATTGCTGTCTGTGAGTTGTAATGTTTGGTAATCAGGTGGTGTGCAACATTAGAAAAGTAGTTGTTAAATTTATTAGCCACTACTGTGGGTTTATTACTTTATTGTTGTTTTCATGAAGTTCTATATTTTTGTGGGCTAATGATGTAGTACCTGTTTCTCTTTTTATGATATTCCAGGTTGCTTTAGTCTTATTCCTGGAATTTTTTATTGGTTTGTCATTTTCCATTTTCTTTACTTTTGTTATAACTTGTCTAAGTATTTGTTCATATTGTTTAAAGTAGTTGATAAATACAGGATTTGTGGTTTGCTTTGAGTATTCATGTAAGTTCCTTTTATTCTGACATGATATTTTTATTCCTGTTGTGATCCATTTATTTGGTTTGTGCACAGAATTTATAAGTGACGTTTGTTTAGGAAAGGCTACTTCAAAAAAATGTTTGTATGTGGCCATAAATTTATCAAACTTGCCATCTGTGCTGTTTGAACTGTAAACATCAGTCCAGATTTCTCTTCTCAAGACAGAACAAAAGTAATCTATGTTTTCATTATTATAATTCCTCACAATAGTTATAGTTTTCTGAGCTTTCGTGTTTCCTGGAATAGCGATTGTTAGTATTTGGGCATTGTGATCACTAGAACCAGTGTTTGCAGTCTGTGTGTTGCAGATATATTTATCTGTGTTTACAAACACCTGATCTATGGTTGTTGCAGAAGTAGTGGTTATACGAGTTGGGTTGGTTGTAGTTGGTTTTAGGTTAAAGGACTTTGGTAAGGCTTTGATTTCATCTTTAAATTTACTGGGTTTGGAGAAATCAACATTGAAATCTCCGCATATGATAATATTTTTTTAAAGGGTGTTGAAGTCCTCTAACAGCTCTTCCATATGATTATAAAAAACATTTTTATCGCCATCTGGTGACCTATATACACAGATGATTACAGAATTGCTAGTTGGCAGTTCTACTATTGAGAGTTCTATGTCTCTTTCTTTAGATAAGCTGTCGAATTTGGTTATGTTAGTGTAGTCTATATCTTCTTGAACATATATGCAGCTACCACCATGCCTGAGTACTTCTCTACTTCTCTTACTGAGAAGATGGGGTTGTCAGGTTTGGTAGATACTGCTATGGATTACCTTAGACCAGACATTTCAAGTAACTTCCATAATATGAATTTGATCCTCACTACCCCAACAGAAATAATGTCCATCATAAAATCTTTAAAATCAAAAACATCTAGTGGGTATGATGAAATATCAACGAAGTTAATTAAAGAATGAGATTCTGAGCTAAGTAACATATTAAGCTATCTGTGTAACCAGTCGTTTATCAGTGGAATATTTCCTGAGTGGCTGAAATATGCTGAAGTTAAGCCACTGTTTAAGAAGGAAGATAAAAGAAATAGCATCAAATTTCCGTCCAATTTCACTGTTGCCAGCATTCTCAAAAATTTTCGAAAAAGTAATGTGCAGTCGTCTTTATAACCATCTTATCTCAAATAACATACTGTCAAAGTCACAGTTTGGATTTCTAAAAGGTTCTGATATTGAGAAGGCTATCTACACTTACAGTGAAAATGTGCTTAATTCATTAGACAAAAAATTGCAGGCAACTGGTATATTTTGTGATCTGTCAAAGGCATTTGACTGTGTAAATCACAATATCCTTTTAAGTAAACTAGAATATTATAGTGTAACGAGAAATGCTGCAAAAGGTTCAAATCTTATATCTCTGGCAGGAAACAAAGGGTGTTATTAGGAAAGAGACATGTATCAAGCTATCAGGCATCATCCAACTGGGAACTAATTACATGTGGGGTCCCACAAGGTTCCATTTTGGGGCCCTTACTTTTTCTTGTGTATATCAATGACCTTTCATCAGTAACATTACCAGATGCCAAGTTTGTTTTGTTTGCCGATGATACAAACATTGCAATAAATAGCAAATCAAGTGTAGTCTTAGAAAGATCAGCCAATAAAATATTTGTGGGCATTAATCACTGGTTCCTAGCCAATTCTTTGTCACTAAACTTTGAAAAAACACACTACATGCAGTTCAGAACTTGTAAGGGGTGTCGCAAGAGTATATGTCTAACATATGATGACAAGAAGATAGAAGAAGTGGACAGTGTTAAATTCTTGGGATTACAGCTTGATAATAAATTCAACTGGGAGGAGCACACCACAGAACTGCTGAAGCGTCTTAACAAATCTCTATTTGCAATGCGAATTTTGTCAGACATAGGGGATATAAAAATGAAAAAGCTGGCATACTATGCTTACTTTCATTCCATAATGTCATATGGGATTATTTTTTGGGGTAATTCATCAAGCCAAGCTAAAGTTTTCCGGGCACAAAAACGTGCAATAAGAGTTATATGTGGTGTGAACTCAAGAACATCCTGCAGAAGCCTGTTTAGGGAACTAGGGTTACTAACTACTGCTTCCCAATATATTTATTCCTTAATTAACTTTGTCACTAAAAATATATCACTTTTTCAAACCAACAGCTCAATTCATGGAATCAGTACTAGAAATAAGAATAATCTTCACAAGGATTTAAAGTCACTTAGTCTTGTACAAAAAGGTGTGCATTATTCAGGAACACACATTTTCAATCACTTGCCAGCAGCCATAAAAAGCTTAACAACCAATGAAATTCAGTTTAAGAGAAGCCTAAAGGATTTATTGGTGGCCAACTTCTTCTACTCCATTGACGAATTTCTTAGTAAAACCAACTAATTTGTATATAAGTACAACATAACTTCTGCACAATTTCAGTGCAGTAATGTGTTCATTGAAAATTTGTGTGTGTGTGTAAGTATAATGTAACTTCTGCACCATTTCAGTGCAGTAATGTGTTCATTGTAAATAAGTATTACAGTAGTTGTATTACATGTTTATTACCTTATAAATAAATAAAAAACTCTTTTATTTTAAATTCAGTGCATTAGTATTTGTAAAATGACTCTTAGTGTTCCTTAAAAAATGACGATCATTCCACTTGGGACCTGTGGAATGGTACATTAGCTTACATGTTTTAGTTGTAAATATTTGTTGTGTCTTGTTGTTTTTCTGACTTGTTCCACATCCTGGAGGACCTCCTCACTGCGGATCAATTGGAATGAAAGTAAATCTAATCTAATCTAACCTAATCTACAAAATGAGGCAGCTAATTTAAACTGAGGTAGGTATGCTAGTTCTATCATGTCTTTATTTAGCCAGTGCTCAGTAAAGCATAAAACAGAAATATCACTCATATCATTTAAAAAGATTTGTATTTCATTCAGTTTATTGGAAAGAGACTGATCATTCTGATGGAACAATTTAAAGTATGAAGCAGGGACTATATTGTGTCTTGTTTGACCACTTACCTCCCTCCTTGATTTGAGGTGTGGGTGGTGTCTTCTTGCTAACTGGTTCCCTGGATTCTGAGCCCTGCCTTTCGTGTGCTGTGGTGCTTCTAATGGTAATCCACTTGTCAAGTAGCATTTGTTTCATTTTAGGCACTTGTATTGCATTGATTTTCACATTGTATCTATTTTGGTGAAACACTGATTTCTTCAGGTAGACTCGTCGATTCAGAGATACATGCATTTGGTTTGTACAATTGTTAATTTTAATTAACAAAGACAGTCTATTGCGTACTTGCTCCTTACCCTGTCTGTTCAAGTGGAATCCATGACGTGTGAATTTATCACACTGAACACTGAACAGGATATAAAATCTGTTAAATCTGAGCTCAAGAGGGTAATCAGTAAGCCAAAAATTGATTATTTTAGGACACTCCTCAGAGACATTCACTGGACTGATGTTTACAGTGCTCATGGCATGAATGAAAAATATAACATTTTTGCTAATAAAGTGCTTACCTTATTTGAACACTGCTTTCCCCCAAAACTTACCAAGGTTAGAGCAAAGTCTACAAAGAAGCCATGGATTACTCGAGGAATAGGGGTATCTTGTAAAACAAAAAGAAAACTGTATCTGTCAATCCGAAACATTTCCAATGTTGATGCTATAGCACATTATAAGAAATACTGCAAAATATTAAAGACTGTAATACGGATGTCAAAGCAAATATATTACAAGGAAAAGATAGTCATATCAGATAACAAAATAAAGACAATATGGGATATAGTGAAGGAGGAGACCGGTAGAACCGGACATGAAGAGGAACAAATAGCATTAAGAGTAAATGATGCATTGGTGACAGATGTGTATAGTGTTGCAGAACTTTTTAACAAACATTTTATAACTGTTACTGAAAAGATGGGGTTGTCAGGTTCGGTAGATGCTGCTATGGATTACCTTAGACCAGACATTTCAAGTAACTTCCATAATATGAATTTGACCCTCACTACCCCAACAGAAATAATGTCCATCATAAAATCTTTAAAATCAAAAACATCTAGTGGGTATGATGAAATATCAACAAAGTTAATTAAAGAATGTGATTCTGAGCTAAGTAACATATTAAGCTATCTGTGTAACCAGTCGTTTATCAGTGGAATATTTCCCGAATGGCTGAAATATGCTGAAGTTAAGCCACTGTTTAAGAAGGGAGATAAAGAAATAGCATCAAATTTCCGTCCAATTTCACTGTTGCCAGCATTCTCAAAAATTTTCGAAAAAGTAATGTACAGTCGTCTTTATAACCATCTTATCTCAAATAACATACTGTCAAAGTCACAGTTTGGATTTCTAAAAGGTTCTGATATTGAGAAGGCTATCTACACTTACAGTGAAAATGTGCTTAATTCATTAGACAAAAAATTGCAGGCAACTGGTATATTTTGTGATCTGTCAAAGGCATTTGACTGTGTAAATCACAATATCCTTTTAAGTAAACTAGAATATTATAGTGTAACAGGAAATGCTGCAAAATGGTTCAAATCTTATATCTCTGGCAGGAAACAAAGGGTGTTATTAGGAAAGAGACATGTATCAAGCTATCAGGCATCATCCAACTGGGAACTAATTACATGTGGGGTCCCACAAGGTTCCATTTTGGGGCCCTTACTTTTTCTTGTGTATATCAATGACCTTTCATCAGTAACATTACCAGATGCCAAGTTTGTTTTGTTTGCTGATGATACAAACATTGCAATAAATAGCAAATCAAGTGTAGTCTTAGAAAGATCAGCCAATAAAATATTTGTAGACATTAATCACTGGTTCCTAGCCAATTCTTTGTCACTAAACTTTGAAAAAACACACTACATGCAGTTCAGAACTTGTAAGGGGTGTCCCAAGAGTATATGTCTAACATATGATGACAAGAAGATAGAAGAAGTGGACGGTGTTAAATTCTTGGGATTACAGCTTGATAATAAATTCAACTGGGAGGAGCACACCACAGAACTGCTGAAGCGTCTTAACAAATCTCTGTTTGCAATGCGAATTTTGTCAGACATAGGGGATATAAAAATGAAAAAGCTGGCATACTATGCTTACTTTCATTCCATAATGTCATATGGGATTATTTTCTGGGGTAATTCATCAAGCCAAGCTAAAGTTTTCCGGGCACAAAAACGTGCAGTAAGAATTATATGTGGTGTGAACTCAAGAACATCCTGCAGAAGCCTGTTTAGGGAACTAGGGATACTAACTACAGCTTCCCAATATATTTATTCCTTAATGAAATTTGTCATTAAAAATATATCACTTTTTCAAACCAACAGCTCAATTCATGGAATCAATACTAGAAATAAGAATAATCTTCACAAGGATTTAAAGTCACTTAGTCTTGTACAAAAAGGTGTGCATTATTCAGGAACACACATTTTCAATAACTTGCCAGCAGCCATAAAAAGCTTAACAACCAATGAAATTCAGTTTAAGAGAAGCCTAAAGGATTTATTGGTGGCCAACTCCTTCTACTCCATTGATGAATTTCTGAGGAAAACCAACTGATTTGTATATAAGTACAACATAACTTCTGCACAATTTCAGTGCAGTAATGTGTTCACTGAAAATTTGTGTGTGTGTGTGTGTGTGTGTGTGTGTGTGTGTGTAAGTATAATCTAACTTCTGCACCATTTCAGTGCAGTAATGTGTTCATTGTAAATAAGTATTACAGTAGTTGTATTACATGTTTCTTACCATATAAATAAATATAAAACTTTTTTATTTTAAATTCAGTGCAATAGTATTTGTAAAATGACCCTTAGTGTTCATTAAAAAATGACGATCATTCCACTTGGGACCTGTGGAATGGTACATTAGCTTATTTGTTTTAGTTTAAATATTTGTCATGTATTGTTGTTTTTCTGACATGTTCCACATCCTGGAGGACCTCCTCACTACGGATCAATTGGAATGAAAGTAAATCTAATCTAATCTAATCTTTCCATTTCAAAGTTTATAGATATTCAACTTTTGTTGCAAGATTTTGAACAGTTCACTGTTTGCACTAAATGATGATTAACCATGTCAATTTTTTCGTTTATATATTCTTTGTCGAATCTTTGGGGAATTGGATGCAAAATGATATTTGTCTTGTTACTGAGTTGGAGAACACTTGGTAACACGTTATCAATGCTTTCCACAATGTTGTTGTAGGAGTCTTCAGTATCGTTTGACCCAGCCATTAAGATGAGAGTATCACTCACGTTCAAGTCTTCTGCTAATTTGTCAATTCGATTAAAACTTCACGGAGAGGAGCATTTGGTTTAATAAAACTTTGAATGTCATATTTTGTGTCTAGTTTTGTCTCCAGAATGTTTCTGCAGTACTGGCCTTGGCTGTCACTCACTATTAAAACTTTCGGATTCTGTACTGCATTCCTTAACTCGTAACTGTGTTCCATATGTTCAGGTGCTTTATCTTCTGGAACATTATTGGCATCGTTCATTACAGTTTCGTTTTCGCTGATTGCCATGTAAACACTGCCTTCAGTTACACTTACACATTGCATTGGCTCTTTACCAGCTGGTATCACAACAGTTTCTGTATCTGAAGGTGCACTTACTTGTTTAGACACACTTTTTCTGGATACCATTGGTGTTGCGTTGGTGTTGGCTTTATAACATGAGTGCATTTTTAGTTGCGACTTTAAATTGTGTGTGTTCGATGCACTTTTTATGGTATATCACTTTTCACTGCTTACATATTTGCTTAGTTCTTGTTCTAACTCGCTGATTCTCGCTAACAGAACGTTTTTATCCTCTTGCAACACTTTAATTATTTCATCTTTCGATGCTGAGTCCGTTACGAGTTTGTGATCGCCATGTGGCACCAAAACACAGTTCTTCGTTTTTGATCATGTAAACATACCTTTACAGATATTTACAAAGAAGAGGATCGTTATTTTAGTAACAATGCTGACACAAAAATAACATTTTTTGCATTAGAAGACTTCAAGGTAGATCCAATCACTCAACAAAACAAAAAAGGAAACATAATTCAAGAAAACAAGAAAGAAGATATCACTAAAGAGAAAAAGAGATAAGTCATCATAGAGAAGTCATCAATGAATAAAAGCAGAAAAAAGGCATTGCATTTACTGCATATGAATGGATCAAAGAAAATATTTCAGGAGAAGCTAACAAGAAAAGAGAAATGGTCATAGTTGTTGACAGGGCACGGATATGACATATACATATGAGTAATGAAGTGGACAATTTAAGAAAGATGAAAGACTATGATAGTGTGGTGAAAGTTGTCAAACAAGGTGGATCAGTGAGTATGTTCTGAAATGAGCAGAAATTTTGCATTTGTTAATACTGTCACTGAAAAAGACTGTATAGTTGTGTTCAGTAAACATTCTGCTCAAATCTATAAAGATAAAATAGTCATTTTAAAAGGACCAAAAATGAGATATGAGTCATATGACGTGAACATTAAACCATAAATACAATTGCTACTGAAAGAAGAACAGAAACAAGAATGGCACATAAAGCTAGGTTACCTAATTATAAGTTGTACTTCAAAGATCAACAGATCATGGAATGGAGCACCTAGAAAGTTATGCTTGGCAGAAAAATTGTGTCAAACTTGTGTGAGAGTTAAGCTAAACAAGAAAGCCATTTCCTGCTGTGGGGAAAAGAGTGACAATACCACTTGAAATAATCTATACTAATGTGGATAGATAGGTCCCCCAACATTTAATGGATGCAAATACTACAGGACAGCATTAGATGATTTCATTCACTTTTCTGTACCATCAAACGGGGTGATTTCGGACACCGGGGCGAATTTGGACAGTATGGCTTATTTGCTCTTTGCCATTGCATAGAAACAAAGAGTTACTTATTTTAACGTGCGTGCACCAGTTATTTTAAGCGCAAGATTGCATTTATCACTTTCCACAACTTTTATTTTGCGTTAATTGTTTCCCTAGGTGAATAATTGACAAACAGTCTCAGTGTTAAAAATCCATGCATTATCGTACAGTGGAAACTTTATATTTTCGTGTCGAGTGGGATGTTATTGTAACCATAATTGTTGACACACTAAGTAGCTTACAGCATTGAGACAATTTCTGTACAGGTTTGTTCAGTTTCTCGTACAAGGTTATAAAATAACGACATTTTTTGTAAAACTGTGTACTGTGTGGGGTGCCAAGAACGTATAAGAGCAGGAGAGGTGCTACAGTATGGTGTAATTATGACCTGGAACTTTTAGATAAAGCCGTTTGTGACATTCAGAGTGGTAAATTATCATACAGAATAGCGCGTGATTTGTATGGTATCCCTAAATCAACCCTACAAAATAAAGTACAGGAAGCACATTAAAAAAATGGGAGGACAGCCAGTACTAAATAAAGAAGAAGAATTAATGGTGAAGCAAGGCATCTTGAGGGCTGCACATTGGGGATTTCCCTTCACTAAATTGAGTATTAGATGTTTAGTTCAAGGCTACCTTGGTAAATCTGGCCGAAAAGAGAAGAAATTTTGTAATAATTTGCCAGGAGAAGAATGGATGAATTTATTCCTCAAACGACGGTCAGAAGATCTTTCTGTTCACTTAAGTGAAAATATTAAACCAGTTCATGCAGAAGTGAACAAAGAGACTGTTAAGATGTTTTTCTCCAATATCAAGGCAAAGCTGCTGGAAAATCTCCCACCTAGCAACATGATCAACAATGATGAAACCAACATGTCAGATGATCCAGACAGGCAGCAGATAATTACATCACGAGGGAGTAAGCATGCTGAAAATGTGATGGACTCATCAAAATCTAGTGTCTCAATAATGATGGCAGCTAGTGCTGATGGTAAACTGCTGCCTCCGTACGTCCTTTACAAATCAGAGCATTTGTGGGACACATGGCAAGAAGGTGGACCACAAGGAACTCGTTTCAATAGGAACAAAAGTGTATGGTTTGACCTGCCAGTATTTGAAGACTGGTTCTTTACAATCACTTTGCCCTATTTGAAGAGGCAAAATGCGCCAACAGTCATGATTGGAGACAACTTATCCAGTCACGTGTCTTTACGTATTATTTAAGAGTGTGAGGGAACAAAATTTCATTCATTCTCCTTCCCCCCAATAGCACGTATCTCCTCCAACTGCTCGATGTAAACTTCTTCAGGCCAATGAAAGCAGCATGGCGAGCTGTATTAACTGACTGGAAGAAACACACTCGTGGGACCATTTCCAAGGATGCCTTCCCATCTCTCCTGAAGCAGACACTGACTAAGATTTCAGCAAACTCCAATGAAAACATAAAGTGTGGTTTTCACGCCATGGGCCTAATCCCTTTTGATCCAGATCATGTCTTACGAAAATTGCCTGATAATGAGGAGAGCCAGCAAAGCAACGCAGATGCATGGTCTTCCGCTTTTGAAGAAATGCTCAAAGAAATTTGTTATCCTCCAAATAAGCTTGGTAGCTCCCGCTGCTGCCACATACTAGACGTTCAGCCTGGAAGATCAATCACTGGCTGAGATTTTCAAGGAAATGAAAACAGTGCTGAAACAAGTGACAGTGCTTCTAGCAGTAGTGAAAGTGAAAATGACACATCATCCAATGCAGTTTTACTGCTGAAAGAAGAGGCTTTTTCTTCTTGCAGAGTACAAATATAGACGTGGAAACAAGGAGCAAACAAGGCAGTATGTTGGAGTGGCCACAAATGTTGGTGCTATGGAAGTTAAGTGTGAAATTCTTGCGCCCACACGAGAACAGTAAAAACATATTTGTGTTTCCTAATGTCCCCGATGAAGACACAATACAAAAATTGCAAATTTCAAGAATACTTCCCACACCATTTGAGAAGAGAAGAATGTTCATTTTTCGAGAAGATGTGCTTTAGACTCGAAGACAATCATTTATTTAAAGTGTTTGCAACTTAATTTAGAATGATGAGTGAGAAAAATTATTTTGACCTTTTAGTTAAATTTCTTTGTTTGTTTCTGTCTGTTTCTAATATTTCAGTTAAGAACTGTAAAAAAATTTTATTTAAATTCTTGTAAAATAAAAACTTATCTGTAATATATAAAATTCATTATATCATTCGATATCACTTATTCATAACAAAGGGCTACCTTAAAATGTGTAAAATGTCACCAAAATCAAATAAAAAGTGTGTAGAATTTTTAAAAAAGGCAGTAACTGTCCAAATTTGCCCTCTATATACAGTAACTTTGGACAGAGATTTAAAAAACACATGTCCGAAATCACGCCAATCCATGGGGTGACTTCAGACACTTTATGTAACTGCCTCAGATAAATATACCTACACATACACTTTCTGGTTCTAGGATATTTTATTCGTTACACATATACCCTACCACTTCCATAACAATCAATTTAATCTAACAGTATATACGAAAGTTAGAATCAAAATAATGACAAAACCTTCTGAAATCACCCCATTTGGTGGTAACCTACTTGTTAAGATGACGTCTAAGTCAGAAGCTGCCAGATTCATAAGAAAATATCCATTATAAACTGAAAATTAGCTCCATGTGAAAGTGTAAAAAATGTGATAAAGGTGGTGAATATAATAGTCACGAGTTTAAGAATTGTTGCAAAGGAAAATGAATTGTGCTAGACTATATTATTCCTTACAGTCTTCAACATAATGGGAAAGTAAAGGGCAATAATGAACAGGGCAAAGGCTATGATCTTCAATAGTAAACCGAATAAAGAGCTATGGGGAGAAACAGTACTCACAGTTACATGTTTCACCCAGATAGTCCTGATAAAATTTTAAAAATTTTCAGTTTATATTCTAATATTTTATTAGCATTTGTTATTACAAACACAGAAAGCAGATTTTATGACAACTACATTTATAGTCTAGTCACAATAGGTCTTCCTTCTGAAAGGATGGCAGGATAATATGACTACATTTTCAACAATATTACATCAACTGCAATTTTGTATGGAAAGACAGAAAACATGAAACATGGAGAGCCACATCACACTTGAGGCACTTAGTGGTGGTCTTCTTCTTGCACATTCTGCCTTGTAGTTGCATTTTCTTGGTTGTTGTGCCATCTACTCGTAAATCACCAACATAACGTTCTTTCCCATTTTAGTGTGCTTCAATTTAATTTACTCTGGAATATCATCCTCTGCTTTGGACAATCCTCTTATTTCCATCAAATATCACAATGGCAATATGGCACCTAAATGTGAGATTATCAATTGGCCTCTCATTACACCTGTACAGATTCCAAGCATTTTGTTCAGCATCATCGATTAAATGTGCTATTATAGGAAAATACCCACTTTTTCATATTATCGATGTTCTATATTAGGATATATTTGCCCTCCACAATCTATTCCACCCATATGATTGTTATATACTTGGAACAGTCTAGGTTGAGGCACTGATACTTTCTCTTTCTTCTCCCTGGATAATCGGCCTACCTGTCTCAGTGGCAGAGCCCGGTTCGTAATTGGTAGCCAAAGTAATGACACTGATATCGTTCCACATGACAAATCATATTCCTGAAACAAAAGGAAGTTAAGTAACATGTTGATTTATTTCAGAGCATAACATTTTATTGTATATATTTAGACTTTTACCAGAATTTTTATCTGAACAGGACTCGTGTTTTCCTCTTTTCTCCTTCTTGAATTTTTCTGATGGAGACAAAATGCATCTTTTAGGTATTGTGTTCCTGTGGATTGTCTCAGTAGCATCAATGCCTCTTTTCTTGAGATCTTGCAAAAGCTGAATGCTGGTAAACAGGTTGTCAAATAATTATCAGTATGGAATATTTTGCAGCAGCTGATGAGCATATGTACATATAACTCCATACCCCAGACCCCTGCCCTCATACTTTTTGCTGCACATTCCAGCTCCCTGATAAGGTTCCAGTCATATTAGTTATCCATCGCTGCTACCTCCACACCAGAACTTATATCCATATCAAATTGGTTTTCCTGAAACATATAGCATTATGAAAACAGTTGAAATTATTTGGACATATTGTATTTTTTTAAACGAATTATTTGCCTTTGATGAACTGTTTACACCCATGTTGTCCAACATATGGCACCATTGACTCATCAACTGAATGATAGCGCTCATGTGGTGCCAGTGCTATAAATCTCGCATTGAACATGGATAACAATCTTCTGATTTTTGCAAATCTTAAATTTGGATCCAGTTCATCATTGGTGCAAACATGAAGATTGTTCATAATAAAATAAAATCGGTCCCTTGATATTCTATTGGAGACAAGTTCATTACAGCTCTCAGTTTCTCCTTGCCAGTACATCTTCCTCCTCAGTACCACAAGATACCCACTAAGGAGAAGAATAGCTATAAAAACCAGCATTTCATTCTCAGTTCAGTCTCCCAATCTGTTTCTTATCGCTGCATACTGATTGTTATGTGTAGCCATAAGGCTAATAACCTCTTCAGCAAAAAAATTTTCATAGTATTGTAAAGGACTCATGCCCTTTTTGTTAGCTACAGTATTCATTAGAGGCCATTCTACAGCTGATTCAGGAGTGCTATCTTTTGTCCAGTTAAAACTTTCTTCTTTCCTAGAATTGCATTTTGAAACAGAATCCCATTTATACTTTTTTGAGGAAGGAGGAGTAGCAGATTGAGATGTTTGATGCTTATTACCAGTATCATTTCTGTTTTGCTACACACTGAAGTAGTACCAGGTATTTGCTCTTTCTGAAAAGAATTTGTTTCCATTGGTGAATCTAGAGTCAAGTCTGATCTAACAATTATGCCAGACACTTGTTGTCTTATATAGGCATTGCCAACTACAGCGCCATATTCTGGCTGTTTGCTTATCTCTGTATTTTAATGCATATGCCTATACCAGTTTCTTTGGTGCTTCAGTGTACTACATAGTACATAATACCTCCCCAAGCTGGATGAGTCATTCGTCCTCTTTCCTGGATCACTCAAACTCCATTACTAACCTGTCAATAGCTTGTAAAGTGGAAAGTAATCACTTTCCACTTTGCACGATTTTAGATATAAGGAGAAATGATGTCTTAATCATCAAAATTTGTAGTGTGTCAGACATAAAATTTGGGCAGTGATGAACTGTAAGTTTCTGTCAGTGCCTACAGTGGTCATGCAGGATCCAGCGAACCCAATGGACCACCCTTACTGAGCCACTGCTGCAGTGCCTAGGGTACGAGCACCCTCTGCTGCCTACCAGTGGCAGCCACACACCTTGCTCAAACTTGGAGCCATTCCATACATGACCCTGCCTAGTCACAACTCCAATACAATAGTTTGTGCCTTAGTTCAGAGAGCCTTTTTCTTGTTGAAATTGAGAACTCTATTTCTTGCTGCATTATTTGTAATGAATTTTTGTACAAATAGAAAAATACAAGTTAAGTAAACTTCTGTTTACTGTGTTAACTTGTTCACTAATCATTTCTGCTCCTGTCCAGTTTTCCTATCCTTACAGTTGTTGCAACACTCTGCAGCTCACCTCTCCATACTGTTGTGTGTGAAGTTGTACACAACAGCCTATGAAAAACGTTGATCTTTGTTCAAAATGTCATATTACACCCAGTCAGGCACTAGTAAAGAAAAAACAAGTCAACATATTTGCCTATTGTAATGTATGTGGGACAAGGAAAAAGTTTGTACCTCTGTTGCCATTCAGGCCTCAGTTCAAAATAATGTATTGGGATAAATTGAAGCATTAGTAACTGTTATTTTGTCTTTTGTGTTACAGAAAGTGGAGTTTTCTCTATAATATTATGGTTGGTTAATGACTAGTGTAGTTCTTTAGAGTTGTTTTTTGTACATTAAGCAAAGCAGGTTTGTTTTTATTATTAAACATAGTAATGAGGTAGTAATGAAGCAACAGTATCATGATGTATAATGGAATATGCAAACTATGGGCAAATAGTAATGATAAGAAATGAGTAATATTATGTGAAGTAATGACAGTTACTTGACTTTGCAGCAGTTCAGTTTTTGCAATTGCACTCCTCTAGTTAAATAAGTTAGCAAAGAAAAGATTTGTGTGAACGACAGGCTTGAGTAAATTATTAACTCTGTAACAGACAAATATGGTTTCTACTGTGACAAAACATCTGTTTTGACTGGAGCATCATTTAGTATTATATATGTAACTTATGGCCCCTCTGATGGAAAATCAACTGCAGAATTGACATGGTGACAAAGTATTGACTATATATGACTTCATATTTGGTTTTTCATGCTGTGAAAATTTGTTGTTTATTGTTTTGATGTTGATGATCTCAAATAGTGATACACCAGAGGAAAATGTTTTGCTAATTGCTATAAATGAAAATTATCGTGAATACTCTGACAGTGTCAAACACTGGTAAGGTAGTAATTCTGGAAAATGCTAGGTAACATTTTGAAAATTTTACAGAAATTTTATTTTGGGTTCAGTAAAACAAGTATTGTGCTTTGAGAAAGTTCACAGGGTAGTATATAGCAGCTTCCATTCTCTATACACTATGTGCATCTTTTGGTTGTATTACAAGCATACAAGCATAACTACATATATTTCTAATATGTAACAACTGGTTGATTAGATCTGAGATATTTTATTACAGGTAGAGTTGAAATTTGTGTATATTTGCTAATGTAAGGTGGATGTTCAATATGTAATACATCACATCTCTTTTTATTGACCAGTTTTGGTTGAACTATTGTGAAGTTTGTTGTGAGACATCATCATGGAATATTTCCACTTCAGCCCTTATAGTTTCATGAAGTTCTGATAAGTGGTGGTGCTATAAGTAGCATTCAAAATAGCATCTGTAATAGAGGCACATTCAGAGCAGAGAGCTCTCATTGAGTTTCTTTTGGTGGAAAACCAGAGCATTGCAGATATTAACAGGTGTTTGCAGAATGTATACAGAGACCTGCTAGTGAGAAAAACCATGGAGAGTTGTTGGGAGAGGCATCTTGTCATCAGCATAACAAGGTTGCACAAACCTGTCTGGTCTCTCGCGTGCCAGCTGACTACACAGAGCTGTGTCTCCTGCAATGTTGGAACTTGTAGACACTCTCAGTCAAGGTTATTGATGGATCACAATCAAACATTTCACTGCTCGAGTGGACATCTCTGTTGGTAGTGCTAACGCACTCACCCACCAATTGGGATACTCAAGGTGTGTGCCCCCTGGGTTCCTCACCACCTTCCAAAAGACCATAAAGAGTAACAAGAGACCATCGGTGCAGAATTACTGTCATGTTATGAGGCTTTTGTTGAACATTGTCAAAGGTGAGGAAATGTGGATTCATCACTTTGAATCAGAAACAAAATAGCAATCCATGGAGTGGTGCCACATCACATCTCCTCTAAAAAAAAAGTTGAAAATCATAAACCCAGCCAGTAAAGTCATCACAACAGTCTTCTGAGACTATGTAGAGGTTATTCTGTTTGATATTCTCCCTCATGGTGCAATAGTCAACTCTGAAGTGCATCGTGCTACCCTCAGGAAAGTGAAGAAACCACTTCAGTTTTTTCATCACCACAAAAATGCAAATGAGTTTCTCCTCTCCATGATAGTGCAGGCCTTAAACAAGACTCCACAACTGAGAGTAGCTCACAAAACTTCACTAGACTGTTCTTCCTGATCTACCCTATGGCCTGGATCTCTCACTTTCCAACTTCCATCTGTTTGACCCAATGAAGGATATACTCTGCAGAAAGCAGTATATGGATGATGGGGCAGTTATTGATGCAGCTCAGCATTGGCATTGGGCAGCCAGGGACTGTGGTCATGTGTGTATGAGTTGTGTTCACATGAGTGTGTTTGTGTGTTATGTTGCCAAGTTCTGAGGAAGGCCTATTTTGCTGAAGGCTTTGTTTGACAGTCTTTTTGTTGTACCTATCTGTGACTCAGCATCTCTGCTATATGGTGAGCAGCAAATATCCTTTTCATTACATAAGAAATGCTGTGAATTTATGGATCATGAAAATTTCACATTTTATAAATTTTGTGATATGTGTTAAAATATTGGTAGCTAACTGTTTAGAAATTGGTTTATTTATAACCTAATGTAAGAATGAAAATAATCAATTCTTGACAATATAATGCAACTGGATAGATAAAAAATCTACTCACCAAGCAACAGCAGAAAAGACACATGTAAGAAAGGTTTGACATCTTCTGTTCTCATCTCATCTGGTAAATCTCCCCTAACCCAAGGTCCTGGGTGACTTTCCCAAACTCTACTCCTTTTTCTAAAACTCTCCAGTCCTTTTCCTTCACCCCTCTTCCTTGTACGCAGCTCGTGGTCATGTGGTAGTGTTCTCGCTTCCCGTGCCCAGGTTCCCGGGTTTGATTCCTGATGGGGTCAGGGATTTTCTCCGCCTCATGATGACTGGGTGTTGTGTGATATCCTTAGGTTAGTTAGGTTTAAGTAGTTCTAAATTCTAGGGGACTGGTGACCATAGATGTTAAGTCCCATAGTGCTCAGAGCCATTTGAACCATTTTGAACCTCTTCCTTGCCGTTCAATTCTTGTGCTGGAAGGAGCCACTGGCTCTGAAAACTTGCATATATAAAATCTTTTTTATATGTATGTTCTCCTGCTGCAGCTTGGTGAGTAGAATTTTATCTATCCAATTACATTATAACCTAATGTGAAGGTGGTTCAGCCTCATCTGTTTCGTTTTCAAGCTCAATATATACCTTCTTGGTATAGTGCAGCATTTTGGGATGTGTCATACTACCCATTTTCTGGCAAAATGTCGAGAATTGCGGAGAGTGTGATATTGATACGCGTGGTCCCCCCCTGTCGGAGGCTGTGGTGGTCCAGCAGTGGGCATGTGATGGTGTAGTGGCCGTGCTTAGTTACTATCCTTCATTCCTGTTTACCAATTTGTCATGAATCCTTATTTTCTAGGGATTCTTTGATAATACTTTCCCAGAAGCCAGATGCTCGGCACAGCACCTTTGTGTTTTCGCAGGTAATGGTATATTCTTCCTTTATGCTGTGGACTCCTATAGCTGATTTTTCTGTGAGTCCTAGTCACACACATCTGCTATGTTCTTCATGGCCTTTAGATAAACAGCACAGTGTTTGTCCAGTACATTGTTTTCTGCATTCACATGGGATGATGTATATTCCTGGTGTGTTAAGCTTCAGCAGGTCTTTGGCTGAACCTAGGAGCTCCTTCGTCTTCTGTGGTGGGTAGAGAGCTGTTTTGATATTTTTTTTGCCCAGGGGTCATGTAATTTTGGCTGAGAGTGGCCCCACATACAGAAGGAATGTGAGTCATTTGTCTTCTTCCTCTGAGGTTGTCACTGCTTCTTTCTTCCTTTTTAGCACCCTGTTGATCTGCATTTCACTGTAACCATTTTGGCAGAAGATCTCCTTCAGGTGTTGCAGCTCGAATGGTAGGCTCTCTTTGTCACAGATGGTATGTGCCATATGTACCAGGGTGGTCAGCACTGTCTGTCTTTGTGCTGGATGGTGGCAGCTTGTTGCATGAAGGTCTGTGTGTGTCTTCTTACTATGCACTATATGGCCTAATGAACCATCTGCCTTCCTCTTAATTAGTATGTCCATGTCAGGTACACTGTCAGTATTTGGTCATGCGACAGTCATGCACATACTGGATATGAAAATACATGCACCAACATCCATAAAACTAAAGAACTTTCATGTTTAAAAACTTTTTAACGATTACAGTACTTCAAATTAAGGAACATTTTAATTGAACTGTATTATGATTAGCAAGAGTGTGGAATGTCATTGTCATCAAAACAAATAATTGTTGGACTTGATGACATTGGTTGTGGACTGGATTAAATGAACTACGAAAGTGAACATCCCCTAATAAACTACAGATTGGTGTGAAGTGCAAACTGTGACTTTTTTTGAATAAATCCAAATTATGTTTTCATATTAAAACAGAACAATTAACTTTGCCTTTGTAATTGTAGGGCTGATATGGTTGAATGTACTAACAAATTTTCATAGTTTACAAATTGGTCACCATAACTAATAATCAAACTTAGTGAAAAATTAATGTATGTCTTAATATAATGTAAATTATGGTTTTCTGTACAGCCTTGAGTAAACAGCATCCCATACTCATTTAGACTCTTAGCACTATGGTGACTGAAAGTGGTGTTACTGAGGTAGAGACTACAAAATCTAGCTCGGTATCCTACATCCCCTGGTGTAAATTAGTAATATGTGCACATCAACTTTGACGTATTACATAAATAGAAATTCTGCTACAGATCAGAATTTGTCAAAGAGAAACTTTTTCAGTTTGTTTTCCAACTTAAATTTGCTTTTGTCAGACATTTTACATCACTGGGAAGGTAATCAAAACTTTTGTTGGCAGTAATGTGCACACCATTTTTGTCTAGACCTTGATCTTGTAATTATTACAGTTCAGAAGTGCAGTAACTGATATGTCTGAAAAGGCTGCACCTGAATCTTTTTTTTTTGTGTGTGTGTGTGGGGGGGGGGGGGGGGAGGGAGGAGGGGTTGCCTTGGTACTTGGTTTCTATTTGAGCTAGGAACATGGAGTAAAAAGTTTTTGGTTTAGCTTGGACCAGCAGGTATTTGTATAGCAATTTCAACACCTGTCTTACTGTAGCTATGTTACAGTATATTAAGCAAGGTTTGTACAATGAACCAGAGCTGGTGCCAAGCAGATTGTGCAAATCAATTGATTCCTACAGCACAAAAGATTTCAACTGGGCTGAAATTTAAGATGAGTTACTGGCACCATGTGTACTTGCACCTATACAATTTTATGTGCAAAAACATGCAAAATACTCATTTTTCTGTGAGATTTTTGAGCGTACCACTTCTATACTTTTAAACTTGAACAAATCAGTTCAAACTTTCCATGAAGGTGGATAAACTGATAATGTCAAAATGAATTTTCATGTTTAATAATCTTTAGCCAGTGTCAAGATATGAAGGTTTAGATTTGAGCTCAATGTAACACACATTTTTCAGGAAGGTTTTTGAAGTAGTACCCCACTGATACACTGTAAACTTGTACAAATTGGATTAAACTTGGCAAAAAGATAGATAAATGGATAACGTAATTTTTATATATATATATATATCCAGCAATGTTGATCAATTACTGAGATGTGATGGTTTAAACTCAAGCTAAATGTAGGATGTTAAATTCATTCTTTTGTCAATTGCATGTGTGGAAACAACTTAAAGCATTTTTTCTTTTCAAACCAGCACTTCTAAATTTCAAACTTGTGTGAATCGGTTCAAATTTTTTAAGAAGGTAGACAAATACATGTAATTAATTGTCATCCTGTTGTTTTGTAAAATCTCTATCTGTTGCCACAATATACATAAATTAGTTCAAAAGACAATAAGAAAACCTACAACGGATCAGTCAGCATCCAAGTCAATGAAGATTTTCTTTGGTTGCCAAATTATAGCAGTCAAATGTCAATATTTGGTAGAAGATAAGTTGGGAACCAGAATGAAACATGCTCCTATCATAGCACAAGAAAAGGCAAATATGTTCTGTGAAGAGTTAGGGATGTAAAAGAAGGTAACAAACTTTTTGACTTATCTGGCTGCTTCAAAGACTTCAGTGCGCTCTCTTAGCTGCAATGTGTTGGCATACCTGCATCTTGCATTTTGTAGGCTAAAGTCCCTGATCCTGTGCTCAAAATTCAGAAGATTCACCACTGTAATATACAATATATAAAGCACAAACACGTTCTGGGGGGGGTGGGGTGGAGGGGGGGGGGGGGCAAAATTTTTGGGAGTTCATTTTTTCCATGAAGATGGATAAACTGATAACGTCAAAATGAATTTTTTGTGTTCAATAATCTTTAGCCAATGTCAACATATGAAGGTTTAGATTTGAGCTCAATGTAACACACATTTTTCAGGGAGGTTTTTGAAGTACCCCACTTATACACTGTAAACTTGTACAAATTGGTTTAAACTTTGCAAAATGATAGATAAATGGATAACGTCAAAAAAATTTTTTTTTATCCAGCAATGTTGATCAATTACTGGGATGTGATGGTTTAAACTCAAGCTAAATGTAGCATGTTAAATTATTGAACACAAAAAATTCATTTTGACATTATCAGTTTATCCACCTTCATGGAAAAAATGAACTCCCAAAAATTTTGCCCCCCCCCCTCCCACCCCCTCCCCCCAGAACGTGTTTGTGCTTTAGCCATACAATATTATATATTGTATATTACAGTGGTGAACGCACCAACACCAGGGTGGGCTAAATTATGCAATGCGTTGAAGACAGCTTGACGGAGCATGGTTGGGATGAGGGGGCATAACGTGCCCATACTGTTGTCACACCAGATCTCACCAGAAATGCCAGGGAAGGTGGTGCGGACGAAGTGTAGGGAAGAAGTAGAGTCTGAAATCAGGTTTTGTGTTTCCTCATCGGCGGGTTGGAGGTTAGGCAGTTCAGAGAGGTCTAACAGCGAATGGACAGCGTCGACTCGTGAAAGGAAATCAGCAACTATATTGTCAGCACCCTTTGTGTGTCTGACATCGGTGGTGAACTGAGATATGAAGTCCACGTATCTGAAGCGGCGAGGAGGTGGGTCAGCTGGCGGGTTTGTAATGGCTGCAGCCAAGAGTTTGTGGTCCGTTAACACATAGAAAGGACATCCCTCAATGTCAGTCTTAAAATGCTTGATCATTTCGTAGAGCACAAGCAACTCCCTGTCAAACGCGGAATATTTCCTTTGTGCATTGGTGAGCTTGCGTGAGAAGAACTGCAGAGGCGAAGTTCGGTCGTTGATTGTCTGGGTGAGGACAGTGCTGATGTCAGTAGCGCTCGTGTCTGTGGTAATGAAAAGCTGCGCATTGGAATGAGGATGCGCGATGGTGCAGGCCTCAGCAAGAAGATTTTTTAGGGCAGTGAAAGAGTCAGTCATAGCAGGGGTCCATGGAATGGGCCGAGATCCAGAAGTGTTGGTGCCTATAAAGGCATCCGTCAGTGGAACCTGAATCTCCACAGCCCGAGGTAGATGTCAACGATAATAATTAACCATCCCCAGAAAGCGCCAGAGCTCTTTGAATCACAAAGGTCTGGGTAGGTTTAGTATTGTTTGTACTTTCTCAGGGGGCGGTGAAATGCCATCAGCAGAGACCCAAAAACCAAGAAAAGTGATAGCGGGTTGATGTAGCTGCAATTTGTTCTCGTTGGTCTCGATGCCTACTGCCGAGAGAGTGTTCATAAAAGTTTGCACATGTCGAATGTTGTCCTCGATGGAGGAGCTGAACAGAAGAAACGGAACTGGTTAAGTCGGCAATGTTGGGTATGGGGTAGGTATCCATAATTGTTCGTGCATTTAGTCGACGGTAGTCTCTGCACATGCGCCAGGACCCGTCTTTCTTGGGTGTCATATGTATGGGTGTAGACCAGCTACTGGCGGAGGGTTCAATGACGCCATAGCTTAGTAGTTCAAAAATCTGATTTTTAAGGTCGGAGAGGCACTTAGGACAAAGTCGACGTGGTTTACTGGAGATTGGGGCATCTGGTGTGAGGCGAAGCTTGTGAACCGCACCGTTGGTGACGATGGAAATGATGCCGGCGGCGCTGGAGGTGGTTTGTTTACAATGTGTGGCGGGCGGGGCAGGTGAGGCGTGGTTGTAGTGTTCGGAGCCACTCGGCGGATCCGGCAGGAGCCAAGGCGGCAAAGTGTCCCAGGAGTCAACGCTGCAAGATGGCCGCCGGCAGTGCAGTGACACCGTGGTCGGGTGAGCTCGGTAGAGCTCGTGAGCTGTTAGTGAGTCCATTGTCTGAGGGCGCGGCCAGTGGCAGCACAGTCGTGGGTGAAATGCTTGGTGCGAATGCACTGTTTGTGTTGTCAGTGGCAGTCGCACGGCGGCGGGCAGCAGCCAAAGTTGTTGTCAGTGGCAGTCGCACGGCGGCGGGCAGCAGCCAAAGTTGCATAGTTTGAGGTGCTGTCCACGAGGGGGGGGGGGGGGGGGGGTAGGAGCCGTCAGTTTGAGAACATGTGACGCTCATCGCGCATGCGCACTTGTGTCCGGCCGAGTATCAAACGCTGCCGTGTTAGGAGGGTGTGGCCCTACGGAACTGTCAGTACATGCTATGGCAGTCTTGATAGCACAGTTGCGAAAGTTAGTGGGAGGTAAACACACGGAGGCTTGATTGCTGGGACTGCAAGCAGATTTGTCGCTCTCACTGACGACCTTGCTTTGTCCTTGCTGTAGTGTCTGTAATTCCTTTGCTGCATCGGAGAGCTGGAGCTGTGTTTCGTGGAGCCGGGGGGAGAGCTCAAAGTTTACCTTGCATAGGCGAGCGACATGTTCAAGCTGGACGAGGCACTTCTGCGTGGTTTCTTGTAATGTCGTCGACAGAGGCGAGCATGTACGGATGAGATGAGCCCGGACCGCTGTGTCACGGGGGGGGGGGGGGGGGGTTTGCTTGACGGAGCACAGGGGAAGTGAGTCTTGGACAGGTGATGAAACATGGTGTTTTGCACTAGGTCCGGTGAAAGTTTGTGGTGTCGCAAGAAGTCAATGCCTAGTATAGGTTCGTCAGTTTCGCACACTAGAAAAGTCCACTCGAGTTTGCAGTTTGTGGAGAGTGAGACGACATGGGAAGTTGAACCCGAGCATTATTGTTTAGTTGAATTCATGGCTTGCAGTGAAGTATGATGAGGGTGGATGTTCGACGACGCTAAGCATGTAGGCAGTAGCGAAACATCGGCGCCTGTGTCCACTAGGAAAAGGTATCCCGACGAAATGTCTTTAATGTAAAGTCGTCCGCAATTATCCGGTCGTTCCCGGACAGAATGGAGCACTAGTGGGGTGCCTGTCATGTTGTGCGCAGGAGGCAGCACCTGGACCTACCTGCAATTGGCGTTTGGGAAGTAGCAGGGTGGTCTGCAGTTCCGTGCCGCCTCACCAAACCGTGAGTGGAAGTAACAGTATGGGTAGTACAGTTGCATTTCCTGTGGAACGTGCGTTGCCAGTGGCGGTGGCCAAGGTTCGGAGGCCGCAGCAGGTTCAGTTGCAGGAGGGGGCGTGACCGTGGGTGGAGCCGGTGACATCCCAGTTGCTTGTTTACTGCTTCCCGGAGCGAGTGGAATGGTCGGCACAGTACGGCCCCGGCCACGTCCGGCCACAGGACGATGAGCCTGAACCTGATACTTGTCAGGTAGGCAGTGGCTGACGAAATAGAGCAGTGATGCATCATGTAGCTTGTTAGCAATTGTCATTCCTTGCTCAACAGGTTTGGGACATTTGAGACAGAGCAAAGCTGATGTGAAGAGATAGTTTATCTGAGCAGATGGCGAGGAGAGCTGTGTCAGAGAGTAGATCAGCGCTGACCAGGGCACTTAGCTGTCTCCAGAGCTGGGAAGGTTTGTCATTGCCTAGTTGCTTCACATGGAGCACTTGCCATATTGCTGCCTCAGTTGAGCGTGCAAGCCGACGTAGAACTGTCTTTTTGGCTAGAGCGTACCGAGTAGATGAGTCAGGGGCATCGACCAGGTCAGCAATCAAGTCCTCCTGGTCGTGCAGGTGGGTGATGAGGCACAGAAATCTGGTTGACTCGTTGAGGTTGTAATGGTCGAACACTTCGTCCACAATTTTGAACCAGGTTGTAGCTCTGTTGGGTTTAAACAGTGGCAGCATCGGTAAGCATTGTAGAATATTTGGAAGAACAGGTTGAGTTGAGTTCATCGTGGCACTGCCTGAATTGAGCTGTTGTTGCTGTAGTATTCCTGGAAAGTGTGCCTCCAGGGGATGTGACAATGACAGCTGTTCGAGTGGTAGTGCGAAGGTGACACGTTGCGGTTGAGCACGATCCGTCGCGACGTGGAAGGCCGATGCTACTGAGACACCGTAATGTGTTGACTGTGGTTGTGGAAGCTCAACACATTGCGGGTGTGTTCGGATTGACGCGTCACGGAAGACCGACGTGGATGAGGCACCGAGATGTGCCAAGAATGGTAGCGGAAGCTCGACTGGAGCTGGCATGGGGGCAACAGGTGAGAGAAAGTTCAAAGTTTGAGAATGTGTGTTAGTCCGTGGAAAACTCAACGTATGACCAGAGCCGGGGCCACCTGTGTTGCAGTGAGGCTGCGGAGGTGTGGGCTGTCCAGGAACACAGTGTGGGAAATGATATCAAACATGGGACGGGGTGTGTGAATGTTCACTGTTCATAGTCACTCTACTCAAAACACGGTGTGCGGATAAGGTGAATGTCATGGCACAAAACACTGAGGCATAGCAGTGGGACGGAGGTGGGGGTCAGGCACAGATAACAAGTAAGTGTTCCTGTTGCAGGATGAGGTATTGAAGTAGGAAGGCATGTGCTGATGCTGAACCAAGGCAGGTGCGGGTGTGGTCGGACGCTGAGGAGGTTGACCTGTGGATGAAGTAGTTCCAGCCACGTGGCAGGTATCCACGTGGTACTGCATGGATTTCAGCATGGCAAATTGTTGTCCTGGTGGTAGTAGGTTGTCCGACAAAGCATTTGCAGAAATTGGCATTGGTCCTACACTGCATGGAGATCTGTAAGAGGTAACTGCACAGTTGATGAGGGAGGGCACATGTTATGGGAACAAAGGCATTTGATAGCTGGAGTCATGCGCACTCCTAACCTCACTTATTGTTGCAGGTTCGAAAACGTCCGGCGAAATCAACGGAATCATCAAGTGATAGGCATCGTGTTGCAGTCCTGGCGGGTGTACATTGCCCGCAACATGATGCAAGTCGATCACAAAATCCAGCGTTATGTGCTGGGCCGAAGTCATTGTTCGAATGCTGTGTCGATGTAATACATGCAAAAATAACCGATGCGGAGGTCGCGGACACAGTAAAACGGCGAAAATGGAAGACGTTACAACTCGGGGTCACCAATGAGGGGATAGTTCGGGTTGGTTACACCAAACAACACCCATTTAGCAGTAGTTCATTTATTCACCTCATCAGCGCCACAATGTCGTGTATCATGTTACGTCATGTATCATGTTACATTACTTGACATGATGCCTTATATTATGTGACTTGGTTAAAAATACTAACAAGTAATAAAAATGCAAATGTGTCAAGATGGCAGAAAGTCAAAAAGCAAGTTCACTTCTTTTACATTTCAAACTCTGCCCAGAATATATCTGGTTTTTAAGCTATTGTTCACTTTGGATGTGTATATAATTAAAACTTTGAACATAGCTGCTAAGGTTCAGTGACCGTGTCAGAATTATATTGGACCAAATAAGCCCTCGGTCACAAATATTAAGTCAAAATTGACCTGGTTTTGACACTACTATGAGCGTCGTCTTCAGAATTAGACTAACTGTTCTAAAACATATTAGGTATATAGTACATTAATAAAATTAAAGTTTGTACTGCCTGGAAAACATGCAATACTTACAAGTACTTGTAGTGTCAAAACCAGGTCAATTTTGACTTAATATTTGTGACCGAGGGCTTATTTGTTCCAATAGTATATATAATTGTTTCTTTTGGACTATAGTGGGTTATTTACAAGAAATTTAATGAGGGAATAGTTGTGAAACTGCTGTCAAAATGCCCAACTCATTACAAGATTACATTCTTACAGCACTTATTTAGTGAGTCAAACCTTTCTTCCTTAACAATGAGCTACCACAACACAAAATTCCTTTAGACAGTATTAAATGAAAATTCACAAAACATATTAACTTTCTGATTTCTCTCTCCCCATAATTTGCAGTTCCTTGACAGAACTGATGTGCATCAGGAATTCAAGAAGTTGTTTTTTTCCATTTTCATTTATCATCATTATGGACACCTAGAAATTTAGTAGTTTCCACATTAATTATCATTTATTACCAATGTGTTACATTTTTACTAGTGTAGTACATCCCTATGCACAGTACTGAATGTGTCTTTTGAAAGTGAGATCATTTGCAGAAAACCATTCAACAATATCTTTAAGTACAGTATTTGTCATTTAGGCTGTTGCTGCACGTATGTTTGGACTGATTACAATACTAGTGTTGTTTGCAAAAAGAGCTAATTCTGCTTGTTGTATATTAGATGAAAGGTCAATTATATATATGAGAACAGTAATTGGCATAAGACTGAGCCTTGTAGAATGCAAAGAGCAATATATGCCCAGTAAGAAGATTCTCTCCTGCTTACATTGATTGAATTGTAGTCTACAACTTTCTGCATTCTTTTGGTTAGATACATCATTATCCATTGATTGCTTATACCAGCAACACCATATAACCTCAGTTTACTTAGTAGGATATTGGGATTCACACACTACCTACTTGTATAGCATAACACACACCACAGTAGCTTGTGAGATAGGAAGGTGAGCCAGAACCAGACTGAATCTGTGTGGTGGATTAACAATCTTAGCTGATGCAAAGGCATGGCTGAGGATGGTTTTTAAGCAATTTCCTACAATCATTCAAGCAAATACTTTACTTCTCCACAATTCCCACCCTGAAAAATACAATAAGCAAACAGTTAAATTATGATCACATACAGAAAAAAGTTTATATAATTCAGAGGCAGGTGGAATCTTGACTTCCCTCCCTCAGGTAATTGATGACTGCGATGATGTGAAGGGCAACCGGCCACAAAGTTAAATGTAAATAAATCTTCTATAACCTAGTCAGAGCCAAGCCCATCCTGCATGGAGATAAACACTATAAAAGAAGAAGAATTGTGATTCACACAATCAAATGCGTTAGACAGGTTACCGAAAATACAAACTGGTGCTATTTTGTTATTTAAAGCCTGTAAAATTTGGTGAGGGAACATGTAAATAATGTCTGTATTGAGAAATACATCTGAAGTCCAAACTGTGAGTTACTAAAGGTTTTGCTGTTGCTCAGGTAGGATACTATTCTAAAGAACACAATCTTCTCAAAAATTTTGAAAAATGGTGTCACTAATGAAGTGGGTCAATGGTTATTGACACCGCTTGTATCAGTTTCTTAACAGTGGTATACTCCAACCTATCTGTAAAAATGCCCTGAGTTAGTGTTGCATTATATACTTTAGAAAAGACAGTACTTATTGTCTGGGAACAACTCTTTAGTATTCTTCCAGAAATACTGTCAAATCCAGGTGAACTTTTGTATTTGAGAGAATACATAATTTTCTTAATTTCACAAGGAGAAGTTCCTGATACAAACATATCATTGAATTTTCTCAGAGTTTTTCTGCAACATATGCTTTGGTTTTTCTCTTGAACTACTAGTCCCTATTTTCCTACTGTGTTTGAGAAATGATTATTAAAAATATCTGCTGCCTGTGATTGATCATTTACAGCCCTTCCATTTAAATTGATATCAGTGTTATCCTGTTTTGTGGTCTGCTGTTCATCTATCATTTCACTGTATTCCATATAGACTTAAGTCTTGTCAGAATATTGCTTTGTGGCTTAATGTGTTTCTTGATTTTCTACTAAATTTTCTTAGTACTTTTGTATAATTTTTGTAGTGTGCAACTACTTTTGGATCTTTACTTGTTCTTAGGAGTCAGTTATTCTAATTTATTTCTCTTGAAGAGAATTTATCCTGTAAGGTGCTGTCTAGTGCCGGCCTGTTTGACCATGCGGTACTAGGCACTTCAGTCTGGAACCGCGCGGCCGCTACGGTCGCAGGTTCGAATCCTGCCTCGGGCATGGATGTGTGTGATGTCCTTAGGTTAGTTAGGTTTAAGTAGTTCTAAGTTCTAGGGGACTGATGACCTCAGATGTTAAGTCCCATAGTGCTCAGAGCCATTTGAACCATTTTTTTGCTGTCTAGTGTATCCTAACTAACCATGCATCATGTTCAGAGTATTTGGTACTGGGTACATAGTTATTTTCCAACTTAGAGCTTCATCAAGGAAAACATTGTTAGAGTTCTACTATCTTGAACCACTTTTGTTGGAAAGTTACAATAATTACTGAGATCCCTCTGGAGGAGCCAAATAAGCGTTAAAAACCATTTTCCTTTCAGAATCCTTTAGAAAATCGACTCTGAAATTTCCACAGGCTATTAACTGCTTGTTGTTTCATGGATAACACAGTAAGGAATTCATATGCATCATAAACATGTCAAAATTTTGCAGTGGAAATTTATATAAAGTTACAATTAAGAAGTGAATTGCTTTGCACTGTTAATTCACAAGCACACATTTCTAATGAGAGCTTGAATTAATTCTTACTGTCAACAAAGAGGATGTGATGCCTTTTGACCACTATCCCTGGCACTTCTCATGTTTGCATGTCACGTTTTGCTTTGACAGAGCTCAGTATTTGTTCCCATTTCTTGTTCAGTTCTAAGCCAGTGCCCCTGTTGATTAAGTTATCAGGCAAATGAATTTCAATTGCTCCTTATCAGTGGCAGCCAGGACTTTGGTTTGCTGGTAATTTATTTTATGCCTATTTTCATTGCAGTGCTTTGCTATTGCAGGCTTATCTCCAATTGTGTACATCATTTGTCCAATATAAGTTTTTCCTCATTCACACAGAACGTGGTGTGCCCCCACTTTTTTGGAACCCAGACTGTCATTCACTGTGTCTAATGAAGCTTGGTTTTGGCTGACAGTTGGAAAACTGATGTTATGTGGCATTTTCAAAGGAAAAAGTAATATGCTAATTTTTGATGATACATTGCCAGCAAATGATATAAAAGCAGTTTTCTTATCTTCTTCTTCCACGTTTTCATCTTCTGTGTCATTCTTGGGACTCTTACAATGCAAGGATACCTGAATCTGTTGGATGCTGTATGCTGTATCCATTCTTGTGGAAGACATATTCCAGGTGCTGCAGCTCTACCATCAGACTTTGTTCAAGAGAATGCTCTGTCTACTAAGAATGTTGAGTTCACTTTTATTCTATGAGGAATGGTGCCAGCTGGAGGCAAGGGGATATAAATCAGTATGCATTAGCTTATAATATATACTGTGGGCAAGTGAGTTGTCAGGCCTGTGGTGAGCTAGGACACTGTGAAAACGAAGTTTGCCATCTATTTCTCTTTCCATGATAAACTGAATGCTTTCACGTATGGAATTCAGATCTTATAAGAAATTCTGTGGTTTTCTGAGTTCATGTGGCAAAATGACAAAAGTTTCATCAGACATAGAAAAGAAACAAGCAGGCTATAGTTCAATGGTTTCCTGTGCTTTGCCCTTGGAGTACTCCATGAACAGATATATGACAACTGGTGAGATAGATCTTTCCATGGTTACACCACTGGTCTGCTCGCAGCATCATCCACTGAAAACAAATATCCATTGAAGAAAAATAATCCACACAATCAAAGATCAATGTATAGAACATGGGCAGTACACCAAATTATCACACCCCAACAGGTCTGCAATAACAGGACACTGCACTGAAAATGGACATAAAATGAATTATCAGCAAATGAAAGTCTGGCTACCACCAATAAGAAATTAAAATACATTTACCTGATAATTTAATCAATAGGAATACTGGCTTTCAGCGGAGCAAGGGATGGGAACCAATCCTATGCAGCATCAAAGCAAAACATGACATTCAGTGATGATATGATTGACTGATTTAAGTGGTCTGTTTCATCATTTTTGTACATAGTTACAAATTGATATTGGATAAGTCAATTCTTGTGAGATGAGACTATATGAATTTATGTGATGATTATGAATTGTATATCTACTACAACATGAATAGTTTACATACATAAAACTGTAAGCTAATGTATACATACAGGTTATTGTCTTCACACTTTTCTCAAGAACTTATAGCAGTTTTCTAGTTAAAAAACAAGAGGGTTTTTACATCATTGTGTTGATCATAACGTTTTTTTAAAGGAAACAAATTTACATTACATTATGACATTTTTCTAATCTTTAAATTTGTGGCATTTGTACAAATGCGAAAGCTGTAAACTATGGTCATGGAGGTGCCACAAAAACTGGAAATATTACTCTGCTTTTATATTTATTTAGTCTAACTGCTGTTAATTCATAAGAAAATTACTAAAAGCATAAACTTTTCATTTGTGCCTGCAATGTTGTAAACTTCTTCCAATTTTTTCCTGGTTAGTAAATACAAAAAGGAATTTATATTTTGTTCACTGTAGCTCCTGACAACAGCTGATACAGACTGTTTTGAATGTTAACTATGATTTTTTAGCTCCACAGAAATTGTTTGAGAATTGTGTTTCCCAAAGCTTGAATTAGAAGTTTTTGTTTTATATTTACATGGTATATTTGTAAATATTTGCTCAATAATTGACACTGATGTTACTGTTATCTGTGTTGCTGCTTCTATTTTAGATTTTAGATTAAAAGTTGAAAGGAGATTCAAAAGATCAGTTCTTTGTTTTGATTCTTTCAGGAAGTTCATGTTAAAATCTCCACACATAATGAGATTTTTGCACCTTTTTGTTAAGATGTCAAGATATGATTCCAAACTTGTTAACAGGGTAGTTATATTGCCTGCTGGTGCCCTACACAAGCAAACAGTCGCTACATTTTCTGCTACTACTTCAATGCCAGATATCACTAATACTCTTTCTTTAGGTATATTTTTTGGGAAATGAATAGGTGCAAATTTTATACCACTTTTTATATGTATACAGCTTCCTCCATGGGTCTGTGTAGTGCAACAGAAATAGCTACCTAAAACAAAATATTGCAGACTCTGCTCTGATGTTCCTGATGTTCATGGCAGCTCAGCTGTTTCTGTTGAGAATGAGGCAGATGTATCTTCTGTTATTGCAGTTTTGTAGGTTTCACTGTTTCGTTTGGAACTATGGATCCTGATATTTTTGTTTATGTGATCACTTCATCTAGTATTGCTTTTTCTGTACCACTGCTTTTTGGATACCTCACTGGGATGAAAGGTTTGTGCAAACAGTTTTCTTACCTGCTGTATTTTTCTAATGCTTGGGCGGCTTTTTTGTTCAGTAATTTTTTGCCAGTCCTGTTCAGATGCATTCCATGTTTTGTACAAGTATAATTGCACCTTTGCAGAAAGTCCACTCTAAGGAAATGGGTATTTGTGTACATTTTAGAGATCTTGTGAAACCACCTGTTTGCCTTTTTAATTTCAGAATTTACACAGGAAGTAGGCATGAGATCATGTCTGTGTTGCATTTCCTGCTACAATAATGATTTTCTTACTTGCACAGTGAAGAAATTGCCTTATATTTTGGATTTAAGTTGCCAGTTCATTTCTGTAAACATAATTTGTAATCCAAATCAACACAATACTTCAATTTTTGCTATCTGAACTGTCCTGCTCATTGTTTTTGGTGGCAGAGATTGTGGGCAGAAGGAAAATTAAGACTCTCAACTCCATACTGATGAGGCTTCAACTCTAGACCAGCAGATATACACACCATAAGCCTGCAGAAAACATTTCATTCCATTAGCACCATTTGATAATGGCAGAACCATTGTCTACTGAAATACTGTGAACTTGTGGTGAATGGATCCAGCAGTACACCCAAGAATCAAGGAAGCAACACTTTACATCTTTTAATGTATATGGATAGATCAAAAGATCTACTCACCAAGTAGCAGCAGGGAGGGACAAACACAAAAGGGTTTAACTTTTACAAGTTTTCAGAGCCAATGACTCCTTCTTCTGGCAAAAGGATTGAAGAGGAAGGAAGAGGGGTGAAGGAGAAGGACTGGAGAGTTTTGGGGAAAGAGGTACAGTTCAGAAAGGCCATCCAGAACACTGGGTCAGGGAACACTTACCAGACAGGATGAGAAGGAAACACTTCACATCTTTTAATACTCAAAAACTAACTCCTAAGTTGGTACCTCAAAATAAACTGAGTTTTTTTATTCTGGAAACCATTTGCTACTCACAAAGTGGGAGAAGGTTGTAGCTGCTGAAAGACACTAGTTTCAATAAATTATCTTATACAATTCTATTACAATAAATGTGTTTTCTGTTCAGTAAACAAAGAGAATTAATCCAAGTGCCCAATATGTGCTGATCTCTAAATAATCTATTTGTTCAATGTTTTTGAACACTTCTTCTGTCTTTTATATATGTAGCAACTTATTGTTCTTCCATACTAGTTCCAAATGACTAAAATGCTAGAGTGTTGCCCTTTGTATTTAATTTCTTTAACTCTCAACTTATGTGGCATTCGGATAGGTGCAGAAGTCTTAAATCTTTCTATCAGACAAGAAGTCCCTCTACCTTGTTACTCAATCCCCTAACATTCCAGTGAAATAAGATAACCTTACTTTTCTGTGCTTTGTTAGACATTTTGTGTTGCTTTTTTGTCATTTCAACTTTGTTCCTTACATCTTGCTTGAATCCTAACTCAGAAACAGTACTTCTCTGACACCACAACCACAGGGATCTTGCTTTGTGTGGTTCAAATGGTTCAAATGGCTCTGAGCACTATGGGACTTAACATCTATGGTCATCAGTCCCCTAGAACTTCGAACTACTTAAACCTGACGAACCTAAGGACATCACACAACACCCAGCCATCATGAGGCAGAGAAAATCCCTGACCCCGCCAGGAATCGAACCCGGGAACCTTGCTTTGTGTGAGGTTGGGCCCCTGTACACTACTGCAAGAAGCCTGAGTCAATCCATCTTTTCCTCTCTTATTTGGTTATAGTCTGTGTTTAGCATATCCTCATTCCCCAATTGTAGCAACAGCCACCACACTCATTTGAGATTTGATTCAATCAGCAGCAGCCTGCTCAGTTCCATGACCAGACAGCTCAGCAGTGTTGCCATAATGTTTATCATAGCACTGTAGGACTTCCACAAAACTCACAACTGTGTGTGGAGTTGGCATTCCTATCCCATGTAGCTCATCCCTAATACTACTGTTTCTGTCTTTAGCCACTGTGTTTCCATTTCATAGACTCTGATCACCTGATCCTCCTTCTCAAATATCTTATCTAACTTCCATATGTCTTCCATCACCTGGGTTGGCTCACAATACTTGTGTCCTGGTACTGTGTTTCTAAAGTGTCCTGTACCATTTTGGCTACATTTCTTAATCTCTTTTGTTACCAACTTACACTTAGTCTCTTCTTTAAAAGTCTGCAGCACTGTACGGCGAACTACATGTGGATGATGCTCTTTTCCTCCTACTTCAGGTAACAAGTCAAACTTATTGCATAATTGAAGCTCAAATCTAGTTAAGAATTGTGTTCCTTTCACTGATGCATTTCCTAATTCCTACGACCTGTCTGGTTCAAATTTTATGTAATCTAATTTAGCCTTGCTTCTCATTCAGTGATCTCTTCTTATATTTTCTTGCAGAGTCTACAGTTCCATGGAGATCATCAAGCTCCCCACTATGATCACATCAAAGAATTTACAGACATTCTTCACATACTACTCCATGATTGACAACTATACAGCAACACTTATTGTGCTTTTCAACATCAGTTTTACCCTTAAAACAGTAGTGAATCACTTAATCTGCTACATACTACACAAATTTTTGCTGTTTATAAGTTGCAAAAAATAGGTCAACAGATTAGTGCTTTAAGTCTAAGGTGTAAGATGAAAAATTATTTATTTCCTCTTAAAACAAAAAGTCAGCACTCAATTAATTGCAGTACATCTTAATCAACCCATTGGCAATAAAATGTCACTTTTATCAGCACTAATAATGAGTATTACTTGATGTTTGGCAATTCTTATTATCAGAAAAATAAAGCCTTCTTCACGTGATGTGTGTGTACTTAATAATTTAAATACTAAAACTCAGTTAATAAAATTATCATTTATCCAAATGGAGATAAAGTGGAAAATACTTCATATAAAATATGCTTCAAACATTAACATCTACATTAAAATTGCGTATTTTTCACTAGCAACAAGGACACAGCTACACACAGTGACCAGTGATGCCAACCTAATGTGTTGGTATTTGGATATAAATGTTGCTAGAGAAAGAAATTTGTTGTTTTTCTGTGGTTTATTGTCTACATTGTACACAAGGTACAGTCTGTCACCGGCCGGAGTGGCCGTGCGGTTCTAGGCGCTACAGTCTGGAGCCGAGCGACCGCTACGGTTCCAGGTTCGAATCCTGCCTCGGGCATGGATGTGTGTGATGTCCTTAGGTTAGTTAGGTTTAATTAGTTCTAAGTTCTAGGCGACTGATGACCTCAGAAGTTAAGTTGTATAGTGCTCAGAGCCATTTGAACCATTTTTTACAGTCTGTCCTGTATTCAGTATGGTCACTAGACTAGATAATTCTTGGCTACAAGACATCTAACTTCCAGTTACACGTATACATTTGTGGCATAACATCTCTGGCGCACAAGAACTCTTTGGGCCAAGGCGACCATTATGTCCTGTCTATGTGATACTTCCAATGTGTAATGCTGTATATCTGAAGTGTGACAATAAATGTGCTCATTGTTTTAACAAGTGGATCAACGAAGTTGTTATTTATAATGATAAGGGCCCACACTCCCACATTGGTGACCCCGATGACAGTATGTGATGCTCTTCCCGTGTTCTACCTGAGTTCAATAACAATAACAATTGTGTGTGTATGAGTGAACCGCCTGTATCGTCACGTGGCCTACGCAACGAGGTGTACCGCCGTACGATTTCTATGGTCAGAATCCCACCATGCCACTCACCTGCACTATGCATGGACTCTATACATTGAACATTTCGAGGCCCTCTGACCTGTGAGTGGATTGCAGTACTACAACACTCACAGGCAACTTGTACGTACCGCCCAACAACTTGCCTCAAGATCGTTCTTTCGAACGTACAGGACAAAGTGTGAAAAGAGATCTGGACATTCCACCGCTAACGTCACACGTTCAGGGGTGTGCAACCCCCCTCAGAACTTAGCACCAACTTTCGGAGCAGTGCCACTACACAGCTGCTATATCATCCGTGCCGTGAATCAGTCCCGCGCCTGGCTACACACAGCCTCAATTTTCTGATCAAACTGAACAGTATATAGTGAATGTGACTTCTCCTAGTACCTTGCCCACTTTTTCTAGACATCAGACAGCAATAACAACCAATCCAAGGGGTGTAACAGTTTACGGGCCCCCAGGCCTACTCCCACCCCCCCCCCCCCCCCCTCTCCCCAGCAGATGCCATATTGACAGCTCCCACACCTGTGGCTCTTACTCACCCAGTGGTCATGGATTCCAAACCAACTAAGTTACCTAAACTGCCGACTTTTGCAAAAATGCAGCCCAACACATGGTTTGTGTTAGTCAACTCTATTTTTGCCGCCACAAGCATTGACTCAGAACAATCATGCTTCATGTGTTTGGTGGGACATTTGCATGACCATTTGGATTTGATTAGTGACACTGTGATCAGCCCGCCGCCTTCACCGAAATATATGAACGCGAAAAGACTCATTTGCGAAAGATTTTCTCGAGCTCCGGACGAGATTATTCATTATATCATTCACGAGGAACACCTGCACGACCTCACCTCATTGGGACTATGGCGACGACTCCGTGCCCTAGCACCTGTGGATTTGCTACCCGATACAGTGTTATGGTCGATGTGACTCATCAAAATGCCGGAAGCATTACAAGTACAGCTCCTGCTGCTCACCAACAGTACCTTGGACGAGAAGCTTTCGGTCGCGGATCAAGCTTTCAGGATTATTAACAGGTGAGCGCACTGCATGAAGAGTGGGGGTAGCGATCTCAACAGTACGCCACCCCCCCCCCCCCCCCCCCCTTCCCTCTCCAGGATTCAGGCTAGCTCGCTTCCTCAGCGGTCACACTGGTGTCATCTGCCCGCCGTCGTTGGGAACCAAATACAGCCTCCACGACATCCGCCATGACAACCGACACCGCACTGCAGCGGTACACAACGGACACAGCCGACACCAGGAGCTCTACATCACCCCCGCCTAACGCAGCCTGGCCGCTGTGTTGGTTCCACGCCAACTTCGGCAACGCGGCCAGGAAATATCGCAGCCTTGGGCAAGTACAGAAAGGGCAACAGCCTCAACGGGTGCGGGGCAAAGTCAGGACATGCGGGGACCAAGCAGCAATCGGTATTGTAATTGTCAACTGTCGAAGCTGCGTTGGTAAAGTACCGGAACTTCAAGCGCTGATAGAAAGCACCGAAGCTGAAATCGTTATAGGTACAGAAAGCTGGCTTAAGCCAGAGATAAATTCTGCCGAAATTTTTACAAAGGTACAGACGGTGTTTAGAAAGGATAGATTGCATGCAACCGGTGGTGGAGTGTTCATCGCTGTTAGTAGTAGTTTATCCTGTAGTGAAGTAGAAGTGGATAGTTCCTGTGAATTATTATGGGTGGAGGTTACACTAAACAACCGAACTAGGTTAATAATTGGCTCCTTTTACCGACCTCCCGACTCAGCAGCATTAGTGGCAGAACAACTGAGAGAAAATTTGGAATACATTTCACATAAATTTTCTCAGCATGTTATAGTCTTAGGTGGAGATTTCAATTTACCAGATATAGACTGGGACACTCAGATGTTTAGGACGGGTGGTAGGGACAGAGCATCGAGTGACATTATACTGAGTGCACTATCCGAAAATTACCTCGAGCAATTAAACAGAGAACCGACTCGTGGAGATAACATATTGGACCTACTGATAACAAACAGACCCGAACTTTTCGAATCTGTATGTACAGAACAGGGAATCAGTGATCATAAGGCCGTTGCAGCATCCCTGAATATGGAAGTTAATAGGAATATAAAAAAAGGGAGGAAGGTTTATCTGTTTAGCAAGAGTAATAGAAGGCAGATTTCAGACTACCTAACAGATCAAAACGAAAATTTCTGTTCCGACACTGACAATGTTGAGTGTTTATGGAAAAAGCTCAAGGCAATCGTAAAATGCGTTTTAGACAGGTACGTGCCGAGTAAAACTGTGAGGGACGGGAAAAACCCACCGTGGTACAACAACAATGTTAGGAAACTACTGCGAAAGCAAAGAGAGCTCCACTCCAAGTTTAAACGCAGCCAAAACCTCTCAGACAAACAGAAGCTAAACGATGTCAAAGTTAGCGTAAGGAGGGCTATGCGTGAAGCGTTCATTGAATTTGAAAGTAAAATTCTATGTACCGACTTGACAGAAAATCCTAGGAAGTTCTGGTCGTACGTTAAATCAGTAAGTGGCTCGAAACAGCATATCCAGACACTACGGGATGATGATGGCATTGAAACAGAGGATGACACGCGTAAAGCTGAAATACTAAACACCTTTTTCCAAAGCTGTTTCACAGAGGAAGACCGCACTGCAGTTCCTTCTCTAAATCCTCGCACAAACGAAAAAATGGCTGACATCGAAATAAGTGTCCAAGGAATAGAAAAGCAACTGGAATCACTCAATAGAGGAAAGTCCACTGGACCTGACGGGATACCAATTCGATTCTACACAGAGTACGCGAAAGAACTTGCCCCCCTTCTAACAGCCGTGTACCGCAAGTCTCTAGAGGAACGGAGGGTTCCAAATGATTGGAAAAGAGCACAGATAGTCCCAGTCTTCAAGAAGGGTCGTCGAGCAGATGCGCAAAACTATAGACCTATATCTCTTACGTCGATCTCTTGTAGAATTTTAGAACATGTTTTTTGCTCGCGTATCATTTCATTTCTGGAAACCCAGAATCTACTATGTAGGAATCAACATGGATTCCGGAAACAGCGATCGTGTGAGACCCAACTCGCCTTATTTGTTCATGAGACCCAGAAAATATTAGATACAGGCTCCCAGGTAGATGCTATTTTTCTTGACTTCCGGAAGGCGTTCGATACAGTTCCGCACTGTCGCCTGATAAACAAAGTAAGAGCCTACGGAATATCAGACCAGCTGTGTGGCTGGATTGAAGAGTTTTTAGCAAACAGAACACAGCATGTTGTTATCAATGGAGAGACGTCTACAGACGTTAAAGTAACCTCTGGCGTGCCACAGGGGAGTGTTATGGGACCATTGCTTTTCACAATATATATAAATGACTTAGTAGATAGTGTCGGAAGTTCCATGCGGCTTTTCGCGGATGATGCTGTAGTATACAGAGAAGTTGCTGCATTAGAAAATTGTAGCGAAATACAGGAAGATCTGCAGCGGATAGGCACTTGGTGCAGGGAGTGGCAACTGACCCTTAACATAGACAAATGTAATGTATTGCGAATACATAGAAAGAAGGATCCTTTATTGTATGATTATATGATAGCGGAACAAACACTGGTAGCAGTTACTTCTGTAAAATATCTGGGAGTATGCGTACGGAACGATTTGAAGTGGAATGATCATATAAAACTAATTGTTGGTAAGGCGGGTACCAGGTTGAGATTCATTGGGAGAGTGCTTAGAAAATGTAGTCCATCAACAAAGGAGGTGGCTTACAAAACACTCGTTCGACCTATACTTGAGTATTGCTCATCAGTGTGGGATCCGTAACAGGTCGGGTTGACGGAGGAGATAGAGAAGATCCAAAGAAGAGCGGCGCGTTTCGTCACTGGGTTATTTGGTAACCGTGATAGCGTTACGGAGATGTTTAATAAACTCAAGTGGCAGACTCTGCAAGAGAGGCGCTCTGCATCGCGGTGTAGCTTGCTCCCCAGGTTTCGAGAGGGTGCGTTTCTGGATGAGGTATCGAATATATTGCTTCCCCCTACTTATACTTCCCGAGGAGATCACGAATGTAAAATTAGAGAGATTAGAGCGCGCACGGAGGCTTTCAGACAGTCGTTCTTCCCGCGAACCATACGCGACTGGAACAGGAAAGGGAGGTAATGACAGTGGCACGTAAAGTGCCCTCCGCCACACACCGTTGGGTGGCTTGCGGAGTATCAATGTAGATGTAGATGTAGCCCTTGCGCGGCGGGAAACGCAGCTCATGAGGCGCCATAGGCGCAGCATCTCGTGCACAAGAAAAAAGACGCCTTACAACAGCAACAGCATCTAACACGGTAAGCGCCGATGGTTGTCTATTCGCTCTTGACCTCGTCTCAGGAACTAAATTCCTCGTTGACAGTGGTGCTGATACGAATGTAGTACCCCCAGCTCTTCAAACTGTCAAAAGACTTGAAGTTTTCGTGGACTTTTCATGTGGCACAGGTGACTTGTCCGGTCTAAGGCATTGACTTTCTGTGACACCACAAATTTTCACTATACTTTCCGCGAAGTACATTAGTCCATCAACCTTCGCAAAAGACTATTGCCCTTACGGCCACTGCATCTGTATCACCCATTCGGTCAACAAACATTGACATTTCACTATTGCAGACCGAATGTGATCTTCTTGTGGCCAAGTTAACTAGTAAAAGTTGCGATGTGTTACTACAGCAAGAAATCAGTGAACTCAAGCAAACGCAGGCCAAGCTCACCTCCCTTATCAAGCGTACCGAACAGACATTACAGAGCACGAAATCCAAACTCACCTCACTTCGAGGTATTCGCTCTTTGCACAAACTGGCGTGCACTCAAATCATTGACTCATTGCACGGGTGTTCGAACACTAACGACGCACCCCGCGTGCATAGCATGTTATCAATCACGAGCGGCACATGTCACAAACTCAATACGACTGAGGGCCCTCTGGTCAGACACCGACCACGACGCCTGAACCCACACAAACTCAAATCGGCGAAAGCAATCATCTTGGACCTATTAAAAGCAGGCATTCCACGCCCATCCTCCAGTGACTGGTCGTCACCAATTCATCTCACACCGAAGAAGGATGGTTCCTACAGACTCTGTGGCGACTATAGATGTCTCAATGACCGCACAATCATGAACAATTATCCAGTACCGAACATTCAGGACTTCGCTCCTCAGTTGGCAGGCGCTAAAATTTTCAGTGTGGTGGACTGTGAGAAAGCGTATCACCAAATACCAATGTACGAACAAGATATCCCTAAAATGGCCGTCACCACACCCTTCGGCCTCTTCGAATATGTTTACATGCTTTACGGATTGAAAAACGCCCCCCAAACCTGGCAGAGGTTATTAGACACAATGTTACGACCCCTACCTTTCTGCTATGTGTACCTGGACGACATTTTGATCTTTCCTTCCTCTCGGGAGGAACACGAGCTTCACATCCAGGTGCTGTTTGACACATGCAAACTGAGACAGGATTCTGTTGTATTTCTGGGACACATAGTTTCAGCCGATGGTATCTGGCCCACACAAGAGAAAATAGACATTATCAAACAGCTGCAGATACCAGAAACACACCATGAACTCTGCCAGTTCTTAGGAATGATCAATTTTTTCGGCCGCCACATTCCAAGAGCCGTCGAACTACAGGTCCCCTTCACAGACGCACTGCACGGGCCACAAACGTCAGATGACAGGCGCGTGCCATGGACAGAGGTCATGTCTGCGTCTTTCAAAAAACTCAAAACCACAAGCCATCATGCTTGCCCATCCACACCCGGATGCAACACTTTCACTCACCACGGATGCTAGCGAAATATCTATCAGCGCAGTACTTCAACAACACAGAGGAGAGATGGTGAAACCTCTTAAGTTCTTTTCAAAAAAACTTACTCCCTCTCAGTGCAAATGATCTGCTTTCGACAGAGAGCTCTTAGCTGTCTACGAAGCCATTAGATATTTTCGCGAAGATGTTGAGGGACGACCCCTCACGATCTTTACAGACCACTTACCTCTCGCCCAAGCACTCACAAATCGTCCAGCCGACCCACCTCCTAGGAGGTTCCGTTATTTCGACCTCATTTCCCAATACACAACTAATGTACAATACGTTCGAGGATCCGACAACATAGCCGCCAATTAATTATTTCTCCCGGATCTCGGGCATATCTTCCTCAATCGATTTCGACGCTCTTGCTCGAGCGCAAACAAATGATGACTCCTTGGCGAGCCTTTTATCTGACAATAATCACTCTCTGTGCCTGGCGTGCAAGACGATCCCCGGCACCCACTCAGAGCTAAGGTGTGACACTTCCACTGGCATGCCACACCCCCTCGTCCCGTCCTCTTTGCGTCGCTCTGTGTTTGGCGCACTGCACAGTCTTGCACACCCAAGCATTCGTGCAACTACGCACATCATCGCCGAGCGTTTCATATGGCCTCCACTTCACAAAGACTGTTGCGATTGGTGTCGCACTTGTAGTTCGTGCCAGTGGTCCAAAGTTGGACGCCACTGCATGCCCCCATCAGGCGTCTTCCGCTCTCCTTCTGGCAGACTCCACCACATCCACATCGACATTGTTGGCCCCCTTCCCCAGGTGGATGGTTACTGATACTTGCTTACTTTTGCCACACGGAATTAGCCGAGCGGTCTAAGGCGCTGCAGTCATGGACTGCGCGGCTGCTCCCGGCGGAGGTTCGAGTCCTCCCTCGGGCATGGGTGTGTGTGTTTGTCCTTAGGATAATTTAGGTTAAGTAGTGTGTAAGCTTAGGGACTGATGACCTTAGCAGTTAAGTCCCATAAGATTTCACACACATTTGAACATTTTTTTGAACTTGCTTACTTTTATCGACAGAACAATTAGATGGGTCGAGGCAACCCCTCTAGCCGATATTTCGGCCGAAACAGTCGCCAACGCTATCCTCTCCACATGGGTCACACATTTTGGCTGCCCCAAAACCATTACTACAGACCAAAGCCGTCAATTCGAGGCTGTCCTCTTCACAAAAATGTGCGTGCTCTTCGGCGTCGGCCGCATACACACGACAGCTTACCACCCCTAATCAAACGGCTTAGTGGAACGATGGCACCGCACATTAAAGACAGCGCTAATGTGCCATGAGGAACGGTGGTTACATGCCCTCCCGTGGGTACTGCTAGGCCTCCGTTCTGTATATAAAGATGACCTGCAGTGCTCGGTGGCCGAACTGCTCTATGGCGAGCCGTTGACCCTACCAGCTGAGTTTGTCGAACCTTCACTGCTCCAAGATACCATCAAATACCCCCTGGTAATCAAGAACATACAACAGACGATACGAGCGCAGAGAGCACCCGCTCTGAAAGCACACACTCCGCCTAAAACATTTGTGCACCAGCGGTTAGTCACGTGTGAAGCTGTGATGCTTAGAGATGATACAGTGCACGCCGCCCTGCAACCCCCATACACAGGCCCTTACAGGGTACTTAGGCGCTCATCGAATACATTCGACATCTGTATGAAAGGCAAACCCTCGACAGTCTCAGTGTCTAGACTCAAGCCGGCATGGGTCACTGCAAATGACAACACCTCCAGCGCCCCGACGCCACCGACCACGATGACCTCCACACTGCTGCCTCCTCAAGGGACAACACGCCGGCCACACCCCCTTCCCCATCGCCGGGAAACCTCACTAGGCAGAGTCCAGGGTCCACGCCCTTCACCCCACCCTCTCCTGCTACACCCGTCACATACTTCGCACCCGACATTCAACAACCCACTACCGTCTCCATCAACGTCTCACACTTTTCACCGTCTGACATCTGTATAACTACCAAAAACGATTCTCGATTCTCTCTTAGTCATCCATGCTCCCCCCCGCTCCACCGACGATGACACCTTCCAACTTTCCGTTCTCCACTCCTCACCGATCCCCAATTCCTTAGATCCTTCCCTCATTCAATCTTTCATTGACGCCATGGGGCACTGTACGTGTTGTACCCCATGTCTCTGTCTATTCTCCCCAACCCCTCTGTCACCTCACAAACCGGTTGCCGCATACTCCCACTGGTGTGGCACTGTGATTACATTTTTCCATCCAAAAGGGCTCGAACCCCGGCCCCGCCCTGCCCAGTTCCCCCTACTTTCGATATGTAATGAGGTATATCTGAAGTGTGGCAATAAATGTGCTCATTGTTTTAACAAGTGGATCAACGGGTTGTTATTTATAACGATAAGGACCCACACTCCCACACGTTCTTGGCATATTGCATGTTATGCTCATTTTCTGATAATATATGGTATATTTTTTACACATTGGGCACTTTTTCTCTGAATTATCATCTTTAGAGATCTCTTGAACATCCAGTCACACTTGACTGCATGTTATAAAGCTTGTTTACAGATGGTAAGAAATAAATTGGGAATATGTTTATAGCCTCAAAATACTTTAGTCAGATGGTAGACACTATGAGTGGAATACTTCTTTATAATATTACATCACTTACATACACAACTGGTTGCATAAATGCTGCCTCTGACAGCCTATAAATGATCAAACAAGGCTAATTCATTGTGCTGCATATTTAATTTTACATACCGGTACTTACCACACACTAAATTTGAGCTGCATGAGGAAGTAGTTATTGCAGGATCTGCACAAAACAGTTGTTGCACAGCATCTGGCTGCTGCTTAATCATCTCACTGAAAGTTATTGACTGTTTTGCTTGGCACCCCCTGTACAGAAGAAGGTGGCATTCTGTCTCCTAACAGGATGACAACATCGGCATATAAGTAATTACTGGAGCTATTGTTGCTGTGACTGAAAGTTATTGACTGTTTTGCTTGGCACTCACTGTACAGAACAAGGTGGCATGTTGTCTCCTAACAGGATGACAACAGCGACATATAAATAATTATTTGAACTATTGTTACTCTGATACACCATCACACACTGAACATTATGTTCGCTAGATCATATCATGAAAGAGTAATCACAAGAAAGTATAATCAGTCACAGTTACACATATTTGAAAACAACAAATAAAATAAGATTATGAGTATCTGCTCAGATGAGCTTATGATCAGTTGGTTGCAAGTAAATTGCTTAATTAACATTCATTAATTGCATATAATGTTTTATTCGGTCAGAAAAGAGCACATTCATGGGACAGAACTGAGCAAAATGTAGCGTAACACATAGGAGAATATCTTAGAAACTAATTCTGTAAACTTAATAATAAAGATTTCTTGGTAGGGATGATGCAAAATGTTGTTTCAGATGGGGAGTGAATGACAAAAGTAGAAGGAAATTCAGCTGTGTTTCGAGCCCCTTCTTGTCCACTAATGACCTGACATGTAGTATTAATAGTAACCTCAACATTTTGCAGATGCAGCAGTTATCTATAACAAAGTACCATCAGAAATAAATGACATAAATAACTTTAAGAAATAGGATAAATATTAGATCAGATCTTTATAAAATTTCAAAGTGGTGCAATCACTGGCAGCTTGTTTTAACTGATTAGAATTTATGAAAACCTTATAAAGCCAGTGGAGCAGTCTCTGTTACGGCAAAACTTCTGAAATGGTCTCCACCAAAAATAAAAAAAGAGCTAAAATTAATCTTTGAGAAAACCTGGAAATTGGAAAAAATTCCAGGAGAGTGGGAAATGGCCTTCATACATCCACTACATAAGAAATGCAATAAACAAGATGTTAGCAACGACAGAGGAATTACGTTGCAACCAGTTGCTTATAACATATTATCCAATATTATACTAAACAGAGCAGAAAAAAACACTGGAGAGTAATTGAGATGAATATAAAGATGATTTTAGGAATGGCAGATCACGTTTTGAACAAACATTTAATGTGAAGTCGATCATTTGCCACAGATTGCTGAATTCAAAAGATGTTTGATTTCCAAGGGTCATTGATTCCGTTGAAAGAAACAATAGATAGAATAAAGCTATGTGAGTAGAAGCAGGTTGATGCCCCTCTCCAGTTCTTAGGATTTTCGCACGAGTGAGCCGTAGGAAAAGGTAAAGCGCTCTTTTAAGTGTTTACGCGTAGAGTGTAAGGGATTTATGAGAAACAATTTATCTAGTAGCGCGATAGCCTCGTGGTAAAGAGTGTTGACTGATTGTTGGTTGGCTTCAATTACTGGTGCTGCAGTTTTACTTTATTCCTCGCAAAACCATTAACTGCACAATTTAAAATTTTTTTTTACAGATCGGTTTATACTCTATACATAAAATTAATATATTCGATGTAGTTAGTTTTTAACTACCCTTGTAAGTCAGAAGGCTACAGGCGACCACATTGTAGCTCAGTGATTAAATTTTGCACGAACCACCACTGATCAACACACCATTAAACCATGTGCTGTCTTTTGCATGACAATTGTTACTATCCCTGTTCTTTAACAGAATGAGTGAAACGGCACTGAGTGAAACGGAACGGTCGTTGAGATACTAGATATAACATTAAGAGGAATGGTCTTCAAATTCTTATCCAGTTATTATTGTGTTTTCCGTAGTTCCCTTAACTTGGGTATATTCTTCAGGGTCTACTACAGTCCGTCTGCAGTGTACCTGCATCTACATGACTACTCTGCAATTCACAATTAAGTGCCTGGCAGAGGGTTCATTGAACCACCTTCAAGCTATTTCTCTACCACTCTACTCTCGAACAGCACGCGGGAAAAACGAGCACTTAACTCTTTCCGTGCGAGCTTTGATTTCTCTTATTTTATTACTATGATCATCTCTCCCTATATAGGTGGACGCCAACAAAATATTTCCGCACTCGAAGGAGAAAGTTGGGGATTGAAATTTCATGAAAAGATCTTGCCGCAACGAAAAACGCCTTTGTTTTAATGATTGCCTCCCCATCGCATGTATCATATAGGGGACACTCTGTCCCCTATTTCGCTTTGATACAAAACGAACTGTCCTTACTTGAACTTTTGCGAAGTCCTCCATCATCTGATGTGAATCCAACACCGTACAGTACTACTGCAAAAGAGGACGGACAGGCGTAGTGTAGACAGTTTCTTTAATAGACTTATTGTATCTTCTAAGTGGTCTTTGGTTCGCTTTCCATGTGGTAATTCCAATGTAAATTTTCCGAAATTGTAAACTTTTAGTATTTTTGTGAATAATTTAGATTTATATGATTTATCGCGCAACCGAAATTTAGCGGACTCCTTTAGTGCTCATGTGGATGATTCACACTTTTCATACCATTCCGATGCCTAGTTTAAATCTTGTTGTGCACACATAAAGAAAATTTTTGTATCAATCCGGTTACCAGAACTGAAGATATACGTTGACTGTGGATACTGTGTCACAGACACAGTCCCTTTGACTGCCCAAGGATGGAAACAACCAGGCATGAGAAGCCCCTATTAGACGGAAGGGGTCCGACAGCCGATCAGTTCCAGTCATTCCACCAGGAAGGAGGTACACGGCTCGTGTTGTCTGTAGTTCAACCATGCCTAGACGGTCAATACCGTGGTTCGATCGCGTCCGCATTGTTACTTTGTGCCAGGAAGGGCTCTAAGCAAGGGAGTTGTCCAGGCGTCTCGGAGTGAACGAAAGTGATGTTGTTCGGATATGGAGGAGATATAGAGAGGAACTGTCTATGACATGCCTCGCTCAGTGTGCCCAAGGGCTGGCTACTACTGCAGTGGATGACCGCTACCTACAGATGATGGCTCGGAGGAACCTTGACATCAACACCACCATGTTGAATAATGATTTTCGTGCAGCCGCAGGGAATCGTGTTATGACTCAAACTGTGCGCTATGGGCTACACGATGGGTAACTTCACTCCCGACATCAATGGTGGGGTCCATCTTTGCAACGACGACACCATGCAGCGCGGTACAGATGAGCCCAACATGCCGAATGGGCCGCTCAGAATTGACATCACGTTCTCTTCACCGATGAGTGTCGCATAAGCCTTCAACCAGACAATCGTCGGAGACGTGTTTGGAGGCAACCCAGTCAGGCTGAACACCTTAGACACACTGTTCAGCGGGTGCAGCAAGGTGGTGGTTCCCTACTGTTTAGGAGTGGCATTATGTGGGGCCGACGTATGCCGCTGGTGGTCATGGAAGGTGCCATAACGGCTGTACGATACGTAAGTGCCATCCTCCGACTGATAGTGTAACCATATCGGCAGCATATTGGCGAGGCATTCGTCTTCATGGACGACAATTCGCGCCGCGATCGTGCATACCTTGTGAATGTCTTCCTTCAGGATAACGAAATCGCTCGACTACAGTGGCCAGCATGTTCTCCAGACATGAGCCCTATCGAACATGCCTGGGATAGATTGAAAAGGACTGTTTATGGACGACGTGACCCACCAATCACTCTGAGGGATCTACGCCGAATCGCCGTTGAGGAGTGCGACTCTCTGGATCAACAGTGCCTTGATGAACTTGTGGATAGTATGCCACGACGAATACAGACATGCATCAATGCAAGAGGACGTGCTACTGGCTATTAGAGGTTCTGGTGTGTACAGAGGTCTGGACCATCAACTCTGAGGGTCTCGCTGTGTGGTGGTACGACATGAGCAATAAAAAGGGAGGAAATGATGTTTATGTTGATCTCTATTCCAATTTTCTGTACAGGTTCCGGAACTCTCGAACCGAGGTCATGCAAAACTTTTTTTGATCTCTGTAGTTGGTTTTTGTCATCAGGTGCATTTACAAGGCTGTGAATAACAGCTTCATCTGCAAAAAATCTAAGAGGGTTGCTCAGATTGTCTTCTCAATTATTTATATAGATTAGAAACAGCAGAGAGCTTATAACACTTTTTTGGAGAACACTAGGCATCCCTTCTGCTTTACTCGATGACTTTCCGCCGATTACTACGAACTGTACGTTCCTGACAGGAAATCACGAATGCAGGTGCAGAACTGAGACTATATTCGTTAGTCGCTTGTGAGAAATGGTGTCAAAAGCCCTCTGGAAATCTAGGAATATGGAGTCAGTTTGAGATCCCCTTTCAACAGCAGTCATTACTTCGCGTGAATAAAGAGCTAGTTATATTTCACAAAAAGTGATTTTTTGAATCCATGCTATTTGTCAACAAATCGTTTTCTTCGAGGTAGTTCGTAACGTTGGAACACAATATACGCTCTAAAATCCTACTACAAATCGAGTTTAGTGATATGGCTCCGTAATTTAGAGCATTACTCGCATATCCTTTCTTGAGCATTAGCGTGACCTGTGTAACTTTCCAATCTGTAGTCGAACGCGCTGTTGTACGTGATTGCTAAGTATGGAGTTATTGTAGCAGCATACTTTGAAAGGAACCAAGCCTAATTGGTATACAATCTGGACCGGAGGACTTGCCTTTATTAAGTGATTTAAGGTGCTTCGTTACACCGAGAATGTCTACTTCTAAGTTAATTATGTTGGCAGCTGTTCTTGATTCGAATTCTGGAATGTTTCGCTTCATCATCTTTCGTGAAGGATTATCGGAAGACCGTGTTTAGTAATTCTATTTAAGTGGTACCGTCATCGGTAACATTACAATTGCTAAAACGTAGAAGGTTTTGATGCCTCGTCACTGGTTTATTTTACCTTCGACCATAATGTCTTTGAACTTTCCGCCAGATTTCGAGACAGTGTTTCGTTGTGGAAACTATTAAAAGTATCTCGCATTGAAGTCCGCGCTAAGTTTCGAGCTTCCGTAAAACATCGCTAATTTTAGCTGTTTTGAGTTCTTTTAAAATTTGAAACGTTTTTTTTCATTGCTTCCACAACAGTGTTCTAACCTTTTTTTGTGTACCATGGGGGATCAGTCCCGCCACTTATTTATTTATTTGGTACATGTTTCTCAAATGCCATCAATATTATTTCTTTGACTTTAAGCCATATCTGGTCTACACTTACGTAGTCAGTTTGGAAGGAGTGGAGACTGTCTCTTAGGAAGACGTCATGAGAATTTTCGTTTACTACTTTTTTAAATCGATGTATTTTGTGTTTATTTTTGGTGGATTTGGATGTTGTGGTATTCTGTCTTGCTATAACGACCTTGTGATCAATAATCCCTGTATCCGTCATAACGATCTCTGTTTGTTCAGGATTATTTGTTGCTAAGAGTTCAAGAATATTTTTGCAACCATTTACGCTTGTAGTGCGATTGTGAACTAATTGTTTATTATAATTTTCGGGGAAAGCATTCAGTACGATTTCGACCACGTTTAATGCTTACCACCGACTTTAAACATGTATTCACGCCAACATATCGAGGTTAGATTGAAGTCGCCATGGACTATAACTGTATGATATAGGTACCTGTTAAAGTGAGGCTCAAGTTTTCTTTGGCCTGTTGAGCAACTGTATCATCTGAGTCGGAGGGTCGGTAAAAGAAACGCATCATTAATTTATTCCGTTTATTAAGTATAACTTCTACCAATACTAACGAACAGGAGCTATATATTCCAATTTCACTGCAAGGTAAACAAGTTCTAGCAGTCATAAACAATCCGCCACGAACCGTGTTTAATTTATCTTTTCCCAATATCATTTGGTCCTTTTTAAAACTGCTGACTGAACTTATATCTGGCTTTAGCCAGCATTCAGCACCTATAACGATTTGAGCTTCAGTGCTTTCTATTAGCGCTTGGAGCTCTGATTCTTTCCCAACACAATTTACAGCTACAGTATGGATTGTTACTAGATCTACGATAGTCCTGTGTTTTCCTGCACTCTTTGAGAATGAAGCACTCAAGTCGAGTAATCTGCAGCCTACACTATCGCAGAACCATCTGAGTCTCTAATTCAGATCCTCCACTCTGTTCTGTACCAAAGCTGCTCAGTCGGTCCTGTTGACGATGCTACAGATGATAAGCTCTGCCTTCATCTCGCAAGCAAGACGGCAGTCTTTACCACTTCAGATAGATTCCCGAAACCAAGGAGAATCTCTTCTGATCCAAAGCAACACACATTGTTAGTACTGACATGAGCTATTACCTGCGCTTGTCCACACCTTGTGCTCTACATGGCATCCAGAAGCGCCTATTTACATTTGGAATGACTTTCTCTCGGTATACACACAGAGTACACACTGGACTTATTCCCCTCTTTTGCAGCCATATCCCTAAGAGACCTTATTACATGCCTAATATTGGAGCTCCAAATTACCCATACCAAACTCTGTGATTGTCCAGGTCTTGCAGGCTAAGAGGCTTCCTCTGAAATGGGGCAAGTGACTGCAATCTGGCCCAGGATCTTTATCAGACACAGATAGTGGCTGAAACTACGAGTAGTTTGTCAGACGAACTGAGGAGCCCCTCCAATCGGCCCTCTGGAAGGTCTTTCGCTGCCTGCCACACACTGAAATGCCCTCCCACTTGACTACTGGGTGAGAGGACAACTTCAATGTGGGTAGTAGCTGGGGCGGCCACAGTAGTGGAGCAATCGCAGAACACCTGGGAAGTGCAGGACGTCCCTTGGTCCTCACATCTGGCCCCTGACAGGGACGCCCTTTGACAACAGCCTCAAGCTGCATGACTGAAACCAGCACCAACTAGAGCTGTGATCAAAGGGTCAACCGAGAGAGAAAATGTTGGGAACCATAATTCAGAAATGTTCTCTAAAGCTTCACATTCGCTGTGAGTGGAAAACCGCAGTCACTACAAGAAATCAGTGAAGATGAGCACAGACAGATTGACAAACAAACAAACTGAAGCTACATAGTTCTTGCTAACGCCACCGTGTTCCGTGTTGTTCTCGCAATGTCAAACTGATGGTTTAGTAGAATCAGAGACAAGCATTTTTAGAAATGCATGAGATGTTTTTAAAGAATGAAACAGATGCCTTGGACTCCAGGAGGGGTCAGATGCTCCATCTTGCCCTCTCCGACCCATTCGGTCGCCTATGCTCTTAACTGAGTCAATTAGAACTCAGTCTCTAATAACTTCGGCACTCAGGAGATAAAAACTCTAATATTCTTTCTCTTCATTCCAGTAAAGTTTGTTGTTGGTAGTACTGCAATTATGTTACGCTAACTGCTGTGCGGACTGCTACCATTAGACACCTTATGACTTTTCTTTGAAAATGACGTGATATTTGGCACAAACAGCATCATCAACCTACACAACCATTTTTCAGAGGTTGGAGTGAGTCATCACGAAACAACTCTACATATTATCAGCAACGACTTACATTGATAGGGCAAAACAGTATGACCACTGCCCACCGTGAGACTGAAAGCTGCCTACTGGCGTAGTGGGCATATGACATGGCGAATCACCTAAAACAAGCACCCCAAATATTGTGGAACTGGAAAGTGCTATTGATGTGCGGTTTTCGCAGAATGGATCGGTAGTCAGGGGCTCGTATTGTTAGCCAATAAACAGATTGCAGTAATACTTAAAAATTGTATTTTTGTCCAAACGTGCACTTTTTAAATGGAACAATGCCTATTGACATTAACAAATTAAACGTAAGGTAAATCAGAATGTCATTGGTGTTTGTTGCAGGAATCTAGTACACGTCGTTTACAAGGTATAGTATTTTGGAAAATTTCCACACCGACATTTGTTTGTGCCATTTAACCTGGGTAATTGTAGTTATGTTTGCTTACAGTGTGCTTGTGTGTTGCTTGAGTGCGTCGCGAATTGCTAGTCAGGCCAAGCAGTAGCTTGTGAGTGGACAATGTGATTTACCAATGCAGAAAAAGCCGACATGCTCATGGTGTATGCAGCAAGATATTCCAATAGACGCCAAACATTTCGGGAATTATTTATCAACTTCCTCAACAAGTTGCGTGAAAGTGGTAGTGTAACACCTAAACAACGTAACAGAAGGAAGCAAATGACGACAGGACAGGGAGAAATTAATGTTCTTGCTGCTGTTGCAGCTGATCCGCACGTTAGCTCCCGCAAAATTGAACAAGAAGGTGGCATGAATCTCTCTCCATCAAGAGCTGCAGTGAAACGATTATGAGAGCCGTGTAACTTCTGTACATGGGCATTAAGACAGGATACATCCAGACGTGTTCTGGCGCAACCACAAGCGCCGGAACGAAGACGAAGAACGCAAGACCAGAGAAGGCGGTGAAATGACGTGGACAACGGCGCGCTGATTAGGACCGTGCCACGACAGGAGCGACACCTGCAAGAAGTGAATATAAGCGCCGCTCCAGCCTAACCGAGAGTAATAAAAGAACAGCTAATTGTGATTCTTATCATTTGTTTGTCTGGACTTTGTCTATAGCGACGAACATTACTGTTTGCACGTTACTTGCGACACCAACGTAACTCCGAAATTAAGTATTGTCAATGTGCTTTACTGGAATAAAATTACTAATGTTATTTGCTTGAATTGTTGTATAGCATTCCGAGAGCGCTGCATCCCTTAGGCATCCTATACGAGACAAGTGGGAAATACCCAACAACTGGTGACGAGAATCCTCCGAATCAAGTGCCCGGCGGCCACAGAATTTTTATTTTTGATGTGCTGACGCCTTAATTCTCTCTTGTCTTTACTTTGCAGGAGCGTTCAATTGCTTTAACAGTTTCTTGTTGTTTTTGCTAATCTGTGTTTTCAGGTGGGCGTTGCAGAAAATTTCTTTAATTTTGTCTTTATATATTTTTTGCATTTGTGTCTTTCAACATGACCACCAATCCTGACCCGCACCCTGCTCAGGTGCCCTAGCCACAAGCATTAGATTTCAGTCTGAGACGAAGCAAATCATCAGCACTGCTCAACACAGTGCAGCAGCTATTCACCAATGCTGCACGCCCGATGGAAGAAGCACCGCCCACTACAGCTGCTATGCCACCTTTTCGACAGTTTAGTGAACAAGACGAGGAATGACTCGAATGGCTGCAACAGTTTGGGGCACATTTACTAGCTCACAATATACCAGGTACTGTGAAACTTCATATGGCGCTGAGCACTATGGGACTTAACTTCCAGGGTCATCAGTCCCCTAGAACTTAGAACTACTTAAACCTAACTAAACTAAGGGAGATCACACACATCCATGCCCGAGGCAGGATTCGAACCCGCCACCGTAGCGTTCACGCGGTTCCAGACTGTAGCGCCTAGAACCGCTCGGCCACTGTGAAACTTCCTTATCTATTATCGTCGGTAGGAAGTGCAGTGTTCTGCCTCATTCAAAAACTTTTTCCTAATGCCACTCCGAGTGAACTTGATTACGAACAGGTTGTACAGTCACTAACAAACTATTACGACCAACAAGTGAATGTGGTAGTAAAATGGTTCAAATGGCTCTGAGCACTATGGGACTTAACATCTGAGGTCATCAGTCCCTAGGAACTTAGAACTACTTAAACTTAACTAACCTAAGGACATCACACACATTCATCCCCGAGGCAGTATTCGAACCTGCGACCGTAGCGGTCACGCGGTTCCAGACTGAAGCGCCTAGAACCGCTCGGCCACAGTGGCCGGCTAATGTGGTAGCAGCTAGATATCAATTCCGTAATTTCAAAAAACGGTAATAATAAACTTCTTACGAGTGGGTAACAGATTTGCAGGTTATGACAAGGAAATACAAATTCACATGTGCTTGCGGTGCTTTATATTCAGATGCCATGTTGAGTGATGCGATTGTGTACAATGTAACTGATGTCAAACTCAGAGAACAAATTTTGAAACAGTCCGATCCATCATTTCAGCAGGTAGTGCAAATATTAGATCAGCACGATTACAGTGCCTTGTCGGCTCATACATTTCAGCAGCCTGCTACTAGTCGGGTTGAGTCCCTAAGTTGCAATCGTCCCATTCCGCACCGGCGGTGTGCGCTAGCCACACGAAGTAAACAACCTCCCACGCTGCATAAGCAGTTCGCTAAACAGGCGGCTACACAGGCGGGCAGAATTACGTCTTGCCTTAGGTGTTATTCACGGCACAAACATCAAGACTGCCCCTCCTGACAAGCTCAGTGTTACGCTTGTGGTAGGAAAGGACATTTTCAATCTATATGTTTGCAACGGAATAAACATACGAATTCGGACCACTCACAAAAGTCACAAGGCCCATGTCATTAATGCACTATATTCCAAGTCTACAACTAGCAAGTGTGCAGTTTCTACAGTGATACGTCAGTCAAACAAACTTTTTGTTCATTTACTTATTTGTGGGAAACAAGTGAAGTTTCAGTTGGACACAGGTGCCTCTGTCACACCGCTAAATCGTCACACATATGAACCGTTAGGCTCCCCACACCTGTCTAAAGCTGCACGCAACCGACGGCTTGTAATGGACAAGAGATTCCCATTCTCAGAACATGTACTTTGCCTGCCATGTATCGCTCACATATGCGAACAGTCACCTTTGCTGTGCTACCATCACGCGAGTGTGAGAACATATTTGGTCTTGATTCTTTTGATTTGTTTAGCATTAACATTCAGGACAATGTGTTATCAGTGTCTGCATTTAATGCAAAAGACAGTGTAGCTAGCTTGCTAAAAGAATTCCCGGAACACTTTTCTGAAGGTTTAGGCAAAGCTAACAATTTTGCTGCACATATTACGCTGAAAGATAATGCTCAGCCAAAATTTTGGCGGGCCAAAACTGTTCCCATTGCATTACGGGACAGAGTCGCTGCTGAACTTAAGGAATTGCAAGATAATGGAGTTATTGCACCCATGGAAATTTGGAAATTTGTGGTAAAGACTATGGGACCAAACCGCTGATGTCATCGGTCCCTAGGCTTACGCACTACTTAATCTAACTTAAATTAACTTATGCTAAGGACAACAAACACACCCATGGCCAAGGGAGGTCTCGAACATCCGACGGGGGGAGCGGTGCGAACCGTGACAAGACGCCTAAGACTGCACGGCTACCCCGCGAGGCTATTGCGCCCATATCTACTAGTCAATGGGCAGGTCCACTGGTTTTGTTCCCCAAACCTTCAGGTCGCATTCGCCTCTTTGTTGACTGAGTCTACAGTCAACCCTCAAACTGTGATAGATACTTATCCATTACCACACCCAGAGGATCTTATGGACAAATTAGGCGCTGGACGCCACTTTTCAAAAACTGATTTGTGCGACGCATATCTTCAAACACCGCTCAATGAAGAATCTCAAAAAGTGCGTGTAGTAAATACTCATTGGGCTTGTTTAAACATTTGCGTTTGCCTTTTGGCAGTGCTTTTGCACCCGCCATTTTCCAAAGGTAAAAGGAACAGCTGGCTGCACAAGTCTCAAACTGTTCAAACTATTTGGAGGATATTGTAGTAGCAGGTCGTACACCCGAAGAACATATTGAAAATTTACGTGTTTTGTTTCGTATGTTATCTGACGCAGGACTAAAGTGTAGACTGGACAAGAATGATTTTTTTAAACCTGAGTTGAAGTATCTTGGTCATGTCACAAACAGTCAAGGTGTACGTCCTCTTCAGTCGCATTTGTTAGCCACAAGAGACTTGCCAGTTCCTCGCAGTATCACAGAATTGCAGTCAGTCTTAGAGAAAACGAACTATTATATTTGGTTCATACTGAATGCTGCACAAATCGCAGCTCCATTGCATCGTTTGCGTCACAGGAATGTCCCCTTTGTTTGGACAGATGAATGCCAAGTAGCTTTTATAAAACTTAAAGATGCATTGCTCAGTGATCGATGCTTAGTTCTCTATGGTCCTGACAAACCAGTTGTCTTCAAGTGGACGCTTCCTCTTCGGAATCGGTGGAGTGTTTTCGCACAGAGTTGGTGATAAAAACAGACCTATTGCTTTCGCATCAGAAGTGTTGTCCAAAGCTCAGTGTAACTACTCACAAATAGAGAAAGAGGCATTGGTTATTATATATGGTGTCATCAAATTCCACAACTGTTTGTATGGCAGAAAATCTACTTAGTAACGGATCACAAACCATTGCAGTCCTTGTTTCATTCGATGCAGCCGGTTCCTGTACGAACTGCCCAAAAATTGAAATGATGGGCTTTGTTGTTATCTCAATACCAGTACGAGATTGTGTATCGTCCGATGGTAATGCGGACTTGCTTTCACGTCTGCTGATTGTCCCTGACACAGACTTCGAGGCTTCTGCTGCATCTTGTTCGTAACGTCGATACTCAGGATTCTGAATTGCTTCAGTCTTTTCCGCTGAACTATAAGAAAATTGCACAGGCCACGAAAGCTGATCCAGATTTGAACCTTTTGCTCAACTACAGTCGCACATCTTGGCCTCACTCATTAAATAAATAACATAAAGAACTCTGTAGTGCGCTTGTACTTTGCATGTCGGCATAGCCTCGGTGTACAGAAAGGTGTGGTTCTTGTTCAGAATGACAGTGGACGGTCCCGTATGTTGATCCCTAAAGCTTTGCAAAAAGAAGTGTTGCAGTTAATTCACCAAGGACACTGGGGGATTGTTCGTACAAAACAGCACGCTGACACTGTACTTGGCAGGGTATGGACACCAAAATGGAACAAATGATGTCACAGTGTCATGCACGTGCGTAAAATCAGTCCGATCTGCTACAAACATTCTCTGCTTGGCCTAAGTCGCAATAGCCACGGCAACATGTGCACATAGACTTTGCCAGATCTTTTTGGAACACTCACTGGTTGATTGTGGTTAACTCATATAGCAAGTTTCCTTTTGCTGTGCCATTAAACTCGACAACGTCACGTAGCACAATTCAAGTGTTGTCATCGATTTTTTGCTTAGAAGGTCTACCTGAAGTAATAGGGTCAGAGTCCACAACTCACTGTCTCGAGGTAGTGTTCTCGCTTCCCGAGCACAGGATCCCGGGTTCGATTCCCAGCGGGGTCAGAGATTTTCACCTGCCCCGAGATGATTAGGTGTTGGTGTATCGTCTTCATCATCATCATTCATCCCCATTACGGTCAGAGGAAGGCAACGGCAAACCACCTCCATTAGGACCTTGCGTAGTACGGAGGTGCGGGTCTCCCGCATCATTCCCCTACGCTCTGTCAAGAAGCATGGGACTTCATTTCCAAATAGTGTCAGACAACGGTCTTCAGTTCACATCAGATGCATATGAAACATTTTGTGAACGCAATGACATACAGCATTCAACTAGTGCACCGTTCCATCCACAGTCAAATGGCGAAGTGGAACACTTTGTCAGAACATTCAAGCAGCAGATGGCCAAACTTCGCTCCGCACATACCAGGGGTCAAGCATTGCAACTATTTCTCGCCCCATATCGTTAGAGATGGACCATAGCCGGAGAAACTGCTTCATGGCCGCACCATCAGATACTGCTCCACCTGCTTTACTATCCTCAGCATCCGGCGCCAAAGGAAGGCCGCAAGTATCACTTCCCGCTGCATGATAATATATTTACAGAGTTTTTGGCGGCGGCAGACGGTGGGCGCGAGGCGATATAGTCCATCGACTTGGTCCTTGCATGTATCTTCTTTCAGGTCCCGATGCCTCGCACCGCCGCCATCAAAATCAATTTCGCCTCTGTCATGCACACGATGATTTTTCAGTCTCTCTTCTCCCAGATTCACGGGTCCAGAGGACAGCGCTACCACAGCAGCTGCTACAGGGTGTCATCAAGACACCGCGCGATGACCCTGTGGAGACAGAGCCTTCGCCTCCTCCGCCTTCTCTCGTCCTACCGACTGAGCTGGACACGCCCACACCGCAGCAGTTGCCGCCTTCTTCAACTGGTTCATGGCAGCAGGAGGTAGATGCGTACCCTTCTGGTCGTTTTCCGGGGGACGTTTCAGACAGAACGCAGGCCAGATGGTGGGGTACGGCTGGAAGCTTGATATCCCCTGCAGCCACACCTTCCAGCCCAACGTTGCGTCCACACTCCTGCAACCCCTGCCGTTGTCGCACTCCCTACACAATGACGGTCCGTCGGTTTGGGAGGAGGAATGTTCTGGCGTAACCACAAGCGCCGGAACAAAGCCGAAGAACGCAAGGCCAGAGAAGGTGGTGAAACGACTTCGGCCAATGGTGCGCTGATTACGATCGCGCCACGACATGAGCGACACCTGCATGAAGTAAATATAATATTTTGGGTATACGATAAATCGCACAAATCTAAGGGCTGTCAATTCGACTAAATACCTAGGAATTACAATTACGAACAACTTAAATTGGAAAGACCACATAGATAATATTATGGAGGAGGAGAAACAAAGACTGCGCTTTGTTGGTAGAACATTTAGAAGATGCGACAAACCCACTAAAGAGGTAGCCTACATTACACTCGTCCGTCCTCTGCTGGAATATTGCTGCGCGGTGTGGCATCCTTACCAGGTAGGATTGACGGAGGACATCGAAAAAGTGCAAAGAAGGGCAGCTCGTTTCGTGTTATCGCACAATAGGGGTGAGAGTGTCACTGATATAATACGCGAGTTGGGGTGGCAGTCACTGAAACAAAGGCGGTTTTCTTTGCGGCGAGATCTATTTACAAAATTTCAATCGCCAACTTTCTCTTCAGAATGCGAAAATATTTTGTTGGCACCCATCTACGTAGGGAGAAATGCTCATCATAATAAAACAAGAAAAATCAGAGCTCGAACGGAAAGATTTAGGTGTTCATTTTTCCCACGCGCCATTCGAGAGTGGAATGGTAGAGAAGTAGTAAGAAACTGCTTCGATGAACCCTCTGCCAGGCACTTAAATGTGAATTGCAGAGTAACCATGTGGATGTAGATGTAGATGTATTCACAGAGCATACCATTGCCTAGCCAAGAGTGCTAAAAGAACAGCTAGTTGTGATCCTTATCATTTGCTTGTCTGGACTTTGTCTATAGCGACGAACATTACTGTTTGCATGTTACTTGCGACACCAGTGTAACTCCAAAGCAAAGCATCGTCAATTTACTTTATTGAAATAAAACTACTAATGTTATTTGCTTGAATTTTTGTATAGCATTCTGAGAACGCCGCATCTTTTAGGCACCCTATACGAGACGAGTGTGCAAGACCCAACAAGATGAATCACGTATCTTGTTTAGTGATGAAGTCACATTTACCACTCATGGCCAGGAAAACGGCCAAAGCGTGCAATATTGGCTGTTGACAATAGCAGTTGGCTTCGTCAGGTGGAACGTCAGTGTCCATGAAGTATAAACGTGTGGCATGGGACAGTGAACCATCAGCTTGTAGGCCCGTTTATCATAAACGCAACACTGAACAGGTACAAACATAGCAGCCTCCAAACAGACCGTCTCCAGCCCATAGTACGCGAAGAACTACAGCATGTCTTCACTAATTGTTTCCAAATCGTTGGATTGGATATAGAGGATCTGTACCTTGCACGGACAGTTCCCCGCAATTGACGCCTGTAGACTTTTTCTGTGGGGAAAGCTGAAAGACGCTGAAGCTGAAAGACGCTGTCTACAAGGACAACCAACTACATTCGATGATCTGCAACGACGTATTACTGCAGCTGCTCGGACACCCCCACAGAAATGCAAGCTCATGTGCAACAGTCGTTCCATACCAGGCAGCCGCGCAGGTTAGCCTTGCGGTCTTGGGCGCCTCGCCACGGTTCGCGCGGCTTACCCCGTCGGATGGGTGTGTGTGTTGTCCTTAGTGTAACTTAGTTTAAGTTAGATTAAGTAGTGTGTAAGCCTAGGGACCGATGACCTCAGCAGTTTGGTCCCATAAAACTTACCACAAATTTCCAAGTACCAGACAGCAAAAAAGTATTGGCGCTGCCGGTGGTCATTTTGAACACAACATGTGATGGTCAGCTGTCTCTTTACTGGTCAGAATCCACGTAGCTAGTGTATGCACTTGTGTTATTCTTTAGTGTGTGCTCTATAGGTACTGTACAAATGTCGGTGTTGGAACTTTTCAAAATACGATATCTCTAAAACACTCGCACTAGAATCCTGCCACGAACACCACTGACATTCTAATTTACCCAACTTTTAGTTTGCTAGTGTCAATAGACATTGCTCCATTTAAAAATCGTCTGTTTGCACAAAAAATACACTTTCTAGATATTATTGCAATCTGTTGATTAGCTAACAATAGGAGACCCCTGACTACCAATCCATTCTGCGAAAACCGCACATCAACAGCACTTTCCATTTCCACAATATTTTCAGTACATGTTCTATGTGAGTCACCCCGTATAACTGTAGAGTCATTCTAGCGACGATACGGACAGCAAATGGTGAAAACCACTGACTTAGGTGAGTTTGGCAAAGGGCAAAGCCTGGGAAAGAACAGAGGTCGGCTGCTAACGTACCACTGTCGTGAGGATCTATGGCAAGTGGTAACAAAATGGTGTTACCACTTGTATGCGAAAAGTTTTGGATGTCTATGCCTCATCACAAAACGTGGAGGTCGGCGGCTTGCCCGGTCTGTAAAACAGAATAGACTTCGATTTGTGGCTGGCAGATCTGACGACAGAGTACAATGCTGGTGCAGGCACGAGTGTTTCGGAGTTGGTTATTTAGTTATTTTCCTGTTCCATGGTCATTTGTACGATTCATCGTAACGAGGTGGAACGAGACGTTTCGCATTATCGTCAACATTCATTTGTAAATATGGCTATATGCTGAACATTTGCAAACTTCTTTTATAGTATTTTTTAAAATACATATGTGAGTTAGTAAATTCTGGACACTATCCATCAACTTCTACAGATTACAAAAACAGAAATTATTCTATGGAACAGGATTTGTCAAGGAGAAACCGTTTCCGTTTGTTTTCAGATTTAATTTTGCTGTCTGTCAGACATATTATATCATGGGGCAAGTCATCAAAAATTTTCATTGTCATGTTGTGCACCCATTTTTGCGCTAAAACAGTCTTAATTTGGATTAATGACTGTCATTTTCTCTTCTGATATTGAAATTATGTACAGGCGTGGACAAAACGAGCGAGACCCCTCGCCTTTTCGTTATGCTGATCCGCACGGCTTTAAAGTCAGCTACACAGCATAACAGGCAAGGCGACGAAGTGCTACCAACATACTACGCACAGGCGTGAAATTGACAAACTATCTGAACTTCTTTAGACTGTTTTCCATAATTTGTAAGACTATATTAATGCTGATTAATGTGTTAAACACAACACGTAAACATAAGACAGAAATGAAAGAAGAAACGCTAATTGGTATGAACTGTACCAATAAAAATGAATTTCAACTTATCGAGAAAACATAACTGTTTTAGTAAGACAAAGAACCCCAGATCGTTACGAATTAGCAAAATATTATCCGCATTCGGCCACGAAACGGTCTGTGTCAACGTTCACACCAGTCGTACTGGATTACTGTTGCTGACCTACCACGAAAGTGTGCAAATTTAGCAACGCGTGAAGATTCATAACGAAATTCAGTTAAAAATCATTCAGTGCCACACTTAAGTCAATTCCATTATTGACAGAAGCGGAAAAAGTAGGCAGTAACATGTATTAAATTCTACAAAAGTGTCATATTGACATCCACAGTATAGAATAAATGTAGCGATAAAACCTATTGGGGGCGCGAGAATTTCTTAAAATTGCTTTACTGATATTCTACCTGCCTCCATCGAGATTAGAACCGAAAACAAACCAGACCTTCCTTTCACTACACTAGCAGACAACCCCGGCAAACAGCCCTCTATTATTACCCCTGACATGAATAAGCTGGCAATTTCGCAATGAAAATGGCAAAATGAACTGCAGTTTCTGTTGCATAGAGATTTCTGGATGCAAAAACATGACTTTTCTACCTTTATGTCACCGCTTATGTGACAGTCATTCGGGATGTTTATCGAAATAACAAATTACTGTTATTAGCGAGTAAATTTAGTAGGATAATTCTGCACCACCCCAGGAAATAAACGGCTACATAGCTGCCAAACGTATTCTACACTGTTTAGAATTCTCCACTAGGCTCGCCACAGCCAGAAAATGTTCATTAGCTGAAGTGTTTAAAAGATAGCTAGCAATGGGAATGTTCGCACTTCTAAAACGAGGTGGCATTAATACTGGGATGTGAATTACCACGTGTATAGGCAAATGGATTTTATTTGCTTTCCCGTAAACGTGATTTGGATCGAAAGCGTAGCTACGATTAATATGCTGATGTATCGACTGCAACTAGAACATTTCGAATAAAGAGCAGGGGGTGTTATTTATGCGGCCTTCATCTTCAGTAACTGTCGTAGCTGTTTTCGTTGTTGGGATTTCGTCACCGAAACCGGTAAAAACGGAACTCTACTAGTCTCACTTTCTTGAGCGTCTATCGGTCTACCCCACCCTTAAAACCCGTTTACCTCGAGAACGGGTAGACATAATAAGCGGAAATGTATCGCACTTCTTGCGGTAACCGGTCACTTGGTGGTGTAAAAAAAGTGAGCTTCTATGTCAACGCAATCTAAAGATACGGCCGTTTATGTAAAGAAAGTTTACGCGAAAGGTCAAAAAATGGCCCCAAGAAATGTGCGACCAAACTGCTTAGGTCATCAGTCCCCTAGACCTAGAACTACTTAAACCTAGCTAGCCTAAGGACATCACAGACATCTATGACAGAGGTAGGATTGCAACCTGCGACTGAAGCAGCCGTGCGGTTCGTGACTGAAGCGCCTGGAACCGCTCGTCCACCGCACCCGGCGAAACCCTATTCACCTCATGTATAATGATAATATATACTGTCTAGTGAGGATAAACTATATACGCCAGCAACTCAGATCGTTTGATCACGGAACTTTTACGAAGCTACATTCAAACTTTGTTCGTAGTCGTCTGCAATATCCATTTATAAACACCCTAGGAACGTCGTATGCGATATCCACTTCTGAAGACGCTGGCAGATACTGCAGTAACATAACAAGTAGGTAAGAATTTATTGTTATTGGTCCATGCATGACATTTTATTTCAGTAACAATTTAACGCGCCTAGGTGTTTGTATATGGCTGAGAATAATGAACAAAAAGTAAATAAACAGCAAACAACTTCGATGTTCAAATCAAATGTAACTCACATGTCGCAATTACAATATAATTTCGTTGTTACATCTACATGACTACATCTATAGGATATCTTTGCATTCCAGACTTACGTGCCTGGCAGAAGGTTCGGATTATTTCTCTACCGTCCCACTCTTAACAGTATGCGGGAAAAAGGACCACTTAAACAATTTCTTACGAGCCTTGAATTACGTTATTACTATGGTTTCTTCCTGTGTAAGTTCCCGAGGAAATAATGTTTTGGCATTCAGAACAGATGTTGGTGACTGAAATTTCGTGAAAAGATCTCGCGGCAACGAATAACGCTTTTGTTTTCATGAATGTCACCCCAACTCGATTAGAAAATCTGGGACTCTCTCTCCCCTATTTCGTGGCATTACAAATCGTGCTACCGTTCCTTGGACGTTTTTGCGTGCACAGTCAATCACATCTGTCAAGGATATTATAGCAGTGGACGGACGAACGTAGTGTAGGCAAGGTTTTCAGTTGCCCCGTTGCGTGTTCTTAGTGTTCGGCCAATAAAACGCAGTCTTTCGTTTGCCTTCCCCACAATTGTATGTTTTCGATCGTTCCAGTTTAAGTTTTACTGGGTACTGAGATGAACTGACAGTGCGTCGACTTGTGCTTTGTCATGTAACCGAAAGTTAATTATTGTTATAGGACGCAGCTTTCGTGTTTAATGTATTCCTCATTCAACATAGTACACTCCTCGTGCACCACACATAACTGTTTCAAACTATTAAATTGTTACTGATGTTACCAAGGTTCAGTGGTCATCTAAACTTGCCGTTTTGAAACAAAGGAAAATATTATAGCGAAATATAGCAACTAAGAAGCGGAGTATCCAAAATAAACAAACATTTCCGGTTCAAGTAGTTGCAGTAGGTCTACTACACAGTAACTTAAATTAGGAGCAAAGTCCATTAGTAGATCGTTATCGGGAAAACCAGCCCTCATAATGCAAAGTGCTACTACAAGAAAGAAAGTTTCCAAACATGTGCACGAGTAGTCGGGGAAAGTGGACGCATTCTGTCTACTGAATCGCAACGCACGCCACTTACGAGGGAACACGCCAAGTGTCATACCCCGATCTTGCTGAAACTTCGCTCGGTGAAAGAGGGGACAAAATAAGCGAACACGTGTCTCGGCTTATCTGCTTACACTCTACCGCTTCTGAGAAAACGACGGTCAAATTTTACAATGCGCTGTTGCTATAATGTAGATACCTCTTAGCGGGTAAGGATTCAACTGAAGCGGTGGCTCTGTGACTACCATCGCGACTTCGGAACTTTGCGCTACGAGTTAGAAACCTGGTTTTTCCTTTGTTTTCCCCCTCACTCTCTGAATTATCTACGAATGTTTATTCCAATTTATGTTGAAACAATGTTGTCGTTCTTCGTCAGTTAATTTACTGCGTAAAGAAAGAAGTTAAAAAGGGAACACACAGCTTGTAGTGGGCGATCACTCTGTTGTAGAAATAATTCAGAAGCCAAGATCGCTTAAATACTGTTTACTGGATAACCGGTTTCAACACATTAAGGTGCCATCATCGGATCTGAATGTGGATTAACATTTATAAACCATTTGCATATAACGATACATGAGGCAGACCAGATAATTTTAGATCAGCTTGTCTCATTCTTTTATTATTTTTTTAAATTCATTAATTACACATAAAGTTAACTGGCGAATAACGACAACATTATTTCAACATAAATTAGAAAAAAACATTCGTAGATAATTCTGATAGAGAGGCAGGAAAAAATAATAATAAAAAAACCACGATGGTCTCGAACACGGGAATCAAAGTTATGAAAGAACGACGGTAGCCATGAGCCACATCTTCAATTGCGTTCTCGCCTGCAGAAGGTATCTACACTATAGCAACAGCGCGTTGATAACTTTGACCGTCGCTTTCTCGGAAACGGTCGAGTGTTTGCATATAAGCCGAACCACAGGTTCGCTTATTTTGTCCTCTCCTTCACTGAGCAAAGTTTCCGGACAATCAGCCTATGACACCTGGCGAGTTCCCCTCGTTAGTCGAGTCGCTTCTTACGCCCGGCGAGAACTATGTATGCATCAGAGTAAGCTGCGCCGCTTGGAAACACGGCGAGCGAGGATAAACACATTTTCCTTCCTATAAGGCAACCTTCTACAGCTAAAATTCACGAAGTGTTCTTCAGGTTGCCTCAGATATTCCAGAAATGTTTCTTGCGTTTGGCCTGCCGCATATACAAAACCTAAACATTTCATTTCATGTAATATTTATCAGGATAAGATATGACAAGAGTGGACCAGTCTCTTCTGAGAAAAATTACAGATTCTAAGTTGCTCCACTATGCAATGACACGGGTACGGGCTTGCGACCTCTCGTTTATGCCATCGATTTCCGTGTTACACATACTTGGCCACTGTGTTGTGGCTGCCGTCGTGGAGGAGGCAGTCTGTTTCCTGCTAGCGCTGTTTCCGCAGCAGATATTAACCGCGACGAATCATTCAGTCAACGCTAAATGGCCCATCTGGCTGAGGCAGACAAGGGCGCTATAATAGCACTCCATGTAGAGGGATTTTCAAATCGCTATATAGCAAGAACTATGGGTCTTCACAAGTCGACGGTAGCCAGGTGGATTAGACGAAAGGAAGAGAGTGGTAACCTGAATGGGAGGCGCCATGGCCGTCGCCGCAAAACAACAGCAGCTCAGGATCAGCAGATACGCTGTTCCAGTGAGAACCACCCATTTGTCAACGCACGACAAATTCAGCAGACTTTGGGTCTCAATGTTAGCAGTAAGACCGTCACTCGTCGTCTAAGGGAAGGTGGACTGAGAGCAAGAAGCGCTGCTGTGAAAGAGACATTGACAGTTTCCCACAGAGAAGCTCGCCTTGCTTTTGCTGCTGAATATGTCGACAGACCTCTCCAGTTTTGGAGGCGAGTGATTTTCACGGACGAAAAAGTTTTCTCTACGGCATCAACCGGAAAAGCACTTGTTTACCGACCCGAAGGTGCTAGGTATAATCGAAAATATATTTACAGTTGCCGAAGGAGTGGCAGGGAGTCGGTAACGGTATGGGCATGGATATCGGCCGAAGGGTGTGGGCTCCTGTGGGAAGTGGAAGGAAGATTCGATGCGCGCAATTACATCTCAATTCTGGAGAATGTGATGTTGCCTTCTGTGACAGCAATTTTTGGCGATGATCAGATCATGTTCCAACAAGATCGCTCGCCTATTCATATGGCACGTGTGGCTAAGAGGTGGTTCGACGACCATAGTAATATTACTGTAATGGAATGGCCACCTAAAGCAGCTGACATGAATCCCATTGAGAATATTTGGGCAGAAATGGTCAGAGTAATACGAGAAAAGGGGCAGGCACCGTCGACTCGCCGACAGCTTTCTGATGTGATTCATGACGCTTGGAATGAGTTACTTGAATCTCCTAGTTATGTGGCTCGAATTGTGGGCTCAATGCCCAACAGACTTCGAGCTGTTGTGGAAGCCGAAGGAGGCTATACGCGATACGAAGCAGCATCAGCAGAGGTGTTTTTTTTTTTTAGACCTTCACCAATCAGCTGCAACACATGTTTCAAGGTTTTTTTCGTTTTTTTTTTTTTACAGACTTACATTTTATATAATTTTAGGGAAACGCAGTAAGTGGAATGTGGACAAACAAATTAATTCACAGCAAGATATGTAATATGTAATTTGCTAAGAGAAGAAATACTCACCTTATATATTCATGCAGTCTCTAAAAATATATGACACACGTGTATATGCAAGAAGGGTACAAAACAATTCAGCACAAATGAAAAATATTGAGGAGAAGCTCGCCGATGAAGGCGTAATTGGAGAACAAAGGTTGGGCTAGAAGGAGAGGTAAGGAGGCCCGAAAAAGCAGAGAAAAATCGAATACCCAGTAGACTTTGAGTATATGCGAGTCGGAGCAACAGTAGAACAATAGTTTTATTTACTGATTTTTGAGGCTTTATTTTGTGGCAGCTAAACAGTGCTGCATCATCAGACCCACTATTAGTCCACATGTGGCTACACGTCAGAGGTGTAAAAAATTTTGAGAGGGGCCGAAGTGCTCTGGAACAGTAACGTGTTTTAGACAAGAAGATGATTTTTAGTTCATTTTAACCATTCACACTATGCTTTGACATTCTAATCTTTGATTTCATTTTATTATTATGTATCTTTTCTTCGGTGAAAGTGAACGGTAGTAAGTTTCAAGATATTAAAAAGTAACTCGAAGTTTTTAATTTGTGGAATAACGTATTTAACAGTTAATATTTTCAACAAATTTGTAGTTCTAGGACCTATTAAGAAGCAAGTCAAAAATGGCATTGTGGAAAGATCAGGTTAGTCTCTAAAGAGTAACGACGGTCAAATAGCAAATACGAAACTATGGGTTACAACTATTGTTGATGGTGAGGAGCCATAATCGATATGCCACTATTCTGTAATTGTATTCTGAAGTTTATCGTCAATCCTAGGACTGAAACCGATACTATGTTTTACGTAAAGAATATAACCTTCAAAATTTATTTAGCACCGCAGAATATTAAATCATAGTTTATAGATCATGAACCTAATCCAACTGCCTTTAATTTTATTCTCACGGATGACATTGAGACAGTAAATAACAAGAGAAATAACAAAACTCTCACAATCAATATAGAGAATTCAAGTATCCAGTGGATTCAAAAGTTTGCTATAATAGCGAATAATTGCTTTTATTGACTCCTTCATGCCTACGTTTTCTGTCAGACAATGTTTGAAACTAGGACTAGCAAGATAAACAAAGCCTGAAGAGTCACAATTTTTCCACAAATTGTCAAATTGGAAGTCGAAGAGCCAGTTACATAAATTACGATGACAAAAAACGTTTTTCAAGTGAACTGATCACAGGAGGCATCCAACGCATTTATAGTGTGTTACATGCACAGTACGTAAACTGGCAACGCCACCAACACACAATACCACTAACAAGGGAACCTCCCTATCGTACCCCCACCTCAGATTTAGTTATAAGTTGGCACAGTGGATAGGCCTTGAAAAACTGAACACAGATCAATCGAGAAAACAGGAAGAAGTTGTGTGGAACTATGAAAAAAATAAGCGAAATATACAAACTGAGTAGTCCATGTGGAAGATAAGCAACATCAAGGACAATGTGAGGTCAGGAGTGCCGTGGTCGCGTGGTTAGCGTGAGCAACTGCGGACCGAGAGGTCATTGTTTTAAGTCTTCCCTCGAGTGAATAGTTTATTTTTTTATTTTCAATCATCACCACACGTACTGTTTATCAAAAAATGCAGGAAATAATCATACAAATGTTCGACAATCGTTCGATCCCTTAAGGAACTTTCCGATTCCTTACAGTTCGGAAAATATTCATTGACCTTGTTATTGAAGTCGCGAGCTATATTTTCTGGATTCATATTGCCCACGGAATACATCTCACGTATTTAAAGCACTCTCGTCCAAAGTAGCGAACAGTAAACTGCCAGCCAGGGAGCCTCGTTAGCAGGAATACTCTCTCTTCGTGCGCTGTAGTCGACTGACGTCCTGTGTTTCGACGTTTGTTTAGGTGTAGCGCCCCCATACTACGGCGCAGTTACCTCGCATCGGACGCACGGACGGACAGATAATAATTGTCTGAAAATAAAAAATTAAACCTTTCACTCGAGGGAAGACTTACACCATGGACCTCTCGTTCCGCAGTTGCTGACGCTAACCACGCGAACACGGCGCTCGTGAGTATACACCGTCCTTGATGTTGCTTATCTTGTGCATGGACTACTCAGTTTTTATAATTTCCTTTTTTTTTCATAGTTCCACACAACTTCTTCCTGTTTTCTCGATTGATCTGTGTTCAGTTTTTCAAGGCCTATCCACTGTGCCAACTTATAACTAAATCTGAGGGGGGCTGCAATGGGGAGGTTCCCTAGTAAGTTACGAAACAACTGTAGCAAAACGGAGCATCCTCGTTATCCATGTGATGGATAAGACGACTAATTCGCAACATAAATGCCAAAACATTATTTCCTCGGGAACTTACACAGGAAGAAACCATAGTAATAACGTAATTCAAGGCTCGTAAGAAATCGTTTAAGTGGTCCTTTTTCCCGCATACTGTTAAGAGTGGGACGGTAGAGAAATAATCCGAACCTTCTGCCGGGCACGTAAGTCTGGAATGCAAAGATATCCTATAGATGTAGTCATGTAGATGTAACAACGAAATTATGTTGTAATTGCGACATGTGAGTTACATTTGATTTGAACATCGAAGTTGTTTGCTGTTTATTTACTTTTTGTTCATTATTCTCAGCCATATACAAACACCTAGGCGCGTTAAATTGTTACTGAAATAAAATGTCATGCATGGACCAATAACAATAAATTCTTACCTACTTGTTATGTTACTGCAGTATCTGCCAGCGTCTTCAGAAGTGGATATCGCATACGACGTTCCTAGGGTGTTTATAAATGGATATTGCAGACGACTACGAACAAAGTTTGAATGTAGCTTCGTAAAAGTTCCGTGATCAAACGATCTGAGTTGCTGGCGTATATAGTTTATCCTCACTAGACAGTATATATTATCATTATACATGAGGTGAATAGGGTTTCGCCGGGTGCGGTGGACGAGCGGTTCCAGGCGCTTCAGTCACGAACCGCACGGCTGCTTCAGTCGCAGGTTGCAATCCTACCTCTGTCATAGATGTCTGTGATGTCCTTAGGCTAGCTAGGTTTAAGTAGTTCTAGGTCTAGGGGACTGATGACCTAAGCAGTTTGGTCGCACATTTCTTGGGGCCATTTTTTGACCTTTCGCGTAAACTTTCTTTACATAAACGGCCGAATCTTTAGATTGCGTTGACATAGCTCACTTTTTTTACACCACCAAGTGACCGGTTACCGCAAGAAGTGCGATACATTTCCGCTTATTATGTCTACCCGTTCTCGAGGTAAACGGGTTTTAAGGGTGGGGTAGACCGATAGACGCTCAAGAAAGTGAGACTAGTAGAGTTCCGTTTTTACCGGTTTAGGTGACGAAATCCTAACAACGAAAACAGCTACGACAGTTACTGAAGATGAGGGCCGCATAAATAACACCCCCTGCTCTTTATTCGAAATGTTCTAGTTGCAGTCGATACATCAGCATATTAATCGTAGCTACGCTTTCGATCCAAATCACGTTTACGGGAAAGCAAATAAAATCCATTTGCCTATACACGTGGTAATTCACATCCCAGTATTAATGCCACCTCGTTTTAGAAGTGCGAACATTCCCATTGCTAGCTATCTTTTAAACACTTCAGCTAATGAACATTTTCTGGCTGTGGCGAGCCTAGTGGAGAATTCTAAACAGTGTAGAATACGTTTGGCAGCTATGTAGCCGTTTATTTCCTGGGGTGGTGCAGAATTATCCTACTAAATTTACTCGCTAATAACAGTAATTTGTTATTTCGATAAACATCCCGAATGACTGTCACACAAGCGGTGACATAAAGGTAGAAAAGTCATGTTTTTGCATCCAGAAATCTCTATGCAACAGAAACTGCAGTTCATTTTGCCATTTTCATTGCGAAATTGCCGGCTTATTCATGTCAGGGGTAATAATAGAGGGCTGTTTGCCGGGGTTGTCTGCTAGTGTAGTGAAAGGAAGGTCTGGTTTGTTTTCGGTTCTAATCTCGATGGAGGCAGGTAGAATATCAGTAAAGCAATTTTAAGAAATTCTCGCGCCCCCAATAGGTTTTATCGCTACATTTATTCTATACTGTGGATGTCAATATGACACTTTTGTAGAATTTAATACATGTTACTGCCTACTTTTTCCGCTTCTGTCAATAATGGAATTGACTTAAGTGTGGCACTGAATGATTTTTAACTGAATTTCGTTATGAATCTTCACGCGTTGCTAAATTTGCACACTTTCGTGGTAGGTCAGCAACAGTAATCCAGTACGACTGGTGTGAACGTTGACACAGACCGTTTCGTGGCCGAATGCGGATAATATTTTGCTAATTCGTAACGATCTGGGGTTCTTTGTCTTACTAAAACAGTTATGTTTTCTCGATAAGTTGAAATTCATTTTTATTGGTACAGTTCATACCAATTAGCGTTTCTTCTTTCATTTCTGTCTTATGTTTACGTGTTGTGTTTAACACATTAATCAGCATTAATATAGTCTTACAAATTATGGAAAACAGTCTAAAGAAGTTCAGATAGTTTGTCAATTTCACGCCTGTGCGTAGTATGTTGGTAGCACTTCGTCGCCTTGCCTGTTATGCTGTGTAGCTGACTTTAAAGCCGTGCGGATCAGCATAACGAAAAGGCGAGGGGTCTCGCTCGTTTTGTCCACGCCTGTACATAATTTCAATATCAGAAGAGAAAATGACAGTCATTAATCCAAATTAAGACTGTTTTAGCGCAAAAATGGGTGCACAACATGACAATGAAAATTTTTGATGACTTGCCCCATGATATAATATGTCTGACAGACAGCAAAATTAAATCTGAAAACAAACGGAAACGGTTTCTCCTTGACAAATCCTGTTCCATAGAATAATTTCTGTTTTTGTAATCTGTAGAAGTTGATGGATAGTGTCCAGAATTTACTAACTCACATATGTATTTTAAAAAATACTATAAAAGAAGTTTGCAAATGTTCAGCATATAGCCATATTTACAAATGAATGTTGACGATAATGCGAAACGTCTCGTTCCACCTCGTTACGATGAATCGTACAAATGACCATGGAACAGGAAAATAACTAAATAACCAACTCCGAAACACTCGTGCCTGCACCAGCATTGTACTCTGTCGTCAGATCTGCCAGCCACAAATCGAAGTCTATTCTGTTTTACAGACCGGGCAAGCCGCCGACCTCCACGTTTTGTGATGAGGCATAGACATCCAAAACTTTTCGCATACAAGTGGTAACACCATTTTGTTACCACTTGCCATAGATCCTCACGACAGTGGTACGTTAGCAGCCGACCTCTGTTCTTTCCCAGGCTTTGCCCTTTGCCAAACTCACCTAAGTCAGTGGTTTTCACCATTTGCTGTCCGTATCGTCGCTAGAATGACTCTACAGTTATACGGGGTGACTCACATAGAACATGTACTGAAAATATTGTGGAAATGGAAAGTGCTGTTGATGTGCGGTTTTCGCAGAATGGATTGGTAGTCAGGGGTCTCCTATTGTTAGCTAATCAACAGATTGCAATAATATCTAGAAAGTGTATTTTTTGTGCAAACAGACGATTTTTAAATGGAGCAATGTCTATTGACACTAGCAAACTAAAAGTTGGGTAAATTAGAATGTCAGTGGTGTTCGTGGCAGGATTCTAGTGCGAGTGTTTTAGAGATATCGTATTTTGAAAAGTTCCAACACCGACATTTGTACAGTACCTATAGAGCACACACTAAAGAATAACACAAGTGCATACACTAGCTACGTGGATTCTGACCAGTAAAGAGACAGCTGACCATCACATGTTGTGTTCAAAATGACCACCGGCAGCGCCAATACTTTTTTGCTGTCTGGTACTTGGAAATTTGTGGTAAGTTTTATGGGACCAAACTGCTGAGGTCATCGGTCCCTAGGCTTACACACTACTTAATCTAACTTAAACTAAGTTACACTAAGGACAACACACACACCCATCCGACGGGGTAAGCCGCGCGAACCGTGGCGAGGCGCCCAAGACCGCAAGGCTAACCTGCGCGGCTGCCTGGTATGGAACGACTGTTGCACATGAGCTTGCATTTCTGTGGGGGTGTCCGAGCAGCTGCAGTAATACGTCGTTGCAGATCATCGAATGTAGTTGGTTGTCCTTGTAGACAGCGTCTTTCAGCTTCAGCGTCTTTCAGCTTTCCCCACAGAAAAAGTCTACAGGCGTCAATTGCGGGGAACTGTCCGTGCAAGGTACAGATCCTCTATATCCAATCCAACGATTTGGAAACAATTAGTGAAGACATGCTGTAGTTCTTCGCGTACTATGGGCTGGAGACGGTCTGTTTGGAGGCTGCTATGTTTGTACCTGTTCAGTGTTGCGTTTATGATAAACGGGCCTACAAGCTGATGGTTCACTGTCCCATGCCACACGTTTATACTTCATGGACACTGACGTTCCACCTGACGAAGCCAACTGCTATTGTCAACAGCCAATATTGCACGCTTTGGCCGTTTTCCTGGCCATGAGTGGTAAATGTGACTTCATCACTAAACAAGATACGTGATTCATCTTGTTGGGTCTTGCACACTCGTCTCGTATAGGGTGCCTAAAAGATGCGGCGTTCTCAGAATGCTATACAAAAATTCAAGCAAATAACATTAGTAGTTTTATTTCAATAAAGTAAATTGACGATGCTTTGCTTTGGAGTTACACTGGTGTCGCAAGTAACATGCAAACAGTAATGTTCGTCGCTATAGACAAAGTCCAGACAAGCAAATGATAAGGATCACAACTAGCTGTTCTTTTAGCACTCTTGGCTAGGCAATGGTATGCTCTGTGAATACATCTACATCTACATCCACATGGTTACTCTGCAATTCACACTTAAGTGCCTGGCAGAGGGTTCATCGAAGCAGTTTCTTACTACTTCTCTACCATTCCACTCTCGAATGGCGCGTGGGAAAAATGAACACCTAAATCTTTCCGTTCGAGCTCTGATTTTTCTTGTTTTATTATGATGAGCATTTCTCCCTACGTAGATGGGTGCCAACAAAATATTTTCGCATTCTGAAAAGAAAGTTGGCGATTGAAATTTTGTAAATAGATCTCGCCGCAAAGAAAACTTCATGAGGGAATAAATACGCTTTGAAGCAATATTCAGAAAGCATAACATCTTAAACAAATGTCTTGCAAAATAATAGTGGGTGAGCACCCATATTATTCGTACAGAAAGTTTTTGAACAATGAAGGCTTTTTTTTCTTAAAGATGAGTTACCCCATTTCATTATTCCAAAGGCCATTTTTTGATGAAAATACGCACAATATTGATTTGTCTCTCCACAAGATTTGCAACGATTGTTTGTGCAGAAGTGGTTGAGCTAAGTTGTATTAGGAGTTACAAAGTATGTTTCACTGCTTTAGTACCTCTAGATGAGCGGAGCTGAATATGATGTGTCTATTTGAAATTTAGAGAAAGAATATTCGCAGAAAACTACTCAATGATGCTTATAACAACATTATTTACCATTTCTTCTGCTGCTTTATGTGGGTTTGGATTGATTAGGCTCCGTTCGGCGAACGTTGCTCAACATGCCGCTCTGAAGCAGACGAACCTAACGTGATTCCATATTGACCCTATGTATATACACTCCTGGAAATGGAAAAAAGAACACATTGACACCGGTGTGTCAGACCCACCATACTTGCTCCGGACACTGCGAGAGGGCTGTACAAGCAATGATCACACGCACGGCACAGCGGACACACCAGGAACCGCGGTGTTGGCCGTCGAATGGCGCCAGCTGCGCAGCGTTTGTGCACCGCCGCCGTCAGTGTCAGCCAGTTTGCCGTGGCATACGGGGCTCCATCGCAGTCTTTAACACTGGTAGCATGCCGCGACAGCGTGGACGTGAACCGTATGTGCAGTTGACGGACTTTGAGCGAGGGCGTATAGTGGGCATGCGGGAGGCCGGGTGGACGTACCGCCGAATTGCTCAACACGTGGGGCGTGAGGTCTCCACAGTACATCGATGTTGTCGCCAGTGGTCGGCGGAAGGTGCACGTGCCCGTCGACCTGGGACCGGACCGCAGCGACGCACGGATGCACGCCAAGACCGTAGGATCCTACGCAGTGCCGTAGGGGACCGCACCGCCACTTCCCAGCAAATTAGGGACACTGTTGCTCCTGGGGTATCGGCGAGGACCATTCGCAACCGTCTCCATGAAGCTGGGCTACGGTCCAGCACACCGTTAGGCCGTCTTCCGCTCACGCCCCAACATCGTGCAGCCCGCCTCCAGTGGTGTCGCGACAGGCGTGAATGGAGGGACAAATGGAGACGTGTCGTCTTCAGCGATGAGAGTCGCTTCTGCCTTGGTGCCAATGATGGTCGTATGCGTGTTTGGCGCCGTGCAGGTGAGCGCCACAATCAGGACTGCATACGACCGAGGCACACAGGGCCAACACCCGGCATCATGGTGTGGGGAGCGATCTCCTACACTGGCCGTACACCACTGGTGATCGTCGAGGGGACACTGAATAGTGCACGGTACATCCAAACCGTCATCGAACCCATCGTTCTACCATTCCTAGACCGGCAAGGGAACTTGCTGTTCCAACAGGACAATGCACGTCCGCATGTATCCCGTGCCACCCAACGGGCTCTAGAAGGTGTAAGTCAACTACCCTGGCCAGCAAGATCTCCGGATCTGCCCCCCATTGAACATGTTTGGGACTGGATGAAGCGTCGTCTCACGCTGTCTGCACGTCCAGCACGAACGCTGGTCCAACTGAGGCGCCAGGTGGAAATGGCATGGCAAGCCGTTCCACAGGACTACATCCAGCATCTCTACGATCGTCTCCATGGGAGAATAGCAGCCTGCATTGCTGCGAAAGGTGGATATACACTGTACTAATGCCGACATTGTGCATGCTCTGTTGCCTGTGTCTATGTGCCTGTGGTTCTGTCAGTGTGATCATGTGATGTATCTGACCCCAGGAATGTTTCAATAAAGTTTCCCCTTCCTGGGACAATGAATTCACGGTGTTCTTATTTCAATTTCCAGGAGTATATATATATATATATATATATATATATATATATATATATATATATATATATATATATATATATTTTCCAGGATCACTTTCAAATATTTATTGCACAGGAACCAAACATTGTACAGATTGTACAGATATCATACATATGTCATTTTGAAGAGAAACCCTGCAAGTTTTTTTCTCATGTATACCGCCACAGGTAGTTTGGTAATTTGCCGATAGTCAGCGCTAGTCGTAAACATGGCGAGTGAAGATGCGGAGTGAGCGTTCTGCTTGTTGGAGTGCGGAATAGCTTCCCCGATCACCAGATCTTACTCTGTGTGTCTTTTTTTCTTTGGGTACACATTAAGGATCGGGTGTATATACCGCCTCTACCATGTGATGTAGTAGAGCTCTGGGAGAGAATACAGGAAGCGACTGCCACAGTCGACGATGCCATGCTGGGGCGGGTACGGCAAGAATTCGCCGTATTGGCGTCTGTCGGGTCACTCATGGTTCGCATATCGAATGTTGGTAAAAAAAACTTTCAGCGTTTCTCTTGAAAATGCAGTATGTATGACATCTTTGCAACGTTTAGTCCTTGTGCAATAAATAATTGAAAGTGTTCCCTGACTTTATGTACACCCTGTAGATATATATAGCTGTTTTATGGGGGTTTTATGATTGATACAGCCTACAAAATTAGTTTCTGATAGCTTATCTTCTCTTTTAATGTATGGACTGATGTGTTGCACACCAAAATTTTCCTTGATGTGCCATCTACGAAATATAATTAGTGAATAAAAGAATGAATGAAGGAACGAACGAACGACAAAGAGACTCACTTATCTCCGTCTATGCGGCAGCAGGATGGAGGCTTGTAAGTCCCCTGCTTGCTGAGGTCGGCGTACTGGCTGAGCATGCGACCCTCTATCGCCTGGACACACAGCTGCACGTCTGGGGGCATCTCTCCATGGTGATTGCGGATCCTCTGTAGGAAGTATTTTGCCCACTGCAAGTGCCCGACGTCTGCTATGCAACAGACACAGCCAAAAAGTCACATCCATTAAGAAGAATTCCATACTCACATAACATATTTCTTGTTAGATCTTTACTTCCAACATACTATATTATCAAAGTAACTGACTGCTGGTGTTTCTTTGGTAATTGCATAGTTGTACCTTGCGTATTTGAAAAAAATGAAACATTGAATCATGCTGTGGTGATAGTTTATGGAGTGAGTTCATGCATTATAAAAGTGTCTACGCCTGATGAACGTACTTTTTGAATTTTTTTATAATTTTTCTTCAACTATCCGTCAGTTTGATTTCATTCCATTTAAATGTGAGCTGTGTGAAATTTTGGCTCGATAACATAAAGGGAAAGCGCGCCCCTGGGCGTTCAAACAGGAAAATCCAGAAAAAAGTCTGCTTCGCAAAATTAATAACCTAATGTAGATATGTTTGTTATTTCAGTTTCTTATAACTATTTGTTTTCTTATTTCACATTTCATATTGGTCGAGTGACATGACTGGTCAGTGATCCCAAGACTGATAAAGTGGCCGCGCGGGATTAGCCGAGCGGTCTGCGGCGCTGCAGTCATGGACTGTGCGGCTGGTCCCGGCGGAGGTTCGAGTCCTCCCTCGGGCATGGGTGTGTGTGTTTGTCCTTAGGATAATTTAGGTTAAGTAGTGTGTAAGCTTAGGGACTGATGACCTTAGCAGTTAAGTCCCTTAAGATTTCACACACATTTGAACATTCAAATGGTTCAAATGGATCTGTGCACTATGGGACTTAACTGCTGAGGTCATCAGTCCCCTAGAACTTAGAACTACTTAAACCTAACTAACCTAAGGACATCACACACATCCATGCCCGAGGCAGGATTCGAACCTGCGACCGTAGCGGTCTTGCGGTTCCAGACTGTAGTGCCTAGAACCGCACGGCCACTCCGGACGGCCATTTGAACATTTGAACTGATAAAGTTAAGGGAGAGCGTGTTGAACCGGCTCTTTTTACGATGCAACCTGTATCATTCAGTAAACTTTCACTTTCGAGGGAAGGCAGCAGCGTAGCAAGCACTATGTCTTCATCTTAAGTTCCTTTACCGGAGGTAATACATGAAGGGCGTTCGAAAATGAGTTCAACTGCGCGGTTTAACGAAAGCCACTCGAACTACGGGCACGTTACGTCATAGGATGATGAACTGAATCTAGAGCGCCACGCATAAACTAGGTGGTAGTTGTGAGCAGTATGTATGGCGAAAGGACAGTGCTTGTTTGTTTGTAAGTAGAGAAACCTTGGACAAGGCGGAAGGCAACATCATGAACAAAGATGGACTTCACGGTTTTGTGGAAAGGAGTAGTCAAAACAAAATATTTCATAAACGTTTAACTGCGATGTGTGGACAAGAACATCCTATTTATGGGACAGATCACTGCCATCAGCTGTGGAACGATGAGCGAAGTTGACGCCGCAAGGGTTCATTGTGTGCCACGCCCACCATATTCAGCAGATCACTCTCCGTCTGATTATGATTTATTTCATCATATGAAGGACGCGCTGTATGGTAAAAGTTTTGGCAACACGAGGAACTGCAGGCAGCCCACGAGTGGGTATTGACGTCCGTGGGGAGCATACTGAGAGATCTCATGTACATTGACTCACGTTCAGCGATAAATAAGGTACAAAGAAATATTACTAAAAGTTTTTCCGAACGCCCCTCATACAGGTATCTTCTTGGGTACGTATGACTCACATGAGATAACTCGAAGTAAACTGTCTGTCAAAGATACATAAACGGATTTTTTTTACGATATTCGGATGTGTAAGTTAACTCTGCATCGAAGTGCAACATTAGTTGTGTGGGAAACGATTTCTAAGGAAAAATCGTGAATTCTAACGTAGGATCTGAGAACTGCGTATCAAAAGTAGGAGCTTTATAGCAACAACAACGTAGACAAGGCTGGAAGATCGCCAGAAATTCATAATCGGACAGAAACAGTATTTGTTACAAAAACTTGCTTATAAATGACAGCCAAGATTTATACATGGAATCGATCATCTATTATACTAGCGATGTAGCTTTTCAGCGAACAGAGGCAACAGTGAAATGAATATGAACTACCCAAATTCAAAAATTATATGTTCATAGTATAACCAGACAAACTTGTGGTTCCTGAAGAGGGCCTGCAGCCTCTTCGGTAGTTGAAGTGGCAACAATCTCGATGATTGAACTGAACTGGACTTTTAACATCAACCAAAGCGGCCTTGCTGTGCTTGTACTTCGAAAGGCTGAAAGTAAGAGGACACTACAGCCATAATTTTTCCGGAAGTTATGCAGCTCTACTGTTTGGTTAAACGACAATGGCTTACTCTTGGGTAAAATATTCCGGAGGTAAAATAGTCCCCCATTCGGATCTCCGGGCGGGGACTACTCAAGAGGACGACTTTATCAGGAGAAAGAAAACTGGCGTTCTGCGGATCGGAGCGTGGAATGTCAGATCCCTTAATCGGGCAGGTAGGTTAGAAAATTTAAAAAGGGAAATGGATAGTTTAAAGTTAGATATAGTGGGAATTAGTGAAGTTCGGTGGCAGGAGGAACAAGACTTTTGGTCAGGTGAATACAGGGCTATAAATACAAAATCAAATAGGGGTAATGCAGGAGTAGGTTTAATAATGAATGAAAAAATAGGAGTGCGGGTAAGCTACTACAAACAGCATAGTGAACGCATTATTGTGGCCAAGATAGACACGAAGCCCACGCCCTACTGTAGTACAAGTTTATATGCGAACTAGCTCTGCAGATGACGAAGAAATTGATGAAATATATGATGAAATAAAAGAAATTATTCAGATAGTGAAGGGAGACGAAAATTTAATAGTCATGGGTGACTGGAATTCCATGGTAGGAAAAGGGAGAGAAGGAAACATAGTAGGTGAATATGGATTGGGGGGAAGAAATGAAAGAGGAAGCCGCCTGGTAGAATTTTGCACAGAGCATAAGTTAATCATAGCTAACACCTGGTTCAAGAATAATGAAAGAAGGTTGTATACATGGAAGACGTCTGGAGATACTAGAAGGTATCAGACAGATTTTATAATGTTAAGACAGAGATTTAGGAACCAGGTTTTAAAAATGGTTCAAATGGCTCTGAGCACTATGGGACTTAACAGCTATGGTCATCAGTCCCCTAGAACTTAGAACTACTTAAACCTAACTAACCTAAGGACATCACACAACACCCAGCCATCACGAGGCAGAGAAAATCCCTGACCCCGCCGGGAATCGAACCCCAGGTTTTAAAATGTAAGACATTTCCAGGGGCAGATGTGCACTCTGACCACAATCTATTGGTTATAAACTGTAGATTAAAACTGAAGAAACTGCAAAAAGGTGGGAATTTAGGGAATGGGGACCTAGAGACAAGTGTCAAAGTAGGGGTCCCTCTCCCTTCCTTCATGACTGCCCCCTCTCCCTTTCTCACCTTACCAACACGTCATATGAGGTAACACATGAGGATGACGGCTGTGCGTGATCTACCGTTGTGCTGTCAGAGTTTCCTCAGTCTCTACCAGTTGCGACCTGAACTCAGACCTGATGCACCCCCACACGAAGACGCCCACAGTAATATCGCTGTATCTCTCCAAAACATTGCTACAGTGGAATTTTTCTATTTGGGTTAGCACAGAATCGAGATTCAATGCTGAACACAATGCGCCACAGTTCGTTAGCAGTCCACGCTCCTCAGTTACGCCACCGCTGCAGACGCAGCCGTTTGTGTTGTGGTGTTAACGGCAGCCAATGCATAGAACGGAAATTTCCTTGTCTGCTTGCTGCTAATTTCCGACCACTGGGGCGGTATTACTCAGAGTGTTGTAAGGAGTCCATTACTTGTTCTCGGATGACAGGCGCAGATGCGAAGAGGTTAACACGTGCTTGGAGCACACTAAGATGATCATCCTTTGTGACAGACACGGTCGACCGGATCCATGACAGTGAATGTGTCCTCACGTTCCCGTGTAGTCCTACATTCGACCACTGAATGCCCCCACAAACCTGTATATTACACGGCTCGAGCAGCCGGTGAAATGGAGAGCCACACTGGGCACCTTTAAAACTCTGTCAGGTACTGATAACGCTGACTCGCACGAGTAAGCAGCATCTCCGTGTCCTTCACAGTGATCAGTGAACATCTGGGCTGTTCTGTCTCTTGTATATATATACTACCAAGCCTGTTACACTGGTGGCGTGGGCTGTGTGGAGGGCATTGGGTGTTTTTTTAGCTGAGAGAGTCTCTGGAAACTATAGGAAGAGCGTCAGTCTAAAAAGTTGTAGGACAAACACAAGAAAGTAGACCTACGTTAACAATGGCGATGTTAATTACGACAGTGCAACTAAATCAGACTTACTCAATACGGTTTTCCGAAATTCTTTCACCAAAAAAGACACACACACTCACTGGTCATACCGGACTCGAGAGTCCATTACCGCAGCAACGTATTTTCGCCATCTGTCCCTGTCTTGGGCTATTTCCTTCCATTCATCTTCAATCAAATGTGGTGCTACAGAAGAATGCTGAAGATTCGATGGGTAGATCACATAAATAATGAGGAGGTATTGAATAGGATTGGGGAGAAGAGGAGTTTGTGGCACGACTTGACTAGAAGAAGGTATCGGTTGGTAGGACACGTTCTGAGGCATCAAGGGATCACCAATTTTGTATTGGAGGGCAGCATGGAGGGTAAAAATCGTAGAGGGAGACCAAGAGATGAATACACTAAGCAGATTCAGAAGGATGTAGGCTGCAGTACGTACTGGGAGATGAAGAAGCTTGCACAGGATAGAGTAGCATGGAGAGCAGCATCAAACCAGTCTCCGGACTGAAGACCACAACAACAACAACATCTTCAATATCTAGGCTCCTCAAATCAGCCTTCACATTGTCCTCCCATCTACGCCTCGGTCTCCCCACAGGACGTTTTCCCTCTAAGTGCCCTACCAGTACTCTACGCGCTACCCTGCCCTCATCCATTCGAGCTACCCGACCCGCCCATCGCAGCCTACGTGATTTAATAATACTGATTATGTCAGGGCTTGAATAGAGTTCGTGAACTTCTTCGTTATGAAGATTTCGTCACTCTCCGCTAATGTCAGCCCTTTTTGCTCCTAAAATTTTCCTCAAAATTTTGTTTTCAAATACTAGAAACGGCTTTTTATTTTGCACAGTGAGAGACCAAGTCTCACACCCATACAGCATAACTGGTAGAATAATAGTTTTGTATATTCTAATCTTTACATTCCTAGACAATATCCGTGATGAAAGTAATCTATTCAATGAGAAGTAGCACGCATTTCCCGCCCGTAATCTCTTCTTCAGTTCGGATTCAATTTCATTTCTCGATGTGATGTCTACGCCTAGATACTTAAATGTGTTCACTTTTTCAAACTGCATGACTCCAACTCTTAACATTTCCTGATCTACTGCTGTTGGCATTCTAGTCGTAACCAGGTATTTAGTTTTGTCTTCACTGATCCTTAGACCTACATCTTCACTAGCCTTGATTAACGCATTCGCATTTGCTGTTACAGATTCTTTCCTATCGCTAATGATGTTTAGATCATCTGCATACCCTAATATCTTAATAATCTGCTGCCATTCGTACAATATATTCTAGGATTAAATTAAAAAGTAGCGGAGACAGGGCATCTCCCTCCTTAAGTTCGTTCTTTATTACAAATTCTTCTGACTCCAATTTCCCCACGCGTACTCTACTTTTTGTGTTTTTCAAACTCGCTTCTGTAAGTATAACATACTTCTTTGGTATTCAAAGTTCCAAAAGAATTCTGTAAATTTTGATTGCAGTACTGAATCATATGCTTTTGTAAAATCTATGAAAAGATTATGAACTGGTTTATTGTATTCCCATTTCTTTTCCAAAATTTGACGCAGGGTGAATATTTTGTCTATAGTTGATCTGTTCCTCCGAAAGTCAGCTTGGTAATCCCCCACAATTTCATCTGCATATGGTGTAAGCCGGCTTAGCAGAATATTCGAGAAAATTTTGGAATATACTGGTAATAGCGATATCCTTCTATAATTACTAGAATCCATTTTGTCGCCCTTCTTAAAAATTGGAATCAGAATCGACTCCTGCCAGTCTTCAGGTATCATCTCTGAGTTCCATACTTTAGTTATCACTTTGTGAACTACTTCCACCAATTTCTGTCCCCCATTTTTAACTAATTCTGCAGTTATGCTATCTGGTCCTGGTGCTTTATGGTTTTTCAATTTGTTGATTGCATCTCTTACTTCCTTTAACGTTGTCTCAGGTATCTGGGGTTCTGCTGTATGTATTTCGTACGCCTGCTCATTTCCTGCTTCCTGGTGTACATTTAGTAGATGCTCAAAATATGCCCCCATTTACTTAATACAGCACTGGGGTCTGTCAGTATTCCCCTGGCATCCCTCGAAGTGCATTTGTCCTAGCCTTGAACCCCTTCCTATACCCATTTATGTCTAGATAAAGTTCCCTAATGTTTTTTGTTTTACTGTTTGTTTCCATTTCTTTAAATTTGGTTGTTCAAATAATCCCTCTTCTTTGCCCGTAGCCTACGACCAACTTCCCTTCTCATATTAAAGAACTCCTCTCGTTTTCTGTCTCCCATTCTATCCCAATCTAATCGCACTTTTCTCCTTTCCTCTACCAATTTCTTGCACTCCTCATCAAACCACGGTTTCCTCCTGTTCTTCTTAATTGTACCTATTGTGACCTTCGATGCTTCTTTGATATTATTCCTCACAGTGATCCACTGTTTATTTACATCCTCGTCTTGATCTTCGTGTGTCCTGAGAGCATCAAACCTATTTGAAATTTCTATCATGTACCTTCTTCTAAAGTTTTCATCATTTAGCTTGTCAGTGTCGAACCTAACAAGTTCTGCATTGTGACACCTTGATGTTGCTGTAGAAAGCCGTTGGTGAACTTTGGCAACTAAAAGAAAATGATCAGAATCGCAGTCTGCTCCCCTGAAAGGCCTAAGATTTTCTATACTAGTGTGCCATCTCCGATCTACAAGAACATGATCAATTTGGTTTCGGGTGTGTCCATCCGGAGAAACCCAAGTTGCTTTATGAATGTCCTTGCTTTTGAAATATGTGCTCTCAACAATCATGTCTTTTGAAACAGCAAAATTAACTACCCTTGTGCCATTTTCCTTCGTAATGTTATGCATACTTTCTTTCCCAATTGTAGGCCGGAATGCTTCCTCCTTCCCAATCTTCTCATTAAAATCACCTATGATTAATTTTGTATCGTATGAGGAGAACTCATCCCACAGTTGATCTAGTTCTTCATAAATGCCGTCTTTAACAACCTCTTCAGTGTCCTCAGTTGGTGCGTGTACATTAATTACTACTAGTCTATTCCACCTGCCAGACGACATTATAACTGATAGTCGGTCACTAATGAACCTTATATCTCTGATTGAGTGAAGCACTTTTCTCTGTACTGCGAAACCTGTTCCGAAACTGTGAGCTTCCGCACCTCCATACAAAAATGTATAGTTACCCCTCTTTACGCTACCCTCCCCCTGCCACCGAGTTTCTTGAATAGCTGTAATGTCTACACCGTATCTATCTAATTCGTCTAATAATGTCTGGAACGTTCCTGGCCTGGTCATACTTTTAGTGTTCCATGTTCCCAACCTGAAAGTTCCTTTCGGCTTGAATCCCTTCGAAGTAGGTTCCGCCCGGAGATCCGAATGGGAGCCTAGTTTACCTGCGGAATATTTTACTTCAAAGGGACCCGTGCCCATTAATGTTGCTGATTCTTGATGAATAGATTTGATAGTAAGAGAAGAAGAAACAGGGATGGTTCATCACGCCATCGCCCTGCTCCCCATCGGCTGTCCGCAACTGCTTATTTTTTGTATTCGCAGCTACCCTTCGTATCTGAAGGCCATATCCCCTATCCGCAACCTGGGGACGCGCTGTGCTGTGGTGGTAGGGGCCCACTAGACCAAAAAAGAAGTAGTAAATATTCTAGGATTCGTACCAAGAACAACTGCCAACATGAGTAACTGAGAAGCAGAAATTCTCTGTGGAGCAAAGCAGCTTAAATCGTTTAATAAAGGGATGGACTCCTGCCCCGGTTGTATACGTCAGGTTGCTCTCAGAGTATGCTGACAGAATAGTTCTATATTCAGCGATCACATACAACCGATCGCTTGTTCAAAGATCCATACCTCACAACTGGAAAGTTGTACAAGTCACACCAATATCAAGAAAAGAGATAGGAGTAATCCGCTGAATTACAGATCCACATCGCTAGCGTCGATCTGCAGTAGGATTTTGGAACACATAGTGAGTTAGAAGGTTATGAGTTATCTCGAAGAAAACGATTTATTGACAAACAGCCAACATAAATTCAGAAAATATTGTTTTTGTGAAACACAAGTAGCTCTTTATTCTCAAGAAGTAATGAATGCTATTGAGAGGGGATGCCAACTGATTCCATATTTTTAGATTTCCGGAAGGCTTTCGGCACCGTACCTCACAAGCGACTTCTAATCAAATTGCGTGCCTGCGGACTATCGTCTCAGTTGTGCGGCTGAATTCGTGATTTCTTGTCATAAAGATCACAGTTCCTAGTAATTGACGGGGAAAGCATCGAGTAAAAGTCGCTGGCGTTCCCCTAGGAGGTGTTATAGGCCTTGTGTTGCTTCTGATAAACAATTTGGCAGACAATCTGAGTAGTACTCTTAGATTGTTTGCAGATAATGCTGTCATTTACCAACTCACCCAGACATCAGACGATCAAAATAAATTGCGAACTGGCAATTGACTCCAAATAATGAAAAGTATGAAGTTATCCACATGTTTACCAAAAGGAGTCCGCTAAATATCGGTTAGGTGATAAATCACACAAATCTAAAAGCTGTAAATTCAACTAAATACTTAGGAATTACAATTACGAATAACTTAAGAAGGAACGATCTTATAGCTAATGTTGTAGGTAAAGCAAACCAAACACTACGATTTATTGGCCTCACACTGAGAAAATGCAACAGGTTTACTAAAGAAACTGCCTACATTACGCTTGTACGTCCTCTTCTGGACTATTTCTGTGCGTTGTGGGATCCACATCAGATAGGATCGATGGAGGACACCGAAAAAGTTCAAAGGAGGGCAGGTCGTTTTGTATTTTCTTGAAGCAGAGCAGACAGCGACACTGATATCTTACGTGAATTGGCGTGGCAATCATTAAAAGGCGTTTTTAGTTGTGGTAGGATCTTCTCATGAAATTTCTATCATCATCTTTTCCCTAGGGTGTGAAAATATTTTGTTGGCGCTCTCCTACATGGGAAGGAATGATCGTCACAATAAAACAAGGAAAATCAATGCTCGAACAAAATGATTTACGTGTTCGTGTTTCCCGTTCGAGAGTGGAGCGGTAGAGAAACAGTTTGAGCGTGGTTCGATGAACCATCTGTCAGGCACTTAACTGTGAATTGCGGAGTAATCACGTAGATGTAGATGCAGATGTAGATGTAACAACACTAATGCACTCTGGTGGCCGTTCGACATGTTACAGAGAATTGCAAATCTCATCACGCCTTCGATATTTACGTATACAAAGTTATATGCACATCTGATGTCTTATAGGTGCTTCACTTTGTTGTCAGGCAGTATATCTTACTTCGCATGAAAAGCTACGCGATACGTGCGCAGTAAATTGTCTTGAACACTGTGTAGCGCAGGCAGAAGCAGGCACGGTATTGCGGTGTTCTGCCCTGGACCTCAACTCGCGCTGTTGTATAAAAACCCATGAATTACAAAAACACGTACTGTGCTCCCGTTTCCTGCGTCGCCTACGCCGGTGTGCGCCTGGCCTAACGCCTGTATACTGTCTCGCTCCACGTAAAATGTGTCGTAAAGATTCTAAATCGAGTCTGCTATCACGCCATGTGTTCCCGTTACGCGGCCTACGAACGTCTGACCCCTTCAGGGTAAAGAACGATTTATAAGTAATATCAAAGCGAGGTCTAACTGGGAATACACACAGGGTGTTCAGAAAATCGCGTTACAGACTCCTAGGACTCATAGAGGGGAGTGAGTACAGAATATTTTGGATAGGAACCCATGTTCGTAAAGGTAACGTTTCCGTTCTACGACGGTTTCAGTTCATATGTTTAACTCATCCACTTCTGCTTGAGAATTGAATTGGGTGCGACGCAGCACTATTATCAGGTAGCAGTTCGAAAAGAAACATAACGAAACATCCGTTTATCACTTAAGCATATTTGTTTACCTAAACATTACGCGTTTACATTATCCCAAAGCAAAAAGAACCCAGCGTACTGTACGTACAGAAAAGTACTGACGCATTACAACAGCAACTCTATGTGGCGACCACCAACGTTGTTACAAACATCGTACCAAGGTAGCATGTTCTGATACACACTCTCCATCCCAACTGGCGTCTCTCCAATTTCTACTGCAGCGGCCAGAATTCGTTACATCATTCCTATATCTCTACAGGAGTCTCGTAGCAGTGTAGAAGTCCGTTGACATCAGGTGACCGTCTACCCTATTGCAAGGCACTCTGAGACTTTTCTCTATCCCTCAGCAGACGTGAATGCGTTACGCATTTGAAATGAAACCGTCGTAGAATGGAAATTGCACGTTTCTGGACACGGGTTCCTATTCAAAATTTTACGTGCTCATTCGCCTCTACAAGTCCCAGAAATTTGTAATAGGAATCTCCGAATACCCTGTATAATGAATGTTTCGTTACGTTTTAGACTGTTGCACTGCGTCCAGACTATCGTTTAGTTCCTTTTTGAACTTTAAATCGTTGGTGTTATGAAGACAACCTTGCGTCAGACTAAAGGCTAGGATGGTTCCGTAACACATATGCCTAGCAGGTGCTTCGTGCCATAGATTGGACACTGTCTCAGTCTTATATCTTAGCTATCGATGAATGAAGACAGATGAATGGCAGAGACCATGCACATTGTAGGTTAAGCGGCTCCTCTACAAGCTTCGGTAAGTACTTCAAGTGACCGCCTGTTACACAAGTCGGTAGGGCTGTTTCTACCAAAAAGTTCAAATGGTTCAAATGGCTCTCAGCACTATGGGACTTAACTTCTGAGGTCATCAGTCCCCTAGACTTAGAACTGATTAAACCTAACTAACCTAAGGACATCACACATATACGTATATGCCCGAGGCAAGACTCGAACCTGCGACCGTAGCTACCATTAGGCAAGACCAAGTAGTCGCCTAGGACGGAAAAATTTTAAGGGCAGCAGAGTACAGAAAAAAATTAATTTCAAATGAAAGAGGGAAAAACTGAACAAATGAGAAGCAAAAATGAAAAAGACGAAAAATTAAAACACCAAATTGTTTTGAAAAGCACAGGGAAAGGGTACTTGATAAATCTTTACTTTCTTTGACGCAAATAAACACATTGCCTTGGACTACGTCAAAACTAAAGAAGCATCAAATGGGTATGAAACGGAAACAAACACGACCTTATTCATCTCTGTCGAGCGCTGGAGTGGGGTACATGTGATGGATTGCGATTACGCAGCGACTTGATACCAAACCTCACTCAGTCCCTCTTTTTTTATTTGTCTCTGCAGATCATTTGTCAGTTATCAGTTGTATTGAGTAGTTATGTTGATGCTTTTAGCTCTACTAGTATTTTCTGTGGATAGTTGATTCTGTACAAGGAAAACGTCTGAAGCCAAAAAATTATTGACCAAAAGAAGAAATATTCCAAGTGTCACTTTGCTTGAAAAAATAATGTAATGAAAAAAAAACTTAACAAAAGTTCATTTTTCTTTTACTTAGGGGTTAGCGGATCAACTGAATGGGCTATAAGCAATAGCCCGCTTCCAATTTAGGGTATCGACTACGGGTTTGGGAAAAAGGCAGTTCCTTTAGACAAACACAACGTCTATGCCTCAAAGGGATTCGAACCCGGACCCATCTCTGATGAATGTTCAGAAACCAATCGCTTAGACCACTGCGCCACCGGGGCAGATAGAAAAAGTTGTAGAACTCCCAATAGAAAATTCAGACAAGGCGTTATTTACTCATTCAACTGCAAGAAATTAGATGCTGAGAAAGATGAGATTTATTCCTTATTCCAGATATGTTATTGTTGTGGTCTTCAGTCCAAAGAACAGTTTGACGCACCTCTTCAAGCTACTCTATCCTGTGCAAGCCTTTTCATCTCCGAGTAAGTACTGCAACCTACATCTCTCTGAATCTGTTTACTATATTCATTCCTTGGTCTCCCTCTGCGGTTTTTAACCCCCCCCCCCCACCCACACACACACACACACACACACACGCTTCCCTCCAGTACTTAACTGCCGGCCGAAGTGGCCGTGCGGTTCTAGGCGCTGCAGTCTGGGACCGCGAGACCGCTACGGTCGCAGGTTCGAATCCTGCCTCGGGCATGGATGTGTGTGATGTCCTTAGGTTAGTTAGGTTTAACTAGTTCTAAGTTCTAGCGGACTAATGACCTCAGAAGTTGAGTCCCATAGTGCTCAGAGCCATTTGAACTATTTTTTGAAGTACTTAACTGGTGATCCCTTGATGCCTCAGGATGTGTCCTACCAACCGATCCCTTCTTTTAGTCAGGTTGTATCACAAATTTCTCTTCTCCCCAATTTTACTCAGTACTTCCTCATTAGTTACGTTTGCTACCCATCTATCTTCAGCAATCTTATGCAAAAGTTTCTATGTTCTTCTTGTCTAAACTATTTACTGTTCATGTTTACCTTCCATACACGGCTACACTCCATACAAATATTATCAGAACGGACTTCATGACACTTAACAAATTTCTCTTCAGAAATGTTTTTCTTGCCATTGCCAATCTACATTTTATATCCTCCCTACTTCGACCATTATCCGTTGTTTTGCTTCCCAAATAGCAAAACTCATTTACTACTTTAAGTATCTCATATTCTAATCTAATTCCCTAAGCATCACCTGATTTAATTGGACTATATTCCATTATCCTCGTTTTGCTTTTGTTGATGTTCATCCTATGATTTAATTGGACTACATTCCATTATCCTCGTTTTGCTTTTGTTGATGATCATCCTATATGCTCCATTCAAAACACCGTCCATTCCATTCAACTGCTCTTCTAAGATGTCATCGGCAAATCTCAAAGTTTTTATTTCTTCTCCATAGATTTTAATTCCTACTCTGAATTTTCTTTTGTTTCCTTTACTGCTTGCTCAACATACAGATCGAATAATACCGGAGGTAGGCTGCAACCCTGTCTCAGTCTCTTCTCAACCACTGCTTCCCTTTCGTGCCCCTCGACTCTTATAACTACCATCTTGTTTCCGTACAAATTGTAAATAGCCTTCGCTCCCTGTAATTTACCCCTGCAACCTTTTGGAATTTGTAAGAGAGTGTTCCAGTCGAAATTGTCAAAAGCTTTCTCTGAGTCTACAAATGCTATAAATGCAGGTTTACTTTTCCTTAACCTATCTTCTAAAATAAGTCGTAGGGTCGGTATCGTCTTTCTACCTACTTGATCCTCTGCTGCCTTCAGTATTTCATCTCTCAAAGCTACCTATTCTTCTTCTGCTACATTTCTTTCCCTGTTCTTGTCGATTGTTCCCTAATGCTCCATCTGAAACTCTCTACAACCTCCTCTTCTTTCAGTTTACTCTGGTCCCATCTCCTTAAATGCCTGCCTTCTTGCAGTTTCTTCAGTTTTAATCCGCAGTTATAACCAATAAATTGTGGCCATAGTCCACATCTACGCCGGGAAACATCTCAAAATTTAAAATCTGGTTCCTAAATCTGTGTCTAACCGTTATATAATCAATCTGAAACCTTCCAGTGTTCCCAGGGCTCTTCCGCGCATACAACCTTGTCTCACGATTCTTAAACCAAGTATTATTTCTACAGAAGATACAAAAACGACTAAGTGTTTACGTAGGAAAACGTTACAATAATTACATCAACTAAAATGGGGTAAATAAAGATTTTGTTTTTAACAAATGATGAGAAATTGTTTGAATCTACTATTTGTAACGAAAACTTAATCTAATAAAGGGGAAAATGGATTTTGAGTCTGATCATTTAATACCAATCTGGCATTTCGTTTTTCATTTCCAGCAGGATCATCTCGGTGGTTTTCTTGACAGAATGTAAAACTTCACATTCTACATCATGCCAGTGCTTTTCTACTGATCGGGAAAGGTTAAACCTTCCTTCCTTAAACGCCAGCTTGTCTCATGTTCACGTAGCGTAGCTTTACTGACAGAGCATCACCTAACTGACTGGTACACACTTTTTCACACTGCTTACAAGTGATTTTATATACACCAGGTCTGTAGCTGCGAGATGATAACTTTTTTGCAAGATTATCTGAAATTTTGTCAACATATGGAACTTTGCATCGGAGTCTGTAACTACAGCCACTGTACAGAAGTGGCGTAATTTTACTAATTTTATTTTTTCGTAGTATATTATCAATGGGGGTAGAGTTATAGACATTGCTAGAAGCGATTTAAACAACTGCATTTTGTAATAACAATAAAACATCAAATGTAATCAATAACAAAGCCGAAATACTGTTCGTGACCAAATAAATATAATTTTGCAGAACATTAGGAAGTGTTTTTCCTTTTGAATAATATTGTCGTGTTTTACCAAGCAACGACGAAAATTCAGTTAGTGTTCTTATAATTAATTGTGTGATTAGTAATTTGTACCTAAAAATTCATCTATTGAGTGTAAGGAGTTGACATTCAGAAATTCTTTTAAATTGTTTTTAAATGCTGGTTGATTACCTGTCAGACTTCTAATGCTATTTGGTAAGTGCCCAAAGACTTTTGTGGCTGCATAATTGACCCCTTTCCGTTCCAATATTAGATTTAACCCAGGATCGTAAAGATAAACCTTTATCGTAGTGTTGTAACTATACACATTGCTATTGCTTTTGAACTGAGATGGGATATTAATCACAAATTTTATAAGTGAATATTCTAACAACACCACTACTTGCAAAGTAGGTTAGAAATCAGATTAATAATGTTGATCACACAGGATATGTTCGCTTTATCAGGCAACAACAAAGTTATTGACTGTGGATGGTATCGTCAGAATGGAAATAATGAAGTCACTGTAAAAAAGTCATTAATTTTGGCACTTGAATGGATTCCCACGTAGATTTCGTCGAAGTTGTTGTGGCTCATCTTGTTGATTCTAGGGTGATTCCACTTTGACTGCTAGAAGATCCAGATCTGTATTTTAGCAATATTTGAAGACCTAACAAATGTGTTTTTCAGGAAATTCTTAATGATCAAATAATCCCAGATCAGAACAATGGTATGGTAAAAATAATTTTTGACTTGGTGTCCATGATCCACATTTTTATTAAACTTCTTGTAAATTCACATATACTTCTTAATTGTCACATCATCAAGAAAACAATTTTGTATCAATCTTCACGTATTTAATTTCCACTTCAACCAAACACAAGACTTGACTGTTCTTTTACGAAGCGAAATAACAACTTAACTTTTGCAAAATGAAACAAAGACTGATCTGTGCGCATTCGCGCCAAAACTGTTACAAGTAAGTCAAAGATTATGACAGTCTCACAGAAATGAATACACACAAGAACCATATCACTGTAATATATCGATACATCGGAGTACCTATACATTAATAAAACCAAATGTGAATATTGTCACAAAAAATATGTCAGTTACTTCGCAGAAAAGTAGTACTATATTAGTGGTATCGAGAACTGGGGTTGGAGTGCCGTAATGGTCACGAAAATAAAGAACCATTACAATATACAGATTGCGAAGCCAGTGTGACTGTCCCTATTTTCTTAAATAGATGTCTGGAAGACGATTTTGCATGGGTTTCAGTTATTACTCTGATTACACGCTTTTGTGCAATGAATACTTTTTTCCACGATGCTGAATTACCCCAAAATATGACGTGATGCGAAAGTAGTGAACAGTAATGTAAGTTACTGATTTTTTTATCACCAAAGTTTGCAGTAATCCTAATAGCAGCATAAGTAGGTGAACTCAGTTGTACTGATGTTTGATAACGGATAAACACCGTAACTGCAGAAGAGTTGATCTACTGACGGCACCCACCTTGCAGGCTGGCGCGCTGGCGGAAGAGGTTCCAGAGGACGGCAATGGTGTGGTCGAGCAGCACGTGGAAGGGCGGCGCGCGCACACGCGGCCCGCGGCCCGGCTTCTGCAGCCGGAACGTGTATGGCTGCGGGTGGAAGCCGCCGCTCACGTCCGGCAGCACAATCGGTGGTATGCTCTGAATTTGCCTGTTAACGTTTCACACTGTCACAGCACTTACAAATACCGGTTATTAAAACTTTGTCACTGCTGCGCTATACCTCCCTTAAACAATGAACCTCTGAGCAAGTCTCGAGCTCCACTTGCAACTGTACCCTTAGAACGCCTGCTGTATTTATTGTTGATTTTACTGACTTGCTTTGAAGACCTGGAGAATGAGTTTGCATGGGGTAGAGACCACGGTATCTGTCATACGGAGTCTATCCAGAAAGTAATCGACGATTTGAAATAAAAAATTAACAATATGTAAAATCCAGATTTTGTTGTACAGGGTGGTCCATTGATCGTGACCGGGCCAAATATCTCACGAAATAAGCGTCAAACGAAAAAACTCAAAGAACGAAACGTGTCTAGCTTGAAGGGGGAAACCAGATGGCGCTATGGTTGGCCCGCTAGATGGCGCTGCCATAGTCAAACGCATATCAGCTGCATTTTTTGAAATAGGAACCCCCATTTTTATTACATATTCGTGTAGTACGTAAAGAAATAAGAATGTTTTAGTTGAACCACTTTTTCGCTTTGTGATAGACGGCGCTGTAATAGTCACAAATGTACAAGTATGTGGTGTCACGTAACATTCCGAGAGTGTGGACGGTATTTGCTTCGTGATACATCAACCGTGTTAAAATGGACCATTTACCGATTGCGGAAAAGGTCGATATAGTGTTGACGTATGGCTATTGTGATCAAAATGCCCAACGGGCGTGTGCTATGTATGCTGCTCGGTATCCTGGATGACATCATCCAAGTGCCCGGACTGTTCGCCAGGTAGTTACGTTATTTAAGGAAACAGGAAGTGATCAGCCACATGTGAAACATCAACCATGACCTGCAACAAATGATGCCGCCCAAGTAGGTGTTTCAGCTGCTGTCGCGGCTAATCCGCACATCAGTAGCAGACAAATGGTGCAAATCAGGAATCTCACAATTTTAGACGAACTAAATAAGACAGGTAGGTTTTTAAAATTAAAATACAAAACGTACGTACGTTTGAACATTTTATTTCGGTTGTTCCAGTGTGATACATGTACCTTTGTGAACTTATCATTTCTGAGAACACGTGCTGTTACAGCGTGATTATCTGTAAATACCACATTAATGCAATAAATGCTCAAAACGATGTACGTAAACCTCAATGCATTTGGCAATACATGTAACGACATTCCTCTCAACAGCGAGTAGTTCGCCTTTCGTAATGCTCGCACATGCATTGACAATGCGCTGACGCATGTTGGCAGGCGTTGTCGGTGGATCACGATAGCAAATATGCTTCAACTTTCCCCACAGAAAGAAATCCGGGGACGTCAGATCCGGTGAACGTGCGGGCCATGGTATGGTGCTTTGACGACCGATTCACCTGTCATGAAATATGGTATTCTATACCGCTTCAACCGCATGCGAGCTATGTGTCGGACATCCATCATGTTGGAATTACATCCCCATTCTGTCATGCAGTGAAACATCTTGTGGTATTATCGGTAGGACATTAAGTAGGAAATCAGCATACATTGTACCAGTTAGAATGCCATCGCTAAAATGGGGGCCAATTATCGTTCCTCCCGTAATGCCGCACCTTACATGAACCCGCCAAGGTCACTGATGTTCCACTTGTCGCAGCCATCGTGGATTTTCCGTTCCCCTATGTGCATATTATGCCGGCTTACGCTACCGCTGTTGGTGAATGACACCTCGTTGCTAAACAGAACGCGTGCAAAAAATCTGTCATCGTCCCGTAATTTCTCTTGTGCCCAGCGGCAGAACTGTACACGACGTTCAAAGTCGTCGCCATGCAATTCCTGATGCATAGAAATATGGTACGGGTGCAATCGATGTTGATGTAGCATTCTCAAAGCCGACGTTTTTGAGATTCCCGATTCTCGCGCAGTTTGTCAGCTACTGATGTGCGGATTAGCCGCGACAGCAGCTAAAGCACCTACTTGGGCATCATCATTTGTTGGAGGTTGTGGTTGACGTTTCACATGTGGCTGAATACTTCCTGTTTCGTTAAATAACATAACTATCCGGCGAACGGTCCGGACACTTGGATGACGTCGTCCAGGATACCGAGCAGCATACATAGCACACGCCCGTTGGGCATTTTGTTCTCAATAGCCGTAATATCAACACGATGTCGATCTTTTCCGCAATTGGTAAACGGTCCATTTTAACAAGGGTAATGTATCACGTAGCAAATACCGTCCGCACTGGCGGAATGTTTGGGAGCCCACCTAGCATAAAATTTGTGGTAACCAAGCTTCTCAGCCACAATTTCATGCACCAAACCCCGTGGAAATTGGGGATAATGTTGCGAAAGTTCCGTAATCGTAAAACTGTCACTTTCAAGAATGTCGCCGTTGATTCTCATCAACAGTTCATCAGTCGCAACGCTAGGACTACCACTGCGGTCCTCTCCGTGAACACTGGTAAGGACATTTTTAAAATCAGTGCACCACTGCCTCGCCTGGCTTTCAGTCATTACTCCTTTTCCATACACATGACAAAGGTCGCGATAGATTTCAATCGGTTTGAGTTTTTTTGCCAACAAAAGCTTAATCACGGAAGTGGCGGCAACTTCTGTTACAATGGATATTTTAACACGTCACAGAAAACAAAGTAACAGAGACTCATACCACGTGCTACCACCGCTGGATGCGTACAGAGAGTAGAAACTTTATAGAATCAACGTAGAGGCTGTAGCATCGCCCATCGCTGTGATAAACCAAAAGTCTCGTACTTTCTGGATAGCACTCGCATGTCGGGAATCCGAGTAACTTTTTTGAATCAGTTTACAGAAACAATTAATTAGCTGCTCTCAACCACTAATTCAACTGGTTACTGTGCTTGTTTACTTTGCTTTGCTTTACATACCGTATTGAAAAGAATAAATTTTAAAGGTAAGTAATCTGTATAAAGTGCGAGGGAATAATCCTTCAAAGTAAATGTGATTGTTAGTACAGACACTCAGATATGTTCAAATGGCTCTGAGCACTATGGGACTTAACATCTGTGGTCGTCAGTCCTCTAGAACTTAGAACTACTTAAACCTAACTAACCTAAGGACACCACACACATCCATGCCCGAGGCAGGATTCGAACCTGCGACCGTAGCGGTCACGCGGTTCCAAACTGAAGCGCCTAGAACCGCACGGCCACACCGGCCGCCTCAGATATAACTGATGTGGCAGGAAGTAGTGAAATCTTGGATACCTATAGACACTACTGGCCATTAAAATTGCTACACCACGAAGATGACGTGATACAGACGTGAAATTTAACCGATAGGAAGAAGATGCTGTGATATACAAATGATTAGCTTTTCAGAGCATTCACACAAGGTTGGCGCCGTTGGCGACACCTTAACGTTCTGATATGAGGAAAGTTTCCAACCGATTTCTCATACACAAACAGCAGTTGACCGGCGTTGCCTGGTGAAACGTTGCTGTGATGCCTCGTGTAAGGAGGAGAAAAGCATACCATCACGTTTCCGACTTTGATAAAGGTCGGATTGTAGCCTATCATGATTGTGGTTTATCGTATCGCGACATTGCTGCTCGCGTTGGTGGAGAGCCAATGACTGTTAGCAGAATATGGAATCGGTGGGTTCAGGAGGGTAATACGGAACGCCGTGCTGGATCCCAACGGCCTCGTATCACTAGCAGTCGAGATGACAGGCATCTTATACGCATGGCTGTAACGGATCGTGCAGCCACGTCTCGATCCCTGAGTCAACAGATGGGGACGTTTGCAAGACAACAACCATCTGCAGTTCGACTACGTTTGCAGCAGCATGGACTATCAGCTCGGAGACCATGGCTGCGGTTACCCTTGACACTGTATCACAGACAGGAGCGCCTGCGGTGGTGTACTCAACGACGAGCCTGGGTGCACGAATGGCAATATGTCATTTTTTCGGATGACTCCAGGTTCTGTTTACAGCATCATGATGGTCGCATCCGTGTTTGGCGACATCGCGGTGGACGCACGTTGGAAGCGTGTATTCGTCATCGCCACACTGGCGTATCACCCGGCGTGATGGTATGGAGTGCCATTGGTTACACGTCTCGATCACCTCTTGCTCGCATTGACGGAACTTTGAACAGTGGACGTTACATTTCAGATGTGTTACGACCCTGGCTTTACCCTTTATTCGATCCCTGCGAAACCCTACATTTCAGCAGGATAATGCACGACCGCATGTTACGGGTCCTGTACGGGTCTTTCTGGATACAGAAAATGTTCGACTGCTGTCCTGGCCAGCACATTCTCCAGATCTCTCACTAATTGAAAACGTCTGGTCAATGGTGGCCAAGCAACTTGCTCGTCATAATACGCCAGTCACTACTCTTGATGAACTGTGGTATCGTGTTGAAGCTGCGTGGGCAGCTGTACCTGTACTCGCCATCCAAGCTCTGTTTGACTCAATGCCCAGGCGTATCAAGGCCGTTATTATGGCCAGAGGTGGTTGTTATGGGTACTGTTTTCTCAGGATCTATGCACCCAAATTGCGTGAAAATGTAATCACATGTCAGTTCTAGTATAATACATTTGTCCAATGAATACCCGTTTATCATCTGCATTTCTTCTTGGTGTAGCAATTTTAATGGCCAGTAGTGTATTATGATGTACACGATATCCGCAATTCTGTCACTTAAACATTTTTCCTTTCTTTTTCTCTGAAACAAAGAAATATTGTTTTGCTAAAGAATAATCATTAGCAGATTAGTCGAGTTTAGAAGCTGAAAAAACATTTTTTGTGTTACACGTTGCAGATAATGCTATATTGATAATTCTGTATGCTGTATTCAGAAACTAAAAATATTTAATGAAACAAATTTGCAATTGGAAAAATTCTGCAAATAATAACCAGATAATTGCAGGCACGTGTTGAAGCCTGGTGCCAGTGGAAAAATGTATGTAAGAAATCCGTAACTAGACCAATGTGAAAACAATTTATGACGAAGAATGCTATTTTCTTCAACTGTTGTGTCGTTAATGAATATAAAAGAAGAAACTGAGTTTTTTGTAAGATGAAGAACTATGTTAAGTCACTGTAATGTATGTGTGTATGTAAGGAGTCTGTCAGCCTGTGTTTTAAGAACTTGGGCTGCACTATGAGTATGATGAACGAATTGACTGTGACTTTGATAAATAAAACATGGAAGACTGAGATGTATATATTACTTCTTTGTTTGTTTCGATTAATATGTTAAAGAAAATGTGCTAAATGTAGCAAGAACTGCCATAATATCATTGCAGTGTATCTTCTGGTGCATGTGTCGGAAGGAATACACTATAAGCACGACGATAAAAATGCACCTTATAGTATAATTTTCGATTGGCTGGTTTGAAAATTTAAGTGTTTACTGTGGATAGGGAGGTTGGCACACTACAACATACGCAAACAGAACGCGAAACCCATCATCACACGAGGCCTGTTTCTTAATGTGAAGCACGCCAAACGTGGTTTCCATCTTGGGTGGCACACGTTTAGAAACGAGCAGATATATCACACGGAGCATGCTCTTCCTCGTGATTTGCGACTGCAGCGCTTTCCAGCAGCAGTCCTGGATGCTTCGATCACCAGAACGTCAGTAACTCATATTCAGTTATAAGAAATCGTATCACAAACAACTCGTTTTTCATGACTATTCAATGAGTCCGTGTCTTGAAACGCCATTCTTTCATAACCTGCAAATTAAAATACGAAAAGCAACACATGCAGTAATCTTTCAATTACCAATATGCCCTTTTCTGTAATTTTATTATAACACATTCTAAGAAAAACGACATGTTTTCAGGACATCTTTATTATGTTTGTGCTCTGAAACAGCATATGTTCGTACCACGAATTTTATAAAAACCACTAAATAAGAGCTTGAACCCCACACGACGTTATCCAACATAGCGTCTCGTATGTTGTGCCTCTAACGTAAAAGTTATCTTGTATTTCATTGGCAACGTTCCTCTCCTTTAATTTTCACGATTGAAAATGCTGCCCAACGCAAAGTTCCACTTTTTGACTTCCCAAAATTCGACCAGCTCCACGGCTACGTTCGATTTCGCGTCTTGTATGGAGATGACGCAGGGGCAAAGCCGGTTGCAAGCTATCGCTGCAAGAGATTTCTGTACCGCTGCTGACATCGCGTGCTGAATGTGACATTTACGATACGGGTGGAAAGCACAACTAGCCATGACGACAGTCGGTCATCATTTGCCGGCTGATATTGAACTTATTATCTCATTCGACCGAAGGAAAGGTATATTAAGGTTGAACATCCCGTCGATGATAAGTTCAACGGTGATGCCACTGAAGATCGGATTAGACAAGGGTGAAGGAGAAAAGCGGCACGTATATTTCAAATGAATCACCCCGCATTCACCATAAAGCGATTTAGGGAAACTATGAAAATCCTGGATCTGTACTGCTGAACTTCCATAAAAAAATCATTAGTAAGAGCACTAGAATTAACACCAGACGAATATGCTTTCGATTTCCAGTCTTATGTATTATTTTCTAGAAGAGAGTGATGCATCTTATTACAAAGTCGCGCACAATCAATACGTGCCGAGAAGAAACGTGAAGCGGGATAGTATTCTACAACGCCAAAGTTCGTGTATTGTTCGCGTGGCTCTACGGTAAGGCTTACTGTGAGTGGAGTAGAGTGCTCATTGTGAATAACCGTCATGAACGCACGAGTGCTATGCAACCATAAATACTTTATATTACTTGAAGTGTAAGTGCAAAGATGAAAGTTTTTCACCAGTACAGATGTACATTTCGTGCCCAAATGAAGGGGATAAATTGAAGCACATATAAAGCCCAAAAATGTTTTGCAGTAATTGAGAATGCAGTTCTAGCTCCAAAAAGCTTTGAACTAAAACAAGGAAATGAAACATTGCGATCGAAAACGGCGCATTAATAACAACATATTTCCAATATGTAAATTAAGAATCACAGGATAGCTCCCATGAAAAATTCTGTTAATTCAGTATGTCGTGCGTAGACTGGAGTAACACGTTCTAGACCTGTCGGAAATTTTACTGATCTGACTTTAATTGAATTGCTTACTTTTGGAGATGCAAACAGAATGATAGATTATCTTTATTTATTTTTGGTTTATTTAGTCTACTAATATTAGGACAGATCTAATTCCACATATCTATTTTAACACTTATGAAACATGTATTCCAAAAGCTCATACATTTAATATGGAACATAATACTTGGAAATACTTATAGCAAAAAAAAAAAAAAAAAAAAAAAGACAAAAAACTTCATACGTATTTATTTGTGAAGAGTAGAATAATACAGATAATTTAGAGGTAGATCTAGACTGTGGGGGCGATGGAAGCAACGGACCTTGGAGAAAAATGGCGAGTGTTCAGAAAGGCTGTGGGGGAGAACACTATAAATGAAGAGAGAACGGAAAAAATAATGTACGACTGACTAAACCACGAAAAAAGAAAGAAGCCTCACTTTAAACAGAGGTTTATATTTGCTTCATCATTTGACAGACAAACATGCTCATAAATGTTAACTTCAAAGAGAGAGATTAGAAGGATGAGGAAAGGAAGTGCTTTAACATTTTCGCAAATGCAACAGATTATTGAATTGTGTAGAGTGCAGGGTAGTTCGCTTCATGGGGGGGAGGGGGGCAGTACCCACTGAGCAGTTCGTGAGTATTGTTGTTTAATGGATAGGCACAGTTACAAAATTACAAAAGATGTTTCCAAGTCTTTGCATCACACTTCTACGTCCGATAGATCGCGTCAGGGGAAGAGGCGTTTGTTAGAGACTCAATGCTCGCTGATGCTTCCCGACGGCACTAGTAGCTTTTTACTTTTGCTTATGTCCCTGAGAGGCGTCAGGGTAGAAACTCTGCTGTGTTGGTTTGCACTGCGTAGTCCCTAAAGCCAGTCATCTTCTCCGCCTGAAAGGGGGTAAGTCGAGCTTCTAAAATATCTTTATCTACTTAACAACATTTATTATCAAGGTTGTTGAAAATCACTCCGTCGATTTACTGGAGAAGGTGGTATGCAAATACACACACCTTGTTACAACACCTTGCTAGTTCGGTGAAATCGCGCCATCCCAGGGGCAACGAATTCAATAAAAAAGCCCCTAGTTTCGTTGGAAAAAGGTAGCAAATATTTTGCTCCTAACAGAAGTTGCTCTGCATGTCATCCCTCGACATGTGGTGCAAAGACTTTGAAACACCCTATACAAGGGAGACTTCGTGTTGCGATTGCGATAAGATGATAAGCACCTGAGCTCTGATGAAAGTTTTTGAAGAGTCTGCACACTGAGAAGGTGATGAGGTAGACGTAGTGTATGATAGTAATGTAGGCTACTCGTCAAAACTAGGAGGCATGGGGAGACAACAGGGTCAAGCAGGTTGATGTCAGATTCACCAATATCTATTGTTAGTTCCAATCACAAAGACTTTTTACTACTCATAAGGTGCCGGATAACATCACAACAGTAGAAATTAGACATGGGTTACAGCACTAGTTTCCTCTTCGACTCCCGTCAGTTTATTTTTGAACAGTCCGCGGGCTAGAGTGTTACTTGTGTACATTTTAAATATTCATGCGGAGCATTCCCTTGGAGCTTTAGGGGCTGTGCGGAGTAGACTATATTTATTACATCATTAAGTGCCTAGCAGAGAGTTCATCGAACCACCTTCACAATTCTCTATTATTCCAATATCGTATAGCACGCGGAAAGAACAAACACCTAAATCTCGCCGTACGTGCTCTGATTTCCCTTATTTTATCGTGGTGATCGTGTCTCCCTATGTGGGTCGGTGTCAACAAAATATTTTCGCATTCGGAGGAGAAACTTGATGACTGGAATTTCGGGAGAAGATTCCGGAGCAACGAAACACACCTTTCTTTTAATGAAGTCCAGCCCAAATCCTGTATTATTTCACTGTCACTCTCTCCTATATCTCGCTATAATACAAAACGTGCTGCCCTTCTTTGAACTTTTTCGATGCACTCCGTCAGTCCTATCCGGTAAGGATCCTACACCGCGCAACAGTGTTCTAAAAGAGGACGGACAAGTGTAGTGTAGGCAGTCTCCTTAGTAGGTCTGTTACATTTTCCAAGTGTCCCGCCAATAAAACGCAGTCTTTGATTAGTCTTCCCCAAAACATTTCCTATGTGTTCCTTCCAATTGAAGTTGTTCGTAATTGTAATTCCTAGGTATTTAGTTGAATTTACGGCCTTCAGATATGACTGATTTATCGTGTAGCCGAAGTTTAACGAATTCCTTTTAGCACTCATGTGGATGACCTCACACTTTTCGTTATTTAGGGCCAACTGCCTATTTTCGCACCATTCAGTTACCTTTTCTAAATCGTTTTGCAATTTTTTTATCTTCTGATGACCTTATTAGTCGATAAACGATAGCGTCATCTGCAAACAACCTAAGACGGCTCTCAGATTGTCTCCCAAATCGTTTATATAGATAAGGAACAGTAAAGTAACACCCCCTTGGGGAACGCCAGAAATCACTTGTGTTTTACTCGATGACTTTCAGTCAGTTACTACGAACTGTGACCTCTCTGACACGAAATCATAAATACAGTCACATAACTGAGACAATATTCCACAAGCACGCAATTTCACTACAAGACACTTGTGTGGTACAGTGTCAAAAGCCTTCCAGAAATCCAGAGATACGGAATCGATCTGAAACCCTTGTCAGTAGCACTCAGCACTTCATGTGAATAAAGAGCTAGTTGTGTTTCACAGGAACGATGTTTTCTAAACCCATGTTGACTGTGTGTCAATATCCCGTTTCCTTCGAGGTAATTCATTATGTTCGAACACAATATATGTTCCAGAATCCTGCTGCATATCGACATTAATGATATGGGCTTTTAATTAAGTGGATTACTCCTACTGCCTTTCTTGAATATTGGTGTGACCTGTGCAACTTTGCAATTTTTGGATACGGATCTTCCGTCGATTGAACGGCTCTATATGATTGTTATGTATGGAGCTAATGCATCAGCGTAATCTGAAAGGAACGTAATTGCTATAGAGTCTGGACCAGAAGACTTGCTTTTATTAAGTGATTTAAGTTGCTTCACTATTCCGAGGATGTTTACATCTACGTTAGTCATGTTAGCAGCTTTTCTTGATTGGAATTCTGGAATATTTACTTCGTCTTCTTGTGTGGAGATGCTCGAGCACTTTAGTTGTAGTCTTTCGGCGAAATTTGAAACGTAATATCACAAACACGTCACGTAGATCTCGCTTAGCAGCCTGCAGGGATCGAACGCCTTGGAGTAGATCAGACGAAGATTACATAAATTCTTGCCAACGTAGAAAGAACCACAGAGCGTTATTTCAAGGCCCTGAAGTTCAGAGACATGGGAAGCGTTTATGGTAGGCCAGTACAGGACGGACCAAGAGAAAGCACTCCTCAAATGGACCTATGTCTAGTCTGAACTGCACATTGAAATCCGAACATATTTCCAGACCGTTACCGAGAGAGCTTGTAGTTGACTTGAGTGTTGCTCACTCTCTGAAAGAAACTGTCTATTAGAGAATGAGAGCTTTTGATATGTACTCTATACCTGTAAGGGGTCCGTAGGCCCTTACTATAACTTTGCACTCGGCACAGCACGATAGGGCGAACAATCGATTGTGACGTGTTGCGAGATCGAGTGTCGAGTTGCGCCAGAGTGGTTGGCGGGAATGGTGTGTGTGTGAAGGCCATTGTTGAAATACAGGGTCTTTAACCGAGAAGGGTGTCACCATCGCCGTGGTTAGACCCCGAAATAATAGATTAATACCGGGAAAGTGATGAAGTATCATTATGAAAGTGATCAGTGCCGTTACTGGTGCCGATATTTGGTTTCGCGTCTACCACGCCGGCCTAACCTTGGATTGCGGTGTTGGATGCAGTGATGGATTAGCGTGTGGCGATAATGGAAAATGAAGAAAACCTGTGCTGAGATTAGCCGTAATTAGATATGTATGACGAAGGCAGTGGCTGTCTCCTTTTTGTGATTTGAGAAGAATATAAGTTCGTAATTAGTAAAACTGTGTTGGTGTTCCTTATTACCATATATTCAGTGTTATAATATTGAACAGGACGAACTGGAAAGTAAGAACTTCCGTAGCAGTCAATTCCGATTACCAGCCCCATTAGGTTCACGGCCATGTTAATAATAAATATTGGGCTGCTATTCGATCAGATCAGGTCGGGATAAAAACGGAGGTGTTCAAATGTACAAATGTTCAAATGGCTCTAAGCACTATGGTACTTAACATCTGAGGTCATCAGTCCCCTAGACTTAGAACTACTTGAACCTAACTAACCTAAGGACACCACACACATCCATGCCCGATGCAGGATTCGAACCTGCGACCGTAGCAGCGCGGTTCCGGACTTAAGCGCCTAGAACCGTTCGGCCACAGTGGCCGGCTACTCCATACTTCCGGTAGAGTTTTCCGCTTACAGTAGTACAGGACGGATCAGTTTATCGTAGCGCCAGCAACATTGATACGGGTCACAAATCATTAATGGAATGTGCTCTTGACAGAAGAAACCCGTATCTGTATGTGGAATGATTATTATCACACATCACTCCAGATGGACAGTAATGTTGGTATAGTCACAGGTATTTTGTAAAAGATGCCACTTTGCCCGTTTTGGAGATCTTCGTGAAAGAAGGCATTATATTGGCTCAAGTACAGAGCTTACCATCTTCGTTGTTGGTCGGAGGAATACTGTTAACAGCCAGGAGCTCGTGGGTTGACGTATTGCAATTACACGTGCAACCTTTATGAGATGCGGTTGCTGTTTATGGAAGATAGTGGCCTTAGGTGAAGATATTCATTGCTTGGACTGATTAGCAATGTCTTAGGCCCTTAATCCTAGGGAGTATGTCTGGAATACATTGAGGGTAATAAAATGGCCTGTCGGCTAACGCCGACGTCTGTTTCAGACTTCTGAGAAGACATTTCCCAGGCACTGGATAAAAGTAGCTCATTAACTCTTGCACAGAAAGCATATTGTGTCGTTGTTCAGCAAGTGTCACTCTCAGGGGTAACCATAATCGCTTATTAATTGTTTTTTAATTATGGAGAGATTTCTCTGTGTTGTTACACTTTAGAAATTCTGCATGCTCGATTTCGGAACGTTTCCATTATAATAGTGTATTTTGTCCAATGTTACGCACCAGATGTGGGACTGAGCTTCAAATAACATTGTAATCCTTCTGATAACATGTCCAAGAAATACACTTTTATTTCTCGATTGTGGTTAAAATTTGGACACTTCTGGAGATCCTTGGAGCGTACAGAATTCAGTTACTTCTTAATGTAAACCGTTGTCCTTCCAGAGTTGTTCAGAAAATTACAAACTTTGTCCAGGTGCAACGATCAAACACAAGACAGAGCATACGGTATGTATGCTCTGTCATTACAACGCTTCTGCATACACTTTATTCGCCTCTTTAGATTGCAGAGACAAAGTTCGGTACAATTGTTCGCCCAGTATCCCCTGATTTTTTTCTTACAGCCAGTGGAAACCTACAGTAGTTTCTTGTTTGACGTAGAAAAAACAAATTACTTCTTTCGTGGTGTGTGTAAAAAGGATTCAGACACATAGGTATTCAGACACATAGGTATTTTGACTTTGACATCTACTCTGATATGAATACTTGTACTAGAAAATACGAAAATTTCTTGTGATATAGTTCGTTTATCATCAAACCGAACGTTGATTTGAACTTCTCAGTACATTACAAGACTTGTTTCTACTGTAGTGGGTGTTATTATTATTATTATTATCATCATTACCCATATGGAAATCCATTTAGAAACTCAAAAAATATGTATATAACTTAAAAATTTGCAGACATATTAGTTACATCATTTATCACCTCTGCTGTAGTGTCCAAGGTTTCCAGGGTACGAATTTTGAGGGACCCCTTCAACAATGTATCTGACTGTCTTGGAGAACCACATGTACACTCCGCATTGGTATTCTCTCTTCGTCTCTACGAGTATAACAGGTCAAAGCATCGCCCCTGCTTGGTCAAGATGCTGTTGAGTGCCCTCCTGGGCAAATCGAGATCCCATGGTTCGTTGTTGGCTTGGAGAAAGCTATAGAGTTGTGGTTGGCTTGTTATAAAATTCTTGCGTACAAGCTTCGTGGAAATTTAAGTTATGGACCACTAGGTTGCTAGCTTTCCTGAGTGGGGGAGTCTGTTCATTCGGATAGCATGTATGTCCCCATGGATTTGCAGCTGTAGTAGAAATGTTTCTTCCTGACTCCGACTTGATGAGTACTGGCTCAACCAGTAATTTGTTGGTTAACCTACAATTTAACATGGTGTGGTGTCGTACGCTATCGACATAACGCCAGGCAGTCAAACGTCAGAGGTTGGCAGTAACTCATATGACTGCCCTGCCAATTCGTGGCCGGCTCGAAGACACACCGCTGCACACGCTAGTAGCACCACCACCGAGCGAAAGTAAGAAAACGCCGCACCAACGACTGCCCAGCCTCATAGTGAAGTTCACTTGGTGACTTCGAAGCCTAATAGTTAGCGTCACCTTTCTATTGTTATTATCTACGATAAACTTTTTTGTGTCAGGGGACTGCTGAAATACAGTAGGACTTGCTCCACTGAAGTTCAGTATATCAAAGTTAAGAACATATTAAGTGTGCTTCTCATTATTTTATTCTCTGTCTCAGTACCCACTTGTTCCTCGACATCTACATCTGGACAAACCCCATTATTAGCATCTAAATCTAGGTGCAGTTTCATTTTTCCACTTCCACAAGCCACTGTACAAGTCAAGTAACTTTAATTAACAGAAAAATAGCAACAACTAAGAGGAGGTCGAATGGCAGACATTAGGATTTGGGGTCTGGACGCAACCACGTCCATGGACAAGAAGTTAGACATCACTTCGAAGACACTTAAGTAGTGGGGTACGGGTGACACTAGCACACTTTTTATATCAAATTAATATGCAAATTAATTGAATTGATCAATTAATTATTTCCCCCCCCCCCCCCCCCCCAGCCACGCCCACTCTCCCCGCCCCTGGATGATGTCATGTGTTTTTCATATATGGGTAAGAAAAGGGGGTTACTATACTTTCAACTACCTAGTTTCAACTACTTTTCAAGGTCACCGACTACCCACTCTCCCCATCCGAAATTCTAGAACAACGATCAATGTATCTAGGAAATATCTTACGATTTTTAGTAGGTTAATGACTAAGACAAGCAAATATTCTAGTTCAAAATACTCATTAACTTCTGCAAATGATTTATATACAGAAAACAACTCTTTCCTTATTTTCGCGACGTGTAGTTTTAATAATGTCCAATTTAATTTTAACTTATGACTTAAATCCATACCTGAGTCATCTGTTTCTTACTCCCGCCGGTATGTTGACAACCACAGAGAAGGTATGTTTTCGAATTCCAGTATGTATCTAATTTTGTTTCCGGTAAACTACCTCTTTATAGCTTTAACAATTACCTCTCTTCCTTGGGGTTGGGTTTACTTTGGGGGAGGAGACCAAACTGCGAGGTCATCCGTCTCATCGGGTTAGGGAAGGATGGGGAAGGAAGTCGGCCGTGCCCTTTCAAGGGAACCATCCCGGCATTTGCCTGAAGTGATTTAGGGAAATCACGGAAAACCTAAATCAGGATGGCCGGACATGGGATTGAACCGTCGTCTTCCCGAATGCGAGTCCAGTGTGCTAACCACTGCGCCACCTCGCTCGGTTTCTGTTCCTTCTGGCAGATCTTCTAGACGAGAGAATTCGGGACTTTTAATCTTTTCCTCTTATTTCTTACATAACACTACTGTTATAATCACTCCACATCTTCCTGGGTGTAGGCTGCCAGTTCCTCTACTGCACTTTCTTGTGGAATTTCGGTGTAGAACTTTAAGTTTACAACTTTTGCAAATGAATTGTCATTAAAGGCTGTTATTCTGTTGGTTTTAAGCTACGCAAACGCTATTCTGTTGCTAAGTGTATAACCTCAAGACCACCACATTTCGACATAATGTAAACATCCTTTTTTAGAAGATCAAATGAGAAATGAAGTTTGACAAACAGATTTTTCGTGTGTCCTTTAACATAGTAAACGTGCTACAATTCGGCGTTTTTGGCCAGTAGTCCAACATTTGGCCAGTTACCACTGCTCTTTGCAATAGATGCTTATTCCTCAGTCATAGTCAGATTTCTTTTGCTTAGGAATGGTGGTATAACTTTGTCTGTGTCAACGAATCCTAATTCTGCAATATCTATATCAGACGGTGTTGTGGAGAACAATTTTATAGACTGAGAAAAATACGTTTCTCCTGCTTTAACGTAACACTTCTGTATAATGCTTATATCGTCTTTACTGGGGCCAGAGTTAAGAATCTCCACTTAGTTTGTAGGTCAATAATTAAAACAGTATGCAGACAGAACTTAGTTGATGAGTATTTGCTGGTATTGAGTATCTGGAAGACTTAGTTATACACCTGTAAATTTTCGGATTTTCTTATTACTCCAGTACACAAACTGCAGAACGTTATTCAACACATCAGAACAGTTGTTTTGTAACTTATCTGTTAACTGACAGCACATGGACGCAATTGGCACAGAGTAAAGAGGAGCACATTGTAAATACTATTTGTTGGTGTTTGATACATGTACACTCTTGCACAGGATCGAATACATGATCCATTCCGTAGGTGTATACTGTAGCCCCCAGCCTGGTAATGCCGTGCTGCTTGGCCAAGGAAGACCTAAAAGTTTCTCGTCGTCGCATGTCAGGACACTTTATAAAACCTGTAATGTGGTTATCAATATCTTTGATCACTCCAGAACTTGTGACCTGACATATAAATTTGTTATATATCTTTACGCCACAGTCGGAGCTTCATCGCGTTGGCAGTCCATTCCAACCGTCTTACCATTGTCCACAATCATTTTGCTGTTTTCCTGGCGATCTCCTTCCATGAAGAAGTCGTGGTTTGATATTAAGCAGTCACCCATCACAGTTTTATTAAAAATTGCACCAAAGACTTGGGTTATGTCTAAATCAAAAGGTAATACTCGTCTAAACGTAGCTGTTCGAGGCAGCTCATCCATTAGAACATCCATTTTAATGTCAGCTAAATCCACTTTATATGGAATAACAACATCATTTTTTATATTTCCTCGAAAACTTTCCAGTGTTTTCTTGCAGATTTTTTGCTGTCAGTTGCAGCTGTCAACTGATCAGTCTTCCGTGGTAATTGAAAGTGTCAACACGGATTCCTCCAAAGTGCTAAACTTCTCCCAGCTGTTAGGGAGGAAGACAAGGCCAACAGACGAACACTTCGGTTTGTGATTATTACAGCAGAACGAGGATAATCTGGCTACTGACATCAGCAACATAAATTAAACCGGAAATGGTATACTACTTAGCGAGAAGAATGTAAATGTATTTACCCCTGTTACAGAAGCGTTATGTAATAACATTAAGGTAGTTAAAATCTGTGACCAAGTGGACTGCCAAGAACAATTAGAGAGATGATGGTTTGTAATGTTAAAGAAGGAGAAGTGTGGCTTATTTAACTATTATCTACGTAGTAAATTCTCCAATTTCGTCACTGCGAGATATGGTATCAAGGTGAAGCTACCTTTTCTCTTACACGGGAACGACAGTGTGACAGCAAAGGGGATGCGAGAAAAAACAGGCATGGAAGCACTGGAAATTATTTCGAGAAAATATAAAGACCCTTTGATTATACCTTATAAAATGGAATTTGCCGACGTTAAAATGAACGTTGTAGTGGAAAAGCTGCCTGGAACAGCTACATGTTACGTATTAACCTTTTGGATTTAGACGTAACGCAAGACTTTGCCAGAATTGAGATGTGTGTCTATATAATATCAAACTACGACTTATTAATGTGTTTATTACTAGTCAAGTTCAGTGGGACTTCTTCATGTAAGCAACGTGATTGTGGACAACGATAAGTCATTTGGAATAGACTGTGTAACGTGGTTAAGCTCCAACTGTAGAGTAAAGATATGTAACAAATTTGTATGTCAAATCACAAGTCCTAGAGGGAACATAAATTTTGATAACTACACTATAGATTTTATGAAGTGTCCTGACATGCGACAGCAAGAAACTTGTGAGTCTTTCTTGGCTAAGCAGTATGGCATTACCAGGCTGGAGGCTGTAATATACAATTACTGAATGGATCGTGATTCGACCCTGTGCAAGAGTGTTTACTTGTATTAGTCGGCGACAAACAGTATTTATAGTGTGCTCCACTTTACTCTGTGCCAACTGCATCCACGTGGGGACAATTAACAGATAACCTACAGAACAGTCGCTGCGTTGTGTTTAATAATGTTCTGCTGTTTGTGTACTGTGGTAATAAGAATACCCGAAAATTTACACGTGCACAAGTAATCTTCGAGATACTTAAGACCAAGAAAAACTCATCAGCTATGTTTTGTCCGCATACAGCTTTATTTATCTACCTGTAAGCTACGTGGAGATTCTTAACATTGACTGCAATAAAGACGATTTAAGCATTATACAAAAGTGTTACGTTAAAGCAGGAGAAACTTACTTTTCTCAGTCTCACTCTAGAACATTGTTCTCCACACTATCGTCCGATATACGAGGGTTGACTGAAAAGTAATGCCTCCACCTTTGTAACTCTTCATCTGTTGACAGCATTGGTATGCGGTAGGTACTGGCTTGTTCCGCAGCCTCTTCTCTACAGCTCCAGTTGGCGGGAAGCCTTAGCATTGAACTGTTGTGTTGTTACAGTATAAAGTATGGAACCCTGCGCAGACGGTCGGTTAATGCGATTGAAGCAACGCGCAGTCATTGAATTCTTGACCGCAGAAGGTGTCATTCACCCCAAAGGAGATTTCTCATAGAATGAAAGCAGTTTATGGTGATTGGTGATTGTGTTGATGTGAGTACTGTGCCTCGTTGGCCGAGTAAGTTTAAAAATGTTGAGGCGGGAACGTCTGACCTGCGTGACAAACAAAGAGTCGGACTGGCTGTGGCTTCAACCACCGAGTTTCACAAGCAAAATGTTGACAGATTGATTCAGGACGGTCGTCGTGTCACTCAGAGAGAAACTGCGAGCACAATCGGCATTTCACAAGAACGTGTGGGTCACATTATTGCTTTGCTTGGCTATCGGAAGATCTGTGCACAAGGGGGGTACCCTGGATGCTGACTCTTGACTTGAAACTTGCCAGGAACTCCTCTCGCGTTACGAGAATGAAGGTGACGCCTTTCTCCATTCAATTGTGACAGGAGACGAAACGAGGGTACACCATTACGACCAGGAGACGAAACGTCAGTCTATGGAATATCGACACAAAGACTTGCCCAAAAAAAAAAAAAAAAAAATTCAAGACGCAGCCCTTAGCTGGACGCATCATAGCCACAGTGTTCTGGGACGAGGATGGTGTTATCCAGGTTGATTTCCTTAATCGTGGAACAACAGTAAACTCAGAGCGTTACATCAAGCGTTACATCACAACGCTTTGAACTCTGAAACGACGGATAACAAGGGTCCGAAAGCAAAAGGGAAATGTTTTCCTGCAGTATGACAATGCCAAACCACACACTTCACGTGCCACCACAGCAGAACTTCAGAGAATGAATCTCACCACCGTACGGCATCCTCCATACAGTCCAGATTTTGCATTGTCTGACTTCCATCTGTCCCCGACAATGAAAGACGATCGGCGGGGACATCATTATGCTTCTGATGAAGACGTTGAGAGAACTGTGAGACTGTGGTTGCGGAAACAGAGTGTCGACTTCTTCAGTGGCGGCTTCAGAAAACTTGTTCAACGTTGGCAGAAGTGTATCCTATTGTCTGGTGATTATGTGGAAAAGTGAATATTGGTAATTAAAATCACATTCTAAGGATTATTCCTGCATTTCATTCATTAAACTATTGTCATACAAACCCAATTAACGAAGGTGGATGCCAAACTTTTCATTGAGACCTCATAGATATTGCAGAATTAGGACCGGTTGACACAGATAATGTTATACCACAAGTGCTAAGAAAAAGAACCAATGTGTCGAACAGACTTAAACCATTCCCCGTTAAAGAAATTACACATTCAAGTGCAGTTAATAAGCTATGCGCACGGAAAAGAAAACTAGATATTGAGGACATCAAAGCAAAGAAAAGAAGACTGGTGTATATGGAGAAGACAACTGCCATAAAGGAAGAATATAACCTGCTAATGGAAAAGGAAGAAGCTATTGCGGATGTGCAGGACAGGTTTACATACGGTTTTAAACAAACTGTGTGGAGAAATCTGGTTACGACTGGGGAATACAAGCATCTACTGTAAAGAGTAGTGGTAAGTGGCCATAAGTGGGAGTACTGGCTGAAAACAGCGGATTGGATGGCACCTAAAATCTTTTTATCAAACTTCATTCCTCTTTGGTTCTCTTAAAAAGGATGGTTACATTATATCGAAGCGTGGTGGGCTTGATGCCACACACTTAGCAACAGAACTACCGTTTGCAGGCGCTTAAAATCAACGGAATAACAACCTTTAATGGCAATTCGTTTGCAAAAGTTGTAAACTTAAAGTTCTATACCGAAATTCAAAAGAATGTGCAGCAGAGGAACTGGCAGCCTACACCCAGGATGATGTGGAGTCTTATAATAGCGGTGTTATGAAGGAAATAAAGGAAAAATTAGAAGTCCCGAAAGCTCTCGTCTAGAAGAACTGACGGAAGGAACAAAACTAACTGTTAAAGACATAAAAGAGATAGTTGACAGGAAAAAATTAGATACATACTGGAACTCGAGGAGATACCCTCTCTGTATTCGTCAAATTACTGCCTGGAAGAAGAAACAGATGACTCAGATGTGGATTTAAGTTATAAGTTAAAAATTGAATTGGACATTATTAGAACTACACCTCACAAAAACAAGGAAAGAGTTGATTTCTGTTTATAAATAATTTGCAAAAGTTAATGAACATTTTGAACTCGAATATTTGTTTGTCTTATTCGTTAAACTACCAAAAATTATAAGATATTTTCTCTATACAATGATCGATGTGTATGTATTTCGGATGGGGAGAGTGGGTAGTCGGTGACCTTGAAGAGTAGTTGCAATTACGTAGTTGACAGCATAATAACCCCATTTCCTTACCTGTATGAGAGCGCAGTTACAGATTGGGATACGTATTTTTTGCCTGCTTTAATATGGTTCCTCTGTGTGACACTTAGGTCGCCTTTGTTGGAGTATGTGGTGCGAAAACCCACGTAGTTCACAGGGGGAGGAGGGAGATTAAAGGTGAATACAACTAGAGTATAATATTTAAGCTTTTCTGCCTTGAGTGTCTGAGTACCCCCAACCCACCTCAGCTCCCCTCATTTAGTGGTACTTTTCTCTAATTTTATGTATTGTCGATCAATTTAGGTAATTTTGCAAGTTTTTTTCACAATTTTACACATTTCGTCGCATTTCCCTCAACTTTACGTACTTCCCGTCTTGTAATTATACCTGTTTTTTCTCGATTTTTACCGATTTTATGTCACTTTCTCATACTTGTTAAATATCTTTCCACATGTATATGGTCATATTGCAGGCTTACCCATGCTTTGTTTGATTTTATATGAGGATATTTGCATATCCTGTACATCAGTCTGCTAAAATATCCTAAGAATTTCCCTCTTCCAGATCATCTACATGCATGCATTTTGGATAGGAAGATCATGAAAGTTAGTAACACTCGCCTCGTACCTAGGCGAGACTCAGCGAGTGGTGCAGAAAAATCAAACGGCTCTAAGCACTATGGGACTTAACATCTGAAGTCATCAGTCCCATAGACTTAGAACTACTTAAACCTAAGTAACCTAAGGACATCAAACACATCCATGCCCGAGGCAGGATTCGAACCTGCGACCGTAGCAGCAGCGCGGCTCCGGACTGAAGCGCCTAGAACCGCTCGGTCACAGAGGCCGGCAGAGTGGTGCAGACTGGAAAGTCGTAGTCTGGAAACAAATCCGTGTACTGCTGAGGCACATCAGAGAGCTTGTCTGCAGACTCATGTAGGGATGCACTTGATGGAAACTCAAAGTCTGACACAGTTTCACATGTTCATCTGACTTCTACCCTACCGTGTAAGGATCTTCAACAGGGTGTTGACAAAGGTACAGAGTTGATTTCTACTGCTGTTCTGATATTTTTTCACCATAAGTATATACTCTAATTGCTCAGCAGATGAGTTTCACTACTACCAACTCTAATACGTCCCACAACCATGTCAGGAAATCTATAAACGGCGGATTTCGGGTATTTTTTTTATCCCAGTGATAAGTTATTCTTTAGTTGACAGTGCGTCTACTGCACTTAGCATCCTGGACCGTGAGAGCTACGCCTCTCCATACCTACAGAGTGCGCACCCGCAGCAATGTCATTTATAGATGAACAGTTAGCAAGTCATGCGTTTGAACCGCAACTGTCTACTGCTTACAGCTCTACACACATATATAGAGAGACTATGCATGCGCATTACCAATCGCTGTGTAAGTCTCGATTTCAACCACTTGTACGCTATTTTCGACAGTGCTATCGTCCCTCAAATAGCGAAAAACTCTTCGCAAAACAATTCTGTAGGGGATATAAGCACATTTAAATTCATCCAGCTAAAGAGCATAACATCTTCGATGTATGCTATATTACCGGTATTTCGTAACAGTGTTATCTAGATTCTCTAGCAATAACAACAAACCCTGGCATCCTGCTACGGCTATCACGCCTTCATTTTACTCTTAAAGATCCTCGATGATGGCATATAATCATCCGATTTCCGCTACTTTGTGTGCTAGATGTCCGTCGGATGGAGGGAGGGAGTCCTTCGTGAGCATTATCCAATTGTATGATACAGAACAACACGTTAGTCGGATGATATAGCACTATACTCGACTGCACCCAGTCACCCACAACCAAAAATTCTACATATACAACGCATTTGCTGTATTTTTTTTCTTTGTATGTCTGTGTCCATGCGTTTGTTGCGGATGGCTCCAATAAACCCGACACAGTCCTCCCGCTGGTCGATACACCGCGCATCACGTCCTGAACGGTGTGCGGAGGATGATTCGCAGTGCAGTACGTCCGGGATAGGGTTCGAAGGTGAACCCACTGGCGAGAGGACTGGGTGAAGTTTATGGCAGCCATCCATGACACTCGCTTAGACATAAGCATACAGAAAAATAGAGCAAATGCTTTTTATAAGTAGAAGTTTTAGTTGTAGGTGACTGGGTGCGGTAAAGTATAGTGCTATACCATCCGACTAATGTGTTGTTCTGCACCACACAAAAGGATAATACTCACGAAGTAATCTCTCCCCCCATCCGAGGGACATCTAGCACACAAAAAAGCTGAAATCGGATGATTATGTGCCATCATCGAGGATCTTTAAGAGTAAAATGGAGGCGTGATAGCGGTAGCAGGCTGCCATGGTTTGTTGTTATTACTAGAGAATCTAGATGGTTCAAATGGCTCTGAGCACCATGCGACTTAACTTCTGAGGTCATCAGTCGCCTAGAACTTAGAACTAGTTAAACCTAATTAACCTAAGGACAACACAAACATCCATGCCCGAGGCAGGATTCGAACCTGCGACCGTAGCGGTCGCTCGGTTCCAGACTGTAGCGCCTAGAGCCGCACGGCTACTCCGGCCGGCAGAGAATCTAGACAACTCTGTTACGAAATATCGGTAATATAACTTGCATCGAAGATGTTATGCTCTTTAGCAGGGTGAATTTAAATGTGCTTACATTCCATACAGAATTGTTTTGCGATAATATGCATGCATTGTCTTTTTGTATATGTGTGTAGAGCTGTAAGCGGTGGACAGTTGCGGTTCAAATGCATGACTTGCTAACTGTGCATCCATAAATGACAATGCTGCGGGTGCGCACTCTGTAGGCATGGAGAGGCGAAACTCTCACTGTCCAGGATGCTAAGTGTAGTAGGCGCACTGTCAACTAACGAATAACTTATTACTGGGATAAAAATACACGAAATCCACAGTTTTTAGATTTCCTGACACGGTTGTGTGGACGTAACAGAGTTGGAAGGTGTAAACAAAAGTAGCGAAGCTCATCTGGTGAGCAATACTAAGGTATACTTATGGGAAAAAAGTATCAGAGCAGCAGCAGAAATCAACTTCGTACAGATGTCAACTCCTTGTTGCAGATCCCTACACGGTAGAGTGGAAGTCAGATGAACGTGTAGAACTGTGCCAGACTCTGAGTTTCCATTAAGTGTGTCACTACATGAGACAGCAGGCAAGCTCTCTGATGTGCCGTAGCAGTACCCGAGTTTTCCATCTGCTCCACTCTCATCTAGGTACGAGGCAAGTATTACTATATTTTTCACGATCTTCCTATCCAAAATGCATGCATGTAGATGATCAGAAAGAGGGGAATTCTTAGGATTTTTTAGTAGGCTGGTGTATAGGACACGCGAATATCGTGGTATAAAATCCCACAACTCATGGGTAAACCAGCAATATGACCATCTAAATGTGGAAAAATGCAAAAAGAAATTGAAAAGTAGATAACCTGGTACAATTACGACAAGATGGGGAGTACGTAAAATTGAGAAAAATACCACGAAACATATAAAAAATCGCAAAAAATCTTGCAAAATTACTTAAATTGTCTGAGAGAATACATACAATTAGAGAAAAAGTACCATGAAATATGGGGAATTCAGGTGATTCGGGGTACACAGACACTCAAGACTGAGAAAAGCTTAAATCTTATGCTCTGGCTTCGTTCACTTTTAACCCTCTCCCGCCCGTGTAGAATACGTGGGTTATCGTAACCAATACTCCAATAAAGGCGACATAAGTATCACACAGAGGCTCCATATTAAAAGAAGCAAAACGTACGTTTCCCAATCCATAACTGTATTCTCACACATGCAGTCCAAGATAGATATTACCGAATTATGGATGTTTCTCACAGACAATGTTATTCCTTAAGTGTCAAGGAGAAGAATCAATGGGTTTATCAGACTTAAGTCATTCCCTAGAATTTTCTGTAGGAGACTGCACCGATGTCACATATATCACCTTTAATTGTATGAGGGGGGGGGGGGGTATTCGAGAAATGTGGTGTTAGGACGAAATTGCTATATTATCCTAAACATGAGCAAAACTATCGAACCTCAGATCAGGATTTGTTTGTGCAAGAGGTTCAAAATGGTTCAAATGGCTCTGAGCACTATGGGACTTAACATCTGAGGTCTTCAGTCCCCTAGAACTTAGAACTACTTAAACCTAACGGATCTAAGGACATCACACATATCCATGCCCGAGGCAGGATTCGAACCTGCGACCGTAACGGTAGCGCGGTTCCAGACTGAAGTGCCTAGAACCGCTCGACCACTGCGGCCGACTGTCCAGGATTATTTGTTGCCCTAAAGGTCAAGTATGCTTTCGCAACCAATTACGCTTCGAGTGGGCCCATGACCTAATTGTTCAAAATAATTTTCTGAGAAAGCATTCAGTACAATTTCAGAGGAAGTTTCACGCCTGCCACCGGCTTTAAACGTATGTACGGCTGGGCCTCTGCATATTCGGCCACCACACGCGCGGATGTGCTTCGAGAACCAGGCATGGCCCCTGCAAATTGTCTGTCAACAGAAGAATCACTGAGCTGTTTAAATTCAAATGGCTCTGAGCACTATGGAACTTAACTGCTAAGGTCATCAGTCCCCTAGAACTTAGAACTACTTAAACCTAACTAACCTAAGGACATCGCACACATCCATGCCCGAGGCAGGATTCGAACCTGCAACCGTAGCGGTCGCACGGTTCCAGACTGAAGCGCCTAGAACCGCTCGGTCACAACGGCTGGGTTGTGCAAGAGGAAGGCTATCAGATTTCTGGTGATGCTGCTGTAAATAGCATCTCCTTTTGCTACTGATTTTGGTGCTTACTCCCTCTAAGAAGACGCTACTTCTTCGTGCGCATTTTAGTGCAGCAGTGTGTGGGCGGTACCACAATGTATTATCTATCGAAAATATTCATATCGGTTTCTCTTCTCTCGATTTCCTCATAAGACATAGCCGCATTCGTCAAAACCGATACTACTGCTATTAATGATAGGCACAACTGATGCAGGAGGAGTGAGTGAGGGTATGTATGTTTCCGACTTACAGAGACGTATAAAATCCGTTAATTTCCCAAGAGACAGAATAGCAGTCTCCATAAGTCGTCCTAGTTAGTATAAAAGCAGATCGACCGGCGGATATACACTGACGACGCCTTCCTAGGACACCAGAATAGTATAGAAGGAAGTAATGTTATTACGTTAACGTTGGTCACCATAGTGACTGGGGTAGGAAACTTGTGGGGTAGTTGTACGTCTGATGTTGGACAAATCTATCTTGCATTGGAGTGTTAAGAGCTTTGCATACTGCATGACTAATACTTCGGAAACGTATGGCTTTAACAATATGACGTTTTTAGGTGCAGAACCATATAATCGTCGGAACGTATGCTTATGCTCTGTGATCATTTCTCTCATGCCGGTACCTCCCTAGTATCGACTTCAAACAGTGAATTAATGCTTCAGAATTGATAGCATGGTTGATTTAAGTGAAATGTTTCACACTCCATCAGTGTGGATCTCCATCATGTATAATTCACATGTTTCTTCTTAACTATCTGTTATATCACCACAACACTCTCATGTCTACTATACACCAATAAGAGGTGCTACCCTCCTCGACATGCACTCATCTGGAGAGATCTTGTGCTTTTGGATGGGTGCCATGGGTAAGATTGGTGTTGTAGGGAGAACAATGTGTTGTCAAGAACAATGTGGGAGGGATCTGTCAATCTATGAATTAATCCTACGAATGCGAGAAACAATGTGGGAGGGTTCTGTCAATCTATGACTTAATCCTACGAATGCGAGAATGCTCTGTGATGCCAATCGATACAGGGACAGATGGCCACTCGTAATCCTAAATTATGCAAATTATGCACTATGATCAATGAGTCTGCAATATGTAGATAACGTAATTGCATTGGTATAGGGCGCTGTCTGGTATACTTTGATGTATACGGCCAAATAGACTGTATAGTCATCTATCTGCAATCGCAATCTAGTATCTTGTATCTGCAAAGTAGTGAATGGGTGATTTAGCGATGATACAGAAATTGGGAAGCATTCTGCCATGTCATTGGGTGGCGCTGAAATTACTGAACAAATGGTATACGCTGATGTATATGGCCGAATGGACGTATTGCATCGTCGTCTAGTTCCATTCGCAATCTAGTATATGGTACTTGGAGAGTAGTGGAGGGGTGATTTAGCAATGATACAGAAAATGGTAAACAATCTGCTGTGTCACTGGTTGGCATTGAAATGACAGAACAAGCGGTAAAACTGCTAAAATTGATCACACTATCAACTGCAGTGTGTATGACCATACATTCTCCCATATCAACAGTGTCTTTCCCATCCCATCCATCCATCGCTATGCTATTGATTACCGTATAATGATTGGCTGACACCACTTGGTTGAGATGGAGGGAGCCTCGATGGAACATTGGATACCTGGTACTTGTCACTGTGGAGCATGGGATTAAATGTAGAGGTCATCATCTTCAGACAGTTGTCTGGAAGCATTCCTCAATGTTGCAGACTTGTCCTATTTCCGTATGCTGTGATATCCTCCATATGTTTTTATTTTTTTCCTTTTTATTTTTTCATCAATAAGATACCAGTCTTTTATTTCCCACTACCTCGTGCATGTTGTAAACAGCACCTTCTGGCTATGGTCAACAGCGGAAATGGAACACAAAGACACCCGCTACCCCATCCCTATGGAAGATGAGATTAACTGTACAGGTCATCACCTTAGGATAGCTGTTGGAGCCCGCATCTCGTGGTCGTGCGGTAGCGTTCTCGCTTCCCACGCCCGGGTTCCCGGGTTCGATTCCCGGCGGGGTCAGGGATTTTCTCTGCCTCGTGATGGCTGGGTGTTGTGTGCTGTCCTTAGGTTAGTTAGGTTTAAGTAGTTCTAAGTTCTAGGGGACTTATGACCACAGCAGTTGAGTCCCATAGTGCTCAGAGCCATTTGAACCATTTTTGATAGCTGTTGGAAACGCTCTACAATGCCGCAAACTCTTCCAGTTTCCGTATGTTGCGATGTTTTCCAATTTTTTGTCAATTTCTGCAACCTGTGTGTTGTGGGAGCTGCACAGTTTGCACCAGGCGATGTTCAGCTTTTTGTGAGAGCCAAAGGATCGAAATGTGTTAATGTTGGCTTAGCAGCCGATACAGACCTCAAAGTCATGGTAGAAAAACAAAGTGTATGGTGGTGTATAAAGCTGTAGTTGTACACTGCTCAGATGACTTACAGAACACAAAAGTAATGTATTAAACTTCTTATGATTGACCAATACAGGAACCCTCTCTTGTGACTGATAGTCTGTTGGATATGATCTTCCTCCAGTACAGTCGACAAAATTTTATACAGATCTGTGCAAGCGACTTCAAGCACTGGTCACAAGCTCCAATGGAGTGATATGTGTATATGTAATATATTCGATGTCAACATGCAGACGATATTGTTTTTTCGATATATCGAAAGAGAGAGACACAGTAAAATGTTATAGGAGGCTCTATTACAAGGAGTGGTATAGCTGGTTAAGGGGGGATGTAACGGATTTTGGTTCAAAATATCGATTTTTCAAAAGCATTATTTTCTTGATCTACACAGTTTAATCTATCGTGATAGCAGCTTTAGAAAGTATTTTGTGTGTGTATAGATTTCCCAGTAGTAGTGTGGACACTTTTTTCAATAAATTAATAGTAGTTCCAGCTCAACATAATTCTGTGTGGGGACATTAACATCAATACTAATATCATAAATGAATCCAGCAGCACCTTCAAAGTTTTGGCATGCCCCTGTTGGTCAATAGTGCAACAAGGGCTACTATAATGACTGCATCAGTAATTGACCATGTAGCCACAAATATGGACAGGGTAAAATGTGATGTAACCATAAAAGAGCTAGGACTATCAGACCATCTCTGTCAAATAACAACAGTAAAATCAGGCATTGAATCATTCCCTAAACTACAAGCCTACAAACGACATCTATCAGAAATCAAAATAAAACATTTTTCAGAAGAACTAGAAAAACAAAGCTGAGATGAAGTGTATAAGGAAACCAATGTGAATATGAAAGTCTCTAAATTGTCCACATAGTTTAAATTGAACTTTGAAAAGGCATTGCTAAAAGTATGCATGTCTGTATCAACATCTCACAAAAACAGATGGATAACAGCAGGTATTAAGAAGTCCTCCCAAACATTTAAACACCTCAGTTCCATGAAAGAGATTCGCAATGATCCAGAATCCTTAAATTTATATCACAGATACAAAAAGATCTATAGCAAGGTGCTGATTGCTCCAAAAAGACATTTAATGACAAAGTAATATATAATGAAGAGAATAAAAGCAAAGCAATCTGGAATATTATAAAAAAGGAAACGGCGAGAGGAAAACAATTGCAGCATAATATACTGCTAATGGAGGGGGATAAGGTAATAAGTGATCACAACACTTAGCAAACTATGTAAACGAGCATTTTTCAAGTATTGCAGAGAAGTTATAGCAAAAATTCTCCAAAACAAATACGTTGTTGTCGTTGTGGTCTTCAGTCCTGAGACTGGTTTTATGCAGCTCTCCATGCTACTCTATCGTGTGCAAGCTTCTACATCTCCCAGTACCTACTGTAACCTACATCCTTCCGAATCTGCTCAGTGTATTCATCTCTTGGTCTCCCGCTACAATTTTTACCCTCCACGCTGCCCTCCAATACTAAATTGGTGATCCCTTGATGCCTCAGAACATGTCCTACCAACCGATCCCTTCTTCTAGTCAAGTTGTGCCACAAACTCCTCTTCTCCCCAATTCTATTCAATACCTCCGCATTAGTTATGTGATCTACCCACCTAATCTTCAGCATTCTTCTATAGCACCACATTTCGAAAGCTTCTTTCTCTTCTTGTCCAAACTATTTATCGTCCGCGTTTCACTTCCATACATGGCTACACTCCAAACAAATACTTTCAGAAACGAGTTCCTGACAGTTAAATCTATACTCAATGTTAACAAATTTCTCTTGTTCAGAAACGATTTCCTTGCCATTGCCAGTCTACATTTTATATCCTCTCTGCTTCGACCATCATCAGTTATTTTGCTCCCGAAATAGCTAAACTCCTTTACTACTTTAAGTGTCGCATTTTCTATTCCAATTCCCTCAGCATCACCCGACTTAATTCGACTACATTCCATTATCCTAGTTTGTTTGCTTCTGTTGATGTGCATTTTATATCCTCCTTTCAGGACACTGTCCATTCCGTTCAGGTGCTCTTTCAAGTCCTTTGCTGTCTCTGACATAATTACAATGTCATCGGCGAACCTCAAAGTTTTTATTTCTTCTCCATGGATTTTAATACCTACTCCGAATTTTTCTTTTGTTTCCTTTACTGTTTGTTCAATATACAGATTGAATAACATCGGGGAGTGGCTACAACCCTGCACACTGCCTTTCCAACCACAGCTTCCCTTTCATGCCCCACGACTCCTATAACTGCCATCTGGTTTCTGTACAAATTGTAGATAGCCTTTCGCTCAGTGTATTTTACCCCTGCCACCTTTAGAATTTGAAAGAGAGTATTCCAGTCAACATTGTCAAAAGCTTTCTCTAAGTCTACAAATGCTAGAAACGTAGGTTTGACTTTCCTTAATCTTTCTTCTAAGGTAAGTCGTAAGGTCAGTATCGCCTCACGTGTTCCAACATTTCTACGGAATCCAAACTGATCTTCCCCGAGGTCGGCTTCTACCAGTTTTTCCATTCGTCTGTAAAGAATTCGCGTTAGTATTTTGCAGCTGTGACTTATTAAACTGACAGTTCGGTAATCTTCACATCTGTCAACAGCTGCTTTCTTTGGGATTGGAATTATTATATTCTTCTTGAAGTCTGAGGGTATTTCGCCTGTCTCACACGTCTTGCTCACCTGATGGTAGAGTTGTCAGGACTGGCTCTCCCAAGGCTATCAGTAGTTCTAACGGAATGTTGTCTACTCCCGGGGCCTTGTTTCGACTCAGGTCTTTCAGTGCTCTGTCAAACTCTTCACGCAGTATTGCATCTCCCATTTCATCTTCATCTACATCCTCTTCCACTTCCATAATATTGTCCTCAAGAACATCGCCCTTGTATAGACCCTCTATATACTCCTTGCACCTTTCTGCTTTCCCTTCTTTGCTTAGAACTGGGTTTCCATCTCAGCTCTTGATGTTCATACAAGTGATTCTCTTTTCTCCAAAGTATCTATCTTACCCCTAGTGAGATAAGCCTCTACATCCTTACATTTGTCCTCTACCCATCCCTGCTTAGCAGTTTTGCACTTCCTGTCGCTCTCTTTTTTGAGAACTTTGTATTCATTTTTGCCTGCTTCATTTACTTGAATTTTTATAATGTCTCCTTTCGTCAATAAAATTCAATATTTCTTCTGTTACCCAAGGATTTCTACTATCCCTTGTCTTGATTCTCTGCTGCCTTCAGTACTTCATCCCTCAAAGCTACCCATTCTTCTTCTGCTGTATTTCTTTCTCCCATTACTGTCAATTGTTCCCTTATGCTCTCCCTGAAATTCTGTACAGCCTCTGGTTTAGCCAGTTTATCCAGGTCCCATCTCTTTAAATTCCCACCTTTTTGCAGTTTCTTCAGTTTTAACCTACAGTTCATAACCAATAGATTGTGGTCAGAGTCCACATCTGCCACTGGAAATGTCTTACAATTTAAAGCCTTGTTCTTAAATATATCCCTTACCATTATATAATCTATCTGATACCCTCTAGTATCTCCAGGCTTCTTCCGTGTATACAACCTTCTTTCATGATTCTTGAACCAAGTGTTAGCTATGATTAAGTTATGCTCTATGCAAAATTCTACCAGGCGGCTTCCTCTTTCATTCCTTACCCCCAATCCATATTCATCTACTACGTTTCCTTCTCTCCCTTTTCCTACTATCGAATTCCAGTCCCCCATGACTAGGGGGATGTGGCAGAAAGGCGACTATTCACTTTGGTGTATAGCATGTATGAGTCTGTCAATACAGCGCTTGACTTTCGTAAAAATCCCATTCACACTATTCTGAAGACCGCATGAGCTGACAAGTGCGAGAATTATAGCACAATCAGCTTAACAACTTATGCATCCAAGTTGCTGACAAGAATAATATACAGAAGAATGGAAAAGAAAATGGAGGATGTGTCAGATGACGATCAGTTTGGCTTTAGGAAAGATAAAGGCATCGGAGAGGCAACTCTGATGTAGCGGTTGATAATGGAATCAAGACTAAAGAAAAATCAAGACACGTTCATAGGATTTGTCGACCTAGAAAAAGTATTCGACAGTATAAAATGATGATGTAAAATGACAGTATAAAAGTTGTTCAAAAATCAGAGATAAATAGGGGTAAGCTATAGGGAGAGATGGTTAATATATAAGATGTACAAGAACCAAAAGGGAGTAACAAGAGTGGACGACCAAGAACGAAATGCTCGTATTAAGAGGGGTGTAAGACAGGGATGTAGTCTTTCGCCCCTACTGTTCAACCTGTACATCGAAGACGCAGTGATGGAAATAATAGGAAGCTTCAGGAGTGTAATTAAAATTCAAGGTGAAAGAATATCAGAGATATGATTCGCTGATGGCATTGATAACCTGAGTGAAAGTGAAGAAGAGTTACATAATCTGATGAATGGAATGGACAGTCTAATGAGTACAGAATGTGGATTGAGAATAAATCGAAAAAAGACGAAATTAACGAGAAATCGCAGAAATGAGAACAGTAATAAAGTTAACATCAGGTTTGATGGTCACGAAGTAAATGTAATGAAAGAATTCTGCTACCTAGGCAGTAAAATAACCGATGACAGACGGGGTAAGAAGGACATCAAGAGCAGACTAGCACTGACAAAAAGGGTATTCCTGGCCAAGAGAAGGCCATAATCTGAGGAAGATATTTCTGAGAATATACGTTTGGAGGACAGCATTGTATGGTAGTGATACATGGACTGTGGGAAAACTGGAACAAAAGAGAATCGAAGCATTTGAAATGTGGTGTACGGACGAATTTTGAAAATTAGTTGGACTGATAAGGAACAGAATGAGAAAGTTCTGCGCAGAATCAGAGAGGAAAGGAACGTGTGGAAAACACTGACAAAGAGAAGGGAAAGGATGATAGGACATCTGTTAAGACATCAGGGACTGACTTCCATGGTACTAGAGTGAGCTGTAGAAGGCAAAAAGTGTATAGGAAGACAGAGATTGGAATACATCCAGCAGATAATTGAGGATGTAGGTTGCAAGTGCTACTCTGAGATGAAGAGGTCGGCACAGGAGAGAAATTCGTAGTGGGTCGCATCAAACCAGTCAGAAAACTGATGACACAAAAAGAGGGTGTGTGGAGGAGGGGGAGGAGTGAGACATGGGGGGGGGGGGGATGTGGGGACCCATGTGCAGGTCGAGGAAAACACATGACATCATCCAGAGGTGGGATGGGGGTTGGCATGGTTGGGGGTAATTAACTGATAAATTTAATTAATTTGCATATCAATTTGATATTAACATTGCTGTTGTGCCCCCATCACCCTACTAGTCAACTAATCACAGATTAGCATCTATTTCCGGTCCATATCAGTACTGGTATGCACAAATAATTATACAGACATTTTTTTTTTTTTTACTTCGAAGGTATTTAAAAATACATGGTTGCTCTAAAGTTGAGAAAATGAGTTAGCATTATGATGGCCTGACATACAATTTATATAGTTTTCAATGGCAGAACGAAGTGATAGATTTAGAGAGTCATGGGTCTGATATTGGACCTTAACAAGGCTCAAATCATTAACCCCTTATCCTGAGTTCTGGTTTCCCCCCCGTATACTCAGTTGATAGCCAAGATGCTTCTTTCAGCAACAAGGATGTTTTCGGTCCACCTTTTTGTTCGACTTAGGTTGCATTTCTCCTCAAGGGGAGTTAGAACAGAAATTTTTTTTTGCATTTTCGGATTTTTATCTCATTATGAAATATCCAATTTCTACATCTACATCTACATCTACATGATTACTTTGCAATTCACATTTAAGTGCTTGGCAGACGGTTCATCGAACCACAATCATACTATCTCTCTACCATTCCACTCCCGAACAGCGCGCGGGAAAAACGAACATCTAAACCTTTCTGGTCGAGCTCTGATTTCTCTTATTTTATTTTGATGATCATTCCTAGCTATGTAGGCTGGGCTCAACAAAATATTTTCGCATTCGGAAGAGAAAGTTGGTGACTGAAATTTCGTAAATAGATCTCGCCGCGACGAAAAACGTCTTTGCTTTAATGACTTCCATCCCAGCTGGCGTATCATATCTGCCACACTTTCTCCCCTATTACGTGATAATACAAAACGAGCTGCCCTTTTTTGCACCCTTTCGATGTCCTCCGTCAATCCCACCTGGTAAGGATCCCACACCGCGCAGCAATATTCTAACAGAGGACGAACGAGTGTAGTGTAAGCTGTCTCTTTAGTGGACTTGTCGCATGTACTAAGTGTCCTGCCAATGAAACGCAACTTTTGGCTCGCCTTCCCCAAAATATTATCTATGTGGTCTTTCCAACTGAAGTTGTTCGTGATTTTAACACCCAGGTACTTAGTTGAATTGACAACCTTGAGAATTGTACTATTTATCGAGTAATCGAATTCCGACAGATTTCTTTTGGAACTCATGTGGATCACCTCACACTTTTCGTTATTTAGCGTCAACTGCCACCTGCCACACCATACAGTAATCTTTTCTAAATCGCTTTGCAACTGATAATGGTCTTCGGATGACCTTACTAGACGGTAAATTACAGCATAATCTGCGAACAACCTAAGAAAACTGCTCAGTTTGTCACCCAGGTCATTTATATAGATCAGGAACAGCAGAGGTCCCAGGACGCTTCCCTGGGGAACACCTGATATCGCTTCAGTTTTACTCGATGATTTGCCGTCTATTACTAGGAACTGCGACCTTCCTGACAGGAAATCACGAATCCAGTCGTACAACTGATACCCCATAGGCCCGTAGCTTGATTAGAAGTCGCTTGTGAGGAACGGTGTCAAAAGCTTACCGGAAATCCAGGAATACGGAATCAACCTAAGATCCACTGTCGATAGCGACCATTACTTCGTGCGAATAAAGAGCTAGCTGCGTTGCACAAGAACGATGTTTTCTGAAACCATGCTGATTACGTATCAATAGATCGTTCCCTTCGTGGTGATTCATAATGTTTGAATACAGTATATGCTCCAAAACCCTACAGCAAACCGACGTCAATGATATAGGTCTGTAGTTCGATGGATTACTCCTACTACCCTTCTTCCCCCCCCATCCCCATGAACCATAGACGTTGCCGTTGGTGGGGGAGGCTTGCGTACCTCAGCGGCACAGATAGCCGACCGTAGATGCAACCACAACGGAGGGGTATCTGTTGAGAGGCCAGGCAAACGTATGGTTCCTGAAGAGCAGCCTTTTCAGTAGTTGCAGGGGTAACAGTCTGGATGATTGACTGATCTGGCCTTGTAACATTAACCAAAACGGCCTTGCTGTGCTGGTACTGCGAACGGCTGAAAGCAAGGAGAAACTACGGCCGTAATTTTTCCCGAGGGCATGCACCTTTACTGCATGGATAAACGATGATGGCGTCCTCTTGGGTAAAATATTCCGGAGGTAAAATAGTCCCCCATTCGGATCTCCGGGCGGGGACTACTCAGGAGGACGTCGTTATCAGGAGAAAGAAAACTGGCGTTCTACGGATCGGAGCGTGGAATGTCAGATCTCTTAATCGGGCAGGTAGGTTAGAAAATTTAAAAAGGGAAATGGGTAGGTTAAAGTTAGATATGGTGGGAATTAGTGAAGTTCGGTGGCAGGAGGAACAAGACTTTTGGTCAGGTGAATACAGGATCATAAATACAAAATCAAATAGGGGTAATGCAGGAGTAGGTTTAATAATGAGCAAAAAACTAGGAGTTCGGGTAAGCTACTACAAACAACATAGTGAACGCATTATTGTGGCCAAGATAGACACGAAGTCCACACCTACAACAGTAGTACAAGTTTATATGCCAACTAGCTCTGCAGATGACGAAGAAATTGATGAAATGTATGATGAGTTAAAAGAAATTATTCAGGTAGTGAAGGAAGACGAAAATTTAATAGTCATAGGTGATTGGAATTCGAGAGTAGGAAAAGGGAGAGAAGGAAACATAGTAGGTGAATATGGATTGGGGCTAAGAAATGAAAGAGGAAGCCGCCTGGTAGAATTTTGCGCAGAGCATAACTTAATCATAGCTAACACTTGGTTCAAGAATCATAAAAGAAGGTTTTATACATGGAAGTACCCTGGCGATACTAGACGATATCAGATAGATTATATAATGGTAAGACAGAGATTTAGGAACCAGGTTTTAAATTGTAAGACGTTTCCAGGGGCAGATGTGGCCTCTGCCCACAATCTATTGGTTATGAACTGTAGATTAAAACTGAAGAAACTGCAAAAAGGTGGGAATTTGAAGAGATGGGACCTGGATAAACTGAAGGAACCAGAGGTTGCAGAGAGTTTCAGGAAGAGCATAAAGGAACAATTGACAAGAATGGGGGAAAGAAATACAGTAGAAGAGGAATGGATAGCTTTGAGGGATGAAGTGGTGAAGGCAGCAGAGGATCAAGTAGGTAAAAAGACGAAGGCTAGTAGAAATACTTTGGTGACAGAAGAAATACTGAATTTAATTGATGAAAGGAGAAAATATAAAAATGCAGTAAATGAAGCGGGCAAAAAGGAATACAAACGTCTCAAAAATGAGATCGACAGGAAGTGCAAAATGGCTAAGCAGGCATGGCTAGAGGACAAATGTAAGGATGTAGAGGCTTACCTCACTAGGGGTAAGATAGACACTGCCCACAGGAAAATTAAAGAGACCTTTGGAGAAAAGAGTACCACTTGTATGAATATCAAGGGCTCAGATGGAAACCCAGTTCTAAGCAAAGAAGGGAAAGCAGAAAGGTGGAAGGAGTATATGGAGGGACTATACAAGGGCGAAGTTCTTGAGGACAATATTATGTAAATGGAAGAGGATGTAGATGAAGATGAAATGGGAGATATGATACTGCGTGAAGAATTTGATAGAGCACTGAAAGACCTAAGTCGAAACAAGGCCCCGGGAGTAGACAACATTCCATTAGAACTTCTGACAGCCTTGGGAGAGCCAGTCCTGACAAAACTCTGCCATCTGGTGAGCAAGATGTATGAGACAGGCGAAATACCCTCAGACTTCAAGAAGAATATAATAATTCCAATCCCAAAGAAAGTAGGCGTTGACAGATGTGAAAATTACCGAACTGTCAGTTTAATAAGTCACGACTGCAAAATACTAACGCGAATTCTTTACAGACGAATGGAAAAACTGATAGAAGCCGACCTCGGGGAAGATCAGTTTGGATTCGTAGAAAGATGGGAACACGTGAGGCAATACTGACCCTACGACTTATCTTAGAAGCTAGATTAAGAAAAGGCAAACCTACGTTTCTAGCATTTGCAGACTTGGAGAAAGCTTTTGACAATGTTGACTGGAATAATCTCTTTCAAATTCTGAAGGTGGCAGGGGTAAAATACAGGGAGCGAAAGGCTATTTACAATTTGTACAGAAACCAGATGGCAGTAATAAGAGTCGAGGGACATGAAAGGGAAGCAGTGGTTGGAAAGGGAATAAGCAGGGTTGTAGCCTCTCCATGATGTTATTCAATGTGTATATTGAGGAAGCAGTAAAGGAAACAAAAGAAAATTCGGAGTAGGTATTAAAATCCATGGAGAAGAAATAAAAACTTTAAGGTTCGCCGATGACATTGTAATTCTGTCAGAGACAGCAAAGGACTTGGAAGAGCAGCTGAACGGAATGGACAGTGTCTTGAAAGGAGGATATAAGATGAACATCAACAAAAGCAAAACGAGAATAATGGAATGTAGTCGAATTAAGTCGGGCGATGCTAAGGGTATTAGATTAGGAAATGAGACACTTAAAGTAGTAAAGGAGTTTTGCTATTTGGGGAGCAAAATAACTGATGATGGTCGAAGTAGAGAGGATATAAAATGTAGACTGGCGATGGGAAGGAAAGTATTTCTGAAGAAGAGAAATTTGTTAACATCGAGTATAGATTTAAATGTTAGGAAGTCGTTTCTGAAAGTATTTGTATGGAGTGTAGCCATGTATGGAAGTGAAACATGGACGATAAATAGTTTGGACAAGAAGAGAATAGAAGCCTTTGAAATGTGGTGCTACAGAAGAATGCTGAAGATTAGATGGGTAGATCGCGTAACTAATGAGGAAGTATTGAATAGTATTGGGGAGAAGAGGAGTTTGTGGCACAACTTGACAAGAAGAAGGGATCGGTTGGTAGGACATGTTCTGAGGCATCAAGGGATCACCCATTTAGTATTGGAGGGCAGCGTGGAGGGTAAAAATCGTAGAGGGGGACCAAGAGATGAATACACTAAACAGATTCAGAATGATGTAGGCTGCAGTACGTATTGGGAGATGAAGAAGCTTGCACAGGATAGAGTAGCATGGAGAGCTGCATCAAACCAGTCTCAGGACGGAAGACCACAACAACAACCCTTCTTAAACACTGGTGCGACCTGCGCAACTTTCCAATCTGTAGGTACAGATCTATCGGTGAGCGAGCGGTTGTATATGATTGCTAAGTAGGGAGCTATTGTATCAGCGTAATCTGAAAGGAACCTAATCGGTATACAATCTGGACCTGAAGACTTGCCCGTATCAAGCGATTTGAGTTGCTTCGCAACCCCTAAGGTATCTACTTCTAAGAAACTCATGCTAGCAGCTGTTCGTGTTTCAAATTATGGAATATTCCATTCGTCTTCCCTGGTGAAGGAATTTTGGAAAACTGCGTTCAAAAACTCCGCTTTAGCGGCACAGTCGTCGGTAACAGTACCATCGGCACTGCGCAGCGAAGGTATTGACTGCATCTTGCCGCTTGTGTACTTCACATACGACCAGAATTTCTTCGGATTTTCTACCAAATTTCGAGACAATGTTTCATTGTGGAACCTATTAAAGGCATCTCGCATTGAAGTCCGTGCCAAATTTCGTGCGTCTGTAAATTTTAGCCAATCTTCGGGATTTCGCGTTCTTCTAAACTTCGCATGTTTTTTCCGTTGCCTCTGCAACAGCGTTCGGACCTGTTTTGTGTACCATGGGGGATCAGTTCCATCTCTTACCAATTTATGAGGTATGAATCTCTCATTTGCTGTTGATACTATATCTTTGAATTTGAGCCACATCTCGTCTACATTTGCATAGTCAGTTCGGAGGGAATGGAGATTGTTCCTTAGGAAGGCTTCTAGTGACACTTTATCCGCTTTTTTAAATAAAATTATTTTGCTTTTGTTTCTGGTGGATTTGGAAGAAACGGTATTGAGCCTAGCTACGACGACCTTGTGATCACTAATCCCTGTATCAGTCATGATGCTCTCTGTTAGCTCTGGATTGTTTGTGGCTAAGAGGTCAAGTGTCTTTTCGCAAACCGTTTACAATTTGCGTGGGTTCGTGGACTAACTGCTCGAAATAATTTTCGGAGAAAGCATTTAGGACAATCTCCGAAGATATTTTCTGCCTACGACCGGTTTTGAACAAGCATTTTTGCCAACATATCGAGGTAAGGTTAAAGTCCCCACGAACTATAACCGTATGAGTGGGGTATTTATTTGTTACGAGACTCTAATTTCCTCTGAACTGTTCAGCAACTATATCATTGGAGTCTGGGGGTTGGTAGAAGGAGCCAATTATGAACTTAGTTCGGCTGTTAAGAATAACCTCCACCCATACGAATTCGCACGTAGTATCTACATCGACTTCACTACAAGATAAAACCACTACTGACAGACACAAACACTCCACCACCAATTCTGCCTAATCTATCTTTCCTGAACACCGTCTGAGACTTCGTAAAAATTTCTGCAGAACTTATTTCGGGCTTTAGCCAGCTTTCTGTACCTATAACGATTTCAGCTTCTGTGCTTTCTATTAGCGCTTGATGCTCAGGGACTTTCCCAGCACAACTACAATTCCGACTGTTCCTTGATCCAAGCACGTCCTGTATTTGCCATGCACCCTTTGAGATTGCAGCCCATCCCGTACTTTCCCGAGGCCTTCTAACCTAAAAAACCGCCCAGTCCACGCCACACAGCCTCAGCTAGCCGTGTAGCCGCCAGTTGAGTGTAGTGAACTCCTGACCTATTCAGCGGAACCCGAAACCCCAACACCCCATGGCGCAAGTCAAGGAATCTGCAGCCAACACGGTCGCAAAACCGTCTGAACCTCTGATTCAGACCCTCCACCCGGCTCTGCACCAAAGTTCCGCAGTTGGTTCTGTCAACGACGCTGCAGATGGTGAGCTCTGCCTTTATCTCGTAAGCAAGTCCGGCAGCCTTCACCAAATCAGATAGCCGCTGGAATCCAGAGAGAATTTCCTTAGATCCAAAGCGACACACGTCATTAGTGCCGACATGTGCCACCACCTGCAGCTGGCTGCACCCTGTGCTCTTCATGGCATCCGGAAGGATACTTTCCACATCAGGAATGACTCCACCCGGAATGCACACGGAGTGCATACTGGATTTCTTCCCCTCCTTAGCCGCCATATCCCTAAGGGGCCACATTATGCGCCTAACATTGGAGCTCCCACCTACCAATAAGCCCACCCTCTGCGATTGCCCGGACCTTGAAGGCTGAGAATCATCCTCTGAAACAGGGCAGGCAGCTGCATCTGGCTCAGCCAGAGACAGTGCCTGAAACCTGTTTATCAGACGCACCGGGGAGGTTTTCTGATCAGCCTCCGGGGACGTCTTTCGCTGCCTGCCACGCCTTGGAACGACCTCCCAATCAACCACAGGCGAAGGCTCAGCCCCACTGCGGGCAGCAATCGGGGCAACCACAGCGGCAGACAGATCTGGGGACAGACGGGACGAGGTTGACATCCCCGTGATACCCAAGTCCGGCTCCCCACAGTGGTGCCCATTGGCAACAGCCTCAAGCTGCGCGACCGAAGTCAGCGCCGCTTGCAGCTGTGAGCGAAGGGATGCCAACTCAGCGCTCATCCAAACACAGCAATCACAGTCCCTGTCCATTCTAATCGATGTTGAACAACAGTTACTGAATCACGAGTCCGTGCCTAGATAAAATTCTATATAGATCACTTATAAACTCACATGGTAAGTATTTTACTTTATTTTGTAAATATAATCTACACCGGTTGAAAATGTTAAAATTTTTAGTGCGTTACTTCAAGATCTAATAAAGTCGGTAATTTTTTATATAAAATGCTGTGGATTGATGTGTTATAAACCTCTTGCCCAGAAGAGGATGGGCATCAGCTTGAGGAAGTTGAAATAAAGTTTGAGAGGCAAGAAAATTTCTGATGATAAAACTACAGCAGTAATATGGGATGGCCAATAGGAATAATACTGAGGATTTGTTGAAAATGAAGCAGGCAGTATGGTCTACTTTCTTCTGCTCACTGTCAACTGATGAAAAACCACTATACCATCTTTGGGCTACTAGACCTGATTCATGGCGAAATTACCGCAATGCCCAGTACCCAAACAGTTCATACAGCTACAAACATTGTGTTCCAGCAGCAATCATGGATATCAAAAACGTTTTTACAGACACCTGGAAATTACTGAAGAAGTGTCTACATGGTCAAATTCAAAGTCCCAATGAGTCGTTCAATAATCTTATATGGACTCGATTACCAAAAAATGTTTTTGTTGGAATGAAGACACTAAAGTGGAGGGGCAGTGATGCTGTTATTGCTTTTAATGATGGCAACATTGGTAGGGTGAAAGTGCTAGTGCATATGGGAATTAATCCTGGAGCAAACTGCATCAGAGAACTTGAAAGGATGGACAAGGTTCACATTGATGAAGGAGAGTATGCAGCGCAGTTGGCCACTAAGGAGTCCAAAAAAAAGAAAAGAAGAAAAAGTTGGAAATAGATCAAGAGGATGATGTGCAATATAGTGCAACGTGCTTCTGAGTGACTAAAAATAAAAAATTAAGCATATATTAAGTGAGTTACAGTCTTTTGAAACTTTACATTTTCTGTTGCTTTTTTTCCCTAAATCTCAGAAACCACTTCAAGTAGAGTATTCAAATATTCAGGGAGTAATAACATACATATCCTGAGTCTAATGAACTAAAAGAAGAACATAATGTTATGCATAATTGAAAAAAATTATTTAGGATAATGTACAAAAAGAGTACACAAAATTTTAAACGTATAATTAAAAAAATTATTTCCGAAAGAAGATGCTGAAGTGCAATTATTATTGTTCATTAGACTCAGAACATACAGTTTAATGTCATGTCAAAGTTTCATGTCAATGGATATAGTGGTTCCTGAAGTACAGGGAAGCCAAGTCACTAAATTTAACATTGTCAGGATAGGGGGTTCCAACTCCCCTCAAACATTCACTTTGCTTCCTCTGAATTTTAATATTCGAGTAGACGAGTGGTTGTGCTAAAAAAAATATAAGAACATATTGGGAATGATAGATGCCGTATTGTTAATTTTTACTGTAAGTAAGAAAAGAAAACATTATCTTCACGACAGATCGTAGTTACCCACACGGATTCTTCAAAGACAGGAAAAAACGTGTTTGAAAAAATTTTGTATTCAAATATTGTTTGGCATCTAGAAATATATAATTGCACTTCGAAAGCAACGCACCTTCCTTAGTAATATGTAGTACTAAATGTAAAAACCCCAGAAGATTGTGTTAGTGGTGTAATCCAGCTCACACAAATGCATGTTGCTCCAACTCATATGTGGTATGTAAGGTTTTGTCCAGAATCCTATACAATAGATTAGTCCCGTATGTGGAAGATATATTGGGCAATTATCAGTGTAGCTTTGGATCCAATGGATCAACTGTGGGCCGAATATTTGTACTGGGACACATACAGGGAAAAGCATATGAAGATAATGAATATAATATAGAATTCAACAATATCTACTGGACTTCAAGCATACCTTCAGTAGTCTAAATAGGGAAATGATGTTAGAAGATATGAAACTGCTTGGCATACCAGCCAAATATATTTCTGTTATTAAGACAACCTTGAGAGTTTCCAAAGCATTAGTGAGACTGGGTGGGGAATTAACCAACTGTTTCAGTATCAACAAGGGAGTTAGAGAAGGTGATGCTGCTTCCACAATGCTTTTCAATTTGACCTTAGAAGCAATTATACGAAAACTACAAATACGTGGACATATACACTATGCGATCAAAAGTATCTGGACACCTGGCTGAAAATGACTTACAAGTTCGTGGCGGGCGCCCTCCATCGGTAAAGCTGGAATTCAGTATCGTGTTGGCCCACCCTTAGCCTGATGACAGCTTTTACTCTCGCAGGCATACGTTCAATCAGCTGCTGGAAGGTTTCTTGGGGAATGGCAGCCCATTCTTCACGGAGTGCTGCACTGAGGAGAGGTATCGATGTCGGTCCGTGAGGCCTGGCACGTAGTCGTCGTTCAAAAAACCCCAAAGGTGTTCTGTAAGATTCAGGTCAGGACTCTGTGCAGACCAGTACATTACAGGGATGTTATTGTTGTGTAACCACTCTGCCACAGGCCGTGCATTACGAACAGGTGCTCGATCGTGTTGAAAGATGTAATCGCCATCCCCGAATTGCTCTTCTACATTGGAAGCATGAAGGTGCTTAAAACATCATTGTAGGCTTGTACTGTGATGGTGCCACGCAAAACAACAAGGGGTGCAAGCCCCCTCCATGAAAAACACCACCACATCATAATACCACCGCCTTGGTACTACACACGCTGGCAGATGACGTTCGCCAGGCATTCGCAATACCCACACCCTGCCATCGGGTCGCCACATTATGTATCGTGATTCGTCACTCCACACAATGTGTTTCCACTGTTCAATCGTCCAATCTTTACGCTCCTTACACCAAGCGAGGCGCCGTTTAGCATTTACAGGCGTGATGTGTGGGTTACGAGCAGCCGTTCGATCATGAAATCCAAGTTTTCTCACCTCCCGCCTGTCATAGTACTTGCGGTGAATCCTGATGCAGTTTGGAATTCCTGTGCGATGGTCTGGATAGAAGTCTGCCTATTACACATTACAGTCCTCTTCAAATGTCGGCGCCCCATTCTGGTCTCTCACGATGTTTAATGACTACTGAGGTCGCTAATATGGAGTACCTGGCAGCAGGTGGCAGCACAATGCACCTAACATGAATAACGTATGTTTTTGGGGGTGTCCGGATACTTTTGATCACATAGTGTAGGTATAAGGATCATGTAGTTGGCTGCATATGCTGATGACGTTGCAATTATTAGTGAAGCAATGATATCATCATTGGAGAGAGTAGTGGTGGAACTGCAAGAAGCCGCACGGCATAGGGGACTGGAAATCATCGAATCCAAGTTAAGTATCTGAAATTCCATAGAACAGGGGACAATAACCTAGATAATTTGTCAGCAGCAGGTTTTAATTTTCCGCATGTGCAGGATTTTAATACCTAGGGGCTAACATTAATAAAGCATATTACATGTCCACTGAAATAAAAGCCCGCATTTTAAGTGGTAGTAGGTGTTATCACACATTTAGAAAGCTATCAAACATTTAAAATGTTAAGATAGCACTTTAACTTGTGATAGGTGTTATCAACCATTTAAAAAGTTAGTGACAACTGGGATGGTAAACCGACGGTGGTTACGTTACATATTAATGTGAAGCACAGACGCTAACCAGTACTGATGAACTCAGAGTATTTGGATGAAGAATACTACGGAAAATTTATGGAGGGATCAGAAATTATGATGGTACCTCGAGAGCAAGGACCAATTACGAGTTGAACCATCTCATACAAAGAGTTGATATTGTAAGGCTAATTAAAAGTAAATGAATAGTCTTGTAGGACATGTCCTAAGAATGGAGGACACAAGAACTAAAAAGAAGGTCTTCCAGCGGAAACCGAGAGGGCTAAGTTTAAAAGGAAGATCACGTAAGCGATGGGTGGACGAAGTGGAAGAAAACATCCGAATCCTAGGAATCAGAGGACGGAGAATGGAAGTAAACAAGAGGATAGAATGGAAGGAAACTGTTAAGAACGCAAAAGCCCACTCAGGGTTGTGAAGCCACAAGAAGAAGAAATGTAAGAAATTAATCTTACAGCATCTATGAGTTTATATGAAAACTTTTTTTTAGTATGATTTATTTCTTGAAACGATCTGATTCACAATGCATAAGTGTCCAAATACTTTATATGCTGCCTGCACTTGGATAAGACGGTAAAGTCATTTCATGGTTTGATGCAGTATCTACTATCACACACAGTAGAAAAAAATGGTTCAAATGGCTCTGAGCACTATGGGACTTAACTTCTGAGATCATCAGTCCCCTAGAACTTAGAACTACTTAAACCTAACTAACTTAAGGACATCACACACATCCACGCCCGAGGCAGGATTTGAACCTGCGACCGTAGCGATCGCGCGGATTCAGACTGTAGCGCCTAGAACCGCTCGGTCACACCGGCCGGTCACACAGTAGACAAAGCAAATAATTTAAACACAGTTTTTCTGAGATAATACAACAAACGTAGAGTTTGGCAAATAGTGAATTAACCCACTGGTGATTGTATAGAAATTTGCGAAAAGAAACAGATACTTTCACAAATTGTCGAGCCATTATTTTTCTCATGCGTAAGAGGTATTAATTAATGTCCACAAAGCGTCAGAGGAGTGTTGTAGAAAATTATTACTCTGTGTGTGGATTACGTACCTTACATTACACTCACAAGCTGACGAAGTTGTTGTTCGCGGTGAATTCATTCTGAAACACAAAGAAGAAAACTAACTGTCAAGCGGTGTAATCATAGATTTTCTACATGTGACGGTCATTTCTTTAGCTGGTTTCCAGTTTTGCGTTCATTTCTCGCGACGGGAGTTTTGAAAGGGCTCTTTCAACTCATCTTTAGAACTGAACAGGGCCACTCACTGGTTTAGGCAATGGGCTCATACTTGAGCGCAGCGCGGTTTAAATCACTGTCTGACCTTCAGGATTTGAGCCTCCCATTATTTTCCTTCAATTCTGGAAAGGAAAAGAGGGGAGGTTAAGATTCAAAGTACCGCCGCCGACGAGGTTCTTAAGGACAGACTGTGGGATGAAATCGGCTGTGCTCTTGCAAAGAAACCATCCCAGCAGTTGTATTAAGTGATTAGGAAAACCATGAAACACTTCAATCACTATGACCGGGCGGGGATTTGAACCATCGTTCTCCCAAATACGAGACCAGTGACTTACCATTCTGCCATCTCACTCTAAATAACGGTAGACGAACCCCAGAACATTGCCTTTAATTATGTCACTACCGACTTTCTTCCTCATCTTTGTCCAACCACTCGGAGATGTAATAATGTTTACATGGCGAGAGGCCAAACTCTATCTTTGAACATCTTTGCCTTGCTTTAAATTGGAAACAAATGTTATTTCTTTTCCTTATTCGTATTTAAAATAGCAAGTATGTTTGTTTCTACATTTAATTATAGAAAATCTTCGACCTAGATGCGTGATGGTGCCAAAAGTAAAAACTATTTTTCTTTTGCCTAACTACAGTAGTGTGTTCGAACTCCAGTCACTCTGACCACACATCTACTTTGCTTATCAGTACACTGTGCCGTTCTGTAACAGAAGTTTATATGCTATGTGAAAAAAGACTAGAAGATGAATGTTCAACGTGGAATTCGAACTGCGGGGTGACTTACCCTATTTCACGTAGATAATGGATGGCTATCCGCTTCTGTATCCGATATTACTACTATGCTGGCGAACAAGCACGAAGTATCTGGTTTGAATCTTGACGATAGAAGAAAATGTAATTACCAGTAACTGGCGGGGAAAGAAAGTGAGGTAATAATGGAAATTGGTAATCACCAGAGTTTATGTCAAAATACTACGGTGACTCTTAAGCAGATAAAAAGTGTTTATATTTTGGCTGCGCTTCCGTCGTCGGGTGGAAGCGCTAAGATCGAAGCCTTCTTGAGGATATTAGACAGTAGTCCATATTTCAGTACCCAGTCTCAGCCTCTCCCTTTATTTAATTAGGTACCCATCCATAACCAAAACACTTGCTGGAAAAATACTCAACACTAACATCCACACAATGCAAGTGGTATAACCTAGAACGACTCTGGGTCGCTTTGGTTACATTTTATGTCCTAGCACATATTGTTTGTGTCGAAGCCACCCCTTCTATGACGTATCATCAACTTCATCATCACCATGCGCAAGCTCAACTAACCTAACTCATTCCTCTCCAGCCAATCACAACGTAGTGCTAAAATGAGGCATCCAATCAGAATGTAGTTTCAATATAGAAATAAAATGACTCTAATGTAAACAAAGTGGGTCTCAGTATACAGTGTAAAAAATACAGACAGAATCCTTAAAATTTATACTACTAAACAGATACACACATTACACTTTCTAGTAGGTCAGAGGACGGCAACAGCAAACAATCTTTAATAGAAAATGCGCAGGACAGAGTTATCAGATGCTTACATTGCTCCCAACGCTCATTTCCAGAAGAAGCGACAGATACGGTGATGCCGTCACTACTCCTTGCCAAGAGTAAGTTGCTGATTTAGGTTTTATTGGTGCCAGCTGGAACATCTAAAACTATCATTCGTCCCCCATGTATCTCTACACTTAATCGTAACCCGAATTTAGTCTTATTAATGTACCTTTAGTGTTACCCAACAATAACTCTTATGCTAGTACAGTTACCGTTAGCTTCTCGCCTTGTACTGTCTGTTTTCCAAAACTTCTGGCCTGCGTTGTTATGGCCAGCCATACTCTTTTAGAGCACGCCCATCTAATGCTGAGGTTGCTTATTTGAATTAAAACACGCATTTATTCAACGGCTGCTTATTATTGCTCTACACCACCACGTTCTTGGAGGTAAACTGACGATGCGAAGGGAAAGATAGTACTCTTTTTGTAGGTTGTATTTTCAAATCCATCACAAATCTTACGATTTTGCATTATTTGCAAACCATATTTTCCAAAGCTACAAAGCTGCAAGCTGTATACAGTTTTCACTTGAGAAGTCCAATAATAATAATTTGTTCATTGTAGTACTTCTTCCGAGGACATTAACTTCATACAGAGACCATAACGCAAACTCTGTAACGTCTTCGTCGGGCAGGATCTATAACTGGACTTTTGAAAGTCCATATATGTACCCCAAACAATACTGGACTACCCATTTCATCCCTTCAAGGGTTGAAATTAAAAAGAAATCCACGTTTGGTGAATATCTAAGTTATATAACGAAGGTTTTCTCGAATGTCCCTTTGATGTAACATCCTTGTAAATGTTATACACATTATTTATGATAATTTATGTACTTAATCTAAGGATGCAATTTCAAAAGTAATGTGCTGCCATGGAATGTAAAAGTTAAAACTTCACTTGTTCATGCATAGGGCATATAAAACTTTACTTGTTCATGCATAGGGTATGTAGGTTTGTAATCATGTGAAACATGCAGGGAAGCCTTTCTGCAACGAAACTGGCTTGGCGGGAATAGAAAAGGTGGATCTCGAGGCCGCACTGCAAAGCTACTTTGTGGCATGAGTCAGTCGGTGGCTAGCAGCAGAGTGTGTGCGTCTTGTGAACTGAACCAGGCGAGAATAACTGTGATATCATACAATTAAGCCTTGGAAGTGGACGTAATTTGCGTTATTATTCATGGCTCTGTACTACGAAAATCCGACACTAAGAAGAGAATTTTAAGGGCTACACTGGTGTCCAAAATTAAAGTAACAAACCACTATTTTGCCTTCTTGTGTCCAATTCCCGGTGGGTGATTTCATCTCAAATCATACAGGTCATATCAACTCGTAGTTATGAATTTCTCTGGAAAAAACATATATTAGACCTGTGTATCTTAAGTGTTAAGAAACAAAGTATTTTCATTTTATCTTAATTTCTGTAAATGGTACGTCCCTTTGAAAAATGTGTATTTTGTAAATAACTCTTAAAACAGCCCAGAACAAAAAGATATAACTATTGTTGTTGTTGTTGTGGTCTTCAGTCCTGAGACTGGTTTGATGCAGCTCTCCATGCTAATCTATCCTGTGCAAGCTCCTTCATCTCCCAGTACCTACTGCAACCTACATCCTTCTGAATCTGTTTAGTGTATTCATCTCTTGGTCCCCCTCTACGATTTTTACCCTCCACGCTGCCCTCCAATACTAAATTGGTGATCCCTTGATGCCCCAGAACATGTCCTACCAACCGATCTCTTCTTCTTGTCAAGTTGTGCCACAAACTCCTCTTCTCCCCAATCCTATTCAATACCTCCTCATTAGTTACGTGATCTACCCACCTAATCTTCAACATTCTTCTGTAGCACCACATTTCGAAAGCTTCTATTCTCTTCTTGTCCAAACCATTTATTGTCCATGTTTCACTTCCATACATGGCTACACTCCATACAAATACTTTCAGAAACGACTTCCTGATACTTACATCTATACTCGATGTTAACAAATTTCTCTTCTTCAGAAATTCTTTCCTTGCTGTTGCCAGTCTACATTTTATATCCTCTCTACTTCGACCATCATCAGTTATTTTGCTCCCCAAATAGCAAAACTCCTTTACTACTTTAAGTGTGTCATTTCCTAATCTAATTCCCTCAGCATCACCCGACTTAATTCGACTACATTCCATTATCCTCGTTTTGCTTTTGTTGATGTTCATCTTATATCCTCCTTTCAAGACACTGTCCATTCCGTTCAACTGCTCTTCCAAATCCTTTGCTGTCTCTGACAGAATTACAATGTCATCGGCGAACCTCAAAGTTTTTATTTCTTCTCCACGGATTTTAATACCTACTCCGAATTTTTCTTTTGTTTCCTTTACTGTTTGTTCATTATACAGATTGAATAACATCGGGGAGTGGCTACAGCCCTGCTCACTCCCTTTCCAACCACAGCTTCCCTTTCATGCCCCTCGACTCCTATAACCGCCATCTGGTTTCTGTACAAATTGTAGATAGCCTTTCGCTCAGTGTATTTTACCCCTGCCACCTTTAGAATTTGAAAGAGAGTATTCCAGTCAACATTGTCAAAAGCTTTCTCTAAGTCTACAAATGCTAGAAACGTAGGTTTGCTTTTCCTTAATCTTTCTGCTAAGGTAAATCGTAAGGTCAGTATCGCCTAACGTGTTCCAACATTTCTACGGAATCCAAACTGATCTTCCCCGAGGTCGGCTTCTACCAGTTTTTCCATTCGTCTGTAAAGAATTCGCGTTAGTATTTTGCAGCTGTGAATTATTAAACTGATAGTTCGGTAATTTTCACATCTGTCAACGCCTGCTTTCTTTGGGATTGGAATTATTATATTCTTCTTGAAATCTGAGGGTATTTCGCCTGTCTCATACATCTTGCTCATCAGATGGTAGACTTTTGTCATGGCTCTCCCATGGCTGTCAGTAGTTCTAATGGAATGTTGTCTACTCCCGGGGCCTTGTTTCGACTCAGGTCTTTCAGTGCTCTGTCAAACTCTTCACGCAGTATTGTATCTCCCATTTCATCTTCATCTAAATCCTCATCCATTTCCATAATATTGTCGTCAAGATATAACTAATAAACCAACAATACTGTAGACGCGGCAGATGTTTTGCGTTAAAGCTCCCTCTTAGTGTGTTGAATTTATTTGATACTCGCGCATTCATGGGCTTCCTTTAACTTACAAATTTAAGACGAAAATACGAAATTTAAGTTAATTTTTCCACAGAAAGTCACGGAACGCTATCTTTTCTGTCATATTACCAGATACTACTAATGTAATTATAAACAGTATCTTCTCTGCTCCAGCTATCTGTATTATATAAATGTTTATAACTAAAAATGTAAAAAATGCATTTTTACGGTTTTTTACGAATTATATACTCGAAAATCCCTGTCCGCTGCTCGTGATCTTGCGGTCGCGTTCTCGCTTCCCGAGCACGGTGTCCCGGGTTCGCTTCCCGGCGGGGTCAGGGATTTTCACCTGCCTATGTGATTGGATGTTTGCGGTGTCCTCATCATTTCATCATCATTCATGCAAGTGGCGAGATTGGACTGAGCAAAGGTTGGGAATTTGTACGGGCGCTGATAACCGTGCAGTTGAGCGCCCCACAATCCAAAAACAACAACATCGAAAATACCCATCGGACAACATTCGAGAATTACACAAAATATTGTTTGGTTAATATGTTAGTAGCCTGTGCAAATACAGTGGGCAATAGTTTTCTGTGTAAAGTGTTAACAATTTTTCAACGTTCTGCACATTTCGCATCACTGAATTTCTAGCGTAAAATATGCATGTTGGCAACACTGTTTCCAGCGCTTATCTATTTACAAGAAATGAGTGAGAACTTGCACATAAACCATTCTGCATCGAGTTTTGTGTCTGGTTTGAACTTTTTATTGGATACGATGTCAGTGAGGAAATTCAGTAGTGAAAGAGTGAGGTGTGTGGACTATGGAAAAGGACACAAAGAGGTGGTGTTTCAGAAAAGTGAAAAACACTTCACAGTTGTTGGAAATGTGTCAGAGGTATTGCAAAAATATCTTGGTTCAATTGGGTCTGAGCACTATGGTACTTAACATCTGAGGCCATCAGTCCCCTAGAACTTAGAACTACTTAAACCTTACTAACCTAACGACATCACGCACATCCATGCCCGAGGCAGGATTCGAACCTGCGACTGTAGCAGTCGCTCGGTTCCGGACTGAAGCGCCTAGAACCGCTCGGCCACCGCGGCCGGCCGAAATATCTTGGTCCTCAAATAACGATATACGCACCTCATCCATCGTGCAGGAATTGCTACACTCACTACAAGAAACACCGGAGCGATCACAATCACCCGAATGTGAAACTGAAGAAGACAGTGCAGATGTTTATATTCCTGGGAGTGAAATTGTTGATGCACTGAATGTTAGCATTTCTGCTGCAGTCCCTACTATTCCCCGCTTAAACGTCCAGGAAGGGTAAGAAGCACAAGAAGAGAAGTGGTAGAAACTGAAACAAGTTTTACACAAGCATCATCTTAAAAACTTTGTGAAGTGTATAATGTAGATGCACTTGCTGCAGAACCTGAAGATAGTGATATGTGCACGAAATGTGATGTGTAGTTTCAAAACCTAAATCTTGCTATCTCAGTAGACACCAATACAAAAAGGTACAGTTACTGACACTGATAGCACGTAGCTACTCGAAGCACCAGATACAGAAATACATACCCACTTCCTCACATTATTTGATTTCAAAAGCTTGTAAAATGAAGAACGAGAAAGGTATTTGGGCATACCCAGATTCTTACTGTGGGCATCCGCTGCAAGATGATATGCTTACTGTTGCTCCGGAAAAAAATTATGACAAAGACGGCAGCAGGCAAACTCTCAACCTGTCTGATATTATCTCTGTTAGTGAAAATGGTTAAACTGTGGTGTCACCGCCAGACACCACACTTGCTAGGTGGTAGCCTTTAAATCGGCCGCGGTCCGTTAGTATAGGTCGGACTCGCGTGTCGCCACTATCAGTGATTGCAACCGAGCGCCGCCACACGGCAGGTCTAGTCTAGAGAGACTCCCTAGCACTCGCCACAGTTGTACAGCCGACTTAGCTAGCGATGGTTCACTGTATACATACGCTCTCATTTGCAGAGACGACAGTTTAGCATAGCCTTCAGCTACGTCATTTGCTACGACCTAACAAGGCGCCATATTCAGTTACTATAATTACTATCTTCAAGAATGTATTCTGAACAGATAATATTGTGAATCATGTACCGTCAAGAGCGACGTTCATCATTAATGTGTTAAAGTTAAGTATCAAACTAATAACGTCAGCTTTCTGAATTCTCATTCCTTTTCATGTTCCAGACCTCACGTCAGAATAGTTCTTCCCTCCTCACGCCAGCCTGCGTGAGCTAAAAAGCGTGCCTCCACTCGTAACACGGTGTTGGCTCTTCTGCTAACACAAAAGAAACAGTTAAAACGATAGAAAGATATATGACAAGATCAATAAGGGAAGCATATCTCCTAATGACAAAGGAGAACCAGCACTTAAAAACTGGTCTCACAAAATTCTATTCCTTACGACCAGTCAGTGAAGGAAGTATGCACATGAAACTTGTTTGTTTCGCCATAAGTAGTGTCACAGGAAAGAAGTACACAGAGATGGACCTGTTGCTTTTCTGTATATGTCAAGAACTGTAAGATAAATGTTCGTTGCAGGAGTGTGCAATGTGTTCTGATGCTGAAGTGATGACTGTTGAAGCATTACATCTTCAGGATACTGACAGTGACGTAACCTATGCATTGTGTCAGGGAGGAGAGTACATGAAGACTACAGTAGAGCCAGAGAAGTTTGTTACAGAGGTTAAGCATTGGGTCATGAAAGGAATAGCTCACCATCATATCCGGAGGATTCAGAGACAGGTCATAGCAGAAATAAAATCAGCCACATCCTAGAATACTGACACATTAGTTCTTCATTTCGACTTTTGCTGAGAACTGGTCTGTTTCTCTGCAGAACGAAATTCAAAGTTACCGCAGGCACTCATCGCAGGTATCAACATTCAAATATGTTGCTCACTTCCTTGGATCATCACACTGTTTTGCTATTGTCAGTGATGATCTCATTCACGTCAGTGCACATGCATACTATGCTGACAGCATGATAACTGATGACATAGCATCTAGAGGCCATACGTTTCCTAAACACATGTGTGTAAGCGATGGTGCAGCATCTCATTTTCCAACACTTTAGTGCAGGAATTGAGACAAAAAATGCATATTTGCAGCAGCAGGTCACGGAAAAAGTGTGTGTGATGGGGTAGGAGGTCCCTGTAAAAATCTTGCAACAAGATTTAATCTCCAGCATGAAGTTGTTGATGCCATAAGAGATGCTATTGGCCTTGTACACACCATATCAACATTAGTGACAAACGTAGAACAAGTAATTCTAAATGAAAGTACGTTAAGGGAATTCAATTTAAAAAAGAGAGAAGAGTGATCTGCTATGTAGCCTGTGGTAGGAATTCAGTCAAGTCACTACTGGGTTGCACCCTGGCCCTGGAGTGGTGCATAATTTCCAAGAACGGTTCTCCATGAAATGCAGTCTTTTACTGTGTGTGAATTGCGCAGACTACAGTATACAAGACTTTGTAGTGAGCCACTTCATTTCTTGTGTGTATGACAATCAGTGGTGGGTGGGGCAAATTAAGTGTGTCTCATGAGCTGCAAGATAAAACCGTCTCCTTTACGACACCTCATGGTCCTGCTAATGCTTCCAAATGGCCATCATCAAATGATCACTGTGCAGTTCCCATTTCCCAGTTAATTCTCTTGTTAGATCATCATTGTCCGTGTGCAAATTCAGCTTGGCTGTACAAGTTCATTGAGAAGCAGGTGGAAAAACAAATTAACTCTTTTCAATGGTGCTGTGTTGATTCTTACACTGTAGGTAATTTTAATTCATGGAACATCATGAAGAAGTAAAATCAGGACAGAAGACAATAATAATTTGTGAATAATATCATAAAAAGAAAAATAGATATAAATATGCTATGTCTCATTTTTGTTATAAAATGCTTACAAACAAAATTTGAATTGTTTTCCCACTCAGTTATAATGTTGTAAAATAATTATTTTGATTCAGAAAGGCTAGTTTTGCTTGACATTTACCTAAAAGCAGCGGCCAATTTAAATATTTAAGTGACCATGATTTTTGGCCGAGAGAGTAGAGCTGTGTCTACCTAAAAAAACTTCTCATATTTTATACGACAAGTACTGCCCACTCCACTTGTACATTCCCTTACTACAACGACCAACTAACGTACCGTGAATTTTTAGAACATTTAGGATGGGGTTTTTCGAGAAAATGAGTTATAAATAAACAAAAAATTTAAATTCTTTCATCTTTATCTACAAATATTTTGACAGTTTAAGAATTTCATGCATTAATATCATAGCTGACAGTTAACAGTCTTTCCACTTTACCATTTTTCAAGACAGTTAACATCCTGTGACTATTCATATTTTCAAAACATATTTTTGAAATTCGCAAAAAGTTACAAATTTTTATAGTTCGTTATTACAAAAAAAAAAGCTCAGAAATGTGTATGTACTAATAATGTCTCATAGTATTGGGAACAAATATTTATTGAAAACTAATTCAGATCTCTATCACTTTTGGTTTCTTTATTACAACTTTTTCACAAATACTCTCATTTAGAGAGGTCTGAAGAGTTTTCACAAATGATCAGAAAGTCGAAATATTGTTGTTATGAAGAGTTAGCATGTGGAAGTTCAACACATATTTTTTTCAGCAAACTTTGAAATAGTGATTACACATTCACTCTCGACCTGTATGATTTGAGATGAAATCGCCCCGATATAATCGTACAAACTGTCAACAGATATTTGTGCAAAGCGTTCTGCACGAAGGTGGCGTTCCTGTCAACGGACAACCACACTAGTGATGCCTCAGGGCTCCCCTCAAACGGGGTGGTATGCGCCGGGTAGTCCCACGTCCACAATCGCTGTGTATACAGTCACAGACGGGGCGGTATGGCACAAAGAAGGCGCCTACCACACTTTCTGCGGTAAGAGGGCCATAAGAAGAATGGAAGCACGACAGTCGCAAACTGATGTGGCCCGATGGTTTAATGTGAATCGTTCTGTTGTTTCTCGAATGTGGCGACAATTTTTAGAGACCGTATCCATAGCTCTTGCTGCGTAAGTACAATGGAATCCAAAATTAAAACAACAAACGGAAATTTTGCAAGGTTGCGTTTATTTTGCCACGAAACAGCCCGAGGACCAGGGCAGGCCCGACCATGTGTGATATCAGAAAGAGAGGAGTTTTATTTGGCTGCAGGGGCACGACGGTACCGCCTCAGTACTTCACGGCAACTGGCATTTGACCTCGCAGCTTTCACTGGACGTGTTGTATCGAGACAAACGGTGACAGAAGGCTTCGGCAGAATGGCGTTTAATATCGAAAACCTGCAGTATGTGTACCTCTGTTGCTTTTTCGCAGAAGGGAACGTCTAGAGTGGAGTCGTCAACATACCACGTAGACGTCGAACAGGGGGCCAATTTTCTTTTCACAGATAAGTCCAGGTTTGGTCTGGAGAGTGGTTCTCCGAGGATTCTCATCTGGAATGAACGTGAACACGATATCGGGACCCAAGCATTGTGGAAAGAGTGCGATATCGAGGGTCATCTCTAATGGTGTGGGCAAGGATTACGTGGACCACTCGAACACCTCTTCACGAAATCGTACTGGTCAATCGGCTTGGTTTAACTGCTGTCATGTATCGTGACGAGATCTGGGAACCTCATGTGCGGTTGTTGCGAGGTGATGTGAACCCATACTTCTTACTGATGGACAATAATGCCCGATATCATAGAGAACAGGTGGTTTATGTTTTCTTGGAAGCGGAAAATGTTGCACGCATGGCCTGGTGTGCTCACTTTCCCAATTTGAATCCCATTGAGCAGGACTGGGATGCACTAGGGAGACAGGTTGCATCACATCAGCATCCCCCAACCACTCCCAAGACTAGTGAGCAACTCTGCAGGAAGAATGGACGTTTCGCTTCAACATAAGATTGATGACATGATTCACAGCATCCGTGTCACTGTCGGGTCTGTATAGCTGCCAGAGGTGGTCACACACCATACTGAGCACATTAACCAATTGCCGGAATGTGTTTGCAAATCCGTTACGTTGAAAAAAAAACGAAGGACATTTTTGCATACAGCAGTTATTTATGTTCTGTATTCTTTACATTGTTTCTCCTTTACTGTCAGCTGCTGATACTGTTTCGTGCAAAATAAACGCAACCTTGCAAAATTTCCGTTTGTTGTTTTAATTTTAGGCTCCAGAGTAGTTACGCAGCAAGAGCTATGGAGACTTTTGCCGCCTTTTTTGAATGCCGACGTTGCCACCATCCTCATCTCAAAACACCAGTTGAGTGCTGCATAATTGCATGGACCAGTTATGCGATTTCTTTTATCAATAATAAATTTGTGATCTGTAAACTTTGAGTATCCGTATTTTATCCTTAGTCGCTGATCTAGCAGTCATTTCAGTAAACTTTCGCTATAGTTAACAAACTTTGTGAAGTAGTAAAATTCATAATTTATCACTGAACATAAGTTTTTAAGTACTCCACGTATTTGTCATAACAGAATACTTGAAAGCTTCATCAAAGTACTGTTACTAAGAGAAGATTTGAGGTATTCAGTTTGAAGATTCTTCTTATTCAAATGACGGGGTTTATAATTTCATGTGTTACGTTTTTAACATTTTTCTACTATTGTATTGTGACTAAAATGTTGAGCTCAGTTCCTAGTCTACTGATAGACTAGTTTCTGGGTCCGCATAGTAATTGTTGAGCCAGATTTAAATATCATACTACAATAACGGTACTCAAGAAATGCAGCATTCATTCCTATAACTTGTGCGTGGTACAGTAAGCGAACAGCTACAACTAGATTCAGTTATCACATGTCCCATCTGAGGTAAATAGTATAAGGAAGTGAATGCTTCTCGAGAATACAAGTAAAAACCACTACAAAAGATACAATTACTTGATAACAATTTCAGTATTACTAATTTCCACCAACTAAACTTACAATAGAACCCCTTTTCCAAGTTAATAGTACTCCATTGTTAATCATTTACCTATAATGATCATTAGCTTCTTACAGTAATGTACAGTTAGAAAACATGACTGAGAGCCAGTTGTTACCTCCACACATTAATATACCTCTTTTGTAGTTCGTGCCAAACCACTCGTATATTACTTGATAAATTACGCTACTGCCTTACATCTTATCAGAAAAAAACAGAATTTGAGTATCAAGCAAAGTCAGTCTCAATAGTTAATTTTCTTTATGAACTGTGCTAGTATTTCATACAACTGTGAATAATTAGGTTGGCGACCGTTTCTTTTTACATAATTAAAGTTTATCTGATTACTAATAGAACCTTGGTTCGATTCCCGTTTGTTCTGCTTTTGCTTCATTTTAGCAGAAATCCTTAGAGAAACGAAAACAGTAAGATAAATTTCCATTAGCATGATCACGGACAAATAAGTATCCTTTCACAGGAATAACAAATGGTTCAAATGACTCTGAGCACTATGGGACTTAACATCTGGGGTCATCAGTCCCCTAGAACTTAGAATTACTTAAACCTAACTAACCTAAGGACATCACACACATCCATGCCCGAGGCAGGATTCGAACCTGCGACCGTAGCGGTCGCGCGGCAGGAGTAACATTGCTAATTTAGTAGGAACCAGTAGTGTTATGCACTGCCTAGAGATATACACATATAAGTGATCCCATAACTGAAATTCAACTAATGTTGCTCATTTGACAAATGAAAGTAGAATAGGTTTCAACGTCCCGTCAAGGGCTACGTGTTTGAGACGGAGCACAGGTTCGTACTGCAAAAGGAAATCAGTTGTGTTCGTTTCAAAGAAATCATCCCTAAAATATCCGTTACCAGTTTAGGGTAACAACGGGAAATTGAACTCTTGATGGCCTGACGCTAATTTAAACTCCGCCCTGTGTCTTAACCACTGGCCGACCTCTCCCGATTGTAGCAGGTGGCTTGCTAGAGCGGTATTGTAGTTGAATATAACAGAACACCATCCAGTTAGAGTAAGAGTTCATGGGCCAACTGAAGAACGGGATACAACCCGTCGGCTCTGACCAATGACGTCATAGGTTGCTCATAGATATTAATGTCTTTACTTTCTAGCTATAGATAATAAATCGGATGTCTGCTGTGGATAAGCGCCATCGTTGTAAATAGAAATAAATAAATGTGTTTTTAAAAGACAGCGCTAGACATTGCGTAACATATTTTTCGTTTGCATTGATTTAAATAATTGGTTCTTTTCAATTCTTTCGCTACTTAATTTCATTAGTGAGTTTGAGATAATTTGGAAGAATAGCTTTTCATTCAGAAGTTTTTAATTTTCGTTTATAGTTATGGATTTATCTATTCCCATGAATACGGAAGACTTAAAGTAGGCTTTGGGCGTAGATACGATGGCAGCCATTCGATTTTTGCAAATGTCTGGTATTCTTGCTGATTACGTTCGAAGTCGCGAGTGCGACGAACATAAGCGCCTGATAAATGTGTCTGCTCGTCGTACTCACGATTTATTCATATGGACGTTTAGCAAGGATCGACTATGGCGCTCAATTAGACGAGAAGTATGGTTTGAGAAATCGAAGCTGGCCTTGAGGGATATAATAAAAACTACATACTGTTGCTGTTTAAGGTATCCTGTGTGGCTGTGTGTGCATGAATGTCTTGTGAGTGAGCGTACCGTTTTAGACTGGTATTCGTTTTGTAGCGTAGTTTGTGGGGAATATATGAAGTATTGGGGAACTTTGTGTGTGTGTGGGGGGGGGGGGGGAGGGTGATATAGTCTAAATCGACGAGTCTCATTTTGGCAAAACCAAATACAACGGGGGGTAACCTGCGGTGGGGTTATGGGCTTGGGGGCCTGTAATTTCAGGTCCACAACGTGATGATGTAGTTTTTAAAGTGGTTCCTAATCGAACGAAGAAAGTGTTGGTGAAATTAATTGAAGATCATGTTGCAGAGGATTCTGTGGTTATTTCCGATGGTTTTTCTTCATATAGGGATTAGAGGAATCAGGGTTTTCAGCACCTTGTCATGAATGGTAATATTGAATTCAGATGTTCATCAATTGGAGGTTCTACCAATAGTATAAAAGGTTATTGGTCAGCCATAAAGTCTGTTGTAGGGAGGGGGACACGACACATTTGGACACTACAGAGCCATTTAGATGAATATTCATGGAGGCGTAGCGTACCCGATACTTGTTGCCCATTTAGGTGTTTCCTTAAACGTATTGGGCAAATGTATCGCCCAAAATTTGTTAGTTAATTTCATTTTGGAAAGGCTGGTGGGGAGTGTAACAGATAATTAAGGAAAAAAGTGTGTTAGGTGGGGATGGTTAAAATATTGAATTGGATTTTTTGGGATTGATCCATCATTCTTCATTTTCATATGTTAGGTAATTTTCTTCTGTGGAATTTTTTAAAATTATTTTACTTCATTTCGCTGATGTGAATTTTTAGGTTTATATATTTGTATGTATGTGTGTATGTCTGTTTCTTCGTGGTGTTGTGTTTCTTATGTACGTGGGTATGTGATTTTTCTTGACGTCTTTCAAGGCGAGCTTTGGTTTTTTGCGGAGGAGTTTGCGTATGGTAAGTTTTGTTTTTATTTTCATGTTGTACTGAATTTGTCTGTTTTGATGTATTTCTTTGTCTGCATTAAGTACGGGTTCGTCAGCTGCAGTACGGAATACAAATTTTGTAGTCGTTGCTCTTTCTCCCATGCCTAGTACTAGTATCACTAAGATTTTTTCGGTTCTATACAAGGACTACGGAAGGCGAAAAGACCGAAACACGTAAAATTTGTATTCCATACTTCAGTTGACGTATACTGGTGCTAGATAGACGAAAAAAGCGACATATGTAACACTGATGTCATTTACCTAGATAGCTCAACTGAAGAACAGGCTACAAATGTTAGATATGTCGCTATTTTTCGCCTTCGCTAGCACTAGTATCCTATTCATCAGTTGACTTATACAGCTCAACTGTAGAATGAGATACGAATTTTACTATTGTCGGTTTTTTGTCGTCGCTAGCAAGACTATGATAATTTTCAGCCGATACTATTAGTATCGAAGGCAAACGAAGGTACACGATGCCAATGTTATGAACGTCGATTTTTTCGTTTTTATTAGCAATAGTATCCTATTCTTCAGTTGATCTATATAGGTCAACTGAAGTATGGGATACAAATATTTTGTATGTAGGTCTTTTCACCTTCGCTAGTGATACTATCTACGTAAGAACAGAATGCTGGTAGTAGCGGACGCGAAAGAAACAACACCTCCAAAATTTGTATCCCGTACTTCAGTTGACCTATATAGGTCAACTAAGAATTGGTTATGAAACGAAGAAGGCGACGTACGTTACATTTGTATCCCGCACTGCAACTAAGCTATACAGATCGACAGATACAACTCCTATGTATGTCAACTGAGACATTACCTGCTACCTTTACTTCTATCGTTTTCTTTTATTCACTTTTTACGTAAGTACTAGAGCTCAAACAAGCGATATCCTTAACATTATGTTAGAAATATTACTGTATGTGATATATGTCTACCATCTGTTTTCTCTCCTGCGTTCCTTTGTTTATGATCACTCGTCTTTGCTATTAAATCTGTCTAATAAATCATCTCTGGCAAATCCTGACGTCATTGGTCAAAGCCGACGGGTTGTGTACTGTTCTTCAGTAGTCCCGAGTTTATTCAGATTTGAAAAAGTCATTAAAATATGAAAACTACTTTTGTCATGTCGCACAGCTATTGCAACTGATTTTTTAAAAATTTATTCTAAACCGAACTTCGGAAAATGACTTCTTTGATATGAAATAAATCACATAATTTTTTATTGTTTCTCATAGGGGCGTATGACATAGCTCGTCATGGCATGTCGTAAGAAGTCGTTAACAAGTTACAGTACAAACCCACACGCCTGCAACATATTGAAATTGCTAATCAGCTTGATTATTAATACTTCCTTTCGATCGCCAATATTAAGGATATTTTTGAAAAATTTTAGAAACGCATTTGGTGGCTGTATAACAAAACAGTATAGTAAAAAAGTACAATCACATCATAGTCCTTAGTCTGGTAAGCGTGCAAACAAAATGTCTTAAGATACAAGTAAGAACAATGTTACTGATAGTATTTTTATATAAAGACATGGAACTACAATCTCACAAGGTCTATGTCACTGCGTAATAAATCAGACTAAATGTTCTATCACGTCCATATGTAATTTCTGATAAGGCCTATCTAGTAATTATTTCAAGTCATAGGATAAATATACTTTTGGTTTTGTTGTAATTGAAACACGTACCGTAATGGAAACAGTGTAACGACTCTTTACGTGGCAAATAACAGTTAATTTTTCCCACACATCTGAGCGAGATGTTCTAGATATTTTTGGCTTTCCGAAACCTGAGTATGGAACAGTATTACGGCTGCCGATTTAAGCTCACCTGTACGTGGAGAAGACGATGCTGAAGGCAGCTCGTCAGCAAGGCGTCTTCGTCTTACAAAGTAAATGATGTAAAATTGCTGGGCAACACGAACTGAAGAAACACTAAAAATTTACTGTTCACTTCTGTTTGTTGTTTCGTCAAAGATAGTAGACTAATTTTAATTCAGTTAATGTTATCTTTGGATCTGACGCATTGCTACGTCGGAGCTTTTCCTCAAATGTAATTTTTATTCTTATTTAGCTTTTCAAGTAATAATTACACTAGGAAAAGCCATTGGGTTACAAACCAGAAGCAAATCTATTTCTGCAATCATACTTTATAAATCTTAAGACAGAGAATAGCATTTTTTCTTGCACGTCTAACGCTAGATCTTTTGTAGGTTTGAAATGAAAACGAAAGTAACAGAAAACTTCATAAGAGATTAAAAATTTCGGCCTGCCTGCTTGAAATAATTGTTATGAACACCAAAGTTATTCAGATCGCCATATATGCACTAACCCGTAATCTCCGAGAATTTGTAGCCTACTGCAACAATGAAGTGTCTGAGTGCAAGTAGTTACATTTGAATTTGTGGTTAAAAAAATAGGAGTTCAAAGAACTGGAACTACGGAGATTGCTTAAGTATAATATTAGCAACATTTTTATGTTACTTTCGCACATGGACAGCCGATGCGAAAGATAATAGTTCATGGTTGTTGGAAAAACGTACGAAGCGCAGTTAGCTATGGTGTTTGAGGAATTTCTGAAGGCTGCCGACGACGTACCACTTAGTCGTCTGATGAAAGTGCGTGCGTGTGTGTGAGTGTGTGTGTGTGTGTGTGTGTGTGTGTGTGTGTGTGTGTGTGTGTGTGTGTGGTCATAGGGCACTAAACAGCGAAGTTATTAGCACCCTTGCTGAAATAGTCCGAGACGAATGTGTTTGAAACAGTTCAAACTAAAATGCATAAAATGTTATTTTTGTTACTGTTACAGTCACTCCCTCCCATTTTAAGAGACATTACCAAACGAAATATCTACACAAGTATGTGATTGAGTTCCTAAAATACTTGGGTAACAACCCTGACAAGCAGACAAAGAGAAGTACCGTGGGCAACCACGACGCTCGCATTACGACAGACACCCAAAGACGAGTGACATGCAAATTACGAGAGCGATAAAGGAAGTCGTAAGCAACCTTTCGTTACAATTCCAACTCCGGAAATATAGCAACAACGACTGCAGGATCTTAGGCCTCAGATTTCACGGCACATGTTTTCATGTTGTGACGTCATCAGCGTCTATCAAGTGAGCACAGGCAGTACTTCCATAATGGCCGACATCAATGTTTCGTTTCGACAACGTGCTCTCATTGAAATCCTTCTTAAAGACGAAAAAATTGTTGCTGAAATTTACCTTAGACATCAACGTACCTGTAGAGGCGTCTGCATGGGCAACAGCAGTATTAAAAGATGGGTGAATCGTGAAACATTTCAAGAATGGAAACACGACTATCCAAGATGAGTCTCGCAGCGGAACGCAGTAACGAAAGAGTTGTTTACATCATTAGAGAAGACAGCCGAGTCATAGTGAATGATATCGTTGCAAAATTTTCATAGGAACACAGTTTATTAACTACATTTATTGCCCATTCACTGTCGAAATGTTCAGCAGTGGAAGTAGTTATTAAAATTCTTTACCAGTAAGATACGCAATCTTCGGCACGAAGGAAAATACTACAAGCAATAACGATTACCACTACTTATTTTCATTCTGGAATTGATAGCTATACAAGCGAGTTTCAAATCTCGTCGTCATCTGGGGTTTCAGAAATCGTCCAATCCAAACACATTAATATGACCACCACCTATCTTCGACGTCAACGTGCAATAACCACTCACAGACGGCAAGTAGCAGCACTAGCAGTGGAGGGCGTATAAAGCGTGTCAAGAGGACGCGTATAACAGTGCAGTCGTCGTCGTAATGCGGAAACACAGCGATTTGTCTCATGTCCTAAACGACATGAGCACTGGCTTTCGGGTCAAGGGCGAAAGCGTTTCCGAAACAGCTAAATCCATCGCGTGCCCCTGTGATTAAAGTATATCGTGGAAAGAGATTTTCACACTACAGCGGAGTGTGCGCTGATACGAAACTTACTGGCTGATTAACACGGTGTGCGGGACCGAGACTCGAACTCGGGACTTTTGCCTTTCGCGAGCAAGTGCAAATGCATAACCATCTGAGCTACCCAAGCACGACTCACGCCCCGTCCTCACAGCTTTATTTCTGCCAGTACCTCGTCTCTTACCTTCCAGACTTCACAGAAGCGCTCCTGCGAGCCTTGCAGAATTAGCACTCAGGGAAGAAAGGATATTGCGGAGACATGGCTTTGCCACAGCCTGGGGAATGTTTCCAGAATGAGATTTTCACTCTGCAGCGGAGTGTGCTCTGATATGAAACTTCCTAGCAGATTAAAACGATGTGCCGGACCGACACTCGAACTCGGGACCTTCGCCTTTCGCGAGCAAGTGCTCTACCATCTGAGCTATTCAAGCACGACTCACGCCTCACAGCTTTACTCCTGCCTTCGCAGAAGAGCTTCTGTGACGTGTGGAAGATTGGAAACTAGGTACTGACAGAAGTAAAGCTGTGAGTACGGGGCATGAGTCAAGCTCAGATGGTAGAGCACTTGCCCTCGAAAGGCAAAGGTACCGAGTTCGAGTCTCGGTCCGGCACACAGTTTTAATTTGCCAGGAAATTTTAAAGCCGATCGTGAATGGCAAAATGGCGCTATCCAAAACCAGAGCCGAGGCAACTTTGGTGCACCACGGGCTATGTATGACAGGGGTGAACGACAGCTATGGAGATGTGTACGTGTGAATAGACGAGCAACTGTTGAGCAACTGACCGCTCAGTTGAACGAAGGGGCTACCAACAGTGTCTTCTCGACAACCGTTCAGCGAACGTTGTTGCACATGGGCCTCGGCAGCAGCCACTTGGTTCATCCATCCATGCTGTCTCCTGTTAATTGGCGACGAAGTCTGGAACTTGCAAGTCAGTACCGTAACTGGACGACCACTGAGTGGCGACAGATGACCTCCTCAGACAAAGCACGTTTTATGCTCCATTGGACAGGTGACCGTTATCGTGTAGGGCATGAAACGTTTGAAAACAAACATCGTCTAACAAGTGTCAGAGGGGTCTAGGCTGGAGGGCATTCCTTGAGCGATTTCGTCATTCTTGAAGGCACAAAGGATCAACGCAAGTATGGATGTATCTTTTGAGATCACGTCCACCCCTAAATGCGGCTTTTTTTCCTTGGCATGGTGGCATCTACCATCAACATAATACTACTTGTCACACAGCTCACAGTGTACGTGCATGGTTCGAAGAGCGCCAAGATGAGTTTACCATACTCCCCTGGCCAACAACTTCTCGGATTTAAACCCAACTGAAATCGGTGGAACCAACTAGATTGGGTTGCTAGTACTGTGGATTCTCAACCTAGGAACTTAGCGCATCTGACCACATCATTGAAGTCAGCACAGCTCCACATCCCTGTCGGTACCTTTCAGTGCCTCACTAATTCTCTTCCATTGCGTCTCCCAGCGGTTCGTGCTGCAAAAGCTAGTTGTTCAGGTCCTCGACAGCTGGTCACATAATCTGACTGGGCAGTGTGTGTTGCTGAAATATTTAGCCAGCTGCAGTGATAGTCATGTGGGAAAGATGAAACGAACGTACTATGGTGTATTTGGTCTAGCAGATATTTGCAGCGTTTGTAACTTCGGTAGATAAGAAAGTGTCTTCCGTTCGTATCAAATGAGTTTTCGGTTTGTTACAGCATTTCACATATTTTTACTAATGAATAGATAGTATGCACCATTTTACGAGAGTAAAACGATTGCTTATCAGTCATTCTTTAGAGAAAAAAGCTGTCACTCAACATTGTTCTGTGGATGTGTAATGTAATTTTTTTCGAATCCAGAAGAAAGGCGTTTGTGGGTCAAGAAAGCATTGCTTTACAAAAACCTTCGCTTGGTAATGTAATTACGTCACCGTAGGTAACGTGAGCTGTTTATACTGACCCACCATGGTAGCCGAGAGCGCTAACGTGCTGCTTCCTGGACTCGGGTAGGCGCGCTGGCCCCAGATCGAATGTGGCGTGGATGTGGTTTTTAGGCGGTTTTTCACATCCTGCCAGGTGAATACCGGGCTGGTCTCCACGTTCCGCCTCAGTTACACGACTCGCAGACATTTGAAACAAGTTCGCACTCTTCTATGGGTTACACTGGATGCAGACAGTTGGGGTTAACACGTTCTTGGGGTTGATCAGTTGGAAAGGGAACACGAATGTAACCCCGTTTGTCGTCGTTGATTTTAATTTTCCAGACTGTGCAGTAACTGAGTACAGCTAGCTGTAAAATATATCTGAGGCGTTGGCGTCGAGAAGTAAACGCACACATTGCCTGACAAAAAGTGAAGTACACACAGAGAAAGGAGGAAACGAAATACAACATTACCCATTGAAAGGGATGTCTGATGTTATTTCTGTGATTCCAATATCGAGCCAAACTTGCAAAAACTTGGAAGTATGAGCCCACTATCAGTAAGACGTCGCAACCCCTATGGCCTGGATGCAAGCACACACTTGGTTGGGCAAGGTATTGTAAGGTCATTTTGTCCTCTTCAGAGGCAATCTGGACCACAGTTGTTGTAATAGGTACTTAATATCTTGGATACTGGCAATGGAATAGAGATGACAGCCGTGCTGGTCCCACACATGTTCTATTGGGGATATGTATAGGGACTTTACTGGCCACGGAAATACCTCATCAAAACGCAGGCAGTTCATTAATCGCCTTGTGTGGACTAGCACTTCACTGTTAAAAAAGCCGCTAAGGTACTGTCGTATGAGAGGTTACATATGATGCCATGGGAAGTTGGTGACTTACCCTTGGGCAGTCCGAGTTCCCACAACCACTACCAGCTGTGACTTGAAATTATACCCAATGAATTCCAAAGCTATGACACTAGGAATAACACCTTTGTGTCTCACCAAAACATTTGAAGAATGGGACTTCCGTCCAGGCAGCCGCCATACTCGCCAATGATGGTCATGTGGATTAGTACGATTCATCACTGGACACAGTGCAACGCCGTTTATTAGTCAATGCTTCCCAGTAACAGCATCAAACCATACGTTACCGTTTATCTTGTGATGTTAACGACAACCTACACATAGGATGGTGATTCCATAGCCTGGCTACTGCAAGTCTCTAACAAGTGTTGCAAGGAGTCTATTACTCGTTATCAGATGGCAGGCGCACATGTGAAGGGGTTACGATGTGCTTGTTGCACGACTAGGCGATTCAATACGCTTGTGGTGTTCAGGCATGGCCGATCATAACCTTGACAACGGGTATGCCTGTCCTCAGATCCCCATGTGGTCCAACACTGGGACGCTATAACATCTTAATTCCCCACAAATTGGGATGTTACACGTGACAACCAGCCAGTCAAATGGAGACCCACCATTCAAACATTGTCAGGTACTGATAACGCTGTCTCATACAAGTAAGCTGCATCTTGGTGTCTTTCACAGCGATCACTCAATGTCTGACGCTGCTCACACCACTTATGTATCCTACCAGGCCTGATAATAACACTAAAAATGAATAATAGTAATGCAGTCTGGTGGCCATTCTGCCTGTTAGAAAGAATTGCAACTCTAATTCCTTATGTACTCGACGATGGAGTGTAGGTGTACGAAGTTACGTTGACTTCCGGCCATTTCTTTGGATGCTTCTTTTTTCTTGTCGGGCAATGTAATTTGTGTAGAGCGTGTATAATACAGTGAGTGACAATAAACTACGTAGAAGCCAGGCCACAGAGTTCCTAACCATGCTGACATACCTGCCATGTCTTACAAAGAACTGTCTGTTTATCAGAAACCACTCAGTCACCCTAACTGTACTCCTCAAGCTAAACACCGTGTGAGTGGAAGGTATATTGTGCATAAAAATGTTTCTAACCTTTCCCATTTCATTCGGGTGTGATACACTTGGAGAAGGAGTATTGGGACCGCCCTATATAAGCACGATCACGGTCGTGATCATTACACAAGATATACATGTTGTCGAATTATGTAGGAAAGTGGGCTCTTGAGATTTTTAGGGTAAGGCTCTTCATCATGCACAATAATTTTCTTGTACTTTTTCCCCTGCAGTTTGTTGAAAATTTTTGTGACACTACAGTACAGAGTAAACAATCCCAAACTGTCTTCGTTGAATATTTTATTCCTCTTGCGTTAGTTAAAACTCATTTCAGACTGACAAACTGCACCTGGTTCCACCTTCTTTGTTAGTTAACGATGTTTTCTCCTGTGATGTATCTGGTTTGTGATCGATATTGACTGGGCGATCTCCACTCCGCTCTGCCCTGTGGCTCTTCCTTACTTTGCTGCTAACTTCGTCTGTTTTAGTATCATCCCGAATTCCAAGTCTTCCCCTACGTCTTGCTATCTTCTCTGCAATCTTTCCTTTGATGATTCTTCGCTCCAGTGAGCTTCTTCGTAATTAAATGTCTCAATTAAGATCCTGGTGGTCATGAGATACTCATTCTTATCATTTTCATAGCTTGCTTTCCTCTCCTATTCTTACAAGGACCTTTTCGTCTGTCATATGGTAGTCTGTAACACTTTCAGCATTTTTATCCACAGCAACATTCCAAAAATTTTTAAGAATTTACTGTCATTGTGACAAAAATAAAACCATGCTCTAGAGTAATTCAAGCTAAATCAATTAATAGCATGCCATAACAATTTGAAGCACCCCGAAAAAGCTATGGAGCTCACATATACTAAGTACGGAAATATGTTTAAAACACGAAATTAACAGCTGTCAAATATTTGGGGAAATTTAAGCGTATGACGAAAGTATAGGCTAATGGTAAATGGAAGTGATATACTCGTTGCAGTAGAAATGTGACTCAAATCCTGCGAGGTAGAAATTGAAACTGCATGCGTTCATACTAAAGTTACTGAGTCATACAGTCATCACAGGGGGAGACTTTAAATTCCCAACTGTCAACTAGGAGTTTTGTAAGCGGTAGGCGTGACAAGATATCCTGATAAATATTATGAAATGTGCTCTATGAAAGCTGTATAAAAAGATTATTTGGAACGCCATTCATCACGGAAATATATTGGATCTAATAGTAACAAATAGACCTGATCTCTTTGAGGATCTCCGATAGAAACTGGTATCAAAAACCATAACTCATTTCTAGCAACAACGATTACTTGACAGTCGCCCGCCATATGGTCCAACATCCAGGAGTGATCGTCTTGGGTGCCATTTCTTTTCACAGCTAATCCCCTTTGGTTGTCATCCGCGGCATCCTTACAGCACAGCCGTACATCGCGCCCTGTTTTGTTGTCAGAGTTTCTGCTACTTGTCTTCTTGCTTGTTAAACCCTACCTTGGCCAGGAAGGTGGCCGGATCTCTCCCCAATTGAAAATGTTTGGAGCATTATGGGCAGTGTCCTCCAAGCAGATCGGGATTCTGACGATCTAACGCGCCATTCGGACAGAATCTGGCACGATATCCCTCAAGAGAACATCCAGCAATTCTATCAACTACTGTCAAGGCGAATAACTACCTGCATAAGAGCCAGAGGTGGCCCAACGCATTATTGACTTGCTCAATTTGTGAAGTTCTTTCACTTGAATAAATCATCTAATTTTTCTGAAACTGTAATCATTTGTTTGGCTGTACGTGTACATCACAACTACAGATTTCCGTACCATTCGGATAATTCCTTCGTGGTGTGTCGTCTTTTCTTCTCTTGGAGTGTATATTTACTGCTAACTAGATGAAGAGGCAGTAGTATCGTATTTCAATAAAGAACATTTAGTTCTGGGAAAAACATGCGGAAGAACAGTGGCCCACGTTAAAAAAAAGGTTGACCATGCACTTGATAGATAGGCATAATGGAAGAGACAGTCGTAGGGCGATGGGGTTTCCTGGCGCACTTTCGATATCAAATTGATATTCAAATTAATTAAATTTATCAATTAATTAACTCCACTCTCCCCATATTACGTCATGTATTTTCCTCAACTGTCACGTGGGTCCCTACCCCCTTCTCCCTCCATGTTCTTCCCCCTACTCCTCCACCAACTACCATATTAGTGGGAATCCGACTTGTGGCAGGAATTCTGAATTTTCGCTGTAAAATCAAATTTTCAGTTTGTAAGACAGGGATACTATTATTTTACTTCTGATTGCATCATATACTGCTGTCGCCCCAACGGATACTACATATGATGCTTGTAATCACGTATTTAACGCGCAACGTGCCGTGCTGCGCAGCTGTGGCTGTCCAGCGAGGGGTGTTGCTTGCACGATGTAGTGTAATCCAATGAGCAGTCAAGCACGTGGCACAGCACACGCCACTTGGCGTGGTATCTGGCGGCCCATGGTGGAACCATGGGATTCGCCTCGGATCGGGTCAGAGATGTCTCATGCGACATTGAGGTAATGGAGCACCTGCACTAAGCCCACCTTGCTTCCACTCGGCGCATTGACACTAGGCAGCCTCACCACATTCTGTTACTGCTCAGCCCTAGACGGTGCCAAGGATGTCCTGCAGCTGGCCAACTATCAAACAGAATCAACAGACTTTTGTAATGTGAGCCACTGTTCACAAAGTGCACGGCAGTGGGTACCTACCAAGCCCTCCAGAATGAGCAACAAATTTGTTTTCGAAGGTTAGCGTCTTCCTCCCACAGCTGTGCCCTAATGAACAACAACGTGTATTTCGAGGGATGCAGTGGATGTCAGAAATGCTAGGCTATCCGTTTGCCCCAGAATGAACAAAGAGTGTTTTTCTAAAGACAGCAGCTGCCTCTATTTTCCAGCCACATGCAATCATTTGCCAGAAAGCAAAAGACGTTTTAGAAAGTTCCCTCTATCTGTTTGTTCCAGAATTATTTTCTTCTTCATAGAAGCATGCTGTTTCTCACCAACCTGCACCAAGCATGCCCCAGCCAGCTTGAACAATAAGATGGCATATCATAACATGCTGGTATTGCATTCTGTGTTCCTACTGGTCCTCTGCAAAAAAGAGGGTGAAGTCTGAAGGTATCTAAAGTGCAAACCCCCCCCCCCCCCCCACACACACACACACAACCATCATCAGCCTTTCACAGTGCCTAGTTACATTCATCTGATTCCCGCAGTATGAAACGGCGAACCTGTAGCAGTGCCATATGCATTGGTGATGGGAAACAGCCAAACTTAGAGCAACTGCTGTGTAAATGGTTATGAAAAAAATTATGAGTTAAAATTGCGACAGCTATAAAATTAAATAGCAGAGTATCCAAATTTTTCGAGATATTTATTTATTTATTGATTTATTTAACCTGGCAAGATTAGGGCCATCTTGCCCTCTCTTACATCTATCCAGGCGTTCTATTTATTTTACATTCATATGTTTTGGTAGGCATGTTAAACTACACCTAGTACAAAAAGTGAAATAAACAATTACAAAGACACACTTGGAAAAATACATACATATAGAGTTTATATTCATAGATGATAAGTAATGTTATAATTAGACATTATGAAAGAGACAGATTTTGGATAGGAGTGCTAGCAGCAGGGAGTATGTGGAAGACTGATGGTGAAGGGAGGAGAAGAATTGAGACATGATGTAACATAATGAAGGAAATATAGAGGAAAAGAAGATTGCATGGTTAATAGAGATAGATCAAGAGGAAGAAGAGAAAGGAGCAAGATAGGAGACACTAGCTTTGCTATTTGACAGAGGAGAAGATTGGCCTTGTACATTAATTTTGTGGAAAACGCTATGAGGATGATAGAAGGAAATGCTTCAATTTCTTCTTAAAAACAGCAGGGGATTGAATTTTGCGCAAGATAAAGGGCAGTTTGTTCCAGAGGCGGACAGCGGTAACTGAGAAGGAGTTTGCAAAAGTTTTTGTTTTGTGAGTGGGCACAGTTAGGATACCAAATAAGACTGACCTAGTTTTTCGATTATGATGGCATGAAAGGTGTTTAATCTATGATGCAAGATACTGGGGTGCTTGCGCGACGAGGAGTCGGTGAAGTAGACATAGAGTGTGGTAGTCACGCAATTTGTCCGGCCGCAGCCACCCTAGCTGGGAGTATGAAGCACTAACATGATCATATCGGCGAATGTTGCAGGTGTAACGCACACAGGCATTCATAGTTAGTTCTAGCCGTCGGTTGTTTTCACTACTCATGCCTTGTTGAATTACATCACAATAGTGGAGGTTCGGTAGAATGAGTGCTTGCACGAGCTGGCGCTTCAAGTCCTGTTGAAATACGCTCCGAAACTTTTTGAGAGCATAGAGAAAAGCGGACGTCTTCCAGCACACTGCGACTGTATTCTCCGCACAGTTGAGATGCTCATCCAATGTTACACCCATGTTCTTAACTGTTTTCTGATATGGTATTGGAATACCGTCGAGCAGAATAGGAGGCAGCCATTCACGGAAATCTGAACTTATTAATTTCTGATACGCTATTAAGATTACTTGTGTCTTTTTTGCATTTAGTTTAAGCCCCAGGTTTTTCGCCCATGTCACTACTGAAGACAGATCATCATTCACCTGAGCAATTGCAGTATTTATATCTTCGGGTCTGACGCTTAGGTAGAGCTGGAGGTCATAGGCATAGAAATGATATTTACAGGAGGACAGAAGCGACGAAATATCGTTGAGATATAAAGAAAACGAAAGTGGTCCTAACACTGATCCTTGTGGCACTCCCGAGGAGACATGTCCCCAGGAATATTTTTCACTTACACAGACAACACATTGCTGTCTGCCTTTTAAGTAGCTGTCAAACCATCTCGTTGCACTATCTAAGAAATTAAGCTGTTGCATTTTTCTGAGCAATATGTCAAAGTTAACAGTATCAAAAGCTTTGCTGAAATGTAGTAGCGTCAATGTTGTTGCCTAAGATTGACCAACGTCTCTTACTTGGTCAGTCTGTTTCGTTGTGATTACGTCTATAAGAGTATGAGTGTGCACGGTATGGTGTGTAGGTTGTAATGGAAGAATGTTCATGCTATTGCAACTAAACAATCTTCTTAGGTTTACTGCAGAGGGAGTGTCTCTTAGCAGGTCTATGTTCAAGTCACCCATTACGATGACATGTTCGTACTGACACTGAAGTGAATGTAATTCCGACTGAAAGGAACTCATTGAGTTTATTTTTGGCGTCTTGTACACGACACAAGTCAAGAACTTCCGACTTTGTATATTTATTTCAGTGAACATGAATTCAGCCTCTTTTTCTTCAGCAGGGTTTGATGTACATAAGACTTTCGCTTTGAGATCTGTTCGTATATACGCGCCGACCTCGCCACCTTGCTTTTTTGGTCTGTCTGCCCTAAGAAATGTGTACCCTGGGAGATGAATAGATGCAGAGGATATCTGTGGTTTTAACCACGTTTCGGATAAGAGGATTACGTGGTAGTTTAGTTGGTTGAAGAGGAGGCTAAGTTCTTCATAATGTGCAGGTAAAGACTGGATGTTGCAGTGGGCTACTAAAAGCTCTGACGTGTTCCGCTGGGCAGCCTGGAGTAGGGTGCAGACTGGTTTGTCCCTTTGTTAGGCACTACCTGCTGCGAGGGGCACTGACCGCTGCTTCCGCGAAGTGACATAACACAGGGGTGTCCGAGATTTTGCGCGCCCTGTTTGTGACTCCGCGAATGCCGAAAGAAAGGCGATCGCAAGAGATTTCCTGAGGTTGCAGGGGTACAGAAAATGGAGTAGTGGTATTCGGTGCAACGAGAATATGACCAAAACAGTGATGGCTGTGTGTCACTGTGTATCCTCTGTCGTAAGAGGTGAAATGTAATTACTGTATTTGAAACAGCTTAGGGTGGAAATAAGGAAAAGGGGAGTGATTTAAAAGGCCGATGGTGCCATCAGAGAGAAGTAAGCTTAATACCCAATAGATTATCGTAGGAAGCTAGAATTAAATTGAAGTTTACTGAAGCGATAATGATAGTGATTATCGTAGGAAGCTACAATTAGATTGAAATTTACTAAAGTGATACTGATATAGATTTTTGTTATGAACAATTTAAACTGAAGAGATGGGTGATTAATGAACTAAGGGACAGACTAATAATTGCAATAGTGCTGTTACAGAATGGAAGAGAATAAACTGAGCAAATAAAAATAGTATTAGCGGTAACTAAAATTAAGTAAACGTTAGACCTACAGGTACAAAAAATAATACAAAGTTAATACAAATACGAAAACAACAGATTATGACACATTTTCGTAACAAGTGGTTTTAAAAGTTCGTCTTCTTTCTGTTGTAGCATTTATTCCCGAAATGGTGGCCGACTAAGAGCTGCAAGCATGCAAGTACATTTCTAAACTGTGTGTGTGATAGTTTACATATTCAGAAAGCATATCTTGAAGTATTCTAATCCTAACAAGTGCTTATAACATTTATACTATTGTTCTGGTATTAGGGCGGCAGCTGGATACTGAAAGTCGACAGCAGCAGCAAGCTGAAGAGGTTATACTACCATCACGTAAGAGCATCTCAAAATTCTGTGTGTGTGTGTGATAGTTTACATGTTCAAAAAATGGCTCTTGACGTATTCAAATTGTAACTAGAGTTTACAAAATTTTTGATCTCGATGTTTCAGCATTAGAACGACAGCTTACCGACTGTGAGTAGCTGCTAGAGGCGGAAATGCAGCAAGAACGTAAGTACTTTTGTAATATATTGCTCTTAGAGATTTTTTGTTTCATTGCATATAGTTGAGTGAGACATATATCCTTCATTGTTATAAATGTTGCTATGGGGCAAGAGGAGGAGAATCTGAGTGGTATGCATTGAGGATGATGACCAGAAGTCATCACTTCCATCTGCTATGATTTTTTTTTGTAGTTACATATAATCAGTATGTCGTAGTACGCAAATTCAACATCGATTTTTTTGTTCTTGTTGTTTTTTATAGTCAATATTTTCTTGCAGACGACTTCTGTGAGATGGATCAATGACTCCACAACAGTTCTGGAGAAGGTGAAACACCAGAGTGAGTGCATGGTATGATGGCTGCTGAGGATGCTGAAAGGCAGCGCCATCTCGCCTTTGTGGATGGAGGAGGAAATACGTGATTGGGTGGGAGAACTAGCAGAAAGACCAACTAAATTGCCCAATACTGGGACCCAGAGTCCAAAAGGTGATTATAATACAATCGTCTTCGTTTCAGCATACAATAACAATTATTATTCGGGAATGTTGATGTACTTAATTGTTGTTATTTGTTGAAAGCGAACATTTAAAAAAATCTTTTTCTGTTATTCGTATGTTACAGAGGTGTCACCAACACCACCACCACCACAACAGCCCATCCCGGTGTGGGCACCTAGAGTGGTGGTTATAGGGGCAGGCGTCAAATACGTACCTGAGGGGCGTGCAGAACCATGCAAAGCACGCTCGTGGCTGCGTGAGAGACAGTGGAACCAGCTGCGGCCGCTGCAGTGCCAGCCCCTACACCATCTCATACCCTCTGGCATCCGACGGTGGTTCAGTCAGAAGAAGAGCAGGAACGATTTTCCACGCCTCAGGTTGGCAGTGATGAAGGCTCCAGCATGCAGCGGAAGCAACGAGCGCCCTCTCCACAGTGTGGGTGCTCCCACAGGGCGTCACTGGCGCCACCTCCTCCTAGCCCAGATCTGACTGTTCGCCCTCACCGTGAAAGGTATGTGTGCCTCAACCCATACCCCTCATCCCAGAAAGTGCCACCATCATCTACAGGGTGGATACAGTCGTTGGCTTCCCCTATACATAATTTTATTGGTGGTGTTAGTGATAATGAACTTGTGGCTAGTAGCAGTGCTCTCTCGCTTACTGACAATGAAGGACATCAAATCAGCAGCATCATGACCCCTCTAGAATACTCGGTGGTTGCTAGGATCTTTGGGCGGCGTATCTCTTTCTATAGAATTGAGAATCTGGCCGGGGGGGGGGGGGGGGAGTATTGGTATTGCACCTCAGTCAGGTTTCTAAAAGTATGCCTCCCAGTGCTGGAGGCAGACCTCCTCAAAGCCCTAGATGATCCGAGCTATATTGCCATTAAATGTAATGCATTACTCTTCTGGAAGTTGAGTCATCCTCCCAAACAGCAGGTTGCTCAGAGTACATCAAACACTGAGTGGTATCGTGAAATCATTAGGGTGCTATACCAGCCCGGTTTTCTGAGATGGAAGTAAGAGCGTCAGCTAAAGCACTCAGCCAAATACAACACTTTGGCATCCATATTCATGTCTGTGATCCGTTAAAAGGAAGGCCCAGTTATATCAAGCTCCCTAAGATATAGCTGATAACACGCCATGTATTAATGTTCAAAATGAAAAGGATAATGCTTCTTTTGTATGATCAATCCTGGCTTGCGAAAGAAAAATTAAACAGAATTCAGAGCACATCTCGATGCATAATAGGCGTTAACATTTGTGGACGTTGTAACTTTGATGGTATCAGGTTCCCTGTAAAGATTCAGGACATACCAAAATTTGAAGCACAAAAGCCCGGAACATCGGTTCATGTTTATGACCTGAAGAAGCAAAAAAGCAAGCCAGATAAGCAGGACAAACATACTGTAGTTGGAATACTCCATTTTTAGAAATATGCAGGTGAGCGTGATCTTCATGTAAACAAGCTGCTCTTCTCTGAAGGTGATAATCAGCACTACTTATGGATCAAATACATGTCCCACCTCCTTAACTATCATCTCAATAAACACGAGATTAAAAAACACATTTGCTTCAGATGTGTAAATACTTCTTTAGAATAAAAGTACGTAAAAAGACAGCTGAAGACCTGTGAATTCAAGAAACCAGTATGTGTTGTTATGCCTACAGAAGAAAACAAGTTCATTAAATTCAAGAATGCTCACCAGTAGCAATGTTGTCCGTTTGTTGTATATACTGACTTCGAGTATTCTCTTTGAAGTTTGAGGGTATTTCGTTTGTCTGATACACCTTGCTCACCAGATGTATGATTTCAGTATCATACCTCCCTTCTCATCTTCCTCTTCGTCCTCTTCCATTTCCATAATATTGCCCTCAAGTACATCTCCCTTGTATAGACCCTCTATATACTCAGACCACCTTTCTGCCCTCTCTTCTTTGCTTATTACTGGTTTTCCATCTGAGCTTATATATTGGTACAGGTCGTTCTCTTTTCTCCAAAGGTTTCTTTAATTTTCTTGAAGGCTGTATATGTCTGACACCTAGTGATGTATGCTTCTACTTCCTTACCTTTGTCCTCTAGAAATTCCTGCTTGGCCACTTTACACTTCCTGTCCGTCATATTTTTTGGACGTTTTTATCTTCGCCTGCTTCATTTTTTGCTTTTTTATATTTTCTACTTTCATCAATTAAACTCAATATCTCTTCTGTTACCCAAGGACTTCTACTAGCCCTCGTCTTTTTACTTACTTGGCCCTGTGCTGCCTTCGCTATTTCATCTCTCAAAGCTACCCGTTCTTCCTCTACTGTACTTCTTTCCCCTGTTCTTGTCAATCGTTCCCTATTGCTGCCTTTGTAACCCTCTACAACCACTGGTTCTTTTAGTTTATCAAGGTCCCATCTCCTTAAATTCCTGCCTTTTTGCAGTTTATTCAGTTTTAATCTGCAGTTCATAGCGAATAAATTATGGTCAGACCCCACATTTGTCCCTGGAAGTGTCTTACAGTTTAAAATCTGGTTAAAAAAAAAGTGGTTCAAATGGCTCTGAGCACTATGGGACTTAACATCTGAGGTCATCAGTCCCCTAGAACTTAGAACTACTTAAACCTAACTAACCTAAGGACATCACACACATGCACACCCGAGGCAGGATTCGAACCTGCGACCGTAGCAGTCGCGCGGTTCCGAACTGAAGCGCCTAGAACCGCTCGGCCACCATGGCCGGCAAAATCTGGTTACTGAATCTCTGTCTAACCATTAAATAATCGAACTGAAACCTTCCCGTGTCTCCAGGTCTCCTTCACTTATACAGCCTTCTCTCATGATTCTCAAACTAAGTGTTAGCTATGATTAAATTATGCTCTGTGCAAAATTCTACCAGGCAGTCTTCTCTTCCATTCCTTTCTGCCAGTCCATATTCACCTACAACTTTTCCTTCTCTTCCTTTTCCTACTGACGAATTCCAGTCCCCCATAAGTATTAAATTTTCGGTTCCCTTAACTACCTAAATAATTTCTTTGTCTCATCATACATTTCCTCCATCTGCTCCTCATCTGTGGAACTAGTTGACGTATAAACTTGTACTACCAGGGTGGGTGTGGACTTTGCTACAATAGTGCATTCACTATGCTGTTCATAGTAGTTTATCCACGTTCCTAACGTTTTACTCATTATTAAACCTACCCCTGCATTACCCCTATTTGATTTTGTATTTATAACCATGTATACACCTGCCACAGAACTTCGCTAATTCCCACTATATCTAACTTTAACCTACCCATTTCCCTTTTTAAATTTTCTAACCTACCTGCCCGATTAAGGGATCTGACATAACCCTCCCCAATCCATAGAACGCCAGTTTTGTCTCTCCTGAAATCGGCGTCCTCCTGAGTAGTACCCACCCAGAGATCCGAATAGGGGACTGTTTTAACTCTGGAATATTTTACCCAAGAGGATGCCATCATCATTTAACCATTCAGTAGAGTTTCATGCTCTCGGGAAAAATTATGGCAGTAATTTGCCCTTCCTTTCTGCTATTTGCAGTCAATGAGTTCATGTGTGTTTTTAATAGAACATTTGTTTTCAAAAGTCAAAATTACAGTGGATATGAAGCAGAGCAAGCAGTTTGCTATTTACTGTGTATGAAGGGCTGTTCCTAGATTTCAGAATCCCTATGATAGGACAATTTTCTTTATGACTCTTAATCTGCGATTGGAGGCGAGGTGCAGTGGGGTTCATGGGAATGCAGTCACGCACTTGCCATTCAGTTAGGAGCAAATTACGCTTCTTAAGTTTTTTTCTTAATTTTGGACTGAAATTTAGAAGTAGGATCAAAAACTAATTCTTTTATGTTGTTACTATTGAAGAACTCTACGATTCTGTCAAAACAGTCATTTTCATACCCAATGACTGCAAAAGTACTGTAATCAGCTTAGACTATTAAAGCTTTTCTCTTAGAATGCTTCGAGCTGATACAATTTAGAACATTTAGGTCACTGTTTCTATGTTAGTTGCTGTTTTTAAGGTGTCTTGTCATTATTTTATTAGATTCAAAGGCTAAAGCATTGGTTTCCCTGGAATTTAATGTTGCAGGACACATGCAAACTTAGTAGGTGCAGTAAGGTTTTCATAGTTATTGCCACTAAGTTTGAGCTCTGTGTTGTGCTTTAGACCTTTGTTTATGAGAGCAAGTTCATTATCTGTAAAACTGATATTAGATGAGTTAATAACTCTTTTGCAAAACTAATGTGGGCTATCATGTGAGTTTCTGGGAGAGAGGCTACCTTTTGCCATTTTCAGAGCATCATGTTTTTTCTCATGCTCTAACAACATTTACTGATGTGCTTTTCCGTAATAGCGTCAATGTACTGTAAGACATAGGAGAGTTGTACATGTTTTTTCTCATGCTCTAACAACATTTACTGATGTGCTTTTCGGTAATAGCGTCAATGTACTGTAAGACATAGGAGAGTTGTAGGTTGGAGCAGTTACCTATTTCAAGCTACTTCAACGTGTTGTTCACGTTAACATACCTTTTTGTTACTTTACAAAAGTTTACACTTTTTACTCTACGATATGAAGAAATATCCTTGGGATGGTGGTGCCCAACAACAAAACATGATTTGAAACGATATCTGTTCAGCTGTAGCTGTGTCTCCCAACGATTTTAAACGATGTATTGATATATTTTTGATGGCGCCAATGAGAAAATTGACACATTAGTAACTAATCTGAGCAGGAAGCACGAAAAAATTAAATTCGCCGATGAACATGAGACCAACACCATCATCACTTTCTTAGACATAAAAATCAGCAACAATAAACACAAACATAATTTTCAGATGTATAGAAAAGCAACATCCTCTGATGTGTGTATCAACAACCAGTCTTGTCATCCAAAACAGTATAAGATGGCATGCATTACAACCACACTGAAATTCCTACATACAATTCCTCTTCAGCCATCTCAAAAAGAGAAAGAAATCCATATCATTAAAACCATAGCCTCAAACAATGGGTACTGCTTTATCATGATAGACAAACTATCACAGAAAATCCAATAACTATCGGGCCACAAAGCTGCACACCAGACAACCATGCAGTTAACAAAAGGTACGGTAGAAAATAGCCGAAAATATGTTGCACTACCTTTCTTAGAGAGCATTCCTACAAAATAAGCAATCTATTTAAATACACAAATACTAAGATAAGCATCCATACAAACGACTAAGGTCAGTAGATAGCAATTCACAACTTGACGATCAATAACGCCCACACTACCTTTCTTAGAGAGCATTCCTACAAAATAAGCAATCTATTTAAATACACAAATACTAAGATAAGCATCCATACAAACGACTAAGGTCAGTAGATAGCAATTCACAACTTGACGATCAATAACGCCCCACACAAAAAGTCAGGCACATAAAAATTGAGCTACCCCTCCTGCTATATAGGACAAACTGGGAGGAACTTTGAGACTCGGTTCAAAGAGCATATAGATGCCATATGTTTGAACAACATATCGAAATACACATTTGCAATGCACACAACTATTATCAGTTATGGAATAAAGAGCGCTGAAAACCATGTAAAAGCTATTGTATTTTGTTAAGACAGGTAGCCTTATGAATCTGCCTGAAGAGATTGAAATTTATGTATATGAAAGCTAATCACTATGAAATCTCCTCAATGAACAGATCCAGTTCCCCAGTGCAGCCTTTCTTCAAAGCTTCATTCACCTATTAAAATAAACACTGCTTCATTTTGTGACTGTGTGGGTGCCTATTCTGTCATTCTGCGCAATGGATTAATCTGAGATGTACCCTTTACCCTGTGGCTCCTGCAAGATGCAATTTCCACCCCCACACTACTACAGAAGTCAGACAGACGCTCCTAACGTTCTGAAGAGAACTGCCTGAAAAACTTTCAGCAATAAATATCTTCTGGAGTCGTCCACTGTAAGGAAATGACACAAAAATTCACAAAATTTCTTATGTAACTAGTGGGATACTTGGGTACTGGAGTAGTGCTAGTTAGTGTAAGAAAAACATGAAACTAACGAAAATTATTATTTATTTTTCTAAAATTCTGAGAAATCAAAATGGCACTTTTAGTTATGAACTGAACAAATTATTTCCGGGTTCTTTTCAGAGTGTGAAGTTACCTCTTAAGGATAGGATTCGGTAATGAAATTTCTATACGAAGTTTAAGATTGTTATTGACTTGGCAGAATGGCTGAGAGCCGTGGCTTCTCAACTTGAATAATTATCTGTTAGAATGTTGCTAGGTTTGATCGAGGCTGTCGCGTGTGAAATGCGCTGTACAATGCAGTGTACTGTTGTGGAGGAAATATGGGACTCGCAAGAGCTGTAGCGCACAATACCGTAAGCTGCGATGACTGCTGTCTGCGCCGCTTGCTGCTGACAAATAAGATAACTCTCGTTCTATCTGGATTGACCTTCGCCAATCAAACTCTCCGTACGCCCTGATGAAGTCAAGGACTCCTATTCGCCCCTAGTCTAACTATTCGCTCCCGACAGAGGTGCTCTCCCAATGAAGTACTGAGGAGAGACTTGCTCCTCGCTCTTTGAGTACACGTATGAGCGCGCACGCTCTCGTTACGTGTTCTCGCTCCAAGAGCGACAACGGAACGGTCACTCTCCATGCCAGACGTGAAGGGGTATATCTTTTGGTCTCTTCCATTACTCCTTCAGCTCAAGGCGTCAGCAATATCGTCTGACAATCAGCATTGCTCTTCTAAAACAGGAGAATGACGTTTCGTTTAAGGCGACCAATCCAGAAATCTGTAGGATCGGCGTTTGGCGTTTGCTGTCTCCCTGTGAAAACCTCTGAAGCTGCGTGTTATGTTTGTAAAGAATGTGTAGGCTGGGCGCTCCCACACAATGTAGCGGAATTGTTTTTTATGTCGAACACGGGGTCGTTCTCCCATTTCACTCGGGCAAACGCTGTCCGCTGCACAGGCGGTCGCTGTCTGACGTAGATAGGCTAAATCGTCCTCTGAAGGGACAGGCCTCTCAGCGTGTGGTCCGCCTCTCCCGAATTAAACGCTCTTGTGACTGTCGTGTCTTGAATGTGTGTGTATGCCAGCCTCGAGTATTTCAATCTCGGTGAGCATTTGCGATTTATTAGTTATTTACATGTCGTTTACATGAATTCATACAACATTGACTTTATCTTATCGAGTTTGGGTTGGAATGAAGCCTCTTGTTGTGTGGGATATGATTGTGAGGGCGGAATATGTTAGCAATGATGGTCATGAGACCACAATGTCTTACAATTTAACAATAACAATATGCGGACACTAACCCAACATGAAGTAGTGGGTAATATATAACAGCTTGCTTAGTAATATAATACCTTCAGGTAGCTATAAATATTAATATAATGTCCACAATTTTTATAGTTATTATGTACATCCATTTCTTATGATTTACTTTGCTTGCAATGTATATAGCCCTACACTAACGCTGTATCACAAACTGTCTGCTTTTTTTGTTTATCTTGATTTTAATCAATTCTCTTTCAATATAAATTGTAAGTAAAGGAAAGTTTGTAGTTTGTAAATTTCTAGTGTCACATCAGTGTATTTAGCGAAATATCTCTGAGAGAGAAAGAGTTTTTTCGTTACTATGGTTGTGATACGGCGATATTTATATACATTCTTCCATGTGGCGAAACTTCTTGGTGTATTAGTGGTGCTTTAGATTATGTGTCTACATATACACTAAGAAAGTGCTTCATATAGTCTTCACTGATATATGTACACAAGCGGTCAGCAGTGGGACGTAATGCCCCGGAATTTTCGACGTAAGTTAGCAAAACATTTTCACTTTATTAATTTGTTTACATCGTTTAAAATCGTTGTAAGGCACCATTACAGATAGTTAGACATTTTGTCACATCATGTTTTGGTTTTAGGGCACCAACACCCCCACGAAGTTTTATCATATGAGAGAATAATAATTGAAACCTGATGTAAAGTGACAAAAATGTATCTTAAACTGAACAAGCCGTCTGAGGAATAAGGTTCGAAACCGATAACGGCGCTGTTTATATAAATAAAAAAATATTATAAAAAGTGCCTGGTTGTTGTTATCTTCGCTGCAATAAGCAAGCTGTATAGACTTTTTAATGCTCAAACGTTTTCAAGTAGAATCACGTAACAGAAGAAGTACACATTAGAATGCTATGATAGACATTATACTTACATAACTTCGTAGTGTTCAGTCTATAAGAGTAATCAAATGAAAACGAGACATATGGGAAAAGTAAGTACACTTTTTATTATTTCACAAGTTATCCGCTTAACAGCTATTAAATTTATCCCACAGTGAGACAAGACGGTGAATGGCTTAATGGAAAAATGTTTGCGGTCGCCCATAAAAACATGGTTTGTGGCCAGGGGTGCATTTCTTTATCCGAGGAAAATCGACGGCTATTAATGTCTTTCTTCACGGTTCAAAAAATACGGATATCGTATGGGGAGAGAACATGGTTGGATGGAGGATGCATAAGGGCTTTCCAGCTTAGCCAAGATGGTTTCAAGTAGGCTACAGAAATTTCGCTGTGAAGCTCTTACATGTCCTCCGTATGGTCCGGATCTCTCCTCACGTGATTTCCATTTATTTGATTGAAGCTCTGAAGAAAGACATTCGTGGCTGTCAATTTAGTCTGAACGAAGAGGCGCTCACCTGAGAACAATCACCGTTCTGTAGACAACTGGTACTTACTGTTTTCCATGTATTTCGTTTTCATCTAAGACTGCTTCTCAGCGATTAATAAAAAAAAAAAAAAAAAGAGAATGGTTCGTGAAGAACAATACTTACAATCAGGTTAGTGACATCTACATATCTAAAAATGATATAGTGAGTAGCAATTCAGTTGTGGCTAATATGTGATTTTTTTTCGACAGTGACCACATTGTGAGTAAAAAGCCGAAAAGTTAGCCAAATTATTACAGAAAACAAAATGATACCTAAAGTGATGATACAGTTAGCCTCAGAAGTTACATATTTACAAAAAGTGATTACTGTTCAATAATTTACAGCTTACTGGAAAGCGTAGAGGTAAAATGTAAACACATTGTACTTTAAATCATCCCGAATCTGTTGAGTTGGGATAAAATCTAAGTAAATTGTGTCCCAATATAAATTCTAAAAGATACGTGATTCTGACAAATATCGATATTACCATTATATTTAAATTTTTGTAACACTGAAACAGTATGTAAAACCTGATATGCCATGTTCGGCGAAAAGACAGCATGAAACTGTAATTTTCGTTTTGCAAGCAATAACAACTGCGTAATTTAAGTTTCTTGAAATGTTAAAACAGGAAAGTTAAATTATGTCTATTGTTTTTGCTCATTACGCAGAAGTAGAAATAAATAAAATTTCCTAATTCTAAGTAACATTTAACATAAATTATAAGGACTGTGAGTCATCTTCGTTAGCATGTTAAAACGTAAAAGTTTATCGACTTTGGACCAAGTGTGACGTGTTCGTCACAGAAACCACGATTGAGGGACGCTGATTGGATTTGTTAGAAGGCACAAGTATTTTTGTAAAATCTACATACGTAACAGTGTTGTGCAATGATGCAACTTCAATGTTTCCAAAATGTATGTGGAGCAAAAAGCCTAAATACATACTGAAGAGCACTGACACTATTGGATATTTGTTATTTATGGCAATTAAATCCATTACGGAATTTCCTGTAAAGCTGGGAATGTGAGTCTGAAGACAGTAATTACGCATTTCGACTTTGACGAGAACATCGAGAACTAAGTTAATATTTTGTGTCTGTTCATTTTTTTTTTTAACAGAAACGGAATTTATAGAGATGGCCGCACGTCAGGAGAAATAACAAATCCTAATTCCAGTAGAGAATTCGGACAGATGGTCAAAATCTTCCACCCAGACTTCCTGTTTTCGTTTGTTTGGTAACTAAGCAAGTCTTGCAGCATTATCTCCAGTTTTTCAGCTGCCATAGTCTGGGATTATGAGGTTTCCGGCATTCGATTAAAGTGTCTTTATTTTTTCTTTGAATCTGACCGAGTTGAATCCGTTCGGTCTTCGACGACCTTCTTACAGGCAATGTCTTTGTGATCGCTTATAGACTTTACTATATTGTAATTTTGCTTATTTCTGCGTTTTTTCCCTATCAAGGACGCACACGTTGGAACTACTTTCTGTGTTTCATTCTCTGTATTACTGCTTTGTAAACCTAATTTTCGTCAGGAGGTATTTCGATCGGAAGGAACAAGAAGCATGCAATGCAAACACATGCGTAGTTGGCTGGGTCAGAGCGGGGCTTGGCCTAGACGCTCAAATCAAGTAAAAATTATACCTTCTTCGTAATAGATACCACAGCCACAAACTTACTAGTTTTTCGGTCGACAAATTATTTTGGCTTTTTAAGCCAATATCCAGTGTTTAGTTGTATAAAACAGGATGTTCACGGATTTCTTATTTTACGGTCATGATATCAGCACGAATTTATCAAATTGCTGAGAGTCGATTTATTTTCTTTGCATTGTTAGGCAACGAACATGAAAATCCTCCGCTAGGAGATATTGGAAGCCTTTCAAATGGGCTTCCGTATCTCTCTCCCCCCCCCCCCCCCCCCCCCCCCAAGACTTTGCGATCAAGCAATGTTGAAGCTAAGTAGCAGTTGCAAGTCAGTTTCTGCTCCTGAACAAGTCGTGTCAGCAACGGTAACGCGAATGAGTTATAACAAATCAAAATTATGGGATTCCTATGTCAAATACAGTTTGTGATACCAACGTCAGTTTATCGAAAACTGTGACCCTATCTTTTTTCGGTAATTTTCACTGTAATTGCACTTTTAATGTACAGGGTTCGTATCTCTTGGACAAACACGTTATACTAAAGTATTTTAGAAAATTCAATAGTTTTCCAAATTAGTTTGCAACATACGGAAACATTACTTGTACCTTTCAATGTAGGAGCTTTTGGTTGTAGAAATTAGTTATCCTATAGATTTCACTTTACATGGGTTACAACACACGTCACATGGTTGCAACATATTTCCGAATGTAATTTACGTAATGTTTCATGGAAATTTATTGTTCACTAGATGGAATACTATTTTTATGTTCTAAAAGTACAATTCACTTATTCGCAAATAATTCAGTATTTTCTAAACGTTGAATGCATACTGTCCTTTACAAGTGGCATATTTTAGAATCACATAATTTCAATTATTTAACTTAATAAAATAACTTTACCATTATTTCATTCCTTTGATTTTTGCACAAGCAAAAGAACATTAAATTACAAAAAATTATCAATAATACAAAAACCGGATGTTATTATAACCATTAATTTCATTAATACAACTTCTAGAAGATATTACAAGTTCATATTTTAATATGTAGAACTGAATACGCGCCAAATGGTCAGTCAGCAATTGGCAGTCAGCATGTGCTTTGTTTCAGCGAGCCTACATCATGTCTTTTATCTCAAAAAACATGAGTAAAAAGCTCTCTTTAGTGTTGAACAACTGAATGGTGCATTTTGTACGGTTGTGGCAATTTAAAATGCGAAACAAAACAAGCATTGTGATATCGTGAAAAAAATCTTCACTTTGTCCGCAAAAGACTTGAGGCCAGAGATTATCTCGTATGGTCGCCGTATTCAGGAAAAACAAAAAGATGAGGCCATCTTTCTTTATTCTATTATTCATCGAATTTTTTAGTAAACGATTTATCTTTCCTTGAAATTTAAAAACATAGTACATTAGCAATTTTTAATGCTAGAAGAATACGTACTATGGATACAAAACTGCACAGGTTGTTTCTTGCATACTTTTAGAAACAGTATCACTACAGAGTAAAGTGTTGTAACTTACGCCATGCCAGTGATAGCTATACGCTTAGTAAGGTTTTTTTTTTCATGATGCTATATGGACAGCAGGCCACAGTGGAAATGACGAATGACAGCAAATACGATCCGAGGGGAAGACATCGGAAAGTTACTGTAATAACGAACACGATAGGTGAGAAACTCTTGTTACAAGAGGGTAACACGAGTTTGACTTCTACTGCTCTCAAGAATATTCTTGAAGTTTATGTGGAAACGGTCCCAACAGAACAGCAACTATACAGCTGTAGGTCTTTGATAAGTCCACTATTTTTACCCGATTTGATTTCTCCTTTGCCGAGCACAACCTTTACCAGGCAGTTCATGAAGGCGGAGAACCACAGGATGCTGATTTATGGACACTGGTTAACATCAGACATACAATTGTTTCAGATTTCACCATAACTATGGACAGTAATTTATCTGATGTAATGTGTGGACCCAGAATAAAGCCGGAAAGTTGATTCTCTTAGTGATAGTTATTTACAATATGACGAAGTACCATATCCAAAAAACTTTCATGCTAAGTAATTTAACCATTAAATTCTGTATATTTCTTCATATAAAACGATTTTAAGGAGCCATGAGTTCAGGAAAATCAAGGATTCGCTTTGTTATATGTAATGAAACACGCAAAAACTTTTCAACAATTTTATGTTAATCATAATTACAACAGTCTACCTTTCAGGTTCGTGTATTGGTAAAATTAATGACACACGTATACACGACACTGGAATATTGTCTGTAGACTATCATAAGTCTATGAGATTCCCTTCTGCTACGTCTCTTCCTGACGGAATAGTTGTTACTGATCTTCCTGCTTGGGATGTTCTTGGTTCTTCCGTCTGAAAATGACCAAGTGTATCAAGTATCACTTGTATTTTTTCCAGATGCATTAAAAGAATACAGGATTGAAAAAAAACTAATACAAACAGAAAGCTATGGAAGTCATCAGAGCCTTCGTATTTCAACTACGGTTTGCTCTAACACACATTTTTAAAATACATTACGAAAATACACCATAGGCCGTTACAATCGTAACACTATGAGGACGGAATGCAAGAAAATTGAAACTGTAATAATGAGTACTAAGTGTTTAAAAGATTAGCATTTGCGCAACCATACAGTGTAGGCAAGAGTAACTCCATCCGCATTTGTCAAATAAGGAAATATTTGCAATAGGTTCCTTATTCAGAAATCGCATTTGAATGATTATAACGATTACTGTTTGTAAAACATTCGTGTTACATCTCATACGAGAAGAATAAATGTCTACAAACACGTGCCGGAATTCAACAGCGGTAGGATCGTAGGGTATCACGACTGTGCTTTTTCGTTCAGAGATATTGTTGCTGCTTGGTCGGGAACCCAAGACTACCATGCGAAAATGGAATCGTTGGGTTCAGGAAGGCCATACTCAACATCAAGCATGATTTTAATGGCCCCGAGTAGCTAATTCCCAAGAGGACAGACAAATCGTTCGTACGGTCGTGCAGGAGTGTGCAGTCACGTCATGCATACTGGACCAAGAAACTGACTTGATTTTGGCAAGACAAGTATCTACGCAGACAATACAAAGATGTCTGGAGCACAAAGGACTGGCAGCACTGTTGAGGTTTCCCTCGACAAGGCAGTAGAGACAGGCGGCTGACGGTGGTGCGCACCAACAACACTTGCCCTGTGGTGCAGTTTTCCACTCCAGTGTACAGCCGGTAATGGCGCCTGTTTGGCGTTTTCAATCTGTCCTGAGGCTGCAATTGAACGCAGGGCACAACACCAGTAGGGAGTATCTACTGGACTGTGCTGCGTGCACTTGCAGCCTCAGAACAGATTGAAAACCTCAAATAAGCGACATTTACAGCTGTCAACTGCAGTGGAAAACTGCACTACGGGGCTAGTTACAGCAATTGCATCACGTCGTCTCCCCGTTGCAAACATCTGCTCGTAGATTACTGTGAGTTCGCACGTCACCACTCGCCAGCCACTACGATTTGAAATCTCTGGCACAAAGTTGAAGCAACATTATATGTCATCAAAGCTCACTTCGAATCGATGCCAAATCAAGTTAGAGCCGTTGTTGCTGCCAGGGGTGACAGCGCTGTGTACTATATCTCGAGCTGTGCACACCTATTTATTTAATCATGCACCAGCTACCTATCAAAGGGTTAAGGGTGGCGGTGAAGAAGCAGTCTAGCCCACGACGAACGAATAACCATACTTTAGTCATCCAGTATTTGAGAATGGGAACAGTTACTAACTTGGAACCAACTTCACACGTAATTTCAAATCTTTGCAAACCTTTTTCTAGCTGAGAAGCCCCAGAAAATGATGAAACGAGAAAAGTTTATTGTTTATTATATTTTCGCTGTTTATGCAGTAAAACTGCACATTAACCATAACGTTTTAACTTGCTAGTTCTTTACTGCTGACAGTATTCGCCACATATTTTTCAGACAGTACTCACAGATACCACTGAATGTACCAGCAAAATTATATCATTATACAACATATTGTTCAGTTCCCCACAGTCGTTTAATGAACAAAGTAAGAGCATATGGACTATCAGACCAATTGTGTGATTAGATTGAAGAGTTCCTAGATAACAGAACGCAGCATGTCATTCTCAATGGAGAGAAGTCTTCCGAAGTAAGAGTGATTTCAGGTGTGCCGCAGGGGAGTGTCATAGGACCGTTGCTATTCACAATATACATAAATGACCTTGTGGATGACATCGGAAGTTCACTGACGCTTTTTGCAGATGATGCTGTGGTGTATCGAGAGGTTGTAACAATGGAAAATTGTACTGAAATGCAGGAGGATCTGCAGCGAATTGACGCATGGTGCAGGGAATGGCAACTGAATCTCAATGTAGACAAGTGTAATGTGCTGCAAATACATAGAAAGATAGATCCCTTATCATTTAGCTACAAAATAGCAGGTCAGCAACTGGAAGCAGTTAATTCCATAAATTATCTGGGAGTACGCATTAGGAGTGATTTAAAATGGAATGATCATATAAAGTTGATCGTCGGTAAAGCAGATGCCAGACTGAGACCATTGGAAGAATCCTAAGGAAATGCAATCCGAAAACAAAGGAAGTAGTTTACAGTACGCTAGTTCGCCCACTGCTTGAATACTGCTCAGCAGTGTCGGATCCGTACCAGATAGGGCTGATAGAAGAGATAGAGAAGATCCAACGGAGAGCAGCGCGCTTCGTTACAGGATCATTTAGTAATCGCGAAAGCGTTACGGAGATGATAGATAAACTCCAGTGGAAGACTCTGCAGGAGAGACGCTCAGTAGCTCGGTATGGGCTTTTGTTAAAGTTTCGAGAACATACCTTCACCGAAGAGTCAAGCAGTATATTGCTCCCTCCTACGTATATCTCGCGAAGAGACCATGAGGATAAAATCAGAGAGATTAGAGCCCACACAGAAGCATACCGGCAATCCTTCTTTCCACGAACAACACGAGACTGGAATAGAAGGGAGAACCGATAGAGATACTCAGGGTACCCTCCGCCACACACCGTCAGGTGGCTTGCGGAGTATGGATGTAGATGTAGATGTTATAAACTCGTAGATGCGTGAAAAAATGCCGCATCAGGCACGACGTTTAAATTTACTTCTCCGATGCTGCTAACCCCATCCGCAACGCTTGTCGCAGATATGCCGCTGAATCTACCTAAAAAATGTGTCATTGTACGACACATATGTCAGGAGATACAATGTCAAATACTAAGATGCCTGAAAAACTGCGGCATCACGTATGACGTTTTAATTTATTCCTTCTCTACTACTAACTCTATTCGAAATATATTTCGCAGAGAGTAGTCACATATACTACTGGATGCAAACGTACATGAACAGCACATAGTTCAGGAGATACCGCGTCAGAAACATTAAGCTGCATGAACAATAGATGACAGGACGAAATTCGCTAGAGATACAGATGAAATATGTGTAGAAATACTGTGAAATATGGCAAATACAGGGCGAGTCAAAAGTCCTTGGACACCTGCATAAGTTGGAAGATTAAAAGGAAAATTGAAATGTGATGATGGGAACATAGGTTTGTCGTGGGGCTGCAACTTTTGGAGTGAATGTCATTCATGGACGCTATCTTTAAATCCGCCATTTTGTATTCAAGTCATTTTTTTAAATGGGAAGGGGGTGTATGACACACCAAATAACACTCGCTTGAGCTCAGGAATTTAGTGGTGTAATTTGTTTTTATCTATCTTGCACAGTTTAGAAGTCAGAGTGGTTGTGGCGACTACAGTTGTGCATTGCACGGGATGGACAACACGTAGACCATGCGTTGTAGCAGTCGGTATGAAGGTAATTTCCCAACTTTGAACATTAACAACCTCTAAACTGTACAAGATAGACAAAAACGGCGGATTTCAAGATGGCGGGCATGAATGAGATTCACTCCAAACGTTGTGGCCCCACATCAAACCTACGTTTCCATTATCACATTTCAATTTTCCCTTTAATCTTCCATCTTATGAATGTGTCCAAGGACTTTTGACTCGCCCTGTGTATGTAAAATATACTTGAAAAGTGCATACACGGGCAAAGCGACGGATAAACGCTCATTCTGTAAGGATTGCGCACAGCCGTACAGTACGTTAACGAGCGTTCGCCAGCCGACTTGTCTGGAATGCTGACAATTTGCTTGGTCAGTAGACGCGCGTCCGGCCGCAATGCGACGGAGAGTATGCGACTGGCCGCCGTCCGCAGTAGGCAGTATCAACTAGCGCGGCCTCAGGCGCCTTTCGATACGGCCGTAATTAGCTGGTGTTAGGCTGTCAGACACAGTGACGATGGGTGCGCGTAGCGTGCGTCTTTTATAATCCGCCTTTGTTAATAGAACTGTTTAAACTTACTTCTCGTGTTCGCGTATTGTCGTACCTCAAGGACCCACCGCTTACAAATCCTGACAAAATATTCGTGTAATCATCATCCAGGGTAACAACACAAACTACCCCCTTATAATTCGAAACTTATGGAACGATTTCAACCAAATTTAGACTACTGGCCATTAAAATTGTTACACCACGAAGATGACGTGCTACAGACGCGAAATTTAACCGACAGGAAGAAGATGCTGTGATATGCTAATGATTAGCTTTTCAGAGCATTCACAGAAGGTTGGCACCGGTGGCGACACCTACAACGCGCTGACATGAGGAAAGTTTCCAATCGATTTCTCATACACAAATAGCAGTTGACCGGTGTTGCCTGGTGAAACGTTGCTGTGATGCCTCGTGTAAGGAGAAGAAATGCGTACCATCACGTTTCCGACTTCGATAAAGGTCGGATTGTAGCTTATCGCGATTGCGGTTTATCGTATCGCGACATTGCTGCTCGCGTTGGTCGAGATCCAATGACTGTTACCAGAATATGGAATCGGTGGGATCCCAACGGCCTCGTATCACTAGCAGTCGAGATGACAGGTATCTTATCCGCATGGCTATAACGGATCGTGCAGCCACGTCTCGATCCCTGAGTGAACAGATGGGGACGTTTGCAAGACAACAACCATCTGCACGAACAGTTCGACAACGTTTGCAGCAGCATGGACTGTCAGCTCTGAGACCATGGCTGCGGTTACTCTTGACGCTGCACCACAGGCAGGAGCGCCTGCGCTGGTCTACTCAACGACGAACCTGGGTGGACCAATGGCAAAACATCATTTTTTCGGATGAATCCAGTTTCTGTTTACAACATCATGATGGTCGCATCCGTGTTTGGCGACATCGCGGTGAACGCACATTGGAAGCGTGTATTCGTCGTCGCCATACTGGCATATCACCCGGCGTGATGGTATGGAGTGCCATTGGTTACATGTCTCGGTGACCTCTTGTTCGCATTGACGGCACTTTGAACAGAGAACGTTACATTTCAGATGTGTTACGACCCGTGGCTCTACCCTTCATTCGATCCCTGCGAAACCCTACATTTCAGCAGGATTATGCACGACCGCATGTTGAAGGTCCTGTACGGGCCTTTCTGGATACAGAAAATGTTCGACTGCTGCCCTGGCCAGCACATTCTCCAGATCTCTCACCAATTGAAAACGTCTGGTCAATGGTGGCCGAGCAACTGGCTCGTCACAATACGCCAGTCACTACTCTTGATGAACTGTGGTATCGTGTCTAAGCTGCATGGGCAGCTGTACCTGTACACGCCATCCAAGCTCTGTTTGACTCAATGTCCAGGCGTATCAAGGCCGTTATTATGGCCAGAGGTGGTTGTTCTGGGTACTGATTTCTCAGGATCTATGCACCCAAATTGCGTGAAAATGTAATCACATGTCAGTTCTAGTATAATACATTTGTCGAGTGAATACTCGTTTATCATCTGCATTTCTTCTTGGTGTAGCAATTTTAATGGCCAGTAGTGTAGTACACATATTATTTACGATCTGAAAAGAAATACTTTGGGTGAGTGCGATAACGTGGAGGAGGGGTGGGGGGGGGGGGGGAAGAGATGGAGAGAGAGCGAGGGGCCAGGACGAGATGGACAAAGACTGGGGAGAGGAGGAGATGGGAAGAAGATCAGAGAAAGTAAAGAGGAAGAGATGGACAGAGGCAGGGAGAGGAAAACATAGGCAGAGAGACGGGGCAAAAAAGATTAACAGAGAGGAGGCAGGAGGGCATGGACAGAGAGGTTGAGGAGAGGGAGTCTGACAGGAGAGGAGGAGATGAATAGAGAATGAAAAGAGGAAGAGATGAACAGGGAAAGGTGTGAGGAGAAGATGGATAGAGAGAGGGGGAAAGAGAAGATGGAGAGGTAGGGGGTGAAGAATGAGTTGGACAGAGAGAGAGAGAGAGAGGGGGGGGGGGGGAAGGAGGAGATGAACTACTAGAAGACTGGAATAAGTACATGTCAAGAGGACGATGTTTAGTTTATAAAAAAAGAAGATAGACAGCTTGATCAAGCCATACAAGCAGTAGTCAAGGAAAAAAGAAAGGACATTGATTTGTCGAGCTTACATCAATCTTTTTATAGTGAGCTAACAAACAAATAAATGAGAATATTTTGAACTGAAAGCAGTCCAGTCTATCAGAAGAACATCAGTTCTACATACAAAACAAGATCAAGAAACGAATATAAATTACGTTCTATTTGCCTATAGTTTTATGTATTTAACTACAAACTACGTGAAAATTCTTAACATGGACTTCAACAAGGATAACATCTATACGTGTATAAATTAAAGTCCCCTACTGTGGTTTCTTTTTTTATGTTCTGGATAATCGCAGGAACTACTGTAGCGATTTTGGTATGGTTTTCACTAACAGACAGAGTAATTCACAGGAAGGTTTGTGTATGTAATTTACAAATATAACTTACAAATTGGCAGAACTACGATGAATTAAATTCACTGTCACTTTGGAAAGGGTGCTATTGCCTTCTAGCAGTTAATAACGGAACTCCTTGGAATCGTGTAAGACAACCTGACTGCAATGCCAGGCCAGCACAAGCTACTACTACTAGGAGGCCAGCATGAGCGACTACTGACAGGTCAGTGGGAGCTTGAGGCTGGTGCAATCTACTGCTAATTATAGTTATTGCCAAATTAGGACTGGCTAAAATGAATAATGTTGTTCTGCAGGTCTTAAGGAAAAGAAGCAATGTATCAAACAAATTTAAACCATCCCTTATTACAGAAATTATGTCTTTAAGTGCGGCTAAAGTGTTATGTATACAAGAAAGAATGGTGGGAAAATCAGAGGCCGAAGTCAAAATAGCATACTGGAGTATCTGGTGAAAACGATGTCACAAGTGAACAATATAAACTTTTATTGGAAAAACAACAAGGCATTGCAGCTGTGCAAACGAGGCTTATAAATTGCTTTAAATATCGTATGTGAAAAAAGTATGGATACACTGTAGAACTCAAGACAGCAGCATTTACTGAAACACCAATGAAAGTGGCCACGTGTTGCAGTACTCCCAGAAAACAATGGATCCAAGGACGTTTAGTATATTAGAAAGTGCTTACTATATTAGAAGATGGCTAAAAAGGATGTCTACATTGATTAAAAATGTGATAGTCTCAGCATTACACATGTATCAACAGTAAAACCGTTTCCAGAGTTTAAAAATGGCATAACTATACTTAACGACCATTCGTTTGCTGTAATGATTAACTTAAAGTTCTATACCGGAATTCAGTTAGAATAAAAGGAAGAATTAGCAACATACACGTAAGACAATGTGGAATGTCTTAACAGGATTACTACGTACAAACTGAAAAGCAAAATTAAACTTCGCAACTGCTCTCGGCTAGAAGAAGTGTTGTACAGGGTGTACACAAGTGATTTACCTGGCACTTTGTGGGTTCCAGTACTAGGCAGGGAGGCTCTGATCACTACATATTGAACAACCTGATCATCAGGCTCTGATAGGTGGTGTATTAACTTTAGCCAAACCGAGATGAGTTTTTCGCAAAAAATTCTGATAATTTAGGCGTGAAAATAACATTGTGTCACTTAATTTGAGGGCCCATTGTGCCTTACAGCAACGAGGGCACAAAGATCGAACTACAGTTGTCTTTGGTGTCCAAGTAAGGATACAGAGTAGAACAAAAAATGAGTGAAATCTTATGGGACTTAACTGCTAAGGTCATCAGTCCCTAAGCTTACACACTACTTAACCTAAATTATCCTAAGGACAGACACACACACTCATGACCGAGGGAGAAGAGCAGAATAAGATGGCCGACTGGCTCTAGGGCATCCGTACAGATTGACTGTATCGTTTTTAATGGCCTGGGCTGTGACTTGGAGAACTACATACTGCCGAGCATGTAGGCAGCTGATGTGTGTGATATCATCCCTGTAGCCCCATAGATACATTACTTGCGGTATTTAACTGTGCCACGAAGACTCAAGTGCTGAGCTCATAGTGTAACAGGTGCTGAGTATACGCACACTGGAGAAAATATTAGTCATTCACAACTCATATCACGCTAAAATCGGGTAATATCGTATCTAACCTCGATAAAGTCCTAAACTGATGAGAAAGAGAGTCTACAAGTTTCATTTCCTGTAGAGCACCAAAACTGCTGTGCTGTTGATTGCTACGTTTCATCCCTCCAAATCGTCCCAGACTAATTCTACAGAGATAAGGTAAGGTGATTTACTGGGCCAGTCACAGTGTGATAGGTTGCCTGAGTATTTGTCAAACCAGGTACCTTGTGACGACGGCTGTTTTCGCCTTGTAGGATGAGTGCATCCACAGATTGCTCATCAAGAAGAAGGTAGCATTTTGCCCACAAGGATTTTAAATAAACATCCTTTTTGAGAATATGAGTGATTGTGTCCAGCTCACTGTACGAAAAACGCTCTCAAAACATACCAGAATCACTTCCATCTTGAACTACACCGTTCACATTCTGCGCGTTAACTCTTCATTCGCTGTCAGTGAAATTAACGCCTTGGATTATCTGCAAAAAGGCAAATGGTGACTCGTGGGTCACTCTACGCTCCACTAGTCAGCTGCTGTCCACATTGCGTTGTTTGATCCACTGAAGACGTGCGGCTTTCTGAACCACCGTGAGCAACGACCTTTCGCAAGGTACGTGAGTCCATACGTCCATCGCATGCTGTTTCCTTCTCAATGTTCGGCCAGAAAGTCGCTGAGATGCACCTTCGTCAATAACAGCAGCGATTCTCCACTCGGGTGTGAAACCTATTGCCCCTGACAAGGCGTGACACTAATCTCCCGTCCATGTCTGCTAAGATCTTTCTATGACCACTCTCAGGCGCAATGAAAAGACTTGTGCTTGTTTGTGACTGAACCCTCCTCTACGTGGTGAGCAGCAATCTACCTTTTTCAGATTTTATAATTAATTAATTTCAGTCATTAGGACAATGATGAAAACAAATAAACGTTATGGAAATATTCAGAATTTGGACAAATGTGATGGATGCTGTTTCAACTACTTTGATAACAATACTAAATATATCTTTCTATTAGTTGGATATTTCATGGCCACTACTCCATAAATGTAGGAGTAATTTCACATTAGTGTCATCATCTAAATTATGGGGCAAGTTTCCTGTCAACCACGGAAAGGACATTTTTGTAAAACGTGGTAAACTTATATTCATGTATTTTATATCCACGCCACGTAGCAATTTAGAAATGACGGCGTTCGAACTCCCGCCAGCAAGTGACACCGTTTAGGATTCTGGATGATAATAGATGCTCAACTGTTACGCTTGTTGCTGATAGGGGCTGCCGTGTGACTTCGGTTTGTAGAGCCTCTGATCTGGTACACCCTTGCTAGAAGCACAGTAATTCACAGTCAGTTCTTTTCTTTGCATGAAGATTTTAATAACCGACCATCAGAAGTTCAACTATAATAGGCTTCTAATTACATCACAACTTAATTTGCCTACTGTCCGGCTGTTATTCACAACTTTACCTCGACTTTCTGTTTCGCAACCTGTACTGTCATACTGATTGCTCATAACAACTTAGGGTCAACTGGATGCTGTGTTGCTCATAAACACATCCTTACTCAGTATCTGTGATATGAGTAGATCCAGTGGTGCTGACTACAGCCTTGCTCACTGCAATGGACTGAAGCACTTCGGACAAAATATTACACGTCTTCTTAACATTGCGTACTTCTCCCTTTGGAGAACTACAAATGGTGTGGAATTAGTACCAACCGTTTATGTGAACCTCAATCGTTGACGTAGGTACTGGCAGCGAAGGCTGTGTTTGTACCAGTCGTTTGTATGACCGACAGGCACAAGTCTTTTCATGTGCCCATCTGCGGGCCAATGCCTTCTTTATGCGGTGACTGGCAATCTGTCCTTTTCATAATACTGTTGTTATTCCATTCTGGATTTTCCATTCTTCAGTTATGTAATGTACTTGATATGCCGTTTTGTTTATTTATGCCTGTTATTTGAAGACGAAAAGAGAGACAACAGTGACAATGCAAATGAAACTGAAACAGATGGCGACCAATTTGGAAGTTGCCATCTTGAATGTACAGTCATTTTCAACTGAAAAGAGCGTAATGTAGAATATCAAACAGATAGTGAATTACACAAGAAAAACTATGGCAACTCTAGTTAGAGCATAGCTTTATTCATTCTTGAGTTATGATTGGTGTTTCCTCCTTAAAAGTGACCTGAGAGCTGGAGGCGTTAACACAAGAAAAAAGCACCGAGATCGCGCTGATATCGGGAGAGAGGAGCACCCATGCTATCGCAGATGATTTCAACCAACATCATCCAGAAAGTCCACCCAGTGTCTACAGTCTTGTTCTTAAACTTCTTACGGAATTTACTGCAACCGTGTCTGTCGCTAACAAAACAAAAAATGGACGATCGAAAATGACTACGGATGAAGCAACATTAACCACTGTTCAGACATGGTTCAGGAAGCGTCCAGACCGCAGTACTTACCTTATCTCCTATGAAACTGGAATCAACCAGACAACAATATAGAGAATTTTGGCCCTAGCGTAAAAGGCACCCGTAAACAAAGGAAATGACGCCTTATCTCACGGAGAAACACCCATCGCCGGGTTCAGTTTGCTGAATGAGTGACACGCAGTCTGGAAGAAAAGAGTCTTTTCCTCTATGATTTACCGTTAATGGATGAATATAATTTCTGTGTGAAGAGGGAGGTAAACAAACAGAATCACAGATACTTGTCACACGTCAATCCTCTCGGGATGGATTCATCGAAGGTAGTCGGAGCGTCGAAAGTGATGGTTCCGTGTGGAAAATAGAGTTCTCGTGTTTTTGGGCCTTTCTTCATTCGGGATACTCTAACAGCAGCTCATTATTTGCAGTTATTAGACGAAGATATGCGTTTCTCTATTGCCTGAAGACCGGACATTTCCTCTTTGAGCGAAGATGCCCCATCTAATTATGGGTTTTAGCTGTCCAGACATATCTCAATATCCATTTTCGCTGATGAGGGGTAGGTCGTAGAAGCCCGGTTGGGCAGCACGAATATTCCAGGATTTAAGTCCGTAAAATTTCTATCTGCGAGAACGTGTGAAGGCAATTTCATATGGTATAAAGACGAGAAATCTTGCACATTTCAGGGAGAGGATTGTTGATGCCTGAGACTGCATTTTGGTATATATGTTTATCAAAGGGTGTGAGGAATGGGTGAAGCCAATAACAACCAGCATAAAACGTGTTGGACAACAAGTTGAGCACATCCTATAGCTATATATGACGGTAGTATCTGTTCCCGAAAGAACAGTTACCATAGATGACCATGCAGCTTTGCTAGAAATGAAGTGATAACTAAATGGACACCCTAGCTGCAAACAGCCGTTGATGTACTTCATTGGGGACATGTTGAAAATGTGTGCCCCGACCGAGACTCGAACCCGGGATCTCCTGCTTACATGGCAGACACTGTATCCATCTGAGCCACCGAGAGACAGAGGATAGCGCGCCTGCAGGGACTTATCCCTTGCACGCTCTCTGTGAGACCTACATTCCCAACATGTCCACACCACTACATTCGTAGTGCGCCTCATAGATGTTCGCCCATCATACTCATTACTTGTGGTCAGGGCACACATTCTCAACATGTCCCCAAGGAAGTACATCAACGCCTGTTTGCAGCTAGGGTGTCCATTTAGTTATCATTTCATTTCTAGAAAAGCTGCATGGTCATCTACGGTAACTGTTCTTTCGGGAACAGATACTACCGTCATATATAGTTAAAATATGGCTTCCCGGCCATTGACTTTCTTGTGAGAACGCACACGCTATGCCCGAACTCGTACGGGACTTGTAGATTAATTTGCCACGAGTAATGAGTATGATGGGCAAACATCTATTAGGCGCACTACGAATGTAGTGGTGTGGACATATTGGGAATGTAGGTCTCACGGGGAGCGTGCAAGGGATAAGTCCCTGCAGGCGCACTATCCTCCGTGCCCTCGGTGGCTCGGATGGATACAGCGTCTGCCATGTAAGCAGGAGATCGCGGGATCGAGTCTCGGTCAGGGTACACATTTTCAACATGTCCCCAATGAAGAACATCAACGTCTCTTTGCAGCTAGGGTGTCCATTTAGTTATCATTACATCCTGTAGCCTCTGTGTGTTATCACCAGCTTTTGCTTTATTCTGTATAAAATGTGACATGATTCGAGAGTAAATGAAGTTACCCTCAAACGAAAGGAACGATTATTTTTCTCCATGTGTTTTACAAGTCAAATGTACCTCTTCCATTTGAAAATTACGAGTTGGACAGAAGAAGGTGCATTTTAAAAACGTCCAGCATGTTATTAATGTACCCTGACAAGATTTCCCCTCTTCCATCACATACTATACGACTTTAAAATATTGTTTGGACAGCTGTTTTTGTTTTAGAATGGTGGTTCCACTAAGTGTAAGGCTGTCACTGTAATCAATCGATGAAAATAAGGGTGTTCATTGGTAGTTACAAATAATTTGTTTTTAATGAGTTGAGAGTATAATTAACTTAGTGGACAGGGTAAAATAGATACGAGAGAGGAGGTGTGATTTTAACTCTCTCTAGGTAGAGCAATGATCCATGTAGAGTCACGGACTTTTCAGCCAAATTTCGGGGGAGCTGGTGCGTTAAAGGGAGTCAAAATTGCGAATATTTGGGACCAGTTTCCAAGTTCCAACATTTGTCTTACAACCAAGGAAACCTCCCAAAAACTGTGATCAGTATTGCAGGATGTGAACTATTTGTAATTTATTTCTGGGACAAAGCTATCAGTTGTCCCAGAAAAAAATTAAAATTGTGTGTGTTTGTGTTCGTGCTTGTGCGTTAGGGAGAGTATCTGTGTGAACGTGTATTGGAGGTTTTTGAGGTACTAGATACAATACAAAGAGATTATTGTGAGTAAAAATAATAAATATAAAGACTCAGATAGGCAGGGGAATATCATTTCACCAACAAACCAGCTCCTAGACGTGACACCCAACTTTTCTCTCCTTTACTTTTCCTGACATGATATGTTCCACTGCAGGGGCCTACTTATTGACTCCCCACATACAACTTATATTTAAGATATTATTGTGAATAGCTTTTGATTCATTTGGGCTCTGCTTTTGTGTTACTGTACAAGCACGATCGTTTCTTCGAATTTATCTGGAGAGTTGCTAATTCTTATGAAAGTTTTCAGAACTGCTCTTTAATGCTAGTCTGTTTGCAGCCGAAGCAAATTTTAAAATTATCCATTAATTATTTCACTCTCTCGACATTTCAGAATTTTCGTTCTGTCTCTTTACTGACTTCTCTTTGTTTTCCTCTGGTTTTCATAGGAACTGGCAGAGGCTTTTCTGAGGTATGCCTGTTGTGATAACATTTTCTTCCTGTTCTGAGGTACAGATAATATTATTGATGTCACTTGCATTTGTTATTGTTTAATACCTTTTTGCAAAAATAAAGATTTCTCCAAGCCTTTTTTGATGGTGTAGGTGGATTAAATGCCAATTGCAACTCAATTAACATTTTTTAAAATATCTTATGGTGCTATATTGTAAAGTGATATGAAGAATGTCAACACGAAGGTCATACACTAAGAACTCAGATACCTCTAGATCACATTAACGCATTACACATACTTGCTTGCCAGAAGTAAGAGGTTCATCTGCTTTGCTAGATGTAGATGCCCTTCCACTTTCAATTTGCTTTAAGGCTTTCACATCAACACCGTCTATGCCACTTTCACCAACATTGCCCATGAGCCTGTAACGAAAAAAAGTTGTAAAGTTATAATTCAAAACATGTAAGTCTTCCATGTAACCTAACGCTGTGTAAATTTGAATCGAGCCCCCAAAGTAAGAACATCTGAAACGGTTACTGTTGACAGTGTTACTAGATACAGCAACGATAAAAACGGACCAAACATCATATTTTGATATTTTAGGCAATTCAACTATTTCCAGGAGAAAATTACTTCCAGAATATTCGCAAAAACAAAAGACGTGACTCGCCCTGAAACCTATATCAAAAGACGCAAAAGAAGAAATAGAAACATAATTAAGGTACCAGAAGTGTCAACTGCTTTTAATAACCGACATTAAAATGGCAGAATATTAAAAATGAGCTACAGATAACGAATATGTCGAGAAGGAAGCTGAAACTAGTTAGGAACGATGAAACGCAGGTGTTAATAAAAGACAATTCCATTATAATTAAAAAAAATTAAATGAACTCAAAGCAATCCGTCGTGGGTGATAAAAGGTTACAAAATCTTAAATATGCTTGCAGTATCTTGAAACTGTGCCTTTGCTAATTTATTACTTTGTGCTAACAGGACGGTTCTATCCCTGAAGAAAGGTTAACTGCGAAACTAACATCACTAACTAGAAATGGTAATAGTGGAGTATGTGGGAACTAAAGAGGAATAATTTCAAGAAAGTCGTCACTTAAAATGTGTGCTGCAATTCTCAGCAACAGAATTACGGCATTAATGGAAGTATTAATCGGAGAGGAGCCAACAGGCTTAGGAAAATATCGTTCTTGCACAGATGGTTTCACTAACCCTCCGATGCTTAAAAACAACTCGACATCAGTGAATAAATGCATTTAGTCACACTTTGATATTAAAATGCCCTTGGTACGTTAAGCAGTAAACTTCTGCGGGAAAGAGTGGAAGAAGCAAGGAAGAAAGGAAGATTAGAGTGTAACATCCCGTCGACAGCGTGGTCATTAGAGGCGGAGCACAGCTCGGATTAAAACTCGGACTACCAAATCGGCCATGTACTTTCAAAGGAACTATCCCGGCATTTGCGAAATATGAAACCTAAATCTGGATGACCGAATGGGGATTTGACCTCTCGTCCTCCCAGTGCGAGTTCACCTCGCCACTTCGCTCCGTGAAAAGAGCAGAGAAAAGGGGGCTACCACAGCTTCTGATATTAACACAACAGTGCACAGTGGAACAGCTATAGTGCTACAAAACGATACGAACAGATTAACCGAGAAGATCGTGGCTAATATAAGCTTATGACACTGAAGCATCTCGTGTCCTACTCTTTTCAACATATATGTTGATGATCTTGTGCATCACAATATAACAAAAAACAGTAAATATATCAATGTAAATGCTTTAGACACGTTCGCAATTATTTTTTTCCTTAATGACCAAAATTATACTGCAAGAAACAGATTAAGAACTTCAAAGAGGATTTCATCAGTCAGATATGCAATCTCCTAAGTATGATTTAGAGACAGTGTTCAAGTGAATTAAGACCGGATTTTGAAGGAAACGACCCGTTAACGACTATATTAGTGACTGAAAACATCTGCAGAAACAAGCACAGAATTTTACTTTTTTAGCATGTGACTTGACATATAATAAAGATAATATGTGAGTTATAAAACAAACAAATTTAGTTAAATGGTACAAGAACCTTGAAAATTGGAGCTTACATGCAACTAGATTAAAATTCTGAAATGATAACACTGGTTACAATAAACAGGTGTAAACTACGGGTTATTATTGTTATTAATGTGGCTTACATTGTCTTTTTATATTCATAGTTAAGGATTTCATACATAAATCGTTAAATATACATAAAATGCATAATATAAACAATCAATCAGAAACAAAAACTTTGTAATTGAATATCTACACTGATTAGCCAAAACGTTATGACCACTGACCACCGTGACATTGGATGCCGCTTGGTGGCGTTGCGGGCGCGTAACAAAAGTATGCAAGCGGAGCAGACACGGACGGGGAATCATCTTAGCGAAGATATGGGCTACAAATGGCGAAATCCACTGAGATAAGCGACTTTGACAAAGAGCAGACTACTGTTACGCACAGCCTGTGAACGAGTATCTTAAAAACGATGAAGCTGGTCGAATGCTCAAGTACTACTGTCGTGAGCATCTACGGAAAGAGGTAGAACGACAGTGAAACTACCACTCGGCGGTAAATGATTGGACGTCCACGACTTTTCATAGAATGTGGGGTTCGGAGGACGGGGTCCACCGGGGGCCGAACCGCAGAATAACCCTGAGTTCGGTGTGGGACGGCGGAGGGGTGGAGTGGACTGCGGTAGTCGTGGGGTTGCGGACCACTGCGACTGCGGTGGGGACGGAGCCTCTCCTTCGTGTGTAGGGCCCCAGTTAACATAACATAATGGAATGATGCCACAAATGTTGTAGTTTTCTTTCTATTAATGTGTGTGACTGTTAATGACGTTTTCTTGAGCCACAACGGACAACATCCTGATGTCACTCCACTGCAACTCAACCGTGGTGCTGTAGAGGCCAACCACCCTTATGTCGACAGACATATTAGACAGGTGAAATATCGTCAGGCTTTAGGAAGAATGTAATAATTTCAATTCCAAAGGGCAATGTTGCTGATAGGTAGGGACATTACTGAATCATCAGTTTAACAAATGATGACTGCGAAATACTGACATGAATTATTTTCAGAAGAATGGAAAAACTGGGAGAAGCTGACTTTGGGGAAGATGATCTTGGGGAAGATAGTTTTAGGTTCCGGAGAAGTGTAGGAACACACAAGGCTATACCGAACCTACAACTTATCCTAGAAGATCTGTTAAAGAAACGGAAACCTACGTTCAACGCATTTGTAAATTTAAAAATAATTTGACAATGTTGACTCGAATACGCACTTTGAAATTTTGAAGGCAGCAGGAATAAAATCCACGGAACAAAAGGTTATGCAGTGTCTCCCGGAAATGTTGCGACAAACTTCGAAGGATTGTAGAGGGTGCCTTGAGGAGCAGTTCGAGGATGGGAGCCAGTTTTCGGAAACGGCATCCGACACTACAGAGTGTCGAAGCTATAAGCACCAGTACCTGCCGCTAGGGCACCTGTTCGGCAGCAAATTTGACTTTGTACACAGACGGCATTTAGGGGAACGTCTCGCATTGTTGTTTGTTAATCAGTGATGGTGACTGATTGTCCGACAGCCAGTGGGGAAGATGGAGCTAGCTGCTGCAGAGAAAGGCCTTGTCTTCTATTAATGCGATGCTCTGTTGCCTTAGTGGATGACGGTTTCGGACACGGGTTTCCATCTGCAGTTTATTGTCTTCTGGCACCCTTCAAAATCTTCAGTGTTTGCCAGGATGTAGGAAGGAAACAAACTGCAGACAGAAACCCGTCATCTACGAAGGTAACAGAGCATCGCATTCATAGGATACAAGGGCTGTCTATGCAGTAGTTAGCTCCATCTTCTCCACTGGGGATCGTGGCAGTCAGTCACTATCTCCAAATAACAAACAACAGTGCGAGATGTTCCCCTAAAGGCCGTCTGTGTAAAAAGTCAGATTTGCTGCCGAAGAGGTGCCCTAGCGGAAGGAACCCGTAAAGGTAGCCGAAAGCGCTGACGCGCTGCTTCCTGGACTCGGGCAGGCGCGCCGGTCCCGGTTCGAATCCGCCTGGCGGATTAACGACGAGGGCCAGTGTGCCAGCCAGGCTGGATGTGGTTTTTAGGCGGTTTTCCACATCCCGCTAGGTGAAACCGGGCTGGTCCTCACGTTCCGCCTCAGTTACACGCGTCGCAGACATTTGCAACAAATACGCACTATTTCACGATTTCCACTAGATGCAGACAGTTGGGGTACACTGATTTCATCCTGGGGGGTACGGGGTGGTGGCAGGAAGGGCATCCGGCCATCCCTAAAACTAACATTGCCAAATCCGTTGTAACCACGCTGACCCTGCGATCGCTGCGGGACTGCGTACGCGAAAGAAAGAAAGAAAGAAAAGGAAGGTGCCATAGCGGAAGGCGCCAGCGCCTATAACTACGACGCTCTGTAGCATCGTTGGAAGACATTTCCGGACACGGGTTCCACATCTCAATTTCTTCGTCAAGACATCTTCCACAATCCATCGAAATTTGTCACATTTCTGGGACACCCAATACTCACACGGAAAGCGACTGCGGTCATAAGAGTTGAAGAACATGAAAGGAAGGAGTAGCTAAGAAGGGAGTGACACTGAATCTTCTCACTGAGCAAGAGGTAAGAAAATGAAAGAAAAATATGGAAAAATAATTAATGCTCAGGAAGAAGAAATAAACACTTTTAGGTTTGGTGGTGACAACATTATTCTGTCACAGACAAGAACAGACTTGGAAGATCAACTGAACGGAAAGGGCAATGACTAGAAAAGAATTTACAAGATGAACATCATCGAAAGCAAATCAAATGTAATGCAATGTAGTCGAATTAAATCAAGGGAAGCTGTGCAGATTAGATTACGAAATGAGACACGAGTAGCAGCAGACAAACTTTTCTATTTGTGCAGCGAAAGAAGTGATGACTGCCGAAGTAGAGTAGAGAGAATATACAAAGCAGACTGGGTGTAGCATGAAAGGACTTTCTGAAAAAGAGGAATTTGCTAACATCGAATATAAATATAAGTGTTAGAACGTCTTTCTAAACGTATTTGTGTGGCGTATAGCCTTGTACGGAAATGAAACGAAGGTGATAACAGTTCAGACAAGAAAGGACTGAACGTTTTCGACATTTGCTACAGAAGAATACTGAAGGTTAAATGGGCAGATTGCGTAATTAATGAGGACATACTGAATCGAACTGAAGAGAAAAGAAATTTAGAGTACAAATTGACTAAAAGAAGAGGTCGGTTGAGGGGTTGGTTGGTTGGTTGTTTGGGGGAAGAGACCAAACAGCGAGGTCATCGGTCTCATCGGACTAGGGAAGGATGGGGAAGGAAGTGGGCCGTGCCCTTTCAAAGGAACCATCCCGGCATTTGCCTGGAGAGATTTAGGGAAATCACGGAAAACCTAAATCAGGATGGCCGGACGCGGGATTGAACCGTCGTCCTCCCGAATGCGAGTCCAGTGTGCTAACCACTGCGCCACCTCGTTCGGTCGGTTGAGGGGGTCATATTCTTAGGCATTATCAGTAAAGTATTGGAGGGAAATATTGAGGGGGGGGGGAGCAAATATTGTAAACGGAAACCAATAAACGATTACAATAAGTAGTTTCAAATCGGAGATAAAGAAGTTCACAGAGAATAGACTCACGAAGAGCTCAATCAAATCAATCTTCAGACTGAAGACCACAACAACAATACGTTTCATTACTTCGAGAACAAAATTATTTTGATTAAACCAGCACCAAGTGTGGAAATTTCAGTTTTAACTATGACACCTATGCCCAACATTTGGGGTAGCTTCAGGCCAGATGAGTTTTATTATATGGTTGTCCATAGTCAGAATTTTAGACAATAAGCATGGATCTTTGTGACAGAACGAAGTACAACCTTAAAATGAATAAAAAATAAAATGAATAACTCTTTAGAAAATTCTGTGCAAAGTACAGGAACTTCACATTCCTAAAAGTCCTTTCTGATGAGGCATCTGCACCACGCTTGCTATATTGTTCTAGGAATACGCCACTTCGTCGTTTTTGTACGGATCCTTTCGGGAATTTCCACTCTATACCTACGCATTCACATTAGGACCTTTTTCTGTTCAGCTTGACATTTCTCAAGAATAAAGTTTTCCATAAGAGTTATACAGCACACCATGCCACAAGCGAGGTATTTAATGACGGATGTGTCCCATTCTTCCTATGAGATCCTTATCTTCTTCGTTTTACGCTTGACCTCTGACCGTTAGATTTGAACATGGGAATTCTATGACTGGATGGGGAAATTTGACACTGTCAGCGCTGTTAAATCTGGAAGAGATGATGACAGATATTCAGGTGAATACATTCGATCACTTTTCTAGAAACCAATTTTGATTACATTCGCCAAACAAGAAACGTTGTGCGTCAATTCACAATAAGAGATATTTTTAATTACTCAAATAAAAACAGCTAAATTTACAAACATACTTACTTGTCTAACTCCTGCAGACGCTTCAGTTCTGCATGTATGATTTGTACTCGCTCTGCACGTTGTTGTTTCAAGTACTTCGCCATTTCGTCCTTTGAGGTTTGACAATCTGCAATTACAGTTCAGCAGTTGAAATAAAAGAATCAGTATGAGTGTGTATGTGACATATATACTAAGTTCATAAGTTTTGTGGTTTTGGTTAGTGTGTAGTTACTGTGTATTCCCTTTGACAAAGTTAGAATGGAGAGAGAGGTTTATTTTGAATGAATCATTGCACTGGTAGGTACAGAAGATACGCGGCCTTACGTCTCTTATTAAAAATCAAGAAAGTTATCTAGGAACAGAAGGTATGACTCTCAATAAGGGAAACAGAAAACTGAAGTACTCGTCAACGATAAAATCGGAGAGTGTGTGCTCTTGTCTTTTACTGATGTATGAAACAGACTACTCAGACAACTGATGAGCCAACTAAAGCTCAACGTGGAGTCCCAACTTGGACGCAGCTAAGCATTTTCCAGAAATATGTAGCTGTGCCAAAGGTTGAAGTATTTCAATAAACTCAAAACTTGGAAGTACGGAACTAATTTTTGGTATCCTTAATGTTTATAAAATATTGTGCCAGACACAGAAGTTATGAGGTAAGATGGCATGGACAAAACATTTCGTCCTGGCAAAGAAAGACTCTCTCAGATGAGAAATGCACTTATTTCTGAGATTTTTTCTTTTCAGGTCAATGTACTTTCGTTCTATGAATTTCCACTGAATAGATACTGTCGCCTACGCGCTGTTCTCGAACATCTGCAAAATGCCCTTCTACGACTGCCATAAGTACTTCATGGGACTCAAAACGTTTTCCAACTACAAATTTCATTGCATGCGGGAGTAGTTCGGATTCTGACGACACTGACCCTGATGAACAGGACAGTTATTCCAGCAAATACTACGAGAAATTCTTCAGCCCCCCTTTCAAAGTACAGTATCTGTTCAAAGGTATCCGGACTCCAGTAAGTAATTTGGAACTGAGCTGTATATGTCACGAGAGGCGGACCCGCCAGTATGAAAGGAGTTAGAGAGTATCGCGTTGTCAATAGAGAAGTATTGTGGAAATGGAAGAGGATGTAGATGAAGATGAAATGGAGATACGATACTGCGTGAAGAGTTCGACAGAGCACTGAAAGACCTAAGTCGAAACAAGGCCCCGGGAGAAGACAACATTCCATTAGAACTACTGATAGCCTTGGGAGAGCTGGCCCTGACAAAACTGTACCAACTGGTGAGCAAGATGTATGAGACAGGCGAAATTCCCTCAGACTTCACGAAGAATATAATAATTCCAATCCCAAAGGAAGCAGGTGTTGACAGATGTAAAAATTACCGAACTATCAGTTTAAGAAGTGACAGCTGCAAAATACTAACACGAATTCTTTACAGACGAATGGAAAAACTGGTAGAAGCCGACCTCGGGATGGATCAGTTTGGATTCCGTAGAAATGTTGGAACACGTGAGGCAATACTGACCCTACGACTTATCTTAGAAGAAAAATTAAGGAAAGGCAACCCTACGTTTCTAGCATTTGTAGACTTAGTGAAAACTTTTGACAATGTTGACTGGAATACTCTCTTTCAAATTCTGAAGGTGGCAGGGGTAAAATATAGGGAGCGAAAGGCTATTTACAATTTGTACAGAAACCAGATGGCAGTTATAAGAGTCGAGGGACATGAAAGGGAAGCAGTGGATGGGAAGGGAGTGAGACAGGGTTGTAGCTTCTCCCCGATGCTATTTAATCTGTATATTGAGCAAGCAGTAAAGGAAACAAAAGAAAAGTTCGGAGTAGGTATTAAAATTCATGGAGAAGAAATAAAAACTTTGAGGTTCGCCGATGACACTATAATTCTATCAGAGACAGCAAAGGACTTGGAAGAGCAGTTGAACGGAATGGACAGTGTCTTGAAAGGAGGGTGTAAGATGTACAACAACAAAAGCAAAACGAGGATAATGGAATGTAGTCGAATTAAGTCGGGTGATGCTGAGAGAATTAGTTTAGGAAATGAGACACTTAAAGTAGTAAAGGAGTTTTGCTATTTGGGGAGCAAAATAACTGATGATTGTCGAAGTAGAGAGGATATAAAATGTAGACTGGCAATGGCAAGGAAAGCATTTCTGAAGAAGAGAAATTTGCTAACATCGAGTATTGATTTAAGTGTCAGGAAGTCGTTTCTGAAAGTATTTGTATGGAGTGTAGCCATGTATGGAAGTGAAACATAGACGATAAATAGTTTAGACAAGAGAAGAATGGAGGCGTTCGAAATGTGGTGCTACAGAAGAATGCTGAAGATTAGATGGGTAGATCGCATAACTAATGAGGAGGTACTGAACAGAATTGGGGAGGAGTTTGTGGCACAACTTGACAAAAAGAAGGGACCGGTTGGTAGGACATGTTCTGAGGCATCAAGGGATCACAAATTTAGCATTGGAGGGCAGCGTGGAGGGTAAAAATCGTAGAGGGAGACCAAGAGATGAATACACTAAACAGATTCAGAAAGATGTAGGTTGCAGTAGGTACTGGGAGATGAAGAAGCTTGCAAAGGATAGAGTAGCATGGAGAGCTGCATCAAACCAGTCTCAGGACTGAAGACCACAACAACAACAAGAGAAAGAATGAGTCGGCCAGGAGATCTCGAATGTGGACTAATCATTGTGTGTCACCTGAGTAACAAATCCGTCAACAACACTTCGACCCTCCTAAAGCTGTCTGGTATTCGTGCTCTAGGGTGTAGCGTCTTTGATTAGTAAACAAAAAGTCTTCGGTCACGGCTTCGAAGCCGTCACCGCCTATATTTTGAAGAAAAATCATCAGCAATGGCAGCTTGCATAAGAAGTAACCCGCACTCAGCCAACAGCATTGTCAAAGAACGGAGGAGCGGACAGATGTTCAGGGCACTCTCTTGCCCTTAAACTGCCCCTAAAGGCGGACGAACCAACAATGGTCAACGCCATGGGAACTGGGAAGGCAATGCCAACCACGAAATTAAAGACACATGAAGTTTGTCCACAGGATGAGCTTTTCATTGGCAAAAGATTGCGGACCAGTCCCCCATTCAGATCTCCGGGATGCGACTTCCAAGGGAGAGGTTACCATAAGAAAAATATTCAATAAGCAACGAAAGGATAACGTTCTACGGGTTGTGGTGTGAATGTCAAAAGTTTGAACGTGGGAGGGAAGCTAGAAAATCTGGAAAGGGAAATGCAGAGGCTGAGCTTACATATAGAGGGTCAGTGAAATGAAATGGAAAGAAGACAAGGATTGCAGGTCAGGTGAGTACAGGGTAAACTAAAAGCAAGAGTGGTATCATTAAGAGTGCAATGGGAATTTCACTTTAAATGCGAGGAGAGAGCGGATAGGGGATAAGAGTACATTGAAGGCCTCTATGGGTGGGAAGACTTGTCTGGTGACGTCACAGAAGAGGAAACAGGCATCGATGTAGCAGAGATAGGGGATCCACCATTAAAATTAGAATTTAAAAGAGCTTTGGGGGACTTAAAATCAAATACGGCAGTAAGGATAGATAACATTCCATCAGAATTTCTAAAATCATTGGGGGAAGTGGCAACGAAACGACTATTCACGTTGGTATGCAGAATGCGTGAAACTGGCGATATACCGTCTGACTTTCGGAAAAACATCATCCACACAATTCCCAAGATTGCAAGAGCCGACAAGTGCTACAATTGTTGCACAATCAGCTTAACAGCTCATGCATCCAAGTTGATGATAAGAAAGAGTCGACAAGTGCTACAATTGATGCACAGTCAGCTTAACAGCTCATTATCAAAGCTGATGATAAGAACAACATACAGAAGAATGGAAAAGAAATCTAAGGATGTTTTAAATGATAATCAGTTTGGCTGTAAGAAAGTTAAAGGCATCAGAGAGGCAATTCCGACGTTGAAGTTGATAATAGAAGAAAGATTAAAGAAAAATCAAGACACGTTCAAAGGATTTGTCGTCATGGAAAAAGCGTTCAACAGTGTCAAAATGGCGCAAGATGTTCGAAATTGTGAGAAAAATAGATTTAAGCTATCGGGATAGACGCGTAATCAGTATATATATGTATCATAAAAGTAAGGGTACAATGTGCGTGCGCTAAAACTCAGAAATGAGTCCGGTACGATAAAGGGAGTTATATGGTGTGGTATGGTAGCCCTCTATCCGCCATCCGTGAAGAAGGTTCCCCATTCTTACCTGAAGGGCATGCCATTTCAGGTATAGGTGCTGGGAAGTTTCGCCCTCTAGAAATCTGTAGGACATTCCAGAACATTCGAGAGTATTCCAGAGCATTCCACAACATTCCAGAACGTTCCAGAATGTTCCACAATAATCCGGGACGTTCTGGAATCTTCGGGAACAGTCTGGAACCTTCGGGAAGATTCCAGAATATTCAGGAACATCCCAGATCTTTGTGGAACATTCCGAACACTCTTTTATGTTGTGGAATGTTCTGGAACATCATGGACAGTTCAGAGCCGTTTTGGCATGTTCTGGAATTTGCCACTGGGGTATACAAAGTAAGAGCCGTCGTTGATTCGAACATTATTTTCTTATCAGCGACGAAGGGAAGAACCGAAAAAATAGTGCAGTGAGTGAATAAAAGCAAACAGTGAAGTGTGAATAGTTAAAATGGTACAGTGACTGAATATAAGCCGAAAATAAAGTGTGAAAAGTGTGTAACATGTACTTAGTGTATTTATTAATAAAAAGCTGATTTGATTTACAATTTAAACAATGCCCAAACGAGAAAAAGGAGGAGATCTTGCCAATTCTGAACTAAAGCAGCGAAAACAGAAAAGAACAGCGAAAAAACTAAACAGACGAAGAACGCGAAGAACTTTTAAGTTCCCCACTAACGAGATGAGCACCATGAGAAGCAGGGAAAGCGAAGAACAACGAAATGAACGGACTGAAGAATCAATAATTGCGACACAATCTTATAATAAAAGACTGCGAACTCAAGCCAGTCATGAAAATATCACCGTACGTGGAGCGCGGACGAGGACAAGTAAACAGTACAACCTAACAAATGGAGAATTCCACTACGATCCGACGAAAGAGTACAACAAACACAAACATCACGTAATCGGAAAAATGGATAACATTTGCCGAGTTTGCAACGCGAAAAAATTGAGTAGAGAGACAACAGGGTTCTGTTGCACGAATGGCAAACATTCGATTACCAACACTGGAAGCATCTCCGCAGGAATTTTTACAGTACATGGCCGAGGAAACTCCTGAATCAAAACCGTTCTTCAAAATATAAAAGCGTACAACGCCTACTTCCAAATGACTTCTTTCGGTGTCACTTCGAACAACACTAACAGAAGTGAAGTCGATTATGTTTTTTCCATCCAAGAACAAATATATCACAACATGGGATCATTACTACCACTATCCAACGAAGACCATAAATTTCTGCAAGTATATTTAATCGGAAATGAGGAAGCAGAAATTGATCAACGATGTAAAAATGTCACTGGATTGAGACGAGAAGGTATACAGAGGATATTACAAAAAAATGGTTCAAATGGCTCTTAGCACTATGGGACTTAACTTCTAAGGTCATCAGTCCCCTAGAACTTAGAACTGCTTAAACCTAACTAACCTAAGGACAGCACACACATCCATGCCCGAGGCAGGATTCGAACCCGTGACCGTAGCGGTCGGGCGGTTCCAGACTGTAGCGCCTAGAATCGCTCGGCCACCCCGGCTGGCGAGGATCTTACACAAGCACACTCAGCTGATTCACATATTGAAAACAGCACTATACCGATAATTTCTGATGACTATAAAGTTGATATCGAGTCGACAAAAGACCACTTGGAGAACACGAACGTCGATTTAATGCACATCAGATAGGCGAAGTCGCCATCGTAATTGTGGGCAATGAAAACACAAGCCGTGACATAACTGTTCAACAAAGAAAAGAAGGACAACAACACATTGCAGAGACATATCGTTCATATGATATCCTCCAGTATCCATTAATATTTCTACACGGAGAGGACAGATATCAATTTGATGTGAAACAAATTCAAACTGAAACAGGAATAGAAACAAACAAAAAGTCACCTCCAAGGAATTCTATGCTTACCGTTTAATGATAAAAGACAATGAAACATACAATCAAATTCTCACACTCACCGTTTATTCCAACAATTCTTGATAGATGTGTATGCAAAAATAGAAGCGGAACGGGTGCTTTACATGAGACTGAATTAGAAGAAACTACACACGGAAGAATACATCCACCTTCGAGGCGTAATCATAAATGATTGAAACATTGACGACATTGGAACAATGGTAATCTTATCTTCATCATACATAGGAAGTCCGAGACACATGCACGAATACACTCAAGATACCGTGACCTACATAAGAAAATATGGATAGCCTGACCTCTTCATAATAGTCATATGCAACTCGTCGTGGCCAGAAATCAAAGAACGAATAAGATATAGACAGGCCCCCAAGCATCGACACAACACAATAGCCCGAGTTTTCCGACAAAAACAAATCAGATTTATTGAAGTCCTCACAAACTACCACATCTTTGGAACCGTTAGATGCTGGATGTACTCAATCGAATGGCAAAAACGAGGACTGCCTCATTCACACAATCTCATATGGCTAAACGACAGAATTCATCTGACGGATATCGACAAAATCATTCCATCATCATTTCCCAATCCACAAGAAGATCCGGAACTGTACGACATGGTAGTGAAAAACATGATTCACGTATCATGCAGGCCGTGAAACCCCAATTCGCCACGTGCGAGTGATGGAAGCTGTACAAAAAATACCCAAAACCAATCTTGGACGACACACAAACCGGTGTTGATGGCTATCTCAAATACAGAAGGCGATCAAGCAAAAAGATGGCTTCACAGCAAAAATGCGAATGCGAGGCAGTGAAGAACTGGAAATAGATAATCACACTACTTTCCAAAATGTTCCAAGCCCACATAAACGTAGAATGCAGCAATTCAATGAAATCCATCTAGTATATCTGTAAATATGTGACTAAAGACAGTTAGATGGCAGATTTTCAGATAGTCCAAGACAGTGAAGAACAAAACAGAAACGACAAGATCTTCATGTACCAAATGGGAAGATACATCAGCAGCAACGAAGCAGCCTACCGGATTTCCGGTTTTTACATACACGAGCGCGAACCAACTGTGCAACATGTAGCAGTACAATTGGAGAATGGACAGAGAATTTACTTCACAGAAGACACAGCCAGAAAAACTGCAAGCGAACCACGTCGGGACACAGCAATAGCTTTTTACCATGTGCGCCAAATGGATCCATTCGCGAAAACATTACTATATGTCGACGTCCCTACCTATTATACGCAGAACATACAAGAAAAATCTTTCAACGATGGAGACAAGGAATTACAGTAGAATATTATCCAGGAATCACGAAAACTGGTGCACGAGGCCGAGTATACACAGTACATCCGAACAACGCCGAATGTTTCTCTCTCTGGATGTTGTTACACGAAATACAGGGACCAACAAGTTAAACAGATCTCAAGACTGCTGACGGTTACTTATGCCAGACGTACAGAGAAGCATGCCAATGCTTTGGACTACTGGAAAACGGTAACCACTGGGATTTAACACTACAAGAAGCCTCACTCACAGTCTCAGCTGAACAAATGACAGACTTATTCGCCAGAATTCTAACAACATGTAACCCACCGAATCCAAAACTGCTATGGGACTCCTTCAAAGGGAGTATGAGTGATGACATACTGTAACAAATCGGACAAGCTCATTCTGAACTGACAAGCGAATTCAACGACGACATCCTCAATGAAACACTCATTGGCCTAGGAGATAAATGTTTAGCAATAATCAACCAGACCTTAATACAACTTGGGATGCAAGCACCACGAAAAGATGCTATCAATGTGTTAACTTCAAAATTACAAGAGATAAAAAGCTACATCAACGAACTACTTCAATACAAAGTGCATTGCTCACAACAAACCACTCCTTAGTTACAGTCAAATGGAAATTTTCAACGTTGTCATGGACCGGATCGATAACAACATTGGTGCAATCATTTACTTGGACGCACCAGGCAGCACCCGGGAAAAAGTTTCTAATAAATCAATTGCTGGTGGAAATACGTGCTAAACAACACGTCGCACTTGGAACTGGCATCATCTGGCGTTTCAACCGCCCTTACGGTAAGAGGACGTACTGCCCATTCCACCCTAAAACTACCTTGGATTATAGCCGAAGAACAATTACAGGCACGTACAAGCTCAAGAACATCAGCACAGGGTGAACTTCCAAGGTGAGCTAAAATTATCTTGTGGGATAACGCACGATGGTACGTAAAAAAATCATTCGAAACCGTGCACATTACAAGGCTTACGAGGAATCTCTGAAGAGATAGGAGGAGCTGTACTCATACTCTCAGGAAGTTTTCGACAAACAGTTCTAATTATACCCAAGTCAGCACCAGCACATGAGATCAATGCGTGCTTAGGAGAATCACATTTCTGGCTACACATACAAATACTGCGACTAACAAAAATATGAGAGCTGAAATATCGAAAGACGAAACAGCAAATTTTGCTCAACATCTTTAAATAGGTGAAGGCACATATCCTACTGAACAGACGACTTGCCTCATTAAACAGTGATTACTGCAACACAGCCACTGCTGAGAACGAACTCGTCGACGAAATTTATTCAAGCATTATTCACAACTGTACCAATCCGGACTAGCGACTGGCAACTAAAAATAATATTGTCGACGATATCAACTTCAATATTCAAAAGAAAATTCCCGAAGAAAAGAGAATATGCAAGTCGACTGACACGTTGAATAAAGTGTGAAATTTCCTACAGAATTTCTAAACTCTTTGCAAGTACCAGAAATGTCACTACACTGCCTTCGACTTACAATTAGATCTCCAATCATGCTATTCAGAAATCTCAACACACCAAAATTATGTAATGGAACAAGGATGATCGTCAAACAGCTATCGAACAACATGATCGAAGCGCAACTTATGACTGGGAAGTACTAAGGGCACACACTACATATCCACAGAATACCACTGATCTCTATTGAACTGTCATTCCAATTTAAAAGACCGCGATGTCCAATCAAATTAGCCTGCAGTTTAACAATTAACAAAGGGCAAGGACAAACTTTAAAATATTGTGACATGAACCTTAAAGACTCTTGATTCATTCACGGTCAACTACACGTAGCTTGCTCTCGAGTAGGAGATTCAAAAAATCTGTATATATATACTAAATTAAAAATGTTGATTGTAAACAAGTATTGTAAATAGTTGCAATATGTTTTCAATAACATTTTTTTACGTCTTATACTTTAAACTTTATTCTTTTGTTCCAACTGCCCCATAATCTCATACCAACTCCTTGAGCGAAACCGGGTACCCCAGCTAGTATTCAATATGGACAAAGAGAGAGTAATAAGAGGGTATAAGAAGATAAGGATCTAGTCTTTCGCCCCCGCTATTCAATCTATAAATCGAAGAACCAATGACGGAAATAAAAGAAAGGTTCAAGAGTAGAAAAATACAATTCAAGCTGAAAGGATATCACTGATAAGAATCGCTTATGACATTGCTATCCTCAGTGAAAGTGAAGAATAATTACAGGACCCACTGAATGGAAAGAACAGTATAATGAGTACAGAATATAGACTGCGAGTAAATTAAAGAAAGACGAAAAGTAATGAGAAGCAGGAGAAATGGGAACAGCGAGAAACTTAACATCAGTGTTCGTGATCTTGAGGTAGATGAAGTTTAGGAATTCTGCTACCTAGGCAGCAGGAAACAACTACAGCTAAACCAGGGCCAAGAAGATTTCTTATACTGGCAGACAGGGACCGTCGAGCATTGTGAAGCGTGGTCGTAAAAATTCGTATGAGATGAGTGAAAGGAAACACTCGTGAGTACCAAAGTGCTATCAGCTAAGAGAATGACTGTGCGTAGGGAGCTACAATGAATGGGTACATTGGTCGACCAACTCCTCATCTCCTCATAAGCACAGTCAAAGCTAATGAGTGACGCCACTTGACACGGATGACTGGAAACGAGTGATTTGGAGTGATGACTCATGCAGTTCCTGCAGCAATCCAATGGAAGTGTTTGGGATTGGAGAATGCGTGGAGAATGTTACTTGCTATCATGTGTAAACCCAGCAAGGAAGAACGAAAGAGTTGGTGTTACGGTATGAGGATCGTTATCGTAGTGAAATCGTGGTTCTCTTATTGTGCTTAAGAAAACTCTGAATGCGGAAGGATGTGAACACATTTTAAACCATTACATACTGTGCACAGTAGACGAACAGTTGGATGACGATGATTGTTTGCATAACCATTACAGTGCACGCTTTCATAAAGTAGCATATCTGAGGCAATTGTTTGTGGACAAAAACATAGAATCACTCTACCAGGACTATTATTGTAATTACACAGAAAATGAACATTAAAATTAAAAAATTTGACTCTCTGATAAAAATGACTGTAAATTCACAAGATGGCACTTTAGTGAAATCATCTACTGGCATTAAGTCTCATAAACAGATACTAATATTTACACAAAGACGCTCTAACAATCACCGTGCCATACATTGGACATGAACTTTGATGGTAATTAAATTTATCGGTACACTTGTGCGCACGGAACTCTCGTCTGCTCTGCAACCTGTTACTATTAACATAATGAGTAAACTGACAAAAATCAGATTTCATTAACCGTACTTGCAATGCGCATTACAAAGCGGTATGTTACCAATTTTCATAAAATGCTTCTCAGTACACAAATCGCGATGTGCAATGCGAGTTTACAAATACAGTCATGAAAACAAAGAATAAAAAATGAAGAACTAAAGTTAACGACTGATAAATGAAAACAAATACTCCTTGTATAACTATGCTTCATTAAGCCATGACAACAACACACATTTTCATAAATTTCGCACACCTAAACAAGTTAGCAAAATATTCCTTAATAAGTTTGCTGTGCACAATTACTTTCATTGCCATGTGTTTCAACAGTAAAACAAAACCAGATGTCTCATTGCAGAATTTCTACTGCAAACTTCAGCTATACCCAATGTTCTAACAAATAGAAGTCATTTAGTTACAAAGATACAAGAAAAACTGAATTACTTTAAAAATTGCTCTTTTGACATTCTTCTGTTGATATAACCTCATTTTCCTTTCTCAAAACATATTAGTACAAAATCCTTCTTACATAATGCTGCCTGCACTACACGCCAGGCTTGCTTCCATCCTTTTCATACCAAGTACATAGCCAGATTGTCCAACACACACTACTGTTAGTCCGTTCAAAAGAAGTAACCTCGCTTACCAACATCTGTGGTCTCAAGAACAGACTTACAAGGAATATCGTTATATCGATATTATAAAGGTTGAGTACCTTTATCAAATTCACAACATCCTTTGAATTTGTTGTCAAAACTTCTTGAAAATCGTAATGGCACATAGGATAGATACCTTTCACAGTTAGAACGTCGAAATCGCTCCAGACGCCAGCGTCCAACATCACTGTCTTGTCTGGTTTCGGTTTCTGGGGGAGAATAGGCTGCTGTTCCTCCACAGACACTCAAGGAACTCATAGAAAGTATTTCCAGCAAGCTTCTAGCCTTCATAAAGGTGAAGGGCGGACAAATCCCGTATTAATGCCTACTAACAGGTGTCCGGATACTTCCAATCGGATAGTGTATCTTTGTGGGCAGTTACGGTGTTTTGCTAAGAATTATTCTCCATTTTGGTTTTGTAATAAGGACCTCTCACGCCTTTTCTCACTGTTTTTTCCCAAAAGGTATGCAATGTATTCCCTAATTGTAGCTGTGGCCTTGACAAATTAATGAATGAGAAGCACCCCTCTCGTATCGTATCCTATAGATTTGGGGGAAATAAAATAGACTTAACTTTGTTTGATGCATCGATAAGGACTCCCACTATTTTGATGGGCATGTTGCTTCATGGGTACAGTTGTGAAACTGTGTCAAACTTACAGAAAAAAATCGGAGTGTAAAATCCCTGCATACTTTCTAAAATAGCGCAGATATTTCACTGATGTTAACTCAATTCTCAGTGTCATGATGGGAAATTTCCCATTGGTTTCGTAAGTCTTACAATGAATCTGAGACTTAGAAACTAGGTCCTAGGTTTTGTAGCATTACAGCAAACAAACTATTACTTCCAATTTACTTACAATTTACTAAAAAGGAGCATGAAAACGCAATTTTAGCTTTGGTGAATGGTGAGTAAACTACAGCGGGATATGTTCTCTCCTCCTAGAAGTGTGTACATCAGTTTTGGATGTTCTTATCTCCTGCGCTGCTACATTTGAGCAAATAAGATCAAGCTGACGTTAGAGCTGGTATAAATGTAGACTGAAATATTTCCGCTTATAAAGGCAAATCGTCTCTTGAGGAAATATTTTTATTATGTTGCAAGGTAATTCACATGTAGCGAACATTTAATATGATTTTGCAATACGAATAACGACGATTGTTTTAGAGCCCTGCATCTGTCTCATACAGTGATATGTGTACACTGAAAAAGTGAAAAGGTTTAACGTGGTGGTAAGGGAACCGAGATGTCTTTAAATGTCTTTTTTGTTTTAAAGGAATTCCGTGTTAAACGATCTATGCGAAAAAGTTCTGTATTTTCGATCTATTAAAATTTTAATTTGGGTTTTGTTAAAATTTACCTATATTGGTACATAATGTACAATGAAAGTCTACATACATTACATTATTTTTTGGGGAAAATCAGTTATTATTTCCTGCATCACCTTTCCCAGCATCAAATTTTCGACGAACTGTTCGATATCGTCCACCATTTCATTAATTTCTCCACTCAAATGCGGATCTAAATAGTTTCACATCCTTTTCATGATATGCTGCAGTTATGCTGCAGCAGGGAAATGAAATTTTTTGTTAAGCTCGACGTCGTCGTCTACATCGATGTGAACCTATGATCGTTTGAGATCTAAACCATCTCCCGAAATATCTTCGTCTCTCATAATCGGCGTTGTACACATTGTCACTGATAGCAGCAAATTCACCCAACGTTACTACAGGACAATTTAATACGAGAAAAATTGTTTCAAATATTTCTTTAGAATGTCACCTCAGTTTCTGTTCCGTACCCACCGATTCCTGTTGCACTAAAGCTTTAAAGAATCTCACATAGCAGGCATAAAAAGGAGAAGTGAAATGTGGGTAGGAGGGGGTGTGGAGACCTTTCCATCACTTGATACGTCCACGGTGACTTTGGGCAGTATTGTGGTGAAATTTGGTTCCATTGTGACATCGTTAACCCATCTTACAACTCACGTGAACTTCTGAGGTCTGGCCTTTCTTTCCCTCTTGTATCGAGACTTTGCTGTCTGAAGCGACGCCGACCTCGAGGGTGACATCGCAGGGTGTCACGCTTTTGCAGTATTACGGAGCAAGGTTGCCGTCACATTTGAGCCAAATCTCAAACTTCTGCGTCGCAATGGGAGGTAATTTTGGAGTTTCAACGAAGTGACTGTTTAACTAAAGCGGTCATTGTATCAGTAGCAGCAAAAAACTGCTCACTGTACAACACATCGTAATCCCAGAAGAGTTCAGTTCTCATTTTGGCGATAGGATCATGCCGCAAAGCAACCTTTTGTTGGAACACCAATGCAGAAGGAAATCACTGGAAAAAACACTGATGCCATCTTCCTGCACTCTTTCGTCGTGTTCGAAAGAGTGGTTGGTATACAGGCTGTGACAACAAAACTGTCCACTGCATAGTTTGAAATTGTTGGATTCGTTCCTTTAAAAGAGAAGGAATGACAAAAATATCAACGCTTCCGCTGGCTGTGAATAGATTTATGTCTCTCAGTAGAAAATGACGTGCAATGACGAGCAAGGCGGCCGCGATGGCCGAGTGGTACTAGGTGCTTCAGTCCGGAACCGCGCTGTTGCTACAGTCGCAGGTTCGAATCCTGCTTCAGGCATGGATGTGTGAGATGTCCTTAGATTAGCTAGGTTTCAGTAGTTCTAACTCTAGGGGACTGATGACCTTTAATGTTAAGTCCCATAGAGCTTAAAGCCATTTGAACCAATGACGAGCAATCTGGGCCTTCGAAGGAGACATTGCAAGCTTATTCCTTCAATTATCTTGCTTTCGTTTTATGAGGAAGAAAGCGAGAAGCGGTGAGGTATTGTTCAAACTGAAGGAACAGTTCAACGGCAGTTAACGATTAAGGACACATTTTTCACGTGATACACATCATCTGCATCCAATTCGCCCTTGATACTATGAACGATAATTTAGAAAGACCAAATGCAAAACACACAAGCAATTAAAGCTATTCTGAATTACAGTTTATTTTACAAAGAACCTGTGTAACTCTAGGAAAGGAAAGCTATGTGTCTATAAGCGACAAGGTACACAACAGTGATGACATACAAGAGCAACTATTCCATTTCATGCTCGTAAACTATCATGTATATTTTTTAAATGAAATGTTGAAACCAAGGATGGCAAGAAGGAGATAAGTTACCAAGATCAACAACAAGGAAGCACTTGCTGTCAAGGATAAGAAGGATATCGTTTGGGGTGTAAGTAGTTTCCACAGCACGCTCTACACCTCGACTACTCGTGCACCGTCCGTGAGTCACAATACTGAACAAATGTCCGTCGCCATTCACTACAAGGTGGCTTGAAGAGTATAGATGCGGATGTAGACGTAATGATCGCAGGGGTAGAGAAGATATTGTATCAAATAAAAACGAGAGGGATAAAATAATCGGTGAAATGCTGAAGGTAGGAAGAGATCTGCTAGAAGCTATAACAATAGCAGGGAGGTTATGGCGACTCTGGACCAAATATACGCATCGGCCCTTCCTTGCACTTATGGAGGTAAAAGCTTGGACTGTAGGCGGAGATCACGCTCCCTTCCTAAGTCACACTTGTTTTTATGACGTCAACGTTACCCTCCTCTCTCCCTTCCGTCTCCTCCAATCAGAATCCAGTATTGTACCAGCCATTGAAACGAAGCAGTGAGTCACAACTCAATATTGCAGTGACCGAACACATTTTCAACTACTACTTAAGCCATACCAACTACGAACTTTTCTATGTTATTTCTTATAAATGTGGTAATCAGAGGGCTTTCTACATCAAGGCGTATTATCGTTCTCCTCTACTGGTGACAGTAATTGAGTAATGCAATAATGTAATATCATGTGATGTCATTTACACAATGCAAGAAGGAGATGGAATATTCTGTCTGGTAGGGAGGTTAGAACATGTATATTAGATACAAATCACAAAATATTAAGCTCAATTAATGATGAGCATTTTACACCTTTCCCTCTACGCATTACGCCTTGCACCCAGTTTCGAGAGAGAGCTTTCGTGTTATTGACGTATGGGATGTTATAACTAATATAATCACCGTAAGCCGGCCCGTCAAATCATCTATGCACAAAACTTTGAATCATATCATAAGTAGCTGAGGTAGTTACATGATACTCGTGTATTACGCTATTCGCGTCTGTGTAACGCATGTTAACATTTTTTGGCTCTAATTTCTTAAACGTAAAGCCATAATGGAACTCTGCTAGCATCGTCGTAGAAAAGATTCATAACAAACATTGATTTTCTGAGGAGGGGCAGCAGCCTTTTCAATAGTTTCAGGGGCAACAGTCTGGATGATTGACTGATGTGGTCTTGTGACATCAGCCAACACGACCTTGCTGTGCTACTACTGCCAACAGCTGAAAGATTTTCCCTAGGATATGCAGCTCTACTGTGTGGTTAAATGATGGTGGCATTTTCTTGGGTATAATATTCCGGAGGTAAAATAGTCTCCCATTCGGATCTTGGAGAGGGGAATACTCACGAGGTTTTCGTCATCACGAAAAAGAAAACTGGAATTCCACAGGTTGGGGTATGGTATGTTAGATCATTTAATCAAGTAGGTACGTTAGAAAGTGTATAAAATGGAAATGGATGGTTTGAAGTTAGATACAGTGGAATTAGCGAAGTGGGGCAGCAGGGGAAAGAGACTTCTGATCAGGCGAGCGCAGGGTTATGAAGACAAACAGGGTTATGAAGACAAACTCAAATATGGGTGATGTAGGAGTAGGTGTAATAACGAATAAGAAAAATAGGAATACGCGTAAGAGGCTATGAACATCACATGGAGCGCATTTTCGTAGCCAAGATAGACGCGAAAACTACACCCACGACGGTAGTACAAGTTTATATGCCAACTAGATCCTCAGGTAACGGAGAGAAGGAAGAACGTATTATAATATTTAAAAAAATTATTGAGATACTTAAGCGAGAAGAACATTGAATTGTAGAGGGGGACTGGAATTCGATGATAGGAAAAGGAAGAAAAGAAACAAAAGTCGGAGAATAAGGACCGGGAGAAAGAAATGAAAAACGAAGCGTCATTGTGGAAATTTTGCACAGAGCATAATATATTAATCGCTGATCGCTTGGTTTAATAAGCTTGAAAGAGACCTGGAGACACTGAAAAGTTTCAACCTGATTACATAACGGTGAGACAGCGGCTTCAGAATCAGGTATTATATTCTCAGATATTTCCAGCGGCAGATGTGGACTCTGACCACAATTTGTTGGCGCTGAACTGTAGATAAAAATTGAAGAGTTATAAGGAGATGTGTCTTGGATAAGTTGAAGGAACTAGAGATTTTCAGAGTTCCAAAGGAAGCGTTAGGTAACGATTGATTCAAACAGAGGAAAGGAATACAGTAGAAGACGAACCGGCAGTTTTGAGAGAGGAATTAGTGAAAGCAGCAGGTGATCGAATAGGTAATGGAATGTCGTTCAGTTACATCTGGAGGTACTGAGAACATTAGAGGTAGAAGCACAGTGAAACTACCACTAAATGGTTGGACGTGCACGACTCTTCACAGAATCTAGAGTTCTGGGGCTTGTCTGCTCTGTAAAGTAGGATAGACGGTGATCTGTGGCATCTCTGCCGAAAGAACACAATGTTGATACACGCACAAGATTTTCGGAGCTCACGCCAGTAGCATGCGAACATTCGACCATCTTCACCGTTTTCGAGATACTCGTTCACAGGACCTGCGTAATAATAATCTGCCCTCTGTCAGAGTCGCTTATCTCACTGGATTTCCCCATTTGCAGCCCATTTCTTCGCTAGAGCGATCCCCCCGCCACGGTGGACAGTGGTATAATGTTTTGGTCCATGAATGTATGTGTATCATGTTTGAAATTATCAACTCTGATGATAAAATTAAAACACTTTGGAATATTGTTGAAAGGGAAACAGGACAACCAAGAGCACAGGAAGACTGTATTACCACCAAACTGAATAAAAAATTTATTAACAAAAAGGAGTTGAAAATATTTTTAATAATTATTTTTTAAATGTGGAGAAAATAGGATCTAGATGTTCATTAGAGATGACAAAGCTATATATGGAAGAGGCAATACATATGCAATTAGATAAAACTGAAATTCTACTCATGTATTCTTCTGAAGTTAGGAAAATAATAAATTCATTCCAAAGTAGAAGCTCGCATGGAAATAATGGCATCTCTAACAAAGTACTAAAATTTGTTCCCAACAGATAAGTAGGATTCTCAGCTACGTTTCTAATAGTTCACTGAAACAGGCCAATTTTCTGTTAGGTTGAAATATGTTGTTGTTAAACCATTACACAAAAAGGGGGATAGGTCTGATGCCAACAACTACAGTCCAAACTCACTTCGGACAGCTTTGACCGAAATTCTTGAAAAAGAAATGTATTCAAGAGAAGCTTCACATATCTGTAAAAATAAAGTGCAAACAAAAAGCCAATTTGGATTTCAAAATTCTATTCAACAGAAAATTCAACATATATTTCCATTATCAAATATTGAATGCTCTGCAAATATTGAATGCTCTGAATAGCCGAATATCACCAATTGGGATTTTCTGCGATATCTCAAAGGCTTTTGACTGTGTAAATCACACACTTCTTCCTGGTAAGCTGAAGCGGTCTAGGATTAGCGACACTGGTTGATAGTCAAAACGTCTTCGGTCACAGGTTCGAATCCTCCGGCGCTTGAATTTTGATGAATAATCAGCATAAGAAGTCGCCCTCATTCTGAAAATGGTTTTGTCAAAGAGGGCGGAGGAGCGGACAGAGGTTGATGGCACTCTCTTGTCCTTGGGGTGGGAACCTGCCTCTAAAGACGAAAGAATCAGCAATGATCAACGGCATGAGGATGCAGAAGGCAATGGAAACCACTGCATTAAAGACGCATAGCGTGTATCCACAGGACATGTGGCCTATAATTGAAAAAGTGTCATGATGATCCCTCCATTGGCAAAAGATTTCGGAATAGTCCACCATTCGGATCTCCGGGAGGGGAATGCCAAGGGGGTGGTGACCATGAGAAAAAGAATGAATAACCAAAGAAAGAATAACGTTCTGCGACTGGGAGCGTGAATGTCAGAAGCTTGACGTGGTAGGGAAGTTAGAAAATCTGAAAACGGAAATGCAAATGCTCAATCTAGTTACAGTAGGGGTCAGTGAAGTGAAATGTAAAAAAGACGAGGATTTCTGGTCAGGTGAGTATAGGGTAATATCAACAGCAGCAAAAATAGTATAACGGGAGTAGTATTCGTTATGAATAGGAAGGTAGGGCAGGGAGTGTGTTACTGTGAACATATCAGTGATAGGATTGTCCATTTCAGAATCGACAGCAAACCAACACCGACAACAATAGTCCAGATATACACGAAGATGTCGCAAGCTGAAGACGAAGAGTTAGAGAAAGTATATGAGGATACTGAAAGGCTAAAACAGTACGTAAAGGGAGATGGAAATCTAATAGTTATGGGGGACTGCAATGCAGTTGTAGGGGAAGAAGTAGAAGAAAAGGTTAGAGGAGAATTTGAGCTTGGGACAAGGAATGAAAGAGGAAAAAGATTAATTGAGTTCTGTAACAATTTTCAGTTCGTAATTGGGAATAATCCGTTCAAGAATCAAAAGAGGAGGAGGTATACTTGGAACAGGCCCGGTGATACGGGAATATTTCAGTTAGATTACGTCATGGTCAGACAGAGATTTCGGAATCAGATTCTGATTTATAAGGCGTACCCAGGAGCAGATATAGACTCAGATCGCAATTTAGAGGTGATGAAGAGGAGGCTGAATTTTAAGAGATTATACGCTTGAGGTATGAATTAAAAAACGCCTTCAACCACAATTTTTCGTGTTTTATTCAGTACACGATGCATTTCCCTTTGGGTCCATCTCCAGGTGTAATTCGTCCTATTCAGTTGATTGATGAAAGAAGTAAAAAAAAGTTCAGGGAAATTCAGGAATACAGAAATACAGGTCGCTGAAGGACGAAATAATTAGGAAGCGCAGGGAACCTAAGACGAAAAGGCTGCTTGAATAATGCGAAGAAATCGAAACAGAAATGATTGTCGGAAGGACTGACTCAGCCTATAGGAGATAAAGTGAAAACAACCTTCGGTGAAGTTAAAACCAGGAGTGGTAACATTAACAGTGCACTTATCCACCGGATAAGTGGAAAGAGTACACTGAAGGCCTCTGTGAAGGGGAAGATTTGTCTGACGTGATAGAAGAAGAAACAGCAGTCGATTTAGAAGAGATAGGGCATCCTTTATTAGAATAAGAATTTAAAAGAGCTTTGGAGGACTTAAGACCAAATAAGACAGAAGGGATAGATAACATTCCATTAGAATTTCTAAAATCATTGGGGAAAGTGGTAACAAAACGACTAATCAAGTTGGTGTTTAGAAGGTATGAGTCTGGTGACATTCATCTGACTTTCGAAAAAATATCATCCAAACAATTCCTAAGACTGCAAGAGCTGACACGTTCGAGAATTATCGCACAATCAGCTTAACAACTCATGCATCCAAGTTGCTGACAACAATAATATACAGAAGAATGGAAAAGAAAACTGAATATGTGTCAGATGACGTTCAGTTTTGCTCTAGGAAAGGTAAAGGCACGAGAAAGGCAACTCTGACATTGCGGTTGATAATGGAAGCAAGACTAAAGAAAAACCAAGACACGTTCATAGGATCTGTCGACCTAGCAAGAGCGTTCGACAATGTAAAGTGTTACAAGATGTTTCAAATTTAAAAAAATAAGCGGGGGTAAGCTATAGGGAGAGATGGGTATTGTACGATATGTACAAGAGCCAAGAGGGATAATAAGAGTGGACGAGCAAGAACTAAGCGCTCCGATTAAAAAGGATGTAAGACAGGGATGTATTCATTCGCTCCTACTGTTCAATCTGTACATCGAAGAAGCAATGATGGGAATAAAGGAAAGGTCTGAACCTTCCCTTTATTTCCATCACTGCTTCTTCGATGTACAGATTGAACAAGGTGAAAGGATATCAATTATACGATTCGCTGATGACATTGCTGTCCTCAATGAAAGTTAAGAAGAAATACATAATGTGCTGAATAGAATGAACAGTCTAACAAGTACAGAATATGGATTGAGAGTAAATGGAAGAAAGACGAAAGTGATGAGAAATAGCAAAAATGAGAGCAGCGAGAAACTTAACATCAGGACTGGTGGTCACAAAGTAGAAGATGTTAAGGAATTCTGCTGTCTAGGCAGTAAAATAACCAATGATGGACAGAGCAAGGGGGACATCAAAAGCTGTCTAGCACTGGCATAAAAGGCATTTCTGGCCAAGACAAGTCTACTAGTATCAAACATAGGCCTTAATTTGAAGAAGAAATTTCTGAGCCGTTCGTTTGGAGCACAGAATTACATGGTAGTAAAACATGGACTGTGGGAAAACCAGAACAGAAGAGAATCGAAGCATTTGAGATGTGGTGCTACAGATGAATATTGAAACTTAGGGGGACTGATAAGGTAAGGACTGCGGAGGTTCTGCGTAGAATTGGAGAGGAAAGGAATATGTGGAAAACACTGAAGAGGCGAAGGTACAGGATGATAGGACATCTGTTAAGACATCAGGGACTGATTTCTATGTACAGGTCAAAAATTGTAGAAGAAGATAGAGAGTGGAATATGTTCAGAAAATAATAGAGAACATAGATTGCAAGTGCTACTCTGAGATGAAGAGGTTGCCACGCGGGAGGCATTCGTGGGGGGCCGCATTAAACCAGTCAGAGGACTGATGACTCAAAAAAAAAAAAAAAAGAAAGCACAAATGATCTCATTCATATTCAGTTGGAAGAATACAGAAGGTTGAAATAAATGATTCACATAATGCGCAAAAATCACCAGATTCCTCAAACTGAAGTGGTATCGAGAATGGGGTCCCACAAGGTTATTGTTCTTATTATACTTTAATAACTTGCCGCTCTACAAAGTGTTCCCATTAGAGCGTGCGAAAATGCAACACGACACATAGAATGCTCCACTGAACAATTTGAGGTAGGGAACTTGGGGTCGGAGAAGCCAGCTTAAGGAGATATGGAAGTAAACCTGTCTACCGCTTTGTCTGGCATTACTGTTTTTCCGGTTATTTACAGCTATCATGAACACAAGTTTACACGTAGTGTGCTTTTATTTAGATATACATCCTTTTTTCCTGCAAGGAAACAAGGAGGACGAGCCTGAGTACTAGAAAGTCATGATTCAGGTGTCGCCGGCACGGTAGCTCAGCGTGTTCAGAGGGTTAGCTGCCCGCTGTAATAAAAAAAAACTGTGTTATTGGATCAACGACGAACTGAAACGGGTGTTTTGCGACGTCCACCACGAGAAGATGCAACGAACTAAAACGAATAAAATGAAACTTAAAAACAGTGTTGTTTACTTTACTTCTCCATAAGATGGCTCTGTTGTATCGTATTTACATTTCCCATAACAAAACGTGCTATGAATCAACGACAGACCCATTCATTACTCGGTGCTAATCAGAGACGTATAGTACAGTGGGATGGAGCAGTACTGGTACAGTTTCGCAGAACTCTCTGACATGCACGTTGTGTATGTGGAAGTATGTTGCAATGTCCTCGCTGCTGAAAGGCTGTGCAGGGAACGACTTCGTAACAGGCATCATCCTTCACGACGAGTGTTTATTTCTCGCGATCGACGAGTGCGGGAGACAGATTCATTGAAAAGAAGGAACGAGGCATCTGGCAACATGAGGACCACACCGGGGCTATCTGTCAGGGTGCATCAGAATCTTGTTCGCCGATGACACGCTTGGACTGATGTTGATGGCCGTCAGTTTTACCACATTTTGTAAGATATAGTACAAACGGTACGTTCATTGTGTCAAAATGGCTCTGAGCACTATGGGACTTAACATCTGTGGTCATCAGTCCCCCAGAACTTAGAACTACTTAAACCTAACTAACCTAAGGACATCACACACATCCATGCCCGAGGCAGGATTCGAACCTGCGACCGTAGTAGTCGCGCGGGTCCGGACTGAGCGCCTGAACCGCTAGACCACCGCGGCCGGCCATTGTGTCAGTGATGGTATTTGTTACTAACCGTAACTAACGTAAATAAAGAGGTACACAGTAAAGTGATTTTATTCCTATTAACCCCTTCAGTTGACCCCAGGTTCCCTGCCTCAAATTGTTCAGTAGAGCATCCTCTGTGTCCTCTTAAATTTTTGCACGCTGTTACGGAAACATCCTATTTATTCAGGAAGATGCAAAGCTAATGCTTTTTGCTGATGATACAAGTGTAGTAATCACACCCAGCAAGCAAGAATTAGCTGAGGAAATTGTAAATAATGTCCTTCAGAGAATTAAGAAAATATAGAACATTAATAAAATGTAGAATTTATTCACAGGTCTCTGACTAAGGCAGAATATTCCAAATTTTTGGGTGTTTGCGTTGTTGAGAGATTGAATTGGAAGAAACATATTGATGATCTGCTGAAACTTTGGAGTTCAGCTACTGCCGCTATTAGAGTTATTGCAAATTCTGGCGATAAACATATAAGTAAATTAGCTTACTACTCCTGTTTTCAATCGCTGCTTTCGTTGTTGTTCTTGTGGTCTTCAGTCCAGAGAATGGTTTGATGGTGCTCTCAATGCTACTCTACCCTGTGTAAACCTCTTCACCTCCTAATAACTACTGCAACATACATCCTTTTGAATCTTGGTCTCCCTCTGCAATTTTTACCCTCCATGCTTCCCTCCAATACTAAACTGGTGATCCATTGGTGCCTCAGAACGTGTCCTACCAACCGATGCCTTATTCTAGTCGAGTTGTGCCACAAATTTCTCTTCCCCCCAATTCTATTCAGTACTTCCTCATTAGTTACGTGACTACCCAACTAATATTCGATATTCTCTTCTTGCCTAAACTGTTGGTTGTCCATGTTTCACTTCCACACTTGGCTACACCCCATACAAAAATTTTCAAAGCAGACTTCCTGACACTTAAATCTATAATCCATGTTAACAAGCTTCTCTTCTTCAGAAACGCTATCCTTGCCATAGCCTGTCTACATTTTATATCCTCTCTACTTCGACCATAATAAGTTATTTTACTCCACAAATAGCAAAACTCATTTACGCTTTAAGGGTCTCATTTCCTAATCTAATACCTTCAGCATCGCCTGATTTAATTCGACTACATTCCATTATCCTCGTTTTGCTTCTGTTGATGTTCATCCTATATCGTTTTTTCAACACACTATCCATTCCGTTCAGTTGCTCTTCCAGCTCCTTTGCAGTCTCTAACAGAATTGCAGTGTCGTCGGAAAATCTCAATGTTTACATTTCTTCTCCATTGATTTTAATCCTTAATCCAATTTTTTTTTGTTTTGTTTCCTTTACTGCCTGGTCAATATACAGATGAATAACATCGAGGATTGGCTAAATCCTGTCTCACTCCCTTCTCAATCGCTGTTGTTCCCTTTCATGCCCCTCGACACTTGTATAACTGCCATCCGGTTTCTGTACAAATCGTAAATAGCCTTTCGCTCCCTGTATTTTACCCCTGCCACCTTTAGAATTTGAAAGAGAGTAGTCCAGTCAACATTGTCATTATCTAAGTCGACATCTACCAGTTTTTCCATTCGTCTGTAAATAATTCGTGTTACTATTTTGCCTTGTTTCGACTTAGGTCTTCCAGTGCTCTATCAGATTCTTTACGCAGTATCATATCTCCCATCTCATCTTCATCTATGATTTCTTCCATTTCCATAATATTGCCCTCAAGTACATAGCCCTTGTGTAGACCCTCTATATACTCCTTCCACATTTCTCCTTTCCCTTCTTTGGTTAGGACGGGCTTCCCATCTGAACTCTTGATATTGATACAGGTGGTTCTCTTTTCTCCAAATGTCTCTTTAATTTTCCTGTAGGCAGGATCTATCTTACCCCTAGTGATACATGCTTCTACATCTTTAAATTTATCCTCTATCCATTCCTGCTTGGCCACTTTGCACTTGCTGTCCATCACATTTTTTTGGCCGTTTCGATCTGCGCCTGCTTCATTTATTGCATTTTTATATTTTCTCCTTTCATCAATTAATGCAATATCTTTTCCGTTACCCAAGGATTTCTACTAGCCTTCGTCTTTAATCCTACTTGATCCTCTGCTACCTTCACTATTTCATCTCTCAAAGCTATCTAACCTTCTTCTACTGTATTTCTTTCTCCCTTTCTTGTGAATAGTTTCCTAATACTCTCTTTGAAACTCTCTACAACCTGGTTCTTTCATTTCATCCAGGTCCCATTATCTTAAATGCCTACCTTTTTGCAATTTCTTCAGTTTTAATCTACAGTTCATAAGAAATAAATTGTGGTCAGAGTCAACACCTGCCCCTGGAGATGTCTTACAATTTAAAACTTGGTTCCTAAATCTCTGTCTAACCATTATATAATCAATCTGAAACCTTCCGGTGTCTCCAGGCGTCTTCCGTGTATACAACTTTCTTTCGTGATTGCTAAACCAATTGTTAGCTATGATTAAGTTGTGCTCTGTACAAAATTCTACCTGGCGGCTTCCCCTTTCATTCCTTAGCCCCAGTCCGTATTCACCTGCTGCTGTTCCTTCTCATCCTTTTGCTACAGTCGCATTCGAATCCCCCATGACTACTAAATTTTCGTCTCACTTAACTATCTGAATAATTTCTTTTAGTTCATCATACATTTCTTCAATCTTTTCATCATCTGCGAAGCTAGTTGGCATATACGCTGTGATAGGCGTGGGCTTCGTGTCTGTGTTGGCTACAGTAATGCGTTCACTATGCTGTACGTAGTAGCTTATCGGCTTTCCTATTTTTCTTTTCATTATTAAACCCACTCCTGCATTACCCCTATTTGATTTTGTATTTTTTACCCTGTATTTACGTGACCAGAAGTCTCGTTCCGCCCGCCACCGAACTTCGCTAACTCCCACTATATCTAATGTGAACCTACCCATTTCCCTTTTTAATTTTCTAACTTACTTGCCCGATTAAGGAATCTGACATTCCACGCTCCCATCTGTAGAACGCCAGTTTTGTTTCTCCTGATAACGACGTCCCCCTGAGTAGTCCCCGCTTGGAGGTCCGAATGGGGGACTATTTTACCTCCGGAATATTTTACCCAAGAGGACGCCATCATCATTTAATCATACTGCCCTCAGGAAAAATTACGGCCGTAGTTTCCCCTTGCTTTCAGCCGTTCGCAATACCAGCACCGCAAGGCCGTTTTGGTTGATGTTAAAGGCCACATCAGCCACTCATCCAGACTGTTGGCCTGCAAGTACTGAAAAGGCTACTGACCCTCTTCAGAAACCACACATTTGTTTGGCCTCTCAACAAGTAGTTCTCCGTTGCGGTTACACCTACGGTACGGCTATCTGTATCGCCGAGGCACGCAAGCCTTCCCACCTATGGCAACTTCCATGGTTCATAGGGGGCGGGGGGGTTTACTTTCTTATGGCATCCTATTTTGGGGTAATTCATAACTAAGGAAAAAAGTATTCATTGCACAAAAGCGTGTAATCAGAATAATGGTTCGAGCCGAGCCAATATCTAGCTTGGCAACACACACACACGCACACACACACACACACACACACACACACACACACACACACACACACATCCCAGCTCAAGTCAAGAGCAAAAGCAATGTGAACAGCTACAACTCTAGGAGAAGGCTGTTCTTCCCTGTTTTGGGTTAAATCTAATTACGGCGCAGAAAGGGGTGAATAATGCTGCCAGAAAAATTCTTGGTCTCTTACCAAATTGCATTGCATCAAAAGTCTCACAGATAGTCATCAACATTTAAAAACAAATGAAAAGAATTTCTGAATGACAACTCCTACTCAACCGATGAATTTTTTGGAATAAATTAGTAATCTTACAACTAAAAAAATGTAAGGAACCCTTTTTTGTTAACTGACACGTTCCACATCATTACGAACGGTCATATTGATGATCTGTGGAATACATATTAATCTCATCTAATCTTCTTTGATGTCATTTCTTTAAGTAAAATTGCCCTCGTTTTGGATGGAACATTTTTTCCCAAGTCTCCCTATCTTGTTTTCCGTACTTACGTTTCCATCCTCTTTTTGGCCCCTTTATGGCCTCCTTTTCAATAACTGATTTCTGTCTGCCTGAGGAATGTTAATTTGTACATAATTAGTATACACATTCTGCTGTGGGATCTCTTCATTTACCTTTATTCGCCTTTCGTCATTGTAAGTGTGGTTACTGATTGATCTGCAATTGTTACCTTCATTACAAGTTACAGTCACATCAACGATTTCCTGACCCACTACCATACTTGAGATTAAATCATTGTTATGGTTATTTTCATTCAGAGTAGAATTTTTGGTTAGAATGTCAGCACTTGAAAATGTATATCCTCGCTAATCGGAAGAAGAACGGAATGCGTAAGGTTTTTGACATTTTGTTTAGATCTTTTTTGAGAAGTTTTGAGGGTACCTTCCGACACAAACTTATTTTTTCGTACCTTCAAAGCCTCATCGTTTCTACACTTGTTCCACTTCATAATACGGTGCGTCCTTGTCGCACTTGGTATTATAACATTCGCAAAGTTACAACACACAATATTAGGGCCATAAATATCACACGGCTCACAGATCTTGGAAAGAAGGCGTTTTGCTTTGTCCGTGCAGGCAGCCGATATTATGAACCAGAGTTGCCGTATGTTTCGTTTACCATCCTTAGACCAGAGACTGGTAAGTGGAGCGTGTCTACTGTTGCAAAACTGCAATTTGGATTGTGACTAGTGGATTTTTGATGGAAAACTGAAAATCAAACATGGGCGAAACGGCATCTAGTCTTTTACAGTATTTCATAGCAACGGTGGCTACGACGAAAGCTGTAATTTTTTTCGAAATAGGTTATGTTGTTTCCTAACAGAATGCGCTCACATCAGGAATGTTACAAGAACGGCGCTTGGTCTAGTGGTACATAATGCGGTCCATATATTCGTTATTCTTCATATGTCTACACATAATTACAGCAAAGTATTTGTTTGACAAGGCTGTCTCAAGTTGTTACTCTTTAATCCTGCAGCCAAAAGATTCCAGATCACAGAAACGTATGAACTAGGATAAACATTATGACGAAAATAATTCCGGGTACCTCGCCACATTCAGTACTTACTTTCTTCGTTTTTCCTATCTTGTCACAGCTACATGACCCCTAACATGCTACAAACAATCATTAAATGCGTGTACCATCTCATGGGAAATCGTTAGGAAACTTGAAATCGATCATGGTACGATAAAAACTGAATCATCACAAAATGAGACATACGGCAAGTATTTCCGAAATTTTTTATCATTACAGTCGCAGTGTTCCACATCCAGAATTAATACAGATTCGGTTCCAACTTTTACGTTTCGAGAAGAGTACAGCTTTCCCTTTATCAGTAGTAAGAATCAGTCTTGACACCAGACTGATATTTTGTTGTTATCTAGCTGGGCGCTGCCACAATATTTATGCGATTGTATTTCCTCAGAGATAACTCCAGTATGTGATAAATGTATGAAACTGAAACTAGTACGATACACTAAATCATCAGCTCACAAAGTTAACAGTAATGGTACAATTATACTTCCTTCGCGTACACCAGTGATTAATTCAGTGCGTGTAGATGAGCCTACATCCAGGATCAAAAGTTGTGCCTTGCCAATGAAGACTTTTTGTTTCAGTACAAAAATCTCCTTCAATATCTCACAGCACGTATTTTAGTTAGAAGTCATCGATGTTGTATTGAATTAAATTTTTTTAAAAGGTTAGAAACACTGAATCAGCCTGTTTACCTCTAGACATGGCACTGAGTAAATCGTGAACGAAGGGTTTGAGTTAAGATTTCAAATGATCGATATTTTTTGAATCCCTCTTGATTTGAATGGAGATATTCCTTTTGATCCACGTGGGGGTAAAATTTTTTAACCCATAATATCTTCTAGAACTCTTCTAGAAATAGATCTTAATGGTATAGGACGGCAGTTCCGAAGATCAGTTCAACTTCTTTTTTTGCGTGTGGATGCTACCCGTGTAATTTTCGAATCACATTTTGAACATTTCCCTGCTATAGGGACTGTTGTTAATTGTGATCAAGAGTGAAGCTAACGCTCTTGCGAAGTCTATGTATGACTTAACTAGGACTCTGTCGGGCTCTGGAGCATTTTTCCGATATAAGACGCCTTTCTAAGGTAGGATAGAAGGAAAATTATAACGTTTTATCGACAATGAATTATCTAGGCGTTTGTCTGAAGCTCATTAAGTAAAAAGAAGAAAAATAGTTTAGTTGCTGTTCTGGATCGTTTCGTTCTGAACGAGCGCAAGCCAGGCCCTGCATCAGTTAAATTCCAATGCCTGCCATGTGACTGATAGTTCGCGTCAGCGCTAAGAGTAAACGGCGTGCATGTTCCATCACAGTCAAACGGTCAGCCAAAAGCAGCAAAACTGACTTAAAACAATGCAGCTCACATTACTGTCAATATGTGGATGGCATGTATCACAGAATGACTGATCACATTCACAAGCACTTATGTGCACATATAATGCGACTCGAAAAATTATTTATTAAGTGTGGAGCAAAACGAACTCTTAGTCCTGAAAGATGTGTAACTTGGGACGTTAAGATGTACAACGCGAATAGATGAAGGAAACACATAGTGTTCTACAGTCCACGGCTAAGAGGTTAAGTACAATAATGTCTGCATTAGCTGGCTGCTCGGGGAGGTGTATTGTCGCCCATCATCTTCCAACAAACAACCCATAAAAAAAACAAATGAGCGAAAAACAAACAGGTTATTCATTTCTACCGTCGTGTATTGTTCTGAAAGCTTGAACAGTTGGCTGTTTTATTATTTTGGTTGGTGATGGCTACGGCAGATTAAACAGTATTATATGTAAGAGAAAATTCTACAAATACTTGCAATTTCACAACTTACCACATGCTACATGTGAGCTGCACGATTCGGCGAGTGTTAAATTCTCTACACAAAACAGCTCCTGAACGACTTCTGGCTTCTGCTTCACCATCTCAGTGAACGTCACCGACTGTTTTGCTTGACAGTGCCTAGGAAGAATAAAGTTACTATCCTGAACGAATTAATCATAATCTGCACTCACCGCCATCTAATATGAGAAATTACTGGAGGAATGGAAACTGGAATTTCCAACAAAAGCAATGGTAAATAAATTTCCTGATGCTTTTAATATGTACTTTGTGATGGCAGTAAAATGAAGATAAGAGCCAGAGGAAATCTTACAATATAAGTGGTTTAAATCTAGAAAGGCGGAACATAAAATGAAGCTTATCCCTCTCAAAAGTGTTCAAATGTGTGTGAAATCTTATGGGACTTAACTGCTGAGGTCATTAGCCCCTAAGCTTACACACTACTTAACCTAAATTATCCTAAGGACAAACACACACACCCATGCCCGAGGGAGGACTCGAACCTCCGCCGGGACCAGCCGCACAGTCCATGACTGCAGCGCCCTTAGATCGCTCGGCTAATCCCGCGTGGCGCTTGTCCCTCTTGGAGACATTAGAAGTCAATGTGGAGCTCCATAGTTATAGGCAATGCGGCTTTAGTAAAATACAATTTCCATTTGGCTTCATTAATATATCCTCAAACAAGAAATTATTCTACACTACTGGCCATTAAAATTGCTACACAACGAAGATGACTTGCTACAGACACGAAATTTAACCGACAGGAAGAAGATGCTCTGATATGCAAATGATTAGCCTTTCAGAGCATTCACACAAGGTTGGCGCCGGTGGCGACACCTACAACGTGCTGACATGAGGAAAGTTTCCAACCGATTTCTCATACACAAACAGCAGTTGACAGGCGTTGCCTGGTGAAACGTTGTTGTGATGCCTCGTGTAAGGAGGAGAAATGCGTACCATCACGTTTCCGACTTTGATAAAGGTCGGATTGTAGCCTATCGCGACATTGCTGCTCGCATTGGTCGAGATCCAATGACTGTTATCAGAATATGGAATCGGTGGGTTCAGGAGGATAATACGGAACGCCGTGCTGGATCCCAACGGCCTCGTATCACTAGCAGTCGAGATGACAGGCATCTTATCCGCATGGCTGTAACGGATCGTGCTGCCACGTCTCGATCCCTGAGTCAACAGATGGGGACGTTTGCAAGACAACAACCATCTGCACGAGCAGTTCGACGACTCTTGATGAACTGTGGTATCGCGTTGAAGCTGCAAGGGCAGCTGTACCTGTACACGCCATCCAAGCTCTCTGTTTGACTCCATGTGACTCCATGCCCAGGCATATCAAGGCTGTTATTACGGCCAGAGGTGGTTGTTCTGGGTACTGATTTCTCAGGATCTATGCACCCAAATTGCGTGAAAATGTAATTACATGTCAGTTCTAGTATAATGTATTTGTCCAATGAATACCCGTTTATGATCTGCATTTCTTCTTGGTGTAGCAATTTTAATGGCCAGTAGTGTAGAATGCTAACGCTCAGGTCCAATATACAAACATATATGTGCGAAATTTTTAAGCCAAAACTGCAGTGCTGGCCATCAATAATGCAATACCATTAAGGCACCATACAACTAACATAAAATTTACTGGAAGTAGACTACACGCTTGGATATGTATGTGTAAATGATTAGCATTTCAGCTCAGCCGCACAGCGTCTACATTCTTCAATACAAAGATTACACAGCTGCTTTCTCGTTCAGAAATCGCATTTGTATGTTTGTTATTTAGATCGCGTTATGCCTTGTATAAGGGAAACGTCTACCAGCGAGTGTCAGAATCCGACAACGGCAGGATCGAGGCCTAACAAAGATATCAGCTTATCGTTTCGTGATAATGCTGTTTGTGTTGGTCGGGGTCTCATGACTTTCATAAGAATATAGAATATATGGATTTAAGATGACAATATGCAACACCGTGAAGTATTTCGACGACTCCACGTGACTAGCAGCTTAGAGACAGACATAATGTTAGCAGGAAGGCTAAGGCGACTCTGAGACAAATTTTACTTTTGGCCTCTCGACTTTTAGGTTGCCTATGTGCAGGAACAGGGGGAGTGACCTTGAGCGCATAACAACATCAATGGCATGGAGTCGTCGCCAGCACACAGAACGCATGGCATAGTGTACTTTATATTAGTTTTGTTTGGCAGAGGTGGGTATGTGCCGATGCTGCGTCGTAGAAGTAACTTCATACCATGTTGCAAGGCAAACTGTTTCGTACCTTGTTGTGTGGTAGAGGGTGCTCCATACAGAACGTGCATGGCTGAAGGTGCTTCGTACCAATTTTTCGTGACACATATTGCTTCAAACTGATGCGCCCGGAGGGGGTTTCGTTGAGGTATTATGTTCCAGAGGGTGTTTTTTACCCAAGCTGTCCGCAGCTCGTGGTCTAGTGCCTAGCGTTGCTGCCTCTGGATCACGGGGTCCCGGCTTCGATTCCCGACCAGGTTGGGGATTTTCTCCTCCCGGGGACTGGGTGTTTGTGTTGTCCTCATTATTTCATCATCAGCAGCAGCAGCATCATTCGTGCCAGTGGCTAGACTGGACTGAAAAAAATTGGAGTGTGTAAAAATTGGGACTTTGTATGGGAGCTGATGACCGCGCAGTTGAACGCACCACAAACCAAACATCATCATCATCATTACCAAAGCTGTGTGGTAGAGGGTGCACTTATCAATTTAACATGGCAGCGGGTGCAGCCTATGGAAGGTGGATGGTAGGGACTTCTTCTTAACAATGTCCAGTACAGAGAGTGCTTTGTAGAGATATTACGTTGCATTGAGTGTTTAGTACCAATACAACGTGGCGTAGGTTGCATCTTAAAAATTATCCATTGTAGAGGGTGCGTCGTACCGAAGTTGAATGGCAGAGAGTGCTTTCTACCAATGTTGCACGACAGAGCGGGTTTCATAGAGACGTTACACTGCAAAGGGTGCCTCATGCCAGTGCTTTGTGGTGGAGGGTGCTTCTTACCAATTTTATGTGGTAGAGGATACTTCATAGCAGAAATCTGACAGTTTCATCAGCGGAACACTCACACACAATCTCACACCCGCCTACACAATACACACACACACACACACACACACGCACACACACACACACACACACACACACTGTGCTTTGTCATGTCTTCACTTGTCTGATACTTTGCTGACTTCACAGAAACTCGACACAGCTGTTTCAGTAGAACCATAGGTTTTTCAAGTGTCGACTTGTGTGAGACAATGCTGACTTCACAGAAACCTGACACACACACACACACACACACACACACACACATAAACACAAGCACACACACTGATATTTCTCTCAACCACTAGCCCAGTATTTTACTGGCATATGAAATGGAACAGCTAATCACTATATACCCCACAGTCACCAATCTTCTTCCTTGTATTTTACTTGGGAATGAGTAAAGTAACTCCCCACGCCTTCCACTTGGTGCAAGGCACAATGGACCCTCAAATTAAATATCAAAATACTTTTTTGTGGATACAAAGCACCATCTCTTGCTGCACTGTATTTTATTTCTCCCAGGCGCATTTCGCCTTTTTTCACTTCAAGGCATCATCCGTGAGATAGTTCTTACCGTTTATAGTTATCATCTGCGCTTCCTCTCACCTGGTCACACGCTGGAGGTCGCACTACAGCTCTATTTACGAAATATAAGCATGATTTTGTGTTCCAAAGTTTTTTCTTCCCGCTTTTCACCTTTTTTGCCATTGTTGTTGTTACGCACTATCACTCTTCTGTCACTAATTATAGATATTTGATAGAAAACTGTGATTTCAAGACGTAACTACTTTGAGTTCGCTACTTGTCGAAACGCGTCTGGGAGAAATAAAATAAAGTGCAGCAAGAGAATGCATTTTTTATTTACAGAACAAATATTTCTGTGCTTGCTGCGAAGAATGGCCAAGCAAACGAACTCGTCAAATATCAAAATGTTAAAACTTTCATTTCTAAACTGTTATACAACACTACAAAATAAATACGGGTCACTTACTGATTCTTCTAAGAAAGGATATCCTATCTTCCAGGAGTGTTAGTTCTGTAAGGTCTGAAGGAGAGCTTCTGTGAAGTTTAGAAGGTACGAGACGAGGTACTGGCAGAATTAAAGCTGTACGGACGGGCCAGAGTCGAGCTTGGGTAGATTACTTGCCCGCTAAAGGCAAAGGTCCCGAGTTCGAGTACTGGTCCGGCACACAGTTTTAATCTGCCAGAAAGTTTCATTACGACCCTTTATTTTGGGTCTGTAGTGTCTTGCACCGAGTGCAGAGCGAAGTTCAATACGCACATAAAATGTGTCTTACCCCGTAATTTATAACTATAGTGCTAATAACCGAGCCATGAGTGTATGGATAAGTAATGCAGGCAATTTAAACGTTGGAATATTTTATTTGAGGGTTCACTATACCATGCACCAAGTGGGGGACAAAGATCAAGCTACTGGTGATGCCAAGTGTGCTTTAACATGTAAGTTAGATCACAATGCCAATACGTGAGCCATGTGTATCAAATAAATAACACAGACAATTTAGACATGGAAATATTCAATTAGTGGGAGCACTACACCCTGCATCTGGTTGGGTCAAAGATCGAACTATTGTCAATGTAAAGTGTTCCTTACCCTCTAAGTTACAACAGTAGTGCCAAGAAGTGTATCACCTGTATTCTGATAAATAATACAGCCATTTAAACACAGGAAATACTTTGTGATACTTGAGTGGCCACTCTGCTGAGCATCAAATGAGGGTACAGAGATCAAACGTTACTCATTGCCAAGTGAAGCACAGAGAACAAGGTGACTACTAACCCTAGTATAAATACTGATTGGCCGTTTTGTTTTGGCCGGTTTCATTACGACCTTAATTTTTGGTCTGTAGTGCCTTGCACTGAGTGGAGTGCGAAGTGTGTGTTTGTGTACTTACGTGTTCCGCTGATGAAGCTGTGTCACATATCTGCAAATGAGCAAAGTCTCAGACAAGTCGAAAGTTGAATAAAACTGGTAAGAAGAAATCTCCACCATGCACCCTCTGTCAAGCAAAATTGGTGGTGTGAAGGTACAGAATCTTTCATAAGCACAGAGAACAAGGTGACTACTAACCCTAGTATAAATACTGATTGGCCGTTTTGTTTTGGCCGGTTTCATTACGACCTTAATTTTTGGTCTGTAGTGCCTTGCACTGAGTGGAGTGCGAAGTGTGTGTTTGTGTACTTACGTGTTCTGCTGATGAAGCTGTGTCACATATCTGCAAATGAGCAAAGTCTCAGACAAGTCGAAAGTTGAATAAAACTGGTAAGAAGAAATCTCCACCATGCACCCTCTGTCAAGCAAAATTGGTGGTGTGAAGGTACAGAATCTTTCATAGTTAATTTCGAGATTTTTCCAATAAAATATAGAGCAGCAACGTCTGTAAATCAATGAACATGTTGTTAGTTAATTTTATGTTATAGATTACGTTTCCTTTTTTAAAATACACATTTGACTACTGTCTGTGTAGCTTATTATTCCATAGGACATAATGTGTTAGAACAACTATTTACTTGTGCTGCGTTAATATTTGTTTGAGGTACTCATTTGAGTTGTGTTATATTTGTTTGAGGTACTCGTGGTGTGGCGTGCGGCGGTTGGAGTTCACAGACAGATGCCTGTACACCACAACAATTACTCCATGGAATTTTGAACACCACACAGATTGCTTAAGGAGAGGGTCGGAACACGCGATGTTAACTCTTAAATGAACAACGTTCACCAACAATGAATACCTAAGTACTTTTGGAACACACAAGCAGATCGCTTTTGATGTATTATGGTTGATACCACACTGACAACATATTAGTATATTAGTATATGTAAATATAAGAAATTGCATTATCTTATAAATTAGCTGAAGATAATTTTAAAACTTTAAAAGATTATTTTCTACGATTTTGGCATCCAGAACCCTCTCTGTCACTCAAAGTCAGTAGGATGCACCGTCTGCCACGTAAAATTGGTAAGAAGCACCCCTCACTATGCACCTGTGGTAGGAAGTACGCTCTGCAACGTAGAATGTCTTCGAAGGATGCTTCACATCGCGCATTGATAGGTAGCACTGTCTGCCATTTAACTTGGCGTGGGATGCATCCTCCGCCATGCAACATTAGTATTAAGCACATCTGTATGCAACATCGGTGTGAAGCATGAAATGTCTATAGGATGCTTGCAGCATCAATGTGAAGCACCTTCTACCATGCATTCAAGGCCAAGCGGACGGTTCTAGATCACTGCTGTCATATGATAAATATGAAATAGGTCAATGGTCATTGCCCCTTTTGCTGCATGCAGACAACTCGAAGGCCACAGGTCAAAGGTCATATCTGTCACAGAGTCACTATAGCCTTCCCACTATTGTTCACACAGCCGTTCAGGAACGTACAGCTAAGTCACGTGACTTTTTACCAAGCAACAAGTTCGCTAGCGCCAAAAGAAGTATCCACATAAATAAAGCAATAACGTCTCAAACAACATGGTATCCACATAAATAAAGCGATAACGTCTCAAACAACATGGAGTGTCAGCACGAAAAACACACATTGAGCAAAATGTAAAAAGAAATGTGTCTGCACCAGCTTGATATTGAAATACAATATACCAGGGAAAGGAAAATGCGGTGTGAGATGCGTTATCCAAGAGTTCAGAAATCTGTAACATACCTCTGGAAACGAATGCAGAATAGTGTATGTATTTTAATAATGAATCGAATAATGGAAGATGGAGCTTTAAGAAGAATCTGTAAAAACACGAAAATGAAACATAATATAGGAGACGAACTGAATCCGGATGTGAGTTAGTATTATTTTACGTTCACTGCTGATGGCCATTACGACTGTAACACCATGGAGACTTCAAATTGGTATGAAGTGTACATTCTGCCTGGATAAGCAAATAATTAGCATTTCAGTACAACAACACAAATTTGGTACGAGAAATACCATCAACATTTCTTATTAAGAAAGATTACACGGTGGGTTGCTCACTCAGAAATAGCTTTGGATATAGCTGCAGCGTCAGATAAGTCCATCTACAAAGTTCATTTGTTCAGCTGGAACCTCACATCTCACAGCTGCATAGAATGAATAATCCGTTCGTCGTGCACTATTTTACACAATGAACCTCACTGATTTAACTCTTTTCCATATTTTCTTACCCTTACACTTTTTTATTCCTGTTCTCTCGTTAATGTTGTACAGTTATATACGTGTGCGTAGAGTGTGGGCGGCTAGCGTCTGTTGAGATAGATTGAAGGGGGAGAGAGCCTGGAGCCTGTCACTCTGGCGTGGCAGGTTTTTTCCAGCTAGCTTCTTGGTTGGTCGTGTATGGACGCCAGGGATTGCGTTTCAATGAAGTACCTACCACTACCACTTCATATCCTATGTTACATTATGTGATCAAAAGTATCCGGACACCTGGCTGAAAATGACTTACGAGTTCGTGGCTCCCTCCATCGGTCATGCTGGAATTCAATATGGCATTGGCCATCTTAGCTTTGATGACAGCTTCCACTCTCGCAGGCATACATTCAGTCAGCTGCTGGAAGGTTTCTTGGGGAATGGCAGCCCATTCTTCACGGAGTGCTTCACTGGGGAGAGGTATCGATGTCGGTCGGTGACGCCTGGCACGAAGTCGCGTTTCAAAAAATCCCAAAAGTGTTCTATAGGATTCAGGTCATGACCCTCTGCAGGCCAGTCCATTACAGGGATGCTATTGTCGTGTAACCACTCTGCCACAGACTGTGCATTATGAACAGGTTCTCGAACGTACTGAAAGATGCAATCGCCATCCCCGAATTGCTTTTCAACAGTGGGAAGCCAGAAGGTGCTTAAAACATCAATGTAGGCCTGTGCTGTGATAATGCCACGCAAAACAAGGGGTGCAAGCTCCTTCCGTGAAAAACACTACCATATCATAACACCATCGTCTCCGAATTTTGCTGTGGGCACTACACACGCTGGCAGATGACGTTCACAGGGCAGTCACCATACTCACACCCTGCCATCGGATCGCCACCTTGTGTACCGTGATTCGTCACTTCACACAACGTTAATCCCCTGTTTAATCACCCAATGTTTACCCTCCTTACACCAGGCGAGGTGTCGTTTGGCATTTACCGGCGTGATGTGTGGCTCGTGAGCAGCCTCGTGACCGTGAACTCCATGTTTTCTCACCTCCCGCGTAACTATCATAGTACTTGCAGTGGATCCTCATGCAGTTTGGAATTCCTGTGTGGTGGTCTGGATTGATGTCTACCTATTACACATTACGATCCTCTTCATCTATCGGCGGTCTCTGTCAGTCAACAGACGAGTTCGGCCTGTACGCTTTTGTGCTGTATGTGTCCCTTCACGTTTCCACTTCACTATCACATGGAAAAGAGTAGACCTAGGGATGTTTAGCAGGGTGGAAATCTGGCGTACAGACGTATGACACAAGTGACACCTGACCACATTCGAAGTCCTTGAGTTCTGCAGAGCGCTCCATTGTGCTCTCTCACGATGTCTAATGACTACTCAGGTCGCTGACGTGGAGTACTCGGCAATAGTTGGCAGCACAGTGCACCTAATGTGAAAAATGTTTTTGGGGGTGCCCGGATAAATTTGATCACATAGTGTATGGCGCTGAGACACAGTGGTACACTGATGGCGGGGCTGGATTGGAATGACAAGGGGCCGGGCAGTCCTTTGCGGTGGAGGAAGCCCCTCGTGGCCCAGCACGGGTCTGGCCAGAGCCGGCTCGCACGGCAGGCAAGAGTCACGCACAGTGGCGCGGCCTTACAGATCATGTCAGGTAATGCTTCTGCGTCTCACTATCATGTTTTCGGCACTAATAATCCCGGAAGAACATCGAACGACAGTATTTGTTGCATTGATTATACTGTTCTGTTAACATATGGCGTTGTGATTCTTGTTTATCAGTGTATATTTTTATGATAATTTGACGCAGTACTGGTTAAAGTTCTTTCTTAGAGCGGAGGTGTGCGTATTTGGAGACATTATAGCGAAAAGCAGTTGAGAGAGGGGGGAGGGGGGGGGAAGTCAGAAGATGTGGCGTTATTTTCTTATAGTATTTCGGGCACCAAAGTGGCTTATCTGAGTGAGGAGGGGAGTTATTGAGAAAAAAATATTGTTATTAATAGATCTGATAACAATTTCTTATTATTGTTAATAAGAAATACCACACAAAACAAACAAGCTCGTTTCACTACCGTGTACAGATCTCAGATGAGTGACGAAAGTCACACGCCTGGGATAGTAAAAAAAGAGGAGAGGAGGGGGAAGGAGGAAGGTGTCCAGTGCCGTTCGGCATACGAGGAAAATAACCCTTTGTGACAGTAACAGCCCCGTGGTCCATGACTTTGTGAAGTGTCGTGGGAAACGGGAGGGGGTGGAGTCGAGAGGGTGTAGGCTAATTTTATTGGTGACCTCTGTATACTACAACAATGGCTCTTTGTCCCAGTACTGATCCTTTCATTCGATGACCTCGCCCTGTATCATGTAGATGGGAGGAGAGAGGGATTATCTTATCAATGGCCTCGAAATAATATCGTCACCTTGGATGGAACCCTCCCTGCGCTACTACTTATTCCAACGTTCTCAATAACCAGGTGTCGCCCTTTCGTCTACATCTTCATACTGAGTATACTATGGAGATTTTGGTTTTTCAAGATGACTGAAGCAGTGTTTACAGTCCGCACGCTTTTTGTTCCTGGTTTGACAAACTCTCAGGCACCCAATCTAATTCGACAGTCGCGCTAAATCTCCCAGTCTTAATCTCATACAGAATGCATGCGGCTATAAGAATACAGGACGAAACGTATCAGTCAACTTCCCCACAATCTGTATTTTCCGTAGCGTATAATCATTAATAGGTGTCTTCAGCTAAATAGGACACTACAGAAGAAACTCCCGCAAAATTGAGGCCAGTATCAACGCTAGAGACGGTGTTCCACGGCGGCAGAAAAATGAAAAAAGCGCAGGCCATCGGCGTTTTCAAGAAGGGTCGTCCAACAGATGCATAAATATTGGTCTGCATTCCTTACGTTCTAGTGTAGAATTTTGGAACCTGGAGATCCAAAACCACCTCTGTAGGAATCAACACGGGTTCCAGAACCGACGATAGTGTGAAATTCATTTCTCTGTTCGTCCACGAGATGTAGAAAGCAGCATATGCTGGCGACCAGGTTGATATGTTCCTTGACTTCCGGAAGGAGTTGGACACAGTTCCCCACGGCTGTGTAATGAAGAAAGTACAAGCTTGCAGAATATCGGAGTCATAAAACTGAAGAGTTTCTAGCAAACAGAAGACAGCATATGATTCTCAATGGAGAGAAACCTTGACACGTAAAAGTAACTCGAGAGGTACCCCAAGGGGGAGGTTTAGGTCTGTTATTTTTTCACAATACGTATTAATGGTATTGTACACAGGGAAGTTGCAACTCTAAAAAATTATAGCGAATCGCAGGAAGACCTTCAGAGGATCGACGCTTGGTGTGTGGATTGGCCATTGCCCTCAACATATTCAAATCTAATGAAATGCACATAAATCCTTAAGTACGAGGAAATAGAGATCCCTTCCCAACAACACGTTACAAGGCATTGCAGATATGCTCAATAATGCCCATTTCTGGGGAGCTTGGTGGCCAACGGAAATGCTTAAACTCAGAAGAGTATTCCTAGAGCCACTCTGTAGCCAATTAGATGTGTTGGGTCGGGAAAGACCCGCTACTGTACAATAACGCAATTGCAGGATAATTACCGGAAGCAGTCACATACATAAAATGTGTAAGAATAAACGTGCGGAGTGATTTAAGTTGGGGCGAAAACATAAAAGTAATCGCAGCTCAGGTTGATGCCACTCTAAGATTCACTGGAAGAATCCTAAGGAAACACAGTCCATCCTCAAAGGAGGTGGCTTACAGAATCCTTGTTCGACCAAGATTTGCATATTTATCGTCATTTTGGGATTCGTGCGAGGTAGGATTGACATAGAAATAGAGACAAGATCCAAAAGAGCAACACGTTTCATTGAAGGTTCATTTAGTAAGCGAGAAAGCGTCACCAAGATGCTCAGTGAACTCCACTAGCGGCGGTGCAAGACATACTTAGGCATCACGATGAGGTTTACTGTTAAAGTTCCAAAATCGTACGTTTCTAGCGGAGTAAACCAATATGTTGCTTCCTCTTACGCTTATCTCGAGAAAAAACCGTACAGAAAAAACTAGAGATATTCGAGGACACACAGAGGCTCACAAGCAATCGTTCTTCCTGCGAACCTTTCGGGACGGGAAAAAGGGGAATGACGGTGGCGCACAAAGCACCCTCCGCCAATCACAGTAAGGTGGTTCACGGAGTACATCTGCAACGTATTCTGAAAAACCTTTACGATCACGGTATGCCCTTTAAAACTGAAATAATAAAAAATTTCCTTTCTAAACACTGGCTTACAGAATTAGCCACAGTTAAGTTCGGAAAAATTGACTGGTATATTGATCTATAACGTATTTTTGCAGAGTTCAGCAATAATCTCAATGAGTCCCTCACACGTTATTAAAACCACTTGCCACGCAGTATTTGACACGGACGACACTGCAGAAAATAGACAACAGTCAGAGTTCCTCCATCTAATTTAATTTAGTTAATTTAGTTGTTCTCAACCAGGAAGTAATTACGGCCTGAGCGGTAAAATGAAATTGTATGAGGGGTAAAAACAAAAGAGTTTGATTGTGATTCAGTGGTGAAACTAAATTATTTTCAAAATATCTTTACTATTATTACAGTTTGTGTGACTGATGCTGACCATGAAAGCTATAAATAATTATTTTTTTCTCAGTTACTAGCCTTATGGAGATTACAGGTTTCTCACATATCCCATCCACTACACACATACTTTGTGCCTTGTACCATACGTTGGACATGATGGAAGTGAGACATATATGTAACAAATGCTAAATATCTCATGAAAATGCCATCTCCAAGTTGTATCTATAGTTTCTGCAATAGACCAGAAATTGCTTCATTTCTCACTTCGAAACATGTAAATAAAGAAGTTGACAGCACAACAGCAGCATGCAGGGTGTCCTGGGAGGTTCAAAATGGCTCTGAGCACTATGGGACTTAACATCTATGGTCATCAGTCCCCTAGAACTTAGAACTACTTAAACCTAACTAACCTAAGGACATCACACAACACCCAGCCATCACGAGGCAGAGAAAATCCCCGACCCCGCCGGGAATCGAACCCGGGCGTGAGAAGCGAGAACGCTACCGCACGACCACTGTCCTGGGAGGAATGGTTAATATTCAGGGATATGATAGGAACAATCATCCAAAGCAAAAAGGTATAATAAACGTAGAATCTAAAATGCATGCCTTAAGAGCTAACAGCACTTCTTCATCTTCGACACTGTGAAACACATCTCTTCTATTCCAAGCTCGTTGCTTTCCATATTTTGAGAAGTGGTAGTATGAATGAAAACAAGAAAAAAGTGCAGTAAACATAGGCTGTAAAGTGCGTATCTTGTGAGCTATGGGCATAGATCATTTTTGCTACTATGAAACGCATCTCCATTATGGAGCCATTGCCTATATGGTGTAACTTACCCATTCTATGGGTCATGCGCCTTAAACAATTTTTTCTCGTTTTGGTCTATACTTTCTTCTCCCAAAACATGGACAGCAAGAAGCTTGCAATAGAAGAGATTTGTTTCACAGTAATGAAGATGAAAAAGTGGTCATAGCTCTTGAGGTGTGCATTTTAGAGCCTACTCTTACTATACCTTTCTTCTTCGATTGACCATTCCTATCATATCCCTTAATATTGACCATTCCTTCTGGGACACCCTGTATAAGGGCTACTATAGCGCTGTATACAGTGTTATTGTTAATTATTATTATTACTAGAGCGATCAGATACAGAGCGTCAACAACCTGAAATCTTCCAATTTCTGATAGTGCAGAATTAAGGAATCCAGCAATCAAATGATTTACAAATAGTAGGTGTAGTGGGCAAATTTTAACTTGATTCATTTTAAATGGAGGTGCAGGTGAAGCAAGTGCCACTAGGCAAAGCGGTAGTGCAGGTGAAGTATGTTATGTAACAAGTGCCTACGCTCACTGTTGCTAGTTAGCTTTCTTATCTGAGAAGAAATAGTAGTTAGTAATCGCAATGCACTGGGAATTGCTTCATAGTTCATATATATCTGTTTATCTATCTCTCTCTCTCTTTCTACCCGAAGACAACATATGACACGTGGAAAAGAAATGTGCGATTCGATGTTTATTGACGTGAAAATAAAAACAACCAACAGCAAAGTAAAGGACTGAATAGCGATATTGTTGCTAAAACAAGTAATTGAATGGATCTGAAGCATGATTTATGATGTGCACTTACTGAGAACAACTGAAATATAAAAACGGGTGTTAGACAAAAGCGTTAGCAATTGTCTCATTGACTCATTAGTTTGTGGCCTCATAAAACACCTACCAAACTAAACATCATTCATCTTTCACTATTTTTAAAGTAAAAGTGTTCAAAGAAAGTTCTTTTTCATTCTGTAGTTTAGTTACGTGCCAAAGTTGATAATGGTGTGGGGGGAGTGGTGATAGGGGGAAGATGGGGGGTTCTGTCTAATATATGGTTACACTCAAGGGTAAATGGTCTAAGAAAAGTTTGGTATAGTTAGTACAATACAGGCTCTTTGGAAATTCCATTTCTAAACTTCTATGACTTGTAGAGGGCAGTGAGTACAAAGATTTCGAACAGAACCCAGGTCCGGAAACGTACTATTTCCGTGCTACAGCCGCCGTTTGAAAATATTTATTAGACAGGTTTGCAACAGGGAAGTCATGGTGGGAGTGCTTACGTCGGATTAGTTGATGTCATTTGACGTTTGCCCTACCTCTCTCAACTGGTCCGAGCCTAATTCACGTGTCTGTGAGTGTTAGATGTGGTATGGAGTGTTGGAGGTGGTATGGAATTAGTTGTTGGCCATCCACAACATACCGGACGGTGCTGGGAGCAAAATCCATTGTACGTGCAATTTCTCGTGTACCCGCTGACGGGTTCTCTTCAACCCGATGCAGTACGGCCTCTTCCAAATGGGGAGTGCGGCGCACGACAGTTACGCCTGCTGACGGTGAAGGTACACCTTTCTCGAAGCCGTTGCGTAGTTGTGTCGATATGGGCATGGGATGGAGTCGACGCTATGCAAAACGATCTTGATAAAGGCAACGAGCGGCTTTTCCATTACCGGCAGTATCGCCATAGAGAAGGGTCACGTCGGTGTAGTCTGCAAACGTGTACTCAACCTTGTTGTTCTGCTACTTACAGACACGTCAATGAGGCTCGAACCAGGTCAGAGAGGTAGCGCAGATGTCAAATGACATCAGCCACTCCGACGAAAGCACCCCTCACGATGAATACCCTGCTGTAACGCTACCTAGCAAATACGTTTTCAAATGGCTGTAGCACGGAAACGGTATGTTTCCAGACATGGGTTCCAATTCAAAATATTGTCTACTCAGGTCCCTGTACAAGTCCTAGAAGTTTATAACGCGAATTTCCGAAGACCCTGTATGAGAGGTCCGTGGTCCTGCTTGACAGACAGCAGGACCACAAGTAGGTGACTTACATACTGAAGCATAACATGTAATAAATAAATACCATAACGCATAATAGCAAGCAATACCTCCTCGGTAAACATTGAACCATAAGTACAACGCAGTAGCCGCTATAGAAAATGCTACAGTGCCCTCCTCTTTTAACCGCGCCCACTTTGACGATAAAAATTGACCATTACCTGTCAATTTGGAACTTCACTGTGATCTAATGATTTTTTACCGGTAGAGGATATTTTCGTTATTGAATTCCAGTAAAAATTATCTGCATATATTGCAAAACAAAATGAACAGAATTTTTGAAATACGTGACGCGGATGCCTGCTTACTGTGAAAGCATAATTTAAATAAGCATTTTGGGTGAAATATTTGTTACAACATCCAGAAGCAGTAACTCATCAATCCATTCTGTACTTTACGACATATTAGAATTCTGCATGAAATTACTCAGCCAGTATCGTGGATAAAGGTAATTCAACCTAATGAGAGCTTACTGTACGTAAAAAAGAAACAGCTTTACGCCAAATTTGGAGTTACTATCTTTTCTTCTAGCCACTCGTAAAAAGCATCAAACATATTTCAATAACTTCATAAATGTTTACTTCATCTTTCTGAAAATTTACCGTTTGTTATCTTTTCGCATATACTACTGTACAATGATAGGAAACAATCACTATTACTTTATAATGATTGCGCAATGAAAGTGACATCATTCGGAGGTGTTGGGTGTGGATTTGACAAGAGAGGCCCCTTCTTTCACAATGACAACCATTCGTTGGCGTAGATCGTTTACAGAATATCTCCCTGTACTTGCGAGAGAGGCTGGGAAAGCTATACTTGCTTCCCACACACTGCGAGCTCAGTTTCCACTGACATCTCGAACTCTCATGACATGAACAACAATCACGCTCTGTGTCACATTAATTACCAATGTCGAAACTAACTGTGTGGCATAACTGCTCTTCTTGATCAATTGTAGCTCTTTACATATGGATGACAGCGAACTGAGCCCAGTGAATGAATGTACGCACCTTACGATACCAAATAATATATTGCCGTTTTCGGACAATAACAAAATGAAAGCTCTCAGCTACAAAGTAAATTAGCCTGTAATTCATGCACACTACAACTCCCACGCTTTGTACTGTGTCACATTACACATTTCGGTGAATCATGGTTTGATTTTCTTCCAAAACCTGTCTACAAAAGTCGTCACTGATAAGAGTTGTCCCTCTCTTCTGCATGACTCGCCTTCCACAGAATAAAGTTCAGTGTGGATTTCTGCGCGCAGCACTGGACGTTCCAAAAATGTCCAAAGAAGTTTATGTTTAGTTACACCACAGGACACAGTTGTCTAAATTTCACTCTTCTTGAGGTAGGTATTCGAGAACCGGGAGTAATCGTAAGTTATTGCTTTGATTGATGAACCCATTGCTTGGTCGTTGGCCGAAAGCTGACCACTGCGATGGCAGATCCTACTGTAATATTGCGAAGTAGATGGTGAGCGTCGTTCATTTATAATACCCGGCCAAAGCTTGGCTGCTTCACCTCCATGTTGGTCTGATGGAAGTGTGCGTAAGTCATTCGTGTAAAACACAATACTCTCCTCTCAGCCAACAATCATCAACTGGCTCTCGTCGGACAGATAACAATTCACAAAATTATAAAGTAATGATCAGTGTATATGACGAAACGTTAAATGCGTTAGAGCTGTGGGGAAAATTTTTTCTATGTTGTGGATGAAGATGTCTACTGATGTAATAAAATGTGATACAACATTGAGTATACAACGGTACAGGATGTTTAGAATGGATCCATCTGATTTCACGGACTATATCCTCTATATGAATGAAGATGGAGTGAATTCCAACACGTGCATAGATATACAATTTTATATTTTCTATAGAACCAACCGAATTCACAAATGTGTCCTTTACATGCATGCCCGTAAAATAATGATATAGTTCTTGTAGTTTCGTTGAAGGTCAAAGTTTTCATTACCCTTTCATAAAAGTCCAATGTGTTCTCCACCAGACGTGTGACAAACCTCCAAAACCTGTCCCATACTGCTGCGAGCTTTCGTGGCGTCAATGCATTCACTGCTGCAGACATTTGGCCTCACAGTTCACATGAAGTTGCTGGAAAAGGAGGCACATACACGGACGCTTTCACAAACCCTCATAAAAAATTACATTATATGGAATCGGTCGACTGTAGGCCAGTGCTGCAATTTAGGACCCATACGCTCCTTGCGGCCTATCCTTCCTTGAGATAGCTGAATGTTAAGAAGTGCTCTTACGTGCAGGTGCCAACGCGGTAGGGATCCGTCCTATTGAAAAATGAAATTTTCGTATGTTGTCGCAGTTGTGGAAAAGGGTGATAAACGAGGGTTCTAGAAGCACCAGGCAGACCCCTACTAGCAAATCCTTGAACAAACAACTTACTAACGGCGCCAAGGCAAACTTTTAGTGTCGGTAGATTAAAACTTAACCCAAGTTTCCATCTTCATTCATATACAAGATGTAGTCCTGTGAAATAGGATGAATCCTTTTTTAAACACCCCGTACTTTAAACAAAACTCTCGGTGTGGTGAACAAAGATTATGGTATAGAACGCACTCTGGTTCTGAACTGCAGCAGGTAGGGGCCTTGTATGGCGTCATTTTGCTGAGGTCGGCGTACAGCGATAAGATGCGCTGCTGTATGGCCTTGACAATCGCCTCCACGTCTTTAGGCATGTCACCATGGTTGTTACGGATCCTCTGCAGGAAGTGCTTCGCCCACTGGAGATGACCGACGTCTGCCATGGAACAGAACACATGTAATTTTCAAGAATCAGCCAACTTAAATCAAACGAAAGAGCTAAAACAAAGAAATAGTGCAACACTAATCTCATAATTTACTCAAACAAGGGCACGTGGAGCTTTTGATAATACTCCAGTCATGCGAAGCTATCCATATAAATGACTCTTCTAATTTCAGTGTTGTTATTAACGCAGTATATAGCGATCATTGGTCAGAGTGACGAATGACCAACATTATTATTACTGTAGCCTGTCAATGCATCACTTTCAGTAACGGCATAATATTTTTTTCCAAGTAACGTCTACGTGTTACATTAGTCATATTCTAAGTCTTCCGTGGAGAAAGATCTCTGGGATCAGGAAAGAAGTCAAGGACGTATATTTTACTTAAAAGTAATACAATGAAACGACTTAACGTTATTAAATATTAGTGTAATGAATTGATATTAACCGTAAAGGACCTAAAACGGCTATTATGAATGATCAAAAGCACGACACTGATGTGATATTATGCAATACTTATTTTTTTACGAAAATAAAAAAATTATAAAATAATATAACACTAGACCGTTACACTTGTTCAGTGTGTTTTTCCAGTTATAAAATATAAAATATTTTACCAAGAACCAAAGGAACAGTCAATTAACACAAAAAAATAATTTTAGCATTTCCCCTGACGATAATTTCAATAAAATAGGGGAAGTTACTTAATTCAGTCTTAACATTTTATTTGGCAAGGTTGCTCTCAAACAACATCAAAATTGCACATGTTCTCTGCAACATGTTTCAAACAACTTTTTAGGGGGAGCAACCACAACTCACAGCAGCTACCAAACCTTTAGATTTTAAATAGATCTTACAAATATTGCTCAACAACGAAGGGCCACTGCTGAGACTTCACGTGTCTATAGAATAACAATTTCGTCTCTGTTACATCTACGATATGCAGCAATGCAAGGTATTAGCAGTGACAGCGTTAACCATGTATTACGGATACACCCTGACAATGACCGTGGAACAGAAATAAGCTTATAGTACCAAAAGCACATCTTAATAAAGACTTTGAATGTAGCAGTAGTTTGGCTTTCTATGCACATATTTCTTCTTCTAATCTGAAATGAATCTTGAAACACCCCCATTTCAAACTCCTTATTGGGTTTTGTGTGATTTATCGTAGCCGCCAAACAGTTAATTATTATATGACCGTGTGCTTAATGGGTGAAGGGCTATCGGTTTTTCTGCTGTAGTTTCGGGGATATTTCAACCGAGTGCGGCTGTTTTGCAACGGAATAGTGAAATGATTGAAAGTTTGTCTATTATTAAGGAGCACAAAGGTTGCGATGTACAAACTAATATATATTTCCTACTAACACACAAATACTGAGGCAGTTGCTACCTTCGCCTTACATATCTGATTACGATTATATCTCCTATTGGTTGCTGATTTTAGGTATTTCGTCACACGCAATGATGATGGTTAACATCCACAACAATCCTCACTGCAATCCATGGTTCATGGTTCTTGCCGACGCGGTTGACGCGAAACACGAAATTCGGCACTTGTCACTTTTGTTTCATATCACTCGCGAATCGGTATTAGTGAGTGTCAACCCCACGACGATCAGGGGGACGTGCTCACTCGTCATACTCCGGTGAAATTACTCGACCACCATTCTTGCCTGTCTCTCCGGAACTACCGCTCGCTCGACACTCTCTAGTACTACTCCGCACTCAACACTAGTCTCACTGCCTCCTGTAGTGCTCGACAATCGACTCCTGTCTACTATCGACCTGGATGTCGGATACTAGCATCTATGCTTGTGGGATCACGGATCCCTTACATCCCCGCCCTAAAAACCTTCTTTGTGGCCACAGGCGAAAAAGAATAATAGGACAAAATTATTACATAGTATATAAATGAAAATGAGGAACATAAGTTCTGGTTCAAATACTGAAAATTACATCGTATCACAAATAATACCCTATTGACTCCGGTAGCAAACTGCCCCTACATAAACATAATACAAAATCAATCTATCTTAATTAACATTCCACAGTAAATATTCTTATAAAACTTTGTCTTACATTCAATTACCAAAAATCTTCACTTTCAAGGGTTTGTACTACATATTTATTATAACTTGCTACAGCAAAAACGAAAAGAAAAAAAAAAAACAAATTAGTTGAATGCCAGCTACCCCTTTTGGTATGCTGTCCTTTCAGTGGGGTTCGTGCTGTCCATACTACTATCAGTCGAACATAAAACTCACTTGGTCAACACACATTAAAGTTAAGGAAGAAATTCACAACTTATTCATTTGAGTCCTTAACACAAGCAAAACTGAATATCAAAACAAAATATAGCATTTACACCTTGACTTATTCAATTATTTTACAATCCCTCATATCTCTACAAATTGATTCCATAATATTAAATGCTCCATTATTGCACTAAGTATGCCTTATGTAACTATTTGCATCACTGTAAGTAATGTGGTCACCCAGTGAAAATTTTAAATTACTGATCATTTCATTTTGCCAAACATTTACTGCCATCACTAATCCTCAAATGAAAAATATAATATTTCCTATTATACTGACATTAATCCAGATCTGCTATATGGATATTTATTATTCATACACAGTGCCAGAATTCTGCTTCTAAAGCTTGACCTAAGTATAACCATAATTGACTCTGATAGCTAATTGGATACATGAATTACTCATTACTCGTAAGTTACACTCCCTGTTTTATCAGCATACTAACTCCCTCAACTTAACAGCAACTTCAACTACAAATAAATATATATCTTCAACCTACATCAATCCTCCATATACTTCAATACTTCAAACATCTCATACTCAATACACTTCATTACACATAACTCCCTCAACTTAACAGCAACTTCAACTGCAAATAATTATACATCTTCAAACTACATCAACCCTCCATATTCGCTGCAGTAACTACATAAAAATACTACTCCAGGCTCCTTGGCCTCTCCGTTTGTCATATTTCACAACATTTATTCGAACAACTATCTCCTCATGTATTTGTTTCTTTATATGCCATCCTAATTACAAGCTGATACATTACTTCAATTTTCTTACAACACTTTGACCTTTTCATGCCTCATAAAACAACTCTATAAGATTACATAAACTCTTGTTTGACCAATTAGCTTCCCACCACATTTTATAAACATTTAGCTATCTGATCTGGTTCTCATTTGATTACTTCTGGCACTAATAATTTTGCAATGTACTGACACTAAGCTGATTTTTGACTTATTGATTCTTTGACATCTCACACTCTACATCAAGAGTAACTAGTTATCCTTATTTTAAGTCAACTATAAATCTGCTACATGGTTCCTGACTGAATTACTTGGATGACCACTACCAATACTAACTATTATACACTAACTATCTTAATCTAGGGATAGAGGAAGATGGTAGAGGAGTGAAACTTGAAATAAGAAATAAAGTCTCATCCAGCTGGGAGTGTACCAGTCGCCACTTGGTATACCAACAAAAGAGTTGCTGGCTCTCTACACCTCTCTTTCTTCAATTTGTACCTCATGATACCTTCGTCTATCTTCTCCCCTCTCATAATTCCTGTCATCATCATCTCTCCCATAATTGTGGTGAAACTGTCGACCATTGCCATGGTTCCTATGTCCATTACCTACAGCTCTACCTCTGTAATTTGGTGGGCCATTAATCTGACTTTGATGGTAATTATTTCCTCCTTGGTTCTGATCATGCATCTGATTGTTTTCCTGTGCATGAATAGTTTCTAATTGCTCCAATACTTCCATTACAGTATCTTTATCTTTAATCAGGCTTCCAGATAACTTTTCTTGCATCCTACGACTTAACCTCCTTTTAATTGCTGATATCATTATGTCGTCATTCAACGGCTGCTCCAATGTTTGATTCAACTCCCGTACATGCTCAGCAAATTCTCTCAAGGTACCTCTCCAGGTGTTAAGGGGCTTGCGATAAAGTAAATCTTCACGTGTTTGCACATTGGTGACCTTTGGACCAGTATTTCCTTAAAAACTCTTCCTCAAATTGACTGTAGCTGGTAACTTCTTCTTTATTCCTAACTCCCCAGGTGAAAGCTTCACCTTCCATTCTGTCTATTGCGAACCAAATTTTATCTGCGTCATGTAAGTGTGCCGGGAAAACTCCTCGTAACCACTTAGTAAATAACACTGGATGCAATGCCCCTTTGGGTTTATATTTTTGCCCCATGTGGGCCTCGGTATACACATTATCAGCATTTACTAATGCAACGAGCTTGCCCTCCCCTACTGTTAAGGTGGCACTATTTATCTTCCTATCAATCTTTTCAGTTTTAGTTTCTAGCTGTTGGACTCCCTCCTGTAGCTGTTTGATCTCATTTGTGACTACATGTTCCATAGCCTCCTCCAATTTCACTTGCTTATTTCCCAATTTACCAACATTAACCTAGCACAGCTACTGCACCTGTACCACGTCTCCAATCCGTTGGTTCTGGTGTGCTTCCATTTCTCGCATTCTCCCCTCCAACTCAGTTTTGACATCCTTCACATCTCTCTCAGCTTTTCCGTCTATCTCTACTCTCATATCGTTCATCTCTTCTTGGAGTTGATCTAACTTCACCTGTAGCTTGTCATCTCTCTCCTGAAGAGTTATTCTCATCTGTTCCTGGAATTCCTGCAGTCCTTTCCTTAAATTTTCTTGGTTTTCTTTCCTGATTTCTTCATTTCCTTTCTTGATTTCTTGAAACATCTTGAATATTATTGACTGTAATTCTCTATCCTCTAGACTCAGTTCCTTTCCAATAGGTTTTACTGGTGTCTCAGGGTAACCGGTTGAATGACCCAATGGGCTGTCCATTGACATGGCACTAATACCAATTCCTGACTCACCCTTGTCCTCCTGCCTTATCTCCATTTTTCTAACTACCTCCGCCACAACCTTCTCTTTCAATTCAGGATCCATTCTAACTATTCACTATGCACAGACAAGAAAAAGAAATAAAATAAAATTGAAATAACCTCCTAGTAACCCAAACACTCACTAATTAGCTAATAACGAAATAATCCTTCACTGTATTCAATTAACCCAGACTGGCAAAATATACCTCTCTGTTGAACACCATAAATTACAGAAGCCTATCCACATCAAATATCAATGACTGCATTTATACACAAAATCTCAAAGTAACATACACACAACTTACAAGACATATAAACATGTAGTTTACAATAAATAATGCAAATGAGACACTATTCTGTGCTGTACAGCATTAAAACACATGCATATTACCATACCATGCTTCAGAGCAAATTTGCAAAAAAATTAAAAAATATTGTTCTTATAGTTTCTGCAATTATCAAATTTAATTTGAAGTTCCTTCCGCACTGTGAAGATAGTGCAATATTAATTAGTCTCGCGCCAGCAATTCGTCCTCACTCACCCATGACGCTCGTCGAAGTCGCGTTGTTTTCACGTTTGAAGTCGCGCTACTAGTCGTGTTGGCGTTGGCTCCTCCGGAGCGGCAGCTGTCAAGCGAAGCGTCGTTGTAGCTCGTGTGCAACGTCCGCGGCGAATCGCGCTGACGCAGTCTCGTAGTTCGGTGGTTGGCGACGGGATGGCGCTGCTGTCACGTACTTCGCTGATCGGCGGGTAGATGGCGCAGGCGTCGTATACTTCGGGGGTTCGCCACTAGATGTCGCACTCCGCGTCGTCGTTGTTTCTACTTCAACCACTTGGCTCCGCTGTAGTCGCTGGTCAGTGTGGTACATCTCCGCTGTCTAAAACCTTGATGTTGCGGCATGTGGACCTTCTTCAGTGCTTTAGACTCTTTGGCTAGCCGCTCACAGTCTGGGTGACGTCATTCAACAATTACGCCACAGACAACACTCACGAATGCGGTAACAGTTTATGGGTCCACATCAAATTGAGCGATTTACACAGCTCAAAAAACAATTTCGGCTACAAAGTCACTTGAAAACATGTTCCTGATACTTTCGTAACGGAATTTTGGCTGGTTCACTCGCGATCAAGCACAAACGCACCTTTTCTTAAGAGTATGAATTTTACAGTACTTCGTGCAGGTTTTCGTGTTCATACTTCAATACATTATTTATTAACACTTCGTTTGTTACTTGAACTCATAAAAATAAAATGTTTACTGTTTCTCAATCACTGATGGACTTAATCGTCGAAATAATGTGCTTCTTTCCTGCGATTTCTAATTTCACCATACATGTTATATTACACAGTTTCTAGTTGGAATACTGTAATTTTAGTCACGGTAACGACAATGCCGGATTATTCTTGCACTAAAATTGTCCGATAACTGCAAAAGTCATTCCACTGAAACCAAAAATGGTGCTTAATAAAGCATTGTTCGGATCCGAAGATTGCAACTGTCCTTTTCACGGGAGCCAAGATGAACCACTCCCGTTTAAAACTCCTTATTGGGTTTTGCGTAATTTATCGTAGCCACCAAACAGTTAATTATTATATGAAAAAATGGCTCTGAGCACTATGGGACTCAACTTTTGAGGTCATTAGTCCCCTAGAACTTAGAACTAGTTAAACCTAACTAACCTAAGGACATCACAAACATCCATGCCCGAGGCAGGATTCGAACCTGCGACCGTAGCGGTCTTGCGGTTCCAGACTGCAGCGCCTTTAACCGCACGGCCACTTCGGCCGGCAATTATTATATGACCGTGTGCTTAATGGATGAAAGGCTATCGGTTTTTCTGCTGTAGTTTCGGGGATATTTCAACCGAGTGCGGCTGTTTTGCAACGGAATAGTGGAATGATTGAAAGTTTGTCTATTATTAAGAGGCACAAAGGTTGCGATGTACAAACTAATATATATTTCCTACTAACACACAAATACTGAGGCAGTTGCTACCTTCGCCTTACATATCTGATTACGATTATATCTCCTATTGGTTGCTGATTTTAGGTATTTCGTCACACGCAATGATGATGGTTAACATCTACAACAATCCTCACTGCAATCCATGGTTCTTGCTGGCAGACGCGAAACACGAAATTAGGCACTTGTCACTTTTGTTTCATATCACTCGCGAATCGGTATTAGTGAGTGTCAACCCCACGACGATCAGGGGGACGTGCTCACTCGTCATACTCCGGTGAAATTACTCGACCACCATTCTTGCCTGTCTCTCTGGCACTACCGCTCGCTCGACACTCTCTAGTACTACTCCGCACTCAACATTAGTCTCACTGCCTCCTGTAGTGCTCGACAATCGACTCCTGTCTACTATCGACCTGGATGTCGGATACTAGCATCTATGCTTGTGGGATCACGGATCCCTCACAATCTTATAGGGGACATCTCTTACGCCACATACAAAAATAAAGTTTACATGAATTTCATTTGTTTTATTTATTTTGCTTTACCATGATTAATTTCCTTAGCCAACTATAAATCACGATGCAGGTTTCAGGACTAAATTTAAGTAGTAGTTGTGGGGATACAACTGCACCTCATAATTTCTGCCAGTGGCTAGAAATCGTAATGCAGCTAACAGCCTTTCCTCGCAACTTAGAGCCTCTCACGTGTCAATATTCTTTTTTGTTGAGAAATGCTTCGTGATGTTCAGCAGCTCGGAAAAGCATGTTTCATCCGTTCTTAGGTAATTACTAAAATCGTTCAGCTCCCATCTCCTTAAGTAATAGATCGTGGATAAACTTTCTTCTTTGGATTAACCACTACTTTGCCATTGTATTTCTCTCGGTTTTTCTTGTCCTTGTTACATCTGAAATAAAAAAGGCCCAGGCAAATTCCACTTTATGTGTCAAGCCAAGCGGCACCTCGTCGAACATAGCCTCAATGAAATTACTATGTACAATTCACAGCCAGTGATAGGAACAGGTGCCTCTGCAATCGTTGAGAGAAGTCAGTCGTGACGTGTGTAGACTGCACACGAAACTGGTTGGTCGGTCAGTCGGTCGATCGGTCGGATGGTGCGTATGTAATGCCCTTAAAATGTGTGCAAGAACAACTTTAGCGGTGACAGCGACTCCAACAACAGATAACGATGCAACAGCAAGAAAACAGCCCTTACAGCAGCAACAGTATGTAGCTAAAAAGGAATGACACCAGCTGCATACGGACATGGAAAAGCTACAGTTAGCTGGGTTGTCAGGTACATCTTGGAAAAACCTGCGGTTCCACTGTTTCGATCATCTGAAGACGGCACTGATGACTGTGAAATGTACTTACATCGAGTATATCATCATTACGTCACTCTCAAGGTAAATGATCCTGATATCCAGAAATCGGTCTTTTTGTCTTGATCGCCTCAGGAAGTAGCGTGTTTTCTTAGGAAACTAGGTTTTCTTAGAAAACTAGACCCCTGAACGTTCTGTACGTTGTCGTTCTAAAGGACTCGTGAAGTATTTTCAGAACATTATAGTCACAAAATGGATACGGTGTTTTCCAGATTAGAATTCCACCACAGTCGGGAATTGCAGTCTGAATCATATTGCGTTGTTGTAGCAATTTTGTGTGTGTGAATGAAGAGTGCAAGCAATTTTATGCGGATTCCGTAATAAACGACTGGGTTATTTACTACGCAATCTGACAAAGGTGTCGGAAATAAGGTGTTATTGTTTCCAGATTCGTCTTTGGACGAAGTTCATAGAATTTTGCAAATTTCTGAATACACACAAGGGACTGAAAGCACTGCGAAACATTCTCCGAAGTTTCCACATTGTGCACAGCTACAATGAACTAAGAATCGGCTTCAGTGAGAGAGGGAGAAGGCCACTATTAGGGACAGCAGTTGGGCCGGCCGCTGTGGCCGAGCGGTTCTAGGCGCTTCAGTGCGGAAGCGCGCTGCTGCTGCCTTCCCAGGTTCGAATCCTGCCTCGGACATGGATACGTGTGATGTCATTAGGTTAGTTAGGTTTAAGTAGTTCTACGTCTAGGGGACTGATGACCTCAGATCTTAAGTCCCATAGTGCTCAGAGCCATTTAAACCATTTGGTAGCTTATGCAACGTGGCAATCCTTTCAGGCAAAGATTGAGTCCCATCGGCTGAGACTGTGGCATAGGAAAGTTACCTAGCTTTTGCGCATGACGCACTTGCCTTGATTTAGTACCACTCCATAGTTATACAATCTCTGCCGCATTTCATATATCGTTGTCATGAACTTGTGTATCAGGTGAATATATTAATATGTCGTCTAAATATGCGAAGCAAAATGGCGAGCCTTGTAACGCTTCGCCAGTGAATCTCTGCCAGGTCTGAGCTGCATTTTTAAGACCGAATGGCATCAACAATAAACTCAAACAAGCCGAAAGATGTAATAACTACTGCCTTTGCAACATCGGTATGTGGCACCGGGATCTGGTCGAATGTTTTCCGGCAATCCAACAGTGAGAAAACTCTTGTACCCTCGAGAGAATAGGTAAATTCTTGGATATTGGGTATCGGGTACTTATCTGAGATTGCTGGGACTGTTATTGTGTTCAGCTTACGGGAATCGCCACAGGTGTGCCATGTGACGTCCCTTTTGCGCACTAGGTGTAAGGGGAATGACCATGGGCTGTCTGACCTTCGTATAATACCAGGACGGAGCATATCCTCAATTACCGCCTTAGTCTCAGCCAATGGTTCTGGAGCACTTCTATGGACGCATCGTGAAACCAGCGGACCTGGGGTCGTGCGCATATAATGCACTATAGTATGCTTAACATAGCTTGGCTGCACCGACGTACGTGGGGTGGGCTGTTTACTTGCATCATTTGTTATTCCTATTACACTGTCCACAGAACCTCTCTGAAGTATCGTTACCCTGTCACACTGTGTCCCACTTACAAGGCAGGCAGTTGCCAAATCTACAGCCAGTGCAAAGTGCGACAGAAAATCAGCACCTAATATGGATTGCATAACGTCAGCCACCACGAAACTCCAATTGTATGGAGTAAAAAAAAAAAAGTCTATCGTTATATCTTTGTACTCATACGTTTTGATGCTGGAGTTGTTCACGCCTAACAACTGTAAGGGCTCCCGCATCGTCGTCTTAGCTGTGACCGTGACTGGAAGCCCTATCTTATCCATGTGTCCATCTGCGTGTTGCTGCAACACAACTCTTCTTACGTCGGCGGCGTCGTTTGTGAATGCCGCAGTTCATGGCGCCTAATTCGGCCTTCCCTTGCCGTTTGGGTACTCAGATGGCTCCGTTCATTTTATAGCATGGGCTCCGGACCGTCTGTGGTACCAGCAGATACCATTGGCAATAGCTTGACCTTGAGTGTTTTCTAACGGCTGAAGGTTGGATGAACGATGCGACCGCGTCCTCTTATTGGAGTCCATCCGGAACTTCAACTTCTGTAATTGCGTGAAAATTCTTCCCACTGTGGTCCGTAACTTTCGGTGTTCCCAACGACGTCGGGTGAGTGTCGATAAGATGCGGCGACACATTTCGGCATCAGCTCGTCCAAAAACTTTAACACGTGTATGTCACCTTCTGTTGTGACGCTAGTATTTGTCGCTGCTATGCATGTCACAGTAGTTGACTCCAATGTGGCATATGCTCTATCATCTAATTGCAGTACTTTATCCAACGGTTGTCCTTCATACGCTATTGATGTCAACTGTACTTGACACGGAAGCTGTTGTCGCCAGATATGTAGCAGCAACTCATTAGATATTAGGTTACAGCCCATTACCTCTCGCAAATGTCTCCAAAATCCCGCGTTTCTTCTTGTAAAGCGCTTGTGAAGGCCTCTGACCAGGTAACTTCGTACAGCGAGTGATTAGCGAAGTCTACAGCGCGAGGTATGCTTGTTGATGAGATGGCTGTAGAATGGCATCGGAAACTATTGTCGTTGCTCTCTGGTCCAAGCTGCTAATTGCCAGCGTACATTGTTCACGGTCTTCTTTGATCCGATTTTGTTTTCTAAGATCGCAAACCATATTTCTGTTGGTGTAAATGGAGGTGCTCGCAGTTGTAGGCGCAGCGCAGTTGACACGAACGGACCGGCACGCGGAAAACTTCGGCGCAGGTGAGTGCTCGCGGGGCGGCCTTATCGCTGGAGTTTGTGATCTCTTCGTGTCTGTCTTGTTGTCGTTTCCCAGCGTCGATAGTTCTAAAACTTGAATCTCTTGTTGCAGCTACCGGATCTCATCACCTATGGTTTGTAAAAATTATTTGCGCCTTCCATGCTTAACGGACATAATTCTAAAAATGCTAATGCGACTTCAACAGTTCTAGTTTCCGAGGTCACCAATTAAGTGGGTCAGAAATGAAACCCACATATACTTCGAGAGATGTATTTAGTTAGCTAACAGTCGGAATTAACAGCTCTAAAGAAAAACGAAGAATAAACATCGAACTCTCAAAATCAGTTACTCTTCCAAGGAATAAACAATGCACTTCACTGGTCGGTCTGTTGTTCCCACAATAGCATAATATATTCCGTAAAACGGAAGCGGACATTAAAGTAACGGAAGTAGTCTAGATATCAATGTATAATATGAATAATCACGCATTTTCTTTTTATGTGAAACCAATAGTGTGTTGACAGATGTCTTTTTCTGTACACACATGGCTCCTCTGCACCACTAAACGTTTACTTATCGACACACAGAGTGTAAGGTGTATAAGTGGAGATATTTCTGTTGGTGACTGAGAATGGTGTATTGAACAACTATACATCACAATTTACTTCATTTGCAGACTAGTAATTAAAGCTGTTACGAATGATATGTTTTTAGGTTGGATAAATGGTTCAAATGGCTCTGAGCACTATGAGACTTAACATCTGAGGTCATCAGTCCTCTAGAACTTAGAACTACTTAAACCTAACTAACCTAAGGACATCACACACATCCTTGCCCGAGGCAGGGTTCGAACTAGGTTGATAGTACCCACATGTATATGTGGCAAGAGTGAGCCATTAATACTTATTTTTCCCTGGGCAGCTGGTCAGGTGCTCAAGTGCGGATTTGTGGACACAAAAGGCTAATCTATAATGGCAGGCGTTGTTTACTTTTCGGCTCAGATACGGCCATGCAGAAAACATCAATTGGTAAAATTTGTGAAGTGTTTGTGGGAAGATGTTCGATGCAGAGAAAATACAATCAATACACTGATGCATGTGCATATTAAGGTACCACATATAAAATACCTGCACTTACACCCAATGCACTAAATATATATATATGGTGAGAGGGAATGTAAATCGATTTGTCAGCTAGTGCTGCATTAAAATCCAGACAATGTGTAAACAAAAAACAATTTCATAGGACATAAATCTGTTTATAAGGGCCTAGCAGGCGCTCTTGCAGCGGCAGAGTCTTGCAACAGTCGGCTGTGTCACGATTTTAAATTTACAGGAAACTGACAGCATTGGGTGTACAATTGGAAAATTGGTGAGGTATCAAGTCAGCAAACTGGTAAAACTGGCAGTACAGTTCGCAATTTGGAAGGACACCAAAATCCTGATATTGATAGTACTGGCTGTATAACTGGTAAATTGGTAGGACGCCATTCACATAACACACCAAGAAAATCCGCATCGTGTTATGCAGGTGAAAAATAAATATAGATTGTATCGAACATGATGTGTTATCGCCAGTATTTTTTTCACAACTGCATATTGTCATTGGCGTAGCCTGGTGGACACGTAGCACATTCACACATTTAATGTTGTCAGTTGGAGCGTTAGAGCGCCCAGCGCAAAGTCCCAAGCGACTGGTGAAAAACGCAGGCGACTCATGTATATAAGGAAGTTAAAAGAACGGACCCGCTTAATTACAGACCTATATCCTTAACATCAGTTTGCTGCAGAATTCTTGAACACATTCTGAGTTCGAATATACTAAATTTCGTTGAGACAGAAAAGCTTCTGTCCACATATCAACACGGATTTAAAAAGCATCATTCGTGCGAAACTCAGCTTGCCATTTTCTCACATGATATACTGCAAACTGTGGATGAAGGGTAACAGGCAGATTCTATACTTCTAGATTTCCGAAAAGCATTTGGCACGATGACCTACTTTAAACTGTTAACGAAAGACGAGAATATTGGATAGGTTCCTAGGTATGTGAGTGGCTCGAACTTCTTAAGTAACAGAACCTAGTATGTTGTTCTCGACGGCGAGTGTTCTTCAGAGACAAGCGTATCGTTAAGAATCTACCAGGAAAGTGTGATAGAACTGCTATTGTTTTCTATATACGTAGCGATCTCGCGGACAGGATGAGTATCAATCTGCGGTTGTTTTCTGATGATGCTGTGGTGTGCGGCGAGATGTCGAAGTTGAGTGACGGTATGAGAATACTAGATGACTTAGACAAAATTTCTAGTTGGTGTGATGAATGGCAGCTGATTCTAAATGTTGAAAAATGTAAGATAATGCAGATGAGTAGGAAAAACAAACTAGTAATATTCGGATACAACATTAGTAATGTTCTGCTTCACCCGGTCACGTCGTTTAAATATTTGTGCGTAACGTTGCAAAGCGATAAAAAATGATACAAGCATGTGCAGATTACGGAAGGGAAGGCGAATGGTAGACTTCGGTTTATTGAGATAATTTAGGGAAAGTATGGTTCATCCGTAAAGGAGGCGGCATATAGGACGCTGGTACGACCTATTCCTGAGTTCTGCTCGAGTGTCTGGGACCCTCACAAGGTCGGATTAAAAGAAGGCATCGAAGCAGTTCAGAGGCAGGCTGTTAGATTTGTTAACGGTAGGTTCGAACAAAAGGCAAGTATTATGGAGATTCTGTGGAAAGCCGTATGGGAATCCCTGAAGGCAAGGCGACGTTGATTTCGGCGAACACTCCTGAGAAAATTAAGAGAGCCGGAATTTGAAGATGATTGCAGAATGATTATATTGCCGTCAACAAACGTTTCTCGTAAGGACCATGAAGATAGGGAATTAGGGCTCCTAGGGAGGCATATAGCAGTAGTTTTTATCTCGCTCTGTTTGCGAGTGGAATGGGAAAGGAAATGAGTAGTAGTGGTACGGGTTATCCTCCGACGCGCACCCTACGGTTGTTTGCAGTGTATGTACGCGGATGTAGGTGTAGAGCACCAAGTTAGCACATCGAAAAGCGACGCCACGTTCATGTGACCAATTTAGATGCTCTTAATAGGTAATGCGTTAAGTCTACTCGGCACATTCGCTCTCTATGCATCTATATCTTAGCGAGCAAAACAGCCAGGTATCCACAGATGCACAGCCTTTCTTTGCATTCATTTTTCTAGAGTTTATCCTTATTCTTAACCCTAGCAAAGAACCCCGCAAAAAATACACATGGTCCCAAGTATCATCTTATCTGGTCTTGAGCCTGTGGCAAGTATCTGCGCCCGTAACGTAGATGGCGAATCGATTTTCACATAGACTGACTTAAAATCCTACACGGAAATTCCGTAACAAATAGCTAATCAGCAACTCATTCCGGCCGTTAACAAGTGCTCCCTTGAAAAGAGATTATTCCTTGCTAGTTCCCCTTGACAATCCACTTGATAGCAGATTTAATCACCATAATATTACCGCAAAATGATTCTGTAATAGATGAAAACTCATTTAAATTCTTCTGTCTAAGGAACGTACCATTTTCGGTGTAATTTACTTTGCAGATATCATTA